>NW_022681463.1:4799936-7299936 GCF_009764315.1 Trachypithecus francoisi | reverse complement strand
CACAGAAGACAGGTGATTTCTGCATTTCCAACTGAGGTGCCAGGTTCATTTCACTGGGGCGTGTCAGAGAGTGGGTGCAGGACAGTGGGTGGAGCCCACCTAGCAAGAGCTGAAGCAGGGTGAGGCATCGCCTCACCCAGGAAGTGCAAGGGGGAAGGGAATTCTCTTTCCTAGACAAGGGAAACAGTGACACATAACACCTGGAAAATTGAGTCACTCCAACCCTAATACTGCACTTTACCAAGGGTCTTAGCAAACAGCACACCAGGAGATTATATCCCACGCCTGGCTTGGAAGTTCCCACACCCACGGAGACTCCCTCATTGCTAGCACAGCAGCCTGAGATCTAACTGCAAGGCAGCAGCAAGACTGGGGGAGGGGCGCCTGCCATTGCTGAGGCTTTAGTAGGTAAACAAAGTGGTCAGGAAGCTCGAGCTGGGAGGAGCTCACCACAGCTCAAGGAGGCCTGCCTGCCTCTGTAGACTCCAACTCTGGGGACATGGCATAGCCAAACAAAAGGCAGCAGAAACCTCTGCAGATTTAAATGTCCCTGTCTGACAGCTTTGAAGAAAGTAGTGGTTCTCCCAGCATGGAGTTTGAGATCTGAGAACAGACAGACTACCTGCTCAAGTGGGTCCCTGACCCCTGAGTACTGAACTGGGAGACACCCCAACTAGAGGCAGATTGACACCTCACGTCTCACATGGTCGGGTACCCCTCTGAGACAAAGCTTCCAGAAGAATGATCAGGCAGCAACAATTGCTACTCAGCAATATTCACTCTTCTGCAGCCTCCGCTGCTGATATCCAGGCAAACAGGGTCTGGAGTGGAGCTTGAGCAAACTCCAATAGACCTGCAGCTGAGGGTCCCGACTGTTAGAAGGAAAACTAACAAACAGAAAGGACACACACACCAAAACCCCATCTGTACATCACCATCATCAAATATCAAAGTGTAGATAAAACCACAAAGATGGGGAAAAAGCAGTGCAGAAAAGCTGAAAATTCTAAAAATCAGAGCACCTCTCCCCCTCCAAAGGAACGCAGCTCCTCACCAGCAACAGAACAAAGCTGAATAGAGAATGACTTTGACGAGTTGAGAGAAGAAGGCTTCAGACAATCAAATTTCTTCGAGTTAAAGGGGAAAGTTCAAACCCATCGCAAAGAAGCTAAAAACGTTGAAGAAAGATTTGGCAAACTGCTAACTAGAATAGCCAATGTAGAGAAGTCCTTAAATGATCTGATAGAGCTGAAAACCATGACACAAGAACTACGTAACAAATGTACAAGCTTCAGTAACCGACTCGATCAACTGGAAGAAAGGATATCAAGGACTGAAGATCAAATGAATGAAATGAAGCAAGAAGAGAAGTTTAGAGAAAAAAGAGTAAAAAGAAAAGAACAAAGCCTCCAAGAAATGTGGCACTATGTGAAAAGACCAAATCTACATCTGATTGGTGTACCTGAAAGTGATGGGGAGAATGGCAGCAAGTTGGAAAACACTCTGCAGGAAATTATCCCCAATCTAGCAAGGCAGGCCAACATTCATATTCAAGAAATACAGAGAACGCCACAAAGATACTCCTTGAGAAGAGCAACTCCAAGACCCATAATTGTCAGATTCACCAAAGTTGAAATGAAGGAAAAAATATTAAGGGCAGCCAGAGAGAAAGATCGGGTTACCCACAAAGGCAAGCCCATCAGACTAACAGCAGATCTCTTGGCAGAAACTCTACAAGCCAGAAGAGAGTAGGGGTCAATATTCAACATTCTTAAAGAAAAGAATTTTCAACCCAGAATTTCATATCCAGCCAAACTATGTTTCATAAGTGAAGGAGAAATAAAATCCTTTACAGACAAGCAAATACTGAGAGATTTTGTCACCACCAGGCCCACCCTACAAGAGCTCCTGAAGGAAGCACTAAACATGGAAAGAAGCAACTGGTACCAGATACTGCAAAAACATGCCAAAATGTAAAGACCATTGATGCTAGGAAGAAACTGCGTCAATTAATGAGCAACATAATCAGCTAATATCATAAGGACAGGATCAAGTTCACACATAACAATATTAACCTAATATGTAAATGGGCTAAATGCTCCAATTAAAAGACACAGACTGGCAAATTGGATAAAGAGTCAAGACCCATAAGTCTGCTGTATTCAGGAGACCCATCTCACGTGCAGAGACACACATAGGCTCAAAATAAAGGGATGGAGGAAGATCTACCAAGCAAATGGAAAACAAAACAAAGGTGGCAGTTGCAATCCTAGTCTCTGATAAAACAGACTTTAAACCAACAAAGGTCAAAAGAGACAAAGAAGGCCATTACATAATGGTAAAGGGATCAATTCAACAAGAAGAGCTAACTATCCTAAATATATATGCACCCAATACAGGAGCACCAAGATTCATAAAGCAAGTTCTTAGAGACCTACAAAGAGACTTACACTCCCACACAATAATAATGGGAGACTTTAACACCTCACTATCAACATTACACAGATCAACAAGACAGACAGTTAACAAAGATATCCAGGAATTAAACTCAGCTTTGCACCAAGCAGACCTAACAGACATCCACAGAGCTCTCCAACCCAAATCAACATAATATACATTCTTCTGAACACCACATCACACTTATTCCTAAATTGACCATATAGTTGAAAGTAAAGCACTCCTTAGCAAATGTAAAAGAACGGAAATTTTAAAAAAAACTGTCTCTCAGACCACAGTGCAATCAAACAAGAACTCAGGATTAAGAAACTCCCTCAAAATCGCTCAGCTACATGGAAACTGAACAACCTGCTCCTGAATGACTACTGGGTAAATAACAAAATGAAGGGAGAAATAAAGATGTTCTTTGAAACCAATGAGAACAAAGACAAAACATACCAGAATCTCTGGGACACATTTAAAGCAGTGTGTAGAGGGAAATTTATAGAACTAATGCCCACAAGAAGAAGCTGGAAATATCTAAAACTGACACCCTAACATCACAATTAAAAGAAATAGAGAAGCAAGAGCAAACACATTCAAAAACTAGCAGAAGGCAAGAAATGTTAAAGATCAGAGCAGAGCTGAGGGAGATAGAAACATAAAAATCCCTTCAAAAAATTAATGAATCCAGGAGCTGATTTTTTGAAAAGTTCAACAAAATTGATAGATGGCTAACAAGACTAATAAAGAAGAAAAGAGAGAAGAATCAAATAGATGCAATAAAAAATGATAAAGGGGATATCACCACTGAGCCCACAGAAATACAAACTACCATCAGAGAATACTATAAACACCTCTACACAAATAAACTAGAAAATCTAGAAGAAATGGATAAATTCTTGGACACACAAACCTTCCCAAGACTAAACCAGGAAGAAGTTGAATCCCTGAATAGACCAATAACAGGCTCTGAAATTGAGGCAATAATTAATAGCCTACCAACCAAAAAAAGTCTAGGACCAGAGGGATTCACAGCTGAATTCTACCAGAGGTATAAGGAGGAGCTGGTACCATTCCTTCTGAAACTATTCCAGTCAATAGAAAAAGAGGGAGTACTCCCTAACTCATTTTATGATGCCAGCATCATTCTGATACTAAAGACTGGCAGAGACACAACAACAACAAAAAAAGAATTTAAGACCAATATTCCTGATGAACTTTGATGCAAAAATCCTCAATAAAATACTAGCAAACTGAATCCAGCAGCACATCAAAAAGCTTATCCAACATGACCAAGTGGGCTTCATCCCTGGGATGCAAGGCTGGTCCAACATACACAAATCAATAAATGTAATTCATCACATAAACAGATCCAAAGACAAAAACCACATGATTATCTCAATAGATGCAGGAAAGGCCTTCAACAAAATTCAACAGCCCTTCAAGCTAAAAACTCTCAATAAATTTGGTATTGATGGGACATATCTCAAAATAATAAGAGCTATTTATGACAAACCCACAGCAAATATCATACTGAATGGGCAAAAACTGGAAGCATTTCCTTTGAAAACTGGCACAGGACAGGGATGCCCTCTCTCACCACTCCTATTCAACATAGTGTTGGAAGTTCTGGCCAGGGCAATCAGGCAGGAGAAAGAAATAAAGGGTATTCAGTTAGGAAAAGAGGAAGATAAATTGTCCCTGTTTGCAGATGACATGATTGTATATTCAGAAAACCCCATTGTCTCAGCCCAAAATCTCCTTAAGCTGATAAGCAACTTCAGCAAAGTCTCAGGATACAAAATCGGTGTGCAAAAATCACAAGTATTTTTATACACCAATAACAGACTAACAGAGAGACAAATCATGAGTGAACTCCCATTCACAATTGCTTCAAAGGAATAAAATACTTAGGAATCCAACTTAAAAGAGATGTGAAGGACCTCTTCAAGGAGAACTACAAACCACTGCTCAACGAAATAAGAGAGGACACAAACAAATGGAAGAACATACCATGCTCATGGATAGGAAGAATCAATATCATGAAAATGGCCATACTGCCCAAGGTAATTTATAGATTCAATGCCATCCCCATCAGGTTACCAATGACTTTCTTCACAGAATTGGAAAAAAACTACTTTAAAGTTCATATGGAACCAAAATGAGCCCGCATTGCCAAGACAATCCTAAGCAAAAAGAACAACGCTGGAGGCATCATGCTACCTGACTTCAAACTATACTACAAGGCTACAGTAATCAAAACAGCATGGTACTGGTACCAAAACAGAGATATAGACCAAAGGAACAGAACAGAGCCCTCAGCAGTAATATCACACATCTACAACCATCTGATCTTTGACAAACCTGACAAAAACAAGAAATGGGGAAAGGATTCCCTATTTAATAAATGTTGCTGGGAAAATTGGCTAGCCATATGTAGAAAGTTTAAACTGGATCCCTTCCTTACACCTTATACAAAAATTAATTCAAGATGGATTAAAGACTTAAATGCTAGACCTAAAACTATAAAAACCCTAGAAGAAAACCTAGACAATACCATTCAGGACACAGGCATGGGCAAGGACTTCATGTCTAAAACACCAAAAGCAATGGCAACAAAAGCCAAAATTGACAAATGGGATCTAGTTAATCTAAAGAGCTTCTGCACAGCAAAAGAAACTACCATCAGAGTGAACAGGCAACCTACAGAATGGAAGAAAATTTTAGCAATCTACTCATCTGACAAAGGGAAAATATCCAGAATCTACAAAGAACTCAAATTTACAAGAAAAACACAACAACTCCATCAAAAAGTCGGCAAAGGGTATGAACAGACACTTCTAAAAAGAAGACATTTATGCTGCCAACAGACACATGAAAAAATGCTCATCATCACTTGTCATCAGAGAAATACAGATCAAAACCACAATGAGATACCATCTCACACCAGTTAGAATGGCGATCATTAAAAAGTCAGGAAACAACAGGTGCTGGAGAGGATGTGGAGAAATAGGAAAACTTTTACACTGTTGGTGGGACTATAAACTAGTTCAACCATTGTGGAAGACAGTGTGGCGATTCCTCAGGTATCTAGAACTAGAAATACCATTTGACCCAGCCATTCCATTACTGGGCATATACCCAAAGGATTATAAATCATGCTGCTATAAAGACACATGGACATGTATGTTTATTGCGGCACTGTTCACAATAGCAAAGACTTGGAACCAACCCAAATGTCCATCAATGACAGACTGGATTAAGAAAATGTGGCACATATACACCATGGAATACTATGCAGTCATATAAAAGGATGAGTTCATGTGATTTGTAGGAACATGGATGCAGCTGGAAACCATCATTCTCAGCAAACTATTGCAAGGACAAAAAACAAAACACTGCGTGTTCTCACTCATAGGTGGGAACTGAACAATGAGAACACTTGGACACAGGAAGGGGAACATCACACACTGCGGCCTGTCATGGGGTGTGGGGAGAGGGTACGATAGCATTAGGAGATATACCTACTGTAAATGACCAGTTAATGGGTGCAGCACACCAACATAGCACATGTATACATATGTAACAAATCTGCACGTTGTGCACATGTGCCCTAGAACTTAAAGAATAATAATAAAAAAAAGAACTGCCTGAGACTGGGTAATTTCTAAAAAGAGGTTTAACTGACTCACAGTTCTGCAGGCTGTGCAGGAAGCATGGCTGGGAGGCCTCTGGAAACTTTCAGACACTGGTGTTAAATTACCAACACTGGCACCCACAAACCATCTGATCTTTGACAAACCTGACAAAAACAAGAAATGGGGAAAGGATTCCCTATTTAATAATGTTGCTGGGAAAATTGGCTAGCCATATGTAGAAAGTTTAAACTGGATCCCTTCCTTACACCTTATACAAAAATTAATTCAAGATGGATTAAAGACTTAAATGCTAGACTAAAACTATAAAAACCCTAGAAGAAAACCTAGACAATACCATTCAGGACACAGGCATGGCAAGGACTTCATGTCTAAAACACCAAAAGCAAACAGCAATAGCTGTCATGATAGTCACCGTAATGATAAATGTGATGGTGTTGCTACATACATGCTTTTTCAATTCAAATCTCTAAGAACTCTAAGACATGCTAACATACTAATAATTAAAGCACCCTTTTTGCAAACTTTTTTCACTGTTTATAAAATAGATTCACACTTGAACTTGGAGGTTGGTCCTCCAAATCCATGCTTAAATTTGGAGCTTGGTTTACCCTTTTCATTTGGTTTCCTTAGAAATGAATGTGCTAGCCCCAAGGATGCACCCAGGTAAAGGAAGTTATCAGCTGTCACACCTGCTTCCATTGTTAGAGTTGGTTCCTCTCATCTTATATTTCAGATCACACATTTTCCCTATATTAAGCTAGCATGGTGGTATAGGGGCTATATCATATGGGGCAGAGTGACTGTCATATTTTTCATTCTTGTCTTGGTCACAGAATGAATGGCACATTATCATCAGCCCTCCTGTTGATTTTTGTCTGAGTATCCAGGCTTCAGTGATTGCCAGCATGGCTATTAGCCACAGAATCATTCAAATAATATGATACAGCTATTTGGCTGATGACTGCTCTTTGAATTTTGGCATTTCTTATGCTCAAGAGTCTTTCAAAAATAAAATGTGTTATGCTCTCCACTAGAATTTTGTTAAAGAAAATGTAATAAATATGCAAAATACAAAATAGAAACCAAGGTAATTACTTAAATAATAAAGGCAAAGCAATGCAATATCCAATATCTGAAATAATATTCATGAGTGTATTTTAAACTATTCAAAATATTCATTTTTATTTTATTAATTTCCTGTGGCATATTTTGTGGTTTTCTTAATAACACAATGCATGAATGTTGCCCAAATGTTTAATGTTACTACTAGTAACATCAGCAAACCTGGATTTATTTTTTAAAGGGACTTTGCTCAGAAAGAATTTATAACAATACGTAACATTGAAAATGTACAGTAAATTATTCTGACTCACAAGCATGCCCGATAGATTTGTTGAATTTTAGTAAAGTCCAGCTGTGTTTTTAAAGTCAGAAAAAAATAAAATAAGTAATTTTCTCTAATAAACTCATATGATCAAGTTAGAGGTTTTGATTAATATTAACAAGTCCTCCATTTAGAATTTAAGGCATGTTCTTTGCTGAAAGTAGGAATTATTTTAGAAATATTATAGATTAATGTAAATAAAATTACTAAAAAAATTATGAATTAAACAATCTTCTCCAAAAAGATATATTGAAGTCTTAAAACCTGCTATTTCAGATTGTGGCCTTATTAGGAAATAGGGTCTTGCTGATATGAATCACATTAAGATGAGGTCTTACTAGAGTGGGATGGGTCTCTAACTTAACATGATCCTGTCCTTATAAAACAGTGGCCATGTGGAGACAGGGAGATCACTATATGAAGAGAGAGAATTGGAGGGATGCATCCTTGGAATACCAAAGAGTGCCACCAAACCACCAGAAGGTGGAAAAGACAAGAAAGTATATTCTCTTGTAGGTTTCAGAGAGAGCACGCCCTTGACAGTACCTGAATTTCACACTTCCCACCTACAGAACTGTGAGATAATACATTTCTGTTATTCTAAGTCACCCAGTTTGTGGTACTTTGTTATAATAATACTAGCAAATTAATATAAAGTCATTCATAAATAATCAGTAAACATCTACCAAATTGAAACATTATGTGTTATATTCGAGAAGATTAATCTAGAGAATATCGGTATATCAAAGTATCTTTCTGAATCTCACTAACATACTACTAATGTTTTAATACTTCTTATTAGTGCCCTGTTATCTATAATAAAGTCATATTGGTAACAGTATCAAAGGTCTTTGGGTTCACGTTGAGAAGTCAAATTAGACCCTTCTCTAATAGTCTTTTGGTAAATGCATTTTCCTGAACCTTGTTATAGGTCTTATTCAGTGAGCCTCACACTGAGAATGGAAGTCAGTCTTTCATTTTGTTTCCTTAGATATGAATGTGCTAGCCCAAAGGACGCACCCAGGTAAAGGAAGTTATCAGCTGTCACACCTGCTGCCATTGTTCGAGTTGGTTCCTCTCATCTTAAATTACAGATCACACATTTTTCCCATATTAAACAAGCACATTCTTATTGACAGTAAAAAGAGTAAAAATAAAAGCATATGGGAGGTGAATCCAGCAAAGGTAAGAGTAACAACCTGATTTGGAAAAGGCAGTGATAGCTTACTTAAGATGATTTCTGAGATAAATTTTAAGAATGAATGAAATCATTCCATGAACAAGAGTATTTCAGAGGAAGAAAACACGTGAAAAACATTTGGAGGCCTAAATATTCCTGCAATTGGCTTCTGGTTCATTATGCTCTGCACTGCCCAGGGTTTCAGTGTGGGTTATAGTTTTATCTCCGGGTTTCACTTTTGGAACATCAAAAGCGTTTGTTAGTGGCTATAAAATAGCAACATGTTGTTTGAATGAGTGTTTCTCAAATGAAAACTTCTGCAAGAAATAAAAAGAATTGTGAACATGAGGGCGTTTGACTGGTTGGTAGCAGCAAAACAGATCCTCCTTTAAGATCCGCAAATGCATGAAATACCTCCCCTGAACTCCCTCCCTGTATCCCTATATCCCACCAATCGCGACAGGCTCCATCTGTGGGAAGACATCACTAATGAATCACAACTTGCTTTCCTGCTAAGAAGTGAATAAGAGTTCTCATCTCAGCACTGATGCAGTTAATCAGGGGTGGCCTGCATTTGTGTGTGTGTGTGTGTGTGTGTGTGTGTGGTGTGTGTGTGTGTGTATGTTTATGTCAGTAAAAAGGGGATGTGCATGTCTTGCAACTGTAGATTCCTTCAGAAGGGACAAAATAGAAGGACTGGGTAAAGATTTCAAGCATGTGAAAAGATGGAGAAGGAGCATTGTTTCAAATGAAGCTGAGAGAAAATAAATGTTTCACCTTTTAGAAAGTATATGCTCTCTGAAATACAGTTTATTCATGTACAAGGAGCTTTTGATAGGCTTCATGCAATTCTACAGCAGCTAAACCATCATTAGCCGATGATGCTAGCTTGCTTTCACAAGTGTGTTTAATATAGTATAATTTATGGATTTTAGTTTCAAAATAAGTACCACTTATCCTGTCTGGCACCTCTTCCTCCTTCTTCTCTGTCACAAAGTGTTGACTGTGAGCTGAGTAGCCTCCAGCCAGGAGAACTATGGACGGCTGTTCTTCCCTTTCCTACTCAGTAAAGCCACCTGCTGTTGTGTCACTCCTGGCTGCTCTCAGCAAAGCGGATGCAGCGCTGGGTGAATGCCATGGTCAAACATTTGCTGTGATAATAAATGTTTTAATAAGAAATTGATTAGTATCCTCTAATATCTGCAAAATATTCAATAAAATGAACATAATGGCAATTCTGAGCTAGAGAGCTGCACGGATTCTTTCAGCCATTTGAGTACAGCCATAGAAAGGCACACATTTTTATCTATAGTCATCTAACTCTAAGCAGAGAGAGAAACATTTCAATACAGAACAATTAAAGCAGAACTAACCTGGTAAAGGACCACCTTACTTCAGGTGCCTACGTTCTTCGTGTAGTACTGGCTACCTAATTTGAGGGCCCAGTGCAAACATGAAAATGTGGGGTTCCTGTTCAAAAGCTATTAAGAATATCAAGATGGCAAGAGCACAGCATTAAACCAAGTAGGAGCCCTTTTGAGTGTGGGCCTTCTGTGTCTGCACAAGTCCTGTGCCCAAAAAGCCAGCACTGCCTTCACGGTTTGATTCTGCCATGTTACGTGTTTATTTCATCATAATTAGATCTAGCATTTTCCTCTACCAGTTATCTATTCTCTTTATTATCTTATGAGGGAAGAACTTTTCTTCTATTTTTTCAGTCTTACTTGAAAGTGACAAAATAAGTGTTATACAGTTTTGATATTATCTACAATTGAAAGATCATCAAATTCTTTCTAGGCATAAAATTCAGAATTCTGTGAGTTAGAAAAACATCATAAAGTACTTGATTATCTGGGTGTGGTGGCACACTCTTGTAGTTCCAGCTACTAAAGAGGCTAAGGGCAGAGGATCGCTGGAGCCCAGGAGGTCCAGGTTGCAGTGAGCTGAGAACATGCCAGTGTACTTAGCCTGGGTGAAATCACAAGACTTTGTCTCCAATAATTACATAAATAATTTAATTTAACTTAAAATTACTTGAAAATTAATATTCATTTTTAGATAACTCTTTAGTAACAGTATATTAAACAATAATTCCAAAGTTGCCTTGTATTAAACACCATTTTTCATTGATTTATCATTCTGAGCTCAGCATTGCTAAGTGGATAAATAATCACCCTTAAAAGAAATTATTAAAATATTAAAAATGTTAAGAGCACAGGAAGTAAAATTCTCCAAACCAAATGTGTTTCAATATATCAGCTTTGTGTTCATCGATATGCAGATTTGGGTTTCTGCACATCTAGTAACACTGATCATTTGTGGCATAAAAAATTCGGATTCTATTTCTTTATTGTGAAAAAGACATCAATTAATATCAAATTTAATTAATCTACCATGCATATACCATTTTCCTTAACAATTTCACTGAGATATGTTTTTATATATCAAAACATTTTAAGTGTACACAATTCAATGAACTTTAATAACTTCACCAAATGGTGAAATCATCATCAAAAATCAGTTTTAGAATGTTTACCTAACAACACCCCTCATTCCTATTTATAATAATTCTCCATTCCCGCCTTCAGCCCAGAAAACCTCTCATCTATTTCCTGTTTCTATAAAGTTATCTATTCTGGACACTTCATGTAAATGGAATCATATACTTTGTGGTCTCTTGTGTCTATTTTTTTTTTAACTTGGCACAACATTTTTGAGGTTCATCTACGATGCAGCATATGTGAGTAGATTGTTGTTCTTTTCCTGTTGAATAGTATTCTACTATGTATATATGTCACATCTGTCTATCCACTCCCAGATGATGAGCATTTAGGTTATTTTCGCTTTGTGGGTATTAAAAATAACGCTGATATGAATATTCACATGCAAGTTCTTAACGTGGACACACATTTTCATTTCTCTTGTGTAGATACCTAGCAGTGGAATTGCTGGGCCATATGGTAGCTTTATGTTTAACTCGTTGAGAAATTGCTAAACTGTTTTCTAAAGTGGCTACACCATTTTACATTCCCGGAAAAATATATATGAGGACATTTGTTTCTCCACATTCTTGCCAATATTTATTTTAGTCTGTCTCACTTATTATAACCGCTCTTTCTTTGGTTTCTATTTTTTTATTTGTGCAAATGTATGGTGTACATGAGAAGTTATGTATGTATAATTAATGCATACTGATCAAGTCAGGATATCCATTATTGTAGCTGTGAAATGGTATCTATTGTGGTTTTGATTTGCATTTTCCTAATGGGTAATAAGATTGAACATCATTTCGTACACTTATTAGATATTTGTATATCTTCTTCTGTATGTCAGTTCACATTTTCTGCCCATTTTATTTTTGTTTATTTTTCTTGATTTGTAAGTGTTCTTTGCAAATTCTCACTGCAGATCCTTTATTGGATAAATGTTTTGCAAACGTTTTCCCCCAATCTGTTACTCTTCTTCTTATTTTGTTCATGGTCATTTTTAAAATGTAAAATTTGAACTTTGAAGTTTAGTGAGGTTATGTTTTTCTTTTATGAACTATGTGTTTAGTGTCATATCTAAGAAATTATTGCCTAACCCAAGCTCTCAACATTTTTTTCCGATGTTTTTTTCTACAAGTTTCACTGTTTTAGCTACTTCATTTAAGTTCATGATACATTTGGAGTTAATTTGTGGGTGTTGTGAAGTGTAGGTCTAAGTTCATCTTTTTGGATGTGGATATCCAATTGTCCCTGCACCATCTGTCAGACAGACTGTCCTTTCCCCAGCAAATATTTTTGGCAACTTGGTCAAAAATAAATTGACTATAAATATAAATATGTATTTCTGGATTCTCAACTCTTTTCCATTTTTGATATGTCTATCCTTACCATCTTGATAATTGGAGATTTATATTAAGTTGTGAAATTGTTACATAAAGCCCTCCAACTTTTTCATTTTCCAAATAGTTTGGCTATTCTATATGTTTTTCATCTCCATATAAATTTTTAGATTTGTTTGTGCATAGCTGGTGGGGGAAGCCTGTTGGAATTTTGAAAGTGATTGAATTGAAACTTCAGATGAATTTGGGAAGAATTACCACTTAACAATATTGAATCTTTCAATTCATGAGTATGGAATGTATCTTCACTTATTTATATCTTCTTTGATGTCTCTCAGCAAAGTTTTGTGATTTTTAATGTAGAAGTCTTCACTTCCTTCTGTTAGACTTAATTATTAGCATTTGTTTTGATGCTGTTATGAATGGGATTTTATTCTAAATCTCTTCTTTGGATTGTTCATTGCTTGTATGCATATATCACTTTTTTAATGTACAGTTGTGCAATGTATAATGACTTTTTGGTCAATGATGGACTGCGTATACAACAGTGGTCCCATAAGTTTATAATGTAGCAGAAAAATTCCTATCTCCTAGTGATGTCTTGGCCATCCTAACATCCTAATGCTACGCATTACTCTTGTGTTTGTGGTGATGCTGGTGTAAACAAACCTACTGTACCGCCAGTCATGTGAAAATGTACCGTGATGTCCTACGCCTTCACATTTACTCATCAGTCACTCACTGACTCAATTGGAGCAATTTCCAGTCTTGCACGCTCCATTTGTGGTAAGTGCCTGATACAGGTGTATCATTTCTAAATCTTTTATACTGTATTTTTATTGCACCTTTTCAACGTGTAGATAGGTTTACATACACAAATACTAATCATTGTATTGCAATTGCCTACAGTATTTGTTATAGTAGCATGCTGCACAGGTTCATGTCCCAGGAACAATAGGCTACACCAGGTGTGTACCCTACATGTGTAGTAGGCAATACCATCTAGGCTTGTGTAGGTACATTCTGTGATACTCACACGATGACGATATCACCTAATGATGCATTTCTCAGAATGTATCCCCATCAAGAAGCAATGCATGACTGTATTTCAACAAGAGCAGAAATTTCTTTTAAACCCTGTATTTCTCTTTTGTACTCTTTTGAGCAACAAATATTCACTGTGGAAAACACGGTTAAAATACAAAAGTCACTGGAAGCTACCATATCACGCAGTTGAGTCATGTCCGCATGCACTGTAGTTCTGTGGTTCCATCTCGCAATACATATAGAAGTCAGCCAAGGCTGTGATGCTCAATTATTACACAGTTTTACTTTCTGCCATCTTTTCTACAAATATTTTCTGGGCAGGCTAAAGAGCTTAGTGGTTAAGCGTGTAAGTTCTAGATTCCAATCCGAGTTCACCACACACTATTTGTGAGACGGTGAGTAGGTTGCTTACTCTCTAATTACTCCCATTTCTTCACTTGTAAAGGGCATGATGTTACATTTCTTTCCTCGTTCCTTTTTTCTTTCCTTAACTCCATCCTTCCTTCTTTTTCTTCACTCCCTTTCCAACTCAATTTCATCACCCTGGTAAGTTCACATCAGGCTCTCTATCTAAACTAACTGCTCTTGAACAGAATGTCCTCTCAAAAACTGGGACGCCAACCTCATATTTCACATCTTCCCTCTGATTTGGGAACAGTATTCCAAGGATCAATACTACCTTCCCTGAGTCCATCTCTAGTCATCCCAATATGCTTTCTAGTGTTCCTCTTCTCTGACCTCCAGATATCACCCAGATGCAATTTGGGACACCCTAACTCCTTGGAGTGAAAGGTTAAAGCTCAATTTCCCAGCTTTTGTGACTTCAGCATCTTTCCCCAATGTTTTCTCTGAGTACTTGGTCTTGGTCTCCACTTCTGCATCTGTGTACAATGATTTAATTCCGCTTTGTGCTGATTGATATGCAGATCTGGGCTCTGTTAGTATTTTACTATGTTAAAAATCCAATCACACTCATGTTTTCATGAATTTAATAACTTCCATGAAGATTCAGAAAGATTCAGGGAAAGCTTGACTCACAGATCACAAAAACATCTGCAGTTTTGCTGTCTCCTCGCCTTGGGGAGCCCACATTTCCCAATGTGAGCAACACAGAGAGGCAGACCATCTCCCCCAACACCCCTCTTGTGGGGAGAAGCTCTGGCAAACACACTGGCCTTCCCAAGCTCTTATGATTTTCTGAAAGATGACAGCTAGGTATGTAAAAGTCCAGAAAAGGACCAAAAAGAAAAGAAAAGCACCTGCATTTTTATTATTCAGAATTCAACACCATTTTAAAAATATTGTACATGCTTTTCCTTTTATATAGTTTTTGAACTTTTCAGTTATAACCTAGTGTTTTAAGATAATTGAGGCTCTACCTATATTTTGGCTAAAGCAATCAGATGATTAAATCACATTATTGTAACTCCCAATAAATCAGTCAATACATTGAACAAGTGACTTCAACGTATTATTATTATTTTGCATGATATCAAGATGGCACTATATTATAGTAATTACTTAAAGTCCGAAATCCTAATACTTTGCCAGGTACCAATTGCATGCTCTTGAGTAGGTTACTTCAATTTGGGAGCTTCACTTTCTCTAATCATAAAAAGAGGAGGTATTTCTAGTTAGACTTAAAGACTTAAAGCCACCAGTCTAATAATTGACAGATATATGAAATATGTGTGCTTGTACTAACTTCATACGAACCTAAGCTGAAAATAGTGTCTTCATTTTGAAAAAGAATAGACGCACTTCCCTTATTCAGTCTGAGTTGAAATGTGGAACCATGGATAAAGAAAATTTTATCACAGTATTTTATCATTCTATGACATTTATATCATAGTATTTATCATTGTATTATCCTAATATACACAAAAAGTTTAGACAATGTCATTATAAAAGTAAACTCAAAACTAAACTGTTGTAAATTTTTTAAATATCATAGATAATTTCTATTGCAGATATCAAGGAGGCCTATGTGGCACTTTAGAACACTGGTACTTGATTTTGGATGTAGAGAGAGGATTTAATGGGTTTATATCATGATTTCTCTATCTTTGTCAATGGAAGAGTATTGCTAGCTATTTCCATAAGCAGTTTCATATGTTTATTGATTTAAAATGATTTTAGGATGGATGCTGTGGCTCACGCCTGTAATCCCAGCACTTTGGGAGGCTGAGGCGGGCAGATCATGAGGTCAGGAGATCGAGACCATCCTGGCTAACACAGTGAAACCCCATCTCTACTAAAAATACAAAAAATTAGCCAGGCGTGGTGGTGGGTGCCTGTAGTCCCAGCTACTCGGGAGGCCGAGGCAGGAGAATGGCGTGAACCCAGGAGGCAGAGCTTGCAGTGAGCTGAGATCGCGCCACTGCACTCCAGCCTGGGTGACAGAGCGAGACTTCATCTCAAATAAATAAATAAATAAATAAATAAATAAATAAATAAAATAAAATGATTTTAGAGTACAAATGACAATTATTCATCAAGGACAACCTGTTCTAACACCACTTAAAGTAAACATGAGGCTTAATTGGTTCAGAGGGCTTAGAATTGTTAAATGAAAGTATTTAAAGTCAGTGTTTTTCAGTGACACCAATCTTGATGTACAGTCTTTAGATACTGCATGGTGGACATTTATGCAATGGTTCTGCATAATAAATAAGAACCTAGTTGACAAAAATTTGCTAACTAGTAACAAACCACTACCCTCCTTGCAAAATGCCATTCGAAGCCAGCCATTTTTGCTGAAACAAACAATATAATTTTGCCATTTTTGTAGTAGTTCCCATTCTCATGGGCTAAGTGCTGTTCTTAAGCTTGTCCCTGAAACACACCTGCCCTTTTCTACTTACTGGTTTTAAACTATTAATGTGCCTGGAAATCTTTCTTCTTACTTTGTAAGAACATCTATGTGGTGATTTTTTGAATGATAGCTAGTGCCAAAACTGAGATCCATATGGTATGAAAACAACTTAATTGTAGAAATTGTATAAACAACTCAAGTGGGGAAGAGAACATAAGCGTCTTTGGAGTTCATGCAGCGTGAAGAACAGAGCGACTGCTGAACAGTCTTCCCCAAATGTACAAGCAAGCCAATCAGGGATGTGTGGCAAACTGAGAGTGAGGCAACAACAAAATTAGACACAGCAGGCCCAAGATTATAATGTGAATCTAGAACGTTTAGGACTATTGCCAATTGCCCTGGTCACCCACCCCCATCTCCCACCCCACCTAATGTACCAAAACAAGACATTTTGAAAGTATAACCTGAGATAACTTATTTATTTCAAACTTCTATGAAGTTAAGGTTAATCTCTGAGGCCCCTTTGGCCTGTCACATCTTGTGGTTTTGTAACAGAGATGTGTAGGGTGGCCAGTGATGGCTTCACAGGTGTATAACCTGAGAAACCACATAAGGCCCTCCCCTTAGAAGAGCCCCATGCTTGGTATAAGGCTCTGGTGTTGTCGTTTCAAAATATTTAATAATGTTCAAACAACGCCCCTCCCATACACATATTTTCATTTTGCCTTAGATCTTAACAAATGTTGTAGCTAATCCTGGGTATAGTATTTTTGTTGCAAGTTTTAGAACAAATTCTGTGACTGTGTATTTAAAGAAACTAACTTTTCTTGCATATAAGATTAGATGAGGGTGAATCAGTTATAATCAAAGGGTCTTCACGAAACTTGATCTTCAATATTGAATTTCCTTTAATATTTGTAATGTGAAAATTATGGTCTGTTTTTAATTGATTTCAGTGAGACATTATGTGTCTTATAGCAGAATAGCAAGTTTCTAGAAACAATAATATTCAGAAATTAATAGCTCTCATTAACACAAAAAAAACTTTTTGAAGACAAAATTCGAGATAAGGTCTTTTTTAAAACAGCAAACAACAACAAAAACAAGGAGTGAACTTAAAGATAATGAAGAAAATTTAAAAATATAAAGAAAAATGTTAATGTTTTGAACAGCTACAACAGGGTTAATGTACCTAACACAAAAAAAGTGCTGATAAATCAATAAAAATACCAACATCCCCATAGAAACATGGATAAGGGCTGAAAATCTAGAGAGAGTTTTTGAAAAAGGGAGA
This sequence comes from Trachypithecus francoisi, assembly GCF_009764315.1. Taxonomy (NCBI): domain Eukaryota; kingdom Metazoa; phylum Chordata; class Mammalia; order Primates; family Cercopithecidae; genus Trachypithecus; species Trachypithecus francoisi. The sequence goes on along the minus strand of NW_022681463.1, from coordinate 7,282,292 downwards.
CACATTATTCTTTAACATAGGAAGACTTCAATTTTCCTTGTTATATAAGAAATGTAAAATGAAACCAGAGTGAGATACCGGGTTTTTTTTTTTTTTTAACATTCAAATTAGTAAGTTTTTGAAGTTTGACGTATTTTTCCCCAAATTTGGCAATACTGTTTATAAAATGATATTCACTTAAACTATTGTTTTTAATAGTAAAAACCCAGGAACTTGCCCATTAGAGTCTAAAGAACTTTCTTGCTTGTCTTACTGCTATATAATAAATCATTGTATGGATTTCAAAACATTTAATTTAAAGTATCTTATGTTGAAAGAAACTAGTCATTGATTCTTATTTCATTGAGTTTTTATTTAATCAAAAATTGTTGGAAAATTGGTGAAATGCTTGTATATTTGATTTCTTTCTATTTTTTAATATCCTGTATTGAAATCATCTTGCTTTGAAAGAGATGTTGATAGAAATCTTGTCTTGGCCAGGTGCTTTGTATTAAGGTAAAACATTGACATTTTCTCATATAAAATGAAGCTGGTTAGATTTTCTATCATTACCAGGATCATTTTAGAAACTTAAATTTTTCTAATAATGTATTAAATATTTATTTCATCCATTATAAACATATGTTAGTAACATATTAAGAAAGTTATTCTACTATGATTTTTAAAACTCATTCTAGGGTTTTCCTGCTATCCTATTTTTTCTTTCTTCTGTACTTAACAGTTTAAACCTGATTTTTTCAAATTAAATTAGGTAGAAATGCTATGTTTTATGGATTAATTTTTCAGAAATTCAGCTTTTGGATTTATTTATTCTTCCCATTTATTCTCCATTAGAATAGAGATAATTCACTAGATAACTCTATAAATTTTATCAATATCTATTCTTGCATTCTGATCTCCTTTCCTTTATTTTATTACTCATTCTCCAAAATTTTGAGTCAAATATAGAATTTGTTAAGGTCACATATGTTTGTGTTATATAAAATGTTATGTAAAGTATATGCATATTACAATTGTGTGTGATTATATATTATATATAGGCATTTTCACACGAACTTTTCAAAGAACACTTGTGCCAGTTCACTAAGGTCTCCATATATAATGGTAATTTTATTATTAAGTTAAACAACTCTCATACCACAATAGTTTTTTCTTTTTAAAATTTTCTCACAGAATGCTTTTCTGATTTTATTGCTACTTTTTCACACTAGAGAATATTGTCAGTACTACTTCTATTTTACAAGAGTTTGTGGTTTTCTTTTAGTTAAGTTTATGGTGAATGTTGTTTTGGCTAAAGAAAATCACAAGAACAATCTAGATTTAAGCTGTGAAAATCATATATTTCAAATATTTTGTCCACTTTTTGGCTGTGTCAATTAGGAGGATAAATCTTGTTTTCATTACTCCGTTATTGCCAGAAGTGGAAACCTCATCAGAATACTTCAGTTTAAGAGAATTAGCTAATTGATTACAGTATCTCCAGCAAGAAAAAAATAAATCAACATGCTTCTAAAATTAAGTTGATAAATATAACAGCAAAGTGTTTAAATCTGGAGACCAAAAACCTGGATCTTGATGTAAGTGACAATTTTGGAGAGTCATAGCTTCTAATCGTTACCAGATTGATTCTCAGAACAGAGCTCCTGATTGAAATGTAGGCCACATCCCCTTGTGAAAGAATCATGTGACACAGCCGAAGTATACTTTATAAATATTCTTTTAAGCATTGCTCCAAAGAGGTGTGGATTCACTTAGTCAGCTTACTGTGCTGTGGGGAAGGGAACTCTCTGGGCATTCCAGAGACACATGGCACTGGCTGTAGGTGCACGGGCTCCAGGTAAACAAAGGCACCCCTGTGGTGGGACAGTCACAGTGGAGCACAAAGGTGGTGTATTAGTCCATTTTCATACTGCTGTAAAAACTGCCTGAGACTGGGCAATTTATAAAGGAAAAAGACTTCATTGCCTCACAGTTCAGCATTGCTGGGGGAAGCCTCAGGAAACTTAAAATCATGGCAGAAGATGAAGGGGGAGCAAGGCGACTTCCTCACAAGGTGGCAGGGGGAAATGCCGCATGAAGCGGGAAGAGCCTCTAGTAAACCATCAGATCTCATGAGCACTCACTCACTATCATGAGAACAGTATGGGGAAACCACGCCCATGATTCAATTACCTCCACCTGGTCTCTCCCTTGACACCTGGGAATTACGGGGATTACAAATCAAGATAAGATTTGGGTGGGGGTACAAAGCCTAACCATACCAGGTGGTCAGGTGATGAGTGGAGTTTTGGCAGAGGTTTGGATCACAATGGTTATTTCCTCAGTTCCTAAATATAATATGAGCAGCTGTACTTGGTGACTGACAGAACCCCCATATGGACTCTCTGAACCGAGGAGTGAGGACTGTCAGAGCAGGGAGAGAAAAGTCAATGCCACGAAATAACTCTGCTCTAAGGATTGTACACAGAGAGCGGTACTGTGTCTCTGGACAAACCGCAGAGATTGTGACCACAATCAAGGGTTAAAAATGCAAGAATGGTGATTCATCTCAGAATTCTACTTAACTTTTCTGCTTTCCTTTGCAGTAAATAATGAACTTAGAGATTCTAACTACACATATAATTAAAGTAACTAGAGATTATTCCAATACTGGTTGTTGTTTCAGATGTGGTAGCTTCATGGAGAAACTCAGTATAGGTCCTTAACCCTGCACTTAATCTGGAAAATATTCATTTTCCCCCCGACCAATTTATAAGAATCCACAGAAATAGCCCTAGGCTAGGCTGTAAAAGTTTTCACCACACAGCATTTCATTGCTCTACTTCATTAATGATGTCACGTTAATTGAACCCGATGAGCAGGAAGTAAAGAAGGCTTAAAATGCCTTAGTAGAAAACATAAATGCTAGTGTCATGGTGGGGATAAACCCTGTGAAAATTCAAAAGCCCAGCAGCTTGTAGAAATGTGAGTATCCAGGCATCTGAAGTATGTTTAATCTACCCCTCTGTCTTAGTCCATTTGGACTGCTACAACAAAATATTGTAAACTGAGAAGCTTACCAACAATAGAAATTTATTTCTCCAAGTTCTGGAGGCTGGGAAGTCCAAGATAAAGACACCGGCAGCATCAGCACCTGATTAGGGCTTGGTTTCTGATTCATATGTGGCATTGTCTGGCTGTGTTTTTACATAGCAAAAAGACAACAGCGTGCTCCCTTGGGCCTCTTTTTTAAGGACACTAATTCCATTTATGAGGGTTATGCCCTCATGACCTAATCAATTCCCAAAGACTCATCTCCCAGTACATCACACTGGGGGTTAATATTTCAACATACGCATTTTGGGGGTGGAGGACACAAACATTCAGATCATAGCACCCTCCAAAGTGGAAGATAAGGTACTGCATGTTGCATCTACTGTTACTAAAATGTGGCACATTACAGGTTTAAAAAAATTTGTAGGTACCATATAACATGTTCTTGAAGCCCACCCCATCAATTTACCATTTATCTCCTTCGGCCACAATTTTGAGTGAAACATAGAACAAGAAAAGGCCCTGCATCAGGCCCAGGTGGTAAAGCTTCTTTTATATCTGGGCCTTGAAACCCAGAATCTCCCATGGTAACCGAAGCACTTATGGCAATTGGGATTCTCTTCAGAGCCTCCAGAAAACTCCAATAGGATAGGATCATACCAGTACAGACTCCTAGATGTTTGGCAAAACAGTAATCTCCTTTTGTGCATATACCCATGTTCCTGAGTTCCACTACAGGTTCAATGTATGTCCTATAGGACTTTAAGTAACTCTTGCCTATCATGAGAGGATGATACCATGAGACTGGGTGTACTCAACAGCAATCCATCATCGTGTGGAAATAATATTAAGGAGACCAGGCTTAAGCAGATCTGGGAGTTCCAAATAAGTGTGCACTTCTGGCTTGAATGTATTTCTCCTCCCTTTCAATCTATACACGTGGCCTTGTGTGGATTTCCATACGAGCATCTGACTGAGGAATAAAAACATGGGCCTCTGCAGAATAGTGAACACTCAATGTGATGTAGACTGCTGCACGTTATAGCCCTCTCAATAATGTGCCTGAAAAGTAATGGCGAGGGCAAATCTTCCCAGGAGGCAGAATTTCTAGCTGCAAAGTTAATTGTTCATTTTGCTTGGATTGAAAAGTGGCAAGAGTTATGACTCCATATTGATTCATGGTCAACAGCTATTGGCTGAATAGTTAGAAATTTAGGAAGAACAAAATTTCATGACTGTCATGAGGAAATATGAGAAAGGTGTATGTCAATGGACCTGCCAGATGAAGTACAGAGTGGGAAGGCTGTTCATCAAAGGGCATTTGTCTACTCAGGTGTAAAAAAAAAATGCCCAAGAGTTCTCACCAGCTTCTGTTCCCAGCCACCCAGTATGTAACCAATGGGCCAAAGTATAAAATGTCTTTGATGGCAGAAATGGGTACTATTTATAGACTCCATACATTGACTCACCCTTACTGAGGCTGCTCTGAAGACCACCACTGTTCTGTTCAATAGTTAATGGGCCAAGAGCAGAGACAAATTTTCTTGGTCCCCAATATAACATCATGCCTAGAAGGGCTAGCCACTCATTTTTCAGCAGGTTGATTATTTTGGACTTTCCATTAATGAGAAGGTAGCATTTTGTCCTCATTGGAATAAACTTGTATTGTGGAGATGGGTTAACTTTCCCTATGTTTAATGCTTATGCCAAGACCAACATCTAGTGGACGTACAAAAGGCCTTATTAATTGCCCTGGTATAGCATCAACTGTTGCTTCTGATGAAGGAACACATTTTATAGCAAAGAAGTATGGCAATAGGTTCAGGCCCTAAAATTATCCAGTCTTACCTTGTATCCCATTATTAGGAGGAGCTATCCTGATGGGTTTATTTAATTGCCCACTGAGAACTCTGTTTTAACACGAGTTGAGAAATCACATCCGAAAAGTTTGAATTACTGTCTTACAAAATGTGATACATGATTTAATAAGAGATTAATATATGGTGCCATACTCTCTTTCTTGTTTAATCACAAAAAAATCTATGTAATTATTTCCCTCTATTACATTTCCATTCACTAAATAACTGTGCATTCCATTCCATTGTTGAAATATCCATGCATTTTATGCTTTTCTGACTATACTCTAAGACAATATTTCCCCCTGTAATTTTGATTTGCATTTCTCATAATCAATAATGTTGACCAATTTTTATATACCTGTTTGTCATTTGTATATCTTCTTTTGATAAATGTCTAGTCAGATCTCTTGCTCATTTTTAAACAGAATTATTAGATTTATTCCTTTAGAGTTGTTTGTGCTTCATATATATTTCAATTTCTAATCTCTTGTCAGATGAGTAGTTTGAAAATATTTTCTCCCGTTCTGTGAGTTGTCTCTTCACTTCATTGATTGTTTTCTTTGCTGTGCAGGTTTTTTGTTGTTGTTTGTTTTGTTTCGTTTTTGAGACAGAGTCTCACTCTTTTTGCCCAGGCTGGAGTGCAATGGCACAATATTGGCTCCGTGAAACCTTTGCCTCTCAGGTTCAAGCAATGCTCCCACATCAGCCTCCCAAGTAGCTGGAATTACAGGTGCCCACCACCACCTGGGCTAATTTTTGTGTTTTTTAGTAGAGACTTGGTTTCACCATATTGGCCAGGCTAGTCTTGAACTCTTGACCTCAGGTGATCTGCCCACATTGGGCACCCAAACTGCTGGGATTACAGGTGTGAGCCACCGCACCCGGCCTGCTGTGCAGAAGCTTTTTAACTTGATGTGACTTCATTTTTTCATTTGTCATGTTTTGCTTTGGTTGCCTGTGCTTGTGGAGTATTACTCAAGAACTCTTTGCCTGCTCCAGTGTTCTAGATAATTTTCTCAATATTTTCTTTTGTAAGTTTCATACTGTCAAGTCTTAGATTTTAGTCTTTAATCCATTTTAATTTGATTTTTGTGTATGGTGAGAGGTAGGGGTCTAGTTTCATTCTTCTGCCTATGGAAATCCAGGTTTTCTAGTACCATTTATTGAAGAGACTGTCCTCCTCCCAATGCATGTTCTTGGTACCTTTGTCTAAAATAAGATCACTCTAGATGTATGGACTTGTTTCTGGGTTCTCTGTGCTATTCCACTGGTCTCTTTGTCTGATTTTATGCCAGTACCATGCTATTTTGGTTACTATAGCTTTGTAGTATAATTTGAAGTCAAGTAATATAATTTCTCCAATTTTGTTCCTTTTGTTCAGGGTGGCTTTGACTATTCTGTATTTTTTGTGGTTCCATATAAATTTTAGGATTTTTTTTCTATTTCTTTGAAGAATGTCAATGGTATTTTTACAGGGATTGCATTAAATCTGTACATTTGTTTGGGTAGTAAGGATATTTTAACAATATTAATTATTCTAATTTATGAACATAGAATATCTTTCCATTTTTTGTATCCTCTTTGGTCTGTTGCATCAAGGTTTTATAGTAGAGATCTTTCACTTCTTTTCCTTGGAGAGATCTTTCACTTCTTTGGTTAAGATTATTAATAGATGTTTTATTTTATTTATAGCAGTTGTAAATGAATATTATTTTTATTTCTTTTTCTTTTTTTTTTTTTTTTTTTTTTGAGACGGAGTCTCGCTCTGCCGCCCAGGCTGGAGTGCAGTGGCCGGTCTCAGCTCACTGCAAGCTCCGCCTCCTGGGTTTACGCCATTCTCCTGCCTCAGCCTCCCAAGCAGCTGGGACTACAGGCGCCCGCCATGTCGCCCGGCTAGTTTTTTGTATTTTTTAGTAGAGACGGGGTTTCACCATGTTAGCCAGGATGGTCTCGATCTCCTGACCTCGTGATCCGCCCGTCTCGGCCTCCCAAAGTGCTGGGATTACAGGCTTGAGCCACCGCGCCCGGCCTATTTCTTTTTCAAATTGTTCACTGTTGGCATATAAAAATTTACTAATTTTTGTATGTCAATATGGTATCCTGCAACTTTACTGATTTTTTTTCTCAGTTCCTATAGTTTTTTAATTGAGTCCTTAGGTTTATGCGAATATAAAATCATATCATTTGGAAGCAAGGATAATTTGACTACTTCCTATCTAATCTGGATGCCCTTTGTCTGATTGCTCTAGCATCTTGTCCTATTGCTCTACTAGGGACTTTCAGTACTATGTAGAGTAACAGTGCTAACTGTAGGCATCACTATCGTGTTTTAGATCCTAGAAGAAAGGCTTTCATATTTCAACTATTCAGTATGATACTCACTGTGGGTCTGTCATACAAAGCTTTTATTACGCTGAGGTGTGTTTCTTCTATATCCAGTTTTTTTAAGGATATTTTATCATGAAGGGATGTTGAATTTCATCCAATGCTTTTTCAGCATCAATTGAAAAGATCATTCAGTTTTTGCCCTTCATTCTGTTGATATAATGTATTACATCAATTGATTTGCATATGTTGAGCCATACTTGCATACGTGAGATAAATTCCACTTGATGAAGTATCTTTCTAATGTATTGTTGAATTCAGTTTGCTATTATTTTGTTGAGAATTTTTGCATCAATGTTTATTATAGATATTGGCATGTAATTTTCTTTTGTTTTTGATGTGTCTTTGTCTGGTTTTGTTATCAGGGTAATACTGGCCTCAGAGAATGAGTTTGGAAATACTCCCTCCTCTTATATTTTTCTGAATAGTTGCAGTAGGATTGGTATTACCGCTTCTTCAAATGTGTGCTAGGATTCAGCAGTAAAACCATAAGGTTCTTGGATTTTCTTTACCGGGAGCCTTTTTATTACAGCTTTGATTATGTTAATTGTTATTGGTCTGTTTAGGTTTTAAATTTCTTCATGTTCCATTGTGGTAGGTTGTATGCGTCTAGCAATTTATCCATTTCTTCTAGATTTTCTAATTTATTGGCATATGGTTACTTATATTAGCCACTAACGATCCCTTGAACTTCTGTGGTATCAGTTGTGATGTCTCTTTTTCATCTCTGATTTTGTTTATTTGGGCCTTATCTCTTTTCTTCATAGTTTTTCTAGGTAGAAGCTGTCAATATTGTTTAACTTTTCAAAACACAAACTTTTCATTTTGTTGATCTTTAGTATTATTTATTTGTTTCACTTTTATTTATTTTTGCCCTAATCTTCATTATTTCTTTTCTTCTACTAACTTTGGGTTTGGTTTGTTCTTTCTTTTCTAGTTCTTTTAGATGCATCATTAGGTTGTTTATATGAAGTTTTTCTTCTTTTTTGATGTAGGCTCTTACCGTAATGCATTTCCCTTTTAGTACTTCTTTTGCTGTTTCCCTCCCTTAGGTTTTTTTATGTTGTGTTTCCATATTCATTTGTTTCAAGAAATTTTTCAATGTTCTTCTTATTGTTTTCATTGACCCACTGGTCATTCAAGAGCATGTTGTTTAATTTCCATGTGTTTGTATACTTTCCAAATTTCCTCTTCTTATTGATTTCAAGTTTTATCCCATGTGGTCAGAGAAAATGCTTGATATTATTTCAAATGTTTTAAAACTTGTTTTGCAACCTAACATATGGTCTATCCTTGAGAATGACTGTGTTCTGAGGAAAATAATGTGTGTTCTGCAGTGGTTGGATGAAATTATTCTGTAAACATCTGCTAGATCCATTTGGTCTATAGTGCAGATTAAGTCTGATGTTTCTTTGTTGATTTTCTGTCTGGATGATCTATCCAATGCTAAAAGTGTGATGTTAAAGTCTCCAGATATTGTTGTATTGAGATCTATCTCTCTCTTTAGCTTTAGTGTTGGGTGCATATATATTTTAATTGTTATATCATTTTGCTGAATTGACTCCATTAATATACAGTGACCTACTTCATCTCTAATGTTTTTTGTCTTGAGATCTATTCTGTCTGATATACGTGTACCCACTCCTGGCCTTTTAGGGTTTCATTGGAATAGAATACCTTTTTTCATCCCTTTATTTTCAGCCCGTTTGTCTTTATAGGTGAAATGTATTTCTTATAGGCAATGGATTATTGGATCTTGCTCATTATCATTCATCTACTCTGCATCTTTTGATTGAGGAATTGAGCTCATTTACTTTCAATGTTTTTTTAAGTAAGGACTTACTTCTGTCATTTTGTTATTTGTTTTCTGGTTGTTTGTAGTCTTCTTTTACTTTTTTCTTCCTTCCTGTCTTCCTGTAAGTGAAGCTGCTGTTCTCTGATGGTAGGATTTAATTTCTAACTTTAGTTTTTGTGTGTAAATGTTTTTGGATTTGACCTTACCGTGAAACTTGCAAATACTGTCTCATAACCCATTATCTTAAGCTGATAACAACTTAACGCTGTTTGTATAAAGATACAAACAAACAAAAAGAAAACTAATAAAAACTATGCACCTTGACTTCTTCTGCTTTTTAACCTTTTGTTGTTTCTATTTATAACTTATTACACTGTCTATGTCTTGAACAGTTGTTGTAGTTGTTATTTTTTATTGGATCATCTTTTAATTCTTCTGTGTGAGGTAAGTTATAACAATCTGTGATTTTCTGTGTACTTAATATTATCAGTGAGTTTTGTACCTTCAGATGATTTCTCATTGCTCATTAACATTCTTTTCTTTATTAAAATACTCCCTTTAGCATTTCTTGTATGACAGGTCTGCTATTGACAAAATCCCACAGCTTTTGTTTGTCTGGGAAACTATTTCCTCATGTTTGAAAGATATTTTTCATTAAATATACTATTCTAGGTAAAAGTTACTTTCCTTCCACACGTTAAATATGTCATGCCATTCTCTCCTGGCTTATAAGGTTTCCACTAGGAAGTGTACTGCCAGACATATTGGAGTTTCTTTGTTTATTATTTGTTTCTCTTCTCTTGCTGCTTTTAGGATCTTTTATCTTTGACCTTTAGGGGTTGGATTATTAAATGTCTTAAGATAGTCTTATTTGGGTTAAATCTGCTTGGGGTTCTACAACTTCCTTTTACTTGAAATTTGATATATTTCTCTAGATATGGAAAATTCTCGGTTACTATCTTTTTGAATAAATTTCCTACCCCACACTCTTTCTCTACCTCCTCTATAAGACCAACAACTTAGATATGCCCTTTTGAGGCTATTTTCTAGATCTCATAGATGTGTTTCATTCTTTTTTGTTCTTTTTTCTTTTGTCTCCTCTGACTGTATACTTTCAAATAGCCTGTCTTCAAGCTCACTAATTCTTTCTTCTGCTTGATCAATTTTGCAATTAACAGATGGATTCCTTCTTTAGTATGTCAATTGTATGTTTCAACTCCAGAATTTTTGCTTGACTCTTTTTAATAATTCCTTTCTTCAATTTATCTGATAGAATTCTGAATTTATTCTCTGTGTTGTTTTGAAATTCTTTGAGTTTCCTCAAAACAGCTATTTTGAATTTACTGTCTGAAAGCTTACACATTTCTGTTTCTGAAGGATTGACCCCTGATATATTCACTTTGCTTGGTGAGGTCATGCTTTTCTGGATAGTCTTGATGCTTGTGAATGTTCATTGGTGTCTAGGCATTGGAAGGTTAGGGTTTTATTTTATTTTATTTTTAGACCAGGTCGGCTCTTTCACCTAGGCTGGAATGCAATGGTGTGATCGTGGCTCACAGTAGCCTCGATGTCGTGGGCTTTAGCATTCCTCTCACCTCAGCCTCCTGAGTAGCTGGCACTGCAGGCATACACCAACATGCCCAGCTAACTTTTGTATTTTTTGTAAAGCAGGGTTTTGCCATTTTGTCCAGCCTGGTCTCAAATTCCTGAGCTCAAGCAATCTGCCCTTCCTTGGCCTCCCAAACTGCTGGGATTACAGGCATGAGTCACCACACCTTATTTTATTCTTTGCAGTCTGGACTTATTTGTACCTATCATTCTTCAGATGGCTTCTTAGGTATTTCAAAGAATGTGTGTGTTATGATCTAATCAATATCTGCATTAGGCAAGATCCCAAGACCAGTAACACTGGTTCTTGCCGATCCATAGAGACACCACGTTGGTGGTATATGGTTTTGCTGTGTCCCCACCCAAATCTCATCTTGAACTGTAGCTCCCACGATTCCCACATGTTGTGGGAGGGACCTGGTGGGAGATAATTGAATCATGGGAACTGGTCTTTCCCCTGCTATTCTTGTGATAGTGAATATGTATCAGGAAATCTGATGGTTTTATAAAGGGGAGTTTCCCTGCACAACTTCTCTTCTATTGTCTGTCACCCTGTAAGACGTCCTTTGGTCTTCCACCATGATTGTAAGACCTCCCCAGCCACGTGGAACTGTGAGTCCATTAAACCTCTTTCTTTTGTAAATTGCCCAATCTTGGGTATGTCTTTATTAGCAGGGTGAAAATGGACTAATAAAGTAAATTGGTACTGGTAGAGTGGGGTACTACTGTAAAGATATCCAAGCAACTTTGGAACTGGGTAACATGCAGCAGTTGGAACAGTTTGAAGGACTCAGAAGAAGACAAGAGAATGTGGGAAAGTTTGGAACTTCCTAGGGATATGTTGAATGGCTTTGAACAAAATGCTGATAGTGACATGAACAATAAGGTCCAGGCTGAGGTGGTCTCAGATGGAGATGAAGAACTTGTTGGAAAATTGAGCAAAGATGACTCTTACTATGTTTTAAGAAAGGGACTGGCAGCATTTTGCTCCTGCCCTAGAGATTTGTGGAACTTTAAACTTGAGAGAGATGATTTAGGGTATCTGGCAGAAGAAATTTCTAAGCAGCAAAGCATTCAAGAGATGATTTGGGTGCTATTAAAGGCATTTTGTTTTAAAAGAGAAACAGCATAAAAATTTGGAAAATCTGCAGCCTGGCAATGCGATAGAAAAGAAAATACCATTTTCTGAGGAGAAATTCAAGCCAACTACAGGAATTCGCATACATAAACAAGGAGACAAATGTTAATTTCCAAGAAAATAGGGCAAATGTCTCCAGGCATGTCAGAGACCTTTGTGAAAGCCCCTCCCATCACAGGAAAAAAATGGTTTCATGGGCCAGGCCGAGGGTCCCCCTACTGTATGCAGTGTAGACACTTGGTGCCCTGTGTCCCAGTCGAGCTAACCATGACTAAAAGAGACCAAGGTACAGCTCTAGCCATGGCTTCAGAGTGTACAAGCTCCAAGCCTTGGTAGCTTCCACGTGGTGTTGGGCCTGCGGGTGCACAAAAGTCAAGAATTGAGGTTTGGGGCTGGGCACAGTGGCTCACACCTGTAATCCCAACAGTTTGGGAGGCTGAGGCAGGCAGATCACCTGAGGTTAGGAGTTTGAGACCAGCCTGGCCAACATGGTGAAACCCCATCTCTACTAAAAATATAAAAATCAACTGGGCATGGTGGCAGTACCCTGTAATCCCAGCTACTCAGGAGGCTAGGGCAGGAGAATCACTTGAACATGGGAGGTGGAGGTTGCAGTGAGCTGAGATCGCACCACTGCACTCTAGTCTGGACAACAGAATGAGACTTCGTTTCAAAAAAACAAAAAAAACAAAAAACAAACAAACAAAAAAAAAAACTGAGGTTTGTGAACTTCTACCTAGATTTCAGAGAATGAATGGAAATGCCTGGATGTCCAACTAGAAGTTTACTGAAGGGGCAGGGCACTCATGGGGAACCTCTGTTAGGGAAGTGAGGAAGGGAAACATGGGAATGGCACCCCCACGGAGAGTCCCCACTTGGGTGCTGCCTAGTATGAGAATAGGGCCACCATCCTCCAGACTCCAGAATGGTAGATCCACTGACAGCTTGCACCATGTGCCTGGAACAGCCACAAACACCCAAGGCCAGCTTGTGAAAGCAGCCAGGAGGGAGGCCATACCCTGCAAAGCCACAGGGGTGGAGCTGCCCAAGACCATGGGAACCCACCTTTTGCATCAGTGTGACCTGGATGTGAGACATGGAGTCAAAGGAAATCATTTTGAAGCTTTCATATTTGACTGTCCCATTGGAGTTCAGACTTGCATGGGGCCTTTAGGCCCTTTATTTTGGCCAATTTTTTTCCATTTGGAATGGGTGTATTTATCTAATGCCTGTACCCCTGTTGTATCTAGGAAGTAACTAACTTGCTTTTGATTTTACAGGCTCATAGGTGGAAGGCACTTGACTTGTCTCAGATGAGACTTTGGATTGTGGACTTTTGAGTTAATGCTGAAATGACTTAAGACTGTAGGGGTCTGTTGGGAAGGCATGGTTGGTTTTAAAATATGAGAACATGAGATTTGGGAGGGGCCAGGGGTAGAATGATATGGTTTGGCTCTGTCCCCACCCAAATATCATCTTGAACTGTAGCTCCCATAATTCCCATGTGTTGTGGGAGTGACCTAGTAAGAAGTAATTGAATCTTGGGGGTGGGTCTTTCCTGTGCTATTCTTGTGACAGTGAATAAGTCCCACAAGAGCTGATGGTTTTATAAAGGGAGTTTCCCTGCACAAGTTGTCTTCTCCTGTCTGCTGCCATGTGACATATGCCTTTCACCTTTGGCCATAATTTTGAGTCTTCCCTAGGCAGGTGGGATTGCCAGTCCATAAAACTTCTTTCTTTTGTAAATTGCCCAGTCTCAGGTGTGTCTTTATCAGCAGTGTGAAAATGGACTAATACAGTGGTCTTGGTTAAGAAACAAAAGAATTTTCTAGATTACCAGACAGAGACTTTTATTCTCTTCCTCCACTTTCTCCTGAACAGAATCTACCTGTCTGTGCTAAACTACCTGGAGCTAGGGGTAGAGTAATATAAGTACCCCTGTGGCCACCAATAGTGGGAGTTTACTGGGTCAGAACCAAAACCAGGAGAGTCCTGGTTCTCATCCTCAGCCTGCAGTGACTACTGGCTGACTACTACCTGTGTTCACTGAAAGCTCAAGGGATTTACAATCTGCAGGTGGCAAAGCCAGCCATACATGTGTCCTTCCCTTCAGGTAACAAGTTGGTCCAGGTAAGGCTGGTTCAGAGATGTCAGCCAGGAGCTAAATACTAGAGTCAAAAGCCTTAGAAATCTGCCTGTTGTTCCACTCTACTGAGGCTGAGTTGGCACTCACACCATGAGACGACGTCCTTCCCGCTCTTTCCTCCCCTTTCCACAGCCAGAGGATCCTCACCCCATGGCCACTGCCACCACAGACCCACAGGGAGTACTACCAGGCTACCACTGATGTTGCAAGCTCTCTTCAGTAAGCTTGTGGAGACTATTGCCTGGTCTGGGACTCATCCTTCGGTACAGTGGGGCTCCCTTTTGGCCCAGGGAAGGTTCAGAAATGCTATCTAAGAGCCAAAACCTAGAACTGGGGACACCAGAAGCCCACTCGGTGCTCTAAACCACCGTGGCCAAACTGGTGCCTAAAGTGCAATACAAAGTCTACTTTACTTTTCCCTTCACTTTTCTCAAACAGAAGTCTCTCCCCATAGCCAACACAGCTCATGATGGTCTGGGTCTCACCTGAAGCCAGCATGTCAGAGTTTCACCCTTCTCTTCAAGGCAGCAGGTTCCCTTCTTTTGGCCCAGGATACGTATAGAAATTTTATCTGGTAGCTGGAACCTGGAATGGGGGCCTCACAACTTTGACTGGTATCTTATTTCACTGTGGATGAGCTAGTATCCAAGATGTAAGACAAAGTCTTCTTTAATCTTTCCTTTCTTCTCAAGTGCATGCAAGGGGTCTCTTTTGGAGCCATGAGCTGTGCTGCCTGGAGCTGTGGAAGCGGGTGTGCAAGCACTCCCTTAGCCCTTAGGCTAGTGTCTCAGTAGGTCATGTGCCCTCCAAGTTCACTGGCTCTGAGCCCTGCTCAGCACAAGGATTTGTCTGGGAGTTGCAGTCCTTGTGCCCCAGATTGCCTTTCAGGTTTATTTATGGCCCCAGGGCACGTTAGCACACAGCACAAGGCTTGCCAGAACTCAAGTTCCCACTGCTGGGATCAGCAATTTCCTTCTAGTTAGGGCTGCTCTACATGCTCCCTCTGTGGACAGGTGTCTGCTGAGTTCAACCTAGTTTTGCTTTTTGCTGTGACAGGGCAGCCCTGAGCTCAACGTAAAGTCTCACAACCACCGCAATCTTCCTCTCCCAAGTGTACAGATTCTCTCTTTGTGCCATGCAGCTGCTGCTGTGGATTGAGGGAGGGGAAGCATCAGTAACCAAAGACTATCTTTCCTACCCCTCAGTGCCTCTTTCCATGATATAAAGTTAAAACAAGGTACGGTGAGTGCCCACTTCAGTTTTGGTTCTTCTGAAGGCGCTTGTTTGTGTGTAGATTGTTGTTAAATCTGGTGTTCCTGCCTGCGGGATGATCAGTGGAGCCTTCTATTCAGCCATCTTGCTCCACCTTCTCTGCTCCAAATTCCCAATTCGGGATTTATCAGCAACCATATGACCATAGGTTATTGACTATATACTCAAATTATCTCCTATTGTTGCCACTATATTTTTGGTGTGAAGCTAAATAGTTTTTCCTGCTTTCTTAGTGATATATTTTCAACTCATTTATTGTTAGTCCTAGAGTTTTTTTCCAATTATTGGCTTTCATACAGCAAAGTCACCGCAAAATAGAATTTTATAAATAAAACTGTGTCTATCATCTAAAGTGTGCTTATATCATGGAAGGGCAAGATTGTTGCTTGCTGGTTTCTGCACCTTAGCACACATGCAAATACTTGTTCGTATATCGTTTGAGTAAAAAGGACAACATCGTTTGAGTAAAAAGGACAATATAGAATAACCTATAATTTTGAAGGTAAATAAGGAGGACACAGCCTGTTAAGTGCACTGCAATTTGTAAATTGGGTAATTATTCACAATGCGCAGGAACACATTTAAACACCAGTGTAAGCTTTTTAGTCTGAAGGGCAAGGCAAAGTAATATCACCTGCTGTTAGTTTACAAAAAACAGAGAGCTTTGAGAAGTTGAAATATTTGCATCATGAAATAGTTGAAGTCAAGCACTGTAGAAGGCAAAAAGAGAAAAGTGAAAAGTCACAGAAATTAGGAAAAAAAATTTTATTGTATAAGAATAACTATTTAATATCTAGCGACTCAGAAAGTGTGAAGTGTTTGCTACCTTACATGACAATGTATTAAGAAATATTATCTTTACCTTCTGTAAGTGAACAGAATCTAATTTTTATATTTTGCTTTGGCAAAGCCTATGCATCTATTTAATTTTATTTCAAGCATTTAAAGAACAGATTGCTATAGATATGTGGTAGAAATATTAAGAAAGGCGGTTTGGACTTTAAAAGACTTCTTCTAAGGTCTTAATTTAGGGGCCAGTGTAAGGCAAATTGCCCAAAAGACTAAATTTCCATCTAAATTAAATTCCTTTCAAAATAACAAGAACAACAAAGCTTAAATTACTGCAAAGGGAACAATAGTTTGATTACAAAGTCTTTGGGAGTACTATTTTGGAAGTGGTGTCTAGAGCCAATATCTGCCATGCAGCACCCACCTCCGCCTCAGCTGTTCAGTACTGTTCATAAAACCCAGGCGCTAGGAAGGAAGTTAACCCTTCAGGATTTTTCATCAGTGTGCTGCCAAGCCTGATTTCTTTATGTTAAATTTTTTAACAGAATAGGATTATTAGAAAACAAAAGTGTTTTCGTTGACTATTTCCTACTCACTGAACTTCCTCCCAGGAATTATTGGCAGAATGAATGAAAGTGGAAAAAATTAACCTTTCTCTAGGGACTATAGATTTTTTTTCAGTAATTCTTTACATATTGAATTAAATATACTTTTCATTAAGAAATTTGGGAAAAAGAACTCAAAATGGTTAATAAAGGCCCAAGATCACGTACCTGAAATGTAACAGAGTTGAAATTCAAATTCAGATTTGTAATAATTTGAAGTCTGTCATCTTTATGTTAATATTTTTGATGTTATAAAGTATATATGTACTTACAAAATGTCATACATGTGTTATATTTGTATGACATGTCCATAACATGTATATACACATACTTAAAGAATATTACATGATACATTTGTACCCTACCACTCTGTTTAAGAAATTAAAATTATCAGTGTTTTTGAAGACTCCTGAATATTGAAATTGCATTCACTCTTTCTTCATTCAGTGTAACAAATAGCTTCAGTTTTGTTTTAGTCATTTTTTCCTGTTTTATATTTCAACAAACGTTTAATCCTTAAACTGCATATTCTACACCTAGATCTGTTTTTAAGTGATATAAGTGCTTTACCTATTTTCATTGTCATATTGTACTCCATTTTCTGAAGATATAATTTTTGCATTCTTGAACATTTGGACTGTTTACTTTTTTCTTTCCATTTTTACTGTAAACCATGCTGCTGAGAACATTCGGTAGATGTCTCTTTGTACACATCTGTAACAGTGCTTTGGTGAATATACATATTATTGGAATTGCAAGGTCAGAGAATATGTACAACTTTAACCACACATCAACGCAAAACTGAAAATTTGGAAGAAGCAGTATACAATCTCAGAAACAGAAAAATAGTTTTATTTATTTCGTATCCTCACGAACACTTGGCTTTAGAGGACTTTTTATAATTTAGTAATTTGGTAGGTGTGAAAAAAATGTGTCACTGCTTTTCATTTTTGTATTATTGGAATTAAATATTTTTAAAAATCTTTTCATATAATTTTCTTCTTTTTTTCTTTTACATTTGAGGATAGTCAAATGCTTATTTACATTTTTACCCATTTTTCTATTGAGTTGTTAATTTTTTCCTCAATGATTATCATAATTCTCTCTCTTTTTTTTTTGAAATAGAGCCTAGCTCTGTCGCCCAGGCTGGTGTACAGTGGCATGATCTCAGCTCACTGCAAGCTCCTCCTCCTGGGTTCACGTCATTCTCCTGCCTCAGCCTCCTGAGTAGCTGGGACTACAGGTGCCCGCCACCACACCCGGCTAAATTTTTGTATTTTTAGTAGAGACAGGGTTTCACTGTGTTAGCCAGGATGGTCTCAGTCTTCTGACCTCGTGATCCTGGCCTTGGCCTCCCAAAGTGCTGGGCTTAGAGGTGTGAGCCGCTGTGCCTGGCCGATTATTATAATTCTTTATATCATAGATATTAAACTTTCTGCAGTCCCATATGCAGCAGGCTCTTCTCAGGCATAGGTAGTGTTTTGTCTTGTTTTCTTAATTAAATTTTAATTTCAACTCAGTGTGGATTGACCTTCATTTGAGGGAAATAATACAGAGAGACCTTGCATACCCTTTACCTAATTTCCCTCTGTGGTAACATCTTGCAAAAATATACTACAATATCATAACCAAGATATTGACATTGATACAGTCAAGATACAGAACATTTCCATCAAGGCATGGACTCTTCATGGTGTTCTTTTGTAACCACATCCGGTTCTCACTTGTCCCATCCCCTTTTTAAGCCCTGGCAACTAGTGGTCTTTTTGCAATTCCTATCATTTTCTCATTTCAAGAATGTTATATGAAGAGAACAGTGCTGCATGTAGCCTTTTGAATTGGCTTTTGTCACTCAGCATAATTACCTGTAGGTTCATTAAGTTTTTGTGTGTATTAGGAGCTCTTTCTGTCTTATTATTGAGTAGTGTTCTGTCGAATGGATGTATCTTATTTGTTTAACCATTCATCCATTGAAGGTCCTCTGGGTTTTTTTTCTAGTTTTTGATTAATATAAATAAACCTACTATTAACATTTGAGTACAGGTTATTGTGTGAACCTGAGAACCTGTGTTTTTACTGCTCTGGGATAAATGATAAATGTCCAAGAATGTGATAACTGGGTTTTATGATAGCAGCATATTTAATTTTTTTTTTTTTGAGACGGAGTTTTGCTCATCACTCAGGCTGGAGTGCAGTGGTGCAATATCAGTTCACTGCAACTTCCACCTTACAGATCCAAGCAATTCTCCTACCTCAGCCTCCCAAGTAGCTGGGCCTACAGGCATGCACCACTACGCCTGGCTAATTTTTGTATTTTTAGTAGAGATGGGGTTTCACCATGTTGGCCAGCTTTGTCTCGAACTCCTGACCTCAGATGATCCACCTGCCTCGGCCTTCCAAAGTGCTGGGATAACAGGCATGAGCCACTGCGCCTGGTCTATTTAATTTTTATTAAGAAACTGACAAACTGTTTTCATTGTGGCCATAATATTTTACATTCCTACCAGCAATATATTCATTATCTCGTTTCTCTGCATTCTTGTCAGATTTTGGTGTTTTTTATTCTTTTTTAATTTTTACCATTCTGACAGTTATACAGTGATACTTCATCTTGGTTTTTTTTTTTTTTTTTTGAGAAGGAGTCTCGCTGTGTTGCCCAGGCTGGAGTGCACTGGCGCTCAGTTCACTGCAACCTTCACCTGCTCCTGGGTTGAAGCAATTCTCCAGTCTCAGCCTCCTGAGAAGTTGGGATTACAGGCATGCACCACCATGCCCAGCTAATTTTTGTATTTTTAGTAGAGACAGGGTTTCACCATGTTGGTCAGGCTGGTCTCGAACTCCTGACCTCGTGATCCACCTGCCTTGGCCTCCCAAAGTGCTGGGATTACAAGTGTGAACCACTGCACCTGGCCTTCGTCTTGGTTTTAACTTGCATTTCCCTGTCATTCATGATGTTGAACATCATTTCATGTGCTCATTTGACGTGTGTATATCCTCTTAACTGAAATATTTATTCAGGTCTGTGGCCTATTTACTGGATGGGCTGTTGCATTTTTTAATGTAGAGTTTTTGAGAATTCTTTATGTATTCTAGATACTAATCCTTTGTTGGATATGTAAATGCAATATTTTCTTCCAGAAAAAGTTTGAAGATTTTGAAAATTGCTTTCTGCTTGCTTTCTCTTTTTCTTGTTCCTCTGTTTTCTTTTCTTTCATCCTTTTGTGTTACTTGAACATATTTTTAAAATTTCATCTTGACTTTACAAATAATGTTTATTCCTTTGTGTAAGTTTCTTGGTGGTTATTCTGAATATTGCAATATAAATATAATAATTTATCACAGTCTACACATTCAAGTTTTACGACTGAAGCGTTTAGGGCTTGCTTCTATGGAGGTTATTTTACCCTTCCTGCCTTGTCTTGAAAATTATAATTTCTTAGACTCCGTTAAATTTTTATTTCAATCATCACAAGCATTTTAGATTATGGTATAATTTTTGCTTTAATCATCACATATGATTTATAAAACCTATGAGAGGCTAATCTGCATATTTACCCACAGTTCTGCTCCTTCTGTTGCTGTTTTCTTTTTTCCTTCCTGATGTTCCCAGACTTATTCTTTCACCATTTCCTTTCCCTTTGAAGAATTTCTGTAACCATTCTTTAAGCATAGATCTACAATTGACAAATTATTTTACCTTCCTTTTGTCTGAAAATGTCTTTATTTCTACTTCATGCTTGATGCATAGTTGTAGCTGATATACAATTCGTGGTTGGTAGTTCTTTGCTTTCAGTGTTTGAAAAATGTTGTGCCACTTCCTTCTGGTCTCCACAGATTCACATGAGAAATCCACTGTTTAAATCAGTGTTACCTATAGATAATACGGTATTTATCTCAGGCCGCTCTCAAGACTTTTGATCTTTAGTTTTTAGAAATTTAACTGTGATAGTTCCTAGTGCAAACTTCTTTTGGTTTATTTTAATGAGTACCTGGCTGGGGGATGAGGGAGAACATTCTGGAGATAAAACCCACAAAGCTTAGGGGCCACCATAAAACTTTAGCCCCCAGGAGTATCTCACTTTCAGGCTAATCCACTCTTCTTCTCTAACAATTCATCAGTGGCACCATACACATATTCTGAACAGTTTGTGGCTCCAGCAGCTTAGGCTTTGGGTAAACTGATATTAGCTGTAATTCCCTTATTGATCTGTCTCTCTAGACTTGGTAGTGACCTGAATTCTGAAAGACTGAAGAAAAGTCATTGAATTTCAGTCTTCTTAGCTTTTTTCTCATTGTGAGAATGAGAGTGATGACTTTAAGCTCCATATGTTCAAGCTGAAGACTGAAGTTCTATCATCTTTCTTTGTATTTATTCCCATACATACCAAGTATAGCAACTTTGAATAATGATGAATTCCTTTTTTCTTATAATTATTCTCATATTCATCTATTTTTCTTGTCTTATTTCTCTAGCTAGGATTTACAGCACAATATTAAATAGAAAGGGTGAGAGCTGGTTGTCTTGACTCATTACTAACATTAAAGGAAATGTTTTTAAATGTTACCATTTAGTGTATTATGAACTACCCGCATTTTTGTAGATTTCTTTTTCGGGGTAAAAAGTAGCCCAGGTATTATTTTAGCTCTGAATAATTATTATAAATTGATACTTTGTTTTATCAAATGCTGTTTCTGTAATTGTTGAAATAATCATGCATCAGTTAATGCATTTATATGTATTTTAATGTTGAACTAATTTTGTGCTTCAGGAATTAATCCAATTCTGATATATTTTGTACCCATATATGAATTCAGCTTGCCATTATTTTGTTTAGTATTTATATATGCATACTGGAAATTAGCCCATATTTTGTATTTTTGTATAATTTTTGTCAGATTTTCATGTTAATATTATACTAAGCTAATGAGTTTCAGTGGTCTTTCTTTTTATATATTTTGAAAACTTCTTTATAAGAACTATCTTTTTTTTTACATTTTGGAAAGAACTTGGCTATAAAACTTTTGTATTACTGCTTCTTCATTTATAGAAATATTTTAAACTACTGATGCAATTTTCCTAAAGGTTAAAGGTACCATTTTTATTTATTCTTGAATGTTTTTACACATTTTTTTTCTAGAATTTTTCCCATTTTTTCTTGTTTCTAAATGCACTGGCATAAAGGTATTTCTTCTAATATTTTCTTATTATCTGTTTAAGTTTAGCAGAATCTATAATTTTGTTCCTTTTATATTACTAATATTATTTTACTTTTTCTTTCACTTTTTGTTTTTTTTTGTTGTTGGTGGTGGTGGTGGGTTTTTGTTGTTGTTGTGATTGTTTTTGACAGAGTCTCACTCTGTTGCCCAGGCTGGAATGCAGTGACGCAATCTTGGCTCACTGCAACCTCCTGCCTTCTGGGTTCAAGTGATACTCCTGTCTAAACCTCCCAAATAGCTGGGATTACAGGCATGAACCACTATACCCAGATAGTTTTTTGTACTTTTAGTAGAGACGGGGGTTTCACCATGTTGGTCTGGTTGGTCTTAAACTCCTGACCTCAAGTAATCCGCCCGCCTCAGCCTCCCAAAGTGCTGGGATTACAGGCGTGAGCCACTGCGCCCAGCCTATTCTTTATCTACCTTTCTGTTCTTTGTCTTTATTTTGTGATTCTTTTTCTAACACATGAAATCCTGTGAAGCCCCGTGAAACCCCCTTGAAGTCCAGTGAAGCCCCGTGAAATCCCGCGAAGGCCCGTGAAACCCCTTTGAAGCCACGTGAAACCCCGTTATTGCTTTGAAAATCCTGTGTCTACTTGTAGCCTGTTATTCTCCGTATGATTTGTTAGGATATCTGAAAGACAAGTTTGGTATCTTAAGTAGGCAGAATAATGGTTCCCAAAAGATGAACCACCTCAGCCGGCCACTTTCACATTTTTCTTGATTAATCATAAAACAGACTTCATTTTAATAGTCTTTTCAAAGACACTGGTTTATGTTTTGTTGTTTCTCTGGTTTTTGCTTGTTTGTTTTGGTTTCCACTTTACTAATCTTTATTATTATTATTATTATTATTATTATTAGAGATGATGTTTCACTCTTGTCACCCAGGCTGGAGTGCAATGGCAAGATCTTGGCTCACTGCAACCTCCTCCTCCTGAGTTCAAGCGATTCTCCTGCCTCAGCCTCCCAAGTAGCTGGGATTACAAGGCACCCACCACCATGCCTGCCTAATTTTCTTGTATTTTTAGTAGAGACAAGGTTTCACCACATTGGCCAAGCTGGTCTTGAACTCCTGACCTCAGGTGATCCACCCACCTCGGGCTCTCAAAGTGCTGGGATTGCAGGTGTGAACCACTGTTGCTGGTTATTCGTTACCTACCTTTCTTTTCTTTGCCTTTATTTTGTGATTCTTTTTCTAACATTTTATGTTGGTTATACTGCATTAATTTTCTTATTTTCTTAAAAAACACAATATCGGCCGGGCGCGGTGGCTCAAGCCTGTAATCCCAGCACTTTGGGAGGCCGAGACGGGTGGATCACGAGGTCAGGAGATCGAGACCATCCTGGCTAACACAGTGAAACCCCGTCTCTACTAAAAAAAATATAAAAAACTAGCCGGGCGAGATGGCGGGCGCCTGTAGTCCCAGCTACTCGGGAGGCTGAGGCAGGAGAATGGCGTAAACCCGGGAGGCGGAGCTTGCAGTGAGCCGAGACGCGCCACTGCACTCCAGCCTGGGTGACAGAGCGAGACTCCGTCTCAAAAAAAAAAAAAAAAAAAAAAAAAAAAAAAAACACAATATCTTCTTCGGATTAAGATGTATTTATATTTCATAAATTTTTATGATTTTATGATTGTTTTCTACAATGTATTTTTAATTATTTATGTAGGTCTCTTTTTCACTGTTAAAATTTTTAAATTTTTCAATTAAATGAGAATTATACAGTTATTTTGGTGGGTGAATAAATTACATATGTAATATGCTTTGGCTGTATCCCCACCCAAACATCATCTTGAATTGTAGCTACCATAATTCCCACGTGTTGTGGGAGAGACCCAGTGGGAGAGAATTAAATCACGGGGGTGGTTTACTCCATACTGTTCTGGTGGTAGTGATTAAGTCTCATGAGATCTGATGATTTTATAAGGGGAAACCGCTTTTACTTGGTTATCATTCTCTTTTTGCCTGCCCTCATGGAAGATGTGCCTTTCACCGTCTACCATGATTGTGAGGTCTCCCCAGCCAAGTGGAACTGTGAGTCCATTAAACCTCTTTCCTTGATAAATTACCCAGTCTCAGGTATGTATTTCTCAGCAGCGTGCAAATGGACTAATACAACATGACGTGTAGATCATTTGAAATGTTTAAGACATAATTTATGTCATAGCATGTGGTCATTTTTTATACTTGTTTCTTTTTGTAATTGTCATAAGTGTTCTGAAGAGAAAGTTTACTCATTTTTTGTGAACTGATTTACTATAGTCTATAGTCTCAATTACTGTGAGAAATAAATTTAAAATATACCAATATAACGATGGATTTGATCATTCCTCTATTTTGTTTTATACAACCAATTTTATTAGACTGAATCACAGTTTGCTTCTTTCTTGGTTTGTGTTGTGCTTTCTTGCATGTCAGACCTTGTTTCTTGCACCTTTTCCTCCTTTTGAAACTATTTTTTTGGTATTCCTTTAATGACAGCCTTACGGCAATTAAGGTTTTATTTTTCTGATTATTTCGCTGTTTTCTCCATATTCTGGAAATAGAGTTTCCTTGGTATGAAAGTCTAGGACAACAGTTGTTTTATATGGAAGTTGTAATTTTACTGGTTTTGAACTGGCTTCCGTTATTGCTTTGAAAATCCTGTGTCTACTTGTAGCCTGTTATTCTCCGTATGATTTGTTAGGTATCTGAATGACAAGTTTGGTGTCTTCAGTAGGCAGAATGATGGTCTCCAAAAGATGCCCCTGTCTTAATTTCCAGAAACTGTAAATGTTTTATACGGCATGACAAAAGAAAACTGAAGTTCCAGCTGGAATTAAGGTTGCTAATCCTTGAGATGTGAAGGTTATCCTGGGTTAATTGTGTGGGCCCAAGGTAAAGGCCAGGATCTTTTAAATGGAAAGATGAAGGCAGGAGAGTCCATGTCAGGGTGGAAGAGAACTGTGCTGCTGGTGTTGAAGATGGAAAAGGAAACAGTGAGTCAAGGCACGTGGGCAATCTCTGAAAGCTGGGAGAAGGAAGGAAACGTTCTTTCCTACAGCCTCCAGAAAGAACGCAGCCCTGCAGACAGCTCAGTTTCAGCCCCATGAAGCCTCGTGAAGCCCCGTGAAATCTTGTGAAGCCCCGTGAAACCCCCTTGAAGCCCCGTGAAATCCCGTGAAACCCCGTGAAATCCCGTGAAGCCCCGTGAAACCTCGGGAAGCCCCGTGAAACCCCTTTTTGGCTTCTAACCTCCAGAACTCAAAGATAACAAATGCCTGTTAAGTTTCTAAGTTTGTGGTCATTTGGAAATGGAAATAGTCATTCAGAAACAAAGAAAATCAATACAGTGTACTTCATCAGTTCTGGAAAATCTCAACTATTTTCTCTGCAAAGTTTTCCTACCTGATTCTCTCCATGCTTTATTCTTGAAATTGGTTTAATAAATTTTGTCTTCAGCTTTGTCCTATATTTTGCTAAAATCTGTTATTTAATGTTTTTGTGTCTTTGTTCTGAGTTCTGTATAGTTTATTCAGATACGTTTTTACTAATGTTCTCTTTATAGGTATCTAATGTGCTCTTTAAAATATTCACCCAATTTTTTGTATGCTTATGTTTTCTAGAGTTCTAATCTTTTTTCTTTTATCTCTATAGAATCCATTATATGTGTGTGGATAGATAGATAGATTAGATATACATATCTACATAGGTAAAGATAGATAGATAGATTAGATATACATATCTACACAGGTAAAGATAGATAGATAGATAGATAGATAGATAGAGATGTGGAAGATGTGGAGAGAGAGAGAGAGAGAGAGAGAGAGAGAGAGAGAGAGAGAGTATTACTCTGTTGTTCTGTTGTCCAGACTGGAGGAGCATAGCTCATTGCACCCCTGACCTTCTGCACTTAAGCAAGCCTCCCACCTCAGTTTGCTGAGTAGCAGGGACTACAGGCACGAGCCACCATACCTGGCTAATTTCTGTATTTATTGTTGAGACAGCGATTTCGCTATGTTGCCTAGGGTTAGTCTCAAACTCCTAGGCATAAGAAATTCTGCTGCCTTGGCCTCCCAAAGTGCTAGGATTACAGGCATGAGCCACCACAGCTGGCCTACATGGTCATTTTAATAATCTCTTCCTCTCTCTCTCTTTTTTTGAAATACTACTGACAATTTTATTTTTTGGTTCTTCAAACATACTAAGTAAATGAATTTTCATTTAATTCAATGTTAATTCTAACACTGTAGCCTGAAAATCTGGTTATCCAGTTTGTGTTTCAAAACAGTCCCACTTATGGTTTCCCATTTATTCTAGCATTTTGCTATTTTGTTATTTTCTTGAAGCCTCTGATTTTTGGAACCTTATCCGTGTCAATGTTTTGAAACCTGGGCTTGAATTTAGCTACGCCTCACAGGAATTATATTTGCTTCTTTTCAATATTTATGAGTACAAATCAATCTAGCATTAGCTTATATTTTAGTTTGGGTTTTTCTAGAGGGGAATCCACAAAGATTTTTTTTTGATTGACATTTCAAACCTTCACAAAAGTGGGCTTGGACTGTAGTTAGAAACTTTGAGAAAGACATTTTCCTTCAGAACTCTGATTGAGAAAGGTAGCTATCTCCACCATCTACAAAGACGGTGTTTTGGTTGTGGTGGTTTTGTTGTTTTCATGTTGCTGTTGTTAACAGTGTTGTCTGTGTCTTTTATCATGTGTCTCAGCTTTCTGTGAGAATGTGTGATCAAGCTGCCCGCTTTGTGCTGGCCCTAGGTTCTACACCACACGTGTTTCATGGAATCCTATGAAGACAAAAGTTCTGGGTCATTAGGTTGGGAGATGCCACCACAAGCAAACAGCAGTTTTAGTGTCTGTTTTTCTTACTAAATTCTCAATTTTATGTTGTTTATGACCCCAGAATATTTCTTTATTTTCTTGACACATCTATGCTTACAAACGGACATTCTTCAATAGTTTGCCCTGATGTTTTATTATTCTAAACAGGAATATTTTATGGAATGTAGTCCACTGAGCTGCTAGAAATATCTCCAAGTTTGTGTGTTTCAAGCCAAAGTACAATGAGAAACATTCTAAACTAGTTTCTGAAGTCTTTCTCTTCTAATCATAAAATTTAACAATTGTGATTGCGGATGCTGAGTCCTCTGTATTTAGTTTTTTCCCCCTACATCAAAAATTTTTATTGGATGAAATTATATAACCTCTGAGATTTGTCTCAAAATTATTTGAGTGTGGAGAGAGTGGATGAAGTGTGGATGAAACCAGAGTGGACAGAGTGAATGGGTCAATGTCGAAGGTGGGTGATGGGTACATGGGGATTCGTTGCATTTTTCTTTCTCCTTCATGAAATAAATTCAAAACTTCCATAATAAATGGTTACAAATAAATGACACTTCTGAAATCCTACTATGAGTTCATGCTTTGGAATATACAGAATGGAATTCCTTTTCAATTTAGTAAATAGAATGAATCATCTTCAGTCTATTCATCATCTAATATAGTATCTGACAAGAGTGCTTAGTGATTATTGATGAAAATGAACATTCTAAATAGCTAAAAACATTTGATAAATATGACCTTTTACAAACAAATATGAAAAAAACTTGAATATAAAACATATTAAAAACTGTAATTATGCAAGATTAAGCCCTGAAAAGTAGAGCTTCCTTAACTTTTTAATCTTTTGATCTTAGACTTTATTGAAGACAAGGTGAAGTCATTACCAATTAGATACAGGATTTTAGTGAAAATATCACTTATGCAACTTATAAAAATGACTAGACATCAATTTTTCTATGGCAATAATTATCCTTAAACTTAGTAGAAAATGAGTAGGTTATCAAACATAACGAACATTGAGTAGATTATGTTCTGGTCTAAGTAGGTACCTTGTATTACTGGATGTAGATTGAGCTGCTCAGGAATGAAGTGTATCTCAATGAAGCCTCGGTAATTGGTCCTATATTACATTATTCCCTTGGTACACATTGACTAGTAACAATGTTCTATAGGAATTATCACACTTTATTTCCTATAATTATATTTTAGTTTATATCTTGCTATTTAATTATAGTTCATAAGTGCTTTCCTGCCTGTTTGTTAAAACTTGCAGAATAGGGCATTTTACACTTAAAAAATAGCCAAACATTTGTTTTGCAGCTCATACCTTTTCTTCAGCACAATTCACGTTATATGATTATTGTTTCATCAAATCATTCATATCTTTTACTATTTGTTTGAGTACAAAATTAACTCTCATTACAAAAGTAATAGGCAGAAGAACTACCTTGAATTTTTATTTCACTAACCTGGCTTTCCTTCTGAGCAGGCAAAATATAATTAAAGGTCAAACGTGGTTTAAAGTATGTTCTAATCTGATTGTTAGGCAGATTGTCTCCAGTGGATGAACATTCTTGCACTCTGAATGCTTCCTGTAGGTGGTAGCCGGTTGCAAGAAAGGAGGTGGGTGGCTGATATGACTGGTGGGTTTGGATTTTATGACATTTCCTCATTTCCAGGTAGCATTCTTTTCTTACATGTTGTTAACTGAATATAATCCTCCTCCTGCCTCCTGGGTGTGGCTTGTGCAGGAGTCATTGGTGACAGTTATCTATGTTTGGTGCCACTTGTGAGCTGCCTCCTTTCAATTTGGAGAATGCTCCAAGTATGTTCCTTGGCTTCCCTGGTGTTGTGGGAATTCAGGGACCCCAAATGGAGGGACCAACTGGAGCCGCAGCAGAGGATCATAAATTGTGAAGATTTCATGGACATTTATCTGTTCCGAAATAATACATTTATAATTTCTTATGCCTGTCTTACTTTAGTCTCTGAATCCTGTTACCTATGTAAGCTGAGGATGTACGTCACCTCAGGACGACTGTGATAATCATGTTAACTGTACACATTGATTGTAAAATATGTGTGTTTGAACAATATGAAATGAGTTCACCTTGAAATATAGAAAAACAGCGATTTTTATGGAACAAGGGAAGACAACCATAAGGTCTGACTGCCTGCAGGGTCGGGCAAAAAGAGCCATAATTTTCTTCTTGCAGAGAGCCTATAAATGAACGTGCAAGTAGGGAAGATATCACTAAATTCTTTTCCTAGCAAGGAATATTAATACCCTGGGAAAGGAATGCATTCCTCGGGGGACGTCTATAAACGGCTGCTCTGGGAATGTCTGTCTTACACAGTTGAGATAAAGACTGAGATATGCCCTGGTCTCCTGCAGTACCCTCAGGCTTACTAGGGTGGGAAAAAATTCGCCCTGGTAAATTTGTGGTCAGACCGGTTCTCTGCTCTCAAACCCTGTTTTCTGTTATTTAAGATGTTTATCAAGACAATATGTGCACCGCTGAACATAGCCCCTTATCAGGAGTTCTGCTTTTGCCCTTTTCCTTGTGATCTTTGTTGGACCCTTATCAGTAGTTCTGCTTTTGCCCTTTGTCCCGTTCCTTCAGAAGCATGTGATCTTTGTTAGATGCTTATTAGTAGCTCTGCTTTTTGCCCTTTGAAGCTGTGATCTTTGTACCTACTCTGTTCTTTCAGCCCCTCCCCTTTTGAAACCCTTAATAAAAACTTGCTGGTTTTGAGGCTCAGGTGGGTATCATGGTCCTACTGATATGTGATGTCACCCCCTGGTGGCCCAGCTGTAAAATTCCTCTCTTTGTACTGTCTCTCTTTATTTCTCAGCCGGCTGACACCTATGGAAAATAGAAATAACCTACTTTGAAATACTAGGGGTAGATTCCCCCAGTACCCTGCCTCACACCTGACTTCACACAGGTGTTGTGCCTTCCTCTGGATTCTGGCTATGGCTCCCATTCTGTCCTTGTCCAAACAGCACAGTTCTCATCCCTAACTACAGTCACCTCACTGCAGTTAGTAAAGTGTAACCCCAGTACATTCCACATAGGAACTCAGGGCAATATAGAAAGATATACCCCAAATTTCCCTCTCCTTGTCCATTTTACAGTGTCTCATGTGCTTTGCAGAGATTGTTCCCCAGCTTGGTATATGATTGCCATTGAAGAAGCCACTAACCTAAGGTCTAAAATGTAAACCTCAGTTGTACAACATATTTCCCTCTCTCTGGGCATCAGGAAATTGAACTTCCTCCATTTCCTCCCTTTCTTATTCTCTTCCATGGCCTCTCAGTTTTAAAAAAAAATGCTATTCATGTTATATCCTTACTTCTATGCTGTCTGTCTACACTATGGGAGTATTCTAAGGGCATATATCATTTAGCATGGTTGTTGATTCACAAAGTTGATGAATAGGCAAAGAGAAATGTCAGTCTTTATCCACATGATACATGAGCTTGCACAGCTAATTGTTTTGCTGCAAAATCCATTTTGCACAGCAGAAACTTTTTATTTGTATTCCTTCTATAACATTACTAATCTTCTCTTCAGGCAAATGAACTGCCTGGGGCAACTAGACTTAAAGTGATGCATTAGTAAAGACATTTCGCAAAGGCACATTAATACTTCTCAATTTTTTTCTTTGTTGAATAACATGTGTTGCAAATCTGTTGTGGATCAGTTTTTGTTAAGAAAGTTCATACTCAAGAACAGAAAATAAGAATGGAATAAAAAATGTAGAATAAGATAAACACTAAAATGCAGCAGAAATTTCTGTGTAACTTAGGCATTGTTATGCTCTCAGACCAAAAATGGAAGCAAGAGCTCTAAAACTTCTGTAAAGACATCTGCCCAGCTACTGTCTATCCAACCTTGGACTCACATCTCCCTTATTATTGATCCTTGTGGCCAAGGATAGTTGTTTCACTTAAAAACCTTTCTCTTGCTTTACTTCCCTGAATACATTCAGCATATTTCATTGCAATGTTCAATACCTTATTTTCTTTTCAAGAGCCTTTCTGTTCATTACTTAGGTTTGACACATATATGCAGTGTGTCACTGAACAGAAAACAAGATTTGGGGGCGGAGCAAGATGGCCGAATAGGAGCAGCTCCAGTCTCCAACTCCCAGCACGAGCGACACAGAAGACCGGTGATTTCTGCGTTTTCAACTGAGGTACTGGGGTCATCTCGCTAGGGAGTGCCGGACAATCGGTGCTGGTCAGCTGCTGCAGCCTGACCAGCGTGAGCTGAAGCAGGGCGAGGCATCGCCTCACCTGGAAGCGCAAGGGGGAAAGGAAATCCCTTTTCCTAGCCAGGGGAACTGAGACACACAACACCTGGAAAATCGGGTAACTCCCACCCCAATACTGCGCTTTAAGGAAACAGGCACACCAGGAGAATATATCCCACACCTGGCCGGGAGGGTCCCACGCCCACGGAGCCTCCCTCACTGCTAACACAGCCGACTGCGGCGATCTATCCGCAAGGCAGCAGCGAGGCTGGGGGAGGGGCGCCCGCCATTGCTGAGGCTTAAGTAGGTAAACAAAGCCGCTGGGAAGCTCGAACTGGGTGGAGCTCACAGCAGCTCAAGGAAGCCTGCCTGTCTCTGTAGACTCTACCTCTGCGGACAGTGCACAGCTGCAGCCCATTAGGGGAAAGAGCGGGGGCGGTGCAGACGCGAACGACTCTGTCTGACAGCTTTGGGGAGAGCGTGGATCTCCTAACGCGGAGGTTGAGATCCGAGAACGGACAGACTGCCTGCTCAGGTGGGTCCCTGACCCCTGAGTAGCCTAGCTGGGAGACATCCCCCACTAGGGGCAGTCTGACACCCCACACCTCACAGGGTGGAGTCACCCCTGAGAGGAAACTTCCAAAGAAAGAATCAGACAGGTACACTCGCTGTTCAGCAATATTCTATCTTCGGCAACCTCTGCTGCTGATACCCAGGCAAACAGGGTCTGGAGTGGACCTCAAGCAATCTCCAACAGACCAACAGACAGTCCTTCTGACTGTCAGACGAAAACTATCAAACAGGAAGGACACCTATACCAAAACCCCATCAGTACGTCACCATCATCAAAGTCCAGAGACAGATAAAACCACAAAGATGGGGAAGAAGCAGGGCAGAAAAGCTGGAAATTCAAAAAATAAGAGCGCATCTCCCCCTGCAAAGGAGCGCAGCCATCGCCAGCAACGGATCAAAGCTGGTCAGAGAATGACTTTGACGAGATGAGAGAAGAAGGCTTCACTCCATCAAACCTCTCAGAGCTAAAGGAGGAATTACGTACCCAGCGCAAAGAAACTAAAATCTTGAAAAAAAAGTGGAAGAATTGACAGCTAGATTAATTAATGCAGAGAGATCATAAACGAAATGACAGAGATGAAAACGATGACACGAGAAATACGTGACAAATGCACAAGCTTCAGTAACCGACTCGATCAACTGGAAGAAAGAGTATCAGCGATTGAGGATCAAATGAATGAAATGAAGCGAGAAGAGAAAACCAAAAGAAAAAAGAAGAAAAAGAAATGAACAAAGCCTGCAAGAAGTATGGGATTATGTAAAAAGACCAAATCTACGTCTGATTGGGGTGCCTGAAAGTGAGGGGGAAAATGGAACCAAGTTGGAAAGCACTCTTCAGGATATCATCCAGGAGAACTTCCCCAACCTAGTAGGGCAGGCCAACATTCAAATTCAGGAAATACAGAGAACGCCACAAAGATACTCCTCCAGAAGAGCAACTCCAAGACACATAATTGCCAGATTCACCAAAGTTGAAATGAAGGAAAAAATCTTAAGGGCAGCCAGAGAGAAAGGTCGGGTTACCCACAAAGGGAAGCCCATCAGAATAACAGCAGACCTCTCGGCAGAAACTCTACAAGCCAGAAGAGAGTGGGGGCCAATATTCAACGTTCTTAAAGAAAAGAATTTTCAACCCAGAATTTCATATCCAGCCAAACTAAGCTTCATCAGTGAAGGAGAAATAAAATCCTTTACAGATAAGCAAATGCTTAGAGATTTTGTCACCACCAGGCCTGCCTTACAAGAGACCCTGAAGGAAGCCCTAAACATGGAAAGGAACAAGCGGTACCAGCCATTGCAAAAACATGCCAAAATGTAAAGACCATCGAGGCTAGGAAGAAACTGCATCAACTAACGAGCAAAATAACCAGTTAATATCATAATGACAGGATCAAGTTCACACATAACAATATTAACCTTAAATGTCAATGGACTAAATGCTCCAATGAAAAGACACAGACTGGCAAACTGGATAAAGAGTCAAGACCCATCAGTCTGCTGTATTCAGGAGACCCATCTCACATGCAGAGACATACATAGGCTCAAAATAAGGGATGGAGGAAGATCTACCAAGCAAATGGAGAACAAAAAAAAGCAGGGGTTGCAATCCTAGTCTCTGATAAAACAGACTTTAAACCATCAAAGATCAAAAGAGACAAAGAAGGCCATTACATAATGGTAAAGGGATCAATTCAACAGGAAGAGCTAACTCTCCTAAATATCTATGCACCCAATACAGGAGCACCCAGATTCATAAAGCAAGTCCTTAGAGACCTACAAAGAGACTTAGACTCCCATACAATAATAATGGGAGACTTCAACACTCCACTGTCAACATTAGACAGATCAACGAGACAGAAAGTTAACAAGGATATCCAGGAATTGAACTCATCTCTGCACCAAGCGGACCTAATAGACATCTATAGAACTCTCCACCCCAAATCAACAGAATATACATTCTTCTCAGCACCACATCGCACTTATTCCAAAATTGACCACATAATTGGAAGTAAAGCACTCCTCAGCAAATGTACAAGAACAGAAATTATAACAAACTGTCTCTCAGACCACAGTGCAATCAAACTAGAACTCAGGACTAAGAAACTCAATCCAAACCGCTCAACTACATGGAAACTGAACAACCTGCTCCTGAATGACTACTGGGTACATAACGAAATGAAAGCAGAAATAAAGATGTTCTTTGAAACCAATGAGAACAAAGATACAACATACCAGAATCTCTGGGACACATTTAAAGCAGTGTGTAGAGGGAAATTTATAGCACTAAATGCCACAAGAGAAAGCAGGAGAGATCTAAAATTGACACTCTAACATCACAATTAAAAGAACTAGAGAAGCAAGAGCAAACACATTCAAAAGCTAGCAGAAGGCAAGAAATAACTAAGATCAGAGCAGAACTGAAGGAGATAGAGACACAAAAAACCCTCCAAAAAATCAATGAATCCAGGAGTTGGTTTTTTGAAAAGATCAACAAAATTGACAGACCGCTAGCTAGACTAATAAAGAAGAAAAGAGAGAGGAATCAAATAGACGCAATAAAAAATGATAAAGGGGATATCACCACCGACCCCACAAAAATACAAACTACCATCAGAGAATACTATAAACACCTCTATGCAAATCAACTAGAAAATCTAGAAGAAATGGATAATTTCCTGGACACTTACACTCTCCCAAGACTAAACCAGGAAGAAGTTGAATCCCTGAATAGACCAATAGCAGGCTCTGAAATTGAGGCAACAATTAATAGCCTACCCACCAAAAAAAGTCCAGGACCAGATGGATTCACAGCTGAATTCTACCAGAAGTACAAGGTGGAGCTGGTACCATTCCTTCTGAAACTATTTCAATCAATAGAAAAAGAGGGAATCCTCCCTAACTCTTTTTATGAGGCCAACATCATCCTGATACCAAAGCCTGGCAGAGACACAACAAAAAGAGAGAATTTTAGACCAATATCCCTGATGAACATCGATGCAAAAATCCTCAATAAAATACTGGCAAACCGGATTCAGCAGCACATCAAAAAGCTTATCCACCATGATCAAGTGGGCTTCATCCCTGGGATGCAAGGCTGGTTCAACATTCGCAAATCAATAAACGTAATCCAGCATATAAACAGAACCAAAGACAAGAACCACATGATTATCTCAATAGATGCAGAAAAGGCTTTTGACAAAATTCAACAGCCCTTTATGCTAAAAACGCTCAATAATTTGGTATTGATGGAACGTACCTCAAAATAATAAGAGCTATTTATGACAAACCCACAGCTAATATCATACTGAATGGGCAAAAACTGGAAAAATTCCCTTTGAAAACTGGCACAAGACAGGGATGCCCTCTCTCACCACTCCTATTCAACATAGTGTTGGAAGTTCTGGCTAGGGCAATCAGGCAAGAGAAAGAAATCAAGGGTATCCAGTTAGGAAAAGAAGAAGTCAAATTGTCCCTGTTTGCAGATGACATGATTGTATATTTAGAAAACCCCATTGTCTCAGCCCAAATCTGCTTAAGCTGATAAGCAACTTCAGCAAAGTCTCAGGATACAAAATTAATGTGCAAAAATCACAAGCATTCTTATACACCAGTAACAGACAAGCAGAGAGCCAAATCAGGAATCAACTTCCATTCACAATTGCTTCAAAGAGAATCAAATACCTAGGAATCCAGCTTACAAGGGATGTAAAGGACCTCTTCAAGGAGAACTACAAACCACTGCTCAGTGAAATCAAAGAGGACACAAACAAATGGAAGAACATACCATGCTCATGGATAGGAAGAATCAATATCGTGAAAATGGCCATACTGCCCAAGGTGATTTATAGATTCAATGCCATCCCCATCAAGCTACCAATGACTTTCTTCACAGAAATGGAAAAAACGGCTTTAAAGTTCATATGGAACCAAAAAGAGCCCGCATTGCCAAGACAATCCTAAGTCAAAAGGACAAAGCTGGAGGCGTCACGCTACCTGACTTCAAACTATACTACAAGGCTACAGTAACCAAAACAGCATGGTACTGGTACCAAAACAGAGATATAGACCAATGGAACAGAACAGAGTCCTCAGAAATAATACCACACATCTACAGCCATCTGATCTTTGACAAACCTGAGAGAAACAAGAAATGGGGAAAGGATTCCCTATTTAATAAATGGTGCTGGGAAAATTGGCTAGCCATAAGTAGAAAGCTGAAACTGGATCCTTTCCTTACCCCTTATACGAAAATTAATTCAAGATGGATTAGAGACTTAAATGTTAGACCTAATACCATAAAAACCCTAGAAGAAA
Organism: Trachypithecus francoisi; assembly: GCF_009764315.1. Lineage (NCBI taxonomy): Eukaryota > Metazoa > Chordata > Mammalia > Primates > Cercopithecidae > Trachypithecus > Trachypithecus francoisi. The sequence continues at coordinate 7,246,456 of NW_022681463.1, read as the reverse complement.
ATCTAGGTAGTACCATTCAGGACATAGGCTTGGGCAAGGACTTCATGTCTAAAACACCAAAAGCAACGGCAGCAAAAGCAAAATTGACACATGGGATCTAATTAAACTAAAGAGCTTTTGCACAGCCAAAGAAACTACCATCAGAGTGAACAGGCAACCTACAGAATGGGAAAAAATTTTTGCAACCTACTCATCTGACAAAGGGCTAATATCCAGAATCTACCAAGAACTCAAACAAATATACAAGAAAAAAGCAAACAACCCCATCAAAAAGTGGGGAAAGGATATGAACAGACATTTCTCAAAAGAAGACATCCATACAGCCAACAGACACATGAAAAAATGCTCATCATCACTGGCCATCAGAGAAATGCAAATCAAAACCACAATGAGATACCATCTCACACCAGTTAGAATGGCAATATTAAGAAGTCAGGAAACAACAGGTGTTGGAGAGGATGTGGAGAAATAGGAACACTTTTACACTGTGTGGGGATTGTAAACTAGTTCAACCATTATGGAAAACAGTATGGCGATTCCTCAAGGATCTAGAACTAGATGTACCATATGACCCAGCCATCCCACTACTGGGTATATACCCAAAGGATTATAAATTACTCTACTACAAAGACACATGCACACGTTTGTTTATTGCGGCACTATTCACAATAGCAAAGACTTGGAATCAACCCAAATGTCCATCTGTGACAGACTGGATTAAGAAAATGTGGCACATATACACCATGGAATACTATGCAGCCATCAAAAAGGATGAGTTTGCGTCCTTTGTAGGGACATGGATGCAGCTGGAAACCATCATTCTTAGCAAACTATCACAAGAAGAGAAAACCAAACACCGCATGTTCTCACTCATAGGTGGGAACTGAACAATGAGATCACTTGGACTCGGGAAGGGGAACATCACACACTGGGGCCTATCATGGGGAGGGGGAGGAGGGAGGGATTGCATTGGGGAGTTATACATGATATAAACGTCATGCACATGTACCCTAGAACTTAAAGTATAAAAAAAAAAAAAAAAAAAAAAAAAGAAAACAAGATTAACAGTTCTCTATTACTCTGTATTTCATGAACAATTCACTTACTACAGTAAATTTTTAAAATCAGCTGAAATTTTTTTCAATTTTCTAGTGCTACTCTGTCCAGTACAGTAGCAACTGAACACTATTCTGTGGCCAGTAAAACTGAGAAGTGCTGAAGATGTGAAATATGCACTGGTTTTCAAAGACTTAGTATAAAAAAGTCATGTGGAATATTTGAATACTTTTTATAGTATCTCTTTGTTGGCATAATAATGTTTTAGATATTTGGGGCCAAATGAAGTATGGTACTAAAATTATTTTTATCTTTTTATTTTATTGTCTTAAATATAGCTATCAAAAAGTTTCAAATTACACACATAGCACTCATTTACAGCTTGCATTATTATTCTACTAGATAGTTCTGTTCTAATATATTAATTCTTCCAACCATGTTACCTAAATAAAATCATGACTTTGCTGGGATGTGTTGGATAATCCTTTACGCAAACAAGACAAAGCATAACTGACACTTAAATAAAGCAATTAAGCAAAATCCTAAAAGAATAATCTTATTTGGGTGTTTTAAAGGAGAAATGGAATTAAACTTTTGGTTAGTTTTTTTCCCCAGATGGCAGATTAGAGGCTTTTAGCATGCTTCATCCACTTGGATCACTGAGCCACCGTGTAGATCATTGTGCAGCAGGGCTATCTCTGCTCCACATCCAGGCAGCTCTCAAAGGATTCAGAGGACCCATTCACCTGCTTCAGCAGCCTGAGGCATCCCACCTTTCCTGGACATAAATCACAGTGCAGCAAGACTTGCTCTGCTCCACACCCAGGCTGATCTCCAGGCATTCAGAGTACTTGCTTGGCTGGTTCAGCAGCCTGAGTTTCCCCATACCTCCTCTGCAGGGATCTCGGTGCAGGGGAGCCCTTTCTGCTCCAAGAGTCATCCAGCTATTGTTTTCAAGAAACCCATCTCACACATAATGGCACCCATGGGCTCAAAGTAAAGAGTTGTAGAAAGATCTATCACACAAACAGAAAACAGAAGATAGCAGGGGTCACTATTCTTGTATCAGATAAAACAGACTTCAAACCAACAACAGAAAAAAAGGACAAAGAAGGGCATTATATAATGCTAAAGGGTTCAATTCAGCAAGAAGACGTAACTATTTTAAATATATATGCACTCAACATTGGAGAACCCAGATTCATAAAACAAGTGCTTCTAGAACTACAGAAGACTTAGCCACAAAATCAGAGTGGAAATTGTTCATATCCCACTGTCAGCATTAGACAGATCATTGAGGCATAAAACTAACAAATTCTGGACTTAAACTTGACTCTTGACCAACTGCACCTAATATACATATACAAATAGTCCACCCGTCAACCACAGAATATACATTCTTCTCATCTGCCCATAGAACATACTCCAAGATTGACCACTTACTTGCACATAAAGCAAATATCAGTAAATTTTTTAAAAATCAAAATTATATCAACCATACCCTTGGACCATGATGGAATAAAATAGAAATCAATATCATGATCTCTCAAAACCACACAATTACATGGAAATTAAACAACTTCCTCCTGAATGACTTTTGGAAAAATATAAAATTAAGGCAGAAATCAAAAAATTATTTGAAATAAAAACAGATACAACATTCCATAATCTCTGGGATTCAGCAAAAGCAATGTTAAGAGGAAAGGTTATAGTGCTAAACACCTACCTCAAAAAATTAGAAAGTTCTCAGATTAACAATCTAACATCACATATGGAAGAACTGGAAAAACAAGAAAAAGCTAACTCCAAAGCTACCAGAAACAAAGAAATAACAAAATTAGAAAACAAATGAATGAAATCTAGACCCCAAAATTTACAGAAAAATAAATAAGACCAAAAGTTTGTTCTTTGAAAGCTTAAATAAGATTGATAGACCACTAGCTAGATTAAGAAAAAGATAAAATCCAAATAAACACAATCAGAAATGACAAAAATAGCATTACATTAGATCCCACAGAAATACTAGAGATTTTCAGAGACTGTTATGGTATCTCTACACACACAAATTAGAAAATCTAGAGGAAATGGATAAATTCCTGGAAACACACAATTTCCCAAGATTCAGTAAGGAAGAAATTGAAACTCTGAGCCAACTAATATTGAGTTCAAAATTGAATCAGCAATAAAAATCTACCAATCAAAACAAACCTTGGACCAGATGGATTTATAGCCAAATGCTACCAGATGTGCAAAGAGGAACTGGTACCATTTCTACTGAGACTGTATCAAAAAAACAAGGAGAGACTTCTCCTTAATTCATTCTATGAAGCCAGCAGCATTTTGACTCCAAAACCTAGCTAAGACACAATTAAAACAAAAAACTATAGGCCAATATTTGTAATGAACAAAGATACAAAAATCCTCAACAAAATACTAGCAAACTGAATTCAATGGCACATCAAAAAGCTAATTCGCCACAATGAAGTAGGCTTAATTCCTGGGATTCAAGCTTGTTTCAACATACGTAAATCAATAAATGTGCTTCACCACATAAACGGAATGAAAAACAAAAACCATGTGCATGTGGTCATCTCAATAGACGAGGAAAAATCTTTTGATAAAAGTAACAGAAAAGTACAGTGCTTCTATAACCTTATTGGGTTTATGAATCACTTGGGGGTCTTGTAAAAATGTAGACTCTTATTCAGCACAGTATGTCCTGAGTGGGGCCTGAGATTCTTTATTTCTAACAAGCTGTAGGTGATGCCAACAGTGCTGGTGCTCAGTGTTTATGGATGATACTGTGTGGGTCACATGGCTTGAGAAATAAAAGTCACTTGAGAGCATTTTGTACACATCGTTGTAGTGACATTAAGCCATGACTACTGTATGTAATCTGCAAAAACAACCATAAATTATTCCCCTCCCATCAAGAGATGGAGCCTATTTTTCCATTCCTTGAGACGAGTTCACCATGTGATTGGTTTTAATCAAAAACAACAGCAATTTGCCAAATGATGAGATTTGAAGGTTGTTTGTGCACTGGGACTTCTTCTCTCTTTGTGCTCTTACCTTCCATCACCCCCTAATTGCACCCAAGCTAGCCTGTTGGAGGTTGAGAGGCCATGGGGAAGAGAACCCAGGTACCCCAACCTAAAGTTAGTCAGTCAAGTCCCAGTCAACAGGCTGCTAGCTGCCATCATCGTGAGTGAAGATATCCTGGCTTCCCTCCAGCTAATTTTCCAGTTGACTGTAGACACCTGAGCAAGCACAGCAGCTTTCAGTCAACCTGGTTCATACAGAAGATCTCCTCCACCAACACACACAACCATGAAATAAATAAAATAATTGTTTTAAAAATAAATAATAATTTTTGATTGGAGAAAATTAAATCTGAACAATTTAAATTCAATTTTCTTTTTCTTTTTTTTTTTTTTTTTTTTTTTTGAGGCAGAGTCTCGCTCTGTCACCCGGACTGGAGTGCAGTGGCCGGATCTCAGCTCACTGCAAGCTCCGCCTCCCGGGTTCCCGCCATTCTCCTGCCTCAGCCTCCCGAGTAGCTGGGACTACAGGCGCCCGACACCTCGCCCGGCTAGTTTTTGTATTTTTAGTAGAGACGGGGTTTCACCGTGTTAGCCAGGATGGTCTCGATCTCCTGACCTCGTGATCCGCCCGTCTCGGCCTCCCAAAGTGCTGGGATTACAGGCTTGAGCCACCGCGCCTGGCCTAAATTCAATTTTCTTTTAAATTATTTTAATGTCATTATACATATTTGTCTTTAAACAGGTATATATAATTGTACATAATTGCATGAATATTCAAATTATCTTGTAAGTGCTTTTATGCTTCACTCTTCAGATTTTCATCAGCCTATCTTTATCTTCATCTTCACAGCATATCAGCAAAATGGACAATCTAATATGTAGTCATCATACTTTTCATGCTCAACTAATTATATATATGTATATGCATATATTTTCATATAATGTATGCATATATTTGTTTATATATGTGCATATAACTTGCCTTTTTGCTTTGCAATAAATAGGTTTTTATCATGCATACTTTTCTTAATCTTTCACTTTCCACTCATACTTTCTTGTTGACATCATTCCAAGTCAACTTGAAATACTTTAATTTATTGTTTTTAATGGCTGCAGAGTATTCCAAGGTGTGAGTACAATGTAACGGTAATATATTCAAGTGTCCCTCTGTTGATAGGTAATTATATTGTTTCTGGAGGTTTTTGGGGGGGGATCCTTTTTTTCTTTTCTGTCATCTTTATTTTATTTTTTGCTATTACAACCAAGACCTCGTCTCTACTAAAAAAAATACAAAAAACTAGTCGGGCGAGGTGGTGGGCGCCTGTAGTCCCACCTATTCGGGAGGCTGAGGCAGGAGAATGGCGGGAACCCAGGAGGCGGAGCTTGCAGTGAGCTGAGATCCGGCCACTGCACTCCAGCCTGGGCGACAGAGTGAGACTCCGTCTCAAACAAACAAACAAACAAACAAACAAAAAGTAGCAAAGCATAGTGAGGTTTGAGATGAGGGTGGCAGTAAGAGCACCTGAAGCAGCTGTCGCCTGTGGGAAGATGGTGAGCTGTGCTGCAAAAGAAGAGATTTAAACACTTCCAGCAACAAGCACATACGCCTCCGTCCTTGGTAGTCTTATGTAGAGAAAATGAATAAAAGATCGAAGTGCTTCTAATATTATTTTGATTGATGTGTGTGATTTGTTGTGTGTCAGGGAAAAGCTATACCAAGACTCAGCTTCAAGAATACTTAAGTAAACGATTGTTATTAAGAACATGAATGCCAATTTCATCAAGATCACTTATATTTTTGAAGACACATCTCTGTATTAGAAAACCTCATATTAGGGACATGACATTTTTATGTTTTTGGCTTTATTGGCTGTCCATTCAAATGAAAACACATAAGGAAAAATTTTATTTGAGCATTTTCCATACAGACAATACGATATATCTTTAAAGCAGGATAATTATTAAGCATTTGAAACCTATGAAAATGACTTTGAAGCTGACTTGACCATTTCAGAAAAATGATTATGTTAGATCCAAAATGAAAGCAGATACTAGCACTTTTATTGTATGCTTTATTTCTGTATATCACAAATAAATATTTTATTTATCTGATATGAAATGAAACATTTAAAATTATGATGTCATAGTAAGTTAGAAGCAGGCATTCCATTAACATAAAATATTCAGAAATATTGCTTGGTGCATGCTCTCATATTTTTATGAATATTAAAATATTTATTTTCTGTTGTGTATATTAAGGTTCTGGGTTGTTGTCTCTCACTGTGTGTACTGCTGTGATTGATTTAGTAATGTGCCTGGAAATAGCACTAATAATTCCTGTAGCGTATTATAAGGTGGTTATAGAATGAAGATCAAAATATGTTGTATTTACAAGGCATTTAGAATGGAAATGTTTTAGCTCAGATCATGTTGAAAATTAACCTTTAACTCGCAAACTGGTTGATACTAAGAAGCCCTATCTCAATTTTGGTTATATTATTAAAACTTAGTTCAATATGTGTACACTCTAAAATTAAACGTAATTATCCTTTACCTAAATGCACTGACACTTGTTCTTTAGTAAAGCGTGGGTCATGTCCCAAACACTGGGGCTGAGATGTTATGCTAAAAATTAAAATGACTTTTGTGTTTGCATATAAATGTATAGTAATCACTCTGTAAGGTTCTAAAGAAGAAGGTTTTAATTTGTTTAGGACTGCTGAGATCTCTCTAGGAGAAAATCACCAGCTTTTCAGAAAGCAATAGCGTCCCCTTGTTAGGCTTGCACTGTGTCAAAGCAGGTCTGTGAAATCACTGGGGAGGAGCGTTCCCACAGAAGAAGGCGCAGCAGGGTACTTGTGGTCTCACAACATTGAAATTCCATCTTTCTCTAAATCTTTATGACAGATTCTGGCAGGGGTGATGTAGAATGAAGAGAGGTATCTGCTTACAGCAGGTGAAAAATGTTTCGGAGGGAAAAAGGAAAACGTTAAACAGTGTCAAATCCAATAAAAGAGAAAGGACATCGGGAGCCATCCAGCTGCCCACCATCTGCTCACAGGTGAGCAACCAGGGGCAACCTGCATGCAATGGGAGACACATGTTAGGCCACACAGTCCACGCAGCCAGGACCTAGGCAGCATGCAAGGAAGATGTGAACACAAACAAGCTGGCCCTGCATTATCCCTAGTCGCTTACTAAAGCAGCAAACACACTTAGGATGGCCCTGAGCTTTACCCGAGACGAACTTATATTGTCATGGTAAGAGGGAAATGCTAAAAAAAATTGCCCTGGAAGGAGAAAAATAAATTAAATGGCCTGGAAATTTGAGATCAGTTTCAAATCTTGTAAATGTATATATTTTCAACTTGCTTTGCTTTTCCCCTTACATAGGTACATGGCTCCTAATTTTCTACCCTATTGATGTAACCTATCCTATATAATAAAAAGTACCTACGTCGTGTATCAAGACACTAATTCAAAACTATTCAAAATTGTATTTTGGGAAGTAAAATTAATTATATATTTTCTGAGGCCTAAATTGCATATGAATTAGCAGGCAAGAGAACATAGCTACAACTCAAGCTTTAGAACTTTTTGTATAGTAAACATATAAGAATATTTTCCCAAGGATTATTTTCATTAAGTTTAAATCTGGTGTCTTAAACCGATTCTTAAAGTAAATCACTTTAAGATACTAGAAAACCAAATTCTTATTGGATGATTTTTTGTTATTGACAAGGTCATAAAATGCATTAGTATTTAATCCAACTACCTATATTTTTCAGGTAAAGAAATGGAAATTTGTCATTAGCAGAAGATAAAAAGACTGGAAGGAGGAAATTGAAGCACATTCTTGTACAAGAATAAAATCATTGTTAATAAAAGTTCAGAGAAAACATTGATTCATAGATTATATGGGAACAGCCGATCCAAGAAACCCTCTGATACAAGATTTAGGAATGAAATACCACAAAAATTCAGTATCAGAACCTAACCAGAGTTCTGATACACTTGTATGTATTTACACTAAAAATAATTAGATTGGCAGAGTCTGGAAATGGGATTAGAGATGTATAGATGTATCAGCCAGAGAGAAAAATAACTTCATCCAGTGTGAAAGGCAGGTAGTTTATTCCTCAAAGTGGACTAGCTTTTCACCAAAAGCCTATTTGTACCAATTATTCCAGTTCAGATGACCCAGTCTCTGCTGATGACGCTACTTCACCACCAATTTACTGCATCTTGCAGTGGATCTGAGAGGTGTCCTGGCTGCCGCCAGGCCCCTCCCTGGGCTGACAACTGTTAACAGCTCAGAGCCGCAGTGATAAACAAAACATGAGGGAGCACTGTGACCTGCTAGTCTGTGTTCCCCGCTTCTCCATATCCACAAGATGCACTGCTGCTTCGGACAACTGCAAAATCCGAAGCAGAAAGTCAGATAAATGCTGAGAATGGATTCATTAAGTTGTTGGTTTTACTTTGACACTGGCTGCAACCCTGTATGACTAAAGTCTCAGAGAATGTAGAAAGTCTCACCTCAATGCTTGTTGTTGGTGATGGATGTATTGCAAAATACAAAAAATCTTGTAAAATTCTTGTGGATTTTTTCATAATTATTTTGGAATTATAAATTGTTAAATGAGTCATGGTTTTAAAACCAAGCCCCTAAAGATGTGATAGAAATCAGTTTTGGGGTTTTCAAGGAGACCAATGATCTGTTACTATAAACACTGTAAAACTTGCTTCAGTTGGCAGAGAGTGGAGATTACTTGGTTGAAATATTATGCATTGTTAGATAAGGCATCTTAAACTCATTTTCTAATCATTTAAATATTAGAAACAAAATTTCGCTTTCTTTATAAACCCACTTTATGAAATAGTCTCCCTCTTAAATGCTCCAAAATTAAGCAACATTAACTAACAAAATCACATTTATTAAAAATAAAAAAAGCAATGGTGGCAAATATGATTAATAAAAACAAATGCAAACTCAGACCCTGAAGTCTCATATGGGTCTCGGAAACACATTTGAAATCCAGATTAACATTTTTAGTGTCCACTTAAGTGATAGTTAAAAAAAAAATCCTAAATCACTGATGTTGAATCACTCCAGTTAGAGAAACACCTCAAAAGTGTCACAAGGTTCTCACATCAGAGATTTATGTTTCAATGTTTGTATTAGTATAATGCATACAGTTGAAGAATGCAATGAAGGATGGGATTCAACTTTACTGGCTCTTATAACTCTGATAATCTAGGACAGAGAGAACTGATAAATTTTTGAGGACTCTTCACACAAAAAAGAAAAGTTTAAAGACTGCACACACACAACATAAAGTCATTCTCTGAGGCTAGGGAGGAGACATGAACGGTGTCTCTGTGTGTCCTGCAGAGCCATGGAGAGCCAGCCCTGAGAGAAGTGCCCCCGTGGTAGGTCCATGGCCCTCCCCGGCTGCCTCATTAGAGACTGCTGTGGCCCAAGAGCACTGCAGGGAGCTTGAATGGGCCACACCAGCAGGCACTACAGACCTCTTTGGTAATCTGTGGACCAATGATTGAGCACATTTTCTGACTCACGTTTTGGTGCTAGAGTTTGGATGTTTGTCCCCTGCAAACCTCATGTTGAAATTGGATCCTCATTGTTGAAGGTGGTGCCTTACTGGAGGTGTTTGGGTCCTGGGAGTGGATCTCTCATGAATAGATTAATGCCCTCCCTGGGGCGAGGTGAGTTAATTCTCACTCTATGAGTTCTCACAAGAGAGTTTCTTGTTATAAAGAGCTTGGCATCTCCATTGTTCCTCCCTCACTTTTTCTCACTTGCTCTTTCTGTCTTTCTCTACACACTAACGCCCTTTTGCTTTTCACCATGAGTGGAAGCAGCCTCAGACCCTCATGAGATGGCCAGTATTGAACTTCTCCAGACATCAGAATTGTGAGCCAAATAAACATTTTCTTTATAAGTTACCCAGCTTCAGGCCATCCTCTATAGCAACACAAAATGGACTAAGAAGCTTGGCATTAAGGTAAGTTATTTGGAATGTGTCACAATCTTAGGGGTTAAGAAACAGGAACAACTGAAGGTAGAGACAGAAAATAAGTTGAATGATAGAAAATAAAGCTCTGTGTGCTGTAGACATAATATTTATCGGGGGAACCTGCCCCAATATTTCAGTGTAGGTTCTTTCTATTTTCCATAAGTGTCAGCCGGCTGAGAAGTAAAGAGAGACAGTACAAAGAGAGGAATTTTACAGCAGGACTGCCAGGGGAGACATTGCATATCAGTAGGACCATGATGCCCATCTAAGCCTCAAACCAGCAAGTTTTTTATTAAGGGTTTCAAAAGGGGAGAGGGTGTAATAACAGAGAGTAGATACAAAGATCACGTGCTTCAAAGGGCAAAAAGCAGAACAAAGATCACATGCTTCTGAAGGAATAGGACAAAGGGCAAAAGCAGAACCACTGATAAGGGTTCAACAAAGATCACAAGGCAAAGGGCAAAAGCTGAACTATTGATAAGTGTCTATGTTCAGCGGTGCATGCATTGTCTTGATAAACATCTTAAACAACAGAAAACAGGGTTCAAGAGCAGAGAACTAGTCTGACCACAAATTTACCAGGGCAGAGTTTTTCTTCACCCTAGTAAGCCTAAAGGTACTGCAGGAGACCAGGGCGTATCTCAGTCCTTATCTCAGCCACATAAGGCAGACATTCCCAGAGCAGCCATTTATAGACCTCCCCCCTAGGAATGCATTCCTTACCCAGGGTATTAATATTCCTTGCTAGGAAAAGAATTTAGTGATATCTTCCCTACTTGCACGTCCATGTATATGCTCTCTGCAAGAAGAAAAATATGGCTCTTTTTGCCTGACCCTGCAGGCAGACAGACCTTATGCTTGTCTTCCCTTGTTCCCTAAAAATCGCTGTTATTCTGTTCTTTTTCGAGGTGCACTGATTTCATATTGTTCAAACACATATATTTTACAATCAATTTGTACAGTTAACACAACTATCACAGTGGTCCTGAGGTGGCATACATCCTCAGCTTATGAAGATAACAGGATTAAGAGATTAAAGTAAGACAGGTGTAAAAAACTATAAAAGTATTATTTGGGAACTGATAAATGTACACATTAAAATAAAATCTTCACAATTTATGCTCCTCTGCCATCGCTCCAGCTGTTCCCTCCATTCGAGGTCCCTGACTTCCTGCAACAAATATTATCAATACAGAGCTGTCTAAATATTCTCCTCAGAATATAAAGGAACTTGGAGGGATGGGACAACCAGTACACTAATGTAAATCGAGAAAAATGATAAGACAAGTTTCAATCATTTTGGGAGATTTATTTGACAAAGTTAAGGATGCACCTGGGAGACAGGTCTATGCCTTTCTCCTAAGATGATTTTGAGGGCTCCAAATTAAAGAGGAAAGGATGGGATATTGAAAAGTACAGACGTTTTATGTGGGATGGGGGATAGAGAAAATAGTCATTCATGTCTTTGTCTGGCTAAGTGAATCTGCATTTTTACATAAGATAACATAGACAAAATGGGGTAGGGGAATAATCAGATATGCATTTGTGTCTGGTGGGCCAGGGGTGACTGCACCTGTAAAGATGAACAATCAATTTGCATTGCCATGGTGAAATTTTAACAGCTTAATAGGCACTTCTTTGTGGGCAAAATATGGGGGAGGCATGTAGCTTTTCATCTTGTAGTCATCTTATTTAGGAACTAAAAGCGGGAGGCAGGTTTGCATGACCCAGTTTCCAGCTTGACTTTTCCCTTTGGCTAAATGAGTTTGGGGTCCCAAAATTTAGTTTCCTTTCACAGTAACATGGATTCATTTCAGTGAGTCATTAACTTAGAGTACACTCATTCATTTCCAGGAAACTCAACTTGGTCATCTCATGATTCTATTCCTTTAGATCCCTGAGTTCAGCATTCCTAGCTTTCATTATTCTTTAAAGTAATGGTCTAATGAACAGACACTTCTCTAAAGAAGACATTTATGCAGCCAATAAACATGAAAAAAAGCTCAACATCACTGATCATTAGAGAAATGCAAATCAAAACCACAATACTATAACATTTCACACCAGCCAAAATGGTGGTTATTTAAAAGTCAAGAAACAACAGATGCTGGCAAGGTTGTGGAGAAAAAGGAACATTTTTACACTGTTGGTGGGAATGTAAATTAGTTAAACCATTGTGGGAGACAGTGTGACAATTCCTCAAAGATTTAGAAACAGAAATACCATTTGACCCAACAATCCCATACTGAGTATATATCCCAGAAAAATTATAAATCATTCTATTATAAAGATACATGTACACATGTTCAGTGCCGCTCTATCCATAATAGCAAAGACATGGAATCAACTCAAATAACCATCAATGAAAGATGGAATAAAAATGTGGTACATATACAACATGGAATACTATGCAGCCACAAAATTGAATGAGATTCATGTCTTTTGCAGGGACATGGATGATGCTGGAAGCCATTATCCTCAGCAAACTAGTACAGGAACAGAAAACCAAACACTGCATGTTCTCACTTATAAGTGGGAGCTGAATGATAAGAACACATGGACACATTGGGAGTGGTGGGAACAACACACTTGGGCCTGTTGGGGGTGTGTGGGGAGGGACAGCCTCAGGAATAATAGCTAATGGATGCTGGGCTTAACACCTAAGTGATGGGTTGATCTGTGCAGCAAATCACCATGACACACATTTACCTATGTAACAAATCAGCACATCCTGCACATCTATCCTGGAACTTAAAGTTGATGAAAAAAAAAAAGGAAATTCAGATGGAACTGAATTTAGGTAACATCTCACTGTTTTTCCTTTTTAAAAACTCAATATAATATCAAGCTTACATTATTGTTAGAAATCTATTTAGTTCTAAGAAAAAAAGTTAATCATCCATCTGCTGTTCACAAACCAAGAAAAAGTTCATCTGCTGACCCATAATTTCTACTGACATAATTGCCCACGGAATAGGGAATATCACAGGACTCAGTTTAGTTTCCAAAGAGAATACTGGAAAAACTTATGATGCATTTTAGTGTCAGTAAGGACAATTCAGTATAACTGAGCTATGTTTCTGATTGAATGTTGCTTTAACAAATGAACTTTCAAACAGAGAGCTTGGATTCAAGATCAAGTTTCTGTTTTCCACAGAAAGCAAAATACGGTTTCTTTTCATTTTTAACCAGAGAGAATTTAACACAGGATATTGGTTAAACAGGTAAGAGAGGACCAGAAGACTTAAAGGCACTGGTGAGGTGCCACAGAGACATTAATCCAAGAGCTGGGAAAAGAGGGGTGAGGTTGGAATTAGAACCTACAGCATTGGCTGAGGAGTCCTATGAACTGAGTCTGAGATGTCCTAGATGAGATACTGCCTGGCTGGGGCTGGAACGTTTTGAGCCTGGAGAAGGCTTTGCTGAGCTGGGACCTAGACCTCTGAGGAGAAGTGCTACTGAACAGCTTTTGGAGCCTCAGTCTCTCAGACAAGGGATCACAGAATTGGGACCCAGAATTCTGAGGAAAGAGAGGTGTCTCTAGGCTGGTGCTGGTATTTCTGAAATCATGTAGGAACCAATCCTGGTATTAAGGAAGATATCTGGAAATAGAACCAGCTGCTATTAAAACTCAAAAATTCTTCCTAAGGGAAGGGTCCTTACTGGGGCAAACCTGGTAGGACAAATAAGATCTAGGAAGCAACAAGCCCTCCTATGCCTCCTGCCTTCCACTCTCTCCCTAGCACCCCCTATCGGCATAAATCGACAGAAAGCTTGTTGGCAACCAAGTGTAGTTTGCAGTTCACCCCCAGCAGAGTGGAGAACAGTGAGGTAGACTGAGGGGGAGGATGTAATTACCCATCAGGTCCTTCATGTGTGCTACACAAGGTCAATTCACTGAGACTATGGCATTGCAGTAAAGGAAGAGTTTAATTGATGCATGGCCTGGCACGTTACCTGGAATGTGAAGTATTAACTTCAATCCCACTGAAAATTCAGAGGCTAAGGTGTTTCAAGGATAGTTTGATGGGCAGGAGACTAGGGAAGGGAGAATGCTGATTGGTTGGGGATGCAATCATAGGGGTGTGAAAAGCAGTCCTTGTGAGTGAGCTCCTAAGTAGCTCCTAAGTAGGAACCACCAGAAGAGTTGCTGGTGCCAGTGGGGCCATCTGGTAAGCAGAAATGCAAAGGCCTGAAAAGACATCTCAAATGGTCAATCTTAGGTTCTACCATAGTGATGTTTTTGACAGGTGTAACTGGGGAAGTTGCAAATCTTGTGACCTCTGGAACAACGGCAGCAATTGTTTCCCCCTCATCCTCCTAACCTGGTGGCCTTTCATTAGTTTTAAAAGGATGGTTTAGTTTTGGGGAAGGGCTGTTACTATTTAAACTACAGACTAAATTTCTTTCAAAGTTTGCTTGGCCCATGCCCAGGAATGACCAAGGAAAGTGTGGAGGTTAGAAGCAAGATGAAGCCAACTATGTCAGGTTTCTCTTGTGATTTTGTAAACGTGGTTTTAAGGATAATAGCATAATATCCAAATACCCAGTACAATCCGCCATTTTGCACACTGAACATCCATATTTAACTTTCCACATATATTTTCAATTCCATGCAACAATTAAAACAATTGCATTCTTTTGCCTAATAAGATGAAAGTATCTTTTGTACAAATGAACATTTTCTTCCCCTCTCTCAAAAAAAAAAAAAGTGGGGGGTGGGTAGAAAAAAAAACAATACAGGTTGCTGCTACACAATGTGGACAAGAAGGAGGAATGTGTCTAAGATTCAGGGACTCTCTGGAACACCTCTCAAACTACCATGTCATGTAGGAAAAGTTCATGGAAAGCTACAGCAGGCAAAGCAAGGCAGAGCCTGTTAGGATTCAGACTCTCCAGTCATTACACTGGGTATAGAAACTCATGATCTGAGGTGCCAGGAGGAGGCAGAGGACACATGGAATGGGTAGAGGAAGAATGAAGTTATAAGTGCAGTTACAGAGACTAGGAGTGAAGCACTACTATGAATCATTTCTTGCTCGATACATGCGTGTTTTGTGTGTACCATTTTCTTGCTTGTTTTCTCTTTATGTATGTGCCTGAGTACATGGGTGCATATCTGTCATTTATCTCTATATCAATCTATCTATCTACCTATCATCTATCTATCTAATCTATCATCTATCTACTTGTCATCTATACATTAAGTTTTTCTACTTCTTTCCCCCTATCAATTTACATAAGGGTTACAGGTAACTTATTAATAGGTAACTTTATAATTTAGTTGTTAAGTTAAAGAACAACTGAAATTAGCAAATGCTTCAACAGCTAGAGTTTGCAATAGGCTCTAGAGGTAGTTTCTAAGGAACATGATTCATCTAATGAATTTCAGGTGATTTTTTAAAATAACAAAATGAATTAAATGGGAGTTGAAATAAATACTATTTTGTCCTTTGCAGCATCTCTAACATGTAACAGGTCTCTGATGCCTGGTGGTCTCCCAATCAGTAGATGGTGAGTAAAGAAATGACTGTGGCACTACTTTAAACACATTTTAAGCTGTATCTACATGATGCTACGTCTTCTCAGATGACAGGCAACTGAATTTTTGTCTTTATCAAGGCTCTTAAATTGTTGTAAATACTGGTTAAGTGTGTTTCCCTGAAATGTTTGAGTTCTGATAATACCAATCTTCATAATCTACTTCTGTATGTAAATGTCTAAAATAAAATGAATTATAAATCTTATACTTTGCTAACTGTGTAAACTGACATATAACCACACCACATCTACGGATAAGGGGTTGGCATTTTTCCAAACCAAAAATCAAGAATTAAAATATTTGATCCCACATTTGAATGTTTTGTGGAGGAAAACAAACAAAATGTTTGAAATAAAGGCTTCTTCTGAAAACCAAGATTTTTATATGTCTTTTTGTTTTTTTTTTAATGGAAACAGGATCTCAGTCTGTTACTCAAGCTGGAATGAAGTGGTGCAATCATAGCTCACTACAGCCTCAACCTCCTGGGCCCAAACCATCCTCCCACCTCAGCCAGCTGAGTAGCTGGGACCACAAGTGTGCACCACCAAGCCTGGCTAATGATTTTATTTTTTGTAGAGATGAGGTCTCCCTGTGTTGCCCAGGCTGATTCTGAACATCTAGACTCAAGTCATCCTCCCGTCTCAGCCTTCCAAAGTGCTAGTATTATAGGAATGAACCACTGTGCCAAACCTATTTGTCATACTCTTAAGTGACTTATTTTTTGTGTTTGTGTTAATTATCCCTAATGTAAATTTAGTATTTTAGCTGAACTGTTAACACATTCAAGTTAAATAATACTGTATATAACCTTCAGCTTAGACATCCTCAGCTGGCTGAGACAATTTAATACTTAGCAGCTGCAAAATGACAATGACAAAACAAAGTCCAAAGAATTCATTTAAGTTATTTTGTGACTCAACAGTTTTTTTAAAAGGCAGTCAGGCAAAGGAACTGAAAAAGAGAGAGAGAGAGAAAGAAACAAAGAGATAGAGAGGGGAAATCATAAATATAGACAAGTCAAGTGTTTTGGAAGACTGAATTCACCAAATTCCCAGGAACCAGGAGTGCCCCCTCCCCAACTGTGGAGCTTGACTTCAGATTTTTTTAAAGTTTCTACTCAATAAGTAAATGTGATCTTACACTCTATATATTCAACTATGTATATCAGGTGACCTGATTGCTGTCTTTTTTTCTACCTCAATTATTTAACTCTGAACTTTACAAATTAACTATTCATTTGATAGCCTCGTATTTAAACCATTGTGCTTTCTTGTTCTTCTTAGTTGCCGCCCCTTTTCAAAACGCGCACTGTACAGTGTGTTATCCACTCACCGCGTGTGGTACTGAAGCAAATTAAAATGCAGTAACATTTAAAAATCAGTTTGGTGGCTACAGTATTAGGCAGCACAGATATAGAACACTTTTATCATTTCAGCAAATTCTACTGGACAAGACTTATTTAATTTCACCAAGAAATGACTTGACTAAAGACAGAGTAATGAGAGGTCAGCAATGCAAAAACTGGGGAAAAGCTTTCCCTGCAGAAAGAACAGCAGATGTGAACTTTATTTATCCTCACAATCTCTATATCATGGGGATTATCATGTTTATATTGAAAAGAAGTTCATTGAAATTTAGAGAATAAAATAATTTGCCAAGGATTGTGAGGTTATTTGGTAATGAATCTAGGACTTGAGCTGATCTAATTCAGTGTCTATCACTGCACTAGCATGTTCTCCTGGAAGACAGGAAACATTGATGCTGATAGGAAGATCTAGACTTTTGTGTGTGGCTGTGGAATGGGGAAAGGTACGGGAAGGAGCTGTGGTGATTCACAGGTTCAGGCATCTTTTGATTGTGCTATTTAAATATTTAGAAATTCCATTAGGGTTCCAAAGAAAGTCAATTTTCAGCAGCTGCTGGGGTAGTGGTGTGAATATACATAAGTGTTGTCCAAAATGTGGAAATACAGCAAAAAACAAAAAAAAAATGTGTGTTGTACATTCGTTTAACGTCACATGAAGCTGAAGGCCTAGGGAATGTGCACAGTTCAATTCACTGTTGTTTATTGACTAAAGGTCTTGCACGAAGTTACATCTCAACTTGCAGAGTTTTGTCTGGTAGAGATAATGATTTCTCTCTGGAGATAACCTTGAAGGTTATATATATGGCCTTTTAGTGGCATTAATCAGTTCTGTATCTGACCCAATAATTTTATCCTATCATTGCCTATTTATACCTAGTTTCTCAACTACTTTTTGAACTGGTCATAATATCTTACTAGTGCCCTTAATTAATGAGTTTAATACATTTTCGACATATATTAATCTCTTTTTTTCTCACATCATATTCTATTGGATCATCTTATTTTTATAAATGTCATTTTAAAGCATATTTTTAAATTACACATTAATAATTTTAGAATTTTAACGAAGACGCCCATTGGACTCATCTGATGGAACTAAGTAAATCACATTTCTTAGAAAATGCTTCTCATGAAGCTCACGCACATTTTTTCCTACACCCACTAAAAAGTGATTCTATCTTTGGGTCCTGTTACTACACGTGGTGTCAATGTGATATCCCCAGGTGTAGAGGGTTGCATAATCAGTGTCAGAAGTTTTGCTAGTCTGTAAAAGATAGCCCTGTTGTCTGATGTCATGCCTATGTGACATCGTTGAATTTCTACCCTACCTATCTTTCAGAAAGAGGACACCTGTGATAAAAAGTTCTCTTTGTAACCAAATTAGCTGAGACACACTAGAATCAAGATAGCCACCCAAACAACTTCAAGAAGACCTCAGGATTCATGGTAATCTCATTTCCATGCTCAATAGCACCCCCACTGGTGCCATCACAGTTGACAATCACCATGACAATGACTGGAAGAAGCCATAAAAGGGCAAAAAGGAAGGCAGCACTACAGTTCTGAGAAGCTCCCCACCCATTTCCAGAAAAGACATGAATATGCTTTCTCTCGCTTTTAATATCCAGCTCCTTCATTGGTGAAACCCTAAACTCCTCACTAGTTGAGACGCTGATTTGTGAGTCATGGCTCCCTTCTCATTTCCACGGCCATCTTGACACTCACTTCTGGTTTTGTGTATTGGTTTTGTGACACCAAACAGGTGTCCCCAAGTTGGGGGACCAGCTTTGTTGGTAACAGTATACTACAGGAAGTGCTCAAGTATCTAAGTACTAGTTTTATATTGTAAACTGTAAGAGACTTGTTTTGGGTAAAAGCTATAATTATTATTGATGGTTGAGACTATATTAGAAGCTATAGTGACAGAGACATATGGCCATGTATGCAATCTATTAAGATGGGTTTTGTTCTTCAAAAAAGAAAAAGTACTTTTGTCATAAGGTTTGGTGTTCCCAGAATAAAGCAGGGTGGTGACAAGAACCAAACGGATAGAGAAGTTGCAGAAGGTACACAGACAGGAAATGTTTATTTGCTTTCCTTTATAACAACTTTAAATAATGAAACTGAAAAGAAATGACACGTGTTAAATGCTGCCAAAGTTGGCTCAGTTATTCATAAGAATTAAAATGTTTGTGAAATTTTGTTACCAAATATGTGACTAATGCAAAACCAGAATTTAGCTTTTTTGTTTTCCGTTGTTAAAACTGTAAACTGAGCTCAGAGTTCTTAACAATGAGTAATAAAGGTTATTAATTACCTTTCATGTAATAGGTAGCAGAGATTTCATATCTCACCAGAGTATTTCATCTGTTTAGCATTGACTTTATTGTGTCACCAATTATTAAAAGGAAAAAAACTAATTAGCTTTCTGTCTTTTAAATGAACTAAGGTATCTTACAATCACACCTTCTGTTTCTTTGCTGCTTTCCATTGCTGAATGGTATTCTATTGTTTGGCTATGCCCCAGTTATTACCCATTCACCAGCTCAAGGGCATTTGTTTCCAGTTGTTGGCAATTATGAGTGAAGCCACTATAGACATTCATGTATAGGCTATTTGTGAAAATCATGTTTCATCTTTCTTGGGTAAATAAATATACAAGAGTAAGATTGCTGACTAGTATGGTGTGTTAGTTTTCTTCTGTTGCCATAACACATGAACACAAACTTGGTAGTTTAAGTACCTGACAGTTCTCTAAGTTAGAAGTCCAACATGGATCTCACTGAGCTAAGCCAAGGAGCCAGCAGGACTGTGTTTCTTTTTGGAGACTGTAGGGGAGAATCTGTTTCCTTGTTTATTGAATTGTGGGTAGAACTCAATTCCTTGCAATTATGTGACTGAGATCCCCAAGTCCTTTCTGGCTGACAGCTGAGGGTCATTCCCAGCTTCTAGAAGCATTTCCTGGCTTGTGAGGGAATTATTATGCCAGCCACAGTATTATAGCTTTAGATTTCATGTTTTGATCTATGATTAATTTTAGTTAATTTTGCTCCTGGTCTGAAGTATTGATTGAAATTATTATTTATGTGGATATTGAATTGTTCCAGCCCCATTCATTGAAAAGAAATCAAATAGATGTGAAACACCAAGTCTTGATGAAGGTGTGGAGAAATTGAAATTCTTGTGTATATATGGTGGGAATGTAAAATGGTGTAGCCTCTATAGAAAACAATATGGCAGCTCCTAAAAAATTTAAACATAGAATTACCACATAACCCTGCAATTTCACTGTGGGGCATATACCACCAAAAAGTTGATAGCAGGGACTCAAACAAACATTTGCATACTCATGTTCATAGCAGCATTGTGCACAAAAACCAAAAGGTAGAAACAACCCAGGTGTCCATGAACATATACCACCAAAAAATTGATAGCAGGGACTCAAACAAACATTTGCATACTCATGTTCATAGCAGCATTGTGCACAAAAACCAAAAGGTAGAAACAACCCAGGTGTCCATGAACATATACCACCAAAAAATTGATAGCAGGGACTCAAACAAACATTTGCGTACTCATGTTCATAGCAGCATTGTGCACAAAAACCAAAAGGTAGAAACAACCCAGGTGTCCATGAACAGATGAATAGAGAACCCAAATGTGCTATGTACAAACACTGGAATGATATTCAGTCTTAAAAAATGAATGACATTCTGATGCAGGTTACAATATAAATGAACCTTGAAGACACTATGCCAAGTAAAAGAAGCCAGAAACAAAAGGATAAATATTACATGATTGCACTTATCTGAGATGCCTATAATAGTCAAATTCACAGAGACAGAAAGTAGAATAGTGGTTAACGGGGTAGGGAGATCAGAAGAATGAACTATTCCTGTTTAACAGATACAGAGCTTCAGTTTGGGATGCTGAAAAAAATATAGAGATAAACAGAGGTCATAGTTGCACAACAATGTGTAAATAATGCCACCCCACTGTATACTTAAAAAGGATTAAAATGGGAAAAATAGTTGTCTTTTCTCTCTGTGTTTCATTTTAGTTAATTTCTGTCACTAGCTGTTAAGTTCTCTAACCTTTTTGTTTACAGTGTCTAATCTGTTATAATGCAATGCATTTTGTATCTTAGACATTGTAGTTTGTACAAATATTACTTTGGCTTTTTTCACATCTTTTCTGCTGCACTTAACTTTCATAACACATAGAATTCAGTTACAATAACTCTTTTAATGGCTGTTAATTTTCTGCTTCTTTACATGTTTAGTAATTTTTTACTGGGTCCCAGAAGTTGTGAGTTTTGCCTTATTCAGGGCTGGAAGATTTTAAACTACTTTTATTGACCTGTGTTCTGGGACGTAAGTTGCTTATAAACAGTTTGATCCTTTCAGATATTGGCTTTAATACCTGTTAGGCAGGAACAGGAGAGAGCTGAGTCTAAAGCCAACTTTTTTCCATTAGTGAGGCAAGACCCTTCTGCAAACTCAATGCAGTGTCCCATGAATCATGGGATTTCTGTTCTGGCTGGCATGAACAGGCACTATTGACGGCGCTGTGTAAGTGTAGGGCTCTATCACCCTTGCTAATTCTCCTCCTAGTGGCTTCTTTCCCTGGCCACAAGTCCTTTCCCCACATGCATTTGCTGGTCAGATGAATACTCAGCGGAATCCTCTGCAGCTCTCTGGAATTCGCCCCCTCTGGCTCTTTCTTCCTCCACATTGTTTTCTGCAACACCTGGACACTGTGGTCTTCTTGGTCTCTCAGTTCTCTCTCCTCAACTCAGCGTGTCCGCTCGGCTTCTGCTTCCTACACTACTGCCTGGAAGCTTTCTCAAAACACAAATCTCAAGGACTCCTAAGAGTTCTTTTGTTTGTTTCTTTTCTCTCAGAGTTAATGTCCTTTTCACCTGCTGTCTGATGTGCTGAAAACAGTTACTGTATTCCGACCTGAAATGCAGGTCTTGATAAATTCTTTATAAATTATTGAATATGTAGCAGAACTACCAAATCTCCAGCCGCTGTTTCTTAAAGTGTATTATCTTGTTTCTTTGTTTATTTATTCATACTCCCTCTCTTCTCTCCACCTTTCTTCTTTTCTTTCTTTAGTTAGTATCAGCCAATGTTGGTCAAACCAACTATTTTGAAACAAGTCAAGATCTTGCCGTTACAAAAGTTCCCCTGAAAATAGCTGTCTGGAAAGCACAAATGCTGTGAAGCTACTAATAGAAAATTGCAATGTAAAGTTTTCTGTCTACCACGTCAATTCACCACTCAAGTAAGGTAGATGTGAACATTTCTGGTTAAAACAATTATTTATTGTTTTATTCATCAAAAACAATATTCATCAAAATTTAATTATTTTATTCATCAAAAATTAATGGATAATCAAACAACAATTTTTAACAATTTTTCTGGTAGAAAAAACCACCAGAAACCAGAAAATCGACTCATTTTCATTAGTAAAACTAGAGGTTGTGGACAACTATTTTATTTTATTTCCAGTTTCTCCTAAAGGACAAAATTCTGAAAAATGCATTTTAAAATGTGTAGTTTTCTATTCATTTACTTAATTAAGGGAGGAAAGAAACCCCACAATCAAATGAAGTAAATTAGAGATTCCAAAACAAATTGCATTTTACCAAATTTATAATTCATTTCCCTCCCCAGGACTTGATCCTGTTAAAGTCTCAGAGATGAAATTTGGCAGAGTTATTTAGCATAGTTTTTATCTTTTCTGAAAAAGAAGCATCAGTCATGTTTAATTCACAGATTTAAAACTCTAGTGATTCTAGCTGACAGGAGAAATAAATGAATACTTTCTGGGAAGGTATCACAGAAAAACCAGAAGAGACTTCAAGGGAAGAGTCCCCTGAGTCCAGGGTTGACAGCAGGCATCTGATACTTGACATGTCATTTGGCAGGCTCAGGGTTCACCTGAGGACGATTTCTCTCAACTGCTGTTCATATTTAAAAGCCCGTATATTATAATGCATGGGAAAAAGAAAAAGGATTGTATAGACGAATATAAACAAAATAGGACAATGGAATTTTTTCCTTTAATATGAGAGAAATAAAATAGAAAAAGATGCTTACTGATACGGTTTGGCTGTGTCCCCACCCAAATCTCATATTGAATTCCTACCCATTGTGGGAGGGACCAGGTGGGAAATAACTGAATCATGGGGATAGGTGTTTCCCGTGCTGTTCTTGTGACAGTAAGTCTCATGAGATCTGATGGTTTTAAAAAGAGGAGTTCCCTTGCACAAGGTCTTTCTCTCTTTGCCTATTACCATCCATTTAAGATGTGACATGCTCCTCCTTGCCTTCTACCATGATTTCGAGGCCTCCCCAGCCCTGTGAACCTGTAAGTCCATGAAACCTCTTTCTTCTGTAAATTTCCCTGTCTTGGGTACGTCTTTATCAGCAGTGTGAATAAGGAATAACACACCTACGAACTCTTAAAAGGGACCCCTTCTGACCGTGTCAACAACTTTAATTTTGATTTAATATCCAAACTGATGGAAGGGAGAGAATCAGCGGCCAATGGGAATTGTGTAGACCGGGTGGAGTCGTGTAAAACAGAGCCCGGAAATGGAGGTGGGGAGTAAGGAGAGCTGGAATGGACAAAAAGGTTTGTGAGGTCTGAGAATGGAGAGTGTTTATGTGTGTAATGCCTTAGATGGAGTCCTGGGGAGGTGAACAGTTTACAGAGGAATGGCATGGGCTTATATTCAGAAAGATGGACCAAAAGCAGGCCTGAAATATTCCACCTTAACCCAGCAGTGTACAAGAGCAACAAAATAGTTTTCATAGCTTAGAGTCCAATTAAGTAAGAGTCAGAAAGATGGACAGAATTTCCTGGTTGCAGTGTGGCATGGAATTATGAAACAACAGCCTCTCCTCAGAGGCAGAAAGGGTCACAGATCCTCAAGAGATCCTAAGTCCACTCTGAATGATAAATGGTCAAAACCTAAAAGAAGCCGATGACTGTCTTAGTGGAGGCCAGCTGGGCCCTGTGACATCAAGGACAAGAAACCCTCCTACTTCTACCCCTGCGTTGTGCTAGCATCAGGTTTGACCTCTCCACCAGCCGAGATTCAATCCTCGAGGGGAAAAACATGGTGCTCCCCATAGGACTGAGATTACATTTAGAAGCTCAGTTGTCGAACTGAAGATTGAGTTTTATTTTACTTCATATGCCTAAGTTAGAACTGTACTGAATATTTTATTTACAAATAAAAATTGAGGATTTTTTTTTTCTTGGTGTAGCTGTGATTATCTATATTCAGAACCAAAGTTCTTTTAACTGTTCATTTGTTTAAGTTATCTTTTATCACTTTGAAAGGCATGGGGTATTTAAAGAAGTGTTTAAATTTATCGTGGAACCATTTTTAGATGTTAAAATGTTCTGATTGCTAATGTGATTTCTTTCTGTGTTTAAACAACAGCTGTGCATGACTGTCCCATATTTTCCCTTTGTACTTTAATGATTTGAGTTACATCTTAAGAAAAGGTTGGTACTATTCTTGCTGGCATATGTTATTGATATAAACAATTGTAACATGAAGGTCTGAAATTAAGTTAACTTGCTTTCGATATCTCTATACCTGTAAATATTGAAACCGGCAATTAAATGACCCGTGTGACAGTCTCACAGAGAAACACCCAGGTTTGTGAAAATAAATGGATAAAAATTACTCTCTCGATCAATGACAGACTGATAGCCATTTTTCTATAAATCCTCATGAATGCGTTATGAAATGATATAAAGAATGTGGACAACTTTTAATATCCTGTCATTTTTTTTCAATTTTCTATCAGTTGTACTGTGACATAGCACCTGGAAGGTGACCTTTCACTCACAGGAGCTTAAAAGAAGCCAGTTGTAAGAGTAGAAAACCATAATTGAGAACTTAGTGTGTACCAATGTGATAACATTGTCCTGTATCAAAATATTTAATCATCACAACCATTAGATTTTTAATATTCATCTTTATTGATTCTATCCTAAATGCACCCATAAGGTTTTTGGACCAGCGACAGATTTTTTTATGACTTGCAGCAAAAAACAAGCGTGTGATTCCCCTGTGCTTTTGTTCTTCTCCCAGGGCCATTGTGATGAAAGCCAGGTCAAATATTTTAAACACACCAAGTCTATATGGTAATTAAGGAATGGAAAAAATGAATTGTGTCTACTTATAGTGGGGAGTAAGGCAACTGTCTCTCTTCTCCCTTCTGAGAAAGTCTGTTTTGGAAACATGGTTAGTCCTATGTCTTCAGTTTCACAATTGAGAGATGCCTCCATGGGCCTGGGTCTCAGCACTGCACCCCCTACCACCTCCCTCAAAATGTCCATGCATAACTCAGGAGATGGGTGAGCCTCTCTGGAGTTCTCATTATCTTTAGAGTCATAGATTAACTTCTAAGGCTGGTTTTTAATTCAGACCTCAAGTTTCAGTAAAACCTGTGTAGAAAGGCATAGTTGTGCCAAAACATGGAAGTATTTTTCTCTACAACTTTACACACACACATACATATATATACACACACACAAAATGTTATTTTACAGATGTGGCAACTTAATTTAAAGGACTTAACTTGTCCAGGATCAAATTTTTAGTTATCAATAAAGCCAGGATTTTGCCTCCCATGTAACTTGAAAGCTCACATTCCTAAAGATTACAATGCCTTGCTTATTTATTGGTTAGTAAATGACTGCATGCGTAAAGCAGCCCTTCTAGTTGCCACAAATCAACTTTTACTTCACATTCTTTTTCAGATTTCTCTCATGATTTTGTAAAGCAGTAGTTGTAAACTATGGAGGAGTTTAATAGAATTTTTTCATTCCAGAGAATGAACTCAGCGTTAGGAAGGAAATTTTAAAAAACTGAGTGAGGGCATGTAAGAATCACTAAAATAAAAATGAAACTCAAGTAGACAGTTCAGGGAATCTACATAGGAGAAATACAGCTAGAAAAATAGTATTTCCTGATCCCTCAAGTGGGGGATGTAATTTAATAGGTCAACTGACAAGCACAGTGTCTAGCATTTTGTTTCACATAGCATAGATGTCCATAATTAACACATGAATGAGAAAATGAATACAAAAGTGGGGCTTGCATATTAAATGCAAATGCTTTACCTATTTAATTTTTAAATGTCCTCTTCTCAAGGAAAATTTTAAGAAAAAAGGAACAAAGTAGATAACATACAAACAGCATGTTTAAATGAATTATTGGTTTTATATAATAGAAGATCTCCTACAAAATTTATTTACCCATTTTATGATGCTTTATGCAGCTTGTATCAGAGAAGATGAATATTTTCATAGTTTGCAAGATACTTTTGATTGACAGCATTGTTTTCTAAGGCTAAAATGTTGGAAAAAAAGAAATATTTAACTGATACCAGAGGTAGATTCTGGTTTTATGGGGCCTGCAGCTTAATTAATTTATATAACCAACTTTAAGAAAAAAAATTAATAGTAATAACACAGGTAAAGGGACTTGAAAGGAATCTGAATAAGTGTGTGGCCCAGAAGCTTGCACACATTAACCTTTGACTCAGACAATTTAAAGACTATGCTTTATTCCAACAAAATCTTTTGTTTCTAGGCAAATAGCACTTTAACCTACCTTTGTCTGCAATCCATATTGCTCTGAGATACCTAACACTCAGGTATGAAGAACTGCAATCTCCAATCTGCTGACATGGATAGAATCATGTTTGTCACCTGTGCATGACAGCACCAATGGAATGGTGATTTGGCATTCTTGGCTTGTCAGTGTACGAAATACAATGTAGCAAAACAAAACTATGTTGCCAAAGGTATGAGTTACGTGACAATTTATTAAACATTTTAAAATAGTTTATGCCATGTAATTTCTATAAATAAAAAATGTATCTCTGTATTTATTTGATGATAACAGTTGAGGCTTATTTCATTGTGTTTTTTTCCACATTTTTTACTTTCTAGTATTTAATTTTTACTTTTTTTTTAACATTTTCTAAATGTTCTACCATAAGCAAGCATTAATTTTATAAGTAGGAAGTTTATCTTGTTATTGAAACAAGAGTGAAATGTGAGATAAATGTTAAAATCCATTAACTCAAAATAAATGAAGAATAGTTATTTTGGTGAAATGATATAACTAGACTATATGGTCAAATCAACAGTGAATTAGAACCTCGAAAGAACGTGATATCGTGTCTTCTGCACAAATAAAATCTTGATAGCATATGTGAAAGAATTTATATGTATGAACCCATTTCCCATTCTTGATGTGAACAAAATTACAACTGCCCTATTTTTATTGCTGCTTCTTTGTAATAAACATATGACTTCTCTGTAACTGACTAAATCATGTTAATTCACTGCATGTTAGAAGAGATTAAATCAGAATCCATTCTGCCTTCATTGCATAAACTTCCAGTTACATGATGCCACAGAAAAGATTTCCAATCAGTTGTGTAAATTTGAATGTCAGTAAAATGATCCAGTTACAACCAGGTGAAAATAATTTATTTTGTCTTCAAACTTGATAAGCCCCCCTGCTTCTGAAAAGTCAGAAGGTAATGTTTTTCTCATCATAAAATCCTTTGGTTCCTCTATATACTTGATTACATCTTTTCCTTCAGTTGTTTCATTTTTTCCTTATATATCATAGGAGGATAAATTATACGTCCAATATCTTTTCTCCTATCTTTCATCTACTTCTTCTTCTCTCTTCTCTTTGTGATTGGTTCACAAATATGTTCTTTAGATAACTAATTCAATTTTTGATATGTCAGACCTGTTCTTTAAAGCTTTCCACTTTTTTTTTTTTGGCTTTGTTTTTTACCATTGCCAACATTTTTCATGCCAGCTATTCTCAATTTTGCTTTTACAGTCTTTATAATGACCTACACTTTTATCACAGATAATTTTCCTTACTGAGAACATGAAGAAATTACATTAAAGTCAGTTTCAGAAATATGCATTTCTCCTCTGTTCTTGACATATGCTCTTACTTCTTTTTGTGGCCAATTAGATTTTTCTCTGTTTACTCAACAATATATAAAGATACGTATTTTGATGGTTAACTCTCTTGTCCTTCTCCCACAGCATCTTTCCAGACAACAGCAGCATGCTACACAGAGAACAGCAGAGCCAAGGTGATGTATAAGTATTTTGAATTTTTACAATGATCTCTTTGTTGAGACCATGAAGCAAGAAAAAAAAAATGACCAGCAAAAGCAGGGCCCAAGATAATCTTAAGTAATATCTAAGTTTAATACATTTCTGTTTATCTGTCTTACAGACCATTTCCTCATTAGTTCAGGTATTATTCTCTACATGAATCCTCCAGAATCTCAACTCTTCCTTCTCTTGTGACTGCAAAATCACGAAAACTTACAATTCATTCCTTTCAATCACTGCATCATTTTCATGTGCAAAAGTATCTTGTTGAGTGAGTCTTTTCCACCATATCTAATGATTCAGGTATTCTATTTCTACAAACAAAATGTAGTATGCACTTATATCCTCAAATATGCAAGACCAAATGGTGTGCCTCTCACATCTATATGGCTTGACATAACAATTTTTTTTTACCTGATATTACAATAAGATTTCTAATGTGACCAGGATGACCCAGCAATGGTTTTGTCCTCGGAATTGTTAGGATGCCTGGATTACTCTAGACATTGGAAAAGTTGAAAAAACATTGAGTAGTGCAAATCTCTTTGAGATAACTGAAATGAATTTATTAGTTTGAAAGATAGGCAAGATGTTTGAAAGACAAAAAAAATTAGATTTTAATTTCAGAAATAAATTATGAGACCTGAAAATAAGAAAGATTGATTTCTTAAATTAAAATAGAACATGTATTATGTGCCTACATCATAATAAGTGTAACTTTTGGATGTTGATGTAGCTGTGGTTATTGTTTTCTTGCCTACTGAGAGGGTATGCTGACCTTAAGACAAATGGGATTCTGAGAAAAGGTTTTCTCCAATAATTTATAAATAAAAATGTTATTCAAGCCAAACATTTTACTATTTTCCTTAACCTACATTCAATATGGGTGGCTATAGATTAAAAAACAAAGTGACCCTAGAAATTGACTCACAAGCATTTGATAACTTTCTCATTAAGGAAAATGTAAGCATCTATGGTGAGGCACCTAAAAATCCCCAGTTTCGAATCTCTTTATGTTCTTTCCATTAGATCTTTTGGTTTCACTCTAATAACTGAAACCACAGGAGGGTTTTGAGGAGAGGTGTGGTGTGAACAGGTCTGTTCTGAAGACAGACAATGGAATTTGCTGCTGAACAGTTCAGAGGCTGTTGCAATAACAGAGCTGAAAAATGATCATGGCTTTGACTAGGATGGTGGCAGTGAATATAGAATTAAATAGACAGGTTTTGTATGTACATTGAAGGTTGTTTACTGATAGCATTACATGGAAGAGGTGAGAGAAATAGATTTGTCAGGGATGAGTCCAATAACTTTTCTTGAGCAACAGAAATAACATAGTTATCATTTACTGAGATGAAGAAGGCCATGTGAAGGACAGGTTAGGAAGAAAAATCAGGATTTTAGTTTTGAGTTGTTTAGGTTCAAGATGTCCATTTAATATCAAGGGGAAATGTTGAGCAGTCAGTTAGATATAATGTTTGGAGTTTAGAGGAAACCTCTGGACCAGAGATATACATTTGGGTATCAATAATATATAGACAGAATTCGAAGTTCAAAGATTGGATGAGATGAGCCAGGATATGAGTCTAGTGAGAGAAAAGAAATCTGAAAATTGAGCCCTTAGATTTTACAACTTTAAGATGTTAGATAATGAGAAAGAAATCCAAGGGAGACTGATCATCTGAAAGTCCAATGAGAAGAGGTTTGCAAGAAGTGATTAATGGTCATATGCTGATGATTGCTTAAATAATAAAAATAAAAACAGACCAAGAATTGATCATTGGCTTTGGCACAACGAGATTCTTGATAACATCTGTAACAACTATTTGGGTGAAGCTATGGAAGTCAAAGCATACTTGGAAGGGAACTGGAGACATGTAGTATTGACAAGTCTTTTGACAGACATCACTAACAAGATGGAATATAAAGACAAAGTTACAGCTGTAGATGGACCGAGGAGTTAATTATAGTTACTAAAGTGTACAAATGAAAGGCTGTCCTTAGAGGGGCACCAACAGTCAGTCCTTGGAATGTGCAGTGTATTTGCCTACCTGCAGAGATATTGGTATAGATGGTAGTGAGAATGAATGGAGGATTTATTCTGATATTTTCTATTTTGTGCAGCAGCTGAGAATAAAGATTGGGAAGGATGTATGAGAGATTTGATTAAAACTGGAATAAGTATGAAATAGTGTGTAGTGCATCGGTCATCTATTGTCACCTAAAAAACTAACTTAAAATCCAATGGCTTTAAAAAGATGATGAATTCCACTTTAGTTAACAAGCTCATTGTCTCTGTTTCACATGCTATGAGCTGGGGATGCTAGATTAGAGACTGGAGGACCCACTGTCAAGGTAGCTTGCTCACATGGTGCATAAGTGGGTATCGGAGCTGTCAATGCATCAGGTGCCCAGCTAAGATGTGTGCCCCAGGCCTTAGCTCTGATGCACACGAGCCTCTCCATAGCTGCTTGGGTTTCTCTGAGTCATAACCGCTAGATGCTAAGAGCAAGCATCCCAAGAAGAGCAGGCAGAACCTGCATCACCTTTAATGGCTTAGTCTGGGATGTCTCATGACATCAATTTGTCCACAGTCTATCGATTAAGGCAGTCATAAAGTTTCACTTAGGTTCAAAGGAAGGAGATATATCCCTCCACCCCCAATCCTATTGGAAGGGTATAAAGTTCACATTTCAAGAAGAAAATATGATGGGATATATTGTTGCTGCCATCTTTGAATAAAATGATCTGTCACCAAAAAGTCATCTAGAAGAGTGGGAGAATAAATAGACCTGGGAAATGAGATATGATTGCTAGATGGTTCTAAGAATCCACCTAAGATTGTCACAAATTGAAAGAATTTAAATGTAGGTATGTGTTTTGCTATCCACATTCAGGTATGAGAAGACTCATTTGTAGTAGATAAAGATGCAAAATTTAAGTAGGCTTTAGATTTTCACAGTCAAAGTGATGAAAGATGGTCATACAAGAAAGTAGAACATCCAAGCTCAAAAAAAAGAGGGAAGTAAGAACACAAAGAAGATGAGGAACAAGGAACTGTGAACAATGGATGACAGATCTCACAGAGACAAAAAGTTGTGTTTGAGATATTAGAATTAGCTGGCAGTGCTGATTTGAGAGTAAGATGCTTAAAATTGAAATTAAAAAGGGACAAATAGTAATGATAGTGACAGTATGTATGTAAGCTATGACTATGATAGCAAGTAATTTAAATTGAGAGGAAGTCAAGAGAATAAGAGGCTGGGATTTTACCGGGATAATATACATGAGTATAGAAAACACCAAAAATAATACAGGATAGAATAACCATGAGTCAAGTGTTAGAATCTTTATGTAATAAGGAGTAAACCAGAAGTCTGTAGGTGACTCTTATTAACCTCAGCTTGCACAAAGAGTGATGGAAGCACGGAGACATTAGTAACTTGCCCTAAAAGAAGTAGAGCCTAAATTGGAGTCCAGTAAGTAGCTCAGCTCCAGCACCTGCACTCTTAGCTTTCAGCTCTCCAAGAACAAGAGGACAAAGTGTGATATAAACCCAATCACCACTTTCTTTCAAGAGTAGCTTTTATCAAATGAAAAAGGGAGAATGCTATTGGCGATGACAACCTATAAGCTATGACCATGATCGTGAGTAGTTTCATAGGGAACTCCGTAATATGATTTTTACACCTGAGTCTATACAAACTGACTTTTTAAAACCCATTAGTTTGATGCTGTGGCACAATATTTACATTCTAAAGTGTTAAATGACTTAGAGATTATTTTAGTCTTTTAACAGAACTATTCCACAAGGTCAGTAAATTTACTCATAACCATATTAGCCAATTGTGTTGTAGAGAGTACCACATAAATGATTGCACATGTCCACCTGTGTTGTTGTGAAGGAATGTCTGAGACTGAGTAATTTATAAAACAAAACATTTATTTGGCTCACAACTCTGCTGTTTGGAAGATTAGGCCTCTGGTGAAGGTCCCAGGCTGCTTCCATTTATGGTGCAAGGAGAAGAGGGTCTGGCATGCTCAGAGATCACATGATGAGAGAGAAAGCTAAACAGACAGGGAAGCTGCCACACTCAACTTAATAACCAGCTCTGGGGGAAATTAACATAGCAAGAACTTGCTCACTTGTGCTTCCCAGAGAGGGGATTAATTTATTCCTGAGGGATCCTTCCTCACGACCCAGACACCTCCCATTAGACCCCACCTCCAACACTGGGGATCCAATTTCAACATGAGATTTGAAGAAGTCAAACCAACCATGTCCACAGTATAGCCACACCCATTTGTATACAGAAATGGCTGTTTACATTTATAGTTGTGTTTATGTGCACCGAAACTCATGTATCCCTGCAAACACTGTGAAAATGTTGGCTTTGCTCAAGTAATGATAGGGTCAACAAAAGGCACGTGGCCCTAGCTGGGGGCCTGGACATGCTCCTGTGGCAGTAAGACCCAGGTTTCTGACTGCCCATTATGTGGTTCTGTGTTTTCTTATCACAAGCCAGACTCTTCTCACATTTATTTGATTCAAAGTGCTGTGTAGATCTGGAAAAACAGAAATATGAAGGTAGTAAAGTAAAGACTGCAAGTATAACTTTAAAAAATCTCTCTGGGTATAAAGTTCTGAGTATTTAATTGATTTAATCCAAATAGCGAAGACCTTTTTCCTTATAATAGTTAATCTTTCAAAGCCCTGCACATTTCTAAGAATAAGAAGTGTTTGGTGAATGCTATAAGCAGCTCAAAAATAGATGGAAACACAGAAACCAGCTCACCTGGCAGAATATTACATTTTTTCCCCAAAAAACTTTATAGAAATACCACGTCTTTTTTGCCTTGTGTTTTTCTGTTGAAACCAAAGATTGCAAGATGTCATGTTTGCACCCAATTTTAGAGCACTATAATGTCAAGTAGACTGCATTTTACATGAGATTCCAAAACTGTGCTGTTTTTTATATTCATCTTTCTTCTAACACAATTAAAAGCATCCTGCTTTCTTCACAGTAATCAGAACATGAAATATTACCTTGTGCTCCAAATGCAACCCCTGGGGGTGCTTAGCATGTCTGTACAAGACTCTCGGGAATTCTGCACAAATGTTGGAAAAATGCATGCTGGCAATGTCATTAAAAAGGAAGAAAACAGATGGTTCTTTGGCTTGAATTTATGCAGGCAATTTTATGTGTTCAGGACAAGTTTGATTAAACAATAATTTCAATAGGATTTTAGCTAACAAGTAACTGTCTGACCATTTTCTGTTTCAGAAAGTCATTCTGGCTTTTTTCTACATCCCCCTTTTCCCCTAGCCTGGTGAAAATTATTGACATGTTCAATCCTAAGATAGCAAAACTTGAGGAGTTTGCTTTTCTCTGTCATAATGTCATAAATTCTAATCATCTTTGACATAGGAAAGCACTATAACTATAGTGGTTAGAAGTGTGTGCTTTGGGATAGGCAGGGTGAGTTCAAATCCTTGGACAATTAAACCTTCTGTTGCCTCAGTTGCCTTATTGTTTAGCATGAGGCATAGTAACAGTATCCACTCCAAAAACCTTTTGTGAGAAGACAATGTTTGAAAACTAGTGCCCAGCACCTAGGAAGCACTCAACCAAATATCAATGTCTTTACAAATATTTATGTGTTTGGAGATACAGGCACAGAGCAATGCTATATTTTCCCTAGATTTTCTGTTTCTGTAATAATGTGGTTTAGAGTAAAGAGATGTAAAGAGATGACTAGTTTAACCTCATCTATCAGAATCTTACTTTGAGTGGTTCTCCACTCTGAGACCCAGTGTCTTGTCTATAACTAAAAGCAAATGTGTCCAATGAAAACATGAGATGATAGTGCATTGAACTTTCTCATCAGAAATGAGCTTTTTAAGCTCTCTTGGTGCTTTCTTGGCCCATCTTTTGTCTCACCAGAGTATCACTATTTGAGAGGGAGAAATATAATAGAGTTAATAATTTGCTAATTATGAGTAAGGTGATGTTTTGTGCAGCTGCATGTTTGTCTATACCCATGTAGTGTTATCAATGACCAGCTTTGTGAGTGCATGTTAGAGTTTACAGTTTCAATGGCTTGCCTTATCAAAACATGCTAATAAAATATGAGTAGCACCAAAAAGGGCTGTTTTCCCCTCCTTTTCATACAACAGAGGGTCATCCTGAAAATCTAGATCCTTCATATGAAGTGACTGTCCCTGCCATATTTCTTTTTTTTCTTTCTTTCTTTTTTTTTTTTTTTGAGACGGAGTCTCGCTCTGTCGCCCAGGCTGGAGTGCAGTGGCCAGATCTCGGCTCACTGCAAGCTCTGCCTCCCGGGCTCCTGCCATTCTCCTGCCTCAGCCTCCCGAGTAGCTGGGACTACAG
Source organism: Trachypithecus francoisi (assembly GCF_009764315.1). Classification (NCBI taxonomy): domain Eukaryota; kingdom Metazoa; phylum Chordata; class Mammalia; order Primates; family Cercopithecidae; genus Trachypithecus; species Trachypithecus francoisi. Next base: position 7,211,825 of record NW_022681463.1, on the reverse strand, counting down.
GCACCGCCACCTCGCCTGGCTAGTGTTTTTGTATTTTTTTTTAGTAGAGACGGGGTTTCACCAGGTTAGCCAGGATGGTCTCAATCTCCTGACCTCATGATCCGCCCGTCTCGGCCTCCCAAAGTGCTGGGATTACAGGCTTGAGCCACCACGCCCGGCCTGTCCCTGCCATATTTCTAATGGAGTCTGATTAGGAGGATGAAGGAGGTTATCTGCATTGTAGTCAAAAAAGTGAATTTTCCTGGGTCTTTCCTAATTTAGGTTTAGGGAAAAACCTATGTTTTTAGCTGAGTAAAATAACAGGCCAGTTTTTTCCACTTTATTTTTCCATTTTCTAAAAACTGAGGAGGATTAGGGGCTGGTGCTAGGTGAAAAGCATAATGATTTTATACAGCACCTCAAGGCCACTAAACATGAACCCTGTTTCAAGAGCTTGAGTTCATCTTTTGTACTTACTTCTCTTGAAGGGAAATATACAGCCATAAATTCTGGGCTTACCATACCAAAATAAGAGTTACATTGAAAGATTTTATATTTGCAATGCTTCCCAGTTTTCAAAATGTTCTCAGCCATAATGCAATAGAAAAGCACATTTCTTGGAATAGTTTATGTCTGGGTGTTAGAGTAAGCCATTGCATTAAGCTATTATATTTAAAATGATGTAAAACTAACATCTTCAGAAATATAGCTAGAAATGTAGTAACGAAAACCAATATAATGGTGCAACAGGCCAGGCGTGGTGGCTGATGCCTGTAATCCCAACACTTTGGGATGTCGAGGTGGGTGGATCACCTGAGGTCAGGAGTTCGAGACCAGCCTGACAAACATGGTGAAACGCTGTCTCTACCAAAAATACAAAAATTAGCCCCGCATGTTGGAGGGTGCCTATAATCCCAGCTACGTGGGAGGCTGAGGCAGGAGAATGGCTTGAACCTGGAAGGTGGAGGTTGCATTGAGCCGAGATCATGGCATTGCACTCCAGCCTGGGTGACAGAGCAAGACTCCATCTCAAAAAATAAATAAAATAAAATAAAATAAAATAAAAATGGTGCAATTATTGATGCCAGAACTTGGATTTAACAGTAAGATATTTAGTATTAGCCTAAGGACAGACACCAGTGGAAAAGAGTTGAAAGTCTAGAAATATACCTAAAAATATATTGCTTTTTTTTTTTGACAAAGGCTCTAAATTCAATGCCAGAAAGGATAGTCTTTTCAACAAATGGTGCTATAAGAAAAGTTGAGAAGAAAAGATAAAGGAAGGAAGGGAGAAAGAAAGGGAGGCAGGGAGGAAAGAAGGAAGGAAACAAAGAAGGAATGAAGTCAATCAAGGCTCAAACTAGAAAATAAAAAATAAAAGATAATCCATACAAATAGTTCTGAAAACAGTCCTGAGAGAACATCTTTGTGGCCTCGTGATAGGCAAAGATTTCTCAGCATTCAAGTAGCACTATAAAATGAAGGAAAAAATAAATAAATAAATTGGACTTCATCAAAATGGAAAATTCTTCAGGAAAGACAATTAATAAAATAAAAAGGCAAGCCAAAGCAAAGAGAAAATATTTATAACATGTGTGTCTAACAAAGCACAGTGTCCAGATCATATTTTTTAAAGTCTTACAACTCAATAATAAAAAGACAAATAACCAAATTGAAGACTGGGCATGAAGGAACTTAACTGGAATGATAGTCGTATAAGTGTATATTTTTGTCAAAACTCACCAAACTACAGAGTTAAAAGCTTTGTCTTTTATTGTATGTAAATTATATATGCATAAAATATAAAATATATAAATCTCACTAATATTCTTCAGTTTACTAACCTCTATTTCTAATGTGAAATTGAAGTTCTAGGAGTGAACTGGGTTAAATATTTTAACAAAAACACATTTCAAAAATTAATTTTTTGGTTTTTGTTTTTTATATTTAAATTTGACTATACTTGAATAGACATTCTACTGGCTTTATTTTTTTTTCACCCTTCATCATTCTCAAGTCAAAATATTTTTAGTAACACTCACTACACCATATTTCCTGGGAAAGATCTCCGATCACTAGGGCATATCATTATATACCTCCCAGTTCTTCTGTTATTTGAATTGATATGTGGAAGGCTCATCTCATGATATAGAATTTTTCTAAGCTTCTCTCTTTTTGTTTACTTTCACTTTAATATTCCATAATCCACAATAACAAAATCTGAGTAAAGAATCTATCAAATTAAGGAAACATGTGCTGCATAAAATCTATATTGCAGTGAGAAAGAGTGAATTAATCCAATGAATGATTGGACTTACATTAAGGGATATATAATTTTTAATAAGTTATGTACATATGAATAGAGTACCTTTTTTTCTTGAAACATTTTTGTTTCAATTTTCACTTACTCATGTCAAAGCCTGAAAATATTCCCTAATAGAATTAAAATATATCCGTTGAAATGTTCATGGATTTTAATTAAAGACTGCTGTTGCAACTTTAGGTAAAGAAAATATAATGATGACTTAGACAAAATGACTAAACATTCTTTTTTTTTTGAGATGGAGTCTCGCTCTGTCGCCCAGGCTGGAGTGCAGTGGCTGGATCTCAGCTCACTGCAAGCTCCGCCTCCCGAGTTTACGCCATTCTCCTGCCTCAGCCTCCCGAGTAGCTGGGACTACAGGCGCCCACCACCTCGCCGGCTAGTTTTTTTGTATTTTTTAGTAGAGATGGGGTTTCACCGGGTTAGCCAGGATGGTCTCGATCTCCTGACCTCGTGATCCGCCCGTCTCGGCCTCCCAAAGTGCTGGGATTACAGGCTTGAGCCACCGAGCCCGGCAACATTCTTAAATTGATTTAAAATATTTACTTTCTGGAATTTATATTTAAAACATTGTTTTATCAGTCAAAATACGAGTGTTACCATTTTTAAATTAAAAAAAAATAAAACTGAAAGCATATTAAATAGAAGTTTGAAAATAGAAATGCAGATTACATTCCTACCAATTCACTAAGAAACACTTTTAAAAATTAGATACTGAGAGTGCAGTGATTGTACGACTTTACACTGGAACTCAGTGCTGCCTATCACAGTGGAAGCAACACAGGGCAGAATTCAGACGGAGCATTTAGACCAGCCCCCGGCACATGAAAAACATTTAGACCAGCCCTCACCACAAGAAAAACATTTAGACCAGCCCTAGCCACAGGGAATTCATCCATTCCAGTAGTGAGAACCTGAGTTCTGGGAAGGCTCACCACTGTGATCTAGAGTGCTCTGGGGTCCTAAATAAACTGATAAGGCAGTCTAGGCTAGGCCACAAGGATTGTGATTCCCAGGCAAGTCCTGGGGCTGTGCTGGGCTTGAAGCCAGTGGACTTGAGGTGCACAAGACCCAGTGAAACATCAGCTGGGGCAGCCAAGCAAGGGTTCACATCACCCCTTCTCCAACACCAGGCAACAGACCTTGCAGCTCCTGCAGAGACTCCTTCCTTCTGCTCAGAGAGAGAGGAGAGTAAAGAAGATTTTCTTGCAACTTGGATACCAGCCTTGCCTCAGAAAATGGAGCACCAGACAGGGTTCTGAGGCCCTCCCTCCAGGCCCTAGGTCCCAGACAATACTTCTGGACACACCCTGGACAGAAGGAAACCTACTACCTTGAATAGAAGGGCCCAGCGGTGGCAGGATTCGTCACCTGTTGACCAGAGAGCCCTTGGACCTTGAATAAACATCAATAGCAGCCAGAGAGTACACACCATTGACCTTGGGTGAGAGTTGCTGCTGTGCTGGCTTCAGGTGTAATCCAGCACCTTCCCAGTTATGGTGGCTAGAAGAGACTCCTCCTACTTGAGGAAAGGATAGGAAAGAGTAAAAGGGACTTTGTTTTGCAGCTTAGGTCCATGCTCAGGCACAGTAGTGGAGAGCAGCAACCAGGCTCCTAGGGTCTTTAATTCCAGGCTTTGGATGCTTGAATGATTTTTGGGCCCATCATGGGCCAGAGGGGAGTTGCTGCCCTGAAGGAAGAGATTCAGGCCTTGTAGCATTTACCACAAGCTGATTGAACAGCCCTTGAGCCTTGAGTGAACATTGGTGGTAGAAAGGCAGTACTCACCATGTGCCTGGGGTGGCAGTGGCCATGGGGAGAGACTCATTCTGCTTTGGGGAAAGAGGAAATCGTGGAAAGGACTTTATTTTGTGAGTCAGTGCCAGCTCAGCTGCAGTAGAATAGAGTACCAGATAGATTCCTAAGGCTCTAGCTCCAAGTCTTGGCTCCTAGATGGCATTTCTGAACCTATCCTGGGTTGTAGCAGGAGCTCATCACTCTGAAGGGAAGGACATCACCCTGCTGGACTCACCACCCGCTGACTGAAGAGCACTTGTGCCTTGACTGATGTTCAGTGGTGGCCAGGCAGTGGGTTGCTGCAGGTTTTGGGTTTTGAGTGGGACCCAGTGCTGTGCTGGCTTCTGGTTTGACTCAGCACAGTCCCAGTGGTGGTGACCACAGAGCTGCTTATGTCACTCATCCCCCAGGCTTGGGAGCTCAGTACAGAGAGAGAGAAACTGGGTTTGGGGGTAAAGTAAGGGGAGATAACAAGAGTCTCTGCCTGGAAATCCTGGTAATTCTCTAAGGTCTTACACAAAACTACCAAGGCAGTACCTTCACAAGTCTGCAAGAGTCACAGTGTTACTGGACTTGGAGCAGATATGGCTGCCGTGACCAAAGAATTAGATCACGATATTCAATTTACTTTGAATACTTGCAAAGTCTTTCTGAATAGGACAGGTACAAACAAGGCCAGACTGCAAAGACTATAATAAATACCTAACTCTTCAATGTCCAAACAACAACGAGCATTTGCAAGCATCAAGACCGTAGAGGAAAACATGACCTCACCAAACAAACTAAATAAGGCACCCATGACCAATCCTGAAGTGACAAAGGTATGTGACAGTTCAGACAGAGAATTCAAAATACCTGTTTTGAGGAAGCTCAGTGAAATCCAAGATAACACAGAGAAAGAATTCAGAATTCAGAATCCTATAAGATAAATGTAACAAATAGATGGAAATAATTCTTAAAAACCAAGCAGAAATTTTGGAGCTGAAAAATTTAATTGACACGCTGAAGAGTGCATCAGAGTCTCTCAACAGCAGAATTGATGATGCAGAAGAATTAGTGAACTTGAAAATACGCAGCCAGAGGACACAAAAGAAAAAATAATTTTAAAAAGTGAAGCATATGTAAGGATCTAGAAAATAGCCTCAAAAGGGCAAATCTAAGAATTATTGACTTTAAAGAGGATGTAGAGAGAGAGTGGTAGAAAGTTTATTCAAATGGATAATAACGGAGAACTTTCCAAATCTAGAGAACAATATCGATATTCAAGGACAAGGAAGTTATATTAGTAGAACACCAAGAAAATTTACCTCAAGTAAGGCTACTTCGGGACATTTATAATCAAACTCCAAAAGGTCAGGACTAAAGGGAATTCATCAATCTAAAAGAAAAGGACATTAAGGAACAATAGGAAATCATGCGAAGGTATAAAACTCACTGGTAAATACTAAGTACACAGACAAGCACTGAATATTAAAACACTGTAATTGTGGTGTGCAAACTATGCATATCTTGAGTAGAAAGAATGCATATCTTTAAAAGATAAATCTATCAAAAAGAATTACAAAAATTTTTCAGGATATAGACAACATAATAAGATATAAATAGAACCACAAAAGGTTAAAAAGCAGGGGAGATGAAGCTAAAGTGTAGAATTTGTATTAGTTTTCTCTTTGCTTGTTTTGATAGTTTGTGTTTCTTCTTGCAATTAGTGTTAAGTTGTCATCAGTTTAAAATATGGGTTATAATATGTTATTTGCAACCCTCATGGTAACTTAAAATCAAAAAATATACAACAGATACACAAAAAATGAAATGCAAAAAAATTAAAACATAGTACTATTGCAGGACTTTTCCCTAGTTCAGCTAAAAACAGGGTTCTTTGTCCCATGGCCATGAAAATTCAGGCTTGCAGACAATTTGAATGGTGAGTGAGACAGAGTTTTATTGGGTGAAAAGGAAGAAAAAGGTGAAACGGGGACTCTTGCTATGGCAGAGTCCCTGCTAGACTGTTTCCCATCTGCCATTCAAATCCCAGATACCACACAGGAAGAGGAGGGGCCAGGTTCCTCCCTGCTGCAAAGGGCAGGAACCTCTGTGGCTCCACCCCAGTGCACAGGCTGGATGGGGTTTTTTTCCAGAAAAATCCTCCCACCTGGCTGTCTCAGTACCAGAGAAAATTACCTTGACAAGAAACAAAGAATGAAGGAAGAAAAGGCCACAAAACAACCGGTAAATAAATAACAGAATGGTGGGAGTAAGCACTTACTTGACAATGGTAACATTGACTAAATGGACTAAACTATCCTATCAAAACACATAAAGTGCCCAAATGGATAACAAAACAAAACAGAACCTAATGACCTGTTGCCTAGAAGAAACACACATAGACCAATGGAACAGCAAAGAGAACCCAAAAACATATCCATACATTTACAGTGAACTCATTTTTGACAAAGGGGCCAAGAACATAAGCTGGGGGAAAGGAGAGTCTCTTCAATAAATAGTGTTGGGAAAGCTAAATATCCATATGTAGAAGAATGAAACTAGAACACTGACTCTCACCATATACAAAAATCAAATGCAAGTGGAACATATAATTAACCCTAAGATCTCAAACTCTGAAGACACTGGAGAAACCATCCAGGACATTTGACTGGGCTGAAAGTTTTTGAGTAATACCCCACAAGCACAAGCAACCAAAGCAAAAATTGACAAATGGGATCCTATCAAGTTAAGAAGCTTCTGCACAACAAGGGAAACAATCAAGAAACTGAAGTGACAACACACAGAATGGGAGAAACTATTTGCAAATTATCCATCTGTCAAAGGATTACTAATCAGACTATATGAGGAGTTCAAACAGCTCTATAGGAAAAAATCTAATAATCTACGTATAAAATGAACCAAAGATCTGAATAGAATTTTCTCAAAAGAAGGCAATGGTAAATGGCAAACAGATATGGGAAAATGTGGTCAGCATCATTGCTCATCAGAGAAATACAAATCAAAGCTACAATGAGATATCATTTCACTCCAGTTAAAATGGCTTTTATCCAAATGTTGGCAAGGATGTGGAGAAAAGGGAACTCTCGTGTAGTGTTAGGGAGAAAGTAAATTAGTACAAACACTATGGAGAATAGTATGGAGGTTCATCAAAAATCTAAAAATAGAACTACCATATGATCTTATGTTATACCACTGCATATACCACTGCTAGGAATATTCCCCAAAAGAAAATCAGTATATTGAAGAGATATCTGCACTCCCATGTTTACTGCAGCATTATTAAAGACAGTCAAGATTTGGAAGCAACCTAGTGTCTATCAACAGATGAATGGATAAAGAAAATGCAGTACATATACACAATGGAGTACGATTCAGCCATAAAAAAGAATAAGATTCTGTCATTTGCAATATGGATGAAACTGTAGGGCATTACGTTAAGTGAAATAAGCCAGGCACAAAAAGACTAAAATCACATGTTCTCACTCATTTGTAGAGCTAAAAATTGAACTTATAGAGACAGAAAGCAGCCAGAGGCTGGGAAGGGTGGTGAGTTGGCAGATGTGGGGACAGTTAATGAACACAAAAATAAAGTTAGTTGGAATGAATAATGTTCAATGTTTCATAGCACAACTGAATGAATATAGTCAATAATAGTTTATTGTACATTTTAAAATAACTAAAAGTATTGGATTGTTTTTAATACAAAGAAAGGATGAATGTTTGAGGTGATGAAAATCCCATTTACTCTGATGTGATTGTTACTTATTGTATGGCTGTATGAAAATGCCTCGAGTAACCCATAAATATATACACCTAGTATGTACCTATAAAAATAAAAAGTAAAAACTTTTTTTAAATTTAGATATTACAGAAGAGACCTCTATGGGAGAAACGATACAATCTTAATATATTACATTTTTGAAATGTTTACACGTGAAGCAGGTATATATAACCCTAGTAAAAAGGAAAACACTATGAAGAAAATATGAATGTCACAAATATAAATGAAGTTTAAGTACATTGGGACATGTTTTTAATGGATGAGAAATTCTAATATAGTTTCAAAAGGTTAATTCATAAAGTTTGTGATGATACAATTTATGTAAAAGGAAAAATAATATGCAAACCTACTTATGGGAAAATTCTCAAATATCTTAAAAAAGACAAATGTGAATTATTATTATTATTATTATTTTATTTATTTTTTTTTTTTTGAGGCGGAGTCTCGCTCTGTCGCCCGGACTGGAGTGCAGTGGCCGGATCTCAGCTCACTGCAAGCTCCGCCTCCCGGGTTTACGCCATTCTCCTGCCTCAGCCTCCCGAGTAGCTGGGACTACAGGCGCCCGCCACCTCGCCCGGCTAGTTTTTGTGTTTTTTAGTAGAGACGGAGTTTCACCGTGTTAGCCAGGATGGTCTCGATCTCCTGACCTCGTGATCCACCCGTCTCGGCCTCCCAAAGTGCTGGGATTACAGGCTTGAGCCACCGCGCCCGGCCGACAAATGTGAATTATAATTGAATTGAAGTAAACTTTCAACATATTGGCAAGGCATTTATAAAAATTTAAATGCCTACTGTTTGCAGATCTGTGGTGATCCTCATCGTCTCAAACTTTGCTAAATAATGTTATAAAATCGTAATAATAATTTTAAATGCTAAGACCACATGCATTAAGAGTCATCATAATGTTCATGCTATTTGATTAGTAATCTCGTATCTTGTCATTAATTCAAAATAAGCACTATTAAATATGGAAAATAAACACATGCAGAAAGACAGTTTTTCAAAATTTTTAACATAATTAAAACCAGAAACAAAATGATTGTTCAATAATGTGAAACATAGAAAGAAATTATCCCTATTCAGTAGGACGTAATGATGACATTTGAAATGATATGTTAAGAAGCTCAGACGGTTAAGAAGATATGATATATTAAAGCAATAGGCAAAATGTCCACCTAAGACCAAATCAGTGAAAGGAGCATATTTGTTCCTATAATTAAAAACATATTAATGAAGCTTATGTTAGGGTGGTTAGGTTATACATGTCTTTTTTTAAACTTTGTCTCATTAAAATCATATTAAAATCATAATAAAAATTATATATAAGAGCAAAACAAAACTAGCTGTTATTAATACATGTATTAGTTTAAAAAGATAATTTATTCAAGAGTCATAGGTACCAGAAATCATTTGTGTTTAATAAAACTTTAATTAAAACTCTTCAGCAATGGAACTAGATAAAATGAGAAAAACAATCTAATTACCAAGACCTTTAAAGGCAGAGAGATTTTTTTTTAATCTTCCTTTTTTTCCTGTAAACTCGTGAATTTTATTCCTAATGTTTCCATGTGAACTTATTTTTGTAAATGTGCTAAATAAATGCAGAGTTAAAATAAGCCATCTAAGTCTTTGCTTAAAAAAAATAGAATTAAACACCACTGATCTCTCTAGTAGTACATGCATCTACTAACATCTACTCAAAGAACCCAAAACAACAGAGAAAGAAAGAGAGAGAAGGGAGGGATGGAGAGAGGGACAGAGGGAGAGAATATTGATCTATCAGTTTACTACATTTTTAAGCATTTACTGGGATTATATCCTTTATTCTATGTTCATTCATAAGTATTTATATGATTAAAGAGCATAAATATAAAGCCAAAGCATTACCACTAAATATCTAGAGTAATGGTGATAAAATCTTTGATATTTAATAATCAGTTGTGTCTATATAACATTAATATTTGTAGTATTGCCAAGCCATTAAGGTTATTTCCAGAGGCAGTAATGGACCCATAGCATGATTAGGAAGAAACCAGTGCAGATATTGTTGGATGCATACCTGAAGCTTGACCTTGTTACATGTATTTCATTTTATTCTCACACAAATCCTTTGATGCAGATAGTATTACGTGCATTTTACAGATGATGCAATTGGTCTCTATAGAGTTAATTATTTGTCCAATGTTATAATGAAAGAAAAACACCTAAGTATTCATATCTCAAGACTAGCAAATTTTTTGCTATATTGGAGCTACATTGGAAGTTTCATTGTTGAGATAGTTTACAACTTTCAAAATTCAAAATTATTATTTACTATTTTACTGAAAACATAAATGTGAAAGAATATTATATATTGAAAATAATGCATATCCTTTCCACCTAATTAGCTCATAAACTCAATGAACAAGTGGGTGGATATAGATATCTAGAAGAGTTATTCCTTCTTTCTCATGTGAATGAGTGTGAAAATAAGATAATATCACAAATATTGTCTTGGAAATAATTCTTAAATGCATTATATGGTAGTTGAAAATAAGGCTCTTCCAAGACAGCAGGATAATACTACATGTCATATGTAAGGAAAGAAAATAAACAGTTATATAAAACAGTGTAGGAAATTCAGTGTTGTAGTAAATGGAAGATAAGACTGGTGTCAGAGGAGTGGAAGTCAATTATAAGAGAATGCAATCAGTTTCATAATCCACTTCATGTGCTCCAATAAACAAATAGCAAATATTTGTTATTTCCTTAGGTAATGAAAAGCAAATAATAATGTTTTAAAGAAATCACATTTGAATTTTTAAAATTCAAATCATGATAAGAAATGTGAAAATATGAATCATATTACACATAATGAAGTGCTATCATAATTCTAAATTAATTTATTTAAATAACAATACCGAGATATACACAAATACCTTTGAGGACTAACCTCTGATTTTTTTCTTGCCCAGATTCCTATCTAAGTGATCTGGGGAGTCATGCCCTATAAACCATAAGTTCTCATCAGATGCGTTCTATTTAACCTTATATATTGTGACTTGCTTTCCAGTCTGACTCTGCCATAACATTATGAGATAAGGAAGAAAATCAAAATACTGGGCCAGGCGTGGTGGTTCATGCCTGTAATCTTAGCACTTTGAGAGGCCGAGGCAGGTGGATTGCTGGAGCTCAGAAGTTTGAGACCAGCCTGGGCAACACAGTGAAACCCTGTTTCTACTAAGAGAGAAAAAATTAGCCAGGCATGGTGGTGCATTCCTGTAGTCACAGCTACTCAGGCAGGAGAATCGCTTGAACCCAGAAGAGGGAGATTGCAGTGAGTCAAGATTGCGCCACTGCACTCCAATCTGGGCAACAGAGACACCATCTCAAAAACCAAAAAACAAACAACAACGACGACAACAAAACAAAATAAAAATAGTTTACCCCAAAACATGCTTCTCTGCTGTATCTTGAAATGGCCCTGCAAAGCCATTCCGTGTGGAGGAAAATATGCATCCGTAAAGAATCTCTATTAACATAGACCATTGCCAGGTCTGTCCCACCAACCCTGGCAGACAGATAGATGAAAGAAGTGAGCAGGCACAGGTATTCTGCCTTAGAGCGCGGCTAGTGGACTGCACAGCATAGCACCATCAACAAGAGTGCAGCCCCGACAAGCCGGAGCCATTTGTATTTATTTACTACAGATTTAATGACAAAGGCCCAGAGCAAACACAATTTGTGGGTAGTTAACTCTGTCGACTCCCCAAGTAGAGAGCAGTCCTGAGTGCAAATGATCAAAGGCTGGTTTCCAGAGACATAAGTAAACCAATTTATCTAGATAAGTTCCTTTACATTCCCTTGTTATCTACCCTTTGCCCTTAAGAGAATTTAGCTGAAAGCTTTTGTAAAACCTCCTGGCCTTCCAAGAAGATTTGCGTCTTTCCCTATAATTTTTTCTTATAACTTTTCCCATCACCCTGACTGATGTCCTACAGATCTTTTTGTTCCAGGCCTTTGAAATTCTGAAGAGATTAACCAAAAGTCTAGCACCTTTTAAAGATCTGAATAGGAAACATTTGTCATCTATTGTCTCTAAGGGCAGTCACTATAAGACTTCAAAAGAACCTTGGACTCCACAATCTTTTATCTTAACCGGAACATTTCCTTTCTATGGACCCCCGGTCTTTAGACAAACTCAATCAATTGTCAACCAGAAAATGTTTAAATTTACCTATAGACTGGAAGCCCCTCCCCCTCCAACCCTCTCACCCCCCGCCCACTTTGAGTTGTCCTGCCTTTCTGAACCAAACCACTGTACTTCTTTTTTTACCCTTTTTTTTTTGAGACAGAGTCTCGCTCCATCGCCCAGGCTGGAGTGCAGTGGCGTGATCTTGCTCACTATGAGCTCTGCCTCCTGGATTCATGCCATTCTCCTGCCTCAGCCTCCCGAGTAGCTGGGACTACAGGCACCCGCCACCATGTCTGGCTAATTTTTTTTATTTTTTTTAGTAGCGATGGGATTTCACCATGTTGGCCAGGATGGTCTCGATCTCCTGACCTCATGATATGCCCACCTTGTCCTCCCAAAGTGCTGGGATTACAGGTGTGAGCCATTGCACTTGGCCCAAACCGATGTATTTCTTAAATGTATTTGATTATGTCTCATGCCTTCCTAAACATGTAAAACCAAGCTGTACCCCAACCACCTTGGACATGTTTCTTGGGACCTCCTAAGTTCTGTGTCATGGGCCATGGTCACTCATATTTGGCTTAGAATAAATCTCCTCAAATATTTTACAGAGTTTGACTCTTTTTGTCGACATCTTAAAACTCTCCTTGTCCTTTAAAATTAAACAGAATTTGTGTAAATGCTCAGCTTATTCTGAACAAACATGTCTGTAAGTTTTAGTATACATGTGTTTTATGGGGTCTGTGTCTGTGTCTGTATGTGTGTGTGTGTGTGTGTGTGTGTGTGTGTGTCTTTAGCATATAAAGTCCTAAAGGAGAGGCAAACTTTTTGCAGTGGCTTCTTAAAATAGCTTTGTGTGTATACCTTTGATGAATAAAAATATGCAAATTTAAAAACCCCAAATCAATTTCAGTTGAGCTCAAGATTACAGAGAAGAGCTGAAGGAAGCTCATGTCCACTGCTAAAAATTAAAAAAGGAAATTCAATTTTAACCTAACAGAGACCTAAGGTATTAGAAACAAATGCTCGGTGCTGCAAAGAAGAATCAGTCCTCTGGCAAAAAGCTTTCTCAGCAAGGCGATTTACTTCTACAGAAGGGTGCCACTTGTGCCTGGCATGGTTGCAAGAGCACACGAAGTGGGGTGGGGCAGGGGTTTTAGCCCTAACATAGCAGCTCCAGTAGCTGTGTCCTTTCTCCATTGGCTGGTGTTGGACCGCACAATCTAAGCTAACTCAATTGGCTACTGTTTAAAATTGAATAGGGCTAAGTAGGTGGGAAGGGAGAGGCTGTCCATTACAGTTTTAGGGTGCAGTAAAGGCAGGAAGGATAGTTCCAACGGGAAGGTCAGTTACAGAATGGGTAACCAAGGGAGTAGATGTGAGTTTTCATTAGGACTGGCGGGAAAGTTGTTTACCCTAATTAGGGGCAAGGAGGCACAAAGAATGAGGAAGTTAGATTTTGAAAATCGAGATCAAAGAACAAGGAAGCTGAACTAGCTGACACTTTGAAGAGAAACTCACTGTGCCTCACAAAGGTCACAAGGCAATCAACAGGCTCAAAATCTAAGGAGATGTGGGTACACACAGGGAAAGAAAAGACAGAAGCACTTCCCTCTGTAGGATAGATAACAATCAGATATTAGAAGAAAAGAGTTTGGCTGGAAGCAGACTCTAGTTAAAGTGTCACCCATGTAGTGAGAATTCAGTTACCACCCGATTAAGTCCTATACTGAAGGCTGCTGTCATAGGCCCAGTCTCTAGAAGTTGATCCTTAAAGAGGAGCCCTTGTTTAGGAGACATGGAACAAGGGAAGCAGTTTAGGTCAGGGGGAAGCTAAGCCAGGATTCAGTCTCACCTGTAAACTGGCTTCCCTGTGTTCCCAGGGAAGTGCTGGGGCCTGGCTTGCTCTGGAGATGATTCTAAAGCCATCTGGCTTCAGCACTCCTGTCTTTTATCTATTGGCCAACTGCTTGCCTCAGGGAGGCCTTAAGGGCACAATCTTCTGGCAAGGTGACTGCCATTTTACTGCATAATGTTCTGCCTGGCAATTAGCAGGCTCTAAACAAATATTTGTTAAATGTTATTCGCGTTATTTATTATCTGCTTAAATGCTCCTCACCCGCCACTTTGCCCACCTCCAGTGACTCATGTTCAACATAGTCTGAACTGAGTTCAGCATTTCTACACCCACGTATCCTATCTTAATCTTATTATTATCCTCCCCGACATAGAAGCAAGAGATTTCTAAGTCAAATTTACTTCTTACTTGCCTTCATTCACTCATAAATAATTCATTAATTCTACAAATATTGCTGCTGAAAACTAAAATAAGTGCTGGTGACACAGAGTCAAATAAAACACAGCCTCTGCTTTCAAAGATAATTGTACCTAGTGGGAAAGGGAGACAAGTAAATCAAGATTTACAGGACAATGTGAAAAGTGCAATGGCAGGACAAAGAAGAGGCATCAGGAGAGGTCTGGAGAGGAGGGGAAGTCCTCAGGAAGAAGCGAAGCTTAATCAGAATTAGAAAGAATGAAGGGGAGAGAACCAAGATGAATCAGGGAGAGGGACAGAGAAAATGGTATATGCACAAGTGGAGAGGGCTCCATGGTGAGTGGCTCCAGCCAGGATCCCAGTGGTTCACAGTGGCTGCTTGGAAGCTGAACATCAGGAGAGGCCAGCGAAGTCTCCCAAATGCAGATGTCCTGTGGGGACAGGGAACAGGCACTGCTCTGATTCTACAGAATTCGCAGAAAGGTATTTGCCTTACTTCAGAAAGCTCTGGAGAGTGGTTGAGGGATTTTATTCAGGGTTTAATATTGTGTGGGAGGTTGAGGGGGGCAGGCGTGCATGCTATAAAGAATATATTTTCTCATTATGCCATGGGGATCTAGTGAGAAACCTTTTCAAAATTTTATACGATTTATATAAAATCATGTAAGAAAAGGATACAAGAAAAACATATATACTATGTTTATAGCGCTTCTCGTTTGTTTTGAACTAGCTCAAAATGGAAATATCTGATTTATTCTAGGCACTGAGGATCCAGAGGCACATAAGAACCAGCGCCTACCCTGGGAATGCACCATCCATCAATAATAAAAGCACGTGCCAATGTAATGTGGCAAGTATCAGCACAAAGATGTGAATGGGTGGCTGAGCTAGGACAGCAAGGAAAGGCCGACTGCCTGAAGCTGACTCTCCTCTGGGCCCATGATGGGTCCTAGTGACCAACTGCTTCCTTTTGTAACTACTCGCCACTTTTGTAACCCACCCAAGAATCCAGCAGGATAGATCCATTTGTCTGTGGATAGTGAATTCTCTTTGACGTTTCTGTTCAAATGAAAACTTTTAAAAATTAAAAGTTGAGAAGTTAACATTTTGTTGGTGTGAACATTCAAATGGTGTGAATACTCCTTGACTAAATAAAAAGAATAAAATGGACTTTGATTATAAATTCACTCCTGGTAGACCTGAACTACAGTTATTAGTTATTAGGTACTTCTACTGATTGTGGTGAGATCAAGCTAAAAATTGTATATAATAAATGTCATTTGGGTCAAATTTCTCATGGCAGTTCCATGTAAGGTCAGGCATTCTATAATATTTGTGTATTTATTATGAATTTGATTTTTATTTGTTTTTTAAATAGAAAAAGAGATAAGCAGAGCTCGTGTGCATGTTATTATCACTCTTTAAGCTATTGCAATAAAATTTTCAACAAAATAATCCTTATACTACTCTGTAATACTTTGGAAGATTTAATTATTCATGTTTCTTAAATAGACTCCACAAACTCCTATTATCCATTTGACACATTGATAATTGTGAGGTCAAAATAAATTTGCATTTTTGCATTTAATTGTTAATTCAAAACTAAAGCAGTTCCTAAAGAAAAAATACAAATGGCCAATAGGCACATGAAAAGTTGCTAAACATCATCAGTCATTAGTTAAGTGTAAATCAAAACCATAAGACATCACTTCATAACTTCTAGGGTGGCTATTATCATATAATGTAATATAACAATACAATAAGTGTTGGCGAGGATGTGGAGAAATTGAACCTATCACAGAAGAGCAGATCCTGATAGTAAACCCAAAAACTGCTCAAAATAAGTATATTAGTCAGGATTCTCTACAGTGACAGAACTAATAGGATAGATGTATACATGAAAGGGAGTTTATTAAGGAGAATTGACTCACGTGATCACAAGGTGAAGTCCCACGACAGGCCGTCTGCAAGTTGAGAAGCAAGGAAGCCAGTAGTGGCTTAGTGTCTGAGTCCCAAAACCTCAAAAGTAGGGAAGTCGACAGTGCAGGTTTCAGTCTGTGGCTGAAGGCCTGAGAGCCACTGGTATAAGTCCAAGAGTCCAAAAGCTGAAGAACTTGGAGTCTGATATTCCAGGGCAGATAGGAAGCAGCACAAGAGAAAGATGAAGGCTGGAAGACTCAGCAAGTCGGCTTCTCCCACCTTCTTCTGCCTACTTTATAGTCTAGCCATGCTGGCAGTTGATTGGATGGTGGCAACCCACATTGAGGATGGGTCTGCCTCTCCCAGTCCACTGACTCCAATGTTAATCTCCTTTGGCGACACCCTCACAGACACACTCAGGAACAATACTTTGCATCCTTCAATTCAATCAAGTCGACACTTAACATTAACCATAGCAATAGTTTTTTAGATTCATTTCTATCTTTGTCAGTATAAGAACATTATTTCTTATTGTTATCAAAAATAATTTCAGACTTCAGTGATAGAAGTTATGTTTTAATGCTTGTTAGTTGAAAAGACATATAATGATAACATTGTACTATAAATTCAGTAATACTTTCAAACATTTGTAACTATAGTTACAATATATTTTATGTCAGTTAGAAAAGCACGTGTGTGTGTGTGTCTATGTGTGTGCATACACATGTCTGTGTCTCTAGGTTTGTGTCTATGTGTATTATGGGTATGTATAGAAGAGATATTTGTAAGAATTATTTTAAAGTAGTCGATGTGTTTAGGGAAAATGAAAAGTTGACAAGGACTTCTAAACTTAAAGGAGGAATAAAATTCAATGAGAAAATCTAAAAAGCAGTAAAATGGATAAGCACATTTGAAATGCTCTTGACAACTATGGATGACGCATGCTCTTATAGACACCGCTGAGTAAGTGCTAGGTGCTAGGCAAAGTGTTTTTTTCATTCATTATCTCATCTAACAGGATGAAAAGGGTAGAAAAAGAATACAAGAAAAATAAGTTCTTTACTTTCAAATAGGTACAAGGTCTATCACATGGTAGGAGTAAACTAATAGTGGGGGTTACAGGGAATCAGATTTTGGTTTCCAAAAAGAAATTTTCTAACAATGTGACAGACAAAAATAACTTAGTCATTTCAAAAAATAAGACAAAAAGGCCTCTCTGCATTAGTCAAGGTTCTCCAGAGGGACTGAACCAATCGGATATGTGTATACTGGAAAGTGAGTTTATTTGGAAGAATTAGCTCACATGATTACAAAGCAAAATCCCAGGACAGGTTGTCTGCAAACTGGGGAAAGAAAGAAGTCAGTAGCATGACTCCGTAAAGTCTGAAAGCCTCAAAACCAGCAAGCGCCCTCAGTCTAGGGTCAGAGGTCCAAAAGCACCTGGGAAGCTTCTGGTGCAAGTCCCAGAGTTCAAAGGCCGAAGAACCTGGAATCTAATGTCCAAGGGCAAGAGGAGTGGAAGAAAACATTAGGCACGAGAAACATTAGGCACGACAAGAAAGAGAGCCAGAAGCCTCAGCGAGCAAACCTATCCCACATTCTTCTGCCTGCTCTGGTCTAGCCATGCTGGCAGCTGATTGGATGGTGCCCACCACATAGAGGGTGGGTCTTCCTCTCCCAGTCCACCTTCAAATGTCAATCTCTTCTGGCAAAACCCTCACAGACACGCTCAGAAACAATGCGTCACCAGCCACGTAGGCATCTGTATTAGTCCATTCTCACACTGCTAATAGACATACCCAAGACTAGGTAATTTATAAAGGAAAGAGGTTTGATTGACTCACAGTTCAGCATGGCTGGGGAGGCCTCCGGAAATTTACAATCATGGTGGAAGGGGAAGCAAACACATCCTTCTTCACATGGTGGCCACAAGGAGACGTGTTGAGCAAAAAGGTAAAAAGTCCCTTATAAAATCTTTAGATCTCGTGAGAACTCACTCATTGTCACAAGAACAGCATGAGGGTAACTGCTCCCATGATTCAATTGCCTTCCACTGGGTCCCTCCCACAACATGTGGGGATTATGCGAACTACAGTTTAAGATGAGGTTTGGGTGGGAACACAGACAAATCATATCAGCATTCTTCAATGCAATCAAGTTGATACTTAATACTAATCATCACAATCTCTAGGTACAATTGTTAAGACTATTTTCAGAAAAGGTAGTGAGTTTTACATCTGATTTATAAATACAGATAAACATACTTTTTATTGAGGAACAGTTTAGATATATAGGTTATAATAATCCCAACATTTCATAAACAAAATATTCCAAGAATATCATGTTAAGAGATTTAGCAAGTCTACAGTAGCATCTACCACCTATATTTTTATAAAACTCCATGGATAAGTTTGACGTGCATCAGCAATTGAGAATATATGGCCTAGACGCTAGATTCAAATTAAATAAGTGAGGCTGTGGCCAAAGAGAATTTTAAATAACAACTAAATTTGTGACTGAAATAATACTACTGTTGTCCCTTAATACGAGGCAAAGTACCAAAAGGACTCTTAATAAGTGGAAATGTATAACAGACAGTGAGAATACTGATAAATATCCAGGAACTTGCTATAAAACATACCATTTCTGAAATATTTATAGTAATAACATTTTTCTCCTATAAAGCTGAGTATCTCTTCTGATTTGACGTCTTCCCTTGCAACCATAATAGTAACAGATCAAATCAAATGAATCTAATTATTCCCAGCACTTCTCCTTTTATAAGATGAATTAGCAAGTCTTGGTGATTAAGAACCCTCCAGGAAAACCTAAAGCTACTTTTAGATTTAAAATATACCCTGAAAATTATATTTAAATGTTTCTATGTTTAGGATTCCATTTGGGAATGCAAAATGAAAAAGGTTGTCAGAAAAAAAATTGGACTTTTGATTAAGATAGAACTGTGGATGCCTTAGAGGCAGCCCTATTTGCCTATGTAATCAAAAGGACAATAAAACATTTAAAAATAAATCCCGCCATGTCATCAATAACTAAAAGACATCTTAGAAATGTTGAGATTTAAAAAGAATGTCTCATTCTACAACAGGGAAAATGGCAAGACAAACTGAAAATTAATGACTTTCATTGAATCTACCAGAGAATTGAAGACCCGGGACATTCAATTCTCCTGAATTCTGAAGAGACACATAAGCTTGCAGAAAGAAAGAAAACCCAAGCATTTGCTTAGGGGCAGACATCACTGGATGAGATATAATCTGGAAGGAAATTTAAACTAGTAACTTTTAACCAATTTCTAAAGGCTGAACATGAACTAATGTCAGAGTGTGAAGCTGAGAGGGGCGCTGACATAGAGGTCTGATGCTACTACAAGCCTTTCTGCTGGGACACTTACGCTGACAAATCAGGGAGAAGCCAGAGGAAGAGGCCCTACTGAGACTCATTAGCTTCTGTTTCTCCTAAGCATGAAAAGGCTGATCTGCAGAAGAGGAATGATAGAAGCATTGTTTGAGGACACTGCAGCTGGCTGAAGACAAAGGGGTGGGGTAAAAGGTACTACACTTATTGGAGCCATGGAAGATCTTAAGAAGACCACATACCCAAGGGCTTCCCTAAGTCTAAAACCTAATGAGAATATTATAATGAACCCACTCGCTCCTTCCACCCCACCTCATAACCATGCTAACAAGCTTCAAGTAAACAATAACAGGGGAAACATCTACAGAATTACAAAAGGAAAACTCTCTCCAGGGAGAAACACAAATTAAAGATGCAAAGCCAACCAGAGAGAAAAAGTCCAAAATATCACTAGAGAAATTGCAAGTCTCCTGTGCCCATAACAACAACTAATTCCAACTCTGGTAACTAGAGCAACAACACACTTCAAAGTCAGCCCAAATCCTGACAAAATTAAAACAAATGCCATACTAAATGCATAGCAGAAGGCGTATAATAAATACTTGCCTTGACATCTCTTGTCACATATAATACATCCACCTTGCAATACAAAAGTATAAGGCATACCAGAAAGCAAAATAAATAAATAAATAAACAAATACAGTCTTGAAGAGTCAAAGTAGTCATTATAACAAAAATCAGTCATGACACAGATGTTGGATCTATCAGAGAGGGAATAAAAATAATAATAATTAGTATGGTAAAGGTTCTAATAGAAAAAGTAGATAACATGCAAGAATAGAAGCTAATTTGCAGCAGAGAAGGCTACTACAAAAATAGTAAAATGAAAATATTAGAAGCAAATAAAAAGAACCCACAGCAACAGAAACTGTACAAGTCTCATTAGCAGATTTGACACAGCTGAGGAAATATGTACACTTGAAAAAAGGTCAACATAAGTTACCCAAACTAAAATGCAAAAGAAAAAAGTATATTGATAAGAACACAGCACATCATTCAAGGGCTGTGGCACAATATCAGACCTTCTAACATACCTATAATTTGAATACCAGCAGGAGATGACAGGGAAAACAGGATGGAAGAAATATTCAAAGAAACAGTGGCTGAGAATTTTAGAATTTTTTATTATTACTAACAGAAACAAACCACAGATTTCAGAAGCTCAGAAATTTCCAAACATGATAAACAACAACAATGATAACAATAACAATACACGCACACCCCTCTAAGCATATCATATTCAAATCCCTGAACCAAAGATAAAGAGAGAATCTTGAAGGCAGTGAAGAGAAAACAACACTTTTCCTACAGAGAAACCAGGATAAGAATTATGACATACTTCTCACCAGAAACTGTGCAAGCAGGAAGACAATGGAATGACATATTTAAAGAGCTGAAAGAATAGATCTGTCAACCTAGATTTCCATATCTACTAATAATATTTTCGCAAAATGAAGAGAAATAAAAACTTTCTTAGGCAGAAAAAACTGAGGGGATTCATTGTCAGCACACCTCTACAAAAAATGTTAAAGAAGTCCTTCAAGCTGAAAGAAGATGATACAGGTTATCAGAAACCCAGATCTACATGAAGCAATGAAGAGTATTTGAAACGGAAAAAATGAAGGAAAATAAAACATTTTATCATGTTATAATTGCTCTCAAAGAAAAATATTTTAAAGGTATAATATTAACAATGTATTGTGTGATTGTAGCATAAGTAAAAGTGAAATATATGACAAAATTGACATAGACAATGGGGGGAGGAAAGAGGAATATGCAGATGCTGCTGGACTTGCTATGGGGGCACTTCTATCAAGATGTAACCTCATCATAAGTTATATCTGGACAAAAGTAACTCCATCAACTTAAGTCAAGGAACTTACTAAATTCATTTTGCCTTTGCAGCATTGTAAAGTTGGAAAATTATGAGTCAAACCATTGCAAGTTGGAGACTGTCTGTACTGTTATAGGGTCCTTACACTACATTTGATGAGGTATAATATTTCTAGGTGAACTTAGATTATTTGAAAGTGTGCTTTGTAAACTCCAGGGCAATCTCCTCTTCAGATGAAGCAGTTTAGTCACATATTTTTCTCCATTCTAGCTTCAATTGCATCATTTGCACACTATCTTTCTCACAATAAAACCATTATGATGAAGACAAAAGTCATGCTTAGTTGACAGGTAAGCCCCAAGTCCGTCTAATTAAACTATATTCTACAATGTATTACTCCTAATCTGTTTCTCTACATTGCTTTGTTGACCAGTATACCTTTCTTCAATATGCTGACTTAATACATTATGAAACTACTAACCAACTCTATCAAAATTTTCCTTGAAAAATCCAACATTTTCTTCTTGATTAATATTACCTTAAAATATGAGTTATTTTTTGTTGTGTTTCCTGACCACTGATGGCCAGAGACCTGACCACTGATGGCCAGAGAAGTTCACTGCTCAAATCTTCATCAAGAGAGCCCGCTGTGAGGAGCATCACTGACCAGCCTCAGCCATTGACGCTTGAGTCCATGTTGCATTTCCACTGATGTCACGGCTCCTCTGGGTTACTACCAGGCAATGACCATGGTGGTGGCACTGGTGTTGCCCATATCTACCTGACATGGGATCCTTTTGACAGGCAGCCTTTGCTTGGAAACTCCTCATTTGCCTGTGAAATTTCCTCAGGACTCCACCGTGACCACACATTCTTCTTTCTAATTTGCTCTCCCTCTCCTTTCACAGTTGTCTGCATCGTCATCTGAAGACTTCTCCTGCCTGTTCCCAACTGAGTCCTCCCCTTTTATCCCTCACAGACATTTCTCCCAATAACCTTTTTCCATATCTAATCCCATCATGGCATATACTTCTTGGAGAATCCAGAGTGACACACTATCAGACGTTATATTCTTGGCATTTGTTAAAGCTAATTTTCACAAGTTAGTATTACTCTTCCACAGTTTTCAGTGATAAAACTACCAACCTCGAAATATGGAGCCAGAATATGAACTTGATTCTGCTTCCTCATTTGCTTGTTCCCAAATTTCATGCTTTCTCTACTATACAACACTGCCCCCAAAGACAAGCACGGTCCCTTTCAAATAAATAAAATGATACATGAAGACTGAATCATATTTTTAGGCAAACAAACATCATATATATTTGTTTATCTCCCCAAAAGTCCTATAGCAATTCAGATATGAACAATTACATACATATGATCTGTTCCAATCTTATTTTGAATCTTTTTTTCTTCTGAGAATTTTCTGGAATTGACTATCTCAATCTTGACTAACTGCTTAATGACATTGATGAAACTTTTCAGAAGCCTAGAAATCTGAACAATTCCATAAAGTACAAATATCTCCTAGAAATACTTAAAGCATATTTTTGAAATCCCTGTTCCACCACTGCTTAGAGATTTTCAGTTTTATCTAATAGGTCCCATAAAAAATACTACAATATTTCAGCACCTCAGTATGATGGAGAGACTTACAATGACAACCCTAAGGCCTATGATTAAATCCTGAATCAAAAGTGGCTTGTAATCCAAAAAGATGAGATTCCAGCATTAAGGAGCAAAGAAACTCTATAAATGTAAGTGATGATTAAGAAGTGACTTTTTTTTTTTTTTTGAGATGGAATCTCACACTGTTGCCCTGGCTGGAGTGCAGTGGCGCAATCTTGGTTCACTGCAACCTCCGCCTCCTGGGTTCAAGTGATTGTCCTGCCTCAGCCTCCCGAGTAGCTGTGATTACAGGCACCTGCCACCATGCCTGGCTAATTTTTTTTGTATTTTTAGTAGAGATGGGGTTTCACTATGTTGGCCAGGCTGGTCTCCAACTCTTGACCTCATGATCTACCTGCCTCGGCCTACCAAAGTGCTGGGAATACAGGCGTGAGCCACTGTGCCTGGCCAAGAATTGACATTTTCATACCTAGACTCACTGTGTAAGAATAGAGCAAATTCCAAAATCTGGCAAACTTCTTAAAAAATGAAGAGCAGCACCCATGTCTCCAAATTTGTCAGGGCCAAAAATGCCAAACCACCCACCACTAACTACTCTCAACCAATGGACAGGCTGAGTTTCCTCAAGTGTCAGGCCTGGGATGTGTGCTTAGTTTGCTGTTTTATAAATGGGACACTGCTCTCTCCTTGACATAAAAAAAAGTATAAGCCATGATTAATACGTACCCTGTTTAAGAATGCTAATGCCTTCTAGAAAAAAAAGAGAGTCTCGAGCTGCTAGCACACTCCCAATTCATATGTTAGCATCCTAGTTTGCAAAAGAAAATGTGTCACCACATCAGCAACAGTTACATAAGATTTTTATTATGTTGAGCAAAAATGTTAAGACTCTAGCTAAAATGCAAAGGAGGAATTGAGGCAGGATTTGAAAATATGATGGCTCAGGAAAAATACTAATGAAGTGTGGAAGTCTCACTTAAAGAAACACTTGGTATTTAATTTGTATATAGAACAAACATGATCGTTATTTCAGCATTATCAAAACAGTAAGCTCTTCTTTACAAAAAGATTATTGATTCCCTATTAACTACAGATATTAACTAGTACTGTTTTGTCCTCATCGTAATTTGTATGGCTCTTTTTATGATCTTACTGACCAACTATTAAAGTTTTGTAACATTGTTTTTTTTTATTATCATCACTATCATGATCACCATCATTGTGTCTTAGTTCTGAAAGAAGACTTAGTAATCATCTCTATCAGTTTATTTTACCTATGAGAGGTAAGGTAATTTTCCCAAGATGATAGTCACAGCCATTTTAGTTATCCACGTAGCCAGTTTTTCTGTCTCTGAAGTCAATGTTATTTCTCATACAAAAAAGAAAAAAAATAGAACAGGACAAAGTATGCTAGATTGTCCATTATTAGGAATATTCATTGGAGTATTTACAAACAAAGAAACATTATTCCTGCTTCTAAAATAATTGAGAAAAATTTTTAAATGCAATAAAATATCAATATTTGAGGATTCTGTAAAGGATATGCAGTAATTCTTTGAACCATTCTTGTATATTGCCTATAAGTCTTTAAATGTTTTTTTAAAAAAACTCCATTGGGAAATATTGTGCAAGAAATAACTTTCATTAAGTCTATATAAATATGACAATTTTTTCTGATGATTAACAAAGTCACTCACATCTTGTAGGACCTTGCCTTTCATATAAATATGAATAGTACTGATTATTACTATATAGAAATATAAGAAACATTAGGGAAGAAATGGAGATATATTTAGTAAAGATTTCCAAATTAAAAGAATATTTGGTTATTACAATGTTTATTTTAATTAAAAATGGTATGTGTAATAAGAAGGATATTACTTTACTATGCCTTAGTATTTCAAAAATTGTAAGTAGAGTAAAACATGCGTTAAATATCTGCCAAGCTTTGTGCTATGTATTTTAGATAACTTTATAGATCATTCTATCAGAGTTTTGAAGAGAAATTTGATACTAAGCCCATTTCACAGATGAAGACGTTGCATGTTGGAGAAGTTAAATAACTTTCCCAAGGTCACAGGCATTAAACAGTGGACCAAGAATCAAGCACAATTATATATTCCCCCTATTTCTAAGCACCAAATAGTAGTACTATTGCAATGTGTTTGGCAAAGGAATTGGATGCTATGCCCTATAAGTTACATTTAAAGGAACTAGACGCATTAAGTTCTGAGAAGAGATGACTTGCTGGTTATGATCTCTGTCATACACCAGTCTCTTGCATAAACATAAGTTTTATTCTTTCAAACTATTGCAAACATCCATTAAGTTTCTATTGGTTAAAAAATAGTAATAATGAGATTCAACTTTTTTTTTAACTGTCGGAGAAAGAAGCTATAGTAAAGCAAGGAGGAGAAGGCTATATTAAACAGTGTGGCACAAGATCAGATTCAGAGACATCAATATGAACTCATGTTTACCTTTATATGTATAGATGATAAATGCAGAAATAATTATGGATGTATGTGTATGCACAGGTTAGAAAGCACGCATCTATTTCCTAGCTCTGTCCACTGAGATACCCTAGAGACAGCGATGCCCAGTAGAGTGAATACACTCAGCAACCAGTTCTTGGTTTCTAAATATCATTCTCTACAAAAAATGAACCAAGACACCTTCAAGAAATGGCTGATGGAGGGGTGGGGCAGGGAAAGTATAAGATGATCCTAGAGTATTTTGGAATCCCATAAAGTAAAGGCTGAAAACCAACCGACCAAATAAAAAGACAGGGTTGCGTCAAAAGAACACAAGAGCCAATCTGAAATAGCTCCCAATGGACAAAGCTGAAACAATTTAAACAACAAAATCAACAATGTAAAATGGGTTTATATACAAACGTATATATATTTAAAAAAAAAAAAAAAACCACATCGTTTATACTAATACAAGTAAATAGGTAACCTGGGGCAAAACTTCATTACAGAGGAATTTCAAATAGCATATGTAGTTACTCTTCATTCCAGAAGCGGAACTTACTTCTCCTAAAGTATAGGGTTTATTTCCTGCCAATACCGTCCCACAAACCCTGCAAAAAAAAAAAAAAGAAAGAAAGAAAGCAAAAACGATGCAAGCAAATGAGCAAGCAAGAAAGAACAAGGACATATGAAACAAAATGTAAAAAACCATTTATTTGCATTGTTGTTTTCTCTGTATTACTAGCAAAACTTTTTGTTTTTTATTTTAATGTCAGTATACCTCATTAGTCAACAATATGGCCCAAAAGGCCCTCAAACTATGGACTACTTTCTCTACTACATTTCAATTTATTGTCACCATTCTAACTGAATCCTTAAGCCACCTAGAAAATTTTAAAGGAAATACAGATACTGTGATGTAAAGTAAAAAGCAAGAGGAAGATGTCCAGCTGGTCAGCTCTGAAAACTTGTTTATTTATTTTTATTTATTTATTTTTTTTTGAGGTGGAGTCTTGCTCTGTTGCCCGGGCTGGGCTCACTGCAAGCTCCGCCTTCCGGGTTCACGCCATTCTCCTGCCTCAGCCTCCCGAGTAGCTGGGACTACAGGCGCCGCCACCTGGCCCGGCTAGTTTTTTGTATTTTTTAGTAGAGACGGGGTTTCACCGTGTTAGCCAGGATGGTCTCGATCTGCTGACCTCGTGATCCGCCCGTCTCGGCCTCCCAAAGTGCTGGGATTACAGGCTTGAGCCACTGCGCCCGGCCAACTTGTTTATTTTAAGAGCAACATGCCATTGTTCTTTCCCAGAGTCGGGTTTAAACACAGGCAGGTAAATCACAGCAGAACAGAACCTCAATATTGAGTCATTTGAATGTGAATAGAAGCATTCTTCATTCACAGTGGCAGTTTATGCTTGGCAGCACTTTTGGTCTATCCTTACTTGAGTTTCAAAAGATCCCAAGAGTGTGAGTTGCCAGACTAGCATGGCATATATTGCATTTTTCAACCTGTAGACCATTTTCCCAGGGCTGGTTAGTAGGCATAAAAAGAGTATCTAATAAAAGGGTATTTTTCATTGGTTCACTAATTTCCTTAATTTGAAGAAAGTTAAGCTTGAAACTTAACTGTAAAATAGTTGGTCATTTGCAAATGCTTTTTGAAATGTCCCATAAGAGCTAAGTACTTAAGATGCAAAAGAAGAAAAAAGACTGATGTTCAGATGTCATGAAGAAACTGGCATTCTAAGTCAAAGTAATTTGGAAAAAAGAATTAGTCAAAAGTTCTTGGCAAAGTTCCTGTGTGATAGGAAGTTGTCAAAATGATTGAGAACTAAAGAGGTTATGACAGTTTAGTATCTCCAATTAATTTCATTATTTTATTGAACTTAGAAATAAGGTTGCAAGTATGCACTTACACATATTCCTACTCTTTAATTTTGAGCAATAATGTCGCCTGCCAAAAATAACCTGTTGTTTCAATCCTAGATATTATTTCTGTGCTAGGGCTGTCAATTAAGATCACATGAGTACTTTAAAACAAATACGTATAACTACTATAGCTTTCTGCTTCATAGTCACTAGTTAAAGTAGGCTTACATAAAGTAACTTATAGTTATAGCAATCTATTTTAAGCTGATGACACCTTAACTTTTATTACACAAAATAATTCTGTGCTGTTTGCTCCACAGTTCCTAACATTTTGTATTTATGATGTCATAATTTATACATATGTTAAATAGCTTGATTAAGCCATTCCACAACTTATTCATATATCGAAACATCCTGTTGTACACCATATATACAATTTTTTACTTGTCAAATAAAAAGTTTATATAATTTGCCATGTGTAATTAGCTATGCCCAAGATGATACATATAACCACGTGTATTTTTAAATTGTAGTTAAAAAAAAAACCCCACATCCACATAACATAAACTTACCCTCTTAACAACTCTGAGGTGATACCTTCAACTCCTATATTTTTACATTTGTTCTTTGTGCCTAATATTGTGAAAAAAAAGTTGAAATAAATCAAAGCATCAGTAAGAGTGTTAGATACGAGTTCTAAATTTCAAAGAATCAATTTGTCGGTATGTTCAATTCTTTGCCTTCTACTTTTAAACTTAATTTCCTCGTAAAGCAACCATTTTCGATTACCTGCTCCACCCTGACTCATTCCAATGACCTGCTCTGTCATAACCATTTTTCCTGCCAAACCACTCACCCCGTCACTGTCTTTAAATTAGCCAATTGGAATTAGTATGGCCTGTGTGGTCTAACCCTAACCAATAGGGAAGGACACTACAGCAGAGGCCACGTGTGTCAGGGATAGGAACCCCTTGCCCTCCCTCATCCAAGTGTGCAGTCACCATTGCTCCATCTGTCAGGGTGCACCCTTGCTGAGAATTAAAAAGAAAATTTTATATTCAAGCGCTATTTCTTTTGCAGCACCAAAACTTTATTTATAACAAGAAGTTCCGTATGCTCTTGTCCCATGATCTTGAATCGGAGAAACTCATTTGAACCTCTTAAAGGATTCTCATAAGCTCTACAATCTTGTCACAGAAACACACTGCAGCCTGGAGCATGCCCTCTGGGGACTACAAGACTGCCAGTGAGAGGCCTTGCATCTGGAATATTCAGGATTTTGAAAGGAGTTAGCCAGCTTGCTTCAGGCAGACTGTAAAGGGAGGGCCCCTGGAGAGCCTCCACCCCACCTCCCAAGAGCTTGCACCAGATGTTTTGTTCACATGGGGAACTTGCAAAGGGGGTTTGCCTCTACATGCCCACAGCAGACTAAGGGCCCACAGGCACACTGGGGGAATGGAGTGGAGCCACCAGGAATTCACACCTTATACAAATAGGGAACCCAGCCCCATCAGCTTATATGTAAAAAAGCCCTGGTATTCTACCGTAAAGGGGGCAACCGGGAACCTGCTTTCAGGACCCCTCTCTTTGCTGAGAACTTTCCTTTTCGCTTAATAAATTGTACCCCAGTCACTCTTTGATGTCCATGTGCCCATTTCTTCCTGTCAATGAAACAAGAACCCAGTCCTAGCTGAGCTAAGGAGAAAAAAATCTTGCATCAATTTCTCCACTGACACTGAGAGTTGCTTACAATGGGAGTCAACAGAAGTTGCAAACCCAGATTTATATGGAAACTCTCACAGTATTGAAATGTCAGTCCAGGGTGTTCCTTAAACAGTGTGTGGAATATATGTGTGTGGATAACAGTTTGCATTATACTGTATATCTCCTCTCAATCAAATCACAGATTTCCTGTGAGCAGAGGCTATTTTTGTTCAGGTTTGTTTGACGCAGCCAATGCAATGCCTTGTGCAAAGTGACCATTTGTGTTTGTTACTTGAATTTGGCAAAGACAAAAAGAAACATCCAAATAAAAAACCATTTTGTAACTTTTCCTTCAAAGCCCTGAAGGTCTCACATGGTCTCACCATAAATATTTTACAAAATGAAGCGAGTTATAAATTCTGTCCATTGATGGTCCTGATTTGGGACTAGGGAGAGGGACTAGGAATAATTATGGCAAAGGACATTATGATTGACAAGTGATTTGCTGTAAATCAACAGTGGAATAATCCCAAAGAAATCCTTGCATTTAGCTAATCAACTGGGCTTTATCAATTGGCTTTGGTTATTCAGTTTTGTGACATCTGGTTCTTTCAAGAGGTTATTTTTGACATTGTGTGGCTTTGCTCTACACGACATCACATTTCCAACAAGTCTGTGTTATTATTTTGTATTTAATGGTTCTAAAATGAGAAAACACTTAACCACTCCAGAAGTAAAAAATAAACTTGCATTCTTCAAGTCTGTTTGTATAGCATTCTTGCAACTCATTGTGCTTTTATGAAATGGTGTTTGGGTGTTCCCTTGATTTTCCTTGTTGTTTATGTTATTAATGAGACACTTATAAATTCTTGCACAAGGGAGCTAAGAAGTAGGAATGTTATGTGGGTGGTATGTAATCAGGATATATATACGAATGACCACTTTTAAGAGTGGGAATAATCAGATTGATTTCTCCATGTTATTATGTTAATTAATCCACATCATAAAGTTTTAGTCCATTTCCTTTTATTGAGAAAACTTAAGACGCTTGGCATATAGATTTAGATGTAAAATATAGGACAGGATAGGTCAAATCATAACCAGACAATAGAAGCAAAGCAAAAATCCTTCCTCAAAACTAGTTGCAAACTAGTTAAAGAAGAGGAAGTTGCACGAAACATAGAAGGTAAAGTGAATATCAAGGTTATGTCGCCATTGTGAATAAAGCCATTTTAATTTTCTGTGTTAGGGCTCCTTTAGTTTCAGATGACATATTCACAAAGTAAAGCAAATTTCATGACATGTAGCTGGCAGTCCAAGAGCTCTGTGGGACCCAGAAGTTGAAACAGTCTTGTTCTCCAGAAGGCTGCCCTCAAGTGGTGGCCAAGATGGAGACAAGAAGTTCCTGCTCTCATCCTTCTTCTGGCTAACAAGCCCAAGGAATCAAAATCCCATTCCTCCTGATGGTTCCAGCAATGACCTTGGAGCATTTTGATTGGCCCTGCTTGGGTTAATGCTAATCCACTGGCTACTTACTGTACACCAGGCAAACTTTTGTGAGCTTTTCCCAGTTTTCCCCAACTCTGGTGCGAGAGAGAGAAAAGAGTCAGAACTTTCTAAGTCATGGGAAACTAGTTCTACACAAAGGTTTGTTTGTTACCAGAAGGGGTAGGCGGTCTCCATAAGGCACACTCTGTAGTCTCCTGCTGGAGCTCATAGCCTTTGACACAGACTCCTGAAGAACAGGGACAATCAAGAGAAGGCATATATGTTATGTTCAAGCCCATTGCTTCAGCAACTTGATCCTGGTCTCCGCTGCTCCCATCCTCAATTTATATCGGCTGCGTCTGTTTCTTTTTACCAGTCTTGCCATTCTGATGCCAGTGAACAATCTGATCTCAATGTACCCATTCCAGGATCTCAGCAAAAATGGCCCAAGACCCTTGTGTGTGTATATATATATATATATTATAATATGTATATAAATATATATATATTTTGACTACTTCCTGCATTATTTATTGTTTTCAATTTTCTCATCTGTAAATAGTCATTTAAGTATTTTAGAGACAGGTGCAATATTTTATGTTAGCTTCAGTTCCCTGTAGCATCCCCTGTAGTCTACTGAATGGTTCAGTGTTCTTTCCTGTAAAAACAGACAAGATCGATTTTAACTGAAGAAATCAGAGAGCTTTCAGATTAGTTCCCCTGGTAGATGAAGTCTAACTCAGCCTTCAAGGTTCAGATTTTTCATCTGATTTTAAAACCCCAGTGGATTATTCTATCCAAGACTCCTGCGAGTTAGTGTTTGTATATAAAAGCCCTTCTGCTGAATGCTTTAAATCTGCCCTACAGAGTTTAATATCCCCCTTGATTTGAAGAGAAAAACATTCTTAGAGTTTTATATTTCTGGATCCTAACTCTGGGGCCAGGGCTGGCACTCTGGCAGAAGAGTTTGAAACATGGGCTGAAAATAGCTGACTTCCACAGGCTTGCCAGGGATATCAGATGAGCTCAGAGGACTCTCAAGAATTCTCTCAACAGTGTTTCTGCTATTCTGGGAGGACGAGATAACCAACAGTGGCTAGTTTTAAGGTTTATAGCTTTTCTGATTACTATTGGTGTTACAAAATACTGCTAATGCCTCCCAGTGTAGCATTTGAAAGGGACCCTCTCAGCGGGATGGCATCCTGGAAATTTGTCTTTGCTTCAGCGCATAAACAGTCTGGCTCAAGGCCAGCGTCGTATTTTATACGATGAACAGAATGGCGAACACTGCCCTTTGGTGAACATGCAGGGTGTCTGAACTAGAGCTAGATCATCTTTAGGATATTTTCTGGATATAAAATTCTATTATATATCTATTCTGTATTCTATTCTGTATATTTTTCCCCAAATTAGGCACAAAGGCAACTTTTTAGTATATTTATTGGTAAGATATGAAATGATTGAAGGAAAGCCTAAATCACTTTTATAAATGGGCACATACATTTAAACAATCTAGACACTTGAAAGTCCCTTGAGGGGCTACCAAGTAGAGGGGCCACACGCCATAATGTCTTCAGAAGGGAACTACACTCAGGGGGAAAGTCCACTCAGTTATTTGCTTAAAATATAGCCATATAGTCTTTGAATCAACTCTCTGAACCTAACACATTCTGTTCATAAGATAGCCTAGACCTACTGTACATGTCATACAAATGAATTAGTTAAGAGTCTTTCGAGTTCTGTATACGAATTTTATAAGTGGTTTTGTTGGCATTAAGAAAAGGATAATTTTCTTGGAGCTCAAGCAGTTAGCCCCTTTATAAGTAAAATCAATTATCAAAAAAAAAAAAAAAAGAGAATCTGATGCTCTCTACACAGACAAGTGAATTAAAAATAACAAAACAAAATAAAACACGGTCTTCCCTACATCAGCAACTTTCACAAGCATTAAATTCCCTTTAATGGTTTTAACTCTGGACATGTCCAGTGGCATGCTGACTGTGACAAAATCACATGAAACCTACACGTTCTTCCACAATTGTTTCAACTCTGTAACATAGAGATGACAGCTTAAGGATGACTCCACTCTGCTGAGAAATGATAGAAGAGAGAAGGTTGACAACACATACTTCCCAGACTGCATTCACCAAAATTCCTTCTAATAGAAGGAGATCCCAAGAGTTGGAAAAAGTTTGACTCCAGCATCTTTCAAAATTCTATTTCATTGTATTCTCCCATAGTGTTCTCTATAGGAAACGGAATCTTTGGAACTGTATTTAACATAACTTCTCTAGAAAGTACAACAATTTCTTAACGGGTTCAAGTATTCTTGCAAGTTGTAGATCTAGTATGGAGATCCGTACACCAGCCAAATTTGTCGATGCCTAACAGATGTAATTATCACACAAAATGTAACGATGGGCTCATGTCATCCGGAGTGCTGACTCCAGAAGCCACAGAGATGAGAGAACAGCAAAGTCTTATCAGCTGAGTACCCATGAGCTAGTACAATGTATCAGTTATTTCAACGTTTCGTTGATAAAATTAAGAAATGTATTAAAAAGCTAGAAAACCCTAAATCCTAGTTAAAAGTCTAGTTTTTCTACTGCCACATTTTAGAATTTTACTCTAAAATTGTATGTATTCTCAAGCACTGTTTTTCTATGAAGTTTTCTTCAAATGCGGAGGCATCTTGTGGTGGCTTGAAGTGTGAAGGCCTATCTGCTCGGGACCTCAGAATGCGACCCTATTTGGAATGACAGCCTTTATAGGTGTAATTAAGGTAAGGATCTTAAGATGAGGTCATCCTGGATTAGCATGGGCCTTTAGAAGAGACAGGAAGGGAGAGATGCTGAGACATAAGAAGAAAGTCGTGTGAAGTAGAAACTGAAGCCGTGCAGTCCCAAATAAAGGAAGACTTGGAGCCACAAGAAGCCAGAAGAGGCAAAAGGAAGGACGCTTTCCTGGAGCCTTCGGGGGCACTGAGGCTCTGCTCGTGCTTTGGTTTCTTTTGTACTTCTAGCCTCCAGAACTGAGAGATAATAAATTTCTATTGTTTGAAGCTACCCTGTTTGTAGTAATTTATTACCACACCCCTAGGAAACTAATACACATCTTTAAGTAGTTGATGCATTTTGAAGAGAATAACTATATAAAATTATGAAATCACTTTTCTCAGGGTCTGGTATTTGCAGGAGTCAAAAATTATAGCAAAAGAGATTCACTGAGTACAATTATCTAAGTGCATAACTTGCAATTTCTTTTCAAATATTTTACCTAGATGTGAGGAAGATGTTTTTAAAGGCCATTCTGTAAGGGTCTCCTGAAATGAACATGGCTGAGATCGTAGATGCATGATGGACAGTCAGTACTGAGAACATTCTAAGCCAAACTGAACATCTGAAGTGTGGACAAAAATCACTAAATTCTAAGCTGTGTGAAAATGTCTTTCAAAGACAAGGGTAAAATAAAGACAAATAACTATGAAATTTACTACCAATCTTTCCTAAAAGGAATCCTAGAAGGTAAAATTCAGAGAGAAGGAAATTACGCTAGAGAGCAAACCTGAGATACAGAAATGAATAGAAAGTAAAAATGTTAGAAAATGGGTGAGTAAATCTAAGAATTTATGGACTCACTAAAGCAATCATAATAATTTCTAATTTGTGACAAAAAATAGGCAATACAGAACCAAGATATTGGACAAAATTAACAAGAAGGAGATAAAAGGTGAAAGGAGTTAATGTTATCTGTTATTTCTAGGGAGGTTAATTTTAATAATTTTAATTAAATAGGCATGTTAAACAACCTATGGTAACCAGTTAAAAACTAACAAGGAGAGTATAACCTTCATACTAATAGAAGGAAAAATGAAATGTGAAAACTAAACAAATAAACAACAAACCCTCAATATTTCAAATTAGAAAGAAGAAATGGGGTAAAAAGGGGGAAAAACAGAATAAATCACAAGAAAAAAATGTGAAAATAAATCAATATATCAGTAATCACAATAGATCAAAATTACTACAAGTTTACCTTTCTCATAAATATGGATTAAATGCACATTTTCAAAAATGGCCATAAGTAGTGATACATTTTTTCAGGATGTGAATATCTGGGGACTTATTAAACTTCTCCAGAGAACGTATCTTTCACTTGAGCCTGAAATTAAGATGTGGAAGGCTTTGGACAAAACACTTGGATTGACTGATGTTCTGGGTGGATTCATATTTTACATCCATTTTCTTCCTTTCTTTAAGTATTTGTTTCCTTTTCTTCCATAGGCTCCGTCTTCCTTCTTTTCCCCTGACAGCACTATTGTCTATTGTCAATAATACGTTTCAAATTTAAGACACCTAACAGATTCTGAGAAAACAGATATACCCTAAGGGTTCGTATCAAAGGTAGTCAGGTTTTAATGCATAAGTATGATAATTATTGAGTGTTCCAACAGTTCCCTTTGCATTTGGAAAGGAGAAAACCTGACAGACATAGGAACAGGAATTTTCTCCTGTACTCATTTTACTGCGAGGTTAACACAGCTTTGAAACAGAATTTTTGTTCCAGTGGAACACTTCCCAGGTACATGAGCATGAAGAGTCACCATGTCTTCTACGTAGACATTTCAGAGTGTAAAGCAGAATAGAGAGCTCATTGCCTGAGGGTTCATACAAGGAACAAAAGTTGCCTGATATAAAATAAGAAATAGTATTTTTTTCTGCAGTTCAGACTCTGGTCTTTGCTTTAAAATGAAAATGGAGAAGCTAAAGTTCTGGAGGAGAATGATCTCAGTTCACCATGGTGGGAAGTCATTAGAGACTTACATATAAAGATCTAAGAAATGTCTTTCAAAAATATCAAATATAGTTGTTTCAGAAAACAGAAAAAGAAATAAAAGATTCTGGATCCTACTTTAACATTTTGAGCAAGACAGGCATTAGAAGGATGCTTAGGGGCTGTGCAAGTCAATGATGAATGCCTGCTACCTAAGACTTGGGTGACTCACCTTGCCTCTCCTGGTGGCCTGCTGAATGACAAGTTTTTGAAACGAATTATTTGTTTCCACTAGCAAATGATGCCTAGATACTAACATTATAGTATAAATTTTTATAATTAATATTGTAATAAATATGAGTCTGTTATAAACATATTCCATGTTTTCCATAAAACTCAAAAAAAGCTGTCCTAACTTTTTTGAATGAAAATAGCCACCAAAGACTTATTTTCTTTTTCTCAAACTACCCTTTGCAAAATAGGTACTCATTAAATATCAAATTCACCACTCTCGTATAAAAATGCCTGCAGGTGCAAATATATTCAAACAACTTGAGTGAAGGAATTAAGATTTTAAGTTGCTTCTCTTAAAATACAGAGGCTATTATACGGGTCATACATTAAAAATTTTTCTCCACTGATATTTTAACTTTCTCTGAGGAATCTCCTTGCTCTTTCTGCCACTGTGGTAGAGCCCAAGACACATGGAACCTTGAATGGCACTGTTGGGTGTGGGGCCTGCCCCCCATCCCCCTCCTACTCATATAGGTAGAGGAAGCAGAATGTTACCAAGTTGATGGGAATAATGTAGGAAAAAAAGAAAAAAATTTGAAAAGAGTTAGCAGTGTAATTGAGACAAACCCCGTTTTACAAAATTGATGCTGGATAAAATGCAGCTCCTTGAGAACAGCGTTCTTTTGACATATGGATGGAGGAAAATAGATAGATAGATAGATAGATAGATAGACAGACAACAAGTAGGAGTTGTATGTTATTTTAAAGTGCTACCACCTGGAATAACCCTTAGTTTCTTTATACAGCCTGCTTTATAAAATCTTAGTGTCCTTTAAAAATATCCGTGGAAGCAAGGTTATCTTAAAGGAAAGACTATTTTATAATGATGATATATTCTACGTATTAGGGCCTGAATTTATTAAACCTAATACCAGCAAATAATGTTAAAATTAAGTTTATTTAAATATAATTGTAAATCCCACAGATAGTTAAAACTCTCTTTCTGTGATTCTTTTTAGAGAGGTGATGTCAGATGAAGAAGAAAGTGATTAAAAATTCTTGTTCCTCAGAGACTAATTTATGACTATTATCATGAAAACCTACACAGTTTTCTTTAAATACTGCATTCTCCCAACCATGAGATAAGCATAAATGCTCTTTAAAAGAAAAAGGCAGGGTTTTGGGGTGATATCAGTTGCAAAATGGAATAGATATTTAATGTTAGAACAAAAAACTCAAGAGTAAGTCACTATTTTCCTATTTTATGAGATAATTCATAAAGAATTTAATACATTATGTAAATGGAAACTCCTGATTTTCCTCAGTAGATGTCTCTTGCTTATATCATGAAAATTTGAGAAAAGTAGATTCATTCTCATGCCCTAAATATACATTCTGGTAGTTGCTATTTTAACAAAGATCTTGATTGTTGACTCAAGCATAAGTGTTTTATTGATTATTTTTGGAAAGTTACAAGTAAAAATACGTCAAGTTAACTTAGCAAACAAAAAGAAACTTAATAGTAAGTGATTGAGTCAAGAGTCAAGAACCACAAATTTTCAAAATACATTGGTTGACAGTGAGAATTTAGCTTTAAGCACCCTTCCATATCTGGAAGTGTGTAATTGATAAAAGACAATTATATGTTTACCTTTTATTTCATTCTTATCATACACAAACAAAAATGACACAACCCCTTTGAAGTGTTAACCAAAATTGAGTCACACTAGATATTAGCAACCAGCAATAAACTATTCTTTGAGGGGTTATTATTAAAAGGTTAGACTGAATCACATCATTCTTACAAATCAGATTTAACTCAAATCCAATCATTTGTCCCATTTATAAAATTGTGGAATTTATTTTTCAAGTTTTAATTTTCTCTTAGCTTAAACATACAGAATTTTCATCAATTCTAATCCTGTTTTTACATTTTAGTGTCTGTGATAGATGCATCGTAGCATTTAATATCACTGATGATCAGGTGATTTCTATCGTGGACATGCAAACTCTCCACATCACAGCTTAACTGGCAGTGGGACATGCAAACTCTCCACATCACAGCTTAACTGGCAGTGCATTTTCTTTCTTGGTGGTATATAACATAATAGTGTTATGTGTTATATATACATAATTTTTAAATAATGTAATCTTGGTTTTCATTAAATATTATGTTATTAAGGCTTTCCTTACCTCCACTCATTCACAGTTTAGAAGGAATCAAAAAAGTATGGTTAATAAAGCATTTCAGTAGCAGAAGCCACAGATTCAATTCTTGCATTAGCATTGATTAGAATTTTTATAAGTAAAACTTGCGTATACTTTTTTTATCATAATATAGATGAATTTGAATGAAAATTAAATGAGACATATGAAAGTATTTTAACTCTATTAGGTTTTCAAAATACAATAATTTCCTTTTCCTCATGATTTAAGAAAAATATTTATGTAGATAATTTTAATAGCAATAAAGTAGCATAGTAAAATAAGACTAATGATAATTACTATAGGGGTTGAGAATTTCCCACTGGTTTGGTTTTCAAGACAAAAATCTTTCCCCTAATCCTTCCAGGCCTCTTGTCAAGGAAGTTGAGTGAGGTATCTGATTTGTGGATGAGAGTCACTGTTCATTGTTCAATTAGTAACAACTTCCTAACAGACATATCAGCCCCACCTTCTCCTTGGGCCCGCCTAAGGATTACTGGGGAAAAAGCATCAGGTGAGAGAACAGGTGTAATGGTGCTGAAATAGCTCTGCCAAAATAGATGCCTCCAGCCACTATGGTTTATCTCGGTGAGTTAGTACCGCCCATCTCTGCAGTACCACGGAACTAAACAAGGCTTAGGAGAACATTTTCTCCTAGCTCTGCTCATTTTAGGTTTGATTTCCGTTGGCATAAGGAACTTCAGGTGAGTCCTTCATCTTCAGGAAATGTGCTTTTGCTTAGGCTTTCTGAGCTTTTCTCTATTCTGCTTTCAATCCCTTCTCTGCGGCTTCTGCCCAATCTTAGCTGCTTTTAGCAGCTCTTAAAAATGTTTTGAGATCTGTGGTTTTGACAGGAGTAGAGGTCTGTTTTTCTCATTTTCCTTTTTGCTTTTGTGTTGTTTTCAGCAGAAAAGGCAGTATCTAACCTCTGCAGCCACATTTCTTCCAGAAGTCACCTATTCATATATAAAAATGCCAAGTACCATGTTCACAGTGAATCTGCCATGGCCATCCTCTGAGAGATTTTCTAATTGTTACAATCTGCCCTCAGTCCTCAAAAAATTTAGATTAAGGATGTATATAAAACAATACCAAAGAAATTGTGTGCAGGATTCTGTCGTTTGGACCACACATGAAAAAGAATTCAGAGAGGAAGAACTCAGTGTGGCCTAGAGAAGCAAGGAAGTACTCTGAGAGGACGCTGGCATTGAGAGTTTCTTGAATAAAAAAAATTAAAAGGTATAGAAAAGAAGGTTTAACAGGAGGATGATACTGCTTTAAAATTGCACATTACAATGAAAACTGGAAAAAGAGTTTTCTTTACCGTAATTATAGAAACAATTATTTACATTGATGCCCTGCTTTAGAAGTTTCAGATCACTTTCCCATATAATATTTGAGCAATCCTATTAGATTCCCTCTGGATTTATGTCCAAAATTGGAGATACACTTTGGGAACAGCATGGTAGTAAATATGGCCGAAAACTAATTTGTATTTAAAAGCAAATGCAGTGTGCCAACGCAGTGTGTCAACACAGTGTTTTGATTATATGCTTAGAAAATTGAGTGAAGACAATGATTTTTTTTTTTTTTTTTTTTGACACAGTCTCCTTCTGTTGCCCAGGCTGGAGTGCGGTTGCACGATTTCAGCTCACTGCAACCTCTGCCTCCCGGGTTAAAGTGATTCTCCTGTCTCAGCCTTCCCAGTAGTTGGGACTACAGGTGTGTGTTTTTTATTTTTTTGTATTTTTAGTAGCGACGGGGTTTTACCATGTGAGCCAGGATGGTCTCGAACTCCTGACCTCAGGAAATCCTTCCACTTTGGCCTCCCAAAGTGCTGGGATTATAGGTGTGAGCCACTGCGCCCAGCCGAAGACAATGTTTTCATGGGGTGGGAAAGGTTGGTTATAATCGGATTCATGCTGCAACTTCTTCTCATAGCTAGTATTCACTTTCGTGATTAAACATAGTTTTCTTCAATGTAAAAACCTATAGGTGTTATCAGTCCAAATCAAATTACAGTGTGACTGATGTTGAAACGAATTTTCTGTCTCTTATGCAAAAATCAGATGCTCAAACTAAGATGCAGTCCTTTTCCAATGAAGAAAAAGTCAGGCTGTGCATAAAAAGTGAGACCTTGTGAAGGTGACTCTCACTGTTGACTTAAGCCCAGTGGCTTCCTGCTCCATCTCTTCATTTCTTAACCGAACCTTGCTCCGAGCTTGGCTTCCCTTGGTGAGTCTTTGTAAAACATGTCCCTGACTCCACTCTGTGGAATCTAGCCACCTCTAGCAATGGGCAACTCTTAACAGCTCTTAGGTTCTGGCTCTGTTACTTGGCTGCGAGTCTTGCCTCTCCTTTTAGCAAAGCTTTTCATCCACAAATGGTCAATTGGTGGCAATGTTCTGTACATAACAGAAGTGCACAAAAGCCATGCCTTGCTGGAAGCTTCTCTGCAGAGTGACCTTATTCTATCACCCTTATGATAGGACCACATTTTTAGGACCACAAATTCTTAATTATGAAGAATTTGAAATCCTCTGATCCAGAATTTTCACTGGTCATAGAGATTTGGATATTTTGAGAGAAAAATTGAAGAACATTTTTTTTTTTTGCATTCTTGGTTTCCATTGTCTACTGTTTTATAGACATTTACGCCCTTTTATATTTTCAATAAGCAACCCTGAGATCCTTCACGGTGGTAACTACTATTAGATAGTCACCAATTTAGATTCAGGAGCCTCAAAATAGTTTGTTCCTGAGTAACTTCAGTATACCCCAGTGCTATCTCATTCTCTTCTATCGCCATTATACACCCAAGGCCTACAAAAAAGTGTTTAAAGATGTAAACATTATCACATTTTTAATGTCCAACTGTGCCTTTTAAATGAAAATATTCCAGCTCATGACATGATTGGTTTTCTTAGTGCCAAAGATCTTCACCTAACAGAGGAAGTGTAATATATCACTATTTTCCTGCAGATAGAAAACTGCAGGGATCACTGATACAAATGAATATATTCTTTGTCCACAAAATTCATAGAAATTAAATTATGACACAGGAAAACATAAACCCAAGTCAATTCTTTTAAATCAGTTACAATTGTACAAAATTAATTTATCATAAAATCAGAGTTTAAATGTATTGTTTTATTTTTAGAGAAAACGTCGCCAGTGAGTCTTATTTCTACTGGCTTATATCAGACTGTATGTTTTAGTCTCACAAACAGCATTAGTACAAAAGTGATGGGTTCAATCTGATTTACTTCCTTACAATATGCAAATCATTTGAAATTTAAGCATATGTAAATTTCCCATTACTCTCATTGTGATGTTTGTTTCTTTTTCATAGTTTATTTCATGACATGCTTAACCTTTAACCTTTATAAAGACTTAAAAGTGTGATAAAGGTCTAGTGTAAAATGGATTATTCACGGTGAAACCCCGTCTCTATTAAAAAATACAAAAATCTAGCCGGGGGAGGTGGCGGGCGCCTGTAGTCCCATCTACTCGGGAGGCTGAGGCAGGAGAATGGCGTGAACCCGGGAGGCGGAGCTTGCAGTGAGCTGAGATCCGGCCACTGCACTCCAGCCTGGGCGACAGAGCGAGACTCCATCTCAAAAAAAAAAAAGGATTATTTTGGCTGTTGGGGCTCAAAAACTGAGTCCCGACAATATGGTGCTTTGACGTGCTGAACTAAAGCAGCAGCTTCAAGGTCTCTCTGACCTCCTAATTTTCTCTTCCCTTTCCCCTTCTAGTAAGCCAGAGTGTGAGTATTTTTTTCCCTTGAGAAAATTGCTCAGAAATGAAATAGCAAAGAGCCTGAGGTCTATAAGCCTGAGAATGAAGGAAGGGGCATTGGTCTTTCTTGATAGCTCCGGGCAGGTCTAATGAGAAGCCAGGGGTGAGAACAACCACTTTCTGGCATTGCCATTAGGTGAATATATCCCATAGTAT
This sequence comes from Trachypithecus francoisi, assembly GCF_009764315.1. NCBI lineage: Eukaryota > Metazoa > Chordata > Mammalia > Primates > Cercopithecidae > Trachypithecus > Trachypithecus francoisi. The sequence goes on along the minus strand of NW_022681463.1, from coordinate 7,169,968 downwards.
TAACTTTTTTCTAGGTCTTCACAGAAGACTCCGATTCTTATGTGAGAGAAGCTTTTTTTGTTAGTATGAATAATGTCTAATCTCCATGCTAAGATTAGAATTCCACTGACCGTGTGAGGGGACCGAGGAATCATTTCCCAAAGAAAGGAAAGCTTGTCAGACCAAAATCCAGATGGGCACTACAGTACCCAATACTTAATAGGGTGGAGCATTTTGGGGTTCTGTAAGTGAATTTCAGAGGATGATGGAAATGTTCTAAATCTTATTTTGTATGATGATTACTCAGATCAAAACTCATCGGTTGGAATGCACTTTATTATTTATTCCATCTAAATCCTAAATAAATCACTTCATTTAAATACCTCAATGACTCCATTAAATAATCTTCAGTAGTTAAGATACAATTCATGATTAGTCTTTCAGTAGTCTGCTGTATCACAGTCTACCAATCAACATCAGGATAGAATAAATTCAAAAGGAAGAGGCACATGCACAGTGGTTTCTCATGATATCTTTTATTTGTAAATTCAAGTTCAGAAATACAAGATTAAGTATTCTATACACACTTTAATTTATAATTCAAATAATTCATATGCAATATTTAGGTAATAGCTTCTATTTTCTTTTTTCATTTTAAGTAGGTTCTCTGTTGCTAGGTGCTTTCTAAAAGTGATTTGAATAGTAATACAGTAAAAGTGTTATATAGCTCCTCTTCTAAAATTTCAGTCTCATTTACATCATTTTTAAAAATTGTTTCTGAGAACAGTATTGTTATACTTATTCCTCTTTGAGAAAATGAAGTGAGTAACATTTAAGTCATTTAAGATAGACTAGAACTCAAAAAGTTGTGTTCTGATATTACTTGAGGCATGCAACAAACATATTTCTATAAGCACAATGTTCAAGAAATGTATGGATACCATTGTTTCCTGATTTGAATTTTTAAAAAGGAAACTGGAGATGAAGTGCATAGAAAAACCTGCATTTGTCTTGCACATTATCCCATGATTTCCTTTATGCAGAAAATTCCTAGTTTATATATTCTGTAGTAACTCTTAGAAATGCAAATGTTTATGTTTGCAGCATTATTTTTGTATTTAAACAATCATTCACATACATACCCATATCTGTAAATATCTATACTATTGTCCACATATTTAATAATCTGTAAACTGAAAATAGTTATGATTGACTAGTTTATATACTCTTATTCAACACACCTTTATTAAGCATCTGCTGTTAGTTAAGCACTGTGTTTGAATATATAAAGAAACCATAACCTCATAAATAATCTTAGTTCAGAAACTCTATTACTTGTTTTGGAAAACAGGTGGAAAAAATTCAAACGCAAAACATAGTAAAGGAAATTGTGAGGGAAATGATTGGAAGAGAGCAGCTTGGAAGACAGATAGTGAAGAGATACGGCATGACTAATGAAAATTGGAGGAGAAGAAAGTCCCAAATAATACAGAAAACTAGCCAGCAGTGAAAGAACACCTGAATCTGTCATTTGGAAGGCATGCTAACATCCCAGGATAATTTTGAAATCTATCTGGTAAAATTTCTGAATTCCAAGAATAAAGAAAAGACAGCACACATATTGCAATGGGAAAAATAAAATGAGAGAGTAAAAATGAAATCCAGTTATTTATGGAAAATCCCAGTAGCTAGACGGTAGCAGAGCAATGTTACAGACTTTAGGGAGACCAGGACTAGAACCAAGAATTCTGGGCCAGACCAATATAGATTCATGTATTAGTGCAAAATAAAGATACTCTTGGAATTGCAAAGTTCAGAAAGTATTCCGCCTGTGCTGTTCTTGGCCTGTGGACTCAAAAGCCACGCCCTGCCCTTCCCCAGGGTCTATATTCTGCAAACCAAGTTTCCCAGGCTTCCTCTCTAGCTGACTTCTCACTAGATTCCAATAAAAGGAGGCCCTGGCAGGAGAATGGAAAGTAGCAGGAAGGGAGAAACCAGAAGCTTTTTTCCTGCCTGTCATTGCATCAGGTTGCACCCTTTACTGTCACTATCTCTTCTGTGGTTCAACTCCATCGTGGCTCTTGTAAGACCACCTGTTCCCTTATCCTTCCAGCCCTTGTGGAAATGTTGCTTACAGGAAAAGAGGAAGAGGAGGCAGTGTAACAGAGACTTTATAATGCTTTTGTTGCAAACCTGACTCTTTGCCAAGGAATCAGCAGCGGTGTTCTCAGATGTGTGGAATGAAGCAGCAGCTGTACTGATAAAGGATTTGGCTTTCCGGGCCGAGGGATGAGAGTAATAAAGCAGAGTTCCGTCCGTCTCCGCAAACTTATTAAATGAACATAGAATTCTTGCCAAAGTAACAAGGCTCCTGTGAGTCATTGACTGTGTGTGGGTACCAGCAGTCCTTCATGTTCATATCCGGTAGCTGAAGAGTTCTTTCAGGTGAGCACCTTTGCCTGAAATGGTGGTGGTTAATCAGTGCCAGTCAAAGAAAAAAGCTGACCCCTGCCCATTAAGATAAAGTTCAAATGGTTTCCAAAGATTTGGTACAAGTACAGCAAATTTATAGCAAAATATCCACAAAACCACATTTACACATTTGGAAATTCAAAAATATTTTCCAGATCACAGAAAAGCTTGTTATACTTCCAGCCTAGTCCCAAAGACTGTAACCATAACAAAACATGCAAAACTTTCTTGTGTACAAGTGATCACAATCAAAATTCTTTTCAGTGGTACGCCCATATAGCTCTCTTAACCTACCAATCCCCTCTTAGGTTAATACTATGAATTAATTCCTGATTTATTTTACATATTAGGAAGAAGGATAGCAAAGAAGGAATCAGAGTATTTGGTGACTGAATGGATATAAGAAGTAAAAAGTGCAAGATTTTACTTTTAAAGCTTTTTAATCCGTTAAAATTATTTTAAGTTCTTAGATCTGTATGGCTAAAGACATGTCATAGCATTGCTAGTGTGAGAAACAGACTTACCCATTGAAACCCAGAGAATGGACTCAGAGATCCAGAAGAGCAAAAGTGAGACTTTTAATAATGGTCTTGCAAGGTGGAGTGTTTGATGAGCAGGCACACCCAGCACAGTTTTAACCAGCAAACTATCCCCTAGTTCACAGGTCCCTCCCCCAGTTCCTCATAGGCTGAGTACTATGGGGTCACAGTCTTCCAGAACATCGCCTATTGATTGTTGGGTGGGGACTGTAGGTGTTTTTTGTTTGTTTGTTTGTTTGTTTTTTGGCAGGGGGTTGTTATCTTGCTGCATTTTGTTGCAGCCCACAATGCATTGCAATTGTAGTTAGCTTAGGGGCTCTTCAAGTATTTGACTTATGACCTAAGTACCTAGGCAGGCTGATAAGAACAGACAAACTGAGCTATTTTGCAGGCTAGTAAACTTTCATTTTAGACTAAACTTTTTTGGTTTGGGTGAGAGCACCTAAGTGGTGGGGGAAGGTAGGGGAAAGGGGAGACCAACAAGCATGCATTCGGCTATCCAAGCAGGGGTCTAGTATATCCTGTTTCTTCTGTAGTTTGCTGACCTAAGCAGACTCAAGGCACCTTCTCTTGGAAATGGACCACTGTGTATATTATTTCCTTCAACAGTAACAAAGACAGGGCAGCTAACTTTCAAGAAAACTAATGTATTGCTGTGCAAAAGCCAGAAATGTCCTTTGCCTCTGAACGATAACACTCATGCTCAGAAAAAGGCTCCAGATTTAGGATGTGGAAGTGGAATTTATTTGCATAAAAGGCTGGTTGGAGTCATGGGGATGTGATAGTTCAAGGAAGAATGCAGCACAGATTTCAGGACAATTTGGGGAGAAGTCAAGTGAGAAAACTCACCTAAGCAATCAGTTTCCCTGTGTGCAAAGTGTAATGTGTACTAAAGAACGTATTATAATCAGGAAGCTGTATTTTACCAAACCTTTCTGTGCTTACCCACAAAACCCTCACACATTTAGAAAAGATTAGAGAATATTTTCGCATGAAAAACTGAAAAGATAAAAACTCATAAAATACAAAGCTAGTAAAGTCAGTTCGTAAAAATGCTCTACATTAAAGTGAGAAATATTGGAATGGAATAAAGACAACTCTCCTCATACTCATCATATTCCTTTTCAGTGGTTGAAAAGTATTCAGGTGAAAAATTCATGTAAGTACACTCAAACAAATATAATTTCCTTCAACTTTCTGAGACCTTTACAGAACAAACATATAATTTATTTTTTCTGTTTCTCACTTCCCATTTCTTCCTTCAATCACACACACACACACTCACAGTATGAGCACAAAACACTTCTGCTCAATGCCATCAAGTTCTGATGCTTATTTGCTTTGTCTGTTTGCTTGTTTTTTTATAGAAATATTCTTCCCTGAACTGTAACTCCTTGAGGGCATGAGTTATATCTGTTTCATCTTCCCTATGTCTAGAAAAGTTCCTTGGATATTGAAGGTTCTGTATATAGATGTATGTTATATATGTGTGTATATATTTACGTATGTATGTGTGTATACATCTTACATGTATATACACATGTGAATATATTTAACATATACATGTATATGTAACATATATACACAAACATAGATGTGACTATATATGTATAAAAATTGGAACCAATGGATTTAATGACTCAATAGTACTGTATTATTTATGATTGAAAACATTGGATCATTTGGAACATCAAATTTTAAACAACTAAGCTCTAAAACTACAGTGAGAGCACGATACCATTTGTTGCACAGTCATCAAGATTCTAGACCACCATATATCATCTCCTATTAATGCACAGAAAGACATCATCCGCTAGGGAAGAAAAATCTGGAAAGAACCCATAGATTGTTCTAATACCAGACTAAAAGCCAGAAGACATCATGAGACCCTAGCTCTCACACCTTCTAGCTACAGTGACTTCAATTCTCTACACTTAAGTTTTTGTTTTTTATATAAGATAAAAAGTGTGGATATTACGAATCCAGGATCATTTACAAATCTAAAGATTTTTCTATTGCTGGAACATATGTACAATAATTAAAATGGAGCTTTGCACAAAGCCATGATCAATAAATTGTTGTTTGAGTAGGTGACAGAGAAGGACGTGTAGACCTGAGTCCCTTCCAATATTGAAAATTCAAGATCATAGTCAGGAAAGCTTAGAGCAAATGTTGGGGGATTTGCTAAAATCCCTGTCCAAATCATTCCCATTGAGAAACACTATCTGTTTTTCCTAATATTTTAAAAAATCAAATAAAGATCTTATTTTTAGACAATATGTAGCACACAAAGAAAGAGTCATCTAACCTGGAATTTCTACACTTGATCTTAGCCAAAAGGCCGAGAAGCGATCTAACCTGGAATTTCTTACACAAGATTCAAAATACATTCCTTTTCGTCCTCTGCACTGAGTGTAGTACAAGTTAAACACTCAATGCTACTCAATTACAGTATTTCTTTAAATGAAATAAATTGAATTACATATTTATAAGGATTAATTGTCAATGTACTAATTAATCTTTATTATTACAAATTCAAAGATCTCATCTTAAATATCTTGGATGCCATATATGAAAGTTAACTTAAAATGGATTAAAGACTTAAATATAAGACCTGAAATGGAGAAACTACTAGAAGAAAATACAGAGGAAAAACTCCGTAACATTGGCACAGGCAAAGATTTTTTGAACAAAACCTTAAAAGCATGGAAAACAGAAACAAACTGTAGAAACTAATGGGATTGCATTGAACTAATTAGCACCACAAAGGAAACAATCAGCAGAGCAGAGTGACAACATCTATTTTAGAGGATGGGAGAATATATTTGCAAACTGGATATCTGATAAGGGATTAATATCCAAAATTTTAAAGAAACTCAGACAACTTAACAATAAAAACCCCAAATAACCTGATTTGAAAATGGGCAAAAGACCTGAATAGACATTTCTCAAAAAATGACATGTAAATGGCCAACAAATATATGAAAAATGCTCAGCATCACCAGTCATCAGGAAAATGCAAATCAAAACAACACTGAGATACCACCTCACTCCAGTCAGAATGGCTACAGTCAAAATACCAAAAGACAGGTGTTGGTGAGGATGGGAAGAAAAGGGAAACCTTACACACTGCTGGTGGGAATGTAAATGAGAACAGCAATGATGGGAGACAATACGGAGGCTGATAAAAAATGTAAAAATGAGCTACCATATGATCCAGCAATCCCACTGCTGGGTATATAGCCAAAGGAAATGAAGTCAGTATGTCTGCATTCCTATGTGTACATATGTTAATTGCAGCACTATTCACAAGAGCCAGAATATGAAATCAATCTAAATGTCCATCAAGAATGCGTAAAGAAAATGTGTTGTGTATACAAAAAAGAATGCTATTTAGCCATGAAAAAAGAATGAAATCTTGTCATTTGTGGCAACATGACTGAACCTGGAGGACATTATGGTAAGTGAAATAAGTCAGGCACAGAAAGACAAATACTACATGATCTCACTCACATGTGGAATCTGAAGAGTTATTCTCATAGAACAGTAGAATGGTGGTTACCAGAGGACGGGGAGAGTTGGCGGGGACAGGAGGATGGTGAGAGATTGGTCAATGAGTACAAAGCTACAGTTAGATGAGAGGAATAAATGCTGGTGCTCCATTACATAATAGAGGACTAGAGTTAGCAATAATGTGTGGATTGTGGTAAATACGCTATATTGTTTCTTTCTTCACTAAGTAAATGCTTTTAAGATCTATGCATGTTGCCATGTATGCGTATCCAACCCATTGTTTCTCACTGCTGCACAACACTTCTTGGTGTATATCCACCAAATTTGACTGTCCTTTCTCACATGGATGGACAACCAATTTGAAATCAACTCACTGTAACACAAATGTCTCTGCAATGAATACTCTTTTTTTGTTTTGTTTTGTTTTGCTTTGTTTTGAGACAGTCTCACTCGGTTGCCCAGGTTGGAGTGCGTTGGCATGATCTCAGCTTACTGCAACCTCTGCCTTCCAGGTTCAAGTGATTCTCCTGCTTCCTCCTCCTGAGTAGCTGGGATTACAGATGTGTGCCACCACGCCTGGCTAATTTTTGTATTTTTAGTAGAAACCAGGTTTTGCCATGTTGGCCAGGCTGATCTCGAACTCCTGACCTCAGGTGATCTGTCCGCCTCAGCCTCCCAAAGTGCTGGGATTACAGGTGTGAGCCACAATGAATGTTCTTAAACATGTTCCCTTAGGGACCTATATGAGAATGTCTTTGGAGTATACGGCTAAGAAAGGAATTACTGTGCTATGTGAATAATTTGGCTAAATAACAGCAGATTGCTCTTCCACATGGCTATGCCAATTCATACACCCAATAACAAGGCATGAAGTTTTATAAATGCTCACATCCTCACTAACCCTTGGTAATACACAACTTATTAGTTAATTGTCATTCTAAAATTGTAAAAGGGATAATTTCATTTAAGTCTTCATCTCCATGTTTATCAGTGATTGCAAAGATGTTTTTATGTTTGTTAATTTTAGCTTTTTTTTTTTAATGGAGATTACTCCTTTATATCCTTTCTTTTTTTATATATAAGTGTTGCCTTTGATTTAGTGTTAATTTCCAGCAACTCTTGGCACATCCTAGATATGAGGTGCCAGATTTATACTTGAAAATACTTTCCTTGTATTTGTTGTTCATTTAATCCACGTAATTCTTTATTTGATGCCTCAAGTCTTCCTTATTTTCTGCAGTAGTGCTATTGAAAAGTTCTGCAGATGATTCATGGTATAGCCAGGTTTGATTCATAGCTCAGAATGAATAACCAAGATAGATGTTCAGGAGTTTTGCTGCTCATATCTGAGCTGTTTTGTTCTCATCCTCCCCAAGGCCTGGTTGTCTATAAGAACAGAGCTTAGAAAGAGCTGATGGTAAATGCAGTATGACATTTATGCCAAGAGCCCTGTGGCATGCCAAGCTCGCCTTGTAATTGTTTTTCCTGTGACTGAGCCTATAGTGGATATCCGCAATAATGTACAAACATTCCACATTAATTTCTGTCATTTGTCATTATTTGGAAAGGCAGAGGGAAGAAGTTAAAGCTTTGCCTTCCCCATCAAAATAGTAAAACATGGTCTTTGATTAAGAAAAAACTACAGTTCATTTTATATGCTAGCCCAAGGTCAGTATAAATTACTGTGACTTATTCCTTTGCTTCTCCTTCTCTATAGGTAAGACTAAAATCTCAGCCTCCTCAACTTGCTCCAGAATCAATTGCGATACCAATGAAATTAGATCCCCAAATGGAAGCAGCTACTATGATCTGTTTAATTCCTGCATGGAGATTCATCCTGGCTAGTGCATAGGCTTAGAAAGTCACCATGGTGAAATAAAAACACCCTAGACTTGCTCATAGAAAGAAGTTTCTAGGTAAGGCTCTGCCAGTTAACTACATGTTTGTGTACATAGTATTCTTAGCACATAGGAGTATGTGCAGAGAAATATTTGTTGCTTGAATGACCGAATTTGCTATATGATCTTGGTTAACTACCTGAGTCCACATTTTACCTAAACAAGGGAATTAGTCCAGATGATATCTAAAGTCTCTTCCAGTTCTGTGATCTCAATATATTGAAAAATTTCTGCCAAGTTGTTACCATTTATATAGCATGGAGCAGTATATTCTCAAAGTTTTACAATATATAGTTTCCTTTTATAGGAACTAAAAATTATCTGGTGTTTTAATCTTATAGTGATGTAAATCTGCACAATCCGGTATACACTTCTGACTCTTAACAGCTCAACACACCTATGAAATTGAAAAGATACATAAAATAAGTGGAAAAAACTAGAAAAGTAAGTTAATTTCAAGTCCATAACATTTACTCAACTAGACTGTTTTGTTGAAATTAAATTACAAATGGTGGCTTTAATAATAAAGTATATGTTTGATCATAGGGAATATTTAGCCCAGCACCTATTTCTATTTTAACATTTTCTCCTATGTTGAATTAAATATGCTATATTTATAGAAAAATGTCTATATTCATTGGTATGTGCTATAAAATATTAATAATTTTAAGACTTGATTCGGTGAGCTAATTAATGAAACTCTGGCATGGGAAGTTCTCTAATGCCAGTTTAAATTACAAGTCACTTATTCTGTACTGTTGTCTTGTCTACTTACATATAAAGTTTGCTTTACTGAATACTGCATTGCATGAGTGTATGGTACAATCGCTGCCACTATCTGGAGCAGAAAACGTCTTTATTGGGAATGAACAGTTGCAAATTAATATCTACAAGCAAAGGAACCAGGTGACATGCCTGCTGTCAATATGAACATGGTAATGTCTGCTGTGGCAAAGGTTGTTTTGAGCTTACCTACCCTTACCAGTGAGAGATACATTATGGTTCAATTCCTCCACTACTTTTCTCGAATTATTGCAAAACCTTCATTCCTACAATGTACCACCAATATTTACATTTGGTCTTCACATGGAATGAAGTTAAATGGAAAGGTAATTATTGGAGCAGAAATAGAACCAAGATTCAGTAACAGGCGGCAATGTAGATGACCTACAATATATTTACATTGAATATTTAATTAAAGACAAAGTCAAAACACTTCATGTAAAACTATGGAAAAACCTGAAGGCCTCTGAGAATGTTTTCTGGGCTGGCAGGGATTGTAGACCCCAGTTCGAGAAATACTGAATTCTGAGCATAATAGGCAATAAAAATATTAAGTCTTTTTATAAGTGAGCACTCAAAATACATTTCTTCTGAGAAACTTAAAATTAGAAAACCAGTGGAAGAAGCATCAAGATTCTAAATAATCCTATTATCTATTACTAGCTACACTCTGATTTTCTGATGGAAAATATAGCCTGCAGAAGATACAGCTAAATATTCAGCTGGGGATTTTCTTTTCTTTTCTTTTTTTTTTTTTTTTTTTTTTTTTTTTTGAGACCGAGTCTCCCTCTGTCGCCCAGGCTGGAGTGCAGTGGCCGGATCTCAGCTCACTGCAAGCTCTGCCTCCAGGGTTTACGCCATTCTCCTGCCTCAGCCTCATGAGTAGCTGGGACTACAGGTGCCCGCCACCTCGCCCGGCTAGTTTTTTTGTATTTTTTTAGTAGAGACGGGGTTTCACCATGTTAGCCGGGATGGTCTCGATCTCCTGACCTCGTGATCCGCCTGTCTCGGCCTCCCAAAGTGCTGGGATTACAGGCTTGAGCCACCGTGCCCGGCCAGGTCATGATTCTTTTTAAGATACAAACTTAGAATCAAATCATTGATTATTGTAGTTGGGAGGAACCTTGGACGTGGACTAGTCATATCAATTTATTTCAAAGCTAAGCCTGACTGCAGAGTATAGCTTAGTTGTTAAAGCATGGAATTTTTCATCCAATAAAATTTGGGTTAGGATTTTAATGCTATGATTAATTGTAGGATGGCCAGGGTTAAAGGGACTAACTTTCCATTGCCTTTATCTATAAAATATGGATGCTAGTATCTATCATATCAATGTGCCATGAAGATTAGGCCAGATACTAACATAAAGCATCCTGCATATGAAAAGTACCTAAAGAATGGCTGTTAGAATTATTAATGCTTGAAGTCATGTGATGAATTACTACTCTGATAGTAGATGCCACAGAAAACATATGCTCTGCATGTTATAATGCTTATTTAACACTAACCTTTACAAACAATTGCAGAAAGACCACACCGGTGTTCTTATCCTAACTTTGATATCTGTGGTTGCAGTATGTCACTGTAAGTTCTCTCAATCTGTTTCTCATAATTAAAATGTCAGCAAAGCCTACATATCCTTTTCAGTGCTTTTCTAGTGATACATTTGTCTGAGTTCCTAAGCTGTGTATGACATGCAGCCACTTCACTTCTTTTGTACGAGGTGAGTGGAGAGACTGCACTTGAGTTGACACAGTGCTATAACTACAATGGAAATAATGAATTCAAGCTTAATTTTTCCATTCCCTACACGTTTTCTTTTGCTCTATAGCAGATCAGCCAATAAAAAAATACTGTGTAACAATTATGATGAGCTAAGTTGATGGGTCCTGTGGGAGATCCAAATTTGAAGAAGTAAAACATATGCATAAGAAGAAAATGAACTTCATTCAACCCCAGGCATAGCTTATTGCAAATACAAGCTGCTAAATTCATGTTGAGTCCTGCATATGAACAAAAGAGGAAGAGATGAAACATTAAGTGTTTTAAAGATGGATATGACTCACAAAAAAGTAGACATCCAGCGACAGGTAAATACGTCTGTCCTTCTGTGCTGTACTATGCCCATGTACATGAACTATGTAGATGAACTGTACAATTCATTTACAGTCACATTATATTTTCATTTTATAGCCTCAGTCACTGTAGATGTTTATGCATTCCATTATTCAAGGAGATAGAGAAGATATATGTTTGTACACAAATAAAAAATATCCAAGAATAAAGGAAATAAAAAACACAAGTAGAAAGTTGCTTTTTATTAAAAAGTTTTAAATCTTTAAACATGTGTTTCATCTTTAAAGTGGTTTATATATTTAGAGAAATTCTCTACCTGAAATGCAGATTCCTTTTGTTTCTGACAATACATGCAAGAAAGATGAGCTGCATGTCTCAAGATCAGGTGCTGAGTATGACTCGGGCCTCCACCACATGCCAGCTTGACACAATCTTATTCGAATCTTATATTGGTTTTACAATTCCATATCTGACCTCTCACCAACTCCCTGCCAAGGATGTAGCATGGTTCAATTGGACTACTTTTTGTTGTTGTTGTTGTTTGTTCCATTCATTTAGTAAGTATTATTGAATGTCTACTCGGTTCTAGGCCTGTGAAAGCTCTTTGTGGTACAATCATGAACAAATGAGCCCCTGACTTCAAATCTTACAAACAACATATCTTGTGTAGGATATAAGGAACACAGAAAATCATGCTGCGATAATTTAGGAACTTCTTAGAAGGTTGAGAAAATGTTCAACCTTATTTCTCCCCATGGTTTCAAAATAAGTTGTAAAATGCAATTTCAGTTGCTGTCCATCAAAATGCTACTCAAGGCTAAACCTGCAATGTAACTATGGAAATGGGAAATATTCAAGAAGAGGTAGGAAATCATAAGTGCCTAGAACTCATTAACTATGTAAACTGTGATATCCAAAATACATGAACATATGTGAACCTGACAACCTCTTTCATGAGTTTAAGTTCTTACCTAAAAGACTTGGGTCAATCCTACAGAAGTTGATAGAGTTTGGCTCTGTGACCCCACTCACATCTCATCTCAAATTGTAATCCCCATAATCGCCACATGTCGAGGGAGGGACCAGGTGAGAGGTGAGTGAATCATAGAGGCAGTTTCCCCCATGCTGTTCTCGTGATAGTGAGTGAGTTCTCATGAGATCTGATGGTCTTCTAAGTAAGTGTTTGACCCTGCTGCCATGTAAGATGTGCCTGCTGCCCCTTCCACCATGATTATAAATTTTCTGAAGCCTTCCCAGCCATGCAGAACTGTGAGTCAATTAAACCTCTTTTCTTTATAAATTATAGTGTCTTTATAAATTGCAGTTCTTTATGGCAGTGTAGAAAAGACTAATACAGAAGTGAAAATTTGCATTAACCAAACTAATATTAATATTTTAGAGTTATTTTTTAAGAACATAAATTTTAGCATTTCTTTGTTGAATCATCTTATGTGAATACTTCTTAAAACATGATGAGATTCACATTCTAGCAGGAAACCTGACCGATATTCTTCATAATCTTACTCCTGCTGTTTTTATCTAATCACTCCCCTGTCATACACCATCATTCAGCCATAGCGACGTCTTTCCTACTCTCTGGACACATATGCTGTTTCACACAACAGTGCCTGTACATATGCTGCTACCATTTGTCAGAAATGCTCTATCATTTTCATGTACTGGGAAAATCCCTACTCATATTTCAGAACTTCTGCAGATCGTTCTAGTCTCTCCTCTGTGCCCTTAAATATTTGCTAAGACCATCTATTAGAGCCTTTAACAATTTATCTTGTAAAACATTACCTAACCTAACTGGGTCATGAGTTTTCAAAGGACAATCAATGTATTGTTCATTTTCGTGTCAACAGTAACTTTGTTTGAATCAAATGGAATGAAAAAATTTAAAGTCTCTCTAAACTTCAAAGAAAAAATGCAGGTATATTCCAACAGCAGAAGACTTTAAAAGGGAAAATGATTCAAGAATGATGGGAGGCTCTCAAAATGAAATTCTGAAGATAGCCTAGCATATGACCTTACTAAGGAAAAAAAAATGCCTCTATTTGAAGAGGCTTATGTAGTTATACAGGCTATTGTTCAATGAGTTAAGATATTAATGAGCAAGTATACAACATGAAAAAATAACCAGAAGCAGAGAGAAGATGGGAACTCAGGAGTTAGGTGATTCATTCTGGGGCACTAAATTACTCATAAAGATTTGCAGTATCCACTAGGCCACAGAATATGTGTCCTGTGGTGACACTGTCACTGTCCAAGGGGGCTGATTAAGTTGATGAGATGGATTATTCAGGCAGGAACAAGATTTTTTGTTTATCGACTCCCAGTGATATGAACTAGGATCCTATTAGGGTCTTCCATAAAGTTCATACTCCTGCCCACATGGAGAAAGAGATTAGCAAAGGATAGACAGGATGTTAGAGCCCCAGCTGAAGGAGTCAGTGGGAGTCCCATTTCCTGTAAGGTACAAGGGTGCAAATCAGGGCCTACAGAGGTGAGTTACCAGGCCAGGAAATTATAGAGTGGGATAATTGAGGATAAGTTGTTACTGGGTACTTGCGGGTACATAGGAGTAAACAGAGGGAAAAATACCCACTAGGAATAAGAGATACCAAGCTTAAAAAGTGAGATCAGACGGGCGGATCACAAGGTCAGGAGATCGAGACCATCCTGGCTAACACTGCGAAACCCCGTCTCTACTAAAAAATACAAAAAACTAGCCGGGCGAGGTGGCGGGCGCCTGTAGTCCCAGCTACTCGGGAGGCTGAGGCAGGAGAATGGCGTAAACCCAGGAGGCGGAGCTTGCAGTGAGCTGAGATCCAGGCACTGCACTCCAGCCCGGGCGACTGAGCGAGACTCCGTCTCAAAAAAAAAAAAAAAAGTGAGATCAATTCTCCTCTCATAGCTGGAAGTGGTGACTCTAATATAGCGTTGGCTCTTTTAGCTGTGTCTTGTAGCAGGGTGAGGTTATTAAGACAAAAATGGATTATAGCACTGACAATGTAACATGGCTACTATAGGCTATTCAGACCTAATATTCATTAGTAAGGGTATGTTTATAGAAATGTATTATCTAGAGCAAAATATGTGATTGACACTCCCTACTTGTGAAGCCTTAGGTGCATACTTAGAATATCATGTTATGTTCTCAGCATGAACTTTAAGGTGGAAAAGGACACTAGAACATATTGAACGAAATCAATAGCCAAAATTCAATATAACATCAAACTCTGTATATAAGTACAGGGTTACTTTTTGCCAGAATTGTTATAGAATAATTTAAATGTTGACAACGAATTAAACCTAGAATATGTGAAGTTGGAGGAATTAGTACCAATAATTTGAAGTTGGAGAAAGCTTACACTAAACCTAAAGACCTCTGCAGAGGTAGAGCTGCTGAGACAAAAATAGAATGGTTTGCCTTGTGCAAAATATACACTGATATAAATCATGCTCATTGGTCAAATACTTTGTTTAATATATTAATAGATGAGAAAGAAATTGTAATTCTTAACTCAGAGAAATCTATGATTTTTAGGAATCACTTCCACCAGTACAGTTGTTTAAATTGAGCCACATCAACTTTGACGGTTCAGTCACTGCAATCAAATCTGCCTCATTACTGTCCCTTGCTTTTGGTAACATATTATTTAGTATTGAATATATCTTCTAACACTTAGAAGACAAAAGAGAGTTGCTATTCTTTTTCTTCACACCATGGTGTGTCAAATATTCTGCTGGAGCCTAATAACACTGAACACTTTTTGAAGAAGTAAAAGATAAAATTGATGTATTTAATGCCATGTTGATATAGGAGTTAAGAAGAGATCACTTAGGCAGACAGTAAGGGTGTGGGGGTCCTCAGTAAGGCTTTTCTCTTTAATGAAAAGCAGCCCCAAATCATCGTCCAACAAAGAGCAGCCTGTAAAGTTGAGCTGAACACATAGTCAAGCAAGATGGGAGCTTGCACAGTGAATGCCGGTAGGAACTGAGGACTAGACATGTTCAAGATGGTGGCTCCATCTTCCCTTCTCTTTGTCAGCTACCTGTACAGTAAGGACCAGACAAGATGGCGCCAATCAACTGGAAAGCCCATTTGCAAAATAAGATTAGAGCAGGGCCACCAGCCTTCCCCTCACACTATGTAAACGTCATACCTGATCCAACTAATCTGTGACCCTTACGTGAGTCGGACACTGCCTCCTCAAACCGGGCTATAAAATCCAGCCCATTCACTCCAAGCCAGTCTTTTCCTCTTTGAGGCCCCCCTCTCTCTATGAAAAGAGCTGTTTCTCTTCTGCCTATTAAACTTCCATTCCTAAGCTCCTCCCGTGTGTCCATCACAAACTTCAGGGTATATACCCCAGACAGTGTAGCCACTTCAATGTAATTAACACTTCTTTTGATCTATGTTTTTATGAAGAAACATTGAAAATGCTGTAAACCAGTAACAACCATCCTGGAAAGCTATAAGAAAAGAAATTTTATGTAATGAATTATAGTAATTTAGAGGAAAGATGAAAATAGATCTTGAAGAAAGTTATTAGGAAATTTATCTAGTATTAAGACAGTGTGTAAAAAAATCATCTCTGAATTTCTAAAAGCACTTCTTCTCATTCCATTAACATTTATCTCAAATTTGTTTCTATCATTAGATTTATCCTGAAGTATTAGAGTTACCAGAGTACATTTGAAAGAAGTTTATTTTAAGTACTCAATCCATATATGTTCTTTCAGTTGTTATTAGTTATTACAGTTTTTGAAGCACTATGTGATGTGTAGTGTGGAAGTCAAAATACAATGTCAGGTTTCTAACATCAAGAAGCCTACAGCTAATTAGACTAGGGTGTCAGGTGAGTGTATGAAGCTGGGCATCACTTTAGCTCCCCATGGAACTTGGTCCTGGGCAAAGCACTGGCTTCTTGCTCAGTGGTTTCATCATCTGTCAAGAGGGGCTTGCACTTTGCCTCAGAGCCGTGAAAATGGCATAGCTCAAACATATGTGATGTACTGAGAACTTTCATGACCATCAACAAACATCAGATTCCATCTGTTCTTTTCTGAAAACACAAGAATTGCTTGTTTTGCAACCATTTATATATTCTGTGCCAGTCAATGACATGAATGCATTCTGAATATCAATTCAGTCTTCACAATGACGCTGCGAAGAAAGCCCTCTCATCACCCCATTTTACAGATAAGGATAGTGAGGCCCAGAGGTGTTAAGTATCCTTCTCAGATTCATGTAAGTTGCAGAGCTGGTACTTAAAGTCAGTCAGTTTGACTTCAGAATCTATATTCTTAAACACTAAGGTATACTACTTTGGTTTACAAAGCCACGTGTTTATGAGAAGATATTCTCCCAATGTAGTCTGACTTCTGATTTTTAAGTAAAAATTTTAAGTTGCTGATTTCCTTCATTTTTAGTTTATTGTGAGAGTGATTTGTTGTTGTTGTTGTTGTTTGAGATGGAGTTTCACTCTTGTTGCCCAGGCTGGAGTGCAATGGCGTGATCTCGGCTCACTGCAACCTCCACCTCCTGGGTTCAAGCGATTCTCCCACCTCAGACTACTGAGTAGCTGAGATTATAGTCACACGTCACCATGCCCGGCTAATTTTTGTATTTTTAGTAGAGACGGGGTTTCACCATGTTGGCCAGGCTGGTCTTGAGCTCCTGACCTCAGGTGATCCTCCTGCCTTGGCTGTCCAAAGTGCTGGGGTTACAGGCGGGAGTCACTGCACTTGGCTGAAAGTGAATTTTTTTTACATTTACATTTCACCATGCTTCCTTTGAAAATTTCTAAATTTTATTTTCCTATAAAACTAATTATCTATTGTTGCTATGCTATACATATATATTCCCCACTGATTAAAAGTAGTAAATTTTGGCTGTCATAGTGTTTCCATTCAGTTACTCAACAAATACTTATCAAGGGTTTATTATGTGCAAAGTCTTGTGCCAAGCACTTAAGACCTAAGGAAGAGGCACGCCTTTTACCCGCTGAGGGATTAAAGTCCACCTGCAAGCACAGATATTTAAACACAGCGATGTGTTAAAGGGACTCTCTGGATTCATCCTTTGCATCTTCCTTTCCTCAGTTACCATCTGAGTGACATTGACAACATACTTAACATCTATTAGCTTCACTTCCCTTATGTACGAAACAGAGGTGGTGGTGCTGTCTTCCTCCGGGGGGGTCACACAGAGGATTCGATGGGGAATCCACGTAAAGTGCTTAATGAGAATGCAAACTGTGGTAAATTTTGCCTATGGACGAGGAGGCAGTGTTTCTAAGCATAAGACATGAGTAAACAAGAAAAGTGCTGTAAGTAAAGGTATAAATAAGCACCTGAGAATAAACAGACACGCAGAGTCATTATGATTACCCACACCAGAGGAGGCTTAGTGAAGGAAGTTCCTGAGTGTTGGGGCTAGTATGTTGAGCAGCTTTCATCCCCCAGAAAACCATGTGAGAAAGGGAATTCTGGCTCAAAAAGCAGTGCAATGATGACAAATGGCATGTTCAGAAGTTATCTGAACCATGGGACATTTAAAATGAGAAGAAGACAGGGCTAAACACCAAAGATATTGCAGTTTTAGGTTGAGAAATAGAAACATGTATATTCAAAGCTATACTTATATTTGTATTAATTCCACACACTGAAGCATTAACCTCTGAGAAATAAAAATTTTTCCATTGGTAATTCTGTGAATAAATTCAAAACTGGCACATTTTTCAATAATCCTTCATAATGCTGATTGTTCTTCAGAAAAGGACAGGACTGATAGAGTGATAACTTCATGGAGATTCACCAGAAGTCATAACACACATTACTGAAATGTGTCACTGTCTGTGAGAACAACACCAATGTCACCGCAGTGGTGTAACCCCACATTTGTTCTAATGAGTGCTGGGAGTCAATACGCACCCAAAGGTTCCCACAGCTTATTCTGTGCCAAGGCCATAAACACTCAGAGGACTTGGTGTACTTCCTGACTACTTTTGATCCTAAAAGTAACAATATTACTTGAACCTCCCACAAATATTGGGTATAAGGATTTTAAAAATAATTGTATTATACTCATTTTCAGAAGAGGCTCAGGGATATTAAGTGATTTGTCCAAAGTCACATAGCTAGTAAGTGATGGAATTGGCACTCTAGTTTTGATGTTTTTTCTACTACACCACAATGCTTAAGCAGGTGCATACACACACACACACACACACACAAACACACAAACTCACAACATGATTGAATAAAAATGAATTAATCAATGCAATAAGCAAAGCTTTGAAAGTCAGTAACCCCCAAGGGTAATTCACTAATAATGCCATAAATTCTTATCCCAATGCTCTCAGTTACTGAATCTATAAAATGTGGTTTATTTTACCCAAATCGTAGCCCATAATATTGTCTGTGAGAGATATTTAAATTTTTTACATTTCTTCAGAACATACTCTGAAATATAAGAAAAGTTCAGTGATAATTTAGAAGAATACTAGTTTATAATGCACACAACTTGGTAAGTTCATTTTCTCAGCTTCACTGAGGTATAATTGACCAACAATAAGAGCTCCCAATTTCAATGTGCAATTTGATGAATTTTACAAAGGTTCATAGCCATTAAACCAGCACTGAAATCATAACATTGAACTTTTCCATTACCCCACAGTCCCCGTGATGGTTCATATTGTCACGATTGGATTGAAGGATGCAAAGTATTGTTCCTGGGTATGTCTGTGAGGGTGTTGCCAAAAGAGATTATCATTTGAGTGAGTAGACTGGGAGAGGCAGACCCACCCTCCATCTGGCTGAGCACCACTCAATCAGTTGCCAGCATAAAGGCAGACTTGGAAAGAACAGACTTGCTGAGTCTTGTGGCCTCCATCTTTCTCCAGTGCTGGGCGCTTGCTGCCCTTGAATATCAGACTCCAAGTTCTTCAGCTTCTGGACTCTTGGACTTACACTGGTGGTTTGCCAGCGGCTCTCCTGTCTTTGGCCACAGACTGAAGGCTACACTGTCAGTTTCCCTACTTTTGAGGTTTTGAAACTTGGACTGGCTTCCTTGCTCCTCAGCTTACAGATGGCCTATTGTGGGACTTCACCTTGTAATCCCATGAGTCAATTCTCCTACTAAACTTCCCTTCATATATTCATCTATCCTCTTAGTTCCATCACTTTAGAGAACCCTGGCTAATGCAGTCCCTTCTTGTCGCTTTGCAGTCAATCCCTTTGCCCACTCCTTGCCCTTTGGGGACCACTGTTTTGCTTTCTCTCTCTGCAGTTTTGCCTTTTCTAGAACAACATGTAAATAGAACCATAGAGTGAATAGTCTTTTTTGTCTAGACAATTAATAATATTTGAATGTTTATTAAAATTAGGACCCAAAAAGGGGCAAATTCCCAGGGTCCTATTTAACAGAATCGGTAACTTCACTACTGTACCGCCAACCAAGAAGCAGTTCACCCAGTGATTATATCATTTCCTGAGTACATTTTCAATGTTTTCTAAAAACAGAACCTTAAAAAGTCATTTTCCTATAGCTCTGGAAGTTCATGAGATGAAGGAACACTGAGAATAGAAAACACGGTGGATTTTGGCAAAACCTCATCTAACCGTTGAGATGATACAAGCATTTGTTATACACTTTAATGCAGAAGAAGCCAAAGGTGGTTGATGTGTATGAAGAATAAAGACCATTTTGCTCTTGTTTGAGAAATCATAGGAACATTGTGTTATATAAATACCTATAAGGTCATCCAATTCTTCCACATACTGACATGTAATTAATTGTTATTTAAAATTTGTTCCATCTGTGCCTCAAAAACCTTTGTTTTACCAAGTATTTGGTTTTATTTGCTATCATGTGTTTCATTTGTGGCTTGGGTTGTCTATTCATAATTGAACCCACATCGATTTTATGACATTCTGCCTTGGACTGTGAGCACAAACATGAAGGGGGTCCTTAAGGTGGAGGCCAGAAAAACCAGAAAAAGGTATGTTGAGAAAAGGGACTCATGAGAGAACAGATTCAGAAAAAAAGGTGGATTTTCTCTGTGCCTAAGTCCACCCCTCTCCTTAGCAAAGGACAACCCAAAATATCTGTATTCACTGCCCTCATCATAAATCTAGAGTTTCTGATTGCAAACTTCAGTTTCTTTCAGACCCCAGGAATTCGGGGAAAGAAGAGGCTGAGGGAGGGGAAATCACAACTTCAGGATTTACCCGGCTACTCAGTGGACAACGGAGTCACTAAAATGAAGCTGTTCCTCTAGTGGATCTGAGTTTTATGAGGCCTCTTTGTGTTTGAGACCTTGCCCTTCTTGCTTTTCTGTTTTGGGCATATTTCTTAAACTCTTAGTTAATTTATGCACTCACACTAACCTCTGGGAAATCTGAACAAGCAATATGTCATTCCTGCCCTACTGGGCCTCCCATGGAAAGAAAACACAAAAATAACTCCAACTCTAGTGCTGGTTTATAAAGATCATGACAGAGACATGTACAATCATACAAATAAGAAGAGTGGGCTCCTCAACATTCTCTGTGTGGACTAAAAGGTCATCCAGGCTAGATATGGTATTTGAACGGAGATTCCGAAGAAAGACATGGCAGCCAGGAGAAATGACCTCATGCGAGCAGAGAGAAAAAGTTTTATCCTGCGTTTAGAGGGGAAAGTGAGTAATTCACTTCACCATTCTAACCTTCCCAAACATTAACAAATTACACTTTCATTATATTCCAAAGCTTAAAGATAGGAGATGGTTAAAAATGATTCCGCCCATGCACCTAGAAAAAGAAACAAGTCCTCAACCTATCTAATATTATTACCAACCCCTTTATTATCTCTAGTTAAATGTTCTTTAATTGACATTGACCTCTATTTCCTGAAACCCGGAGAATATTAAGTCCATCAACACACTTGGGAGGCAGCAGAAATCAAGGCGCCTTCTCCATTCTGCTAGCGCTGGCCCTGCTGAGTGACCTCTCTTGGGTGCCCTTTTCCTCAACATTTCCCTCTGCTTCATTTTCATTTACCCTCTCATCCCACATCCCACAGTCTGCTACTGACAACAGTTCCTCTTGCTTTTGTTCCCTAATGAGGTCCAGGTCTGTCTGTCTTTGAGTTTTCTGTTCCATCTACCTAATATTAACATGCTGTGGGAGGTAGGTTCTGACTAAGGACTATTCATGATTAGGCTAAAAATTGCCTTCTGACTTTTTCCCCTAACCGTCTTTTTAACATAAAATGTCATTAAAATATAGCTGAACTCTGCCTCGCTCTCTTACAGGTTGGAATGGAAGCTAAGCTCACACATGTCCCCAGATATTTTTAATTTCAAGGATAAATTCTGGTTAAAATCATTGAAAACTAAGTGTAAGATGAACAGAAAAAGAATTATAGCACCTAGAATGGTAATAAGGCAAAACAAGCTTCTTGGGGACACACCATCAGCATCATCCATGGAGATTTATGGAGTACTATCTGCGTCTTTACATTGCGGCAAAGATACAGATATAAAATTAGGCCCCAGGACTTGAAGAAATTGCAACCAAAGCTAGAAATAAGATATGATAATATGAACCTTAATCATGAAGTATGTAAAAACAATTAACATCAATGGTGTACATATGAATCATTGCTTAATTAAAATTGTTGTAGTTCTCTGTAAAAGAAAAAAAGTCACTTCAGGCTGACATGAAAATGCATTAAATTATTACACCCTTCCCTAAAATTTGTTATCAAATGCACAGCTTGCTTGTTCCTTGAAGTCGCTGTCATTTTCGTTTTTCAGTTCATAATGTTGTTTTCTCCAGCCATGGTTGTGTAGGGGATGAGAGGGAAGCTAACATTTATTAAGACCTTCCTTTATGTCTGGTATTGTGTTCATAGTAACCAGATGTCTTTTAATATTCAAGTTATTTCTTTGTATTTATTTATTTTTTAATTGACAGATAAAATCGCATGTATTTATGTTGTACAAGACATCTTCAACTGCATATACATTGTGGAATAGTTAAATCTAGCTAATTAACGAATGCATTTGTTTACATAGTTATTATTTTTGCAGTGAGAAGACAATATCCACAGGATGGGGAGATGTCGGTTAAACGATATATAATTGAAATTAGACAGGAGGAATAAGTTCAAGAGATCTATTCTACAGCATGGTGACTAGAGTTAATGATGATATGTCATATTATTAAAAAATAAAACAAAAGTTAAATTGACTTCAAATCCATCTCAATTCCTAAAAAGTTCTATTCACAATTCCACTAGAAATTGACAAATATCACTTGAATTATATGGAGAACTAAATAAAGCATTTTGTAATGTTTGATTATGACATAAGGTAGCTATTCCATTTCAATTCCCATTGTTTATTCCAGTGAAAATAAAGCTAACAAGCAAACAAAACTCGTCAAAGAAAGCTAAACTGACAAACTATCCAGCAAAAAAAACCCTAAACGAGCAAATCAAACCATGTCAAAAGTTGTAGGAAAAAAAAGAAAAAGAGGGGAAGAGGGGAAGGGAGATATATGTATGACAATTTTTTATCTCTGTCTATTCCTACACGTTATTAGGGCCTTTCACTCACAGATCTGCAAAGTTGAGTGGACATTAATTTAGTGAAACAAAATTCTAGTAATACAAACCATTTAAAATTTCCATGAATTTTACTGTAATGAGATTTTTGCTACTTTTTTGAAGCTATGCATTTTTAGTTAGAACAAGTAAATGTCTAACATTTGAATATTAGAGAAATTACAGTTTTTATTTGAAAATTGTCATACAATGTACAAACACATACATACACTCTTATACAGATAAGGATTTGCATGCAGAGTCACAGTCCCCTAAAATAATGACTTTTTAAACAGCAGGATTCTGCTACCATTCAAAACCTCCCGACTGAATTTAATTATTTATGTAAATATATTCTAATAAAATGTTGATAATATTTCAATGCATAATAAAATATACATACATATATATCCTATCAAATTTCCTTTTTGTGTCCTCATTTTGCAAAATCTCTAATTACATGGTTATGATGAAAATTTTCACATAATTTGCATTTTATTGACAGTGATGCCAACTTGATAATTTTTCTTGAGTCTTAAGTTCTCTTATATTTTCTTAATTTTAATTGGTAGAATGTTTATTCTGTTGAAATAATAGCAACTTGAATTTTCAATCCCTTAAAGCAATGCTAGATTTGTAACTGTCTTATAAATTTTGTTTTATGCTCATTGTAATAGGAATATATATGACAAATGATTATTATTGCAGAAGTTATTTCAAGATTTTTTTAATCATTTAAGTGGTTTTTATCATTGAATGGTGCTTTTTACCATCTCTTAAAGCAAGACATAAACCCATACAGTATCTTAAAACATTCTGCTTTTGGCTTTTTTAGTGTTAACACCATTATTATAGGCTTGCCATCAGCAATTTCTGAAAATTGCTCTTGAAAATTAGAAGTTATATTTTTCAGTTTTTCACTTAATTCAAAACCCGTACATTTTACAAGTATAAAAAGTATGACCATGAAGATGGTTCCACTCTCCTGGGTATAAATGAGGTACTAACAAAATGTTCAATGAAATCAGAGAAGCCGGAGAGGGTTCTGGTATCACATTCTGGCATTTTTCCTATTAATGAAATGATACAGGGTCTTGGGGATCTGGTTTTAACCTAGAAAGTTCAATAATCCAACGTTCTCTCCTCTAGGGGAAAAATATCAGACTAACACACTTTTTAAATTTCTGAATTATATTTTTATTATTATGTAATGATGTGGCTTTGTTTTTACCAAATAAACCAAACAAAAATAAATTATAAAACGGACTATTGTCAATAACCTTTCTGTATTCCCCCTGCCCCCACCCCCACCTCTCTCTCCTCTTTCCTGCTCTCTCATCTGTACATTTTGTCCTGTGTTACTAGAATTTGGCTTGGGAACCTGCCTCTCTTTTGGCTCCTCAGGGAGTTCAGTCTGTACGTCCTGGCCAGGTGCTCTCCCATGTGGACTAGTCTGGGATAGAAAGTCTATTTTCTTCTCCAAGGTCCTCCATTCTGGTCACAAATGGTCTCTGCTTTTGTGTTCTAAACCAGGAATGGCAGGGTCATGTTTTGCATCCTATGCATCCTGCCGAGGGCTCTGTCTACTGTCTCTGAGCAACGCCCTTTCATTCTAAACCATCGAAGTTCTCTTAGATGACTGTGTGGTCCAAGGGGTTGGGGTCTTTTGGCAATGTCTGGAACAGCTAATGGGACATTTTAAAGCCCTTTTGATAGGAAAAATCATCTCATGTTCACAGAAAAGCCAAAAGTGAGCCAGCTATTTGCAGGACAGCATTGCCACTCCTTGTGTCATGGCAGTAACTCTGGGGTAAGTCAGAGTCAGAATGCTGTTCACAACTAGCACTGTGTAGGTCACACACACGCAGTGCACTGGGCTTGTCACTGCTAATAACCATTGTGGCAACACAATTGTTGTTAATATATGAATATTCCATGATTGTTCTCTTTACTTGTCCACCAACGAGGGCCTGCCTGGCCTTGCCGGCTGAGTGTGTTTCTTTCCTTACACTCCCTGGTCAGAGCTCTGCCACTTGGGTTTTGCATTGAAGGAGGAAAGGTGGGTTTGGGAAAGAACTTCAGAGATTTTGAATTGAGAAACAGCAGAAAAGTAGCAGAAGGAGAGAAAAACAAGCAAGAAAATAAGAAGGATTTTTAGAAATATTGCTTGAGCCATATAACCATCCATGGTTTTTGGAAACTATTTTGAAATTACTCTTTGGTGCTGTATGGTTCTCCTTTGTTCATACTTGAGGCTAAGCCATAAATTCAAACATATAGTTCAACAGAAAAACATGGATAATAGTAATACAAATAGTTTACATTTATGCTGTGCTAGGAAATCTTTTAAATGTTTTGGAAAAGAGGAGTGAATTTAAATCTTATGGCAACCTTGAGGGTAAGTTTTACTTTATTCCCACTCACAGATTCAGAAACAGGCTCTGGAACTTATTTTCCTTAAGGTCACTCAATAAATACACATTCTTGCAAGCCTCAACACCAGTTGGTCTGACCCCAGACTTGAGGCTCCTGAAAAATACACCCACACTGCCTGGTGATCTTTGATATTCAGCCAGATTCCATATTGCTTTCTCACTCTGGAAGAAAATGCCAAATAATGTAACCAGATTCTTTTGGGTTTTCTGTCAAATGAAGAATAAACCTTTGTGAAAATTAATTCATCCAAAAGGATGATTGGTTCCCTTGAATACATTGTATTTTTATTCTAGGAATAGACTGTTTTTACATCAAAACCCACTATTTTAAGCTGAAATGTTGTCACCTTAAAAAAAAAATGATATGTTGGAGTCTTAACCCTCAGTACTTCAAAATGTGACCTTATTTGGAAATAAGGTATTTACTGAGGTGATCAAATTAAGATGAGGTCAGTAGGGTGGGCCCTAGTACAATATTATATAAAAAGGGGAAATTTGGACACAGACACACATTCAGGGAGATGACCTAAAGACATTGAGGGAGAAGATGGCCATCTACAAGCTAAGGAAAGATCTCTTCCTCACGGCCCTTGACAATACCTTGGTTGTAGATGTCCAGCCTCCAGAACTGTGAGACAATAACTTTCTGTGGTATAAGCCACTCAGTTTGTGGTACTTTGTTACAGTAGCCCTAACCAACTAAGACGTCTACCATATTCTCCCCTTTTACTGTCCTCTCTTTCTCTTGTTCAAGACTTCAATACCCTATCTGCAACTCACACTCCCATGAAAGGAGCAAGATCATCCTAGAATTTTATCCATCCCAAGGCTTTTGATATGCTTGTGTCCCAACCTGGGGTTTTACTTTATGAAATAAAGACAGCTCATTATTTGTGTCAAGAAGCAAATTTCATATGTTGTGATTAGAAATAAAAACATTTTGAACAGAGAGATTAGGAAGCCTAATCAAGTCATACCATCATTTAGCTGCTTGCCTTTCTTACATTCCATATGTAGGCTACATAAATTACTAAATATAAAGAAATCTAGATAAGGTTGTATAGTCAGAGAAATATATTAAAGATGCAGCATTATCTGATTCTCCAGTTTCCTTCGTCTATCACTATGGCAACCAAGAAGGTGTTGGGTTGAGATGGCGCAAGCACACTACCAAAGCATCCTAGATTGTGGTGTCATTTAATGGAAGATAATCATGCTGGTGATTTTCCTTGGTATTGAGCAGACTTTATGTAATCAAGAAATCAACTTGTGTTAGGTTAAGTAACTGATATTGGGAAGTTTTACCCCAGCAAAGCCTAGTTCATCTTCTGTCTCATTGATAGTCTAAATTCGATGAATACTAGTAATTCGCAGCTTCTCTCTTCATCTACAACCATTTTGCCCTCTTCCTATATCAAACAATTAGGGTTCTGCATCCTCACATATCTATATCCATTTTGTTCCTATTATCTTGTTCTCGGAAAATCTTCTAAAACTTCATTTACACAGACTCTCTGCCAAGTCTCAGATGTGGCCTCACACGGCCAGCAATGTGTTCCTGAACCCTAAAATCAGCCAAGTGCTGTTCATCTGATATTCATGTCACGTGAACAGGTCACCAGCTGAGAAAAAAGCACTCAATATTAAATTATCTCCTCCAAAGACAACAAGCTTTACATGTCGTTTCAGATTTTTGCAATATGTGATTATAATATGTGAAGGGGGAATCTTTGGACTACCATGTATCTAGGTGCATTAAAAAATCCCCCAAATTGTGACTTTTTTGTCTTCTACTTTTAATTTGTGTCCTCAGAGCACCTTGCATAGTTCCAGTGGAAAATGAGCACTTTATATATATTAGTAGACTTGACTTGAATAATGAGCTTTGTTATAATAGGGTTGTATTATATAAATAATTAAATTTTTAGTCAAATCCTGGGATACAGAAAAAGGCTTAATTCACCTTAGAAAGGGCACACAGCCCTTGATAATGACAAGATTAAAGGCCTATTAATATTGCAGGAGAAGTATGACCATTAACACTTATCTATTATGCCTCCTATTGTTAATGCTGTGTCACTTTAGGATTCAATGTGTTAGCTCTATGAAATCCAGTTTTCACTTATTGTATGTTTCTGGGTTTGATGTCTATTGGAAATTAATAAAAACAAATTTGGAGCTTTGGGGTACACAATAGTGGAAGAAATGGTTTCTTCTCTGAAACAGTATCAACTCATAGAGAAAGAGCGAGGATAAACTAGTGAACACCCTTAAAATGGACAAAGTGTGCTTGAGGGACAAAACCTGAGACAAAGAATGAAACACAAATTTCACTTATGAGAAACAGTCCAATAGAGAAAAAATGTCTCTTAAAAAAAGATATCTAAAATAATAATAATCACGAGTAAAATAATACCTGACATCCTAAAAGCAGTAGATGTTAGAAAACAAAATCACTAAAGCAGACGTCCTACATGGAAGCATATGTGATTCTTGTGTTGTCTAGTATTTCACGTAACAGAATACTATCTGCTTTCTTGTAAGTGAATAAAATATAATTTCTAGGGCTGAAAATTCATGTGCAGAGAATCCAGTATGAGAACATAACTTTATCCAGAATAGAGTGATAATTAGATTATTAGCCAGGCACAGGAATTTTTTCACTATGGACATCTCCCTCTCTATAATTTCTGCTCACCTTATACTTCAAAAACACATCTTTCTTAAAGCTGACAATTAGTAAACTCCATACTTTAATGTACACTTCAAATTAGGTCTCACATAAGCTTGGAAAAATCTGGACACAGGTCCATATTTTGATACTTGCATATATTACAATGGGTTGGTTTGAAATATTACCACAATCAAGAGAAAAGAGCAGTGCCCAGCATGCTTGCTATAAATTGCTAATTTAGTAAAAGCCATTATCATTCTTTCTCAAAGAGTTCTCTGTGTGTGGCCCTGAACTAAGTGCTCTATATGTGTGATCCCAGACAGACTTCTTATATGACTTCTGTAGTAGCCCCATAGTCAGGTTTCCATATGGTTAAAGAGAATGAGCAAATTAGCCAGGCCAAGATAGAACAACTCTTTGAAGAATCACAGAGAGAACTATATGGGAATAAACACTAAACTAACTCAAATCTTCATATATAAATAACCGATGCATATTATATACAATCATGAATAAAATTAACATTTTGGAGTAGTATCTAAACTACATAAATATTTCAGATGCATTATTGCTAATTTAATTTCACTCTAATACTTCAATAAAGTACATTGCTAAAAATAACTACCCCACGACGTTTTGTTGACCAGTTTTCACAGGCATGACTCCAGTCTTTGTTCAGATAGTCTCTGATTGACCTGTTATGGAAACATAACAGGTCTGTGGAAAAATGGTCTTCCACAAAACCAGTCTCTGGTGCCAAAAAGGTTGGGGACAGCTATATTAAAAGCATGAATGTTCACTGCAGCATTGTATATTAGCAATAAGTTTTTAAAGTCCATTAAAAGAGTGCCAGTTAAATAATCTATAGCACATCCATAAAGTCATACACTCTGTAACTAGTATAAAGAATAAAGTAGATTTTTACCTGCTACTATAGAAATAGCTTCCATATGTTGTTACTGTAAGGATTGTGATTTAGAACAGTGTGCAAGGTAAATTCCTCCTTGTGTATTTTTATGCATATGTGTGAATGAATTAATTGAAAATTTCTGGGAAGAAATATAACAAATTATTATCGCTGGGAAATGGCATTGGAGTTTTTAGGCATAGAAAGGAGATTTTAATCTTGTTTATCCTTGATTTAGAAATCACCATGTAAATATTTTGAATTTATGCCAAAACACAAGCAAGTTAAATTTTTAAAAAATTGATTAACAAACAAAAATTATAGTAGGAGAATAGTCAATAACTAAGTAAAGCAAAACAAATACCAAAATGACACATATACATGTTAAGAAAAATAGCACAAGAAGAACAGTTTTTCAGTAAAGAATGATGAGAACTTAGAAAAAGTGGAAAAACATAAAGCCTTCCTGGATCCTCATTATACCATTATACCAAAATAGATTCTAGACAAATTCCAGACACAACTAAGCAAAACACTAACCTATCAATTAAACCAAAAATAATTTGAAGAAAATATAAATGAGTCCATGATACAATTCTTGGTGATGGATCCAATAAACTTCAAAGTAGTTCACAAAGAAATGCCAAAGGAAATTGATCTATTTGAGAACAAACCGCTGAGTTTATGTTTGGATATTTCTGATAGAACACACCAAGCGAATCACAAAGGTAATTTACAATGAGAGTTGCCGGGAATGTCCTCTCTTTGCTTCCTAGCATAGCTAGCTACCTGTCCTTCAAGAAACCGCTATACGCAGGTGGTTGGGGCAGGGCTGAGCCAGTTCAGCTGCAGGGGTGGAATAAAGGAGAGCTGACTGCCTTATAGCAGCCAATGAAGCCCATTTTCTAGTCACATTGATTGGTTTAGGAAATATCCAGTAACCAAAGGAGGACAATGAGGTATGAGATGTTTGCTGAGGTTTTCTAAGAAAAAGAAATTTCCTCCATTTTTCAAAGAAGATCCTGAGAGAGAACTCTTCTCTTCTTTTGAACTATGTGATGTAAGAATTGAGGTCTGGGACTGTTAAAGCCATTGTTCTGTGACATCAGGAAGGGCTGGAAGGAAGAGTGGTAGGAGCCGGTGTCACACCCACAGGGCTAGAATGAAACCACTACAGCGTGTAGCAGAAGGAAGAGTCAGGATGCAATGTGGCCCCAGATACACTGTTTGAGTTGGGACCTAAAGGGCCAGGACACACTGAGTTGGAATGTAAAGTCTCCTCTAATGTCAGACTTTTAGTTACAAAACACATTAAATTAACTTTGTTGTTTAAAACAACTTAAATGTGTTTTCCATAATTTGCAACACAAAACATTTCAAATGATGCATATTTAAATAGATGTTTTCTCAAGGCAATGTTTTGGATTTCAAAGAGGGTTTTGTAGTCATCCACAGACAGCCCAAAAAATATGAAACCCCACAGTTATACAACAGGAAGAAATTCCTCACTTTATAAATAATTCACGATGGGACTCAACTGAATATAATCCACCCGAGTGCACTGAAAATGGAAACTGACTTATAAACAATTTATATTCTTCTAATGTGAAAGCAATAGCCTTCATCTCTTAGGATTTTGCAGTTTGTAAAGCTGTTTTATATGCATTATCTCATTCGACCTAGGAAACCAAAAGAAGCTCACATTGGCCAGGACCCCAGGAGTGTGCTGGTAGAAAGAGCTGACATCCATTTAATCCATCTGACATTGATATTGATTTACTTTGCCATCTTCCATACTTGTGCCGGTGCCATAGTTACTGAATAACTGTACCCCACCATTCACATGTTGCCTCCTGTCTTACAAAACAAACCCACAACGTGTTTGTTCGATGGTCACTGGTTCAGTAGCCCCACTGGCAAGTGAGAAGCTCCTGGGCTGGTTGGGAGACAGACGGAGCTTGAAACTGCCCACAGTTACTAAGTATATAACATTTGGAAAAGATATTAAAATACTCTGAGTCTCTGATTTATCATATGAGAGTGGGAATAATACACACCCACCTCACAGATTTTTAAGTACCAAGCAGGATAATTCCCTTCACACTTTTTATTCTTCCTTTGACTGATTTTATCTCTTTCAATTCTTCTTTCATAAAAATATGTAAATATTTCTACTTTTTAAATTTGTAAATTTAATGGTTTCATTCCCATGCTTAAAATCTTTCAATGATTCCTTGTTCCTCAAGCATGCAGTCTGATCCCCATATCAGGACTTTCACGATTACCCATGATCTGGCCAGGACACCTTCTCACTTGTCACTTGGCCACCTCTTCCGACCAGACTCATGTGCCCCAGGGTGTGGATCCCACCTAAGACGGCCTTAATGATCCCCTCAGCGTGATCACACTTTAGTCCTGACCCTTTTTTTGGAGGAATTACTTTAGAAAATCTATAAATTATGTCTCTGTTCTTCTGTGATGTACGTAAACTTTTAAAAATGCCTCTTGCAAATTATTACCATCCAGAGCTGTCTTTTTCAAGGATCTGGGAGCCACCTTTTAGAAACATAAACATCAAGGAAGATGATGGCCCTGTCTCCCAGTGCCTCCCTAGGGTGGGAGCCCAACTTAGGGGGTGCCTTGCTCCAAGTTGTAAAACTACCTCCTTTCACCAAGATATGAGAAACTTTGTTCTTCCTTCGGGTGAAGCTAATTAGCCAACCCAAACAACCTGTATTCTCTCTCACCCAGTTCTTAAAAATTCTTATGTTCTTCCTTTCAGTGGAGCTACATTCAGACTGAGTCTGGTCTCTTTCCCCTAAGAGAGTTTTGAATAAAGTCTTCCTTGCCTGTTCACCCTTGTCTGATGCAATTCTTGTTTTGACAATCCCCAGTGCAACATGTGATTATGCTCATGCCTGGCTTAACCCATTTGTTTTTTCAACTTGGAACAACTTTCTCTCTCTTCTCCACAACAATTTATGCATTCTTACATCAAAGGATTAACATCTTGTTAAGTGTGTTCCTTGCTTGGACTAGGGACATCTCGAAGGAAGGAAATATTTTATTCAAATTTTGGTTCTAGGGATTAACCCAATGTTAGGTACTCAGTGTACTAAGTGTACTCCCTACAAATGCTTGGTGTCTGTCAACCAGAACAAGCAACATTGCATTTAGCTCCCCATTCAACTGAGCGTGAGCAAATAAATTAGAGCAAAAATAAAGAAATAAATAAGCTGGAGGTCAGAAGGAAAATCCCATAAGCAAACCAGGAACAAAATGTTAGCACTGCTGCTCAGCAAAGATGATAAGAAAATTTGAACATTATGCTTTCTTCCAGAAAATAAACTCCCCTGTGCAAGAGAAGTGGTGGCGAAAAACAAGAGGTTATCTCTAAATCTCCAAAAAGGTAGTGCTTTTCAAATAAACTGAAAATATCTCTTTGATATTTCCAGGTAGGTTAAAACTGCAACTCTTTTCCTAAGTATAGTTTAAATATTAATAAGACAGATGTTGGGGCTGGGCACAGTGTCTCACACCTGTAATCCCAGCATTGGGGAGGCCAAGGTGGGCTGATCACTTGAGCCCAGGAGTTTGAGAACAGCCTGGGCAACATGGTGAAACCCTGTCTCTACAAAAAATACAAAAATTAGCTGGGCATGGTGGCACACACCTGTGGTCCCAGCTACTCAGGAGGTTGAGGTGGGAGGATTGTTTGAGCCAGGGAGGTCAAGGCTGCAGTGAGCCATGATTGCACCCCTGTACTTCAGCCTGGGCAATAGAGCAAGACGCTGCCTCAAAAAAAGAGGCAGATGTTAAAACATCACACTTATAAAATCAATAAGATGAAGAAAAAAGAGGAACAAAGGAAAAGAAAGAATACCAAACATATCAGGCACTGAAATTTTCTAGAAACTGTTCTAAACAATCCCAATGTAGTCCTGACGTGGATGCTTTTTACACCGAGGGAGGAGGAGAAGTAACTTGCCCCA
This sequence comes from Trachypithecus francoisi, assembly GCF_009764315.1. Classification (NCBI taxonomy): domain Eukaryota; kingdom Metazoa; phylum Chordata; class Mammalia; order Primates; family Cercopithecidae; genus Trachypithecus; species Trachypithecus francoisi. Next base: position 7,137,095 of record NW_022681463.1, on the reverse strand, counting down.
GTTTGGTCAGCTAGTAAGCAGCACAGCCAGGATTCAAAACTAGATGATCTGACTAAAAGCCTGCGATCTTGCACGTTACATACTAATGAAACAACACAGTTACTTGCAAATGAATTCAGAAATTGTAATGCAAATGATATTGCTACTGTTAAAGACCAATTGACCGGCTGGATGTATATTTATATATCGTAATGAGCTTCATAGAAAATAATCACTGATTTTGACCACACACAACCCAAGATTTTGGGTAGAGCATTGTGTAAAACTTTTTCCCCAATATTTGGGAAACATAGATGCTCAAAGTAAAACAAAAGCTGAGCGCATGTAAAATAATCTAAAATTGTCACACTTTATTTTCATGAGCCCTAAAAAAATCTCTCAGAGCAGAATAAATTAAATATGGATGCCCATTATTTTTCTGCACAAACTACTTGTAATTTGTAGCAAAAGCATTTTCAGATTAAGCAAACCAGACATTTTTTCTTCCAGTTGGATATAAGTACCTAGAATGTTATATTAACAGCAAAGAAAAATCAAATTTTTACAAGAAAAGGGCAGTCTGCTTGGATAGACTCTATCCTGTTTGGAGAATGATAAAATCCTCAGAGGAAATAATTGCATTGCTGCAAGGAGCTCCAGCAACTAAAATTGTGTGGCGCCTTGATATTAAATTACTAAGAGGTCCCGCTGGTCACTGTTTGTTAACTTACGTTGAGCTAGAAAGGAACTGGCAGTCAAAAAGTGTTTTCAGAGGAAAATCAAAGATACTCATTTAGAATTTTAATTTAAAAAAAAGTGCAGAAGTAGCTTTAAAGGAAAATTCTTAAATTAACTTTGATTTATTTCATTTCATTTATTTTATTTTATTTTACTTTTTTAAAAAGGAAGATGAGAAAGCAGCTTAGATGGGAAATAAATTAATTTTATCCTGTATTAGAGACTTCACATGGATATTAACTATGACCTTTTGAATGCACATGAGCTATATCTATTTTGGAATGAGAAGTAGCTAAGAAGTTAAAAGCCAAAAGTAATAGTGGGAAAAGATAAGCTGAACCACATCCAAGCACTTAAAAATGTTGGCTTAAGGCATGTACCAGTAAGTCTAAGATCACATTACCAACCTCCTTCTATGACCTGTAATCACTCTTTCTGCACAGAGAGAAGTCTGCTGACTTTTCAGTAAAGTATCCCCTAGATAATACATTTCTTGATAAATATATTGAACTTCTATGACAAGGTGTTAAAAATGTTTTACAATGTCCTTAACATTGGCAAAAAACTTGTGTATTCCCATTTATTGTACTATGTATTTGCTAAATTAAGTCCTTAAGGTTTTGTCTTTATATTAGCTGGCTTTTCTCTGGAATTTGATACTATCTAATGCTCTCCTTAAAATCTCTGCCTTCCGCATTCAAACATATGTATATTCAAATCCCTATGCAACAAATCGGAATGAATGTTCCTCATTCCTGTGACAGAATTTTCTTCTCTTGTTCTTATTTTTCTTTCCAGGTTGAGTTGGCAGTCCACCAACCATTCAGAAATCCAAGGATGGAGTCATTGTCCACCACTCAACTCCATGTATTCAATCATCCAGGATTGGAGTCACTGTCCACCCTCCATCCTCCATCTATTCAGCCATCCAGGATTGGAATCACTGCCCGTCCCCCAGCTCCCATCTATTCAGTCATCCAGGATTGGAGTTACTGTCCATCCTCTAGCACCTCTCTATTCAATCATCCAGGATTGGAATCACTGTCCATTCTCCATCCTCCATCTATTCAGTCATCCAGGATTGGATTCACTGTCCACCCTCCATCCTCCATCTAGTCAGCCATCCAGGAGGGGGTCATTGTGCATCCCCCAACCTCCGTCTATTCAGCCAACCAGGATTGGGGTCATTGTCCACCCTCCATCCTCCATCTATTCAGTCATCCAGGATTGGATTCACTGTCCACCCTCCATCCTCCATCTAGTCAGCCATCCAGGAGGGGGTCATTGTGCATCCCCCAACCTCCGTCTATTCAGCCAACCAGGATTGGGGTCATTGTCCACCCTCCATCCTCCATCTATTCAGTCATCCAGGATTGGGGTCATTGTGCATCCCCCATCCTCCATATATTCAGTCATCTAGGACTGAGGTCATTGTCCATCCTCCATCCTCCATCTATTCAGTCGTCCAGGATTGGGGTCATTGTGCATCCCCCATCCTCCATATATTCAGTCATCTAGGACTGAGGTCATTGTCCATCCTCCATCCTCAATCTATTTAGCCATCCGGAACTGGGTCATTGTTCACTCTCCATCCTCCATCTATTCAGCCATCTGAGATTGGCATCATTGTCCATCCTCCACCTTTTTATATCTAAAGTTTTCTCCAACTCTTGCAAATTTTGGTCTCACAACTGTTCTCTCCCTTCTATTTCCATTGCCAAACATGGCCTTGATTTAGGCTCCCTTCATATATTTTTCAATGGTCTCCCTCACACTAATTTTTTTATCACCCATTCATCTACAATATTACTACCTGAATAAATCTAAAATATTCTGATGATGCTACTATTCCATGTAAAAGTCTTCAACAGTTCCCCCATAACTTACATGATGAAATTTGTGTTCTTTGGTAAGAATTTTCAAGGGCTAGTTTTCCCCAATATTTCATCTTCATCTTCTTTCCTCTCCATCTGCATTTTATGCAATAGTAATTCTGAGCTACTTACCATTTAGCAAACATGCCATTCTTCTTCTTCCTCCCTCCTATGCTTGGCCACGTGCAGGTCCTTCTGATTTGAAAGATAAACATGCATCCCGATAGTTTTTCCATTAGTGTTTTCTGACAAATCTGTGTTTATCCAACCTATATGCCACCTCCTCTGTGAAGGTTTCCTTATCTACCCGCTCCACTACTCCTAAATTAGTCATGTTGGCTTCTCAGCAACTCCAGTAAGTCACATGCTCTTTCAAGATTACTCTGACTACTCCACGTAAGTATTACATATTTAAATGTGTGAGGTCAGAGTTGATGACTTATTGATTCTACTCATCTTGGCTTACCTAGAGAACTGCATGGTGTTTGCTATAAAATGGACACTTAATAAATATTTCTTAAATTAAACCGAATATAGAGATTAGGTTTTCTTAAAAATTTCACATTTTCCATGTCAATTCACTTTTAATTTAATGTGCTTTTAAAAGCATCATGAAATGTTCATTGAAAATCCATAATTAACATTTTAAAATTCCAGTTCAAAATTCAGTATCAAGGACATGTGATAGCCCCACTCTATTGCCTCAAGCATTAGCTGGATTGAAAAGGTATATGTAAATGTATACTAACTACATTAGAACAATGGAACTTGGTGAAATAAAAATTAAGAACTTCCTGAAAAATCAAAAGTATATGAGATTGTCTTGTAGAGTGAATCACCAACCAAAATGAGTCCAAGAGACTATTGTTGGAAAGGTGGGTTGACGCTCAGAGGTGAGGAAAGTAAGAAGGCAACTGTTTCCAACGTTAACTGATGATACGATTAATGGATGCATTGCCGCTCAAGTAGCTGGATGAATTCAGACTTTCATCCACACAGCCCCCTTTTCCAGCACAAACATTTCCCTGAGGCCAGGAAGCAATGGTGAGGAGTCAGCCTCCAGGTAAAAGTGGTGGACGTGAGACCTTAGGTAAGAGAGATTAATGCCCTGGATTTCTACTGATGTACAGACAGAACAGGAAATGTTCATGTAGCAAATGAGATGCCTTGTCCATTAGGGAATCCTAAATTTGTCTCATTCTAAGTAAATATAGGTGAGAGTATAATCTTCTGCACAGGTAGTCCACTCTTTTAAGTAGGCTGTGCAATCAGATAGCAGGTTGCTTAACCAGAAACCTCAACCACAATCATCAGGACAGAACAAGGACCACAAAGCACTTCAGGAAAATTCGCATTATGAAAGACATAATACATTTTAAAACAAAAAAATTACTGGCTGAGTGAGAATTCAGTGGATATTTCATGCTCACAAAGAGATGCAAGGACATATTGTGTACATAAAATATAAACCATAAAACAGCCTAAATTTTTTTAAAAGATTGCTAAAATGCATACTTCAGTAGGTGGTCTGAAACGTTTATATCCAAAAGATAATTCAGTGAGTTGAGAGAATGAGCTCAGGAATATTTCAGAAAGCCACAATATGACAATGAGATGCAAAGCATAAAAGTAAAATTGCAGAGTGAGGCATGGATGATAGATTCCAGGTCCCAGCAATCTTCTGACATAATAGGTGTCAATCTTAACTATATGTTGGGATTATTTCCAGATTTTTAAAATAATCGTGATGCTTAAAAGACAGACACTTAACAAAAGAAGATACCTAAATGGCCAATAAACACACACAAAAAATGTTCAACATCATTACTCATCAGAAAATATGAGTTAAACCACAAAAAGATACTACTATACATCCATTATAATGTTTAAAATGTAAAAGACTGGAAATATCAAGTGTTGGTGAGGGTGTGGAGAAACCAGAAACCTCCTAAGTTACTGAGGGGAGAGTGAGATGAGTGAGTTACTTTGGGAAGCCTTGGCAGTCCTCTAAAGAGTTAAGTCACAATACATACCAGCAATTTTACTCCAATAAATATACCCAAGATAAATTAGCACATGTATTCACCAAAAGACATGCACATGAATGCTTATAGTTGTTTTATTAATATACTCCCCAACTGAAAACAATTCGAATGCCAATGTAAATAAACAGTGGCACATTTATTCAACGGAACACTATACAAGAACAACAAACACAACAAAAAAGCACTGGTGTGTGCAGAAACACTCATAAATCTCATCGATATTGAGCTGAGTAAATAAAGCCAGAAATCAAAGAGTACCTTTGTAAGAAGTTCAAGAAAATAAATGAATGTTGATAAAATTCCATATATTCATTTATATAGTTAGGTTAAGGATAGACTGAGAAAGGGCCAGATAAAATTGTGGGATTAGTGGAAATGTTTTCTATTATGATATAGGTGATAGTTATATGATTGTGTATATACACAAGTTTAGGTGTGTGTGTTTAAAAATCATTGTACAACACACCTTATATTAGTGTAATTTATCCACTTTGCTCTATGTATTATATACATTAATTTAAAATGATAAAAAACCTGACAGCAGATCCCTCCCCTAGATATTCTGAATAAATTGTTTTAGGCTGTGACTTGTGCATCAGTGTTTTTAACACCTCATGGGACTCTGAAAGTGTGCCACTTGCAAATTAGCTCTGAATTAATATTTTAAAAATATACTCCAAAAGGGGGAAAATAAATCCAGAAGAGAGTAATGTAATGCAAAAAGCAAAGTTGAAAACAGAAACTTTCTAAAATGAATTTCCAGAAAATGGATTGACAAGTTGTTTCTACACGGTCGAAATCAATGAAAATAGACTGAAAAAGAATGCACAGATGTGTATGTTCAAAAGATAATTACAAAACACCTTGTCACAGGTACTTAGACTCTTCTTTGGCTATGCCTATTGCTCAGACTTCTTTTGATTTTATTGATCTTGACAGCGTTGAGGATTGCAGGCCAGGTGCTTAGTAGGACAACCTTCTACTGAAATGTCTCTGATGTTTATCTCATTATTAGGGTGGAGTTCTGGCCTTTGGGGAGGAAGATCTCAGAAGTGCCATTTTCATCATGTCGTCTCAAGGGTCCATACTGTCAATATGGTTTATCACTGTTGATGCTCACCTTGACCACCTGGCTAAGGTGCTCCTTGTCAGATTTGTTCACTGTAATGTTAGTCTTTTCCTCTTTCCATACTGTAGCACTAGAAGGAAGTCACTATAGGCATCTAACTCTTAAGGAGTGGAGAGTTATGCTCCACTTCTTGAGGATAGAATATCTATATAAACTATTTGGAATTCTGTACCAGAAAATTATCTCTTTTCGCCTGTTATTTATTTATTTGTTATAGGCAGGATCTTGCTGTGTCACCCAGGTTCAAGTGCAGTGGCACAATCATGGCTCACTGCAACCTCCTGCGCTCAAGTGATCCTCCCACCTCAGCCTCCTAAGTAGCTAGGATTAAAGGGGCACAACACCACACCCAGCTAATTTGTAAAAAAAAAAAAAAAAAAAAAATTGTAGATTCAGGGTCTGTCTGTATTGCCCAGGTTGCTCTCAAACTCCTAGTCTCAAGCAATCCTCCTGTCTTAGCCTCCTGAAGTGCTGGCATTACAGTCATGATGGCACCCAGCCATCTTCACCTATTTTTTAAAAAATTTTATTTTAGGTTCGGGGATACATGTGAAGGTTTATTACACAGATAAACATGTGTTATGGAAATCTGTCGTACATACTATTACATCACCCAGGTAATAAGCTCAATACCAAACAATCACCTTTTCTGCTCCTCTCCCTCCTTGTACCCTCCCCTACTCAAGTAGACCCCAGTGTCTGTTGTTTCCTTCTTTGTATTCATAAGCTCTTATCATTTAACTTCCACTTATAAGTGAGAACATGCAGTATTTGGTTTTCTGTTTCTGTATTAGTTTGCTAAGGGTGATAGCCTCCAGCTCCATCCATGATCCCATGAAAGACATGATCTTGTCCTTTTTTATGGCTGTATAATATTCTATGGTGTATATGTATCACATTTTCCTTATCCAGCCTGTCACTGACGAACATTTAAGTTGATTCCATGTCTTTGCTATTGTGAACAGTGCTGCAATGAACATTTGCATGCACATGCCTTTATGGTGGAATAATTTTTATTCCTTTGGGTATATACCCAGTAATGGGATTGCTGTGTCGACTGGTAATTCTGCTCTTGGCTCTTTAAGGAGCCGCCATACTGCTTTCCGCAATGGTTGAACTAATTTACACTCCCTTCAACAGTATTTAAGTGTTTCTTTTTCTCCACAACTTCACCAGCATCTGCTGTTTTTTGACTTTTTAATATTAGCCATTCTGACTGGTGTGAGATGGTATCTCCTTGTGGTTTTGATTTGCATTTATCTAATGATCCATGATATTGAACTTTTTTTATATGTTTGTTGGTTGCATGTATGTCTTCTTTTGAGAAGTCTCTGTTCATGTCCTTTGCCAGCTTTTTAATGGGGTTGTTTTTCTGTTATAAATTTGTTTAAGTTCCTTATAGATGTTGGATATTAGACCTTTGTCAGATGCATAATTTGCAAATATTTTCTCCTAGTCTGTAGGTTGTCTGTTTATACTGTTGATAGTTTCCTTTGCTGTGCAGAAGCTCTTAAGTGTAATTAGATCCCATTTGTCAAAGACATGAAAAGGAACCACAATAAGAGCAAAAATTGACATCTTTACCGATTTATTAATGTATTAATCATTTATTTATATCAGCCTAACTCATGGATATTTATTTTCTATCTTGTTTTATAATGCAATACTACTTTATACATTTTGTTGCTCAAATTGTACCAGCTTTGATTATTGGGAGCTTTTTGGGGTGCCTCCTGTGTGCTTTGGCTAGCTCACCCCTGTGGGGTTTCAATGGTTGTTTACTGTTTGTTTGCTTGTTTGTTTGCTTCAAGCACTTCCATACTTTCTGGTACTACAAAATGCTCCAGGCTCATCTTATGTATTCCCTGCCCCAGTCCTAGAATCAGTCATTTCTCCAAGGGGCCCTGCTTTATTTGATTAAAGAAATTTTTTAGAAACCAGTGTCTGAGACTAGCGAGGTTCATTGCTATCAGGGGTGTCATTTCTTTTAGGCTCTCTAAGCTGACAGAGCAAAGAAATATGTGTGTACATACTAGTTATGCATACACATATATCTATAAATACTTCTAAATGTAAACACCTGTATTTATATTAAATCCACCTGAGTGCTTTCTGATATCTCTAACTTTTGCAACATGGATCATTCTAGCCTCCTCTCCCTGCTTATCTGCAAATTCCCACTCTATTCATGAAAGATTCACACCACCCACTATCTATATACTTAACTGTTCCTGTACACATGTACAGCAGTATCAGAATTGTTAACCTGTATCTCCTTGGGAAACAATTTTACCAACTAGAATACTAAACTTATGTGCAGCTTCTTATGCCTTTAGAATTACAGCTTCGACTCACATCCATCTTTCTTCCACTTTACGCCTATAATGAGGCTGGCTATACATTCGTTTGTAATACACCTAGAATTTCTTGTTGCAATCTATAATCTTTCCCAGGGTCCCTTTACTTCCTAAATGACTTTCTAACTTTACATACAGTAAAGTTTATTTCTTATGACATACATGTCTAAGGATTCTCACAATACATAATGCTATGTATCTACATTATAGTATCATTATCCAGAATCATTTCGTCACTCTAAAAGTGCCTTGGGTTCCACCTATTCAGCCCCCTTGCCTCCTGCTGAAGCCATGGAAACCACTGATCTTTCTACTATCTCTACACTTTTCCCTTTTGGAATGTCATATAATTGAAATTATGCAGTATGTAGCTTTTCCTGACTTTTTTTTTTTTCACTTAGCAATAGGCACTTAAGATTCCGCTATGTCTTTCTGTGGACTGATAGCCCATTTCCTTTTATCATGGAATAATATTCCATTGTACAGTTGTTTACCCATTCCTGTATTGAATAAAAACATCTTGATTGCCTCCAGTTCTGGTAATTAAGAATAAAGCTATTATAAACTTTTGTACAATGTTTTTAGATGGACATAAGTTTTCAACTCAGGTAAATACCTAGGAGTGCAATTGTTAGATTGTATAGTAAGACTATGTTTAGCTGAAAGAGATTGTCAAACAGTCTTCCAAAGTGACTGTACCATTTTGCATTCCTACCAGCAACGAATGAGAGTTTCTATTGTTCCACATTGTTTCCAGCATTTGGTATTAAATATCATCTGCAATAAAGCAATTTATTCCACTTACCATAGTTTTTCAGTAGAAGATTTTCTTTGAATTTGTTTTAATACATTCTAATTCTTCAGTGAAATTGTCTTTGCTGTCACCAATTTTCTTGAACCTAATAGTCACTGTTATTTTAAAGACTGAGCCTAACAAATCTAATATCCAGATCACCTGTAGTTTGACTTCTATGATTTGTTTGCTTCTCTGGTTCTTGACATATCTGGAAATTAATGATTAAATATTGGATTGTGAGTATAAATGATTGTAAAATACCTGGGTGAGCACTTTGTTTTCAGCAAGCAGTTAGAATAGAGAGTTGAGTTCTGCGACATGGATCTACATCTCCATCTGGGCATGATTTTCTTTTCTCTCTAGTCTATGGGTACAAGAGTATACCTCCAGATCTGAAACTGATTTTGAACTGGAAAAGTCACAGTCAATTTCTGGTTTACACATTTCTTACGATGTAGTCCTTGGGCATTCAGGCATCCCAAATGAGGGTCTAGGATGTTGGGCATCCAGGTGTATTTCCCTAGCCTTGTGAGGCTTACAAAAGCCCTGCTTCCCTTCAACCTCTAAGCTGAGTTTTCTTTCTTTCACTCTCTAGACAGTGAAGAAACCCTCAAGTGGAAAAGTGACTCAGATTTTCAAATTCAACTTATCTAAAACTTCTTTCTCTTTTGGAATTGGCCTATCAAATCCTCACTGCTTTGATAGCCTGAATTTCAATTTTAGTCTCCCGGTGCTGTGAGATAGCCAAAATCTCTGCTTAGTCACTTGCTTCCTGCTCAGATTTTGCCTTGGTTTCTCAGCCTCTTGTCCAGCTTCGTTTAAAAATCACTAAAGTGTTTCAAGGGATTTTGAAGGAGTATGAGATGCCAGGCTCAGCTCAATAATTTTACTTCCAGCAATCTTTGCCCTCCAAGATTTGGCTACCATGGGTGCTTTCCGATGCCTCTGGACAGGGTGGTAGCTTAGAGAATGTTGTTTTACATGTAGCTTAGAGAATGTTATAATAAAAAGTGGTTTGTTTTCCATATAGAATTTCCTATGTTTTCAATTTGCTGATTGTGTCCTTTCATTGCCATTTAACTTGCTCCTCTAATCCCCACGTAACCAAGAAATTAGAAGTTAGATATAGAAGTTTGATTATATTTAAGCTTTTGACAAGAATAATTCAGAGTATTCAGATGATTTTTGATTATTCTTCTCTTAGTGATGTTTTGTATTGATCAGCAGGCCCAGGTGTTGTCATTGCAACATATTTTTGAGTGAAAAAAGACATTGTCAAAGACATATCCTAGATTATCCATACTGTAACTTGCATATAATAACTGTCTCTCCTTAGGTGATATCACTGAACGCTTCTGAAGTCTTTTTGTTCTTATTATATTTTACTTTTAGTCATAATTGTGTTTTTATTCAGAGAGTTTTAAAGCAAATATAAATTTATCTGATAATATTCAATTACTGTTAGAGAAACAGTGCTTGCTTTCAAGAAATTATCATAAAAAGAAAGAAAAGAATGACACCATTTAACAAGATGACATAGAAGTGGCCACAAGAACTCTAACCCTGACATTAAATTTAGAAGAGTGGCTCTTGAAGGGATGGTACTACCGTTGGTGCCATCAACTGAAGAATGACAAGGTTGACAGATTTAGAAAGGAGAGCTTTATTTCCCATGAAAGGTTGCAGCCTGGGCCAGGTGTGATGGCTCGTGTCTGTAATCTCGGTGCTTTGGGAGGCTGAGGTAGGAGGGTCCCTTTAGCTCAACAGTTCAACGTTACAATGTGCTTTTATTGTGCAACTGTACTTCAGCTTGGACAGCAGAGTGAGACCCTGTCTGGATATGAAAAAAAAAGTTTGCAGCCTGCAGGGTGGCCATTTTCACAGCCTGGGAAGCATAGCCTCTGGTCAGAAGCCAAAAACAGGTATCTTGAGGGAGGGGAAAAGGAAACAGGAATTTATGCTGAGCAGGGTGTCTGAGTACACATAGTTAATAAGCTATAGGAAGAGGGATGAAGTTTATGAGAGAAGAAACGTACATAGGCGCAACTGAGCTTCATGCACCATGAGCTGCTTGTACAAAAAATGGCAACCTTAACATGATCTGAGCATGAAGTTTTCGACCCTCTGACATCAAAAGGTGAAGCAGAAGACACAAAAACCCTCACCGTGCATCCTCCATAGACTGGCCAGCACCACTTTGTGGTCTGTGATCTCTTATCAGAAAAGACTGCTGGTCAGTTGTGAAAAACTGAAAGAAAAGAGAGGTGCCATCAGGTGGTTGGTTTAAATCAGTGATGGAATCTTTTGAAAGGGCTGTTTGCTGTTTAGACCTTAGGGAAGAAAGCCTAATGGCAATTAACAGGGGATTGGGCATTAATACAGTGTGGATTTGTGTCCCTACTCAAATCTCATGTTGAATTGGAAGAGGGGCCTGGTGGGAGGCAATTGGATCATGGGGGTGGATTTTCCCCTTGCTGTTCTCATGATAGTGAGTTCTCACAAGATCTTATGGTTTAAAAGTGTCTGGCATTTCCCACTTCACTCTCTCTCTCCCCTAATACCATGTGAACAAGATACTTGCTTCTCATTCACCTTCTATCATGACTGTAAGTTTCCTGAGGGCTCCAAGTCATGCTTCCTGTTAAGCCTGCAGAACTGTGAGTCCATTAAATCTCTTTTCTTTATAAATTACCCAGTCTCAGATAGTTCTTTACGACAGTGCCAGAACGGATTAATACAGGTACAATGTATGTTCAATGTTCCATCAAGTCACGGCAGGAAAGTCAGTTTTTAACTTTCTCTAGGGTCCCCTTGGCCAAAAAGAGATACATTCAGTCAGTTGGGGGGCTTACAATTTCATTTTCATTTCTCAGTGGGTATTTTTCAAATTTGTGGAATTGTTTCTGTCAAAATAAATGGAGGTGCTACTGACATTTTGTGGACAGGCATTAAGACTTCTAGAAGTCCTGCAACACACACCAAAGGCTGCCAATGCCTGCTTTGCAAAATTATGATGGTAAGATAAATCTGAGGTAGTTGACTTCATCTGGCTTCTAACCTCCAAAGTTGTCCTTGGTCATTCTTAGGTATAGGCCAAGCTAACTTTGGGAGAAATTTAGTTGACAGTTTAACCTTAAAGCAAGGATAATAACTAAAAGTCCACAAAGTTAGGGTTATGGGAGGGGCCTGAATTCTGCTACTATGTAGCATAATGTATGTAGATATAGTTAAATGATAACCAGCCACTGTTGCAGAGGTTGCAAGATTTGTAACACCCCCACTTACATCTGCAGATAACATCACTATCATAAAACCTAAGATTAGCTTTTTGAGGTGTCTTTTCAGATGTTGGCATTCCTGACAACCAGCTAACCCCACCTGGACTCATGGCTCATGACTCAACTGGTCATGAATCCTCTCCTGGGACTCTACCCAGAGGTGGACTCAGGGCACAAGGACCATTCTCCACACCCCCATGATTGCATCCTCAACCAATCAGCAGCACTCATTCCCTAGTCCCCTGTCCACCAAACTATCCTTGGAAAACCTTAACCTCCGAGCCTTCAGGGAGATTAATATGAGTAATAACTCTATCTCCTGCAAGTCCTGGCTGGACTTGCACAAATTAAACTTTTTCTTTACTGCAATGCCATGGCCTCAGTGATTTGGCTTTGCCTGTGCAGTGTGCAGGAAGAACTTGCAGACAATTACAACAACAAGACATTTTTGTATCTCTTCAAGTGTAGCTGCTCTGAGTACTAGCATGTTGAAATGGATGGTACCTTATTATATATCACTTTCCCACTTTTCCTTCAATATACGGTTAAGGCACTCATATTGATTTTTAAAAGTTATATATGTAGGCAGTTCATGTTATCTTTAAATTTCATTCCACAAATGACAGAAAGCATGTTTTATTATTGGCCGGGCGTGGTGGCTCATGCTTGTAATACCAACACTTTGGGAGGCCGGAGTGGGTGGATCATGAGGTCAAGAGATCGAGACCGTCCAGACCAATATAGTGAAGCCCCGTCTTTACTAGAAATACAAAAACTAGCCAGGCATGGTGGCAGGCGCCTGTAATCCCAGCTACTTGGGAGGCTGGGGCAGGAGAATTGCTTGAACCCAGGAGGCAGAGGTTGCAGTGAGCCGAGATCGTGCCACTGCACTCCAGCCTGGCGACAGAGCAAGACTTCATCTCAACAATAAAATAAAATAAAATAAAATATTTATTATTAACAGGGGGCATTGAGTCTGCCAAAGTTAAGAGCCGGTGTTCTGGGTGAAAGGATTTGGCCCTTATCTCTATTATTTACTGTTCCTACCTTCCTCCTGAAGCTCACTTAGTAGGTAGTTTCTTCTGAGCTCACTGATCTTCCTACCTGTGCTACATATGGACAGATCTCCTATGCTTGAGTATGCTTTAATTTTTCTTCTAGTCTATGGGTAAGAAAGGGGACTACTTCTTGGTCTTGACAGTGGCCTGCAGAGCATATCTGAGCTTATTCTTTATTTTGTAAACTGTGAATTTTATCACCTTGCTATTCTTTTCATATATTGTGTAGCTGTTTACTCTCTCTCCAAAGTTAGGAAAAGAATCTCTGCTTGATTTCCACTTATCCAGCCTCCCTGTTGGCCCACAGCTGCTAAAAACACAAGGTGAGTAGTGCTTAAGTTCAGCTTTGATAAACCACATTTGAGCTGGACTTTGCACCACTCCACCCTCTACAGCAGTCATTGAATTCCTGCTGGGAGGAAAGTACTACCTGAGGTATTAGTAGATAAGGCTGGGAGGCTCAGAAAGTTAACTCATATATGGCCTCACCTCTCAAAGGAATTTACAGTCTAGCTGGGAAAAAAATGTTACACCAGAGAGTTAACAATGCAAGAGAAGGCTCTTCTTTGCACTGGTTTTAAAACCTATGCTGTTATTTATACAAGACCCTCGGACACTCTCCTGCCCCTACGTCCCTGCCCTTACATGCTGCTTTTCCTTTGGTCAGTATTGACATTAGTCCAGTAACCAATCTTGAAAGGGGACAGGGAGAGATGAGCTGCCTCCAGGTTTAGAAAACAAGATAAACAAATGCACAGAAGGAACTGAAGCGAGAACTGTATTCAGAGAATAGCAAGTACTTCAGGGTGAGAGTAAAGTTGCAGGGAGAGAGGACACTGGGAGATTTGTCAATAAATAAATTTTAAAAATAGAAGAAAAGGCAATCTTTTAATGTCTTTACTCCTCCTAATGTTCTCACAAAGAAAAAAGTTTGAGTACGAATATTCTGTAAACTCTATTATCTTCCCCAGTAGTGGGGTTCTGTCATTTAGTCACAGTGAGGATCCAGCTAAGAGGAGGCAATCAGCTTGAAGTTAGATAGAGCCAGTGGAACTCAGGGACAGAATAAAGATAGTTTTGAATTAAGTTTAATATTCAGGCCTCTTTTCTAAAAACCAGTATTTTTCCTAATGCTTTTAATTTTAATCCCTTACTACATTCCCAACAGTTAAGCAACACTAGAACCAGACTTTCTGGTTTAAACTCCCACCGACTTCACCTAGTAGCTGTGAAAACCTGGGCAAAGTCCCTGCCTCAGTTTTATTGTCTGTAAAATGGGCACAGTCATAATATCAACAGAAAGGTTGCTGTGAGCAATGATACATATTAGGTAGTTAGAATGGAAGCGTGGAATTAGTCCTCAGTAAAAGTCCTATCATTATGACCTACTGCCATATATTACCTCCATTCTGGAAAGTTATTGTATCCTTAACATAGATATACATTTCCTTTTACATTAAAGAGTGGAAAAAAGTCGTATGAAAAAAAGATAGAGCAGCCTTGGCCCAGATTTTTTTTTTTAGTGGCAATTCTGTGCTTTCATGATATATGCTGCCACCTGCTGGACCCATCAGGAATTGTTCCATCGCAGGATGTGATTAACACTGCTGTGTTGTTTGACATAATTTCCTATTCACGCAAAATAAATAAAACTAAATACATATTCACATCATTCAAAGAATAGCCATCTGAGCAATTTCTCTCACTAGGTGGCACTATTAATAACCACATGTGATCTTAAAACCCTTGGAGAAGCTACATAGTCAGCTGCAAGACACCAGTGTGATGAGGAACTTCACGGCCTTTAGGATAACGACCACAGAGACTCTCTTAGTTACAAATCCACACTTCAGGGCGCAACTTACAGAAACCAGAATGTGAGATAAACGCAGTATTTATAAGACTGGTTTTTTAAATTAAAAGGAATTTAAGTTATTGATATCATAAACCATTTATCTTCTTATTTACAAAGGCTTTAGTATAAAAATTTTTCAAATGAATAAAAGAGTAGCTGACACTGAGATTTTAAAAATTAATAATCTCCTTTCAGAATACTAAGGAAAAATATAAAATATATTTTAAAAATCTTTCATGAGTTTCCCCTAGTTACCAGTTTTTTGTTCCAGAGTGTGGGGTTCTATAGTGGGAGCCATGTTTTTGTTATATAATATTTCTAAGCTTGGATCCAAAGCCAGAGATAAAACAACTCTGCGTGATTTAGGAGTACTTAACTCCAAATAGAATCTTAGGACATACGAGATCACTCATAAGATGAGTACTTAAAGACAATGAAGTACACATTGCCCGAAGGGGGAAAATCACCAGTGGTGGGGGTTAGAAGACATTTCTAAGAGTCATTTATGACAGTGATTAGCTCAAAATCTCTTACTAACCACTAGATTACTAAATGCTGGACTCTCTGTCTGGAAGGAACACTAGGCCAAGAACCCCAGATGGGAAAACAGGGGAGTTCCCTCTAGTTGTAGTGTTAAAGCATTGTGTGTCTGAGCACACTTCAGCCCCCCCGAGGGACTGTGCTGCATCAGGCTCATGTGCTGAGTGTCAAGAACCCCACTAAGAGTCATATGAAAGCTACAAAGCTCTTTCCGGAAGAATCCTGATATCCATCACACACGCACACACTCACACACACACACAGTCACATACACACACACAGACCAACTCACACACACACTGAAACACACTCTTTCACACACTCACACACAGACACACACACACACACACACAGACCACCCACCCCCCACACACACAGTGACAGTCACATACACACACAGACCAACTCACACACACACTGAAACACACTCTTTCACACACACACACACACACAGACCACCCACCCCCACACACACAGTGACAGTCACATACACACACAGAGCCACTCACACACACACACACACATACATAGACACACACAGACACACACACAGACCACCCACCCCCCACACACAGTGACAGTCACATACACACACAGAGCCACTCACACACACAGACACACACACATACACACACAGACCACCCACCCCCACACACACAGTGACAGTCACATACACACACAGAGCCACTCACACGCACAGACACATACACATACACATAGACACACACATTCACATACACACACAGGCACAGTCACCCACAAACACACTGACACACTCACACACAGAGACCTGCTCACGCACACACACACACACACACACACACCCACTATTATCAGAGCCCTGAATCTCTTTCTTGGTTCCCTTTTAAGGTAAAGAATCCATGAACCATATCATGTCTACCCAACTTTCAAATGCTGAAGTTCAAGTGGTAAATTCAGTCTTTTTTTTTTTTTTTTTTGAGACGGAGTCTCGCTCCGTCGCCCAGGCTGGAGTGCAGTGGCCGGATCTCAGCTCACTGCAAGCTCCGCCTCCCGGGTTTACGCCATTCTCCTGCCTCAGCCTCCTGAGTAGCTGGGACTACAGGCGCCCGCCACCTCGCCCGGCTAGTTTTTTGTATTTTTTAGTAGAGACGAGGTTTCACCGTGTTCGCCAGGATGGTCTCGATCTCCTGACCTCGTGATCCGCCCGTCTCGGCCTCCCAAAGTGCTGGGAAATTCAGTCTTAAGAAAAAAAAAATCATGACGAAATTTGGGAATCAATTAATTATACATTATTTCTAAAATGTTAAGAAAAAGAACCCAGGTCATAGTTAATACATGCTTATTAATGCAGTTAAGGGTCTCAAGATATGACTTCTGGTTAACTATTTGAATTTATTCTTCTTTGAGCTAGGGAATGAATTCTTCAAAAGCAGTTTTAAAATTTCTGTCTTATGTATTACAGAATGTTCTAACCTAAGACTGGTCCAAAGTGCCCTTACTCATGAAAAAGAGAATTTATTTGTATTTTCTACATGCACTCATGCAATATAATCACTATAGAAAATTACTTTAACATTTGCTTTTTAAACTATTGTCAGATTTCTGTATACAATATAATGTTCATTTTTGGACATAAGTAAAAATCTAAATCAATCCAATAATCAATCATTTTGGCTACTTATCAAGTCTTAAAATCTAAGCAGAAAAGTATGGAGTTTATTTTATAAGTGTTAGGAAAATACAGAGAAATATCATGAAAAAATAAATATTTAGGATGATTTATCTGGTAGTGATATGCAAACTGCCAACTGCCCATGAGGCACTTTTAAAACCCTGGCTTTACTAACACAGGAAGAGAAAACCGAATACCACATGTTCTTACTGATAAGTGGGAGTTACATAATGCAAACTCATGGACACACAGAGGGAAACAACACACAGTGGGGTCTATTGGAGGGTGGAGGGTGGAGGTGGAGAAGAGGGAGAGGATCAAGACAAATAACTAATGGATACTAGGCTTAATACCTGGGTGATGAAATAATCTGCAAGACAAAGCCTCATGACACAAGTTTATGTATGTAACAAACCTGCACTTGTACCCCTGAACTTAAAAGTGTAAAATAAATAAATAAATAAATAAATACCTGGTGTATTAGTTTGCACAGTGCTATGAAGAAATGTCCCAGTCTGGGTAATTTCTAGAAGAAAGAGGTTTGATTGACTCAAAGTTCCACATGGCTGGGGAGGCCTCAGGAAAATTACAATCATGGCAGAAGGGGAAGCAAACATATCCTTCTTCACATGATGGCAGGAAGGAGAAGTGCAGAGTGAAGGCTGGGGAAAGCCCCCTATAAAACCATCAGATCTTGTAGGAACTCACTCATTATCATGAGAACAGACTCATGGGGGTAACGGCCTTCATGATTAAATTACCTCCCACCAAATCCCTCCCATGACATGTGGTGATTATGGGAACTACAATTCAAGATGAGATTGGGGTGGAGACACACCCAAACCATATCACCTGGCTTTGAGGTGAGTCCACAGCAGGGATGGAGGTTTCCAGGGAAGCAGGAAAGAAAGAAACAAGGAGGAGGAAACCGAAGGGGAGAATACACATGGTCTTGGAAATTAAGAAGCTGGATGACAAATTAAACTAGGTGCATGTAGTCCCCACAACAAGGGATGGGGGTCCCACTGGAACACAGGACACTTCATGTTTGAAGGTGTCCTCAAAAGATGAAGTTGATCAAATTTTCCCATAATCTGCCTTTAAAAACAGGCAGACTTGAATGCCCAGAACATGGAAAATCACAATAAAATGCATGTGAAAAGTAAATAAAGGCGATTGGGGCTGTCCCACCTTTTAGAGAGTAATGGTGCTTCCTTTAGTTTCTATATCCCTGGTCCCGCCTCCTTGGAGCACAGCACACTGTCTGCCTTACAGTGTGGGTCTTTGTGGGAGGCTTATCACATGCTCCCTCGTCATCTCTTTAAGGAAGGACTGGTTAAACAGCATGGAACCCAGAGCTGGGCCACCCAGAAGCTTGCCTTCTCCTTCACAGCCATTCTCATATAATGGTCCAGATTTGGTGTTTGACACTTGTCCCCACATTTGTCTGGATTCCTTACCCAATACCTAAAAGCTTCAGCTTCCTTGCATCCATGAAAATGGGCATAGAAAACCTGGATGGCTGTTGTAAGGATCAGGTATCACAGTAATACAAAGCACTTAGCCCTTAGCTGCTGGAGAAACCGGGCTCAGGCACGTGACCTTACCTATAGCCACACGAGGACATTCAGGTTTCCAGCTGAGAAAAGAGGAGGAAGGAAAGATGGAAACCTAGCAAGTGCACAGTCACAGAACCTTAGAGCTAGTGGGAGAGCCCAGAAATTAGACAATACACAAAGAAGTGCACCGTTTCGCTTTCGAGGTGAGGGAATCGGCCTGAGGAAGCCAAGAAATGCTCCCAGAATTACAACACACATCTGAATTCTTCCAACCCAAGGCTCTTCCCACTGAAAAGGGGAGAAGAAAGTGAGATGAGGGAAAGTAAAAGAGGAGATGACACAGGGCAGAATAACCCCAAACAGCTTTGATTACGATTCCATTTACCGCTTTTAAATTCCAGCATTGAGACCTGAGCTAAAATACTTTATTGGAGCTTTTCCCTAAATAGATAGCGGAATAGAGGTAAGATTTGGTGGCAAACTTTCCTTTTAATTCAATCATTGGATATTTTACCCACTCTTCAGCTTACTTTTACGTGCCTTCAGGTTCGTTTCTTACAATGGGAGGGGATCAGAATCGTTTTCTGGAGTGAAAAATGAGGAAACGCAGGAATGCAGCTGTAATCTCCCCTTTTTTTCTGTGTAGATGCGGATGGCAATGGCAGGCACCCACACAGAAGGACATTTCCTTATACTGTCATATACAGCCTCGGGACTTCTGCCCAGGCCTCAGTAGACACAACTGCAGTGGTTGAAATGGAGAGAACACACGTTTGTCAGAAGTAGGTCTGGTCTGATTTTGCCTGAGTCATTGAGTGATGGTTTGCACTTCTCGTCCTTCACAAACATCCTAGAAACAATGGCCCTGATTTACTCCGAATGTCCTGGGAGTGCTCCACGGTAAATACACAATGCCTCTATATATTTACGATTCTTTCTTGGTCTATTTCGAGGCTATAACAGTGAGGGCCTGAATTCCAAATTCTGCCATACAAGCAAGCATTTTGCCTTAACAGTTGGCTACGCTTGAGTCCCGAGTTACATCTATTCTCAAGCAACTTGGCTCATCATGAAGAAGTATGAACTTAAGAGTCAGGAATGGACAGGCATGGCAGGAGCTGCTACTCCAGTGGTCACAGCCTGGAGCATTCAAGAGGCAGAGCTCAAAAAGGAGTACACAATATGACCAATGTATTTTTTAATAATTGGATCACCTTCAACATATCAGGCACGTGTGTAAGAGATCTTTGTGAACAGAGTGTATGCAAACCCTACAGTGGGTGAAACCCTACAGAATAGATTTGAGCTTTTCCTTTTTAATTCATTAATATTTTAACTTTGCTGAAGAACAGAACCTAATATTAGCCAACTAATTTGAATTTGTCAGAAGGAAGATGTTATCCAAATATCAAATCAAGACCAGATCTACTTCTGACAAACACATGTTCTCTACATTTCAACCACTGCAGTTATGCCTTCTGAGGTGTGGGCAGACGTTCCAAGGCTGCTCAACAGTATAAGGAAAGGCCTTTCCATACATATTAATTTTAACTCTGACAACAATTCTGCAAGGGAAGTATTACAGTTGAGCAAACCCAGGCTCAGATACTTTAATACTCTATTGGAAGTCAGATAATTTGCCAACTGCTGAGTCAGGCCAGTAATCTAGGTATGTCTGGTACCAATAGATCATATATGATATCCATCCCCATAGACAAATAGCTGAAACTCTGCAGGATAGGGTCGAGCTTCTCCTTTTTTTATTCACTAATATTTTAACTTCACTGAAGAAGAGAACCTAATACTATTACAGTAGCCAACTAATTTGAATTTGTCAGAAGGAAGATGTTATGTAAATATCAAATAGGGTGATTTCTTACAAGAAATCTGGTTGATTTGTTCTTCTGTAAGACACGGTGTCCTTGTACTTAGTTTCCATTTTTTAGTATCTATATGGGGAAAACTGATAAAATACCAAATGACTCTTTTTCCTAACTTGTTAATGCAAATAATCAACGTTCTTAGCAATAACAACATAATAACTAATTTCCAGGTATAAAACTTCTGAATAGCTTATGCTCTCCATGACTTCATTGGAATAGGTTTCTGATAATAAAGATTGCCATTTCCTTGTGATCTTTCTCTCAATATCTCTTAACCCCCCATCCCCAAGAAGCAAAGACCCGTACAGGGTCCTATCAGCCAGCCTTCTGTCTTCTGCCATCATGAATACAAATCCAGATGGAACCGTATATTCATACATCCATCTTTCCTGCCTCAAAAGATAAAATCCATGCAATGACACAATGTTAAAATTCAAATTAAAAAGTGCACTGTGAGATCCAAGATTTCTCCATGCTAGCACACTTGACATTTTGTTCTGAGGCCCTCTTGCCCTTAACATTTTTATGACAAATAACAATTTTCCAGTTGTTACCAAAACCTTGCTTTGAATTTTTATGTAAGCATGAACAGCATCACTTCTCCAAGACAGAAGACAAAGAAGAAGACAAGAAGCAGAACAACTGATAATGTTCTAGATAGTCCCTACCTTATGGGGCATTGCAGAGAGATTATTATTATCAGTCATTAGGTTCAGGCAGCTTTGTGCTCTTCCTTTACTGAGTCATTCTCTGACATCACCGGGGAATCACTCCCTCACTGGAGAACACAGTCCTTAACAATGATGGCATCACAATTTTATCTCACTTCCCAACTGAGAAAGAAATGAGTCACTTTACAAGAAAACACTATTCACACACATTTTTTTTCCTGTAACTCAAGAAGTTTTCTTGTCCCTGACACAGTATGAAATAAGGACTGGGCATGGTGGCTCATGCCTGTAATCCCAGCAGGTTGGGAGGCCAAGGCGGGCAGATCACTTGAGGTCAGGAGTTTGAGACCAGCCTGGCCAACATGGTGAAACCCCGTCTCTACTAAAAATACAGAAAAAAAAAAAAAAGCTGGACATAGTGGCATGCACCTGTAGTCCCAATTGCTTGGGAGGCTGAGGCAGGAGAATCGCTTGAACCCAGGAGGCAGAGGTTGCAGTGGGCAGTGATCGTACCACTGTCTCAAATAAATAAAAAAAAAAAAGTGTGAAATAATACAATTAGTAACAATATGGGAGTAGATGAACATATGGAAACAACTTCACTTTACAGTAAAGCAGGTACTTGAAAATGAAATGCATTGTTCTCCTCACTTGCACTGCAAAACTGGAGGCATGAATAGAATGCTCTGAGTTCAAGTTCTAGCTTTTGTGCAAGTTATCCAAATGTTTAGTTTTTCTTTTTTGCATCTTCCTCCTGTCAAAATACGTCTAGGCCCAGTCCCTGAACACTGACTTCTTTAAGGATCTTATCCCAAATCCTAGTGTTAAATACTATCTATGTCTATGTGTTGCTGACTTCAAAATTAACATTTCTGTTCAAACTCCAAATTCTATGATCACCTTCTTACTCAACATCTCCCTTTAGGTTTCCAATAAACATCTACAACTTAATATATCAAAACAAGTTTTCTGAATCTAAACATTGAATGAATATTCAATAATATTAGGAAATAATAGTTCATTTCTCAGAGATGACAGTATTGTGACTGTTTTAAAAATATTTCCTAGAATATAAATGATAAAGATAAATCATTCAAAGTCTGAGATTTGCTTAACGAGCCCCATGGTGGTGGTGCTGGTGTGGAAGGTAGAGGAAGGAGAATCCAATTAAAGTACAGATAAAACAAGGATCTCAGGGACTTGATGGTTACTATTTCTGGGTGATGACTTTGTGGACATTTTTTGTATTATTCTTTCTAATTTTGCTTATGTTAAAATTTTTCCCTAATTAAAAAAATAACCCCCTCCCCTTCTGAATAAAGGCATCATCATTAACTCAGCTGCTGTGAATCAAAATCTTGGCATCACTGTTGCCTGAGCTTTTCTCTCACAGGTGCACAGGATCTGAGTTGAGTGTGTGCTGGGCGTGTCTGAGTAACAGTGAAAAGGCTGCCAAGTGCCGGAGTCATTGAAAGTGGGGTCAGAGAGATGTCCAAACGATTTCTACACAGGGCCTAAGAGGCTACAGTAAGCATTTGTGTTTTATTTTGTATTTTACTCTGTGTATGATACAAAAGTTACAATTTTGATGAGAAAAGAAAAACCCTGAGATTTACATTTGACTAACATTGCCATGAATGGTGTTTGAATAATAGACGATAAGCGGCCAAGAATGGGAGAGGAAAGGCAACCAGAAGCGATTTCACTAGTACAGGTTGGTGGTGGCCATTCAAAACAGTGTTTCAGTGGAAGTAAGGGGGACTTGATTTCAAAGGTATGGCTGACATGATTTTCTAATGTATGACTAAGTGTAAAATGACACTATTGGATTAAAAATTGTCCTTTAGCCCTAAAATGCCATGGATGTCCCCAGTCCTGTAAGATGCGGGGGTTGTATGCACCATGCTTCTGTGCCTTCCAGGAGTTATCTCCTTGCAGTGTACATGGCAGAAAGAGCACAGCCTTCAGAGTCAGAGAAGATAGGCTAGAATTGGTGTGGTTCATGCAGTGTGCCCCACAGAGCCACATGAAAATTAAAGGAAACAGCATGAAAATCTGTGTACGATGCAACATAGCAAGGGACTCAACAAAAACCTCCCTTTCCTCTCCAAAATGCCTGCCCCTTACAAGTGGCAGTCTCATATGTCACTGCCCTGCCATGAGATGTCAGCCTTCCTTCCTCACATGTTCTTTGACTCCATGTCTAAGATTTCCACAATGGAACCTCCCTTTCTTGCCCTCTAGGCTGCATGTTTTTGCAGAGGGGTGACCCTTACGTGGGGACTAAATTTGAAATAAATGAGTATTCTAATCTGACCTCAGGTGATCCACCTGCCTCAGCCTCCCAAAGTGCTGGCATTACAAGCATGAGCCCATACCCAGCCCACATTTTCTTTATCCAGTCTATAATTGATGGGCATTTGGGTTGATTCCATGTCTTTGCTATTGTGAATAGTACTGCAATGAACATACACTTCGCATGTATCCTTATAATAGAATGCTTTATATTCCTTTGGGTATATACTCAGTAATGGGATTGCTGGTCCAAATGGAATTTCTGGTTCTAGGTATTTGAGGAATCACCACACTGTCTTCCACAATGGTTGAAATAATTTGCATTCCCACCAACATTGTGAAAGTGTTCCTATTTCCCCACAGCCTCACCAGCATCTGTTGTTTCTTGAATTTTTAATAATCACCTTTCTGACTGGTGTGAGATGGTATCTCATTATGGTTTTGATTTGCATTTCTCTAATGACCAATGATGTTGAGCTTTTTTGTCATATGTTTGTTGACTGCAAAAACGTATTCTTTTGAGAAATGTCTGTTCATTTCCTTTGCCCACTTTTTAATGGGGTTGTTTTTTTCCTGTAAATTTACAGTCCTTGTAGAGTCTGGATACCAGACCTTTGCCAAATGGATAGCTTGTAATAAATGTTCTCCCATTGTGTAGGTTGTCTGTTCACTCTGATGACAGTTTCTTTCACTGTGCAGAAGTTCTTTAATTTAATTAGATCCCATTTGTCAACTTTTGCTTTTGTGGCAATTGCTTTTGATGTTTTAGTCATGAAATCTTTGTCTGTGTCTAAGTCCTTAATGGTATTGCCTATATTTTCTCCTAGGGTTTTCATAGTTTTGGGTTTTACATTTAAGTCTTTAGTCCATCTTAAGTTAATTTTTGTGTGAGGTGTAAAGAAGGGGTCCACTTTCAATTTTATGCATATGACTAGCCAGTTTTCCCAGCACCATTTATTAAATAGGGAATCCTTTCCCCATTGCTTGTTTTTGTCAGGTTTGTTGAAGATCAGATGGTTGTAGATGTGTGGTCTTATTTCTGAAATCTGTATTCTGTTCCATTGGTCTATGTGTCTGTTTTTGTACCAGTACCATGCTGTTTTGGTTACTATAGCCTTGTAGTATAGTTTGAAGTAAGGTAGCATGTTGCCTTCAGCTTTGTTCTTTTTGCTTATGACTGTCTTTGCTATATGGGCTCTTTTTTGGTTCCATATGAATTTTAAAATAGTCTTTTTTTCTAATTCTGTGAAGAACGTTACTGGCAATTTAATGGGAATAGCATTGAATCTGTAAATTACTTTGGGAAGTATGGCCATTTTCACAATATTGATTCTTCCTATCCATGGGCATAGAATGCTCTCCCATTTGTTTGTGTCCTCTCTGATTTCCTTGAGCAGTGGTTTGTAGTTCTCCTTGAAGAAGTTCTCCATTTCCCTTGTTAGCTGTATCCCTAAGTATTTTATTCTCTTTGTAGCAATTGTGAATGGGAATTCATTCATGATTTGGCTCTCTGCTTGTCTATTGTTAGTGTATAGGAATGCTTGTGATTTTCACACAATGATTTTGTATTCTGTGACTTTGCTGAAGTTGCTTATCAGCTTAAGAAACTTTTGGGCTGAGACAATGGAGTCCTCTACATATAGGATCATGTCATCTGCAAACAGAGACAATTTGGACTTCCTGTCTTCCTATTTGAATACGCTTTATTTTTTTCTTTTGCCTGATTGCCCTGGACAGAACTTCCACTACTATGTTGAATAGGAGTAGTGAGGGAGGGCATCCTTGTTTTATGCCAGATTTCAAGGAGAATGCTTCCAGCTTTTGCCCATTTAGTACAGTATTGATTGTGGGTTTATCATAAATGACTCTTATTATTTTGAGTATGTTCCATCAATACCTAGTTTATTGAGAGTTTTTAATATAAGCGATATTGAATTTTATCAAAAGCTTTTTCTGCATCTATTGAGATAATCGTGCGGTTTTCATCCTTAGTTATCTTTATGTGATGAATCACATTTATTGATTTGCGTATGAACCAGCCTTGCATCTTGTGGATGAAGCTGACTTGATCGTGGTGGATAGTTTTTTTGATGTGCTGCTGGATTCAGTTTGCCAATGTTTTATTGAGAATTTTGGCATCAATGTTCGTCAGGAATATTGGCCTGACGTTTTCTTTATTTGTTGTATTTCTGCCAGGTTTTGGTATCAGGATGATGGTGGCCTCATAAAATGAATTAGGAGGAAGTCCCTCCTTTTCAATTGTTTGAAATACTTTCAGAAGAAATGGTACCAGCTCCTGTTTGTATCTCTGGTATAATTCAGCTGTAAATCTATCTGGTCCTGGGCTTTTTTTTTTTTTTGGTTGGTAGGCTATTTATTACTGCCTCAATTTTACAACTTGTTATTGGTCTATTCAAGGATTGATCTTCTTCCTGGTTCAGTCTTCAGAGGTTGTGTGTGTTCAGGAATTTATGCATTTCTGTTAGATTTTCCAGTTTATCTGCATAGAGGTGTTTATAGTATTCTCTGATGGTTGTTTGTATTTCTGTGGGGTTAATGGTGATAACCGTGTTTTCAGTTTTTATTGTGTTTATTTGATTATTCTATCTTTTCTTCTTCATTAGTCTAGCTAGTAGTCTATTTTATTTTATTTTATTTTATTTTTTCAAAAAAACAGCTCCTGGATTCAATAATTTTTGAAGGGCTTTTTGTGTCTCTATCTCCTTCAGTTCTGCTGTGATCTTGGTTATTTCTTGTCTTCTGCTAGCTTTAGAGTTTGTTTCCTCTTGGTTCTCTAGTTCTTTTAGTTGTGATGCTAGGGTGTTGATTTGAGATCTTTTGAGCTTTTCAATCTGGGCATTTAGTGCTGTAAATTTCTCCCTTAACACTGCTTTAGCTGTGTCTCAGAGATTCTGGTATGTTGTCTCTTTGTTCTCATTTATTTCAAATAACTTCTTGATTTTTGCCTTAATTTCATTATTTACCCAGGCATCATTCAGGAGCAGATTGTTTAATTTCCACATAGTTGTGTGGGTTTCTTAATCTTGGGTTCTAATTAGATTGCACTGTGGTCTGAGAGGCTGTTATAATTTCAGTTCTTTTCCATTTGCTGAGGAGTGTTTTACTTTCACTTACGTGATCAATTTTAGAGTAAGTGCCATGTGCGCCAAGAAGAACATATATTCTGTTGTTTTGGGGTGGAGAGTTCTGTAGATATCTATCAAGCCCACTAGATCCAGAGCTAAGTTCGAGTCCTGAATATCCTTGTTAATTTTCTGTCTAGATGATCTGTCTAATATTGACATTGGGGTGTTAAAGTCTCCCACTATTATTGTGTAGGAGTCTGAATCTCTTTGTAGGTCTCTAAGAACTTGTTCTATGAATCTGGATGCTCCTGTACTTGGTGCATATATATTTAGGATAGTTAACTCTTCTTGTTGGATTGAACCCTTTATATGTAATACCTTTCTTTGTCTTTTTTGATCTTTGTTGGTTTAAAGTCTGTTTTGTTGGAAAATAGAATTGCAACCCCTGCTTTATTCTGCTTTCCATTTAGTTGGTAAAGTTTCCTCCACCCCTTTGAGCCTTTGCACGTGAGATGGGTCTCTTGAATACACCACACTGATGGGTCTTGACTCTTTATCTAGCTTGCCATTCTGTGTTTTTTAATTGGGGCATTTAGCCCATTTACATTTAAGGTTAATATTGTTATGTGTGAATTTGATCCTGTCATCATGATGCTAGCTAGTTGTTTTGTATACTTGCTGATGTAGTTGCTTCATTGTGCCACTGGTCTTTGTACTTCAGTGCGTTTTTGCAGTGGCCAGTAATTGTTTTTCGTTTCCGTATTTAGTGCTTCCTTCAGGAGCTCTTGCAAGGTAGGCCTGGTGGTAATGAATTCCCTCAGCCTTTGCTTGTCTGAAAAGGATTTTATTTATCCTTCGTTTGTGAAGCTTAGTTTGACCAGATATGAAATTCTGGGTTGGAAATTCTTTTCTTTAAGAATACTGACTATTGGCCCCCAATCTCTTCCGGCTTGTAGGGTTTCTGCTGTTAGTTTGATGGGCTTCCCTTTGTAGGTGACTTGATCTTTCTCTCTGGCTTCCCTTAACATTTTTTCCTTCATTTCCACCTTGGAGAATCTGATGAGTATGTGTCTTGGGGTTGATCTTCTTGTGGAGTATCTTACTGGAGTTCTCTGGATTTCCTGAATTTGAATGTTGGCCTGTTGGGGAAGTTTTCCTGAATGATACCCTGAAGTATATTTTTCAACTCGCTTTCATTCTCCCTGTCTCTCTGAGGTACCACAATAAGTGGTAGACTCAGTCTTTTTACATAATCCCACAGTTCTTGGAGGTTTTGTTTGTTCCTTTTCATTCTTTCTTCCTTAATCTTGTCTGCCTGTCTTATTTCAGCAAGATAGTCTTTAAGCTCTGAGATTTTTGTCTCAATTTGGTCCATTTGGCTATTGACATTTGTGGTTGCACTGCGAAGCTCTTGTTTTTCTCGGCTCCATCAGGTCATTTATGTTCCTCTCTAAACTGGTTATTCTGGGTAACAGCTCCCGTAATGTTTTATCATGGTTCTTAGCTTCTTTGCAGGGGCTAGAACATTCTCCTTTAGCTCAGCAAAGTTTGCTCTGAAGCCCACTTCTGTCAATTCATCCATTTCAGCCTCCTCCCAATTCCATGCCCCTGCTGGAGAGGTGTTGCAATCATTTAAAGAAGAAGAGGTACTCTGGCTTTTTGAGTTTTCAGCATTTTTTTGTTGATTCTTTCTCATCTTTGTGAGTTTACTTAACTTCAATCTTTGAGGCTGCTGACTTTTGGGTGGGGTTTTTCTGTGGGGACTTTTCTTGTAGCTGCTGTTGCTGCTTTCTGTTGTTCGTTTTTCTTTTAACAGTCAGGCTCCCTTTTCCATAGGGCTGCTGCTGTTTGCTGGGGATGCACTTCAGACCCTATTCTCCTGGGTCCCTCTCACACCTGGTGGTATCACCAGTGAAGACTGCAGAACAGCAAAGTTGGCCACCTGCTCCTTTCTCTGGGATCTCTGTCCCAGAGGAGCCCCAAACTGATGCCAGCAGGAACACTCCTATATAAGGCATCTGGTGACTCTGTTGGGGGATCTCACCCAGTCAGGAGGCACAGGATCAGGGACCCACTTAATGAGGCACTCTGGCGGCCCCTTGGTGGAGGGGGTGTACTGCTCCGGGGGGAATCCTACTTGGATGGACTGCCCAGATTCCTCAGATCCAGCAGGGGGAAAGACTAAATCTGCTGATCCAAGAAGACCACAGCTGCCCCTCTCCTCAGGGGCTCAGTCCCAGGGAGATCAGAGTTCGGCCCCCAAGTCCCTGGCTTGAGTTGGTAAAATTCCTGCAGGGAGGCCCCACCCTGTGAGGAGGGCTGGGTCAGGATTTGGCCTAAAGAGGCAACCTGGCCACCATCTGCCATGGCTGCTGTGCTGCACTGTGGGTAATTCCTCATGGGTCCAAACTGTCCAGTCTCCTGGCACCAGCAGGGGGAAAACAGCAGACTGGGGCTGCAGTGATGGCTGCTACCCTTCCCCACAGGAACTTGGTAGTCTTACGCAGTCTCCAGCCTAGTGGCCACGGAGAATCTGCACAGCTCTGTGCTTGGGACCCAAGGCCCTGGTGGCGTGGGCTCATGAGGGGGATCTCCTGATCCACAGGTTGCAAAGATCCATAGAGAAAGCATGATTTCCCAGGTGGGATAGCAAGATCTCTAACTACCTTCTTTGGCTGGAGGTGGGAGCTCCCCTTGCCCTGGTGGCTCCCGGGTGGGCCATCACACCACCCTGTTTTTCCTTCACCCGGGTGGGCCGTCACACCACCCTGCTTTTCCTTACTCTCTGCGGGTCGCACCAATCTTCTAGTCAGTCCCAGTGAGAGAACCTGGATGCCTCAGTTGCCAGTGCAGGATTCATTCACCATTTTCGTTCTAGGTGGGAGCCTCCAACCACAGCTTTTTCTAGCCAACCATCTTGGCCCCTCCCAGTAACTGTATTTACTATTTACATTTTTGACACACGCACAAAATGCACACAACATCGAACTCCACCCTATAGCACTTTCTGGAGGTGAGGACCAGCCTCGGATATATGTGAACTAGGGAAGGCCACCCCTGTTTCTTCACTCTCACTTTGCCCTCTAAGTTGTGTTTTTATTCCACTCCAACTCACTCTCCCCACTTTGATAAAGAGAGGCTCAGCTGTGATAATGAAGAATCCCAAAAGGTTAATGGTGCCACACAACAAAAGCTTATTTGTCAGTTAAAAAAATGGCCTAAAATTGATATTCCCAGGCGCCAGACATCTTTCCCTGATGTTAATTTAGGGTCCGGTTTCCTTGCATCTGTGGCTCCTCTAGGGAGCAGGAGAGAAAAGGAATCGAAAGTGAAGTCCGCTTCTAAAAGTCTTGGTTTGGAAATGCTACACACTCCAGCTGTTCACATTCTACTGGAGAGCTAGTGACACGACCAAACCTGCAGGCTGAGGGGCTGGGAAGTGTGGACCATGGAGGGCAGCTGCCCCCAGCTACAACACTAAATGATGAATGGGTCATGAATGGCAGTGCAGCCAGCCATTCCTGCCACACCATCTGTTCATGCATCAAATCATCATAACAAAATATTAGAAGCTCAAAACTGTGTATGATGGAATCCAAACTGGTTGTCACACTCTAAGTGTGAAATAAAAGTGTGAACATGCTAATAAAACCTTACAGTAGTTCACATTTAGTAATTCTATACGATAGAATTTCTTCGGTTTCCTATGTAAACAACTAGCTTATTATTCATCATGTAATACTAAAGCTTAGAATATTAACGCAGACACTTCAGGTTCCAAAGAAAATACCCATTTCATCACAGTTATAGCCCAATTCTAATGAGCATGTAATTTTCTGTGATACAAGTGGGAGGAGAATGCTATTGTGAGCCCTGAATGGGAAGCAAAGGTGGCCTTCAAAAAATGCTGTTGCTCAGAACCACATGCAAACATCCCAGCTCAGGGAGTCAAAACATCTTGGCCTACATTATACAAAAGGCAACAGAACAATAATCTCATATTGAAATACTCAGCTTTGAAGCTCATAACAAACAAGAACAAATTTCTTTGCTTTTATGTCTTTCTTATTTTCATTCATTGATATGAAAAACCTCACCCCAAATGTGATTATTTAAAAGAAATGGAAAATTTTTAAAACACTAATTCCCCACAATGTGAATTTACAATCTGCACCTTATAAAACTCCATGATTAAATACCTTAAAAAGTCAGGCACACTGTGAATTTCAGTGGGCATCAGAGCTTTGTCTGATTTTTATTTGAATAACGGCAAGTATTCAAATTCCAAAGTTCTAAAGTCCAACTAGTCTCAAGACTGCAATATTTATTATACAAAAGAACCTGTACAATATATTTTCCTTGAGTCATTTTTAAAAGTTTTAAAATACTTGCAAAATATCTTTAACATCATATTTTAATGGCACTTTAAATATTTTCAGCAATAAAACAGCATCTAACTATGTGACATTTTCACTCTAAATATTCTGTGAGAAAGAGCATTTTACTGGTACATGGTAATGTAAAACTGGAGTTTTCTCTTTCCTTGTATCAGGGGTTAAAATTATACAGAATTGAACAGAGAACGTTTAGAAATACATAACTCTAAGTCCTATCTCCATCTAGTAGGGGTTTTTGGTTTTGGTTTTGTTTTTGCAGGGCCTAAGAATTTGCATTTTATTTAATTCACACATCAGGAAATTCTGATGTAACAAGGCCACATGTTTGTGAATCACTGATAAGGAATTTGAAAGATTTAGAACAGTGCTTCTAAAACTTTATTTTGCATACAGATATCAATGATCTTGTGGCAAAGATGATTCTATTCAGAAGGCCTGGAGGAGGCCTGAGGTTCTGTATTTTTAACAAGCTCCCAGGTAACCTCATGCAGCTGGTCCATGGATCACACCCAGCGTGGCAAAGATGGAGCCTCCCTAAAAGACAGGGTGAGCTTAGGTGGCTGTGGATGTTAATATAACAGTTTTCAAACAAGAATGACTGTCCTTGAGTGCATTAGGACTCCAGCAACGAAGTCACACACTCTAAATCACCCTTCACCAAAAAGAAATATTTATAGAAGGAGGAACAGTAAGTGCTCCCTTAGCAAAAAGTTTTATCATCAAGTCTGGTTCTTTTCCCTATATAACAAATCTTTAAGAATTCTGAGGGTGGACCAGGGAAGAAGCATATGCTCACTGTTCAGTAAAATCAAGAGAAAATTCTGACCCTGCATCCCACGGCACTGACTTTACCCCACCCAACACAGCACCATCTCACTCCATTCGCATGCTTTCAGGTAGTCCTAAGAGGCTCATTTAGATCACTGGGTGAGAGCATGGATGATGAGGCTGGGTGCGTATTTCCAGCACCAGCATTTACTGAGTGAGTTTGTTCAAGTTACATACCTTTTCAAGGCCTCAGATTTCCCATCTGAAACAGGGAGACAGCACCTACTTCAAAGGATTTTTGTGAGCATCACAGGAGAACCCACAGTATCTTGCACAAAGTGGTGCTCCAAAAATGCTAGATATGATTATTTTCACTAAAGACCAATGAAGAGCAACAACAACAAAAAAAAAAAAAAAGAAAAAAATTCAACTATTGGGATAAAACAGAAAGAAAACTGAGTGTAAATGTCTAAAGCAAGTAGATACGAATTAAAAGGTAGGTAGGTGATGCCATATACCAAGGCTTTACTCCCCTGGGGTGTGCTCATTTTAATTCCTGAAGGACAGAAAACAAATAGTCACCAAACAAGAAAACCTGTCTCCATCTTGTTCTTTCTCTAACGTATTTGTCACACTGGAGCCAGATAGAATTTTCTAGCATGCCAAACTGAATGCATCATTCCCCTTTAGAAAGCCCTCTTTGACTTACTGCCTTTAGGATAAAAGTAAACATCTTTAACAATGCCTGTTGATGCTGTTCCCTTGGTCTAGGAACCTCTTTCTCCACCCTTCCTCACCAATCAATATTCCCAATCTAAATATACTTCCTCTAGGAAGTCTTTTTCAAGCTCTATGTTTCTCTAATCCAAATATTTTCACACTTTATTGCAATTTATATGAAAATATCTTGTGTTTTCGTCTAAGTCCATAAGAACAATGAAGGCAAACCTTTTTATTGTCCTGATGATTATTTACTACACAGCAGCTATGTCGTGCCTGGCACACAGTTGGTGCTTAACAAATATTTGTTGGGGGTGGTGGCCCAGATGGCAACTAGAAGAAGCTAGTGCACACAGCTCTCACAGAGAGGAACCGAAGGGGCAGGTAAGCCCAGCACCTTCAACTGAAACACCCAGGTACACTCACTGAGACTAATCAAGGAAATAACTGGACCCATGGAAAATGGAGAAAATCAAGGCAGATCAATAGCCCACCCAGAAGTGACACAGAGCCAGGGGAACCGCCTTCACTCGGGGAAGCAGTGAGTGAATGAGTGACCCCAGGAACCCACACTGCTCCCACAGATCTTTGCAACTCTCAGGTCAGGAGATTCCCCCGTGAACCCACTCCACCAGGGCCTTCAGTCTGACACACAGAGCTAAGTGAGGTCTCAGCAGAGCAGCTACACAGGCACACACGTGGAGACCCAGGAGCCTTACAGACTCGGGCTTTCTGGGCTTCCCAGGAAAAGTAGTTGCAATTCAGGCAATGTGGGAGGTTAGACTGCCATACATACCCCTAGGAAAGGGGTTGAATCTAGACTGAGCAGCGACAGTCTGCAGACCCTGCTTCCGTGGTGCCTCACAGGATAAGGCCCACTGGCTTGGAATTCCAGCCAGACATGGATAGCAATGTTGCACCCCCCTGAGACAGAACTCCCAGAGGGAGCGGCGGGCCACCATCTTTGTAGTTTGGGCAACTTAGCCATCCAGCCTTCAGGCTTTGGAGAGTCCAAGCCAACCAAGAGTGGAAGTGGTCTCCCAGCACAGCACAGCCGTTCTATGAAAACATGGCCAGACTGCTTTTTAAAATGGATCCCTGATCCCATTCCTCCTCGCTGGGCAGAACCTCCCAACCAGGATGTCCAGCCACCCCCGTTGGTGTTCTCTGGCCAACAGGGACTTGAAACCTCTCCGGGACAAAGCACCTAGAGGGAGGGGTGGGCCACCATCTTTGCTGTTTAGGTGACTTAGCCATCCAGCCTTCTAGCTTTAGACAGTCCAAGCCGACAGAGGCTGAAAGCAGTTTTCCAGCCCGGCACAGCTGCTCTATGAAAACATGGCTAGTTTGCTTATTTAAATGTGTCCCTGATCCCATTCCTCCTCACTGGGTGGGACCTCCCAACGAGGGTCTCCAGACACCTCCTACAGGTGTATTTGAGCCGGCAATAGGCCCATAACTCTCTGGGAAGGAGATCCCAAAGAGAGAGGCAGGCTGTCTTTCTTGTTGTTTCATAGCCTTTATTATTGATACCTGCAGGTACTGGAAAATCCAAGGTGACCAGGAACTGGAGTGGCCCCCAGCATACCATAGGAGCACTGCAGAAAAGTGTTATGTGGGTGCTCATTTTTATATGTCCTCACTGGGCAGGTCCTCCAGGCCTAGGCCTCTAGCCACCCCCACCAGGACTACTGAGCCAGTAGGGGCTCTGCAACTCCCTGGACAGAGTCCCCAGAGACTCACTGCCTCTGCAGTGGAACTGCCCTTGCTACCCTCAGATTAACAAAGGAGCAAAGACCTTATGTGTCTTAGCCACACCTCCTACAAGCTGTAGTTGATCCAAGGAGAGGAGGCTAGTCTGTCTTCCTTGGGTGCCAGCCACTGCCTCCACTGCTCATCACTAGACAGAGAACCCCCAGCTTGGGCCCACACCACAGACCCTCCATCCTGGGATGATTGCACTGAGCAATTTCTGACCTCCATTTCTCTGGAGTGGACCCCTAGGAAACAAGCAGAAGACCTTTGGACACAACCACTACTAAGTTCCCTTCCTCTGCGCCTCCAAGTTGGGGAAGGACAATAACACCGAGATCACACCAGAGCGGCAATGGGCAGCCGAGGAATGCCAAGCTGTGATCTACAGCCAGCACTCAATGGGGAGAGGAACCCACACTTTCAGAACATTGAGAGGGACCATGGCTGTAACTGAGGAAACATAGGGAAGCCACGCAACTGAGCAAGAGTCTACCAACTGACCAGAACATCTAAGTGCCACCTACCGGATCACACCCGAAAGCTTCAACACCAAAAGTAAACTGAGCATACACTACTCTGAAATCAAAGACAAGAAGTCAGTTCCAAATAAAGACTCTGTACAAAGCCTCAGTTCTGTGAAAACATCTAGAAAACAAGTCTATTGACTGCACTCAATCTACACTGCAGGTAAAGGAATGCCAATATCCAGAGATGAGAAAGAACCAACACAAGGATTCCAGTAGCTCAAATGGCCAGAGTGCCATATGTCCTCCAAAGGACAAAACCAGTTCTCCAACAAGAGTCCTTAACCAGGCTGAGTGGGCTGGAATGACAGAAATAAAATTCAGAACATGGATAGGGATGAAGCCCATTGAGATTACAGAGGATTGCAAAACCCAATCCAAGGAAAGTAAGAATCACAATTAAATGATAAAGGAGCTGAAGGATGAAATAGCTGGTATAATAAAGAACTGGCACAAGACAAGGATGCCCTCTCTCTCGCCTCTCCTAGTCAACATAGTATTAGAAGTCTTAGCCAGAGCAATCAGCAAGAGAAAGAAATAAAGGGCATCTGAATGGGAAGAGAGGAAGTCTAATTATCCCTGTTTGCAGATGACATGATTCTGTATCTACAAAACCCCATAGTCCCGTCCCAAAACCTCCTTCAGCTGATAAACAACTTCAGCAGAGTTTCAGGATACAAAATCAATGTGCAAAAATCACTAGCATTTCTATACACCAACAACAGCCAAACCAAGAGCCAAATCAGAAAGGTAATCCCATACATGATTGCCACAAAGAGAATAAATTACCTAAGAATTATAGGGAGATGAAAGATTTCTACAGTGAGAACTATAAAACACTGCTCAAAGAAATCAGAGAAGGGCCAGGCACAGTGGCTCATGCCTGTAATCCCAGCACTTTGGGAGGCCAAGGCAGGCAGATCATGAGGTCAGGAGTTCAAGACCAGCATGATCAACATGATGAAACCCCGTCTGTACTAAACACACACACACACACACACACACAAAATTAGCTGGGTGTGGTGGCATGTGCCTATGATCCCAGCTGCTCAGGAGGCTGAGGCAGGAGAATCGCTTGAACCCAGGAGGTGGAGATTGCAGCAAACCAAGATTGTGCTGCTGCACTCCAGCCTGGCAGACAGAGCAAGACTCCATCTTTTAAGAAAGAAAAAAAAAAAAAAGAAATCAGAGAAAACACAAACAAATGGAAAAATATCCCAGGCTCATGGATAGGAAAAATCAATATCATTAAAATGGCCATATTGCCCAAAGCAATTTACAGATTCAATTCTCTTCCTATCAAACTACCAACAACATTCTTCACAGAACTAGAGAAAACGATTTTAAAATTTATATAGACCCAAAAAAGAGCCTGAATAGCCAAGATAATCCTAAGTAAAAAGAGTAAAGTGGAGGAATCACATTACTTGACTTCAAACTATACTACAGGGCTACAGTAAACAAAACAGCATGGTTCTGGTACACAAACAGACACCTAGACCAATGAAACAGAATAGAGAGCACAGAAATAAGGCCACACACCTACAACCATCTAATCTTTGCCAAGGTTGACAAAAACAAGTAATGGGGAAAAGACTCCTTATTCAATAAATGGTGCTCGGATAACTGGCTATCCATAAGCAGAAGATTGAATCTGGACCCCTTCCTTACATCATCTACAAAAATCAACTCAAGATGAAATAAACACTTAAATGTAAAGCCCAAAACTATAAAAACCCAGAAAGACAACTAGTCAATACCATCCTGGATGTAGGAACAGGTCAAGATTTCATGACAAAGACATCAAAAACAATCACAACACAATAAAAAATTAACAAGTAGGATATAATTAAGAGCTTCTGCACAGCAAAAGAAGCTATCAACAAAGTAAACAGACAACCTACAGAATGGGAGAAAATATTTGCAAATTATGCATCTGACAAAGGTCTAATATCCAGCATCTATAAGGAACTTAAACACATTTACAAGAGAAAAACAAATAATCCCATTAAAAAGTGGGCAAAGGACATGAACAGACACTTTTCAAAAGGAAACGTACATGCAACCAAGAGGCATGTGAAAAAAAAGCTCAATATCACTGATCATTAGAGAAATGCAAATCAAAACCACAATGAAATACCATCTCACCCCAGTCAGAATAGCTATCACTTAAAAGTCAAGAAAAATAGATGCTGGTGAGGTTGCAGAGAAAAGGGAACTCTTACACACTGCTGATGGCAGTGTAAACTAGTTCAACCATTGTGGAAAGCAGGATGATGATTCCTCAAAGAGCTAAAAGCAGAACTACCACTTGATCCGGCAATCCTATTACTGCATATACACCCAGGAGAATATAAATTATTCTCCCGTAAAGACACATGCGTGTGAATGTTCACTGCAGCACTATTCACAATGGCAAAGACATGGAATATACCTAAATGCCCATCAATGACAGATTGGATAAAGAAAATGAGGTACATATACATCATGGCATACTACACAGCCATAAAAAAGAATGAGATCATGTCATTTGGGGGAACATGGATGGAGTTGGAGGCTATTATCCTTAGCAAACTAAGGCAGGAACAGAAAACCAAATATTGCAAGTTCCCAGTTATAAGTGGAAGCTAAAAGATAAGAACTCATGAACACAAAGAAGGGAACAATTGACACTGGGGTCTACTTGAGGGTGGAGGGTGGAAGAATGGAGAGGAGAGGAAAAGGTAACTAATGGGTACTTGACTTAATAATGGGTGATGAAATAACCTGTGCAACCAACCCCCATGACATGAGTTCACCTATGTGATAAATTAGCATATGTACCCCTGAACCTAAAATA
This sequence comes from Trachypithecus francoisi, assembly GCF_009764315.1. Lineage (NCBI taxonomy): Eukaryota > Metazoa > Chordata > Mammalia > Primates > Cercopithecidae > Trachypithecus > Trachypithecus francoisi. The sequence goes on along the minus strand of NW_022681463.1, from coordinate 7,099,295 downwards.
AAAGTTTTTAAAGATGAAATAAATATTTTTGAAAAATATATATATATCACTCACTTTTAATTAACTCTTGTGAAGAAAAATCTCTTTGATGTTTTTAAAAATCCCTTCTGTGGTTCACACTGAAACCACCACCTTTGTGTTTCCTATAAACCTTATTACTTGATATCTTTATACCTCAATTTATGCAACTTATATAAGCCATACTTTCACAGATTATAATTATTTTTCTTGCTTGTTACTTTTCACTTACAAATGAGAACTGAATGTTTAGTTCTTAGCACATGGAAATGTAACAAAAGTAAAACCTTTTTCTGGTAAATTACTGTGTTTTCATAGGAAAAGGGGCACTTCAGTGCAGCTTAGAGAAAGGGATAAAATACAAGGTTCATTTTGGGTGAATGGTGAATACAGATGTTGCTAGAAACAATAATATATCCAATGATATGGCAAAAATATAAGTTGAATTGTAACTTGGGCTTTCCCAGGCTATACAGAAGAACAACCAAAGGCAGCAGGGCAGATACTCCTCTTTTCTGCCGCACAACCTTCATAGCCCTCAGAAAACAAGCTGAGATGGCTAGGGCATCCCTTTCCTTGGGGGAAGCCCATCTCCACTTAGCCTTGGGGAGCCTTCCTCACCCTGTGTTGTCAGTGGTGATGCTGTTGCTCCTACCTTCCAGTTTGACCCTATTGCTAGACTATGATCTCGCTCCAGCTTTCAATTTTCTCATTATTTGGTGAGTTCCACTCTTCCTGTCAGTCAGTGAACAACCAAACATCAACTGAGCTCTGTGCCAGTCACCAGGCTGTGGAAATGTAGTGTGAGGGAAGTAAGGTGTGCCCATTCTCACACACCTGTTCTCATTGGAGTAGGGAGCACCTTGTCTCCAACAGTTACAATTACATCATTGATGCCAATCATTCAGGTGGCCTGAATTCTTCTCTTCCCTACAGTCCCTTCTCATAAAGACTCTGAATGGCCTGAAGCTGGATCACCTCCCAGGAGGTCACCAGATAATCTCCCTGCCATGGCTGAAGACCAACCTGCACCCCAGGGTCCATGCCACGCTCTCTACTCCTTTGTTCAGGGTGAGTTCTCCTCCCCCAGGAACCCGTCGGGGAGACTCTGAGTTGCTCTGATCCTCGGTCCCATCCATGAGATTTAGCTTTGCTGAGTTATTGAGAGACAAACATATAACATCAACATTGAGGCCGGGCACAGTGACTCAAGCCTGTAATCCCAGCACTTTGGGAGGCCGAGGCAGGTGGATAGCCTGAGGTCAGGAGCTCAAGACCAGCCCGGTCAACATGGCGAAACCCCGTCTCTACTAAAAATACAAAAATTAGCTGGGCGTGGTGGTGACCACCTGTAACCCCAGCTACTCAGGAGGCTGAAGCAGGAGAATAACTTGAACCCAGGAGGTGGAGGTTGCAGTGAGCTGAGATCACGCCATTGTACTACAGCCTGGGCTACAGAACGAGTCTCCATCTCAAAAACAAACAAACAAAGAAAAAGAAAAACAATATTGAAACAGCAAGACCAGAAGAAGGAATTTCATCCTCAGCCACGAGGTGGCGACAGTGAGAAACTGTCAAAGAGAAGGCCTCTGCGCTTCCCCCACACCCCCACCGCCCTCCCATCTGTCACCGAAGTCACTTTCTTATGTTAATAAATTTAGGTATTCTTCTCTAGATGCCTTTTTCCACCATCAGAAACCAAAACTGGGTTAATTACTCCATATGTAATAATGTTTATTTTGTATCTATTTCCCCACCAGCCTAAATTGGAAAAAATTGTATTTTCAAAGAACTGAAAAAAGGGTTTATATATTTTTCTGACCTAATTAAGTCTAATGTAAATACATTTGTAATACATGCCGCAGTTTGAAAGTATGCTTTATAATTCTTGAATGTTCGGGGCTTGAAGAAACTCTGCCTGTAACGACTTAATACTGAAGGAAAACAAATTTATCTAAAAGTAGAAACTTTTATTACCAAACAAGGAAGAGGAAAATGAATGTGAAGACTGTTCCTCCCACATTTGTTTATCAGCCTCCCACTGCTTCTAATAAAACTACCTAGACCAGGACTTCTCAAGGTCCACAGTGCGTAGAAATCACCAGGGGTCTTGTTAAAAGGAAGTTTCTGATGCACTGGGCCTGGAGCAGAGCCAGAGATCCTGCATTACTAACTAGCTCCCAGGTGAGGATGAGGGCACTGCACCACACACCACAACTTTAGCAGTAAGGGCCTAGAGTACAATTATTTCCAGAATGTTGAGGACAAGAATAATCTGTGCCTATAAATTACTAGACGTCTGATGGCCCCTGGTTGAATCTTAAGTAATTCTGAATTATACTTTGACCTAATATACTTAGCTGAGTTAGTATGTTGATTAATTTTTGTAAAAGCAGTCATTTCCTGAAATTAATGTTAGTTCTCTTCCTAAATTGATCCAAAGTATAATATTCTTATTATCTATTGTTGCATAACAAATGCTCCTAAAACTTAGTGGCTTCAAGCAACAATGCTTTTACTCTATCACATGGTTCCATGAGCCAGAAATTCAGGCAGGCATTGACTGAGGTCACCCAGTGGTATGCAGCTGGCATCTCATCTGGTCTAGAGGGTCCCAGAGGGCTCATGTACCTGTCTGAAGAGTAGTGACTGGAAGACTGCACTCATCTGGGCCTCTCTTTATCCCACAATTATGGGGACTCACAAGATGGTCTCTCCATCAGGGCACTTGGATATCTTACACAATGGTTCAGATCCTAATGAGAGGTGAAGCCAGCTGGGCTTCTGGATAGGATGGGGACTTGGAGAACTTTTGTGCCTAGCTAAATGATTGTAAACACACCAATCAGCACTCTGTAAAACGGACCAACCAGCACTCTGTGAAATGGACCACTCACCAGAATGTGGACCGGGCCAAATAAGGGCATAAAAGCTGGCCACCAGAGCCAGCACTGGCAACCCGTTAGGGTACCCTTCCACGCTGTGGCAGCTTTGTTCTTCCGCTGTGGAAGCTTTGTTCTTTTGTTCTTCACAGTAAATCTTGCGCTGCTCATCTTTGGGTCTCCACTTCCTTTATGAGTTGTAACACCCATTCCTGAAGTCAGCCAGACCACAAACCCACTGGGAAGAACAAACAACTCCAGAGGCGCCACTTTTAAGAGCTGTAACACTCACTGCGAAGGTCTGCGGCTTCACTGCTGAAGTCAGGGAGATCACGAACCCACCAGAAGGAAGAAACTCCGGACACGTCCGAACATCTGAAGGAAAAACTCTGGACACACCACCTTTAAGAGCTGTAACACTCGTCTCTACTTAAAAAAAAAAAAAAATACAAAAAACTAGCTGGGCGAGGTGGCGGGCGTCCGTAGTCCCAGCTACTCGGGAGGCTGAGGCCTGAGAATGGCGGGAACCCGGGAGGCGGGAACCCGGGAGGCGGAGCTTGCAGTGAGCCGAGACCGCGCCACGGCACTCCAGCCCCGGCGACAGAGCCAGACTCCATCTCAAAAAAAAAAAAAAAAAAAAAAAAAAAGCTGTAACACTCACCAGGAGGGTCCGCGGCTTCATTCTTGAAGTCAGCGAGACCAGGAACCCACCGAAGGAATAAATTGCGGACACACGATGACCAAGCTGCTAGCCTTCTCACAGGTGAGCATAGAACTGGAATCATGTCCTTTGCAACATATTCTTAGTCAAAGCCATCATAGTCCAGCCAAGGTCCAGGGAAGGAGAGATGGACTTGGACTCTTCTCAAGGGCAATGCCAAGGATGTGCAGCCATCCTGAATCACCCACAGTGGTGATAGGACAGCAAATCAGCTTCCCAGAACCTGTGCACATCTGGATACCTCTCGAGAAGAGAAGTAGCAAGGACTGGAATATTTATATTGATTGTTTTCCTTTAAAAATCTTCAAGTTGAATTTATTTCAATCTCTCTTCCTTTCACTTAGCTATTGTACTAATACTATGAAACACGTTTGAGTTTGTAAATATGCTTGTTACTATTGAGAAATGTACATAATCTCTCAGGCTCTCAGATTTCCTAGGTCTCTAGATTTTTTAATTTATTAAATTAAAAGTAAGAATATACCTGATTGCTAAGCCTCCCTACAACTCCATGATTCTACCCGGGTGAAGGGGCTCATGCCTGTAATCCCAGCACTTTGGGAGGCCAAGGCGGGTGGATCACGAGGTCAGTAGATCAAGACCATCCTGGCTAACATGGTGAAACCCAGTCTCTACTAAAAATACAAAAAATTAGCTGGGAGTGGTGACACACGCCTGTAGTCCCAGCTACTTGGGAGGCGGATGCAGGATAATTGCTTGAACCAGGGAGGTGGAGGTTGCAGTGAACCCAGATTGTGCCACTGCACTCCAGTCTGGGCAACAGAGCCAGACTCCATCTCAAAAAAAAAAAAAAATCCATGATTCCAAGATGTTTAATCTATTCTATTATCTCTTGAGTAATAAATTTATAGTTAAATTTTAATATTAATATAGTTAATGTCTCAAAACCATACCAAAGAGTGTATATGTATATATACACATACAAATATATGTGTGTATGTATATGCTTATATATACATATATAATTAGCAATTTATACCCTAACTTCCTGCCTCATCTTTATTTCCAGCAAGTTCCTCAAGAGCTTCTGCATAATTTAATTGCTACTTATTTAAAGATTTACCACGATAATTATAGACATCCTTGCTCTTTCAAAATCCTTTAGATGTTTACAGAAACCTTATAGCTCATGGAAGCCCATGTAATTTATTTATATAACATAATTTTAAAGCTTATCTAAAACATTCCCAAATTATTATTATTTTAAATCCTTTGACATTTTTATATTTCCTAATAACATTCTCTTGCAGCTATAATTTCCAAGAAGTTAGAATCTCAGAACACAGCCCCCACCTGAATCTTTGGATTCACCCGAGACCTAGGATTGGCAAGGAAAGGAAAAGTTTAGATTATCATAAAAATGTCATCAACATTTCTAGGAGTGTTTTTTTTTTTTTTTTTTTGAGACGGAGTCTTGCTCTGCCACCCAGGCTGGAGTGCAGTGGCCGGCTCTCAGCTCACTGCAAGCTCCGCCTCCCGGGTTCACGCCATTCTCCTGCCTCAGCCTCCCGGGTAGCTGGGACTACAGGCGCCCGCCTCGTCGCCCGGCTAGTTTTTTGTATTTTTTAGTAGAGACGGGGTTTCGCCGTATTAGCCAGGATGGTCTCGATCTCCTGACCTCGTGAATCCGCCCGTCTCGGCCTCCCAAAGTGCTGGGATTACAGGCTTGAGCCACCGCGCCCGGCCTCTAGGAGTGTTTTTAAAACTGCTAGTACATACTAACTTTTAAAAGAGGGTAAAAAAAAAACATCTGGTAGTAACTAAATGGTAACAGTCTCAAAAAGAAGAGGGCTGGGGTAAGGAAAGAACACTGTTAAGACACGTGCAGGTAAGGGCTGAGAATCCCAATGACAATAAAATAAGATGAGAGAGAAAAGCCTGTGTGCAGAAGGAAAGGAGAAAACACAGGGGTCTGAAGACGAGGGCTGAGCAGCCAGTGCCAGGCAGAGGCCCCAGGCGCCTTACAGGCAATGAAAAGCAAGGCCTGAAACTTCAGTTAGGATTCCCACACAATTAGAGCTGCCAAAGTATCATCCATCCCTTTGAAAATGTAACATGAAATCATTCTTTTTTTTTTTTTTTTTTTTTTTTTTGAGATGGAGTCTCGCTCTGTCGCCGGGCTGGAGTGCAGTGGCCGGATCTCGGCTCACTGCAAGCTCCGCCTCCCGGGTTCCCGCCATTCTCCTGCCTCAGCCTCCCGAGTAGCTGGGACTACAGACGCCCGCCACCTCGCCCGGCTAGTTTTTTGTATTTTTTAGTAGAGACGGGGTTTCACAGTGTTCGCCAGGATGGTCTCGATCTCCTGACCTCGTGATCCGCCCGTCTCGGCCTCCCAAAGTGCTGGGATTACAGGCTTGAGCCACCGCGCCCGGCCATGAAATCATTCTTAAATAAACATGGTTTTATTCCCAAATTTGGAAAGTACCTTTTGTGGGCTGAGTTGTGTATCTCCAAAATTCATACGTTGAACTTGACCCCCCATCACACCTCAGAATGCATTTGAAGATAGAGTCTTTAAAGAGATAGTGATGAGGTTAATATGAGTTAGTTAGGTCGGGCCCAACCCACTTGTAAGGACTGGTGTCCTTACAAGAAGGGGAAATGTGGACACAGAGACACCAGGGCGCACGTGTAGAGGAAAGATCGTGTGAGGACATGGTTAGAAGGCAGCCATCGGCAAGCCAAGGAGAGGTTTCAGGTGAAACCCAACCAGCCTATACCTAGGTCTCTGGCTACTCTCCAGCCCCCAGAACCATGAGAAAAGTTTCTGTGGTTAAGCCACTCAGTCTAGCATTTTGTTAGGGCACTAATATAGTAGCTTTGTATAATGCAATCACTATGAATCTGAATGTCAATTCCCCCACATACTAACTAGGTTCTCTGGGGACAGATTTTCAAAAATAAACTTTTTAAACTTTTAGAAGTTTTTTTTTTTTTTTTTTTTGAGACGGAGTCTCACCAGGCTGGAGTGTAGTGGTGTGATCTCGGCTCCCTGCAACCTCTGCCTCCCAGGTTCAAGTGATTCTCCTGCCTCAGCCTCTCGAGTAGCTGGGACTACAGGTGTGCACCACCACGCTAATTTTTTGTATTTTAGTAGAGACGGGGTTTCACCATGTTCACCAAGCTGGTCTTGCTCTCCTGGCCTCGTGATCCGCCCACCTCGGCCTCCCAAAGTGCTAGGATTACAGACGTGAGCCACCACACCTGGCCTAGAATAGTTTTATACTTACAGAAAAGGTGCAAAGACAGTAGAGTTCCCATAGCCCCATTCCCAGTATCCCCTACTATTAACGTTTTATTTTAATATGGTACTATTAAAAATAGTATTGTCACAATTAACAAGCCAATATTGATGCATTGCTATTAACTAAAATTCATACTTCATTTGAATTTTCTTAGTTTTTCACCTAGGTAAATTTTCTGTTCTGGATCCCACCCAGAATGTCACATTACAGCTGTTCCTCATGTCTCCTTACGCTCCTCTTGGCTGTGACAGTTCCTCAGACTTCTCTTATTTTATGATGACCTTGGCAGTTTTGAGACGTATTGGTCAGGTGTTTTGTAGAATGTCCCTCTATTTGGATTTGTCTCATGGTTTTTTCAAGATTACTCTTGGATTATGAATTTTTGTTGGAGAAAAAACACAGGAGTAGAGTGTTATTCTCACATATCATATCAAGGGTCCGTGCTATGAACATGGTTCATCACTGTTGAACCACTGTTGACCTTGACCATCACCCAAGGCAGAGTCTGCCAAATTTCTCCACCATAACGTTAGTTGTTTCCCACTTTCTTTTCTTTTCTTTCTTTCTTTCTTTCTCTCTCTCTCTCTTTCATTTTTGAGACTCTCTCTCTCTCTCTTTCTTTCTTTTATTTTTGAGATGGAGTTTCCCTCTGTCGCCCAGGCTGGAGTGCAATGGCGCTATCTTGGATTGCTGCAACCTCAACCTCCTGGGTTGAAGCAATTCTCTCACTTCAGCCTCCTGAGTAGCTGGGACTATAGTCATGTGCCACCACGCCCGGCTAATTTTTGTATTTTTAGTAGAGATGGGATTTCACTATGTTGGCCAGACTGCTCTCGAACTCCTGACCTCAAGTGATTTGCCCGTCTCGGCCTCCCAAAGTGCTGGGATTATAGGCATGAGCCACCGCACCTGGCCTGTTTCCCATTTTCAATAGAGTAAGGCAAGATTTTAACCTCCCCGAACCTCAGTTTCTTCTTTTTGTAAAATAAAGATAAAACTACCTCAAAAAGTTTTGGGAGCAATTCTACAAGCTGTTGTTCTTAAATAACTCTTCCCTGGATTGTTGAAGCCTTTAGTTAATTAACGGTATGCCGAAAAGGTTGATGTTGACAAGTTACCAGTGTTTACATAGCTTTGGGAGGGAAGGATGTTTGAGGTCTTTATTCAGCCTTTCTCAGTGATGTCATCTGATCTCATATCTAATTTTACATTCTTAATTTTTGAAAATTTTGTTATAGAAAGGCTGGGAAGTTGTATAAGTTTCAGGCCTCACAAAAGTTTAACAGTCCGTGGTATCAAGCGGTTATTTTAAGTTCTTGACAGGTGTTAACACATTTAATCTTGACAACAGTCCCTTGAGGAAGATCTCGTATTGTCACAATTCACCTACTTGTACACCTAACCTTGGAGTTACTAACAGCCCAAAATCACACAGCTTTTTCTTAGTAAACTAATATCCCATTGTCACTCAGCCAGCAATATTACTCAGGCACTCTGACTCCAGAGTCCAAGCACATAAACAACACTGCAACAACTTAAAATTGGTAGCAGGTGCATCCAGCTGTTGCCAATACCCAGGCCCCACCCCAAACATGTTAAATCATTCAGTTTCTACAGTTTGGCTTTGGATATTTTCTAAAGTTAACTTTATTTCCTCCTCCACTTCTCCTTGTTAGCCCAGATATTTTTTTCCTTTGAAGTTAGACATTACTGACCTACCATTGAGCTTCTTTTTATCTAAATATTTATGAAAAATCATCAGTCTCATAGAATATTTACTTACCAACTTGTTTTTGTGGAAACACTACTAAAACAAAAATATAAGCATAAAAGTTTAACAGAACAATAATATCTAGGCAATTTATTAATAGGTATTTAATGTATACTATTATACTATAAGTTATAATTAAGGGAGAAAGCTAAAAATGTAGATAAAAGACTGAATTTCCCCCAAGAACTATTAAGACTATCTAGATAAAACAGAGAGTGATTAAGTACCAAATTATATGTGTTATGCTAGACTCACAATAGGAGTTCCAAGAGGAGAAAGATTAGAGGGGTGAATGGAGCAGGTGAGACTAGGAATGAGCCTTGCAAAATATTACGGACATTTATAGGCAGACAGGTGGGTCGGGGTGCTCTGGAATCTCTGTGAACATAGGCATTGATAAAAATGGTAATACATATATATTTCCTGTATTTTTCCAGGAATGATTTATTGTAGACTGGTGAGAGACCTGGGCCAGTGGAGAGCCTGATGATTAGAACAAGGAGATCACGTTGAGAAATGGAAGCATAATTTGAGTGTTGAAGAGGAAGCACTGATGAATAGATAATGAGGATCATTAATGAACATAAGGTGTCTTTCATTGCCAGGAAATGAGGTTCTCTGGTTTCTCAGCCCTAAGCCATTTTTTAAAATTGTTCTTTCTCTCTCTTCTGATTTTTGTTTGTTGTTGTTAATAGGCACGGTCTTCAAGCAAGATTTATGATCTACATGGGGGTCAGGAATGCTAAACTGCACCAAATCATCAGGCTCATCCTAAAGGTTCCTTAGAGGAGACGGAAAACAGGTATCATATGATTTGGTTACAATGCACCTGATATATGTTGCTACCTTCATAACTCATAGTTTCTATCATTTTCACAAGGAGCACCTGGTGAATGTTTACTTTTTGTCTCACTGTGTTCTGATATGTGGTGCTGTGAAATCAGTTCTTTGTTTAAAGAAAGTAGGAAAAACGTATGTATTGATCTCATTCTCATAGAGTTCTTCTTTGTCAACCGGATCGCACCATCATTTTTACATTAGATTTTACAGCAGAGAAGAATAAGTGAAGCTCTGTGATATTCCAATTTCTATTTGGTGTCAGCCATACTATCAATAAATTACTAGATTATGCCTGACCACATACAATTAGAGAAAACATAACTCCTACTTTCCGGTTAATAAAAACATGAACTACATAAAGGAATTGTTAAAAAATTAAATCGCTAACATTAAACTTAATTTTTTAGTAAATTAACTTACTGAACCATTAAAATGAGCTAAGAGGAAAAAAGGACGTATCTTAAGAATTCTACCTGGAGAACAAAATAAGATTTCTGATTTTGGTGTTTAGTTTCAGTACCCAGCAACATCTTTGAAGTTCATATCAGTTCCATTTATTTAGAACTTTTGCCTCTCTACAAAAGTACTAGAAAAACTCAGAAAAACACAAAACAAAGAAAGCACCCATAATTACATCACTTATATATAGTGTTCACGTGTTGACACATGATTACAGTTCTATTTTTCTATGCATTTAAAATATACTTTTAAGTTACATACTGTATCAGCTGCATTACATAGATATGTGACTACATCTTCCTCAATAGTTTCACAGGTATGTATCATATGAAGTGTTCTATTTTAATTAATCTATTTAGATGGCCCCAGATTTTTTCCTAACACAAATAATACTGTGATAAACATCCTTGCATATACTTCTTTCCATATCTGTGGGATTTCATTTCAAAGAGTGGTGCTAACCAAGAACTAGATCACGAAAACTGTAATTCTCTCCCTCTTACTCTGTTCAAATAAATGAGTATAGTTGAAATGATGCATATCATCTCCACCTCTCCCATCAGGTATTCAGTAGTAACTGATAATTAGCAACTGCCTCCACAGTGACCTAATTTACATAATTAACAAAATCCAATAAGGCTGAAATTTATTGTCCTGTTCAGTGAATCATAATCTGGCAGCTGTTACTACCAAGGCAGGCATTTGTGCCTGGCTGTTCACAGATTGTCTGTAAAAGCATTTTGCTGGTGATATCCTCATGAACTTATTCTTAGGAGGCAATATGATAAGAAACACATCACTAGATTTCTCTGTTGAAAACAGTTCAAATTCATTTCACATTGGGGATTTCCATACTAAAAAAAAAGACAACTCCTTCCATTAATAAATGTATGCTAAAGAAAACCAGTGTATTTGGAGAACTCCCATTTTGAGAGACACTCTAGAGGGGAACGTATCTTACCCAAGCATCTCCTCTGTGACGTTGATGAGAGAAAGACGACACTGCTGAGAGGAAACTGAACCCATTTGGCAAGTTCTTCTTTAATTTCCCATCTCAGAGCCAATCTGGTGGATCCATTTTTGACACGCCAGGTCTTATCTTTTTATTTACATTTACAGTACAAGAACTAAAGCCCAATTGTGTTCATTGTCAGTGCAGTAATAGCAAGAACAGAAAGCAGTGAATCTCTGTTGTGATTACACTAAGTTCTTAGAATTATTACTTATTCCTGAAAAATAAGACAAAACATCATTTGAATTTGACTTGTTCTGATGTCAAACATGAATGCCAGCTAAATGTAATCATTATAAAAACATGTCAAGAATATAGTCAAGTCTTGTTAATCTTGGCTGTTTCAATTAGGTGACACACCTTCAACCCCAACAGAACTTCCATGTGATTAAAATCTTTTTTTGTTCATATTATTTTTAGTATTTTTAATAAACTTTTTTATTTTTAATTTCTACATATTAAATAACCAAACTGATATAGCTTCTCAATACTACAATTCATACAAAGATAACACGTTTATATTAGAAAGATGGTCACTGCACAGTCACACAGGCAAGGGCAATAATGTTTCCTACACCTCTAAGCAGACAACAGGACCTGTGTTTTGGAAACCTCAAAGGACAGCAGTGATTAGAATTATTGGTGTAAATAGGTATTTCATTTGTTGGTCTTTTCTATTTTCAACAGATAATATATAAACATGGAAGCAAATTTAGAGGATACAAATGAGTGTGTAAAGAGAAAGGCTAAACCTCTTGTTCTCACCTCTGCCTCCCATGATCCTCAGTTTCCTTCTTTGGAGGTGAAACTTTGACAGTTCCTGTGCACCTCTGAAGAGAGCTGATGTCATGTGTGAGCACACTCGTTCATTCCTCTTTTATCAAACAGTGCAAATGGTGAAAGCCTTCACATAGTGTGTTACACCTTCTATGTTTTTCTACTTAATATATCTTGAAGATCTTTTCAGAGCAGTACACATCAAAATGCCTTATTCTTTTAAAATACAGTCATGTATTGCTTAACGACAGGGATACATTCTGAGAAAAGCGCTGTTAGGCAATTTTGTCATTTTTGTGAATGCCATGAAGTGTATTACACAAACCCAGATTACAGCCTACTACATACCTAGGCCATTTGCTACAGCCTATTGCATTTAGGCTATAAACCTGTACAGCATGCTACTCTACTGAATACTGCAGGTAATTCCAACATAAAGATATACATTTATGTATCTAAACATAGAAAGGGACAGTAAAACTAAGGTATTATAATCTCATGGGATCACTGTTGTACATGCAATCCTGTTGACTGAAATGTCATTATGCAACGCATGACTATGGTTGCATATTATTATTGCCTGATATATCATCATGTATTTAATAAAAATTCTGTTAATTAACATTTAAATTAATTCCTCTTCTTCAGCATTATAATTCTTCAGTAACTAACCTTGAAAATATCTGTTTGTACATGTGTAACTATATTTATGTGATAAATCTTTAGAAATTAAATTACTTCCTCCAAGCATAAATGCATTTAATTCTGATGATGGGCACTGCCGTGTGCCCCCAATAGTGAATCAGAATCAACACATAATATAAATATAAATGTTTCTGTCAAAAAAGGATGAGAGTATCTATTTTCTCACATCCTTACCAAAGAAAGCATTATCAAAGTTTTGCTTTCCAAATTTGATAACAGTAAGAAAAATATGACTTTAGCTTGTCTTATTTTGTTATGGATGGTGTGGATAACTTTTTATAATTATTATAGTCATTTGTTTTCTTTAATCTATATTTTATGGTTTTGAATATTTTTATGTATACTTTTCCTTGTTATTGTTTAGTTAATAGCCTTTCTTACAGATGCCCTTCCTGACATAAAGGAAATGTCATAAAGGAAAATGTCATTATTTTGCTATTTTAATACAAAATTTTTAATACAGAATTTTTCCTACTGCATCAACTCTTTTGATTTATTTATGGTGTTTACCACATAGCATTTTTATGAATTTTATACATTAAATTCAGTCATCTTTTTTCCTCTGGGTTCTGTTTTTTGTTTTGTTTTATATATTTAATGCTTAAAATAGCCTTCCCTAAATTTATATTATTTGTATGACTTTGTTTTCTTTTAAATACCTGTTTTATCTAAAATGTACTTTGGTCTAAGCAATGAGAGAGGGTTCCAAATTTACTGTCTGTTTTCTTGATGACTACAAAATCATCCTCAAACTACGTATTAAATAATATGTGTTTTCCACCATGACATGAAATGTTGCCTTCACCATATACTGAAGCTCACACACAATTGGGTTTATTTCTGGAATTTCTAAGTCCTTGATCTGTTTAATCATGCAGCACAACCACAGTGTTTTCCTTACTACAGCTTTATACTTTACACTACCTTGCACTGTTTTCACTAATGGAAATCAATTTTGTAATCTGTGTAATATTCATTATTCGTTAACACAGACAGAGCAACTAGAATTAGCAAAAAAAAACTCCAATATGAACATTGTCAACAAAATGAGAAGGAAAGTATCGCTACAAACTGTGGAATATAAGTGGATGGGGTTATGCCAATCACAACAGCAAGAACTGTGTGGACATAGCAGCTGTATTAGACAAAGAAGAAGGAAGACAAGGGGGACTTCTGATGGTTCTAACAAACTGGAAATTCAGAAATTACCAACACTCACTTTCAGAAAGGGGAGTCCCCACTGAGGGTGAAGGATCTGAAAACAGTGCTTAGAATTTGAAGGAAAGTTTGAAAGCTTGAATGTCAGTGGAGTGTTAGGGGCTGGGTTATGGAAGCCTAGGTCATTAGGGATCTCTGAAATTCTCAGAGAAGGACAGAGCCTCATACTGAGGGGGAACTGTGGAGGAACATGTCTCACATTTAACTGAACAGAAATGCTGGAAGTAAAGAAAACAGGAGGTGTTGTGATGGGGGAGACAAGAGGAGATGGATAGCTTAAAGTATTGGAGAGATGACTACATAAAAAGGCTGCATTTTTAGTATGTTGCAGAAACAACAAGAGAGGAAACCCCATAAATATGAAGCTAGCAAGGTCACCCTGGCTCGCCTCCAAATCTTGAACAACAGAAAATTCTTTCTAAACATACAGGAAAATCAATCTTACTTTACTATAATAGCACCATGCAAGGTCTGCAGCCCAAATCCATACAAAGATGTTGTAAGAAAGATGAGGTAAAAAATATGAGTAACTATATTAGTCTGTTTTAATGCTGCTGATAAAGGCATACCCAAGGCTGAGTAATTTATAAACAAAAAGAGGTTTAATGGACTCACAGTTCCACATGGTTAGGGAGGCCTCACAATCACAGCAGAACGCAAAAAGGATGTCTTACTTGGCAGCAGACAAGCGAGAAGGAGAACCAAGTGAAAGGGGTTTCCCCTTAAATAAAACCATCAGAGGGGTTTCCCCTTATAAAACCATCGGATCTTGTGAGACTTATTCACTACCACAAGAACAGTATGGGAGGACCACCCTCATGGTTCAGTTATCTCCTACCAGGCACTCCCCACAACACATGGGAATTATGGGAGCTACAATTCAAGATGAGATTTGGGTGGGGGCATAGCCAAACCATATCAGTGACATAAAAAATGAAGACACAGCTAAAGAACATAATCAAGAAAGAAAGAAAAACATATAATCTATTATCTCAAAGAACGCCATAGTAAATTAAGAAAATAATTAAATATATGCAGAAAAAGCAATATACATCAAAATTAGAAAACATCAGTACTGAGATATCTGAACAATAGGAGAACATTAAGAGAGAGTTGAGTATGCCCAGAAAATATTTTGAAATAAAAGAAAATGTTATTTCAGAAATTAAGCCTAAACTAAAAGGAACATAACAGCATAGAAATTATTGTAGAAGAAATGAAAATAGGAAATCAAAATTTGAAGAAAATGAATCATAAAGCAATGAAGTAAGAGATAAAAGATATTCTAGAGAAAGTGAGAGAAATGGAAAATGAAGAGTAGTCAACATACATATAATGGGAGTCTCAAAGAAGAAAACTAAAGCAATATTGGAAAAAGTACTTAAGAATATAATCCAAGAAAGTATTTTGGATAATAAACGACTTGAACTTATATTTTAAAGAGGCATACAGTGTACCTGGAAGAACTAATTCTGAATGCTTAACACCAAAAACCATTCTAAGAAAAGAACTGAAACATTTGAAAAATAAATTATTTTGGCATCTAGGGAAAATCCCTTCCTTAAAAGAAAAAGATATAAAGACTTTTGATAGCAATGCATTATGCCAGATACAACGAAATAGTGAGTTAAGATATTTAAATGAAGAAAATGTGAGCCTTGGATTCCATTTCCTCTTAACTAAACTTTAGATATAAGAGTCATAGTAAAGCTATTATAAAAATGAAGTAATTTGGGAAATTGTTTCCATAAGTATTACCTGATGAATCTGTAGAAAATAAGTCTCAATCCACCAAGAAATAATTATAGAAGTTTTGACACAAAAATATTCACTGAAACATTTTAAAACATGGACGTAAGAATGACAATACATATAATACTAGATATATACAATTATAAAAATGGAAAGAGAAGGGAAAGAATGTATGGAAAGTAGAAGGTACTTCATTTTAGGTGCTAACTGAAAGTAAAGAATATTGAATCAAAATACAAGCCACAGGAGACACACGAAAAAAGTCAGGGCTGCATTTAATTACAATGTAGCACTAATAGAAAACTAAATAGCTAGTACATTTTTAAAATATAAGAGAAAAATAAAGCATTAAAGGTATTATTACATTTATTTGTAAAGTTCACTATTTGAAACCAAAACAAATATTTCCAATTGCCAAAAATAATTGTTGAGAGGCAGTTATAACATGCAAAAACAAAATAAATCATTCTTTGAAAGGTTCAAACCACCTTAGACAAAATATTAAAATCCAACAATGCAACAGGAGGCCTCTCTGACCCATCCTTATCAATTCCTCTCTATCCTTAAAGTACCAACTCAAGTGCCACTTTCTTTCCCGGATCATCTCAGAAAAAAGAATCTTCCAAATACGGACGCATCACATTTAATATCACTCTGCTTAGTTTAATATATGATCAAATATTGCAATCATATTTCTCCTCCTAAATTAAAAACTCTCAATGGATAAACATTTTCTAGTATCTGAACCCACACTGTGCCAAGCATCATGCCTTTGCACATAGAAGGTATATAATGAACCTATTCTGAGTTAATCTGTGAATGAAAGTGGGATTACATCACAACACTGAAACAGTGTAAATAAGCTAAGCTGATAGATGTAGAACTTTTCAGTGACTGGCCATAGAATTTAGAAGATCAAAAGCTGCCAGTTCCAGGTTGAGTCTGACCCAGAGTGAGAGTTTCACTGATGCCTTTTGGCCAATTAGATGGTGCTTTTTCCAGACCCACCTGTGGTTGGTTGCCCATAGATCAATCAGCACACACTTTCTCCATTTTGAGCATATAAAAACCCCAGACTCAGCCAAACTTAGAAACTCACTGGGATGACCTGCCTGTGGAAAGGAGCTACCAATTTTGGGTCTCCTGAGAGCTGTTCTGTTGCTCAATAAATCTCTCTGCCTTGCTCACCCTCCAATTGTCCACATTACCTCATTCTTCCTGGATGCAGGACAAGAACTTGAAACCTGCCAAATGCTGGGAGTGAAAGGCGCTGTAACTCATTCCTGGCTGGTCAGCTCACCAAGCTGCTGATAGTAACATGCTCCTGGACTGCAGGAGTAAAGAATGGTGAGCTTTCTGGGGTCCCAGACCTCACGGTTCCCCAAGCCAGAGTTGTTGTAGCACTATAGGCCCCCCACACTCCATTGGCTCCAGGCAGCCACCCCACATGATGGGAAGCAGCAGCAGGTCTGGGCCAGCCCAGGAGCTATGGGCTCAGGTGGGGCAGTGGGAATGAAAGAGCTGCAACACAAACAGGTTGAACCCCCACTGAAACACGCCCCTACCGATTGCTGCACTGTGGGCAGCAAGAAGGAGAGAAGAGTTTCAGCCTTTCTGGGGGCCCAAACTGCAGGACTCCCTGAGCCTGGGCTGTAACATGCTATAACACCCTGTTTGGGGCTATGTGGTTCCTGACATCTCCAAGCTTTCAGGCACCACTTTATTCACCAGTGCCTGCAGCAGAAGGCACTTGCAGTATGACTGGTTCAGCTGCAGCCTTATGTGGAGCCAGGTTGCTTGTGCCAGTGCCTAGAGCTGCCTGCCCCTCTGCAGCTGAAATGACTGGCTGTGCACAGTGGCCAGACCCTGTGCTCACTTACCCACACACCCCTTGCCACTCAACACCTGGCTTGCCCTTGACAGGTGTGTGATCCTGGCATGTTGTGCATGCTGAGCCCAACCTGCCAAGCTGAGTGGGTGGAATGAGCCCAGTGGGCACAAGCAAAACCCAAACAGAGGTGCCACCAGCCACAGAGGTTTCCAGCTGGCGAAGTGACACCCAAAGGCTCATGTGACAGAATCAATAGAAAGGGGTGCCTGGGTTAAGACAAACAGTTGTGGAGACCAGTGTTCTTATTACACAGATGAAGTCCCATAGGTGTCTGCCCTTAGAGGCAATAGATGGCAAGTGTTTCCTATTCAGACCTTTAAAAGGTGCTAGACTCTCAGCTAATCTCTTCAGGATGAGAAAGTAAAAGACTGGAAAGGGAAGGGGATTCACTATAGAATGTAAATTTCCTCCACAAGAGAGTTTTGCAGGGCCATTTCAAAATACATCAAAGAAATATATTTTGGGTAAAATTTCTTTCATGGTTTGCTATCTGTCATGTAATGCTATACTAGTGTCAGGATGCAATTTGGTTTCTTATTGCTATATATAATATGTTTTGGCAGTCTTAAGATCTCTGTTTTAATGTTAATGCTGGTCAATTCTGCCTGAATTCCAAAGGGAGGAGAGTATAATGAGGCATGTCTGAACCCCACTTCCCATCATGGCTTGAACTAGTTTTTCAGGTTAACTTTGGAATGCCCCTAACTGAGAGGAGAGGTCCATTCAGTCAACTGAGGACTGAAATGTTAGTTTTGGTTTACATTGTCACCAATAAGTCCTTTGTCCAGATTGATACTGAGTTAAAAATAGGGCTGCAGGCATTTTAGCAGATCACAATGTAATTGCCGTATAAATCTATAGGGTTAGACCCTGCCCTAACAGGAAAATGTCATGATCATGAAGACCAAGAGCTATCTTAAAATGTAAAGATATTTATACAAAGTATAATATTATATTTACATGACATGATTTATACTTCATATCTAGAAAGAAATGTTATCATACCTAGTATCTTCTTTTAAGGTTTTTGTAAATCATTTTATTGTCTTAACAGACAGATACACTCCAAATAACATAGTGACTCATTGGCCAGAGAAAATCAGTTTGTAATATAAATAATATAAATGTATTTCTATAAATTATTTTTGCATGTTTATAATTATTTAAATTTGTATTTTAGATTCTTGCTACCACCCTCTCTGACATATACTGTTGCAAAATTTAAAGAAATTTACTCCAGTATGGCAAACATCCCAAATCAAAACCTATAGTTTTCTTGATCTTAATGAGCCAATTTATATACAGTCATATCCCAACTATCTAAAATTGGCTTAGGTCCCTGATGTCTATCTTTCTCATTATAAATATTCTAACTTATCAAAAATAATTCAGCATTTCTCAGGTCTTTGAGACTTGGCTCTACTAGTGAACAAGTAGGGTCACAGTGCAGTTCTTCCAGAATGGTAATTAATAATAAGCAGTATTTACATAGGACTTTACATCTTCAAAGAAGTTTGCAAACACTAATTAACCTACATCCTAACTCCTTTAAAGGAAATAAGTAGGAATTAGCATTTGTTTTATGAATGGAACACTGATTTGCAATACAGCTGTGAATATGTATGGTCTAAAAGTATTACTAACAAGTAATATAATGTCTTTTCTCACGCATTGCAGAAGATTCTAGAATAAGTTTTCTCCACTTTAGTACTATTGGCATTTTAGTCTGGATAATTACTATTCGTGGGGGTTGTTCTGTTCATTGTAAGATATTTAATAGCATTCCTGGATATACTAGATGCTAGTAGCACCATACAGTCTTGACACCCCTCCAGGTGGCAACATCTGGATACTTTTTGATTGTCAGCTCCAGTTGTGAACCATTGTCTAGAAGAAAGAAGGGGTTTAGATCTTTGAGACTATGAATAATTCTATGTGAATGAATCCTTTATGCTTCAGTGCCGCTTTTGTTTACTGAATGTTTCATAAATATATTTGGAGTACGCCTACAGTTTTTTCTCACCCCATTTCTTTTTGAAACTTTTCTGCTTTTGTTATCCATAGTATCACTGTTGTTTCTCAGAGATTAATACTGACATGTGTGAAATGATGTCCACTGCTGAAAACCTCTCTGCTTGAAAAAGAAAACACATGTGTAGTTCTGTGATAAAGAGTACAGACCCTAGAAATAACAAACCTGGATTTGAAATCTGGTTATTCTACTTGAGCAAGTTATACAACGTCCTATGGTTTAGTTTCCTCTTCTATAAAGTAGTAAAATAATGGTATCTATTTTATAGAGTTGTTTTTAGGACTAAATGTACGCATGTGTGTGTATTAGGATGATGTTTAGAATGCTGTACTGTATAATTAAATTTTGTACATGATGTGAGAAGGAAAAATAATAGATCCAGACATGATGCGATATACAGTAATAAAAGGAGGTGCGTTAGAGAAAAAAATGCATTTGTCCTTTCTTGACTTGCTATGCTTTACCCTTTCAAAATCCAACAATATCCTGTTTCCTCTATTGAAATGCCTTCTTTGAGTACATGCCATGGCAGTCCTCGAACTTCTAAAATCTATTATCTCTAAAGTCACAGATCATATGCCATTTTTGGTTCTTTTCTTTTCATGAAGGAAAGCATATGTTTGCAGCTGAGTAGTTTTCTGAGACTGCTTCCCACCAGTAGAATTTTTATGGTCCCTCAGACTCCTTTTATTTTATAATGTCTCTGTTTCTTGTACTCCAAGCTGGTAGAGTTTATGCTAAAATAATTTTCTCAACAATATTGGCCCCTGAAGATTTTAACTGAGTTTATTCCACTAAACAAAAGCTACACAATAGATCAGGGCAATGTAAGTCTTCCTCCACTTCATCTTCCTGCTGAGATGGTGTATTAATCTGTTATCATGCTGCTAATAAAGACAGACATACCCAAAACTGGGTATTTATTTTTAAGAGGGTTAATTGACTCACAGTTCCGCAGGGCTGGGGAGGCATCAGGAAACTTACAATCATGGAGGAAAGGGAAGCAAACACGTCCTTCTTCACATGGCAGCAGGATGGAGAAGTGCCAAGCAAAAGGGGAAAAGTCCCTTAAAAACCATCAGATCTTGTGAGAACTCACTCACTATCATGAAAACAGCATGAATGTAACCGCCCCCATGATTAAATTACCTCCCACCGGATCCCTCCCACAACATACGGGGATTATGAGAACTACAAGTTGAAATTTGGGTGGGGACACAGCCAAACCATATCAGATGGCTAAAAGACAATATGCTTAACCTTCCTATGGGCCCCATAGCTTGCTTGTGAAGATCTAAAAGGATCTCTTGAAAGGACTCTGTGAAATTGAATTATCTGATCTTTAGGTATATCTGAGCTTTGAGCAAAGTTTGCATAATCATACCTTTGGAATTTTCTGCATACCATATTTTTGGAGCAATTTCTTAATTTCAGCAGTTTTTGCTTTCTGGAGATGCTGAGAATTTTCAAAATCATCAACTTCTAGTTCTTTTTTGTTTAAAAGACAAAAACAGATTTGTTTAAATCTTACCATATTTTATAAGCAACAAGAAACCAGCACCTTGCTTGAAAATCTCTTTGGCTCTATAACTGAGTTTGTCACCTACAAGTTCTGATTTTTACATAATTACAGGAGACAATTTGCCTAAGGATTTTAGCACTATATAACAATGATCCCTCTTCCCCCCACTTTCCAATAATATGTTCCTTGCTTCCTTTTGAGACTTTACTTCCAGTGACCTTGAAATCCAGACTTCTAATAACAATCTGCTCAGTAACTTACACTTCTTGTGTTATTCACCTCAACTTTTCTTCTGACTCTACCGTTTACTCTTTTCCCAAGTCACTTTTTAGGTATTTGTTAAGCAGCACCCCACTTCTTGGACTAAAAATCTACATTAGTTTTCTACTGTTGCTTTCTCTTCTGAAGGATAAACTAGGGAACTATCACTTCCCTACTCTCATGACTGTTGCTTGAACTCAATTCTTAGAGGCCGTGAGATCCATGTTCTGTCACGTCTTCAAAGCCAGCAAGAGACGAGAAGAAAGTTACACCCAGCTAAGTCCCCAGACATAATAGAACCATGTAAGACATACCTACTGTGAACAAACTTTATACCTGACCATAATTAAAATGTCTTTTTATACCACTAAGTTTTCGATCCACTTGCTGTGTAATAATAGTAACTGGAACAATATTCGTAAGTCCAATTTTTGTTTCTTTAATAAGTAAATTCAGTTGAATTCTCTTTAAATAAATTATGAAAGTAGCCATGATTTGTTGGAAAAAATTATAAAATAGCATACTATATCCCCTTGCATATTTAAATGTATGCTAAAAATTAACTATATGTTTCAGCACCAAGAATATGTTAAAATACTTTAATTTTCTGATTTTTAGTTTTTGCAAATTGGACTTCCAGAAAGTCAAGTGGATTAGATTTTTGAAAATGGTCATGGATTTTCTCTAAGTGGCTAGAAAAAGAGAATGTTTGGAGTTCTTTGCAAACACAACTCTACAAATAAATACATTGAGGTTATGAATGGTGTTCTATTACTAACAAGTAAAAGGTAAACTGGATATGATTACCAACATAGTTTCTCCTTTGTGTAACATTGCTTTTGGAACTGCTAGGAAAAACTTGATATGATATATAGGAATTTTGATCAGGTGAATACAATTTATTAATCTGGTGACAATTATCTCGATATGTTTTTGTAATATTCTTATGTTCCTGCTCTTCATTAACTTGTGTTATCTTAACATACCTTATTTTTCCTTCTTTTACTAAAGATATATTATGAGACAAATTAAGTTGTATATGATTAGTAATAAAAACAATTCAAAACTGAATAATGGCCATAACCTCTTTGTCAGCATGGGATGTTCTGCTGAATGATGAAATGATTCAGTAAATGAGTCATTCGCCACTTGTCATCCTCAACTATTACAAGTGCTTACTGAATTCCTACTCAGAGGCTTTCAACTTACTCAATTTTAAAGGAAACTTTAGTTATTTATCAATTTATATAAAAAGCCAAATATATTAAAATCATTACTAACTTTACATGGAAACATCTTCGTACACCTTGAGGTTCCCAAACTATCTGTTGAAAAATGACCTGTTGAAAAAAAACTACCCCAAAGCCAGACACACTATAAATAGCTTGTTGTTACTTACGACTAAATTACATAACTCCCAGCATCCTCTACAGCTATTAACAATACCAACTTTCCAGCAGAAAGGAAATAATTAACAGAATGAAATGGAAAAAATATCAGTACACTTCTTTTGGTAATTTAGTTTCAGAAACCCCAAAAGTCTTGCTCCAATAATTGTAGAAACTCCTGTTAGAGTCATAAGGAAAAGAATGTACCTTACTCCCTTAAATTACATAAAGTATGAATTTCAGGAATTCATAGTGCTGAATTATATTTTTGTCCTTAAATACTAAGATATATATTTTGTAAGAATCTGAAGACTTATATTAGTCAAAGAATTCAATTTCCTTTCATATCCTGCAAGGATACACCTTAAATCTAACAGTAGCTGCCAGATGTCTATCTATTCCTTAATCAGCAAGTAGAAAAATCTAAGAAATGGTAGTGCTCTTCATTAAGAGCATCAAAAGCTTTGACCATTTTACCATCATTAGTTCAAACTGGGTAATTAAATTCCAGCTCATCGAGATTCTCAAGAATTCATGATTTTTGTTTCATTTATTTATCTTATCCCATAACAGAAAGCATGTTAACATTAATATAAAAACACTTACTATTATTTGAGCAACAATCCTCTGCGGAGTTATGTAAGTAAGGTTTGACTTTTAATCACTAGGCAATGCTGCTCCTGAATTTCTATACACAATCTCTCTACAAAAGGGAGAGAATTCCATCTAATTGTATTGTGGGGGAAAGGGCATGATTATTTGTCTTGAAGATGCATTTGTTTAGGAAGTGGTTTGTTCATACATATACTGATGTTAGAGGTTAGTGAAAGTATCACATCTATGAAAGACATTTCATTTACATAAGTTAGAAGAATCTCATATATCCAAACCAAAGGTTGATGGAAATGAAGAGCTGTTCCTTGGAAAAACCATGACTTGAAAAAGTCATTGCTAGATGCATGTATAGAGATTCCCTCACCTCCCCAGCATCACTCTATCAGCTCACCACCCAGCCCCATCTCCCAAACCAACCATGGATACTAGCTCAAGATCTCACCGTAAAAATAAAAGGTCAGCGACTGAGGCAGGAGGATTGCTGAAGGGCGGGAAGTTGAGCTCAGCCTAGACAACATAGATCACATCTGTACAAATTATTTTTGAGAAGTTGTCAGGGCATGGTGGCATGTGCCTGTAGTTCCAGCTACTCAAGAGGCTGAGGTAGGAGGATTGTTTGAGCCCAGGAGGTTGAAACTTTAGTGAGCCATGATTGCGCCACTGCACTCCAGCCTGGAGGACAGACCAAGACCCCCATCTCAAGGGTAAGTAGGTAAATTAATAAATATAAAAGGTGCATTAATAAATTAATTCACGGTTTCCAGTAAATGGCTCTTGGATGTACCACAATGTTTAAGTTGGAAAGGACCTCAGAGATCATCACATTTATGCCCTACTGAATTACCAAGGACCAGGAGGTTACATGCCTTTTAAAGGGTTAGATTTAGGGAAGGGTGATGTCAGAAGAAGGCAGATGTCCCAGACCTCTTCTTGGTCCACTCCCATCAATGCTGACTTAATGGTATTTCATGTGGTTCAATATTTTATGTAGTTTAATATGTTTTATGTTACACATATTAATTACTTCTATGGGTTTAAGTTTCCAATGGCGCATAGATTTTTTTCTTTTATATCTAGTCCCTAAGTTCTGTCAGCTAATTTCTGAGTTTTTCCAGTTCTGAAATAATATGTTGTTCTTTCACATCTTGAACTTAAAAAAAATCTTTCAGATGTTTTGAAGCTACAGGTTACAATTTTGATCTGCTTTAGGGACATTTCTTATGTGAATTCATTCTCTGCGGAAATGCATTCTTTCAATTACACTATTTTCTTATTTGTGTAAATTTAGCCCCCATATCATTTGGTTCCTTGTTTTTAGGTTAGCTTAGCTTCTCTGAACATCTAGAAGAAAATGTAGTTAATGGTAATTTTTCTAAAGTCACGGAATTCCTACTTGTGTTGCTTTTCAAAACCATAATGGTTTGCTTTCTAAAATGTTGGCTGCTTCCTCTTCACCTTCATGTGGACCTTCTATTTCGTTTGTCTATCTGTTGCCCCGATTTTGCTCACCTTTTATTCCATTGCCACCAGTTTTTCTTCGTTACGAGGTCCCGACCTGAAAAGCATCAATGGTGGCTCAGTTCTGAGAATTCATAGGTACCAGGCCCTTCAGATTTACCCAGGGCTCCTTTCCCTCACCTGCTATTCCACTGGACAAACTCCCTCTTAGTTTCAGGTGCTGCTCTCAGTCTTGCCCACTGTGCTTTCCAGTAAATCCCTGCTAAGGAGTTTCTGCTTTTCTCAGGTCCCTCTGTTTTCTTCACACACATATGAATGCCATGGAAGTATTACGGCTCACCTGTTTTCATCTATTCATCACTCAGTCCTATTGTAGATGTTGTCCATGGGTTTTTTGATTGCTATGCAGTTGTTTCATTCTTGTGTGGGAATTTATAGGGATTCAAAAACTATGATGCCACTGCCACCATCATCCTAAAATGTCAAAAGCTACCGGCTTTTTTTTTTGAAGCATTATCACTTTTAAGAAGTCTCCTATTTTTTTTGTTTTCATCGCTTAAAAAAGAATGCTTTTGAATTTCATATACCAATTTTTTATTGCTGCATTTAATCTATGAATACAGCTACACGCCATAATATATATTTAATATTATATTATCCTCACATTTCTTAAAATATTGGAAATACTTTCTTGCTCTTCTAACTGTAATATTAATTAAAAATGCATTATTGGGATGTTTTACATATGTAACTATACAATCAATAGTTGTTTCAAATATTCATTTAAATAATTTTTTGAAGTACAATTAACTCAGAGTAAGATGAGCGAATCACATGTTTAAGAGTCTCAGAGTAGGTATATCACTTTAAAACTTACCAGTTTTCCAAAGTGGCACCATTGCATGTTCCCACTAGCAACATATGAAAGTTCTGGTCACTCTACATTCTATGCTGTTTTTGATAGAGGGTGATACCAAGATTACTAAGCCTTAATAAATGATTTTGGAAGGCTTCCATGTTTTTTCTGTGCTCCAAAATTTTTCAAGTATCAAAGGAAGCATGTGTTCCATCTAAGGCAACCTCTCCATGATGTCTATCAGTCAGAATCACTAATGCTTATTTGGTTCATCTAGCTGACTAGTTGGGTGGATTATCTTCTTCCTTCAATGTTCACTCCAAATACATAACTTCAGAACATGATTATCATTTTTTCCTGGCGAACGCTATGTAAGTGCCTGTGTTCCTTTAAAGGAACACCCAACAAGCTCTTAACATTTGTGGGGTGTATCAATGAAGAGGTCAAAGACTTTGTGAGAACATTATATATGTAATTTTAAGAGTGAAAAGCCAGAAAGTGAAATTAGAAGTTTAGACAATTCTTAGAAATGCTTGCATGTGAAAAGAAGCATCAGTCAGAAAATACATGGTTTTGAAATGCTGAGGGAAATAGCCTCCAAAGAGGGAGAATCAGAGAGAGAAGGAAACATGAATTTTTCTCTTTCCTCTCTTTTCCACTGAAATGTAAACTCAACGAAGGCAGGAATTTCTGCCCACTTTGATTACTGTTGTTTGTCCAGGGCTAGGACAAAGCCTAGAATTCAAGAGGCACTCATGAATATACTCATTTGTGTATCATTAAGTAACAGAAGGCATGGTGGGGACTCGGTCAATAAACACTAGGGAAGAAGATAACTTTTGAAGCTAATGGGTAAGTTTATGGCCTGAATGTGGTGGTCTCACAAGGTGTATACTTAACTCCAAACTCATCAAGTTGTATACTTCAAATATACTGCCTTTTGTATGTTTATCATACTTTAAGAAAGTGGTCTAATAAACAAAAAAATGAAATAAAAACAAAACAAAAAAAAAGCCTTACACGAGAGGCTAAAATATCTTGCTTACAATTCTTTATGCATTTATCTTGAGCACAGGATACAGTCCATATTCTGTAGTGTGGCATTTCAGACCTTTCAAAATCTACCCTAGCCTACTTTAACCTGTCTCTCTCCCTCACCCCTAAATCTCAATGCTTTACAAATATCTCCACACACTTTTGTATCCCGTATGGCTTTATTTATAATCTCTCCTCCTCCAGGAAAAACCTTCCATACCACTATGCCCGATGAAATTCTACTCATTTTCCCCCAGTTACTCACTTACTAACCTGGGTGTGGGTAAGAATAGCAGGTAAAATCTAGAGTCTTTAGTATGTACTGGGAGCTATGGTTCTGTCCTCAAACATTCTGACAAGACAGGTGTCATTTGCATTTGAAACTTGAGAAACTAAGTTTCAAAGAAGTTGTGATTGCTCAAAATAACAGATAATTGGTGGCTGAACTGTAATTGAGCCCCGAATGACTTGATTCTAAAGCTTGTGCTCTTTCCCCTACACCATATGACTTTTCAGGACAATCCATCATTCCTTTAACTAGGAATACACTTACCTTTTATATTCAAATTATCTTTATCTGTCAATACACTGTGAGTTCTTTGAGGGCAGGGATTACTTTATCCCTCTTTTTACCCAAAGGGCTACTAATGAGCATAAGAACTTATTTTACTGAATGAAAGTGAATTGTAGTGTTGTTTACAGGATAGATTCTAGGGCTCAAAGAATTCCAAGCTAAACATTTTAAACACAATATATTTTCCCAAAAGTGAGAATTCCAAGGGGCCAAAGCAACCCTGTTCACATAGATCCCAGATCAAACACATGAGTATAAGGCAGCTACTCTAGCCACCTGACTTTTAAAGAAGTTGCCATCAGCCTGAAATGAACTCCTTGAGGGTATTTCTAAGTCATCAGAGATATGGAATAGGGTGGAGCAGTTCTTGGTAAATCTGCTGTCTTGTTTTCTGGCAAGAAACCATAGCCTTGGAGAATTAAGAGCCAAGTGTGTTTTTCAGTTGGCTTCAGAATATTTATCCTGTAAATAGTTGACCTAGTGCCTTTATTCATGTACTTTATTCTAGTGGCGCCTGTAATCCCAGCTATTCGGGAGGCTGAGGTGGGAGAATAGCTAGAACTTAGGAGGTGGAGGCTGCAGTGAGCCAAGATTGCACCACCGCACTCCAGCCTAGGTGACAGAGTGAGACTCTGTCAGGAAAAAAAAAAAAAAGTAAAGGAAAAAAAGGTATGGGTGGCATGGTGAAATAGTGTAAAATTTGAACAATAATGGGCTACATTACAGGGCAATGAACTATTGTACAACAATTTTAAATGATGGAGGTATATTTTAGTGAATTGTAAATATTTTCAAAATTCATTGAGGAAAGCTGATTAAATGAAGCATACACTTTGCTTTATACATGTGTTACACTGAATATTTATTTTGTACGTTAAGTTTAAAATTTTTAATACAGCTCATTGGTAATGTGAAATACAAAGGCTCTTAAAGAGGAAATAGGTTGGCACCAGTCAAAAATTTTACTGACACTGGGTCGGGCGTGGGGGCTCACACCTGTAATCCCAGCACCTTGGGAGGCCAAGGCGGGAGGATCACGAGGTCAGGAGATCGAGACCATCCTGGCTAATAGAGTGAAATCCCGTCTCTACTAAATACAAAAAATTAGCCGGGTGCAGTGGCGGGCGCCTGTAGTCCCAGCTACTCGGGAGGCTGAGGTGGGAGAATGGTGTGAACCTGGGAGGCGGAAGTTGCAGTGAGCAGGGATTGCGCCACTGCACTCCAGCCTGGGCAACAGAGCAAGACTCTGCCTTAAAAAAAAAAAAAAAAAAAATTTCCTGACACCAGAAACTCTGTGTGATACAACTATTATGAATTGTTTTAAAAAGAATAGAACATAAGAAATTATTGTAATAGTACATTAAACATTTTATTTAAATTAAAAAGTATAACAAAATCACACACATTTGTTCCACGGTTTGGATAAAATTTCTAATTACTTTCAAATAATGCACACATAGTATCTCACAGATCAAATTCCATACATTTCAATATGGTCATGAGATAGGTTGTATTCCAAAATTCGGTATATAAATCCATATATTGTACTATATATATTGACTTTAAATAATCTAACTATAAAAGTCATTTTTAAAAGTCAAAGCAATTTATTTCTAATGAAAGTTACAATGTGCATACCATATTGACACCTATTCAATAGATAAAATCTACAAAAATCTGTTTTGTGAATACTATTTATACTGGAATGCAAATTCACATAAAAATACTTCCTTTAAAGCATGTTCTATTTAACGCAAGAAATTAAATGTGAGCTACTTTTAAAATTGCAAGCTTTATTTTTAATCAAACCAATTCAATTTTAAGTTTTTAGATCATTAAGTCTCATACAACTTCCTCTAATTTAGCTAAAACCATCATTGACAGGGTTTTATTATTACATTTGGCCTTAACCTTAAAAAACAAATTTGTTTACATTTCACATTTAAAAGGGATATTTTAAACCCTGAGTAAAAAGACATATTTTTACAAGTCCAATTATAACAATTCTACCCTATTTTCTTGCAATGTTTTCATTAGATAAAAAACTATTATTAAAGTTTTGAATTTTTAGAATATACTGTTGAGAAGGTTAATGCTTTTCATGACTTTAAAAGTTTCTAAATGTATCTTATTAGTATCTTTAAGTAAAAATTCTTATTTTTATATGGATATTATAGAACACCTCTTCTTTAGACTGTTTAATTATTTCACCTTAATCATAAAAAATGATCAAATACTACACTCTTAAGATAATTTTTCTTTCTTGCTTTTGGGCTATTGTCTTTTCAATCTTAAAAGTTAAAATTATTGTTTTCCTATATCTAATGATACTTTTTAGGCATAGAATTTTAAGATACAAAAATAAAATGTAGTTTAGTTATTTTATCATTACCACCTTCTGCAATGAGTCTGCCAGATCAGAGGCTTTCCTCACTAGGAAACCTAGCTTTAAATCAAATACTGGTTTTCTTCTTGTAATTCACACCTATCTATTGAATCAGTTACCCAACTTTCTTTTAGGATTTTAAACTTTCTCTTAAAAGTTCTTCTAAAAGCTTTAAAATCTGCAACACGACCATGATCTTCCCCAATGATTACATGAGACACTCCCTCAGCTAAACAAGAAACTACCTTTGCTCCATGAAACCGAAGCTCCAAGGCTTTAATAGCTAACCTTGTCCCCTCAGTTTTGGTACTCAGGTCATTAATAACAACATACAAGTCCAAATAAACGGTGTGGCGTCGAAACATACTGAGAGGAGAGCAATCCCAGGAATATCGATATTCTAAATCAGCAATCAAAGAAGCCATTTCTTCAGGAGTCTGCTCGTAAGAATTTTTAATTCCTGAGAATACTTCCTTCAGTTGGTTCAAGTCTGTATCAATGAAATAACTATCACCATAGCAATCATATTCACGGGCAAAATGTTCTTTGGTTGATGGGCACATATGAATCATAAAGCAAGGCTGCCACGGCACAAAGCTTTTGGTCTTAAAACATTCTAAAAGCCATGCAGGCTTGACAACATCATGTTTATCTGACAAAATTATGTTTTTCACTCTGATGTTCTTAGACCCTGCAATTACACAATACGTGTCTGGGCCTGGATTTTGTACTATATAACCACCAAGTTCTGCAATTCTGTTCTCCAGGTCAGGCTTTGGCTGGCTATCTGTTCCACTCATAACACAAAATTCCACATCTTCAAATATATTCGAAATTTTGTTAACGTTAGTAAGGTTAGGTGCTTTTAAGTGCTCAATAATTCCAATAACTTTCTTCATCTTTGGAGCAGCTTTTCGCTTTTTTTCTTGTGGTCCATCATCACCACCTACATAAAGGTGTTTAGATGCGAGCTTACCAGATGCTTTCCCCCTAAGTTGTTCTAGCTCATCCAGGGTCATGCACTCATGCCATTCTTTGTCATCTCTTATCTTCTCAATTCGTGGAAAACGCAAGGTGCAGCCAGTTTTATACATATCACTGGGTACGATCTCTGCTGCCTTAATCTGAACGATGACAGAATTACAAGGTTCAATATACACTTCTGGCTTCTCTGTTCCACATAAAATGCTACTTGGTGGAGCTTTTTTATGAAAAGGCTTCCAATACTTGGCCAATTTCAAACCCAGATCATACAGTTCTTTCATGGTGCAGCCAGAGCCAACACGAGAGAGAGTATGAAACACAGATGGCTTCTCACCAGGAGGGGGCTTCTCTGCTACTGCACACAAAAAATGAGACATGATCCCACCCCGTGATCCTTTACCCCAATATCCTCCAACAATTAAAATGTCCAATTCATCCATTAGTCCAGTGACATACTCTGGTTTAATTTTTAACCACCCTTCACCTCTTTTGTCTGGCTTGTAGATGGATAGAGGTTGTTTTATCATGATTCCCTCTTCTCTTTTATCTATTGCTTCATTCAGTGCATCAATTACTTCATTCTTAGTATGAGCTTGTGTTTTCTGCACTATTTCTATTCTACCTGGAATTGGTGTAAAAACACTACTAAGAATTTCATACCTCTTTCTCAGAGTCTCATGCCCTAGCTTTTTATTATTAACCATCAATACATCAAAAACACAATAACAAGTTTGCAGATCAGAATCTTCTACCATTCTTTTAATATCAAACTTAATTCCCTTTTGCATGAAAGTTTGTGTATTAGGATTATAGGCCATCATCTCACCATCAAGAATACAGATTTGTATATCTGTTTTGAATGCATTATGAATGAATGGGGTAAGAGAACCTTCAGTAGGAGAAGCACCAAACTGATCAGTATATTTATATCCATTTCGGGAGAAGTATTCATATACATCTCCATCTTTGTGCATTTGCATACGTTCACCATCTAGCTTGGTTTCTATGTAGAAACTCTGATGTTTCATATCCTTCTCAATGTGCTCAATATCTGCAATAGCAGCTAGCATTGGTTTAAAGGCAGAAAATAAAGTGATAGAAATATCACTGAGTCCTACAGAAGGATCATGCAGTTGCCTACAGACTTTTTCCAGATCTGTAGTGACATTATGTAACTCAACAGCATCATTATGAAAAACAGAAAAGATAGTTTGCTGACTAACACCAAGCTTTAAATCCTTTATGATCATCCGTATAAGCCACTTTTGCTCAAGTGCTGAACTCTGAGTTATAAGTTGAAGAAGGCTCTTTTTTATCAGGTCTTTTCTTTTAGCAGAATTATTGCTGGCAACTGAGTCTAACAGGTCGTTTACTTGCTGTATGGTTAAACTTCCTTTCTGTAAACATCTTGGCTTCAACACAAAATATGCAATCAATGCAAAGTCTCCAGCATCTCCATGAGTTCCAGTGGGTGTTCTGTAGTTTAAAAGTTTGAAGGCATCTTTTCCATCTCTAGGTAAATTAAGCAACTCAATATAAAGCTTAGCAAGCATAGTTTCTTTAATTCCATAGGCCATTCTCTCTCTTTCTAGCTGAGGAAGAATTAGTCTCATTGCTGGATAAAAAGAGTCTGTGACATCTTTTTGGTTCTTATGAAGAGCATCATGAAATTTTCTCCAAGAATCTAAAAATTCCCTGAAGTGTCTGATTTTTTCTGCACGTCCTCTACTTTTCTGTATTCGTTCTAAAGTTGAACACAAATCTGCAAAAGGAACGTGAGATGCAACAGTTTGTGAAGTTGGTGAGGCAGCCATCAAGGCGGTGATGAATCTTCTCGTTTAACTAGTAAAGCAAAAAGAGAATAACTTTAAGTAAAAGATAAGATTCAACTAAATATTTAATGTAAAGACCTTACAATGATCACTGAGATCACAATAAATGTTTATTGTTTGCTAAATAGATCAATGCTCTAAATGATGTATCTTTTCAACCTCTACATTTAATAACAACTATTTTGTTTCAACCCTAATTTGAAATTACTATGAAAAGTATCATCAGCTGTATAGCTATTTCCTGTATTTATAATACAGAAATCATTTCAATTTTCTCCTTACATTCCAATTATTCCATATGTTAATTATTTAGCACATAATACAAACAAATATTGCTAATAATGGTGACAAAAAAACTTTTCAGGCTTAATTCACATCACTTCTGAGCTTCTGAGGGAAGGCCCTTCACGTATGTCTCTTCTTTCCCTGTCAGATTACCATATAGCACCAGAAATGAACTTCTTCAAACAGATGTTTATAACAAATCACTCATTTGCTGAATTGAAATTTGACTTCCTAGAAATCCTAATCATAGGCAGGGCCCTTAATCAAACAACAAAACAAAGGAAAACACAGGTACCCTCTTCTTCCAGCCAAGCAAAGCCTATGTCTATGTTTCCTTTCACTTCTTCACTGCTAGCTATGCCAAATCACACCAGCATTCAATTCCAACTCAAAATGCCCTACCCATAAAATCCTCACTCTATCTATTTTACCATAGTTACTTACTGTCTTATAAGTATAAATTTATTAGTATGCTTATTTTTTTCATATTTCCAGGCCAGTTATTCCCTAAGTATTTAATGACTACATATGAAATGTGCTATATACACCGTGCCAGGGGAAAATACCGCATGTTTCTGCTTTAAAAGAACATATATTCTGTTAAAAAAAAAAAGAAAGAAAGAAAAAGAAAAAAAAGGTTGGGGGGAGTGCAATGGAAACTGAGTATAATAAAATGTCAAGTGCTCAGGTGCTTTAACAAAATAAAACAAACGTAAAATGTCCTGAGGGGAGAGCTTTTCCCTAAAGTATCTGCTAAAGTCAGAGAAGAAATAATGGGTACCTTGCTGAGTTAGGGCAAGAATATTTCCTAAAATTTCACAAGTGTAAATTTCTTTAGTTTTAAATATTCATACAAGTTCTACTGGAAGATAAATATACTAATTTTAATATGGTTTAAACTATGTGATGTTAAAATACCTTTTCCAAAAATAGATTTCAAGTAAAATGTATGCTCCATGAATAGAAACTATGTTTTATCCTGTGGTTTCAGACACCTCCTGG
Organism: Trachypithecus francoisi; assembly: GCF_009764315.1. Taxonomy (NCBI): domain Eukaryota; kingdom Metazoa; phylum Chordata; class Mammalia; order Primates; family Cercopithecidae; genus Trachypithecus; species Trachypithecus francoisi. Next base: position 7,065,753 of record NW_022681463.1, on the reverse strand, counting down.
CACACCATGTATCTCAGGCAGTGGAGTCAGAGTTTTACTGGGAGTGGGGAGATCTATTACAGTGCAGAGAATATGTGACTCCCCATCTTCCAATTCTCCATCACAGCAAACAAATGAGCCACACACACATGCACAAGGCTACATTATCTAGTATCCAGTAAAATAAATCAAATGGCTAATTACAATACTACATTTACTATACTGTCAATCTCTAGAGGCCAGAAATTGTGCTGTAATTTGTGCTACTAGCGGCAGACTATGTAGGAGGTTTGCTGAATGAATTACTGAACACCTAGAGTTAACTCCTGGATAAGCACACTAGGGAAAGCTATGGTCTGGTTACATACCACACACTCACACACACACGCAGACGCACAGTGGGTGAGATTCAGTTTGGTTAAAAATATTCAGGAGCTCTGACTGCCCTGGCAATGGTTCACAACAGCCATTTGGTGGCCTATAGAGAAAAAAGCTGCACTTCTCAGTCTAATTTCTGACAAAGGAAACCCAACTTCTACTGAGTGGGTTAGATCAAGGGATAAACCCATGAGAGACCACTTTTCTGAAACTTTTATCTTTGAATATACTGTTGTTTCCTCTCTCTGAATCTGGTTTGCATAACTGACTGTAACACCTGGTTACGTATGTTCACTGCCCTATCTCTCAAAATATGCCCCCTCAAGGGAGTACATCACAGTACACAATGCTAGATCTACAATTTCTATATAAACTATGTAAAATGAAGTAGGTTAATATTTCTTTAATGTTCAAATACTGGTATATAGTTTCTACACATGTATCTATAGATTCTATATGGTCTCAAAGTTAAAGTTTCGCTCAGCAAATCCCAGGCAAGGACTTAAATTACTTTATAATGACAAAATGTAGGTAATGGTGTGGATACACATGTATCCTAAAATGGCTACACAGATAACAAGGATTCCAAAATTGCTATAAACTAGCATAAGTATTTTTGCTCATTACAATGGCATACAAAGTCAAAGATTAGGCCTTGCATTCATTTTTACATACTAATTTTATTTTTTGGATGCTGAGGATTTTAGCTGATTCATTCCTTTTGCAATAAGACAAATGAGGAGGTTCCTGGTTAGGGCTCAGGTTTCGGACTCTAATAAATCTGAGTTGAAATGTGGATAGTAACATTTAACAGCTGTGTGATACTGGGCAATTACTTAATTTCTCTAAGCTTCTGTTTCCTAAAGTATAAAATGGGGTTAAAAACTATGTAGAAATTAGAATGAAGATACAATCAGATAACCTACAAAATGTGCTTTAAAAAGTAGTAAGTCTTGATAATTTTAATACTATAATGCTTGCTGATCCAAGCAACATTTAAAATACAAATATCGTAAAATACTAAGGAGATAAAAAGGTGGGAATAAGCTTCACTCTTTAACAATAAGCAAAGCTTTCAGGAGTATGAATGCAAGCAATTAGTACACAATAACGATTCATCATTCATTCAGTTGCTGACTAAATTGTCCTGAAGTGACACATGAAAACAAACCGGCAGGTTTTACTCAGAAGTAAGAGACTATGGAAGGTGATTAAGTGCTATGTTATTGCACTTTAAAAAGGCAGAGAAAAAAAGGAGAAAGTGACTAATACAACTGAAGTATCCTTCATGCAACCCTTGACAAGCTGTGTTTCCCTAGGAAACAAAGGGTTTACAGTTGTCTATCTTCCACAGCACTTAGTGACAATTTGGGATAATCTCAGCAGAAAGAAATGAGCGGACAAAGAGGCTAGAAGGGCTCTGGGATCCCAAAAGTTAAAGAAAAACCAAGTGTAAGAAAAGAAATAAAGTAATTCCCTCCAAGCCCAAAGTCTCTCCCGCTCCAATGCCCCCTGTACCCTCTCGGAAAATGGAAAATCCCGAGGGAGTCTACATCATTTCTCTGCCCCTTTCCCCTACTCTCCCCCAACACTTAACGGATTCCCAGTGAATACCTGGCCTCGGCAAGCTCCGTTACCTCCGTGAACCAGGGAATCCCAGCTGTAAAATGAGATCTGGATGGTTTCCTGCGGGGTTGCCATGAGAAAGCATCAGCATGTACGCAGGTAAAGCAGGCGGCCGGGCGCGGTGGCTCAAGCCTGTAATCCCAGCACTTTGGGAGGCCGAGACGGGCGGATCACGAGGTCAGGAGATCGAGACCATCCTGGCGAACACTGTGAAACCCCGTCTCTACTAAAAAAAAAAAAAAAAAAAAAAAAAAAAAAAAAAAAAAAAAAAAAAGCAGGCAACACAGTTCTAGGGAGTCAAAAATGGGAGAAATCGTCCCACGACCTGGGGCTTGGGTCTAGAAAAGAGCACAGCATCAAGAGGCCAGGCTTCTAATGCGGCGCAGTCTACAGCGCCGTGAACTCGGCAACCCCCATCACCTGCCGCTGCACAAACGCCCTGCTTGCCGCCCCATAGACCGACCCCCGCCTGACGCCCCCTAGACCCCCTGCCTGACGTCCCAGACACCCCCCGCCTGGTCCCCCAGACCCCCAACCTGACGCCCTACACCCCCCACTTGACTCCCCACACACCCCACACCTGCCGCCCCACACAACCCCCGCCTGACGCCCCACAGACCACAAACTGACGCCCCACAGACCCCCTGCCTGACTCCCCACAGACCTCCCCATCCTCCTGCCGCCACACACACCCCGAACCTCGCCCCGAACACCCCCTACCTGCCGCCCCACAGATCCCCCGCCTGACGCACCACAGACCCACAACCTGACACCCTACAGATCCCAACCTGACGTCCCACAGACACCCCGCCTGACGCCCCACAGACTTCCCGCCGCCTGCTGGACCACACCCCACTTGACTCCCTCCACACCCCCAGCCTGCCACATCTCATCCCTCCACCCCCATGCCAACTCCCCCCCCCAACCCCCACCTGCCACCCTACACACTTCCCACCTAACGTCAACCCTGAGGCTCAGCCGCTAAGCCGGAAGCTGCCGCCAGAAGATACCGGTTCCGCCAGCTGCTGGCCGCGCAGGCGCAGGGCAGACCCGAGGCCGTGCCGTCACAGGGCTCTAACACGCCGGCGCAGCCAGGCTCGCGATGGGAGATGGGAGGACCCCTCCCCACGGGGCAGGGGAGGCGGGACCTGAAGCATCCTGGTTAGGGTCTTGAGTACACACGGCTCCTACTGGCCTCAGGAGCAGATGCTCTTTGCAAGCAGTTGATCCGCACGCCAGTTCATTTTGTCTTGAGGGAGACCTAAGATCACTTTGTGCCCTGGCTAGTGATACCCCCTAATTCTTGTTCTCTGTACGTAAAACAGTGGTAACTATACTATTTCGCTGCTTGTGAAAGCTCCCAAGAGAGAACAGGGCATCCCCCCACCTCAAAACGTCGGTTGTTTCATTTAAACTTTTTAAAAAACAGTCTTCTGCAAACTATATAGCACTGTTTTTTTTTTTCCATGATGTTTGCTACTGTAGTCTGAGTTCTCTTAATACAGAAATAATACATAACAATACATAATTTACAATACAGAAATAAACCGTTGCATGACCAGAAATCAACTATGGACTCTTCTAGTATCTGTTTAAGGATTAAAAATAAAGTTATTTACAAACCTTTATTGAGCACCTATTATTATACAGTAATGGTGCTAGATATTCAGGGTGGAGAGATTAAAAACAACCCCAGTTTTTATGTTCCAGGAGCTGTTGGTTTCCACCGAAGTTTTGCTGTGGTCCGTCCTCTTTCGCCATGGAGAAGTGAGAAGTTATTCATAAAGAGTGGTGGGAACAACTTTTAGAACTATTTTATTTTAGCATAAAATACTGCTTTACGATAAAACAAATTTTGCTGCAATGGGCCCTGATAAAACATATTAGAGCTGTTAAGTGCCTTAGAGGTTGTGTAAATTATAAAAACCTCGTTTTTCAAAACTGACACATTTAATTCAGTGCTAGTTGGTAGTGGAGCTAGAACTTAGGGTTCCGTCTAGCCCAAGAACATTCAGTTATTTCCTTTGTCTGTCTAATTGACCTAAGTAGCCTGAATATCTAAATTCATCTGTGATGTTGTAAAGTCTCATGATACTGTTTTGTGAGTATCTACTCTTCAATTTAGTTATCAATTTATTTTGGAGGAAAAATGAATACTGTTAAGGTAGAGGAGCCTCCATTTGCCCATCTTATGAGTACCTATTCGTGTACATCTGTACCTTGTTCAACCTCTACTGAGTTCCTACAATGTCAGAAGCTGGACTCTGTATTAGTCACATGAGAGGAATCATGAATTATGAAACCAGGCAAACTCCAAATTGATTCAAAGCCCACTCTCCATCTTATCATGTTATTTTAGTTGCTTGGTTCAAAGACAATCAAGGGTTTTTTTTCACTAAGTATCTTCTAGAGCTGCCATGATTATTAATTTACTTATGTAGGTGGTATACTTTAGTGCTTGGCACTTACTCGGTAATCGACATTAGGAAGCTATGAATCAAGAACCCAGCTTTGACTTGGAGCTCTCGATCGATCTGGTAGCAAGACACATATGTTCAACAAAAACACCACCACAGGCCGGGCCGGTGGCTCACGCCTGTAATCCCAGCACTTTAAGAGGCTGAGATGAGCAGATCACTTGAGGTCAGGAGTTCGACACTAGCCTGGCCAACATGGTGAACCTCCGTCTCTACTAAAAACACAAATATTAGGCCGGGAGCGGTGGCTCACGCCTGTAATCCCAGCACTTTGGGAGGCCGAGGTGGGCGAATCACCTGAGGTCAGGAGTTCGAGACCAGCCTGGCCAACATGGTGAAACCCCGTCTCTACTAAAGAAAAATACAAAATTAGCCAGGCGTGGTGGCGCATGCCTATAATCTCAGCTACTCAGAGGCTGAGGCAGGAGAATCGCTTGAACTCGGGAGGCGGAGGTTGTGGTGAGCCGAGATCTTGCCATTGCACTCCAGCCTGGGCAACAAGAGCGAAACTCCGTCTCAAAACAACAATAACAAAACAAAAACAAAAATCAGCGGGGCGTGGTGGCGGGCTCCTGTAATCCCAGCTACTTGAGAGGCTGAGGCGAGAGAATCGCTTGAACCTGGGAGGCGGAGGTTGCAGTGAGCCGAGATCACACCATTGCACTCCAACCTGGGCGACAAGAGCGAGGCTCCGTCTCGAAAGGGGGGAAAAAAAAGACCCACAAATTTATGAAATATCCTCTGTATATACAAAATAGGGAACATAGAATAAGGAAAGTCCAAGGGAGGGGGAGGCAAACATCTGTAAACAAACAAGTGTGTACACTTGAGTGCATGGGGGGTTGACAGTGAAGCTAATGAAGCTCAAGTTTCAAGGGCTCATTTTTGTGATGAACACTTCCAAAATGCGCAAGTGTTGAGTGGGGCCTTGAGAGGGGCCCTAACGAGGTGTTCCCATGGTCGTGTACCTCGGTAAAATTTGCAAAAATAAGATAATTTTACATTATTTTTCTTTAAAAGGGCTCTCCAAATGGCACAAGGTTCAGGCCTCACAAAACCTGCATTCGCCCTTGACAGTCCACTCTGGTAGGGGTAAAAGGAGAAAAACAGAAGCGCTTTAATTCCTGGACCTCACTGCGACACTCTTAACAACCCTATCAGATAGAACAAATTCCTCCGCAAACCTGCGGTTTGCAGAGCGATGGTGGACTCCCGAGCTCATCGGGTTAGGCACCTCTTCACGGCGGAGGACTGGGGTACGTAACTGGAGGGACTCCTGGTGCTCGGAGGAGGGTTGAATGCCAAGATCCCCAGGTCGTGGAGCAGGGAGCCGGGCCCACGCCGCCGAGGTATCTTTTCCGTCCGGGCCACCGTCGCGGGGGCTCCCCGGGCAGCGGCTTCTGCGCATGCTCGGGAGAGCGGGCAGGGTTCCCACTCCGGGAGCGGAGACGGAGAACAGGTTATGTGGGAGCCGGCGGGGGCATTTGCCGGCGACACCCGAGCGGGGGCCGGAAGTGGGGCCACAGCGCACCGCAGGAGCTCCGGGCTAGACCGTGGCGACGGCAGCGGCCCCTGGGCTGGAGGAGGATGATGAGGAGCGACGGAAGCGACGCGGGGGTACGCTGCTGCGCGGCGCCCGGTTTCGTGCCCGCGGCCGACTGCGCAGCCTGTCCGCGAGTCTGAGTAAGTGCGGCTTGGGGACCCCGAGCCCGCGGGGCCCGAGCGCCGGTCCGCGCCTCCTAGGAGGGTCGTGGGGAGCCGCCGGCTCCTCAAGACAGGCGCGAAACCCTCCCGGGAGGCCGTTGGGGGGAGCCCCGGGGCCAGTGCGGCTTCCCGGGGGGTCGTGAGGGGGCCGAGGGCCGGGGGCTGTGGAGGACCAGCCCGGGGCGCCGTTCCGTTCTGGGCTGCAGCCCTGCCCCTACTCCGCTTACCCCTCACCAGGGGCAGCAAACTGAAGCCACATACCTGTTTTGGAAACTTAAGGTGCGCGCATTGCCAGAGGCTCGCCGGGTGTCGTTTTGTAATTGGAACCTAAAACGTATCTTAGTGTTCTGTGTCAATTGCATTGTCAAAAACCTACGATCTTTAAAATCCAACCCTCCTCTCCCCCACAGACATGAAAAGTAAAATAGAATAATTCCAGCTACGAGGTTGGAGAAAGGGAGAGTCCCAATCTAATCACGCCAGTAACAGGGTTAGACCTGTGAATATCAGGGCAGGAGGTTCTGGGGTATTCAGGAAACATCAAAAAAGCACCCTATACAATCGAAGTCAGTTTTGCTGTAGATTTTAGTCAACATTTAAGTAAAATGAATTACTAGTGTTACTGCCCAAGGTATCAAAACCAAAAAAAGTCCGTCCCCATTTAACAACTCTTATTTATGTTTCCTATGTGATAGTAACTGGATAGAGAGAGATGAGGATATTGGCTTTGTGTGTTGGTATTGGATTTTCACTGATCTCTTTTGACGGGAGAGGGTTCGTGGATCAATACTTATTTGTATGCATGCTTAGGGAAATCACTCGTCTTTGACTAAAATACCAAATTTTATTTTACTGTGTAAGATTTCGTGATTGCCCATTTAGTGTTAATGCCATGAAATCCTACCTAAGACATCAGCTGCTGAATTAAATCATTGTTAATAGAGGCCCACTATGCATGAGGCACTGCTGCATACTAAAAATGTAGAGTTGGATAGGATGAGGTCTCTGTCATCAAGGAACTCACAGCCTGTGTAAGCAGGTTAATTACGTTGTAATAGTAACTTCTGCCACGTAAGTTTGCACAAACTATAGAATATGGAATGGATGGCAGGAGGGAGTAGGGGTCCAAGGAAAGCTTTTTGGAGGATCTACTACCTGAGTTTGGTTTTAACAGAAAAAGAGTGCATTGCTCTGATTACTTCCTGTATTCAGATACGGTAGCCTCTAGGGAATTATGTCCATTATTTAATCCAGGACTAATAGGACTTCTAGTTGTCCTTACTTTCACATACTCTACTATAGTAGATAATTAATTTAAATTTTGTCTCATAGAAGTAGCTGCACTTAACACACTGTTACATTTTATCTCAACAGTATTTCAATTTAATCTTTCATCTTCCTTTTACATATGAGGAAATATATATTTAGAGAGGCTGAGTTGGCAAAAGCTGCCCATCTATTAACAGACCATGACCCAAAACAGCGTCTCCTTTCCATTGCACCACACTGCCTCCGATTGATAGTTAACTTGGAATGATGAAAGCAAGCCAGGTACCTACAGGTAGCTCTTGGCACACTGCCCTCTTCTTGGGCACGTCAGAGGCCACTTGGCATGTGAATAAGAGGGTTTACTAACCCAATTGCCCTGGGCTAGCAGTGTAACTTAGTGATAGGTACAGGAAGCTGTTGGACTGACATTTTCCCATGATCTGCCCTCATAACTTATCTCAGGGGAATCTAGTTCTGTTTCTCTGTTTAATGTATTACTCAGATTTTGAAGTCTTTCTAATCCTTGTTTAGTTGCGTCAGGAAAGTCTTAAGACCTTTAAATAGCTTTGTGTGTGTGTGTGTAGACTTAAAAAACGCTCCAGTTCTTCTAATGAAGATAGTTTTCCTCAAATGACAGATTTTGTAATCCATTATTACATTTTATGTTTCTGTTTCACACGGTGTTAACTCCTACAACAGTGAATTCTGCTGAAATCCCTTGCAAAGATGTAGTATTTCCAGTATATGGACTATAGGCATTGATGAGCTAGTCTGAGAATCTAGATACGTCTAGTAAGGCTTCTCGTTGTACTTACTTTCGCATACTTAATGTTGTATAACACTGGTTTTATACAAAACAAGTATTCTGAGTTTCATCCATCTAGTTTATAGGTAGTTTTAGAACATTGCCCATTTATAAATTGGAAACTTTGTGAATTTCATTATCAGTCTAACATCACTACAGTTTTAGGCTTGTGGATTTTTTTTTAAACATTTCAGATATTTATAATCTCAGAACAAATTGTGGTTGGCTTCCATAGTAACAATAATCTCTCATTTTACTTCTGCCAGAGTTGACTCTATTTGCCAAGAATTTCAAGCACAAAAAAGCTACTAAGTTGCTGCCTGGTATAATTTTTGAGCTATCTGCTCATACAGATTTAAATCCTAGTTAAAAATGCTGTCTGAACTCTCCAGATATTATCCAGCATCTCCATAGGCAGTTACTGTTCATTTGTCCCATAGGACGATCAATACACACGTTTTCATTATTGATGGCATGTGGGTAACCATTAGGGAAATAGATAATTCATTCTGTGGTGTCGCCAACACCTTGATAGCAGCTATTTGTGTTTCCATTTTAGCTGTGCAGCTGGCATGGTTTCTTAACTTCCCAATGCTTAACAGAAGAGGAGAGAGATTGATGTAAGAATACTGAATCTGAGTTCCACATTACTTCACATGTGATTGGAAGCTCTGATTCACCCAGAGTCATTAATGAGCACCATGGGATGTGGGGTCCTCGTTCTCTGCTGGGATGTGGTTGTTGGCATTGACACATGAACGCGCTTTCCACTTTTTACAGTCTTCACTTGAACCTGCACATTGTTCTTTCCACTTGTAGGCATGTTTTTTTTTTTAATGTATGAACTGTTTTTATTTTTAAACAAGCTGTTCCCAAAATTATCAATTTAGGATGAACTTAAAGACCTTTAAAGAAATAATAGTACATTTATGACTTAGGACTTTTTAATTGTATTTGAAATTGTTTAGCCTTTTGCCAAATTGTTTTTGAGAAATTTGTTGTAATTCACCTATGGGTAATGCACTTTTTTGTATTTTTAAAAGACCATTTGCTAGTGGCAGAATCCGTAACTCAATATACAATATGCAATACAATGTACACTTTTTTTATTTTTGCGGAGGAATCTCACTGCATCACCCTGGTTGGAGTGTAGTGGCAATGATCTCAGCTTGCTGCAACCCTGACTCCTGGGTTCAAGTGATTCTCGTGCCTCAGTCTCCCTAGTGGCTGGGATTACAGGCACGTGCCACCATGCCCGGCTAATTTTTTGTAATTTTTAGTAAAGACGGTGTTTTACCATGTTGCCCATACTAGTCTCAAACTGCTGGGCTCAGTCAGTCCACCTGCCTTGGCTTCCTAAAGCGCTAGGATTACACGCATGAGCCACACGCCTGGCCCAATGTATACTTTTTAATTAAAAATAATTAGAATAACTAGAATTTAATTTGTAGGGCAGTTCTGACCTTCATTAAAATACAATTTTTATTGTAAAATGTTATCTATGATATAGTAGATTTTGTCTCGTTTACTCTCCTACTAACCTTACGGCAATAATTAAAATGTATTACTATACTCTTGAGTTTCAGTTCTTGATATATTTAAGTTTTTATTTATTTTTAATTTTTGGAGAAAATATTACTGGGTAAAAACTTTAAATATATTTGTGTATGTTATAATGCAGAAAGGATTTAAATAAATGTAATATATCTTTCTTAATTTGAAGAGGGCAAGTCTCTGGGGCGTAAGGCAATACAGTTATATGGTTAAATAGTGTGGAACAGTGATTCTCAAGCTTTTTGGTCTCAGATACCTTCACGTTTTAGAAATGTAAAGGTCCCGAAGATTTTTTTGTATGTATGTGGATTATATAGATATTTATTGTGTTAGAAATTAAACCTGGAAGTTTATAAAGTGTATACATTAAAACTGGAAGTTTTAATTCATTTAAAAATAGCAGTGGTAAGTTCATTACATACATAAATAAAATTTCATATAAAACAATTTTAATTACAAAAAGTAGAGGTGTGGGATTATATTTTTGTAATTTAATGTCTGCCTCATAGAAGGCAGGCGGATTATTGGGCTCTTTAAGTGAAACATGAAGGAAGTGAGGCTCACACAAATTTGTCGTTGTAAAGGGAAGAGTATTGTAATAGAGAACTGTGGATACTCTTTGGTGCGACTGACTCCATCACTCAACAGGAGGCACTTCCTTAGAGGTCAGTTACATCATGCCATCTGAAACCTACATCAGAGAAATTTTTGTCTCTTGTTACATCAAAATCTATTGATTTGTAGTGAATTTTTTACTCATGTTTGCTTGATTTTGTGACACCATTCATTGGTCATTTGGAATATGTTGGTTTATTGAGTTATGCAGATTCTTCCAAATGGTGACACATTTAATATTAATAGATTACCACAGTGCCATCAAAAAGGTCTCTTAAGTGTCGAGGAGCTATTGGCAACTTCATTCATTTTCTAGTAAATATCTGTCAAACCTCTAAGTCTGAACAACCATAGTTTGTCAGTTGTCTTTGTTGTCACCTGAACAAAGCAGTTAGTCCAGCTCACAATTCAAATGTATTTCAATACACAGCACAAAATGCTTTATGTGCACTTCCAGTTTTGTCACACATTTATCACACAATGTGTTAAAAAGATGTATACTGGTTAGTTGAGGTAAAGTAATTTTTACTACTTCTTTGACATTCTTAAGTGAACTGGATTATTCCCTCATTTACTGTGAGCTCATGGTGATAAAAATACAGTGACTCCAACATGTGAGGCCACTACCTTGATTCTTGTAAAGGCACCAGCAATTTTCCCCATCATTGCTTATGCACCATTAGTGCACATGTCAAACAGTGAGAAAGGTACATGACATTTTAGTATTATTATGAGCATAATATTGATCTTGTGGACCCCATTAGAGGGTCTTGGGGACCCTCAGGTTTCTGACCACCTTTTGACAACCACTGGCATAGAAAGATCTCAGATTTAATAGAACCCTCAAAGTCCATCCAGTTTAACAGCTCTAAATTCCTCTATGCTATCCTTGCCAAGTAGTTATTTAGATTATGCTGAATACTTGCAGTTTCTGTGAATAATTGTGCTAAATGAATAAAAATAAGTGTCACAGACAGCTGTTTGATGGAAAGTAATAGAGATTCTTAATCCTGGAGTTATGCTTTGTCCTGCTTTTAAAACATTGCATAAGTTTCACTTGGTTTCTCTAAGTAATCAACCTTGATGAAATCCAGAGACTACTAAAATTATGTTGTTAAGGAAAGATATAGCTAAGGTTTTGATTTTCCTTTGCCGTTTGTAAGGACAATTGTCATCTTTCTTTGATTTTTCTTTGTCTGCTCTATAATTAAATGAACTTATGTTAGATATATGTAGTTATCTGTATCCATATCTGTCTCCTGAGTAGCTCAAGAGTCGCTTGAACATTACTGAGTAGATCACAAGCTACTTGAGAGCAAGGGCTGTATAGTATACTAGGATGCATTGGAATCTGATGACCATCTCTTCCGGAAGAGGCTGGGAAATCAGCTATAGGCCTGCTTCAGTGGTGCATGCTGGATTTCATAGCTTCCCTGGGAGCCTGCAGTGATATTCTGAGGACTCATTCCATTCATGGTGGGCATGACTTCAATATTGATCTCTTTTTTAAAAGCATCAGTTTATAAAATAGTTATTTAAATTAAATAATTTTCCTTAAAAATGGAACCGTTTGTGATCCTCCAGGTACCTGTATGAACACAGAAGATGATTAGTACACATCAGATAAGCGTAGCCATCACTCGTGCCATTAGCTGACTTACCATTCAGCTAACACTGTTAGCCAGCAAGGTGGTGTGAGAGCTTTACAGTTCTAGACTGCTCTTATTTTTAGTCTCAAATTGTTTATTATATACCAATAATGGACTTAAATTTAGAGACAGTAAGGAGGGAGCACTAGAGCCAATTAGGACCGTAAATCCTCAAGATGAGCACCATATCTTAAATTGCATCAGATGATCAAACTACTTATGTAGTATAGCAGGATGTCACTAATATGACAAAACCATTCTTTTAAAAGGAAAACAGTCGTATCTAATTTATACTGTACATGATAATAAAGATTAGTCATGCTTTCAGTAGATTAGTTTTTGAGACACACTCACTAATATCAATGTGACACTTCAAACCACTTCATTTAGAAAGCACAAAAGTTATTTCTAAGGTTGATTTTTTTTTCATTCAAATACAAGACTGGTACAGGTTATAATAAACTGTAACACTTAAATCTTAGCTGTATATCCTGGGTTTTTAAAAAATACATTTGTTTACACATCATGCTTTTTTGTGTGCATAATTAGCATAAAGCCTGCAAAACGTTGGGAAGGGAGCAGGATGCGTTTAGGATAAGTTTGAAATATCAGTGAAGCATCAGGTACGTGAGCAACAGGTAAATTAAGATTGTAGATGAAGAGTAGACTTGTAGATTGGGGATAATTCATACACAGGTGTGATAATTTGAGCCATGAAAAGGAATGAAATCACTGAGGGAAAGAACGTAATAACATAAAGGAGTGGAGAAGACCTTGGAAAATGCCTGCTTTTCGGGGTACAGGGCAGAGAGAAACAGCAATTTGAGTATAGAGGAGAAGCCAACAGCAGATGACACTTTGGGGGTCTGGTGTTGCAGTGTGGATTGAGAAAAATCCACTAGATTTATTTTAAAGTGAAGTTTACATTTTATGAGAGATCATTATGAGAACTCAGCAAGTTCTCAGATAGTAAATGGTTAAGGAGTTACTGAGGGTGATTAAAACCACAGATTGGTGGGTTTTAGAAATGTTTGACATGTAATACCAGATCTGATAACACAGCAAACAGAAAATTGAGTAATGGGACTGTCATGTATTCATTTAAGATGTAGACACAAGGTTAAAAATACATACAATAATGATGTAAAAGAAGACTGGAAGATGAGAAGTTAGTTATTGATTATCTACATTTCTGTATTCTACATAGAACAGGTCTGATGGGCTTTCCCACTCAGCAGCCCTTCTAGTTGATATAAGTTTGAGTGTACTAAATGCATCCTTTTTCTTGATTTTTATGATGCTAAGATCTTCTCAGCAAATGGATTTCACATGCAGAAGAACCTGACAAATAATAAATCTCTTCTGAAGACACGTTTTATAAGTGTTTTACCACATAGGACATACTTGATTGCCTCACTTATTCTTCATGACTAGTAGCAGTGGTCTTGGGGTCATCTGGACATTGATGCTCACAAGACCCAGTAGACCGTAGTGAACCGTACTGTGCATCAGCCTCTCTGCTTTTTTGAAAACCCAACATGTCAGTGTTAGGTATATTGTTCCCAGATGATAGCTCAGGTCTAGTGGAAAATGACACAAGGGTGGGAGTGAGCGCCACCCTGGCTTAGCTGCTTCATGCTCCACAGGAAACAGTGTCTTTTTGTAACAGCATGTGAGTATAGCATCCAGGACTAAGCAAATGACAAGCCAATTACAAGTCATATTCGATTCAGAAAAGCCCCTGTGTATACTTCCCACTGGGCATGTTTAGCCCTGCTCACGGTCCTCTCAATCCAGATGTAGCTCATCAGTAGGAGCCATTTTTACTACACTGTTGCTTAGAAACACAACTGATATCCCACCTTTATCAGGTTTCCAGGGAAACAGTGCAGGAAGGTTAAGGAGAGGTCGTTTTTTATCTGAAGAGGAAGAAAGATTTTGTTAACCGTTTACTCACACTAATTTATTGACAAAATAAATAGAAAACATAATGCTGGCTGTAGGATCCATGCAGTCGACTTTAATTATTAGAGGCAGTGTTTGTTTTTATTGACTATCATAACATCTGGGTATGAAGTTGTTTTTACATCTCAGCAGATGGTGCATGGTAATTGTGCTTTACTGATACTTTTCAGCAAATTCAGTAAATTAAAAATCCTTCCTTATATTGTTCACTTGTCCTGATTCCTTTAAGATCATCTTTGAGATGGAAATATCATACAGACTAGGGAACAGAGACTATTAGCAAGCGGGGTTAGGTAAAAATAAGGCAATCTGTGAGTAGAGTTCTTACTCTAAACCACCAATGTAAGAATATCTTAAAGAGAAAACACGCCCATACCCACGCACTCCACCACCCCAGAGCAATTTTTATTAACCTGTTCTTAACAGTGACTTCCGTTTGATACTACTGAAGATGAATTGACTTTTATTCCGACTTCTGTAGTGCAAGAACTCATTGTAAGATTATGATTGTTTATCACAAAACAGTTTAGTTAATGTGACTTTTCAGGAATGTTTTGTGGAAAACTATAAGTTTATCCCTTATTATTCCTAGCCAGTAAAAGACCCAGACAAATATGCCCCTTTTTCTGATGTTGTTTTAAACATATATGCCCACTGCTCAGAATACTTTTACTTTTTAAAATAAATTTAATAATTTGTATATGTAATTAGATTGTTTAAAAAATGTTTTAGTCATAAGTATATATAAAGTGCTGTACTAGACATTAGAGATACAATAGTGAAAAAAGAGAAATACACTTCCTAGCCTTATAAATTTTAATTCAGTATTGTTTGCTAAAATTAGATGTTAGAGGCTACTAAAACGCAAATAACTTTTCAAAGTTCATAAGTTGAAAATTTATGTAAATTGATACAAATGTAAATGTAAAATTCACATTTTAAATTATGCTTTATTCATATATTTGGAGCTATTTTATCTGGTTTTATAATAATTTTTTAAGTAAGAACTAATTTGAGCAGAACACATTAAGAAAGTAGTAGAGCCAGAAATACTAGTCACAAAAGCAAATACAGTTAACGTGTCTATAACATTTATGAATGATATTATTATTAATCTTACTTGATACTAATAACCAGCCTTATAGGTAAGCGTTTAAAAAACTCTCATTCTACTGAAAAGGCAGTTGAGACTGGAGATAGGTGATAAGTAGTTATTCAGGGAGGATATGATACTGTAATAAAACTTGCTACCACTGGGTGGCAGTGTTGATTTCTGGGAAATCAAAGAAAAATGGTTTATGTTCAGAAAGATTCAGTTCATTTGAATAATTCAAATGTAAAAGTCTATGTTTAGTGAAATAATAGTAAAAAATCAAATTTGTTAGATCATCCAACTCATTATTTGTATAATCAGTCTATAACTTCTTTATAGCAATTCGGTTAGTGGGAAAGAAGGAAATGTATTTTTAAAAATTCAGTAAATAAGCATAAGTAGATGAATAGTATATAAGAAAATTTGTAGCATATCTCAATTCTTTTGCCTGTTTAAGACAACATGTATAAACCTTTTGAAAACAAAAAATTCTCTTTTAATAGTTTTTCTTTACTTTCTTTATATCAGTTACATATTTTAGTAATCTTTTTAAAAATTGTTCTCCAGTGAGTCATTTTACTTTATTTATCTCTGGTTCTCAGAGGATTTCTGTGTATTTGTTTCACACTGAACCCTCAAGTATTTATTGCCTTATCAATACATTTTAGCAGTCTATTGACCCCAAGATGGGAAACTTCAGTAAAGAGTGTATAAAAGATACTGCCGATCTCATGACACTAGCAGTATGATATTTATTTTCAATTAGATATGAAAGATAAATCATTAATCATTTTCTTAAAATAATACAATATTAGAATCTAGTGTTTTAAGTAAATTATTTAAGTTTAGTTTTGTTTTTTTTTTTTTTTTTTTTTTTTGAGACGGAGTCTCGCTCTGTCGCCTGGGCTGGAGTGCACTGGCCGGATCTCAGCTCACTGCAAGCTCCGCCTCCCGGGTTTACGCCATTCTCCTGCCTCAGCCTCCCGAGTAGCTGGGACTACAGGCGCCCGCCACCTCGCCCGGCTAGTTTTTTGTATTTTTTAGTAGAGACGGAGTTTCACCGTGTTAGCCAGGATGGTCTCGATCTCCTGACCTCGTGATCCACCCGTCTCAGCCTCCCAAAGTGCTGGGATTACAGGCTTGAGCCACCGCGCCCGGCCAAGTTTAGTATTAAAACTTCGAGGTGGGGGGGATACTTTTATTCTTTTTTTCCCTAGTTGTTTTTTTAATTTTGTTTTGTTTTGCCCAATTCCTTATCCTAGTTTCTTTAGTTTTTGCTACAGTATATGAAAAAAATTGACAAAGTATATTAGATTGGTGTTGCTATGTTAGAATTTCTGAACTGTCTCTTCAGTTCAATTTGCCCTGCACATACGTAACCTAACAGTAAATGTACCACTGTTAGGAGAATCATGCTTGTTTGCCTCCCAGCTCATCTACATTGAGAGCCAGATGATAGCCAGTCTACTTACGCCCCTGAGCTTGTTTTCTCATTTAAGAAAAATAAATGACACTATCGCATCAACTTTTTGGGGGTCAAATGGTAGCTGGCCATAAATAAGCACTTTTTAAAAATAAATTAATTTGAAAAATACTAATGTTTCATAAATAGGACAGTGGAGGGATATGGTAGAACATATGAGAACAGAAAGGACAAGGGAAATTATAGCATCTACTTTTGTGGATGGACTATACCTGTTACTATATTTAACAATTATGTGTGGCCTAGTACCATAGTTTATTATATTATTGATTTTTAAAAAATAATAGATACATGTTGAATTATTAATATTCTCCCTCTCTCTCTCTAGGATACTTACAGAGAGCTACAATGGAAAAGTCCTGGATGCTGTGGAACTTTGTTGAAAGATGGCTAATAGCCTTGGCTTCATGGTCTTGGGCTCTCTGCCGTATTTCTCTTTTACCTTTAATAGTGACTTTTCATCTGTATGGAGGCATTATCTTACTTTTGTTAATATTCGTATCAATAGCAGGTATTCTGTATAAATTCCAGGATGTATTGCTTTATTTTCCAGAACAGCCATCCTCTTCACGTCTTTATGTTCCCATGCCCACTGGCATTCCACATGAAAACATTTTCATCAGAACCAAAGATGGAATACGTCTGAATCTTATTTTGATACGATACACTGGAGACAATTCACCCTATTCCCCAACTATAATTTATTTTCATGGGAATGCAGGCAACATAGGTCACAGGTTGCCAAATGCATTACTTATGTTGGTTAACCTCAAAGTTAACCTTTTGCTGGTTGATTATCGAGGATATGGAAAAAGTGAAGGAGAAGCAAGTGAAGAAGGGCTCTACTTAGATTCTGAAGCTGTGTTAGACTATGTGATGACTAGACCTGACCTTGATAAAACAAAAATTTTTCTTTTTGGTCGTTCCTTGGGTGGAGCAGTGGCTATTCATTTGGCTTCTGAAAATTCACATAGGATTTCAGCCATTATGGTGGAGAACACATTTTTAAGCATACCACATATGGCCAGCACTTTATTTTCATTCTTTCCAATGCGTTACCTTCCTTTATGGTGCTACAAAAATAAATTTTTGTCCTACAGAAAAATCTCTCAGTGTAGAATGCCTTCTCTTTTCATCTCTGGACTCTCAGATCAGTTGATTCCTCCAGTGATGATGAAACAACTTTATGAACTCTCCCCATCTCGGACTAAGAGATTAGCCATTTTTCCAGATGGGACTCACAATGATACATGGCAGTGCCAAGGCTATTTCACTGCACTGGAACAGTTCATCAAAGAAGTCATAAAGAGCCATTCTCCTGAAGAAATGGCAAAAACTTCATCAAATGTAACAATTATATAATGTTTCCCTTTTTGATTCTTGCGTTGTATTTTGATTTGTGCAGAATGATAAAGAATGTTCCTTTTAGAAGTGTGTTATGTCTGTACCTGTCTGAAGAGTGACATTAAACTTTGAAAGGACTTCACTGCTCCTTTATGATATTCCAAATAGTTTTTTACATTTGAAAAACTAATTCTTGGATTATTTCATACATTTTCATCAAAATTTTCAATGTGGTTATGTATTCATATCTTTAGTTTAATATGTCAGTATATTAGATATTGTTCAAAAGTTTCTTGTTGCTAAAGTGGTGTAATCTGTTACACAGATGAATAGCTAGATGTGGAAAGAGATATGTAAACAAGAAACCTTTGGGTATTATTTCTTAAGTAAATATTGGGACAATCATGGTAAGCAAACTTAGTTCTGTAACTGCATTTTTCACCTTAAAAGTTAAATGAAATGCATGATGGTATTTTATTCCTTGAATTATGCAATGCAACATTTTACATGTAAATAGCACTGGTCATATACTGATGTATATGGTTATCTGGGTTATATCTATTTTTATGTAAACTCTATTTTGTTTTTGGCAAGAAGTGAAATTGAGACCTGTGTGCAGGTCGCCATTGAATTTTGCTCTGGTGAATGCTGAGATCCAGCTTTTTCTTACAAATAAATGGGACCCTGTTTTCCAATATAAATGTACCGTGTTTTTGTTAGGTACAGTCTGGATCATGGCAAGTAGAAATAGAAATTTAGAATTTTACTGCAGCTTTGATGTCCATATTTGAACTTTTTGACATTTGTAACTTTGGTGGCAAAGAGAATTTTAGCTTCTATCGATTTTGTAAGTCTTCAGCTGAACAACTCATAGCAGTCATAGTGAAGATTAGCACTAGTTAGAATTAAATGAGGAAGTCTTTTATCTATACAGGATTGTACATACTACTTTATAAGAATTCTCACATTTGATTTTAAGTCCCAGTACCTAGTTGTATATATCCTATCAAAGGCAAGATACCATTTATTGAACTTCTTGAAAATAAAAGTTACACAGTCCAACAACAACAACAAAAAACAATGTTCTTGGTTTAATGTTCCAGTTGCTGTGAAATAGAACTCCTACAATCAAAAGACAGTTTTAGGAAGTCTTATTTATTTATTTAAAAAGTTTTACATGTAGGAGTGTGGGAATGAAGGAATTCTGGAGCTTTTTGATACAACACCTATTACCACATTTAGCAGTTAAATAGCTATAGGTGGGAAGTAGGATTTAGATACATAGAAAAGTAAGAAAATCTTAGAAAAAAGCCCCTTAAAACTTGCAGGATTTACCTTAATAAAAATACATGCTCTGAGTCATAATTGTGCCAAGTTGTTTCATGCAGTCCTCAAAAATTAGATGTAATTGAGCTTTGTGTAATATTATGTCAGCTTTAACATATAATATTTTGAATATTTTAGCTGTATTTAGTGGCTTTCTGCAAGCAACTAGAACAGAGAAATAATGGGTCAATAATGTTGACCTCAATTTAAAACTTTCAATGGAGATAGGGCTAGAAATACTTTTGCCAAATAGCATTCTTATTCACTTTATGCCAGTGTTTAGAAAAAATAAATTATAGCAAGTATGATTTCTAAGAATAATGTTTTTCTATAAATTATTAATTGTAAAAACTCTCGCTTTTTAAAACAAGTTGGTAATGCATATCATGGAAGGCGTATTTTGTATGTATAAATTTACCACAATTAAAGGCTACTTTTCTTGTCAGTCCTTGCTATGTAGAATGACTATTCTAAATATAAATGTATTAAAAAGAAAATACAACAAAATGTATATTTAGACATGAGCTTACATGGCATACCTTATATTTGTATCATTCTTTAAAGTTTACAAAAAAAACCTTATGTTTTTATGTAATCAGTCATTACACTATGGAGAAATTTATCAGCTTTAGTTCTAAATGTGCTGATGAGGTATAAAAGCTATTTCTTCATCAGTATTTTGCTTTTATGCTGCTTTTTCTTTTTGATACTCCAGGTTGATAAACTATCTTTTTAAATTTTAAGCCAGGACTTCAAAAATTATAGAGTACTTGTTTGCCGTCCCCTACCTTCATTCTCTTCGTAGGGTTAAGGAGCCTTTCTTTCTGCAGCTAAGGGCAGAGGCTGTGCCTAGGGCTGTACCACATCTTTCTTCAATAGCATCTGTATTTGAGACTGTTGCGTTAGATGAGTAAGAGGTGGAAAACAAACTTAGTATCAGGGTCCATGAAGCCCATGGCATCAGTTTTGAAAATATTTCTAGTTTTGTAGCCAAAGCAATTGGTCCTGGTAAAATGAGACTTCTTCAGGAGTCACTCCTTCACTTTGGACCCATAGCTTAGTGAATGGAAGTATATGTACCTATCTTGTGTATTAACTTCTGTCTTATTTATGCAAGAGCAGCTATAGGAGTTTACAAAAGAACTCTAAGTTACTAAGTTACTATAAATTTGGGGATCCTAGAGTGATCTTAAATATGGCAAGATACAGCTCATTTAGAATAAAATCTCACATCCATTATTTTAAAGGGAATGATTGGGGGGAAAAAACTGGTGAAAAAAATATAAAAAAGGACCCTAAAAAGAATTCTGCAAAATAAGAGAAAAAATAATTTGTGACAGGGAATAGAATACTAGTGGGATAGAAACAACTAGAAAGAAAAGTGTGACACAGTTTTTACATTTAGATATAGAAAATAATGAGATTGGTGAAAGGAAATAGTGCAAAACATTTGGACGCAAAGCATTTCTAACAAAAAGTGGCTGTGGCACTTGACATTGCAACTACACTGTTATTGCAATGTTTTTGACTGTTAAAATTGATATTTTCATAAAAATGGTGTTCTGAATTTTGCTGCAGGGCTGCTGAAATTTATGATTACCTGTAGACACTTGATAATTACATAGATTACAGCTTTGGTAATATGTCACTGGAGTAATTATGCTATAATTTCTGTTGAGAATTCATACCATCTGATGCTTACATATTTCTTACATTTGTAAGATCTGGCTTGGTGGGAATAGGTTTGGGGTAATTAAAGAGTGAAGGCTGTATTTCATTTTTTATAAATTATCTTTCAAGCTCAGATAGCTTAAGAGCAGTTTAGATTAAGGAGACCCCTTTCTCTTTGAGGATAGGGATAGGTAAGGTAAACTGTAAAAAGAATGTCACAGAAGTCACTTTTTAATTTAAGTCACGATTGAGATACTGAAATCTTCCACTGATTCTTCTCCTTTCCCTTTTTCCTATTATGTTTGATAATTATATATATTTTTAAAAACTGTGAGAGGAAAAATTAGTCATAAGTAACCCTTTTGGATTATCCACTTAAATTTATGTATTTTCATATTACTCAGGTAAAGATGGAAATGACAGAGCACAGACATTTATTTTTTAAATTGATAGGGTAGAAAATAAAATGTACTTCTGTTTATTCTTAATACTATATATATATATATATACACACACACATCGTTTTAGCAAATTGGAAATAATATATTCATTTGTATGGCAAGACAAATGCAGTCATCTTAATACTAGTCTACACATTTTTGCCAAATGGCGCAAATATACCTCCATTTATATTTTGTATCTTAAAATGTAGTTTAAACACAGGACTATGTATGAGACACTTTTTTACAAAAAGTGCCGTATATACATATGTAACAGGTGAGTGTGTGTTTACCATAATTTATCATGATTTCTGTCAGTACAGCGTATATGGAAAATTCAAGTTGTTTTTAACATATTCAAGTATGTTCAGTATAAAATAAGTTAATCCCATTTCATAATGTAAATCATTTTTGTTATTTGCCATATTTTATTTGAAGTAATAAAATTTTATAACTCAAATTTGAATGTCATAGTACATTGTGTGCTAACCATGGCAAGCAAACATTTACATTTGTTTTTTACAATAAATTTCTTTTAAAATATACTTTCTATTTTTCTGTACTGACATATGCAATAAATTGGTACATTAAAAATTTGATTAATGTCTTCAGATAGTTTGTATTCAGTCTTTTTTAAAAATTGTTAATCTAGAATTTTATGGTAGGACATTAAAGTTTTCTCAATGGTTATGTAAAATTCCTTAATTTATACTGAAATTAATGAATTTTATTCTAGTAATGGTGTGGATAAAAAATAGAAGTTAGATTTATATTTCATTCCCCAGAGAGTATTATCCTCTTACATACATTTAATTTAGGCTCATATTAAAACTATACATGAACCACTGGTGAATGACTAATCCCTAATGTATTTCTTTAGTTAATTGAATCTAGGAATGAATACATTTTAACTTCATAATTATTATGTTGCCTTCAGATTTCATAAAATGCTTTTTAAAAAAATTCTGCTTTTTTTCTCCTCTTGTTTGTATTTTAGTTAATGGTTTTTAATGATCCAAAAATGGCCTGATACTAACTCAGCCTTTAGGGGCCTATACCTTGCTTTTCCTAACAAGAAATTGTGCACTCTTGAATATGTCAGAATGAGTTGGATAATAGGATGTGTATGATGAATCTTAAATGGTCCCCTGAAAGGGAAGATGAAGAATTCATGTATTGGAGCCCATCTTTGTATGGGTAGATCTGGTGGGAGCTAGGGTCTCTCATGTACTACCCTGAAAGATCGCCAACTTGAATCCCAGGGTGAAGTCGTTTTTAGATGACTATTTCTTAAGTTTGAAAGATAAGTTTTTTCACATTGCCATTTCACTCCCCAACTCTTTCCTTACATTCCATTACATAACTAAAAAGCATGAACAATTAGATCTGGCTAGAGACTATAACTCCTATCTCACTAAGGGGAGAGGAAGGTAAATTTTTTGAGTGTCTTCAAATATAAGGCCCAGGTGTTGAATGTGTTAATTGAATCCTCACAACAAACCTTCGAGTGATTTGTAGTCCCATTTTATAAGAAATAGACTCAGAGTGGTTCAGTAAAATGCTCAAGGTTACCTAGAGTGAACCAAGATGTCAATCCAGGTCTCTAATTCTAAATCGAGGACAGCTATTCATTTGCTAATTTACCCAAACAATTTGCAAGTTTTGTTCATGTTGGAATAGATGAGAAATGTTGAAGTGGGTTACAAGTTGATCAGTTATTCAGGAATCCAAAAGAATTGACTGTGAATTGAAATAAGTATTACACAGTAACGTACATGTTTTCAAAGTCATTAAATGTGTGTTTCTGTAGGAAAATCTAGATGTTAGTCTCATAAGAGTTATCCTCTCAAAAAATCTTGGAGTCGTCTTTTTATTCCTGATATTTTGAAACACACCTTGCTGTTTTTCCAGTAAGATTTATTTTCCCAACATTTCCACTACTACCATACCAGTCCCTCAAATTATTTCATAGTAGTCAACATTTTTATTGGGTGCTTTTTGTGTTCCAAGTATTGTTCTGACTCCTTTTTGTCATTTATTCTTAATAACTGAATATGAACTGGATCATTGCCCTATTCTTTCTAACTTATCAGAAAAACTATCATTCCCTATCCAGTGATTTTCAGTGGCTGCATTTCTCAGTAGATCAGAGTCAGAGCTTTCATTTTATAGGGCCCTTTACAAACTAAACCTTGTAAAAGGTATCTGTTCTTTCTCTTTCCAATCAAACTTACTCCTTTTCTGTTCATTTATTTATATCTGGTGCTTTAACCTCTAGATCCGATACCTCCCTCCCACCTCTCTAGGTCCCTGAGTCCCTGACCAAATTTATGGTAGCTCTACCAATAGTTTTTTTTTTTTTTTCTTTTTCTGAATACCCATTGCACTCAAAGCATTTTGTATTTTGATACTTGATTATATTCAGTTCATTTCTTTATAATATATTGTCTTTTGATCTGACAGGAGTGTCATGTGATTCCTGTCTTACATAGCTCCTGGCACAGTGCTGAGCATGTTGTAGTACTAAATACATTTTCTGTATAGAATGTGCACACTGATTTTAAAGTTTGTCCAAACTTTTCCATCTTTAAGAAGAAAAAGACGAAGGCCATTACTTTAATACTTCACATTTCTTAAAGGTTTAGACCTAAAATAGCAACAAACCTGGAAGTTACACACGGACCCCAAAGTAATAAAGTAGAAACATTGGAAGTTACCCGTGTAGTGACAGCAGTCTACAGAAAATAAGAGGGGCAATAATTGTGCAGGTTGTATGTTCCTTGAGGGCTCCATCTTAAGCAGAGTAGAAGAGAGTGGTAACTGTAAGCTCAGGAAAGAGAGGAGCAAAGAGTACAGGTAGTGGATGTGGAACGGAAATCAGTGGAGGTCAACAAGTGTGGCAGTATCAATAGATCTGACGTTGGATAAGACAGGAAGAACCAGAAAGGCAGGTGGGCACATTAGTGGAAGGCCAAAGAAGCCCTTGTCATGGGACATCCAGTTTGGGTGATAGTGACTGTGCCAGTTGTGATTTCTTTCCGTCCTTTTTTAACCCTGTAGCCATGGTTCCCTTATTAAAAATTCATCATCACCATTACTTTTAAAACAAATGAAATGACACAGACACTTGAATTAATGTGACACTGGCATTTTTCTTAGTCTTTTGTTCTAGAGCATATTTCTTGAGGTATAAGTGAGTTCCAGGCTCCTCTTTGCAAAGAGCATGCACGCCTCAAAACACAGGACAGACTGCATTAGGGAGGATATGGGAAGGGCAGAATCTCTGGAGACAGTAAATATTATGGACTATTTGTGCTCTCCCAAAATTCATGTGTGAGACCCTAATCCCCAAAGCGATGGTATTAGGAGGTGGGGATTTGCGAGGCAGTGACCTTATGAGTGTGGAGGAATGAGGGCCCTCATGAAGAGAGCTACTCCTACCTCTCTTTGCCATGTGAGGATACAAGGAGATAGCTGTCTGCCAACCAGGAAGAGTGCCCTTACCAGACATAGGGTCTGCCAGCACCTTGATCTTGGACTTTCTAGCTTCCAGAAATGTGAGAAATACATTTCTGTTTAAGCCATTTAGTCTATGATACTTGTTACAGCAGCCCAAAGTGAGTAAGACAATAAACAGTTCTAATTCTTTCTTAAAAGTGGCCCTGGAGATGAATGAGAGCTGATTTAATAATTTTTATTTTTTATTTTTTATTTTTTATTTTTTATTTTTTAATTTTTTTTATTATTATACTTTAAGTTCTAGGGTACATGTGCATAACGTGCAGATTTGTCACATATGTATACTTGTGCCATGTTGGTGTGCTGCACCCATCAACTCGTCAGCACCCATCAATTCATCATTTATATCAGGTATAACTCCCAATGCAATCCCTCCCCCCTCCCCCCTCCCCATGATAGGCCCCGGTGTGTGATGTTCCCCTTCCCGAGTCCAAGTGATCTCATTGTTCAGTTCCCACCTATGAGTGAGAACATGCGGTGTTTGGTTTTCTGTTCTTGTGATAGTTTGCTAAGAATGATGGTTTCCAGCTGCATCCATGTCCCTACAAAGGACGCAAACTCATCCTGTTTTATGGCTGCATAGTATTCCATGGTGTATATGTGCCACATTTTCTTAATCCAGTCTGTCACAGATGGACATTTGGGTTGATTCCAAGTCTTTGCTATTGTGAATAGTGCCGCAATAAACATACGTGTGCATGTGTCTTTATAGCAGCATGATTTATAATCCTTTGGGTATATACCCAGTAGTGGGATGGCTGGGTCATATGGTACATCTAGTTCTAGATCCTTGAGGAATCGCCATACTGTTTTCCATAATGGTTGAACTGGTTTACAATCCCACCAACAGTGTAAAAGTGTTCCTATTTCTCCACATCCTCTCCAACACCTGTTGTTTCCTGACTTTTTAATGATTGCCATTCTAACTGGTGTGAGATGGTATGTCATTGTGGTTTTGATTTGCATTTCTTTGATGGCGAGTGATGATGAGCATTTTTTCATGTGTCTGTTGGCTGTATGAATGTCTTCTTTTGAGAAATGTCTGTTCATATCCTTTGCCCACTTTTTGACTGGTACCAAAACAGAGATATAGACCAATGGAACAGAACAGAGTCCTCAGAAATAATACCACACATCTACAGCCATCTGATCTTTGACAAACCTGAGAGAAACAAGAAATGGGGAAAGGATTCCCTATTTAATAAATGGTGCTGGGAAAATTGGCTAGCCGTAAGTAGAAAGCTGAAACTGGATCCTTTCCATACTCCTTATACGAAGATTAATTCAAGATGGATTAGAGACTTAAATGTTAGACCTAATACCATAAAAACCCTAGAAGAAAACCTAGGTAATACCATTCAGCACATGGGCATGGGCAAGGACTTCATGTCTAAAACACCAAAAGCAACGGCAGCAAAAGCAAAAATTGACAAATGGGATCTAATTAAGGAGCTTCTGCACAGCAAAAGAAACTACCATCAGAGTGAACAGGCAACCTACAGAATGGGAGAAAATTTTTGCAACCTCCTCATCTGACAAAGGGCTAATATCCAGAATCTACAAAGAACTCAAACAAATATACAAGATTTAATAATTTTTCAAGCCTGCCATCCCTCCCAGTCTATTACTTTATTTCACCATTACCTATATTTGAATATCCTGCCATTAGTCATTAACTACTCATTAACACCTTGAGTTATAGACACACAGACACCAAGTATAGAGTTTCACCCAATAGATTATAAATTTTGTGAAGGTGGGCACAACACTCACTCCTCAGTGGAGAGACCAATGCCTTTGACACATAGCTGACATTCAATAAACATTTAATGAATGAAAAAATTCCTGCCATACAGAAAATCTTCCACTACATAATGATATTGATGGAAAATATATTAACATTTAAATACATTTGTACTCAGAGTCACTTTTTGTGGGAGTGGAAAGCTCTAGAACTTTGAGTAGTCTCCATTTGCATCACTGTGCACCCCACAAGCTTGTAAAGGCTGCAGTATGCAGTTGGATTAATCTGGGCATTAAACTCAAGGTAGTCATAAAGGTGCAGTACAAGGTGATGGTTACACTTATCATTAAAACACAATCATGTAATTAAAATAATCATGTTAATTAAAACGCAATCCTTAGAGGTTGGTTTACATGACATTTTGTTTACTGGAATACAAGGTAGTTGGGGTAGGTGGCCAAAATGATGTTTTATGCTGTTTTTCACTTAAAAGAAAAACAATAGAAGGCTTTTTTGAAGGGAAGGAGAATTTAAATTTTTCCATGTGCAGATTTTACCTTATATTTGGAATATATATGTTTATAACAATTATTTGTGTTCCATTTTATAAGGGGAGTAGCTAATCTAAAATATAAACCATTTTTGTTCTAATAGTGCAATTTATTTCCTTTATTAGAATAATTGATGCTTAGAGCCTCAAATTCAGGAAAACATATTAATGAATAATTCATTGCCTTCTAATTCTTATTTATGTGAGTAAAGCTGGAAGAGATAAAAGGCAAATCATGGGGAATTTTTCAGAAGAAAGGTCATTTTAGCAAAATATACTATCTCCTACTAAGATGGAAAAAAAATGCAAGGGAGTAGGAATACTGGAATGTGAGAAAAATATGCGCTTCGATTACAATGTAGCTCAGAAAAGAGCACACTTGTTGATCTGCCTTGAGATTAAATAGCCCTATATCATTTTGTTGAATTTCCCTTTCTGCTTGAACCTCTCACTTCTTCCTCTGGAGGTATTAGTAGTCCCTCAATCCGGTCCCTTTTCTTTCTTTTTTCTCCATTCACATTTTTATTGGTATTATTGTTTTCAATCACAAACTTACAGAAAGTTGGAAGTACAGTAAAATAATTATTTTTAAATCATTGAAAATAAGTTCCTGAACTAATGCACCATCACCTGTGAATATTTCCATGTGTATTTATTAAAAATATTCTACACATTCACAATGCAACCATTACAGTCAAGAAATTAGCCAATAATTTACTACCACTGAATTCTCAGATCCCTTTCAAGTCTTGCTAATTATCTCAATAATGTCCTT
The DNA here is from genome assembly GCF_009764315.1 of Trachypithecus francoisi. Lineage (NCBI taxonomy): Eukaryota > Metazoa > Chordata > Mammalia > Primates > Cercopithecidae > Trachypithecus > Trachypithecus francoisi. The sequence continues at coordinate 7,037,787 of NW_022681463.1, read as the reverse complement.
TATATTAACAGGATTGAGTTTCAAACCACAAGTTACATTTAGTTATGAAATCGCTTTAGTTTCTGTATTGGCTGGATAATGGCTCCAAAGTTAGCTGGTTCTAATCCCTGGAATCTGTACATGTTACCTTGTAAGGAAAAAGAGTTTTTGCAGATGTGATTAAATTAAGGTTCTTGACTTGGGAAGATTATCCTGGACTATCTGCGTAGGCTCTTAATCCAATCATAACTGCCGTAAAAGAGAAGCAGAGGGAGATTTGATACACACAGAGAGGAGAAGGATATGTGATGAGGGTGGAGACTGCAGTGACGAGACCATGAGACAAGGAAGCCGAGGAACACTAGCAGCCACAGAAACTAGCAGCAAGGGAAGACTCCTCCCCAGAAGCCTTTGGAGGGGGTGGTCCTGCTGGCACTTAATTTCAGACTGGTGGCCTCCAGAATGATCAGAGAATGAATTCCCATTGTTTTCATCTTCCAAGATTTTGGTAATTTATTACGGCTTTCATAGGGAGATAATACAGATTTTGGTAGAGGAAATGGGGAAGTAGCTTTGGAGTTAGATAGTGAATAAGGCTAGAAGACTTTTGAGAATTGTACTACAAAAAGTGTAGATTGCCTTAAAGAGACTGTTGGTAGCAATGTGGACATTAACTGGGCTTCTGGTGAGGATTCAGAAAGAAGTGAGGGGCATGGTAAGAGCGCCTCGATCATCAGCATTTTGGAGAAAGCTGAGGCCTGTAGTCCGTCCGGTAACATTACATGGTTCCTTTTTAATATCACTGGACTCTTTCACTAAAGGTGCTGTGCTTCTTAGGTCCAATAAGAGGAAGACGAGCTGAATGTTAGATTAGAATTGCCTTATTATAAGATGTCAATAAGTATACTTTACACATCAGAGGAGCCCTGAAATTAAAGAGCCTGCAGTCTAATCTTCCCTGTTCCACATATAAAATGAGAAATTTAAATAGAATATGTGGTGAAGCAGCCTCATATTTTCCTCCTTCCTTTCGGATTGTCAGAATAGTGATGCGGTTAACAATTTAATGTCAAGCTATATAAAATGTTTTATTTTTTGCCTACAAATGCGGTTTATATTTCTATCAAATGTCACAGTTTTCTCATAAAAAGTATCATTTTACTTAATGAGCTTATAAATATGATTGAACTGCTATTGAAAGAGATTTTTCTGTATAAGAAGTTGTGTGACCTTGGGATGATATATCACCTTTCAGGGCCTTGTGAAAAGTGGCTCTTTGGCTCAGTTGGTTCCAGTGGCCGCTTCTAGCAAGGGCTTTCTTTTTTTTTTTTTTTTTTTTGAGACAAAGTCTCCCTCTGTTCCCCAGGCTGGAGTTCAGTGGCATGATCTCGGCTCATTGGGTTCATGCCATTCTCACATGATCTCTGCCTCCTGGGTTCATGCCATTCTCCTGCCTCAGCCTCCCAAGTAGCTGGGACCACAGGCACCTGGCACCACGCCTGGCTAATTTCTTGTATTTTTAGTAGAGATGGGGTTTCACCGTGTTAGCCAGGATGGTCTCCATCTCCTGACCTCATGATTTGCCTGCCTCGGCCTCCCAAAGTGCTGGGATTACAGGCGTGAGCCACCGCGCCCAGCCTAGCAAGGGTTTTCTGTGATTCTGAGTTATATAGAAATCAAAAGCTATTTTAGATTTCCGCAAGGTTGATCAAAAGTATAGGATGTTTTCTTTGAAATATATGAATTTACTTTGAAAAAGAATGCTCATTGTAGTACATTATGGATAAATGCAAATTCAACTTTTGTTTACCTGGTTCTTTATCCACTCATAAGGAAAAAAAGACAATTTGTCAGCAATGTTTAAATGTATGTGTCTTGGATCAATTTAAATGCTATAGATACTCTGGTTTTACAGTCATATTCTAGAGCAAAGTGAACACTTGGAAGATGGCTATGGCATGGGATAATTCCTTTTTTGTAAAAACAGTTTTTACATCAAACTGTTTTACATCAAACTGTCTCTATCTCATCAGAGAAGTATCAAAAGAGATAGAAATTATTTTAAACAATGAACTAACTGGAAATTCTGATGTCGAAATGCACAATCACTGAAATGAAAAATTCACTAGACAGGCTTAACGGCAGAATCAAACTGGCAGAAGTAATCAGCAAACTTGAATATCGACTTCATAAAGTTTACATAAACTTGATCAAGACTAGGCAATCTGAAACACAGAGGGCAAAGAAGAATGAAGAAAAATAAGCAGAGCCTCAGAGAACTGCACCAACATATGCATAATGGTAGTGCCAGAAAGAGAGGAGAGAAAAGAGCAGAGAAAATATCCAAAGAAATCATGACCAAAAATTCCCCAAATTTGATCAAAAGCATCAATCTATACACCCAAGATCAAGGAACTCCAAGTAGGATGAGCACAAAGTGATCCATACCTAGAAACAGCATAGGAAAAGTGCTGAAAAACGAGAGAAAACATTGAATGCAGCAAGAGTAGAACAACTCATCATGTATAAGGGAATCCCCGATAAGATTAACAGCTGACTAATCTTCAGAATTGATTAGTGGAAGACAGAAAGTAATGGTATTAAATATTCCAAGTGCTGAAAGAGAGCTGTCACACAAGATCTTATATTCAACAAAACTTTCAGAAATGAACATGAAGCAAAATATTCTTAGAAACAAAAACATAATTTTTGTGAGCAGACCCACCATGCGAGAAATACTAAAGGAAGTCATTCACACTGAAAGTAAGTAATCATACATGGTAATTTGAACCCACACACAAAAAAACAAAAAGCACTGGTAAAGATAATTATGTAATTAGAAAAGACAGTATACATGCGTATTTCTTCTCTTTTTCTTAAATTCTGTAAATAACTTGCATAAAATATATATGCATAATTGTATTATTCAGTCTACAACAAATAAATATGTAATTTGATGATAAAAACAAAGGAAGTGGATAGGAGCAAAGCTGCCGTGGAATAATGAAATGATGTCAGATAGTAACTTGAATCCTTAGGGGAAAAAAAGTGGACCTAAAATGGTAAGTAAGAAGACTGTTATAACAAACTCTATAAATATACTTGCTTTGCTTTTATCTCTAAATCTCCTTAGTAAATATAAAATTTTATAAAGTAAAATTAAAAGAATTTTTTTTGGTTTTGGTTTTATAACATGAGTAGATGTTTATATGTATAACAATATCAAAAGAGGAAAGAGGGAAGAGAGCTATGTAGAAGTTACATTTCTGTATCTCACTGAAATTAAGTTAGTATAAATTTGAAGTAGATAAACTATGATAAGTATGGTAAGTCTTAGAGAAACCAATAAGGAAATCACTTAAAAATATATTGTGAGGCCAGGTGTGGTAGCTCTTCTAACCCCTTGAAAGGCTAAGGCAAGACGGTGAATTGAGGCCAGGAGTTTGAGAAAAACTTGGGCAATAGCAAGTCGCCATTTTCTACAAAAAAAAAAAAAAAAAAAATTAAAATTTGCTGGGCGAGATTGTAGTCCAAGCTACTCCTGTAATCCAAGCTACTCAGAAGGCTGAAGCAAGAGGATGGCTTGAGCTCAGGAATTTGAGGCTGCAGTGAGCAATGATTGTGCCACTGTCCTCCAGCTTGGGCAACCCTGTTTAAATATATATGTATATTAATATAGTAAATATAGCGAAAAAATATATACATAGTGAAAAAATTATTAAAGGAATTGAATTAAATAATGCTACACTCAAAAACATTAATGCAAAGTAAAGGAGTAAAGGAGAAATAGAGAAAACAAAAGGTATGAGACATATAGAAAACAAAAACTAAAATGGCAGATATAACTATACCAAATGATAACATTAAATGCAAATGGATTAAACAGTCCAGTTTAAAGTTAGAGATTGCTGACAATCAATTGGTGTGGGCAATAGGATTCCGCAATGTACTCTCTAGAGGACATACTTTATATTGAAAGATACAAATAGGTTTAAAGTAGAATAATGGTAAATGATATAACAAACGCAAGCAGTAACTATAAGAAAACTTAAGTGGCTGTATTTCTGTCAGACACTGTGGTAGGATGACTGAATATTCCCCAGATGAGATGGGGAGATTTTGCTGGATTATCAAGTGAGTTTCATGTAGTAACAAGTCATTATGAGGGTACCAGGATGTCAAAGTGATAAGTTGGAGATATGACAACAGAAGGAAGAGATTGTAGAGATATGAGGAAGGAATTACAAACCAAGAAATGCAGGCAGTTACTAGAAGTTTAGGCAAGTAAACTAATTCTCTCAGAGTTTGCAGGGGAACCAGCCTACCAACATCTTGAATTTAGCTCATGAAACTGATTTTTGATTTCTGACTGCAGACAAGTAAGAGAAGTAAGAGAATGAATTGATATCTTAAGCGACAAAATCTTAAAAAATGTGTTATAATACCAATATAAAATTAAGACAGGCAGTTTAGATTGTAAAAATAAAATGTTACCAAATATAAGGAGGATTATTTTATATTGATAAAGGGTCAATCCATCAGAAAGATATAACAATTGTAAACATGTACATCTAACCGTGGAGCCCTATAATACATAAAAGAAAAACTGACAAAAGTGAAAGAAAAAAATAGACAATTCAACGTGTCATAGACTTCAGTACTACACATTCAATAATGGATAGAACAAGTCAGCAGAAGACCAACAAGAAAATATAAAACTGATACAAACTATAAACCGAATAGACTTCACATACACAGATAGAATACTCTACACAAAAGCAGCAGAATACATATTCTTTTCAAGTGCGCATGGAAGATCTTTCAGGATTCCATAGGCTAGGTTATAAAATCAATCTTAGAAAATTTAAAACGATAGAAATAACAAAGCATATTCACCAAGCAGAATAGGATGAAACTAGAATTCAATGACAGAAAGAAATTTGAGAAACTCGCAAATATGTTGAAATTCAAGAACACACTGCTAAATAACTAGTGGGTAAAAGAAGAAACCACAAGGAGACTTAGAAAATGCTTTAAGATAAATGAAAATAAATATACAACACACTAAAACTTAGTATGCAGCTAAAAACAGGCATATAGCTTAGTGGGAAATTCATAAGTGTAAAATACCATATTTTTTAAAAGTTCTTTACTTGATAGACCAATATTCCATCTTGAGACACTAAAAGAAGAGCAAATTGAACACAAAGCAAGCAGATTAAAAATAATAAATATTAGTGTTCAAATTAATGAAATAAATAATAGTAAAACAATAGATAAAAATCAGTGAAACAAAAAGTTGGTTCTTTGAAAAAGACCAATAAGGTTGAAGAACCTTTTACTAGGCTGATGAAACAAAGAGAGAGAGAGAGAGAGAAAGAGAATAATTATGTTAATAACATCAGGAATGTAGGGGACATTACTGCTGAAACTAAAAGATTTAAAGAAATGTAGTAGTAACGACTTATCTGTGGGAGATATGTTCCAGAATCCCAAGTGGATGCTTGAAACCACAGATAATATTGAACTCTTTATGTACTATATTTTTTCCTTATATGTACCTGTGATTTATCAATTTGGCTCAGCACGGGATTAACAATAACTAATAAAAACAGAATAATTATAGAAATACACTGTAACAAAAATATGCAAATATAGTCTGTTTCTCTCTCTCTCAAAATATCTTATTGTACTGTACTTGCCTTTATTCTTCTTGTGATAATGCAAGATGATGAGCTGCCTACCCACTGAGAGAAAACGAGGTAAATGACTTGTGTGTTGTGGTGTGGCATAGTGTTAGGCTACTACTGATCCTCTGGTAATGTTAGAAGGACCATGTGTTTTGGGTGATCTCAGGTCATTGAGCCATGATAATATCAATGGTTGGATGTCAGGATAATCTGATAAGCAGGACAACTACTAATTGACTAATGTGTGGGTATAATATGCAGCACAGGGGATGATTTATGTCCTGGGATCAACTAGATGTGATGACACACATTTGTAGTCCCAGCTACTGGGGAAGCTAAGGTGGGGGGATCACTTGAGCCCAATAGTTCAAGGCTGCAGTGAGTTATGATTGCACTACTGCACTCCAGTGAGATTCCATCTCTATTAAAAAAAAAAAAGTGAGGCAGGATGACATGAGATTTTATCACACTACTTAGAATGGTGTGCAATTTAAAACTTATGAATTGTTTATTTCTGGCATTTTCTGTTTAATATTTTTGGACTGCAATTTACTGCAGGTAACTGGAACTATGGAAAGTGAAATGACAAGTTATGGGCAGGACTGTTGTACCATGAACAAACAACAAATTAGATAATTTAGATCAAGTGGGACAAAAGGTATAGAAAGATACAAGCTCTCAAAACTGACGGAAGAAGAAATTAAAAATCAGAATAGACCTGAAACAAGTAAAGAGACTGAATAAATAATCAAAATCCATCCAACAAAGAAAATTCTAATTTCAGATCCTTCATTAGTGAATTGTTCCAAACCTTTAAAGAAGATTTAACAGCAATCCTACACAAACTCTTCCAAAAAATAAAAGATGAGTGAACATATTCCAAGTTATTCTATGAGGTTAGTGTTACTCTGATACCAAACCCAGACAAAGAAATTACAAGACAGAAAACTAAAGATCAAGCTACCCATATAAACATAGGTACAAAATCCTCATAACATACCAGCCAACTGAATCCAGCAATATATAAAAGAATCAATTGCCATGACCAAGTGGCATTTATCACAGGAATGCAAAGATGGTTTAAACTCTAAGCATTCACTAATGCAATCCACCATATGTTTTAGTCCACTCGGGCTGACATGACAAAATACCACAGATTGATTCACTTAAAAAACAGACATTTATTTTCTCACAGTTCTGAAAGCTAGAAGTCCATGATCAAGGTGCCAACAAATTCAGTTTCTGGTGAGGGCTCTCCTCCTGACTTGTAGTTGATCACCTTCTCACTGTATTCTCACATGGCTTTTCCTCTGTGTATGCACAGAGAGAGAGAGAGAGATTTCTATTGTCTCTTCCTCTTAGAAGGACATCAGTACTGTGGGTTTACAACCCCACACTTATGCCTTCATTTAACCTTAATTACCTCCTTAAAGGCTCTATCTCCTTAAAAAAGAAAAAAGAAAAAAAAACAGTTAAAAAACTAGGAATAGACAGGAACTGACTCAGTATCATAATAAGCGTTTATAAAATACAGCCAACATCAGACCCAATGATGAAAGACTGAAATCTTCCCCCTAAGATCAGGAACAAGGCAAGAATATATACTCTTGTCACTTCTGTTCCACATTTTACTTGAGGTTCTATTCTGGACAATTAGGAAAGAAAATAAAATAACAAAGCATATAGATAAGAAAGGAGGAAGTAAAACTATATTAGCAGATCACATGATCTTGTTCATAGAAGATCATAAAGAAATCCACTAAAAAACACTGAAACTATCATGCATATTCAATAAGGATGCAAGATTGAAGATCAAGATGGAAATTAATTTTATTTCTGTATATTATTAATAAAATCCAATATGATGGGAATTATTGAGAGTTGATTTGTGTATGACAAAAACGATATACTGAAATTCTAATTTCTGGAACCTATGCATGTGACCATATATGAAACTGGGGTCTTTGAAAATATAATTAAGATGTAAGTTGAGATCCTGCTGAAGAAGGATGAGCCCTTAATTCAATATAACTGGTGTCCTTATAAATAAGAGTAGAAGAGACATGGATATATACACAATAAACAGTAGAACACCACATGAAGACACATAGACACGTGCACACACACACACACACACGATTGCCATGTGACAATGGAGGCAGAGATTGGAGTTGTGCAGCTTCATGCCCAGGAACTCCAAACATTCCCATGAATCATTTAGAAACTACCAGTGAAAGTATGGCCCTGTTTACACTTTGATTTCAGACTTCTCTTGTTTAGGACTGTGAGAGAATAAATTTCTGTGGTTTTAAGTCTCTCCGTTTTTGGTTATTTATTATGGCAGCCCTAATACAGATAAGGGAAGACTACTATACTCTCCAAAGATAGATCAATATGTTCCCCTATCAAAATCTAAGCTGGTGCTTTGTTATTTTTCTAGAAATGGACAAGCTGATCCTCAAATTTATACACAAATGCAAGGGACCCAGAATAGCCAGAATGATCTTAAAAAAGAATAACAAAATTAGAGATCTTATCTATGCTTATTTTGAAACCTACTGCAAAGCTACAATAATCAAGACATGCAGGCATAAGAATAGACATAAATCAATGGACTAGGGTTGAAATCATACAAACATATATTTACATTCAGCTGATGTTCTGGCAAGAGTTCCAGGACAATTCAATGGGGAAAGGAAACTCTTTGCAATAAATAGTGGTAATGTTAACATTCATGCAAAAGAATGAATCTATATTTCTACGTCATGCCATCCAAAAAGCAAATCAAAATCGAACAAAGACCTAAATTTAAAGCTAAAACGATGAAACTCTTTGAGGATAACGTAGGCATCACTTTGTGACCTTAGGTTAGACAATGGTTTCTTTGATATCATGACAAAAACATAAGTGACGAAAACAAAACAAACAAAGAAAAACATAAACTGGGCTTGATTTAAAAATTATGCTTTAAAGGACAGTATCAAAAGTGTGAAAAGACAACCTACAGTTTAGGAGAAAATGTGTGCAAATTATATACCTGATAAGAGACTTGTTTGTAGAATATATAAAGAGCACCTACAACTCAATAATATAAAGACAAACACACTAATTTAAAAATGGGCCAAGGATTTGAATACACATTATCCAAACAAGATCTACAGTTGGCCAATAAACACACAGGAGATGTACAGTGTCATCAGTCATAAGGAAATGAGAATCAAAACAATGAGATGCTATTTTTATACCTATTGGGATGGCCATAATAAAAAAACCACCAGCAAAAAGCAACTGTCAGTGAAGAAGTGGACAAATTTTGAACACTCATACACTGCTGGTAAAAGTGTAAAATGGAGCAGCCACTTTGGAAAACAGTTTAGCAATTCATAAAATCTTACAAATACAGTTAACACATGACCCAGGATTTATACTCCAGGAGAACTGCAACATATGTCAACACAAAAACTTATGCCTGAGTATTTATAGCAGCATTATTTGTAATAGCAAAAAGTAGAAACAACCCAAATGCCCATTAACTGATAATTGGATAAATTAAATACGGTAGATTCGTATGATGTAATGTTATTTAGCAATGAAAATGGAGTAATGATAGAGGCTGCAACATGCATGAACATTTAAAACATTATGCCAAGTGAAAGAAGCCAGTCCCAAAAGACCCATATTGTATGATACCAATGATTCAAAATGTCCATAATAGGTGACTCTACTGAGACAGAAAGTAGATCAGTGGTTGCTTAGAACTAGGGGCATCGGGAGAAATGAGGAATGACTGTTAATGGACAAAAGGTTTCTTTTTGGGGTGATGAGAATGTTCTAAAATGAACTGTTGTGATGGTTGCACAACTCTCTGAAAATACCAAATATTGAATTGTACCTTGAAAAGATTAAATAGTATTGCATGTAAACTGTATTTCAATACAGGTGTTATAATGAATGAGAAGATTTAGGGTTATTCTAGGTTAAAAAAAAGTTGAATTCAAATGATAGTAGTGGATCTGGAGAGGCGTAGAAAGATTCAAGATATACTTGAAATGTAACTGATTGGGAGTGGTGCAGGAAAGTATAAAATTAATGCTTCTATGTTTCTGCCTAGGAGAACACAAGGATTTGGGAGAAAGATGAGAAGTTCAAATCAGGTTTATGATGATTTTGAAGTGCCTATAAAACAAGGTATTGAACTTTTTTATTATTTGAAATGGTCAATTCTTGTCCTCTGCTTTGGTGATTATTCCACATAATGGGCCAGGGCCCATCTCCCACTATAGGATGCCCCTCTCACAGATAAGGCCCAGGTTTCATATATGACCTAGATTTTTTATTAACTTTCATTTCAGGTTCAGGGATAAATGTACAGGTTTGTTATATAGGCAAATTGCATGTCACAGGAGTTTGATTTACAGATTATTTTGCTACCCAGGTAATAAGTGTAGTGCCCAATAGGTAGTTTTTTGATCCTCACCCATCTCCCTCCCTTTACCATCAAGCAGGCCCAAGCACCTGTTGTTCCCTTCTTTGTGTGCACATGTACTCAGTTTTTAGCTCCCATTTATAAGTAAGAACATGTGGTATTTGGCTTTCTGTTCCTGTTCTAGTTGGCTTAGGGTAATGGCCTCCAGCTCTATCCATGTTGCTACAAAGCATATCATCTCATTCTTTTTTATGGCTGCATAGTATTTCATAGTGTATATTTACCACATTTTCTTTATCCAGTCTACAGTTGATGGGCATTTAGGTTGATTCCATGTCTTTGCTATTGTGAATACTGCTGTGATGAACATGCATGTGCATATCTCTTTATGGTAGAATGATTTATATTTCTTTGGGTATATACTGAATAATGGAATTGCTAGGTAGAATGGTAATTCTGCTTTGAGTTCTTTGAGAAATTACCAAACTGTTTTCCACATTTGCTGAACTAAATTGAATTCCCACCAGCAGTGTATAAGTGTTCCCTTTTTTCCCACAACTTCACTAGCATCTGTTATTTTTTGACTTTTTGATGATAGCCATTCTGACTAGCATGAGAGAGTATCTCATTGTGGTTTTGACTTGCATTTTGCTAATGATTACTAATGTGGAGCATTTTTTTCATATGTTTGTTGGCTATGTATCTCTTCTCTTCCAGGGTTTTTATAATTTTAGGTTGTTCATTTAAGCCTTTAATCCATCTTGAATTAATTTTGGGTTATAATGTAAGGAAGGGGTCCAGTTTCAGTATTCTGCATATGTCTAGTCAATTATCCCAGCACCATTCATTGACTAGAGAGGCCTTTTTCCCATTGATTGTTTTGTTGACTGTCAAAAATCAGATGGTTTTAAGTGTGGGGCATTATTTCTGGCCTCTCCATTGTGTTCCATTAGTCTGTGTGTCTGTTTTGCAACAGTACCATGCTGTTTTGGTTACTGTAGCCTTGTACTGTAGTTTGAAGCCAGGTAATGTGATGCCTCCTGCTTTGTTCTTTTTGCTTAGGGATTGCCTTGGCTATTCAGGCTTTCTTTTGGTACCATATGAATTTTAAAACAATTTTTTTTATAATTCTGTGAATAATTTCGTTGGTAATTTGATAGGAATATCACTGAATCTGCAATTGCTTTGGGCAGTATGGGCATTTAAAAAATATTGATTTTTCCTATCCGTGAGCATGGGAATTTTTTTTATTTGTTTGTGTCATCTTCGATTTTTTGTGCAGTGTTTTGCATTTCTCATTGTAGAGATTTTTTTTTCCTCCCTGGTTAGCTGTGTTCCTAGGTATTTTATTCTTTTTGTGGGTAAAGTGAGTCAGATTACATTCTTGATTTAGCTCTCAGCTTAGATGTTGTTGGTGTATAGGAATGCAATCGATTTTTGTACGTTGGTTTTGTGTCCTGAAACTTCATGGAAGCGGTTTATCAGATCTCAGAGCTTTCACACAGAGACTGTGGGTTTTTCTAGGTATAGAATCATATTGTCTGAAAACAGGGATAGTTTGATTTCCTCTCTTCTTATTTGGATGCCTTTTATTTTTTTTTTCTCTTGCCTGATTGTTCTGGCCAGGACTTTCAGCACTGTATCAAATAGGAGTGGTGGCAGAAAGTATCTTTGTCTTATTCCGATTTTTAAGGAGAATGCTTCTAGGTTTTTTTCATTCAGCATAATGTTGGCTGTGGGGTCGTCATAGATGGCCCTTATTATTTGAGATATAATCCTTCAGTACCTTGTTTATTGAGAATTTTTAACATGAAGAGATGTTGAATTTTATCAAAAATCTTTTCTGCACCTATTGAGATAATTATGTAATTTTTGTTTTTAGTTCTTTTTATGTCATTAATCACATTTACTGATTTGCATATGCTGAACCAACATTGCATCCCAGGGATAAAGCCTACTTGATTGTCATGGATTAACTTTTTGATGTGCTGCTGAATATGGATTGCTAGTATTTTGTTGAAGATTGTTTCATTTATGTTCATCGAGTTTTCTCTTTTCTATTAAATTTCTGTTGCCTGAAGTTGTCTGTTTTTCATCGTGTCTCTGCCAGATTTGGTGACAGTATGATTCTGGCCTCACAGAATAAATTAGAGAGGAGTCTCTTCTCCTCAAATTTTTGGAATACTTTGAGTAAGTATGGTTCCAACTCTTCTTTATACATCTGATAGTATTTGGCTCTGAACCTGCCTAGTCCAGGGCTTTCCTGAGTGGCAGACTTATTACTAATTCAATTTCAGAACTTGTTATTAATATGTTCAGGGTTTCATCCCTCTTGGTTCAACCTTGGGGGGTGGTATATTTCCAGAAGTTTATTGATTTCTTCTAGGTTTTCTAGTTTGTGTGCATAGAGGTATCATAGTACACCCCGAGGGGTTTTTGTGTTTCTTTGTGGTCAGTGATAACATGTGCTTTGTCATTTCTGATTGTGTTTATTTGGTTTTTCTCTCTTTTTTCTTTATTATTCTATCTAGCTAATGGTCTTTCTCATTAATTCTTTCAAAGAACAAATTCCTGGATTCATTGGTCTTTTTTTTTTTCACATCTCAATTTCCTTCAGTTCTTCTCTGATTTTGTTTATTTCTTATCTTCTGCTAGCTTTGGGGTTGGCTTCCTCTTGTTTCTCTAGTTCCTCTAGTTGTGATGTTAGGTTATTAAATTGAGATCTTTCTAACTTTTTGATGTAGACATTTAGTGTTATAAACTTCCCTCCTACAATGTGTTAGCTGTGTTCCAGATTTTCTAGTATGTTGTATATCTGTTCTCACTAGTTTCAAAGAATTTCTTGATTTATGCCTTAATTTTATTATTTACCCAGAAGTCATTCACAAGCAGGTTGTTTAATTTCCATGTAATTGTATGGTTTTGCATTTGTTTAAATGCAAATATAATTGTATGGTATAAAAATCAATACTATTAGTATTGTACTGTGGTCTGAGAGTATGCATGATGTGCTTTTAGTTTTTTAAAAACTTTGCTAAGAAGTATTTTATGTCCAGTCATGTGGTGAGTTTTAAAGTATGCGGATGTGCAGATGAGAATAACGTATGTTCCGTTGTTTTGAGATGGAGAATTCTGTAGGTATTTATTAGGTCCGTTAGGTCAAGTGTCGAGCCCAGGTTCTGAATGTGTTAGTTTTCTGCCTCCATGATCTGTTAATAATGTCAGTTTCTTTGTAGGTCTCTAAGAACTTGTTTTATAAATCTGAGTGCATCAGTCCTGGGTGCATATACATTTAGGATAGTTACGTCTTGTTGAATTAAGCTCTTTACAATTAAATCATACCCTTTTTCTTTTTTGATCTTTGTTTAGAGTCTGTTTTGTCTAAAATTAGAATAGCAACCCCTACTTTTTTCTGTGTTCCATTTGCTTGGTAGTATTTTCTCTATCCTTTCACTTGATTCTAAGAGTGTCATACAGGTGAGATGGGTCTCTTTTTTTTTTTTTTTTTTTTTTTGAGACAGAGTCTCGCTCTGTTGCCTGGGCTGGAGTGCAGTGGCAGGATCTCAGCTCACTGCAAGCTCCGCCTCCCGGGTTTACGCCATTCTCCTGCCTCAGCCTCCCGAGTAGCTGGGACTACAGACGCCCGCCACCTCGCCCGGCTAGCTTTTTGTATTTTTTAGTAGAGACGGGGTTTCACCGTGTTAGCCAGGATGGTCTCGATCTCCTGACCTCGTGATCCGCCCGTCTCGGCCTCCCAAAGTGCTGGGATTACAGGCTTGAGCCACCGCGCCCGGCCGAGATGGGTCTCTTAAAGACAGCGTATGTCTTTATCCAACTTACCACCCTATGTTTTTTAATTGGGGCATTCAGCCTGTTTACATTCAAGGTTAGTATTGGTACGTGAGGATTCGATCCTGTCATGTTGTTAGCTGACTACTATGCAGACTTGTTTGTGTGTTTGCTTTGTCACTAGTCTATGTACTTAACTGTGTTTTCAAGTAGCTGGTAGTTGTCTTTCCTTTCCATATTTAGCATTCCATTTAGGATCATTTGTAAGGCAGGTCTGGTATTAACACATTCCCTTAGCATTTGCTTGTCTTTAAAGGATCTTATTTCTCCTTCACTATGAAACTTAGTTTGGCTGGATATGAAATTCTCATTTGGAAATTCTTTCTTTGACAATGCTGAATATGGATCCCTAATCTCTTCTGGCTTGTAGGGTATCTGCTAAAAAGTCCACTGTTAGCCTGATGGAGTTCCCTTTGTAGGTTACCTGCCTCTTCTTTCTAACTGTCTTTAACATTTTTTCTTTCATTTCGACCTTAGAGAATCTGATGACTGTTTGTCTTGGGCATGGCATTCTTGTTAAGTATTTTATTGTGCATTTCCTCAATTTAAATGTTGGCCTCTCTAGTGAGGTTGGGGAAATTTTCACAGATTATAGCCTGAAATACTTGTTCCAAGTTGCTTGCTTTCTCCTTGTCTTTCAGGAATTCCAATGAGTTATAGATTTTATCTCTTTATACAATCTCATATTTCTCAGAGATTTTGTTCATTCTTTATTTTTTAATTTTTGTTTGAGTGAATTATTTCAGAGAACTGACTTCTTAGCTTTGAGATTCTTTCTTCAGCTTGGTTAATTTTGCTGTCAATACTTGTGATTGTATTCTGAAATTCTTGCAGTGAATTTTTCAGCTCTATAAGATCAGTTTGGTTTTCTTACAATGGCCATTTCGTCTTTCGTCTCCTGTATTGTTTTATTGTATTTCTTAGAATCATTGGATTGGATTTCAACTTTCTTCTGAATCTCCATGATCTTCATTCTTATTAATATTCTAAATTATATTTCTGTCATTTCAGCCATTTCAGCCTGGTTAAGAACCATGTCCGGGAACTAGTGTGGTTATTTGAAGATAAGAAGACACTCTGGGCCGGGCGCGGTGGCTCAAGCCTGTAATCCCAGCACTTTGGGAGGCCGAGATGGGCGGATCACGAGGTCAGGAGATCGAGACCATCCTGGCTAACACGGTGAAACCCCGTCTCTACTAAAAAATACAAAAAACTAGCCGGGCGAGGTGGCGGGCGCCTGTAGTCCCAGCTGCTTGGGAGGCTGAGGCAGGAGAATGGTGTGAACCCGGGAGGCGGAGCTTGCAGTGAGCTGAGATCCGGCCACTGCACTCCAGCCTGGGCGACAGAGCGAGACTCCGTCTCAAAAAAAAAAAAAAAAAAGAAGACACTCTGACTTTTTGAGTTGCCAAAGTTATTGCACTGGCTCTTTCTCATCCATGAGTAGATGTTCCTTCAGTTCTTGAAGTTGCTGGCCTTTGGATGTCTTTTTTTTCTTTTATCTTCTTTGACATCCTTGGGGATTTGATTGTGAGATAAGGTGGGTTCAGTAGACTGTCTTCATTTCTTGAAGATTTCAGGGGGCCAAGGCTAAGCTCAACACTGCTTGGAAGGGTCCTCTAAATCTTGGGGGCTGGTATCAGGCCCCCAGCTTTGTTCTCTGGCCCCTTGAGGTTAGAAACCTGCTACGCTGGAGGGATTGAGGTGTTTCTGGACCACTGTCCAAACCATGACAATGGGTGTTGCCAGACAAAGTGCTTTGTTGGGTGGTGGTAGCGGGACTTATGCTTGTTCACTTGTGCCAGCAGTTGCAGCAGCACAGTGTGGTGCATGCTCATAGGCTGGGTCTGGGCTGCTGGCAGGCACAGGGCTTCTGGTGGCTGTGAGGTTTTTCACAGCACCAGCAGTTGTAGTCCATCAGGGGGCTGTTGAGGGCAGGCACCCGGTGTCCATGTGCATGTTTGCACTGGTGGCAGTGCTGGTGCAGCATTGGGGAGCTGATCAGTGTGGGGCTGGTGGCCTCTGTGCATGCATTCACACTGGCAGTGGTGGTGGTGTGGGGCCAGGGGGTGGGTCATTGGTGCATGACCTAGATTTTACCAGTCAGAGACACTTGCTCTGGAATTTGAGAAGGAAACTAATGACATGCAGAAGGAAGACTACATGAAGTCTATGTTGAGGCAAGCAGTAGCCATGAGCCACAGCAGAAGTTGGATCTGGATTACAGAGCCTCTGGCTCCTGAAGGTTCAGCAATAGGTCTCCAGAGGTATGAATGCAAATGGTAGTACAAACTGAAGGATCTGTGCCTAGTGATAACAGCTGTGGTATTTTTATAGGCTCACTTTTGCACTGTGATTGGGAAAGACTTCTTTGTAATAATTATGTCATCTTGGAGCATGCATCTCCAGTCCTTTCAAGAGATTCTGGGCATCACCCCAAATCCCTTTAATAAAATATTTTTCTATTTAAATTAGGTAGATATAGTTTATGTTGCTTTCACCCATGAGAAAGCCGAATGATACAATATCCAATAAGAGATGCTGAATAAACTAATAGATTTTGGGAGAGAGACTTAAGCTGAAGATTGGTTTTCAGTAGTTATCAATGACACCACAAGAGTGGATGGGTACACAACAATACGCATGTTCTTAATATTACTGAATTATATTTTGAAAAGTGGTTAAAATGGTAAATACTATGGTGTGTGTGTGTGTGTGTGTGTGTGTGTGTGTGTGCATGTCTGTGTGTATTTCCACAATAATAGGGAAAAGAATGCATAGGAAAGTTGGAGGCAACAGTATGAAAGGAAAGGATAATATAAGAAATAATCTAAACATTTGAGCCTTAAAGGGTAAAAGAACAGAAAAAGATGTTCCTAAAGGGGAATGAAAATAACACATTATATTCAACTCTTCACACAGTAATTGGCATTTGATAGTTTGGATCAAGTAAACTACATATTTACTTTACATGCCACCAAAAGCAATTGACTACTTTCTGAAACACTTCCGTTAACATACATCTGTTAACATACAATTCAATTCAATTTTTTTCTTTCAAGTAAGATTTGTTATTTTGGATGATGGATTTTGGTCATGTTTATTGACAGGTATTATCAACAACCTTTACTACTATTGGATTTCTTCACCTTTATTTACTTAATAATGTCAACTCCGCTAGGTTAAAAATAAAAATAGCAATAGACTTGATCTTTATGTTTTTTTCATTACCTTAGCTTGATCCTTAAAAGTGGCAGAGGAGAACATATTTATGATAAAGATTAAGCTAGAGAGGGATTATGGCATTTATAGTTAGACTTTCTGTTACTTTTAATTTTTTTAGACTTGGAATTATAATCACTAATTGTGACAGAATAGCCTAAAATGTCATATACATAGAGTCATATATATATACTATGTATACTGTTATATATAGTTTATATATAATATATAGTATATATACTATATATTAACATTTTATATGTAATATATAGTATAGTATATATACAGTATAATACAATATACTATATGTAGACACTATATATCCAATAGTACTTATATATTATATATAATACATATGCAACACGTATATATGTATACATATCATATATACTATGGCATGTGTTATATAGTTATGTTATATACCATATATATTACATATGCTATAGTATATATACTATATATTAACATTTTATATGTAATATATAGTATAGTATATATACAGTATAATACAATATACTATATGTAGACACTATATATCCAATAGTACTTATATATTATATATAATACATATGCAACACGTATATATGTATACATATCATATATACTATGGCATGTGTTATATAGTTATGTTATATACCATATATATTACATATGCTATAGTATATATACTATACATAAATACACTCTATAGTGTATACATACTATATAGACTATATAGTATATATAGAACATATACAATTATATATTACATAGTGTATATGTACATTATATGTTATATACATTATATAATATAGTATATATACTATACATAAATACACTCTATAGTGTATACATACTATATAGACTATATAGTATATATAGAACATATACAATTATATATTACATAGTGTATATGTACATTATATGTTATATACATTATATAATATAGTATATAGAATACATAGTGTGTGTATGCATATATTATACACATACACAGACAAAAATATGAGTGAACTTCAAGAAGTTCGTGGAAAATGGAATTTAGAGATAAAATTTTAAAAATGTAAACTATATTTTTAAACATAAGTTCCATCAAGAACATTTTTGTAAGCTGTGATTATCAATCATTTAGTCCATTCCTAAAAAGCTGAGGGTCCTTTAACCATTTCAATACAATCTTTTTTACATTATTAAGAAGAAAAATTGGTGCTCTTTCCAGAATTTTTTAGATTAGAAAACAAAAAGGAAGCCAAAAAGTGCCAAATCAGGACTGTAAAATGAATGCCTAATGATTTTCCACTGAAACTCTTGCAAAATAGCCCTTGTTTGATGAGAGGAACGAACAGGAGCATTGCTGTGTTGGAGGAAGACTCTGGTGTTTTTATGCTAAAGCTTTGGCTAACTTTTTTAGAAACTCTCCTAATAACCAGATGCTATTTTTTTTATCCTTCAGAAAGTAAACAAGCAAAATGTCTTGAGTACCCATCAAAACTGTTGCCATGACGTTTGCTCTTTATTGGTGTCCTTTTGCTCTGAGTGGACCACTTCTACCTCTCAGTAACCATTGCTTTGATTGTGTTTTGTCTTCAGAATTTTACTGGCAAAGCAACGCTTTATCTACTTTTACAGTTCCTCAGAGGAGTGCTTTAGGATCTTGATGCTGCTTGCCTAAAATTTTCATTGTAAGCTCTGCTGTTTTCTGCAGCTGATCTGGGAATAACAGTTTGAGTACCCGTTGAGTGGAAAGTTTGCTCAACTTTAATTTTTTACTTATAATTTTGTAAGCTGAACCCTTTAAAATGTCTATGATTTCTGCTGTAGTCATCAGTTCTCTTCAATTAGAGCATAAACTTTTTTTAAATACTCACAAATTGATGTAAATAGTCTGCCATAGCAGGCTTCATCTTCAACATCATCTTGTCCTTTCTTAAAGTGAGTTATCTATTTGTAAACCACTGATTTCTTTGGGGCATTGTATTAGTCCATTCTCACACTGCTAATGAAGATACACCCAAGACTGGTAAATTTATAAAGGAAAGAAGTGTTTTCTTTGTTTTTTTTTTTTTGTTGTTGTTGTTGTTGTTTTGTTTTGTTTTGAGATGGAGTCTTGCTCTGTTGGCCAGGCTGGAGTGCAGTGGTGTGATCTTGGCTCACTGCAATCCCCACCTCCTGGTTTCAAGTGATTCTCCTGCCTCAGCCTCCTGAGTAGCTGGGATTATAGGTATCTGCACCAAACCTGGCTAATTTTGGTATTTTTAGTAGAGATGGGTTTTTTACCATTTTGGCCAGGCTGGTCTTGAACTCCTGACCTCAGGTGATCTGCTTGCCTCAGCCTCTTAACGTGCTGGGATTACAGGTGTGAGCCACTTCTCCCAGCTGGAAAGAGGTTTAATTGACTCACATTTCAGCAGGGCTTGGAGGGCCTCAGGAAATTTACAATCATGGTGGAAGGGGAAGCCAACATGCCCTTCTTCACATGGCAGCAGCAAGGAGAAGTGCAGACTGAAGTGGAAGAAAGGCCCTTAAAAAACCATCAGATCTCATGAGAACTCACTCACTATCACAAGAACAGCATGGAGTTTACCACCCCTATTATTCAATTACCTCCAACTGGGTCCCTCCCATGACACGTGGGGATTATGGGAACTACAATTCAAGATGACATTTGGGTGGGGACACAGCCAAACCATATAATCCTACCCCTGGCCCCTCTCAAATCTCATGTCCTCACATTTCAAAACACAAACATGCCTTCCCAACAGTTCCCCAAACTCTTAACTCATTTTAGCATTAACTCAAAAGTCCAAGTCCAAAGTCTCATCTGAGATAAGGCAAGTCACTTGTACCTATAAGCCTGTAAAATCAAAAGCAAGTTAGTTACTTCCTAGATACAGTGAGGATACAGGTATGGGTTAAATACACCTGTTCAAAATGGGGAAATTGACCAAAACAAAGGGGCTAAGGCCCCATGCAAGTCTAAAATCAAATAGGGCAGTCATTAAACCTTAATGTTCCAAAATGATCTCCTTTGATTCTGTGTCTCACATCCAGGTCATGCTGATGCAGGAAGTGGGCTCCCATGGCCTTGAACAGCTCCACTCCTGTGGCTTTGCAGCGTATAGCACCCCCGGCTGCCTTCATGACTGGAGTTGAGTGTCTGCTGCTTTTCCAGGTACATGGTGCAAGCTGCTGGTAGATCTACTGTTCTGGGGTTTGGAGCTCTTTTCACAGTTCCACTAGGCAGTGCCATAGTGGGGACTATGTAGGGGGGGCCCAACCCCACATTTCTCTTCTGCACTGCCCTAGGAGAGGTTCTCCATGAAGACCCCACCTGGTCATCCAGGCATTTCCATACATCCTCTGAAATCTAGGCAGAGGTTTCCAAACCTCATTTCTTGACTTTCGTGCACCTTCAGGCTCAACACCACATGGAAGGTGCCAGGGCTTGGGGCTTGCACCCTCTGAAGTCATGGTCTGAACTGTACTTTAGCTCCTTTTACCCATGGCTGGAGCAGCTGAGATGCAGGGCACCAAGTCCCTAGGCTGCACACAGCATGGGGGTCCTAGGCCCAGTCCAGAAAACCATTTTTTCCTCCTAGGCTTCTGGGCCTATGATGGGAGAGGCTGCCATGAAGGTCTCTGACATGCCCTGGAGACATTTTCCCATTGTCTTGGTGATTAACATCCATCTCCTTGTTACTTATGCAAATTTCTGTAGCAGGCTTGAATTTCTTCTCAGAAAAATTTTTTTTTCTTTTTTATTGCATCATCAGGCTGCACATTTTCTGAACTTTTATGTTTTGCTTCCCTTTTAAAGATAAGTTCAAATTCCAAACCATATCTTTGTAGATAGATAAAACTATATGCTTTCAATGCACTCAAGTTACCTCTTGAATGCTTTGCTGCTTAGAAATTTCTTCCACCAGATACACTAAATTATCTCTCTCAAGTTCAAATTTCCACAGATCTCTAGGGCAGGGGGAAAAAATGCCACCAGTCTCTTTGCTAAAACACAGCAAGAGTCACCTTTATTCTGTTTTCCAGCAATTTCCTCATCTCCATCTGAGACCACATCATCCTGGACTTCTTTGTCCATATCACAATCAGTATGTTGTTGAAAGCCATTCAACAAGTCTCTGGGGAGTTCCACACTTTCCCACATCTTCCCGTCTTATTCTGAGCCCTCCAACCTCTTCGAACCTCTGCCTGTTACCCAGTCCCAAAGTCACTTTTACATTTTTGGGTATCTTTACAGCAGTGCTCCCTCTCTATGGCACCAATTGAGTGTTCTCATGCTGCTAATAAAGACATACCCAGGACTGAGTAATTTATAAAGGAAAGAGGTTTAATTGACTCACAGTTCAGCAGGGCTGAGGAGACCTCAGGAAACTTACAATCATGGTGGAAGGGGAAGCAAACACATCCTTCTTCACATGGCAGCAGCAATGAGAAGTGCGGAACAAAGCGGGGTCAATACCCCTTATAAAACTATCAGATCTCGTGAGAACTCACTATCATAAGAACAATGTGGAAGTAACTGCTCCCATGATTCAATTACCTCTCATGGGGTCCCTCCCATGACACGTGGGGGTCATGGGAACTGCAGTTCGAGATGAGATTTGGCTGGGGACACAGCCCAGATCATATCAGGCATTGTCCCCATAAGCTTTTCATAAAACGTCATCAATGATTTCATCATTCTTCCAAAACATCAGTGATTTCACCATTCTTCCACCCAAGCTTCACCAGAAATTTGATGTTTGTTCTTGCTTCAGTTTATAGAATTCTTGTTGCTCTGACTGAGCTCTTTTCTTTTTTTTTTTTTTTTTTTTTTTTGAGACGGAGCTCTTTTCAAACTGATGTCATATTCTTCTCAGTGCCTCAAACTGGATCTTATTTAGACATATTATAACAAGTTAGCATAAGTTTATTTTGATACAAAAGAAATTTGAAATCCATGTAGTTTTAATATGCAGTTTTTGGAAACAGGATATTCATCTGGTTTGTACATTGCATTTCAGTTTTATACTTTATTTTATAATACAGTTATAATAGATTATATCTATGCAAAATCACCTTAAAAAGTAGAATAGTTCATGAAACAAGAATAAAAAATCCAAAGAAAAGATCATGTATTAATTAGAGTGTGGATTGGTCAGTAAAAGTGGCTTAGTAAACAAAAATCAGATTGACAGAATATTTTACCATGTCCTTGTGGAGGAATTAAGTTTATCAGGGTAGCTTGGTTGATAATAACTATGAAATTAATCCAACTAAATCCCCTGGTCAACTCAGCAAGCTTGTACTTCTAATTTTACCCCACTAGTATATTTGCCCATGAATCAGCATATTTGAGAAAATTTGCTGATCAGTGAACAAGAACTGGTTTTTGTATATAAAGTCTACAGCTTTATTTTACATTGTAGATAAAGTAGCATTTGTATTGTACTTAAAGAAAAAATTTAAACATCATTTCTTTAAATGTCATGATTCATCACTGATTATTAGGGAAAATACAAATCAAAACCACAATGCACTATCACCTCAAAACCATTAGGATGGCAAACATAAAAAAAAAAAAAACAAATGTTAGTAAGAATGTGGAAGAAATTGAAACTCTTGTGAATTTTTGATGGGAATGCTAAATGATGTAGCCACTATGAAAATAGTATAGCAGTTTCTCAAAATATTAAAAATAGAATTACTATATGTTTCAGCAATTATACCTCTGGGTATATATCCAAAAGAATTGAAAGCAGAGCCTCAAAGAGATATTTGCATACTCATGTTCATAACAGCATTATTCACAATAACCAAAAGGTGGAGGTCACCCAAGTGAACACTGATGAATGGATGAACGAAATATGATAGAATTTTCCAGAGTAAAAGAAAAAGCTGGAGATATATATATACACACACACACGTATATATATACACGTGTGTATATGTATATATGGGGAGTTGCTCGTTCAGTGGGCATAGAGTTTCATTCTTGAAAGCTAAAACGATTCTGGAGATTGATTGCACAGCAATGTGAATATACTTTACTGAACTGTACACTTAAAAATGGTTAAGATGGTATCTTTTAAAGTTTTGTTTTTTTAAATCACATTTTAAAAATCCAGGGCTGGAAGAGACATTGTAAGCAAAGAAGACAGTCCTGGGAATCCAAACACCTTTCTCTGCCACCAGTTAGAGTGGAAAAGACCTTACAGAAAAGATAACATCTTTTCACAAAGAATAAATAGATAAGACTCAAGAGTCAAATGACTACATATAGTTGAACAACTGAACCAGAACCCATTTGTTTCTGAGTGCTAGTCCAGGACTTTGTTTCACACACTGCTGTCCTCTTAAGCCTTCAGTAACACACAGATCCTCTTTGAAGTGTAAAATTCATGACCTACAGAAGTTTACAAAATGTAATAGGTTCCCTTGTTTGGGACAGAGTGAGAATTATAAATTCACAAGTCAATGATATTAAAGAGAAATTGCAGAGTCACTTTAAAAATAATGAAGATGGTAAATTGTATAATATATGTGTATTTTACCACATTTTTTAAAGTCAAAACGTGCTTTTGATAAAGGATTGAAGATTAGTGTTCTGAAATGCTGAATTTTTAATAGTCACTAGTAGAGTACAGTTTATACTTATTTGATTTGACTTGTTATCCTTGGTTAATTGTTGCTAGTGTTGGTGGTTGATAGTGATAATGAGATTTTCACATGAATTTTACACTGCGCCACTTGTCCTGAGTGTGGAAATATCAACATTGGTCTGGATTGTGTTTAAATTTTGAAATTGTTGAAAGCTCATTATTCAACTTAAAGTATGTAAACAACTGTTGCCATGAGATAACAGATTATGCTTTTGGTTAAAATTCTGGGAATCACCCACCAGTTTTTGTTTACTTTTTAATAACCAGAGGCTTATATTTAAAATAGACAAAAAATTAGCAAGTGCATTTTAAATTTAGTAAATTTAGAAGTAACCAACGACAAGTACAATCATGAACTCATACTGTCTCCACTACTAGACATGTTTTATGACTGTCTGAAAGTATCTAAAACAGATTTTAGGAGCTTTCATATAAATTATATTTCTGTTTTAGCAATCAGTCATGGTAATAAAACAATTTGAGGACAAGAGTATTTATATTTGAGTAGCAGAAAAACACAAGAGAAATCTTTGAACCCTCATAGAGTACTAAACAAAATAGAATTTAATTTTACTTGACATCATGTACACACACACACACACACACACATGCATACACACACACACTTTTTCTATTGTGTTTTTTTTTTCACCATGGATACCATGGATAAATGCTCAGTAGTGAGACTGTTGAGTTGAAGTGTAGATATGTTTTTAATATTTCTAGTATCATTAGATTGGCTTCCAAAACAACCTTATTATTTTACATTTTCAAGCAAACCACCATGGCATGTGTATACCTGTGTAACAAAACTGCACGTTCTGTACATGTAAACCAGAACTTAAAGTATGTATATGTATGTATATGTATATATATATAAAAAATAATCTTTGCTCACATTTTAACTAACAATATATAATTAATCATCAGGGTTAACTATCTTTATTTAATTTCATTACCTGGATTATTTTGGCTTATTCCTTTTTAAATTTCTTTGGATGATTATTAATTATTTTGAACATCATTGTGTTTATATTATAGCTTTGTTTTCAATGCTATAACTTTTTAATGAGTACTACTTTGGCTCATATGTTTGGTATAAGTTGTTTTCCCTTTTGTGACTTTCTAGGTAATTTCTGACCTCAGTTTTGCATACTTCTTTGATACAAACTTGACCTGTGAATGTATTTTTACATTTTCAAGTAAGCAACTCTTTGATCATCTTTTTGTAATGATTTCTATTTTTATGAGATTATTTCAATAAATGGGATATATCACTTAGGTATTACTAAGTAATAAACCACCCTACTTTAGTGTCCTATAACAGCTCCCCTTTATTATTTCTGTAATTCTGTGAGTTTTTCAGGTGGCTCTTGTGCCAGCTTCACCTGAGTTCATGTGTGTGGCAGCATGCCTCTGACAGCCAGGCTGGCTGGAGGTTCAAGATAACCTCACCCACACATTTGGCAGTAAGTGCTGGCAGGTGGTTCAGGCACTTTAGTGGCTTTCAATGTATCTTCTCATCCTCCAGTAAGCTAGACTGACTTCCAGTAAGCTAGACTTTTTGCATGCAGGTCTCAGGGAGGTAGTCCATGAGAGTGAAAACTAAACCTAGGTCATGCCTGTGTGTTCTGTTGGTCAAAGCAAGCAATTCACAAGGTCAGTTCAGATTTAGGGGGTAAGGAGACAGACCAACCTTATTATCAGTCACATTGCAATTAGGCATGCCACCAGAGAGCAGTTCTTCCAGTCTTTGCAAACTATCCACCATGGTAGCCTGTAAAAGACTACTTTTTAAAGTTGTCCATTTTGATTAAAATTTTAAATATCCCTTGTACATTTGGGGAAAAGTTATCTTTTTGATAAACATAATTTATTATCTCCCTCTCGTTTTTGATTATCTTTGCACTGAATGTTCTAATGCTAAATAATATAGCGTCATTAACCATAAAACTAAAACTACAAGAAAAACAATGGGAAATACACAGGAAAAATCAGTAGATATGGGAAATTTTACTCATCTGTATTATTCTATGTCATCATATAAACAAAAATGGAGATATTGTAGACTAAAATAATAAAATTATTAAGGATATCCCTTCTTTTCAAGTAGCTATGTTGTATTCACACAAATGACAATACTATTAATCCCTAAAGAAACTCTGATTAAGCTTTATAAGTAGAAATAGTGAGAGAAAATAATCTGAATGCAATACAATAAAATAGAAGTTAGTGAGAAAAATGAAAAAAAATTCTGGAAATTAAAACAAATTAACAAATATCTCTTAAATAACTTTTAAGTCAAATTGGAAATCCAAAGAAAATTTTTAGATTAATTTATATTATTAATATTTTCTAGAAAATAATCAGCACAATATATAAAAAACAATAATAATAAAACACAATACATACCTGATATCATTGAATTTTACTAAGCAATGCTCTTAGGAAATTTAATAGCCTATCAACAAATAAGAAAGGAAATGAATGTTTGAACACTCAACTGAAGAAGTCAGACTGAAGAAAACAACAAAACAAACTTAAGTAGAATGAGACAAATCATAATGATAATAGAACCATCTGCTGATTACTTATATGACAGTAACAAAGCAGATACATTTTAGCTATTCTTTCAAGAATAAAAGGAGAAATCATATGCATACAGTTTTTTTAAATGCATAACCACAGATACAAAAGAAATGGAAAACCAGATGAGAAACTATTTTGTATAAATTTATCAAGTAAAAACCGAAATCATTTAAAATGATCTTATACAATAGAATTTAACTCCATGACACAGGAGTTTTCTTTTTTCTTTCTGACTTTTTTTCTCTCTGTTTTAATTTTTGTATGCCTAGTACCTAGAACAATACTGAAAGAGTGAATGGTGAATATCCTTCCTCTGCAATTGGTTTACCTACTTTGTTATTTCATTTTTTTTTGTACTCAAGAGAAATGCATGTATACTTCAATTTCCCCTTAATTTTACTGCACAAATTTATTCATAATATCCTCTTACCTGTTTAAGATCTGTAATAGCTCTAAAATGTCCTGCTTTTAAAATTTCTGTTATTAAATTTCATACTTTCTCTCTTTTTACTTTGTCTTACTACAAATTATTCATTTTATTTGTTATTTCAAATAACCAATTTTTAATTCTCTTTATTGTATAGTTATTTATTTCATTAATCTCTTTTATATTTTTTACTCCTTTTAGCTTAATTTGTTTTCACCTTTTAACTTGTCAGGGCTTTGTGAACTGTATGCTCAGATTATTTCTTTCCATTCTTCTTTTTAAAACATGCCATCACAATACCATTTTTTTCTCAAAAAAATAGCTTTAAATGCATTTTACAAGATTTTATATACTTTATTTTCATCATATCCCAACAACTCTTTCTATATTCAGTAATACCATCAGACCTTACCTGGGTCAATTTTTCTCAGTACTTCTCCCTCCCTCCCTCCCTCCCTCCCTTCCTTCCTTCCTTCCTTCCTTCCTTTTTCTTTCCAAAAAGCTACCCATACAGATTTTCTCAGCATTTTAACCTATGACTTGATAAGCACTTTCAAACTGTAGTTTCAGGTCTTTCATAGCTTAAGAAGCATTATTATTTTCTCCTGTAAGTTTGTATGTCATTGCCTCTGTTTAATGTATATCCTCTCCCTCCTTTTATGTTCCCGTTTTTCTTGCATGTGAGTTGCAAAGCCCTCTGAGTTTTGAGATTTGACTTCTGTTTGAGCCTGCAGGCCAGTAACTCAGTGCTCAAAAGTGACCACCCTTTTCTTCAATGCACATATTAAATTGTTTAATTGAAAACAGAGATATTTTTTAGTTCCTAAAAATTTCTTCGGTTTAATCTTAAATCCTCTATTAGTTTTTAAAATTCAAATTGCTGTCCCGACCCGCGGGATGAACAACGCAGACCCTGGAGGAGGGGGTGGGAATGGAAAGAGACAAGAGACACAAGAAATGGAGACAGACAGTGCTCTGATCAAGTCTCGTTTAATGGTGGAAAAGCAACGCCTTATATAGGCTGACAATAGGGGGAAGGGCTAGGAGCAGGCGGGGAATGAAAGACGTCACCGGGCGCATGCTCGGTAGGCTTAGTCTCTCCCGGGCGCGGGAGGTAATTTACCCGCCGGCGGAAAAAGTTCGCCGGCGCGGGAAGGTTTGATGATGAAGAACCAGGAAGTGCGCCATCTTGTCTCCGCAATGTGGAGCTTAAGCAACAGAGGCCACAGCAATATCCGGGCTACACGGCTCGGACAGGTCCCCCTTTTTTATTATATTATTAAACGACTAGAAGATATTCCCTCGGGAACTGCGCCTGTCTTAGGTTGGAGTGACACATCTCTTCACTGGTACCCGTCATGGGATTAGGCAGTAGCTATGACGGCCCTCCTGTCTTAGGTTAGTGAGGGATGACACTCTCTTACCCGTCATTGGCTGTCCAGTTCAGCGCACAAGGAAGGTGGTTTATAGCAAGTGTAAGTATGGACCACCGTGATCTTCTTGTTCAAGGCGATGATAATGGACCTGTATGGGTTTGGCTTGGATTGCCTCGATTTGTTGCTTAATGAATGTCATGAGCTTATTGAAGATTATAGGTCCTAAAGAAAGTAACAGCAATAAACAAAGCAAAGGGCCTAACAAGGGTAAAATATAGGGGAGGAGTCCATGGAAACCAGTCCAAAATGGGTTTTCAATCATTTCTTTCCGTCGTTTTTTCCAATCTTCTTGCAGTCGTTTGATTTTGTCTCTGACGATCCCGGACTTGTTGGCATAAAAACAACACCTTTCCTGTAGAGCTAAGCAGATACCTCCCTGTTCTGCAGTTAGTAAATCTAGGCCTCTTCTATTTTGAAGCACTACTTCTGCCAGAGAGTCTACCTGATCTTGTAGATCTTGTATAGTACTTGAAATGGCCTGTACATCTGAGATCAATTGGCGAGATAATTTGGTGTATTGAGTAACAGAAACCCCTAGGCTAGTAGCCCCAGTCGTTACGGCAGTAGTTATGCCTAATCCTACAAGTAAAGGGATAAATTGTATTGCTCTTTTGGGTCTTCCTAAAAAGTGATCTATGGCTGGAATAGGTATAGGTTCATCTCCAGGAATAATGTCTATATCTGGCAGAAGGGTGGCTAGGACACAAAGTCCCGTCCAGTTTGTGGGCAAGTATGTGTATGCTTTATTATTGCCACATACAAAAACTGAACTATTTGGGCACACAGGGAATGGGAAGCATTAGAGACAATAGAGCAATTAGTAAATTCAACTATGCCTACATCAATATCATATGAGTCATTACGAAACGGGGAATAGATGCAAGAGGAGTTAGCAACTCGAAGGGCTGCACTAAAAGGGGGGGAATGATGGGGCAGGAAGGATTGGATGTGGAATATGAGTCATTACTGGGTATGGCAAGAGGAACAGGATACAGTTGTGATATAGGTTTCAGGTGGGCTGGCAAAATATCCCCCAGCGCAATCACAAGGCTTACCATGTCGCTGTTGTATTATTGTAATGGCTTCACGTGGATCGCCAAAGCCGGCATGAACTTGGAATGCCTGGAATGCTTGGTAAGTCAGCACTAGGATCCAGAGGATTTGTAATTGGGGTTCATCTCTGCAAATATAGAAAAGAATATTCTCAGGGAGAAAATTACTCCCTGGATTGACTATTGTTAGGCACCTGTCTCACCAGCCGTTCTGGTAGCCATCTGGCTGCATCATGAGTTTGGGAAAAAACACAAACTGAGCCTCTGCCCCAGATTAACACTGGGTCAGGACCATGCCATGTGTGTCTAATGGGTCTCTCCATTTGACCATGGCAAATTGTTTTTTGGAGTCAGAATGCCAAAATCGATCAGCTGCTGATTTGTTTAAATCGTCTAGATTTAAAAAATTCAAAATAAAGAGTGTGTGATTAAGAATATTTCTAGGGGTGCCCTTAGTAGGGTACCATTCCCCCTTCTTTATCTTTTCAATGGTAGTTTTTAAGGATAAGTGAGCTCTTTCAACGATTCCTTGTCCTTGAGGATTATATGGGATACCAGTAGTATGTTTTATTTGTAATTTTAGGCAAAAGTCTTGGAAACCTTTAGATGTATAGCCAGGACCATTATCTGTTTTTAATTGTTTAGGTTTTCCAATTACAGAAAAACAGTGTAGTAAATGGGCTATTACATGTTTGGTAGCTTCACCTGTTTGTAGGTGGCTAATATAAATCCACTAAATGTATCTATACATACATGGATGTATTTTAAATTACCAAACTCTGAATAATGGGTGATATCCATTTGCCAGATCATATTGGGAACTAGCCCTCTTGGGTTTACTCCTAAGTGAGGGACTGGCAGATAAGTTATACATGTCTGGCATTGTTTAACAATTTGTCTAGCTTGTTCCCTAGTTATTTAAACATTAATCTTAGGGTTTGAGCATTAAGGTGGTGTAAAGCGTGAGCGGTCTGTGCTTGATTCAAATTTGTATCTATAGTTGTAGCTACAGTCTTGGTTGCAAAGTCAGCCATTTGGTTGCCTTGGGATAGAGGTCCTGGCAATCCTGAATGAGCTCTAATATGTCCAATGAAAAAAGGTGTTGATCTGTTATGTATTACTCGCTGGCATTGTAAAAATAGTTTGGCTGTGTCTGACACATGTTTGATTTGTGCTACGGTTTCAAGTAAAGGTATTGAGTGAGCTAAATATGCACTGTCAGTATAAACATTAAGGGCCTGATTAGGGAAGGCTGACAGCACTGCGATTAGGGCCTGCAACTCCACTAGTTGAGCTGAAGTATGACTGGTTTTGAAGTTAACAGTGGTGTCTGCAAAGGTATATGCAGCAGTCCCTGTGGAGGACCCATCAGTGAATACTAATAAGGCATTGTCTAAGGGTGTTTTACTGGTGATATGAGGGAAGACAAAAGCATGCAGCTTACAAAATTGGATAAGCTTATTTGGTGGGTAATGGTTATCCAAGTTACCAGCGTAAGAAGCGCAAGCAATCAGCCACGTCTCAGTGTTTTGCATTAGCCAATGGATTTGTGGCTTAGAATAGGTTGTATGATCGTAGAAGGTTCAATTCCAAAGTATTTTTTGCTATTGTCTCTTCCTAGAATAATTAAGTCTGCTATGGCATCATAATAGGGGAGTAATACCTTTTTGGAGATGAAGGCAAGTGGACCCACATAATAGGGTTATCTTGCCAAATAAACCAGTAGGTGTTAGTGTTGTGTGAAATATTAAAAAGTTAATGGCTGTGAATAGTCTATGCTGGTGACAAATTGTTCAGCAATAGCCCCTCTACTTTATGGAGCGATAAAAGCGCCTCTTTTGACAACGACCTAAAGGACTTAGGGTTGGGGTCACCTTTTAGGGTGTCGAATAAGGTTTTAACTCTCCCGTGGGAAGTTTTAAGTATGGCCGGAGCCAATTAATGTCTCCAAGAGTTTTTGGAAATCATTGAGGGTATGTAACCTATCTTTACGGATGACTGCTCTTTGATTAGTAATTTTTGGTCCGTTTATTTGGAAGCCTAAATAAGTGTAGGGGTCTTGTAATTGTATTTTTTCGGGAGCTATTTGTAACCCTGCCATAGTTAGTTCTTGCTTGAGTTGAGCAAAACACTGTAAGACTTGTTCTCCTATTTTTCCTGCTATGAGAATATCATCCATGTAATGTATAATGTATATCTGTTTCCATGTTTCTCTAACTAAATTTATGGCTGTGGCGACATACTTTTGACACAGGGTGGGACTGTTAGCCATACCTTGAGGCAACACTTTCCATTGGTAACGCTTCATTGGTTCTTTAAAATTGATAGATGGTAAGCTAAAGGCAAATCGTTTTTGGTCGGCAGGGTGAAGGGGAATTGTAAAAAAGCAATCTTTCAGGTCTATGATAATTTAAAATATCCTTGAGGGATCGCTACCGGAGAAGGTAGCCCGGGCTGTAAGGCACCCATGAGGACCATAGTAGCGTTTACTGCCCTTAAATCTTGTAATAGTCCCACTTACCGGACTTTTTCCTAATGACAAATATGGGTGTATTCCAGGGAGAGTTACTTTCTGTAATGTGTCCTGCCTCTAATTGTTCCTGCACTAACTGTTGGGCGGCAGTAAGTTTCATGGGTTAATGGCCACTGATCAACCAAATGGGCTCATCTGACTTCCATGTTATGGGGTCAGCGCACCTTTGGGGTGCAGGCATGTCAGTGGCAACACTAAAAATTTCCAAACCCCTTTGTGTCAGATTGTCCTAGAGTTGGAATAGGCTGTAGAATACCATTTCTCTTTTTCCTAGTCCTTTTCCGGGGCTATACCCTTGGGTTAGCATTTGTGCAGCAACTATATCGTTAGGGCTGCACATTATGATTTTCATCTGGAGAGCAGGTCTCGGCCCCAAGATTAACAGGCAATTTGGGGATAACAAACGGTTTAATGAGGCCCGAATTTTTTCTTTGTCTTTCCAAGTAAGGTATTTAGAGCTTTGTCTGGGATTATTGCTTTGCCCAATTCCTCTTAAATTAGTTAAAGTTTCTGTGGTAGGCCAATGAGAGGGCCAGTCCTCTTGTTTGATAATGGTTACATCACCCCCGTATCTATTAATCCTGTGAACGACTTACCATCTAGCCACAAAGTCAGGGAGGGCTTTTGATTAGTGATTGGCTGTACCCAGTTACAGGAATTTTTTTCGGGGCCAAAGGTATTATAATAATCTTGAAGGCGTCTCCTACTCTACGCCATTTTTACATCAATGGTCCCCTCCTGAGGAAACAAGGACAAGTATATTTCACAAAATCAAAAAACTTAAATAAGTCACCACTTTTAACCTTTACCCCCGTGTCTTTAAAGCCTCTTTTAATTGTCCTACGTAGATTTGATGCTGGCTTAATTCTTGTCCCATTTCGGGCGCGGAACTTACCCTTAATTCCGACGCAGCAGGCTCCCGCGGCGGTTGAAGGATTTCTCTTTACTTTAGCTGCCGGCCGTCCTATGCGCCTCTTCCTCACGCAATTCCCTCGTATCCAAGCCCGGCGTTGGGCGCCACGTGTCCCGACCCGCGGGAGAACAACGCAGACCCTGGAGGAGGGGGTGGGAATGGAAAGAGACAAGAAGCACAAGAAATGGAGACAAGACAGTGCTCTGATCAAGTCTCGTTTAATGGTGGAAAAGCAACGCCTTATATAGGCTGACAATAGGGGGAAGGGCTAGGAGCAGGCGGGGAATGAAAGACGTCACCGGGCGCATGCTCGGTAGGCTTAGTCTCTCCCGGGCGCGGGAGTAATTTACCCTCCGGCGGGAAAAGTTCGCGCGCGCGCAGCGGGAAGGTTTGATGATGAAAACCGGAAGTGCGCCATCTTGTCTCCGCAATGTGGAGCTTAAGCAACAGAGGCCACAGCAATATCCGGGCTACACGGCTCCGGACAAATTGCCTCCATCCCTTTGTGTTGTGTGCATGCTGGGGTGTTCTGTGCTCTGCTTCTTTGATGGCTTACCTCTCTTAAACACCTCCTGTGTTTGATTTGATGGCTCAGCTGGGGCAGTCTAGCCTCAGGAGGTGGGAAATCAAGTCCTGTCTAACCCATGAGTCAGGATTGGACTAGCAGGGAAGCTTCTAGTCTACTCTGAGGCATTTGGGGGAGACTTTTGTTTCTTGTGATCCCCTGATAGTCTCTCAGCTTTAGGGGCATGGAGGACTAACCCTAAACACTTACTTCCTTTGTGGGTGCTCAGAGGCCTACGAAACTTGGCATATTCCTGTGAGGCTGATGTAGTCACTGCCTGGGGCCCACAGATTTGTGCTCAATCATTCTATCTAAGACCCATTGAGACTCGAGTCTCAGATATAGTACTACAAATACTCTTGAGAAATAAACCTCAAAACATTATTTTTCTCTACCTAGGGCCAATTAGAGCAAAAAGTCCCTCACTAACACCCAATTACCTCTAAGTTCTACTGCAATATGGGTCAGAGAAGAAAGATAATTTACAACTGTCAGTAAAGGAGAAGAAAGATGCATTCATGTTGCAGTTTTCTCAGAATACACTATATCTCTCTTATTTTTTTCTTTTTTTTTTTTTTTTTTTGAGACGGAGTCTCGCTCTGTCACCCGGGCTGGAGTGCAGTGGCCGGATCTCAGCTCACTGCAAGCTCCGCCTCCCGAGTTTACGCCATTCTCCTGCCTCAGCCTCCCGAGTAGCTGGGACTACAGGCGCCCACCACCTCGCCCGGCTAGTTTTTTTTGTATTTTTTTGGTAGAGACGGGGTTTCACCATGTTAGCCAGGATGGTCTCGATCTCCTGACCTCGTGATCCGCCCGTCTCGGCCTCCCAAAGTGCTGGGATTACAGGCTTGAGCCACCGCGCCTGGCCAAGACTCTTCTTAATAAATGAATTAGTTTTTCTAGCTTGTGGGTGTTGACCTTTTCTCTTTACACCATAGTTTCAAAAAGTGGACATTTGGAAAAATTCTGAAAGAACATTTAAAATTCTCTTACACAAAGTTCTTTGGTTGTATAAGATTACAATTCTTACAACTAACAGAATTAGGATGTCTTTGGATCCTAATCAAACTGCTAATCTAACTAGCAGATTTAGGATGTCTTTGGATGAATTAACACCTAATCTTGTCTCACATTGGCATAAACAGTTAGGAAATAGTATGATCCAAATAACAAGCATGAAGAGTTGAGTAATCCAGCAGGACAATTATGCCCTAACAGGGCCAGCTTCCCTCCAGAATCATGTTCTTGTCAACAGTGTTTCAATCTGGGCCTGAAGGCGGTTGCAAGATGGCAGTTCTCGGTGATCACGGGCAGGCTTGTAATATCTAGTGGGAGAACAGCATCTCTTTCTTGTCAATCTCTTTAAGAATGAGGAACCGTTTCTTAGCAGTTCCCCCAGGAGACCACCTCACAACCAACTGTGAAAAGCCTCTCTCGTTTGTCCACCCTTAGCAATCAGTAGTGATGTGGATGGTGTCATCGTGAGTAGATTTCATGATTAGGACTTCCCTAAAGTGTGAGATTATGTCAGCATCCCACAGAGATAGAGATCTAAACAAAGTCGGCTTCTAGATTTGGGGCAAGAAAGATTCTGTTAAGATGGTGAAGCAAAATTGGGCATACAGACGCTTCTTCTGGCTTCAGAGCCTACACTCTTAACCCCATCCTCTTCTCAAAATTTAATAAGCAAAATTTCAAATAAACCATTAAAACATTTGCAGTCCATTTATTAAATTTAAATTTAAATTTAGTTGTTTTATTGATACAAAACAGATGCACATATTTTCAGAGTATATGTGAAAATTTGATACATCATATAATATGTAAAGAACAATTCAGGGTAACTGGGATATTAATCACCTTGAATATTTATCTTTTTGTTTTGTGGGAACATTAAAATGATTCTCTTCTAGCTACTTTGAAATGTACAACAGGTTAATGCTAACTATAGTTGCCCTACTAGTCTATCAAACATTAGGTTTTATTTTTTCTAACATTAAGCAACCTCTCTTCATCCCTCCACCCTTCTCCCTACTCTTCCTGGCCACTGGTAAGCACCTATCAACTCTCTATATTCATAAGACCTACCTTTTTAGCTCCCACATATGAATGAGAACATGTGATATTTGTCTTTTTATGCTTGGCTTATTTCACTTAGCATAATGACCTCTAGCTGGTGAGAATGTGGAGAAAGGGAACGCTGGTGCACTGTTAATGGGAATGTAAATTAGTACAGCCACTATGGAAAATAGTATGGAGGTTCCTCAAAAAACTAAAAATAGAACTACCATACTTGAGCAATTCCATCACTAGGTCTGTATCCAAAAGAAAGCAATCAGTGTATCAAAGAAATATCCCCATGTTGATTCAGCACTATTCACAATAGCCAAAATATGGAATCAACCTAAGTGCCCATCAGTAGATGAATGAATTTTTAAAATGTGATATAACACAGTGGACTACTATTCAGCCATAAAAAATAAAATCCTGTCATTTGTAGCCACCCAGATGAACCTGGAGGACGTTATATTAAGTGAAATAAGCTAGGTACAGAGAGTCAAATACTGTGTAATCTCACTTACATGTACAATCTTAAAAAGTTGATTTTATAGAAGTAGAGAGTAGGAGAGTAGTTACCAGGGGTATTGGGGTGGAGGTTTGTCACCTGGTACAAAGTCAGGGTTAGACAGGAAGAACGATTTTCAGTGTTCGATTGTACAGTAGGGCAGCTATAGTTAACAATAATATATTATATATTTCAATAGAGCTAGAAGACAGGATTTTCAATGTTCTCACCAGATAGAAATGATAAATATCTAAGTTGATGAATATGTTAATTTTCCTAATTTGATCATTACACATTTTATACATATATCAAAACATGACACTGTATCTCATATATAATGTGTGAATTAAATTTTTTTAAAATTAAACATATACAGTGACTAACATTTCACCTTTCAAATCAAGTTTAACTATATAATAACTTACTGCACATACTCTCTCTCTCTCTCCATTATATATAGTGTGTATATCTATACATTTTATATATATATTATTTTATGTATATATGTATAATATTTCTATGGGAAAACAGCATATTTTCCTGAAATGCAATACTTAACCTATATCATACTATTTTCCATATTCTGAGTGCTTTAGGATACCAATTTTATCTAGATATACTTTTAGGTACATTTACAGATCTAGAAGAGCTGTTGTCACCATGCTTGACTGGTCTAAATCCTTGTTAAAAACACCCTTTTCCTCAAAGAAAAGGGGCATAGGAGAGATTCCTCAAACCTGTAATTCTTTATAGCACTATTTAGCCAGAAATTTACAATTCATTTTTTAAAATATTTTTGAGGTTGTCAGTGTTAGAACGTAGTCAGAGAGTGAATGTTTATTTTCTGCTGTTTCTGACTCCTGAACTCTTTTCAACCCTATCTGCCTATTTCTGAGTGGATAGAACAGTTTCATCAGTCACAAAGCACTAGTATCTCAATTTGTTGATTGAATGACAGAAGAATGCTTTACACTTACATTGAGAAAAAGATGCGTGTAAAAAGCAGCTAAACACTGTCAGTAAACACTGAATATAGTATAAGAAGATCGCTGCACAATCTGTGGCTCAGATACAGTGGTCTTTTGTCCCTGAATAAACTTGTGATGTGGTGTATTATTCAATGAACGTGAATATGCTTCTTGTTTAACAGAATTTCTGTTAAATTATTGCCAAACCATTTCCTCTTCAGGAAACAGATTCTCGATTTATGGAGTAATAACTTCCTTTTGTTCATTGAATGAGAGATTGAAGAGTCATGAATGTCACTTCGTTTTATACCTGTCTTTAGAGAGAATGCAACTGTCAGATCCCTGTGGAGGACGTGCACATTGCCATCCTTGCTTGCTGTCCCTCTGGCCAGAGGGACACGAGGGCTGCCCTTCGTGGAAGAAGCACTCGCCCATTTGATGCATGGTACTGCTCATTGCCACACCAAACATCAGCCACTGGTTGAAAAATGGCTGAGTGTAGGCTGTCCAGTGACTTTCTTTTGAGATGGTCAGGCATGAAAGTCTCTGCCCAACAGAGTAACGAAGGCAGAGAGAATTCCCTAAAGTAGTCAAATCATTCCCTGTCTTCAAATTTTTCTCTGAGGGATATGGAGGGGAATGACTCGCCAGAAGTGCGAGAATGTCAAGGGACGGAGAGAAGCAGTGTCTACAGGAAACCCTGAGCGAAACGCAGAGAGAAGTTGCTTTCTGGCACTGCCTTGCATCCTTTCATTTCTGCATGCATTTAGGTCATAAAAATACACAAACACATAATCTGAAGGATCTCAATTACTTTCAGTAAGAAAGCCCTCATACAATCTCCATACGAATTCCATTTTTTATGGCAAGGTTACTCCGTATGACTCACCCTAATTGATCTGGAACAAGAACTGACAGAAAAGAATTGTACTGTGTCATGCCTGATGCAAAAGGGTTTACAAACATCCTTATAAAAGAAGACTTCCACCTGGAAGATGGAAGGACCTCTTGTCTACGTACCTGTTAGACTGGGGCACAGTCACCTTATTGTGGGAGTTATAGGTAAGAGAAATTAGAAAGCAGCTTATTTTTGAGGCCAGGATAATAATGAGTTATTTTAAAAAGATATTGGAAACTTGCAGATGCAAAGGAAAAAAAAGAACAGTCCTAATGGTAAAAACAAGCAAGTCTGACTGCGTCATTTTGTAGTGAGACAGTGAGGAAATGGGAACTCATCAGAGGGTAACTGGGTGGCGCCTGTAAAAGTGAAGATGTGCTTGTCCCTCAGCAGACATTTGCTGGGAAACCCTTGCAGATGTTACAAGCACAGTTGTAGAAAATGTCTATTAGAGCACTGTTTGTAACTGAAAAATGTTTCATTCATATTTTGAATGTAAAGAATAAAAGTGAATGAAAAACTGGAAGCATCACATCATGCTTTTGATTTGCATTTCCCCAATCATTTAGTACAACCACCATGAAAAACAGTGTGGAGATTCCTTAAATAACTAAAAGTAGAACTACCGTTTGATCCAGCAGTCCCACTACTGGGTATCTACCCAGAAGAAAATAAGTCGTTATATGAAAAACATACTTGCACACGCATATGTATGGCAGCACAATTCACAATTGCAAAAATGTAGAACCAGCCCAAGAGCCCGTCAATCAATGAGTGGATAAAGAAACTATGGTACAAATATATGATGGAATACTACTCACGCATAAAAAGGAATGAATTCATGGCGTTCACATCAGCCTGGATGGGATAGGAGACTATTATTCTAAGTGAAATAACTCAGGAATGGAAAACCAAACATTGTATGTTCTAACTCATAGTGGGAGCTAAATTGCAAGGATGCAAAGACATAAGAATGATATAGTGGACTTTAGGGACTCAGGAGAAAGGATGGGAGGGGTGTGAGGAATAAAAGACTAAAAATTGGGCTCAATGTCTCTACTGCTTGGGTGATGGGTGCACCAAAATCTCACAAATCACCACTAAATAACTTAATCATGTAATCAAATACCACCTATTACCCCAAAACCTCTGGAAATAATTTTTTTTTTTAAATGAAAGCATCCAAAATGTAATTTGTTTCCACATTCTTGTAAGCCTCATTACGTATCTCAGGGACAGTTAATACCATCATACCAATTCACAGGTGAGGAAATGGAATCACAGAGCGTTTAAGTGCTTTGCCTAAGGAGAATGAGGGGTGCGGCAGGACTTGCAGTCTAGAAGCCTGGGTCTAGAGTTCTCCACTCTGCACTATGTTATTTCTGTAAATTTCTTACTGAAGTCTGTATGGAAATGTAGAGTGACACAGAACTAAAGCTCACCAGTCTTAGTCCATAGGGGAGTAGTGACTACCCAGGGCTTGCTAAGTGCTCAGTAATGTTTGTTGAAAGATGAATCAATATTTCAATGCTGGGGCAAAGAGTGAGAAACTGGGGAATGTCCAGGAACCAGCTATCAGGATAAGGCAGGACTAGAATTAATGCAACAGTCCTCACAGGTCCCCAAGTCAACAACAGAAAAATCAAAAGCTAAGGTGGCTCTTGTTTGATCAAGGACCTCTTGTACACCGACCTGTTAGGCTGCGGCACAGTCAACATGGGAGTTGTAGACAAGCTACTTGAGAGTGGTTAATGGTAGCAGTCAGGCATTTGGAGCTGGAGAAAAGGCTGATTCTCCTCAACTAGTATCAGACTGAGTAGGGACTTAAAGCTTCAGAAGTCTGAGCAGCAAAGCTGAGACCAGGCTCCTCGGGACAGGCCATTCATATGCATGATAGAGTTTCAATGATGAGTCTCAGAAGAAAACAGTTTATGCATGTTTTCCTTAAAAATATGTTCACTTATATTTAGGGAATCCTTCAGATAGCTAATCTAAATATGTCTGTAAAATTTAGTCTCATTCTTTTTATGACATTGTTAGTATAAATGATATGAATATTTCCCAGTGAACTTACTTCCACACTTCCTTCAAGGATTCTCCATTTTATTTCATATTTGA
The DNA here is from genome assembly GCF_009764315.1 of Trachypithecus francoisi. Classification (NCBI taxonomy): domain Eukaryota; kingdom Metazoa; phylum Chordata; class Mammalia; order Primates; family Cercopithecidae; genus Trachypithecus; species Trachypithecus francoisi. The sequence goes on along the minus strand of NW_022681463.1, from coordinate 6,997,921 downwards.
AGACTGTTAATCAATCACTCTCTAGCTAAGAACAAGTCAATGCTAAAGCACTTAGCTTATGTGACCTTCACATCAATTATTTTTATGACGGCAGCAGGAACTTTCAGCTGCTTTTCCCCCTTTCTTATGAAGCCATGTGGCCCCAAGCAGACACAGTTCCCTTACTATGCTTAAGGGTGGGCTTCTTAGACCAGTGCATATCTTAAAAGCTTTCCCTTGAAGGTGCCAATCCAAACTCCAGGTTTCCCCAGCAGATTTAAGGGGCTTTAAATCTACTTGAGCGTGAGTGTTGTGAGATGACTTTGAAATTCTTACAAAAACTGAAAGTGAAATGAGGAAGACAGATTGAGCAATCCATTTGGAGGGTAGATGCCAGCAAACCTACTGTACAGTAGGGGTCGAGATGCAGAAAGGCAGAAAGAAGAAAATTCAGGAGAACTCTCCTGAGGGGTGAGCCAAGCCCTGCCATGTAGTGCACACAGGACATCAACAAACACAGATAACAGGAAATGATCCATTCCCTGTGGTCACTTATTCTAAAGGCCCCAACCTTCAAAGTTCAAGTCGCGATATGGATGACTCCACAGAAAGGGAGCAGTCACGCCTTACTTCTTGCCTTAAGAAAAGAGAAGAAATGAAACTGAAGGAGTGTGTTTCCATCCTCCCACGGAAGGAAAGCCCCTCTGTTCGATCCTCCAAAGACGGAAAGCTGCTGGCTGCAGCCTTGCTGCTGGCACTGCTGTCTTGCTGCCTCACGGTGGTGTCTTTCTACCAGGTGGCCGCCCTGCAAGGGGACCTGGCCAGCCTCCGGGCAGAGCTGCAGGGCCACCACGCGGAGAAGCTGCCAGCAAGAGCAAGAGCCCCCAAGGCCGGCCTGGAGGAAGCCCCAGCTGTCACCGCGGGACTGAAAGTGAGTTTGCAGCAGCTGCAAGCCTCAGGCAAGATCCTGCCTACACTGCTGCCTCTCCCTCGCCTCAGCTGTCTTTCCAATAATGTGGAATTTTTCTGTTCATAGATCTTTGAACCAGCAGCTCCAGGAGAAGGCAACTCCAGTCAGAGCAGCAGAAATAAGCGTGCTATTCAGGGTCCAGAAGAAACAGGTATGTTTTGGGCGCAGACACTTTTAGGAGTCAGGGATTAGAAAAAAACATCCAGCGTGGGGGAGCTAGAGGTGAGTATCCCCTCTATGAACCTATTAAATAGAGACTAAAATTTGCCATCCAAAGCAGACATTGCTTTAGAGCAAAGCCCCAGCCCTGGCAAATGTAATAGGCTACATGGGTGTGCTTTTTCCTCCAATGAGCAAATGGTGTGAGTGGAAGCATTTCCCTGTGCATGTGTAAGTATTTATCTGTGCATTAAGCACAGAGGAGATAAAAGGGCCATATGTGTTTCCTCAAGTAGATAATGCCCCCCCATGTGAGAAGCATTATTCATCGCTCCAGAAAAATCAAAAAAAGCACTATGTGTTAGAATTAGACTTTGCTTATCTCAGTCGTAGAAAGTTATAGACATCTATTTTCTGAATGTGCATTACATGTTGTGAAACCAGGTAAAGGTTGTAATGAAAGTCCATGTATGTTGTGCTTCAATTTTGTTTATTTGTTAAAAAGGTTATTTTACACACACATATGCGCGCGCACACACACACACACACACGCAGATTGTAAAGCTTTTCTTTAAGGTATGCTTTTCTAGGAGATCCAAGCATTTATCATCTTCTTATCATCATCCCTTAGTGATTTCTGACTTTCTTCATGTTCTGCTCATTCCCCAGAACTTTACAGAGTTGGTAGGGCCTACCAAAATGATCAGCTCTAGTTCTTTCATTTGAAGGTGAAAAAAAGAGTCTTTGTATTACACTTATTAAATTATGATGTAACCACTTCTTGATATTATTGTCTTTCTATTAAATATATTGAAAGAATATTTTTGAACACCTGGAACGTATCGTACAGCTATAGACCAGAATAGGCATTTTCGAACATACTGTTTTGTTTAACCTTCACAGTGACTCTATGAAGTCCACAGAATACTTGCAATAATTTATGTGTATTTTCACTTCTGGAGAGAATTACATAAGAAATGTAGTGAGAGATAGACCAGGGACCCTTCCATCTCTCTCTCTCTCTCTCTCTCACACACACACACACACACAGACACACACACGCGTGAGGTACCCTGACTATAAATTTGTTTTTTGACTATATGCTTTATTCATAAAAAAATTATTTCTTATTTTATAAAACCGTAATTTTTGGTATCTGGTTATTATATCTTTGTACCAGTGATCAGGAATAACTGGGCTTAAACTAGGAAACATGCACATTTTTATTATTTTAACACTTCAATTATTTTTATTGTTTGCACTTTATAATCTATATTTCTGACATAGTTGAAAATAATGCGAAATATATACTATGGCATTTTTTGTTTTGACTTATACAATAAGGATTTTTCCTATTTCTAAGTATTTTTCATACATCTGTATAAATTTATCTAACAATTGTTTTAGTTATTTCTGTTCTCTGTTATAATAAAACATGCAAAAGTTTTGTACAGAATTCTTTTATTTCTGTGAAATTATATATTCAATATAAAATCCATATAGTGAAATGTATGAGCTAGGGAGAAGAAACATCATCACCCTTGTTTCCAACTGCCATATTGTTTTCAAAATGAGTTACACATGCAATCAAAAATGTAGTGTACTGGTTCTCCATATTCTTGCTAGCATGTTATTTTTAAAATGTATTTTGACTAGTTTAGTAGTTGTAAAACAATATCTCACATTTATTTTGATGTGTTGCTTGTTTACTAATATGAACAAACTTTCTGCATATTTTGATTATTTATAGTTTTATCTTTTGCAAATTTTTATTTATAACTGTCTCCAGTTTTCTGTCCCATGTTTTTATAATTTTGGATAAGCTCTTCCTAATTAGACATATTGATTATTGATCAAAATTTTGATGTAAATATTTTAATGGTTTTGCTGCTTTTTTTACTTGAACATTTTGCATTTCTTTATAGTAAAGCGATAATCTTTAAAAAATTTTCCCTAATATTAAAGCTAAAAATACATTTGTTCATGATTTGTTAAGTAGTTGACTCCCCGCCACTTTGACTTTTTGATAGTTGAGTGTTTTGTTTTAACTCATTAGTCCTTCTGTTGTTTATTTTGATGAATCATCTCACATTGGCTTTAACTTCCTCCTCTCTCTTTCTTCCTTCCAAACTGCTATCGCAACCAAATGTATTAAATAGTTCTTTGTAACTCCTTGGTGTTGAAAAACTTACTGTGTTTCATTCAGTTCCTCATAAGAGTTGAATCTATGTGAGACTCTTTTTTCATTGATTATCCTATTTATATGCTTTAAATAATCTTTTTAAGGTCATTTGTATTATAAGAGGCTTCAATAACTAGTAGGGTCAGGATTCTTCCATCTCCTTAACCTTCACTGCTAGTATCCCCCTGTTTCTAAATACTAGTTTTAAAAATAAACTTTAACTTTACAATGTTAAAAAAGGTGTAGACTCATTTCAGCAGATTGAAGAAGGAAAAGAATAATAGAGTAGGAAAGAAATATCTTCTTGGGTCACATTGTCCCAAAATTCTCCTATTAATACTTTCATGTATTTGTGTTTTAATGGTATCCAGGAATAGTATACTGATGATAATCTCTCACCAAATGATTTGCAATTTGTAGATTCAAACAAAGTGAAAAAACATGTACCCAGTTTTCCACAGCCCAGAAGTAGTTACTATAATTATTTCATGGTTTGTCCTAGACTTTTTAATAAACCTTGATACAGTGTGCATATAGGTATATGTTGCACACAGTTGAGACTTGAACAACGCAAGTTTTAACAGCATGGGTACACTTACAGGTGGATTTCTTTTTCAATAAACCTATTGGAAAATTGTTTGTAGATTTGCGATAATTTGAAAAAACTCATGGAAGAACTGTGTATCCTTGAAATGTTGAAAATATCAAGATCAATTAGCCATGTCATGAATGCATAAAATATATGTAGATACTAGTCTATTTTCTTATTACTATCATAAAATATACACAAAAGTTAAAAATTCTCAAAACATATGCATACAAACAGACTGTACATGGCGCCATTTGTAGTCTAGAGAAATGGAAACAAACATAAACATGCAGTATTAAGTCATAACTGCATAAAATTAACTGTGGTACATATTGTACTACTGTAATAATTTCATAATCACCTCCTGTTGCTACTGCAGTGAGCTCAAGTGCTGTATCTGCTTAAAACACCATGTGATGCTCATCATCTCTGCATGAGCCAGTTGTATCTCCAATAAATTGGGAATTGCAGTAAGAATGATTTCTCATGATTTGTGTGTATTTTTCATCTTGCTTAATGCAATATCATAAACCTTGAATAACACCGTGAGACCTATGGAAAGTGCAACTAATGATGCTGGAAATGCTCCCAAGAAGCAAAGAAGAGTCATGACATTATAGCTGACCCTTGAACAACACAGGTTTGAACTGCGAGGGTCCACTTATATGTGGATTTTCTTCCACTGTCCACCCTTGAGACAGCAAGACCACCCCCTCCTTTCCATCCTCCCCCTTAGCTCACTCAATGTGAAGAATGAACTCTCTAATGATCCACTTCCACTTAATGAATGGTAAATGCATTTTCTCTTCCTTATGATTGTTTAAGTAACATTTTCTTTTCTCTAGCTTACTTTATTGTAAGAATACACTACATAATACATACAATTTATGAAATACATATTGATTGAGTTTTTGTTATCAGAAAGGCTTCTGGTCAACAGTGGGCTGTTCGTAGTTAAGATTTTGGGAGTCAAAAGTTAAGCACAAATTTTTTACTGCATGGGATCAGTGACCCTAACTCCTGTGTTGTTCAAGGATCAACTATATTTGTTCATATATATATATATTTATACAAATATATATATACATAAATATATATACAAATATATATTTATACAAATATATACATAAATATATATTCATACATATATACACAAATATATGTGTGTGTGTATATATATGTGTGTGTGTTATGTGTATATACTCAAATAGGACATAGTATGCACACTCATAACATTCATAAATCCAAGGTGGAAGGTTTGAAGATAAGAATCTTAATGACAGGTGATGTCTACTATTCCTTGTTAATAAAATTATGAAATTCATTTGAATGTTGCTCTAGATACTATTCTTTGGTGGAGGGAAAATTTATTTTGTTTAGCATACTCCAAAATTAATGTTTATATTCCCAAAAAAGTTGTCTGTAACACAAGGACTTTTTTTAGTAGAAATTTTTTGGCATTGAGAAAATTCTATGTAGCTTTCTTTGATTTTTGTTTTCATTCAAGTTCTGATTTATTTTCAATAGGACTCAAAACCATAAGTTGTCCTTTTTACTTTTAAAGTGTTTATTTATGTTCATGTTTATTAATTGTCTACATGTTTTAGAACCAAGTATTTTTATTGGAACTTCACACAAACTGTAGATGAAGGGAGGGGAATTACCATCAGCCAACATGTCCCAGTGATACTGTCTTCCAGGCATCCCATGGGTAAACAGTGGTTTTACTTAATTTCTTAATTTTAGAATTTAGTACTTTGGCTTTAGTTTTGTTTTTCTTAATTACTTTGTGTTTCAAACTAAAATCTCATTAAGCTTAATGTATTTCATAATACCATTTTTGATTGTAGTATAATAAACAGAAATGTGGGGAAATCCAGGATTAAAAAATTGCCAAAGAGCTCACATTAGCCAAAAATTCACTTTTAAGCCCATAACTGTGTTTGGAGATATTCCCAATTTAAAAATTAACTAAAACAATATGGCTTTGAAAATATTGCATAATAAAATTTATTTACAAATGGAATCATGAAGATTCACATTTTGAACATCACTTAACTATAATTGTATTAATTTTAAGAGCCTAAAGATAAACGTCTTTAGAGTCTGTCAAGAAAGTGAATTCTTTCAAATGGGTTATCACTGACCTAAAAAGGTTCATTGTTAAAATTAGGTAACCTTTGTATTTTCTTTCCTGTTAATTAATAACTATTAGAAATTTATGTGTTTTAGGTTACAGAAAGACAAAATTATTTTTATTGATAATGTTTATTATAATTATCTCAATTATAATAATAAAATAATGGTAAAAATATGAACAATTCAATGTAATGTAAAGCAAGAATAGAAAAAATTGTCCATATTTTACCTTCCAAATAATTATTGTGAGATTTTGGTCAATCTACTTTAAGTTATATTTTTCTTCATTTTTAAGTGAGCTTGGGATTGTGTAAGAATTACACACAACTTGCAAAGAATAGAGAGTGTTGGCATGTACCCCATCCAGCTTCCCTAATCCTAACATCTTATATGACTGTGGTATTTCATTACAAAAAGGAAACCAACATTGAGACTTAACGATTAGCTACATTCTAGACTTAATTTGAATTTCACAAGTTTTTCCACTAATGATTTTGTGTTTTAGGATCCATCAGGATATCACACTGTATTTAACATTTTTTCAATTAAAATTTTGAATGCAGCATGTATAAACAAACACCTAATATTATCACTTAAGTTTTCTATAGGATAAACCTTTCTAGTTGCTAAAAGTAAAGATATCAATACTATTTTTGAGTCTTCTTTTTTGAAATCCAAAGTCCAACTCCTGTGCAAGGAAAGATGAGATGTCTGACCAGTCTGTAATGTCCAGTCTTTGCCTGGTTGGCATTTCTGGCTTAGCTGTGAGTTCCAGGCTGTAACATGAGTGTTGGAAGCATGCAATGTAGAACTAGACCATCCAGCCCTTATCAAAATTAGTCTGACTTGAGCCTCTTACCCAGCAAGGGTGTGTTCCTCCGTGGAACAGAACCAGCTGGCTGCTGCTTAGGCGATCTTTGACCAGAGCTTTCCCTGAGAGTTATTTTTTCTTTTCCCCTGCTTCAATAGTGAGACTTTTTTTCAGTGTTGCAAGAACTGTCTTCTGCTCAATTTCTGGAAAAGTATTTAAAATTGAAAACACTGACCTTCCAACCAAATCTTTGACCTGTTCTTGTTAAGCTTGAGATTTTGGGAAACGGAAGACCTAGGAAACAAATCATTCCACACAGCCAAATGTGATATTATGTCTCTTTTACACGATCTTACATTATCGTGAGTTGAAGAGAAACAGAAAAATGATAGTATAATAGTTAATTAGCAAATTAAAATACCAAAAAATGGTAAATATGTTGAAAACGTTGAATGGTTAGGGCCAGGTAATGGGTATCAGGAATGTGAAGGGTGAGGAAGGGAAAGAACTGTGGCTCCATTTTGAATGGAGAGGCCAGGTTGATTAAGCCTTTCTATCTCTTCTTGAAAGCTCAATAATTCTTTATACTTTTGACTTATTTTTCTTTAACATTGCAGACATGGGTAGGTGATTTTTTAAATAAATTCAAAATGTTTATGCCTGTGTTGTTTTTATCAATACTTCCATATGAATGGAAAATGTTAGTTTTAATGCTTATTCTTTTTATAGATCAACTCCTACTTAAAAGAACTGCATTGAGCAGCTGCATTTTTGTCGTGGCGATGTATTTTTTTAAAAGACACTAACATTTCTGAAGAGTTAGAGAAAGAGAAGGTTTCTCTTCGAATAGATTTGCCACCCACTGTTTCTGCAAATATCTGAGGTAGGCACTCCATAATATACAGAGAAGAGGAGAGCGACATAACAATTATTAGGCATGTTTCAGGTGCAAACACTGTGTTGGGCTCTGGGAATGTATGTCATTTACCTTCTGAACAACTCTGTTAGCTGGGCATTATTGTTTTCGTTTTAGATGAGAAAACTGCAACCCAGAAAATCAATTGCCTCTCTCAGCAAGCTAATTATTTAATAGTTGGAGAAGTTAAGCCAAATTGATGCAAAATTTAAAAGAACAATAAAATAGATAAGTTACTTACAAGTCATAAAACACATCTAAATTATGACTTCAGTCTATTTTCGCAACAGTATGAAATGGATATTGCTATTCCCATTGTTACAGGACCCAAAACTTACCCAAAGTTAATCTTTGAGTCGGGGGTTTCTATACTATAGTCCCTTCTGTGGTTACCAGAGAAATGTTACAGAAAAGGAGTCCCGATCCAGACCCCCAGCGAGGGTTCTTGGATCTCATGCGAGAAAGAATTCAGGGCAAATCCACAGAGTGAAAGCAAGTTTATTAGGAAAGTAAAGGACTAAAAGAATGCCTTCTCCATAGACAGAGCAGCCCCGAGGGCTGCTAGTTGCCCATTTTTATGGCTATTTCTTGACGATATGCTAAACAAGGGGTGGATTATTCATGCCTCCCCTTTTTAGACCATATAGGGTAACTTCCTGACGTTGCCATGGCATCTGTAAACGATCATGACGCTGGTGGGAGTGTGGCAGTGAGAACCACCAGAGGTCACTCCTCGCCATCTTGGTTTTGGTGGGTTTTGACTGGCTTCTTCACTGCAATCTGTGTTGTCAGCAACGTCTTTATGACCTGTATTTTGTGCTGACCTCCTATCTTATCCTGTGACTTAGAATGCCTTAACTATCTGGCAATGCAGCCCACTAGGTCTCAGTTATTTTACCCAGCTCCTATTCAAGATGGAGTTGCTCTGGTTCACATGCCTCTGACATCATTATACAGATTTAAAATGCTTCAAAATTAAGTGTCAAACTCATGACAACTAATTGATTGGAGAGGTAAGATTTGAATTCATTATCTATTGACTATAAATTCTGATTTTTTTCAATGATAATAGCTGTACATGCTTAATTTTCAAGTGTGACACCAGATTTGAGAAAAAGTATTGGGTCTGACAAGTTCCAGGGTATTACGATTATTGCCAGTGAGAGAGACATCAAGTTGAGGAATCAGAGAATGCTGTTAGGGGTAGAGATCACAGACTGTGTCTCCATAGGCTCAGAAAGGTTTTAATGTATATTATTGCCTTGCTTAGTTAAAAGAAAAAAAACAAACAAACATAAAAAATCTATTCTTAACCTCTTGTGTAATTCCTTTCAATTGTAGTAGAGGGAGAGATGTGTGAAAGGCATTTGAGAACCAAACAATAATCAATTACTATGACAATTGTTATCAAATTGTGTTTCTTATGTTAGACTATCCATTTTCAAAACTCTTGTGGTTAGATATCTATGCTACTGGAAGACATTAAAAATAATATTGCTTTTTTTGCTCCTCTCTTTGTGAGACAAATCTTTAGCTGAGTGCTAATTTCCAGCCTAAGACCAGATCTATGTTGAATGAGAAAGAAAGTCTTAAAAGACTGAATAGGAGATAAGTTGATTATAGCTGAAATAGTTGAAATTTGATAATAGCCATCAAATTTCCTAAAGTGAGTTGTCTTGGAAAAGCCAAGTAACTTTCTCTGGAACAAGGACAATTGGTTCGTTCTGCATACATTCTGCAACCCTAGGCAATTTTATCATTGTGCAAACATCAGAGCATACTTACACAACTTCAGTGGCTGTAATTTACACCTCATTATTGAAACGTCAATTTTATATCTTATTTTCTCTTCTGAAGAACAGTTCTTGAAATAAACTTTTCTCTTTAAAGCACATTTTCTGCGAAATGTTAGATTTCTGCTACTACATGAGAGAATAGAACACTGTTTTTCAACGTGTAGGTTGTGGCCAAGTTTTAATTGGGCTGTGGAGACTAAAATGGAGACATTTTCGTAGTGTCAAGGTATTACTTATTAGGTAAACTTCTCTCTGACTACACAGAGTATCTAAATCTGCTTTAGTTCATTCAAGGCTGTTATAACAAAATACCATAGACTGGGTGGCTTATAAACAGTAGAGATTTATTTCTCCCAGTTCAGGGGGCCGGAAGTCCAAGACCAAGATGGCTGAAGATTTTGGTATCTGATGAGGACTTGCTTCCTGGGCTTGTAGATGATGCCTCCTCACTGGGTTCTCACGTGAGGAAAAAGGGCAAGCTGGCTCTCTGGGATCTCTTTTATAAGGATAGTAATTCCATTCATGAGTGCTCTGCCCTCAAGGCATAGTCACCTCCCCAAAGCTTTACTTCCTAATACCATCACCTCAGCAGTTAGATTTCAACATAGGAATTTGGGAGCAACACAGACATTCAGACCACAGCTGTCTCCTACTGAAGCTTTTGGGAAACAGGGAAAGGATGACTTGAAATAGGAAGTCACGGCTGGACGCAGTGGCTCATGCCTGTAATCCTAGCACTTTGGGAGGCCGAGGCAGGCGAATCACCAGGTCAGGAGATGGAGACCATCCTGGCTAACATGGTGAAACCCTGTCTCCACTAAAAATACAAAAAACTAGCCAGGTGTGGTGGCGGGCGCCTGTAGTCCCAGCTACTCGGGAGGCTGTATGCATTGAGAATCATCTTCATAAAGTATTATTTTAACTCTGAGTAAAATATTTGCTAGATAAAAAACTAAACTAATATTTTCTTAATCTAAAACATGCAAGCTTAGATTTATGTTTCCTATTTTTCACAGATGTTTACTGCTTTATTGTATCTTCCCTATACCTTCCAGCAGGTGTCCTCAATTTGCTTTTGCCTAAAGGCATTTCTCCTTATTTAACGCAATGTTAGTTTCTTAAATATTGACTGAAATATTCAATATGTAATATATGATGATAATTGATGTTTTCAGGAAGCTTTACTGATTATATGCAGTCTGATGGAAGTCTTCCATTTTATTTGTAAAAGATGTTCTGTCTCTCTTTCTCTCTTTGGTCCAATATATTTTACCAAAAGCTTAACTTTGGATCCAGAGTGAAACAGGGGGGGTTTAAATTCTGTTCCCATCACTTTCGGTCTCTGAGTTCCTGAACAAGCTGTTTACAGTTTCCAAGCCTTAGTTTCCAATCTCTAATTTTTAGGATTCCTGTGAGGATAAATGGAAGTGATATACACTAAGTCTTGGTACACTGTCTGCACTTAAATCTGTTCCATAAATATTAGCTTTTTTTAACTTTCAGAAGTGTCAGAAATAGTATTTTCTGTGGTAATAAGTCATGATTTCATATTAGATTTTCTAAAGCAAAAGACTGTTTAGAATGATCTTATAAGGTTACCTGTTTCATGTATTTGGTAGATGTGCTAAACAAATGATTAAACTTGCTTTCTCTTCAGCCACTTTTCAAAGCAAATTAGGTTAAACTGTACAGGTGATATACTTATTATATTTTAACAGCACATGGAGCTTTTGTGAAATGTCATGAATTTCATAGATACATGATATATATAAATCAATGGGCAAATATCATAAAGTCACTTTAAGAATAATATTATGCAATCAATGTAAAAAGTGTAATTGATTTAGTGTTTCTAGAAGAATGGGTTTGTAGCTTTGTGTTCTCAGTTCATTTCTTTATTATTTCTACTCAAGTAACTAAAATGATAAATTTTTGCTTTTTAGTCCTTCAAGACTGCTTGCAACTGATTGCAGACAGTGAAACACCAACTATACAAAAAGGTAATGAAATATCCCCAGTACTTGTTCTACTCAGAATTCAGTCCACTCCAAGTATTTGTAAGTTTCAGGTCTACAGACTATATTTGAATTGCATCAAAGTCAATCATCCATCTCAAAACTTCTTATAACCAAATAAAAAATAATAAACACATTTATTCAAAATGACTTGGGAATAAATAATAATTAAGGCTTAAGTAATGATCTAATAAGGAGAATGACCTTAGAGGCACTAATACTTAGAAATGTTAAATAATTAACATTACAATAAAATAAAAATCAATACTAAATCAAATTTAATTTTTATTATTTAGACAGCATTTTGTCTTTTAGAATGAATCAAGACCATCTTCACAAACATGAATTCTCCTGTTATATTCAATTGTAAAAATCATAGAAAGAGGAAAATAAAACTGAACAGATTATTAAAAAACTGTATTTTTAAAATAAATTTCCAATGTCAAATTATTGCTTGATAATTTACCATTTTCTCACAGAGGTAGAATGTTTTACATTTTTCAGTTATTTGAAGCTTTTTTTAGTTTTAATTTTAGACAAATAAGTGTTTTCTGTAATAATGGCCTGAATCCAGGTTCACAAAGAAACAACTTTTAATGTCATTTCCCAATATGTATCACCCAGAATATTAATCCAGAGAAATGGTCCTTGAAATAAGAGTTTCAGTGTCAAATAAATTTGGAAACATATCATCTTATATATTTTTCTTTGAGTCACAAGGCACATTAGCAAGTTATTGAATCTAAGTAGTCCTACTTTAATAAAAAATATTTGTTTAACTTTGTTCCATCCAGTTTTCACAAATTTTTGTGACTATGCCACTTTATCATGTATCGACCTCTCTCCGAAAGCAAATGGAAATTGCTGCTCTATAGTAGCGTTTGTTTATGTAAGATAACTAATAAACAAAAATGTTCTAAAAAAGAACCATTTGTTCACTCACACATTCATTGATTCATTGATTTTAATGTATTGATTAAGAACATACAATATTCTAATTACTGTATGTTCACTGGGGGTATCAGTGATTAAAATATGTACAAATGCCCCTCGGTTTACGATGGAGTTATGTCCTGATAAACCCACCCTAAGCTGAAAATAACGTACATTGAAAAAAGCAGTTAGGACATCTAACTTACCAAATATCATAGCTTAGTCTAGCCTATCATAAACATGCCCAGAACACTTACATTAGCCTGCAATTGGACCAAATCATCTAACACGAAGCCCATTTTATAGGAAAGTATTGAGTAGCTCGTATTATGTTTTGAATACCGGACTGAAGTATGATTTCTCCTGAATGTATGTGGCTTTCATACCTTCGTCAAGTTGAAAAGTCTAAGCCAAACCATCGCAAGTCCATATGTGTGGTTTTCTACTTTGAAAGAGCTTACCTCTTGATGAGGAGAAAACAAACAAAAGACCCAACAGCCCACAAATGAACAAGTGAAATACAGATGAGATGAAATGCTGTGGAGGGCAACAAAGCAGGCAGGGGCAGGAGGAAGTTTTGTGTTGTGAACCAACTACGAGTTCAGGAGTATCTGGAGGTTAAGCTAGGCAATGAGGAAGGGGCAAAACAAAACAAGCACAGATAATGAATGTGAGTTGGCACTGGTAATGATTCCCAGGCATGCTCTTTTCATCTGTGTTTTTTTCTGTGTGACTTTAATTGTCCTAGATACAACACAAGTACTAAACTACTTGTAAATCTATTATTTATTGCTCAACATTTTCCCAAATCATGTTTGCAACTTTTAATAAGCAGCACACTGTTTCCTAAGAAGGAAAAGAAAGCCAGGAGATGTTAAGGGCCAAAGTTACAGTTTTAAAAAGTTCCTTGGAAAAGGTTTACTTTACACATTTTCCCCTACCCCCCAAAATGCTATAAATTGCACCAAATGATGCAGCTGCCATACTCCAATGTGCTTGTGAATTGGACAGGACGCTGTGGTCTTCCTGGAGTGGTGACCGCTTCCCACAGATCCAGGGGTGCTGAACTGGGATGCTTACCTGGGATGCTTGCTTGCAGTGCTCCACCCTTTAGGATGAAGAGGTTTCCCTTGTATACTTGACCAGTATACAAATGTTAGTGTGCATGGACATTTAGCAGGGAGCTAGAGGCAGGTTGCATTTTGCTAAAAAAGGTTGTACTCAATGAAGCATTTTACTTGCACAGTAAAATAAGAAGTCTTCTGGGAAAAGATAATAATATATTATTAATATTATTAGCATATAATATATAATTATATATTATATAATATATAATGTATTATAATAATTATATATAATAATATTAATTTATTATCTTCTGGGGAAACAATATATTATTATTAGCATATTATATATTATAATATTATTAGCATATTCTATATATTATCCTATTGTATTATACATAACATCAGGTCGTGAGATGAAATCATGTCATGTATTCCGGGGATATGGAGGTTCAAAGGAGCAGGGCTCCGTCCATCTGATATTTTGAGTTCCTATGCTTGCTCTCCCCCATACTTTTGTCCAGACAGTGAGGGCAGAGGTAAACTTCACAACACAGAAGAAGACAAGAGGGATTTATCAGAATGTAGTCTCATGTCTTTTCTGTTCGTTTTTTTGAATTTTAGTCTAAATTTTGAATAGGTAATGCATTCACATGTTGCAAAAAATAAAAAAGCACAAAGAATGTGGATTGCTCTTTTTCCCATCTGTTCCTGCCCACGCTCACCTCACTTTTAGTTTCCTATGTAGACTTCAGACTCTCTCTCTGTTAACACAAACAAATGCAAATGTAGTTCTGCTTTCCTCCTTTCTTATAGTAAACACTTAAAAACCGTATTTGCAATACATATGATTTGAAAATGAGATTATAACCTGCATTCTTTACTTAACAATGTATATTGCAGATATTTTGTTGCCTGTGTACAGAGTTGCTCACATTAAAAAAAATGCATAGTATTCCATTGTATGAATTTAATGTATTTAATCATTCTCCTACCAATAGACTTCTTGGTGTCCATCTTTTGCAATGCAGGTGCTGCAAAAAATAATTGTGTGCATCCGTAACTTCTCATATGTCAGCCTCTGTGTGGGACAGACTTTGAATTTTGACAGTTATTGCTAAGTGGTCCTATAGGGATTATAAAATGTGATGCTATGACTGGCAGTAAAAGAACATCAGGTGAAAAATAGCATCTCTTAGCTTTCTTTAAGCCATTATTTTATATGTTTTAAGAACCATTTGTATTTCTGTCTTTACATTCTTCCAATTTTTCATTTCTATTTTTATTTTTTGTGAGCCATCTGTTCATATTTTTTCCACTTTTTTTCATTGGACTTTGGTCATTTTTAATTTGATTTCTGTGAGCTCCTTATATCTCAAGCAGATTAATTCTTTATATTACAAATTGCAAGCATTTCCTCCCATGCTGTCATTTATCTTAATTCTGCATAAAGTTTTTTTCTGTCAAATTTATCCATTTTTTTAAAGGATTCTGGATTTGGGGTTGTGATTAGAAAGGCCTTTTACATTTAAACGTGTTAAGGAAAGATCTCATGTTCCTTCTGAAACCTTTATAGTTATATTCATAATACCTTTAAATAATGTATCTATTTGCAATTTATCCTGGTATAAGATGTGAGGTATGCAACCAACTTAATTTTCCCCTGTGAGGGCATCACAAGTTTTTTAAATTGTCCATCTTTTCCACACTGCTTGAAGATATTAACTTTAACTTTTATTAAATTCCCGTGTTTAGTCTATGTTTTGTTCACTTTTAAAATACTTTTCTGTTGTATCATATTGACTTAATGTCTGTTTATGCACCCCAATAAAATGGCATTTTGGTTACTAGGGCTTTGTTTTATTTTCTGGTAAATTTAATTCACTCATTTTTTTCTTTTTACTTCTAGAATTTTTCTGTTTTTTAAATTAAATATAGGAACTGTAAAATCAGCTAGGTAATTTACCTAGTTAAAAGGAAAAAGAAAAATGCCTGCTTTTTTTTTTTTGGATTTCATATTTATAAATTAAGAAAAATACCCTGATGATGTACAAATCCAATCCAATCCAAGAACATGATATATATTTATATTTGTTTAGTCTCCTTTTGTTTCTTTTAATATGTATTGAAATTTTCTTCAAGAAGTTCTTGCGTATTTCTTATTAATATCATTAGAAGGTATTTTACCTTTTCAAATGCTATGATAAATAGAAACATTTTCTTTCTTTATATTTTCCAGCTGGTTGTTCTTTTTATGTATAAAAACCTTGAATTCCATGATATGTCTTTTCAATATTAAGGTTGAAATGTTTTGTTTTTATTTTTGGATTGCATTTCCCTAACATGACTTTGCCCAAAATTTTACTTTTAACTTCTCTGAAATAATTTTTCTGTGTTTCCCATGTATGCAAAACAGAGTTGCTCTTTGTTTTCTTATCTCATCTTAAAATAATTTTCATTTATTGGGTGATATAAATCAATTTACATTTACTTATTTCAGAAATGTATTTGGCTTTCGTTCATCATGTTGTGCTATACCGTGTATTGTTTTTCACGTTAACAAAAGAGTTTCTATTTTATAGTTTTGAAGAGGTTGCTTACTACGTAGGCTATTTGCTTTGCTTTTTCTGTTAGTGCAGACTTCTAAATGCTAAATAATCAGGGTATCTACCTTTTCAGTTATATCTTTTTTATTGTAATTGAATTCATATGACATAAAATTAAATACACAATTCATTCTCATGTAGTATTCACAATATTTTACAACCACCAACTCTCTCTCATTCCAAAATATTTACTTCAGCTCCAGAGAAAATTCTATATCCATTAAGCAGTCAGTCACCATTTCTCTGTCTCCCCACGCCCCTGTAACCAGCAATCTGCTTTGTGTCTCTGTGGATTCACCTATTTCAGATGGTTTATATAAATGCAATCATACAATATGTGACTTTTAATTCCTGACTTCTTTCACTTAGCATAATGTTTTGAGATTCACCCACATTCTAGCATGTATTCATACTTCATTCCTCTGTATGAATGTATATTTTTCTATTATATGTAAGCCATAATTTTATGAATGGGCATTTGGTTTGTTTCCCCCTTTTGGCTATTGTGAGTAGTGATCCTGTGAACATTTGCATAAAGTACTTCCTGAGTGCCTCTTTTCAATTATTTGGAGTATACATCGATGAGTAGAATTGCTGATAAAATGTCAGCCTGTTCTCTACAGTGCTGCACAATTTTGCATTCCCCCCAGCAATGTACAAGTGTTCTAATTTTTCCACATCCTCACCAACACATCTTATTTTCAATGTTTTTATTATTATTGCCTTCCTAGTGGATGTGAAGCCATATCTCATTTTGGTATTTATTTGCATTTTACTTATGACTGATGATGTTGAGCATCTTTTCATGTACTTTTTGGTTTTTGTATATCTTCTTTGGAGAAATATCTATCCAAGTACATTGTCCATTTTTTAGTTGAGTTGTTTGTCTTTTTGTTGTTGAGTTGTAAAACTTCCTTATATATTATGGATACAAGACCCTTATCAAATAGCTGATTTGCAAGTATTGTCTCCTATTTCGTGGATTATCTTTTACTTTCTCAAGAATGTCATTTGAGGCACAAGAGTATTGTGCATTAGATAAATGAAGTAAAACTTATCTTTTTTTTGTTTCTTGTGATTTTAGTGTCATCATTGAAGAACTCAGGCCAAATTCAACATCATGATTCACCCATATGTTTTCTTCTAAGAGTCTTGTAGGTTTATGTCTTATCTTTAGGCAGTTGATCTATTTTAATTCATTTTTGTGTATGGTGTGAAGCAGAGGTCCAAAATCATCTTTTAGCATGAGGATATCTAGTTGTCCCAACATCATTTGTTGAAGAAGATGATTTCTTCCACATTGAATGGTCTTGGCAAACTTGTTAAAAATCAGTTGGACATACATGCATGGGTTTATTTCTGTACTCTCAATTTTATTTTGTTTGTTTATATGCTTTGCCTTATGCTGGACCACCATACTATTTGGATTACTGTTAAAGTTATAGTAAACTTTGAAATTTAGTATAGTGAATCTTTCAATTTTGTTATTTATTTTTAAGATTGTTTTGGCTATTTGATACTCTTTTGCAATAACAAATGAATTGTAAGGCTGGCTTTTTCATTTTGGAAAATAAAAGGTCACTGAAATTTGTATATGGATTAGACTGAATCTGTACATAATATTGGGTGTTACTGCCATCTTAACACAACTAAATCTATCAATCCATGAACACAAGATATCTTCTCTTTTATTTATATGTCCTATCATTTCTTATAGCAATCTTTTGTAGTGTTCAGTGTTAAAGTGTTTTATGTCCTTGGGTAAATTTACTCTTAGGTGTTATATTCTTTTGAATGCTGTTTAGTCAGTTCAGTTTCCTATAACAAATTCCAGTAGACTGAGAGGCTTAAACAATAGTAATGTATTTCTCACACTTCTGGAGGCTGGAAAATTCAAGATTAAGGTGCCAACAGATTTGGTTTGTGAATGGTGGTCTTTTCATTGTGTTTTCACATGGCTGAGAACAGAGACAAAAGCAAGTTCTTATATCTTTTCGTATAAGTACACTAACCCATCATAAAGACTGTGCCACCATGACCTGATTATTTCCCAAAGGCACCATCCCCTAATACCATCACATTGGAAGTTAAAATTTCAACATACCAATTTTGGGTGACAGAAATATTCAGTCTGTAACAGATGCTACTGTAAATCGGATTCTTTTTTAAAATTTCATTTTTAGAGTATTCATTCCTGGTATATTGAAACAACAGATTTTTGAGTGTTGATCTTGTACCCTGCAACTTAACTGAATCCATTGATTAGTTTTAGTAGATTTTTTTGTAAATTCATGGATTTTTTTTTTTTTTTTTTTTTTTGAGACGGAGTTTCGCTCTATTGCCCAGGCTGGAGTGCAATGGTATGATCTGGGCTCAGCAACCTCTGCCTCCAAAGTTCAAGTGACTCTCATACCTCAGCCTCCCAAGTAGCTGGGATTACAGGTGCCTGCCACCACACCTGGCTAATTTTTGTATTTTCAGTAGAAACAGGGTTTCACCATGTTTGGCTAGGCAGATCTCAAACTTCTGACCTCAAGAGATCTGCCTGCCTCAGCCTCCCAATAAGTGTTACTAATACGTAATACCAGTAAGTGTTGGTATTACAGGCGTGAGCCACCACGCCTGGCTGAAAATTTTCTACATATAGGATTATGATATTTGCAAATAGAGATTGTTTTACTACTCTCCTTGCATTTGGATTTTTTTTAAATTTCCAGTATATGTTGAATAGCAGTGGTAAATGCACGCATAGTCTTGTTTCTGATGTTAGGGTAGTCTTGAGGATTATTACATGTATATTCCTGATTGATTGTGGCCTGTAGTTTTTTGTGGTATCTTTGTCTGGCATTGGTACCAGTGTAATTCTAGATGTACAGAACAAGTGAGGAATTGTTCCCTTCTCTTTTATTGTTTTGTGGAAGAGTTTGAGAAGATTGATGTTAATTTTTCTTTAAATGTCTAGTAAAATTCACCAGTAAAGTCATCTAGTTATGAATTTTGAGGGAAGACTTGGATTAATTTAAACGCTATACTGGTTATAGGTCTGTTTAGATTTTTTATTTCTTTTTTGGTCAATTTTGGTAGTTTGTGTGTTTTCAGGAATTTGTCCCTTTCATCTACATTATCTAATTTGTTGGAGTAGATTATTATAAATAATAAAAAGGTATAAACATTTTATTTCTAATAGGCCATTAATAATGCCTCCGTTTTCTTTAATGATTTCATTAATTGGAGTCTTTTTTATTGGTCAATGTAGCTAAATGATTGTCATCTTTGTTCATATTTTTCAAAAAACCAGTGTTCAGTGTTATTGTTTCCAGTCTTTTTCTGTTCCTTTTTTTTTTTTGAAATGGAGTATCTATCACCCAGGCTGGAGTGCAATGGTGCGATCTCGGCTCACTGCAACCTTTGCCTCCCAGGTTCAAGTGATTCTCCTGCCTCAGACTCCCAAGTAGCTGGGACTACAGGCATGTGCCACCACACCTAGTTAATTTTTTTTTTTTTTTTTTTTTTGTATTTATAGTAGAGACAGGGTTCACCATGTTGGTCAGGCTGGTCTCCAACTCCTTACCTCAAATAATTCACCCGCCTTGGCCTCTCAAAGTGCTGGGATTACAGGTGTGAGCCACCGCACCCAGCCCTTTTTCCATTGTTTTATTCCATCTACCTTCTTTATTATTACCTTCTTATATTATCTGATCATTATTATTTTCTTCCTTCTGTCAATTTTGGGTTTAGTTTCCTCTTCTATTTCTATTTCCTTAACCTGAACTTAGAATATTGAGTTGAGATATTTTCTAACATAGGCATTTACAGTTGTGCGTTTCTTTCTGAGTGCTACTTTGACTGCTTCCTATGATTATTGCTATGTTGTGTTTTTATTTTCAATAACCTCAAAGTATTTTCTATTTTCTTCTATGATTTATTCATAGATCAGTTTGTTGTTTAAGAATTTGTTCAATTTTCACTTATTTGTGAGTTTTCCAATTTTCCTTATGTTACTGAAGGTAGCTAGAATGAATGCTTACTAGAGATTCATTTCAGGTAAAGGAAAAAAACAAACAGGTTTCAAAGTCAAAGGATGAAAAGCATATCTTTTTAAAATAAAAGATATTTGTAGAATTTAAATATTTTTAAATCTAATGAGAATTATTTTGTTGCACAACATGGTCTATCTTGGTGAATGTTCATGTGCACATGAGAATATGTATTCTGCTGATTTTGGGTGGAGTGTTTTCTATATGTCTGTTAGGTTCAGTTAGTTTACAGTGTTGTTGAAGTTCACTATTGCCTTATTGATCTCTTCCCTAGATGGTCTAGCTATTATTTCAGGTGAGATACTGAAATCTTCAGCTGTTACTGTAGAAATGTCTATTTCTCCTGTCAGTTCAGCCAATATCTGCTTATATCTTGAGGTTCTGTTGAGTGATGTTTATAATTATTAGGTATTCTTGATAAATTAACTCTATTATCAATATTTAATATTCTCTTTGTCTCATAAAAATTTTTGACTTAACATGTATTTATTCTGATATCAGTATTAGTCATCCCTGTTCTCTTTGGCTGCTATTTGCAAGGAGGCATATTTGTCATCCTTTGATCTTGAAACCTTGAAACACAAAAACCTGTTTGTGTTTTTGAATCTGAAGTGAGTCTCTAGTAGGCAGAATATAATTAGATCATGAGTTTGGGCTTTTAAAAATTTATTTTGCCAATCTCTGTATTTTAATTGCCAAATTTAAGTTCAGTTCATTTATATTTAAAGTGATTACTGATAAGGAAAGAATTACTATGTTGCTGTTTGTTTTTTTATAAGTTTTGTTCCTCAATTCCTTTATTTCTTCTTTATTTTGTTTTTAATATACCTTTATAAGTACACCATTTTGTTTTTCTCTTAATTTCTTTTTGTGCATTTTAAAAAGTTATTATCATGGTTGTTATTCTGGTGATTACAACAAACATCCTAAATTTATAACACTGTGGTTTGAATTGATAACAACTTAGCTTCTCTCTTATGTTGTTATTGTCACAAAATATACCCTTAAACACTGTAAGCCCTTAACATAAATTAATAATTATTATTTTATGTATTTGTCTTTTAAATAGTATAAGAAACAAAAGAGAAGTTAAAAACTAAAAATACACTTACAATGACTTTTATATTTACCTACGTATGTACCTTTACTTCTATTCTTTATTTCTTCATATATCTTTCAGTTCTCACTTAGTGTTTTCTTTTTTTTAAATTTCTATCTACTTTAGCATTTCTCACAGGGTAAGTCTGCTACCAATGAACTCCCTTAGTTTTTCTTTATTTGAGAACACTTTAATTTTTCTTCACATTTTAAGGATATTTTCTCACATATGGAATAGAGGGTAAACAGTGTTTTTCATTCAGTACTTTAAATATGTGATTCCCCTGCCTTCTGGCCTCCATGGTTTTTGATGACAAATCAGCTATTAATCTTATTGAGCATATTTTATATGTGATGAATTGCCTCTCTGCTTTCAAGATCTCCTGCTTGGCCGGGCGCGGTGGCTCAAGCCTGTAATCCCAGCACTTTGGGAGGCCGAGACGGGCGGATCACGAGTTCACAAGATCAAGACCATCCTGGCTAACATGGTGAAACCCCGTCTCTACTAAAAAATACAAAAAACTAGCCGGGCGAGGTGGCGGGCGCCTGTAGTCCCAGCTACTCGGGAGGCTGAGGCAGGAGAATGGTGTGAACCCGGGAGGCAGAGCTTGCAGTGAGCTGAGATCTGGCCACTGCACTCCAGCCTGGGCGACAGAGTGAGACTCTGTCTTAAAAAAAAAAAAAAAAAAAAAAAAAAGATCTCCTTCTTGTCACTATCTTTTAATAGCTTGATTTTAATAAGTTCTGGTAGGAATCTTTTGTGTTTACCCTTCTTGGAGTTCACTGAATTTTTTAAATGTGTACATTTATGACTTTCTTCAACATTGGAAAGAGTTTGGCCATTATTTCTCCAAATATTCTTTTTTCATATTTTCTCTCTCTTCTCCTTCTGTAACTCTCATAATGCATATGTTCATCTACTTAATGTATCCTGGGGGTCTCTTATAATCTGTTCACCTTTCTTTATTCTTTTTTATTTTAAGTTTATCTTTAGAGCCATTTTAGATTCACAGAAAAATTGAGAGGAAGGTAGAGAGAGATCTCATTGACCTCATATTCCCTACTGATGCATATCCTCCCCCATTATCAAATCCCCCACCACAGTGATACATTTGTTACAACTGATAAACCTACACTAATATATCATTATCATCCAGAGTCCAGGGTTTACATTAGGGTTCACCTTAGTGTTGTACTTTCTATAGATCAGCACAAATGTATAATGGCGTGTATCCACCATTGTAGTATTAGAGTATTTTCACTGTCCTGAAAATTCTCTGTGTTTCACTCCAACTACCTTTCCCTTTCTGCTGCTTATCCCCTGGAAATGGCATTTTTTAAATGTCTCTATAGTTTTAACTTTTCCAGAGTGCCATGTAGTTGGAATTGCACAGTATGTAACATTTTTATTTTCACTTCTTGTTTTTTCAGTAATAGAAATTTAAGTTTCCTCTATGATATATCATGATTTATCAGCTGTAACAAATGTACCACTCTGGTGGGGGATTTTGATAATGGAGGAGGATATGCATCTGTAGGGAGTATGAGGTCTGTGAGATATCACTGTACCTTCCTCTCAGTTTTTCTGTGAATTTAAAATGGCTCTAAAAATGAAGTTTAAAAAGAATAAAGAAAAGTGAACAGCTTATAAGAGACCCCCCCCCCAGGATACATTAAACATATGCATTATGAGAGTCACAGAAGGAGAAGAGAGATAAAATTTGAAAAAAGAATATTTGGAGAAATATGGTCACACTCTTTCCAATGTTGAAGAAAGTCATAAATTTACACATCTAAAAAGTTCAGTAAACTTCAAGGAGCGTAAAGACAAAAAGATTCCAAATCTTATTAAAATCAATGTGTGTGTTTCAATTTATTTATTTATTTTTAACATGTGGATGTTCAGTTGAGCTGGTGCTATTTTTTTTTTAAAAACTATCTTTTCTTTATCATACTGCCTTTGCCCTTTGTCAATGATCTGTTGATTATATGTGAGTCTGGTTTTAGGCTCTTTATATTGTTTCCATAATCTGTTATTCTCTTCTTTCAATAATACCACATTGTCTCGATTACTGTAGGTTTATAGTAAGTCTCGAAGTAGAGTAGTGTTCGTTCTCCCACTTTGTTCTTATCTTTTAATATTATGTTGGCATTTCTGTCTTTTGCTTCTCCATATATTCTTTAGACTCAGTTTGTTGATATTCAACTTGCTTTGATTTTGATTAAGACTGCATTGAGTCGCCTGGACACAGTGGCTCATGCCTGTAATCCCAGCACTTTGGGAGGCCAAGGTGGGATCACAAGGTCAGGAGTTTGAGACCAGCCTGGCCAATATGGTGAAACCTCCTCTCTACTAAAAATATAAAAATTAGCCAGCCGGGCATGGTGGCGCGTGCCTGTAGTCCCAGCTATTCTGGAGGCTGAGGCAGGAGAATCACTTGAACCCAGGAGGCGGAAGGTGCAGTAAGCCAAGATCATGCCCCTGTCTCCAGCCTAGGTGACAGAGCAAGACTCGGGAAAAAAAAAAAAAAAAAAACACCATTGCATTGAATCTACAGGAAGAACTGACATCTTGACAATATTAAGTCTTCCTATTTATAAACATGGAGTATCTCTCCATTTATTTAGTTATTTAAATCTTTTACATATTTTGTTGGATTATTCCTAAGTGTTTCATTTTTTGAGGTAATCATCTAAATGCCATTATATTTTTAATTTCAAATTCCACTTGTTTATTACTGGTAGAAAAGAGTTAGATCACTGGTAGAAAAGTGATTCGCTATTGAGTGTGAATCTTGTAATAATGACTATTCTTTTGGTCCACTGAGTAGTTTATAATTGTCTTTCTTTGTATGCCTTGAAGTTTCTTCTTGAAAATTGGACAGTTTGGATGTTACAATGTAGCAAATCTGGAACTCAAAATTACTCCCATCCTCAGGGTTTTCTGTTGTTAATTGATGTGGACTGCAGTTGTTCACTTGTTTAGTAATTTTTCCAAAGTACTTTTTTTTTTTTGCCTAGACTCTATTCCTTGTCCTGTGTGGAGTCTTTCTTCTATTATCTGTTTTCTTGGCCTGATAGAGATTATTTTATTGCTAATCCTCATCCTGACAGAGATTTTGTTAAACATTAGAAGTCGAAAAACAAAAATAAAAATCTCTCTTGGTGTTTACAAACAGCCTCTGAACCAGGGTATTTCTTCAACCCTTCACTAGGCTGTCTGCAGTTAACCTTAGTCTTTATCTCCTGTTTGCAGAGAGCCCAGGTAAGTATGTGGGTGTGCATATGTGTGTGTGTGGATATTGGAGGAATAAAGACAATAAATAAAAATAAGTAAACATGTTCTCTATCACTTTAATAAGATTATTGCCAGAAGAGATGATAATATGCCTAAATAAAATATTAAGAGACAGTAAGAATAGAGACCTACTATGTACTTGTTTTATTTTCTATGCTGACAGTACACCAGTGACATTTACTAAGAAGTGGGTCTTTAATTATATAGATATTAATTGAATGTAAAACATCTAAGAAATCAATCTAAATTATTATGAAAATTTTAGTAAACAAATATCTCTAGCCAAATGTAAACAAGTGGTTTTAGAAATTTGTATTTTACTTCAATTTAAGAGAATATACTAGCTCAATGATGGAAGGCATTTCATTACAAGAATTTCAGTAACTTGGTAGTAGAATGCTTTAAAAAAACCAGTTGAATACCTGCGATTAATTTTTACAGTACATTGCTATTTTGAATTATATTATGTTTAAATTTGAATTAATTAATAAATATCTGCTGCATGTCTACGTGGGTCAGTCATGATGTTAAGCCCTGGGAAAATGACAGGGAACCAAACACAAGTGGCCCTTTAGCTCAGAAAATTTAGTATCTATCAAGTGTATTATTTTTTTAAAATCTCTTCACTCCAAGCCTCAAATGAGTATCATTAAGCTATGAAAGCAACTGCCTTGGTGAAGTCATCAGTTTGTGTTTTACAATATTGACAGTAACTGTATTAATTCTTTCTCATTTTTCAGCACTCCAAAAAGTGCTTGGCATACATTATGTCATTTAAACAAAATTAAAAACTATTTTATTATAATCTTTTCACTGAAATTATATCATAAAAGAAGCGATGATGATTTTGCATTTGTAATTTGTCATTGAGGTGATCTTGTGTTAACTATTACTATACAAGAGGGCTTTTCTTTTAAGGAAAATGTTCCCTTCTTTAGGAAAAGCCAATTAGGGTGATGACACCTGTATGTGGCTCCTGGGAGTGAGCAAGAAGCACAGGTCGACAAGAGCATGTGCTGAAGAAGACCTAGGAAATTTCTTGATCCACTCATAGATCCTCCATCCTTCCTCCCCACTCTCCCTGACATCTTTCCTCCCTCTGTCTATGGTAATAGGAACTCAGAGGTCTGACTAAGGAAATGTTATTTATTTCAACTTGAATTTACAATATAATTTGTTTTGTTATCACCTAGGATTCTTACTCCTTAGAAACAATCAGAAATATGTGGTTCGTATTTTACATTCTTCTCTCAATAATCTTATTTGGACTGGGAATATAAATTAGTGTAGCCATTATGGAAAATAGTATAAAAGTTTCTTTAAAAATTAAAAATGAAATACCATACGATTCATCAATCCCACTACCAAGTATATATCCAAAGAAAATGAAATCAGTGTGTCAAAGAGATATCTCTCATCCAAGGACTAACCATGCCCCACCCTGCTTAGCTCCTGAGGTCAGACAGGATACAGTGCATTCAGAGTGGTGTGACCACAGATGAGATATCTGTACTTCAATGTTTATTGCAGAATTTTTCACAATAGCCAAGATACTAAATCAACCTAAGTATCCATCTGCAGATGAACGGATGAGGAAAATGTGCGATGTATACACAGTGGAATACTATTCAGCATAAAAAGAAGGAAACCTTGTTGTTTTCAGTAACATGGATGAACTTGGAGGACATTAGAACAAGTGAAATAAGCACAGAAAGACAAATACTGCATGATCTGATGTATATGTGGAATCTAAAAAAAAGTCAAATTCAAAGAAGTAGAGGGTAGAATGGTGTTGACTAGTGGCTGGGTGGTGGGGGTGGGGGTGAAAAGATGTTGGTCAAAGGTTACAAAATTTCAGTTAGACTGGAGGAATACGTTCAAGAGATCTCTTGTACAACATGGTGACTACAGTTAATGAAATGTATTCTTGAAAAATGCTAAATGAGTAGATACTGTGTTCTCACCACAAAAATGACAACTATACGAGGTAACATATATTTTAATTTGCTTGAGTCAGTCATTGCACAATGCCTACGTATTTCAAGACATCATGTTGTACATGACAAATATGTACAATTTTATCTGTCAATTAAAACATAAGATCAAAAAAGAATTTTATTTGGAAAAAGTTTAAATATACTTGGTTTGCCTTGGAAACACTATGTGAAGAAGGCACATACACTTGGCAGTTGTATGTACAGAATGTGAGCACGTTGTTAACTACCACATCATCCTGTGCCCCTCATGAAAACCCACAGAAAAAAATGCTCTCTAATCTCAATTCTAGAAAAATTGTTATCTTCTTTGGCTTCTAGCCTATTGTCTGTTGTGAACTCTGAATTTTATTGTCGATTTTGTTTTCATTTTTGCTGTGATCAGGATGAAATTTGGACACAGGTATGGTCCACCATTACCAATTATACAGGGACATTTAAAGTAGGATTCTAGACTAACTTCCATAGCTCTGTTTTGCTATTTTATCCTTATATTACAGTCCCCCTAATCTTCTTTTTATTTATTTTACATCACTTAATTTACACTCTCCAAATTTCCCAACCTCTAGCCTTAGGGCTCACCCTTTACTCAGATAGTCATGTGACACACCCATGAGAAATCCACGGAATGTAAAGTATGAATTCACAGGAAAGGAGTGTCTCTGCTCTCTTAATAGGTTTTGATGTCCGAACGCACTTACAGATTCTGGCTCAGCAATGTAGTCCCCCATGTGCCTATTCCGTGATGGCTACTGTCTTCTCTCTGTCCCTTTCATCTCACCCTTGAGCACAGCGGCCTCCTTGTCACTCCCCAAGTGATTTTTGATGGGTAATGGAGGGGAATTATCAGTGAACTGAGCAGAAGCCATTGAAACTCAAATATCTTCGATCGTTGTTACAAAGTTCCTTGACTGTTCTTAGTAAAGGTTGTGTCTTAGTCACTTTCTTCTTTCTCCCATAGGCTCCCTTCTGTTGCCACATTTGGGCCAAGGAATGGAGAGATTTCTTCCTCCAGAAACCTTTTGCCAAACTCTTGACATACTTTTTCCTCTCTGAGAATCAAAGGAAAATCTCTACTAGTGTGTTATTCAGAGAAATTTTGTCCACTTTTTGCTTCAAACTCTCTTATCCAGACCAACCTTTATTATGAAATAGCCGAAATATGGACCAATAAAGGAAAAACCCAGCCATTCATATAAAGGGTTAGCTCTCGGGTTCTTGTATCTGATATATTAACCCAGGTTCATATATAAGTGATGCAAAGAATCCAATGCAGTAATGTGACTTGTCTTCTTCTTCTTCTTCTTCTTTTTTTTTTTTTTTTTGGATGGAATTATCTTCTAAGTTTCAGTGGTAGCTTAACAACTTAATGGAGGTGGAGGTGAAAACTGCCTTTCTCGGTTTCTTTCCTTATAAATGATTCTCTTCATTGCAGGATCTTACACATTTGTTCCATGGCTTCTCAGCTTTAAAAGGGGAAGTGCCCTAGAAGAAAAAGAGAATAAAATATTGGTCAAAGAAACTGGTTACTTTTTTATATATGGTCAGGTAGGTTCAAACCCTAATTTTGATGTTACTGTCTGAAGCCTCCCATTTTGTGTTCATTTCTGACAAAGATTTTTGGTTTGTTTCTCAGGTTTTATACACTGATAAGACCTATGCCATGGGACATCTAATTCAGAGGAAAAAAGTCCATGTCTTTGGGGATGAATTGAGTCTGGTGACTTTGTTTCGATGTATTCAAAATATGCCTGAAACACTACCCAATAATTCCTGCTATTCAGCTGGTAAATAATAGTTCTCGCATCCTGCTAATTGTGAAATGAAGAGAATTTGATGAAAAATCTGAGCTGCAAAATGTGAAAATGAAAGGATAATGCCGTAAAATATGAATAGACAAAGACATTCCTCAATATATTGTGTTTTTAAAATCTTGAATGATAAGCTAGTCTGTTTTAATTGAGAAAGATGGAATTATTACTAATAACTTTACCATCTTTATATACATTTAGAAAGGGTAGTAACTTCATAGCAACTTCTACATTGTACATAGTACCTCTACATAGTAACTTCTACACTGAGAAAAATTCAACTATATTTTCTTCAACCCTTAATAACAACAATAATAATATCTGACAATGATAGAGTGATTACCACTGGCCAGGCACTCTGTTCTGCATTTTATATATGCATGCTTATTTAATCTTCCCATTTAAGAGAGTTGGGATCTAGACACAGAGAGGTAACGTAACTTGTCCCAGGTTACACAGCTACTAATTTTTAGACTCAGTTTAAACCAGCCAGTCTGATTCCACACTGGGAGCAACCAAACCTCTTCTTGCCTGCTGTGGAAGATGCTCCTGGTCGGGTTTGAGGGTAAGGGAAAGTTGTACAATGGCTTCTGTCTCACACAGGTGACATCTTGTGTCAGTGGACACCAGACAGGTGACTTAGGAATGTGAAAGTGTAGAAGCAAACCTACCTTTGCACCCAGGAGCAGTGAGAGGCAGAGAGCAGGGCAGGTCTTGCAAACCTCAGGTCTGTTTCAGCTGTACTTGCCAACATTTCCTTCATTTTATTTTTCAAGGGTGATTTAAAATTAATCCAGGCTGGTTTTAAAGAAAACTATTTACCTTAAAGACATTTATTTTCTCTGACTTTGTAAAAATCCAGAACCCTGAGGAATGGCTTCAGTTCCAGATGTTTACTATGAATGACCGTGTGACACACAGGAATGGAGACTGACTATGCATTTTGAAATACTGTATTTCAAAGGCATTTACAAACAAATGCCCAATAAGTCAGTTAGAAACTAAGAAAAATAGTTTCTAATAATGGAAATGATGTCATTCTGGATCTGCAGCCACAGATAGCATTGGTGGGGAGATGAGGAAGTTTATAAAATTAGAATTCCCTAATTTTCATAAAGAGATGTTTCCCTTCACCCAGTGCTGACTAGTAGTTTGGAGTTGCAAAATATTTATAAATGGTGAGAGTACTCCAATCTGTTATTTATTTATATTCATTAATACTAAAAGTTTTACAAATAACTCTTTAAAACATTTTTCTAATCATCTGCTCCTCTTACACTTACTTGCTATTAGAGGAGTCTGCTAGATTTCCTAAGGTGTCTTACTTTAAGAATAATTCACCTGACTTTAAAAATATTTTTCATTACTAGTAGCTTACTGTTGTATAGGAGTCCTGTCCTCTAGGAAGTTTCAGGCTTACAATTTTAATCTGTTTTAGGGCAAATTTATTTAAAGCCATTTAAAACCACACATTAGAGTATAAGTACATAAAATGTTTCCATAGTAACCTGAAAAGATGTGAATGGCCAACTTAAGAAACCCAACATAATACCAAAGAACCAGTTACATAGATAAAGCTGAATCTTCCGACTTATTGTGTTAATCAAATGTTTACTAGAAAAATTATACCTGATTGCTGTCATCTGGAAGAATTGAAATAGCCAATAACTTAGTGTGAAAATGTTAAATAGGCCGGGCGCGGTGGCTCAAGCCTGTAATCCCAGCACTTTGGGAGGCCGAGACGGGCGGATCACGAGGTCAGGACATCGAGACCATCCTGGCTAACACGGTGAAACCCCGTCTCTACTAAAAAAAAATATACAAAAAATTAGCCGGGCGAGGTGGCGGGCGCCTGTAGTCCCAGCTACTCGGGAGGCTGAGGCAGGAGAATGGCGTGAACCCGGGAGGCGGAGCTTGCAGTGAGCTGAGATCCGGCCACTGCACTCCAGCCTGGGCGACAGAGCCAGACTCCGTCTCAAAAAAAATATAAATAAATAAATAAATAAATAAATAAAATGTTAAATGGACTCTATAGTTGTTCACACCCACCTAATCTTTAGAGTTAATATTACTTAATGCTTTGTGAGCTATGATCTTTGTCAAAATGTTAGCTCGTTTCCAATCTCTATGATAATGACAAGTCTGTTCAACAAATAAATCTCAAACATTTTATTCTTACTGCTTAAGATAGTCCACAAATGTTTTGTCAATTCCAGAAAGTGTACACATAACCTGTAATAAGTCCTAAAAATCTTTCTTTTGTTTGTAGTCTGTCTTTGCCCATTACAAAAAAGCATACCCAGTAGGGATGGAAATTCTGTCATCCTTGATCACTACTGTAGGTTTTTCCAGAAGGGTGCCTGGTACATAGTAAATGTTCAATAAATAAACTCCCCCTGGCTGCTGCCTGAGCAAATCTGCATGCTTTCGGCTTTAGGTAAGAATAGACATGAACATACATGTGTTTATGTAGGTACATTTTCACTATGCTAATGAAACAATGCAACTTTTCTAAAAATAGTAAGCCACAATTATTGACAATTCAGATGACAGTTTTATTGTTTGTTCGTTTCTTTATTTCTTTTCTTCCCCTTATTCCTCCTCTTTCTTCTCCTTCACATTTTTCTTTTGAAGTGGGGTAAAGATTACCTGACACATTGAGTGTAGTCCCTGAATGTACTTTGTGTGACCAATTCACAGATGCGTTTGTCCTTGTAAATTAGTCGCACACAGATTTATTGGTCATTTTTGAAGAGTTAATTTCATTGTTGTTTTTGATAATGAAGACGAATGTGGTTAGATAATAAAACAAACTATAAGAGGTTGTGAAAAGTAATCCAGATAATGCTTAAACCCATAGTCTGAACTCTCAAGAAAAACTGTATTAATAAATGTGGTATGTTAAGAAATGGTGTTTTCTTCACTTTTTAATATTTATGCTTGTCATATGTATGTTTAAAAATAGGAATATCTAGTATATATATGTGTGTGTGTAATTTTTCACATTTTTATTTAACGTTATTATAAAAACTTTCCTTGTCAACAAAATTAAATAAAAATCATCACTAATCATTTAATATTCTATCAAGGAATGTGCCATGATTTACCTAATTGTTTAAAAAGTTATATATTGGGCTTCTTTTGGGGAACTCCATTTTTTAAAGAGTAGGTAATACATTCATAAATATCTGTTGTAACTCCTTTTGCTTATTTCTTCTAAACTTTTTTAGGCTAAGATAATTGCAATGGTTTAGAAGCCCACTGGTATATTCTGAAGTGTGGATGCCTATGTTAAAATTGTTTTTTTACAGAACAAAATACTTTTATTTAGGTTTTTTTCTTTTCTGTTGTATAACCACTTATAGTTCTTGTAAATCACTTTTTCCTAGGCATTGCAAAACTGGAAGAGGGAGATGAACTTCAGCTTGCAATACCACGAGAAAATGCACAAATATCACTGGATGGAGATGTCACATTTTTTGGTGCATTGAAACTGCTGTGACCTACTTATACCATGTCTGTAACTATTTTCTTCCCTTTCTCTGTACCTCTAAGAAGAAAGAATCTAACTGGATATACCAAAAAAAAAAAAAAAGTAGTTACCGTTGCCTTTTCTGTGAGCTATTTGTTTTGGTTTGCTGACACCAGTCCAAAACAGGAAATTTAACAGACAGCCACAGCCAAAGAGTGTCATGTGAATTACAAGAAACCAGAGCCCATTTAGGGAAAGATAGAGCTAGAAAGGCTTTTCACTAGCATTCCATGCTGAACAATTGAGTCATAGCTTCTTATCTTGAAGGAAGGACACAATCCAAAGGAGCAATAAGGATTTTGTAAAGTGTGGCGTCCGTAATTTACTATGGAACAAGTGCCCACATCTCTAGGACATTAGGACATTTATGAGAAATCTCAGGATTCATTTTCTATTTTTATGTTAAATGCACTCCCTCCTTTTTGGTCAACATTACAAAAAGTAAAAAATAAGAATTTTAGAAATCTTGCAGTAGTTACATGAAATAACTAAAAGTTTAAGTTTAAATATGAAACAACTTGGCTGGAAATAGTATCCATGTACTATTTAAGTATTTTATGGTTGTTTCAAGTATGCAATTTCTATCTATGATGTAATATATTACCCACACATTTTTTCACAGGAGAGAGAGAATAGCCTCATTTCCTCATTTGTTTATGCTCATGTGTATTTCCTATAATGAATTTCAGAAGCTTTTAATGTCAGGTAATTTCAATTTATGCATGTAAAGCATTAATTGAAAAATAACTATAATTGTTCATATATAACAACATAATCTCCAACCGAAGTTACTGAATACATTTATACTAATGTAATGTAATTTCCCTTTATTTCTTCCTCTTCTGTTTCAAACTGCTGCTATTGTAGTTTACATATCCCAACCTTTAAAAATATTCCTCTTATTAGTTTTATATTCACTTTATAGAGGTTGAGTTTTAATTAAAATTCTTGGCATCCTGAAGTATGTCCCATACCATGTACTCCTTATAAATATGTTGATATCTCAGAAGACATCATCCCGGTTTTCATTTTATAAAGTACCATACTTAAGAATGCTGTAATACTTATCTTTTATAACATGTTTCTTTTGCTTTGCTTGTCTTTTATGTCATTAGTTTTAACTGTTTACTTCATTTAACAGTTTACATCATTCAACAGTTTACTTCAATTAAACAGTAGGTGGAAAAATAGATGCCAGTCTATGAAAATGTTCCCATCTATATCAAAATACTTTTCAAGGATATACTTTTCAAAACAAAGAAAACCATTTGAATTTTATGTTTAAAATCTAAACTTTAAGTTTAAACTTTGTTTAAATATCTCGTTCCTGTGATTTCGACTTCAGTAAGTTCAAATAAAATATATTTTGCGGTTCATTTTGTTTTACATTGTAATTTAAAAAGAAGAAGCGGTAAGTGGAGTCAGAGTTTCAGTGCTAGGAGGGGTGGTTAATGATTTTTCTGGTGTTGCTGCTAATATGGATTAACAAATAAAAACCTTCATTGCCTTTTGCCTCATTGTCTGACTGAGTTTGTCTAGCAACACCCACCTTTTGCATTCTCACTGTATAATTAAATGTTATTTTTAAAATCAGGTGAAACATGATAAATTAATTTGTGTTAGGATATGATCGTTTGGAAATGTGAATATTTTCCGTATCTGAAAAAGGATCTGTTCACATCTGCATCTGTCTAACTACTTAAACTATTTAGAAGGAGACATCAGTTATATTATTACCTTTAGAATTGAATTTATCCAACAGTACAGTATATTTTGTAGGATTTTTAGTACAATATTAAGTATATATTATTGGTATAATATTGAGTATTTATATATATACTTATCATATTAAGTAGATGTGTAACTGAGAAAAGCTAATACCAGGCCAAGCATTCTTCTCCTGAGGAACTGACTATGAGGTGGTCAATTCAACCAGGACAAGCATCTTGTAGGGATCACAAAAGGCATCACTGAGGGCAATCTCGTTGGCAGCAACCTCTTATCACATATTGGGCCCAACCCCCACTCTGCTGTAATTAGAGGTTGTATTAGTTTGTTTTCACACTGCTGATAAAGACATACTCAAGATTGGGTAATTTATAAAGAAAAATGGTTTAATGGACTCACAGATCCACATAGCTGGGGAGGCCTCACAATCATGGTGGAAGGCAAAAGGCACATCTTACATGGCGGCAGACAAAGAGTGAATCAGAGCCAAGTGGAAGAGGAAACCCCTTATAAAACCATCAGATCTCATGAGACTTATTCACTACCACAAGGACAGTATTGGGGAAACTGCTGCCATGATTCAATTATCTCCCACCAGGTCCCTCCCACAACACATGGGAATTATGGGAACTACAATTCAAGATGAGATTCGGATGGGGACACAGCTAAACCATATCAAAGGTGCAATGTAGAATTCATAATCCTCACCATTTGAGGTTTGATTATGGTGACGAAAGGAAGACAACAGGTGGAATTATAGATATAAGAGAAGGGAGGAAATTCTTTAGCATTGGGCTAATCACTTTGCATGTTTTTAAAACTTTTTGACTTTTCGTTTTGAAATAATTTCAGACTTTTAAAAATATGGGAAAGAAAAGTGCAGCGAAACCCTTATATTCTTCACTTATATTCCCAGTGTTAACATCTTACAACACAAGGGTAAAAGTCAAGACACTAACATTAATACAGCAACTAATGCACAGACCCTGTGAAGACTGACCACATGCTAAGTTATAAAGCAAGATTCAGCACATTTGAAATAGTTGGCTTTATAACAATTACAGTTCCTCTACGGCATCATTAGTAAAAGAAATCAGTGATTAAGGCCGGGCGCGGTGGCTCAAGCCTGTAATCCCAGCACTTAGGAAGGCCGAGACGGGCGGATCACGAGGTCAGGAGATCGAGACCATCCTGGCTAATACGGTGAAACCCTGTCTCTACTTAAAAAAAAATACAAAAAACTAGCCGGGCGAGGTGGCGGGCGCCTGTAGTCCCAGCTACTCGGGAGGCTGAGGCAGGAGAATGGCATAAACCCGGGAGGCGGAGCTTGCAGTGAGCTGAGATCCGGCCACTGCACTCCAGCCTGGGTGGCAGAGCAAGACTCCGTCTCAAAAAAAAAAAAAAAAAAGAAATCAGTGATTAAAAAGTAAGGAAAATATGCACTTGGAAATTAAAGTGGAAAGAAATCACTTCTAAATAATTTATGGCTTAAACAGAAAGCATACGGAAATCAGAAAATGTTTACAACTAGCTGACAAAATAATTCACAAGAAACCCTGGGGTGTAGGAAAATCACTGCATACATAGAGTTTATAAACTTAAATGCTTATATTATATGAGAAAAATGACTGAAAGTTATGAGCTAAGCACCAACAGCAAGAAAAATACAAAAACAAGACAAAGCAAAAGCAAGATAAAAACAAAATAGACAAAAAACCTAAGCCAAAGGAATAGAAGAAAGCAATGAAAGACAAGAGCAGAAATTCAGAAACAGGAAAAGACAGGTAATTAAAAAGGTCAATAAGGCCAAAAAATTTATATAGAGATAAATAAATATAAATATAGAGATAAACAAATATAATAAGATACTTTTATCATAAAAATAAAGTATTTTTATTTTATATATAAACCTCAAGGTTTCCTGTGAAATATTTCATTATCAATGTTTTCCAACAAAAATATAGCAAGCCAGCATAAACAATATTAGAACTGAATATGGGGACAAAAGTATAGATGCCAAAGAGAAAAATGAAAAAAAAAAACCACTAAGAATGTTTTGTCAATAAACTTTAACAAGTTAGATTAGAGATAAATTCCTAAATATAAATTGACAAAAACTGATCAGTATAAAAGAGATAAAAATGAATCCATTAGAGGTGTTGAAGTAGTTTATAATTTAAACACACAAAACAATGGTCAGGCCCAGATGGGAAAATTTTCTCAAATATTCAAGGGGCAGACTATTTCTATATTATGTAAATTATTTTAGAGAACAAGAAAGAGAGAATACTCTCAAGTTCAACTTATATTTTCCTCTATAATCTTGATACCAAAACATTCTGAGAGCAGAATTACAAGTAAAAATTACAAGCCAATCTTACTCATGAATGTAGATGCAAACGTCGTAAAACACTAGCAAACTGAACTCAGCAGTATATTTAAAAAGAGCATGCATAATAACCAAGTTGGATTTGATCCATATTTGCAAATGTATATCTATGTTAATAACAGATGTAAGTGATTATAATAAAATATTAAAGGAGAATATCATATGATCACCTCAGTAAATCCAAGAAAGAAAGTACAATTCAATATTTATCTGTGGTAAACACTTTTAGCAAAGTGAGAATAAAGAAAATTTTAAAAATCTTGTAAACTTGGCAAGAAACCAGAACATGATCATTATCCCTGGATTATTACCACTTCTACATTATACCAAAGGGTCTAGACATTTTAGCATTTTTTCAAATAATATTTATTAAATGTCTAATATTCATAAGACAATATTCCTGGTAATTATTTAGTGGCAAAGGGGCAAAAAATAAACAAGCCGAACATATGGTTTGCTAGATGAGGACAAATACTATGGAGTCCAATAAAGTAGTAGACATAAGGCATGACTAGAGGAAGATGTGGTGCGTACTTCAATAACAATCACAAATATTTATTAAGTATTTATATCATGTGAGAGACTCTTCCAGGTGTTAATTTATTTCAATTTTCCAGCAACTCCAAAAGATCAAGCCACTACTAATTTCCTTATTTCATAGATGAGAGTTATTTCATAAACTCAGTTTATTTCATAAACATTTCATAAACTGAGAGGTTATGTAAATTGCCTAACCATTTGCTGTAAATGGCAAGGCAAGATCTGAACCCAGGTCCTTTAGTTGTAAGTCTGTCAACCTCAGCACTACGCCCTACAGCCTGTCAGTCAGGGAAGGCCTCACTGAAGAAGGGCATGGAGAAGGTAATGTAAATGATTTGGTTTGGCTGTGTCCCCACCCAAATCTCACACTGAATTCCCATGTGTTGTGGTAGATAATTGAATGAGAGATAATTGAATCAAGGGGGTAGTCTTTCCCATGTTGTTCTTGTGATAGTGAATAAGTCTCATGAGATCTGATGGTTTTAAAAAGAGGAGTTTCCCTGCACAAGCTCTCTCTCTCTCTGCCTGCTGCCATCCATGTAAGATGTGACTTGCTCCTCCTTGCCTTCTGCCATGATTGTGAGGCTTCCCCAGCCATGTGGAGCTGTAAGTCTAATTAAACCCCTGTCTTTTGTAAATTGCCCAGTCTTGGGTATGTCTTCATCAGGAGCGTGAAGACAGACTAATACAGTAAGATTTATGGGGAAGAGTATTTGAGAGAGAGGAAAGAGAGAACAAAATCCCTTCAGTGTGTTTGTCGAGGACAGTGGTCCCAGGATGCCTGGACCACAGTGATCCATGGAGAAAGTAGAAGATGAAGCTAGAGAGGTAGGGAGGGGAGGGCACTGAGACTACAAGACTTTGCTGAGCATTGGGAGGGAATTGCTTTTAGTCTGAGTGAGAAAAGAAACCCTAGAAAGTTCTGAGCAGAGAAGTGATGTGATCTGACTTACTTGTAAAAGAATCACTGTGAATTCTGTACTGTTTAGTCTACATAGGAGAATGGGTGAAAGCAGGAGATTAACAGGGGTTTGTAGCCATAATCCAGGCAAGGAATCATGGTAGTTTGACTAGGGTGGCTGAATTGTGTGTTCTGTGTTGAACAAAATATTCAAGGATAATATCACATGATCACTTCAGTAGATCCAGGAGGGAAAAAGTACAATTCAATATTTACTTATGGTAAACACTTTCAACAAAGCAGGAATAAAGAAAACTATTTAAATCTAATAAACTTTGCAACCAGGAAAAGATAGTTATCACTGGATGATTATTACCACTTCTACATTTCCCCAAAATATTTGCTAAAGTCCCAACTCCTGGTACCTGTAAAGGTGACCTTATTTGGAAATAAGGTCTTTGCAGATGTAGTTAAGATGTAACTTAAGTGAAGTCATACTGGAGTAGGGTAGGCCCCTAAATCTAATGGCTGGTGTCTTCATAAGAGGAAGAGAAGAAACAGAGACATGCACACAGGGAGAAGGCCACGTGAGTATCAAGGAAGAGATGAGATGGGTGCTTTTACCAGCTAAGAAATACCAAGGATTACCAGCAACCACCAAATGCTAAAAGAGGCAAGGAAAGATTCTCACCTAGATCTTTCCGAGTAAGCAAAGACCTCCCAACACCTTGACCTCAGACTTCTAGCTTCCAGAACAGTGAGAAGTACTTGTTTTCAACCACTCAGTTTGTGACACTTTGTTATGACAGGTCTAATAATCAAACACAGGTGTTGACAATGAGAATATTGAAAATGGTCATATTCTGTATAATATCTTTAAAAGTATAGCCCACAATATTTGTTTATTCTCTAAACATGGGGGCAGGAAGATAAAAAGAGAGGCATGAAGGATAACTCCCAAGCTTTAGCCAGAGTAACATGAATAATAAACATCCTCTAACAGGTTGAGGAAGACTAGAAGAAGCAGCTTCAGAGTGGGCAGGAGGGGAGTTCAATTTTGAACATATTAAATTTTCGTTGAAAGGTGAACATCAAAACGGAGACACCATCTACGAAGTTGGGAATAGAAACCCTGTATGAGATCACCAGGGGTATAAGTCCAAAGAACAGAGAAGACAGTGAAAGAATGGATTCTGAATGTCAACGTTCAGGAGTCCATGAGATGAGGAAGAACAAGCAAGGGACACTAAAAAGAAATTACCATTAAGAAAGAGTAAAAACCAGGAGTCCTGAAGCCAAGTCAAAAAAAAAAAAAAATCATGAGAGAAGTTGTGCTCAGACTGTTAGTGCTGTTAAATTGCATGAAAGAGGGTGGGGAGGGCATGGTTGGGGAGCAGACTTCAATTTGCATGAGGCCAGGAAACACCCAGATGGGAAAGTGGCCTATATACAAATACTAGATGATATGATTTGGCTGTGTCGCCACCAAATCTCATCCTGAACTGTAGTTCCCACAATCCCCATGTGTTGTGGGAATGACTCGGTGGGAGGTAATTGAATCATGGGGCTGGTTACCCTCATGCTGTTCTCGTGATAGTGAGTGAGTTCTCACAAGACCTGTGGGTTTTTAAAGGACCTTTCGCCCTTTTGCCTGACACTTCTCCTTGCTGGTGCCAAGTGAAGAAGGATATATTTGCTTCCCCTTCCACCATGATTATAAGTTTGCTGAGGCCTTCTCAACCATGCAGAACGCTGAATCCATTACACCTCTTTCCTTTATAAATTACCCAGTGTCAGGTGTGTCTTTATTGGCAGCTTGAGAACAGACTAATACACTTGAGGATGAGGGTGCAACTTCATTAGAGACCTCCCTTACCCTAGGGCCACAGAGATAAGTTGTGAGAGATGGTCAGGTTCTGTATGCATTTTGAAGGTAAAACAAGCTATCTTCTAACATGAGGTGTGAGATTCACTTTCAAGTTTTTGGATTCATCGACTGAAAAGGCGTTGTTGACTGAGATGGGGATGGTAAGAATTGGAGAAGAAAAAAACATAGATTGTTCTAGTAGGTTTAATTTGGAGATGGCTGTTAGCCATCTGATGGAAACATTGGGCAAACAGATGTTTGGCCATGGATATTGGGATTGCTTCTTTTTCCCTTTACAATAAATACTACTATACACATTCCTGTACTTGTGTCCCTGTGTGAATATTTAATCCATTCCAGTTCTCATCACTCCTGGGAACATGGTAGAATGACACAGTCTTGTCACTGAATGTGGCCATGTGACTATTTCTGACTAATCCATTGTGAACTGAGCCCTATAGAATACTTTTTTCTCTCTGATCCATGATCAAAAAATTTCAAAACAGGGTATGTTGTTCCATCAGCCTAGATCCCTCAGAAACTATATTGATCAGAGAACTCCCTCATCCGGCCACTTGCTCTGTGAGGTTCACGATGGAAAGGCAATGTGAACAACAAATAAATTTCTATTGCCCAAAGTCACTGACATTATAGGCATGTTTGTTTCTGCAGTGTAATAGAGTCCATCTTGACTGATACTTTCCAGAATTAATTGTATTGTGCTGTACTCATTCAACCTCCTATGACTCCCATAAAACAAACACAGCCAGGGCATAGAGCCCATGTATCCACTTCCTTTAGATAGCCCATTGCCCTGCTCTTCTTTGACAACCTTGACATTATCTTCCATATCAGATACAGCTGATCTGAGCTTTGTTCTCAGTGCCCTTGGGCACTGTGTTCTCCTGGCCAGACTATACCCCTCCTCCTCAGGGACAACTTTATCTGCCCATGCCCTGCTGCCTGAATGAGCCAAATTACAGTAAAGCTCATCCTGTCTTAGGTGTAATAATTCCCTGACTTCCACTGTAGCCACACACATACAAACAAAATGTACAATTAGAAAGGAATGTTTGAAGGCACAGCTGGCTTCTTGGCATGCCCCCTATGTCCAAGGACCCACACTCAGAGAGGCTCTGTGCTTACTTTAATACTCCGCTGTTGCCGTCTTGGAAATCCTAATCATTTTGGAGCAAGGGTGCCGATATGGCTTGGCTGTGTCCCCACTCAAATTTCATCTTGAAATGTAACTTCCACAATTCCCACATTCTGTGGGAGGAACCCAGGGGGAGGTGACTGAATTATGGTGGCAGGTCTCTCCTGGGCTGTTCTCCTGATAGTGAGTGAGTGTCATGAGATCGGATGGTTTTAAAAAGGGGAGTTTCCCCACACAAGCTCTCTTTGCTTGTCTGCCGCGTGTGAGACATGGCTTTCACCTTCCGTCACGATTGTGAGGCCTCCCCAGCCACGTGGAACTGTGAGTGTATTAAACTGCTTTCTTTTGTAAGTTGCCCAGTCTTGGGTATATCTTCATCAGAAGTGTGAAAACAGACTAATACGGGCACCTACACTTTCATTTCGTGCTGGGCCCTGAAAATTAGGTAGCAGTTCTATTAGAAGATATTAGAGGGAAAGAGTAGAGGATAAGTTAAGAGCCTCATGTCTTTTGCCGAAGGTCTAGCATTCAAACATCAATTTGTCTGCTAATTTTATAACATGAGTAACACTGAATGTGTGGGAAAATATGCACATGTAAAAACTCTTACAATAGTACCTTGCATATTATATGTGCTAAATGCTTTTGCTTAGAAGACACACAAGCCTATACCCACATACACAGACATAACAAGAGGAATTTGAATTTGAATTCAAAAGAAGGAAAGAGAAGTGTACTGTCTGGCTTCATTTTAGCAATGAAAACCAATCTGAAAGCTAAATTGGCCGGAAACTGAGGAATATCTGGTTTTGTTATCTTGTATTGTTGTTTTGTTTTAAGATATCTTGGGTAGACAGGAAAAAACTGAGAGAGAAAGCGAAAGAGAGAGAAAGCAGAGCGGCACCCTGGACTTCAGAACACCGCTGGGGTCCATCCATCAGGTCCCAGAATGACACCCAGCAGCGCGAATGAGAAACACAACAGCTCTGACTATATCCCACCCCAGAGGCTACCTATTTCCAAGCTTTAGACAACTGGGGCAAAGACTTCAGCATGAGAGCAGAAGGCTGCCCTAAATTTAACCTTGCAGGAGTGAAAGGCAGCCAGGATTCAGGAACCGGGTGGCAGCATCAAGAAAACAGAATAAAAGGGAGATGGATGAGGAAGCAACTGTACAGGAGGAAGATCATTTCTGGGGCCTGGGCATGTCCATAGGGGACCACCCGGAGGTGTGAGCTGGGGATGAGTAGGGAAGACAGGGCTGTTTGGTCTTTACCCCTCGGGCTGCTCCCATCACCACCCCACAGCCTCCCTTTACACTAATAAGAAGCTGGTGAACTCTCACAGGGCTTTTCCAAGGGAGGGAGTATATGGTGGAGGCTCCCGCTTGCCCATGGAACAGGAGACGCTGTGTGGAAAGCACCGCATAAGGAAGGATGGTGTAGAGAGTTGGTGAGAATAAAAACATAGCCACGATTGTATTTGCATTTCAGATAAGACTATTGCATAATACATGGCAATCTGACTGTCTTGGAAATTAAGATAAATTGTTTCAATTTTTTCTCAAGCATAAGCCTCAGAATTGACAGGGCTTCTAGATAAGAGTCCAAAAATCACAGTGAAAGTGAATAAGGGGTTTCTAAAACAGCAAACTGCCTAATGAGGAATCTCCTCTACCCCTCTAGAATGTCATCACCCAGTTTCAGAGTGGATATCGCCAGAGGTGGCAACCTATCTTCATGTTTAAAATCTTTGTCTCATGAACCAAGATGTGGCTTGTACTCTCAAAGCCCCATCTCACCACGTTGTAGGAAAGGAAATCTAGTTCAAAGTAAGTTCCATTTAACCTGCATTATCTGAGTGGATGCAAGACAGAGAGGTAAGTTCCAACCACACATGAGTTTGAGAGGCCGTAGTCATTTTCATTTATGACACTGACTAACTGGAATTGTAGTGATTGCTTGAGTGATAACTCCAGAGAGGCACTTGATAGCTCATCTCTGCAAAAGTGTGGTGAAAGAGACCCTACGTTTCTCAATATGAATTACACGTGGTTTTACCTGCTCCATTGCCAACACATTTTATTTCAATAACCACAGCTGGTGCAATGGTAAGCAAAAGAAGGCTCTTGCTTTCAAAAAGTTGCACCACCCATTTGTTAAGCCATGTTTGTAAGCCAGCCTAGAATCTCATACCCATGACGCAATGCCTCCGCAAATGCCACCACTTGTGTTTCCAAAGTAGACTGCTCTTGTTATTTTTACAAATTAAAGAATTAGAAAAACAATGCAGACATAAGGACTTTACATATTGATAGTTTATGCTAATTTTGTCCACATATTATGACTACAAATTAAGGCAATATGTTGTAAATATTCTTCACAGACAGGCAGTACATTTTAGTTTATAAGAAGACAATGAGCAGAGTGGTTTGTTGATGACATCGATGAAAAACAGGTTGCATGTTTGAGATCAGGGTCCCGGGCTTTCTGTTAAATAGTCTTTTTTTAAAAAGTTTTATAAATTTTCATCAAATCAGTGACAAATTCTGCAATATCTAAATAATTTAATGAATGACAGAAGAGTCTATTTTTCAGAAGCTTTTTTTTACATCATTAACTTTTAAAAAATTGATGACGCTTCTGTTGAATATATTGCTTCTGTTGAATATGGTTGTCTGTTTTGTTCTTTCCAGCTTTTAGGTTCAGGGGCTACGTGTGCAGGTTTATTGCATGGGGAAATTTCATGTCGCACAGGTTTGGGGTATGGATTATTTCATCACCCAGGTAATAAGTATAGTACCCAATCGGTATTTTTTCAATCTTTACCCTCCTCCC
Source organism: Trachypithecus francoisi (assembly GCF_009764315.1). Lineage (NCBI taxonomy): Eukaryota > Metazoa > Chordata > Mammalia > Primates > Cercopithecidae > Trachypithecus > Trachypithecus francoisi. The sequence continues at coordinate 6,954,574 of NW_022681463.1, read as the reverse complement.
TCCACCCACGCTCAAGTAAGCCCTAATACCTATGTTCCCTTCTTTGTGTGCATGTGTACTCAGTGTTTAGCTCCCACTAATAAGCGGGAACATGTAGTTTATGGTTTATTTGTTCTTGCATTAGTTTGTTTAGGATAACGGCCTCCAGCTCCATCTATGTTGCTACAAAGGACATGATTTCGTTTTTTGTGGCTGTGCAGTATTCCATGGTGTATATGTACCATATTTCCTTTTTTATTTCTTTTGTTTTGTTTTGTTTTTTTGAGATGGAGTCTCACACTGTTGCCAGGGCTGGAGTGTAGTGGCGCGATCTTGGCTCACTGCAAACTCTGCCTCCTGGGTTCAAGCAATTCTCCTGCCTTAGCCTACTGAGTAGGTGGGATTACAGGTGCCCGCCACCATGCCCAGCTAATTTTTTGTATTTTTAGTAGAGATGAGGTTTCACCATGTTGGCCAGGCTGGTCTCAAACTCCTGACCTCGTGATCCACCTGTCTCGGCCTCCCAAAGTGCTGGGATTACAGGCATGAGCCACTGTGCCTGGCCACCACATTTTCTTTAATCTACTGTGGATGGTTATCTAGGTTGATTTCATGTCTTTGCTATTGTGAATAGTGCTGTAATGAACATATGTATGCATGTGTCTTTATGGTAGAATGATTTATATTCCTTTGGATGTATATCTAGTGATAGAATTGCTGGGTGGAATGGTAGTTCTGTTTTAAGTTATTTGAGAAATCTCCAAACTGCTTTACACAGTAGCTGAATTAATAGCCATTCTGGCTGGTATGAGATGGTATCTCATTGTGTTTTGATTTGCTTTTCTCTAATAATTAGTGATGAAGAACATTTTTTCATTTGCTCGTTGAGTACCTGTATGTCTTCTTTTGAGAAGTGTCTGTTTATGTCTTTGCCCACTTTTAAATGGGGTTGCTTGTTTTCTTGATTGTGGACTTGTTTAAGTTCCTTGTAGATTCTGGATATTAGACCTTTGTCAGATGCATAATTTGCAAATATTTTCTCCCATTCTCTAGGTTGTCTGTTTCCTCTGTTGATGATGTCTTTTGTTGTGCAGACGATCTATGGTTTAACTAGGTCCTATTTGCCAATTTTTGTTTTCATTGCAATTGCTTTTGGAGTATTTGTCAGGAAATCTATGCCAGGGACATGTCCAGAACGATATTTCTTAGTTTTTCTTCTAGGATTTTTATAGTTTTAGACTTTGTATTTAAGTCTTTAATTCATCTTGATTTGCTTTTTGTATATGGTGAAAGAAAGGAGCCCAGTTTTAATCTTCTTCGTATTTGCAGCACCATTTGTTGAACAGGAATTCTTCTTCCCATTGCTTGTTATTGTCAGCTTTGTCGAAGATCAGATGACTAAAGGTGTGTGGCTTTATTTCTGGGTTCTGTTATTTGTTGCTTGGGTCTATGTGTCCGTTTTTGTACCAGTATCAGTGTTATTTTGGTTACTGTAGGCTTGTAGTGTATTTTGAAGTCAGATAATGTGATGTCTCCAGAATTGTTCTTTTTGCCTAGGATTGTTTTGGCTATTTGGGTTTTGTTTTTTTGTTTTGTTTTGTTTTGTTTTTTTTTTTTTTTGTGGTTCCATATGAATTCTGTAATAGTTCCTGCTAATTCTGTGAAAAATGTCATTGTAGTTTGATAGGAACAGCACTGAATCTGTAAATTGCTTTGGTTAGTATGGCCATTGTAACAATATTTATTATTCCTATCCACAAGCATAGTTTTTCAATTCGTTTGTGTAATCTCTGATTTCTTTCAGCAGTGTTTTGTAATTCTCATTATAGAGATCTTTCACCTACACAGTTAGCTGTATTCTTAGGTGTTTTGTTTATCTCTGGCTATTGTGAGCAGAATGACTTTCTTGATATGGCTCTTAGCTCTTTTGGATGTGGGCATTTAGCATTACAAACTTCCCTCTTAACACTGCTTTAGCTGTGTCCTAGAGATTCTGGTGTATTGTATCTTTGATTTGACTAGTTTTGAAGAATTTCCTGATTCCTACCTTAATTTCATTGTTTCCCCAAAAGTCATTCAGGAGCAGATTGTTTAAATTTCTATGTAGTTTCATGGTTTTGAATTACCTTCTTGGTGTTAATTTCTTTTTTTAACTTTTATTTTAAGTTTAGGGGTACATGTGCAGGATGTGCATGTTTGTTACACAAATGAACATGTGTTTTGGGGGTTTGTTGTACAGATTATTTCATCACCCAGGTGTTAAGCCTAGAATCCATTTGTTATTTTTCTTGATCATCTCCCTCCGCCCATCCTCTACCCTTCAATAGGTCACAGCATGTCTTGTTCCCCTCTATGTGTCCATGTGTTCTCATCATTTAACTCCCACTTATAAGTGAGAACATGTGGTATTTGGTTTTCTGTTCCTGTGTTAGTTTGCTAAGGATAATGGCCTCTAGCTCCATTCATATCTCTGCAAAGGACATGGTTTCATTCTTTTTTATGGCTGCATAGTATTCCATGGTGTATACGTACCACATTTTTTTTTTAATCTAGTCTATCATTGATGGGCATTTAGGTTGATTCCATGTCTTTGCTATTGTGAATAGTGCTGCAAGGAACATATGCATGCATGTGTCTTTATAATATAATGACTTATATTCCTTTAGTTATACCCCATATCCAGTAATGGGACTGCTGGGTCAAATAGTAGTTCTGTCTTTATGCCTTTGAGGAATTGTCACACTGTCTTCCACAGTAGTTGAACTAATTTACACCTCCACCAACGGTGTAGAAGTGTTTCTTTTTTTTCTCCACAACTTCACCAGCATCTGTTATTTCTTGACTTTTTAATGTTAGCCATTCTGACTGGTGTGAGATGGTATCCCATTGTTGTTTTGATTTGCATTTCTCAATCAGTGATGTTCAGCTTTTTTTCATATGACTTTGGGGCATGTACGTTTTCTTTTGAGAAGTATCTACTTATGTTGCACTGTGGTTTGAAAGTGTGGCCGGTATGATTTCAGTTTTTTTTTTTTTAATTTGTTGATAATTGCTTTATGGTAGAGCATGAGATCAATTTTAGAGTATGTGCCATGTGCAGATAAGAAGAATTCTTATATTCTCATATTCTGTTTTGTTGGGTGTAGTGTTCTGTAGATGTCTACTAGGTCAATTTGCTCAAATGTTTAGATCCTGAATATTTTTGTTACTTTTCTGTCTCGAACATCCACCTAATACTATCAGTGGGGTGTTGAAGTTTCCCACTATTATTGTGTGGTTATCTAAGTTTCTTCATCGGGCTCTACGAATTGTTTTGTGAATCTGGGTGCTCCAGTGTTGGATGCAAATATGTTTAGGATAGTTAAGTCTTCTTCTTGAATTGAACTCTTTATCATTATGTAATGCCCCTCTTTGTCCTTTTTGATATAGTTATTGGTTTGAAGTCTTTTTGGTCTGAAATAAGAATAGCAACCCCTGCTCTTTTTTTTTTTTTTTTTCCATTTGCTTGATAGCTCTTTCCCCATCCCATACTTTGAGCCTCTGGGTGTCACTGCATGTGGAATGGGCATCTTGAAGACAGCATACAGTTAGGTCTTGCTTCTTTATCCAATGGCCACTCTGCCTTTTAAGTGAGGTGTTCAGCCTGTTTACATTCACAGTTAATATTGGTATGTGTGCATTTGATCCTGTCATCATGTTGTCAGCTGGTTGGTATATAGACTTGATTGTGTAGTTGCTTTATAGTGTCCAGGTGTTTAAGTGTGTTTTTTTGATGGCTCCTAATGGTCTTTATTTCCATGGTTAGCACTCCTGCAAGGGTCACTTGTAAGGCAGGTCTGGTGGTAATGAATTCCCTTAGCATTTATTTGTCTGTAAAGATAAATGATCATTTAAGCTAGATGGATAGAAGACATGATCAATAGTAGATAGTAGGATATAAAACCCTGGTTTAAAAAAACACATGGTTTCGAAACCTAGAACCCAACTTTTGTTTTTCTAAGTTATTTTTAAAGGTAAATTTGATCTAAATTTGTATTAGTTCATTCTTGCATTGCTATGGAGAAATACATGAGGCCAGGTGTGGTGGCTCACGCCAGTAATCCCAGCACTTTGGTAGGCCAAGGTGGGTGGATCACAAGGTCAGGAGATCAAGACCATCCTGGCTAACATGGTGAAACCCTGTCTCTATTAAAATACAAAAAAAAAAAGAGCCGGGAGTGGTGGCGGGCGCCTGTAGTCCCAGCTACTCAGCTACTTGGGAGGCTGAGGCAGGAGAATGGTATGAACCCAGGAGGCAGGGCTTGCAATGAGGTGAGATTGCACCACTGCACTCCAGCCTGGGTGACAGAGCGAGTCTCCATCTTAAAAAAGAAAAAAAAAGAAGAAGAAGAAAAAAAAGAAATATGTGATACTGGGTAATTTGTAAAGAAAAGAGGTTTAATCGGCTCATGGTTCTGCAGGCTGTACAGGAAGCATGGTGGCGTCTGCTTCTGGGGGCCCCTGGACACTTTTATTCATAGCAGAAGGTAAACCAGGAGCAGGCATCTTCCATGGCAGAAGCAGGTGGTGAGAAGGGGCGGTGGTGCTACACACTTTTAAACAACCAGACCTCTTCTGAAAACTCACTTACTATCATGAGCACAGCATCAAGGGGACAGTGCTGAAACATTTATGAAAAACATGTCCTGATCCAGTCACCTCCTACCATGCCCCACTTCCAATATTACAGGTCCAAACTTGACTTAAGATTTGGTGAGGACACAGGTCCAAACCATATCAAGACTCTTACTGTTGCTGAAATAATATAGCAAGTAAGTGTTTTGACTCTGAGCCTAAAGGTTAGGCTCAACCTCCTGTATCATGTTTCTTCTCCGATTTCTAGCACTGTATCATCAAGAAGGGACAATGTTTTTCTCTTATGTTAGAAATCACATTTGAAACTGAAAATAAGACCTTCACTTTAGAACCAATTGATGTATTGCATTCAGAATGGGTCACAATGTAGAAGTTTTTTCGGACTCTGGGACGTGTCTAAGAGATAATGACCTGACAGTGAAAAACATAGAAAATGTCAAATAATGAAATGTAAAGACTTTAAAACTTCTCTACAGAAGAAAGGACATCCTCCTCTCAAATAAAGAAGGCAAAAAAGAGAAAAAAGAAGGAAGGGGATATTTTTGATATTTAAAGAGCAGTAACATGACAGGATAAAATTAGAATCAATTGATAGAACTTACAGAGTTTAAGACTTTCTTGAGATATAATATACATACTGTAAAATTTACCTATTTTAAATGTGAAATTCAATGATTTTAATATGTTTACAAAGCTGTGCAAGAAGTTACAGAATTTACTTAAAAATATTAGGAACTTGAAATTAGAATCACAGGAAGAGAGAACTTAAAGGAATATGCAAAAGAAAGAAAAGAAGAAAGGAAAGAAAGAAAGAGAAAGACAGAGGGAAAGAGAGAATGAAAGAAAGGAAAGAAAGAAGAAAGAAAGAAAGAAGAAAGAAAAAAGAAAGAGAGAAAGGAAGGAAGAAGAAAAAGAAAGAGAGGAAGGTGAACGAGAAAAAGAAGAAAGAAAAGAAAGAAATAGAAACAAAGAAAGAACGAGAAAGAAAGGTAGGCTGAGAAAAGTCTTGATGCACCCTTTGAGAGAACATGTCAATTTTAATATATTTTCAATTTTAGAATATATTTAGATTTACAAAAGTTGCAAACTTGTACAGATAATCCCTATAATTCCTCACCCAGTTTCTCCTATTTTTAATACATTACTCACAAAATATTTGTCACAGCTAAGAAACTAACAATGGTACATTGTTATTAACTAAACTCCATTCTCTATTGGGATTTTAGTAGTCTTTCTACTTATGTTCTTTTTCTGGTCCTGAGTCTAGTCACCTGTACCTCATTGCATTAGCTGACATGTCTCCTTAACATCCCCTGGTCTCTGACAGTTTCTAGTCGTTCCTTATTTTTCATGACCTTGACAGTCTTAAGGAGTATTGGGTGTTTTATAGAGTAACTCTCAGTTTGGGTTTATCTGATATTTTTCTTATGGTTAGGAGCGGGTTATATGTCTTTTGGAAAATAACATCTTACATATCTCATCAAATCAGGGTACATGATCACCTGGCCACATAGTGTTTGCCAAATTCCCAAGAGATCATTTAGAAATTCAGATTTTTTTCTTTACTCATGAAACTATTTAACTGTACATGCTACATTAATTTGGAAACAAACCCACAAAATATTCAGGCTAGACAATGTAGCCTATTCCTTCCTTTACATTGATGTACATGTGTTTCACCACTAGAGGGAAGCACCTGAACAAGTAAAGCGAACAGTTGGGTTATTCTTAAATGCAATTAAATTGATGATAGACAAACACCAAAATTTATAAAAGCATGAACAGAAAGAATATTAAGAGACCAAACAGATGGTTTCAGTGTTTCCTCAAACCATATTCCATGCCTAATGAAAGTTTACGACATGGCAGCTTCTACTTTTTTCCTATTTGTTGGAACCCATGGTTCCAGTTCAGTTCCGTATCAGTCATGTACCTGAGGACTTTGACACACTTACAATCTCCACACCTTGGGAGCAAAGAGGAGGAATGACGGCAGATAGAGGCTGTAGAGAGGGAGGTTAAAGGACAAGGTCTACCCTAAATTGGTTCAGGCTTTGTAGGAATCTCTTTCTACTTTTGACTTTAAACAGCTCCTCCTCAAATTAGCCTGTATTTCCCAGGAAACGGTTACTGGGATTTTTCCTCGGTCTGACATATTTTTTTCTGGTTCTTCAATGTCTTGACTTCCTAATCCCTTTCTAGATTATGAACACTTTTTTATCTTCAGCCCAAAATATGCACATCCTTGATTGATGTACAATGAGATATATACCTGCCTTTTATTGTTTTTTTGATATATCCTGACACCTACACATAGCACATGTTTGTCTCCTTCTGTTTATATTTTTAGGCTATTTATGTATCAGTCACTGCTCTAACACAATTTCATCTATTATCTAATTTAATTTGTAAAAATTAATTTCTTAAAATTAGTAAACTTTAGTTTTTTAGAGAAGTTTGGGGTTTATAGAAAAATTGAGCAGAAAGCACAGGGTTCCCACATACTCCCTGTTTCCTAACCCCACAGTTTCCCCCATTGATGAAATCTTTCATTACTTTGGGACATTTGCTATAATTAATGAACATTTTTGTGTTTCTTGAAAAACTTTGATGTGTTAACTCAAGTCCATAGTTTGCATTAAGAATCACTTTGTGTCATAAAGTTCTGTGAGATTTGACGAGTGCATAAAGTCCTGCATCCACCATTACAGTAATGCGGAATATTATTGCTGCCCTGTACAGCCCCTGAGCTCCACCTCATCATCCTCTCTCCTCGCATGCAAACCCATGGCAATTACTAATACGTTATCGCCTCCATCATTTTGCTTTCTTCAGGATGTCATACAGTTGCAACAATCGTATGTAGCCTTTTCAGATTGTCTTCTTTCACTCAGCAATCTTCACTTAATGTTCCTCCATGTCTTTTCACGGTTTGATATCTCATTTCTTTTTATTGCCTAGTAGTATTCCATTGTGTGGATAATCCACAATTTGTTTATCCATTCACCTGTTGAAGGACATCTTGGTTGCTTCTAATTTTCAGCAATTAGGAATAAAACTGCTGTAAAGGTAGGATTTTGAGTGGATGCCAGTTTTTGACTTATTTGGACAAATGCCTCATACTGTGTAGCAAGACTACTGGATCCGATGGCCAGACTATGGTTAGCTTTGCAAGAAACTGCCAATTTGCCTTCTAAAGTAGCTGTATCATTTTGCATTCCCACAAGCAAGCAATGAGAGTTCCCGTTGCTCTGCATCTTCCCCAGCCTGTAATGTTGGTGCTTCAGATTTAAGACATTCTAATGTTATGCCCAGACCATTTGTTCCCCGAAGAAGACCACCAGAGTCCAGAGTCAAAGCCAAGCGGCAAGGATCTTTAATGCAAGTTCGAACTTGGTACCTCCGTTCTATAACATACAAGAGGGCCTCAAACAATGCGTGCGCTTGCTATTTATAGCTCGAGGTAAACAGGACTTGTCAGGTTACAGAGGAACAAGGCATTTCTCTAGGCTACAGCATTACAATTGGTTTACATGTTAATGTGAAGTTATGCTTTTAGCAGCCTTCTTATCGGTTCCTGCGCTTTTACAAACGGTTGTAACCTTATTGGAGCTTCCCCAGGTGTTGTTTTTCTTAATGTGTTTGTGTCGGGCAGGCATATGGGGCTCAGGAAGTTGGGACAAAATAGAGGATTGTTTGTACTGGGCCCAGGACTAAGATATGTGGCAGACACTGGTAATTAGAGCAGGACAGAGACTTTCACAACGTTTGTCCTTACAATGTCTGGAGTCTATAGATAACCTTAATCGGTTAGATCCGGGGTCGATCTTTAACTAGGCTCAGGGCACCGCCTGGGCTGTCAGGGCGCCGCCCGGGCTGTTTGCCTGTGGACTTCATTTCTGCCTTTTAGTCTTTTCATTTGATCTCTTTCACTAACAGGTGAAGAGAAGTGTTTGATTGTTGTTCTAATTTGCAATTCTCTCATGACCTATGATGTCAAGCATCTTTCATATGCCTTCCTGCCGTCTGTATATCTTCTTTGGCCAGATACCAGTTTAGATCTTTTACCCACTTTTTAATGGAGTTGTTTTCTTATTGTTAAGTTTTCAGAATTCTTTGTCTATTTTGGATGCAAGTTGTTTGTCAGATATGAGTTTTGCAAACATTTTCTCCTCATCCATGACTTTTTATTGTTTAAATCTAATTTGATTTTTGTAACAACTCATTGGGGCAGATGCTATTATTAACTGTGCCTTACAGATGAGGAAATAGTACCATAGAGAAGTTATGTATCTTGCCCAAAGTCTCAAAAGCTAGTGTGAAGTGTATCTAGAATGCGGAGCCTGGCAATCTGAGTGCAGTCTGTTAAGCTTTCTGCTTCATCACCCTTGTCCTAAGCACTCAGCTTTGCAGAGCAGACCACTCATACTCAGCTGAGACCAATTATGATGGCGAGCCCCTGATATTGGTCTATTTTTCCATTTGGACACTTATGCTTACTTAGAAATGAAAAGAAAAAGAAGGGCCATGGGCTAGCAATAGTAAACGCTGAGGAACAGATTTTAAATACTGTAAAATCAGATACAGCCTTTAAAATGATGGATTGAGACCAACAGGAGGTGATTTTTTTACTGTCAGTGAATAATGAGACGGTTTCTTAAAGAATCACATTTTAAAGTCTGCTGTAACTTTCACACAGAAAATAACTTTAGCCCTTTCCTTTGTGGAAGGGAAAATGAAACTTCAGGAGTGAGATCTAGTGTGCAACTATCTTCATTTTAACCACTTTGGCCTAGATGTTCTGTAGTGTGCTTGATCAAAGGACACCCACAGAACAAAAGGCATATAGGTGACATTGTGGGTGCCTTACCAACAGAGCCAATCTTTCTCAAAATGTGCTGAGATCACCAACACCTTCTAATATCAAACTATCAAATTTAGGGCCAGAAACTGATGATCCTTTAATTGCAGAAATACTCATTCATTGGCAGCTTGCTGGCGAATAGGCTTTGTGAGCTCCACTCTAGGGAATTACCTATGTTTTTACATCAACGATAGCATTCATCATCATTCAAATAGGAAAACAAACGCTTGCCTTAATGCCACTCCTTGTTTTCTTGATTGCGCTCATTGTTGTGAGTTGCTTTGTAAAATCAGTTAATAAGAGTGTGTTGTGTTTATACTGTATTGTATGACATATGTATTCATCTGCTAAGACTGCCATAACAAAATACCACAAACTGGATGGCTTAACTAAAAGAGACCTATTCTCTTTTTCTTTTTCTTTTTTCTTTTTCTTGAGACAGAGTCTCGCTCTGTTACCCAGAATGGAGTGCAGTGGCAAGCTCTTGGTTCAATGTAACCTCCACCTCCCAGGTTCAAGCAATTCTCGTGCCTCAGCCTCCTGAGTAGCTGGGATTATAGGCACCTGCCACCACACCTGGCTGATTTTTGTATTTTTAGTAGAGACGGGGTTTCACCATGTTGGCCAGCCTGGTCTCAAATTCTTAGCCTCAAGTGATCTACCTGCCTCAGTCTCCCAAAGTGCTGGGATTACAGGTATGAGCCACCGTATTCAGTCAGAGACTTGTTTTCTCGTGGTTCTGGAACCAGATATTTGAATGCAAGGAGTCACCAGGGTTTGTTTTTTTGAGACCTCTCTCCTTGACTTGCAGATGGCTGTCCTCCTGCTGTGTCCACAAAAGGCTTTTTCTCTGTGCATGCATCTCTGCTGTCTCTTTCTCGGCATTAATCCTATTAGATTAGTGCCCAATCTTATCACCTTTATCTAATCTAAATTACCTCTTTAAAGGTTGTAGCACCAAATATTATCATATTGAGGCTTAGAGCTTCAAATATGAATGGGGCACAATTCCGCCCATAGCAATACACCCGTACAGGTTCCTGCTGCATACATTCTGGGGTTCCCCTCCAGGAATTTATTTCCTGGCTCCCAGTGTCAACCTTGAATACCAGGAGTTTGCAGCCACCACTGTGGTTTTATTTATTATGGATCTACTGTCCATTAATTCTTAAATTCTTTGAAGCTCTTTATACTGTCAGCTAGTGTTTTCTCTTGGGTAGTAAGTTTAACATGTTGTTTTTTTCTAGAGGAAAATGATGACTAGGAGGCAGGACTAAGCTGCATCTCCCACCTGGATGGAAAAAGCAGCAGGTGGAGACTCACATCGCGAACTTTTGCTCCAAGAACTACCACAGGAAAATACCGAGAAAGCCAAGAGAATCCACAGACCCTTTGAAGGAAGCAGATGGCTCCTGCAGGCCCCAGGAGGCAGCCCCCAAACTGTGAGTACCCAAAGTGTGACAGTATGAAAGTGGGGCCATCCACCCCCAAACAGGCACCCTCACTGGGAAACCTGATGGTCTAGATCCCGGAAGAAGGATTTCACCTTGCCTAGAGCTGAGACAACTTACAGAGCTGAGTGAAATACAAAGGTAGAAGAATCAGCAGAGAGCACCCTGTGGGCTCTCTCAGTCCCCAGGGAAGCCATCTCTGACTTTGTCTCATAGACGTCCTTGGGGAGGGCTGCAAGAAGAACTGGGAAAAGACCACAGGGAGAGGCCGGGCGCGGTGGCTCAAGCCTGTCATCCTGGCACTTTGGGAGGCCGAGACGGGCGGATCACGAGGTCAGGAGATCGAGACCATCCTGGCTAACATGGTGAAACCCCGTCTCTACTAAAAATACAAAAAACTAGCCGGGCGAGGTGGCGGGTGCCTGTAGTCCCAGCTACTCGGGAGGCTGAGGCAGGAGAATGGCGTAAACCCGGGAGACGGAGCTTGCAGTGAGCTGAGATCCAGCCATTGCACTCCAGCCTGGGCGACAGAGCGAGACTCCGTCTCAAAAAAAAAAAAAAAAAAAAAAAAAAAGACCACAGGGAGAAGGAAACTTCCAGCTGAACTTGGTTAACAATTTCGATGGAAGGCAAACGTTCCTGGACAGAACTCACGGGGTGGGGGGAGGGGGTGAATCAGGAGTGCAGATGAAGCACAGAAGCTGTGGCAGGTGGGGAGGCACAAAACCTGAAAGCCCTGCTTGCTTTCACAGCCAGGAGGCTGGTAGCCTGAGGCAAGTTCTCAGCCCTGCTCACCCACTGTCCGGAAACAAACTCTGTGCTGTTGAGGGAAACACAGCAGGAATGAGACTGGCCTTTTGAGATGCATGGGGAGCTGGGTGAGGGCTGTCACTGCCAACTTTCCCCCCACTTCCCTGACAACCTGCATGACATAGAAGAGGCGGGAAGAATGCCCCCGGGAGCATAACTCCCTTGGCCTGAAGAACACGCCCCCATCCCCCACAGCAGCCACAGCAAACCCCGGCCAAGGAGAGTTTGAGCTCAGACAGGCCTAACCCTGCTCCCACCTGTTGTTTTTCTCTACCTGCCCTGGTAACCAAAGACAAAAGACTTATTCTCTTGGGAGCACTAGGGCCCTACCCAGTGCCTGATCCTCTCTATACTATCACAGCTGATGCTCTCTTGAAGGCAGCACCTCCTGGCAGGAGGCCACCAGCACAAAAATAGTGCAGTAAACAAAACCACAACTCACAGTGTCCATTTCATTCCCCTGCCACCTCCACTAGAGCAGGCGCTTCTAGTCCCAGCTGAGAGACACGAAGACAGTTCACATTGCAGGACTCTGTGCAGACACCCCCTAGTACCAGCCTGGAGTCTGGTAGCTCCTCTGGGTGATTAGACCAAAAAGAGGCATATCAATTACTGTAGTTCAACACGCAAGAAGCCACATCCCTAGGAAAAGGGGGCGAGCACTACATCAAGGGAGCACCCTGCCCGGGCGTGGTGGCTCATGCCTGTAATCCCGGCACTTTGGGAGGCTGAGGCGGGTGGATCACAAGGTCAGGAGATCGAGACCATCCTGGCCAACACGGTGAAACCCTGTCTCTACTAAAAAAAAAAAAAAAAAAAAACACAAAAATTTAGCCAGGTATGGTGGTGGGTGTCTGTAGTCCCAGCTACTCAGGAGGCTGAGGCAGGAGAATGGTGTGAACCCGGGAGGCGGAGCTTGCAGTGAGCCAAGATTGCACTACTATACTCCAGCCTGGGCAATAGAGTGAGACAGATTCTGTCTCAAAAAAAAAAAGAAGAAGAAGAAGAAGAAGAAAGACAGAAAAAGGGAGTACCCTGTTGGACAAAGAAATCTGAACAGTAACTCTTGAGCTCCAGATCTTCCCTCTGACATAGTCTACCCAAATGAGATGAAACCAGAAAAACAATTCTGGGAATATGATGAAATAAATTCTTTAACACCCCAAAAGATCACACTAGCAAAGGAAAACCTATCAGATTAACAGTGGATTTCTCAGCAATAACCTTACAGGTTAGAAGGGATTGGGGCCCTATCTTCAGCCTCCTCAAACAAAACAATTATCAGTCAAGAAATTTGTATCCAGGAAAACTAAACTTCATAAACGAAAGAAAGATACAGTCTTTTTCAGACAAAAAAAAAAAATGCTGAGAGAATTTACCGCTACCAAGCCAACACAACAAAAACTAGTAAAAGGAGTTCTAAATCTTGAAACAAATCCTCAAAATACACCAAAATAGAACCTCCTTAAAGCATTAATCTCATAGGACCTGTAAAACAAAAACACAATAATAATAATAATAAACCAAGGTGTTAAGGCAACAAATAGCACGATGAATAGAATAGTACCTCACATCTCAATATTAACACTGAATGTAAATGGTTTAAATGCTCCATTTAAAAGACACAGAATAGCAGAATGGGTAAGAACTCACCAACAAAGTATCTATTGTCTTCAAGAGACTCACCTGACACATAAGGACTCACATAAACTTAAGGTAAAGGGGTGAAAAAAGATATTCCATGCAAATAGACACCAAAAGCAAGCAGGAGTAGCCACTCTTGTATCACAAAAAGCAAACTTTAAAGCAGCAGCATTTTAAAAAGACAAAGAGGGACACAATACAGTGATAAAAGAACGAGTCCAACAGGAAAATATCACAATCCTAAATATATGCACCTAACACTGGAGCTCCCAAATTTATAAAACAATTACTACTAGACCTAAGGAATGAGATAGACAGCAACACAATAATAGTGGGGTACTCCAGTACTCCACTGACAGAACTGCACAGGCCATCAAGACAGAAAGTCAACAAAGAAATAATGTATTTATACTATACCTGAGAACAAATAGACTTAACAGATATTTACAGAACATTCTACCCAATAACTGCAGAATATACATTCTGTTCATCAGCACATGGAACATTCTCCAAGACAAACCACATCATAGGCCACAAAACAAGTCTCAATACATTTAAGAATATTAAAACTATATCAAGTACTCTCTCAGAACACAGTGGAATAAAACTGGAAATAACTCCCAAAGCAACCTTCAAAACCATGCAAATATATGGAAATCAACCTGCTCCTGAATGATCATTAGGTCAATAATGAAATCAAGATAAAAATTTAAAAATTATTTGAACTAAATGATAATAGTAACACAACCTAGCAAAACCTCTAAGATACAGCAAAAGTGGTGTTAAGAGACAAGCTTATAGCCTTAAATGCCTACATCAAAGAAGCACAAATAGACAATGTAAGGTCACACCCTGAGGAAGTAGAGATATAAGAACAAACCAAACCCAAACCCAGCAGAATAAAATAGATAACAAATATCAGAGCAGAACTAAATGAAATTAAACAAACAAACAGAAAAAATACCAAAGATACATGAAACAAAAGGCTGGTTCTCTTTATGAACAAAATTGATAGACCATTAGTGAGATTAACAAGAAGAGAGGAAATCCAAATAAGCTCAATTAGAAATGAAATGGGATGTATTACAACCAATACCACAGAAATACAAAAGATTATTCAGGGCTATTATGAACACCTTTGTGTGCATAAACTAGAAAACCTAGAGGAGATGGAAAAATTCCTGGAAATATACTGCCCTCCTAGATTAAACCAGGAAGAAATAGAAAGTCTCAACAGACCAAAAGTAAGCAGTGAGATTGAAATGGTAATTTAAAAAATTGCCAACAAAAAAAGTCCAAGACCAGATGGATTCACAGCTGAATTCTATCAGACATTCAAAGATTAATTGGTGCCAATTCTATTGACACTATTCCACAAGATAGAAAAAGAGGAAATCCTCCCTAAATCATTCTATGAAGCCAGTATCACCCCAGTACCAAAACCAGGAGAGGACATAACACAAAAAGAAAACTACAGACCAACATCCCTGATGAACATAGATGCAAAAATCCTTAACAAATTACTAGCTAACTGATTCCAACAGTATATCAAAAAGATAATCCACCATGATCAAATGGGTTTCATACGAGGGATGCAAGGATGGTTTAATATACACAAATCAGTAAATGTGACACACCACATAAACATAATTAAAAAGCCAAATCACATGATTATCTCAGTAGATGCAGACAAAGCATTTGACCAAGATCTAGCATCACTTTATGATTAAAACCCTCAGCAAAATTGGCATAGAAGCTACATACCTTAATGTAATAAAAGCCATTTGTGACAAACTCACAGCCAATATCATACTGAACAGGGAAAAGTTGAAAGGATTCCCCCTGAAAACTGGAACAAGACAAGGATGCCCACTGTCACCACTTCTATTCAACACAGGACTGGAAGTCCTAGTCAGAAAAATCAGACAAGAGAAAGAGGAAGTCAAACTATTGCTGTTAGCTGATGACGTGACTGTGTGCCTAGAAAACCCTAAATACTCATCCAAAAAGCTCCTAGAACTGATAAATGAATTCAGCAAAGTTTCAAGATGACAAAATTAATGTACACCAATCAATATCTCTACTATACATCAACAGTGACCAAGCTGAGCATCAAATCAAGAACTCAACTCATTTTACAATGGCTGCAAAAAAAAGTAATAAAATAAAATACTTAGTAATATAACTAACCAAGGAGGTGAAAGGCCTCTACAAGGAAAACTACAAAACACTGCTGAAAGAAATTGTAGATGACACAAACAAAGGGAAATACATCCCATGTTCATGGATGGATAGAATCAATATTGTGAAAAAGACTGTACTGCAAAAGCAATCTACAAATTCAATGCAATTTCTATCAAAATACCGTGAGCATTCTTCACAGAACTAGAAAAAAATCCCAAAATTCATAGGGAACCAAAAAAGAGCCCACATAGCCAAAGCAAGACTAAGCAAAAAGAACAAATCTGGAGGCATTACGTTACCTGACTTCAAACTATACTATAAGGCCACGGTCACCAAAACAGCATAGTACTAGTATAAAAATAGGCACATAGACCAATGGAACACAATAGAGAACCCGGAAATAGAGCCAATATTTACAGCTAACTAATCTTCAACCAAGCAAACAAAAACATAAAGTGGGGAAAAGATACCCTATTCAGTAAATGGCAAGCCACATGTAGAAGAATGAAACTGGATCCTCATCTCTCACCTTATACAAAAATCAACTCAAAATGGATGAAGGTCTTAAACCTAAGACCTGAAACCATAAAAATTGTGGAAGATAACATCAGAAAATCCCTTCTAGTCATTGGCTTAGGTAAAGACTTCATGACCAAGAATCCAAAAAGCAAGTACAACAAAAACAAAGATAAATAGCCGGGACCTAATTAAACTAAAAAGCTTCCGCACGGCAAAAGAAACAGCAGAGTAAACAGAAAACCCACAGAGGGGGAGAAAATCTTTGCAATCTGTACATATGAAAAAGAAATAATATCCAGAATCTACAATGAACTAAAATAAATAAGCAAGAAAAAAACAAACAATCCCATTAAAAAGCAGGCTAAGGACATGAACAGACAATTCTCAAAAGAAGATATAAAAGTAGCCAACAAACATTTGAAAAAATGTGCAACATAATTAATGATCAGGGAAATGCAAATCAAAACCACAATATGATGCCACTTTATTCCTGCAAGAATAGCCAAAATCCAAAAATAAAAAATAGATGTTGGCATAGATGTGGTGAAAAGGGAACACTTACACTGTTGGTGGGACAACCACTATGGAAAACAATATGGATATTCCTTAAAGAACTAAAAGTAGAATGACCATTTGATCCAGCCATCCCACTATGCGTATCCAGAGGACAAGAAGTCATTATATGAAAAAGATACTGACATAGGCATGTTTATAGCAGCACAATTCAAAACTGCAAAAATACAGAACCAGTCCAAATGCCCATCAATCACTGAGTGGATAAAGAAATTATGGTATATATATACCATGGAATACTACTCAGCCATGAAAATAAGCAAAATAATGACATTCATGGAAACCTGAATGGAATTGGAGACCATTATTCTGAGTGAAGTAACTCAGGAATGGAAAACCAAACATATGTTCTCACTCAAAAGTGGGAGCTAAGCTATGAGGATGCAAAGGCATAGAATGATACAATGAACTTTGAGGAGTTGGGGGAAAGGGTGGGAGGGGGAATGAGAGATAAAAACGTATACATTGGGTACAGTGTATACTGCTCAGGTGATGGGTGCACCAAAATCTCAGAAATCAGCACTGAAGAACTTATTCATGTAAACAAACACCACCTGTTTCCCAAAAACCTATGGAAATAAAAAATAAAATAAAGTATGTTTTATTTAGAGGAAAAAAATACATTTGACAGGTTTTCTTCCAAAGATGATAAGCTTAACAGCGGAGGATATAGACCTTGATGCTGGACTTAAATTCTCACTAATTTAAGGAATCGCCATCCACAAAGGAGGAAAGAGAGAGAAAAGACTTGGGAAATGGGCTTGGTGATTGGTGGAGGAGGCATGGGAGTTATCTTGAACATTTGAAGTGTTGTCTTTAAGAAGCAGTATTAGCTTTTTCTGTTCTGTATAACTCTAGAGAGCACCTCTAGGCTCATCTTGAGGCTTTTTTTTTCTTTCTTTTTTTTTTTTTTTTTTGCACAAGGGGGATGTTTTTCTAGGAAGTGTAGATGAAGTATAACCAGCTACCTTACCACCAGTCAGAGCATTCTGGTGACATCAGCATTTCCCACACTAAATATGCTGCAGAGCCCTATCTACTTTCTCAACATTAACACCCAGCAACGAGGAGAGGAGAGAGGCCCAGGGAAGACAGCCACCACCAGGTGCACAAAGGTTGAAAGAGGACGTTTGTGGGAAGTAGATATTTGTGAGTGTGGATTTAGAAGTTTTTTTCCCTGTGATGGGCTGAGTGATGGGTGAGAGCTGGAGAAAACAGAGGTAAGGCACATGATTTCAAGTGGTTTGAAGGTAAAAGGTAACTTTTCTTCAACTGCCTTGATGATGAAGGAAGTGGGAGCAGTAGGTGGAGGGGCATCCCTGGCACATTCACAGGCTGAAATCAGGAGCCAGAGAAGGAGTTTGAAGATGGAGAAGAGGGAGGCAATGTGGGCTCCTGGAGGGCTGGAAGGGTGTGGACAGTGTGAGGACTGCTCTAGCTGAGGCAGGATGGAAAAATCCAAGGTGGCCCAGAGGTCAATTATAGTGTAAAAAAGTACAATGATGCCTGAGACTATATCCTTTGTAAGGTGTGCTGGATAAGTTTACTGACTGCATAGAGTGTGCTGGATTCAGGGCTAAATGCTCTCATCCTCTTTCGGCTCCTTCCTCCTCCTGGAAATTTGCCTCAGATCTCTGTGTCGCTGTCCAGGAATACACTTATGCCATGTGCAGTTTGATTTCTGATGCCAGCAGTGGGTCCCTTCTCCTCTCTCTCTCCGCCCTTTTTCCAGCAACACAGGCAGTCCAGGGGCTGAGCAGGTCCTCCTACCTGATCCATCCCTCTGTCTGCAAACTCTCCTGTCACAAGTGAGTGGCTCACAGCCTCCAGAAAACCCCAGTCGGTTACACTGGGATGTGCAGTCTGGCCAGGGCTCAGTGGAGAACCCCATGCTCATTTATCCATCACTGAATGTCGGTTGTGCCTCAGGAAATAGTCTGGTTGCCAGATACAGACTGGCGAAGAAAATGGACGTGATTAGTCCTCTTTTGGTCCATATAATGTGAAGACTGTTACGTGAGCTAATGTGTGCTGAGCAAAGGGAGGATTTGGATTCTTCTGTTTTGTTGGTCAATCGTCTTCTCCCATCAGATCATTGTGGAGATCCACAGAGTCCCAGTGACCTTCCTTGGTAAAGCCCTTAGTAGTTGTATATTTTAAGCAGTTTAATGAAGACCAAAATGAATGAGATTACAGGTAATTAATGATTTAGTGAACTGTCTGCAGTACTATTGAACATGAGCTGCAGAAATTTTTATGAAATGGTAGGCTGGTCCTTCCCTACCTCTCTCCAACACCTCTGCCCCACCACCTGAAAACCCTCACTCTGCTGCCTGTGAACTAGTACGAGAGTTTGAGAGATAGATTTTCAGAGCCTCATTTTCTGCCCTTTGAATGGCAAAAAAGCATTTTCTTTAAATTGAATACTTGCAAGTCTCATCTCATTGAAGTTTTTGGATGAGAAGCTCCATTTCAGCTTAAATTATTATGGCCTTCATATTGTTTCCTAAACCAACTGCTTTAACTCACGGTGGAAAATGCATCTACATTTCTTTCTTTCCATTTCTAATTAGCTTTTGAGTTTAATAATGAATTAAGTTTAATAGGCCCTGAGCCCTAGAGGCAGCCTTTTTGAATTTCACTTACTTTTGTTTGAACTGGAGTAGCCATGCATCACCAAGACTGAACGAATTCATCTGTATTGTGAATTGTATTAATAAAAAACCATGGAAATGGTAGAATTTTAATGATGAGGTTGCTATTATCTAGAAATAGTATAACTTTAATGATTGTGTTATTTATCTTAAAGTCTCAAATCATCATTTTCTTTTAAATGAATGCACCAGACCAAAACAATGTGATGAATCAGAGAATATTTGATATTTTAAGGACCATCCACATTTTACACTTTAACTAGAAAAAACCTTCTGTAAATCTTCACCCACACACTTTTCTTTGAACTTACCAGCTATGAATTTATAATTGCAGAGAAGCATGAGAAGCATGTCTGTGGCAGTTGGGGTGGAATAATTTGTATTTGATTTTGATTAATTTCAATTGGACATCAGTATGTTTGCTTATATAGGAAATCACTTTCTTGGCCAGGAAGATTTTGCTAATCTCTCTAATTGGAGTCCCTTAACCCTTCCTCTGAAATGGCACAGGACTTTGCTTTTACATGTTTGGGGTATCTTACGTGCTTGAAGAGCAGCTTTCTATCCTGACAGTAGCGTGGGAGCTACAGTCCAAGGAAACTGGTTTGAATTCCAACTGTGCTCATTTTAGATATGCATATTTGAGCAAGTGATTACATTTCCTGGGTCTCGGTTTCCTGATCTGTGAAACAGGGATACTAATTTGTAGGAGGGTTGGTGTGCAAATGAGAGACAAGCTGACAAAACACGGAGCTCAGTTCCTGCCCACAGTGGTCAGGCAATTATTGGGCCGTTGCATCTGCCTTTGTCACTAGACAGGTGCTGATCAGGGCAAAGGCTATTTCTGTCTTGTTCGCTTTTCTATCCCCATTCCTTAGCACAGTGTTTTACTTACAAAAGGGATCAGTTCATGTTTCTTGATTGTGAAAATTAAGTAAAGCCCATTATAAACTCTAACAAGAAAATCTAAAAAGCTGTGAAATTCCCACTTTCCTGCCCTACATCAATTTCTTTCTGTATGTGATGCTAGTTTGTAAATAGATGAAGGCGCTTACATTATGCATTAGCTAAGGTCTTATCTAGAGGGTAAAATAATTTTCACATCTCAAGTAAACAGAGAGAGTTGAAACGGCCACAAAGAATTTACATTCTATGTTGTTTCCTATATCCATAATTCTCATTGTGTCAACACAGTGGTTCAAAAGAGCTTGTCAATAAGCTTAGCAAATAAAAATGACACCAGATAAGTTACAATTCAGATAACAAAAAGTTTAATGTAAAGATGCTATTTTTTTCATTTCTTGTGGGTAGTCATTGTGAGAGATTGTGACGTCTGTTTAAAATGTAAGACTTATTTTCTAATACCATGCCCATATGAATTTAATAAGTACAATTATTTCCCCCATGCTGGTTCTTGGATTCAAACCTCATAGAACATGACTAATTCATGAAGTAATGTAATTAGCTACATGTTTTAATTAAGAAGCTTCGGGCACATGCACTTTGCTCTTGTTCCCCCTTCTATAGTTTATACATTTTCTCCTTTGGAGATGTATGATGAGGATGGGAGTTGCCTGTCAGAATGAGAGTTGGAGAACTTCTGCTTACAGAAGTCACTATTAAGTGTCTACTGAAATGGACTAGATCTCTACCAGACAAAGCTGCAGAATAAAATAAGTGATAATAACTACAAAAGCTAGACATGAACAAAAACCGCAACCAGGAGGCCCTGGAGGGTGAAGAGAAGCAGACAATTCCCAGGGAAGAGCAGGCGTACTCAGAGAAGGGAAGGTAGAAACTCCTTAAATTAGGTGGGAGGGTGGCAGCGGGGCTGAGGCTAGAAAATTACTTGTTGGGTACAATGTTCACCATTGGGGTGACGGGTCCTCTCCAAGCTCAGACTTCAATATATTCATGTAACAAAACTGAACTTGGATGTATTTCATAAGTCTATACATTTTTTTAAAAAAGAAACTCCCTAAGTAATTTTTATTTGGGGTTGTGGGGCACATGTGAAAAAAATCTAGCATCTTTCTACTAGATAAATAAGAAACCAGAAAAAAAGCTATTGAAGAAACTAGGAAATTCTCAAAGGAAACAACCCAAGGATGAATGTCCAAAATCAACCTACCTACAACTCTGACCCCCGAAACATGCATCGGAAGAATAAACTCAGAGTATATCAGCTAAGGACAAAATATCTGAATTGAGACCAGAACTGCTGCCCAAGAAACTGAGTTTGCAGTTCAAACCCAGCTAACAAAATTTTATATAATTACTGAAATATATAAATCCACATACCAAAACTGTAAATGCTTTTGTATGTAACTATTACATATATAAAAAAAGAAAGAATGAAGGTATAAGGATCATTTAAAGTATAATACTAATTTAAGCATAATTACTAATTTTGTCTATTTTGTAGTTTTACCTATTTTCAACTAATCTTTTTTTTTCAACGAGCAGCCTCAATGTAAAAGCCGTATCATTTTGTCTTTTTAGATTTTCATTGCCAGTTGTTGGTAGATTTAAAATTTATGAAGCCATCTTTATTTCTCTCTGTGTATGTATTTTTTTCATTTATTTATGATTAGCATAATTATAAAAAACATTTAAGCTTTGCTCACTCTCTTAGATTTTGAAGAGACCTTCAGTATTTTGTGTTGACATATCCAATCATTTATTTCATCGCTTAATAAATTAAACCTTTTCTGAGATAGATACACATCTGCTGGAAACGGGCCTAAATGAAATTGGCGACTCACACATGTCATATCGTTTTTTATGCACTTCAGTAGTTACTAACAATTAGAGGTAGGCAGCCCACCCCTGCCCCAGCAAACTGTCTACCAGGAGGTGCACTGCAAAGATGAGTATTGCAATCTGCATACAGACATAAAACCAATTCTCTGTCCTTTTGTGTACTTTGGTAAGTAGTATGTCTGAAAGATTTACTCGGGTGCAAATTCAAAAAGTTCTAAAGGTAGAATATACCAAATTGTTTGAAGTATTAGGCCAAAGGATTAACCAGAGGTTTAGACCTCTGGCACCATTTTAGAAGGTTAATCTTAATTTTACATTTACCAAATGAGCCAAGAGAGATACCTAACTATACTCAGCCGTCGTATATCATGTACACCACTCATTTCTCCAATGAAATACTATTTGTACCATCCCTTATGTAATTAATAATTTCTAGCACACATACAGATTGAGTTATTCCAAGGGCTTCCTATGGCTCTTTAGATGGAATCCTGGCTCAGTCTTTCTCTCGTCCATGGCTATCGTGATCAAAGGTCCTCCTCCTCTGGCAAGCAAAAGCAGGAGGTGGAAGGGCAACGAAAAAGTAAAAGTAGGAGTCTTCCCTCTCCCAGTTAAAAATAAGAGAAAAAGTTACCAACCACCCCACTCTCATTGTCTCAGAGCACTTTCTTCGGAACACTTGTAAATTCTTTGTCTTCTCTAAAGATATGTAAATATTTTAAAAAACTAACGTGGCTAGCTTCACAACCTGGGAGTGTCTTTCTCAAAGACCTAGGAGCCATATCTTACAAATGTACACAACAAGGAAGATGGTGACCCCTGTCTCATTTGCTGTGGGAGGAGTAGGAGCTTCATGTAGGTGGACATGTTGTTTCAGGTTGTCAAACTGCTTCCGGTCATAAAGATAGGAGAGTTTATTTTTCCTTTATTGAGAGCTAATTAGGTAACATAGATGGTCACCCCAATTACCAGGTGATTTAAATGAATTACATGTAATAAATGCTACCACCGAGCCCTCTTACTTGAGACTAATGGTTGTTATGCTGGAGAGTATGTAGGTTGTGTATCCTCGACTACACAAAAGGGTGAGGTTTCTGTCTGTCTTTGCAATCTCTTAGCAGATTACCTGTCACGTGCATCTCTTTCTCAATTAATGCTCATTCAATGATGAAACCATTTTTTTTTTCTCTACTGACTTTTTGGAGAGGATTTCTTGGTTAGATTCAGTTCTGGTTTTTATATTCCCCAACAAAGGCTAAAGCTTGGGGAACTACATGATTTATTTGTTATTTTTATTGCGCCATGAAGATGACAAGATTTGTGCCTGGAACATTTTTTCTTTGTTTGTAGAAATACAATTTATTTTCTAGTGGGTGAGAAAATTAACCCTCTCACCTCTGGTGGAATACTGTAAGTCAGTTGCCTCTTTCAGTCACTGTTGAGATCTCCTATCAATCTAATGGTTTTCTCCAGCTGAGCCTTAAGGCCTTTCAGTTCATCCCAATGTGTCCATAGGTGATTTGATCGATAGTGTTTAGTCAAGTGTAAACTGGGCCCCAAGAGAATTTAGTCAAAGTAGTAACATACACATACGTTCTCTGAATAGTGACTCTTCTGGTGTGTCGCCAGAGTTTGTAGCTCTGTATTTAAACAATTCCATCAAATTTCAGATCTTTATCAGTATCTTCAATTGCTTTTTCAAAAAAGAAATTTCCGATTTAATTTTATTTTTCTAGATTGTAGTAGAGAAATAAAATTATCCACCTCTCAGAAGAACACCCACAACACTAACTGCCCAGGGATTCCTACTTCCCAGTGTTCGGGCATCTGAGTTTTTTCACATTTTTGTTATTGCAAAGAAAACAAAGCAGCAATAAATGAATATACATTTAAAAAATACTTTTAGAAGGAATAAAGTAGAAATAACTGCCTCCAAATTCTTACCAGCACCTACATATTTTTTAAAAATCATTTTTACAGACACCATACGTTAAAAAACACACCATTTGAAGAATGTTCACTTTCAATTAGATTTTATGTTGAACATCTTACTATCAGTTCAATTCTAGTAAGCCAAATTGCTTTCACTAAATTGCTTTCAGCCTAATCAAATGCTATTTCTTAATACAGCGCTTCTTGTAACTACCACCAATTAATTGGAGTAATCTTAAAGAATTCATTTTCATTATAGGAGTAATCATAGTTATTTTTCATCAGAGAGATTGTATTTTAGGATAAATTAATCATTTGCTTGGGATTTTTAAGAAAAGAAATTTAGAATTCAAGAATAATTTCTGGATTGCAGGACATTCCCCATGTTCTGATGCTTGTTTAAGAAGTGTAAACCCTTAGCGGCACCTGAACAAACAATGGGCCCGGTAGGTCAAACATCAGTGACAGTAAAAGGTTACTGACCAGAAATCTAACTTCCAGTATTACAACATTGTAGCAAGGATAACTTTTTCTGAGAAGAGGGATAGGGTACGATAAAAGGGAAGTAATTATTTATTTAAACTAATTGTGAGCTCTGATGACGTTTGACATTTATCTCTCAACTAATTTTAATATTAGAAGAAATACTTCCTTGAGCATCGGTCTTGAACTTCACTTGCCCAAATTCCAATTGCTTAAAAAATTAATATACTTTTATTATGTGGCTTAATGTTTAACAAACAAAGAGCAACTGAAGGCATGAGAACATTTGGCTTCAATCGCATCCTGGTTCTTAATTCTGGACACAAAAGGCTGCTTTATTTCTCTGTGGTGATTACCACTAGATGGGGCAAGCCAGCAGTGCCTGCTCTTCCGACTCCTAAGTAGCACGGAATAGAAAGCTTTTTTTCTCATGAACTGCAGTCATCTCAAACACTCATATAATATATTCATTGTCTCTTTCAAAAGAGAAGATGGTAATGTCATTGTGATTAAGCCGAGCCTCGTGTTTTACCTGCTTTGTGTTTTGGGTAGCCCTGGGCGGGGTCCCTGTTCCTTCCCTTTCCTGATGCACTTATTTCTTCTAAGGAACCAAAGGAAATCACCAGGATGTTGAGGTGTGTAATTTCAGCAGAGATAATGTGAGAGCTGATGATTCTGGAAACCGAGGAGTATAGGAGGGCATGTAATATTAGTATCTTAATATTTTGTCTTAAAGGCCAAAGAAGGGAGACCTGAGCTTTCAAAACTCTCTCAGATGAAGATCAATTTTGATATCTTGTCCTTGTTACCTAGGAGAGTAAAGGAAAAATGGAAGCATAGAGGAAGGAACTGAGATCTTGGCTGACAATGTAGAAACAAGAACTGACTCTGCCTTGCTTTTGCTATGACTAAGAACTTCCTGGGCCGTAACAGTCTGAAAAAAAAAAAATACTGTGTACCTTGAGATAAGCCAAGAGATAACAGATCATTCTTACTGGTTCTGATACCTAACGTAATAAAACCTTGAATATTTTGCATAAATACGGACTTCATGACCAAAAAAATTATTATCTGAATATATATTATGAACTTTGTGAATATCATAACTGCATGAGAAATTGCTTTTTCCAGAAAGTGTAGACTACTATAAACTTACTAAACATTGTGATTTGCAACTGTTAGAAGTATTTGTTATATTTTATATTTGTTGAGCCAGGTTTTCTGAAGTCTGACTCCCCTAGAACTCCTTGCAAATAAAACCTTTTCTTTTCTAAATGACTCTGCCTCTGAGTCTTCCTTTGACAACATTTTCAACACATACACTGCATGCAAAGACATTTGATAAAGAAGAAATCTTGCTTTCAGAAATAACAATCAGATTTGACGTAACCCTCAGGTTAGACAGTTTTTCCTTTGATCTATTTAAGCAACATCTTTTTAGAGTCTTTTCACTGTTACTTCCAATCAAAAAGCGGAAACCACAGCCTATAGTTCTGTAGTATTTTCAGCCTGGCACATTTTGCTAGGCAACTTCCATTATCTGCATCGCTCAGTGTCCCACCCTGAAGATGGATGTGGCTATTTGATATACTTACAGGCAACAGAAGATAATGGAAAATGTGAAGAGTTTCGGTGAAACTTCCCTGAAAGGTATCTTGCTCCTGTTCTGTACTGTTTTCTTCTTTGCCCATTACCATTTCCTGGTAGCTGGAATAGCGTCATGGCTGGTGCTGGAGCAATAGTTTTGATTCATGAGGTGAATTTGGAAAAGATAACCATGGACAGCTGAGAAAAAACAGAGCCTGGCTCTGAGGGTATTGTAGAACGGTAAACCAGCTGTGGATATACCATCCCTGAATTCCATGAGAAAGAATGAATTGAATTAATTTCTATCTTGTATAAATCACTCTTGTTTTAGGCTTTTTTTTTTTTTTTTAGACGGAGTCTCAGTTTGTCATTCAGGCAGGAGTGCGGTGGCGCAATCTGGGCTCACTGCAACCTCCACCTCCCGGGTTCAAGCCATTCTCCTGCCTCAGCCTTCTGACTAGCTGGAATTACAGGCATGCTCCACCACACCCGGCTAATTTTTGTATTTTTAGTAGAGACAGGGTTTCACCTTGTTGGCCAGGCTGGTCTAGAACTCCTGACCTCAAGTGACCCGCCCTTCTCGGCTTCCCAAAGTGCTGGGATTACAGGCATAAGCCACTGTGCCCATCCCATTTTAGGCCTTTTATGAGTTGAATTTTGTCCCTCCAAAAATCATCTGGTCAAGGTCTTACCCCACTACCTCAGGATGTGCTCTGATTTGGAGATGGGGTCTTTACTGAAGTAATCAAGTGAATGGGAGGTCGTTAGTGTAAGCCCCAATCCAAAAAGACTGGTGTCTTTATAGAAGGAGAATTTGGACACACACACACACACACACACAGGGAGAATGCCAGGTAAGCCTGGAAACAGCTCTCTGCGAGCCAGGAAGAAAGGCCTGAAAAGGACATACATCCCACACATCCCTCAAAAGGAACCACCTTGACACCTCAGTCTTGGATTTCTAGCCTCAGGAACTCCAATATAATACATGTCTGTAGTTTAAACAGCCCAGTCCATACGTTGTTACGGCAGCCCTGGAAAAGCAACACAGGCCCTGAGTATCAATAAGCATTTTTCAGGAATCATTCTAAGTGCTTCAAGTTGAGAGGATTGAACACATGAACTGGAGGTTAGAAAACTGTCAGAATGCCTGGGAAAGTAAATAGAAAAGAAAATGGCTGCTGGTTTCAGAAAGTCAAGAATCCCAGGAACACATGACTGGCCGATGATCTCAGCTACCTCTGGACCAACGCAGGTGATCTGCAGTAACCTCCTTGGAAGCTGCAGTTTCCACACTCCATATCCTCTGGCTGTGGGAGCTCCCCCATCTGCCTGCTCCTGATGGAACCATACAGCTGCCACTCCTCTTCTTGCTTCTGATGCCTGAGTGGGTGCCTCTTGGTGGTGGAGTCTAAGTTAAAATTCTGCTGGCAACTGGAAAATGTAGTTTTCAGGCTTTCAGCCCCTGTCAATACAAGGAAGAATACGGAAGTGGGCAACAGTATTCCAGTGATGGAAATAGAAAATCCACCACAGTCTCCATTACTCATAAATACAACTAATGAAACTTAGGAAACAATTTATATCCACGAAAAACTATGTGTTCCCTTTCTCAATATGAGACCATTTGGCAGTATTTGCAAAGTATAACTGGGAAGTCAGTTTCGGAAGTGTGCTTCATATCCTCGAGTTTCATGGGCAGGCTTTGTCATCAACCAAAGGGGATCAAACCCAGATCCTTTATCCACCAGCTGCATGACTTGGGAGACTCATTTAGCCTAGGTGTGCCACCGCATCTGTAAAATGGGACTCCTAACAGTATGTATCTTCAATAACTGTGAGGACTGAATGACCTGAAATATGTGGGATAATTTTCAGTGTGGTTCCTCCTAAGTGTCCCATAAATGTTGGATCTTTGTGTTATCGCTGTGATTTACTTCATGCCTTTGGCGTGAAATTAGTTGTTTATGTATCAGCCTATCCGCTGAGACTGATGTGCTCTCCTAAGGACGGGAGTCTTACGTTTTATATTTTATCCCAGTGAGTGGTAGGCAGTGTATTATTCTCAAGACACTGAGGTGGTTCTTATCTAATATCTACAATTCTAAAAGTTTTCAAGATTTTAAAATTAATTCAACCAACCATTCTTTCAACAATTTTGAGGTTAAAACGTCTAACATATCCTTGATCACCTCAATTCTGGTATTTCTATATTCCTGTACAAAAAGAAATTGACAGACGATGTGGTGAAACTTTACAAAAGATTAAGTGTTGGGATGGAGAAGGGGAAGCATAAGTAATAATAGGGCTTAAATCTGCCTGGAGAAGGTGAGGACGTGTTTATTCATTATGTCCTCATATGATATGTTAAGGAGTTCAACCTCACTGGGAGGCAATGGGAATTAAATAATGGATTTATTTTGAATGATAAAGTGATATTACTTTTACTTTTAAGATGACATTGGAATCACTGTCATAGAAGGTTTGTCGGGGTGAGAGGGGAAAAGAAAATGAGTTAAGAGGGCTTGAACTTTGGCAGTCATGGAGAGAGAGGGGAGCAGTGAATGGGCTGTGCAGATGCTGAGTGGGCGGAGCTGACAGGAAGGATGGCCCTTGGTCAGGTGCGGCAGACCTGGTGACTCAGAAAGAAGTGTGAAAGGGAGG
This sequence comes from Trachypithecus francoisi, assembly GCF_009764315.1. Classification (NCBI taxonomy): domain Eukaryota; kingdom Metazoa; phylum Chordata; class Mammalia; order Primates; family Cercopithecidae; genus Trachypithecus; species Trachypithecus francoisi. The sequence goes on along the minus strand of NW_022681463.1, from coordinate 6,925,832 downwards.
CGTGTAACTCAGAGAGAGAGAGAGCAGCCTCGGTGAGGGCCATGATTTTACTTCTTACAACCTATAACTGGAAAAAAGTAGTACATCTTCAGGTCTGGGCTTCCCTGGCTCGTCCAGGAGACCTTGACCATGGAATTCCCTGCATGCCTCCTTGAGCCTTGGAGAGCAGGAAACATTGTGCCTGCCTGAATCCTTGGCCTGGTTTCTGTCTTCAGCATAGCTTGTTTACTGGTAAACAACATTTGGGTTTATCGGTAAACCCAAATGGAAACCACCTTACTCCATGTCCCGACTGTCACTCGCATCCTCTTTGAGCCCTGACTGGCTTCAGTCTCATGTGCTACCACGTCAAAGCAAGATGGACCAAGAAAAGAACAAGCATCTCCCACTGCACTCCAGCAATTAGGACGTCGTGGTTGACCTTGGTGGGGGCAGCTTCAATCCTGCAGGAGCGTAAGGCTGAGTGCTGGAGATCAAGAAATGCACGGAAGATAAGACAGTGGGGGTATTGAGTGGATTTCACTTCATTCAGTAAGTTTACCTGCAAAAAGAAGAAGAGAGAAAAGGCAAGAGTAGCATGAAAATGTGTCTATTTTGTCAATTGGAGTGTTCCGTATATTCTGTTTGATGGATGGCACTTTATTTTACTGCTTAACTATAAAAGTCATTGACTGCATGATTAAGCACGTAATGCCAATAAAAATTACCTTCCATCCTGTTGTTTCTTAAATCACCAAATGACTCCCTGGCTGTCAGTAATAATGAATCCGTACACACCAACAATAACAAAATGTTTATTTAGGACATGACCTCACGTGAGGCCAGCCTTCCTAAGGAAGTGAACAGTTACTTGCTGTGCTCTTAAAGAAATGTTTGCAAATGGACCTCCTACCTTATCTCTCGCAGACCAAAAACTCCTTTTCACATAAAAAACCTGGGCATATTCTGCCAGCAACAAATCCAGAAAAATATCTTAGTAGGAACTGGGAAACACTGCATTAGAATCTGAACCCTTTAGTAGCTCCAAGTCGCCATGCTTTTTTTCTTCTTTATAGTATAATTTGTTTTTCATAACAGTTTTACATTTACAGAAATAAAGAGAAAATAATACAGTTTTTATATACTCTGCACCATATGTTACAAATACTAAAGCAGTGTTGGTACATTATCACGAACCATATTTCTTTTTTATTATTATTATACTTTAAGTTCTAGGGTACATGCGCACAACGTGCAGATTTGTTACGTAGGTATACACGTGCCATGTTGGTTTGCTGCACCCGTTAACTCGTCATTTACATTAGTTATTTCTCCTAATGCTAGCCCTCCCCCAAGCCCCCACCCCCGACAGGCCCCGGTGTGTGATATTCCCCACCATGTGTCCAAGTGTTCTCATTGTTCAGTTCCCACCTATGAGTGAGAACATGCAGTGTTTGGTTTTCTGTCCTTGTGATAGTTTGCTCAGAAAGAAGGATTATGAACCACATTTCATCTTTTACTTCGGTTTCCTTGGTTTTCACCTGTTGTCCTTTTTCTACTCCAGGATCCCATTCAGGATACCACATGGCATCTGGGTGTCTGTCCCTTTAGGCTCCTCGTGGCTGTGCCAGTTTCTCGGATGTTCCTTGCTGCTTGTGTGCAATGACTTTCATAGTTTTGAGGAGTGCTGCTCAGGGATGTTGCAGGATGCCTGCTACTGGGATTTGTCTGATGTTTTTCTCATGAGAAGAGTGGGATGAGGAGTTATGAGGAGGAAGACCACAGAGTAAAAGTCGCATCATTATCAAATCCTATGCAGTGGAGATATTATCAACATGATTTTTGACTCTTAATGTTGACCTTGAGCACCAGGAAGGAAGTCACTAGGTGCAGCCCACAATAAGGAATGCGAAGTTAGGTTTCCCCTCTTTGCGGGGGTGGGGGGTGGGTATCTACGTAAATTATGGGAAATTTTACTGCATGAGAGATTTGTCCCTTCTCCCATATTTATTAATGTATTCAACCATTTATATCCTATGAATCCATGGATGTTTATATTTGGGTTATAATCCGACACTGCTTAATGCTCAAAGTGTTCCAGCTTTGGCCATTGTTGATACTTTCAACTGGCTCCTGTACTCTTCTGACATGTCCTATTACCTCGACACTTTCTTTTCTTTTCTTTTTTAACACTTTCTTACTTTCTGCTCCTAGTTTATATGGGTGTGTGTGTGTGTGTGTGTGTGTGTGTGTGGTTAAGGGGAAACTCTCTAGTGTTGCACTTGGGGCTCTTTAATACCCTTCCTTATTTTTTGTCCATCTGATATCTCTGGCACCGAGAATGTGTTTGTGTCTATCGTTCATCTCTCATAGTTTCCACTTTATGAACAAGTTGATGTGTCACTTGGTGCATAAGTCTTAATACCTTCTATATATTAATGTGAAATATTTAAAATGATTAAATGGTGTTTAATTTGTCCCACTTAATGTTTTTCCTCAAATTCTTTCTGGGTGCCGTCAGGAGCACCACCTCGATTTTCTCATTGATTCCATTTGCCTTGTGCATTTTGTAGACGCTTTAATCTTTCTGAGTCACTTTGTTTTGGGTGTGTCTCTTGCATGTGGCATGTGGTTGGCTCTTGCCTTGTGAGCCAAGTTGAAAATGTTGATAAGATGGATATGACTGGTTTCAGCTCTGGTGTATTACTATTGTTGAATTTGCTGTGTTTTCCATTATATCGTTTTTCTGAAGGTATAGTATTAGTGTGGTTTTATTTGTTTTCGTTGGTGATCTATACAGTGTTTTGGAGGATGTGTAAAGTGATTATAGTTAAGTGATTATCAGTCACCAAGAAATTCCCCACCACTCTTTCTTTTTAACATTTATTGTTCTTTTCTTGTTCTCAGAAAGCTATAAAAAGGCGAACACCCTGAGGATGTCCAGAATGTCTGTGATTTGTCATGTCCTTTTGGCGAAAGTATTAATAAGGCTTTTAATAAAGAAATGAAAATGTATCTGACATTTTCAAAAAGCCAGTCAAGATTCAGAGCATTATTTATACCTCAGCAGTCAATTCCCTCAATATTCATATGTAAATTTAATGAAATTACAATTAAAATCCAGCAGAGTGTACCTAATTTAGAACTGAATAAAATGATCTTAAAATGCATATGAAAATTCAGAGCTTTGGGAATAGCCACGGCAATGCTTTTTAGATGTCAGTGAATACTCTGAAGCCACTGGAGTCAAGTTAATATGACATTGGGATAGATAAACCGATTCGTTTAACCAAGTAGTAAACCAAATAGTTTTAATCAAACAGAAGCAAGGACCAAAGCCCAGTATACATGAGATTAAATATTAGACAAAAAACTATATTCTAGTTCAGTGGCAAAGGGTAGCTTATTATTATTATTATTATTTATTTTTATTTTTTAGATGGAGTCTCTGTCACCCAGGCTGGAGTGAAGTGGCGAGATCTCAGCTCACTGCAACCTCCACCTCTTGGGTTCAAGCGATTCTCCTGCCTCAGCCTCCCGAGTCGCTGGGATTACAGGCACCTGCCACCACGCCTGGCTAATTTTTTTTGTCTTTTTAGTAAAGTCGGGGTTTCACCATGTTGGCCAGGCTGATCTTGAACTCCTGACTTCAAGTGATCCGCCTGCCTCGGCCTCCCAAAGTGCTGGAAATACAGGCGTGAGCCACCGCGCCCGGCAAGGGTAGCTTATTTAACAAGCGGTGCTGGCACACTGGCTTTCTATGTGAAGGAGAATATTTAAAATCTCAGGTAGGAGTTAGGTGTCCCATCAGTGGCCCCGTGTGTCTGGGTGGTTGGCAAGAACAGAGTGCGAGGGGACAGGTTGCTGAGCGAGGTGGCTTTTTGACTGTGAACATCTTTGCGTGCCACGTAAGGAGTGTAAATTCAACCTTGTGGGGAAAACGGGGAACCATTTTTTTTCTATTTGGCCGAAGGATGACGATTGTCTATATGTTTTAGGAAAAAGCTGGCAGAAATACAAAGGCTTTGTAGAAGAGAAAAGTAACGGTGCTGAAGATGGCTAGGACAGGAGCGCTTGGGGAGGCAAGGCATGGAGCCACAGAGGGTTCTAAGAACCCGTGAAGAGCTCTGATTCTTGAGGAGGCAAAACTTGAGGTCAGGCGTGGCCTGCTGGATCATCTGCCCAGAGCCACTCATGCCCGCCATGTGCATTGCAGATATTAATATGTTCCCGGCCTCATGTTCTTTCTTCTCCTGCTGTACAGTTACAGCGAAGCAAAATGTGCTCTTTGTTTAGCTATCTGTCGATTTTCTCTCACACCATCGTCCTCCTCTTTCTCAGCTCCTGGCCCCAGTGCTCATCGTGTGGACCTTCCATCCTCTTTATGGTAATCTGGTTCACTGTCATTGACTCTGTAGTTCAATACTCACTCAAGGGAAACTGAAGATCTGTAGCTCAAAACGCAACCCAGAGTGTTCCTGAGTTGATGGAGTAGTCAACAGGGAGTGGCACCGGGAAGGGGCTGTGTTTCCGGGTGTGCCCTGTCCATCAGCTGCTACTTGCCTAATGCAGTAGGTGGAGCTCCGCCGGGCACAGCAGACGTAGTGCTGTTCGACAACGATGACTGGGGTGTAAATCTTTTTAAAAACATAGACTAGATTAGCTGTAAAGTCTAATCAAACTGTGTAATGCAACATGTCTCTATTAAAACACAACTCATAGACAAGCCTGAATGCAAGAGTGAAAATAAATGTCTTCATGTTGCATGAGGATTTCTGTTTCAAGTTTTACAAGCTCTACGTTGACTTGGAAGGTCCAGGAAGGAGTGCCTTGCTTCTTTTTTTTTCCCCCGTAAGGCCTTCTATTATTATGGTTTCTATTGTTATGATTATATATTATTCTTACATTAGTTTATTCGGGAAATATTTTGTGCCAGATATTCCAAGAGGAATATTTATTCTTGTTTTATTCTTCATTCTCAAATCATTTTATTTTCAGAACAATCCTTATTTTATCAACTAGGACTCTGAGATTTCAGCAAGATTAAATAATTTTCCCAAAGTCACACAACTAGGAAGTAAAAAATATGTAATTTAACTCAAATGTATATGATTCAGAGGAACCACAGTCTTCCTGCATTATCTTTCTTCCTGAATAGGGCCAAACAACTAATTTGAATAGAGAGAAGTGAAGGATATTTTGGGATTTTTCTTTTTTTGCAATGTATTTTGCCTTTACTACAGTTTGTTTGTGCCTATAATCTTTTCTTTTCTTTTCTTTCTTTTCTTTTTCTTTCTTTCTTTCTTTCTTTCTTTCTTTCTTTCTTCTTTCTTTCTTTCTCTTTCCTTCCCTCCTTCCTTCCTTCCTTCTTTCTCTCCCTCCCTCTCTCTCTCTCTCTCTTTCTTTCTTTTTCCTTTTTTTTTTTTTTTCTGAGACAGAGTCTTGCTCTGTAACCCAGGCTGGAGTGCAGTGGTGCGATTTCAGCTCATTGCGGCCTCCACCTCCTGGGTTCAAGTGATTCTCCTGCCTCAGCCTCCTGAGTAGCTGGGATTTCAGGTGTGCCCCACCATGCCCAACTGATTTTTGTATTTTTAGTAGGGATGGAGTTTCACCATGTTGGCCAGACTGGTCTCAAACTCCTGACCTCAGGTGATCCATCTGCCACAGCTTCCCAAAGTACTCGGATTACAGGCATGAGCCACTGTGCCCAGCCTCTGTGCCTATAACCTTAATTTAATTGGATAATGCAACCCATCATTTTAATGTGAGCACTGAATTTAAAGAGGATAAAACTGGTTTTTGATCTTTTCCTTATACCCTTACTGACCAGGTTCAGAATCTGCTAGTCACTGGATGGTTATTTAGGACAAGTTATTTAAGTTTTCTAAAGCTCAGTGTACTCATGTTCCAGACATTAAGTAAAAATAGATGTAAACATATCTAGAGAATAATAACCAGCAAATAAGCAATATCTCCTTCCTATCTATCACACTCTCCCCCTCACATCTCTAGTGCTTTAGACCCATAAAAGTTTACACTTTAAATTGTAAATAAAACTCCTGTAGTGAGGATAGCTTTTAACCCAAAGGATACATATCTCATAGTGGAATTTTACTATTATGTTAAACAAAGAAAAAAAGAATTTTGAGTTTTAGGATCTTCTTGGAATACTCTTAAATCTCAGTAAATTCATGTCTGTGTCTTTAAAATGTGTTCTGAAAATATAAGTTTTAGCTAGCATTCATTGGCAAAGTTAGGCATGGAAAAAAAAGGGAAGAAGTATTTGGAATGGAAAGAACAAGACCAGCACACAAAGAAGTTAAGACAATTAAAAATTTTGAAATGAAAACATACAAACATTGTGAAAAAATAATGGAAAATAAATCACTAAATAACCAGTTTGATAGAAAGCTTTGAATGTTGTAAATACTTAACATTGCCATTTTTATTCTCATCATGTTAATAATATATTTTAAAATCCATTTGGTTTGCTATAAATTCAAGCATCACTATGCATTATCTAAGCTGGAGAAGCTAAGGTTGGAGCAAAAATAAAGAATGACCTTCAATACTAAAGAACAGAAGCTGGCTGCTTTCACTGTTAAAAATGACAGAACAAGAAGAGCCTCACAGAGAATATGGTATTCAAGTTCTATTTTCCCTGAAAGTAACAGATGTGCATTGTGACTGTTTGCTGAGGGAAATTGTGCAATTTTTTCTCTAGAGATTTCGGTATGGCTTTGCCAGAAGACAATGTATTACCTGACTATCACAGTTCATCCCCTTGCCTGTGGGGAATATAATTCTTTATTTAAGAGCTTGAATTATCTTCTGTTGTGTTTCAAAGAATCTGGATTTCTATGACCACCATAGAAAAAATAATGTCATTCACTTCTGGAATTTGTTACACTGGAAATATAACTCAAAGTCTTTGCCAAGAGTACCTTTTTCTTAGCTAATCCTCTGACAGCCATTACATTTAAAGTCAAAATAGAGCCTTTCTCACTGGAGACTCTCAGAGGTCTCTGAGCTGAGGAAGGCACTTATGTCCAAAGTGATATACACAAATGGTCAAAACTACGTAATGTCAACGAAGACAAATTGTTGGAAGTACCTGACATATTCTGAAACTCGATGTACAGAAAATAGGGTAGTAAAAAACATCCTGTCATTGGGACTAGGTAATTGAAGAATCACTGAGTGGAAGCCTGCACAGAAAGAAAGACAGGAAGATGGATTTAGCTTTCCTCTTCATCAATATAATATTGACAGAGTAACTAACAATATAGCTCTTGTACGAAAAATTGTAAGTAAGGCTGACAGATACACTAGTGAGGTCTATTCACTTGCTTTGTTCTAATGGGTTTACTTAGGGGACCCTTCAGCTTCTATTTAAAATACTAAATTGAAAATTAAGATGCAGTAGTTTGTTCTAAAAGCTTTACATATCTCACTCCATCAGTGATCATTTTTGAGTACATGCAAGACAAATGTCAGACTCACAATATTCAAAGATGGAGAAGATGTGGGGCCTCTTTTCAATAAACAGTCAGTCTTCAAGGTTTCTGGAGTCCATCTCTGCAGAGGGAAACTGGGTAGATATTAGTTAAATTTTAATCTACCTCTTTACTGTGCATGACCAGCAACTAGGTAGTAATTCCCGCAGTACTGTTTGGCTCCCCTACACATTTATGTTACGTTTTTGATTTTTTTTCTACAGATGAAACAGGAGAAGGGGTCATGCAGATGGTAGTAGCCATCCAAGGAGGGCCAGATGACCCCTTGTTAGTATTTAACCCATCTTCTGAACAACAGGCAGTGTGGTACTCACAAGATCACCAAACATTTTCTTCAATCTGAAGAATGGTTGCAGCGTAAGGCTCTCAGTAGTGAGGAACTGCACTGTGCTTTTTTATTTTATAAGAATGCTATGTTAGCCATCAGAGCTGTCACTGTACATTCACATGTCCAATCTCCATGTCAGAGAAGCTGGTATTTCTGTTTCTCTGACAAACAAATGATATTTAAGAGACCTTCATTGATAACAAGATGACTCTAAGTTCACATAAGATGATCCATGCACTACTTTGCTGCATATGCTTTTGATATATAAACAGATCATGACTCAGACATACAAAGAGGCACTTAGTTTTTGTCTCCATAGGCTAAGTTAGCTGATCCATGCATGGATTTCAATATGAGAATCGACTTTGCTTCTTTGTTCATTTATTTAATTGAATTTACTTCCTTGATATGCTCTTTTGGTGTTGCATGTGCAAAACCATAATCTTACGCCTTGCTTCCCGGACCGCAATCTTTGAAGACTCATCCTTGAAGGACTGTGCAGAATTGTGAAACAGATTTTAATTGATGGGCTATTATGTTCTGGGTCCTGTTCTAGTTTTGGGAGATGCAGTAAGGAACCAAACACACAAAAATCTCTGCTCAGGGAACTTACATTTCAATGGAAGAGATAGATAATAAATAAAACACACAGCACACGCAATAGTGGCAAGCACTTAGGAGGAAATGTAAAAAACGGAGCGGGCATATGAAACGTCAGAGTTGGGGAGAGGAGTGGGTATTGACACTGAGGTAGCTTGGCCAGAGAAAACATCACACAGAGAGTGACTTTTGGGTGAAAACTGAAGGAAACAAGGGAGCTATGTATGCAGCTAACAGGAATGAGGTCTGAAAGGAAGCAGGAAGTAGAAGAGCATTGGGGTGTCGGTGCCTGTAATGTCTGGAGAGGTGGGGAGAGGCCGGTGCACTTGCAGTGCAGAACATGAGGAGGAGGCTGAGAAGTAAGGAGGTCGGGCAGTGAGGAGCCTTGTAAAGCATGGCTTTTACTCTGACATGGGAGTCTCTTGAAGAGTTTTTCACACAGAAGGGATAAGGTACGATGTATGCTTTAACAGGTTCATCCTGACTACTGTATTAAGAATGTACTGGCCGGGCGCGGTGGCTCAAGCCTGTAATCCCAGCACTTTGGGAGGCCGAGATGGGCGGATCACGAGGTCAGGAGATCGAGACCATCCTGGCTAATACGGTGAAACCCCGTCTCTACTAAAAATACAAAAACTAGCCGGGCGAGGTGGCGGGCGCCTGTAGTCCCAGCTACTGGGGAGGCTGAGGCAGGAGAATGGCGTAAACCCGGGAGGCGGAGCTTGCAGTGAGCTGAGATCCGGCCACTGCACTCCAGCCTGGGCGACAGAGTGAGACTCCGCCTCAAAAAAAAAAAAAAAAAAAAAAAAAAGAATGTACTACGGAGAAGCCGTGGTAGAATCGGGCAGAAAGTTACAGCAATACCTAGGGGGAGAGTTCATGGTGACTTTGATAAAGGAGTTGACCATGAAGATCGTAAGAAAAGACAGGATGATGTGCTGCTGTAAGGAATGAGGAGGTGAGAGGAAGGGAAGACTCAGGAAAACAGAGATGCTGTTACTTGAGTTTGGGAAGATTGTGGGATGAGATCGTGTGGGTAGGGATATATAAATTTGCTTTAGGGCCTAAGTTTTTGTGCTAGTGTGATCTAAAATGTGGGGATCAGTGGACAGGTTGATATATATTTTCTGGAATTTGGGGAAAAAATCTGAGCTTTAGATATAAATATGAAACTTGTCAACAAACAGGTAATGATTAAAGCTATGATACTGGGTGACACTGACTAGAGAATTAGTAAGATTTTTGTTGTTGTTAAGCCCCATGGGATCAGGCAGAGGGGCGGAACTGGAGCAGAGGCTTGGTCAGCGTATGAGGTTCCTATCAGATCTGTGGTGTTTACTAGATGTCAGAGGAATTCCAGTCCCACTTTGGGAAGCAGCTTCCATTCAATGCTCACGATGAATTATCTGACTTGGTTAAAGTTCAAACTCGAGTCTGAATATTAAATAACCATAAAATCCAAGTCGTTAGTGTGTAAAGAGAAGAAGGGTTGAAGTAGGCAAAAATGAGGTGTTTAGTCGTTAGTAATTCTGCTGATACAAATATTGTTATAAAATTAAGTATATATTTAGGTATATTAAATATTAATGTTGAATATGTATTTAAGAATATAAAATTATAGGTATTGACAGAATTTTGGCTAACTTTCTCAAAACACTCTCATAATAAGCAGAAGGTTTTGTTCTTTGGCCCCGAAGAAAGTTGACAAGGAAAATGCCTTGAGCATCCCCAGGAAACTATTGCCATGAGCTTTGCTCTTGACCGGTCTGCTTTTGCTTTGACTGGCCCACTTCCACCTCTCAGTAGCCATTGCTTTGATTATACTTTGCCTTCAGGATCATACTGGTAAAGCCGTGTTTCATCTTCTGTTACAGTTCTTCAAAGAAATGCTTCAGGATCTTGATCCCCCTTGTTTAAAATTTCCATTGAAAGCCCTGTTCTTGTCTGCAGCTGATCTGGATGCAAAAATTTTGGTCATTAGGTGGGAAGTTTTCTCAACTTAAATTTTTCAGAAAGAATTGTGAAAGCTGAACCAAGTGAGATGTCAGTGGCATTGGCTTGTGTTTCTGCTGCTAATCGTCAGTCCTCTTCAATTTGGGTAAAACAATAACTTTTTTTCTTTGCAAATTGTTGTGAATGGTCTTCCCATGCAGGCTTCATCTTCAATATCATCTTGTCCCTTATTAAAATGAGTTGTCGTTGTATAAACTGCTGATTTCTTTGGGACAGTGTCCCCATAAACTTTTCATAGAGCATCAGTGATAGCGCCATTTCTCCAGAAGCTTCCTCATAAATTTGACGTTTGTCCTTGCTTCAATTTGAGCAGAAGTTATATTCCTCTTATAGAGGATCTTTTCAAAGTGCTTTCTTCTTAGTACTTCAAACTAGATCCTGTTCAGACATATTATAACAAAGTAGTGCAAGTTTTATTTTAATACAAAAAGGTTTTGAAATCTATGCATATTTTTTCATCATACACATTTTCCATGAGCCTTTTGAACACTCTTTGTGTATGTATATATATTTTTATACACATGTGTATTTAACTAAAATTGACTATTCATCAATATTATATCTGACATCCTTGGAATTATCAATAATCATTGATTGTAAGAACATATATTTGACTCTTAAAATTATTTTCCATTATAGCATATTACTTAGAATTATTAATATTTTATATCTTAAGAATTTTTCTTATAGATCTCAGAATATTAATATCTTAAAAATGTATTATCAATATTCATATAAATAAGGTATTTTGGCTGTAACTTGACATGAGCATTTCATATATTGAGATTTCTTAGTTGAAATATAATTATATACTGTATTTATTATTGCAAAAGTCAAATACAATAATTGTGATGATGGTAATTTATGTATAAAATAATGAGGAACTTTCAAGTCATTAACAAATATACATAGAGATTGAATATACATAGAGATTGAAAAGTGATAGCAAAAATAACTGCAAGTTCATTAGGTAGATATTGCTGGAATGATCATTGTGAGATTTGTAAGTGGATATAGGTTAAAAATTACTTAAATTAAAATTTAAATTATATTTAAGGCAGGATAAGGCAGGATAATAAAGATTAGATAATATCACAAATCCAAACTTTGAAGAAATATAAGTGGTATTTATAACATAAAACAGCATAAATTTTAAAAGCTATATTTTTAAAAATTCTTAATTAAATGCTGACTTGACCTTTAATTTTTCTAAATAAAAATCCTATTTGGGCATTCTCAACATCTTGTAAAAGTGAAGTAAAAGTAGAATATCCACTTGGTGTCTTCAAATTTTAAAATAAGTAATATATCCAATACCACATAAATAACATCTGTGATACATATTACTTTAGGTATAATGAAAAGTATGTAGATTAAAAATAATGGAAAGCATATTGGAGAGAAATAGTGTACGTGGATATTGCAAAGGTGCAGTAGACTGATTGCAGCAGACATCCAATAGCTGAGTGTGCAGGAGGGATTATTCCTGTGGTTCAGTGTAAAACCTTTAAAATGAAGCCACTCAAAATGTTGAGTAAAATATTTATATTTAAACATTGATATATTAGATTTATTCCTGTATTGAGAAGTTAATGCTATGGTGACATTAGTCTTTGGTGGAATATTGATTTTAAGATTCGGCCATTAAGAATTTGGATAAAATATTATTTGAGTGTCTTTTTCTCTATGTATTAATTCATTCATGTATATTTACATAAATTGTCTTTCTGTCTCTGTGTCCATGTTTCTGGCAATCAATCTTTGAAACATTATATAATGTTTTTCAGCACTTCAGATTTTTCATTGCTAAATCCAGGCTGCAGGTGCTTCTTTTTCTCTTACTTTTATTTTCCTTATTTTCCCCACAATTGATCATTTTATTTTGTTCTTGTTTTATTCATTACAGCCTAGATTACCAACTAGATGGAAAAGTGGGGCTTTTTTTTTTTTTTTTTTTTTAAAACGGGACAAAAGGACCTAGCAAGCACTCAAAAAATACTTTCTTGTGAAGCGATACTAATTTTATAGTCATTTCTTTCTTCTCTTGCTGGAAATAGTCATGGTCCTAATTTTAGACTATAGAATTTAAAGAGATATGAGACTGTTGAAAATACTTTCGTAATTTAAATTTTCAAAACTGTATCTTTGTTATTACTTATTAACTTTACCACAAAGATATATTTGTCAAGTCCGTTAGGATTTAGCTATTTGCCAAAAACAAAAACAAAAAAATTTAAAGAAGAGAGAAGAAAAGCAATTCCATTATTAGAATCTCCATAATGGTATCATGTTTTAACTATATTTTGACTACCACCTCCTGTATTTAGAGAGTGTGATGCTAAAAATACCATCTGGGACAGCTGGGTTGCAGATTACAGAAACTACAGCTGTTCTGGGGGTAAACTTCGATCAATGCCATCTGCATGCCAGTTGTTCATTACTACCATAGCAAAGCTTTTCTTTCTCTTTAAAAAAAAAAAAAAAAAAGGAAATAAGGCCGCAGCATTAGACCTTTCATTCAGCATGGAGTTTCTTTCTAAAAACCCTCACAGTATGGTAACGTAGTGTAATGAAGTATATGAATGATGTGTTTGAATATAGTACCACTAGAGGAATTGACAGTGAAAAGCCAAATATATGTAGCTTAATTCCATAAGCTGCTGGAGATAGATGCAAAAATCTGCAAAACAGGAGAAAATCTTCATTAGGTTTATAAATTGCATTTACCAAATGGTAAAATACATATGGCCGACACAAGTGATGATCCTTCAAATTCAGCCTTATTGATTTGACCTGGGTCCTGAGTCCAGATGTTGGGCTAGGCACTTTCACATCATAATCTCATTTAATCCTTGTAACAATCTTTGAAATGTGTATTATTTTTAATCTTTTGTAGGTGTAGGGAACAATGCTCACCCAGGGCAAAGTACTTGCCCCAAATCACCCATTTGTTCTTGTAGATTCACAATATAAAATTAAAAGTTAAAATTGGAAAACCAAATCACAAGGAGTGGAAACTAACAAAGGACGATGGAGGTGAAGGAAATGTACGTGGGGTGATCTACAAATCTATCCACACTATCAAAGGACTTCCAGGGCATACCCTCCCAACGGTGGGTCAGAAATCTCACCTTCATTCTAGAATGGCAGCACATTAAAATGAAAAGACTGTGATTTTAGAATCACAAATGGACTGGCATTACTGTTTTTAACCTCTAAGTGGAGGTGACAATGACATCCTCTGTAGCACATTATTCAGAAACTGTTTTTATAACTATGAAAGCATATTCTTAAAAGGCATTTCAACAACTGAAAAAATTAAGAACAATTACACTCTTCATAGAGTGCCCATAGATTTGGCCTAAATTAATTCCCGCTAATGCTATTTGGCTGAGAAGTTAATGAATTCAGCTAAGGTGAAGGTGGAATATAGAATGACACAGTGGCAAGAATTTTCAGTGAGAGCTCCTGACTTCTCTTGTGTTGTCCCTAACTTTAATGGACTTTGGAATAATGATGACAAACATGAAGAAATAGAAAAACAGAAATCACAAAAATGGGTCTTACCGTGAAAAACAAAGCTCATCATTCATAGGTAATCAACGGTTGAGCTATAATGAGGTCTGGGTAGAGGGCGCTACTGTCATTGTCCTCCTTACCGTATGAGGACAAATGTGACCTGGTGGGATATAATGACCTTAAGTCCTGAGAGTTGACCCCAGGCCCTGCCTTATGTCTATTAACCACACAACCCAGTCTTTCTGCTGAAGTTTCTTACTCTGTTAGAAAGAAGATAACGTCATTTGTCTGACTACTTCTCAAGGACACTGTGAAGGTCACATGAGGGAATAGGGTGTGAGAAAGAACTCGGTGAGCTCTGAGGGTTGGTGTGATAGGAAGGCTTTCCTCCCTGGCTACACATTGGAATCATCTGGGGGGAGGTAAAATTGCCAATGCCAGGGCCACACTCAAGAACAATTCAATCATAATCTTTGGGAATAAGACCCAAGCACTAATGCATTAATTTTTATTTAAAGAAGATCGGTGGATTCTCTTTGGTAGCCTAGGTTGAGACCCACAGGATTATGGGGATGTTAAGAATACTGCTAAATGCACAATGTGCTTGCTGTCTTCCTCATTCTGAAGTACATCACACAGCCTCTGTGGCAAGCCTGCTGAGTCCAGAAAGCCACAGTTTAGTGCCATCATTACTCACATCCAGTGCTGCAGACCTCCCTCCAATAGATGGGCTACCGTGGATATTAGCTTCTAGCTGTGTGCTAACTAGCTATGTGCTAGTACAGTACTGCAATTACATTAGAAAATAGTATAGACTAAATGACAATTTGAGACCTAAGGAAAATGAGATAAAAAGGATTTATAGCATGATGTTATGAGGACAAACACCAATACAGAACACATGTCCCCCCGAAGATACAAAGTACCTAATTACAAACTATCTAAATAATGAAATATTTCCGACCCATGGTAGAAATAGTCATTTATTCACTTATACAGGAACATCTCCAGCTGAATTGCTTTTAAATAGGAGAAGTGTTTTTAAATGATATTGCCAAATTTAGAGTGGAAATATTTGTGATGAATTAAAATGTAGAATTGAGAAACAGATGTGAGCTTGCTGATTACAATTATGCTGATTCTAAGGTGAGGAAATTATTCTTTGGATGGATATGGCAAGCTATCTTCACTGCATTAGGAGTTTCAAATTTTTATTTCCTGTAGTTTTTTGAAGTGTTTATTCACTAATCCTTGAAGGGCCACATGATCCAAGAATCTTTTAAGAAATGTGCTCGATAAAGACCAATTTATTTTTGCAGAGTCAGCCAACAGCTACTTACTCCTCAGTGGAACAATGAACAGTCAGCGACGCCAATACACCTCACAGAATTTTAACAGCACCATTTCACAGACACTCTGAATCTCTCCAAAAAGCAATCTTCACTCCAACTTGGTTTTTCCCTGTTGTGGCTTATCAATCCCAGTGACGGTGTTCATGGAAAGTGTGTATGTTCCATAAACGCAAGCAAAGGAAGTTGTCAATTTTAAGATATCAGTTCAGCAGAGGTCTATCATTAATCTTTGAATTTTATTTTTGAGAAGAATAAACCACACGGTAATCATAGTGGTGACTGCTGAGTGCTTGAGACACTGTTTATACACGTCCCATTGAAGAAAAAGCAACGCAGGCTTATGGCTATGATAAGCCCGTCATATATCTTATACCTGCTTGTCAGCCACATACCTGACAATTCCTCTTTGCTCTGAAACAATAAGATAACAATTTAGTTGGAAATTATTTAGATAATCCAGATTCCAACGATTGAAGAAGGCTCTGTTTTTAGTCCTGAGTTGTTGTTGTTTAATTATTATTATTATGTTGAGTAAACTGGTCCTTTCACAGCACTGATATAATTCCCAGAGAAGCTTAGGAGAATGAATGAATTGGAACATCTAGCTTTTATACATCTTATGGGAGCACCAAGAGGAGGAAGGTATTTTTCCCAGGAATTAGTCTGAAAATATAAAGGGCCGGGCGCGGTGGCTCAAGCCTGTAATCCCAGCACTTTGGGAGGCCGAGACGGGCGGATCACGAGGTCAGGAGATCGAGACCATCCTGGCTAATAAGGTGAAACCCCGTCTCTACTAAAAATACAAAAACTAGCCGGGCGAGGTGGCGGGCGCCTGTAGTCCCAGCTACTCGGGAGGCTGAGGCAGGAGAATGGCGTGAACCCGGGAGGCGGAGCTTGCAGTGAGCTGAGATCCGGCCACTGCACTCCAGTCCGGGCGACAGAGCGAGACTCCGCCTCAAAAAAAAAAAAAAAAAAAAAAAAAAAAAAGAAAAAGAAAATATAAAGAGTTAATGCGATTTCTGCTCAACCACAAAGTGGTCAGCCACCTTTTTGGGAAGAAGGCAAGGTCAAGAAAATCTGAAACAGAGTGAAGCAGACTCCAAGCAGGACCAAAGCCAGCAACAATGTGGGGAAGCAGACAGGTGGTAGCACCGGCGGAGGCACATGTGAGCTTCCAGGCGTGCTGGAGTGACCGGGTCAAGGCATGGACTGTGTGTTGGCAAATCTTGCAGCTGCCAAGCTCAGTGCAAGGTGACAGCACCAGTTGCTTAGCATGACGCAGGGAAAAGTTCCAGATTGAGAGAGGAAACAGGTGCAGGATGGCTCAGGATAAGGCTGGGACGCATGAGTGTCTGTTGTTTGACTGCCATCAGGTCTCTTTGGTATTGTTTCAAGAGTCAAAGGCAGAGCACAGAAAGGAATCAGAATATTTTATTCTTATTAACTTCTGTATCCACTGTACTGAAATATTTACAGAAAATGGATATGTGTTTATACACCAATGGATATTTTAGGCTGTGTGCTGATACAGTCCCATAAAGGGATCCAGGAAATGTTTAATGAACTGCCTCAGCATCACTGTAAAAGCTCGTTCAGGTCAGTGTCTGGGTTTGAATCCCTGCACACCACTTTCCAGATGTCTGACAATTCCTTCACTTTTCTCTGCCTCAGTTTCCTCGTATGGACCATGGGGATTATGCGAGTTACTACTTGATTCCACTGTTGTGAGGATTAAATACATTTATTCTTGATAAAAACACTGAACACCAAAAAAAAGTAGCTATTATTTTCTCAAAAGTCTTTCACACAAATAGTCTAAATATACATGCTGGTGAAACCACTGAATTTGTTAAGGTTTTTGCATCCTGACTGGCTGTGTTGAGTGAATTAGCTTGGAGGCAGAGGTATGACTCTCAGAGCAAACTTCAATTAATGAATTGAATTCATCTCGTTACCAGGAATACAGCAAAAAAATGGAAAAGCTTGAAGCCATTTTTTAAATATAATCAAGAGACTGTCAAACAATTGGTACATATGTTTTAAGAAGCAAATAGAGCACAAGCAATTTAAAAAAACATGAGGTCCTGTTCCATCATTTTCCACTTGGTTTACTGCCCAAGGCAGCAAGTTCTCTATGTAACTGAAGAAAAATTAAAATGCACAACGTATGGGTGTACAGGGTGCATTTCTGTAAAGTGAGCCCTTTTATGTAGCCCCTGCCTGCATTAAGCTGTAGAGATTTGATGTCCGATCCATGGAGCTGTTTAGCATATACCATGCAGTTTCCAAAACTGGCTATTTTTATTTATTGTATAACTTTTAAGTATATTTGAAACAACTTGAGCATGTGAATTTACTTTTTATCTATAAAATGTATAAAATCTAAGTACCGATCAAGAACTTCTGTGGAAAAATTAACATCTGAATTGAGTTGAGTTGTAAATGTAAAATACATAACTGATTGCAAAGACTTAGTACCAAAAATGTAAAATACCTCATTAATAAATTTTGTATTTATTCCATGTTAGGTTAAATAAAATATATAACAAGTATGATCTGTATCCTTTTACATTTTAAAAATGTGGCTACCACTAACCATTTCATCACATGTAGCCTCTATTAATTTTCATCCAGAATATTCCTACCCTGATGTCTACTTTGTGTTTGTACCTAGCAGTAGAGGGAGTCTTCTTTATACTCTGTAATTTCGCATGGTTTGAGAATACCACCATTTATTTATTTACTCATTCTACTGGTCATTTGGATTATTATTATTTTTTTCTTTTTCTGCAATTTGGCTCAAGAAACAGCTTTTCTAACCTTCAAAACCCTACTTTGTATGGAATCTCTCTATTCCTAACATTGTTGCATAGGGTGTCTCCAATTCTTTCTTGAGGTCATTTTTTTCTTATACTGTATAGTTAAGTGCAGTCTACTGGGCCAGCATACACTTTAATGTTTTTTTTTTTTTTTTTTTGTAGATCTTAGGAGGCACAAGTGCTGTTTTCCAACCTCTCATCTAGATTCACAGCAACAGAGGCTCTACTCTTACAAACGATTTCTCATTGCGTCACATGTACTTCCTGCAGTCTACCCTGCAAAATTGTTTGCTGGCTACTACACCCTATTTCAATGCCAAGACCACATATTTTAGATTTTTGTTACAGCAGTAGCTCAAGTCAAGGTACCAATTTCTATTTCAGTCAGAGTGTATGATCTGCCAAAAAAATTACCCAGAATCTCAGCTTAACATAACCACAGTTTATTTCTTGCTCATGTCCCAGTACTAACTTCGTAGTGGGTAGCTACTGCTACTCACACATCAGTCATTCACGAACCCAAATTTTCTTCAAATGCCTTAACCATTCCAAACTTCTCAGTATCTGAATGGATCATCTACATTCAGGCAACAAAGGAAGATAGACACGGGGGAGAAGAACAGTGTGACTGTGAAACACAAACATAGTCTGGTGGAATATCCCGGGAAAAAAGCATAGCATGGGTGATATCCATCCCAGCCCTTCTCTGCAAAGTCCCTTTCAATTTCCTGTGGTGCCTTCTTAGTTAATTTCTTCTGATCTTCAACCTTGGAAGTTATCATGTATTCTCTTTAATAATGTATTTTCCTCATCTTCAGGGGAATCATTATAAATTGTACACTGTACTTCCTATATAGATCATCTACATTGCTTATCTTTTCATGTCATTTTTCTTTTTTTCCCTTTTATTTGCTCAATTCATATGCACCTTCCAATTAAAGTTTTGTGGGTTTTGTTGTTGTTGTTGTTTCCTGTTCTTTGACTTGTTTTCCTGAACCATTTTGTTTTTCTTTGGACTTCCCTCTTCCTATTACAGAAGTTTTTAAAATGACTTGGGTTTCTTGATTGCTCACATTTAAGAAACGATACAGAAGCTGAATAGGAATTCTATATGTGTTGGTTAGCCTGTGACCTGGCAGAGTGCACTCTGTGATGATTGGAAATGAGCCAGCCAGTGAGCTGGAGCACCCTTGAATGTGAAAATAAGTCAGATTTATGCTAAGATTTCAAAGCCATCTCCAAATTCCTTGTGTCTCCCTGAACACATCTTCAGAGAATACCCCCAGGAATTATTTATAGTTGTGTTGTTTTGCTTATGTTTTAGGTGTTGCCTGGGCACACATGATGCTTGAGAGGTGGTTTTAGAGAGAGGATACGGATCACATTCTCCCATCCTGTCTCTTTTCATGCTTAAAATCTCTCCTGGGCTCTGCCCAGCAGGTGGGCTCCTGCCTCTAGCACTCTAAGACCAATTTTCAGCCTAATTTGTCAATAGATAACTCAGTTTACTTTCTGTCTTCCAAGTACAGTTGACCCTTGAAGAACTCAAGTTTGAACTTCACATATCCATTTATACTCAGATTTTCTTCTGCTTATGCTATCCCTGAGATGTCAGGACTAACCCCTCCTCTTCCTCCTTCTCAGTCTTCTCAATGTGAAGATGACGAGAAAGGAGACTTTTATGATGATCCATTTCCACTTAATGAATAGTGAGTGTATTCTCTCTTCCTTAATTTCTTAACATTTTTTTTCTCTAGGTTACTTTATTGTAAAAATACAGCATGTAATACATATAACATACAAAATACAGGTTAACCCACCATTTATGGTATCAGTAATGTTTCCAGTCAACACTAGGCTGTTAGTAGTTAGTCTTGGGGAAGTCAAAACTCATATATGGTTTTTCAACTATGTGGCGGTCATCAGCCCTAACCCCCGAGTTCAAGAGTCAACTGTACTTATCTCCAGTCACCACCTGATGGCTCTTATGTATCTTTTCCTTTTTATATGCTTGGAGACATTTTTCTTTATTTTCAATTACATATATCAGATTTGGGAAAAGAGAGAATGTTCTTAATCTATCATTTGAATAAATGTTCCTGGTTGTTGCACTTAAACTGATGCAAGAGAGCTTATTGCTTTTTCTGGAGGCCAATTGAATGGTGAAACGGAGTTGCAGAGCATTAGGCAGAATATTGATTTCACTGGACTATTTAAGTTAAGTGTGTGGAACAGGAGCTCCGTGTCATGTTCTAGGGATTTTCAGACTCATTGCAACATCTCATTGATGGAAAAGCCAGGAATCTGCTTTATTTTTCACTCATAGAGCTCAGTATTAGTGTTGTTTCAAAAGTGTCATTTACATTTCATTTTTATAGCTTTGTTTTTCTTTCTCACTCTCTCTTCTCCTCTCCCCATCTCAAAGCATCATAAGACATTTGTTTTGATACACTGATTATATGGAATTCTCCAAAATTTTAATGATTAAAATGTGATCCAAATTTTAATTGATGGTTTAATATAAATTGCTATCAAATAACAAATATATAGGGAATATTTACTTCACAAGATATGAAATTTTGTTTTATGTATTCTACGCTAGAAAATATATTTTGGTGTTAGCTCTTCTAGCTAGCACTTATTGGATGCTAGACAGTTGATTAAGGGTTTTACATGAATTACCTTGTTTAATCCTCTCAATGGGCTTATAAAATAAAAATAGTATTAATTCCAATGTAAAGATAGTAAAATTGAGTGCTAAAGAGTTTAAATTGTTTATCTAATGTCTCCTGGCTAACCAGTATCAAAAGCAAGATGGAAAAACAGGAATTCTGATTCAAAGTCTTAACACCGAAACAGTTGACAGTTAATGCGCATGTTCTTCCACTTTGGTCATTTCAGAACATCATTATGATTTCTGCCGTGTCCATGCTGCACCAAGCTGTGTCTTCATGGTCTTTGGCTGTATTTATGTTCTGCCAATTCTATTGTTTAGGTGATATTTGCCTTTTATTGCACTGAATTGGAAGGTGCACATGCATTCACTTTTCTATTTCACTTAAACTCATTTTTTTCAAAAAAAAAAACCTTATATTTCAAACACAAAAGGAAAACCCTCAATGTTTTCTGTGTTGTAACCAGAGTAGTCGTGTGGTGTAAGTGTGAGTATGCAGTGTGTAGTCTGAAGTGTGACAGAAAGACACTGACAGACATGACTAAAGGAGTGAAATTTTATTGGCCACAGAATGGAAATTTTATTAAATGTTAAACCAAACAAAAGACAACTCAGCATATTCACAAATGAAGGTACACCAATTTGCTGGCCCTCACAAAATGTCCCAGGGTCTATAAGGATTCTGTCAGGCATGGGAATCTCAGATTTTCTATCCCGGTCAGTCCAATTCCCATGACTGTTTTAACATCCAATTTAGACTTAATCCTCACCATTATTTCATGATTTTTTTAAAGAGAATTGAAATGGGAAAAATTTCACTTTGCAACAAAGTGATATTGAATGTCCTATGTGGCTATCACCTACATCAGTTGGGGTATAACCTGTCTCCTACACTTACACTTTGGGAAACTCCACTCAGTGATACTGCTCATAAATCAGTGAAAGTTTTGTTACTAAACATTTGGCCAGTTTCATTAAGATGCTCTAATTCTTGTTGTAAGCCGTTTCACCTCCCTAGTTAGCTTTATTCCTAGATACTTTATTTTTTTTGTGTGTGGCTATTGTGAATGGGATTGTGTTCTTGATTTGGCTCTGAACTTGGATGTTATTGTTGTATAGAAATGCTACTAATTTTTGTGCATTGGTGTTGAATTCTGAAACATTCCTGAAGTTGTTTATCAGCTCTAGAAGCCTTTGGGCAAAGTCTGTGGGATTTTCTATGTATAGATTCCTATTGTCTGCAAAGAGAGATAGTTTGGCTTTCTTCTTCCTATTGGATGTGATTTATTTCTTTCTCTTGCCTGATTGCTCTAGCTAGCACTTCCAGTACTACACTGAATAGGAGTGGCAAGATGGGCATCCTTGTCTTGTTCTAGTTCTCAAGGGAAATGCTTCCAACTTTTGGCTGTTCAGCATGATGTTGGCTCTGGGTTTGTCATAGATCAATCTTCTTATTTTGAGTATCTTTCTTCAATGCCTAAATTGTTCACGGTTTTTAACAGGAAAGGATATTGAATTTTATCAAAGGCCTTTTCTGCATCTATTGAGATGATCATGTGATTTTTGTTGTTAATTCTATTTATGTTGTAAATCAAATTTATTAATTTGCATATGTTAAACCAACCTTGCATCCCAGGGATAAAGCCTACTTGATCATGGTTCATTCAACTTTTTGATGTGGTGCTGGATTCACTTTGCTAGGCTTTTGGTTGAGGATTTTCATCAACTAAGATTCCCATCAACAGTGAACTGGATAGAGATATGGTGCATATACACCACAAATCATGTCCTTTGCAGCAACATGGATGTGCTGGAGGCCATTATCCTAAGCAAGTTAATGCAAGAACAGAAAAACAAGTACCATTATGTTCTCACTTATAAGTGGGAGCTAAAGGTTGCAAGTATGAGAACAAGAGATACTGGGGACTGCTTGACAGGAGAGGGTGGGAGGAAGGAATGGATTGGAAGGCTACCTATAAGGTACTATGCTCACTATCTTGGTGATGGAATCATTTGTACACTAAGCCTCAGCAACATGCAATTTACCCAGGTAACAAACCTGCATATGTACCCCTGAACATAAAATAAAAGTAGAAAAAATAAAATTTAGAAATTCTTAATAAATAAAAAAGGAAGTGAGTAGAAGTGTAAAAAAAAAGAGAACTGGTGTAATAAAAGGAAGAAGAAAGAACCCACATGCTATTTGCATAAGATGGCTATGTTGTCTAGGAGACAATGAAGTTTGGTAAATTATTTTATTTAAAACAAAGATACTCTAGCAAACTGGTTAGGTTATCAAGTTCTTTCCTAATATCCAAAAAAGTAATATTGACGGTTTTATGAGGTTCTATGAGTTTTAACACATATGTAGATTTGTGTGAAAACCACAATAAGGATACAAAACAGTTCCATCACCCCCTAAAACTTATTGATACTTCTCCTTTGCAGACAAACATGGTGAAAGCCCATTTCTACTAAAAATACAAAAAAATTAGCTGGGTGTGGTGGCAGGCGCCTGTAATCCCAGCTACTCAGGAGGCTGAGGCAGGAGAATCGCTTGAACCCAGGAGGTGGAGGCTGAAGTGAGCCAAGATTGTGCCACTGCACTCCAGCCTGGGTGATAGAGTGAAACTCCATCTCAAAATAAATATAAATCAATCAATCAATCAATAACTGGGCATGTGATGTGCTGGCTTACACCTGAAGCCAGCACAGCAATGGGTCTCACCCAAGGCCTCTGGCAAGTACTATCTGGCTACGATTTATTTTTATTCAAGGCCCAAGGGTTCTTTAGCCAGCAGGTGATAAAGCCTACCAGTACTGGATCCTTCCCTTCAAGGCAGCAGGTTCACTTTGGGACCAGGGTGTGTCTAGAAATGTCACCCAGGAGCTAGGACCTGAAATGTGGACCATGGGACTCTGACTGGTGCCCTATTCTACTGTAGTTGAGTTGGTATCCAAGCTGTAAGGCAAAGGCCCCTTTATTCTCCCCTGACCTCCCCTCAAGCAGGGGGAAGGCATCTCTCCTGGAGCTGCAAGTTGTGCTGTCTGGGGTTGGGGGATGGATGATGCAAGCCAGATAGTACTTGCCACAGGCCTTTGGTAAGACCCAGTGATGTGTTGGCTTCAAGTGTAACCCAGCGCATGCCTAGTTTTGGCGGCTATTGAGAGAGACTGCTGCTTGAAGAAAGAGGAGGGAACAATAAAGGGGACTTTGTCTTGCAAAATGCTTGGCTGTCCTGGCTGGCATCTCACTAGGTTGCATACACCCCAAGTCCACTGGCTCTGAGCCCAGGACAGCACTAGGATTTGCCCAGGAATTGCAGTTTTTGTAGCCTAAACTGCCTTTTGTTTATTTAGTACCTCACAGTACTTTAGCCTGTGGGGGTGGTGCTATCTGGAACTCAGGTTCAGACTGCTGGGACAGGCGATTCCCCAATAACTAGGGCGGGTCTAAATCCTCCCTCTGTTGGCACTAGTGGAATTATGTCCTGACTCGCTTTCCACTGTGACAGGCAGTACTGAGTTCCGATGCAAAGTCCCACAGTCACTGTGCTATCCCTTCCCTAACTACATAGATTCTCTCTCCATGCCATGTGGCTACTACCAGGGGTTGGGAGAGGAGAGGTGTTGATAATTCAAAATTGTCTTTTCTTTCCTACCCTCTTCAGTGCCTCTTGCTTTGCAGTGATGTTAAAATGAGGCACTATGATTGCTCACCTGATGTTTGATTCCTCTGAGCATGCTTTCTTGCATGGATAGTTGGTCAATTTGATGTTCCTGCAAGAGGGATAATCACTGGAGGGTCTTATTCAGCTATCTTGCTCCACCTCTTCTTATAATTTTAACTATCACTTACCTAATGGCTAGAACTATTGAGCCTTTTTGCACGTGTTTATATATTCTTTGGAAAAGTGCCTGTTCAGATCTTTTCTCATTTTTACTGCATTGTTTGTTTTCTTACTCCAGACATTAGCAAGTTTTCTATACTCTAAATAAAGTCATTTGCTACATTTGCAATTTGCAAATATTTTCTCCTTATCCATAGCTTGTATTTTCATTCATTTAATCATGTCTTTCAGAAGCAAGTATTTTCAATTTCGATTAAGTTTTATTTTTTCTTTTATCTATTAGGGTTTTGGTGTTATATTTAAGAATTCTTTGCCTAACACAAAGTCATGAAATTTTTCTCTATGTGTTCCTTTAAAAAATCAGTTTGACCTTTTTAATTATTTCTATTATATATTTTGAGTTAATTTTTTGTACAAGGTGTGAGGTTTATATTGAGGTTCATTTTGTTTGTTTGCACATAGATGTCCAATTGTTCCATTGCCATTTGTTGACAAGATTATCCTTCCTCCATTGAATCTCCTGGATCTCTAGTTTGTTGCGTTGATCTATGTGCCTGTTACTTCGCCAACACCATAGTCTTACTTATTATAGCTTATAACGATGAAAGAGATCAAATGAAGAGACTAAGAGGCAGAAATGAAGTCCACAGGCAAACAGCCCGGGCGGCGCCCTGACAGCCCGGGCGGCGCCCTGAGCCTAGTTAAAGATCGACCCGGGACCTAACCGATTAAGGTTATCTATAGACTCCAGACATTGTAAGGACAAACGTTGTGAAAGTCTCTGTCCTGCTCTAATTACCAGTGTCTCCCACATATCTTAGTCCTGGGCCCAGTACAAACACAATCCTCTATTTTGTCCCAACTTCCTGAGCCCCATATGCCTGCCCGACACAAACACATTAAGAAAAACAACACCTGGGAAGGCTCCAATAAGGTTACAACCGTTTGTAAAAGCACAGGAACCGATAAGAAGGCTGCTAAAAGCATAACTTCACATTAACATGTAAACCAATTGTAATGCTGTAGCCTAGAGAAATGCCTTGTTCCTCTGTAACCTGACAAGTCCTGTTTACCTCGAGCTATAAATAGCAAGCGCACGCATTGTTCCAGGCCCTCTTGTATGTTGTGGAACGGAGGGACCAAGTTCGAACTTGCATTAAAGATCCTTGCCGCTTGGCTTTGACTCTGGACTCTGGTGGTCTTCTTCGGGGAACAAACGGTCTGGGCATAACAATGATAGTTATAATTGAGTAGTTTGAGTCTTCTATTTTCTTCTTTTTTGCTCAAATTGTTTTGGCTATCACAGTTGCTTTTTATTTTTTTGTAAAAATTTTGGAATCAATTTATCCACACCTATAAACCAACTCAAGAGCTCAGCTCTTCATTTGTGCTTTGATCTGCAATGATCTTTTCTCAGTGACAACTATCTTATTATCCCAAAGTTCCAAATGGAGACTCCAGTTTAAATCACAGCCTTTCTTTGGGCTGCCAATATCTTATATTGAGAAATATCTAATATTTATCTAGAAATATCCTAATGACTAACATTTAGTAAGTTCTATCTGAGAGGGGAGGCCTTCTCCAAAAGTGATTCAGTATTTGGCACCCAGGTGTCTAAGTGGCTTTTCAACCTGAGCTTTGCTTGTTTCCTAAAAGGTTTAGAGAGAAGAGTAGTTGAAACTTATTTTTTTTTTTTTTAACTTTTGTGTTCAGGGCTACATGTGCAGGTTTGTTATAATGGTAAACTTGTGTCACGGGGGATTGTTGTACAGATTATTTTGTCAGCCAGGTACTAAGACTAGTACCCAATAGTTATTTTTTTCTGATCCTCTCCCTCATTCCACCCTTCACCCTCCAATAGGCCCAGGGTGTGTTGTTCTCCTCTATGTGTTCACGTGTCCTCATCGTTTAGCTCCCACTTATAAGCACAAACATACAGTAATTAGTTTGCTAAGGATAATGGTCTCCAGCTCGATCCATGTTCCTGCAAAGGACATGACCTTATTCTTTTTTATGGCTGCATAGTATTCCATGGTGTATATGTACCATGGTTTTTTTCACCCAGTCTGCCACTGATGGACATTTAGGTTGATTCCGTGTCTTTGGTATTGTGAATAGTGCTGAAATGAACATACACATGCATGTATCTTCATGGTGGAATGATTTATATTCCATTGGGTATATACCCAGTAATGGAATTGCTGGGTCAAATAGTAGTCCTGCTTTTAGCTCTTTGAGGAATTGTCAACTGTAAATGGTTCAACTAATTTACACTCCCACCAACACTGTACCAGCATTCCCTTTTCTGCAACCTTGCCAGCATCTGTTATTTTTTGACTTTTAACAATAGTCATTTTGACTGGTGTAAGATGATATCTAATTGTAGTTTTTATTTGCATTTCTTAAATGATCTGTGATATTGTGCTTTTTAATATGCTTGTTGTATGCATTCATGTCTTCTTTTGAAAAGTGTTCACGTCCTTTGCCTACTTTAAATGTTTTTTTTCCTTGTAAATTTCCTTAAGCTTCTTGTCGATACTGGATATCAGATCTTTGTCAGATGCATAGTTTGCGAATATTTTATCCCATTCTGTAGGTTGTCTGTTTACTCTGTTGATGGTGTCTTTTGTTGTGCAGGAGATTTCTAGTTCAATTAGGTTCTACTTGCCAATTTTTGTTTCCATCGCAATTGTTTTTGGAGTGTCTGTCAAGAAATCTTTGATAGGCCCTATGTCCAGACTAGTATTTCCTAGGTTTTCTTTTAGAGTTTTAATAGTTTTAGGTTTTATATTTAAGTCTTTCATCCATCTTGATTTGCTTTTTGAATACGGTGAAAAAAGAGGTCCAGTTTCAATCTTCTGCATATGACTAGCCAGTTATTCCAGCACTGTTTATTGACTAGGGAGTGCTTTACCCAATTTTTGTTATTGTCAGCTTTCAAGATCAGATGGTTGTAGGTCTGTGACCTTATATCTGGGCTCTCTATTCTGTTCCTTTGGTCTATGTGTCTGTTTTTGTCCTAGAACCATGCTGTTTTGGTTACTGTAGTCCTGCAGTGGAGTTTAAATTCGGGTAATTTAATGTCTCCAGCTTCATTATGTTTACTTAGGATTGCCTTGGCTATTTGGGCTCTGTTTTGGTTCTATATGAATTTTAAAATAGTTTTTTCTAGTTCTGTGAAGAATGTCATTGGCCATTTGATAGGAATTGCATTGAATCTGTAAATTGCTTTGGGCAGTATGGCATTTTAATGCTATTGATTCTTAAAAATGACAAAGAGGATGTTACCACTGACCCCACAGAAATACAAATAGCCATCAGACACTACTATGAACACCTCTATGCACACAAACTACAGAACCTAGAAGAAATGAATAAATTCCTCAACATATACACCCTCCCAAGACTGAACTTAATTCCCAAGAAGAAATTAATTCCCTGAAAAGACCAATAATGCACCCTAAAATTAAATCAGTAGTAAATAGCCTACCAGCTAAAAAAAAAAAAAAGCCGAGGACCAGGTAGAGTCACAGCCAGATCCTACCAGATGTACAAAGAAGAGCTAGTACCATTTCTACTGAAACTGCTCCCCCAAAATTGAGGAAAGATTCTTTCCCAACGCTTTCTATGAGGCCAGCATCATCCTGATACCAAAACCTGGCAGAGACAGAACAAATAAAAAGAAAACTTCAGGCCAGTATTTGTGATGGACATTAATAAAAAAAATCCTCAACAAAATACTTGCAAACTGAATCCAGCCAGCACATCAACAACCTAATCCACCATGATCAAGTAGTCTTTGCCTTTGGGAAGCAAGATTGGTTCAACATATGCAAATCAATAAATGTGATGCGTCACACAAACAGAACTAAAGACAAAACTACATGATTATCTCAATAGATGTAGAAAAGGCTTTCAATAAAGTTCAAAATTCCTTCATGGTAATAACTCTCAATAAACTAGGATTGAAGGAACATACCTCAAAATAATAAGCGCCATCTATGACAAACCCGCAGACAACATCATACTGAATGAGCAAAATCGGGAAGCATTTGTGCAGCACAAGACAAGGGTGTCCTTTGTCACCACTCATATTCAACGTACTGTTGGAAGTTTGGGCCAGACCAATCAGGCAAGAGAAAGAAGTAAAGGCATCTAATTAGGAACTGAAGAAGTCAAACTATTCCTGTTTGCTGATGACATGATTCTGTATCTAGAAAACGCCATTGTCTTATCCCCAAAGCTCCTTCAGCTAGTAAACAACTTCAGCAAAGTTTCAGGATACAAAATCAACATACAAACATCACTAGCATTTCTATACACCAAGAACAGCCAAGCCTAGAGCCAAATCAGAAGCGCAATCGCATTCACAACTGCCACAAAAAGAATAAAATACCTAAGAATACAGCTAAGTAGGAAGTTGAAGGATATCTGCAATGAGAATTATAAAGCACTGCTTAAAGAAATCAGAGATGACACAAACAATAGTTGAAACTATTAACATAAATCACGGCTTAAATTTACTATGAATTTTAGTTATCCGGGTATCAACGTCAATTTTAGTTTTGTTTATTTTTCTTTTTTTTTTTTTGAGACAAAGTTTCACTCTGTCAACCAGGCTAGAGTGCAGTGGCGGGATGTCAGCTCACTGCAACCTCTGCCTCCCGAGTTCAAGCGATTCTCCTGTCTCAGCCTCCCAAGTAGCTGGGACTACAGGCATGAGACACCACACTTGGCTAGTCTTTTGTATTTTTAGTAGAGATGGGGTTTTGCCATGTTGACCAGGCTGGTCTCAAACTCCTGACCTCAGGTGATCCACCAAACTCAGCCTCCCAAAGTGCTGGGATTACAGGCATGAGTCAGTGTGCACCAGCCTATTTTAGTAACTTTTAAAGAATAATTGTTTAACTAGTGATTTTATTAAGTCTGAAGAATCAGAGTTGAGGATTTTTGTTTTTGTTGTTTTTCTAAGTAGCTTTTATAGTCACACTTGAAATATAACAAATGGATATTTTGACCCGGAATTCCAAGCTTGTGGATGTAGGAGATAGTATGTTGACAATCAGTTCGACTTTATTTAAACCAACAAAATGTGATATCTGTGTTTTTCAGGTTCAGTTTTGTTTATTTTTTGTTTATGCTTCTATGGGGATTAGCTCATGACGATTACTTGTCGATGAGTTAAGCATCCCCCCACCTCCTATTCTAACATTGATCACATATGCATTAAGGAAAAAAATACCAACGTGATAACCAAATTTTGTAAATACTTCATATTCACACACTCTCTCTCTCTTTTTTTTTTTTTTTTTTTTTTTTGAGGCAGAGTCTTGCTCTGTCGCCAGGGCTGGAGTGCAGTGGCGCCATCTCGGCTCACTGCAAGCTCCGCCTCCCGGGTTCCCGCCATTCTCCTGCCTCCGCCTCCCGAGTAGCTGGGACTACAGGTGAAAGAGATCAAAGGAAGAGACTAAGAGGCAGAAATGAAGTCCACAGGCAAATAGCCCGGGCGGCGCCCTGACAGCCCGGGCGGCGCCCTGAGCCTAGTTAAAGATCGACCCCGGACCTAACCGATTAAGGTTATCTATAGACTCCAGACTTGTAAGGACAAACACATTAAGAAAAACAACACCTGGGGAAGCTCCAATAAGGTTACAACCGTTTGTAAAAGCACAGGAACCGATAAGAAGGCTGCTAAAAGCATAACTTCACATTAACATGTAAACCAATTGTAATGCTGTAGCCTAGAGAAATGCCTTGTTCCTCTGTAACCTGACAAGTCCTGTTTACCTCGAGCTATAAATAGCAAGCGCACGCATTGTTTGGGGCCCTCTTGTATGTTGTAGAACGGAGGGACCAAGTTCGAACTTGCATTAAAGATCCTTGCCGCTTGGCTTTGACTCTGAACTCTGGTGGTCTTCTTCGGGGAACAAACGGTCTGGGCATAACACAGGTGCATGTCAACACACCCAGCTAATGTGTGTGTGTGTGTGTGTGTTTTACTAGAAATGGGGTTTCACCGTGTTAGCCACAATGGTCTCAATTCATGACCTTGTGATCCGCCCGCCTCAGCCTCCCAAAGTGCTGGGATTACAGGCACGAGCCACCGCGCCCTGCCCATATTCACACACTCTGAAGTTGGCTTGGGAACAATTTGACCTTCATTTTCAGGTAACCAGATTAGTGTGCTAAAGGCTGTACTGTAGTCCGATCTAGGACCGGGTATTTCTGAGAAGCGCCACTTACTAGAAAATTCCCATGGATTCTCTGGTTCTCCTCTTTTTCAAGCTTGGATACATAGTCATGTTTGCGTGAAAAGTAGCAAGGCCAACATGGGAATCATTTGTCTCTAGATTCCATCTGAAGGCTCCTCCTGTTGGGGCTCCCGGGCTTGTGCCTCCTGGGCTGAGTTGCTAAGGCTATGAACAAAAGTGTCTTTTTGTATTGCTGAACTGAATTGTTTCCGCAGCAATTACTTTAAAGGGAGGACAGTTTCACTTCCAGTGAACTACAGGGGCTAGATGATATGAGTCAGAAAATTGGACGTAAAATGCACACAGTTTTATTTTCCCAACGACCACATGCTCCTCTAAAATTTTCTCTCTTGGAATCTTTATTGTCTAATTTGCTAAGTGTGTATCGTGGGTATTTTAACTAAGTCATGGCCTATTAACTGACAATAGAAGAGTTTATATTTTAAGAATTTGAAAGATTTTACACAGTTTCATGTAGGTTTGTAATTCAGTTAAATCAGGTTTTCTCAGCCGTGGCAGTACTGACATTTTGGGTGGATAATTCTTTGCTTTGGTTGGGGGCAGCGGGCTGTCCTATGTGCTGTAGGATGTGTACCGGCATCCCTGGCCTCTACCCACCAGACGTCAGCAACTCTTTCCCTCTATCTCCAGTCAGAGCAATCACAAATGTCTCCAGACACTGTTAGCTGACACTGGGGAGTAGCAAAGTAGAACTGTCCCTCGCCGAGAACTACTGAGTTAGAAAATGGTAGCAGTAAGCAGCAATGTATGTTTGCAGTGTTTGTGACTTCAGTTTGGAAATAAAGTCTTAAAGACCAAAAAAATTACATTTTGGAAAAATTGTGTTAAAGCCTTCACAGTGAAGGTGAGCTATAAAATGCATTGGCATTTACATTAAATGGATGTATTAAAATAGTTCAATGTCATAAATTTCCCAAGTTCCCACTATCTCTTTTCAAGCACGGATGACAAAACCATGAGTTGCTCATATGTATCAAATTCACTTACTTTTGTGATTTAATTTTGCCATAAAATATTTACTTTTCCTTTATAGACAAGTTTATTCTTTGGGCTGTTGGATATTTGTATTTTATGCTGAACTCAACGGACTATAATAGAGCAGCTATTTGTGGAATCATGTGAAAATATTCATGGCATTTTATTTTAGAGTCACATCTTCGTATTCAGTGCTGCAATTTTATGCAATTCACTTATGAAATGAATCTGTTTTTCCTGTTTTTTAAAACTCATTTTCATTCAAGTACCTCAGCAGGAGGTCTTTAATAGCTGTGGTGTACTATTTTTCTGTTGGACTTTGCTTGTCTCTCTACAGAAGGCTAGTGACTAGTCATCTAATGCTACCTCCTCTTCTCTCTATTGTGTGGTATGTGAAGTCAGACTGACTTTTCTTAGATTTAAAATGGAGGATAGAATTATTCTCTTGATACAGTAACTCTAAATTTTTTTCATTCATAGGAGGACTATTTAAGACTCAAGGATATGAATGAAAGGAAGTAGCATGATTTGTTACAGGGTAATTTTTTATTAGGAAGTAAAACATTTGAAACAGTAACATTTGCATCACATAATTTGATATTTCTACTCCCAGATAAATAAACCTCAGGTAATTCAGAAGTAGTAAGGAATGTTTCCACAATTTCAAAAAGTATTTGCTATTGTAATACAACTTAATTATGTGTAAAATATAAACATTTTAGTTTGTTCTTTTGAATAACCACTTATTGAAATGGTAAGGAGATCTGGTGTTAAAATAAAACATTTATTATACTGAAAACCCAGTTGAAAATGGTCACTTCTTTTTTTTGGAAAGCATTGCTTAAAGAATTGTAAATAACATAATGACAGTCTAAAATAGCCTTTGCAAGTGGAAACATAATCCATCTTTTTCCTATCTTTGTGAAGGTGACTTTCACCACTGTATTTAGACACAGACTAGCTAGGTACTGCAAGGGATTACATGCATGTATGTATGTATGTATGTATGCATGTATTTCTTTAGGGATGAAGTTTCACTCTTGTTGCCCAGTCTGGAGTGCAAAACTAAACAAAGCACACACCCAAGAAAATAACGTGATTTTTAATTTCTCTGTAACTTAAAAGAATAGTAGTAACTTCATTCTTTCTGTATGGGTATAAAGCTCACCAAACAAGTCTGTTCTAGGGCCAGGGGTCATGAGACACGGTGGGGAGGCTGCCAACTTAGAAGCCCATGACCCATGGAGGTATCAAACCACAGGAGGTTGGAGTGGGATGGTTTTGGGGAAGCACTGCTCGCCAGTGGAAACCGCTTACACCTGGGAGTAGCGGTAACTAGGAATTTTCAAATGTTTCTGTTTATTTTCAGCACACTTTAAAATACTACTAGTTTACATGTACTACCCCAAGGAATTAGCAGACAGGAGCACAACTAAGCCGGTGCCCAGGGATGCCAGCACATTCACTTACCTTATGTAAGCTCTTAAAGCACCCATAAGGCATCCCAAAATACACTGTTCTCTTACTTGCCCCTCAGCGCTCAGCAGTTTTGGCGGAACTGTTTCCTGCCTTCACAATGCTCTCTCATTGACGCCCATGACAAAATTCATGAACGCCCCAGGCGACGTGGTCATTCCTGGCCTCCCTGCCCTGAGCTCCCAGCCCACAGCACCAACTCCAGGCTGGCCTCATGAGTTACTCAGCTGAACGCTTGCAGATGCTGTTCTGTATCAGGTGAGCAATGATATTTGCTCACCCACTGAGCTCTGTGAAAAGGCTCCAAGCCCTTCATCTCATCAAGGGGCAGTGAACATGGACCAGTCAGTGGGACAGTGCTCCCTGCCCCATCCCTGCACGTGGCAGTCATTATCAATCCATTGGCACAACAGTCCCAGTGAGTGTTTGGACTTAGTCCTCCCTCACACATGGCAGACATTACCAATTAACACACTATTCCCAGTGAGTGCTTGAACTGAGTCCTCCCTCACACATGGCAGACATTACCAATTAGCACACTATTCCCAGTGAGTGCTTGGACTGAGTACCTCCCTCACAGGTGATAGACATTACCAATCAACACACTATTCCCAGTGAGTGCTTGGACTGAGTCCTTCATCAAACAGCCCACAGAAAGCCATTGCGAATTTATTAAGTTAGGACTCTAGTTGAAAGCTTTATACCGTCCTTATTCTGATTCTCTCTTTGTCACTGTGAAGTGGTGTCATCTTTGGCTAACTGCACCTGTTGATCTTGACTTTTCCATCTGTAAAATAAAAAGGGACTCATTTTCCAATTCTACCATAATTGACCTGACTGAAAGAAGGAAGGTGGAATATATAAAATCTGATACTTTTTCCAATTTATTATTCTGTCATGAAAAACATATGATATTTGCTTGTGAGAATTTGAACACTTCACTTGCTTATTATGACTTACATGTTAGCAGGTTACTTTATTAGAGTTCTTCAGAAACATTTGTAACAATTCTATTTACAAAATAAACCTAGATTATTACCCAGAAATTATTTTTCAGTGATGACCAAGAATTCTGTAAGTTAAAGTCAACTAATGATACAATAAAATGTTTTTTCTTAAAGAACACCTTTTTCCAGCATTTTTCTAAAAAGTTTCATGTCTTCATAATTAACTATAGCTTCCAATTAAACCATTTTTAGCACTCAGTATTCACATGAGAACAATTCGACCCAAATTCGCTTAACATATGGAGCTGCGGCTGTTACAGAAAAATGAGCTGAAGAAAACTCTGATGTGCTCCCAAGTCCCAGGTGTAGTCACTAAAACACCAAACTGAGGGTTTCAGTCAGCTTCCAGTGACACACTATTAAAAGAACTACCATTGCTAGCAATTTGATTATGTAATAAACATTCTCTCTGGAAATGGCTAGATTTTTGGAGGAAGGGGCAGAACCGTACTTATGAGGCATGAGGTCACAGTACTTACAACTACAGCCTCTGGAGACAGCTGTCTTGGTGAAGGCACTTGTGTGACCTTGTGTGACTTTGGGAGGTTATAGGACATCTTTGTACTTTGCTTCTGCATGTGTGAAGAGGGGGTTGCCCCTAGGGCGCCGTGTGCCTGTGTGGCTAACTTGGCTAATAGATGCACAATGCTTCGGATGCTGTCTGTTAACTAGTAATGGTCTGCTACATGTAAACCATGACCCTTAATGAAGAAAAGTGTTCCAGGTTGTCATGTGTCCCTGCTCAGGATGCAGCTACAGCATTCAGAGTTGTTGCCTGACTGATAATGAGGTCACAAGCTGGGTCAACAGTGGCCTCGGGGTCAGAAAACAAGACTGTGCTGTCAGAGATTCAGACATCCTGAAGCAGGTCGGTGATCATGAGGCCCATCAACCTTCCATTCCCCTTGAGGATTTCAGGCTCTCAGCCCCAGAGCGTCTGGCAGTGCTGAGGACTAGGAGCCAAGCAGATGCCAGCTTTTGGAGACCAGCTCTTGTGTTTCTGGGCTCTCTCGGGTAAGGTCTTCAGTTCCTCACTCACCAGTGAGGAGTCTGCAAATTGGGCCTGCCTCATCTGTCCACAACAGGGCTCGGCACCTCCTCCAAAGTACCACTGAGTTCACAGCACCATCGCCAGGCACCATTCAGGACCTTTCTAATGATGCCTGGTCTCTGGGACAAGTCCTTCCCTGCTGCCATTGTCTTCAGGTCCAGGGCCTTCTCCTGAGTTCTGCATCATCATGGGAAAGTGGACATCTTGGTTTATTTATTTCTTTTTTTTTCAAATTATACTGTAAGTTCTAGGGTACATGTGCACAACATGCAGGTTTGTTACATATGTATACATGTGCCATGTTGGTGTGCTGCACCCATTAACTCGTCATTTACTTTAGGTGTATCTCCTAATGCTATCCCTCCCCCTCCCCACCTCGATATCTTGGTTTATAAGTGGGGACCCAAACCTTGGCCACCCCAATCAATACTCAGGCTGCACACCAGACCAATGAAAACTAGAATATCTGGCCTTGAACCAGCCCATTAGGATTCTTTTACCTTCTCAGATGTATCTGATGAGCAGTCATGGCTGAAGACCGCTTCTGCTCCCCCAGGTGTGATCCCAGGCCCCTGTCACCTGGGAGCTTGTTAGACATGCAGACTCTCAGGCCCATCCCATGACACTAACCAGAATCCACATTGTCACAGGCTCCTCTGACGATTTGTATGCATATTAAGGTTTGAGAAACTGTGGTTCAGAAATTCCACTGTAATTTGGTAGTTCTCGGCCTGCCCTCACATTCAGTCATTCCGGAGTGTTAAAAACACATTTCTGGCTTTCCCCTCAGTTTTGTTGGGCCTAGAGTGAAGTATGGCATAGATTTCACGATGCTCCTCCCAAGACTAAGAACCTCTACAACTAAACTGTGCTATGTCTTTGTGCTTTACATCCTTATAAACAGGTATGATGAGTAAGATTGCATTTAGAACACAACAGGTTCAAAAAGAAACTTTGAAAACACAAAGAAATATTTTTTACCTTAGACTTCAACCAAAGGCTTCATCTCAAGCCTCAGAGCTCGCTCTTTCCCCATTTTAAATGGTGATGAATTACTAACTCACTCAATAATTTTTGCTGGACAATACTTAATGAGTTTTGACTTTTGGCTACAATATGTACTTTCAGGAAAATGTGTCATATAGTTTTTATTTTTCCTGTGTTAAGTAAAAGAGTTTTTATTTTTCCTGTGTTAAGTAATGATATTGGTAGGCCATGTAATTTGCAGCTGTGAAATACATGGTTCGTTTACCTAACAGGAAAATACATTCACTTAAAATTCTGTTTTATTCGGTACAACCTTGAAGAGAAATTGCACCGGACAGGGTTAAACAGGTAAAGAAGACTTTATTCAAGACTGCTACAACTGACCTAGTACAGTGGCTTCAACCTACAATCTCGTCTATGCAGGAGGCTGAGGCAGGAGGATCCTTTGAGGTCAGAACTTTGAGACCAGCTTGAGCAATGTAGTGAGACTCTGTCTCTAACAAAATTAAAAAGAAAAATATTTAACCCGATGTGGTGGTGCATGCACGCCTGTAATCCAAGCTGCTAGGGAATCTGGGCCAGGAGGATCCCTTGAGCCCAGGGGTTCAAGGCTGCAGTGAGCTGTGATAACATTGCTGCACTCCAGCCTGGGCAGCAGAGCAAGACTCACTCTCTCTAAAAAAAAAAAAAAAAAAAAAGACTATTATAAAAGGAAAGAGTCAGAGTCTTGCTTTGTCCCCCAGGCTGGAGTGCAATGGCGCGATCTCGGCTCACTGCAACCTGAGATGGAGAGTTTCTAAGCACTAGAGTGAACCAGTGGACAGCTGTTGGGGACCTCATGGTCAACATGATTAGGCCATCCATGTTTAATTGTAAGATAGGTCTGTACTGTCCCACAAAGACTGTGAGATCTGGCCCCCTCTTCCTTGATTATTACATTTCAAAGGGATGGCTCCCAGGTCTTGGAGAAAGACATTTCTGAGTTTTAAAACTGGCAAAAAGCTTTCAAAGAAATTTAGGCAAAAAGGTCGATGTTCTGAGTGGTTTGATCTTTGAGTTCTTTTTCAGTCCCTGTTGGTGCAGAATAGTAATGGGTCCAGCCTAGGACTCGAACCCTGACAGGAGACTCATCCACCCTCCTCCTTTTCTCTTCTTTTTCCATGGGAGAGCTCTCATTGGTGGTGGTCTGAGCTCTTTGGTACATTGGTGATGGACTGGTTACACAATTTAAATTCAGCTTAGCAGAAAGGAGAGACTCTGGTTAGGCCTTAAAACTAAATAATATCCTCCATTTCTATTGGAACCAAGTATCAAGCACTTGAGTAATGAATGTTAAAGAGAAACTCTGATTTTCTATTTTCCATTTTTCTTTATGTATATCTTTTTTGGGAACCATGCAGAAAGAAGGCCTGTTCCTTAGAAAGAAATTCTCACACTCCTAGGTGCATGCATTTATTACTATTCAATACCTTTCAAACACTATAGTCACCATTTAATAAGAAACTAGATTGCAGTGTAAACTGAACAGTAAACTGAAGGGGAAACAAGTCAAGGAACTGGCCACAGTGAGTTTAGCCTCTTCTCCCCGGAAGCCCAGCTGGGAGCAAGAGCAATTAGCCTCTTTCAAACGTTCCTTCTAAGGACATCAGTGACTTTTGTTTGATACATTTTGTCATGATTATCAGTCATTTTGCTTCACCTACTGTTGACTAACTGCTACCCCTTCTCTATATTTTGGGGACTCACCCACATCTTCAAGTATAGGAATCTGAAAACCTTCTACATCCCTTTCTTTCTATAGTACCAGCATCCGATCAATTACCCAACGCTGCTGACTTGTTACTATAATTACGTGACACACAATATCCTGTCCTCCCCTTTTCGTCTTCACTAGCACCAGCTTAAACTATGCCCACCTTTTCTTTATCCTGAGTCATGGGTCAGCCTCCTAGATGGCTCCATGTCCCATTCTTTCATCAATATGTCTCACATTATCCACAGACCAATTCTCCTAATGTAAAAACAGTTTTACAAGATGTAGCCCAAGGGGAAACTTGGGGAGGGGGTAAAAGGTACATGGGATCTCTTCATATTATTTATTTATTTTTCTTATACTTTAAGTTCTGGAGTATGTGTGCAGAACGTGCAGGTTTGTTACATAGGTATACACGTGCCATGGTGGTTTGCTGCACCTATCAACCTGTCATCTACATTAGGTATTTGTCCTAATGCTCTCCCTTCCCCAGCCTCCCCGCTACAGGCTCTGGTGTGTGATGTTCCCCTCTCTGTGTGCATGTGTTCTCATTGTTCAATTCCCACGTAAGAGTG
The DNA here is from genome assembly GCF_009764315.1 of Trachypithecus francoisi. Taxonomy (NCBI): domain Eukaryota; kingdom Metazoa; phylum Chordata; class Mammalia; order Primates; family Cercopithecidae; genus Trachypithecus; species Trachypithecus francoisi. Next base: position 6,887,084 of record NW_022681463.1, on the reverse strand, counting down.
AGAACATGAGGTGTTTGGTTTTCTGTTCCTGTGTTAGTTTGCTGAGAATGATGGTTTCCAGCTTCATCCGTGTCCCTGCAAAGGACATGAATTCTTAAAACTAAACGTGAATCAACAATTATCTAAAAATTACAAAGTTTAACTGAAAAAAACCCAGCAACTCCCCTTTTCTTGTCAAATTCTAAAATATTTTCCTGAGTTTGCACATTCCTTTCTAAACCGGTCTCTTGCCTTTTGTCCAGCCTCACTTCCTAGTACACTTTGTCATCATACTTTTTATTTAGCCATATGGAACTACTTATAGATACCATAATCTTCCACTTTCTCTCACACTGTTGTCTTTGTAGATGATGTTCCCTTTGGCTTGGGTGTCCTCTGCAACCTGTTAATTGAAAAACTCCTTTTTGATCCACAAATCTCTTCTTAGTTGCTGCTTTCATAATGGGGTCTTTCTGGATGGCCTCAAGTTAACCAAAATGTTTCACATTTAAAACTGTATAGCAGTTGATACATACCCCTGCTTGGGCAAATGCTTGTTATACACTAACTGGTTTTTGCATATCTCCCTACTTACCAGACTGTAGCCTCTGGTTCAAAAGGGGTTCACATGTGACCTACAGTCTAGTAAGTAGGGAGATATTAAAAAACCATTTACTGTATAATAAGCATTTGCCCAAGTAGAGGTATATATTAATTGCTATATATTTTTAAAGGTGAAACTGTCTATTTATCTCTATATTTCTAGTTGCTGAGATAAAATGGATCTCAATAAGTATTTGTTATATAAATGCATGAATCCTTTCTCTTGCTTTGATTGACAGATGCAATTTAAAATGTATTAATGTCCCCAGATGTCACTGAAATATTTATTATAATATTTCTGATGCTTCTTGTCCACTCTGAAAATTATGTGAAAGTTTGGGAAAAATAATCTTTTGTGCTTAAGATGAAAACTTATGGAAGATTAAAAGATTGAAAAAAATATTCTACAATCAGACCACATCTTTCATTCTAAACACCTAAGTCAAATAAATAAGTAAGTAATTAAACCATTTTCATGACTATTTTGTTGAAAAAGGTGAAAACCATATGCTTTTACAGTTTCTGTCTTCCACTTAGCTGAAAAATTTTCATATGGAATAATGAGAAGTAAATCAATTGATTTGTAAGTTGTATGAGAGTTAGTGACCAAGATATTGAGAATTAAATACAAAGAGTGGTTATGCAAATTACCTTAAAGCATGGTAAGGTATTTTACAGTATTAAGGAACTTAAGAATTTAAGATTTTCACTGTGGATGAAAAAGGGTGTGGCCCCTGAATGCAGATATTCAGTTAGTGGCTAAGATATAACACTACAGGAGATGGGCATGGCGTGTGGACCAAAGCCGTGAAGACCATCACCCAACTCCCCTTGTTGCAATGGCTTCCGTGGGACCTCATCTATGAGGAAAGGCTGACTACCGGGAGGCCAGGCATCTCATCCACTTGGTAGGGCGTATTTTCATGAAAGTTTGAATTTCACCATTGTCTGTATGCTGGACTGTGATGACCTCTGGGTGGACTAATAATCACATTAATGAGCCTACAAAAATGAAAACCACGCCTGTAATTGGTGATTATGCCAGCTTAACACCACTCTTACGTCACCCTTTCTGAGTGTTCAAGAAAGCTTGATTCCTTATCACAAAACTTTTCACAACTGACGAGCAGATAACTAATGTGAGGTTTCTACTGAGCAACTAAAATAATGAAAGTGAAATTGAGCAGCTTAAATTAAATCAATTTTTCCCATCACTTTTGCTCATTACCATATTGTCCACATACCAGGACATTTGATTACAGTTGTTTTCTTCTTTTTCTTCTTAACTTGGACATTTAGAATGAATTATGTCATGCATTAAATTGATATTTTACAACTGAATACTTTGGCTTTTAGAACACATAATTCAAATTAATTTATATACAATAATGGCTTTATTTAAACTAATGAAACCCTTACATATGCTTTGAATATAATTTAAAGCCAAACATAATATAGCTTAATTGTGTCAGGTTATTATAATAAGTCATTAAAACGAATATAAATGTAACATATACTTTTTAAACATTATAATTATTTCCTTACAGGATATATCTGAGTGAGAAACAATTTGCTGTATTCCCTATTTATGTAAGAGTAATTTCTTATAAACTATTAAAATTATTGGTGGATGTTATTTGCAAGAATGAATTAACTTCTTTTGAGGACAGTGGCATATATACATCTTTGAAAGATGCCTGATTGACAAAACTTCATGAAATAATGTTTGATGGAAGAAATTATTTATTAATGTACATGCTATATGTATAATACACACACACACACACACACACCCCTGCACCATCAGTTCAATGAAGCATGGTGGGTGGATGGTCCTGAGTGTCGGATAATTAGAATAGCTGGTGATCTGAAAAATTAAAACAGATTGTCGTCAGCTGAGCTACATATTTTTATTTGCATGCTAGTTAAAAGAAAAACTAGTTAAAATGTCTTGTAAAATAACCTGAAAGGTGTTTTGGGAGCTGATATTCTGAGATAGATTAAGGATTTATTAAAATAGTGAAAAAGTTAAAATTGCTATTCAATGTTGCAAAAGATGAAAAATGACTATTGGATAATCGTAAAATAGGCATAATATTGAACCTTTCGTGTATCTGTAGCTTTTTTCAAACTCTTTAATGTGTCTGAGTCCGTTTTCTCATCTTTAAAATGGGATAATCAAGCTTCAACACCAAAGACAGGCCTCACTTTCAGGGAATCCCCCCACTTGGCAGAGAAAATCTCTCCATCCTATGTTCTGTATCTTAGATTTCTATTATTACACTTAATATTATTAATATTATACCCACTAAACACACACACACACACCAAACCCCCACCACCACACACACACATAGGCACACACTGAATTTAAGTGTTTTCAAGGTAAGTGTATTTATTGCATTAAACAAGGAGACTAAACATATTTTTGATATCATTCAGTCTCTGAATTATCAGTATTGGTTCCTTAGGAAAATGACGTATATTAAGTGAAATCCTTAACACAAATGTATCAAATGATGCTTGACACAATTTAGTGCTCCGTAAATTTAGTGTTTCTATTTTAGTTTCCAAATGGTACAAAATAACCAGATCCCAGCTTCACAAGATTTCAGGCCACGCAAAATTCTCCAAGCCAGACTCAGATAGAAGCATTATGGGCATGAAAAGTGAAATGCAAAAATGTGAGAAGGAGGAGAAGGAGAGCTTCAGACTCCACAGGAGCTTATCGATGTGTCAGTCCATAAGGTAGTGCTTGGCCCAGGGAAAGTGTTAAACTCATTTCACGAATATCACCACCATCATCATCGCCTGCATCATCTTCACCGTCGTCCGTGACCACCATCAACCTACCAATAGATACCTATGAAAGACACAGAAAAGTAAACACCCTTTATCACCATGGAGAACTGAGCTGTCAACTCAGTGACAGAATCTGGGAAGAATTAATTTTAATTGTAGGGTCTGTGGTGGAGGCTGGAGAAAAACTTAGAAGACATGTTGGCTTCTCTTCAGGAAGCAGACAACATCTGAGAAAAGATAGGGAGATGTTTTCTGTTATTTGCAACATTTTATTTGTGACTCAGGCACCTGACAAAGAGATAATTAAGTATTTTTCAGGCCCAGTGATAAAGTCAGAGATACTGTAAATCTTTAAAAATAATGCACAAAATTTAGAGCCCCCCAACTGACAGTGTTACGGTGCACTCTGAGGGATGTAGGGCCCCCCGATAAACAACATCTGCAAGGCGCAGACAGGTCAATCTTGGTAACAGGGTTGGCTGTGAATCTCTGTTTGCTTGTGCTCCAATCTATTCCCTATGCCTGTGGATGTGGAGGGCTGTCTGGGTTGTGAGGCAAGAAGACACTATGAGAGAAAATAATAGCCTTTTGCATGTTGGACCTGGGAGTCAGACTGAGGGCTTTGCACACCAATCTACTTTTCAGCAGCAGATGTGAGAAGACTCAACCATGATTAGGCAGAACATCAGGGCCAAAAACTAATTTTTTATCCTAACATATGTCAAACATTATGCCTTGTTCAAGGCTGAGTTACGAAATCTCCTGCACACACAGACACACACACATGGCAAATGGGATCTAGAAAGAAGTACTACAGTGTAAGTGCAGACAACATAGAAGACTAAATTTATGAGGAATATATGAATGTTCTGACTTTTGCTCCAGAGATTACACACTTTTATACACGAGTCAAAGGATATTGTCGGTGACCGAATGATAATTGGCACTGCAGGAAATGATGGCAAGCTGGAGTCCGCCTACTCTATTTTAAAGTGAAACTGGAAACCAGCCCCACTGCTTGTTGCTGGGTGGGTAAATGATCCCGGTACCAGCTGATCAAATTTTTTAAGTAACGCTGAATCTCTAAATTTTTATGGGTGCCATCTCAATGTTTGTAGCATTGTGTGTGCCAACCCAAACATGTCTGTGGGCCCTATGTGCCCCAGGGGAGCCAACATGTTACCTCCTTGGTGCACTGAATGAGAATGCATTAAATAGTGAAGTCTGAAAATGTTAGAAACACAAAGGCTTAATGATCATAAATGTAGTATTTTGCATTGGCACTTTGTCAGATCTGCTAATACTGTTTAACAAAGTTGGGGCTAGAGTTGGCTCAAAGTGATCAGGTTATATGAAATCTTCCGGGTGTAAGCCAGGACGAGGCAAAATACAAATAAGCAAACAAACAAGTAACAGAACTATACATTTAAGAAATTAGGACACAATCAAGTTTATTTTGGAAATGCAAGTTTAGCTCCTCACCAGGACATCATAAGTGATATAAAATAAACTTTTTGACAGCAAAAAAAAACCAAAAAAACAAAAAAACAGGTAGTAAAATTCCATATTCATTCTGTTTTTTGAATATTAAATAGGAACGATGCTTTTAAGGATACAATCATAAAAATGAAAAGAAAATCCACAGAATGCAAGAAAATATTTGCAAATGATATATCAGATAAAAACCCAGAATGTATAAGGAATCTTACAACTCAACAACATAGTGAAAAATAACCCAATAAAAACATGGCCAAAGAATTTGAGTAGGTGTTTCTCCAAAGAAGATATACAGATATACAAGTGGTGAATAAGTACTTGAAAAGACATTTAATTAAATTAGTCATCAAATAAATGCAAATCCAAACCACAATGAGATACCACTTCGTACCCACTAGGATGGATGAAATTAAAAAAGCAGGCCACAAAAAGTGTTAGAAGTAAGAGGAAAAATTGAAACCCTCACATATTGCTGGTGAGAATGTAGAATTCAACCACTTTGGTAAACAGTTTTGTGGTTTCTCAAAAAGTTAAACAATACGTTACTATATGACCCCGAAATTCTATTTCTAGGTATATACCCAAGAAAATTGAAAAACTTTGTTTACGCAAAATGCGTACACAAATGTTCATAGCAGCAATATTCATCATAGCAGTATTCATAAATCCAAATGTTCATCAATAAATGAATGAATAAATAAAATATGGTATATACATACAATGCAATATTTTTCAACCATAAAAAGAAATGAAAGTGCTGATATCTGCTATAACATGGATGAACTTTGAACTTTGAAAAAAAATTATACTAAGTGAAAGAAGCCAGACAATAAAAGGTTACTTATTGCACGATTCCATTTACATGAATCTGGATGTAAAATATTCAGAATACGTAAATTCGTAGCGATAAGAATGGGATTGGTGATTCCTGGGGGCTAGAAGGAAGAGGAATGGGGAGTGACTGCTAAGGGGTACAGTTCCTTTTTGGGTTGATGGCAATGTTCTAAACTTAGATCGTGGTAATTTTCACATAAATATGAATGTGCTAAAACCAACACAACTGTACACTTTAAAACGATGTATTTTATATATGTAAATCATATCTCAAAAACAAGTTACAAAAAAAAGTAGGAACAGAAAGATTCTTCTGAAATGGTACAGATTCGCAACAGAATTTCATTTTCTTCTCTTACCAAGCCCCCACTAAAATGATAGAAGAAGGAAAATAACACAAATAAGGTGTTACAGGTGTGGCCCACATTTATGATAGACATGATGTTTTTAAGTGAGAAGATCATCTCCTAATGTCACGCACTCCCCCACACTGCAAACCCTGGAGGTCCTGGCAGCAGTGGCCCACGTTCTCACATGGATGCTGTGACTGGGGCTTGGTGGGCTGCGTGGCAGCCATGCGGTCAGGTGGAAGACTGTGCTCTCCAGTTGCACTGCAGTCCCCTTCAATTCCTAGGCTGGTCACCCAGTCCATGCCACTTATTAGCGTCACTTGCTTTGTCACATATATTTGTAACTTCTGACATGAAAGCACAATCCTAGAATGAATGGGAAACATATCTGACAAGAGTAAGCAGCAATTTCGGAAAGTCTGGATGTGGTTGGAGGAGACGTACCTAGTGAAGTGGAGACGAGGAAGCTGCAGTCCAGAGCAGCAGCTCTCAAAATTGTTCATTCTTTAAAAACAAACACACAAAAATCACCTGTTAAAAGATCACTTGGAGGCACCACCCCCCAGAGATTCTGATTTAGTTAGGTCCAGGGTAGGGTCAGAGAATGTGGATTTCTGTAGGCCCCGTCCATGAGGCAGATGCCTTGACCCGCAGACCACACATGGACCAATGCAGGTCTAGAGTACACAGGAGGTGGTCATAGCAGAGGAGGGAGACAGCTGCAGAACCCCAATAGAACACGGGGCCTCAAAAGCAGCATTTACAAAAGTGTGCTGGAGAGAGGCTTGGAGCAGAAGATAGGAGGAGTGAATGTTGGGAAGTTGTTTTTAGATTAGCTAACACAATCCCCCTACATCTCCCAGCACCGAAGTGTCCACCCACCAGGCAAAAAATTGCATAGGTCTTTGCTCTGGACCAAGATGCTCACATGACAGCCCTCCAACATACTTTCCTGCTTCCTGAGTCATTACCGTAAAACAAGGCTACTAGTTGACAAGACTTGACCATACAAACAGAGCTTACAGGCAGCTTTTATTTTTTTCATCTCAAACATAACTGAACCATTGAGACCTACTTATATTTAGTGATATCCTCATGATGTAAGAGATACAAAGATTAACAACTAGAACAACTGATCACAGAAGCATCCAAAGATGGATGAAACCCAAAGGGTAAAACAGTGTCTACTGAGATATTCAAGACAATAGTTCATCCATAAAATAAGAATAAGACACTTAAAAAAAAAGCAAAAAGTACAGTCAGACAATTAAAACTATGATTTAAGAAATTTTAGATTATTTAATCACTGGTAGGAATTTAAAATCAAGGAAATAGCCTAGAAAGTGGAACAAGAATTAATGGGAATGAAAAATATGAGTGGAAACAAGAGATATGCAAGATTATTCCAAGAAATTGAAATTCAACTATTTCTAACTAATAAAAATTATTGAAAGAAAGAATGGAGAAAGTAGATGGGGAAATGGTCAAAAATCTAACAAAATTATTTTCCTAGAGTCAATGACCAGGGGTCTATAGATGAAGTAAGCTTAACAAATCTGCAAAGAAATGATTGAGAACAGATGCGTGGTAAGAATGCCATTGTAATAATTGAGAACAGCAAATTTAAAGAGAAGTTCCTAAAATTTCCAGAATAATAATCACCACAAAAGGATAAGAATCAGAAAGGCATCAGACCCTCCAGAAATAACAAGAAGAACTGCAAGTCAGAGGATTTATGTCTATAAAATTTTAAGTTTTGACACTGTATTTGGAATATCTAATAAACAGTAAAGGCAAATGATACCAGGGAGAAAAAGTAACCAAGCTTGAAAGATATCATAGTTATAGTAATAAAGGTTGTTCTGAAGAAACAGACAATTGTATACACAGTAACTAAAGATGAAAACTCTCTTTGTGGCCGGGCGCGGTGGCTCAAGCCTGTAATCCCAGCACTTTGGGAGGCCGAGACGGGCGGATCACGAGGTCAGGAGATCGAGACCATCCTGGCTAACACGGTGAAACCCCGTCTCTACTAAAAAAATACAAAAAATTAGCCGGGCGAGATGGCGGGCGCCTGTGGTCCCAGCTACTCGGGAGGCTGAGGCGAGAGAATGGCGTAAACCCGGGAGGCGGAGCTTGCAGTGAGCTGAGATCCGGCCACTGCACTCCAGCCTGGGCGACAGAGCAAGACTCCGTCTCAACAAAAAAAAAAAAAAAAAAAAAGAAAACTCTCTTTGTAGATAGATGATGATAGATAGATAGACAGATGAAAGATAGACAAACAGATGATAGATGTAGATAGATAGGTAGGTGAATAGATAGATAGATAGATAGATAGATAGATAGATAAAATAGATGACAGATAAATAGACAAACGGACAAACAGGTGATAGATAGGTAGACAAACTGATGATTGATAAATAAATAGACAAACATGATAGATGACAGATAGATGATAGATAAATAGGTGATAGATACATGATAGATAGATAGATAGGCAGATAGATGGATAGATAGATAAGCAGATAGATAGACAGAAAAATAGATTTCTTAAATAATATTCAGATCTGCAACTCCACAACTTAGGATTTTTTTCTGTAGAGACATAATTTCCAACTTTGTAATGCCATTCAATTTATTGAGCTAAGTATTGAATTGTAGATTGGCAGCAGTAAAGTATGTTTGAAGGAAGAGGTTATCATATAGAAAGTGAATTGGTCTTTCTTTTAGAGACCTTGTGTTTCTTTGGTTTTATATTTCTCATCTTTCCAGATAACAAGAACTTTTGTCCATAACATTTTTGATTTTTATGACATCACCAGGTTTTTTTCACTGCCTCTTCTCAGGAGACCAGTTAGCCAATTTAACAATGTGAAAACCCAACTTCTAGTTGAAAGGTGTTCATACAGCTTCAGTCACATAATAAAAGGTCATGGTTTAAAATGTTGGTTACTACCAATTTGGTCAGTTCAATAAAACAATGGTAGAACTGACTTTAAAACTATCCTGTTGTTAAATTGCTTAGCACTGTGATGAGCAGTAACCTCATTGTATTACTGATTTCTCATATCTAAGTTTTACATTAATGTCATGTTTTCTTAGCCGTAGAAAAGATTAGATCAGTTGAGCTTTACGTTTAGGATGCACTCATACCACATTTGTGTGTACACCATCAAAGAAGAAGAATTATAATAATTCAAAGATATTAAATACACATTCAAATGGCTAAGGAGTTGAGTTTTCAGTAGTCAGAAAACCTGAGATAAAATTTGCCTCCTTGGTAGTCACTTGTTTATACTTGTAAAAAAATATTGGAAATATAAAGTGACATGCATTAGAGTCAGAAAGAAGGTCTGGCCAAGAATATACTGATGCAATTTTAATTAAGTTTTTTTTAGAATTTCTTCTGTTTCTCTTCCAACTAGAGTTACACACACACACACACACATTTTCATGTTTAGGAGCCTTGTGAGGTCACACTATGCATATTGTTCTATAATTTTAGGTAAATTCAGCAGTGACAAACACCCCAACACTATAAAAACAAGGCCCCATAACAGCTGCCTCATCCTAGAATCTTGGTGGGTATACAGTAACCTCTGCTATATAATGAAAGATTCAGTTTGACTCCATAAAAGTTTACAACCTGACTATAGAAAGTACATGAGACAAAGTAAACAGACAGGTGAGGTTTCTATATCTAACGTATAGCCAATCAGAAAAGGTAAACAATCTTTCCACTAAAAAATGCTGAAAATATGCTGGATAATAATTTCAAACATCTTCTTCAATGCACGACTGAAAAAATAAGTAAATAAGGAAAGTTCTTAATTATCAAAACTGGGCAAGAACAGAAATCCAGAAGTGTAAGCCAGCACCGATCCTGCCAGCTGCCCAGGAGCCAGCAGGGAGGAGGGGCAGAGCCCCCGGTGTTGGCAGGAGGACAGACAAATGAGGGGTTCCACAGCAGCAGGACCCCAGAGGGCCACGTGCTCAGGAAGAGGGGATGTGGAGATGTCCACAACTGAATACCTACTCACGAAGGGTCCTGACTTGCCTTGGGAAAAGCTCACCCCAGACATTTCCCCCTGACTGCATCTGCAATGACAGGTTGCTCCTCCTGTTGCAGTGGGGCCTGGATCCACACCACCTGTGTGCTTTTAAATTCGTTTTCCTGAAGAGCATACACTGAGCTCATTTTATGGAGGTTGATTTGGCAAAAGCAATTAAAATGAGAACTGTATCTTTGAGCCAGGAATTCCACTTCTAGATTTATCTATTCACATAGGTGCACACACAAGACAATATCTTCAATGATGTTTTTAAAAGTGAAAAACAAAAGAAACAACTGTATGTCCACCAATAAGGGTATAGGATAAAAAAAGTAATAAATAATAAGTCTCTAATAAAAAACAACTAAAATAATCAAAATAAAATATGAACTTTTTTAACATCTTTGAATAGATCAAGATAAATGATGGAAGTCACTGTGTTCCCTGTTCTCCGTTCTGATTTCTGTTATCTGAGAAAGAAGCACTGAAAATTACACTCCATTTAGGAAGATAATGCTGGAGAAAACATGTCTGTAGCCTAAAAACGTGAAAGTGAGGAATAAAACAGTACAAATAAGTAGAAGGTTGAGGACAGAAATCAATAAAATTTGACACTTTTTATAAGTGTAGCTGGTATGAATCTCAGTCCACAAACTCAAGTCAGCAAGGTGTATATATTTATAAAACTTGGGTGTCCAAAAGTTTTGACCCTGAGCAGAAACTAGAAAATTCAACTTAGTTTATTTTGAGGGCCTGAAGGGTGTGGAGGTCCACCTTGAACATCAGGCAGTGCAAAGCCATTCTCCTCAGACCGCCCAAACTATGGTGACCACGCTTTCTCCAGGCCCACGTGTGCCTGTGCCGTGCTAGCCTGCTGGGTGACACTGGGGACCTGCATTCTTGCCTCTGCAGGTGCAGAGCTGGAATTTCTAGTGGGAGTCTTGCTACCTGAAGGAGCTCCCAGAATCACCTCAAGTCCCATAGCTCAATCAAGGAGGTCTAGAAGCAGCAGAGCCCCTCAGCCAAGAGACCCTGCTCTCAGGGCCTGCTCTAACCTCCCATCTCCCTTTCTGGACATTCTGGGATTTACCTCATCCCTCTCCTGGCTCTCAGGACTTTTCTCCTGCACAGACCCTCCCGAAAACCCGGGGTAGTCTCTTCAGGGGATGTAGGCTTTTACAAAAGACAAGGGGAGACAGACTGCTTTCATCCCAGCCAAAAACCCCAGAGCAGCGGGGGTGGAGGGGGATTTCTAAAAGAATTACAAATCCTGGCTACTTGCTTGAAATGAGGAGAAGGAGAAAATTCCGGGAAGTACAGAAACAATGCACTATTTCAATAACGTATCTTGGCCACATAAAGAAAGAGGATTTAAGCATATCCAATTTAAACCACAATGAAAATGCTTAGGGAAAGAAAGCATCAGAGAAAACAGAGGCTTGTTGTCTAGCTGAAAGTCAAATTTTAAATAAAACCATAACATCAAATTCAAAGAGAAAGGCAAACAAGGCTTTGGAAACTATGAAAGCAAACTAACATAGACGGTTTAAAACCTGCAGCTTAGCAGTGTTGCTTCTCTGAATACAAAGGTGCCTGGTCCACGATCTCTGTTCTGAAGGTTCTGACACAGAAGACACAACATCCAAGAAAGGAGCGCAGGGCTTCTCCACTCTGCTTATTCATCCCTGGGGGACGTTGTCCTCGAAGCAGCTGGAGAGTCCCCTCGCTCTCACAGTGAGGCCACTTGCCCAGACAGATCAAATTCCCCAAGATGCCACTGCAAATAGACATTGTTCCCTTCAGAATCCTGGATAAATAGAGAGCAGGTGGTAGTGGTTATCATCTTCTAAATCAAGTTCATTTTCAAGAACAGCAATTGTGTTTTTCCCTACATTGTAAAATGTTAACCGGAATATATAAGATGATTTTCTTTCACATTTCTCCATCCTGATTAACATTTGCTAGTAAACAAACAAACAAAACGTATAAATGCATTACTGGGAGATAATGAGTGCAAATGTCTCCTAGAGTTTTGTTGTGATAAGAAACAGAAACCTGGGTTGGCTGTTGGAGATGGAAAAAGCTACAAGTAGAGATTTGTGGTTGTGTGTTTGTTTTATTTTTGCCCCTTTGGGGGAATTGATGTGTAAGTGAACGGGCATGATACCATAAAAGAGGAAATGATGAAGCAAAGGAAGGAGGCAAGAATTGCCAGCCCCATCTTTGAGAAGAGGAGAGGGAGTAATTCCCAGTGGGTTCCTGGAGTAGTTAGTTGGCCTTAGGCAGGAATATGTTGGTTCACGTAGGAACCGGAGGATGCAGAAGATGAACGCTGGTGCTGGTCACTGAAGAGGGCATCATGGGCTCCAAGAAGTCTTCTAGTTGTTTCTGTTTGTCAATGATAAGCAAGAGCATCAGATGCCTCCCAGCACTTCCATAGATGCCATTGCTTCTCCTTCTGTGTGAGTTACCTCTGAAAAACTCCTTTCTCCTGCATCGTTAACCTCTTTCTCTCCATTGACTTCTTCTCTTAATGGCATTTTTTAAGTTTGCCCAATCTTAAACAATAACAACAATTCTCCAAAATTTCTCTACTTTTGCTACTGTCATTCAACAAATTCTTACTAAACAGCTGCTGTTTGCCAGATCCTGAGCTGATGCGAGGAATCAGAGACAAATATGAGGAGGTTCTGTTCCTTGGGGTCACTCACAAACTGGTAGGCATGGCCTCTCTTTCTCCCTTCATAGAGAGGAGTCCGAGAAGAGTTGTTTATAATTTCTGTCTCCATGTTCTCACTTCTCATTCTATCTTCTGTTTATTGCAATTTGTTTCCTGCCTCAGGAATTCACTGAGATTCTTCTAGGGTCCAGTGATCTGAATGACAAATCCATCCCTGAGTCATGTTCATGCCATATTGAATGTTGTGTGCACACTCTACAGGAACCCTCAATGATTTCCACCTCCCAACATTCATATCCTTCTGTAACCTGTTCCCTTAACTGCAGAACCTGTGACTTGCTTCTAATCAATAGAATATGGCAATAGTGATGGGATGTCTCGCCCATAGTTATGTTAAAATATGTAAGACTCCATTTGGCAGACTGGAGTGAGAGATTCTCTTTTTTTTTGCCATTACTTTTAAAAACCGCAATTCCTTTTACACCAACCCAATGTATACCATGACCTGAATGAGCTTGGAAGTGAATATTCCCTAGTCAAGCGTCCACGTGAGAACATAGCCCAGCCAACACCTTGGTTGCAGCACTCTGAGATTCTGGGCAGAAGGCCCAGATAGGTGATACACAGTCTCCTGACCCATGGAAACTGAGAGCATCGATAGATGTAGTTTTAAGCTTCTCAGTTTGTGATAATTTGTTTTGCAGAATCAGAACATTACTGCATTGTACGAGTTGAGGAACATTTGTAACAGTTTACCATTTTCTCCCTCTAGAAAATTTCTTTGTCCTTTTTTATCTGTATCGTGTCTTTCCAATTTTATTGTTTATTCTGCAAAAATTTATTCCTACTCTGGTATGTGAGCTAATCTCTTCTCAGCTCATGTTCCCCTTGATGTTAACATTCCTCAGGGCCGCTCTCTCTGCACATGGGGGTGACTTCTGGATTTGCATCTCTAACTCCAATTTCTTAAAAGCCAAAGACACATATTTGTGATTTTTTAATGAACCCAACGACTCATCCTGGACATACCTAAACCCTGATATGCCTCCTGTGCAACCTAACTAGAAATTAGACATCACTTAGTTTGTCCCCCAGGCCAAATTTCCATAAGCAACCCTCTAGATCACTCCCTCTGTCTAATGTGCCTCATCCAAAAATTCTGATAGCCGTGAGTTAGTTGATTTTAAGGTGTAAGTGTCTCCATATCTTTCCCTCCTCCCTATCTCTATTGATACTATCTTGGTGTGGAAAGTCATTCTTTCCTGGACTATTTCAACAGCACCATAATGGGTCACACTATTCTAGACTTGATCCCATTCAATGGTCAGCCCAGTATTTCTTGAGCATTTACCATGTAATGCGGTCAGAGCTGAGAGTAGTTACGGAGTGCAAGACACATCTGATGACACCCTTATGGAGCTCACTTCTCTACCATCCAAAGATGCTTATTGCTCATCAGGGAACTATAGTCTCACCTCTAAGCAGTGCTACCCAAGGTGCTGGCCTACAAAGAGATGAGGAGCTTGAGTCAGGTTGTAAACTAATGCATTACTATCTTCTTCAACAAAGTGTATTTTTTAGAAATCAGCTGAGCTAAATGAAGTGCACTTCATGAAGTAGTTGATTGACATTCTGGAGCAAGGTTCTTAACGTGTCTGAGGCCAGAACAAATGACTTGCAGACTGGAAGAGGATTCAGAGATAGCACTTGGGTAGGAAGGGTTCAGTGCATCCCCCACTGTTGTTAAAATAACTTCTGTAAGAATGAATAATTTTTTAATGCCTTTCTCTATAAATGAATTCAATAGTTTCTTTCACTTATTAGATAATCTACAAAGTCCTATTATTAGCACAGAAAAGACCTTAATGAAATAGCCCTTGCCTCCCTCTCTATTCCTAACTTTATACATTTTATTATGCTTCTAGCATAAGAAGCAATTTGTATTTTTCTTACTTTGACATTTTCTCTCCATTACGTTGTAAATTATTTCTTCTATATAAAAAGTCTTTCACTTTCTTATCTCTTTGCTAAATGCTACTTCATTCTTCAAGATTCAGGCCTGATGCCAGCATTTCTATGAACTACATTCTGCCTCATAATATTTTGTATACACCTCCAGTTTAGATTCTATGCTATCTTTAAGGATAGTTGCCATCATTCACTAGATTGAGTTCTTCAGAGGCGACGATTTTGTCCGAGTCATACATGTATGCCCAGAGCACAGCACAATCTCTGGAGTTTGAAATATATGTGTAAAACAAAGCAAATTAGTCTTCTTCTCAATATCTTCACTCTTGGAGCTATTTATTTTTCTAGGTATTCGGTGCTGTCATCTGGTAGTTAGCAGCAAAATATCCCATATATGTCCGTCTTGACAAATTTGTTTGTCTCAGATATACTACATTAATGTAATAATAATAATAAAACCTAACGATTGAAATTGCAATATTGTAGCACACTACTGGGAATGATATTTTTGTGGCTGATAGAATCTCATACGTTACTTAAGCTGTTGACTCAAACCTACCTGGCCCGTCCTGCCCATAGAGAAAGTTTACTTGGGTGATAGAAAGAGTAAAACGAAATAGAGAAAGGAATAGATTTGGAGCAGAGGTGAGGACTCATTTATCTCTGTTTTGTTTTCTTTCTTTTTTTTTTCTTCTGGAGGCACTGATTTTTGTTGTTGTTGTTCTTTTTTTTATTATTATACTTTAAATTCTGAGCACATGTGCACAACATGCAGGCTTGTTACGTAGGTATACATGCTGGAGGCACTGCTTTTACCTTTTCTCTGTTTACATCGGTAGGTTCCAGACTGAAGAGTTTGAACTTCCCCAGATAAGGTGAACAACACTTCTGATGAGAAGGCAGTTGTATACAAGGAGGTGTTTCTTCCTTTCTTGGTGTGTAGGGATTATTGCCGCATGGAGGTTCATTTACTAGTAATGTACTCACCCCAATCACACTTGTTGTGACCACACTTTTCTTTCTCAGGATAAGCAGTGTAAGTGTACCATTTTGTAATGACTATTCCACTATAATCGTTACCCACTTCCTCCTTTTGCACAGTGAAACTTTCGTGCTTCTCATATATCACTTCTCCACTGTACCGGGCAGAATAAATGACTTTCTTCCAGTAACTAGTCTCAGTGGAGACAGAATAAGCACTGTCTTTAAACAGAATACTTTGCAACCTAACATTTTTTAGTAATTTGTTTTACTGATTTTGGTTAACTATGCATACCCTTAAACAACGAGGCAATTGAATCAATTTGATGAGAAATATCAGTCAATCCAATTGTCTTTGAGTCGCCCGCATCAGGGTGGAATGCTTTGGATTATTTGGTTTTAAAAGAAAGGAATGAAATGAGAATGTCAGTCAATAACCAGATATCTTTTCACTTATGTGAATTGATTCACTTTACCCGATTGATCCACACATCTCTTATTCATGAACTAACTTGCTATGTTTTAAAAGAAAATAATACTATGACAGTGAACTAAAGCAAAACGATACCTTTTCTTTTATTCAGGATTAAATCCATTTGAAAGAATAAAATGTATGGCCACGTATTTTGTGATTTCATTTATATTAAATGTCCAGAATGGATAAATATACAGAGACAGAATGTAGATTAGTGTTTGTGTGGCGCTTAGGGGAGAAGAAAATAGGGAATCACTGCTAACGGGTAGGGTGTTTCTTTGGGATAATGAGAATGTTCTGGAATTGGATTGTGGTGATGGTCACAAAGCTCTGAATGGGCAGAAACTACTGAATTCTGTATGTTAAAAGGGTGAATTTTATGGTGTGTGAATTGTATCTCCATAAACAATAATATACAGAGATGGTGTTATCTATATTGTATTTCAATTTCTTTTTTTTTTTTTGTTTTTTTGAGACAGAGTCTCTCTCTGTCACCCAGGCTGGAGTGCAGTGGCCGGATCTCAGCTCACTGCAAGCTCCGCCTCCCGGGTTTACACCATTCTCCTGCCTCAGCCTCCCGAGTAGCTGGGACTACAGGCGCCCGCCACCTCGCCCGGCTAGTTTTTTTGTATTTTTTAGTAGAGACGGGGTTTCACCGTGTTAGCCAAGATGGTCTCGATCTCCTGACCTTGTGATCCGCCCGTCTCAGCCTGGCAAGTGCTGGGATTACAGGCCTGAGCCACCGCGCCCGGGCTTGTATTTCAATTTCAATGTACCTCTGTAGTGAAAGCACAGTATTTTTTTGTTTTCTGACTATGCCCATTGTTTCAAGAACAGAAACATTGACAGTTTTTAGTTGATGAGATATCTTTAATTCATGGAGTATTATCTTTAATTCATGGAGTATCATCTTTAATTCATGGAGTATCAGATTTAGGAGTTCTTTATTGACTAATGCTTTAAATTTTAGTTTTTTAATAGGCATATCTGTCCCTGAATAAATTTGCTAAGATTTCCCCTGACTGGTTGCACGTCCTGGCTCAGCTTCCTGCCCCTCCCTGCAGCTGCACAGGCAGTGCTGGCTGGTCTCAGAGCAGAGCAGTAGGGGCTGCGAGACACTGAGAGACACCATCAGAGGCTCAGACCCTCCTCTTCCTTTGAGAGAAACATAACCCATTCATGCATGCCTACTTAAAGTAGTAGTGTATCCCTGATGTTCTACTTACTGCTCATGCAGCATCTATAACTACAGAAGGAACTCCATCCGGTCTCCCAGTCACTTATTGAATGACTTTCCTCAGTCTTAACAATAATAAATAAGACTGAGGCAGGAGGATCAATTTGGGGGCCAGGAGTTCAAGACCACCCTGGGCCACATAGCGAGACCCTATCTCTACAAAAACTTAAAACAATTTAAAAAATTAAAATAATACATAAATATTGCACTAAGAAACATACCAACCAAGAAACCTCCTATGGGCATTTTTACTAGGCCGCTTTCACATGATTCACCACCTACGTCATGCGAGCAGCTGATTCTGATATAAATCAGGTCTTATTGTGCAGATATCCGGGTAACAATGATTATTTTTAAAAAGTGAAAAGATTTTTGAGCCCAAATTAACTGCACAACTCGTTTATTTTTAGCCTTTCTCAAATCAATAAACTTCTATTTAATGATCACTTAGACATTTTCTTTAAAAGATTATTTAACAAGGGCTTATCTGTACTTATAACCTGAATTTGCAATCAGTTTATGAAAAGATGCGCTGAGCAGCCCAGTAGCCCCTGATTAGTGGCTGGCAAGTCCAGCAGGTTTGTGCTGTTGTACACAGATGAACAAGAACAAGAACAAACAACATATTCAGATTTTTTCTCCTCAAAAGGCAACATAAAAGATTCAATGAGCCTGTTTTGACTGTTACTAATAAATATCTTGATTATAAATTTTTGAAAATGTATTGTACAAAAATTGTAAAATTCTTATACCTAAGTACTTTAACAAGCCAGGCATTTGAAATATTAATTACAAAATATTTTTTAAAAGAAATGATAAAGAGACACTTTAAACATCAGTATGTTCCTACTACTAGATAAGATACTTTTGGTTTCCTGTTCACTTGAATTTAAAAGGAGACTTTAAAATAAATATAAAACATGCACACGAGAAGTTCTTGCTACTATAATGAAATCAGCTCCTTTCTATGTAGAAACTGATAAGTCTTTTGCTAGATTGTCTGTACCTGCTGTCTTATGTGAATTATATTTTAGTTCAGCTTTCTTTATAAGCTGCAGGAAAAAATAGGTATTTTATCATAATCTGTGCTGGCCGTAGCTATTAGGTTTTTTTTGTAAACCTGAATCCAGGACTTAGCATATATTTCGTCATCTGATGAAAAATGTTTTAAAAAGATAAGAAAGTGAAAAGAAATGTAAATTAGATTTATTGTGTGAAAGACAATTATTCTTTTATTTTATAATATATTCAGACTCTGCGTGGAGAGGAAACTAATTTTAGCTGAATTCTTAAGAGAGAAAAGGCACCGGCGAAGCTTCTTAAATTAGAAAAAATCTTAAAATATACAAGTTCTTTCTCTAATCCAGAATTTGTTAGACTTACTTGAATATTAATACTAATAAGAACAACTGATGGTCCTAATACTTGCATACTCTTCATTTTTAAACAGTTTTGCTCCTTTGTTCTGCTTACGGTTGTCTCTGAATTAAAATTTTAGAAATATTCTACAGAGATGCACTGTCTATTTCCCTGCTATTTATTTATTTATTAAGGCCAAACACGAATCAATCTGTCCTAGTAGAGCAAAGGCACTTATTTATTCTCAGAAACACAGCACCGGCAGGGCATGTGTCTCCTAACGCAGCAGTCCCCAACCTTTTTGGGACCAGGGACCAATTTGAGGGAGGACAATTTTTCCACAGACTGGGGGTTGTGGGGATGGTTTCACAATGACTTAAGTGCATTGTATTTATCGTGCACTTCACTTCTATTATTATTACATTGTAATATATAGTGAAACAATTATACGACTCACCAGAATGTAGACTCGATGGAAGATGCTATACAAGTCTAGAATGTAGAAGCTCTGAGGAGTTTGTTTTCCTGCAACTAGATGGTCTCATCTCAGGATGAGAGGAGACAGTGATAGATCATCAGGCATTAGATTCTCACCAGGGGCGTGCAACCTAGATCCCTCACATGCACAGTTGACATCAGAGTTTCAGCTCCTGTGAGAATCTAATGCCAGGGCGGATCTCACAGGAGGTGGAGCTCAGGTGGTTATGGGAGCAATGGGGAGCGGCTGTAAATACAGATGAAGCTAGGCTCGCTGGCCTGCCACTCACCTCCTGCTGTGTGGCCTGGTTCCTAGTAGGCCATGGACCTGTACCAGTTCATGGCCTGGGTGTTGGGGATCCCTGCCCTAATGGGTATTCCAAGAGACATGAAATAGGTGCTCCTTAGGAGCAAAAGATTCAGAGATCGACTCTGCCAGGAACTGTGGAGCTCAAGAGTGAATCAGACGTACTTTGCAGAGGGCTTGGACAGTGACGGGGCCATGGGGGAGCAGTAGCAGATGTTAAGACACTCCTCCAAGAGAATGGGAGAGTTTTGAGGAAAGATCATGTCTCATTAACTCCTACATCCACAGTGCCAAGAAAAGTGTTTGGAACATATTAGATGCTCAGTAAATATTCATGGAATTAATAATATCTTTGGGCAAATTATATTTCTGAAAAGATTAAGAAATCTTCGGTCTTCTATTATTTAAATACCTAATGGAATCATTTGATAGAGAACTGACATCAAAATTCACTATGCTAGAAATGTGAGACAAAGCTCTCCTTTTCCCCGTGAGCTCTTTTATTCTTGTTTATTTAATGGTTCTTTGAGTGGTTTTATGATTGCTAAGACTCACAGGAAAAAGCAGTTGCCTAATGATTACCCATATTTTTCTTGATTTGGGGGCTAATATTGTTAGCCATGTTGTTTTGAAGTGTTTTTAACCTAATCTTTTTTTTAAAAAAAAAAAACAACCTCTTTTTGCCACTCCAGTATCTGGTTTTATTTGTGTCTATGGGAAATCAACAGAAAGTCAAAACCCCTTTTCTGCTGTGGTATCTGTTCACCTTTTAGAATTACTGAATACAATGATTTTTCTATTCATTTAAAACTAAATGGATGGTTAACACTTTTAAAGATAATTCTGGTTACAGAAGCATATTAAAGATATATGCAGTTACACACCATTTAATATTAGTTGAATTCAAATGGCCATCTGACTTGGGGATATATATGATTCATTGGTTCTGATTATGCTTTTAATTTCCTAATTCAGCCTTAGTGTACTAAGTACTAGACTTTCAGTATTTCCTAATTCAGCCTTAGTGTACCCTATTGAGTACTAGACTTTTAATATTTCTTAATTCGGCACTAAGGCATTGTATTAAGTACTAGTCTCGTTGGTGGAGGCAAATTTGCATGCAGGACATACCTTCAAGGGATTCTGGAAAATGTGATTTTAGCTTCCTTACCTTTCTAAATAGAAGTTTCAAATGGAGTTTCAAAGAACCAATCGAGTCATCAAACACATTCATCATTAATCGATTGAGAGACAATTGCCTCCAACTCCAGGCAAGTTGCATCCAACTCTGTGTCCAAGGCAAGATGAAAGTGCAAGACCCAGTGAAGTCCCACCTGTCATTTGTCTTTCCCTGATACCATATCCCACTTCCCAGCAGAGTCCTGCCTATACTTCATTATTCATAAAGGTCTCATAAGGCCACATCTAGCTGCAAGGGAGGAAGACAGAGGGCAGGAGATCTGAAATGCCTTGATCAGCCAATATGTATTGCCTGCTTTATCTACTCAAGTGTCATTCAAGAATCAAAATAAAGAACACTTTCAAGAATTCAAGCTTTTAGGGACGACACAGTCTTATTGAAAAAAGAGCGCTTGATAATAAAATCAGCTGTTTAAGAGATGAATGAAGATGCTCGGGTTACAGGATTAATGGTACATGTTGAATCCAGTATTAAAGAAACGTATGGAGTAGGAAATAAATGGTGTAAATAACATAACACCAAATCAACTCAGGCTGCAGTAGGAAAGGGAAGAGGAGTGGAAGAGAGAAGCATTTAAATATTTGTATCTCTCATGGTGAGGAGTCAATAGAATCACCTAAAGATAATAACTTAATAGAAGTTTAAGAGCATAAATAAATTAAAAAACAAATTATAATAATGTAATCAAATATATTATTGATATAGGGAAGATGAAAGGAAAAAAGAATAATTTATAATGTTTTTATGTCTTCATCTGAAACTTAAAGAAAAGCAGAGGTGAATATATCTTTATTTCTTACTATTGTTCACCAGTATCCACTGCTTTTTTTTTTTTTTTTTTTTTTTTAACTTTAAGTTCTGGGATACATGTGCAGGCTGTGCAGGTCTGTTACATAGGTATACATGTGCCATGGTGGTTTGCTGCACCTATCAACCCATCATGTAGGTTTTAAGCCTCACATGCATTACGTATTTGTCCTAATGCTCTCCCTCCCCCAGGCCCCCCACCCCGCAACACCCCCTGTGTGTGATATTCCCCTTCCAGTGTCCATGTGTTCTCGTTGTTCAGCTCCCACTTATGAGTGAGAGCAGTATTTGGTTTCCTGTTCCTGTGTTAGTTTGCTGAGAATGATGGCTTTCAGCTTCATCTATGTCCCTGCAAAGGACATGAACTCATTCTTTTTTATGGCTGTATAGTATTCCATGGTGTATATGTGTCACATTTTCTTCATCTGGTCTATCATTTATGGACATTTGGGTTGTTTCTAAGTCTTTTCTATTGTAAATAGTGCTGCAATAAATATACATGTGGATGTGTCTGTGTAGAATGATTTATAAACCTTTGGGTATATGCCCAGTAATGGGAATGCTGGATCAAATGGTATTTCTGGTTCTAGATCCTGGAGGAATCACCACACTGTCTTCCACAATGGTTGAAATAATTTACACTCCCACTAACAGTGTAAAAGCATTTCGATTTCTCCACAGCCTCTCCAGCATCTGTTGTTTCCTGACTTTTAAATAATCGCCATTCTAACTGGTGTGAGATGGTATCTCTTTGTGGTTTTGATTTGCATTTCTCTAATGATCAGTGATGATGAGCTTTTTTTCATATATTTATTGGCCGCGTAAATGTCTTCTTTTGAGAAGCATCTGTTCATGTCCTTCACCCATTTTTTGATTTTTTTTTCTTCTAAATTTGTTTACGTTCCTTATAGATTCTGGATTTTTTAAAAAGTATTACACAAATATTATTATTAAGAAATTTTAAGACAAAATAAACTCAGACTATAATCCTTCTAAACACATAGAAGGAAGACACACACACAGGCCGCAAATTAAAAACATAGAGAAAATGGAGAAAAAGAGAAAAAATTGAATAGTTAATAAAAAGGAAATGGCTTTGGGAGCCTGAGGGCAGAGGATCTCTTGAGGCCAGGAGTTCAAAAGCAGCTTGGGCAACATAGCAAGAACCTGTCTCTACAAAAATTAAACAAGAAATTAGGGAGGTGTGGTAGCCCTACCTGCAGTGCCAACTACTTAGGAGACTGAGGCAGGAGGATCACTTGAGCCCAGGAGTTTGAGGCTGCAGTGAGGTGTGACAGTGCCACTGCACTCTATCCTGGATGACAGAGCAAGAGTCTGTCTAAGAAAAAAAGAAAGGAAGAAACAAAAATAGGAAATGAAAAGAAAATATAATGAAGAAGACAAAACTGATATCAAAGTCTCCTGTCATATCTATAAATGTAGATGAGATAAGACAAAAAAATTAAAGGAAAACATTTCTGACTTTATCAAATATAGAAGCCAAACATTTGTACACAAAGCAATGAATTCTAGAGCATACTTACAAATAAATACTAAGGACAAAAGGAAAGAAAAAGAATTAACAGACAAACATATACAAAATGAACTCAGGTATTGTAAGATTATGTCATGCACGGTTAAATATAAGGCAAAAATACTGAAAGACATACAGAGATACTTTATGATGTTCAATATCAGATATAAATTTACAACCATCATGAATCCAGTGCCACCAATATTGTACATATTGTACACTGAATTCCAAGAAAACGACTCTTTCAAATGTCATGCCGTGGGCTCTGATATACGTGAGATTTTATTTTGAGTACTGCATAAAGTGAGAGACACAGAAGACAGGAGACTTAACCTAGGACCATCCTATGTTGGAAGTCTCATGAGAACTCCTTGAATAGAGCTGGTCTCAAAGAGCTAGCACTACTCTTTTTACAGGAAAACAATAAATAAAACTGCTGAACCAAAGAGTGCAGGAAGGAAACTCACCTGCCATAACTTCAGCATTGAGTGACCACATAATGTATCCTCCAAACTGGGGCACTTTTGAAAGGAAAGACACACGTCTTATAATTGCTCTACAACGAAGTCTGGGATAGGAACAGAAATAGTCTGAGAATTCGTAACCACAATACAGTACTTAAGCCACTTTTCAACACAAGCTCACATTACCTACATGTCTGTGAAAAACCTACGCAAACAATTTACCTTAAAGTAGTCTCAAGGAAGTAGTAATCCTTGGAGCCTGGCAAAACAAATACCATTCCTCTTTAAGGAATGCAACTTGAAAACAGGCCTAAAAGGATTTTCACAGAAAAAGTTGAATATGAGTTTAAGGAAAAATATCAGAAAACATGCAAGGAATAAAATACAATTTGAGCGAAAGCAGCAGAAAAAACAACTGTAGAATGAGACCCTTATTCAAACAATTAAATAATTCCACAGGATCCAAGACAAAGAGGCAAACATAAAAGCTGCAATTAATTACCAGACTCCCTAACATACAATTTAATAATTAGTCATTTGAATAGCTACAATTGAGTAATTAGCTTAAACACAATAGATGAGAAAAGTACATAAAATAAAAACAATGACAAATAAACACAAAATAAATGAAAATAGTTATATGTGATTACATTGCTAAACTGTAAGCTAACAACTTGAAAATCAGATTAAATGATAATTATTAGGAAAGATTAAATGTCTAAAATTGATCTTGAAAATATTTAAAATCTGTACAGTCTATCACTGATGGGCATTTGGGTTGATTCTATGTCCCTGCTATTGTGAATAGTGCTGCAATGAACATACATGTGCATGTATCTTTGTAACAGAACGATTTATATTCCTTTGGGTATATACCCAGTAATGGGACTGCTGAGTCAAATGGTATTTCTGGTTCTCGCTCTTTGAGGAATTGCCACACCATCATCCACAATGGTTAGCTAATTTTCATTCCCACCAACAGTGTAAAAGCATTCCTATTTCTCCTCAACCTCACCAGCATCTGTTGTTTCTTGACTTTTTAATAATGGCCATTCTGACTGCCATAAGATGGTATCTCATTGTGGCTTTGATTTGCATTTTTCTAATGATAAGTGATTGTGTTAGTCAATTTTGACGCTGATAAAGACATACCAGAGACTGGGAAATATGCAAAAGAAAGAAATTTAGGAGGACTTACAGTTCCACATAGCTGGGGAAGCCTCACAATCATGGTGGAAGGCAAGGAGGAGCAAGTCACATCTTACATAGATGACAGCAGGCAAAGAGAGTTTGTGCAGGGGAACTTCTCTTTTTAAAACCAGCAGATCTTGTGAGATTTATTCGCTACCACAAGAACAGTATGGAAAAAACCACTTCCATTATTCAATTATCTCCCACCTGGTCCCTTCCACAACATGTGGGAATTATAGGAGTACAATTCAAGATGATATTTGGGTGGGGACACAGCCGATCTGTATCAGTGATGTTGAGCTTTTTTTTTCATATGTTTGCTGGATGCATGAGTTTCTTCTTATGAGAAGTGTCTGTTCATGTCCTTTGCCCACTTTTTAATGGGGTTATTTGCTTTTTTCTTGTAAATTTGAGTTCCTTGTAGATTCTGGATATTCGACTTTTGTCCAATGAATGGATTGCAAAGATTTTCTCCCACTTTTGAGATTTGCTGTTCACTCTGATGATAGTTCTTTTGCTGTGCAGAAGCTCTTTAGATTAATTAGATCCCATTTGTCAATTTCTGCTTTTGTTGCAATTTTTATTGTAGATTTCATCATGAAATCTTTGCCCATTCCTATGTCCTGAATGGTATTTCCTAGATTTTCTTCTAGGGTTTTTATAATTTTGGGTTTTACATTTAAGTCTTTAATCCATCTTGAGTTAATTTTTGTATAAGGTGTGACAAAGAGATCCAGTTTCAATTTTCTGAAATGGATAGCCAGTTATCCCAGCACCATTTGTTGAATAGGAAATCCTTTCCCCATTGCTTTTCTTTGTCGGGTTTGTTGAAGATCAGATGGTTGTGGATGTGCAGTCTTATTTCTGAGTTCTCTATTCTGTTCCATTAGTCTATGTGTCTGTTTTTGTACAAGTACCATGTTCTTTTGGTTTTTATAGCCTTATAGTATAGTTTGAAGTCCAGTAAGATGATACCTTCAGCTTTGTTCTTTTTGCTTAGACACCATGGAATATTATGTAGCCATACAAAAGGAATTAGATCATGTCCTTTGCAGGGACATGGATGAAGAGGAAGTCATTACCCTCAGCAAGCTAACACAGGAAAAGAAAAACAAACACTGCATGTTCTCACATATAAGTGGGAGCTGAACGATAGGATTACATGGACACGGGGAGAGCCTGTCAGGGGGTTGGGTGGGGGTAGTGAGAGTGTTAGATGGCTAATGTGTGTGGGGCTTAATACTTAGGTGATGGGTTGAGAGGTGCAGTAAACCACTATGGCACACATTTACCTATTTAACAAATCTGTACATCCTGCACATGTACTCCAGAACTAAAATAATAAGGAGAAAGAAAATATTAAAAATCTAAAAAAGAAATTACCAAAAAACTTGTTTTGAACTTTTATTTTAGGTTCAGGGCTCCCTATGCAGGTTTGCTATGCCGGTAAATTGTGAGTCACACAGGTTTGCTGCACAGATTATTTAATCACCTGGCTTACTTCAGCACTGAGTGAAGGCAACAGGCATAGAACCTGATAGGTAGTTTCTTGTTGCTTATGCGGCACCCACCCTCCACCCTCAAGTAGATCCCAGTGTCTGTTGTACCTTTCTTTGTGTCCACATATGCTCAATGTTCAGCTCTCATTTATGAGTGACAGCATATGGTATTTGTTTTTTTGTTCTGCATTAGTTTGTTTAGGGAAATGGCCTCCAGCTCCATCCATGTTCCTGCAAATGACATGATTTTCTTCTTTCTTATGGCTATGTAGTATTCCGCAGTGTATATATACCACAGAGACAAATAGCTTTCTTTTAGAAGTAATTGAATACAATGTAACTTATTAATATATCAAAGGAGAAAAAGCAGTATTTTGATAGAAGCTGAAAATCTAATTGATAAAATTCTACTTCATTCATGAAAAGAGTTATTAACAAATTAGGAATTTACAAGTACTTTTATTGAATCAAAACCTAGCATAATGATTAATGGTAAAAGACAAGAGCTATTTTTATTAAAGTCAGAAAATAATCACGAACACCAATTGTTCTTTATCATGGTTTGGGACAACTAGCTAAAGTATTGCAGAGGCTGGAAAAAAGTGCAATAATATTTTAAAGCAGGATCACATAAGATCATTTGAAAGTAATGAGGAAAACTCCAAGAGAATGAACTGAATGTATTTAATGAAGTGAAAAGATAAGAAAATTTAATAAGCTGACTGGTTGAAAAATTAATATATGAAGTGGATAGGCTGCAAATATACAAACACTATCCATTTGGAAATATAATAGTTTAGAAGAATTACTTCCAAAAGCAACATGAAAGAGAGAAGAGCAGGAAGAAGCACTTTTCCTTCTCACTCAAGGTTGGACTGTAAGTAATTTTAACAACTCCTCTCTGCCCCACGCCTTTAGACAACAGCAACTTGCAACTCTAGGGCTGCTTACATTGCAAAGATCTCTATTCTCTCCCACCCCAGAGACAAACTGTGCTGTCAGTGGGGCTTTGCTGAGAGAAATTGGTTCATGTGTCTATGAAAAGATTGCATACAAATGTTCAAAGCATCCTTATTTATGATAGCCCCAACATGGAAACTAGCCTAGTGTGCATCATTGGGAGAATGGATAAAAACTTGTGGGATGTGATATAATGGAAGGCTCTTCAGCAATAAAAGGAAAAGGACATAGTGATTGTGACATTTGCCATGGCTGAATTTCATAGCAACAAGGATGACAGAAACTCTAAACATAGGAGAATGCTGCTCCAAGTTTGAATCTGAACTTACTGCTTTGTTTGTGTACCAAGCCATTCTTGCCCACATCCAATCTCCAATATCGTTCTCCATTTCCCAAGCCTTAGTCTTTTCCAAGTGGAATGACATGCTCAAATCCGTTTTCTAAATATGATTAATCACGCACATTTGTGACTATTGGTATTCATTCATTTGGAAATATTTGAGTGTCTGTGCTAGCCATCATACTCATACAATGGTGATACCGTAGTGAAGAAGAAAATGCAGTCTTATGGAACACTCTGGGAGGGATGAAGGTAGAAGCTATGGGTCAGGCATCTTACGCATTGCTGGATCTCTAGTCCCTGGATCGTTGTAGACAATTGATAGACTTGTTGAACTGATACATGAGTGCATTGATAAATTCGTTCGAGCAGAGCAAAAGACTGAGATTGATTCAGTTACTCAGTTGAAAACAATTGAGAGGCTCTCTGTGTGACAGTGAAAGATGTAGAACAGTCCCTCCTGCCAGGGAACTGCCCTTCAGTTGTGCAGAGCCAGACAATAAATAAATAGGAGATGGTTCAGAAAGGGAGACGCACCATAAGGTAGGGAGGAGGAAGGTGGAGTGATGGAGATAGGGATGCTATTTCATGTAAGTGTCCAGAAAAAGATTCTCTGACAAAGTGTCATTTGAGCAGAAATCGAAGAAAGGGAGGGACGAATCCCTGCAGGTATCTAGGGAAAAATCATTCCTGGCAGAAGGAACTGCAAGAGTGAAGGCCATGGGGTGACAGATGAGGCTGACGTGTTTTAGGAACAGGAAGCAGGGCAAGAGCTAGAGTGAAGTGAGCAAGCAAGTGGTGGGCGGATGGGCCAGAGAAACAATGGGCAGCCCAGTCATGAGGACCCTGAGGCCATGGTGATGGGGCTGGGTTTCCCATGTAACAGCGCTCACCACCTGCCATCAGCCTGACCTGAGGCTGGTCCCCTCCCTGCTGTAGTGTTCGGTTAACACCTGCAGCCATGTTGTTGCTGCAGCCTCACCAAGAACAACTAGACATTTCCCTGCATTTGTGCCTGGGTTCCTCTGACAGTGGTTATCGCCTATAATCACACTTTCGTGACACTTTGCCTGGCTGCAGTCTAGGATTCTCCTGTTTAAGTGAACGTCAAGGGGCCGTCTCACAGTGACAGGTGATGGTTATTGGCACTGGCTGGGGTGTCTCGCTAGAAGCGATTATCAGTGTTCGTCCTAACTTGGTGTTCACTGGTGTCAAACTGACAGAAATCAACCACAGTGGAAACCTAAGTCACTGCTTTCTCCCCTCTCCCTGAGAGCTGGTTGTTAAACCCTTATCAGCACGTGACCAACAATATGTCTAAACAACAATATGTCTACATTCCTCCCAATCTGCCCTCTCTTGACCCCCAGAATATTTTTTTTTTTAAGAAGGAATCTCACTCTGTTGCCAGGCTGGAGTCCAGTGGTGCCATCTCGGCTCCCTGCAACCTCTGCTTCCTGGGTTCAAGTGATTCTCGTGCCTCAGCCTCCCAAGTAGCTGGGACTACAGGCACACACCACCAGGCCTGGCTAATTTTTGTATTTTCAGTAGAGACAGGGTTTCACCATGTTGGCCAGGCTGGCCTTGAACTCCTGACCTCAGGTGATCTGCCTGCCTTGGCCTCCCTAAGCACTGGGATTACAGGCGTGAGCCACCTCGACCAGCCTTGAATCCCAGAATACTTTTTTTTTTTTTTTTTTTTTGAGACGGAGTCTCGCTCTGTCGCCCAGGCTGGAGTGCAGTGGCGTGATCTCGGCTCACTACAAGCTCCGCCTCCCGGGTTCACGCCATTCTCCTGCCTCAGCCTCCCCAGTAGCTGGGACTACAGGCGCCTGCCACCTCGCCCGGCTAGTTTTTTGTATTTTTAGTAGAGACGGGGTTTCACCGTGTTAGCCAGGATAATCTCGATCTCCTGACCTCGTGATCCGCCCGTCTCGGCCTCCCAAAGTGCTGGGATGACAGGCTTGAGCCACCGCACCCGGCAAACCCCAGAATACTTTTAAACATACCATCTGGTAACTGTGACCAAGATCATAAAGTTCTGATTGACAAAACGCTCACCAGAAGCAACGGAGATTTCCATTCCTCTGGGAATAGATGAGGACGGATTACTCCTTGCTTCAAGAGGAAGTCTTTCTTCAGAACTTCAGTGCGCTGGTTTCCCTTGCCTGCTCTGGGGCCTACCCCTCACTCTTGAATTATTTGCAGATGCTGGAACTCAATGATGTCATTTGCACCTAGAAAAATAAGCCTGATGTTTTATTTTATGCTTTCTCCTCCCAGTGTCAGTCCAACTGTCTCCCATGCTACAACATGACATATGTAATCCTTACGAGAACCACAGTATGCAAAATTGCACAATAAAAACCACAGGACTAGGGGAAAACAATTAGGTTAGGGATACAACACTCAAAAACTTTGTCAGTGACACAGTAAAGAAAAAAAGCTAAGAGCCTAATGAGAATGAAAGCACAATTTTCACATGTTAAATGGACAGGACTACCACAATAAGTATGACACATTACATTGGAAAAGACCCCCGGTTGCTTGTGGAAGGGGTGTAGAAACCACTCCAGCTTGTGAGATACTGTGAAGTCGTTGCAGTAGGGTTATTTGAAACTGGAAGAAAGTTGTAACAACAGATGTCATAGGTGTGGCTCACCACATAAGACAAACTGAGGTTGCTGGTGATTTATGAAGCGTGTGCATTTTGTGTATTTCTACATGGGTCCGGATCTGGGTGCAGTTTTTCACATACATCTAATATTTCTTGCAGACAAAATCCGGCATAAACAAAACAACACTCACATTAAGCACAAATTGTTTTCAAATGCATCAGTCATATAGGAACAAACTTGAGTTTTTCTCCACAAATGTTACAGCAGAATTGACTGCTCTTAATAATCTTTCATCATCTCTACATACACTTGAATATATGGCACAACATCTATTTAGACTAGTGATTCTCGACCTTGGCTATCCATTAGGTCATATAGGGACCTTAAAAATATATCAATGCCTATGTCCAATCCTGGATGACTTAGAGCTGTCACTTAATATGTCAGTCCTGAGTACATTGTTTTATGCTTTGATAATCCTAATGTCTAGTTAGATTAGACATTAAGATTAGACTAGTTAGATTAGACATTATGTAAACTGTAAATATAAACACATAACACTATACAATTTTCTAACTCATATATGTAATCAGTATATTTAGAAAATTATATATAGTGTTATATTATGTGTTTACATTTATAATTTGCATAAATAATATTGTACTATAAATCTCATAGGTTTTTTCTTTTCATTTATACTATATCTGATTGCTCTCTGTGTTTCTATCGAATAAAGTACCCAGGAATGTTTTACTTATAGTACCCCCTTCTGTGCATCCTTTAAATTTTCCTTATCTATTACAGTAGTGAACATCAAGTTGCCTCAACATTTATGATCACAAAAGGAGCTGGGTTCCTCTCTCAGATTTCCCCAGGAGTGAGGTTCCTGGTTCATGGAGTACCACAACTCAATTTCACTGTAGGTGTCAGATTGTTCTCTGGAGTGGCTACACGTGTCTACATCCCTACCTGGTAAAAATGCCCAAAGGGTGTCTGCAGCTTTGGAATCAGGGACAAACTTGATATCCTAACTTCGTTACTTTTTTTTTCACCTCTGGCGATTTTGTTCACTTTCTTAGGAGCCATAGGCATGTATTTAAAGATTTACTTTAATTTATCCCACGTTTCCAGTTAGACAGTGGGATTGAATTTTAGAATATCCAGGCCTCCATATTGCTGGAAGTAAAATTTTAGCAACAGTTTGTCCATTGCCTTTGAAAATTTTGTTAGGATTTGCATTGCATTGAGGCCTAAATTAAGGAAGAATTCACATCTTTACAACACTTCCTCCTACGAAGCGGAAAACCCCTTCATCTGTTCGGGTTTTATTTTTTGTCCTTTAGTCTAATTTTACCATTATCTTCATAAAGGATTTCTTCAGGGTTTGGTAGATTCATTCCTAGACATTTTTAAGTTTCTGAAGCTACTCCAAATGTCCTCTGAGTTCCTATTTTATTTTCTAATTGATTATGGCTGCTTTAGGGAAACACAACTTATTCTGAAGGTTGTTCATGCCTCTGGCAATCTTGCTCAAGTTGGGTAATAGTTCTAGAGGTTTGTTCATTAATGCTTCTGGATTTTCGAGGTAAATATTTACCTGATACCATCTGCATATATGAAGGGAATTTAATCTCTTTCCTTTAAGGGCTTCGGTCTCTTCCTTCATTTTCTTATAATGTGTTGCGCATTATTCACCTGTAAGAGAAACGTGTACTTTCCTTCAATCTTAGGGGGAATATTTAATATTTATCCAGTGTTTTCATTAAATGTGATGTTTGTTTTATGCTTTGAAATTTTTATATATCCTATAACAAGTTTAGAGGGAGTTCTATATTTGGCACCCTAAAAACACTTTGTTTCCCACTTTAATAATGAAGTGAAGATTGTCAAATTCCTTTTTGACAATATCAAGATGGTAATTTTTTCTGTTTTTCAATTCATTATTGATATATGTACGAGGTGAAGCCATCTTTCATTTCTAGCAAAAACCCTATTTGATTATAATATCGTTTTTGCTAGAGTATACATTTGCATTTGGGTAGCAAATATTTTTTTGGTAGCTAATATTTTATGTAAAATTGTTTCACCTATACAAATATATCAACATCAACTAGGATTTTCTTTACTTTTTACCACCCTTATTTATTTTTGATATCGGCATTCTAAGTCTCTTCCATCATTTTCTATTCTCTGGACCATTTTATCTTCTTTGCCATTTTCTGTAGCCACTTGTATAATATAGGAATTTCTTAAAACTTTGGCAGAATTCATTTGTAAAGACACATATGCCTGTAACTGTCATGCACACACGTGTGAGTGTGTATGTGAGAGATAGAGATGCATGCATGTTCATGTGTGCAGGCTATTAAAAGGAAAAGATTGGCCAGGCACAGTGACTTACACTTGTAATCCCAGCACTTTGGGAGGCCAAGGCAGAGGATTGACCTGAGGTCAGGAATTCGAGACCAGCCTGGCCAACATAATGAAACTCCTACTACTCTACTAAAAATACAAAAATTAGCTGGGCATGGTCTTGGGTGCCTGTAATCCCAGCTTCTCAGGAGGCTGAGGCAGGAGAATCACTTGAACCCGGTGGACGGAGATTGCAGACGGTGCCATTGCACTCCAGCCTGGGCAACCAGAGCGAAACTCCGTCTCAAAAAAAAAAAAAAAAAAAAAAAAAAAAAAAAAAAATTCACACACACACACACTAAAATAAAATAAAAATAACATATTTTTGAATACCATTATAAAATTTTAAATTATTATTGGCCATGCCACATTTCTTCATTTCTCATTATGCTGTTTTATATTTTATAATGTTTTGGAAAATTTAACCATGCAATTTAGGTTTTCAAATTCATGGGGGGTATCATTGTACAGAAATTTTAGACTATATTTTGAATCTTTAAATTTTTGATTCATTTTGATAATTTAACCCTATAAAATCTGTTTCCTGCTTATTTGCATAAAATTTAAAAATCAGTATGTGGAATATTTTTTCCTATATCATTAGTCTTCTTAAAGAAATGTTTTTCCAGTTTGGTAATTAAATTTATTATATTTCTATTGTTTTTTATTTTTGTCTTCTCTCTAGTATTTTCTTTCTTGGTTTGTTTCTTTATGTTTAATCTGTTGACATTTTTCTTGCTTCTGAGTTCAAGATGAGTTTATTTCCTGATAAATGCTTTAGAAACTGTATATTACCCTCTGAATTCTGTCTGCATTCCACGCATTTTGATACCAGGAACTTACACCTGATGCCTGACGCTTGATTGCTAGTTATTGGGGGCCACCACTCCAGAGACCGGGAAGCCCAGTCTCCCTTTAGATTTCCTCCTTGCTGTGTGATGTGTCATATGTCACTGCCTGTCAAGAGCCAAGCTCTCATTCCAAGGAGACATAACTAATGGTGAAATAATGAAGAGCTGAAACCAACAGTCACATTAAAGACCAAGCCCCACATTTCCTCAAAAGTTACCTTCCTTTTTCCTTTGTCCATTCAAGCTAATATAACAAAACACCCTAGACTGGGTAGCTAATAATCTAAAGGAACTTATTTCTCACAGTTCTGGAGGCTGGGAAGTCCAAGATCACGGCACCAGGAGGTTTGGTTTCTGGTGAGGGCCCACTTTCTGGTTCACAGGGGGCACTATCTAGGCGTTCCCCTCACATGATGTAAGGAGCAAGGGAATTCTCTGGGGTCTTTACTAGTATTATTATTATTATTATTATTGAGAGTCTTGCTCTCGCCTAGGTTGGAGTACAGTGGCGCAATCTTGGCTCATTGCAATCTCTGCCTCCCAGGTTCAAGTGATTCTCCTGCCTCAGTGTCCTGAGTAGCTGGGATTACAGGCACGTTCCACCACACCCAGCTAATTTTTGTATTTTTAGTAGAGATGGGGTTTCACCTTGTTGACCAGGCTGGTCTCGAATTCCTGACCTCAGGTGATCCACCAGCCTCAGCCTCCCAAAGTACTAGGATTACAGGTGTGAGCCACCGTGCCTAGCTGGGGGGTCTTTTTTATAAGAGCACTAATCTCAGCTGTGAGAGATCCACCCTCATGAAATAATCACCTCCCAAAGTCTTCATCCTCCTAATACTGTCATCTTGGGAGTTAGGATTTCAACATAGGAATTTGGTTGGGGGGACACAAACATGCAGACCGTAGCACCTTTTCACCTCTCAGGGCTTTATGGTAGCAAAAACATTCATTAATTCCTCAGCTATACAGTGTGTGTACACCAGGTACAAATCTACTACAACAGACCTTCAAAGATAAACAATCAGTTGTTCCTTCCCCTTGAACTACACAGTACTTGTACTCACAGTAGGAACAGTAGGGACAGAGAATAAGGATTCTAGCATGACCTAGTAAGATTAGGTCACCATATTAGTAATCACATTAACCTAAGAAAAGTTGTCTTCTAATGTAAGTGCTATTGTGACCTCCAATGTATGTTCTAGGTGCCACATTCAATCGGGAATTTAATTCATGTTTTCAGTTAAGAAAAGTATTTTTCTGCCTTGTCGATTGACTGATCATCTTGTTCCTCTTTGATTCCATTACAGGATGTTTTCCAGACTAGTGTTTTCACTAACTGATAACCAGTATTCTGCTTTTTATATTATTTTATCTTTAACACAGTAAATCCTAGGCAAGATTTTAAAGAGAATAAATAATCTTAGATATTACACAAAACTTTGTGAATTTTTGCTGGTGCACATATTATGGGTTAACTATTGAATTAATATGTTTCTGATTATAGTTTTGCTTTCTTTGATGTATTTGTTCATTCTCTCAGTTAAATGATGAAATACTATGCACGTTCACCTGAGTTGTACATTGCAATAACTTGACAGCCGCGGTCTGTGTTGTCGTCTTGTTTATGGTACTGGCAATCCAGGTGTGTGGAATGTTAATCAGGGAACATCCACAGGGTATTTTGAGACTCTCAAAGAAAAGTAAAAAGACAGTAAGTATGATTAAGGATAAGTACTCCCAAAGAAGTTTAAAGTGCCAGGATATTTAGAATACTGTAATCACAAAGGAAGAAAGCACTCAAAACAAACAAACAGAAAACTTGGGGCATGTCAAAAGGACCCAGCAGACAGCCTGAAGGGGCTCCCACTGGCCAAATTTAGGCCTGCACTCTCGACTGAAGGGCAAACCAAACAAAATAAAAAGGTTCTGCAAAGAACATTGTTGAGATATCTACCACATTTGGAATGTGGATGTTAACGTATCATACCAAAGGTAAATCTTCTGATTTTGATAACTGTCCTGTGGTCACATAAAATAATGGGACTGTCTCATTCTTGGGAAATACACACTGATGTATTAAAGGATCAAGGAGAATGATCTATCCAGCCTACCCTCAAGGAGCTCTGAAGAAGCAAAAAACAAATTGTGGCAAATGTTTAAAGAAATGGTGGATCTGGCTAAAGACGATTTGGAGGTTCTTTACACTGTTCTCTAATTTTCCTAAAAGCATAAAATTATTTTAAAATATAACCAAAATAAAAAATTGGGAAAAAGTTGCCTTATCTTCTTTTTCCATGGTATGAAAAGCAAGTCACAGAATCCTCACTGAGGGAGCTGAGTTCACAGTTTGCTGAGTCAATGTGAGTGTCACCAACATAACACATCTGCCTGTGCATAGGAGAGAGGTGGGAAGCTGGCAACTGCTGCAGGGGAACCAAGGCTTCTTTATGCTTTATGTACCAGCAGCAATGCTGTTCTGCTGACAGACACAGCCCTTATTTGTGCATGACTGGGGAAAACTGATCAAAAAGTCTTTAGTTTTTAGATAAAGTAAAGCTAAATAATATAGTGTAGACCCCTACTGTGCAAAACATGTGTGAGTGTATCTGGGTAATGCTCTTCCTGTGTCTTTCTGGCATGCTCTTGCTAACTGTATAGGTGATTTGGTTAGACGTCACCTTAATCTGGTTAACAACCAGTTGTTACCTGATGGTAGCTAACCAGAGATGAAGACAGTGTAAGGAAAAGAGCTTAAACAGCTTTTCTAGGCCTCCTGGACAAATGGCAACACTTCAGCTAGTAAGGATAAGTCATAGTGATTTCTCAGAATCAAAGATTTTTCTTTTAAATTCTTAACCCCTAACTTTATGTGTTACTCCGGTGTATTTGCAGCAGGTCAGTGTATTTGCAGCATGTGGTTTTTGGGTTTTGGCAGGGGCTCTAAACTCCAAGCATAATGTAAGAACAATGGTGGTCAAAACATGCATATCCAAATAGCAATGCTAGAGATGGAAGAATGGTTCTACCAGCCCATCACCCACTTTGTAGATAAAAAAATTGAACTGGAAGGTACAAGAAAGCAATAAAATTGTGAGCGTTATGGTGTTTCTGTCTTTACTTATGTGAAAGAGGAGGGGGGCTTCTCCTCCCAGAAAGCAAATGAGAAGGGGCTCTAAGAGCGTCTTCAGAGGGCTTGGCACATGTCCCTAGACTGACAGACTTGGAGACTGATATTTGACTCACAACTAAAAATTTAAAGGCAAGCAGCTAAGACCAGAGGTGCCACCTGAATGTTTGAAAAGCAAAGCAAACTGGCTATGTGGGGACCAGCTACACTTCACAGTGAGAGGAAATGTTTGGGTTTTGGGGAAACCAAGTATGACCCTTCTGATGGAGGCTGGCTTGAAGTTTGCTTAAAAGGGATACCAAGATAGGTGGAACAAAGAGACCACCACAGAAGGATGGACTGCCCTGAGGCTGAACGGTGAGTTGGAAGCAATCGGTAACAGAAGCTTGTGGCCCAGTAACTGCAGATGGGGGGGACATCCTGCTAAAGATAGCACAGCCAGCGAAGGGCAGCCAAAGAAAGAGAAGGCGAGCTGCAGAAACATCCCTCGTGCTTGCTGAGCAAGGTCACAACTCCTGACTGCATAAGATGGTGCCATGCCCCGCAAGCTGTTCCCCATCTGAGCCTCATCTGGGGGCAGTCAAAAGTGGAAATCAGAAGGCCTGGAAGGAGAGAACTGTGAAGAAAGAAGCCGGCCACCCCACCTTCCTCCTCTGCAAACTTCCTGAAGCAGGATAGAACTGGGACAGGGAACAGTTTACATTGGACCAGAACTTGGGATTCTGATTGTATACTAGGGAGAGCTCTTGAAAAGCTGAAATGAGGCTGCACCTGTGACTAAGAAACTGGGAAAGCTAGAAAGCCTGACTACATTTTTTCCTGGTAACCTGGGAGAGTGGTTCTGCTGGGTGAATTAACTGGGAGGAGTGAGGAGTGTAGAGTGGCTTTCAGCTTCCAGCCTTTGGGATCCAGCATGTTCCATAAAGTGTTTACATACTTAATATCTTTATTTCGTGAGTCCCACAGAAAATTCAACATCAGGGTTCCCAGGACTGAGCTCTTCATTATCTAATCTTATCCTCCTTTTGTAATCCCTGTCTTGGCAAACAGGACCATATCCCAAGCATGGGATGCTCCATTGCACCTACTGGTGTTTCCACCTCCAGCCTCATGAAACTCACCAGAGTTATCTTGCATACCACTGCAAGGTCAGTGTTCTGCTAAAAGAAATGAGTTCATACATATTCTTTTTAGCATATCACCTACGTTTTAGCACAGGACATTTTACCCTTCATGCCAAGTTTCTACACAGCCGTCTCACGAAAAGTCTCCTCCTGCTTGAACCATAGGCATCCACACTCTGATAGGCGTTGTACAGTCATTCTGAATTACTGAGGGATCCCCCAAAGATACCATTTTTCATCACTCTGAGGCATCATGTCTTCTGTTGGCATTGTCTCAAATGGTATATCCTTCTTCAAATTATATTTTATCCTACAAAACTCAGGTTAAGCATTGCTATTTCATAAACTCTTTCCTGGCACCACACTCTAATTTGTGTGATCTGCCTTAGTCCTCCCCTCATAATCTGCAGTTTACTGTATCATAGTCCTTATAATACTTGGCCAGGAGAGCTGACTTACTTATTTTCTCTTCCTTACTGTACTTAGTGCTCTTGTATGTCTTGTTTGAGATTACATTTCAGCACAATACCTGATGCCAATTATGTGTTTACATATTGTTTGTTGGATAGATAAAAAAATACATAATGGGTGAATGGCTTTCTTAATGCAGTATATTATTATTGTTTAAACCAAAAGCTTATGTTCAATAATGCTTTACAGTTTGCAAATTGTTTCCTATGTGTTATCCTATTTGTGTCTTACTTTACCAGATACAAAGAGAGAATCCAAAGTTAAGAGAAGTTAGAAAACTTTCACGGATATCAAACAGTATTTCTTTTCTTACTTTTCTAACAATTGCAACTTTACAAAAGAGTTGGAATTGAAGTACAAAACCTTTTTTTTTTTTCCAGAACTACTTGAGAGTCAGTGGCCAATCCATTGCCCATGAACACCAAATACCTTAGTGTTCGAAGAAGGAAAATAAAAGGCAAAACACAACCGTCAAAATCAGGAATTAATATGGATAGATGACTACCTTATAATCCTTAAACCCCATACAACTTTTGCCACTTGTACCAATGATGTCTTCTATATCAAAGGGTCAGAGCTAGGCATTGCAGTTGGTCTCTTCAGGCTTTTTCAGTCTGGGAGAATCCCTCGGTGGCCCCCTCCCTTGTGTGCCATGACCTTGATGCCTTTGAGTAGGAAGAAGGGTATTTCTCAGTGTGGACTTTTATGCTGCTTACATGATTTGGTTAAGATTATGCATCTTTGGCAGAAGTGTCAAAGAAGTTGCACTGTTTTCTTCTCATCCATCTTCGGATGGTACATGATGTTGATTTGTCCACTTTGATCATGGATGAAGGTGTTGTCTTCCAGGATTTTCCATGACTAGGCTATATTTTCTGCTTTATAATTAGTACATATTTTGTGGAGCTATTTCTGAAACTATGTAAATATCCTGTTTCTCATCATGCCTTCAAATTATTAATTTATTTTCATCTGTATGAACTCAGGATTTCATTTTCTAGACAATGGGTCATAATCTATTATTCTCATTATTTACTTTGGTGCTCCAGTTTTCTTTGAGTTAACCAGTGCACCTGTTCAAATTGGCTTATAAGTTCTTTTGACATTTCCATCATACTTGGAGCACTTCTTTGTCTTCTGGCAAAACAAGATGTTTCAGACTCACAACACCTGCAACCCGACCCCAGCCTTGAAGCTTTCTCCAAGGAGCCTTGGTTCTTTAGTAGAAAATATCTGCTAAGTCTTCTTATTTCTTTGGGGTGTCATACCCTCAGTCTCTCTCAGTAGACAGAGCTAGTGGAATGCACATGTACACACACATTTACACTTATATTTATGTCTGTGTCTATCCACACACTCTGAAAACCACCAGTTTGCACCAATACATCCAACTCCAATACAACATCACACGAGGTTTATTCTCATTTTCTCCCTTCCCACTTTTTGTAACACTTTTCTGTGACATTAAAAAAAACCTACTTTGAATCATCCTTAAGATATTTACTTTTCTGATTATTCCCCTGTATATAATCAACTTCCCATCTCCACTGCCACTTGCTTCCCTATACCACACTGCTGGGACTTCAGCCTCTGGGCAGGCCACCCCTCTGAGGATAACTTCTTCCCACTGCTGGGCTCTGTCTGATGCTATGACAGCCAGACCCTCCCAGGTGAACTTCGCCCGACCTCGGGCTCCCACAGCTGCCCGTTGTCCACTGTCAGAACAGGTGCGTGCCTTGCTTTAGCTCACAGGGTAGAATTAGGCTTGAGTTGTTCAGCACAGGAAGGATAGGGAGGAGGAAGAGAAAGAGGAGAAGCAAGACCTATTGAGCAGTTTTAAGTAGCAGGACAAATTAAGAAATATGGAGCTTTCAGTTCCGATTTGATTGCTCCTCAAACAATTCCTTGGCATCTCTTTGGTTGTAGAAGCTGAAGGGCTACAGCTGACTTCAGCTTGTGGAGCATGAAATGGCCTCTTGCTTCCTAATGGGCTGAGGGGCTAGGATCAGGTACAACAAAAGACTACTTGGGTTTGTTTTAAAGGGATGTTCATATTGAAGAGGCTCAAAGCATTAGTTACTTAGTTATTTCCAGTTTTTCCTTGATAAGTAATGCTTCAATGAACATTCCCGTAAATCAAAAATGATAGTTTTATTATGATCAATTTCTAGAATTGAAATAAATTGCTGGTTCAAACACTGAATAATTTTAAAGCTACACATATACATGCAGATACATACATACACACACACATATAAAACTGTCCTAAAAATAAACTAGCTTTTACCATATGTAATATATATAGTAAAGCAAAGAAATACAAGAACCATCTTGTAACACAAAGAGAAGAATCATATACCTGTATATCTGTATCTGTACATATCACATGAATAGATTTACTCAGGATATCTAGAACTGTGCCTAACACAGAGTAGACACCCCCAAAATTTACTAAAGAAATGGTGCTTTCAAATATAGTGTTATGTCTATATTCTTTTCTGGTTATTTGAATATTTTCTTTAGGTAATTGGCTATAAATGATTGCTGTTCATTTTCTATATTTTAATGAATTAAAAGAGCTTTAAATTTATGAAAGTATTAATTAACTTTTTCTTACATATGATTTAAATATGTTTTTATTTGCTTATTATTGGTTTTCTTTGCAATGAGATACATAGAAAAAGGAGTTTAAATGTTTAAGTGTTAAAGTCTGTCAACTTGTGCAGTGTTTAAATGGCCTTTTTTCTTTCCAAAGTAGTATACAAATATCAACCTATTTTTTCAAACAATTTTGTAATAATTTTGGTGTAAAGATGATGACATATATACCCAATTTCCCTCCAAATTGCCCGCTGGTTTTTACAACTCTGTTTACAATCCATCTTTTCCCTATGGATTTGAAGTGGCACTTTTATTATATACTGAATTTTTCAACATGCTCAAAGCCACTTTTGAATATCATCTCTGTGCCAGTAATCCAGTGTGTTATCTAGTCCCAGTTTTAATTATAGCATACCATATTTTGATATCTTATAGGGTATTCATCTAATTAATTTATTTTCATCTTTTCTCATGTGTGTTGTTTTAGAAAATCTTTAGAACCATTCCTAAAAAAAATGACACTGGTATTTTTATTGGAATTGTGGGAAAAGTATATGTTTTATTAAGGTTTATAGAGGTATCCTTTATTTTTAATATTCTTTTATGCCTAATAAATTCTCGTACAAAAATGTAATCAGTCACACAATATTAGTCAGACATTTTTATGTTAATATTGTTTATGGTTAATTTATATATGTGTGTATAGATATATTTAAATTTAAATATATTTTTTCTATTCTAAGCCTCTTGCAGTGAATATGTATATTGTTGGTATAAGTAAAACTACTGATTATATGTATATACATTTTTTGCTAGTCTCCTTACTGAACTCAGGCATTACTTTATGCATGTTTAGTTTGATTCTTTGAGTTTTACAGGTAACAACTATTCCTATGTATAATGTAACTTATCTCCTTATTTCAAATATTATATATTACAATGATGAATGCTAGTAATCTGCTCACTGTCCATACCTCTCCTGCACCCCATATTTTTTAGCACTACGACACTGATTTTTGTTAGGAGTGACAAGTTGAAAATACACAGCTTCTGAGATTAAAAGAAAAAATTCTGGAAATGGAAACATGTAGGCAAGTTCCAGACACCCTTCTGGCTTTACTGGCTATGAAACTTTAGTAAGTTAAGGAGACCCCAAGGACACCAGGTGACAAAAGAGAAAACACGGAAAACCTAAACTTCTGCAAGAGTTGTCTCTTGGGGAAACCAAAGGCATTTAACAAGCTGTGATGGGTGTGAATTCTAACAATGAAGCATTTGACATGTTGCTACATGTTTTCCACCTCTCGATGGAATCTTGAGAGGCAGGGATGAAGGATGTTTCAATACTATGAAAACAACCCTCATGATCTAGGGATGTTCCATAATGCAACTGTTTACAGCCTAGACTAGAAAAACATCCCATACCTTGGAAGAACCTTGGAGAAAATGCCACACCATAGTTTTCCACACTCATGAATAAAATGGATGCCTTCTAAGCCAAAAACTATGGTCCTGTTTCTTAAAATATTGTTGTATATGTTTCAAAATTTTATTAATTTTATGAGTGATTAATATGGTTTGGCTGTGCCCTGCCCAAATCTCATCTTAAATTGTAGTTCCCATAATCTGCATGTGTCATGAGAGGGACCCAGTGGGAGGAAATTGAATATTGGGGGTGGTTTCCCCATGCTAGTCTGTCGTAGTAAGTTCTCATGAGATTTGCTTGTTTTGTAATGGGCTTTCCCCTTCGCTCGGCTCTCACTCTTCCCCTTGCTACTACCATGTGAAGAAAGACGTGTTTGCTTCCCCTTCCACCATAATTGTAAGTTTCCTGAGGCCTCCCCAGTCATGCTAAACTGAGTCAATTAAACCTCTTTCCTTTATAAATAACCCAGTCTCAGATATTTCTTCATAACAACCTGGAAACAGATGAATACAGTGACAGATAACAAAAATTATCTATATTAGAATATAAAACAGACTTTTAAACCAATAGAACTACAAAAAAATGGGAAATGTGGTCCATGTGTAAACCAGTCACACCACCTGATGCTCACAACAAACTAAGTCAATGGCCTAAGACAGAAATGTACGTTAGGACTTTTGCTATTATTCCAACTGAAAACTCAGTCAAAGGTGAGCAACTATTTATCTTACCAAAAAAAGGAGGGCATGTGGTTTCAATCCAAATACTCTATTTATATCAGCATCTCTCAATGACTGTCATCAGATGATAGAGAACTGCCCCTAGAATCATATTTCCTTCTGCCTTATTCAACCATCCCCTCCCTGACTCCTAAATTGTGTAGCTTCCCATAACAAAGAAATGTTTGTATTTTCTGTTTCAGTGGAACTCATATGTTTCTATTTTGCTTTAACTGAAAATAGGACAGATGCATGAAATATAAGAATTTAATCAAAGGAATACAGTTAGTACATAATGGTACCAATAGATACTGGGAAGAATTTAGAAAAGCCAAGAATGTAAGCATACTGGGACACAACTAATAAGAATCTATCTCAACCATGATGCTGTGTGATTGGGAGCGGGACATTGCCCAATTTGAACTTCTGCCATTGGTAGAGAAGACTGGAACAGTTTGAGATGGAATGACATTGGCTCAGCCCTAAGTTTCTGTGGAATAAATTGTCAATGAGTGGATTCAGTTCTCATCCTCATCCCGAGGCTTTGATGAACAAAACTGATTTGTCAGCACATGAGCTACTTGTTCTGTTTGTCTTTCAAGTATATCGCAAGTTTTTCTGTATTGCTTGGCAATGCTAGCAACTCTCTATTTTTTGCCAAGTTTCTGCCTTTAAAAAAAAACTAGCACATTTGTTTTGTAAACATAATTGTATATTACTGTAGATCTACCTGCTTATTCGTTTCTGTCCATCTTATGTCTGAATTGTAGATGGGAGTGGAAGCCACAGCGCTAGAAGAAGGCGTCTTTCAGAGTAAGATCAGCTTCTGGCTGAAATTTCTATTACAAGGGAATGAGATTAAGCCTACATTGAATTTGTACTGAGATAACCTTGTCGCTTCTCATTACCTAATTCTAAACAGTTATGAATAAGTGAAAGCTCCCATCGTCCTTCCTGGATTATGTCAATGTCAGAGAAATAAACACAGTATCTACACCAAATTGTGCCATTATCACATTGCCTTCAGCAGTTAACAGATTCTATTTAAACAAGATTGATAAGCTATTCTCAGATTTTCTGTGGGACCAAAAATAACCAGAGTCTTCTTTGTTGTCAGATAGGCTGGAATCCACTCTTCTAATTAATCTGAAGTTGAAAAATTTAAAATTTTCATTCACGCTAATGAAATTATGGTTTTCTTAACGGCACAGCACAGATGCTAACACTCAACACAGCAGCTCTAGGAGCCAAGGCAGTGGTATGATAGACATGTAGGCTGTAAACAAGAGGCTGAAGCTTAAGTTACAGTCAGAGCAGTTAATGTAAATCATGGCCATCCTCAATCAGCTCTGGGGATGTGTCTTTTAAAATTCTCTTTTCAGCAGCATGTGCATTGGATATTCTAATCATTGAAAATTATTTATTAGCTTTGAATATTGAGAACAGTTATATAATGTCCAAAAACTATTTTAATTAAGGCAACAATTTCTTAACATACTAGATTGGGAGTCAGCAAACTGTAACCCATAAGCCAAATCTTAATGCCTATTTTGTACAGCCCTATTTTGTATATGAGCTCTGAATGGTTTTTACATGTTAAAATGGTCAGAAGAAAATCAAAAGAAGAATAGCAGTTTATGATACATAAAAATTAGGTGAAATTCAAGTCTCAATGTTTGTAACTAAAGCTTTATTGGCATGCAGCCATGCTCACTTGTTTACATATCTGTGGCAGCTTTTGAGCTACAAAGGTAGAGGGTTCCAACCAAGTGACTGAACCAGTCTAGAAACAGAATAAACCTACTGAGGTTGTCCCCATCCAAGCTTTGCCAAAAGACATCTGATCATCATCGTTCCTGTCTCTATGATGAGCTGAGCTTTGGGACCATTTCAGGTGATGGTTAATTAATTATAGGTGTCCCTTTGTGTTCTGAAACTCGAAAAATGTTATTAGGTACTTCCACCCTGG
Source organism: Trachypithecus francoisi (assembly GCF_009764315.1). Classification (NCBI taxonomy): domain Eukaryota; kingdom Metazoa; phylum Chordata; class Mammalia; order Primates; family Cercopithecidae; genus Trachypithecus; species Trachypithecus francoisi. Next base: position 6,842,166 of record NW_022681463.1, on the reverse strand, counting down.
TGACCCACACATCCCTGAGATAGAACTGTTGGCTGGGGAGGAGGCAATGGTGACTACTATCTTCAGAAACTGTCTTTAAGCAATTTTTTTCTTATAATCAAATCATTTTGTCATGACCAGATGAATAAGATCGAATGGCCAGTACATAAGATCAAAATTCATGTTTGCACCTTTGTTTCAAGAAGTAGTTACTTCTGACTCACGAATCTTTCCTCCGAGTTGGAGATGCATTGGTCACCACCGTACTCTGCACAGTGGTTTGCAATTTGCGTAGTTGCTGATAATCATGATCCAGTGTTGACTCCACCAATGCGTTCTGCTGGTCTTTGGTTCATTTCCCAACTCATCTAAAACCGTGGACTAGTTTTCAGGGGAAGGAGCTGAGCAGAGATCGTCATATGTTTGGTTTATGACACACTAGCCCCTACAAAGTTGCTTCAGGGGTCTCCACACTTGAAGTGTGGATGTCAAGAGCATGACACAGCAATTCATGCAAAAAATTGCAAATCTAGGACATACCAACTCCTTTTCCTTCTGTCATTTTCCAGTGCTTGTGACTCTCAGTGTTTCTCTGTACATGAACTCCAGGTCTTCTTATAATTTTCTAAACTTCAAATCAGAGACAAAACAATAATGAATCATCCCAGAGATAGCACGACCCCGACAGCTTACCCACCCAATGTGAACTGGAGCTCAGGGACCTCCACATGCCTCTGTGTGGTTATCCGTGGTTGATAGTTAATGGCCTGACAAGGAAGTCCATTCCAGTTTGTTTGTCTTTAATTATTAGATGCCTCCACACACACTTTTTGTGGAACCTCATAGGTTTCTACTTCTGGACCCTGAAATGACCCATAATTAAACATAATCCCTTGTCCACAGCATATTCTGCCATCACATGTGAGGTGATTATTTGTTTCTCTCGATTCCCACTTCAAGTTCACCATTCCCCGCTTCCTTCATCTCTTCCCAGTAAAGACCCTTTCAGTTCCTTCAGCAGCTGGTCTCCCTGCCGTTGGGCACAAGGCAGAATTCACATGTAATATGGGTGGTTTAGATCACAACTCCCTGAACAATAATTATGCTGAGGCTCCTTCAACACAGCATTCAGGATTTTTCTGAACTACGTATCTTCTCAACACCTATTTTCTTGGCAAAACACTAAAAATAAGCACAAAGACCACCAATAAAGCTCGTGCTTTTTGGCACAGAAGTTTTCTCATAAACTCTTTGCTAACTTACAGAGAAAGCTGACTTTGAACTTGTTCTTTTACTATCTCACGAAAACGTGGTACAAAGTATAATTCAAGGTAAAAACAAAATTCTTATTTTCAAAATATTTCATCAATGTTAGGTACATTTTATTTAAGAAATAGATTAAATAAGTGAAATTGGTTCACAATTACTTAGTATTGAAGAGCCAAAACCTGAAAAATTCAACGGAGTTGTGGTGTTCTGATTTCAGGATAGCTTACTATTGAAGACCCACAGGGAAACACTGAACTGAATTTATTGTGCATATTTATTTTTGGCTTGAAAAATGAGGACAAACGGCAATTCCTTCATTATTTCTGAACCAATCTCAATTTAGAAAGTGTTGTAAACATTACCAAGCTTAAAATACACTTGGGAAATAATAAGGTAGTGTTTAGCCTGGATAATTTGAGTTAATAGATCTAGAGACTAGCAATCCTGAGCACAGCCAGTCAGATGGGAGCTGCTGAGAAAGCCATCAATGTTAGTACTGGAAAAGACCTTTTAGATTACAAAACAGATACAGTTTACAGTAGGAGATAGGCAAATCCAGAGTGACTTCAACTATAACCAAGGAATCATCATACCCTGAGGTATAATATTTCCATCTGTCATACCAACGAAGCTGGAGAATTCTAAGTGCGAAGAATGAACTCTGTGACATTCAGTGCATCTCAATGACATGAAGATATGACAAAATTTGAGCGGGTACAGGAAAGTGAGTATCAGAGGGAAAAATAATTTTTTCCAAAAATATTTTAAACTAATAGGAATCTGTATGAATATTCTAGACTTATGCTTTATGTGTGATGAAAAAAATAGTGAAGATTTTTGGGGCGTATGTTTATACAAGTGCATATAATGTGAATCATTTAATCGCATGCAAATAATAGAGACAGACTCAGAGCGTAAGCGATTTCAATTCCTGTCTCTAGATATGAGGTTTCTACTTGGAAATATTGGAAAGATGACAACAGGAAGGATGAAAAAGAGTTGATTCAAAGACATACAGGCAGAATCAGTTTGAAATTCAGAAATGGTGACATATCGAGAATGTATGTTTTGGGATACATGGTTTTAGCATCCTGCCTCATTTCAAATATATGGCAGCTTGTTCCCATTTCCCTTTAATATCAAGAGGAGCAGAGTGCAAGACAGATGGCTTAATGGCCTCCAATGCCAATATTCAAAATTCCCTGCCCAACTGTAACAATAATGTCCTTTCAGATTTTAATAACACCTGTCACCCAGGGACTCATGACCCTCCTCGAATTTCATTATATGCAACGTTTCCATCAGGTTGGTTGTCTGTTATTTTCTGCCGGGGAAGAATCATATTAGGGGTGTGAAAATTGGCTAATGTTACGATTCAGATTGGTTAATATATTTTTAAAATCTCGTATAATAATTGGACCCACAATTTCCAACACATGGGTTTACAGTGTACCTAATTGCTATGTTAATTTTCACTGAACTGCACTTCGAAAATTAATGTGCTTGGAGAAGATGAAATTTAAATGTGTGTTACACATCAAACGTAAACAAAAAGTAGTTTCTTCTTAACGTATTTACTCCTTCTCATGTATCTTCTTGCATTTGAGAGACAAAGGAAATGAGGACTGCATAGATTACTCACATGGGGGTATTTAATAGGATTGCAGGTCCGTGAATTCATTGAACAAAAATATTACTGTTGAAAGTTAGAAAGAGCAGCGCAGTCTCCACAGCACTGTCTGCTTTTGTCCAGTGTTCTTTCCCATTCCCCTGTCACCTACCTCACCCTTACTCCAAAGACCCCAGGGTTGATTCCTTTCTACTTTCAGGAGAGTCTGTTGTTGGATTAATGGCAAAATGAACATCTCTCTACATTCCACTGATATCATAAATTTCAAGTTTTCACTGCCTTAAATATTAATGTGTATGTATATGATTTATCTGGGAAGTATTCAAGCAACTGACCAAATCAGTCATTTCATTGAAAATGTAAAAGGTAACCTCCAGTCTTTGATTGATTTTGTTACTTTTACACGTGCAACTTGTTGAGTGAGAGGTGTTGGTGACAGGGTTGTTGACAGCTCAGACTGGATTAATTGTTCCTAACAGTTCAACAATAACAGCAACAACAACAACAACAACAATAACAATAGCTAACACTTACTCGGTGGTTATCCTGTGCTGGCTCTGGGATCAGCACTCTGCATACTTCAGCGCATCAAAATCCTATGAAGCAGGCTCTATCACCACCCCATTTTAGAGATGATGAGGCAGAGGCCCAGACAAGCTAAGAAACATATGCAAACCATACAGGCAGGAGGTGGTACAGCCAGGGGAGCTCTTAACCCCTCTGCTAAAACAACTACTGAAAGAATATTTACCCAGGCCCCTCTTTACTGATCATTTTGTGGGAGCCCTCTATGCAGAATTGGCTGCATAATTTGTAGGGCCCAGTGCAAAACGAAACAGGGCCCCTGTTCAAAACTTATTAAGAATTTAGTGGCAGTGATAGCAGAGCATTAAGTTAAGCATGGAGTCCTTCTAAGTGTGCCCTGTGCAACAGCATAGCTCTCTCCCCCATGAAGCCAGCTCTGCCCATAGGCTTCAGTTTCTTCAGCTAGAGGATGAAGATGTTGACGCAGGGTAAGACCCTCTTACATTCAGTGATTTTGTGGTGGTGAGCACTTTCTTACCTGACCCCATACCTGTCAGTAACTGAGGAGAAAAGAGGGTCTGCATTTCCTCAATCAACAGATACTTCAACTCGTTTTATTCATTTAGATAAAATTTGGCTTCACAGGTAAGTTATATCCTTAATCCCTATGCAACCTTGAAATTACCTTGGTTGATCCTTTCTCTGTGTGCACACTCACAAACATAATCACTTTTCTCCGTGTAGATTGCCATTATCAAAATGAATCTGTGGCATCTTTCCCTAAGTATGAAGACGTGCACCTTCCTAAGGAGTATGACAGTAAAAAGTCGCCAGTACTGATAGATCCCCAAAGCATTAAGCCCAGATATCCTTTGTTCCAGTGCTTTCAACAGTTCATCCTTTTCAGGAACATTAGTGACAAGGAACTGATAGTTGTATATTTTGATAAATGCAATTTATAATGTTTCTCATGAAAAATGTCTATTTATATTGAATGGTACTGTTTGTGCCTAACATCTAATTCAGACTTCACATCCAGAAAGTTAAAAGTGAAAATTGACCCAGACTCTTCACTTTCCATGTCATTTCATCGAATCATGAATTCTCCATCTGTCCCCTTAAACTCAGATTCCAGGAAGTATAACCCTAAGTACTTATCATCCAGCTTAATTGCTCCTGTCTTCAGTACTACAAATAAGAAATTTCACCTGCCTTATAAGGGTGTGTTTATGCTTGGATTTTCTTAGATAATTTATATGTCAAATAGGGTTTAAACAATGTTTTATATCTTATTCTGTCAAAGTGAAAAAAATAGTATTTTTCCAATATTTCCTTCACTTTCCCCTAATAGTAGAATGCTAAAACTGGGTTCTCGCCTGTGGATACTTTAAATCCTCATACTTATATGAACTACTCCTCATATTTATTCTGTTCCTAAAATTTCACTTAGAGAATTACAAAAGTAGCTAATTTTACTTGACAAACTTCAAGATATTTCCAACACTCAACTCAAAATTGATTCCACAAAAGAAGATATTTAAACAACATACAAAACTCCCAAGTTAATTTAACCTTGAGCTATTTTTATAATGAAAAGAGACAGATGAAATATGTTCACCTTGATAATATCAAGGACAAATTTCAGTCTAATATTGACAAAAGCTAACATTTTTAAAAGAAGAAATGTATCTTTATGGTTGGCTGTATGTCTTAGTCCATTGGTGCTGCTTCATGTAATAGAATTCCTGAGACAGGTTAATTTATAAAAAACAGAAATTTATTTCTCACAGGTCTAGAGGCTGGGAAGATCAGGGTGACGGCATCTTGTGAGGACCTTCTTGCTGCATCCTCACATAACAGAAGGTGAAATGACTGAACTTACCCTCTTATAATGGCATTATTCCTACTCGTAAGGATGAAGCCCTCTTGGCCTAATTTCCTCCAAAAGTTCTCACTTCTTAACACCACCACATGGCAGTACAATTTCAGCACGAGTTTTGGGAGAAACAAACATTCAAACTACAGCACTGTGCAGTCAGCTTCCAAGATGGGCTCCAGTTGGTCTGCAGAACACTCTTCTGTTATCCACATCGTCCTGTTGAGTATGGGCTGGATTTATTGACCTCTTCCTAATATTAGAATAAGACACAGGTGAGTGTGACACAGGGACTAGGTGGTATATGGCAGAGTGTACTCTCTCTCTCTCCCACCTCACTTCCTGTGGCGGAAGCCAGTGGCCATCTTGCTGCACACGGTAACAAACTATGGTAAGGCTCCCATAGCAAGAACGGAGATCTCCAGCCAAAGCAGGAGAGGGACAGGGACCTCCTCACACCATGTTAGGAGTTTACAAGCAGATCCTTCAGCCTAGTTGAGCCATGAGATGACTACAGCCTCCTGAGCGATTCCCAACTCTCAGATATTATGTGAGATAATAAATGTTTGTTGTTTTAAACTGCTCAGTGTCAGGGCTAATTTGTGTTTTTTTTTTTTTTTTTTTTTTTTTTTGGAGACGGAGTCTTGCTCTGTTGCCCAGGCTGGAGCGCAGTGGCCGGATCTCAGCTCACTGCAAGCTCCGCCTCCCGGGTTCACGCCATTCTCCTGCCTCAGCCTCCCAAGTAGCTGGGACTACAGGTGCCCGCCACCACGCCCGGCTAGTTTTTTTTTTGTATTTTTTTAGTAGAGACGGGGTTTCACCGTGTTAGCCAGGATGGTCTCGATCTCCTGACTTCGTGATCCGCCCGTCTCAGCCTCCCAAAGTGCTGGGATTACAGGCTTGAGCCACCGCGCCCAGCCCGCTAATTTGTTACATATCAATAGCTCACTAATACACTGGCCCAATATGATTACACACAGAAACTAAAGAGAATAACATCATAGCCAGATATAAACACCACAACCAAAAATTTTATCTCATGTTCCTTATTTAGGATGGTTTATTTTTATTATTAGAAAATATATAAATCAAGAATAAACAAATTGATGTAGAGATAATTACATATATGGCTTAGATATCATTTTCTTCATCACGGCAAAACTCATCTGCTTGGATTTTAAGGTCTTTTTTAATCTGGTCCTGTCTTACCTGTTTAACCTTATTTTCTACCACTTTTTAGCAGAATCTAGGGTCTAGCCTGGTTTCATCCTAGACCAGGAAGACAATGCAGTCATCCCCCTTCTCCACAGGGGATGTGTTTCAGGACTACCAGCAGATGCCTGAAACTTCAGATAGTACTGAATCCTATGTGTGCTCTATTCTCCTGTGCATATGTACTGAATCCTATGTGTGCTCTATTCTTCCTGTGCGTACGTACTGAATCCTATGTGTGCTCTATTCTTCTGTGCATACATGCTTAAAATGATGTTTAAATTTATAAATTAGGGACAGGAAGAGATGCATGACAACAGCTAATAATAAAGTAGAACAACTATAACAGTATCAGGTGGCAAAAGTTACTCACCTGTGGTCTCTCTTTCTAAATATCTTATTGTACTGAACCATGGGTTACTGACACCCCAGCAAGGGAAGCCCCAGATAAGGGGGTACTACTGTTTGCGACATAATGTTCTCACTTCTTCATTCCCCTGGTATAAAATTTGAATTCTCCTTTAAGGCCCTGTTCTGATGTCATCTTGCCTACCTTAGTTGGGGCTCCCTTCTTTTGAGTGAATTACCAAATATTGTACTTGTTTCAAATCTGGCTAATTTATATGCCATTTATTTAATATATATTTTGCTTCCTTTTGAAGATGATGAATTTCTAAAATGCAAGGATTCCAAGACCAGCTAGCTCAGCACTGAATATATTTTATTGACATAATGAAATTCTGATGAATTGAGAGAGGCATTATGATCAACAAAAAAGTTATACCATATAGTGCATAATAATTTATCAACAGCTTTCGCAAACACTATCTAATTTAACTCTCAAAGAAATTCATGTGTCTAGGACATTGTTATAAGCTAAATTGGGCTCCCCCAATTCATATATTAAAACCCTAACCCGGCCGGGCGCTGTGGCTCAAGCCTGTCATCCCAGCACTTTGGGAGGCCGAGACGGGCGGATCACGAGGTCAGGAGATCGAGACCATCCTGGCTAACACGGTGAAACTCCGTCTCTACTAAAAGTACAAAAAAAAAAAACTAGCCGGGAGAGATGGCGGCGCCTGTAGTCCCAGCTACTCGGGAGGCTGAGGCAGGAGAATGGCAGGAGCCCGGGAGGCAGAGCTTGCAGTGAGCCGAGATCCGGCCACTGCACTCCAGCCCGGGCGACAAAGCGAGACTCTGTCTCAAAAAAAAAAAAAAAAAAAAAACAACCCTAACCCACAGTACCTCAGAATGTGACTGTACTGTACTGGAAATAGGATATACACAGCATCTTTAGAAAGATAATAAAGTTTAAATGAGGTCATATAGTAGGCTCTAATCCAATATGATTGGTTTCCTTTTAACAACGGGAGATCAGGACACAGATGTACTCAGAGAAAGACCAGGCGAGGACCCACCAAGAAAGTGGCCATTCACAAGTCAAGGGAAGAGACCTCAGAGAGACAAACCCAGCTGGCATCTGCATCTCAGACTCCAACTTCCAGAACTGGGAGACAAGAAATCCCTGTTGTTGAAGCCCCCTGGTTTGTGGTACTTTGCTGTAGTAGCCCTAGGGACCTAATCTTTCTTGCCACAGAGATGGGGTAATGGGGTCGAGGGCCTCATTGTTGATGAGCTGGGCTGGGACTGGAGTCTGGAACTCTGACCCATTGTGCAGGTCTCCGGCAACCTCAGCATATTGCTTTTTACAAATAAAGGTATTTGAGTATGTTTCCCCTTATTTTATGGTCTTGACTTTATGTTAAACAGTTTCACCTTGTAAATCTTTTAAAACAGTTAATCACGTCAGGTGGGACCAAGCATAAAACCTCATTAACTGCTTTTTTAATTATAATGAATGAATAAGATTTACGGAAAACACATTCTGGAGTTATCTCTAAGGACAGTAAAGGTAAAAATGTATCACCTGTATGCATTTTTTCATCTAGAAAATGTACACAGGCCAGGCATGGTGGTTCATGTCTATAATTCCAGCACTTTGGGAGGCAGAGGTGGGCAGATCACAAAGTCAGGAATTCGAGACCAGCCTGACCAACATGGTGAAACCCCATCTCTACTAAAAATACAAAAATTAGCTGGCGTGGTGACACGTGCCTGTAATCCCAGCTACTCAGGAGGCTGAGGCAGGAGAATTGCTTGAACCTAGGAGGCGGAGGTTGCAGCGAGCTGAGATTGTGCCACTGCACTCCAGCCTGGGCAATAGAGCAAGACTCCGTGTCAGAAAAAAAAAAAAAAAAAATCACGTGATTTTCCTCACGTCTTCCATTTTGCTCCTTAGCACTACTCATCATTCTCACATGGATTTATAAGAAGTAATTGTATTTGGAACATTAAGAAGATGGTGAGGTTATAAGAAATTAAATGACATGGTGTCTGGCATTTGCTTCAGTGTGGGGAGGTGCATGAATTAATGCTCAAATTGGATGATAAATATGTAGAATTTACTTTGCTATTGTGTATTATTTGTAATAAGTGTTTTTTTTTTTTTTCTAAGTGGAAGACAATTTTTAAAACTCTCCAAAAAATTGGGCTGTGTGTGGTGGCTCCTGCCTGTAATCCCAGCACTTTGGGAGGCTGAGATAGGTGGATCACTTGAGGTCAGGAGTTTGAGACCAGCCTGGCCAGCATGGTAAGACCCCATGTCTACCAAAAAATACAAAAATTCACTGGGTATGGTGGTGCATGCCTGTAGTCCCAGCTACTTGGGAAGCTGAGGTGGGAGAATTGCTTGAACCCAGGAAGTAAAGGCTGCAGTGAGCTGAGAATGCACCACTGCACTCTAGCCTGGGTGACAGAGTGAGACCCTGCTCAAATAAATAAATAAACTCTCCAAAAGTTGTCTATGCAGTTGCTGACTTCAGTATTTGACAGGTTCAGTACAAATTTCCTGGTGGACACAAATTCATAGAATTATCTATGAGTCTTCCATGATATTGCATAACTTATAAACATAAATATTGACATTTGTGGAAGATACGGTCATCTCCTGTAGCAAAAGGCCAATGTGCTTACTGTCCAGTACAAAGTATATGAACTCTCTAAGCTCAGGGTTGCTCTTCCACAGTACAACCCAGTGCACGTATGGATGTTGCTGGCTCTGTTTATGCCATCCTGTGGAACTTGGGAAATGACACAAAAATAATAACATTACTCTGGATACTGCTATTGCTGTGAGTAAAAATCTTTCTTTTGTCTTTGACCCATTAATCTCATGCCTGCTGCCACTATCCATAAAATGGGCAGGCTAACTTGTTTGCTTGCAAATGTAATAAAATCTCAGAGTCTTTTCAGTTCTTGACAGTGCTTCTGACAAATATTACTATGCAAATATTAGAAATAAATATTGAATTTATATTAACCTTTCAAATAACTTTTCAAAACTTTTGATGATAAACTTGGCTCTGTGCACTTAAATTTTATTTCAAGATTTTTGCTGAAAATGTCCATGTTTCAATTTCTGGTAAAAGCAGTTTAATTTTGATCACCTGAAATTCTTGTCACTTTCAACAAGAAACTTTTTTCATGCAAGTCAATGGCAGACTTTTCAAAATAGTGTATTATAGTCATTTAAAAATGTCTAAGTGTTAAAATTACATTGTAGAAATGGAAATGTATTTAAAATTCAAGAAAACTTTCAAATAAAGTACTTTGAAATAATGAAGAATTTATTTATAGAAAGTACAACCCAGCTTGGATACTACTTAATGGGCTCATTATCTGTAAATTGGCAGCAGTGTCTGATTTAAAGACCAAAGCACCCTCCTCATCTCCCTCTTCTCTTCAAAATTCATGGGGCTGCCTGTTTCACATCTTGAACACCAGGAATACAGACATGTCTGGCAGTCCCACAGCTGTTTGTCTGCAAAAGGCAGCAGTGTTTTCCATGGTCCAGTGCTGAAACAGGTGGAGTGGAATGGGGAGGTAAGAGTTCCTCCCTAGCTGCACTCAGTTCTTGGTATTCTGCTTGACCGAAGAGAGGGGGCCGTGACAAGTTTTCTCAACTTAGATATAACTCACTTGTTGACTTTTGCTAGACACCTCCATCAGGCTACCCAGAGGGCGAAAGGGATCACTATTTAAAGGCACATGTGTAATCCATTTACAGAACACTCCCTTTAAAGTTTCTCATTAGCTATATGAATAAAAATTGATCTAGGAAAAGTCAATCCAAATTTTTAGGATCTTAATTCACTATCCCCTTCTCAAAGGAAAACACACTTTACTGATAGATCATTGTGAAGCCTCTGCCTCCATTGAAGCCTCAAATAGTTCATCTAAGCTGTCACAACCACCCCTTGCCTTTTCTCCACCTTTTGATGCACCTGGATCCCCTCAAAGGCTGACATTCAGAATCCTCTGACACGCACACCCTCACCTGTGGCTGATGTCATGCACCAAGGCTTGTCCACCTGGTCATGTTCCTGTCTCAGCCTGCCCTCTGCCTTCGGACTTGAGTCTTAGTGTACTCTTCCTATAGCCATGTCCTGGATGTGTTCTTGTTTCTGCTTCCATTTCCTCTCCTATCAGCTTTCATTTGATAATAATCTTTTAGACTCTTCATGCTTAGCAGAAGGTTTAGGAACATCGCTAATACTGATGGGATTGTTTCTTACATTGATGACAGGACTAGTAAAAGCAAGGTAAAAGGAAAGCAGAACCAAAGTCAATCCATCAGAGACAATGTCCAAATCAACTGTCAAAATAAAAAGGCACATATGGAGAAAAACAGATCTGGGGATATAGAGAAGCAGAAACCAGAGAGAGTTGGAATAGAGAGTCATGGGATTGCACAGTTGGAGGGGTTACTGTTAAATAGGAGAGTAGACTGGGACTTGAGGATGGATGGCTGACAGCCTCTGGCATTGACTTCCAAGTGGCTCTGGGACATTTGGAGCACAATAGGGAAGGGTTCCCTGTGTTTCAAAGGCTAAGAAAGGGACAGGCAATTTCCTGCTTCTTGACCTACAACTTAAGGAGAGCTAAAACTTATTCCTGCAACTTGAGAGCAGACATTTTTCTTCCTATTTGCAGTTTGTAAAAAATATCCCTTTGTCATTCACTCATAAATTCATTTGTTTACCAAAAATCTGTTAAACAGATAATAAATGACAGCCACTTAGGTTACAGTGGTGACTTGGATAAAGTCTGTGTCTTTAGAGAGTTTCTAGTCTAATGAGATGTACAAGGAGATTCACAATTTCCATTTAAAATAATGTGTTGAGAAATTATACTGAACTTGAGATAAATTGATAAGAGAAAATGTTTGCACTAAAAGCATTCTTAGTTATATTAGTTATCTATGCTTTAATAATTGCTGAGTAATAATTGACTCTGAAACTTAATGACTTTAATTAGTATATATTTAGCTCATGAGCCTGTAGATTGGTGGTTTAGACTGGTTTCAGCTGGTGGTACTTCTGCTCTCAGCTTGTCTCACTCACATCTGTGGCTGATCCAAGGTGGCCTTAATTGGATTGATTCCATGTGTCTCTTATTCTCCAGTGATCTAGCCTAGGTATGTAGTCTGAGCCATGGCGATGGCAGAAGAAGTGAGAAAGATTCAACACACTGAGCTTTTCAAGCCTCTGTTTGCACCACTTTGCTAAACACCATCAGCCAGGACATGCGGCCAAGCCAAGAGTGACAGTGGGAGGACCCTACAAAGTTATACAGCAAAGCGTATTAAATTGGGGCCATTGAAGCAATCAGTGTACCCCACCATCCTGGGAGACAGCAGGCCACTGTCTTGTTTCTCTCATCAGCTCCCCGAATGGAGAGACCTTTTCATTTACGCTATCAATGAATAAGATACTTTAAAATTTCCCAACAAAACAGTTACAGGTGTAGAAACCTGAAATAGTTTGGCTCTGTGTCCCCACCCAAATCTCATGTTGAATTGTAATCCCCAGTGTTGGGGGAGGGACCTGGTGGGAGGTGATTGGATCATGGGGGTGGGTTTACCCCTTGTTGTTCTTGTGATAGAGGTCTCGCGAGATTTGCTTGTTTAAAAGTGTGTGGCAATTCCCCCTTTTGCACTCGCTCTCTCCTGCTCCACCCTGGTGGGACGTGTTTGCTTCTCTTTTGCCTTCTGCTATGATTGTAAGTTCCTGAGGCCTCCCAGCCCTGCTTCCTGTACAGCCTGCAGAACTGTAAGTCAATCAAACCTCTTTTCTTTATAAATTACCCAGTCTCAAGTAGTTGTTTATAGCAATGCGAGAACGGGCTAATACAGGACCTAAGTTTCACTCTTTATTCAGCAAAGCCTAGGATGTATCGTTTAAGCTGCAGTGTCTTCCTGGAAGTTCTGATAATCAACCGTTTCTTGCAGACATCCCCTTTGCCACACGACTGAACTCAGCTGCATATCACAAGGGGTGGAACAAGGGCTTTTACTGGGCAAGCGGGATGGAGCAGTGGACAGAAAGGACCCTGCCACCGCTTCCAAACGTCCGCATCACTGACTTATCCCATACTATCTTTGAATCATGCAAGGCACTGATAAGAAACAGATTCTTGCCACCCTAGGAGAATTAGCACAACTGCTTCTCTGCAACCAAGAAAAGACCACTGCCATGACAACACCACACTAAATGGGTCTCCTGGAAAGCAGGGAGCCCTTTATTGTCAGTCTGCAGATACCACAATTAGCTCAAATGAGATAGAGACAGGGCCATGGAATTGCAGATAGGTCTTTTGTCATTTGCGGAGAGGCTAAGCTGACTAATTATCTGTGAAAGAGCAAAGGTAGTGCCTGCTCCCTCCTAGAATCAAAACCACATCCATCCTTGAAGAATAAGCACCTCCGCTGCAACTGTTCAGTAGTGTCATTATCCATCTCAGCCCTACTGCATATTTTCGATTGCTTAAAAAAAATTAGTTTATTCAGAGACTCATTTTCTCTATGTATGTAAATTCAATCAAATTAACCCATGATTCTTACAAATGTCTTTTTATAATCAGGTAAGTAAACTGAACTGACTGAACTGAATTACCTAAAGGAAAGTATATGTTTTTTTTCTTTCTCGGTTTTTAAAAAGAAGGCAGATTAATGCAATTAGGGAAAAATCTATTGCTAATATATAACTTCCATAAGTAGATAGTATAGTAGTTAAGATGACACTATCAGTTGTGTATATTTTGACAAGTTACTTTTCTTTCTAATTCTCATATGGCAGTCTAAAACATGGTGATATTAATTATACTCATGCAGATGGTTATTTTGAGAACTAAGTAAGTTAATGCATGTAAAAAGCTTAACATAATTCCCAAAACATTGCACTGAAAATCACTGTTGTAATTAAAAATCTTCTATGAACTTGATAGTTCTGAGGTTGGAAGTCCCAATCTTTAATTTTAAAAAGATTAAGTATCTCGTCCAAAAAAGTTCTACCAGATTCTGGAGGGATATACAAATGAAAGCAATATATACTTGGCTTTTAAGGAACTTATAAACCAATAGAGGTTGCTGTCACATATTTGGAAAAGAATATAATGAAATAATGTAATGAAACAAAAGCCTGTGGAACTAGACACAAATGAGGGTGGGCATCTGAGAGGAGATGGGCCTTTGAGGTTTCTGGCAGGGAAAAGGGGGATTTTGAATAGTGAAAGGATTCCGGGCAGAATAATACTAAGCAGATTTAGGGAAGCTGGAAAAATCAAGGTGCATTTATATTTCAATAACCTACTGAAATGTCAGAGAAATGTATTACATGACATTATTCACATTATGTAATTCACATATAATTCAACAATATTAAATATAAGACCTTAAAGACTATGATGATTTAAGGGTCAACACATACTTCTATGATTGCATAATGTCTTCATTAACATTGAATATTGACCATAGTAAATGAATCCAAACAGCATTTCTTCATTCATTTATTCATTTAATTAACATTTATTTTGTGCTTACCATTTGCCAGGAGCTGCAAGTAGGACTTAGAACGCAAAGCAAGTAAGATTCACACTGAGTTCTCAGGAAGTGAGTAGATGGAGGGGAAAGGTGACTTAACAGGCTGTTGTAGTGCCATGAAGCAGTTTGGCAGGGTTTCTGGAAGAGGTGTCACATGGGCCCGATTGTGCGGGACGACTAAGAATTAGATAAAAGTAATAAAGGAGGGGTCGTTTATATCAGAGGCACTTTTTTCCCACATATTAACCAGAATTTTAATTTATTTTTCTATGTATTGTTTGTTCATATGTTTTGCTAGTTTATATTGTGTTACGTATATATAAAAATGCATACATACACACAGTCAATTTGTAAATACTTTTTTTTTTTTAAGAAGAGTCCCAGGCTTGGCGCAGGGCTCACATCTGTAATCTGCACTTGGGAAGGCCAAGGCAGGTGGATTTCTTGAGCCTAGGAGTTCAAGAGCAACTAGGCAACATGGTGAGACTCTGTCTCTACCAAAAATGCAAAAAAAAAAGAAAAAAAAAAAAAAGCTGAGTGTGGTGGTGCATGCCTGTAGTCCCAGCTACTTGGGAGGCTGAGATAAGAGGATTGCTTGAGCCTGGGAAGTAGAGGTTGCAGTGAGCTGAGATTACACCGCTGCACTTCGGCTGTGGTGAGAGTGAGATCTCATCTCAAAAAAAACAAAAAACAAAAAAAACTATGCCATATTCTCTCATATTAGCTGGAAGTATTTGTTGTTGTGCTTTTCATCTTTTACTGTATATGAGTAAGTAAAGTTAAATTTATCAGTTTTTTTCAAATTTATTTACAAAATGGATGTATAAAGTCATATGTGTTTATCAACAGACAAAAGGATAAACAAACATGATATATATACACAATGGAAAATTATTCAGCCATAAAAAAGAAGGAAATCCTGTCATTTGCCGCAGTGTAGATGGAACCGATGGTCATTATGTTAAGTGAAATAAGCCAGGCACAGAAAGACAAATATGGCACCTTCTCATTCATATATGGGAGCTAAAAAGGTGGATCTCATGGTGATAGAGAGTAGGTTAGTGGTTACCAGAGGTGGGGAAAGGGAAAAATAGGGCAGGGGGTGAAGAAAGGTTGGTTAATGAGTAAAATAATACTGTTAGAAGGGTTAAGATTTAGTGTTAGATAGTTCAGTTGGATGAATAGTTATCTAACTATAACCACTGTTATAGTTAACAATAATCTATGGCATATTTCAAAATAACTAGGAGAAAAAAGGTTGAATGCTTCTAACATAAAGAAAAGATAAAAGTTTGAGATGAAGAATATCTCAATTAACCTGATTTGCTCATTACACATTGTGTGCATGTATCAAGGTATCACATGTAATCAAATATATGTAAACTATGAGGTATCAATAAAAAAGTAGACGTATGCATATTTATCATATACAGCATAATGTTTAGACGTATGTATACTTCAAATGGTTATGTCTAACACATTACCTCACATAGTTGTTTTTTTGTAACAAGAACACTTCAGGTCTACTCCTAGCATTTTTCATGGATACAATCTATTGTCATTAACTACTTACCACGTTGTACAATAGATCTCTTGAACTTATCCTTCCTCTCTAACTGTACTTACATATTCTTTGACCAACATCTCCCCAAACTACTTGTTCAAACCATACCATCCTCTGGTAGCACTTATTTCACTTCATAGCATCCTCCACATTCGTGTTCATCCATGTTAGCAGCAAATGACAGGATCTCCTTTTCTGTGGTTGACTAGTATTCTACTGTGGATATATGCCACATTTTCATTATCTATTCTTACAATGAACACCGAACGTGGATTCCATATCTTGGCTATTGTGAATAGCAGTGCAATAAACATGGGGTACAGATATCTCTTTGACATACTATCAAGATATTGTAATATCCCTTTTTGGGGATATTATACATCTGGTATTTTATTTTAATTAAAGATAAAAATAGTAAGAATTGTTTCTATTTGGCTGTATTAATGGAACCGATCTCTTTCTGACTTGTATTTAATGGTTTTTATTGTATTTGGTGTATGTGTATTTTTTATTTGATTTTGTTGGATTTCGGTACACAGAATTATTTCACCTGCAAATGATAATTTTTCCATGTCATTTCTCATTTTACAATTTCTTTCTTTCCTTCTTGTCTACTTGCTCTGGCTTTCTGAAAAGACTTCTAAGTGCTGATGCTAGCAGTGAGCCTTCCTACCTTGATCTGGTCTGTACAGAACTACTTTTAGCATTTCTCCCCTAAGTAAGATACATGGCTTGATTTTACCATTTTTAAATCAAGTAAAGAAATATTTAACTGTTCCTATTTTATACAATACTTTTCTGTAATCAGGAAGGGTAGTGTAATTTTTCAAATGTTATTTCTTCATCAAATGAAAGGATAATTTTGTTTTATTTAAATTTATAGTTTACCTAATCTTTAATTGCATTCCTGTAATCTGTTTTTTTGTGTAGGCTGTTATTTTTTAAATGTGTGTTGGGTTCCACTTTGTTTTGCAAAAAAATAAAAATTTGATGTTTTCCTTTTTTATGCTATGTTGAGGCTTATTCAGATCTTACTTTGCTCTGGTATGGCTGCCAACTTACAGTAGAAAAAAAATTGCCCCCCTCTGTCCCTTCCCCCTCTCCTCCACGCTGCCAATCTCTCTCCTTCCTTTCAAATCTAGAGCGAGACCCTCTTACTGATAGGCTCTAAAATCTGAAATCATATTTAGGAGAGGATCCTGGAAAATGTAGCTTTCATATTCTTTCTGCAATGGAGACAAGAATTATTCATTTATTTATGAAACGGAGTCTCACTCTGTCCCCCAGACTGGAGTACAATGGCACAATCTCGGCCCACAACAACCTCTGCCTCCTGGGTTCAAGCGACTGTCATGCTTCAGCCATGGGAGTAGCTGGGATTATGTGCACCTGCCACAACACCCATCTAATTTTTGTGTTTTTAGTAGAGACAGAGGTTTCATTATGTTGGCCAGGCTGGTCTCGAACTCCTGACTTCAAGAGATCCCCCTGTCTTGGCCTCCCAAAGTACAGGGATTTTACAGGCACCAGCCACGGTGCCCACCAGGAAACAAGACTTTAGAACATGATGGTGACACCACTGGGGTAGACAAGAGGCAATCTATCAGAGTTGTCAGAGAATCGATTTTTAACTTGACTTCTCTGATATGCCTTATGACCCATTTTAACTTTGAATTTCTAATATATTTATTTTGGTTTTATATCATTACTTCATTTCTTCTTTGTTTTATTTTGACACGCTTTCACTAAATTCCCAGTACATATGTTTGTTTAATTTAATTTATTCTTTTTTTAGTGGTATAGATATTTAGTTTCATGTATTTGACCTGAGTACTGTCTTACCCACATCTTAAATTACTGCCATATAGCCAAATATATGCATCTTCCTCTCCTACTATAAAGACTGTGTGGCTTCCAAATTTCATCATAGTAAAACCAGTTCCTACAAAAGAGATAATGGTAAATATTTTGAGTCTATGCCAGTGGGAGTGTGACTTGAGAAAACCTTTATATATAAAAAATGTTGGCTAGACATATAAAATGCATTTAAAACTTTGATGTGTTTTAACTCAATAATCACACTTACAGTTTATCCTAAGGAGATCATTAGTGATACACAAAAACTTTATGTGCAATGACGTCAATCCCAGTTCTGTTTAAAAACTTGAAAACAGCAAAAATGTCAAACAATAGAGCAGTGGTTAAATATAAGTTTTGGTACATTTATGTGATGGAATATTCTATAGCCAGTTTTTTTACTTTAAAACAAACCATTAAAAGTGACTTTCTTGGAGAATCTTTAAAGACACAGGAAAATTCTTATGATTATATTTTATAGTGTAAACAAACATATCTAGTAGGAGCAATATGTCTTTAATTTTATAAGAGAATCATTTGCAAAATATATGGCAAAATGTTTATAATGATGATTTCTGGGTGGTAGAGATACAGATAACTTATATTTTTAATATTTTTTCCTTCAAATTTTCCATACTATGCATGCATTGCCTTTATAATAATAGAGAAAGAAATGATGAACAATTGTATACTACATGGGAGATAAAGAATCCCAATTTAGGAAGGAGTCTGGGCCTACAGCTTGCCATATAAAAGTGTCTGAAAAGGAGCCTGGTGCTACTTTTGTTCCAGAATATAAATTTTTAAATTTTCTGGATCTCAAGCAGTGATCAAATATTTTAACTTCCAAAATTATCCTCAGCACACACATTTAATTGTTAACAGAAAGTATGCCAAATAAATAGAACATTTCTGGACTCACGTTTATAAGAAAGAGCAGATGCACACGCTTAGAAGCAGGAGAAATGGAGCTGCTATCCTCCTTTATCACTAGCTGGACAGGCTTCTCTAACATGTCCATAGAAAGTATTTAGACATTCACATGGCTTAGATATTTGTCTCCTCCAAATCTCATGTTGAACTGTGATCCCCAGTATTGAAGGTGGGGTCTTAATGGGAGTTGTTTTGATCCTGGGGGTGGATCCCTCATGAATGGCTTGTTGCTATTCTTGCAATAATGAGTGAGTTCTCACTCTATTAGTTCAGGAGAGATCTGATTGTTTAAAAGAGACTGGCACCTCCTTCCTTCTCTCTTGCTCCTTTTCACCATGGGCTATGCCCCCTGTATTAGCCCATTTTCATACTGCTGATAAAGAGATACCCAAGACTGGGCAATTTACAAAGAAAAGAGGATTAATTGAACTTAGAGTTCCACGTGGCTGGGGAAGCCTCATAATCATGGTGGAAGGCAAGTAGGAGCAAGTCATGTCTTACATGGATGGCAGCAAGCAAAGAGAGCTTGTGCAGGAAAACTTCCCTTTATAATAACCAGCAGATCTCGTGAGACTCTCATTAGAACAGCACAGGAAAGACCTGCCCCCATGATTCAATTTCCTCCCACTGGGTTCCTCCCACAACAATTGGGAACTCAAGATGAGATTTGGGTGGGGAAACAGCCAAACCATATCACCTCCCTTCACCTTTCACCATGATTGAAAGCTTCCTGAGGCCCTCACCAGAAGCAGATGCCAGCACCATGCCTATTGTACAGCTTGCAGACGTGTAAGCCCAATAAACCTCTTTTCTTTACAAATTACCCAGTCTCTGGTTTTATAGCATGCAAACCAACTAATGCAGGGACCCAAATTATTGACAGGTAAGTTATAACTATGGGCCCAGGTTAGGGTTGTTAAATCTTTTATTCAAATGAATACTTTTATTCTCATGAATACTATGTACAACACATCACCAACAAAGAGTAAGTCAGTGCTTCTTTAGGATTTAAGTGGGAGGATGGGGTTTCTTTTATATATCTTTTAATGAAGCATTCTGAGCAGAAATAGGCAAAACAAAGACCTATTTTAAAGTCTGTTTTGATTCTGTTTTGGAGACTGTGGGAATTACTGATGTTGTGATTGTCACTGAGATAGTTTCTCTTTTCTTAGCTCTTTCTTTTTGAAATACACATTAAGTGAAAACACCTCATTTCGTCTCCTCACTGTGAGTCCTGGCTGCTGTAGTGTTTAGCGGGAGAAGAGGTAAAATGGCTGAGTAGTTTTAGGTTTGGGAACATTCTGATGCAAGAGAATGGAGACCAGCAATGAGTTGGGTGATCCTAAAAGCAAATGCTAAGAATAGGTCCTAAAGATAGCTCAGCTCATGTCCTCTTTGATCATCTAGTCAGCTCTCAAGATCAATGGTGGCCTTGAGAGGGAGAAAGGGGAAAGCGAGGGAGGGGAAAGCGATTTATTTCATAATCCAATTTCAAATAGAGCAGGCCTTCCCCAACCAACCTATCCAAAGCAGGTCTGTGTTGATAATGTTAAGCTTTCTTTTCTCATCCTGTTCTTTCTCTCTCTCACTCTTTCTCTCTCCCTTCCTTCCTTTATTGCTCTCTTTCTCCCTTCTTTCCTTTTGTTGCTTTCTTGCTTTCCCCCTCCCCCTCGCTTCCCCCCTCCCCCTCGCTTCCCCCTCCCCCTCGCTTCCCCCCTCCCCCTCGCTTCCCCCCTCCCCCTCGCTTCCCCCCTCCCCCTCGCTTCCCCCTCCCCCTCGCTTCCCCCCTCCCCCTCGCTTCCCCCCTCCCCCTCGCTTCCCCCCTCCCCTCGCTTCCCCTTTCTCCCTCGCTTTCCCCTTTCTCCCTCGCTTTCCCCTTTCTCCCTCGCTTTCCCCTTTCTCCCTCGCTTTCCCCTTTCTCCCTCGCTTTCCCCTTTCTCCCTCGCTTCCCCCTTTCTCCCTCGCTTCCCCCTTTCTCCCTCGCTTTCCCCTTTCTCCCTCGCTTTCCCCTTTCTCCCTCGCTTTCCCCTTTCTCCCTCGCTTTCCCCTTTCTCCCTCGCTTTCCCCTTTCTCCCTCTCAAGGCCACCATTGATCTTGAGAGCTGACTAGATGATCAAAGAGGACATGAGCTGAGCTATCTTTAGGAACTATTCTTAGCATTTGCTTTTAGGATCACCCAACTCATTGCTGGTCTCCATTCTCTTGCATCAGAATGTTCCCAAACCTAAAACTACTCAGCCATTTTACCTCTTCTCCGGCTAAACACTACAGCAGCCAGGACTCACAGTGAGGAGACGAAATGAGGTGTTTTCACTTAATGTGTATTTCAAAAAGAAAGAGCTAAGAAAAGAGAAACTATCTCAGTGACAATCACAATGATTTCTGTACTGGATAAACAGCAGTAGAATTTAGCATGAATTTATGGAGGTTAAAGGATCATTTTGTAATGTCTAGGAATCCAGCAATAATCATAACAATACTAGTTTCCATATTTAACTTTCACAGGCATGCTCTGAGGGCTTTACATTTATTAATTCATTTGACTCTCTTAAAAAATTTACAAAATATTAAGTTGCTATTATTTTGCCCATTTTATAGATGAGCAAACTGAGGCACAGATGATTTAAGCCACGTGTACCGGAACACACTGACCTTTGATACTGTAAATGTAGAGCCACAGAGCATGTCCATAACCAGTACATTGCAGCCGAAGGCACACACTTACCAAAACTTTAACGTGTTAATTTGGGATATTTATCTTAAACTATCTCAGGAGCATTATGACATTTATCTAACCCTTGTGCTACCTTACTCTTCTTTCCAAAGAAAGTTGGAAATCTCATGCAATGCTTTTCCTCTGGCTCTCAATTTATTTTGTGTAGTGTCTGCATTTTAGATATATTCTGACAGCTTCATGACTAGTAGTTTAACTTATTTCTTGATTTTAACATGAATCGTGGTTTGAAGTATTTCTTTTGAGTGTTACGCCTATTACAGGTCACACCCAGACCCTTTTCTCTGACAATGAAAGAAAGGACTGAAGGCACAGTGAGAAAGGAAACTCAGAAGTAAATAGGTTGTGCCAATGAGGCGAGCAGGAAGGCAGTGGGGCTAGACTAACTGCCGTCTGTCCTAAATGCCCCTTGATAAAAAGCAGTGGCGCCTGCAGTACTCGCCTCATTCAGGACTGGTGGATTCCCCAGGGCATCAGGAAGGAATTTGTCAGGAAGGAGGGAGCCACAGGGAAGCCCACACATGGCACCATATATTCGAGATCTTCCAGGGTCCTTTGCACTGTGACTTAACACATTTGATTATGATACTAAGTGGAAGTGGCACTAACCAACTTTGAGTTTCCCGTCGATCCTTGAGCTGTAACTAGGCTTTGTGGTTTGGCTTTGCTCAAAGGCGTTACTATTTATTTTCACTCTGAGCTGAATATAGTTAAGTGTTTTGAAAGGTAAAAAATATATATGGTAGGTCTTTATCATACATTATTGATTATCTCTTTAAAATATTACTGAACTGAATTCGTTTTCATCAAGTAAAACAAATTGCACCCTCCTCCAAATGATGTTTGTGTACAAATGTGAAATAATGAAGCTCTATCATTGTGAAACTAGAATCATGGAAAGTGGGTCACTGAAGACCTTTTAAATTGTTCCACATTAAAATTAAATTATCATTAAGTGTAAAACTGCATTGAATTGTAGTATATTATCTGGAGAGAAGATGGGGCCTGACTAATCCAGCAAGTTGATCTTAAGTTTAGAAAGGTCATTACATTTTGATTTTTTTAAAAACGGGTAACTCCCAATATGTAGTTGTATGACTTCTTACATTAAATATACTCTGTGTGGGTGTGGGTGTGTGTTTGTGTGTGTGTGACTAAAGTGTAAAGATTATAGCCTTTCCTCATTCCTCACAAAAATGTTTCAATTGGTTAATTGTAAACTCAATAAATTTCCCCCTCCCCTCGCCTCTCCTCTTTTCTTGAAGGAGACTCGCTCTGTTGCCCAGGCTGGAGTGAAGTGGCATGATCTTGGCTCACTGCAATCTCCGCCTCCTGGGTTGAAGCAATTCTCCTGTCTCAGCCTCCTGAGTAGCTGGGATTACAGGTGTGCACCACCACACCCAGCTAATTTTTGTATTTTTAGTGGAGACGGGGTTTCACCATGTTGGCCAGGCTGGTCTCAACCTCCTGACCGGAGGTGATCCGTCTGCCTCAGCCTCCCAAAGTGCTGGGATTACAGGTGCCATACCCGGCTGCAAACTGAATAAATTTCTAAAGAAAATATGATATATGATCCTTTCTTCTAATCTAGTAATACCCATATTAATAGAGATCCTTCTGAAACCACTCAGAAGCATTGATTTATGACTTTCTAGTTCACTTTCCTTCACTGAACCATTAGTTAGAGTGTGGCGGAATAATAGAAGATTCTACATTCTCCCAAGTTTTGAGTAATCGCCAAGTCCACAGCAATGAGATGGAAAGGGATTAGACTGACTCCTTCCAGACATCAGGGCCTTCTAGAGGAATCAGAAAACCTTTGAGTAGGTCCTGCTTGGGTTCTGCAGATCTGATTCTCTGTTGCCACACATCAGGTATTACTGCCAACATTGTTGGCGTTATCAACACTCTAGTCTTCTTACTAGAGACCCCATGTGTGTCTTGGACCCTGGAAAACTTGGGTTTAACCTGCTGCAAGCATCACAGAGCCAGAAATTCCTACCAAATTAGGACTTGGGAGTTTCATTAGTAAAACTCATATGAGAGACTTAAATGCTTTGCTGAAAAAATACCTTGCTAAAATGAATGTACGCTATACGGTTTTGGTCTACACTATCCATATCACATTATGAAGAAAGGAATTATCGCCAGTTTGGGTTACCTTGATTTTAGAGAACCTATTTTGGTTCTGGTTCCCAGCAATTATTTCCCTTTTCAAGTAATTTGCTCACGGGTAAGTAATTGATCCTCTTCTCCATATTGAGATAAAGTCTAACATCTCACCATATAAGACCAGATTGGCCATTTTATCTTTAATAGTCTTTCATTATTTTGTTTCACAGTAGTTTTTGAAAGAGTGGTTATAAATAACTTAATAATTAGTGGGAGCCAAATCATTTTAATTGTTTACATTTAAAATCTTAAGAAAATATGTACAGAAAATGGCTGTGCAAACATTGTGCTTTCAGCCAAATATAATAACTAACAAATTTATAAATGAAAATGTGCTGCTTTTGCAGTGAAATGAAGAGAAAATGCGCTGATTTTTCAGTGAAAATGAACATGAAGTGGAGTTGAACCCTAGCAGGGAACTTTCACTTTGGTGTTTAGGCCAGAAATCCTGTGAACCTGTTGAAAATATGGGTTCCAAGAAAGAAAGAATAAAAAAACCAAAAAGCTAAGCTCTGAAAATGAGTGCTAACACTTTTGTAAATCTGCCAAGAATCTCAATACAACTGCCAAAGTTTTGATTTTCAGAAAAACACAGTGGAATTACTAACATGCATGCTGTATAAATGACTATTCATTGAATGAATGCTGTAGCTTATATGTGACTGCTTTCCCTGGCTGACTAATATATCAAGCATGGTACTTGTTTTGTGCTCTGAAAAACTTTCTCCATTACCATAGTAACCTCTTACATGTTGGCGGAAGCTGATGTCATTCAAGGTATTATTCATTCTTAGTGGATTGATACTCAGAGTGCTAATAAGTCTCAGAATGATAAAAAGAACTAAGTATACATACTGGTTAAACATTACTTAACCCTTTCACCCCATGGAGTCCCCAGATATCCACTGAGAGCATTGCTGAGAACAGTTTAGAATGCTTTCTGTACTCAAGATGGTTATTTAACAAAAGACACTGTTAAATTATAGCTTACTTTGCTCGGTGTGTTTGCATCATTGTATTCATCTGCTAGAGCTGCCATAACAAAAATGTCACAGACTATGTCGCTTAAATAACAGAAACTTACTTTATCACAGTTCTGGAAGCGAGAAGTCTAAGATTAAGGTTCTGGAAAACTTGGTTCCTGGTGGGGCTCTCTTCCCTGGCTTGCAAACAGCTACCTTCTCACTGTGCCCTAACATGCGAACCAGGAAACGGAGCTGTTATCAAGAACAAGTGGAAAGAAATCTTCAGAGGCAGAAGGGCTCACTGGTCTGTTGAACATCACATAAAATAAGCAGAAAAAGCATTTCTTGGATTTGGCAATTTAGAGATTATTGGTAACCTTGGAAAGTGACATTTTAATAATGTGGGAGAGATGAAACCATATTTCAATTGCTTGAGGAATGCACAGAAAATGAGGTAGGAGATATACAGAGTTTAGTTTCCAAAGAGTAAAAATGGCATACAATGGTAACTTAGGAGTGGTGGCCAGAGACTGGAAGACAATTTCATGGGACATATTTGAGCATATTTACAGGCAGACAGAAAATAGCAAGTGGAAAAGAAGTAGAAGAGACAGAGACCGTCATGGAGCAAGGTCACAGTAAAGGCAAGATGGAACAGATTCTCCAGTAAAGAACAAGGTAACAGTCTCCGAAAGACACAGGATGGAAAGGCAATATGGAGAGTTCTCAAAGAACTAACATCAGAACTACCATTCAAGCCAGCAATGCCATTACTGGGTATCCAGCCAAAGGAAAATAAATCACTGTGTGAAAAAAGATACCTGTACCTGTGTGTTCATCACAGCACTATTCATAAGAGCAAAGTCAGAGAACAAGCCTACATGTCTATCAATGGTTGACTGGATGAAGAAAATGTGGTATCTATACACCACACATATAATGCACCCACAAAAACAATAACATTGTGTCTTTTTCAGCAGGTGGATGGAGGTAGAGGACATTATCTTAAGTAAAATAAGTCTGAAACAGAAAACTAAATACCACCTATTCTTACTTGTAAGTGGGAGCTAAACAGTATGTACACATGGACATAAAGATGAAAATAATAGACACTAGGGTCTCCAGAAAGAGGGAGGGTAGGGGGCGGGGGGTGAGAGTTGATAAATAACCTATCAGGTACAATGTTTACTATTTGAATAACGGTTACAATAGACGCCCAGTCCCCAACAGTATGCAATATATCCACATGATGAATATGCACAAGTACCCCCTGAATCCAAAGTAAAATTAAATTTGAAAAAAGGGTAGGAGCATTGTCAAGAGGCATCTGCTCCATCTAGCCACCGGGACTCCCGTCAAATTGCAGAGGATGTGCCCTGCATGGGGGTGTCTTGCACCTCAGGGAGTTGGACAGGTAAGCTCTATTTGCCAAGCTTTGTGCTTTGGGGTGCTGGTGTATCCCCAAACCGGGGCTTTTAGTAATTTAGATATAATATAATATGATATGATATATAATATAATACAATATAATAAATATATACATTTTAATACAGAAAAGGTACTTTTAAAATCCTCTCAAAGTAAAAGTATGCATGTAATCCTATACACAACAAAATTTTACTTTCTACTTTTAAAAGAATTCCTCTATTGTATCATTTGATCTTCATAACCTCCCTGGCCCAAACCCATATTTTTACTGCTATAATGTTGCAAATTTACAAATGAGGAAAATGAGACTCAGAGAAGTTCAATGATGTCATCAAGGCCACACAGTTACAAAGTGGAAAAACAGAATGAAGCCCACCATCTATTAATATTAAATCTGTAAGTGATATTTTACTATACCAGGTGTAAATAGTACTTAATAGCAATATTTGCTGAAGAGCTTTACACTTCTGTGACTGTCTTTCTATTCCCTTTTCCATTCACATTGGAAGGAGAGGAGAACATTAGGCATGATAAAACAGATTTTGAAATTAAGCCTCATCTAATCTTGAGCACTTTTGTATCCCATAAGAAAAAAAAAATAGGGTCAAGGTATTATTTAGATTACAAAGTACTGCAATGAAAAAAAGTAGTTGTATTAAGTTAGAAGCTGACAGTTTTTGGAAAACATTGAAACTTTAGGCTGAAAGTCATCCAATATCAATTATGGGTGGGGGTGAGAGTCACATTTTGCTTACACTTTGAGCTTAGGTTTTGAGCTTTACTTTTAATCCTTCCAAAAACTGATGACGTAAAGGGAATAAGGTCTTTTCTGTAGTCCCTACAGATGTGTGGTGGTGACGGCACTAAAATGTTTTAAAATTTTCGGGAAATTGGAGAGTAGCCTTTAATTTTCAGGCAGAGCTCTTTCATGATAGTGAATGAATGAAAGAGAAAGTCCTTGGCTCCATGACTCATTCATTCAAAAAAAGAATTGAGCAACAGTTAGGAGCACCAGCCACAGGGCCATAGTAATGAACAAAAGGAACGATGTTCCTGCTTTTATGGAGCTACTTTCTCTTGTGGGAGATGGAAATCCAAAGAGTGAATGGATAATATACCAGGTGAGGATACTCGTCTTGAAATAATACAGCAGGGAAAAGGAGAAACACTGAGCCCGGAATGCTGTTTTAGTAGATGGGCAGGAAGGCCTCTTTGGTAAGTGGCATTTGGAAAGGGATCCAGTGGGAGTGAGGAGATAAACCTTGTGCGTATGGGGGAAGGGCAGAGGGAGAGCTCAAGGGACTGCAGGGAGACCAGCGAAGGAGGGAAGGGGAGGTAGGTGATGAGCATGAGGAGGTCCAGCAATGCTCATGAACGACTCAAAATAGGCAGGAAACATCGGAGAAAATGGGAAACAAGCCCTCATTGGAATTTTAAAAGGATAATTCTAGCTACTGTGTAAAAAAAAAGTACAGTCATGAGGGCAAAAGTGCAGAAATTCCGGTGTAAGGGCTAATCTAACAGCCCGGTTCATAGATGATGATGACTTGATCCGAGATAACAGCAGTGGAGGTGATAAGAAGTTATCGGACTTGGTGTGTAATTTGCAGGTAGACCCAGTCAAATCTGCTCATGGATTATCTGTGCAAAAAAGAAAATGCCCTAGGTTGACTCTAAGGTTTTTGGCCCAAACAAGTGGGAAAAATAGAGTTTCCCTATTTTTGATGGGTAAGACTAGAGGATGACAGAAAATGGCCTTGGACAAACTGGTAACTAAGAAGTAGGTCTGAGATAAACACTTATCACTAAACAAAAGTAGAATTAAATCATAGTATTTAAATTACTGGTAAAATATTAGTGGAGTTTATTAAACACAATATTAGATTAGCCAGGGAACTGCTCTCACAACGTTAGATAACAGACATCATGGAACAGATTGAGTCTTGAAGAAGAGTTCCCATCTCCAGACGTCCCACTATTTTGTTTGTTTGTTTTAATTTAGTTTTTTTTTTTTTTTTTTTTTTTAAACACAGTTGCACTCTTGTTGCCCAGGCTGGAGTGCAGTAGCAAGGTCTTGGCTCCTGGCAACCTCCGCCTCCCAGGCTCAACCAAATCTCCTCCCTCAGCCTCCCAAGTAGTTGGGATTACAGGCATGGGCCACAATGCCCGGCCAATTTTTGTATTTTTAGTAGAGACGGGGCTTCACCGTGTTGACCAGGCTGGTCTCGAACTCCTGACCTCGTGGTCCACCCACCCAAAGTGCTGGGACTACAGGCACGAGCCATCGCGCTGGCCCCCACTATGTTTTTAAATTGCTATTCACAGGAAAAAAAAAAAGTTTCACCTAAATATGAGTGTGCATTCAATTTGTAAACCAAATTTTCTGGCTTAAATTTTAACAGCCATTTAAGAACCAGTTTTAAAGGAAACTTGGGAGCATCATCATATGCCTGCAATACCTAAACATTCTGGCAGAGACTTTCTTCTTGCACTGTGAAGAGCGGCTGTGTCCCTTTCTCCTCCTCTGTGGAGAGCCACTAATCACTCAAACAAGCATCCCCACTTAGATTATGCTTCCTGGGAGCCTCACCTGAAATACGTAAACACATAGACCACCCTACCAAGGGTTTATGCATCGAATTGCCTCAGAAATAAAGCACTGATTTTTCTCGTATGAAATAAAGAGGATAAAAATTCACTTTTGTACTCACCACCGCAGATAGCTACTATTAGCATTGTTGTATGCACTATACATCTTTTCAATGTATAAAAATGTGTATATGATTACATTTCAATACTAGCTATGCAATTCTACATTTGCATTTTCACTAAACAATATAAGCTTGTCCAGCCTTCACTGCCATTACACATTCTTTTCAAACTGAATTGATAAGGGCTGTGTAGAATTCGATGATTTGGACAATTGAAATAGCAATTGGGGTCACCCTACTTCCTAAGCTGTAGATAAGATTGCCTCAAAATCCCCCATATAACAGACTGTAGAAAGTTCAGTGCCCTCACCAGGATTTCTATAAATTACTGGAGATGTTATTTTTCTCACCATCCATCATGGCTTTATGTTCAGGCTTCCATTCAATTAGTTTTCTCTTAGAATCTTCTTACTATCTCACAGAAAATTTCCTTGTCTGTACCAGACTGACCTAGATAGGAATTTTGGGTAATTTCCTTAATAAACATCACAGAAGACATCTGTGTGTGTGACTGAAGGTTTGGCGAGAAGAAGGGGTTTACTTTGCTGCAATGCAGATAATCTAAAAACTAGCATTAGACATCACTCAATCCGTTTTTTGGTTGAGGAATTTTTTAGAGGCTTCTATCTTATACTTTGTTCTCAGCACGTGTCTCCCTCTTTCCCCTGCTCCTCCTTTCCTGCATGTTTGTTCATTTTTCTGCCCCTTTCTTCTCCAGAGCTAAACTGAATTATTCTATTACTTCTAGAAAACAGTGTGGCTTTCAGGAGTGTCTGTCCTTGAGCTGAGTTCTGGCTTTTTGATTCTCTTAGAAGAGAAACTTTCCATTTTCTCCTCTTATTTAGTTACCAGGGGGTAAGAGGTGGAGAGACTGACATTTTTCTATTTACAGAGGGATATCCTATAATTCCTCTAATGTTTGGTATTTTCAATGTTTCCATTTTTTTGCTGATATAAATAATTCTATGATAAATAAAATAATTTAAAATAAAATTATTATTTTAATAATTCTGTGATAAATATCTTTGTGACTAAATTTACATCTATATTTGATGTCTTGTTATTCTAGATGTCTAGAATGACAATTTCTGAAGTCTGGACATTTTCTAAAGCGTGTCATACTTGTTGGCAACTTGTTTCTAGAAAAGCTATACCAATTTTTATTCCTATTAGCAGTGTTTGTGGACACTTGTCTTGTCCACAAGACAAGTGTCTTCCTGGTGGCTATAATTCTTTTTAATTTTTACCTACATGATATTTGAACATATATTCTCACTTTCTAATTTGCATTTCTTTAACTGCTAGTAGAGTTGAATACTTTTTCTGTATGATTGGAAGAAATGTGAATTTATTTTTCTCTCAGTTGGCCCTTAGTCTCCTGGAAGCTCTTTTTAAAAATTTAATTATTTTTCTTAAATTGATTTTTAAGGGCTCTTTGCATATTTAGAGTACTAACCAGTTCCTCGCTAACTGTTTTATTTTTTTAGTCTGTTAAGTGTCCTACAGTTTTAAAACCTGCAGATGCATAAGTGTTCTCAGTAGCACTTTGAGAAGTTCACATTTCCTTTATGCTTCTGCCTTTGAGGTGTTATAAGAAGGCTTCAAGAGGACCCTGAGGAACACAAGTCAGAACCACCAAGCTAAGCCCCTCCCAGTTCCTGACCTATAGAAACAGATAATACATATTTATTATTTTATGCTGCTAAATTTGGAAGCAACTTGTTGTACATCAATAGATAACTAAACAGTGGTTATCTTAAGAAGCCTTTCAACCAAATATTATGTAGAAAGTTACCCTCTATGTTATACTAGTTATTACTTATTTTTAACAGTAGAATGCTTAACCCATTTGTAATGTACTAGTGTGCTATGGTTTGGCTGAGTCCTCACCTAAATCTCATCTCGAATTCCCATGTGCTGTGGGAGGAACCTGTTGGCAGGTAATTGAATCATGGGGGTGGGTCTTCCCTGGGCTGTTTTCATGATAGTGAATAAGTCTCATGAGATCTGGTGGTTTTAAAAATGGAAATTTCCCTGCACAAGCTCTTCTCTTGTCTGCTGCCATGTGAGATCTGGCTTTCACCTTCCACCATTACTGTGAGGCCTGCCCAGCCATATGGAACTGTAAGTCCAATAAACCTCTTTCTTTTGTAAATTGCCCAGTCTCGGGTATGTCTTTATCAGCAGCGTGAAAACGGATTAATATAGCAAACATGAGGAGAATTACATTTAAAAAAAGATATTGTTTCTTTATTTTGTAAAATGAGGATTATGCATCTCTATCTTCATTGTAGGAATTTGCATTGATCAAGAGAAAAGTTATTTGTGAAAATGCTTTCTAATTGTAATTTTGAAACACATATTGTAGTTATATACGATAAAATAACCTTTTACATAAATGCTTGAATTTATACTGTAATAAGCATGCCTTTTTATTTTCTATATTTTTATTTCTTTGACATCTTGGGGTCCTGCAGCCCTGGAAAGACTGCCTCTCTCAGGGGTAGTCACCTGCTGGAGATAGTAACTGACTGATCTGAGAGCAGCTTTCCATATGCAAAACAGCCAATCCAGAGTCTACACCCCACCCATCTCTTTTGTTGGGCTCTCAGACACCATGCCACTAGCTCCCTGCCCTAGGCACCTCAGGGCCAAGTGCTAGACAGTTAGGGACAGCCCCTATACCCAAGAGCCTGCTGAAATTATATCCTAAACCTGTTTCCTCCATCTCAGCCATTCCTTTCTGCAGAAACCACAATAAAGGGCTTTTCCTGTGTTTTCTCCTTGCCCCCTCTCCCCTGTCTGAACCTGGTGCTTCCCTGTGTGCCCCTACATGATGTGCCGCTCCTCTTGGGATCTGCAAGTACAAATCAGGCAGTCATATCATTTAACAAAGGGAGTTCTTTTTTTAAATGCATTAGTAGGTGATTTTGTCATTGTGTGAACATCATAGAGTGTGCCTAA
Source organism: Trachypithecus francoisi (assembly GCF_009764315.1). Taxonomy (NCBI): domain Eukaryota; kingdom Metazoa; phylum Chordata; class Mammalia; order Primates; family Cercopithecidae; genus Trachypithecus; species Trachypithecus francoisi. The sequence goes on along the minus strand of NW_022681463.1, from coordinate 6,810,407 downwards.
ACAAACCTAGATAGTATAACTTACTACACCTAAGCCATGTGGTACACAACTTATTGCCCCTAGGCTACAAACTTATACAACATGTTACTATACTAAATGCTGTAGGAAACTATAACATAATAGTAAGTTTTTGTGTGTCTAAACATATTAATAAAAAAGGTACAGGAAAAATATGGTATTAAATCTCATGGGACCACCACTTTTATGAGATCCTTCATTGATGAAAATATTATGTTGCTCATAGCTGTATTAACTGCATAACTAATCCTCTTTTCAATGAGTCGTCTCCTGATCTGTTGGTATCACCATAGCTGAATATTGATAAACCTATATTTTAAAACATATCTGTGGCTATATATGTGTAACTATAAATATTGCTCTATTACATACGTTTATATATGTGTGTGTGTTGGTGTGTTTGCATTGCTATAAAGGAATACCTGAGATGGGTAGTTTAGTTAAAAATGAGGTTTATTTGCTTCATAGCTATGTAGGCTGTACAAGAAGCATGGTACCAGCATCTGCGTGTGGTGAAGACCTTGGGAAGCTTCCAATCATGGTGGAAAGTGAAGCAGGAAGAGGCACATCACACAGCAAGAAAGACAGCAAGAGAGATGCCACGCTATTTTAAACAACCATCTCTCGCATGAACTCATTATTACAGTGAAGGCACCAAGTCACTCATGAGGGATTCACGGCCATGACCCAAACACATCCCACCAGGCCCCACCTCCATCACTGGGGATCATATTTCAACATGAGATTTGGAAAGGACAAATATACAAACCGTATCATTCTGTCCCCGGCACCCCAAATCTCCTGTTCTTCTCATTTTACAAAATATGATCATCACTTCCAAATAGTCACCAAAAGTCTTAACTTATTCCAGCATGCACTCAAAAGTCTGAAGTCTCATCTGAGACCCCAGGCAAGTTTCTTTCACCTATGCACCTGTAAGACAAAAAGAAAAGTTATTAGCGTTTGTGATACAATGATGGTACATGCACTGGGTAAAAATTTCCATTCCAAAAGTGAGAAATTGGCTACAAGAAAGCATTTTGATCACAACCACTTAACCAGTCTCGAAGAAATCACAAACTTTCCTTCATCTTCCTGTTTTCTTCTGAGACCTGAATACTCTTCCAAACTCTGCGTGTTACCCAGTTCCAAACCGTGTCCACTTCTTCAGGTATCTTCAGAGCAACGCCACACTTTTTGGTAGCCATTTTCTGTGTTAGTCCATTTGCATTGCTATCCAGGAAGACCTATGACTGAGTAATTTTTAAAGAAATGAGGTTTATTTGGTTCACAGTTCTTCAGGCTGTACAAGAAACAGCATTGGCTTCTGCTGAGAACCTCAGGAAGCTTCCAGTCATGGTGGAATGTGAGGAGAGAGCAGGCACATCCCAGGACAGAAGAGGGAGCAAGAGAGATCTCAGGCCCTTTTAAACAACTAGCTGTTATGTGAACTCATTACTGTGGTGAGGACACCAAACCATTGATGAATGATCTGCACTGGTGACCCAAACACATCCCACCCAGCCCCACTTCCAACACTGAGGATGATATTTCAACCTGAGATTTGGAGGGGACAAATATCCAAACCATGTCAATGTGTGTGTATGTGTATATATATTTATAAACTATATAGTTGTTCGCAATTTTAATAAAATTATATTTTGGACAGGGAATTTTGTTATCTTTTTTTGTACCTTCAATCGCCATTATACTTTCTGATCAGATGACCAAATAGCTGAGGAAATAAAAGACAGTTTTTGTAGTACATGATATTTCTGTATAAATCTTCTTTGATGAGGACAGACCTTGTTTGTAAGCTGTGTTTCTTTAATTACATTACTTATGGACATCAAGTGATACTCACCAGATTTACAGTGTGGGCGTTTGAGAGGAGCTTTACTTTTCTGCACTGAAATACCACCTTGCTGTCATTGAATATCATTGCAATTTTTCTCACTAAGATTTACCGTGTTTCTTCTGCTGACAGTTACCAGTCATACCTTTTCAGCTTATCATGAAATAGTGCTTTCACCATCATTACCATCTTTCAACATTTATGGGCATGCAATGTGAGGATGGCACCCTGAAGGGCAGTTTTTTGACTGAAGAGTCAATCAGCCAATATAAAATATTCTTCCTACCATGATGAAGGCAATTTTCTAAAAAAAAAAAAAAAAAAAAAATGACCACAGTGGTAAAACTCAAAAACAGACGATTAAAGAACAAACACATTTTTAAAACCTTGACAAATTGCATTTCTTTCACAAAGAAAAGAAACTACACATAATTATATATTGTCTACCACTCTTGTAACCATATAGAAAATTCTCCTCTTACATAACTTGAATACAGGAAAAAGGAGATGAAATCAAAGTTAGATAAGAGATAAAGAAGGACTGAGATTGTAGTTAAATGGCAGCCAGGAAACAGATGAAGTTGAATGAAATCTAAATGAAGGGTGACAGGAGAGAAATGCACGCAATGCGTGAAGAGCAGCTGCTCCTCCAGCCAATCAACTGGGATGTGGGCTCAGAGCAATAAGCCAAGACCTAGCACAAATCTTACTTACTTTTGGGCTGACAGGGGAGACCACATCCAGAAAGCAGCACCCAGCCACGTTGTGCCATTGCAGGTTTGTCTTGCAGGGAAATGAACTGGAGCTTGTGTAGCAGGAGCTGGGAGATACTTCTGAGCCTTTCTGGGTTACAACTGCACCACTTTGCCAACTCCTGCATTTGCTGATGCACAGCGTCCTGGTATAATAGTGCAAGATAAAGTATCATAGCACTTCTTCTAAGGCAGTGGTGAGATGGTGGAAAGAACTTTCAAATTAGAAAACCAGCCATTAATGTGAATTTGTAATTGCCTTTCCAGCAGCTGAATGGTTCTGAGTACTCACTGACCTCTTTGACTCACTTTTATTGGTAAAATGAGATCAATAATAGCAATTCAATTCATAGCTCACACACTAAACAAGGTTGCTGTGAAATTCTCCAAGGTAACGTTTTATACTGAAATCTGTAAATTGAAAAGAAATTGAGAACTGCACAAACCTACAGAGGGAGAAGCTCCAGAGATCAACTTGGCATTATGCAAAATGCAATGAGAGATGCTGGTGCCTGGTGCCACCCCCCCCAGGTGCCAAATCAGAATCTGTATCTAACAAAATCCCCAGGTGATTTATATGCACATGAAAGGATAAGAAATGATTTTTTAAGTCACCTTGGTGAATGCAAGAAACTCAACTTACTTTTCATACTCAAGGGAGCTCCTTAAGTGAAGTTTATGTACTAGTTGATATGGTTTAGCTCTATGTCCTCACCCAAACCTGGAGGGGGTGATTGGATCACAGGAGCGGTTTCCCCCATGCTGTTGTTCCTCACAAAATCTTCCTACAAGATCTGATGGTTTTATAAGTATTTGGAAGTTCCTGCTTTGCTCTTCTTTCTCCTGATGCCTTGTGATGAAAGTGCCTCCTTTCTGTTCCACCATGATTTTAAGTTTCCTGAGACCTCCCCAGTCATGTGGAACTGTGAATCAATTAAATCTCTTTCCTTTATAAATTACCAGTCTCAGGAAAATTCTTGATAGCAGTGTGAAAATGGACTAATACAATAAATTGGTACCAGGAGTGGGGCAATGCTATAAAGATAACCTGAAAATGTGGGAGCAACTTTGGAACTGAGAAACAGGCAGAGGTTGGAACAGCTTGAAAAGAGACAGATATGGGACAGCTTGGAACTTCCTAGAGAGTTGTTGAATGGCTTTGACCAAAATGCTGGTAATGATGTAAACAATAAAATTCAGGCTGAGATGGTCTCAAATGGAGATAAGGAACTTCGTGGGAACTGGAGCAAAGGTCACTCTTGCTTTGCTTGAGCAAAGAGACTGATGGCATTGTGCCCCTACCCTAGAGATCTATGGAACTTTGAACTCAAGAAAGATGATCTGAAGTTGGAACTTAGGTTTTAAAAGGAAGAAGAGCATAAAAGTTTGGAAAATTTGCAGCCTAATGATAATGATGGAAAAAAAATTTCTGGGAGAAATTCAAGGAGGCTGCAGAAATATGCATAAGTAATGAGGAGCTGAATGTTACTAGCCAAGACAATGGAGAAAAGCTCTCCAGGGCATGTCAGAGATCTTGGTAGCAACCCCTCCCATCAAAGGCCTGAGGCCTAGGAGGAGAAAATGGTTTCATGGGCCAGGCTCAGGGCCCTGCTGCTGTGTGCAGCCTTGAGACTTGGTACCCTGCATCCCAGTCACTCCAACTCCAGCCATGGCCAAAAGGGGACAATGTACAGCTCAAGCCATTTCTTCAGAGGGTGCAAACCACAAGACTTGGCAGCTTCCACATGGTGTTGAGCCTGCAGGTGCACAGAAGTCAAGAATTGAGGTTTGGGAACCTCCACCTAGATTTCATAGAATGTATGGAAACACCTAAATGTCTAGGCAGAAGTCTGTTGCAGGGGGAGAGCCCTCATGGAGAACCTCTGCAAGGGCAGTGTGGGAGGGAAATGGGAGGCTGGGGCCCCCACACCAAATCCCTACTGGGGCACTGCTTAGTGGAGCAGTGAGAAGAAGGTCACCATCTTCCAGAACCCAAAATGGTAGATCCAGCAATAGCATGCACTGTGCACCTGGAAAAGCCATGACCACTCAATGCCAGCCTGTGAAGGAGCTGCCCAAGGCCATGGGAGTCCACTCCTTGCATCAGCATGCCCAGGATGTGAGACATGGAGTCAAAGGAGATTATTTTGGAGCTTTAAGATTTAATGACTGCCACTGGAATTTGCTCTTACATGAGGCCTGTAGCCCCTTTGTTTTGGACAATTTCTCCCATTTGAGATGGGAGCATTTACCCACTGCCTGTACCCCCATTGCATCTAGGAAGTAACTAACTTGCTTTTGATTTTACATGCTCATAAGTGGAAGGGACTTGCCTCGTCTCAGATGAGACTTTGGACCATGGGCTTTTGAGTTAATGCTGAAATGAGTTAAGACTTTGTGGAGACTGTTAGGAAGGCATGATTGGTTTTCAAATGTGAAAAGACATGAGATTTGGGAGGGTTCAAGGCAGAATGACATGGTTTGGCTCTGTGTTTGTCACCCAAACCTCATCTCAAATTCTAATCCTCACATGTCGAGGGGGGACCTGTAATCCCCACGTGTGGGGAGAGGGAGGCAATTGAATCATGGGGGCAGTTTCTCCCATGCTGTTCTAGTGAGTTTTCAAGAGATCTGATGGTTTTTATAAGTGTTTGGAAGTTCTTCTTTGCTCTTCTCTCTCTCTTGCTGCCTTGTGAAGAAGGTGGCTGCTTCCCCTTCTGCCATGACTGTAAGTTTCCTGAGGACTCCCCAGCCATGCGGAGCTATGAGTTGATTAAACCTCTTTCCTTTATAAATTACCCAGTCTCGGGAAAGTTCTTTATAGCAGTGTAATAATGGACAAATACACTAGTTATATCCATCTCAATGCGCTAAGACCTCCTTACCTCTGATCAAAATTCAGAAGAAAAACTTTTCGATGTAAACTAAAAACATAAATGACAGGCTCTGGATAAAAATATAACATCCCAAATTCAGGAGAGTTAAATGAAAATATTATATGCAATCACAAAATCTGAATTTGAGTCCTATATCTCCCTCACCAAATTTAGGAAAGAGCTATGTTCAGTAATCTCAAACATGAAACTGAAGTAATGAAATTAATGGTTTCCAAGAACTTTAAGATTACAAGAACTATTTTATATAGAAGTTATTTTAAGCTATATAGCAATTTACAAATGTTAATTATTTCTGTTTAATTATTTCTTAAAGGGTTTAACATCTTCTACACCAGAGTATCATGATAGGTATAATTAGTTACAATCATTCTGTAAACACTGCCACTTTGACAACCTGGTTATGTGTGCCTGTAAATAAAATGCTTCATTGGAAAATATATTTTGCAGACCAAAATAACAAGAAAAGAATGTGTGCCATTGCCACAGCAAGTGGCACACTCTTATCTTGTGAAAGATGCAAATGTTGAGATATATGTTTACACTCACTTTTACGGTTGATCATTTCTGAAACAACTGTGAGGTCCAAATTTAGTGGCCATTTATGCTTACTATATTTGAAATCAGTCATTTATTATAGATACCAGTTCCTAAGACTGCAATACATATGTATCAATTAATTCTTTCATCTTAGTGTTCTGCCTCCTCTATTTGTCCTTTGCTTTCATTTCTATACCTATTCACCTCTTTCTACAGCTGCTTTTTGAACAACAAAAGTTTTGAACTGTGTAGGTCGACTTATACACAGATAGTTTGCAATCAAATGAAGCTTGAAAATACAGTATTCATGGGATACAAAACCCGCCTCTATCAAGGGCAGACTCTTCAGATACACAGGTTTCACATGGCTGACGTGGGGGCTTGCATATGGACAGATCTTGGTGTACTCAGGGATCCTGGAATCAATCCTGTGTCTAACAAAGGACAACTGCACTTTATATTTCTCCTCGTAAGCTGGATTATATTCTTTCAGAAAGAAAAGAATTAAAAATAGATACTGTGGAATGCTGTTCATAAGCAAATTCTGTTTGAAATGTACATTATACATCTGTGTATATATGATATATATGTACAGGTATAATTTAAATTTTAAGATTCTAAAATGTATTTTATGGTGGAACCAAATTTAAGAATGTTAAGTAATAATCACATATAAAAATTGTACTCAATATTGTTAGAAAGACAAGATGTCATTGTTAAAAATTGCAGTTTTGAACATTGTGTTTTCAGAGACCAAAGATATTTTTGTTTTTACTCTTAGTAATTTTTTTAAAACACAGGAATAAGAACAACCACATGAAAATTTAATGGCTAACATAAACCACTTTGACCTCTAGAGATTTATTTGAATGGTGACTCATTTTTTTAGGCAAATATATTCTGTTACAAAGAAATTTCTAAAATGCCCAGAGGTGATGCATTTAGGCAGTTGATTTGAAACAAAGCAAACAGATTAATTGCAGAGATTTCAACATTAAGATAAATGGAGTTGAAGTGGCAAACTGGCATTCACCTTTAAGATGTAGCTGACTGAAGAGGGATCTGATCTTCCTTGGTAATTCACCTTCTGGTGCCTCCGTCTTCAGGCAGAAGGTGGCCCTCCAAGATTCAGAGGGGTGGGAGTGTTTCCGTGACGAACATCTATTTGCTCTATTCTCTTGACTGAGAATAAACTAGTAAATTATAAAATCAGAAAGGCTGCTCTGGGGAATCTCCATTCTTTATCTGGCTTCCTTCCATCCTTGCATGTTACCTTGTCTCTTCCATTCCCCTTAAGTGTTATCTCATGACTTTGGAGCAAATGGAAAATACATTGTATCATCCTTTAAACAGACTGAAAACTCATTCTGTGTCTTAGGTCAGCTCTGCCTCTCTCAAGCATTTTTATCTTTAAATATTTTCATGTCTATAAAGAAAGAATTTGTTTCTAAAAATTTCAGATAATATAAAAGTTAGATTTTTTTCCTAATAGAGGATGATCTTCTTACTTAAGATAAACTTAAGCCCTGGTCTGACATTGAACCTGCTTCTTTATTTTCCTGGCTCCATAAGGGGGAAGCAGAATCAAAACGTGTGCAACTGACTACGATAGTCCTGGGGCTTTACTTCTTCTTCTGCCTTGAAATGATCCACTCACTTCACTTCTCCACAGATACTTAGTTTCGGAATCAGTTCTCAGAGTGGCCTCTCCTTTATCTGGAGCCTCAGCTTCCCATCTGTGCCATGCGGCAATTATGCTGTCATTTCCCAGCATGCTGTTTCTGCCCTCTCGGCGCCCACAGTTTCTGAGATACATGACATGACCACAGAGACCAGGAACAATAGCCTAAGTGTCTATCACTGTTTGGAGGGCTTGAGAGAAGACTGTGTAGATGCTTGCAGAGAACATCTATGATCATCTAAGACTCTAAGATCAAGGTAGAGGTAGTTTCGGGACAGGAGAAGACACGATATTTAGGAATAAATAGGGCCAGGTGTTGTGGCTCAGACTTGTAATCCCAGCACTTTGGGAGGCCGAGGCAGGCAGATCACGAGGTCAAGAGATCAAGACCAGCCTGGCCAACATGGTGAAACCTAGGCTCTACTAAAAGTATAAAAATTAGCCAGGTATGGTGGTGTGCACCTGTAGTTCCAGCTACTTGGGAGGCTGAGGCAGGAGAATTGCTTGAACCTGGTCGGCGGAGGTTGCAGTGAGCGGAGATCGTGCTGCTGTACTCCAGTCTGGGGGACAGAGTGAGACTCCCTCTCAAAAAAATGAATGAATGAATGAATGAATGAATGAATAAATATCAGCCAGGCATGGTGACAGGTGTCTGTAATCCCAGCTACTGTGGAGGCTGAGGCAGGAGAATCGCTTGAACCCTGGAGGTGGAGGTTGCAGTTAGTCAATATCGCACTATTGCACTTGGGCCTGAGCAGCAAGAGTGAAACTTCACCTCAAAAAAAGAAAAAAGAAAAATATTGAAAACCTTTTTATTTTAATGTCTACTGGTGATAATTTTAAATATAAGACTGCAGCTATTATAAAAATATATCTTATTTAACTTGTTTATAAATGTAAGATTTTTTTAAAACAGAGAAAAATAACTGCTTTGGTTGTTAGAAAACACTGGGGGTGTTTTTTGTTTTTTTGTTTTTTTGTTTTGAGACAGAGTCTTGCTCTGTCACCCAGTCTGGAGTGCAGTGGCCCAATCACAGCTCACTGCAAGCTTCGCCTCCCAGGTTCATGCCATTCTCCTGCCTCAGCCTCCTGGGTAGCTGGGACTATAGGTGCCCACCACCGTGCCCAGCTAATTTTTTGTATTTTTAGTAGAGACAGGGTTTCACCGTGTTAGCCAGGATGGTCTCAATCTCCTGACCTTGTGACCCGTCCTCCTCGGCCTCCCAAAGTGCTGGGATTACAGGTGTGAGCCACCACACCCAGCTAGAAAATACTGTTAATGACAACAATGTAAAACAATGACTTACCTTGCTGATCTAATTAGTACAAAGCATAATAATAATTACATAAATCATTAAATACATCAGATTCAGCTGGCTGAAAGTGTTTATTGCAATGATAAAGTCATATACCATATATCCTCAAGAATTGTGAAATTGTAGTAGAGCTGCATGCTCACTTATCCTAGTTTTCTAACCATACCTGTACAACTATGCAGCTAGCACTAATGAGAAATGGAAAAGCATCTTGCTGTCTAGTCTAAGTTGGCAATAGAAAAACAGTTAAAGTGCTAGTGTCAGACCAGAGATGACACAGAGTTGGAGCTTAAGCAGACAGAATAATGTTGGAGACAGAATCAGTTTCAATATGACGGCATTGATCTAGGGAGGAAGTTTTACTACAAATGAAGACAGGGCTCAGAGACTTAGGCTTGGGAAATGAATTTCATTTTAAATCAGGATGTAAAAAGTCTACTTTTATGAAAAGTTACTGACAACTGGGGGAGTAATTAAACTGGAATCAAAGTCCATATAGCCATAAAGCCTACGTGGGACTAAGCCTAAAGTAATAAGACCCAGGAGACTTGTATGTGGAACACAACAAGGATCCGGGGAGGAAAGGGAGCCAGTGCTGCCTGTGTGAAACACGTCCTAGCTTCAGAGCGCCTGTAATGAAAGTACCATGGGGATATCATGGTCGTAAAAGTTTGATGCTCACACTAGGAAAGTAACCTGACATGTGTTTGATACAGTGAAGACCTGCTCAGTCGTTAACCCTTTGATTCAGCTGAAATAGTTTTTATTTTTATGTAAAAGTATTACACATTTTGTAGCACTGCTAAATTACATTCTTCCGACAATAGAATTTAGCAGAAATATGTTTCCCTCTTTTCTTTTTCTTTTCCTTCTTTCCTCTTTCTCTTTCTTTCCCTCCCTCCCTCTCTTCCTTCCTTCCTTCCTACCTACCTACCTACCTACCTATTCTCTCTCTCTTTTTTTTTCAGAGACAGAGTCTTTCCCTGTCTCCTAGGCTGGAGTGCGGGGCACAATCATAATCTTCTTTCCTTCAGGGGTTTTCAAGACCATTAGTCATTGCTTTATACTGATGATAGAGACTGATATGAGTGAGTGAACAATGATAATTGGTAATTACATTAAAGATAAAACATATTTAAATCAAAGTGAAGCAACTATGCTCTAAAAAGAATATTTTAAAACCAAAAATATTCCAGATCATTCTTATGCTTATGAAATTGTAAATATGAACAAGTCATAGATTTGTAAATAGATTTCACAGCACATATGTGGGCTCAATAACTGCTCCACAATATTTAAAGTTTTCTAAACCACACGTTACTTGTCCATAAGCTTGGCATATACAAATGACATTAGTGTATCCATGGTAATGAAACAAATTAAAGAGATAAATAGCTTAAAATCAGAGTGAAACTGAAAAGGTAAAAAGCATGTATCTGACTGTAAAGCCTGTAAAGTGGTACCCAGTACTTTTGTAAAGAAGCTAAGAGAAATTTTTACAATTTGGGAGAAAATGGAAACTTTACAAATGTTGAAACTTGGGGTTCAGAGAATTTGAAAGTATCTTTTATCTCTTACTCACATATGGCACAGTCTTTGAAATGACTTATTAAAAAAATTCAAAATTGTCTAAACTTTGGGTGGTTGTCTACAATGAAGAAAAATATTAATTTCAGGTTAGTTTGAACTGAAATTTAGAATGCCTCTTAACTGATTATAAGATGATTGTTGAAAATCTTTTTATAAGAGATACACTTGAAGTAATTATTTTTAAACTACATATATGTATATATACATATATATGAATTTCTTTGCTTATTTTGCTTTATAAGAAATTTTCACATTTGAATCAATTTCCCTTATTTCCCTTAATATCTTTGAAATAGCCATGGGTGGTTAGTGATTTTTTAAAGAAATTCTTACAAGTGATTTGATGATAGCATTAAAGAAGACATAAACAAAGGTTTTCACTTCTGGCCATGAAAGAGTTATAGAGAGCAAATTTACTCATTGCCTAAAAAAACTGAAAAGCCAGATGAAATCTATATATCAGCTGTTTTCAAGATGGTGAACATCAGCAGTGAAGTGCAGTGATCCCTGAAAGATGAGGAACAAACAGGATGAGCCCTACGATTACCCAGATTAACCAGTGTATTACTTTGTTCTCTCACCGCTAATAAAGACATACCTGAGATTAGGTAATTTATAAAGGATGAAGGTTTAATTGACTCACAGTTCTGCAGGGCTGGGTAGGCCTGAGAAAACACAATCATGGCAAAAGGGGAAGGAAACACCTCCTTCGCATGGTTGCTGCAAGAAGTGCAGAGCAAAATGGGGGAAATGCCCCTTATAAAACCATCAGGTCTCAGGAGAACTTACTCACTATCATGAGAACAGAGCATGGAGGTAACCCCCATGATTCAGTCACTTCCCACCAAGTCCCTCCCACAACTCGTGGGAATTACGGGAACTACAGTTCAAGATGAGATTTGGGTGGGGACCCAGCTAAACCATATTGCTGGGATTACTGGCCAGGGAAAATTTCCAGATGCAGCAGTACGGTACAGGGCAGGGGAACTCAGGTGGATGTGGGTGGACTACGGAAATGAAGAGATTGGCTAAGAGTCTGAGAATGCCAAGTCAGCTGGAGTTCACAGGCTGAGTGCCAGAGATGAGACAGCTGCACAGAGAGACAACTTCGGATATCTGCAGATGGTCTTCCTCAAGCCTTCACGTTTAATTCAATCAACCCATGCATATGAGGAAAATGTCTGAGGCTGGGAAAAATAACTACTCGAATTATAGTGAAAAATCAGTGAAATTCACCCAGAGCTAGGAATAATGTCTGTTTCCACAGCCAGAGTGGGAAATCTTTTAACTATTGGGGTACTAAGTAGAGTGCTCCTAGGAGTTTTAGTTCAAATATGGATAAGTTAGACCAAGACTAAACATTTTTCTTTTTCAAACTAACATATTAAAAGCAAGACCCCAAAAGATTAATCTACTTTTAAGAAACCTAAGTGTGTCATAGAACAAAGCTCAAGAATATTTATAGGAACATCCAGCAACCAAAAAGGAAAATCACAATATCTAGCATTCAATCAAAAATAACCAGACATGCAAAGAAACAAAAAAGATGCCCATAATCAGAAGACAATCAATCAATTGAAACCAACCAAGATGATAGAGTTTGTAGACAAGTATACACCAAAATAGTTATAAGGGGCCCATCCTCCATGCTTGGTATGGCCACCAGACTCTGGTCCTCTGGGAGTTGATCACTTTTAGAAAGGACAAAGAGGCCTTGTGGAAGAGCTGCAAATCTCTACAACCCTGTTATGAGTCAGTGGATTCTACCAACTATTCGAGAAGATATCCATCCAGGGCCTCCCATCCATGGATTCATTTGTGATAGTACCAGAGTATTTGTTTTTGGAGAAAGAGCTGAAGATGCAAGATACAAGTTCTGTGAGTTATAAGCAAGTTGTTTGTTATGGAAAAAAAAGGAAAATCCCATCCCCCACCATTTTGTTTATCTCTTCGTATGTAAATCAATATAAATTTTCTCTAATGGTAACAATGGCTATTCATTTTGTGGTCTGAAAATAAAGGTGAAGAGTCAAAAATAATATTCCCAGATATTTAAATAACTTATATGAATTGGAGCCACAGGATGCTTCTGGAGTTTTGATTGTAACAGTCCAATGGCTCAAGGGATTGTGCCTTCTCTGAGACATGTGGCCATTCTAGATTATAGCAAGAAAAATTCCATGACAAGAAAGATTCTAGAAGTACTGAAATATATATTAATGATGAAATACGTGATTCTTAGCCGGACGATCTATGGCAATTTGACATTAAGTCTATGTGATGCTTAAAACCACAAATTGAAGGAACACTGCCACTACAATTAAGTTTTTACATAGCCTTTTTAGAGAAAAGAAGAGATGTATATTTTTGGTGGATGGGATCCACATACAGGGAAAAATAATGAGGACTTGCCTCATGATTGTGAATGGCAATATACAAGTTCATTTTCTTACCTGAATCTGGATACAATAAGGTAGGCCACACTAGTATCAGATTCTTGGGAACATTAAACAAATAATCAAGATATAAGAACAACAGCTGACCTTGTGCGATTGCAGGTGGTACAGGTGCTCAATTGTCTTTTTGGGGTGAAAGTGATAGCTACAAAAAAATTGGGAGTAGTCACATATGCAGCAAATATCTTTGCTACTTTGATACTAAGAAACCACTAGCACCATCACAAATTCTACAGATTAAAGCTACTACCAGCACTTATGTCAAGTGGCATAAAGTATCTATAGCTTTTGCAGTTGGATATGTATATGCTGTACTAAATTAAATTGCATCATTAGATTCTCCAGCATCACCACATAGGAAAGGATTCAAAATGCATGCTTACAGACAGGCGGTAATAACATTACACCCCAAAGTGTTCAAGTTTCTCCATTTAAATAATTTAAAATTCCATAATACAGTAAACAGTGAAACAACCGGACATACAGCTGTGAGGGAAAAATCAGTAGACAACAAATTAGATCTCCATACATGGGCAGAAGCCATTTCATTTTTATTTGGTGACTAATGCTTTTAATCATAGCCGTTATAAGATGAATGTGCTAAGGAAAATTGAAATTCATTACACTTCAACAAAAGTTGCCTGAGCTTAAGAAACTTCTGTATGCAGCACTGTTTTGAGCAAACAAATGATGGAAATCCAGTAGATCATGATTCTAGTAACTGGTTGTGGTACACTATTCTCTCTCATGTATTGGGTTGGAGCAAAAGTAATTGTGAAAAAGTAACTGGGGTTTTGCCATTACTTTCAATATAAGGAAATTTAGAATTTTTGCCACTGAATGTAATGGCAAAACCACAGTTATTTTTGCTCCAAGCTATAGTATATATTCTCCACATTTTAAAAGTTCAGTGTTTAAGTCCTTTCTCTAACCTTGTTTCATATAAACAGCAGTCTCTAGTAGCCATTTTTTATTAGATAATATATGTTATACCAGTTTTATTGGCCACCTGATTTTATTCCTTTTAAAATTATTTTTAGTTAGTACAGAGCTTAAGAAATATTTTAAAAGAAGCAAGTTCAGAAGTTTTGCTTTTGAATTTCTATGATTTTCTAAGAATCATGGTAAAATGGAAATTAGTAGTAAATCTTACTGATTCTTGCCAGATCAATATATTTGAATAAATTTATAGTCAATTCATGCAATTTATGTGGCCCTCAGTCTCTTCATTAATAGAATACCTTACATTTATACATTTTCAGAATTATAATTCTGTATTTTTGTGCAATATGAAAATTTCATGAGCTATTAAATTCTTCATAAGTCAAAATTCAAAATTAAAGCCTATGTTCTACTATTGCAGAAAGAAGCATTTTAACAGGGTACAAGTTTTAAAATAGTGCTTTAATTACTTGTAAGATTTTGTAAATGTTTTAAATGTTTCTTTTTCACAGAATTGACTTCCAAATTGTATAAGCTTACTTCCAAAATATAAATACTGTACAATTTACTGAAGCTCCATTACAACCTTGAAGATGTAGCGAGATACCAGCATGCGCTACAGTTAACTTTTCAATCAATTAGAAATGCTGTAATTGGCCGGGCGCGGTGGCTCAAGCCTGTAATCCCAGCACTTTGGGAGGCCGAGACGGGCGGATCACGAGGTCAGGAGATCGAGATCATCCCGGCTAACACGGTGAAACCCCGTCTCTACTAAAAAATACAAAAACTAGCCGGGCGAGGTGGCGGGCGCCTGTAGTCCCAGCTACTCGGGAGGCTGAGGCAGGAGAATGGCGTGAACCCGGGAGGCGGAGCTTGCAGTGAGCTGAGATCCGGCCACTGCACTCCAGCCTGGGCGACAGAGCGAGACTCCGTCTCAAAAAAAAAAAAAGAAATGCTGTAATTTTTCTGCCTATTCAAATCTGGATTGAATGTGTAGACCAATAATTGCAGAATAGACATTTAGAACTAAGAGCTACAGTAATTTCACAGGCACAGGTCTTTATTTTTTACACACATACACTTTTGCCAATTTAGTTTAGCTGAGTAGCTGTGTTCCCACAATTCATGTACCAAAGTGAAACAAAGGTGAATTTGTTTGTGCGGGATTGATATATACAGATGTGGTAGTTACTAATTTAAGATATATAGTATGGCTCACATATAGTTCTTATAAAGAAATTATATTTTTATACCACAGTATTTGTCATTAATATGTTTCATTCATTCTTTTGAAGAAAACATGCAAACGGTTAGGTGCATAATGAATGTTTTCTGAACTCTAAGTGCACTGCCACTGTGTGGTTAGAACACCTTTCTGTGGTTATATCAATGCTAGAGCTTTGAACGTGCACTTTACATGCAGTGTTGACAAAGAGTGTCGTTGAGTTGCTCCTCCAGCATCTCTGAGTGAGTGCTGCATTCTGCCTTTGTTGAACTCACATGTTTTGCCTTTGGTTTATGACGGTTTTTCTAACTGATAAAATTTTAACTTACCTCATTATTATGTTTTAAAATCATTTACATAGATACGTAATCAAATGTGTCTGTAAATACACTGATATACACTAAACAAACACTTCACCAAAGTTAAATTTAAAATAAATGGCAATCAAGTTTGTGCATACTAAATGCTAACCCTTGTCAAGTGCATAGGTGAATTTAGATTACAAATATGAATGTAAAGTTGTAGTAAGCATATGTTTGAGGAAAAATGATTTTAATCACCTATTTTTACTGGAGAAAGACTGAATATGTAATACCTTATTGTCAACATTCATTAGCAATTTTCTTCTTGAAGCATTCCTCTTAACAAGAAGACATTATTTGACTTTAAGCAAAGTATGGAATATGTGTAGGAAGGCACACATTTGTACCCGTTTCATACTTTCAAGTGGTTGATTTACATAGTTTAAATTGCCCTGCAGTTGCAGAGCAGGAGGTGAACATGAAACTGACTCTTACCAATGGCTCAACTTTTCAGACAGAAGGTTTGCATTTCTACGGCAAGGAACCTCCTAAACTAAATAAACACATGTTTTCAGTTTGAGAATTAGCCAACTCTTGTTCATTTTCTGGCTTTTGTGTGTTAACCACCAATCACACTTATTTCTTGCAGAAATGACTAGTGACTTAAAGATATTATTGAGACATCTTTGTGTCTTTGCCATTGTTAGACAGATGGTCTGGTGCAAACAGAGAAGATCAATTAGCTTCTCATGATTTACATATTTTTCTAATAAAGATCCTTTTGTGTAACAAGGAGGCATATGATACAGATAGAATTTCCCATAAGAAGAATTATATTGAGTTAAATTACTTTCTTTATTCTTCCAAATTGGATGAGCATATCAGATGTAGCAAACCTTTTTGTCACTGTGCGCTCTGTGACTTTAGTCAAGGCATAGAATATATGAAACTCTACTGTTGTAATATTCTTACACTTTACATATGCATGAGATAAATGTAAATGGTCTAAACATTTCAATTAGAAGGCAGAGATTGTAAAAATGACTAAAAAAGCAAGACTTAATCATATACTTCTTACAAGAAACATACTTTAAATATACAGACCTAAATCATTTAAAAGTAAGAATAAGAAGATATAAGACATCATGCTATTATGAACTAAATGTTTATGCTCCCTGCCCCCTCCCCCCCCAAAAAAATACATTAAAACCCTAATCCCCAGTGTGATGGTATATGGAGGTGGGGGTCTTTGGAAAGTAATTAAGGTACATTAAATCATGAAGATAGACTTCTAAAGATAGGATTTTTATCCTTATAAAACATAGACAGGATATTTGTTTTTCTCTGCGATCTGAGGTTACAAAAATATGGTTATCTACAAACCGAGAAGAATGTTCCCACCAGACCCCAATCTGTGAGTGCCTTGTTTCTGGACTCTCCAGCTTCCAGCAATGTGAAAAATATTCGTTGCTTAAGCCACCTGGTCTATGACATTGTGTTATAGTAGCCCAAACTGACTAACACATATGCTCACACTACTTTTAAAAAAAAACTGAGTGGCTACATAAATGTGAGAAACAAAAGTAGATTGTTTTATCAAGGAATATTACTAGGAATAAAAGGATCATTTAGTGATAAAGTGATTCATTTATTAAAAGTACATGACATTTCTGGGGGTCAGAGCAAGACAGTGAAATAGAAGCCAACACCATCCTGTGTGCCCCCCTCAGGAACACATTTTAACAACTAACTACACGTAAAAATGCACCATCACAAGAACCAAAAATAAGGGGAGCAATCACAGTACCTGGTTTTAACTTCGTATCTCTAAAAGAGCCACGGGGAGGGTAGGAGAGACAGTCTTGAATTGCCAATGCCACCGCTCCCCATTCCCCAGCAGCAGACATAATACGGGTATCTGTGCGAAAAGAATAAAATTGGAGGAATCACATTACCTGACTTCATATTATACTACAGAGCTATAGAACCAAAGAAGCATGATAATGGCATAAAAACAGACACATATATCAATGGAACAGAATAGAGAACCCACAAACAAATCCATACATCTACAGTGAGAACATTTTTGAGAAAGTTGCCAAGAACATGCACTGGGGAAAGGACAGTCTCTTCAATAATGGTGCTGGAAAAACTGGATATCCAGAAGCAGAAGAAGGAAACTAGACCCCTATGTCTCACCATACACAAAAATCAAAATGGGTTAATGGCTTA
Source organism: Trachypithecus francoisi (assembly GCF_009764315.1). NCBI lineage: Eukaryota > Metazoa > Chordata > Mammalia > Primates > Cercopithecidae > Trachypithecus > Trachypithecus francoisi. The sequence continues at coordinate 6,792,604 of NW_022681463.1, read as the reverse complement.
AATCTAAGACCTCAAACTATGAAACTAATACAAGAAAACATTGGGGAGAACTCTAGGACATTGGACTGGACAAAGATTTTTTGAGTAATATCCACAAGCACAGGCAACCAAAACAAAAAATGGACAAATGGGATGACATCGAGTTAAAAAGCTTCTGCAAACCAAAGGAAATAATCAACAAATGAAGAGATTAGCAACATAATGAAACAAAGTATTTGCAAACTACCTGACAAGGAATTAATAACCAGAATATATAAGGAGCTCAATCAACTATATAGGAGAAGAAACTAATAATCTGAATTAAAAATGGGCAAAATATTTGAATAGACATTTCTCAAAAGAAGACATACAAATGGCAAACAGGCATATGAAAACCAACTCTGCATTATTGATCATCAGAGAAATACAAATCAAAACAATCACACCACTACACTCCAGCCTGGCCGACAGCACAAGAGTCTGTATCAAAAAAAAAAAAAAAAAAGTCATCTTGTGTCTGGAATTAGTGGGTTCTTGGTCTTGCTGACTTCAAGAATGAAGCCGTGGACCCTCGCAGTGAGTGTTACAGTTCTTAAAGATGGTGTGTCCGGACTTCGTTTCTTCTGATGTTCAGATGTATCCAGCGTTTCCTCCTTCTGGTGCATTCGTGGTCTCCCTGACTTCAGGAGTGAAGCTGCAGACCTTCACAGTGAGTGTTAGGGTTCATAAAGGTAGCAGGTCTGGAGTTGTTTGTTCCTCCTGTCCAGAGTTGTTCGGCCCTCCCAGTGGGTTCATGGTCTTGGTAGCTTCAGAAGTGAAGCTGCAGACCTTCGTGGCGAATGTTACAGCTTATAAAGGTGGTGCAGACTTAAAGAGTGAGCAACAGTAAGATTCCTTGCCAAGAGCGAAATAACAAAGCTTCTACAGACCGGAAGAGGACCCCAGTGGGTTACCTGCTTTTATTCCTTTATCTGGCCTCACCTACATCCTGCTGATTGGTCTATTTTACAGAGAGCTGATTGGTCCGTTTTACAGACAGCTGATTGGTCTGTTTTGACAGCGTGCTGATTGGTGCATTTACAATCCATTAGCTAGACGCAAAAGTTCTCCCAGTCCTCACCAGATTCGCTAGACACAGAGCGCTGATTGGTGCATTTACAAACCTTTAGCTAGACACAGAGTGCTGATTGGCGCATTTACGATCCTTTAGCTAGACAGAAAAGTTCTCCAAGTCCTTACCTGTCCCAGAAGCCCAGCCAGCTTCACCTCTCACTGGCACTCCCCACGGAACTTTGTAGCCCAGGCACTCCTGTAGCCCAGAGGGAGCTCGTCCCCTGATCAAGCCCAGCAGGCACCAGCTGGCCACGCTGAGTGTGGGGATCCACTAAGCCCACACCCACCTAGAACCCGCACCAGCCCGCAAGCACCACGCACAGCCCAGGCTCCCACCCGTGCCTCTCTCTCCACACCTCCCCCCAAGCAGAGGGAGCCAGCTCTGACCTTGGCCAGCCCCAGAGAGGGGTCCCCACAGCATAGCGACAGGCTGAAGGTCTCCTGGAGCATGGCCAGAGTGGACACTGAGGCTGAGGAGGTGCTGAGAGTGAGCGAGGGTTGCTAGCATGTCATCACCTCTCAATTCTCCCTCTAAACAGGACACCTTAACTGCTATGGGGAATTTGGCCAATGACCACTCTAGCTACTTCCTGCTGGATAGGGGCGAAGAAAGGGCCTTGCAATTGTAGTGTCCTCCAGAGGGGAACTCTTGAGGCCAGTTGAAGGGCCAGCAGGTCGGTCCAGGGTCCTCGGTAGAAGTTGTTAGTTGAGCTCATTTGGGGTTCCATTTGTAAGACCACATGTAGCTTGATGGCTTCGATTCTAGAGGAAACAAATTTGACAAGAAGGTTAAAGATACAGGGCCTAAAGGTGAGTAACAGCAAGGTGGCTTCCACGGGACCTAGAAAGCGGAGAAGCCATGTTGCCCAACTCCAGAGGTTGGTATAAGAGTTTGAAATGTGTTGTCTGATTTCAGAAGCCTTTTCCTGTAAATGCCGGGTGGCATCTCATACTGTCCTTGACTGGTTAGTGTAAAAGCAACACTCTTCCCCTAAGAAGGTGCAGAGTCCTCCTTTCTCAGCAGTGAAGAGGTCCAGGCCTCAGCGGTTTTGGAGAGTCACTGCTGCTGAAGAGTCTATTTGGGATTGTAGAGTAAGGATAGATTTCGTTATTTCTTGCAAACTGTCTGAGAAAGCCTTTGAGAGTGTGTGGTGGTAGGATAATGCATGTTACACTGTTAACTTTCAGCAAACTTTAGTTTTGTTGAAAACTTTGTAAGTTTGGGATTTCAATTATTCTTTGCTATTAGTAAGACCTCATTCAGTCTATATTAACTTAAAATTGGTATAGATGGCTCTTTCTTGGTTCTGTAAGCACTTTAAGGTTTGGCTGAGTGCAAACAGCTCATATGTTTGAGTAGACCAATTATTAGGCAATTGTAATATGTATTGTGTCTTTTTCTTTAATCGCCTGGGAGGAACCATCTATCGTCCTGTCCTGAAGGGAGTTCCTCCTATGTCTGGTCAGACTTTCAGATTTAGATCCTCTGTTAGGAAATCTGCTGTGTTAAGGATTTCTGATAGGAAGGCTACGGGTTGTCAGTGGTCTCAGTGCTTTCGGGCTATGCCCTTGTTTACACTGACAACAAGGTAATATAGGAGTGTTATAGGGTTACAGAGAAGACTTTCAATTATCAATTACAGGTTTTTAATTTACCCTGGCCTTTAAAGGAATAGAGTACACTGTTTTTTCTTTACTACTTCTATCTCCTTCTTTCTCTCTCTTTGACTTTCTGTCTCTCTGTCTCTTCCTCTATCCTTCTCTTTGACTTCCTCTCTCTCTCTCTCTCTCTCTCTCTGACTTTCTGTCTCTTTCTCTCTTTTCTTTCTGCTGGTCCTTCCTTGCCTCTGTCAGCCACTTATGCTGTTGCTCTCCCCTCTCCTCCTTTTTGATGGCTTCGGCAGTGTAAGACTGCCACCTCCTTGGTTTTTTGCACTGCGTGCAATTCTATGATTTCCTTGTATTTGATGGGAGGTTCTCCCAGAGGTTAGGAACTCCCTTTCTTTCCATATTGCAGCATGGGCATGTAGGATTAAATACACTTGCTATCTGTATACACATTTATTCTTTTTCCTTTTCCTAGTCCTAAGGCTCAGATAAGTGCCACTAGTTCTGCTAACTGGGTGCTGGTCCTTGTGGGAGAGGCTTACTTTCAGGTATGGTTGCATCACTAACTATGCATAACCTGCCCTTCGTATCTCATTCTCTACAAATGAACTTCCATTGGTATATAGGTTAAGGTCAGGATTTGCTGAGGGGACTTCTAAGAGATCATCTTGGGCGGCATAAGTCTGGACTATAATTTGTTGGCAGTCGTACTCAATTGGTTCCCTGTCCTCTGGGAGAAAAGCAGCAGGGTTGAGGACCATGCACGTACGTATTTGAAGCACCGATCCCTTAAGGAGTAGTGCCTGGTATCTAAGTAGGCAGTTGTCTGATAGCCATAAATTTCCTTTGGCACCTAGTATGCCATTTACATCATGAGTAGTCCAGAGAGTGAGATCCTTTCCTTGTATTATTTTGATAGCCTCTGACACTAAGATGGCCACTGCCGCAACTACCCGTAAACAATGAGGCCAGCCTTTTACTACTACATCAATTTCCTTACTTAGGTGTGCCACTGGTTATGGGGTTGTCCTGCGAGTCTGAATAAGGCTCTAAGAGCTATCCCTGCTCTCTCTGTGATACATAAAGAGAAGTTTTGTCCTGTGGGAAGGCTTAAGGCTGGAGCTTGAATTTGTTCCTTCCAATGTCTAGACTTCAGGGCTGATTTCCTCCTCAAGCAGGGGACAACAAATGGGTACCTTGTTCCCCATATTCGTGTAGATAATAGCTCCAGCTTTGGCTAATATATCCCTCCTTAATAAGAGTGTAGGACTTTCAGGCATAACAAGGAAGGCATGTGAAAAGAGCAAAGTCTCCTAATTACAACTGAGGATGTGGGAGAAATACCTGGTTACAGGCTGTCCCAGGATTCCTCAGATGGTAACGGACCTTGAGGACAGTCATCCAGGACAGGAGATTAACGCTGAGAAGGCTGCGCCAGGGTGCAGGAAGAAGTCAATTTCCTGACCCTCAATGGTTAAGCGTACCCAGGGCTCAGTGAGGGTGACGACATGAGCTGGCACTTGCCCCAGACACCCTCAGTCCTGTTGTTGGATCATCTGGTTGGGGGCTTCTGACCCAGAGAACCTTCGTCCTCTGGGGCAGTGCACCTTCCAGTGATTGCCTCAGCATAGCGGACATGGACGAGGGGGCGGCTTGTTTCTCGTTGGACAATCTTTTAAGTGTCCTTGTAAACCACACTGATAACAAGCCCTACCGGGTGATTGGCCTGCTCCATTTTCTGTCCTCTGTGAACCACCAAGGTTCGTTTGTCTGAGGGCCATGACTAAGGCTGAGGCCTTTCTCTGATCTCACTTTTCCTTTTGGGCCTATTACTGTTGGTCCCTATTAAAGAACACCAAGGTTACTAGGTTTAATAATGTCTCCAGATTTTGTTCAGGGCCCAGGGCTTGCTTTTGGAGCTTTCTCCTGATATCTGCGGCTGATTGGGTAATAAACTTATATTTTAGGGTCAATTGACCCTTGAGTGATTCGGGTGACAGGGGAGTATATTTTCTTAAGGCCTCCTGTAGCTGCTCGAGGAAGGCAGAAGGATTTTCTTCCTTTCCCTGAGTTATGATGGACATCACTGAATAATTCATGGGCTTTTTCCTAATTCTCCTTAGTCCTTCTAGAACACAGGTCAACAGATGTTTATGATTTCAGTCCCCATGATCTGAGTCAAGGTCCCAGTGGGGATCCATACTGGGGATGGCTTGCTGACCAGCAGGGAATTTATCCCTTTCTTCGGCTTCATTCTATTATTTACTTGACTAAGATACCAGGTATCTCCAAACTCTTGGGCTGCAGCTAAAGCTGCATTCTTTTCATTAAAGGCCAGGGTTTGATCTAACAGTAGCATGACATCTCTCCAAGCAAGGTCGAAGGTTTGCCGTAGACCCTGTAGGACATCTATGTACCTATCAGGATCATCTGAAAACTTCCCCAGGTCTGCCTTGATCTGCTTTAAATCAGAGAGGGAGAAGGGGACACGTACCCGGGTTGGGCCAAATTCCCCTCCCCCTACAACTTGAAGGGGTCATAAACAATAGCCCAGGGGTTTTTGTGGTGCTTTGGAGATTTCTTTGCTTATTTCCTTCTGGGCATGAGAGATTAGAGGAGGCTTATCATTAATAGGAAAGGGAGCTATAGGGAGGCTAAGATACAGGGGTGAGCTGAGAGGTTCTCCTGTGGGATGTAAATTGTAAGCTTTGTATAGTTATGTGTTCTCCTTCAATGAAAATAAAGCTTAGACATAAGGTATTTCACTCCATTTGCCTTCCCTCTTACAGAAAAGGTCAAGCTACAGGATGGTATTGTAATTTATACTTCCTTTGGGTGGCCATTTTTCCCCATCAGAGAGAGAATATTGGGGCCAAACCGTAGTGCAGAAAAAATGAGCTGCCTCTTTTTCAGGGTTTGTGGGTCAAATTGGTCTTAATGGCTTAGGATGCATTTCAAGGGTGAGCCTGTTGATGCCTGCGCGTTTCCCATCGCTTGGCGATAGGCGATAGTCTCACTGCTTGGCGATAGGTGAAAGTCCCTTCGTGGTCGCCAAAATGTGAGTGGACGTCGAGGCTGAGGAGGTGCCAAGAGCAAGCGAAGGCTGCTAGCACATTGTCACCTCTCAATCTCACCGCAGTTAAAGTGGCTTTTATCCCAAAGACAGGCGGTAGCAAATACTACAAGGATGTAGAGAAAAGGGAACTTTCATACACTGTTGGTGGGAATGTAAATTAGTACAACCACTATGGAGAACAGTTTGGAAATTCCTCCAAAACTGAAAATAATGCTACCACATGATCCAGCAACCCCACTGTTGTGTGTATACCCGAAAGAAAGAAAAGCAGTATGTCAAAGACATGTCTGCATTCTCATGTTTGTTGCATCACTGTTTGCAATAGCCGAGATTTGGAAGCAACCTAAGTAGCCTTCAACAGATGAATAAAGAAAATGGTGAATAGACACAAAGAAGTACTATTCAGCCATAAAAAAAGAATGTGATCCTGTCATTTGCAGCAACACTGGAGTTCATTATGTTAAATGAAAGAAGTCAGGCAAAGACAAACTTTGGATCTTCCCTTTTATCAAAGTGGGAAGCTAAAAACCGAAACGGCCGGGCGCGGTGGCTCAAGCCTGTAATCCCAGCACTTTGGGAGGCCGAGACGGGCGGATCACGAGGTCAGCAGATCGAGACCATCCTGGCTAACACGGTGAAACCCCGTCTCTACTAAAAATACAAAAACTAGCCGGGCGAGGTGGCGGCGCCTGTAGTCCCAGCTACTCGGGAGGCTGAGACAGGAGAATGGCGTGAACCCAGGAGGCGGAGCTTGCAGTGAGCTGAGATCCGGCCACTGCACTCCAGCCTGGGCGGCAGAGCAAGACTCCATCTCAAAAAAAAAAAAAAAAACCGAAACAACTGAACCCATGCAGATAGAGAGTAGAAAGGTGGCTGCATAGTATTCCATGGTGTATATGTGCCACATTTTCTTAATCCAGTCTGTCACAGATGGACATTTGGGTTGATTCCAAGTCTTTGCTATTGTGAATAGTGCCGCAATAAACATACGTGTGCATGTGTCTTTGTAGTAGAGTAATTTATAATCCTTTGGGTATATACCCAGTAGTGGGATGGCTGGGTCATATGGTACATCTAGTTCTAGATCCTTGAGGAATCGCCATACTGTTTTCCATAATGGTTGAACTAGTTTACAATCCCACCAACAGTGTAAAAGTGTTCCTATTTCTCCACATCCTCTCCAACACCTGTTGTTTCCTGACTTCTTAATGATTGCCATTCTAACTGGTGTGAGATGGTATCTCATTGTAGTTTTGATTTGCATTTCTCTGATGGCGAGTGATGATGAGCATTTTTTCATGTGTCTGTTGGCTGTATGGATGTCTTCTTTTGAGAAATGTCTGTTCATATCCTTTCCCCACTTTTTGATGGGGTTGTTTGTTTTTTTCTTGTATATTTGTTTGAGTTCTTTGTAGATTCTGGATATTAGCCCTTTGTCAGATGAGTAGGTTGCAAAAATTTTTTCCCATTCTGTAGGTTGCCTGTTCACTCTGATGGTAGTTTCTTTAGCTGTGCAAAAGCTCTTTAGTTTAATTAGATCCCATGTGTCAATTTTTGCTTTTGCTGCCGTTGCTTTTGGTGTTTTAGACATGAAGTCCTTGCCCATGCCTATGTCCTGAATGGTACTACCTAGATTTTCTTCTAGGGTTTTTATGGTATTAGGTCTAACATTTAAGTCTCTAATCCATCTTGAATTAATTTTCGTATAAGGGGTAAGGAAAGGATCCAGTTTCAGCTTTCTACTTACGGCTAGCCAATTTTCCCAGCACCATTTATTAAATAGGGAATCCTTTCCCCATTTCTTGTTTCTCTCAGGTTTGTCAAAGATCAGATGGCTGTAGATGTGTGGTATTATTTCTGAGGACTCTGTTCTGTTCCATTGGTCTATATCTCTGTTGTGGTACCAGTACCATGCTGTTTTGGTTACTGTAGCCTTGTAGTATAGTTTGAAGTCAGGTAGCGTGACGCCTCCAGCTTTGTCCTTTTGACTTAGGATTGTCTTGGCAATGCGGGCTCTTTTTTGGTTCCATATGAACTTTAAAGCCGTTTTTTCCAATTCTGTGAAGAAAGTCATTGGTAGCTTGATGGGGATGGCATTGAATCTATAAATCACCTTGGGCAGTATGGCCATTTTCACGATATTGATTCTTCCTATCCATGAGCATGGTATGATGAGTTTGCATCCTTTGTAGGGACATGGATGCAGCTGGAAACCATCATTCTTAGCAAACTATCACAAGAAGAGAAAACCAAACACCGCATGTTCTCACTCATAGGTGGGAACTGAACAATGAGATCACTTGGACTCGGGAAGGGGAACATCACACACTGGGGCCTATCATGGGGAGGGGGGAGGAGGGAGGGATTGCATTGGGGAGTTATACATGATATAAACGTCATGCACATGTACCCTAGAACTTAAAGTATAATAAAAAATATATATATATATATTTTATTTTATTTTATTTTATTTTATTTTATTTGAGAAAGAGTCTTGCTCTGTTGCCCAAACTGGAGTGCAGTGGCACAAAATTTGTAGAACTTGAGTGGAAAATCCTAAATAAGAATACCACAGAGGAAAGCCCAAAATTCTGCATTTGAAAGACATTTGCATGCAGAATAGGGGTCCCTCTTTGAGTTTTCATCTTTTGGGGGGATTTTTCTCCTCAATAACAAAAAAAAAAAAAAAAAAAAAAAAAAAAAAAAAAAAAAGAAAGGTGGCTACAAGAGGCTGGGAAAGATCGTAGGTAGGTTGTGGGGAGTGGGGTTAATGTGTACAAAATAATAATTAGAAAGAATGAATAAGATCTAGTATTTGATAGAACAATAAGGTGACTAAAGTCAACAATAACTTGATTGTACATTTTAAAATAACTTAAAAAGTATAATAGGATTATTTGTAACACAAAAGATCGATGCTTGAAGGGATGAATACCGTATCTTCATGATGTGATTATTACACATTGCATGCCTGTATCAAAGTAACTCATGTACCCCATAAATATGTATACCTACTATGTATCCACAAAATTAAATATTAAATTTAAAATTTACAAAGGAAGTATGTAACAATTTAAAATATGTACTGAAAAGAGAAATTCTCAATACAAAAGTAGAAACTGATAGCATTACAAGGAGGAATATAAAAATTCACAATTACAGCTGGAGATTTCGACACCCCATTTTCATTTTTAATTGATAAAATTGACAATAGGTATATAAAGGCCTTTAATAATTCTATCAACCATCAACACAATTAACATTTGTAGTAACTCCACCTATAAACAGCAGAATGTGCATTTTCTTTAAGTGCATTTGTCATATGGTTTGGCTCTGTGTCCCCACGCAAATCTCACCTTGAATTGTAATAATCCCTGCGTGTCAAAGGACAAGGTGGAGATAATTGAATCTTGGGGGTGGTTTCTGCCATGCCTTTCTCGTGATAGTGAGTTCGCACAAGATCCGATGTTTTTACAAGGGGCCTCCTCATTTGCTCCGCTCTCATTCTCTCTCCTGCCACCCTTTGAAGAGGTGCCTTCTGCCGTGATTGTAAATTTCTTGAGCCCTTCCAGCCATGCAGAATTGTGAGTCCATTAAACCTCGATTAAACCTCTTTTCTTTATAACTTATCCAGGCTTGGGTATTTCTTCATAGCAGCTGTGAGAAGGAACCAATACAGTAAATTGGTACCAGTAGAGTGGGGCACTGCTGTAAAGATTCCTGAAAATGTGGAAGAAACCTATATATATACACACACATATATATAAACACATATGTATATACACGCATATATATGTCTCTATATGCAGAATAGATTATATATGTATATGCAGAATAGATATATATATGCAGAACAGATTATGAGTGTAATAAAATACATACAAATAATTCACTTTACACATGTTTCCATTAGATGAACTTAATACTTTCTCTTTCCAAAGGTGATAAAAACTTCAACTCAGAATGTTGTTACATCCATCTTCTCTGAGGTTTCTATTTCAGGTAATCCTCTTTTACCACAATATACCTCATATGGCTGCCAAAGCTGGATAATACATGCTTCTGTCCTAGTAAAAAAATGACTATTTCAGAATTTGCTGTCTTCATGTAAACAGAGAAATTACCAATGACAAACGAGCATTCATATCTCACTTTAAAAAGAAAAATTACCTTTGGGAACTGAACCAATATTAACATTCTTAATAATACATTGCCCATATGCTTACATTGCATAATGGCTTTTTCAAACCTCATCAGTTTCAATTGTATATTTCAGCCCACTGTAATCACTGCCTGTAACAGAAAGAACTAGAATGCAAACATGATTTCTACTTATGACTTTTGCTATTTTCTTTCCTTGTTTTTGTCTTATAGTGTCATCTGCTAATACAGAAACAGATATATAATATAAACATATATCCAATATATAACCCATAATTGAGAAACAGGCACTGTAGCAATATAAAGCCTGAACTCTCCTGCTGACCACATTAGTATTTTATCAGGCACCTCTACTGTTTGATGTCTGTAGAGCTGTAAACGTTGGTTACCAGAGCTTAACTTCTGGTGAGCTAAATATGTGCAAGCTTCTTCTTCTATACAAATCTTACAATGTAAAGAGAAACAGAATGATTTCAAATATTATGCAACACAACAAACATAAAAATGTGTAATATGGCCAGGCACAGTGGCTCATGTCGGTAATCCCAGCACTTTGCGAAGCCCAGGTGGGTGGATCACGTGAGGTCAGGAGTTGAAAACCAGCCTCACCAACACGGCAAAACTTCATCTCTACTAAAAATACAATATTAGCCAGGCGTGGTGGTGGGCGCCTGTAATTCTAGCTACTCAGGAGGCTGAGGCAGGAGAATTGCTTGAACCTGGGAGGCAGAGGCTGCAGTGAGCCAAGATCACGCCAATGCACTCCAGTCTGGGCGACAGAGTGAGACTCTGTCTCAAAAAAAAAAAAAAAAGAGTAATATCTTCATACCACATTTATACACATTTATATTTCTCTGGCACTAAATGCATAAAATGCCAGGAAAACAATAAGGTGCTGAAATAATTGTTTTAGTTTTAATTCATAGTCAATCTTGTTAGCCTTCATTATTTTATTATGATTTTGTAAATTATTATTATTATTTATACTTTAAGTTCTAGGGTACATGTGCACAACATGCAGGTTTGTTACATATGTATGCATGTGCCATGTTGGTGTACTGCACCAGTTAACTCATTATTTACATTAGGTGTAACTCCTAATGCTATCCCTCCCCTCTCCCCCCACCCCACGACAGGTCACAGTGTGTGATGTTCCCCACCGTGTGTCCAAGTGATCTCATTGTTCAATTCCCACCTATGAGTGAGAACACGCAGTGTTTGGTTTTCTGTCCTTGTGATAGTTTGCTCAGAATGATGGCTTCCAGCTTCATCCATGTTCCTACAAAGGACATGAACTCATCCTTTTGTATGGCTGCATAGTATTCCATGGTGTACATGTGCCACATAAAAACCCTAGAAGAAAACCTAGGCAATATCATTCAGGCCATAGGCATGGGCAAGGACTTCATGACTAAAACACCAAAAGCAATGGCAACAAAAGCCAAAATTGACAAATGGGATCTAATTAAACTAAAGAGCTTCTGCACAGCAAAAGAAACTACCATCAGAGTGAATAGGCAACCTACCGAATGGGAGAAAATTTTTAATTTACCCATTGTAAATTATTTTAATAAAAACTAACTCTGACTTAGACTCCATTACATTATATATGGAAAACATCATCATATAATTTCATATTTAAGTTCAATTAATTAGTTTAATTAATCCCATCTTAAAAATCACAGAATATATTTCAAATCACTTAAGATGTGAAATATAAATGGCAATTAAAAAGTGGTATCTGAAGTCATTATATCATCCATACTTGAAAATGCAGCCTTATAACGTCACCTAAGTGTGAAGTTCGAATTTCATGCAGAAAACTAACTATAGTCTCTATTTTTCATATATTCATTTATCATACAATTTATCCAGACATATCCAATAATTAATATGGTAGTAAACTCATTTGAAGAAACAGTTATTGAGTGTGTACTACATTCAAGACCCTCTGCTATTATGTATATATGTACATGTATACATACACATTATGTGATTATATATAATTACAGTATATATATGCATTATATAATCGCATTATGATAAAATTACACTATATATACATTACATAGATTATATATCATATATATCAATGTGTACAATATGTATATATATAATCACCTATACAGTCATTCACTGCATAAGGATGTTTGGGTCAACAACTGACCGCATGTAGGAAGGTGATCCGTAAGATTATAATACCATGTTTCTATTGTACTTTTTTTACATTTACATATGTTTAGATATGCAAATACTTACCATCGTGTTATAATTGCCTATGGTATTTGGCATAGGAACCTGCTTTACAAGTTTGTAGCCTAAGAGCAATAGGTTATGCATCATATGTCCTGTGTGGGGGGGGGTGGCGGGGGGGCAGGAGTCTCCTCCTGTCGCCCGGGGCTGGAGTGCAGTGGCGCGATCTCGGATTTCCACTCATTGCAACCTCCGCCTCCAGGACTCTAGTAATTCTCCTACCTCAGCCTCTTGAGTAGCTAGGACCACAGGCCGTGCCACCACACCCAGTTAATTTTTTGTACTTTTGGTAGAGACGGGGTCTTGCCATGTTGCCCAGGCTGGTCTTGAACTCCTGAGCTCAGGAGATCCCCCCGCTTTGGCCACCCAAAGTGCTGGGATTACAGATGTGAGCCACCGCACCCCGCCTGTAGCACATGTCCTAGGTGTGGAGTAGCCTACACCACTGAATTCTTTGTAGGTCCATCCACCCTATGATGTTCGCACAGTCACACAATCGCCTAAGGACACATTTCTCAAAGCTACCCCTCATTTCTCAGAGCGTACCCCTCTGGTAAAGCAACGTGTGACTGCATGTCTCCATTAACCCCAGAATTAATACAGCAAATAGCCCTCCTGGAGAAATGCGGACAGGAAACATGTTTACACAGCCACCCAAGAACAAAATTGGGGACTGGGGTAAGCCTTCCATTTCATCACACTGAATGCACTGGAATTGTCTAACAATTGCGAAGGCGCAGTCCCCTGGAGGCAGGCTTATTCTAGCACATGTTCTCTGGTCCAAGGCTGAAGTTGATTTTTGGAGCCCAATTCAGAAGGCTCTTGAATTACCAGAGAGGGCGAAAGACTGTTATGGCCTCTGTAGCTTTAAAAGGGGTCACTCATTTCATCTGGTAACCACTACCACAGTCCCCGCAATGGCCTTTGTTCTGTTCGGACTGCCCAGGGGGACCTCGGCTGCAGGTCACAGCTCTGGGCACTCCCTTCCCCTCCAGCTCCCGGGATCTTGCTGAAGTGGAGACAGAAAAGTTTCAGGAGTGAGCTACGTTCTTAGAATTGTAGCAGAGAGAGAGGCGGGAGAGCGGAGAGGATCCGCGGGCAGGAGCGGAGAGAGGCGCGGTCTCCAGGCACGCGCGGGGGAGCATGGAAAGGAGGGCGCCGGAGACTCGGGGGGCTGCCCGGGCGGGAATTAGAAGCCAGGCGGGTTCAGCGTCCTGGGCGCGGCAGGAAAGTGACCCGCAGAGCGAGGCGCGGAGCCCCAGGAACTGGAGCCCAGCCCCACGACCCGCGCTGCGGCGGGCACTACGCGGGGGGCGCGCGGGGAGGGGAGAGGCGGGGCCGGCGGGGACTGTGTCGCCGCCGACGCCGCGGCTGCGGGTCGCAGAGGCGGGCAGAGAGAGCCGCCACCGAGCGGGTGGCGGAGCCGTCCCCAGCCTCCAGCCGGCCTGGCTGCGCGCATCTGCGCCGGCCCCGGGCACAGGGGCAACTGCCGACCCCTCACCCGCTGCGCGGGGCTGGTCTCCGAGCCGAGTCCCGGCCATCGCTGCGTTGCCCGGTCCCCGGCTCCCGCGGACCCTTCTCCGGCAGGTAGGGGCGTCGGCGGGGCGCTGCGCGCGGTCCCAGCGCGGAGAACGCGGCGGGGCAGCCTCTCCGAGTCTGGAGGTCGGCGGGGCGCAGAGACTGTTCTGCGCGGCCGGGCTGGGGACTCCGGGAGGGTGGCGGCGGTCGGACCTGAGGCGCTGGGTCTCCACCCCGAGTTCCCGCACGGTGAGGACTGGACGCGCCTGGGGGGCGTGGAGAGGAGGCTGGTCGGTCCCTTCCTGGGAAAGGAGTCGCGGGCACTTCCCAACCGCTAGGATGCGTAAGCCCAGGAGGCTGGGAGTAGAAGCCTTCTGAACTCTGGACCTACCCCAGAAGGAGGGGGCGAAACTGGCCATTTCGAGGGACGCGGAAGCCCCGTTGCTAAGGGAGATGGGGGAAGCGGCGTGGTCACCTACACAACCGCTCCCAGGCGCGGTGGGGGCTCTGCTTCCTCCTCCTCTGTTTCTTTGGGGATGGAAAAGAGAGCAGAACAAAGATGTAGGGTGAAGGAGGGCTCCCCAGCTGTTACCTCTTCCGCGGATCCCGCTGACCCCTCTGCGCGACCCGCTGGGCAGTGTCAGCTCCATTGTCTCAGAGGCCCGCGGCCAAGTGAGGGGCCGGTCTCACCGGGGGGCGCCAAGCCTCAGCGCACCACCCCGTCTTCCCTGGCTGCAGAAAACCACTAGGCCGGTGCAAGTGCTCCGTTTAATTGGTCCCTAGTACGCCCCCGAAAGGAAATGGAGACGATTTCCATCAAGTTCTTTTAGTATTTCTGTCATTTACAGAAAAGCTACTCACATGTGGCTCAGATGTCTGTGTGGGGGTTGTGAGCCAGGGCATTAAAATTGGGTGTGAACCGTTTGCCACTCAGAAGAATTATTAGCCATTGGAGGAGGAGCGGTTTCTCTTGCTAAGCAGGGTCAAGTGAAACTTGGCTGCTCTGAATCGGCCAGAGGAGTCAATGAGCAGAGGGCTGGCCTGCGGCTTCCAAAGGCAGAAGCGCAGGGGAAGCCCGGAGCCTCTTCTGAGTAGTGGCTTTCTCTGCGAATCTCACGCAGTCTCTGGAGTCTGTGTTGGAATGAAGGTTAAAGCATTTACAACACGCGTTTGCCATGTGTTCTTAGGAGTATTTCTGACGCTCCTGCGGTCTATCCATGCATCTCCCAGTGCTTTTCACTTAGAATCTAGAGGAAGAACAAGGGATCCCAAACTCGTCAATGAGATCCTGAGATCAAAGCCACATGACTGAGGAGGGGCCAACCACAGATCCACTGGGACAACCAGCTTTTTTCTTGTGGGATTATTGCATAGCTACCAGAATAAATTACACTTTCCTCTTAGTATTTTTAATTTGTAGAAGCCTTGAAGGCAATTTGTCATCTGTGGATTAAGAGTGCTCTAAAACATGTCTATTGGTCTGTTTGAAGTTATTTTAGTTTGTTAATATTATAGAAGCATATGTGACATATACTTAACACTATCACGTGATTAACTTTTGTAAGCATATGAGGTTTACATTTGATGGACGTTTTGAAAACAGTATACACAGCAATGCATTACAGATAGCATATGTTCCAGGGACCATACTACTTGCTATAAAAATCATCCAGAGTGTGATATTTATTTACTGAAGGAAAAATATATTTAACCAATACAATTTTATCTAGAGGGCAGAATGCTATGGTTGGGTTTATCTGTGTACTATGAGAATTGGGAGGGGAAATTTAATAAAGTAAAATGATTTGTTTAGTATACATTAAAATAGCTAAAATATTTTGCACATGCAATTAATACTGTAAAGGTTTCTGCCCCTCTCCTCCACCCCCCTGGCCTGAGAATGCTTGAAGATACAAGCCCCACCTGCTGCTGTGCTGGGTCATGAATGTAATCTGTGGGTAAGTTAGTTGCCTGTGGATAAAGGAGAGTGTACACTGTATACAAGTTGGCTGCAGAACCCCAATGTTCTTGAAGGAGACTGAATAAAAATAGAAATATTGCCTTCTCCTTGAGAAATCAGAAAATAAAATCTGTTGGGTAAAGCCACAATCATACATAGAGTCATATATGATCCAAATATATAGGTATATGTGTGTATCTCTATGTGTGTACATAACTTGCAGATCTGAAATGTGTTAAAACATTTGCATAAGTGAGAAGAGATACGGCATTGGAACTGTGATATCTGAAAATGATACTTTAAGCTTGTGCTCAGCTGAGTACCTCAAAAATGCATCTGCCCCTTCCAGATCTCATCACCAGGGCAAATCCAGGCCAATGAAAACACAGGTTCATAGAATGAGAAAATGCTGGGGTAGAACGGTACTTTCAAAATGTTCTGTTCAAGCTTGCTCTAGTCCAAATGAAGGCAAAGAGATCCAGAAGACTTAGGTAATTTTGTTTTCAAGATCACAAAGCTAGATATTGGCAAGGATGCTGGGTCTTGCTGTTTTCACCAGGCTGGGGTGGTAGATGTGTAGGGAGAGAGAGTGATTTGATTACTTTCTCCCGAGAAAAGGGCTGGCCAGTGAAACCTGCCGCAGACGTATTGCCTCTCTCTCCTCTCCTTACTCCCTTCCTGTGTGGTTCTCTGCCCACCAACCTTTCTTCTACATTCTGCTCTGTACTAGAAATAACACATTTTCTTTAAGATTTCCAGACAGCAAAGAGTGAGCATGTGAGGAGAACAAGAAAAACTTACTGAGATTAAAATGCATCCAGTTTAACCAGTTGGTCTTTAAAAATTTTTAAAGCCAGGCAGTATGAGCAGATGATTTTCACCTGAATTCCACTGAGGCAAGGACACAGTCCTAGAAGGAGAAATGTCATTACTCTTAGCAACTGAAAAGCTCACAGTAACAATACCTTACCTGTCCCAAAGTTGCTTTTCCGTTTAATATCTCATTTGATCCTCACAAGTGCCCTGTCTAGACATAGGGCAGGCATACTCATTCCACATTGCCAATTTCCTATGACTGAATTCTGGTCCTTCTCCTTCTCACAGATGTCCCCAGGCAAAATTAGGGCCTCCTCTGGGGCTGCGATAGATGTGGGTGATTACCACCCTGTAACATCTGTTATCTTAATTTAAGTCTATTTTCATCTTTGTATCCTAATAGCCTGCCCTGGATGTGCTATTTAGTAAGGATTCAGTCAATGCTTTCAGAGCATTGTTGACTCATGAGTTAATTGAGATCAAACATTTATACTCTACTTGCCTGTTTTAAGCGTGGGCTTTTTTTTTTTTTTTTTCCAAGAGAATGTGCTAAATAATTTCCAGACAATGTAAAATTATAAAAATGTATTAACAATTGTGTAGTGACATTTCCTGAAAATGAGTAGTCGTTCAAGTATGCAGGACCCTGACTTTGAGGACTGTAAACTTCTAAGGACTGACGAGGTGTGCTCCTTGGGATGCCAACTCTAGATTTTCTGCAGGTGCCCAATAAGAAGTAGATTCCCCGGCCTGTCCCAGGCCTGCGGAATCAGAATCTGGGGCCGGGATCACAGCCTTCCTCTGAGTCATTTACAGGAGCACACTGCGTTTGAGAACACAGTGGATGGTCTTTCAAAAATGTACATTGGGCACACCCCCAACCCCCATTTAGCTAGAGCCACTTCTCTTTCCCATTTATGTAGGAATCTGCAAAGATTTTCTTACTTTGTTAGTTTTATGTTATTATAATAACTAGGAAGATGTGACCATAAACCAGGCCACCAATTCCAAGGACGTTTAGGTTTACATTCTCAACTGTGACTAAAAGTAAACATGGATGAAATATTGGTAAACTCTAAGTGGTAGGATCAAATCAACTCATTTCTTGTATATCCCACACAGGATTACAATTCTTTGTATGTAATTATGTTTTTTAAAATAACTATGTTAAGTGACTTGTTCTTTATAATTTCTGCGATGTGCTTATTTCTGTGGTCAGAGAAGCCTGGGCACAGGCAGTCTCGGTTCCCTCCCTCCACTTCATGGAAGTCCACTCCTGAGCTCTCCTCAGCCTGGCTTCTCTGACCCTCTCCCTGGCACGGCCCCTCTCTCGCTCAGCTCCGGTGGCCCCTCCCTTCCATTCTTTCCTGTGGTCTCAAGTGTCTCCCACACCTCCTGGTGGGTGCCTGTGCCTGGGATCCACATCTGCATCTCCAGTCCTGACCTGGAGGTTCCATACCACACCTGACTCCTCACATCCACACTGGAATCCTAATCTCGATTGTTCTCTCTAGGCAGGCCTCTGTTATTCCTGTTGATTCCTGGGCTTTTTTGTTGTGTTGTGTTTTTTGTTTTGTTTTTTTTTTTTTTTGAGACGGAGTCTTTCTCTGTCACCCTGGCTGGAGTGCAGTGGTGTGATCTCGTCTCACTACAACCTCTGCCTCCCGGGTTCAAGCGATTCTCCTGCCTCAGCCTCCCAAGTAGCTGGGATTACAGGTGCCCGCCACCATGCCCAGCTAATTTTTGTATTTTTAGTAGAGATGGGGTTTCACTGTATGGGTCGGGCTGGTCTCAAACTCCTGTCCTCGTGATCCGCTTGCCTTGGCCTCCCAAAGTGCCGGGATTACAAGCGTGAGCCGCCTCGCCCGGACTTGATTACTGTTTGTTGTTTTGTTTCCTGCTGTTTTCCTTCTTCTTCTTTTCCCTCCCCCATATCCCATTTTCCATTAGTCATCAAGTCTTTACAATGTGTCTTACAAATATGACTGAGATAAGTCTTCTTTATTCTGGCCTTTTAGGACTGCCCTGGATCCAATCTTCATCATGCCCTGTCAGGGCTAAGGGACTAGGCCCTAATTCATCTTCCTGCTCCAGTCTTACAGTTGCCAGAGTGATTTATCTTAAATGCAAATTTAGCCATGAAACCCTCTGGCTTAAAAGACTTGAATGATTTCCTATCATCTGCAGCATAAAGTGCCTGCTCCTGCCCACGACAGACACCTTCTTGACCCATTCCCTGCCCAGCTCCAGACTCCTCTGACCCCTCTCCCAACTCACATCCCTGTGTTTCACAACACCGAGGTGCTTGTTCTCTACGTGGAACTTAGCATTTCTGAATACACTGACTTTATTCATCCCCCGGAACACTGGGCATGAGCTGCTTCTAGCTTTGTTCAGCTGGAATCAAATCCGGATCATCTTCCCCCAAACACCCCACTTCATAGAGGTCCCTCTTCTGCCTCTTCTGCTGCCTGCCCATCTTCGCTGTTAACCCTTAGTGTATTGCACTTGCTGAAAGGACGGACTTTCCCCGGCACTGTGGTTACTGCTTCTTACTCATCTCTGTGTGTCTGGATTGGGTTGGTGTTACATGAGTGGATATGAACACTGCAGAAGATAAAAGCGAGCTGCCCTCCAGGCAAGAGTGCCTGGGGGGAGATTCTAGCTTCAACAGCTCCCTAAGCTCTCCCTAGGGACCCTCTGTCTCACCTGTTATTGTATCTCTCCTCTGCCCGTAACCCTGGGTCCCACCGTGTTCATCCTCTGACTCTCTCTCATCTGCTTCTCCCTTCCATAAAAGACATCTGCTCCTTCCATAGAGGAGGAAAAGAGAACTCAGAGACTGAATCACTTACTCAGAGTTACACTGCTAGCTTAGGGTAGATCCAGACTTGCCAAAAGGGCTGATTATTTACCCTGTGCTCTTAGCACATTTCAAAAGAAGAAAACTGGCTTTTTAAACAAGTGCCATATAGAAAACCATCTATAGCTGGAAACAAGAAGCCGCTACCACCAGCGGGCCAGTTCCAGCCTTGGCCTCTTTGTGTACAGCCAGTAAGCTAAACATGTCGTTTGCGCTTTTAAAATATGGAAAAAAAACCCCAAACAAAATAAAGAATGTGTGACCAACTGAGACTCTGCAGCCAATACAGCCTAAAGTATTTACTCTCTGGCCTTTTACAGAAAATGTTTGCTGAACCCTGATCATTGGAATAATGAGACCTGAACATGATGTTTAGTATAATTTATCAGGTAGCTGACTTTGGCAAATAATTGTGATGCCAGAAAAGACTGGACATATAAAAATAAGTTGTAATCCCAGTACTTTGGGAGGCTGAGGCAGGCGGATCACGAGGTCAGGAGATCAAGACCATCCTGGCTAACATGGTGAAACCCCGTTTCTATTTAAAAATACAAAAAATTAGCGGGGCATGGTGGCACGCTCCTTTAGTCCCAGCTACTCGGGAGGCTGAGGCAGGAGAGTAGCTTGAACCTAGGAAGTGGAGGTTGCAGTGAGCTGAGATTGAGCCACTGCATTCCAGCCTGGGTGACAGAACAAGACTCCATCTCAAAAAATAAATAAATACATAAAATAAGTTGTAGACTTATTGAATTTTAAGAAAAAAATGAAGGGAAAACCCATAGTATATTTAAATACTTGATGTCATATTTATTTCTTATTTTTGATACTTATTATTTATCCACAACTATTTAGCATGATAGACATAATTTTCGGTAATGTAAGTAAAGTTAATTCCTCATCAAATCATTCTGGGCATTTTTGGTTAAAAATGCTTGAAGGTATAGATAACAGTGAGTTTGATGTTTAAATTATCATAAGCTGCATTGAATTATGCATAAAAATTGATATTTGAATATACTCTTTTTCTATAACCAAAATGTTGAAAGCATTTTAATGTTATTTTTATTACTGAAATTAGTTGATATTTTAAAAATAAACCCAGGAGGCTAAAAACTGTAGAATGTGGTACTGTGTGCCTTTAATGAACAGACTTGAAATATTAAATAATTTCTTTAAGAATGATAAAGTCTTATTCAAGCTTACTAATTTTTTTTTTCTAATTTAGATTATTGGGTATAAGCAGCTGAGTAATATGTGGTTGCAGTCCCTGGGTTGAAATAATTTCATGAGCTCTCAAATCTTCTTTTGAAAAGTCTATTAATATGCCTTTTATCTTTATTATCTGAAACAGAGAGCCATTAACTTTACATTCATTTCAAAGATTTAGATCTATATGCAAGAGCAAGACAAAAGAAATTTGGCCTAAGAAATAAAGAACGTTAGTAGGACAGAATCCTGAGAATATATTTTTATATAGGGTATAGCTCGCTATTTTCATTTTAGTATGTAGAAAAAAGTTTTCTGGAGTGAACCTAAGACAGGTTATTTCTAAGGAAGGGAGTTTGCTAAAGCTATAGATATGTCAGTGTTCAGACAAGGATGATATATGGGGTTTCCCTAATATATACTATAAAACAGACATCGAGGCAGGAAATTGCAATATAGTATAATATGGTCAATAAGAAGGTCAATAATATGGTCAGTCTTCTCCACCTCAAGCTGGAGAAGATTCCTGTTCTGCATCTCAATTCTCTGAGATGGTGAATATGTGGAAAACCTTTCCTAGGCCTCACCTGTGAAATGGTTCAGGCCCCGTGCAAGCAAAAAGAGCGGCAAGGTGGGGGCCAACCTCTGCCAGGAGCTGACGGTGTAAAAACCATCAAGATGATTTCAAAGCAGAACTCTTCTTCATAATTGTGGCCCCAATTTTCTTCATCAAGGAGAATAAGCTCAAAAAAGCTTTTTTTGTTTGTTTGTTTTGTTTTTTTAAAAAAAGGTCAGAATCTTGGATTACAGCCAAAGATAGGTGAGGAAATTAAAACAAAAATTCATTCAGCTCTTTGAAAATCATTCAAGTTAGGCTCAAGTTAATCCTATGCCAAGAGACTGAAAGAATTGCAAATGTGCCTTTGCAGGTGCTACTTGTAATCTTTGGGACATGATGGAGAATTACAGAAATGCCAGAAAACGGAGTAGGTCAGATGAGCTGCATAAAGAAGCATCCTTGATGATATGAGGTGGTACATAGAATCACATCAAAAATAAATTATATATCTAATATATATGCACACATCACAGATACTTTTTAAACGTTTAAAACATGAGGAGCTAGAATATATCACAAAAGTAAATCATTGCAAAGTAACCTGATGACCTAGACTTTAAAGAAAGGCAGATAAAATTAATGTGAGAGTTTGCTTATCTGTAACATTAGGAATCTGGACTAATTAATTTCCAGGGTTCCTATGTTCTAAGAATTTATCATAGGTTTTATTATTATTTTTGCCTTTACTTGGTGTCAGTTTTTAAAAATTGTAAAAAGCACAACAAAATACATCATTTTAATCATTTCTAAGTGCACAGTGCAGTAATGTTAACTATATGGGCATTGTTGAGCTACAGATCTCTAGAAGGTGTTTTTGTTTGTTTGTTTGTTTGTTTGTTTGTTCGAGATGGAGTCTAGCTCTGTCACCCAGGTTGGAGTGCAATGGCACAATCTTAGCTCACTGCAACCTCCGCCTCCCAGGTTTAAGCAATTCTTCTGCCTCAGCCTCCCAAGTAGCTGGGACTACAGGCATGCACCACCACGCCTAGCTAATTTTTGTAGTTTTAGTAGAGATGGGGTTTCACCATGTTGGCCAGGATAGTCTTGATCTCTTGACCTTGTGATTAGCCTGCCTCAGCCTCCCAAAGTACTGGAATTACAGGCATGAGCCACCATGCCCTGCTGGTAACCACATTCTATTTGCTGTTTTTATGAGTTGACTATTCTAGGTTCTTCATATAAGTGGAATAATGCAATATTTGATATTTTGTAACTGTTTTTTTTTTATCATTTAGCATAACGTTCTCAAGATTCATCTATATTCTAGTCTCTGACTATATTTCCTTAACTTTTAAGGCTCAATAATACTCCATTGTTGTGGGTAGGCCACATTTTCTTCATCCATTTATCTGTTCATAGAAATTGAAGTTGCGGCCGGGCGCGGTGGCTCAAGCCTGTAATCCCAGCACTTTGGGAGGCCAAGACGGGCGGATCACGAGGTCAGGAGATCGAGACCATCCTGGCTAACACGGTGAAACCCCGTCTCTACTAAAAATACAAAAACTAGCCGGGCGAGGTGGCGGCGCCTGTAGTCCCAGCTACTGGGGAGGCTGAGGCAGGAGAATGGCGTAAACCCGGGAGGCGGAGCTTGCAGTGAGCTGAGATACGGCCACTGCACTCCAGCCTGGGCGACAGAGTGAGATTCCGCCTCAAAAAAAAAAAAAAAAAAAGAAATTAAGTTGCTTTCATCTTGGCTTTTGTGAATAATCCTGCAATGAGCATGGGTGTGCAAGTATTTCTTCTAGATTCTGTTTTCAATTCTTTTGGATTAAAACCCAAAGAAGTAGGATTCCTGGATCATAAGGTAATTCTACTTTTAATGTTTTGAGGAACTCCTAAACTGTTTTCCATAGTGGCTGCACGATTTTACATCCCCACCAAAAGTGCACAAGAGTTCCAGTTTCTCCATATCTTCACCAGCACTTGTTATTTTCTGTTTGTTGTTGTTGTTGTTATTGTTTGCTTATTTGTTTGATAGTGGCCATTCTAATAAGGGTAAAGTCATATGTCATTGTGGTTTTAATTTGCATTTCCCTGATGATTAATGATGTCAAACATCTTTTCATAAACTTTTTGTTCATTTGTATATCTTCTTTAGAGAAAGGTTATTCAAATCCTTTTTCCATTTTTTAATCAGGTCATTTGATTTTTTTGTTACTGATTTGTGAGAGCTCTTTATATATACTGGATATTAAACTTTTATCAGATATAGCTTGAAAATATTTTCTCCCATTTCATAGGCTTTTTTTAGTCTTTTAATGATCTCCTTTGCTGCACAGATTTTTGGTTTGATGTAGTCCTATTTGTCAATTTTTGCTTTTGTTGCCTGTGCTTTTGGTGTCATCAAGAAATCACTGCCAAATCAAAGTCACAAGGTTTCCTTCATATGTTTTCTTTTTCTAGATGTATATGGTTTCAGATCCTACATTTATGCCTTTAATCCACTTAGAGTCGTTTTTTGTAGCATAAGGTAATGATCAAATGTCATTGCCTTTCAAGTGGATAACTAGTTTTCCAACACCATTTGTCGAAGATACTGTTCTTTCCCCATTGGCACTTTTGTTGAAGATCATTTGACTATATATACATAGGGATTTATTCCGGGCTCTCTGTTCGGTTCCGTTGGTCTTTATGTCTGTTTTTATGCCAGTGCCATGCTGTCTTGATTACTGTAGCTTTTAACATGTTTTAAAAACAGGAAGTATAAGGCTTCCAGCTTTATTCTTTTTTTCTCAGTGTTGTTTGGGATCTTTGGGGTCCTTTGAGATCCCATATAAATTTAAGAATTTCTTTTCAATTTTTGCCAAAAAATGCCATTGGATTATGTTGAATTTGTGTCTTGCTTTGAATATTACATGTATTTTAACAATATTAAATCTTCCAATCTATGAATACAGGATATCTTTCCATTTATTTGTGTCTTCATAAATTTCTTTCAGCAATGTTTTTTAGTGTATAGATCTTTTTACTTCTTTGGCTGAGTTTATTCCTAAGCATTTTATTCTTTATTGATGCTATTGTAAATGGCATCATTTTTAACATTTCATTGTTAGATTCTTCATTGTTAGTATATATCTTTCCATTTATTTGTGTCTTCATAAATTTCTTTCAGCATATAGATCTTTTACCTCTTTGGCTGAGTTTATTCCTAAGCATTTTATTCTTTTTTGATGCTATTGTAAATGGCATCATTTTTAAAATTTCATTGTTGGATTCTTCATTGTTAGTATATAGAAAAGCAACTTCTTTTTGCATGTTAATTTTGGATCCTGCAACTTTATTTCATTTATTAGTTCTAACAGTTTGCACGTGTGTGTGTGTGTTGTGTGTGTGTGTTTGTGCATAGTCTAGAATTTTCTACATACAGAATTGGCTGTTAATGGAGATAAGTTTACTTCTTCCTTTACCATTTGAACGTCTTTAGTTTCTTTTTCTTGCCTAGTTTCTCTGGTTAGGACTTCTAGTACTATGTTGAATAGAAGTGGCAAGAGTGGGCATCTTGCTTTGTTTCTGTTCTCAAAGAAAACACATTCAGGTTTTCACTGTTTTCACCACTGAGTGTGATGTTAGCTGTAGGCTTTTCATATATGAGCTTTATTATGTTGAGGCAATTTCCTTTCTAATTTGTTGAATTTTTTTTTTTACCATGAAAAGGTGTTGAATTTTGTCAAATGCTTTTTCTTTATCAATTGAGATTATGTAACTTTTTATATCTCATTCTGATAATGTGGTGTTTTACACTGATTTATGTTTGTATGTTGAACCATCCTTACATTACAGGAATTAACCCCACTTGATCATGGTGTGTGACCTAATCCTAACCCTAACCATTCTTCTCTTGTCATGTTGGGCAGCAGCAGTGAGTCACACTTCTTACCCATGAATCCTTGACTTAAAATATTTTCAACTTATGACGGGTTTATGCGACTATCATAAACCAAGGAGCATCTGTGTATTTAACTTTGCCAGAGAGCTTTGTATTTTTACAGGCTTTCATGTTGCTATCTAACACCTTTGCATTTCAACTTTGAAGGGACTCCCTTTAATGTTTCTCTTAAGGCAGGTCTGGTGGTGATGAACTCCTTTAGCTTTTGGTTATGTAGGAAAGTTTTTATTTCTTCCTCATTTTTGAACGACAGTTTTGCCACATGTAATATTCTTGCGTGCTAGATTTTTTTAAAAAGTAACTTTGAATATATCATTCCACTCTCTTCTGGCCTGTAAGATTTCTTAGGAGAAACCCACTGATAATCATATGGGAACTCCCTTTGTTGTGCCAAGTCACATTTTCTTTCTGCTTTCAAGACTCTTTCTGTCTTTGACTTTTGCCAGTTTGATTATAATGTGTCTCTGTGTCATTTTGGATTTATCAGAGTTGCAGTGTGTTTAACTTCTTAAATTTGGATGTGTCTTTTCATCCTGAGATTAGAGAAGTTTCCAGCCATTATTTATTCAGAGAAGCTCTCTGCCCCTTTCTCTTTTCTTCTGGGTCTCTCATAATGCATATATTGGCCCAGTCAATGATGTCTCATAAGTATCTTAAGATTTCTTCATTTCTATCTGATTGTTATTACAGAAAATAATATCACTTATATTACTATCTACCTTCTGATTAGATAACTTCAAATGACTTGTCCTCAAGTTCACCTTTTTTTTTCTTTTGCTTGGCCAAGTCTGCTATTGAACATTTATAGTGAATTTTTCAGTTCAGTTATTATATACTTAAAGTCCAGAAGTTTTTTAAAATGTATAATTCCTATCTCTTTGTTAATATTCTCTTTTGGTTCACACATAGGTTTCTGGATTTTTTTCTTATTTGTTTATCTGTCTTATTTAAACTCATTAAGCTGCTGTAAGGTAGCTATTTCAAATTATTTGTTATGTAATTCATAGATCTCGGTTTCTTTAGGGTTGAATTCTGGAGATTTATTTTGTTCTTTTGATTGGGCCAAATTTCCCTTTTTCTTTGTAAGCCTTGCAATTTTTTTTTTTTTTTTGCGGAGACTTGGGTATTGAAAAAAAAAAAAAAGCTATCTTTCTTAGTCTTTACGGACTAGCTTTATACAGAGGAAAACTTGACTAGTCAGCCCAGCTAGAGATTCTGGAGGCCTCCCAAAGCTTTTTTGGGATGCACTTTCTCTGGCTAGTATGTGTAATTTTCCAGAGAGGTTTGCTTGTTTCTTTTCTAGGAGTTTGTAATCTCCTGCTCCCTCTGGTGTTTATCTTTGTTGCTGCTTCAGCAAGCCTACAGTTCTCTTTTGTTCTCTGTGGCTCCCAGGGATCTAAAGTATGCAAGTTTTGTCAGTATTCTAAATCAGGTTAATGAGAAATCAGTGTCTTGGTATCTCCTGAAAGCCCTAACATTGGATGCATTTTTTCCTCCTTCTCTTTCCCTCCTGAGAGAGAAGCTATGAGTGGAGAATTTTCTCCCAGCTGTGCTGAGCTCAGCCAGCTTGGGGTAGAGGGAGGGAGGGCAGAATGTAAAGGCGTTTCTTACCCATTTCACTGCAGATATTCGTGAAGTTGCATTCCCTGAGAGTACTGCAGCTTCTTCACTGGTTTCTGGAGTTCTTGTAAAGGTGTTTTGGTTCATATGTTGCTTTTTAGACAATGTCTTTTTGGGAGAGTGAGAGATGGGACTTACTATTCAGCTATCTTGTTATCATCCCATAGATTGGAATTTAACTCAATTTTAACCAGATGTTCTGCAAACTTTCCTGGATTTTCCAGAGGACACTACTGCTCTCATCAACCATGATTCCTATTTGTGGACAGGAGAAACTGAGTAAGATGAGAAACGCTGAGCTAAACCAGGTTACTTTAAAACAAAATATTTAATAAACCAGTGTTAGCCTTAGACCATCAAAGATTAATTTTAGTAAAAGATAGTTAAAAGAACAGGCAGACAGATCTGAAACTTTCAGGGAGGAATATAAGCAGAGGACTGATCAAGGTCAAATAATGAAAGACCAACAGAAACGGAATTGGAATCCCAGATAAACATCAAGACCAGTATGATACTTGTACAGCCTGAAGGAGTATTTTTAAGTGGAGATTTCTCTCATACAGAAACTAGAGAAAGGGTTTTTGGTTGTTAATAGAAACATTACAAAGTACAAATAATTCAGAAGAAAAAAATGAAAGAATTCATAATCCTACTACTCTATGGCAAGCTACACTTTACACTTTGCTGTACATCTTTCCCTAATGTTGAATGTACGATTGTGTGTACATGTATGTGTGCATATGAGAATATACAAGTTAGCATTAATTTCACTCTTTTCCCATAATGTAATAAACACATGGTTTGAATGAGATTGGTCCAACTCGAGCTCTAAAAGTGGGTTATCATTGGCTTAAGGTGATCAGCATAATCTTGCTTGCTCTGATGACTTTATTTTACCTTTGGTCATTTTTCAAGTTTGAGAACGTGATCCAACTGAGTGTGGCCCAGGACTTTTCTTGCATCATGGACTCTCTCTTTCTCTTCCCCACCAACCCCAACATTGTTTTGCTACTGTCATGTTGCTGTCATCCCAGAAGACCTTTTATTACTAACGTTGCTACAAGATACAGCAGAAGTTGAGTACGTTGAGTGAGAAGAGAAAGGGGCTAAAGCCATGGTCAAGTAACACCTGAAATAATCCCCAATATTAGTTATGCCCTAGAATGCTTGTGGATTGCAGAAGGATAGTCACGATAGTTAATTTTTGTTTGTTTTTATTTGTTTGTTTTTGTTTTCGTTTTTTGTTTTTTGAGACAGAGTCTTGTTCTGTCGCCCAGTCTGGAGTGCAGTGGCGCGATCTCAGCTCACTGCAAGCTTCGTCTCCCGGGTTTGTGCCATTCTCCCGCCTCAGCCTCCGGAGTAGCTGGGACTACAGGCGCCGCCACCATGTGCGGCTAATTTTTTGTATTTTTAGTAGAGACTGAGTTTCACCGTGTTAGCCAGGATGGTATCCATCTCCTGAACTCGTGATCCTCCCGCCTCAGCCTCCCAAAGTGCTGGGATTACAGGCGTGAGCCCCCACGTCCGGTAGATAGTTAATTTTTAAAAATTGATCTTAGTCTTTTGATTGAGAACTATAACACATACAGAGAAAAATGCACGTAATATACAGGCACACATGAGAAATTAGTATAAGGTAAACATGTATCAAGAAATAGACTATTATAAACCATTCCACCATCCAGCATGCTTACTTTCATAGTATTTATTTATTTTGCTTTTCTCTATTGTTTTGTCACCTGAGTACACACGTCTAAGTGCTATAATTTTGTGTGATTGTGAACTTTATGTGAATAGAATTATTCATTTTTGCTGTATAGTCTGCAGGTTATTCTGTTTTTCTGCTGGGTACTTTTATTCTTGTGAGTATACCAGAAGGTTTTTAGTCATTCTGTTACTGGGATTTTGGTTTTTGGTTTTTTTTTCCTGCCATATGAGTGATTATGTTTTGCTTAGTTTTGTTTTTAGAGACAGGGTCTCACTCTGTTTCCCAGGCTGTAGTGCAGTGGTGCAATTGTAGCTTATTGTAGCCTCAAACTTGTGGGTTCAAGTGGTCCTCTCACCTCATCTTCTGAGCAGCTGGGATGGTAGGTATGCACCACTGTGTCCAGTTATTTAAAAATATTTTTGGAAAGACAAGATTTCACTATATTTCTCAGGCTGGTCTTAAACTCCTGGCTTCAAGTGATTCTCTCTCACCTTGGCCTTCGAAAGTGCTGGGATTACACGCATGAGCCATAGCACCTGGCTGCATGTGTGAATAATGCTGCTATGTGGTGTCCTGGAATGCCCCCTGGATACATATGTGTACACATGTCTTTAAGGAGTGTGCCTAGAAGGGGAGGGTGAAATCATATACATTTTTAGAACCTTGGTTCTAAAACCTTGGAAATTTATTAGGGAGAATTGTAAGCCCTGCCGGTGAATTCAAAATATCAATGGCATATGTTCAGAATGTCAAGGACCTGTCTTTACAACAGACACTTGGAAAAATACGTATTAGTTAACTAATATTCAACATAACAAGAGCAGCCACACCACAATTAATGTAGATACACTATTGAAATTGAAAGGCAATGTCTAATATCCCAAGTTGATGATTTTACTTTTAGAATAATATATTCATGTCAGGGAGCCATCTGTGGTTAAGAATTTTATAAACTAGAATACTGCCTCGGTCTGTTTGCTGGCTGTTGTAACCAGAATACCTTAGACTTGCTTATTTATAGACAACATAACTTTAGTCCCGGAGGCTGGGAAGCCCAAGAAAGGGCACCAGCAGATTTGGTGTCTAGTGGGGGCTCTCGGCTTCATACATGGTGCCTCATTACGGTGTCACTAGCACAAGGGGCAAAGGAGCTCGTTCCAGCCTCTGTTATGAGGCACTAAACCTCTTCATGAGGGTGGAACCCTCATGACTTTATCATGTCCCAAAGGCCTCACCTCCTAATATTATTCTGTTGGGTATTAGATGCCAACATATGAATTCTGGGGGGACACCCACATTCAGACTGTAACAAGTATATACAGAGGAAATAAACTAGAATGGCTAAAGCCCAGAAAGAATAACGTGAAAAGTTTATCCTGGGAAGGTTTACCCTATAAAAGGGTAGAAAAATGTAGTATCTTTTACATAGAAAAATGATTATGCATAATTTGTTATCTATACAGTTGACCTGTGACCAATGGGTGGGGTTGGAGATGGTTGCATTAAGGCATCCTTAATATGTCATAATTTAACATAAATTGCATTCTAATAATTCCAAGAAAAGGAAAATGAGATCTTACAACACATTTTGATACATCAAAAAGATGTTCCAACAGAAACGGGAGTAGCATCTACCTGAGATGTCTAAGATGTCCTGAGTTTAGTTGATGATTTTTCAGGGTCTTCTAAATATGTCTGCCTTTCCAAGAAGGCAGGAAGAATTTACAGACTCAAACAGCAAAATCCTGGGTAATCTTTAAAATATCCCACTGGAAGCATTTTTAAACGTTTTGAACAGAGAGGTGTTTCTTAGTCCTAAATTATAGCTTCCATTCACCATGTGTAATGTGACCTAGACAATTGCACCAGTTTTCCATACAAATAATTACTACTTGAAGAAGTGATAAAGTCAAAACAAAGGAAAAAGTAACCTCTAAGGACAGATATTTTTTAAAATGTTGGGTAAAATCACATGTCATAGTGAATAACTCTTAGTGTAGTCTGCTATATAGTTCTAGATGACCTCATTAGAACAATTTTAGTAAGTAGAAAGAAATACAGTGTGGAGGGGTACTTACTGAGAAAAATAGAATATCGGAAATCAAAATGCCTTAGAAGTTCATGATTATTTTAATTTCCTAAGATAACTTAATGGAATTATAAATCTCTATCATGCCAAAGGATGCACACACATTTAGTCATATGATCTCAAATTAACATACTTTTTCAAAAGAATAGAGACTCTGACTTTAAGCATCTTGGAATAGATGCTGCTGCTTTAAAGGTGTTGAAAATAGAAGAAAAAAAAAAGAAATTCTGTTATGTGGATATTTCCATAATTTTAAAAGATCAGTAGCATAAACACATTTCTTGAGTCTGCATCTTGGTCATCTTACCAGAGGCAAGAAGTTCAAATTTCACACAGGTGAGCACAGAATAGTTCAATCCTGCATTGCAGATGGCTCCAGGTCAGTGGCCAATAACGATTTGTAACGTGCCAATGATGGTGTAGGAAAGCCGGCTCTCTCTGCAGAGTGCGACCTGCTTTAGAAAGTAACACAGGCTAGTGACTTTTTCTGCAGGGTAGAAATCAATGTTCCCTTCTCTCTCTTTCCTTCTACTCCCACTCCTCTGTTTTTTCTCTTTCTTTCTCTGTTTGTTTCTTCCTTTTTTCTACTTCTGTTTTCTAATCTGTGGATTTGACTGCATTTAGTGGTTCTGTTCTCTTGATTCTGTAAAGGTACTGCATGTATGAGCCAGTTGGAAACTGATATAGATATCATAATAAATTTGAACACTGGAAATAATGCAAAAAAACACAAGATTTGCTTGGCCAAAATAAGCAATATGCAAAATAACACACACACACACACACACACACACACCCACCCCACACACCAGAAAAAAATCAAACTTTTACACTAAGTCCAGACATTCTTAAGAGCTTACAAAGGCTATCTAAACATCATGCAAAAATAACAACAGGAAGATCATTTGTAGGAGTCAAAGTAAATGTACCAGGGAACAACTCCTTTATGTCTTGTTTGCCTTAGGAAAAGGAATTGAAATTAGTGACATTATATAAAAAACTGAAAACATAAGTTTTGAGAAGTTGAGTACTTGTACATTTCAATACTGTTCATGTTTTAATGAAAGAATTGTTTTAATATACCATATCTAGAGGAAGCTTATTTTTTGACCCTGAAACTATAACCCTGGGGCCATCAGTTTACAAGATAGCAACTTACTATAATTATTTTTGAGTATATTTTTGCTGAGAAAATAATAAATGTGAAGATAAAACTTTTAACATTCATTTTCTCTAGTTATACTTTCTTATCTCCTTCCCTCTCTCCTCTCCTTTTTCTCTCTGCTTCTATGTGACTTGGGCAAGTCATATGTCATAAGATCTACCTGGTCTGCTTCAGTTTTAGTGACAATCAGATGATGCATGTGAAAGTTATTTACAAAACTATAATATGCACGCTATAATAGATGCATACACAATTATATATCTCTGAAGGTAAAATATGCAACTGAAATAGCAATGAAACCCCACGTCATTTTATTTGAAAAAATCCAATTTATGTGTGATTAAAGATATAATCAGACCATATCTGGTTTTTAGATATTAGAGAATATTTTATCTCTTCATTGTGAATTTTAATCTCTCATTTTAGCACTTTGCAAATAACTATGCATTTGGGGAATTATTAATCTTGATTCATTGCATTAATAAAATATGGCACATTGAACAAAACTGCTATTTGTCAAGGAGAAAATTGGTTAGTAAAAATCTATTGATAATCTGATACATTTTTACAATTTATTAAGTTAATACATAGAAATTTTCATCAGTCTCAGATACATTCAAGCCAATAAACTTTTAACACACCCTGTAGTATGGATGCATACAATGTAAACGCATAGAAGACAAATGAGATTATAATAGAATTAAAGTGTGCAGTGAACACATTGAACTAAATTCCATATGTATAGACCGTGGGCTTTCTCTTCCAATGATAACTTGCAGTGGATGTTCCTGATGCTTCTCTTCTCAGTCAGGAGAGGATTGGCATTAATTACAATTTGGGCTGAAGGGCCTCAAGTAAGTCTGTGTAATGGGTAATTCCCATCTTCCACGTGTTCTTTCCTCCCACATCCCCATCCCTCTTTTTCCTTCTTTCCTTCCTTCCTTTCTCCCTCTTTCCTTCCTTTGCTCTTCTTCCTTCACTTCCTTCATTTCCTTTCTTTGTTTTCTTCTTCCTTTTATCCAAAATGTATATGGTTCTATTTTGCTAGGTGTGAGATGAAAGCAGCACAAGCTATATTCTCCAGCCTTCTACAGCCAAACTGGAGAGGCTGGAAATGAACATGCATGACAGCCTATCTCAGGAGGGGGAGACAACAGAAAGTGTTAGAGAAATTTAGGAAGAAACAGATTAGTGAGACTAGAATAGATAAGGAGACTTCACGAGAATGATGTAAAAGGATGATCTTAAAGGATGCCTGAAAGACAGATACAATTAAGTGATACAAGTAATCAATACAGATTATGTAAGATTTTATGGTTATTAAATATTATTTTGCAAGTCAGCACTGGGTAGCAAGGAGAGCAAACAAAGAAAACTTTAAAAATGAATTCCAACTTATTTTAATTATCTACAAAGTCTGTTTCCAAAACAGCTGTCTGTTAGAGGAAAAGATTCGTGTTTTTTAATTCTTTTGATCTCAAACATAATTGCCTATAATATAAATGTATTAGGTGCCTGCGTACTACTTACCGCGGTCACCTTTTGTGCAGCTGCCTGGTAAATAGCACTATTCAAACTGATAAGTGTGCTCTTTACGTCTGATGATCTGCCTCTGAGCCTGACATTTGGGACCTTAAGTAGTTTTGCTTGTAAATGTAATTATGTTTAATGATCTGTTTTGTAAATAGAATGGCTTTTCTTTCCCGTGACTAGTCAACTAAATCTGAATGTGGAAAAAAATAACAGAAGAAATGGAGCATTAGATATTTCAGAAACAGTTACTATTTTGTATACATTTTATACTTTCTCTAGATTTACATTGAGTACAGTTTCATCATTATTAATCTCCAATGATATAATTATGATTTGAATTTATCTAAACATTGGTTGGATGCAGACTGAATTTGTTGACTTTGCAGTTTTCCCAGTCTTTCTTCTCAGTATAATATTTCTAGTATTGTGCACACAGGTTTCCCAATAAATAGTTACTAATTATCTTCCAAATGTGAAAACAAATCCAAGGTCGGGAAGGGAAGAGGAAAACAAGTTTAAGTACAAAGACTGTTTTGCACAGCTGTTGTTCATGTCTTGGAAAGGAATCTTTTTACCATGCTTTGACGTAGCCCAGAACTGGCCCAGAATCTTGGAGACCCCCAAATTCTTTCCTATTCAGAAAGCAATGGCTTCTATGAATTATAAGATTCAACTAATATGCTAAAAGGAAAATCTGGCAAGTCTATTGCTATTTGTTTCCTGAATAATGAACAAATAACTATATAACTAAATTATATTTAACATGTTCCTTTTTTGCACATGGATTTACAATTGTATTTCAGCAAAGAGTCCAGTTCTTGAATCCTATACTTTCCAAGAACATAGCAATATCTTACTTTTCATGAGTGTATCATTTTCCTAAGGCTAGCATGATAAAATCCCCCAAACCAGGTGGCTTTAACAACATTAATGTACTGTCTCACAATAAATTGACTCCTATTTGGAGATTTATTGATCCCCATAAATCTTGGCGTCTAGAAGTCCAAGATCAAGATGTCAGCAGGGCTGAGTCCTCCTGAGGCTGGTGAGGGATAATCTACCCCATGCCTCTTTCCTACCTTCTGGTGACTGCCTGGCAATCTTTGCTGTTCCTTGGCTTGTAGATCTCTGCTTTGTCTTCACAGGATGCTTACCATGGTGTGTGTGTGTGTGTGTGTGTGTGTGTGTGTGTCTGTCCGTCTCAGTGTCTAAATTTCCACATTTCATAAGGACACAAGCCCGCTCTCATAACCTCATTTTAATGAGGTATGTCTGCAATGATCCTACTCGGAATTATTTCTGAGGTACTGGGAGTTAGGTCTTCAATATATGAACTTGGGGCAGGGGCACACACTGTAACCCGTAGCAAAGAATGCCATAGAAAAGCCTTAATCCTTTCTACATAGAGCGATTTAGACAGAGGATAACATTAGATATGGAAATAGACGTTACAGGGACTTAGTGAAATGAATGAAGGTCTCATGTGCAGTGGCCCTGGTGACAATGAAGCAGATGCATCTGCGTGAGGCAAATCAGGGTTCCCAGGGACCTACCAGGGAGGAGACAGCTTGAGAGTTGAAGAGCACGTGGATCTTGGTCCAGTGAGCAAGAAGCTCAACTCCAACATATCTAAACTCGGGTTTTAAATCTGAGGAAACTCAGATTTCTGAATAAACTTGCACTTTTCCTGAATTCCCTAGGGCCAGCGGAACCTGAGTCTGCCCTCCTCCTTTGTATCTGTTTCCATTGCCGCTGCCCAGCTTCAGGCCTTACTTTCAGATGCCAGTGCCCTGGCTGGCAGTCTCCCATGACGTTTCTGGTGGTAGCATCTTACCTTTCTCATTCTTCCCGTCCATCACTACCTGAATCATCTCCTTAGCACCAGTTTGTTTGTTATTCTGCAGACCCCAAACCTTCAATATCTTCCTATCACCTTCCCATCTTATTCAATCTTATTCAAGCTCTTTACCCCAGCAGTCAAATCTTTTCAAACCCTGACCTGAGCCTCCCTTTCTCATGTCAACATTGAGTAAAGTTAAAGGGTCTCAGCTCCGGAAGACTTTAGAGGTCATCTGGTTTAATCCTGCACCACACGCATGAACCCTTCAACGTCCAAGCCAAGTGTGTGTGTCTTATTTCTGCCTCCTGTCCCAGGAACTTTGCCTTGTTACCTAGCTGACCTGTGTGCATGACATTTCAAGTGTTGATATAGTGTAGCTATCTGTCCCCATCCAACTCTCACATTGAATTGTAATTTCCGGTATTAGAGGTGAGGCCTGTTGGGAGGTGAACTGGATCCTAGGCGTGGATTTCTCATGAATGGTTGAGTGCCATCCTTTTGGTGCTGACCTCATGATAGTGAATGAGTTCTTGCAAGATCTGGTCATTTAAAAGTGTGTGGCACTGGTCAGGTGCGGTGGCTCACATCTGTAATCCTAGCACTTTGGGAGGCTGAGGTGGGTGGATTGCCTGAGCTCAGGAGTTCGAAACCAGCCTGGGCAACACAGTGAAACCCCAACTCTACTGAAAATACAAAAAAATTAGCCCGGGGTGGCAGTGTGCACCTTTAGTCCCAGCTACTCGGGAGGCTGAGACAGAATGGCTTGAACCCGGGAGACGGAGGTTGCAGTGAACCAAGATCGCGCCACTGCACTCCACTCCAGCCTTGGCGACAGAGCAAGACTTCATCTCCAAAAAATTAAAAAATAAAAAATAAAGTGTGTGGCACTTCCCCTGACTCTCTCTTTCTGTCTTCTATTTTTGCCATGTGAACTGCCTGCTTCCCTTTCACCTTTCACCGTGATTAAAAGCTCCTTGAGCTTCACCAGAAGTTGAGCAGATGCCAGCACCTTGCTTCTTGTAAAGCCTGTAGAACTGTGAGCCAGTTAAACTTCTTCTTTTTAAAAATAAATTATCCAATCTCAGGTATTTCTTTACAGCAACATAAGAACTGTAAAAACAGTCTCATACAAGTGTGTGCAGGTGTTTTCCCATTTCTGTGTCTTTCTTTGTGCCATGATCCTCTTTGAAACACCTTCACTTTTGCCTTACCTCACCAGTGGATATTACCCCATCATTCTCCACTATGAAAACTGATTATAACCCCTGGAGCATGGATTGCAATTGTGTGTGATGACAGGGGTAATGATGTATGTGAGAGAAATGATTAAGAGTGAGATGTGAGTAGAAATAAGAGAACAAAAAAACAAATGGAATTTGGACATGCAGGTTTGTGTTGAAGGGTTGGATATTTTACATAAAATTTATTTTTGAAAATATAAAGATGGGCTTTTAAAATCATGTGCTTATTTAATCTTATTTCTGATTTCAAGTTAAAATGATTGCCCTATAATTTATATTTTTAAACCTTTTCTTAAAAAATCAAACTGTTGTAAAATAGTAGTTCATATTCAGAACTGAAATAAGAGAGTGAAGTGTCCGGGAGTGTGAGGACTACGGGAGTGTGAGGACTACGGGAGTGTGAGGACTAGAGTTCACTCAACACACGGACTTTACCTCTGGTTCCCAACGAGAACGACCATTCAAAATCACCTTGGACACCGCCAGATAACGTGATGAGTGCTCACAAGGCAAACCAAACTCACTTGCCCCCAAAAATACATTTTATAATAGTGCATTATTGCCTTAAAAATAATTTTGTTTTATGTATACACTAGGATGCAATAGAAGCCATAGCTAAGTTATTTAGCTCTCCCCAGTTTGAAGTACATGTCAGGTGTTAGGCACCGAATGAAAATAATTGAATTAATGAAATGACGGATGCCATTCACTAAGCATTGTGAATGCTGTGCTCTGCTCACAGTCCTCGAGCCATGTGTGGAGGTTGCTGTGTTTTATTATTTCACTTGAACATGCATTTATTTGCTGTGGGGGTGACCCTGTGCATCTGGCCTCTAACCTAGGTAGAAGCACACACACTACTCCGCAGTTTTGATACATAAAAATGTCTTCAGACATCGTTACAATGTTTAGGGGGCAAAATCACCTGAAGTTAAAAGCCACTGATCTTGATATTAGCACCAACTCCATAATCTACCTTTCGTTTAAGCGAGTGACCGAACTCGTTGTGGACACTTGCTCAGTGCAGCACTGTCTGGTGGTCTAGCATGCTAGGTAGGAGTGTTAGCTTGAAGAGGGATTCATGAGAATCCTAAAAATAAAACCCATACATTTTGGATTTCTTTAATGAATGTATTGCACTTAACTCCAATGATCAAGAATTAATTACCTTTTACTCATTTTACACATTGTCTGGGTGTGCCTGAGCAAATGATCTTTTTTTTTTTTTTTTTCTTGTTTTAAGTGTGGCAACAGATGACTTCCTAGGTCTGATTTTTTTTTTTTTTCCTGGGGAGGGGATAGGGAGAAGAGATGGGAAAGACACCAGCTGGTGAATGCAGAATTAATTACAGATTGTTCCCCTCAAAAAACACATACATGGATGACCAACCTCTAATGACTTTGGCAGCTGTTCCTGCCCTTTTAAGATTACTAGTAACTGGACAGATATTCTATTATTTTTCTTGGAAGCATATGTTGTAATTTTGGGGAATTTGGAACAGTAGAAGGTTTGTTACAGATACTGTATATGATGAAAAATTTAGACTACTCATGCATTTGCCTCCGAAATCAATTATAAAACTTATTAATTTACGAACTTTCTGGTAGAACTTGAATTTTTGTTACATAAAAATGAATAAATACATTTCATAAAAAGGTTACCTTAGAAGTCACCATATACTCCTTAAGAAAACTTTCAGAGAGGTAAAAAATGATTTTTTATATTGTATTTGAAAAATAATGACCTCAACAATATTTAAGTGATCCTTAAGATGTGTTGTTTTCATGGCAGCAGTTTTGTGGGGGCATCATTTTTCCCCAAATGCTGATTTGTTAATGGTTTAAGTGCACTGATACACAGCCTTTCAGGAAATGCTTGGGCAAAACAAACAGGATTATTACTGAACTAATAGTGCTATAATCTTTACAAACAAAATCACTTTAATTTAAATTATAGTTAAAAAGAAGAATTTTAATAAACTCAAAAATACAATTTACAAATTTTCTCCAATTTCTCACTTTCCATTTATTCCTCAACCTACCAAATTTGAACTTTTGTCAAAGTATGTCGTTAATAGATACATTGTATCTTCCTGTGAATATTCTGTTATTTCTGCCTTTTTCTGTTGGTCACTAGGTCTGCTGATATTACTGCTAATATTTCTCTCTAGTCTATTGCTTACTTTTTATGCAGAAGCAGAGTGCTGTCAGGGTTAGAAGCACAGACTTTTAGACAAACTGCCCAGGTTCGAATCTTAGTTCTGCAAAAGGCTGATCCTGTGGAAAGGCAATAGAATCTGCTGTCTTTTTCTTTCACTGACAAATAAGGTCAAGCCATTAAATTTGGATGAAGTTACAAAATACTGTGTGATCACAGGTGGTGAGTTAATTATCATGAGGTTGGTGGATGAAATCAACTTCTATGACAAAATGGTTCATAACTCTAAGTGAACAAGCACAGCTTTCTAAGACAAATTTCTAACAAATGGAACTTTTTGCAATGAACAATCATAAACACAGTCCCTGGAACTTATACATTATTAAAACAGATTTTTCAATATTTATAGGAAGGGGATTTTTTTTTCTCTTAGCAAAGGGAGTTCACTTAGAAACTCAAGTTCATGATGACAAGCTGCAGATTAACTGTCGAGTCAAGTTTGATCATATCTACTATGTAAATATTGCCAAAATTTGTCTTGTTTTTAAATAAGATGTGATAGTTAAGTGAATACTTTAATTTAAAAAATTCCCCACATCAACAGTCTCCAAATTATTTGCATGACTCCTTATTAAACCGTTAATTAAGGCTTGTAACCTCTGGCTTCAGTTATAGTTTTTTGTAATGGCTGAATCAAAGAATATGAGACTTATACTTTTCTCTTTCTGTGCATACTCATTAAAGAAATCATTCTGCAAGGATTCCTGTCGCTGCTCAAAATTGTTTGGCAATTTGAATAATATAAGTGATCATTTTGTATACAGCTGCCTTTCTAAAATCTCTGTGGTAATGGTATATACCAACAAAAGGATTCTTTGAAAGTGACAGGTTAGTTTCACAACTTATTTATTTAATTCGTAAGGATTATTAATGTAAGAATTTCAGTTCAGTAATGACCCTGTTTGTTTTGTCTACCTTATTTTTGAAAGTGCTTTTATTTTCACCCCCCGCCCCAATTGGCCTTTCTAACATTTCTAAGTTAGCAGTATGCCAATGAAAGGATTCTTTGAAAGTGAGAGTGTTGGTTTTCTGTTTAACAGGGACTTTCCCAATGTGCCCCTTGTTTTATGATCTGGTATCTGTGTATCTCTGGTGTAAACATGTCACTTCAGTGACAGTTCACTCTCTGAAACCTGATTCCATTCAGTTTGACACATGGAAAATTGGTAACTGCAGGATCCCCAGGCATCAAATATGAGGAAGTAAGATTACGGAAAATAAGGTAGATACAGAAAATAGTGACAGGCGTGTACAGGGGTGAAGGTTTAAACAATTAAGTGGGATGAATGCTTCATGAAAACAGATTAGCACCTGTATTTACCATATCTGACAGCCTTTTGTTTATATGGCATTTTAAGCCAAAGCATTGTGAATGAGCTGAAGGACAAAATCTCAAAAAGGGGCAGACCCCATCAACAGTTTACCCTTTGGCCAGATGGCATAACTTAGGGCTATTCATCTGGCTGTGAGGATAGAATCTGGGATGACAAACGTTAGGTCTGATGCCAAGAATAGGACAGGAAACTAACAGAGTGAGGAGACATGGAGCTATCTGTTCTAAATAAATACAGCATGATTTAAAGTGCAAGTTCTTGTATTAACTAGAAAATATTAGTTCCCTAAATTGTACTTGAAAAATGAGAGGAGCTTCATTTTATTTTGTCTCTCCTCTCCTTTCCTCTCCTCTCACCTCCCCTCCCTTCCCCTCCCTTCCCCTCCCTTCCCCTCACTTCCCCTTATGTCCCCTTTGCCTCCCCTCTCTCCTCCCCTCTCCGCTCCTCTCTCCTCCATCTTCCCTCTTCTGTCTCTCTTTTTTCTAAAAATGAAGTTTTCAGCTTTTGACAATGTGAAAAGAAGAGAAACGGATAATAACTTAGACAAATGAAGGGGTGGGAAGGAAACAAGATAAAGGTTTAGACCAGCGTAGGGTTTAACTTTCCCCAGGTTGGAAGTGATGACTTGATAGCAATATTTCAGGTCCCAGAAAACTGCATATTCCTTTTACAATTCCCTTTCATCTCTCTCTTTACATTTCTAAATCTTTCAGAACGTAATCTAAATATCATTTCCTCCAGAAAGACTTTCTTACTAATTCACCCCAACTTGGAATGATCTCCCACCTTCCAAACACCAGTACTAACACCACCAATTGTCTTTATGGTTTAACTGTCTATTTCCTTATATTTGTTATTGTTAGCATAAATATTTTCTTATGTATTTTTTTCTGATCTTTGATTCTCATCTCTGTACCGGAGCATGAGGATCACTAGGGCATTCAGAGTGGGTAGAGCTACCTGCACGCTTTCCTCACTCCAGAACCTAGCGCGAGCCTGGAAGAGAGTATACTTTTCATTGAACACTTCACTTCTTCATTTGCTGAACTGCCAATCTGGATATCATGTATTCATACTTTAAAGCTATTTTTTTTTTAATCTTACTAAAGTGGTCTCTTTTGAAAGCACACAGGTCTTCCAGTGTTTTGGATTTGCGTTTTCTCTATTAAAACCCCACCAGGGCAAGCTTCACTAGAGCTGCCAATGTTCCCGGGCACATGAACTGAAAATGTTGGGTAACGTCAAATGAAAAACGTAATCATAGGCAGACTGGAGACCCGAGTCTGGGTTATCTTCAGGATGAATTCCCCTTGAACCTGACGATTAATTGTGACGTGCATAACTGGATGGCAGAGTAAGTTACAATGATTTTTCCCAAAATTACAGCCTCGTCTTGAAGAGTGTTTCTTTAATTAATGCTGATTTGATTAACCACAAGGGTTCTCATTTACAAATCCTTGGGAATACTGAACGCCTCTTATGATCATCCTTGGTGCAATCCAATTTTATTGTGACTTCAGCTAAGTTGAGCGTTCTGGTAACCCACTTGGGTGCCACTGCCATTGCCTTTGATCCACTCTGTTAGAGCACAGGGGCAGAGTGGGGGATATGATTGAAGAACATTCATTTGATTTCTCTCTCACTATGGTTTTCTAGAACCCCAAATAGTTCCCAACAATGTCCTGCCATCCCCACAGTAAGCCTCCCACCTGGCCAGGTGGGTCTGTGTGCGTTCCCAATTCCTTCTGCTCCCAAGTGATCTCAGTGCTGATGTCTCTCTGCATTTCCTGCTGCTCAGACTTTCTAGACACTTCTGTAGATCCTTCCATTTCTGCTACTTCCAAGTCACTTCTAAATCCTATGGGGGAAATCTCCTAGAGAGAGAAG
Organism: Trachypithecus francoisi; assembly: GCF_009764315.1. Classification (NCBI taxonomy): domain Eukaryota; kingdom Metazoa; phylum Chordata; class Mammalia; order Primates; family Cercopithecidae; genus Trachypithecus; species Trachypithecus francoisi. The sequence goes on along the minus strand of NW_022681463.1, from coordinate 6,750,911 downwards.
AACTGGGAGGGTGAGAGTCCACTCTACCAACAGCCACGTATCAGAGTCAGTCGAAGGACAAATTGCTGGGAACCAAAAGCAAAAGAGGAGATGTAACATTAAGGATGCTGAAAAAAAAAAAAAAAAACAGGACTAAAAGCTGCAAGGAAGAATGGGATGATGATGATTTCAATGTTTGGTGTGACAGGATAATAACACCAGTTGTTGATTTCTAGCATTATTTCTTTCAGAGAAGATAGATTTGAATAGATCAAACATTCACCTATGTTTCTTTCTTTAATAATGGCACTGCAATTAAAAAACCAGCTCTTTAGTTTCATTATGTTACTAACAAATTAATTCCATGTGATTATTTGGTTAATGGATCTTGCGTTGCTAAAGTATAGGCTCTGTGGAGACAGAATATGTCTATTTTGATCACTGCCATATTCACATTTAGCAAAGTGCCTAGCTTATGGTAAAAACTTGAGTTTTACTTGTGTTTATCTTCAAAATATAACAAAATGTGTCATATATACAATATAATGTTATGTTATACTTTTAATTACTATTGAGGTTTGATATTATTAATGACTATTAATCACTATATTTTCTATTTTGGAGAATTATATTTACCCATTTATTAGTTGGGTCTTAAAATTTTTTTATTGATTCACATGATGCTATCAACTCTATTGTGAGAAATCTTGTCAATGTTTTCTAAGTTTTTGTTGCTTTTGTTTATGGTATTTTTTTTTTCAAATGGAGACAATTTAATTATATTACCTTCATAGTTATGGATCTTTTATATCATGACTTTTTTCACTGCATTTAGGTTTAGAAAATATTCAGCCATACAAAAATCAACCTTGCTTGTAGAGAGAATAGCGTTTGTGCAGACCTAGAGTTGGCCTGGTGAGGTGGTTTCCAGGAAGTAAAAGAAAGTCAGTGAGACTGAAAGTCACAGTGGAGAAGAGGATGGTTTAAGGTGAGGCTGGAAAGGATGCAGGGCTTTGACGCTGTATTAAGGATTAGTGTCTTTGTCCTTAGAGAAATGTGTAGCCCTTGAAGGGTTTTACACAGAAGACAGTAAGAGCAATGTAAAGACCACTCTGGAGGAGGAGGAAGGACATCGGGAGGAAGCAGAACAAGGACAGTGTGAAATGAGGATGGTCTTAGCAGTTTCTATGGAAGTTGAGTACTTTGCGGACCAGGCGACAGAAGTGGAGAGAGGTGAATGAATTCTGGAGATCTGTTTTAGAGGTAGATTTAGACTTGAGATAGGTGTAAAGTGGGCTTTGGGAGAAGAGGAAGATAGGAAGGAGGATGACAGTGTTTCTGATATGAGCAGCTGATGAGTGGGGGTACCTGTTACTGAGACAGGAAACATGAAAGAAGATACAGCTGAGCTTAGAGCATGCTTTCTTATTTATTTTTTATTTGAGAAAACGATGAGATATTCAAATGAAATGTGAGTCAGACAGTTGACATACGCTTCACAAAGCTTACACAAGAGACAGGGCCTGGAAATAAAATATTAGAAGTCACTGGCTAACAATCAATGAAAATAAATATGGATGGGCTCACTTAGGGATAGAAGAGAAAGACTGGTTCTAGACATTGAAGAACCCCTGCATGTAAAGATCAAACTGACAGCACAGTTAGGCCAGAAGAATCAAGGGATATGTAAAAGAGTATGGGGTCATTAAAAGCAGAAGGAGGCCAGGCCCCGTGGCTCACGCCTGTAATCCTAGCACTTTGGGAGGCCAAGAAGGGCAGATCACTCGAGGTTAGGAGTTTGAGACCAGCCTGGTCAACATGGTGAAACCCTGTCTTACTGAAAATACAAAAATTAGCCAGGCGCAGTGGTGCATACCTGTAATCCCACTTACTAGGGAGGCTGAGGCAGGAGAATTGCTGGAACCCAGGAGACAGAGGTTGCAGTGAGCCAAGATTGTGCCAGTGCACTCCAGTCTGGGTGACAGAGTGAGACTCTGTCTTAAGAAAATAATAAATAAATAAAATACAAATATATAAAAATAAAAATAAATAAATGAAACATAAGAGCAGAAGAAGCAACTACTTCAAGAAGAGGGGTAATGAGCTGTGTAAGATCCCACTATGTGGTCAAGTCAAATGGGGAACAGTATTAACAATATGGAATTTATTGGTGATCTTCAAAGGAGCTGTTTGAACAGAGTAGTGATATCAGGAGAAAAGAGGGATGAGGAGTGAGAAAATAACCATCTTCTGCTTGTTTTTGAGAAGAGAGAATGTGGTAACTGAAAGAGATGGGGGAAATGAGTCATGGCTCATGGCTGTAATCCCAGCACTTTGGGAGGCTGAGGTGGGAGGATTGCTTGAGCCCAGGAATTGAAAACCAGCTTGGTGGCTCATGCCTGTAATCCCAGCACTTTGGGAGGCCGAGGCAGGCTGATCACGAGGTCAGGAGATCAAGACCATCCTGGCGAACACGGAGAAACCCCATCTCTACTAAAAATACAGAAAAATTAGCCAGGTGTGGTGGTGGGCACCTGTAGTTCCAGCTACTCGGGAGGCTGAGGCAGGAGAATGGCATGAGCCCAGGAGGCAGAGCTTGCAGTGAGCAGAGATCATGCCACTGCGCTCCAGCCTGGGCAACCGAGTGAGACTCCATCTCAAAAAAAAAAAAAAAAGAAAAAGAAAAGAAAAGAAAACCAGCTTGGGCAATATGATGATACCGCATCTCTACACAATTAAAAAATTATCTGGGCATGGTGGCCTGTGTCTGTGGTTCCAGCTACTTAGGAGGCTGGGGCAGGAGCATCACTTAAAACTGGGAGGTTGAGACGGCAGTCAACTATGATTGCATCACTGCACTCCAGACTGGATGATGGAGCAAGGCCCTGTATCAAAATAAATAAATACTACAAAATAAAATATTTTAGAGAAGGTTTGGATATGAGAAGACACATCCAATGTGAAAGATTGCATGATAATGCAGGAGAAAGAGGCCCCTACCTTAGAAAGTGAGGCCCCTAACAAAATGGAAGAGAATGGCACCCAGGACAACAAAAGCCACCTGGCCTCCACTGTGAGAAGAGACACCTGCTTCATTTAGATGGAAGGAAGAAAAGGTACGGTTTGTTGATGGAAAGATGAGCGGATTCCCATGTGATGACTTCTGTTTTCCTTTCAAATTATGAAGCATGGTTACTGGTGAAACTGATTTGGAGTGGTGGTGAGGGGAGACCACACTGTGTCATAGAGAGGAACATTCATGTCAGGCTAAGGGGGTTTACATAGGTAGTAGCAACCTGTGTAGCCAAGGATTTGGCCTCATCCAAAGAGAAGTTACCTCCTGAGGTAACTATTTAAGCGTTGGACTTTCTGAAGTGATATAAGTTTCTTTGTTGTGCATGGTATGCCTCTGGGACCACACCTGATAGTTTAAGGCTAATGAGATGACTCAGGGTGGGGCTGGCCCAACCACATAATCTAGGGGTGGGAGTTGTCCATGCCAGAATGACCATCATGTGATTAGGTTACGTGGTATAATTTGACCTAAAGACCGAGTTCAGCCATGTGGGCAATGCATCATCAATCACGCTTTTTTAGTGAAGCCTCTAAACAGAAACTCTGGCCACTGAAGCTTGGGTGAACTTTCTGGATTGGCAGTGCTCTGTGTGTGTATGCCACACATTGATGCTGGGAATGCAGTGTCTTTGAGGACAATAGAAGCTCTGCATTGGAATTCTCCCAGACTCTGTTAGATATATTTATCACTTTTTCTGGTTCTAATTTGTATGCTTTCCTTGAAGTAAGCACAGCAAATATGTATTTAGTCAGAAAAAACAAAGATTTCCATTTGGGATGACATTCTATTTCCCATATAAATAAATTATTAATTAATTAAAATGGCCTTGAATAAAAAAATGCAGATTTTTTTTAGTGCTTTCATCTGCATATATTCAATTGAACATATATGGCACCCTGCAAATGGTTCTCTGATTTTAATACTGGAACATTTTTCCTTACTGGAAATTTTATATCACCTTCCTCTGCCCCCTTATTTTTGCATAGTTGTGAAAGCAGATTTTTTTTTTTTGAGATGGAGTGTCGCTCTGTCCTCTGGGCTGGAGTGCAGTGGCCTGATCTCGGCTCACTGCAAGCTCCGCCTCCCGGGTTTATGCCATTCTCCTGCCTCAGCCTCCCGAGTAGCTGGGACTACAGGCGCCGCCATCTCGCCCGGCTAGTTTTTTGTATTTTTTAGTAGAGACGGGGTTTCACCATGTTAGCCAGGATGGTCTCGATCTCCTGACCTCGTGATCCGCCCGTCTCGGCCTCCCAAAGTGCTGGGATTACAGGCTTGAGCCACCGCGCCCGGCCGAAAGCAGATTTTTTTTATGTTTGCTCAGATAGGCTGACTATTACTGGAAGAGTTACAACTCAAGCTAATTACTATAATCATTAGGCAAGAAGTGAAACGGTGCTTGTTCTGGTTCTAAGAGGTTATTTTCTTGCTTTCAAGTTCTGGTTTAACATTTTGTTTATCCTTTAATTGTACTTGTGTCTAAAAATTGTTTTTATTGCATCAGCTACATTAATGGGAAATTCAGAAGAAAGCCTTCAAACAGGAATATTATTTTAGTCATCTTTTAGGATCATTCTTAGAAACAAGTTCTCTCCCTTGGACCACCATTTCTACATATTGTTATTGAAAGTGGAAAGTTTCATCTTGACTTTCCTGAAGCTTCTAGGGAAAGTTATCTTTAGTTTTGACGTAATATTCATTAGCCCCGGAAGAAACCCAGTGCTCAGAGTATCCCAGACTTACCTGAGTGTTCTTAGGTTTGGTGTCTGGTAATGACTTGTAATGGCAACAAGACACAGCAAGAAAAAAGTCAAGCTGCTGTCAAAGTAGCTGGCTCCTGGTGCTTTTCCTGAATGTCCACATGGAAGATACTAAACCTTTTATTAAAAAATTGCAGTCCTTTTTCCAGTTCCACCCAGGAAGGGTGAGAGTGGGAAACACGGAGTCTCTACTTACTCTGCTTCTACATTAAAAAAACATTCAGAGAGGAATCTCTGCTCTTCATTGGTTCATTTTGTTGACTCTGTAGCCAACGAATCTCTAATTTCTATAGGTGAAAAGTAATACCTGACAGTTTGTTATTACTGCTACTACGACTCCTCCTCCTCCTCCTTCTCCTCTTTCTCCTCTGCTGCTGCTGCTGCTTCCTTCCTCCTTCCTCCTTCCTCCTCCTCGTCTTCCGTCTTCATCCTCTTCTCTTCTCTTCTTCTTTCTCTTCCCTCCTCTTCCTCCTCCTCCTCATTCTTCTTCTCCTCCTCCTCCTTTCTTCTTCCTTCTTCCTCCTTCCTCCTTCCTTCCTTCCCTCCTCGTCCTCCTTCTTCTTCCTCTTCCTCTTCTCCTTCTCCACCTCTTCCTCCTCATTCTCCTTCCTCGCTTCCTCTGTTCCTTCTTCCTCTCTTCTTTCTTCTTTTTTCTTCTTCTCTCTTCCTTCTTTCTTCTCGTTTATCTTCTTCTACTTTCCTTCTTTCCTTCCTTCCTTCCTTTTTTCCTTCCTCTTCTTCTTTCCTCTTCCTCCTCCTCTCCTTCTCCTGCTTCCTCTTCTTCTTCCTCCTCTTGCTCTTCTTCCTCATCTTCCCCTCCTCCTCTTCCTTCCCTCCTTCTCCTCCTCTCCTCTTTTTTCTTCTTCTTCCTCTTGTTCTTTTTTTGCTCTTCTCCTTTTTAAATTATTTTTAGCAAACAGGAAACTCTTTGAGTGGGGAAATAATCTGCCAAACATCAACAGATCTCAGTTCTATTCACTGGTATTACTTAAGTACAGGCTTGGATAACGTGGCAAAAAAAAAAATCTAAAATATCAATTTTCTCAATATATAGATGCTTATTTTTCTTTCCTATCTATTGACTGACATGCACAGCCTGGGGCTGGCATGGTGGTCCCATGATCATTCTGGACCAGAATCCTTCTATCTGGTGACTTCCCAGAGTTCAAGTATGGTAGCTGCAGCTCCAATGAATGTTCTTACATTTTAACTTTCAAGGTTAACACTATTAACACTATTAAACACTATTACTTGAAAAATAACAGAATATGCCATTTCCCTTTCAGGGAATAGTGTTGAATAAAATAATTCCTTTTCAGGGAATCTGTTGAAAATTTCATTCATCACTTTCCCTTGAACCTCGTAGAATGGAATTTACTCTATGGCTTTACTTAGCTACAAAAAAGAGTGGAATATGTAGTCTTTTTTCTTAGGTGTCCTCATATCAAATCAGAATTCAAGAGTGATATTACTTCACTGTAGTTTCAGTAGGCTAGAACCATGCCTGTACTTTCACTATAGACCCAGCTGCTTCCAAAATACTAAGTACTTTTCAATATTTTACTTAATGTTGATCATTTTATTTGCCCTAATACCCTTTCTTCTGAAAATCTGGAGTGAGGATATTTTAGGAGATGTCCAGCTGATAAAAGAAAACGTCACTTTTGTGGAACTCCACATGTTTAGCCTTTCTGTGTTTTATGTCTGTGTATATATATGCACACGTGTGTGTGTGTGTGTGTGCACGTGTGTGAGTGTGCTTACTTTGTTGGACAGGAACATTGCTAGATGCAGCAATTTTTAAAAATCAATGCCATTAGAATATATAGGGTAGGCTAAGTGAGAGTATTGATTAATTCCCTAGTGATCTACTTCAGCTCAGCCTTAACCGAGTCACTTGGAGAAGAGAGAAACAATTTCAGTTTTGATGTAATCTCTTTAGGACCAGTAGTCAAAGAGCTACAGATTTACAACTGACTCCTTCTCAGGGATTTAGTTTTGCAGTGACCACCCTGGACATTCACAGTGGAATATGTTTATCAAATTATCAAAGCTGGGGAGGAAACAAGTTGAAAATAATGTTGCAAGAGAGAGCAAACGGCTTAAGATATTAAATACATGGAATCCTTGTTTCTTGAAGCTGTATTTCATGTATTCAGGAGTCAGATTGGGGGTGGGGGTTGAATCTTAACAATAACAGGAACAAGCTCTGTAACCTTGGACAAGTTACATAACCTGTCTATATCTTAGTTTACTCATCCACATATAGGGAGAATGAATGTATTGTTCATTCATCACTTAGTAATGCAACTCTCAGAAGTGAATCAGTCAATTTAATGACTTGGCAATAACTTTGGAAGTGTTAATGAAGAAAAATCTAAAACTTTTAGTATAAACTGGATTTGAGTACTTTTCTTATTTCTCACCTTTTCTGTGTGAGAAATAAGGTATGTCTACACAATAAGATATTCAGTAGTTGAATGTCTTAATGTTTCATTATAAAAATGGAGGGAGTAAGAAAGATTTAAAATCTAAACCTGTAATTTTACTAAGGAGACTGAACAGGAGACCAAATAAATCCAACATTAAGTCCATCATCACAAATAGTGTTGTTGAGATTCCTGGAGCTAATGTCTGCAGTTTCTGATGTCAAGTCTTATGCTCTTTCTCTTTTTATTTTTATAGATGAAGGATGGCACATGTGCAGGTTTCTTACATGGATACATTGGAAAATGGTGAGGTTTGAACTTCCAGTGTACCCATCAACTGAATAATGAATAGTGTACCAGTTGAATAATGAATAATGTACCTAATAATGAACAGAATAGGTAACTTTTCAACCCTAACCCACCTCTGCATTTTGTTTCCAGTATCTATTATTTCCATCTTTATGTCCACATGTACCCATCATTTAGCTCCCACTTATAAGTGAAAACGTGGTATTTGATTTTTTGTTTCTGAGTTATTTTACTTAGGATAATGGCCTCCAGCTCCATTCATGTTGCTGCAAATGACATGATTTTATTTCCTTTTTATGACTGCATAGTTTTCCATGATGTATATTTTCCACAGTTTCTTTATTCAATCATCAGTTGATGGACACTTAGGTTGATTCCATGACTTTGCTATTGTGGATAATGCTGTGATAAATGTATGACTACAAGTGTCTTTTTGATATAACATTTTTTCCTTTGGGTAGACATCCAATAGAAGGATTACTGGGTTGAGAAGTAGTTTTATGTTTAGTTTCTTGAGAAATCTCCATACTGTTTTCCATAGAGGTTGTACTAATTTACATTAACACTAACGTGGGCAAGCATTTCCTTTTCTCTGCATCCTCTCCAACATTTTTTTTTCCTTGATGTTTAATAATAGCCATTGTGACTGGTGTTAGATAGTATCTCATCGTGATTTTAATTTGTATTTCTTTGATGATTAGTGATGTTGGTAATTTTTTCGTGTATTTTCCACTTGTATGTCTTCTTTTGAGAAATGTCTGTTCATGTCCTTTGCCCACTTTTTAGTGGGGTTATTTATTTATTTATTTTTCTTGTTGAGTTGTTTAAATTCCTAGTAGATTCTGGGTGTCAATCCTTAGTCAGATGTATAGTTTGCAAATATTTTCTCGCATTCTGTAGTCTGTCTGTTGATTCTGTTGCTTGTTTCTTGTGCTGTGCAGAAGCTCTTCAGTTCAAGCTCATTTGTCTGTTTTTGGTTTTGTTGCCTTTGCTTCTGAGATCTTAGTAGTAAATTCTTTGCTGAGGCCAATGTCCAGAAGAGTTTTTTCTAGGTTTTCTTCTAGAATGAGCACTTTCTTTTTCTATTAGCACAAAATATATTTATATATGGGATATAATTTAATCCATGAAAGTAGATAGACTAATAAAGAGAATGTCACAGAAAGAAAGATTCAAGTTAGGATCAGAACAGCTAAGAACATTTAAAGGGTACAGAGAGTAGGAAAACTCTGCAGATAGGAGAAATAATCAGAGACTAGAAAGATCACCGAGGAAGTATAATATCGTGAGAAGGAAAACTAATGTTAAATAAGGTGAGTGAGCAAGATTTTTCGCTTTTGAAATTAATTGATTGTCAGTGACTTCATCAACAGAAATTCCACTGGTGGTTGTGTGGGTATGGGATAGAGGGATCAAATTCAGAACACAGTGGGTCTGAGAGTGAATGTTAGGGTTACAAAGTGAAGACAGCAAATACTGATTCTTCCTCACTAAAGCTTAGCTCTGAGTGGAATGAAAGTCAAGAGGTAGAGGAGCCTGTGGGTGATTTTTTCAGGGAGGCTTATCATTCTGGAGAGGTAGCTGCTAAGATTAATCCCTACTGGTATAGTATCCTTGCCTCCCTCCAACTTCACTCTGAAATATGAGACAACAGGTGCTCTTTTTATTTATTTCTGTGTCCCTAGTGTTTAGCACTATGGCTTGAAAACTCAAAATCTATTTGTGGAATGAATACAAACTTCTCACATGGCACTCTAACATAAAGTTAGTTTTTGTACCATGCCAGGCACCAGTTGCAAACTTGGATCTGGCCCCTGGTGTCTGTAAGAATATTCAACTTAGGTTTGAAAAGAAGCAACGAAAGTTTTAAATCTTCCCTTTTTGACTTCTCCCAACTGAACGGTGTGTACCACTCAGTCTTGTCTATTGCATTTTTCTCCACCCTGTTCACCTCTGCCTTTACCTGGTGCTTTTCCCTGTGAGATGCATCACCTGCAGCTTTCTTGCTACAACACCAGATTTAAAAAATAGACTGCCTGAGTTGTTATTTATCAGAAAAATTGCTTTCCAGTGTTTCATGTCCTGTACCCAAGTTAAGAGGGATGGTTTTTATCAGTGTTTGCCAAAAATTCTTTCTAAGGAAATATCCTTTTTAACGTTAATAATTTAATGCTCAGACACATAATGTTCAATATCTGCTTTGCAGAAGAGTAAGCTGTTTTTATAAACCCAAGAACTCCTCACCACTGTACATTGCAAAGCAGGGCAGGGTCCCCATTTCACTGGCATTGGTCAAACATAAATCTGCATGGACACCCTCTCCATTCGGTTTTCAGTTCTTAGAGAGCTGGCATTTTATTCTTTGAGCAAATAAATGATGAAAGATCTAAAACGTCTATTAACCTTCATAGTTTGTCTAGGAAACAAGGAAAAGAAGCTGTGAATTGATGATGAACCTCCCTGTGGGACAAATAACTTATACTCTGCCAAATAGTAGATAGAAGGCTATGGCTAAGACATAATATTGCAGTAGTTTTGTGCAGATATTTCTTGAATTGAAAAATGGGTTGATTAATGGCATGCTTACGGAGAAAGCTCTAATCTGTGATTCTGTTACCGTATTTAATTAACTAGTCAACCACTGAAGATCCATGAAGCTTAGGTCTAGAAGTGAGAGATAATCAATTTTTGATTTTGCTCTGTCCACAGCTGAGAAGAAGATGGTTGCAAACCTGAGAAAGCTCAGCCAAAAGAGTAGATCAATATTTCATTTTGTCATTGTTACTGGTCATCTAATGGGAGGAAATGCACTTATCTTTTCCCTACTGTTTCCTTGGCTCTATGCTTGCACAAGAAGCTCAGAAATGTGAGTTGGAAAAAGAGTATTAAATTATTAGTATCATTGCAAGTGATGGTTACATGCCAAGGTTATGCAACCAATTTTTGTCACTAAAATTAAAATTAATAATGTAATAGGAGAAGTATGTTATCAACAAACCTTAAGAGAATGATTCAAGATTTTTAGGGATGATTAGCTTGATTTCTGTAATTATATGACTAGCTTATCACTTTTCTTATGCAACTATTGAATGAGAGTCTGGACAAACTATACTGTAATGAAGGACACTGGTGGGAAAATATTTGTTATTATAGTCATATATGAATATTCATGCCGTGAGCAATGTAAATGGTAGAAATATCAAAGGCTACGCCATATGAATTTTAAATGACTTATTGTTACAGGTTTTACTTTGTCACGAAGGTTGTGTTTTGTAGAACTATAAAAGAACAGTGGTTCTTGTGTAAAATGAGAATATTGGAAAAACTTTTTTTGGCCCATATGGATCAAGCCTTTGTTTTACTTACAGTGGCACTTAAAGATGCCATCCAAAAGAAGTGAATCTGGTATGACTGAGGAACACACTGAATGGATTGTATGGTGTAACTGATATTGCCTTTTCACAAGAAATTATTTAGAACTTGTGTGATTATACATAGCAGTTTTCAAAGGTTCAGTCTGTTAAAGCCTGGAACGTTAGAGATCCCTTTGCCACTCACAGAAAACAAACAAATAATATGAATGATTTTTTGTTGGAGTATAAGTTCCTTAGGTAGGAATCCAGCACACCAAGTTCTTCAGCTGCTTCCATATTCACCATAACATGAGTGCTGCAAAGAACCCATTTCGGAAGAGCCACTCTTACAAGGCACAGTTGGAAGAGGTTAGTTGGATCAGAAGTGCAAAGCTTCATGTTTTTCCATAGGCAGAACTATTTTGAGACAGTAACCTCAATGTCAGTCAAGAAAGAGAAAGTCCTATCTTATTCACAAATATATAGCAAAATTTTAATTCCTAAGATGTTAAAAATTATAAAACTTTATTACATTGATCAGAATGCACATGCTAAGTGTTGAATTAAAGATTAGGAAATACTCTTAGGTGACATAAATTTTGGGCCAGAATGAACGTTGTTTTCATTTGACATGACCTGAGACTTTCCTTGTAGGGAGACCACAACAGTTCCATAGGGCAGTTGGTTGTTACTGAATGCTTATTACTCAATATGCCTCAGTAGCCCTGGACGACCCCTTAATATTGGCTATTTGTCACAATATTTTTTCAAATCAAAATTGGGAAATTGAAGTAAAAATGTACATATTTTCTGTAAGTGACTTTAGAGACATATAATTTATATATTACATTAAACATCTAAATTTTGTATAAATGTGTATATATAACATCTATATTATATAGATGTATGTATTTATATATATACATATAATTATGCATCTATTAATGTATATATTTGTTGTATACATACATTAATTTTATATTTTATAAATATAAAAATATGTATTCACAATATTCTCTAAGAAGCACGCTTTTTATTCAATAGATAATTGCACTACAATATTCAATAGATAGTTGATTTTAACTTACAGACTATTTTATTTCACACTTCAGTTTTTGTGCTTTAAAGATTATGGGTCCAGCATTTCTTTTCATCTTTCTTTTAAACATTTTACCATAAAAAGTTTTCATTATACTGAAAATTTAATATAATAGCAGGATAAACCTTCAGATACTCTAGATTCAACAATATTTATTCAAAAGAAGACCTACATGTGGCTAACAAGTATATAAAAATGTTCAATATCACTAATCATTAGAGGAATGCAAATCAAAACCACCATGAGATGCCGTCTCTCAACAGTCAAATGGCTATTATTCAAAAGTCCAAAAATAACAGATGCTGGCGAGCTTGTGGAGAAATGAGAACCCTTATACATTCCTGGTAGGAATGTAAATTAGTGAAGCCATTGTGGAAAGCACAATGGACAAAACACGGAGCTACCATTGGACTCGGCAATCCCACTACTGGGTATCTACTCAAAGGAATACAAATCATTTTATTATAAAGACACATGCCTGCTTTTGTTCATTGCAGCACTACTGACAATAGCAAAGACATGGAATCAACTTACATTCCCATCAACACTAGACTGGATAAAGAAAATGTGGCACGTGTACACCAGGGACTGTGGAATACTATACAGCCATAAGAAAGAATGAGACCATGCCCTTTGCAGGAATGTGGATGGAACTCGAGGCCGTCATCCTTAGCAAACTAACACAGAAACAAACAAAAAATTATCTCGTGGTCTCACAAGTGGGAACTAAATAATGAGAACACAGGGACAGAAAGAAGGTAACAGAAGAAACTGGGGCCTACTTAAGGGAGGAAGTTGGGAGGAGAGAGAAGTTTAGCAAAAAAACCTGTCAGGTAATATGCTTAGTATCTGCATGACGAAATCCTCTGCACACCAGCCCCCAACCCCCGTCACAAGTTTATCTTTATAACAAACCTGCATCTGTACCCCTGAACCTGAATTAAGAGTTAAAATATTTTTAAAAAAGAAATAGTTACTGGGGTTTTTGGTTTTGTGACTTTCTTTGGTGTCTCAAATCCTATGGTATTTAATGAAATGAGTTAAATATGCAAATTTAGCCTTTCTTTTGAAATCTTACATACAGATTCTCAGGAAGTAATAAATGCACTGGCATTTATGTAAATGTAGCTGTTGATAGATGAACCAGGTATTGGAGGATTTTCCATACTAACAGAAGAAAATTGATTTTCCCTGAAGTTTTGAAGAAGGTTCTGGATAAACAGAGTTTTCTGTAACTGGAATAAAGCCGTGAATCAGGGAAAATGTGAGGAAGCCCATCTGCATTTTATTCTATTATTAATTGTAAATACACCATGTTCATTTCTGGTTTATTTATATTTATTTATAATAATTTATTTTATAATATTTGATTACTTATAATTATATGATTTTATTATTATGCTACAGTAATGGTTTTTTTTTTTTTTTTTTTTGAGACGGAGTCTCGCTCTGTCGCCCGGACTGGAGTGCAGTGGCCAGATCTCAGCTCACTGCAAGCTCCGCCTCCCGGGTTCACGCCATTCTCCTGCATCAGCCTCCCGAGTAGCTGGGACTACAGGCGCCCACCACCTCGCCCGGCTAGTTTTTTTGTATTTTTTTAGTAGAGACGGGGTTTCACCGTGTTAGCCAGGATGGTCTCGATCTCCTGACCTCGTGATCCGCCCGTCTCGGCCTCCCAAAGTGCTGGGATTACAGGCTTGAGCCACCGCGCCCGGCCCCCAGTAATGGTTTTTTAAATGAATATGTCAACATCAACCTGAAGTTAAATACAAACAGATAAAACATTGTTTTGTATTCCACAGAAATTAGGTATTTGATTTCATCTCACAATATTCTGCTTATTTTAATAAAACACATTTTCAATATCAAATATAACAAGTTTTTCTCTAAAGAAAGTATCAAATAAATATTTGGGAGGGATAAGGAATGTAAGTTTTATATGAGTAAAAGAAAGAATAATTCTTTTATGGTTTGTTTGAAAAAGAGGTATTTCGAAGTATTAAAGTTTAATTACAATAATTTATGTTTACTGTGATTGTAAAATGCACAATAATATCCAGTAGGTAATTTCACACATTTTAAGGGTAATATACCTTTATGAAACAAGATTTTATTTTGGTAAAATAGAATCCCAGATTCTCTTATTTGACCAAAGTTAAGGTACTAGGGAAATCAATTACTTCCACTTAATTTTTTTCTTTTTTTAAATCACACCCTTAGTTAAAGAGCATGATAAGGCTGGGCGCGGTGGCTCACGCTTGTAATCCCAGCACTTTGGGAGGCCGGGGCGGGTGGATCACCAGAAGTCAGGAGTTTGAGACCAGCCTGAGCAACATGGAGAAACCTCCTCTCCACTAAAAATACAAAAGTAGCCGGGCGTGGTGGTGCATGCCTGTAATCCCAGCTGTACGGGAGGCTGAGGCAGGAGAATCGCTTGAACTCTGGAGACGGAGGTTGTGGTGAGTTGAGATCACGCCATTGCACTCCAGTCTGAACAACACAAGTGAAAATGCATCTCAAAAAAAAAAAAAAAAAAAGAGCACAATAATTTATTTTGTTTTTTATTTATATCCCATACTATACAATGTTAGCTATTTAATGCTTTTAAGCCCTCGTGTATTAATATGTTTAAATTAATATTCCAAGTTGTGACCTAATTTCTTCTAGGTGGAGTGCAGCCATCAGTTCTCACTCTCAATTGATCTTCCTTTAATCAGGAACAATCACCAGATTTTACCCAATCACACAAAACCTTAGATATGAGATGAAAAGTGAAAGAATTCTTTGAGCATTATATTTTTATTCACGAATTTGTTTAACTTTTTAAATGTTTAACTTTTGTGTGCACATCTTAGGTGTATATATTTGTGGACTATATAAGATATTTTGGTCAGGCATGCAATGCATTAATAATCATACCATGGAAAGTGGGGTATTTATCATTTCAAGCATTTATCCTTTCTGTCACAAACAATCCAGTTATACTCTTTTAGTTGTTAAAAGAATTATATAGTTATAAAAGGTTATATAGTTATACCTATATAACTTTTTATACCTATCTAAAGAGCTTAAAATATACAAGTAAATTATTATTGATTTTAGACACCCACTATGCTATCAGTTACTAGGACTTACTTATTCTTTAACGTTTTTGATACCCATTAACCTTTCCTAACTCCCACCTACCCGCCAGCATGCTTCTCAGACTCTGGGAGCCATCTTTCTGCTCTCTATCTTCGTGGGTTCAATTGTTACGATTTTTAGATTTCACAATTAAGAGAGAACATGCCCTGCAATGTTTGTCTTTCTGTGCCTGGCTTATTCCACTTAACATAATGACCTCCAGTTCCATCTGTGCTGCTGCAAATGATACAATCTCACGTATTTTTCATGGCTGAATAATACTCCATTGTATATAAGTACCACATTTTCTTTTCTTTTTCTTTTTACTTTTACCTTTTATTGTAGGTTCAGGGTTATATGTACAGGTTTCTGATATAGGTAAATTATGTGTCGTGAGGGTTTGGTGTGCAGATTATTTTGTCCCCCAGGTAACACGCCTACTACCTGATTCCTGTTTTTTTTTTTTTTTTTTTTTTGAGGCGGAGTCTCACTCTGTCGCCCCGACTGGAGTGCAGTGGCCGGATCTCAGTTCACTGCAAGCTCCGTCTCCCAGGTTTACGCCATTCTCCTGCCTCAGCCTCCCGAGTAGCTGGGACTACAGGCGCCCGCCACCTCGCCCGGCTAGTTTTTTTTGTATTTTTAGTAGAGACGGGGTTTCACCGTGTTAGCCAGGATGGTCTCGATCTCCTGACCTCGTGATCCGCCCGTCTCGGCCTCCCAAAGTGCTGGGATTACAGGTGATTCCTGTTTTTTTAATCCTCACCTGCCTCCCATGCTCTACCCTCAGGGAGGATCCCGTGTCTGTTGTTGCCTTCTTTGTGTCTATATGTACTGAATGTTTAGCTTGCATTTATAAGTGAAAAGGGACAGGATTTTGTTTTCTGTTCCCATGTTAGTTTGCCTACGATCATCGCCTTCAGTTCCATCCATGTTGCTGCATAGGACATAATCTTGTATTTTTACGGCTGCATAGTATTCCATGGCGTATATGTACTACATTGTGTTTATCCAGGCTACCATTGATGGGGATTTAGGTTGATTGCATGTCTTTGCTATTGTGAATAGTGCTGTGATGAACATATGAGTACACGTGCCTTTATGGTAGAATGATTTCTATTTCTTTCGGTATACACCCAGTGATTGGATTGCTGACTTACATGGTGCTTCTATTTGAAGTTCTTTCAGAAATGGCCAAACTGCTTTCCACAATGGCTGAACTTATTTGCATTCCCACCAGCAGTGTATATGCGTTTTCTTTTCTTCACAACGTCACCAGCATCTGTTATTTTTCTACTTTTTAATAATAACCATTCTGGCTGGTGTCAGATGGCATATCGTTGTGGGCTTGATATTAAATCAAAGGAGCAGGGAAGAGGGATGGAGTTCGACTTATACCTTGAGGGAGTTGGTAGCAATGAAGACCTTGGCATGTTGGAGTCAGAACAAGGCTCAGTTTCTGCGTTTGATACTTCCTGTGTGCTTGGACAACCTCTCCTAGCTTTAGTGAAATGGAGATAACTAACTCATTGTTTCTGTGAGGACCACATTTGAAACTTGTGGTTAGGGTCTGCCACATCACAGTCTCTCAGTCTACACTAGTGACTTGGTGGTAAATGTGCCATCATGTTGGGTCAGTGACCTTTGGCCATGTGGTCCAGCTTCCGTTCTAGCTGGCCCGTGCTGCACTGTTCTGCATGAGTGCGGACCCTCACGGATATAAGGCCCCCAGTTCTCTGTGTGCTTTGACGGTCTGTGATACAGGAGAGCAAGACAAAAGTGAGGTCAGGGGCTATGTAGCACAGCCTAGCAGTGGCCTTGGATAACTGGGGTTTCCAGAGACATCCATAGCTCTTTCTGCCAGAGGCCCTTGGGGTTGCATTCTGAGCACATCATTCCCCGAAGGCTGCTATCCATTTTGTTATAAGTGAACTGAAACTAGGGAGATTTTCTGAAAATAGGCTCTTCTGGGACAGTTGGTTTTAAGGGTGTTGAAACAAGATCAAGAGACCCCTGAAGGTGCATCTTGGAAGTTGAAAGTGTGTGATGTGGCAGTGCAATGTCTCTGGAGAAGAGATTTATCTTTAGAGAATCTCTTTCTCTCTTCCCGTGACACACACCCTCCACACACACACACAAATATATATATATATATAACTTACGACAAAGCTTGGCTGACATTTTATGTTTAATTTACACAATTGCTCCCTGAATGTTTATTGTCCTCATTCAATTTCTGAATATTTTTTGCAGAGGAAATACTCACTACAATAGCATTTGATGGATACATGAAGTCCAGAGTGCATCATAATACAGAATGCCATGGTCCTCACTCTTCCCATCACAGCATGGATGCAACACAGAACCCCCCACTGGGGCATGGAAACCTTGTGTTTCCTCTTCTCGCTTCATTCTTGTTTGTCAGTGTAGTCAAAATAATAACATTTTGTATTTGCACTACATATTTCAGAACAGATCTTCAAATCACTGCAGAGAAAATCATATGAGGTTGATAAGTGGTGAGTGGTAACCATTATCCTTCCTCCAGGAAAAAGGCGTAAAACAGAATCAAAGCTGTCTCAGAATCAGCTTGTATCAGCGCTAAGAATAAAACCCAGGACTGTTGAACACTGAACCCACTGTCAATTTACTGGTACTTACAAGCAGTGTGCACAAGTAATGTTTAACATTGGCTTTCATGAGGTTGGGCGTGGGTCCATTGATTGTAACATTTCCTGGTGTCTACAGTGTGAACATGCCCATCATGGCTGATTTCAAGCTACCAACAGGATGTAACTGAACAGAGTTAGGAGAGATGTGTACCATTGGGTTTTGACAGCCAGTGCACACCACTCGTATACTATTAAGCACACCTTCTTGGGTATTTAGTTAAAATTCATTGGATCATTATTAGGCATTTCTAAGTGCAACAAATACACTATGGCAATTATAAAGAAATATGCTATAGGCCATTCATCTAAGAGCTTACAAATAAAAATGTTGGATGAGATGCTGTTAGACATTGGTGGTACAATTGCCATAGAAATGCCAGGTGGGTAAGATCACTTAAGACTGGATGAGTAGGGCTTTAACTAATAGTATGTAATTAAAGGAAATCTTCAATGTGCATACTGTTTAATGAAGGCAGTCCCTATCCTCTTATTCTAATACGGATCATTCTTTTGAATTTGTCATCTCTTCCCTCTAGCTAAGATACAACATTATGTATACTTTCCAAAAGACAGTGTGGTTTGGTGGAAAAAGGAATGGTTCATCAAAAAGTTCTACGTTTAAGAGCCAATGTGTTACCTTCTAATACAAGGTGTTGGGAAAGTCTCCTAAATGCCCCTAACATATCTGAGTCCATGTTTTCTTCTTATATGAAATATATGAGGTAATCCTTTAAAATCTTTTGATCTACTAAGCTAGTTTGTTGGAGGATAAATGATGTATTCAAAAGGTAAACATTAGTTTACAAGTGTACTGTGGTGTATTACTGCTGTTGCATATGATGGTGATGATGGTGGTGGTGGTGCTGGTGAGAATGAGGGTAAGGATGATGATGCTGGTGGTGGTTAGGATGATAAAAATGGTGATGATGGTTGTTGTTGTGGTGGTGATGAGAATGATGATGCTGACGATGATGGTGGTAGTGGTGGTGGAAATAATGGTGAGGATGGTAGTGGTGGTGAGGAGAAGGATGGTGGTGATGGTGAGGATGATGGTGGTGATCTTGATGGTGAAGACGATGATGATACTGGTGGTAGTTGTGTTGGTAATAAGGGTGAGGATGATGATGATGGTGGTGGTAGTGTTGAGGGTTATGATGCTGGTGGTAGTGGTGAGGAAGAGGAGGATGATGCGGTGGTGAGGATAATGATGATGGTGGTGATGAGAGTGATGATGGTGATTGTAGTAGTGGTGAGGAGGAGGATGTGATGGTGAGGATGATGATGATTATGGTGGTGAGGATGATGACGGTGATGAGGATGATGATGGTAATTGTGGTAGTGGTGAGGAGGAGGATGCGATGGTGAGGATGATGATGAGTATCATGTTGGTGAGGATGATGATTTTGATGGTGGTGAGGATGATGATGGTGGTGATGGGGATGATGATGGTGATTGTGGTAGTGGTGGTGAGGAGGATGTGATGTTGAGGATGATGATAATTTTGATGGTGGTGAGGATGATGATGATTGTGGTGATGAGAGTGATAATGGTGATTGTAGTAGTGGTGAGGATGAGGAGGATGTGATGGTGAGGATGATGATGATTATGATGGTGAGGATGATGATTATGATGGTGAGGATGATGGTGGTGATGAGGATGATGATGATTGTAGTAGTGGTAAGGAGGAGGAGGACGACCTGATGGTGAGGATGATGATAATTTTGATGGTGGTGATGAGGATGATGATGGTGGTGATGAGGATGATGATGGTGGTGAGGATGATGATGGTGGTGATGAGGATGATGGTGATTGTAGTAGTGGTGAGAAGGAGGAGGATGTGATGGTGAGGATGATGATAATTTTGATGGTGGTGAGGAGGATGATGATGGTGGTGATGAGGATGATGATGGTGGTGAGGATGATGATGACGGTGATAGGATGGGGTGAGGAGCATAATAATGATGGTGGTGGTGATGGTGGTGATAGTGAAGATGATGGTGTGGATGATGATGATAAGGTGATAATTATGTTAATGTGATGGTGTGGTGGTGTTGATGAAGGCAGTCTTGATGGTGGTAATGATGATGATTATGATGATCAATGGTGATGATGATAGATATATCAATATAAATACACTCACTTCAGCTGCCCACTTCCATATTTTAGGGTCAAGATTAGCAAATAGGGTTTACTAAGAATTCATTAATTATTGTAACTAGCTATACTAGTAAGAATCAGTAAAATGAGAAAAGTCAATGAATG
Source organism: Trachypithecus francoisi (assembly GCF_009764315.1). Lineage (NCBI taxonomy): Eukaryota > Metazoa > Chordata > Mammalia > Primates > Cercopithecidae > Trachypithecus > Trachypithecus francoisi. Next base: position 6,730,855 of record NW_022681463.1, on the reverse strand, counting down.
CCAACATAGGCATTTCTCATTGTACACAATTAATGAGTTCTTATTCTCCATTTTGAGGAGGATGGATAGATATATCTGTATCTAATGGATAGATATATCTGTAGATACACAGATTGATGATGTACCATATGACCCAGCCATCCCACTACTGGGTATATACCCAAAGGATTATAAATTACTCTACTACAAAGACACATGCACACGTATGTTTATTGCGGCACTATTCACAATAGCAAAGACTTGGAATCAACGCAAATGTCCATCTGTGACAGACTGGATTAAGAAAATGTGGCACATATACACCATGGAATACTATGCAGCCATCAAAAAGGATGAGTTTGCGTCCTTTGTAGGGACATGGATGCAGCTGGAAACCATCATTCTCAGCAAACTATCACAAGAAGAGAAAACCAAACACCGCATGTTCTCACTCATAGGTGGGAACTGAACAATGAGATCACTTGGACTCGGGAAGGGGAACATCACACACTGGGGCCTATCAGGGGGAGGGGGGAGGAGGGAGGGATTGCATTGGGGAGTTATACATGATATAAATGTTATGCACATGTACCCTAGAACTTAAAAGTATAATTAAAAAAAAAAAAGAAAGAAAAGAAAACAACATTATGAACATTCTCAAAAAAAAAAAAAAAGAGAAGAGAGAATCCCACAGCACCTGTGTTCCGATTGCTCTGAACATACATGAGGGCAGGAATTTGGAGAGTCTTACTGATTGTTAGATTCCCATGTGTCATAGGCAGAATAATGCTTCTTGAAGATGTCCATGTCTTGATCCCCAGAAACTTTGAATGTATTACCTCACATTGCAAAGGTGACTTTGCAAATGAGGTAAGTTAGGAATCTTGAGATGGGGAGATTATTTTGAGTTATCTGTGTGATCCCATATGATCCTATGAGAGAGAGAGATTGTAAGGTACTACCCAGCTGGTTTTGAAGATGGAAAGAGGGGCTACAAGCCTAGAAATGCAGGCACCTCCAGAAGCTGGAAAAGGTTAGGGAACAGAGTTTCCTCTGGATCCTCTCAAAGGAGCACAGTCCTGCTGACACCCTGTTTCTGTATTTTTTTTTCAGCAACACCTATTTTGGACTTCTGACCACTGTAACTGTAAAATAATAAATTTGTGTTATCTTAAGGCACTGTTTGTGATCATTTGTTACAGTAACAATGGAAAACCAATGCAACATAAATAGAGGAAGGAGTTAATAAATATCTAATGTGTAAGTAAATGAAAGGTCGAATGAAGCTTATTAGATTTTATGTTAAATGCATAGGTGAAAGTCAGTCCTTTGGGGGTGGAAAGACAGTTTATATTTGGTGGGTTAGTGGGAGTGGGGAGAGTGGTCCTGGTAGCTATTTGAGATGGACAACTTTCAGATTATGGTAATAATATAAATAATGAGAAAGAGAAAAAAACCTCAGCTCCTCCTGCACTAGAAATCATTAAAAAGTGATTAAAAGTTTAAAAGACTCTAATATGTTTCACTTAAAATGGAAGCTAATTTTGGTAATGATGCAAAGCAGAAGGAGTCAAAATGAATTCAAATTGTCTGAACCGAACTTTGGTGCAGACTTTCTGGCCCCTGCATGGGCAAGATACTTTGAATTTCTGTCTTCCATGATCTGCCATGCGGCTGGCACTGAATCCAGCTCTATTTCATCTCCATCATGTTGGAGGGCCAGCTGGCTGGCAGACCACACAACTGGCTTTGTGGATCCATGGCCTGGATTGCAAATGGGCAAGAAGTGAAGCGTCTGAGCAATGCAGAGAGACACTGGGCCTCGGAGACACTTCAGCCACTGGCGACATGATTCCTCACCCATCTGCTCTTTGACACAGCTGCTGGGGTGATACTGCCACAGGATCAGCCATTTGGCAGCTGAGCACAGAGTCTTGGAAAGAACAGCAAACTTTGCAATTTCCTGGTACTCCTAGCCATGCTGTACCCCTGAGCTTTTAATTTGAAGATCACCTGTGGGTAAAACAAAGGACAAGCATGCTCAAGTCATGTCAGAAACTCAGCCTCCAAGTGGCGTTGATGCTTTACTTAGATTTGACACCTTGGACTTGAACCTATAGTCTTTTGTTCCTTAAAGAAAGTATGCAAATAGTTTCTCTTTCACCTGCTGGAGTACAAACAAAATTAAAAATAGAGAAGCAAGCTGGTGATGTTTGTATTCCGGTTTGTATTCCTTGCTGATTGTTAACTAAGGCAAATAATATGGAATCATTTATAGCACTTTGAGATTGATTTAAGTTATAATGTCTGTGGATCTGTAATAGAAATAAACTAAATTGAAAAAGAGAAGTAATGATTATCATTTGTTTTTTATTTTATTATACTTACCAAAGCTATCTCTCTCTTTTGGGGAAAAAACAAAAAAACAAAAAAACAAAAAAACCCTGTATTGAATCCCTGCTAATACTTTGGAACTGAATTACTGCATTTGGGAGAAAAGCATCCTATTATTTTATTTTTTCTTCTTTGCTAGCAATGGTAACTTGCTCTTTGACAGTTGAGTCTTACAAAGAAATATCCACAGGCATAATGCATGATGAAAAAGGCACCTCATATTTTACACATTTGATAAATATTAAGGTCAGGAAATCAAAGTTTTGCAGCATTTGGTGTTAACGCCTCGTGCCTTTTTATAGAAACTTCTTCCTTTGTTTTCATGACACCGAAACAACCTTGTTGCCTCTGATATAGCATGTCTTCCTCGCTTTCCTTCACATGCACATTTCAATCTATACCTTTGTTAAATAGGGGGGTTCTAAAAAACTCCATCTGTTCTATCTCCATTTGTTTTCATAATACACAATCTCCCTTAGTAATTCCTTCTTGTGCCCTTGGCTACATCTTTCAAGTACACCTGGTAACTTCCTTATCTACGCCTTCAGCCCAGGTCTTTCTCCCAAGTTGCAGATGTATCAACACAACTGAAGAGCCCCTCTTCCTGAAGCTTGCTCCCTAAGTCTAAAATTGCACTGGCCCCCGAAACTGAGGCTGCTTCTTCAGTCTGCACACAAGTGATTGGTCCTGCCTGGCTGTCTCTCTAAGCCTCATTTTTATTTCCCACATTAGCTTGACTTGTCCACTTGTCATTTCTTGAACCTGTTTCCATCTCACCAGTCCTATAGTGAAGAGTCTGGTTTAGGCTTCTTTTATTTCTTACTTGAATTGTGCAGTCCTATCCTAAGTGTCCTATCTATGTATCTCTAGAATGCTTCCTCTCCAATTCATTATCGCAGTCACTCCAGAATTATTCCAAACATTATCATTTGTTTTTGCTCCACAAAAATCTCACAAGGATTCTGCATTGCCCAGGGGATACATTTTTCACCTCAAAGATTTGTAGGAAAGGCCTTTAATGATTTAGTCCATATCTATTTGTCTCAACGCCTCTCTTGTCACTTCACAACTAACATCTACTATTCCCAGCATACTAAAGTTCCTGTGGTTTTCTCATGGTAACTGTTGTCTGGGAAATAATACTGAGGCAATGGTAGTTTCCAAATACACTCCCAGTCAGGCTGTTTCAGAGGTTGAAAGACAGAAAAGATCACACACCAAATTAAAACGAATGAGTCACTCTATCCACTGACTTAAACACATAGGAAGAAGCAATGGGAAAGAAATGGGCAAGTTAACCTCTACAGAACAGGCTTCAGGCTGGCGGAGGGACCATATCTCTCTGAGTCTAGGGACACTGATGATGATGATATAGTTATGAGAACCCTGGCTGAGGTTTGGGTGAGGGACCCATGGATAGAAGGTGTCCTGGGCCAACGATACATGCTTCCTCTGTGGGAGAGCAAGGTCATCTGGCTACAGGTATCCCTTGCACCTTAGCCTCCTCGACAGCCATGGCTTTCATGTACTTTTCTTGGATCGAGCATACGTGGGAGCAGAATGAGAATATGCTGAGTGTTACCAGTGGGTGGCTGAATTTGGGTGACAGAGCTGTCAGCCTGGAGGTGGCATTATCATGATGTGGTGCTTATGTCCTTTGTGTCTATAAACATTTCTCTTTTTGTTGAAATGTGTTTCATTTTATTTATTCCATCTCTCCTTGGCATGGCTTACATCTCACTCACTCTCTTCTCGGCTCTGCCTGCGGTGCAGGAGCTCCCTCTTTACATGTCATCCACACTGAACATTTTCCCTACATCTCGCAAACTACCAGCTTACCTACAGCTTATGTTCAACACTTTTTAATGAGTGCATCCAACCTGTTTGTGTATCTTGCCTTTAAGCAGAATTAAATATTATCAAATACATTCTCAGATGAGTATCATCAAATATGTCAAGGTGTTACAGTTATGTGCTGTGATATACCCCATGACTTCACTCCTTCCTCCTGTTGTATTGGTCTCAGTCTGTTCTGTGTAACTGTAACAGAGTACCTGAGATTGGGTATGCTGCCCCAGAAATTTACTGGATCACATTTCTGGGGGTTAGGAAGCCCAAGGTCAAGGTGATGCTGCTGTGGAGGGCCTTCTTGCTCTACCATCACATGGTAGAATAAAAGAGGATGAGAGAGAGCTGCAGGGGACTGAACTTGCCCCTTTCAGAGAAGCACAAACCCCACTTATGAGGGTGGAGTCCTTGGTCTAATCATCTCTTAAAGGTCCCACCTCTTAGTACTCTTTAATACTTTTCTTTTTTTTTTTTTTTTTTGAGATGGAGTCTCGCTCTGTCACCCAGGCTGGAGTGCAGTGGCCCGATCTCAGCTCACTACAACCTCTGCCTCCTGGGCTCAAGCCATTCTCCTGCCTCAGCCTCCTGAGTAGCTGGGATTACAGGCACCCGCCACCACGCCTGGCTAATTTTTGTATTTTTTGTAGAGATGTGGTTTCACCATGTTGGTCTCGAACTCCTGACCTCATGATCCACCCACCTCGGCCTCCCAAAGTGCTGGGATTACAGGCGTGAGCCACCACACCTGGCATTAATACTCTTACAATGACAATTAAGCTTCAACGTGAGTTTTACAGGGGACAAACATTCAAACCAAAGCAGCATCTATCTGCCTTCCCTCTGATAGGCTCTTTTATACTTACCCTTCAAGACTCAATTCTCGCATCCCTGGGAAACTTCCTTGACCTTACCAGTGTAGATGAGAAGCCCCAGAGATAATGTTTATTTTGTCTACATCTGTCATGGTATTTAATCATACTTTACCGTAACTTCATGTTTACCGTTTCATTCTCTCACATTACACTGGGAACAGCTTTGAGTAGAAATTTTGATAGAATCTTTTATGTGTTGTTACTCTTAGTTATTTCCAGGCTGAGTTATTCCCATGGTTAGAATATGAGGTTATGATGTTGACAACAAATAGTGTATTTCCAGTTTTGCCTTCACTTTGAATTGCAAATATTCTGGTGCCACTTCAAGACTGTGTCTTCCCCTAATATTTTAAGAAATCTCAAGTGGTTGTTTCATGGGTGTTCTTAACACAACTTTCTCAGCTCCCACCTGGAGTCAGTCATTGAACTTCTTCTCTTCCCTTACCTCCTCATGTAATCTACTACTGCCGATGCGAGTGCCCCAAGTGAGAAGAGAAAAGTATGTTGGAAGTATGTGCCTCTTCTCTAGCCCATCTCTCCGTGCTGCTTCTGAAGTCAGGATGCATCCTCACCAATACACTCTGATAGACCGCAGGTTCTCTGATATTTACGGCAAATGCTTTGTCTTTATTTTATACTCTGTTTCATGGACCAAGTTAATTCTGCCTTAACTTGACAACAAATTACAGAAATTATACACTGTGGAACTGCTTTTCTTCCTGACATTTTTCTAATCTGAATTCTATGTTACTCTGCCTTAAAAAAAAATTTGACTTCCTTCCCTGGGTCTTTTTCTTGTGCTTTTCTCATTAACAAATAACAGAAACCCAAGGTCAGCACTGGCCTCCCAATCTTTTCTATAAATACCTGTTTGAGAGTGTTCATACATTCATTTCCCTTGAATTACTACCTTTATGATGTTGGCTCCAAATGCTAAACCTTTAGCTTTGCCATCTTGTTCAAGCACTGGCTATGTTCTCATTCTTGTCCACTTATGCACAGAAGTTTTGATGTTTGCCTGGTTCCATGAATTTCTCAAATCCATATTTGTCATATTTTATTTGCAAATCATCTGTCTCCACCCATCTTTTGGTAGTGGTCTTCTGTAAACTTGGAAGAGATCTGGATATTTTCCAACAAATGCAAACTTCTCAGATTATACAGAAACCTGATTTATTTATTTATTTATTCTATTTTACATGCTAGCATTGGAAATCTAGCAGGTATTTAATAAGTAGTCATTAATCAGCTAGTCTCAAAAGAGAAGTATTAAATATTTGGGGCTGTATGTCTTCTTTAAAGCAATTATTTATCATTTTATCTAATCAGTTAACAAGATTTTATTAGGTGCTCCTTGTGAGCTGGGCAAAGAACTGAAAGTAAAGAGTCACAAGCACACAGGTAAGCTGAACTCAGATGACATCTGCCAGTGTACATGTGAGATGCAATAGATCCCTGAAGGCCACTGGCTTTCTGATTTTTAAAACATTTTTTAAAAATTTATTTTCTGAATTGATAAATGAAAATTGAATGTGTTCATTGTGTACAATATGACGTTTCAAAATAGAAATTGAAGCTAACATCATAAAGGTAGTAATTCAAGGGAAATGAATGTATGAACACTCTCAAACAGGTATTTACAGAAAAGATTGAGAGGCCAGTGCTGACCTTGGATTTCTGTTTTTTGTTGATGAGAAAAGCACAAGAAAAATATGCATTGTGAAATGGCTAAACCAAGCTAATTAACATAAGCATTGCCTCACATAATTATCTTTTTTGTGTGTTGAGAACACTAAGTCTACTGTCTTAGCAATTTTCAAGAGTACAATAATTTGTCATTACCTGCAGTCACCATGTTGTATAATAGATCTGTTGAATATATTCTTTCTATCTAACTGAAGTTTCATATCTTTTCACTGACATCCTCCCAACTCCCTCCTCCTCCTCCCCTTACCAAGTCTTCCACTGGTTATTATTCTACTCTCTACTTCAGTAAATTCAACTTTTTTTGATTCCACGTATAAGGGAGATCATGTGGTATTTGTCTTTTTGTTCCTGGTATATTTCACTTACCATAATGTGGTCCAAGTTCATTCATGTTGTTGCAAATAACAAAATTTGCTTCCTTGTTGTTGAATAGTATCCCATTGTGTAGATATATCATATTTTCTTATAACCATTCATCTGTTGATGGACACTTAGGTTGATCTATATTCTGGCTATTGTGAATAATGCTAATGGATACTTAGGTTGATAATGTATCTTTTTATGAATTATGAATAATGATGCAATGAATGCATTAGTGCAGATCTCTCTTTGACACACTGACTTTATTTCCTTTGGATATATATCCAGTAGTAAGATTGCCAGGTCATATGGTGGTTCTATTTTTAATTTTTTCTGGAACTTTCACACTGTTCTCCGTAATGGGTGTACTAATTTGTATTCCCACCAACAGTGTGCAAGACTTCCTTTTTCTCCTCATCCTTGCCAACACTTTTCCATCACTCTTTTGATAGTAGCCATTTTAACGGGTATGAGATAATATCTCATTATGGTTTTAATTTGAACCTGATGATTAGTGAGTTTGAGCCTTTTTTTCTATACCAGTTGACCATTTGTATGAATTCTTTTGAGAAATGTCTATTCAGATCCTTTGCCCATTTTAAACCAGGTTATTTGTTTTCTTGCTATTGAATTGTTTGAGTTCCTTACGTATTTTGGATAATAATCTCTCATCAGATATATGGGTTGCTAATATATTCTCCCATTCCATAGGTTGTCTCTTCACTCTGTTGATTGTTTCCTTTTCTATGAAGAAGGTTTTTAATTTGACACAATCCCATTTGTCTAGTTTTGCCTTTTTGGCCTCTGCTTTTGGGTTCATATTTAAAAATCATTGCCCATACCGATGTCATGGTGCTTTCCTCTATGTTTTCTTCTAGTTGTTTTACAGTTTCAGATCTTGAGTTGAATTACCCCATCCATGTTGAGTTTTTTTTTTTCTTGTATGTGGTGTTCAGTAAAGATATAGCTTCATTCTTCTGCACATGGATATTCAGTTGTCCCAGCACCACCTATTGACAGAATTGTTCTTTCTCCATTGTGTGTTGTTGGCGCCTTTGTCAATAATCAATGACTGTTATTGTGTGGATTTATTTCTGGGTTCTTTATTTTGTTCCACTGGCCTATGCATCTGTTTTTATCCTGGTACCACGGCATTTTAATACCATAGGCTGCTATTATGTTGTGAAGCCAAGTAGTGTGATGCCTCCAGCTTTGTTTTATTTGACCAGGATTGCTTTGGCAGCTTGGGATCTTCTGCAGTTTCACAAAAATTTTAGGATTGTATTTTCTGTTTTTATGAAAAATATTGGAATTTTGATAGGGATTGCATTGAATATGCAGATCATTTTGGGTAGTATGAACAATTTAACAATATTAATTTTTCCAATCTACAAACACTGGATTATTTTTATTTATTTGTGTCTTTTTCAAATTATTTTATCAAAATTTTACATTTTCAGTGCACAGATCTTTCATCTATTTGGTTAAATTTTAGGTTTTTAGTTCATCATGCACCTTAAGTAATACATTTAACAGGGCATCAAACATTTTGTTGGTGTGCACAAACCACATAAACACACACACTTGTAACTGAAAAAACAGTGTAACATATAACTGAAACAAAAGTTTTCACAAAACAGTATTTATCTTATTGTATGAGATAGACTCTGATACTTTTAAGCCTAAGAACAATGCTAGTTATTATCCTCTGAACTGGGTCCTTGAGCCACAATTTGAACAGAACTGCTGTGGTTTACTTGAAGTTGAAGACAATTGGCATTTATTTCTTTCCTCAACCTAGGAAATGGTAATTAAGCAACCATTATCGAGCAGCCCTGAGACTAATTAAGGTAATCCTTTATTAAAATTTTATGTTCAATTTTCTTAAAGAAAAATGAAAAATTTTAGGAGCCTTACAGTAAAATGAAAAACAAAATTAAATATCAATTTTCTACAAACAGTGCTTGAATTTTTCTCCTAGCAAAGATAAAGATGCCAGAGCTTCAGACACATGCAGATTCCTCCCTTTTTTATATAAGGTATTCACTGTGCCAAAGCAGGGCCTGCTTTACATGGAAGTCCAATTGGCTTTGGTGAGTCCTGCTGGCTTCCCCACTTCCACTGAATTTTTGCCTTGGGAAATGTCTCCTTGTCCTTTTGCCTCTCATGTTTCCAGGAGGGCTTGGCACATCAAGAGACATCATCTTTGCCATGCTTCCTTAGGTCTGCTTTGAATCAAAGGGGGGTAAGACATTGATGACTGACTGTTGAGTGTTCTGAGTGTGGGCACCTCGACTCGGTCTTTTCACAGAAGATTTGCAACTGTGGCAATGAGCATACAGTGTAGGGCTCTAGCAGGTGTTTGAAGATGAAATCTCCCTGAGGGAAGTGAGGAGAGGATGAGGCCTTGGCTGTCTCGCAGCAGAAACCTCCTCCACTCACTTCAGCTCCCACGAATGGATTATAAACCCAGGTACACCTTGGAAGTTTTTCCAGCACCAGCTGGCAGAGCTTTCTGCTCTTCATCCTGCCACCCACTGTAACTTACACGTGAACACCTGCCACAGAAAGTCCAGGGTTATGACCTTGGGTACAAGGATCTGCAAGAGAACAGTTCAAACTCTAGGCAGGTGTAATATCCCATCCCTGGGTATCTGTGTGGAGAGACGTGTCATTGATCTTTTGTATTATTTTCACTTCACAGTTCATTTCAAAAACCCACCATTTTTATTACTTCCTCAAGTGTCGGTAAGCACAGTTCAGTATTTGTGGCTGCTTCTTCACGCAGACGAATGAAGCGGTGAACTGATGAGCTGTTGATTTTTTAAAAAAAATTTTGTATATACATTTCCTCAATAGCACTGTAATGGGTTGAATTGTGTCTGTGGAAAATGTTGAAGTCCTAACCCCTGTACCTGTGAATGTCACGTTATTTGAAATTAGACCTTTACAGATGTAATCAAGTTGAGTTCATTAGGGTGAGCCCTAATCCCATATGACCGTTGTCCCTACAAGAAGAGACACAGAGAGGGAAGTGTGTGTGAAGACACATAGGGAGCACTCTGCGTGACCACAGAGGCTAGAGTGACATATCTATATGCCAAGGATTGCCGGGAGCCACCGGAAACAAATGCATGGAGCAGGTTTTCCCTTTGAGTCTGCAGAGAGAGCACGCCCTGCCAGCACCTTGACTTGGATTTCTGGACCCCAGAACTATGCAAGATTACATTTCTGTGTTTTTTGAGCGACCCAGTTTGAGGTGCTTTTCTTTTTCTTTCTTTCTTTCTTTTTTTTTTTTCTGAGACGGAGTCTCGCTCTGTCACCCAGGCTGGAGTGCAGTGGCCGGATCTCGGCTCACTGCAAGCTCCGCCTCCCGGGTTCCCGCCATTCTCCTGCCTCAGCCTCCCGAGTAGCTGGGACTACAGGCGCCCGCCACCTCGCCCGGCTAGTTTTTTGTATTTTTTAGTAGAGACGGGGTTTCACCGTGTTAGCCAGGATGGTCTCGATCTCCTGACCTCGTGATCCGCCCGCCTCAGCCTCCTAAAGTGCTGGGATTACAGGCGTGAGCCACTGCGCCCGGCCTTGAGGTGCTTTATAGCAGCCCTAAAAACTCATGCAAGTGCACAATCACTGTGCCAGTAAAGATTCTATATGAAAAACAAGTTGCAGGACCACTAAATTTTCCACACCTAGAAATCGAAAGCTTTAATTTTAGACAACTTCCCTGTATTTAAAAGTATAGCATTGTGACCAGATATTCAACCTGGAAATCAGTTACTTAAAAATTGTTATGGTAAACTAAAGCCCCTCTGACACCCTTCCTAATGGTACTGCAAGTGGGCTCATGCTCTTTTCTTTAGGGCTTTTAGAAGACGTTAAATATGCACCTGCGGTGTTCTCTTTAACAACAAGAATTAACCAGAGATTTTCTTTTCTAATGTTGAATTATCATTGCTTGCAATTAATGTTTCAGGCTAAGAGTAAGCTAAGATAAAAGAACTCCTATCTATGAAGGTACACTGCTGTCTATTCATATGATGCAGTTCACCATCCACTGGGATTTGAGCAGCAGAGCTTAGCTGGCCTGTTACCATGTTGCAGAGTTGCCATGGCAATATCAAACCAATGAATGGACCACCTCCCAGAGACAGGGTGGTGAGTAAGTGTGAAATTGATTCAGTTGTACACAAGGATACGCTCAAGCCAAATTTGTCAAGATAAAATTTCTGGTAGGAAACTGCATTTTAAAATAGACATTTTGAATATGATATTAAATATTTGCTTTGGGTATTCCAGTACAATAGTACTTGAAAATTAAGTGTATTATGCTAATTTTATGCTTTTCAACGTACTGACTACTTTGTACTTATTTCAGATAACACTGATTTTCTTCCCACTCATTTAAATTTGGATAGAGAAGCATTTTACACTTTATATTAATATTTTAAGTTATGTGTCTTTGAAGTTAAACTGGTGTTATATGCTTATTTTATATTAATGCACTTAGAGAAATGACGTTTTAGGAAATACAAACCGAAGTTGTTATGTATATACATTTATTTTTAGATAACATTTGTAAATTACATTTTGCATTACATAATTATAGTATAAATATTATACATAGTTCAAATCAGACAAAAATAACCAAGTTTTAATATTTTAGTACTTAAGGAGCCTTGTGGTTCAGCTTTACAAAAGTAATGTATTCATATGATATTTTATTGTTTTCAGAACTTACTTTTAGCACTCCATTGTTATAGAGTTATTAGATATTAAGTAAGTCTTGAACTTGGTCACCATAATCTTTTATGATAAATATTTATTTTGAGCTACCTGATAAAATAGATGTTATTTGCTTCCTGTCTTTTCTTACTCATGATACATATACAAGGCTTTGTCCGTCCCATAAGGTTGCCGAAAACACGGAAGAACAGGGATGAGTCTGTCTGTGATGCATCAATTACTGAAATGTCTCTCTCAGATAGTAAATGCAGTTTATATTAACAAAATACATTGATCAGGTATAATCAGTTTGAAATTAGAAGATGACTAATCTCAGGAGATCCTTGCATACTAAGGGCTGTCTCTTTCCCATTAGTTCAACTTGTAGAACAGAAGAGCATGACTTGTTTACGTAACAGAAACCAATATTTACTCTCTTTTATTCTCTTGGCATGGACTTCCAAGGGCAACGTTTGCCAGATCCTGGCAAAACTCTTGCTGACAATGCATTTCTTCTTGGGTAATTAAATGGAACCCTCTAAACTGAAGCAATGCTGCTTGAATATTTTTATAACTTTCTAATAGTTACATGTGAAAACCTTGATTTTTTTCTTATAAAAAGATACAAATGTTTTTAACTGAAACTGAGGTTGGATATTATAAAGTGTGTTCCATTTTGTGTCTTAACCTAATTACTGTGGTTTTACATTAATGTTTATTTTACGGCACTAGCACATTAAACTGATGCTATAGATTAAATCAGACTTTCTATTCAATCACACAGATATCTACTTGTAGCAAATGTTATTGTGTATTCTTATTTGTAAGCCCATTTTTTTGATTTGTAAACCATTCTTAAGGAAGAAAAATGTATATTCAAAACAATAAGATGAACTTCTCAAGTGAGTAAATCAAATAAATCCTCTTGCTACAAAGTCTTTTTAGAAGTAATGGTATATTGTATGACGTTAGTAAGCCTATCCAAAATGGAATCTCAGGAGATAAGGAAAATGTTTATAAGGACATCATTCCATCAATACATTTAGGCATTTGTGAGCCTGCACTCTGTAATCAATTAAACCTTCGAACTTTACTTTCCCAAGTAAGCTTTTTCACAGAAGGTATCTGTCTCAGCTTGGGCTACTCAACAATGTATTGTAGATTTTGTTTGTGGACTGTATAGTCAATACAAAATAAAAATTGATTTCTCATGGTTCTGGAGATTGGAATCTGAGATCAGATGCCAGCATAGTCCATTTCTGGTGAGAGCCCTCTTCAAGGCTGCAGCCAACCACCTCCTCAATGTCATCTCACATGACAGAAATAAAGCATTCTGGAGTCTCTTTTTATAAGGGCCCTAATCCCATTCATGAGGTTCTACCCTCATGACTTAATCACTTCCCTAAGGCTCCACCTCCAAATACCATCATATTGGGGGTTAGTATTTCAACATATGAATTTTTAGGGGGTGCAAACATTTAGTCCTTTGCAGAATCCCAGCTGTCAGAGAGTATAAGAAAATGTAGGAAGAGTAGAAAAAGGGATAATTCATTTTAGAATCACTGTAACATGCACACTGGTACACCATTGGATACAGGTTTTAAGGATGACATATTTACATAACAGAGTCCCACTTCTGGGAAACTTACTATGCAAACTGCTTAGGGTATTTGCATTTAAAACAGCTTTATACACAATTGTGATATTATTTTGGCATACATACAGTCACATGCCACATAATGATGTTCTGGTCAACGATGGTGGTTCCCATAAGATTATAATACCATATTTTTACTGTACCTTTCATATGTTTAGAAATACAAACACTTTTCATTGTGTTACAGGTGCCTTAAGTATTTAGAATAGTTCATGTTGTACAGGTTTGTAACTTCGGAGCAATAGGCTAGACCATATGGCTTGGGTATGTAGGAGGCTGTCACATTTAGGTTTCTGTGTTTAATAATACTTTTTTCAGAACGTATCCTCATTGTTAATAGACATGTGACTGTGTTTGTGATATCCATAAGTATACATATGTATAAATATGTATATGAACCAGTATTCATCTGTGAAATTTTGTTATTAATCTCTAATGAGTACAGGCATTGGTGGGATGTATCTAGAAGTATTTAGACCAATCTGACATTGCTGTGACATCCAATTGCCTGACTAGGAAACTCATTTCATTGGCATGGACCAGATAAGGGAAATGTTTTCTGTGTTTTGCTATTGGAGTTTTAAAAAATCTTAACTTTTTACCGTGAAATATTTTATAACAATATAAGTATTTTTAAAATTGTTTATTTTTAATTGTTGTGGGTACACAGTAGGTGTGTGTATTTATGGGATTTTGATACAGGATTTTGATATTATGCATTATGCAATGCATAATAATCATATCGTGGAAAGCTAGGTCTCCATCCCCTCGAGCACTTATCCTTTGTGTTCCAAACAATCCAATTATACTCTTTTAGTTATTTTAAAATGTACAATGAAATTATTATTGACTATAGTCCGTCTCTTAGGCGGTTAAGTGCTATATCTTATTCATTCTTTCTAACTATTTTTTTGCACCCACTATCACAATCTCCCACACACACACACTCCCACCGCCCTTCCCAGCCTCTGGTAACCACCCTGTTAATCTCGATGTCCATGAGTTCAATTGTTTTGATTTTTAGATTCCACAAATCAGTTAGAACATTGGATGTCTGTCTCTTTGTATCTGGCTTATTTCACTTAACATAGTGATCTCCAGTTCCATCCATGTTGTTGCAAATGACAAGATTTCATTCTTTTTTTATGGCTTGAAGAGTACTCCATTGTTTATAAGTACCACATTTTCTTTACCCATTCATCTGTTGATGGACACTCGGGTTTGCTTCCAAATTCTGGCTATTATCAGCAGTGCTGTAATAAACATGGGAGTGCAGATATCTTTTCAAAATATTGATTTCCTTTCTTTTGGGGTATATACCCAGCAGTGGGATTGCTGAATCATGTGGTAGTTTTTTTTTTTTTTTTTTTTTTTTTTTTTTTGGAGACGCAGTCTTGCTCTGTCGCCCAGGCTGGAGCACAGTGGCCAGATCTCAGCTCACTGCAAGCTCCACCTCCCGGGTTTACGCCATTCTCCTGCCTCAGCCTCCCGAGTAGCTGGGACTACAGGCGCCCGCCACCTCGCCCGGCTAGTTTTTTGTAATTTTTAGTAGAGACGGGGTTTCACCGTGTTAGCCAGGATGGTCTCGATCTCCTGACCTCGTGATCCGCCCGTCTCGGCCTCCCAAAGTGCTGGGATTACAGGCTTGAGCCACCGCACCCGGCCATCATGTGGTAGTTCTATTTTTAGTTTTCTGAAGAAGCTCCAGACTGCTCTCCATCGTGGTTCTACGAATTTACGTTCCCACCAACAGTGTACTAGGTGGTGGGAAAATTTTTCTCTTTTCTCCACATTCTTGCCAGCATTTGTTATTGCCTGTCTTTTGGATAAAAGCCATTTTAACTGGGGTGAGATGGTATCTCAATATCTTAATGTAGTTTTCATTCACCTCTCTAATGATCAATAATGTTGAGCAATTTATCATATGCCTGTTTGTCATTTGTCTATCTTCTTTTCAGAAATGTTTATTCAAATCTATTGCTTTATTTATTTAGTTAGTTAGTTATTTAGACAGAGTCTCTCTTTGTTGCCCAGGCTGGAGTGCAGTGGCACCATCTCGGCTCACCACAATCTCCATCTCCCAGGTTCAAGAGATTCTCCTGCCTCAGCATCCCAAGTAGCTGGGATTAAAGGCACCCACCACCATGCCTGGCTAATATTTGTATTTTTAGTAGAGATGGGGTTTCGCCATACTGGTCAGGCAGGTTTCAAACTCCTAACCTTGTGGTCTGCCCACCTCGGCCTCCTAAAGTTCTGGGATTACTGGTGTAAGCCACTGCACCTGGTCCCTATTGCCCATTTTAAAATCAGTTGATTAGATTTGTTTTTCTAGAGTTGTTTGAGCTCTTTATGTATTCTGGTTATTTATCTCCTGTCAGATGGGTAGTGTGAAAATATTTTTTTTCTCATTCTATGGGTTGTCTCTTCACTTCGTTGATTGTTTTCTTTGCTGTGCAGAAGGCTTTTTAACTTGATTTGATCCTATTTGCCCGTTTTTACTTCGGTTGCGTATGCTTGTGGAATATTGATCAAGAAATTTTTGCCCAGACCAATGTCCTAGAGAGTTTCCCCAATATTTTATTTTAGTAGTTTCATTGTTTGAGGTCTTATATTTAAGTATTCAATCTGTTTTGATTTGATTTTTGTATAAGGCAAAAGATGGGGTTCAAATTTACTTCTTCATTCATAGGGATATCCAGTTTTCCCAGCATCACTTTTGAAGGGACTGTCTTTTCCCCAATGTATGTTCTTTGCACCTTTCTTAAAAATGAGTTCACGCTAGTTGTCTAAATTTGTTTCTGCATTCTCTGTGCTCTTCCATTGGTCTATGTGTCTGTTTTTATGCTACTACCATGCTGTTTTGGTTATGATGGCATTGTAGTATAATTTGAAGTCACATAATGTGATTACTCCAGTTTTGTTCTTTTTGCTCAGGATACTCTTGGCTACTCTGTATATTTTGTTATTCCATATAAGTTTTAGAATCTTCTTATTCTTCAAAGGATCTTTTATTTAGATTCTTATTTTTCTTTGAAGAATGTTGTTGGCATTTTGACAAACATTACGTTGAATCTATTGGTTACTTTCCATAGTAGGGACATTTTAACAATATTAATTATTGCAATCCATGAACATGGAATATCTTTTAATGTTTTGTGTCCTCTTCAGTGTTTTCATCAGTGTTTTATAGTTTTCACTGCAGAGATATTTCATTTCACTGGTTAAGTTTATTCCTAGGTATTTAATTCTATTTGTGATTATTGCAAATGGGATTACTTTTTTATTTCTTTTTCAAATTTCTCACTCTTGGTATATAGAAATGTTACTGATTTTTGTACGTTGATTTTGAATACTGCAACTTTATTGAATGTGTTTATCAGTACTAGTAGTATTTCTTTTTGGTGGAGTTATTCACGTGTTTCCAAATGTCAGATCATATCATCTGCAAACAAGGGTAACTTGAATTTTTCCTTTTCAATTTTGATACCCTTTGTTTCTTTTCTCATGTCTGATTGCTCTAGCTAGACCTTTCAGTATTAAATGGAATAACAGTGGTGACAGCTGGCATCCTGTTATGTTTCAAATTCAGGAGAAAAGTTTTCCCCATTGGTATAATATTAGCTGTGGGTCTGTCATGTACAGCTTTTATTACGTTGAGGGTATGTTCCTTTCATACCCAGTTTTTGATGGTTTTTATCATGAAGGGATGTGGAACTTTATCAAATGTACTGTTGAATTTGGTTTGCTAATGCTTTGTTGAGGATTTTTGCATCAATGTTTGTCAGAGATACTGGCCTGTAGCTTTTTTTTTTTTTTTTTTAATGTGTCTTTGACTGGTTTTGTTTTCAGAGTAATACTGGCTTCATAAAATGAGTTTGGAAGTATTCCCTCCTCCTCTATCTTTTCAGAAAGTTTGAGTAGGGTTAATATTAGTTCTTTAAATATTTGCTAGAATTCAGCAGTGAAGCCATCAGGTCCTGGGCTTTGCTTTACTTGGAGAATTTTTATTATGGCTTCAATCTCATTGCTTGTCATTGGTATGTTCAGGTGACAGATTTCTTCGTGGTTCAATATTGGAAGATTGTATGTATCTAGAAATTTATGTATTTCTTCTAAATGTTCTAGTCTATTGGTATATAGTTTCTGATAGGAGCCATTAATGTTCCTTTGAATTTCTGCAGTATCAGTTGTAATGTCTCTGTTTTAATCTCTGATTTTCTTTATTTGAGTTTTTTCTCTTTTTTTTTTCTTAGTTTGGCTAAGGGTTTATTAATTTTATTTATCTTTTCAAATAGCCAACTTTTTTTTAGCCAGGCATGGTGGTGGGTGCCTATAATCCCAGCTACTCAGGCATGAGAATTGCTTAAGCCCAGGAGATGGAGGTTGCAGTGAGCCAAGATCATGCCCTTGCACTCCAGCCTGGGTAATAGAGTGAGACTGTGAAGAAAAGAAAAGAAAAGAGAAAAGAAAAGAGGTACTTAATTGAGTGGGTGTTTAACTTGTGTTAAGTAAGTAGGTGATAACAAGGAAAATTAAACTTCCAAGTGGAAGCAAAATGTTTTCTACAGGCTATCAGCTGTGTTTTGGGTTGATAATTAGAACAATTTGACTAGGATAGAAGCATAATGAATGCGGAGTAGTTGAAAGTAACATGGGCAAATGTGGCCAGTAGATGGAGATTTTTAAATGTCAAAAGATTGAATATAGTCTTGTGGGAGGTGAAGATCTATTGAACATCTTTGAGCTGAAACATTCCACAAAAACCAATAAACTGTAGGAATTTGTTTGCCACAAAGTTGGAAGAACTGTAGTCAGGATAAAAGGTTTGGAGGATATTGGAGTAGTTCAGCCTGGAGATAACAAAGGAAGGGAAGAGCAGTTAAGGGAGGTGTGAAAAGAATGAAAACTTGTGTGAAAGTATGAAAACCTGACGACTGGCTATGAAGGGAGAGAGAAATATATATACTAACTTTAGAGCTTGGAGCACAGACCCTTGGAGAAAAGAGGATTTCTTGACTGATCATCGAAGTTGATAAGGGAGAATGACTTTGTTAGCCCAGGTGATAAGATTTCCTTAATACCCGAATTGAGACACAGCAAATAAAAATGACCAACAGACAGTTCAAAACATGAGGAAATATGGGAGTGGAGAAAGAATTCAAAGATACATTGTGATTAACTGAAAATTACTAAGAGAACCACAAGGAGGATACTCATGGCATCTCTTTGCTTTGTGTAATAAAATGAAGAGAACTTGGTGATGTAACGATGCTTTTGAAATGATGCCATGCAGCACATTAAAATGTGAATGAGCACGACAAAGTCAACTTCTGTTTTAACATCTTTGTTGAGATATAATTCATAAACTATAAAATTCACCTTATTAAAGCATAAAATTCAATACTTTTTAGTATATTTGGAGTTGTGTAACAATCACCACAATCATCACCCCCCTACCCACTCCCCTAAAAGAACTCTCTGTACTCATTAACAGTTACTTCCTATTTCAACTCACCTGCTCCACCAGCTCCTGGCAACCGTGAATACATTTTCTGTCTCTTTTTATTTCCTTGCCTATACTGAACATTTCATATAAATAGAATTATACATGTGTGTCCTTTTGTGTCTGGCTTTGTTCACTTAGTATAATGTTTTCAAGGTTCATCCATGTTGTGGCATGGATCAGTACTTCTTTTTAACATCGTATTTCTTTTTAACACTGTATTCAGTATTCCATTGTAGAGATATACCATATTTTATTTTCCATTTATCATTTGATGGACATTTGTGTTGTTTCTACTTTTTGGTTATAATGAATAATGTTGCTGTGAGCATTTATGTATAAGTTTTTTATAAATGTAGGTTTTCATTTATTTTGCATCTATGAGTGCAATTGCTGGGTCATATGATAACTCCAGTTTTAACATTTTGAGAAGCTATCCAACTTTTCCGAGTGACAGTGATATTTTAAATTCCACCAGCAATGCGTAAGGGTTCCACTTTCTTCTTATCTTCATCAACACTTGTAATTGTCTGAGTTTTAATTATAGCCCTCCTAGTGAATGTAAAGTATCTCATTGTGGTTGTAGTTTGCATTTTCCTAATAACTATATATTCAGCATCTTTTTGTGTGCTTATTGGCTGTTTGTATACTTTCTTTGGAGAATGATCTATTCAAATTCCTTGACCATTATTTACTCGGGTTGTCTAATTGTTGAGTGGTGCAAGTTCTTCATATATCCTGGATAGCAGACCCTTAAAAGAAATGCTTTGAAAATATTTTCTTCCACGGTGTGAGTTGTCTTTTCACTTTATTTGGTGTTATCAACTCCATGACAAAAGTTTTAAATTTAGATATAGTTCAGTTTATCTACTTTATTATTATTATTTTTTTGCTACTTGTGCTTTTGATGTCATATCTAAAAAACCATTACCTAATCCAAGGCCACAGAGATTCACTCCTACATTTTCTTCAAAGAGTTTTGTGGTTTTATCCTTTAGAATTGGATCTGGGATCTATTTTGACATAATTTTTCTGTCCAACTTTCTCCTTGTGCAGATGGATACCCGGTTGTTCTAGCACTAATTCCTGAAAACCTATTATTTTCCTAGTTATACTTTTTTTTCAAATTTAATTGACCATAAATGTGAGTGTTTATTTTTGGAATTTAAATTATATTCTTTTGATCTATATGTCTGATTTTATGCCAGCATCTCACTGTTTTGATTATTGTAGCTGTGCAGTAAGTTTTGAAATTAAAATGTCAGCTGTTCTCCAACATTGTTGTTACTTTCAAGATTATTTTGGCTAGTTTTGGTTCCTTGCATTTTCATACAAATTTTATGATCAGCTTGCCAAATTTATCACAAAAGTCATGTGGAATTTTGATAGGATTTGTATTACGTCTGTAAATCAATGTGAAGAGTATTGCCTTCTTCACACTTTTGAGGCTTCCAGTCCATGAATGTGTAATGTCTTTTATTTATTTTGATATTCAACTTCTTTTAACAATGTCTTATTGGTTTTAGGATACAAATCTTCTACTGTTATTAAATTCATTCTTTAATGTTTCATTAGTTTTGATGCTGTTGCCAGTGGAATCTCTTTCTTAATTCTACTTTTTATTTATTCATTGTTAGCATAAAAATACAATTGATTTTTTAATATTGATCTGATAATTTACAAACTTGCTAAACTCAATTATTAGTTCTAATAGATTTATGGTGTATAAATTTCTAGAATTTTCTATGTACAAGGTTATGTCTTCCTTCAATAGAGATAATTTTACTTCTCCCTTTCCTCTAGATACCCTTTATTCTTTATATTATCTAATTTTCCTGGCTAGAACCTCCTTTCAAATGTTGGATAGATGTGGTAAAAGCAGATGCCCTTATCTTGTTCTGATTTTAACGATAATATTTTTAGGCTTTCACTATTAAGTATTGTATTAGCTCTGGGTTTTGTGTAGATGTCCTTTATTGGGTTGAGAAAGTTCTCTTTCCAGTTTGTTGGGTGTTTTTAACATGGACTATTATTGTCTATTGAAATAATTGTGTGTTTTCTGTTCTTAAGACTCTAAATATGGTGTGTTTGATTTTCATAAATTAATTGTTGATTGATTTTCATATGTTAAACCAATTTTGCATTCCTCAGATAAATCCTAATTGGCCATAGTGTATAATACTTCTCAAGTGTTCCTGGATTTCATATCCTTGTATTTTATTGAAGATTTTTGCTTTTCTAGTCATGAACATTATCTATATATAGTATTATTATGATCTCTGCCTGTTTTTGGATATATGGGCCTCAAATAATTACTTTGGGTGTGTTTTATTTTATTCTACACTTTGGAAGTGTTTGTGAAGGGTTGGTCTTTCTTGCTTGCTTGCTTTTTTCTTTCCTTCCTTCCTTCTCTTCTGTTTCCTTTTTTCTGTCTTTCTTTATCCTTTTTTTTTCTTATTTGTTCTATCACCCAGGCTGGAGTACAGTGGTACAATTATAGCTCACTGCAGACTCAAACCCCTGGGCTCAAGTGATCCTCCTGCCTCAGCCTCCCTGGTAGCTGAGACTACAGGTGTGCACCACCATATCTGGCTAATTTTTAAAGTTTTCATAGAGATGGGGTTCCTACTATTTTGCCCAGCCTGATCTCAAACTCCTGGCCTCAAGCATTCCTCCTACCTTTGCCTCTCAAAGTACTGAAATTATAGATGTAAGCCATCATGTCCAGTCTATTTCTTAAATGTCTGTGATAACACATCAATGAAGCCATCTGGGCCTGGGAAGTAAACATTTAAACATAGCATTTCTTACCTATTTGCTTACTCTGGGTACACGTTTCTGAAATACCTTGTACTTTCTACTAAACCCATGAATATTTCTGAGATAATAATTCAGGAAGTCTTTTTATTCAGAACTTTATACAAATTTAAAAGACTACAGTGAGATTGAGAAAACCAGTTCATGATTATAAATGCCATGGTGGTAGCCAAAAGCCTTGCCTCTTTGCCGGCCAGCAATACTATTATTCTGTTTTTGAGCTATGCCTGTTTAGTGGTTCTGTAGAGAGATTAATGTTTTCCTTTGGGATGGCCATTATTTTGAATTGAAACATCTCTTGGGTCTATTAGGCACTTACTGAAAGTTAGCTTTAGGGACAAGTATTTATCAAAAACATCCTAAGGAAGTCTAAAGTAAAACTCACAGGTTATTGTAATTTTGGGTTTTTGGTATAGGTAAGTTTGAGTAAATATAGATCAGATTATTTTAGGTTTTGATATTGCAGAGGGAAAAGAAAAAAAAGATAACACAAGTCAACCAGTTTGTTCTGCAGTTGCCATTATTATTTTTCTCTTCAGACTCTAAGAAAATACCTTTTTGATGACTGAATCTCTGTGAGCTGTGGAAACTTAGGAATTGGTTCACTGGTGAAGGATAAGAGGATACAGTGAAGATAAAAGTAGAGGATGACTCAGGACTGAGGATTAGCCCTGGGATGAAAAAAAAGACAAAATTGTCAAGATTTGTGGTCCTTTGAGAATAGAAAAAATAATACAAGTGGTGCTGAAGTTGGCAAGGACTACAATTGTTTATGTCATGATGTTGATAACTGATTTTAGAAATTTCTAAAATCATAAGAGGCTAATCACGAGTATTGGAGAGAATTCTAACGTAAGGTTTTTGTTAGTTGTATACCAAGATTAAAATGTATTTTTTAAAGTGTTAAATGTGCCACATATGGAAGAAGAAACGAGAGTGCAGCCGCTGCTACCTGGAGCCACTCTGAGTGAAAGAAGCCATGTGAGCAGGAGGTCTGCAGGTCTCCTGGTTCTCTGGCTGCAAATGGCGTTGCAGGGTAGTAGCCTTGCCCCTGTGTGTGCATGGCCTTGCATGTGTGTGTGTGTCTGAATAATTTGAAACAAAACCAAGGAATGGCTCAAGGACTTTTCTGTATTTGAAAAAAAAAAAAATGTTGACTGACTGTGAGTTCCCATGTGTGTTTTGCGTGTAAGTCTTCCTGGAACTGACTGGAGAAAAGTTTCCATGAAAGCAGTCACGACACAATCCCCGCATCAAGTTTTGTTGTTGCTTTTTCTTTTTTTTCTTTTTTAAACAGGGTCTTACTCTATTGCCCAGGCTGGAATTCAGAGGTGCAGTCACCCTCCCTGCACCCTTGACCTCCCAGGCTCAAGCAATCTTCCCGCCTCAGCCTCCTGAGTAGCTGGGACTACAGGTGCATGGACCATGCCCAGCTGATTATTAAAAAAATAAAAAAAAAATTGCAGAGATGGGATCTGGCTATGTTGCCCAGGCTGCTCTGAAACTCCTGCCTGCAAGTGACCCTCCTGCCTTGGCCTCCCAAAGCACTGGGATTACTGGTGTGAGCCATCACATCTGGCCCCGTCCATTTATTTTACTGTTGTTTTCTTAATGCTGGCATTGAGTTTTACAAATACTAAAGTTTTACTAAGGCCTATTGTCTATAGCCTTCTCCCACTAGCCGTTGGGTATAATCTATATCATTTAAATAACTTAAAATACAAGTGGTACTTGTTTTATTTGGAAAAAAATACAATTTTTAATTTTCAAGTTATTATAATAAGTAAAGCATGGAATCCTGGGATGTGGAGGACCATCAGGATTATCTGCTCCAGGCTTCCCAACCATGAATGAATTCTTGTCATAAAAAGTGGTCACCTAGTCCCCAGGTGAATGTATTTTATTTCGGTAGATCACCATCTAGGAAGACAGCGCAGTCTATGGTTTTGCAGCCCTAACTGGTGCCTTGCTTTAGGCCCTTCCCTCTCCATTTTAAAACATCAAGTTCCTTTATCGGTTTTTTTGTGACATAGGTTACTGAAAGTGTTACTATTCTGATTATATTCCTCAGGATTTGAATTTGGTGACCTCTACTTAATGGTATGCTTTAAACACCAGATCTCTAGGTATATTTGAAAATACTGTTAAATTAAATGGAGAGGGGAGCATGTTAATAGTGGTTTCGTTAACCAGTTTTTGCTACAGCAACAGGCCACACAAGAATCTTCTGTCCAACCAGAACAAGCGCTAATTGCTTGATGACCTTGCGTGAGGACTGTGGGTGTCCGCTGCAGATAAACTGGCTCAGCCTGATGGGTCTTTCATTCTGGGACCCAGGCAGAAGGAGGATCTGCTATCCAGGGCCACTCTTACGGGATGAGACAGAAGCCTAAGCCAACACGCAGAATCTTTCAATGCCTCCTCCATTCTCTGGCTGTAACTGGCACGCTGTGCGTCCCACCCACATTCCATGAGTCAAAGCAAATGACATGGCCAAGTGTAAAACACCTGTACTTGTTGAAGCAGAGGTACAAGAGAGAAGATGCAAATGCAGAAACCAGTGACAAGGGGAGCGATGGTTGTGTGCTTTCACTCAGTGCAGTGGTTATCTCAGATGCAGATTATAGGTGATTTTTCTTTTCTCACCTTTTCAGTTTTATTAACATTTTTGCAATAAATATAGGTTACTTTAGAAGTTGGAATATATCATTTTTTAAAAAATGAAATTTTAAAAATGTAGGACTTTTAAGAATGCTACTTAAACTCAAATATCTGTGTATTTAAAAATTAATTGATGTATAATTTGCATATGCAACATTTATACTGTTTTGATACTTCTAGCTTCTTAACTGAATTATTAACCGCAGAGTGAAATTATCATTGTAGAAAATGGGAATCAGAGAGACCAGGGATAGATTGGTGATAGATTCTGAACAAGAAATAAAGTAGGATAAGGAGGTCAGTTGTCTCTGTTGTGGTCTGGGAGTAGGGGGAGGTCAGAGATGACACTGAGCAGTTTGATATCCTCACCTGACTTCACAGGTTCAGAGATAGTGTAGCAGCCTCTCAGACTGCTACACTATCTTTGCTCCTCATCCAGATGCACTGTTTTCCTATTTAAAAAGCAAACTAATAAATACAGTTATTTACAATCTTAGAAGGTCAGGTTCAGTATTTTTCATGAGCCCTGACGGTTGCATTTCTTATGTATGTTTGTATGTATGTTTAAGGCAGGGTCTCACTCCATTGCCCAGGCTGGAGTCCACTGGCACAGTCATGACTCACTGCAGCCTGGACCTCCTGGGCTCAAGCAGTCCTCCCACCTCAGCCTCCCAAGTAGCTGGGACCACAGGCACAAGCCAGCACACCCAGTTAATTTTTTTACTATTTTTTTTCGTAAAGACAGGGTCTTCCTATGTTACCCAGACTGGTCTCAAACTCCTGGGCTCAGGCCATCCTCCTGCCTCAGCCTCCTAAAGTGCTGCGATTACAGGCATGAGCCACTACACCCAGCCGAACTGGTCAAGCTTCTCTTGCTTGGATTTGTCCTGAATACGTCAACAGCTGGCTGGGCTTGCTAGTGACATCATTCATGGCTTGTGTGTCTTGTTGGCATCCAGGCTTCTGTAGTCCTAGGGGAAGGTCAGGAAACTGTCTGAAAGCTCCATGGTTATATGAAGCAAGGAAATGGGATAAAGATCTATTAACTGTCCTTTCAATGAGCTTTTTCTAGTTGCAAGAGCCAAGCATAGCTGTGGTATCAGGAGTCTATTGGTATATGGGTTTCTTGATAGAAACCCATGAAATAAATTTTAAAATAAACTTCTCATGGATCCCATTAAACATGCTCAGTGAAGACAGTGCTAACTTTTAGGTAACAGGAAGAACTTTTATTTCTTTAATTCTCAATAAAGCTTCAACTCAATAACTTAAAATGTCCAGTGTCTGAAAATCCTCAAAGTTTCTAATATGAGGATAAAGTTAAAATCTTCTCCCTTTCTACAGTAGGGACCCTACCAATAACAGATGTGTGTGTGTGTGTGTGTGTGTGTGTGTGCGCGCTTGTATTTGTATGTGTGTGAGTGAGAGAATAAGAGATTCTTTCTTTTCCTACCAAGCATTTCCTCTCCCTCAGTTTGTTAAACACAGTTGTTAATCACAACAGGGTCAAAGTTAGGTTAGGAAAAAAAGGAAAACTAGATGGGGAAGTTCTCACTTGAATAGTTCTATTATAAGGTGTGCGCACACACTCCAGTGTGACTAGTTCTAGTATAAAGTGTACTCACACACTCCAGCGTGGCTAGTTCTAGTATAAGGTGTACTCGCACACTCCAGCGTGGCTAGTTCTAGTATAAGGTGTACACACACACTCCAGTGTGACTAGTCCTAGTATAAGGTGTACTCGCACACTCCAGCGTGGCTAGTTTTGGTATAAGGTGTGCTCACACACTCCAGTGTGACTAGTCCTAGTATAAGGTGTACTCGCACACTCCAGCGTGGCTAGTTTTGGTATAAGGTGTGCTCACACACTCCAGTGTGTAGGGCTAACCCTGTCACACCTCAAGTATTCGTGGGTTTTTCAGATACCCTCTATGCTACAATGACCTTTGAATCCTTAGACATATTGAACAGTCTCTATTCCTGGGTTCTTCGCTTCTGCAGCCCCAAGAATCTGGTGATTCTAGTCCCAGCTTTTCATCTGCTTAGAGCTCGTACATCTCTCCATACTGCACAGAGAATGGATGAGATCCAAGATGACCAGCTCGCCAGCTATGTCTCCTTGACCTGTATGGACCCCAGGATGACATCATACATCCTTTGCCTGCACAAGCTCTAGGGAGGCTGATAGGTCTCAGTGTTGCAGACCTCAGGCCCTTGCTCTGCTGCCAAAGGGACAGCTAGTCCTTTTTTGCACTCTAGATGGCTGAAGGAAAAGCCAAGCCTGAGCCCCAACACCTGTTAACTATGTGAAATACAACAAGCTCTCGGTCCCACAAAAGCCCTTTGAACCTTTCTCCCTTGGAGGGGAGAGGCACAGACCCATAGCACACTAGCAGTTTTCTCTTAATAAACTCTCTTCTGAAATTTCCTCTCCCTTGCCAATACCACCCTATGTCCTTGTGATGTGAGTTTTACCAGTTATTGGTATTCTGCTTTCACTTTGGTTACAAATGTATGAAATGGTCCCCTGCCCGCCCACGTATACATTTCTTTTCTTTGTTCAGTGTTTCTGGACATGGTGTGATGCCTACGCTCTGGTTAATTCTGTCTTTCCCAGCCCTGTACCCAGAAAGGCTAATAATACCTTAGGAAGTGCAGGTGTTGCAGAAAGATTCCAACCTCATTTCCAGCAGGTGAGTGGATATGCCACAGAGTTTAAACCCTTCTAGCCAGACCCTTTCAAGTCTCATCAACTGAGGGCCTACAAGATAATATCTAATATCAAATCAGCTGGGGCTGGAAGGAGTAGAGAAAGGCAAGGCCAAAAAGCTGGTTGTCAAGCGCTCAGGGCGAGCACCCTAAGACTAAAGAAAAAGGCAAGTCTGGAGACTGGATTTGAACATGTAGGTCATGCTCAAAAAAGCTGGTAAGCCACGTGCCAAAACTACAGAAAAGACTTACACATATGAGCATGCAAGATAATGAAACAGATGGCAGATGTAGCACTAGAGACAGGTCAGATGTGGAAATTCTGCATATTGGACCTAGAATGAATCCTGGCTCCTAGAAGGAGGAATCCTCACTTAGCCACTGCAGTCTTTTGAATGCAACTCTGCTCATGGGGGACTTCCACGTTGTAAGGTTCTTTTGGGAAGTACCGAAGCCTGAGAGTGCATTGGTCACTGTCACACTGAGGAACAACCAGCTGGTAATACTGTCTTCCGCTGTGAACTGAAGGAGTAAAATGGAAGAGTGAAATGTGGGATGGAAAATAATAGTAATTATACAAAACATTGTTATTTATTCAACACACAAAATGGAAGGATTTATGCTATCTGAAAAACATGTTTTAGCTAATTCTTTTTGATTTTGAAAGTAACTGCTCTTAGTTATAAGATATGTTATTCAAATAATCCATTGAACTATGAATATAAAAGATACTGTCCTTTGGGCAAAATTGACCGTAACATTTTTAGTAATTTTAGGGGCATTTCAGCTTTAAGTTGAATTCCCAGTGAACTTTGCAGCGTTTTTTTTTTTCTTTCCTTCTATTTTAGTTTATTCTTTCTTTCTTTAGTTTTTGTTTTTGTTTTTGTTTTTGTTTTGAGACAGGATCTCGCTGTGTTGTCCAGGCTGGAGTGCAGTGGTGCAGTCATGGTTCACTGCAGCCCTGAACTCCAGGGCTCAAATGATCCTTCCGCCTCAGTCTCCTGAGTAGCTGGGACTACAGGCATGCATCACTACATCTGGCTAATTTTTAAATTTTGTATAGAGACAGGGCCTGCTATGTTGCCCAGGCTGGTCTTGCACTCCTGTCCTCAAGCGTTCCTCCTGCCTCAGCCTCCCAAAGTGTTGGGATTACAGGTGACAGCCACTGTGCCCAGCTTACAGTGCCTTTTCATTTGATTCATTTTTTCTAAAATTCCCCACCATACAGTTTTCTTGAATTATCCTTTTCATGAGGCATTTGGTCATTTTTTGTTTAATGCAATGTGACATCTCACTAACTTTTAACAGTTATACAAAAATGAGTGAGAAATGCCACATTGATGTAATTAACCTGTCCTTGGAGTATGCCTTCAGGAGAGTAGTGACTTAGAGGAGGGAATGGCTAAAGGCTGGATTCTCAAGGCAGATGGCCAAATCTGGCTATTAGAGAGCCTCAATGTCTCATACACAGGATGAGGATAATGAGAGATCTCCTTACCATGTTGTTGTGTGCATAGAATACACATAGTAGAAGCTCTCGCTGTGCTCCAGCACCGGGCACCAGCACAGCGTCGCCTGGTTTATTATCTTCCTGCCTTCATGCCTTTAATTTCTGCCTCTCTCCTCCATCTGGAACACTACGTCCAACTCTTCCTGCCAGCATCAATCCTGCCCTACCCTTCAAGGTCTCACTCACGTCCCATTCATCCCGGAATGCTTCCAACCCTCTGTGTGCTATATGATGGCTTTTAATATCTACTCCTGAAACAGTGTTTTCTCTCCCTCACTCGCTGTTCAAGTTGTCAGACACTTTGCACTGACTCCAAGATATACTTGTAGTCCCATTTACATTGTAATCATTTTTGAGGTTAGGAAAGTTGATCCAGAAGTCTTTTATTGAGAAGGTATTTAATAACAGTTTTTTAGATGACTAATTAACAAGAAAACTATGTATCCATGTATTTACAAAAATCCCCAAACTTGCCCCTTTTACCCCACCCCGATATCTCCTTCTATTCATCTAATTCTATTTTCATTCTACTTGAAGAATTTTATTTGAGTAAAATAGCTCAATCAGTGATCTTTTATCCCTTTACTAAGGAAGTATATATTTTGTGCTCCTTTTTATGTTTTGATCAAAAATTTAGTTTTTAAGCAGATCTGCAAAATGAAAATTTCAGGATTAAATTACTTCTATTCCTTTGTTTTTATCTGGCTTGAGAAGAAGTTACCAATATTAAACTTGGCTTTAAGGTAAGTATTTGACTTAATATTTATTCGACACATAAATAGCAGCCATCAGTTGCCAGAGTTTGTGCATTTGCCTGAAATGACTTTGTATAGCTGGGAAATCTGTGTAGGCTTTTCCCATGTTTAATTCAATAATTAAAATACTAAAAATGTTATGTAAACTGCCATTTGAAGAGTGAAAACCAGATAATGAGAAACATGTTTATATAACAAAATACCTAATTGCAATCCATTTCACAGTTCCTATTTTAAATCCAAATGGGAACAATTATGCAAAATTAAATATAGAGGTAATGGCAGTGCCAGATGCCCATTTGAGGACTTTAAGACGAGAAATGACCACTTAGAAAAGGCATGTTATAAACAAGGCATCTGGCCCAGGATTCCATATTCCTTTTTGTTTGATGGGTGCTGTGTATCAATAAAGACTCTCCTTTTGAAGAAAGCTGCCAGCGTCCTTCCCAGGGGTCCCACTCTTCCCTCCGTGCCTCACCTTCCCCACTGGGATGTCTGGCTGGAAAAAAACCCTGGCATCCCGATGCCCATACATTTCTCATGTTCAGCTTCAGAATACGGGTACTACCGGTCGAGATACACATTGCTAAGAGCATTCGACATTTTCACATCCCCAGGTCCTTTACTTTCTAATTGGCCTTGTGGTATGTTCATAACTACGGACTGCATGTGGATTGTAATAATTATTGGCAATACATTTTCAGGTCACATATATATTTATTATATATTATAATTATATGTATTATGTATTATGTATTACATATATTTATTATATAATAAATATATATTTATTTTATATAATAAATACATATTTATTTTATATATACATTTATATTCGAGTGTCAGAATACTATAATATAATGGCTGGGAAATGATATATTTAAAGTCTTACTGTATTTAGGACCATGGAAAATTCGAAAGGGGTTAATAATATGATATTTTTTCTTTGTAGGGGATGTTGGGGTAGAAAGACCAATGACATCTTTAGAGGCTGCTTGGCCTGTTGTGGAAACTTGGGCAGAGTGGTGGCCCACGCCCTGTGGAGTTATTTGCAGTTAAGGCTGTGTCTCCTTACCCATGTGGAAGTAACTTGTATCTTTTGCCTCAGTCTCTTGCAGTTTTCCCACCAGTCACCATTGCCTTTGCAATAACCTCAGTAACTAAAATGAAAAGCTGCTAGAAATTTAGTATCTAGAAGGATCATCCCAAAGATGATTGAGTTAGAGCCTGGAAGAGACATCCGTTTGAATGCATTTAGGTCTGAAGGATTAATGCTGATCATTGAATGTCTATAAATGCTAAAGGCAAGTTTGTTTTGTTTTGTTTTGTTTTGTTTTGAGATGGAGTCTCGCTCTGTCACTCAGGCTAGTGTGCAGTGGCGCAATCTCTGCTCACTGCAACCTCTGCCTTCCGGGTTCAAGCAATTCTCCTGCCTCAGCCTCCTGAGTAGCTGGGATTATAGGCGCACTCCACCACACCCAGCTAGTTTTTGTATTTTTGGTAGAAACGGGGTTTCACCATGTTGGCCAGGCTGGTCTCAAACTCCTGACCTCGTGATCCACCTGCCTCGACCTCCCAAAGTGCTGTGATACAGGCGTGAGCTGCCATGGCAGGCCAAGGCAAGCTTTCTTTCGTTTTTTTTTTTTTTTTTGGTACCTCCAAATTAAGATAATTCTGTAGAAAAATGAAGAGCCATGCCTATTATTTGGGCATTTTAATTAATACATATAGCTGGCCACTTCCTAAATAATATTTCAAACTGCTATTTACAAAGACTGCTATTTGTTAAGTAAGAAACCATTTGGAGTTAGGTGGTTTGTGATCAGGTATTTTGAAATTCACGATACTTTATAGATCAGGGATTCCTATGACATTGACTAATTGACTACATTTTCCTGAGTGGAAAATAATACAATTAAAATACATAATAAATCAGCGTTTGAGACTTAAAAATATAGATGATAAAAATAAATTTAAAAAATAAAGTCAATAAAAGAGTTCTAATTAATGCCATGGTTTGCACATACTGAAGTACTTAAGTGTGAACATAAATAGGAACGTTTTGTTATACAGCATCCCTGGATAAACATCAACAGATTAGAGGTCCAGCGTCTTTCTTTACTGAATCATACCCATATCGCAAACCTTGAGATTTCTATGCTTAAAATTCTTCAGGGTAACCTAGAACCAAAAGATACATGTGCAACAATTTGAGTGCAGAATCGTGCTAGGTTTTCCTCGATTTACCAACCTCAAACATTGAAAGTTGTTTATCCTCCAACTGATTGGACAGTTCTTTTCAGCCACTTAGTGTTTACAAAGAATTAATTTTAGTATTCCTAATAACAACTCTCTCTTTTCGCACTCAATTTATCTGTTTATTTGGTTAAATTTAAACTATAACAAGTAAAATTGGCATATGCATGTTTGTTCCTAGTAACAACTCACTCTTTGTGCACTCAATTTATCTGTGTATTTATTTACATTTAAACTATAACAAGTAAAACTGGCATATCCATGTTTGGGACTATGGGAGAGTGCACTCTTGGTAAGCTCACATCTCTACAGGTGGAAGTGGAATGCCGCATTCGACGGGAGATGAGCCCAGTGGCTGGCTGTGCTGGGATGTCACTCACACTGCTCAGAGTATTTTACAGTGGGACTGGAGGACAGTCAGTAAATAGAAGTCAATTGAAAACTTCGAGAGTAGCTACTTGTTTTGCATAATTTAGCAATTCAGAAAATAACATATGTAAATACATGTAACACTTTGAATGTAGACATTCTAAGAATACTGAGAAAAATGAAAGTACATTAATTGTTTTATAAGCCTTCAACAAGCATGTTTCTTTCTATAATGAAAAGTAAAATTATGTTTTCTTCTTCTGTATGGAAGAAGATATGAATGGTGATTTAATTACATTAACTTCAAATACATTGAATGAATGCATGCTGACACGTGCGTGCATATGATGAATACAGTACATGTAAACATTTTAGGATATTATTTTTTGAGTACCCATTTTAGAAAAGTGAAAAGCGGCCGGGCGTGGTGGCTCAAGCCTGTAATCCCAGCACTTTGGGAGGCCGAGATGGGCGGATCACGAGGTCAGGAGATCGAGACCATCCTGGCTAACACGGTGAAACCCCGTCTCTACTAAAAATACAAAAACTAGCCGGGCATGGTGGTGGGCACCTGTAATTTCAGCTACTTGGGAGACTGAGGCAGGAGAATGGCGTGAACCCGGGAGGCGGAGCTTGCAGTGAGCTGAGATCCGGCCACTGCACTCCAGTCCGGGCGACAGAGCGAGACTCCGCCTCAAAAAAAAAAAAAAAAAAAAAAAGAAAAGTGAAAAGCGAGATGAGAACTTATTAAGATGATTTATGATTCACTAAAGTCATATAGCAAAAAGAACAAAGTATGTTACCTAATACAGAATTTCTAAATGTAGAACCATATCCTGGTAATGTGAATATGATTAGAGATTCCAGGTGGAAATCATTTTTGACTCTCAGAATCTTAAATCATACCCAGATGATATAGACATGTAATATGCAAGCTACATTGAACATTCAAACTCTATTACTGTCTAATTCTTTTTCAAGGATGTTCTCCAACAATTGAGGTATCTTTTTCTTTTTTTCTACTAATATCCCTCACCTCCTTCTTGCCTTTATTTTTTCTTTTTTGTATCTTGCCTGTATTTCTCTTCATTGTGGTTTCATTAGGGTTTACTCTATTCCTACCCTTTCTCATTGGATAGCCCTAGGCAATGTTACGAAGTATGGGAAGTGGCCAGGTGCAGTGGCTCATGCCTGTAATCCCAGCACTTTGGGAGGTGGAGGCAGGTGGATAACCTGAGGTCAAAAGTTTGAGACCAGCCTGGGCAACATGGTGAAACCCCACCTCTACTAAAAATACAAAAATTAGCCGGGCATGGTGGTGGGCACCTGTAATTTCAGCTACTTGGGAGACTGAGGCAGGAGAATCACTTGAACCCAGGAGGTTGCAGTGAGCTGAGATCGTGCCATTGCACTGCAGCCTGGGCAACAGAAGGGAAACTTTGTCTCAAAAAAAAAAAAAAAAGGAGGGGAAGTTTGTCAGCCCTGTTAGAGATGTTAGAAACCAGTGAAACAATTTGGATTTTTACAGCATTCCCAATGTGTTTATTAGTATATTCATTGCTTCATTTGAGAGAGTGTGGATTATTTAGGTACATTCAATAATGTGTTTTCTATATATCATTAAAGCCATTTTGCAGAAATATGAAGAAAAGATTTTCCTAATTGAAAATATTTTTATGTAAATTAGTTCAGATTCCCCAGTACTTTTCATCATGATTGTTTGATTTTTGGGACCTTCCCTTGACAGTTTGTGACTGTTTCAGGTTCACAGAGGTAACGGGTGTTCTGTGAAAGCGTATCGAGTTGGATGATGAAACACTACCAAGTCATTTATGTTTTTTTTCCTCTTAACTTTGCATCTCGGTTTGAGACAAGTCTGCTCAGCTCCATATGTATGTGTTCAGTCCGTTCCATATGACACATTCTCTCAGGTAATGGAAACACAAAATAAAAATACAGACAC
The DNA here is from genome assembly GCF_009764315.1 of Trachypithecus francoisi. NCBI lineage: Eukaryota > Metazoa > Chordata > Mammalia > Primates > Cercopithecidae > Trachypithecus > Trachypithecus francoisi. The sequence continues at coordinate 6,696,773 of NW_022681463.1, read as the reverse complement.
TTATAAACCTGACCAAGAGTGGCAGGTGGCACAACCCAACTGAGCACCCAGCACACCCAACCCCAGCCAGGGGAACAAGAAAGATATCTAAGCAGAGTATTTCAATTCATAGTGTAAGTTCCCGGAAGCAGTGCTGCAGGAAGAGAAAACAGGGCAATTACCAAATGGTCTTGTGTCTGTTTTGGAAATGGCTTCCATGTTAGGTGAAGATTGAGTTGAATCTTGAGAAGACTGAATATGTGAGAAGGGATTGGCCAGATCAAGGCTGTGGGTGTGTGTTTTGGAAATGGGGGTGGAGTTTGGGATGAAGATGAAGACCCTGTCTCACAAAAGGAGGACAAAGTATTGCAGTTAGGAAGTGTTAAGGCACATGGGCTGGGTTATTGTTTAAAAGTTTCCAAACACTCCTGGAAGGTGGAGAATGATAAAAGTATTATCTTCTTTGCTGACCTCTGAGGATTAAAGGGTCATTCACCTCGAATGGGGTTATGAATGGAAAATCAATTTAAAGTCACAAAATTGTAATATTATTATAATATTCAACTTTAGCATTGATATTTTAGATTCAGAGAATGCAACAGATAAAGTTTATGAGTAAATATTAGAATATTTAAAAATAGGTTATATCAAAGAGAAGTATTATATTTGTAGATTTGTAAAATTACATGGTGTGCATTTTGGCTGTTACTGTTTATATAAAATGATAGGAGCAATAATGATTAGCTTGTTTTCATTTCTACTTAAAAAAAGCTTCGCAGAATTCTTTTGTACACATTTATTTTCTTTATATTTTTGATTAACGAAGGTACTCAGGTTGTGATATAAAAACCACCTTTGGGAACATGTCCGTAAATCATGCTGGGGACAGAATAAAGACTCATGCATCAAGTTGACAGCATTGATGGCATTATCCATGCAGAATTCCTGCATTCGGATACAAAGGGCGCTAGAAGAGGCTTCACTTAGAAAAGCTTCCCTCGTACATGATTCTAATATGCTTTTGGGTTGCTAAAATGGAATATTTTAGTACATTGCTATACCTCATATTTTGATAGTAGGAATGCCACAAGTATGCATACAGGACCTGGAATATTATAATCCAGTGAAATATTATTTTTAATAATTGTTGATTTATTTAAAATGAAATCATAGCATGTATTATTGCATTTATATGGGTAGTTCTGGGAGGGGATTTCAACGCATCCATTGACAAAGGGCTGGAATGATGAATGATAATAATTTGCTCATTTTTGAATTTTGTATTACTCAGTGATTTTTCTAAGTTACAAAGCTGATTCTGGCACAAGGTAGAATATTTGCAAAGCAACATAAGCAAAATGAAGGAATTAAATCCACCTTCAATGTCATCAGGCAGAAAACAGTAACTCCTAATTTTCGAGTGCCTACCCACGCAGTCTTTTAAAACTCTTTTGAAAATACATTATCAAAAGATTAAAAATTCAGAATTCAAAGCGAGGAGTGTATCTTTGAGATTTACCCGTTAAAGTAGTTTTTTTGTTTTTTGTTTTTGAGACAGAGTCCGGCTCTGTCGCCCAGGCTGGAGTGCGGTGGCGCCATCTCGGCTCACTGCAAGCTCCGCCTCCCGGGTTCCCGCCATTCTCCTGCCTCAGCCTCCCGAGTAGCTGGGACCACAGGCGCCCGCTACCAAGCCCGGCTAATTTTTTTGTATTTTTAGTAGAAACGGGGTTTCACTGTGTTAGCCAGGATGGTCTCGATTTCCTGACCTCGTGATCCACCTGCCTCGACCTCCGAAAATGCTGGGATTACAGGCGTGAGCCACCGTGCCCGGCCTAAAGTAGTCTTTGAACCAATTTTAATGTAAGTAATTGGAGAAAGTTATTTGCATTGTCTATGATTTCTGGTCAAATGCTATTGAAATCAGGTATTTTTACTGATACATAAAAATTGCACACATCTAAGGCGTACATATGATGTTTTGACACAGGCATACAGTGTGTAATCAGGGTAGTTGGAATATCCATTACCTCAAACATTTATCTTTCTTTGCGTTGGGAAACTTCCAAATCGTTCTTATAATTATTTTGAAATATACAATAATTTATTATTAGCTATAGTTACCCTACTATGCTGTAGAACACCAGAACTCATTCCTTCCATCTCACTGTATGTTTGTGCCCAGTAACCAGCCTCTCTTCATCCCCTTCCCTTGTGCCCCTGTCAGCCTCCAGGAGCCAACATTCTACTCTCTACCTCCACGAGTTACACTTTTTTAGTTCCACGTATGAGTAAGAACATGAGATACCTGTTTTTCTGTGCCTGGTTTATAAAATCAGGTACATGTCTGTTAGAGCAACTTTGGACCAAATATTGTGATGTACAACAATTACTACCATTACACATAATTAGATTTAATACCTTTAAAATTGTATTTTTACAGAATAATTATAAATTGAAATCTGATCTTAGAGTTGGCCCAATAGAAGTATAATTTGCCAATATGATTAAGACAAAGTTAGAAATTCAATGGCTTTCCTCTTTTTAGGCCCATAACAAAAGTGTAATTTAGTTATGAGTAACATCTTATTTTCTTTTGTAGCTGAGAGTAATAGTGAATCATTGGCAAGATATTCTAAGTACTATCATTCATTATATTTATTTACTCTTAGATTTAGTTGACAGAAGAGTCAAACTCTGTAAAATATTTTAAGAGATTTATTCTGAGCCAAATATGAGTAACCATGGCCCGTGACACAGCCCTCAGGAGGTCCTGAGAACATGCACCCAAGGTGGCTGGGGTACAGCTTGGTTTTATATTTTTTAGCAAGGCGTGAGACATCAATCAAATACATTTAAGAAATACATTAGTTTGGTTCAGAAAGGCAAGACAACTCAAAGAGGCGGCTTCTACGCTATAGGTAAATTTAAACATTTTCTGGTTGACAGTTGAGTTTGTCTAAAGATCTGGGATCCATAGAAAGGAATGTTCAGGATAAAGATAAAGGATTGTGGAGACCAAGTTTTATCGTGCAGAGGGAGCTCTCAGCGGACCTCAGAGAGAGCAGATTGTAAATTGTTTCTTTTCAGACCTAAAAGGGTGCCTGGCTCTTAATCGACAATCTTCTGGATCTGGAAAGAAAGGAAGGAAAACAAAGGGGTAAAGGGATTCTCTATAGAATGTGGATTTTTCCCCCAAGAAAAATCTTTGCAGGGCAATTTTAAGATATGGCAAGGAAATATATTTTGGGGTTAAATTTTTTTTCCTTGTCTCATAATGTCATGCCAGAGTCAGATTGAAAAGTAAGTCACAATATATAGGGTCAAATAAAACCCATCTGATGAGAATTTGTGGTTTATAGGGCATGACTCCCTAGACCCCTTAGGTAGGAATTTGGGCAAGATAAAAAATCAGAGCTTGGTCCTCAATTTATATGTAGATAAAAATATAAATAATGGTTTTCCAAAATTATAAGAAATTAAAAGATGGAGAAATAACTCGTTTGCTATTTATTACAATGTTCACTCTTTAGCAAAATATTTTTTTTTTTTTTTTTTTTTTTTTTTTTTTTTTTTTTGTTGAGACGTTTCGCTCTGTCGCCCAGGCTGGAGTGCAGTGGCCGGATCTCAGCTCATGCAAGCTCCGCCTCCCGGGTTTACGCCATTCTCCTGCCTCAGCCTCAAGAGTAGCTGGGACTACAGGCGCCCGCCACCTCGCCCGGCTAGTTTCTGTATTTTTTTAGTAGAGACGGGGTTTAGTGTTAGCCAGGGTGGTCTTGATCTCTGACCTCGTGATCGCCGTTCTCGGCCTCCCAAAGTGCGGGATTACAGGCTTGAGCCACCGCGCCGGCCTTAGCAAAATATTTTAACCTCCCCAAGATTTGATCTGAAAACAGATGGATGAATTACTAGAAGTTTCTATACGTTACCACATAAATGTTTTTAGAATAGATCTTGACACAGAGTAGGCATTCAATTAGCATTAATAATTTTAAATGGTATTATATTTATGAGATGCATACGTTATATACATTCATGTAATTTACACATAACACACACATACACGTTTCCCAGATAAAAAAAGAAGAGATCATTAGAAAAACATACTAACTTAAAATAAATGAATCCAAGAAAAATACACAGATTTTGGCTGAATTAATATGAACAAATAATGTTTATAAATGATAATTGTACACTGAATATGGAGAAATCACCTTTATGTATGAAATATCCTTATTTGACTATTTTTTAAAGAAATATTTTTCTTCAGAACCTTCCCTCATCTTCATAATATTTTAAATTTAAACAAATATTTAAAATGGGCTGGGCACTACTGAAGGTCCATTTGGTAGGCTGAGGTTCAGATATGCTAAGTAGTGTATCCAAAGAAAAACAGTGTCTAGAGATTTTTATTGCTGCTAACTGAATCTCAACTCCTTTCCTGGAGATAAAGGCACGTCACTGCAGGGCAGATACAAAGTGGTCACTTTTAAGGGGCTGTATTTGTCCGTTCAAGGTAATCCTTTTAAGCATCAAATGTCATGTAGGTGAAAAATGGGTCAGGTACTTTAGAAAATGGTGGAGTAAAGCAATTGCCAAATTCAGGTAAGAGATACCGGTTATTTTGATTTAACAAGTGGCAGGATTCTTATACTGAATCTCAGAGCAGACAACAACTTCTGCTCCAGCTTGTCTGTCTTTAACCCCTCAGCCTGGAGTTACTTTCAATTTCTATAAGGACCCTTTATACCCTGTGATTGCATTATTGTTCCACAATATTCTGAAAAGCGCCTATTTTCCTATCTTTCCAATGAGATCCACAGGAAATTTGAAGACAGGAGTTTTCTTTGTTACCAAAAACACCAGGGGTTCACTTTAGATTCTGCAGCTTACTGCACAGAAAGCCAATCACTGAGACAGCAGGTATTGCTAAGGACGAAGGCTTTATTGGGTGTTGCAGCTGAGGAGATGGGAGATCAGTCTCAAATCCATCTCCACCACCGACTGAAATTAGGGGTTTATATAGCAGGGAAGAAATGTAACCTTGTGTGGGAAAACAGGAATTAGGGAGTAGTAAGGAAGAGGAGTTGGTCAACAGGAAGCAGGTGATCAGTTAAGTGATTCTGACCATGATGGTGAGGAATCTGGCATCTCATTGTCCAGATGCAGTGATTTTGTGGGTTTCAGCTCCTTCATATTATCTGGGTGGAATGCTGGTTTTCTGAGAAAGGAATTTAGATAAGACAACTGTAAGTTTCTCATGTTTTAAGGCTAGGAGTGTCAATTTCTATGTTTATTTCAACGGAACCATAAACATCAGTTCTATGAGAAAACTGGGCTAGTTTCATCATCAGGGGCCATATGATATTTCACCACCTTAAACTACCACACAGTGTTATGTCAGAAATGTTATTCACAGTTTGAATTCAACAGGAAGTTTTAGCAACAAATTCTGATATCCTATAAATAAAGAATATGATTGTAATTGAGATTGACAAGGTATATTTTATGAAAGAGTATAGGATGAGGTTAGCATTTGCTCATTTTTGGCACCACTGAGAAGAAAAATTCGTATGTAATATTTTTCCACCATACAACATTATACATAGATAACCAACATTTTTCACATGAAGATTCTCCTCAAGGAGGGGAATGACCGCCCAAGGCATCAAACTCTACTTCTAGAACACCAGCTTATTATAGTCATACAGTCAAGTGGTGTTCTAAGAGCAACCTAAAGTTATAATACATCGGTGAGAGAAGCTAGCATCTGAGTTATATGTTACCTTCTCAGAAAAGACAAATGTACCTGAATATAGCCATTACATGAAGCACTTAGTTCCTTTTCTCCAAAATAATATCTTTTTCTGTTTGCAAATGTAATGCAAGTTTACTGCAGAGTATCTGGAAAACAAAGAAAATATCCAAATAAGGAAATATGTTTTTAAAAATGGACTCTAATACTATTTCTTAGGAATAACACCCTTTGAAATATTTTTTCAGAGTTTTTTTATTATCAACACATATTCAGTTAATGTTATAGAGATCATTCAATATATTGAATTTTGTGTGTGCCCTCTACTTGTCAGAATATTAACTGCAATCTACTGGTATTTCTGTGTCTTGAAAGAAACTATATTTGTATGTCACAATCAACACTGCCTGTGTGGGAAAGGGAAGTTTCCCTTATTTGTGCTTGGACAGATGTGGCTATTTCCTAGGCTGTGCTGGTCCCAGAGACTGCCAAGAACCTGCATCATTACTCGCTCAGCGCTAGGTAGAGAGGGTAGTATGGAAAGTGGGGCATACGTAGAACATGGTTTCCTCTGCAGCATCTTTTAAACCAAGAGCAGATTTAGAAACAGTTTTTAGTAGACTTTCCCTCCTCAAAATAGAAAAGGAAAAATACCAAGGGAGGTATTTATTAAGAGCCAGGTTCCAGAAGATATTGAGTTATGAAGTTATTTTTATGGTAAACATTCATTATACTTGCAAATATTTCCACTTACCCCTTTCAGAACTTAGGTAGGATTGCATTTGCTAGTCTTTTCATGGTTGAGTGGTACTGTGTGATTAGTAATGGCGAATTGGATATGAAAGAATTGGCTATGTGTCATTGCCAAGGCGAGACACGCACTGTTGGTGAGAGGCCTTGGACATCCTTTCGTTTTCCTCGGGTTCCACGATTGCCAAAGTTCAAGACTAGGCTGAACAGAGACCCCTGCCTACCCACGGTGGGCAGGTAACCTGAGAGAGAAATATACTTTGTTTTTAGCCACTGAGATTTGGGGCCTGATTTGTACTGCAGTATAGTTTTAGCCTGTTTTTATTCTTAATAATCACTGAGTATTTGTGGACTGTGTGTACAACACATTGGAATCGATGTTGAATAAATGAGTACTCCTTCCTATTTGATCACGGAAAAGACATTAGAATGGTATTTCAAGGGCTAAAGCAATGGCACAGGCAAAGGTGAACTGAGAGCAGTGGTGGGGTGGACTAAATTCATAGTGGCTGGGACAGTCTCTGCTTACACCTATTTTGCTGGAATAATTTTTTTTTTTTTTTTTTTTTTTTGAGACGGAGTCTCGCTCTGTCGCCCAGGCTGGAGTGCAGTGGCCAGACCTCAGCTCACTGCAAACTTCGCCTCCTGGGTTTACGCCATCTCCTGCCTCAGCCTCCCAGTAGCTGGGACTACAGGCGCCCGCCACCTCGCCCGGCTAGTTTTTTTTTTTTGTATTTTTTAGTAGAGACGGGGTTTCACCGTGTTAGCCAGGATGGTCTCGATCCCCTGACCTCGTGATCCGCCCGTCTCGGCCTCCCAAAGTGCTGGGATTACAGGCTTGAGCCACCGCGCCCGGCCGCTGGAATAATTTTTAATAGCAACTTATTTTTTCTCAAAGGCCCTGGTTTGGATGATAAATTATGTCTTAGTTTTACATAAACCACGTGTTGACTTCTTTATCCTTACCCTTTCCTACTGAACAGATTTTATGATCTATTTATCATTGTTTACCTGATTGCTGTGTTTTGGTGTATTTTCATATTACTGTTTAACTTCTCATATTTTATTATGCTACATTTCTCAGTATAGCCCTTGATGTTTTCATTAATGGGGGTTCCTTTTCCCCTGGATTATAAAATACCAGTATTTGTTTAGCTCCCTACTTTACACTATATTGTAATAAACACAGTAAAATTTATTGTTTCATGAAATTGTTATTACAGTAATCACTGTCACAACAAAGCAAATACCAATGCAGAACTGTCTTCAATCCAAAAAAGAAAATGACATCTGATGCCCCAATATTACTTATTTTACCTTTTCCGAAGTCTTGTTTAGGGATCCAGGTATGACCATATATATATTGAACACCTCATTATTGTCTTCTCTCTCTCCCTCTTGCTGTCTGTCTGTCTGTCTCTCTCAAGCAAGTAGTGGCATCAATCTATTTAAAAAATTTAGAGACCATTAGCAAATGTTTCCTGGAATCGTGTGTCTGGAAAATTGGTGGCAATTGGAGAAAATAGCTCAAAAACAGTTCGATTTTCTAGTTCCTTTGGACAAAATTACACCTATATCATCATGGGCAAATCTTAAGAAAGGTGTTAAGATGTCATTAATTTATTCTGATTGACTTTCCTGGCTCAAATTTCCTCAGTTTAATTCTTTCACATGTACTTTCCTCTTTAACCCTTTGCCTTTATTTCTAAATGTGTGCAATATGAATAAATATTTCATAGTCCGTATTATACTCCTTTTTTAAAAAATCAAATTTTAAAAATCATCTCAATGAGAAGAAACTTTTGGTTTATTGAAAACAATTATCAAAATCCTGTTTTCTAAACAGCATATTTCCAGCATAGATTAAATTATCAGTATATTTGCATACTAAGAAAGCAGACATTCCATTTAGAAATACTACACATATTCACCAAAGTCTGTAAAATCTGAGTCTTATGCTGTGCTGTGGTTCCCAAACCTTGGTATGCACTAGAATTACTTGGGAGGTTTTAAAGAAGAGTACTGCCTGAATTTAAGCCTAGAATCAGATTTAATTGGTTGTAGCTGAGTATTGATATAATTTTGAGTTCCTCTGGTGATTCTAAAGAGCAGTCAGTATGAAGAACTACTGTCTCAGTGGATGCCAAACTTTGCTGTGCACATTTTGGGTTGAACTGTGTCCCCAGAAAGATATGTTGAACCTGTAATCCACGAGACCTGCAAATGTGACCTTATTTGGAAACAGGGCCTTTGCAGATGTCATCTAGTTAAGATCAAGTCATACTGGAATAGGGTAGGCCCTAAGCCAGTGACTGATGTTCTTATGAGAGGAGGGGAGTTTGGACACAGACACACACACACAGAGAAAATACCATGTGAAGACCCAAGGGTACAAAAGACACAAAAGAGAGAAGGCTTTGTGAAGACAGATGTAGAGACTGTAGTGATGCATCCACAAGTTGTAGGACACCAAGGAGTGCCGGCCACCACCGGAAACTGGAAGAGGAGAGGTAGAACTTTTTCTTACAGCCTTCAGGAGCACAACCTCAACCCCTTGATTTCAGAGATGCAGCCTCCAGTACTATGAGGAAATATAGTTCTGCTGTTGTAAGCCACCATGTTTGTGTTACTTAGTCATGGCAGTCCTAGGAAATTAATACAGTGCATTATGATTCTTTGTTGAATGTACTAAAGCCAAAGAAGTTCAGTCCTTGTGACACACAAACTTAACAGAGTTTCTGGCAGTAGGTCATGGACGGGCTGCTGAAATTTAATGCAGCCTTCTAGTCCCTTGTGGTCCCCAGCCTTGCATCCTTAGAAAAAGTCTCAAGTCCCTTACCTGATCTCCTGACTCTTACTTGCATTTGAACAAGATCAACAGGTGGCTCCCGGGAGTCTGTCCTGCCTCCAGGACATCAGGAGGCACTCCAGGGGTGATCTTGTTTGCTGTAGCCAAGAAAATAATTTGTAAGATGTGTAAGAGCTTCAGTCTCCCAGAAATGGAGTTAGTTGTGAAAAACAAGTTTTTCCTAAACATAAAAGAGGAGCATTCAGGGTTTCATTGAAAATCTAGTTGAAAATTGAGTTCAACATGCAACAGTAATTCACTTGCTCTTTAAAATAAAAAAAATCAGGCTCATAAATGGTTAATGTCTCCATCCTTTCATTTTGAGTGCCAGGCTTTGGTTCTTCTTTCGTTTCCATTTTTAGCTTACAGTCAATGGCTTTTCATAATGATTGGAAGGAAACATAACAAAAATCAATTTCATGACTTATTTTTCCTAACAATAGTGGACAATGTGCTTTAGAAAAAAAAGTATTTGAAATAGGGTTTTACTGTTGTTGAGCCTTCATTTTTATGTTAACTGTTTTCTCTCTTTTCTTCCTTGTCCTTTTCACTGTGTAAATGACCTACTTTGAAGTTTCAAATAAAAAGAAGTTAAATAGGCTTTTATTTGGCTCTTGATTCTTTTTCTAGCAAATTTGGAAAAGGTCCTGACTTTGAGTATAACATGGCTGAGTGTAGAGAAGAAAAGAAAGAGCTTACCCTGACTTGTCTCTCTTTCCTGGTATGCTCAGGAGAGCTTTTCTAGCTTGGAGACGAAGCAACTAACCTGCCAATATTTGCACTCTATGAATAGAGACATTCGGATTAAAAAAATACAAAATAGAGGACGTTTATCTACTTTTAAAGACATAAGACACAAAAATTTAATTATATTGTGTGTGGGGTGTGTGGGGTGTGTGGGGGGTGGGGGTGGAGGTGTGGGGGGCTGTGGGGAGGGTGTGGGGTGTGTATGGGAGTGAGTTTGGGGAGCTGTGTGTGGAGTGTGTTTGGGGTATGGAGGGGTGTGTGGGGTGTGGAGGGGTCTGGAGGATTGTGGGGGAGTGTGGGGGTGGGGGGAGCTGTGTGGGAGTGTGGGTTGTATGGGGTACATGTGGGTGTGTGTGAGCTGTGTGTGGAGTGTGTGGGGGGAGTTGTAGGAGGTGTGGGGCTTGTTGGGGGCTGTGTGTGGGATGGCTGTGTGGGGTTATGAGGATGTGTGTGGGGTGTGTGTGTGTGGGGTTGTAGGGGGTGTGGGTGGCTGTGTGTGGTTATGAGGATGTTGTGGGGTGTGTGTTGGGGGTATGAGGGTGTGGGGGGCTGTGTGGGGGGGCTTTAGGGGTGGGTATGTGGGGACTGTGGGGTGTGGGGTTTGTATAGGGGATGGTGGGTGGGGGAGATGTGGGGGTGTAGGGTGTGGAGTGAGGTGGAGGCTGTGGAGTGGAGTAGGTAAGGTGTGGTATGTGGGGGTGTGGAGGGGCTGTGTGTGTGGTGTGTGGAGCTGTGTAAGAGGGAGTGTGGAGTGGGGTGGGGCTGTGGGAGGCTATATGGGGTTTGTGGGGTACGTGTGGTGTGTGTGAGGGTGGCTGTGTGCGTTGGTGTACGTGTGTGTGTGTGTGTGTGTGTGTATGGTTAGGGAGCTGGCAGTCATTCTCACACGTGTGTGTGTGTGTGTGTGTGTGTGGTTAGGGAGCTGGCAGTCATTCTCCCTTACACGTGAGTGTGTGTGTGTGTGTATGGTTAGGGAGCTGGCAGTCATTCTCTCTTACACGTGTGTGTGTGTGTGTGTGTGTGTGTGTGTGCTTAGGGAGCTGGCAGTCATACTCTCTTAGAAGTTTTGATACCAGCACAGGGCCATTCTCAATAGTATATGATGGCAATTATTGCTTTCTAATTTAAAAAAATTATATGCAATTCCTGAAATAAATTTTTGATGTAATTGTTAAAATTTGTAGGACATTGTACTATTCTCCAGAGAGAATCGCAATCGTGGTTCCTTCCAAATAAAATTCCCTCTGCCATCACACAGTTTGGTGAACGCCTCTCTAGTGTTCCTCCCTCTGAGTGCAGGTGGAAGCACCTTGTTGGCCTTGGGTCCCCAGGAAATGAACACTTGCACTGTTATTTCAATGTCATCTAGGAGGGACCTGTTTTCTCCCTTGAAAGGGAAGAGTAAATGAAGAGTAGTAAAGCAGGGTTGAATATCATACTTCAGAAATGGAAAATTTGTTAGCAGTAATTTTATATGAACACATAGTGGCATTAACATAAACTAAAATACTCAAATGGCTCTTCTAAGAGGAATTTAAGATGGAAACGTAAGCGTCAATGCTCCTGTGAGTTAAGCTGTGTAAAAGGTGCAGAAGGCATGCTGGAGTTGGGTTAATCCAACAGAACAGAGGTTTCTGGTAAAGGATTCTGGGAATCAGTTCTCCGAGGGAGCTGCCGGCAGGGGTAGGAGCTGCTCTCAAGACGGCAGTGTTTCCTTCAGCTGGACGCACCTGAGACACCACCCACTGCAGGACGGTGCAGTCTGGGCTTCAGAGTATGAAGCCCCACAGACAAATCGTGTGCCTGTGTATTTTGAAAGTGACAAATAAAGACTGTGGTTTACGTAGTGGTGTATCTTAACCCATGACATTCGGAAGCTGTTACCTGTAAAACTAGACATGAACAGATGTGACCAGCTACTGAGGGTGTGGATACGTTTAGCCCCAGGCTCTGCCTGTTTCGGAGCCTCACCTATGAATCCACTAAACACACCTTTCTCCAAGGCCGAGGTCAACACTCCAACTCAGATATCCGTGATGAAGTCGCACTTAAGAGTCTGCCGGGCTCCTATGTCGCTCCCAAGCCCCGTTAGCACGTCACGCCCTCTGTCCCAGTAATAATGCCTCACCTGCTGTCCTCCTCTGAGAAGCACAGAACAGCCCCTGACACCCAGGAGGGTGCACCTGGCAGACACAGCTGGCCCGCGGTGTTCCACTGAACATAAACAGTTTTTCCAAACCTCAACCCTCAGACCAGGTGTCTCTGCGCTCATGATGGAACAAGACCCCTCTGTAACATATGAACACAGACAAAACATGATCATTATTCAAGCCACCCAAACACCGGCTGCCCAAGACACCCTTGCTCACTAGTCTGAGTGATGCTGCTTCTTGACCAATTACAGCCTTAGCCTGGCTCTTGTCCTCACTCCTTAGAGATAAGATTTACCATGAGGCACAGTCTTAGAACTCATCCATGTCCCAACAGCATCCAACTCACAGAAGATCCCGCTTCCTTGAACACCCTCTAAAATTCCCTAATACAACTCCACATCCTGTAAGTCCTTCTTGCTGAGATGCCCCACAATGCCTCACTGCCTGCAGTCTCCCTCATTGCAGCCATGGTAACCCTAATTTGTTTAACCTCAGGCGTCCCTGCAGGTCCTGGTGAAGAGCACTGGCACTCTTTCCCGCCTTCACAATACCTGCTTCCCTCCTCCTTTACCTAATAAGTCTCTCTTGAATTCCAGCTGGTTATTCTAGCTCTTGCCGGCTGCTCTCCTCCCTAGCCAGGTGATTATTATGTTGCCATCTTTTAACAAATATTTTGGAAATTGTATACTGGAGGATTGGCCTCAATTGACCTACACTGGAATTCCTCAGTTCCCCTGATGGGGCACTTTGGTGCTGGATAATTTCAGACATCCTGAAAGCACTGTGCAGGGTAACTTCTTTGCATGCTTTGTGGCAATCCCTGGAGCTGGGTCTGTTCTTTTAGCCCCCACCAGCCCAGTGTTGTTGAGCAAATGACAGGTCTTGTACCATTTCCTGCTTGATATGTGACATTCTTAGAAATATCCAGGCATACGTTTGTTGGATCTCTGCATTGGAAATGAGTGTGAACCAGTCGTCAGCAGCACTCTTCTAAGTAGAAGTTTCTCTGATGATATGATTCACTGGAGCTGAGGAGAGGAATAATTTTTTGCCTCTTTATCATCAGTTTTGGATAACTTTTGCTGAAGGGTTAAGACACAGTGAATTCTGGCTCATACATATCAAAAGCAAATTTATTCCTTTCCTGACTGTAAATTCTTAAATATATTCAGTCTACATATTGCATGGGTATTTTGACTGTCTGAACTCTAAAGCGAAAATGCCAAAATCATGACTTCTGTGGGGAAGTTTTTTCTTCCTGTACATGGCGTCTATCTTCTTAAATTAGCTCTAATTGTTTTAGAGATACATATGGATTTCTTTCAGGGACCAGTCACAGAAGCCTGGAATATCCAGATTGGAAATTCACAGTTTATATTGGCTTTATTAGTTTTGCTCCAGTTTTCTTAGTAGTAGTAGGCTTATTTAATTCATTCCACAAAATTGAATGGATTACTGGAATCAGGTCAAATCTCTCCAACCCACATGGCTGGAAGAGTCTGACTCTGATATGTTTTATAAAGAGCCTGACTTACAGCTTGCTCTTGAGTTAAAAAAAAAAAAAAAAAAGTTTCTTTAAAAACAGTTTTGCATATTATATAAGGTTACATCCCTAAGTGATTAACTAGCTCAGTGAAGGTAGTTCCGTTCTTTTAGTGGAAGGCTAATCCGGTCTCTAATACCCCAGGCAGCCGCTCCCCTGCAGATGCTCAAGTCCCTTCTTGGCTCTCTAATCAGTAGACCCTCAGCCCCTTCTCCACCTGCTGGGAGTGTTTTGACAGAAAGCAAGGACTTGGCCCTACACAGCCTCTGATCCCTCCAATAAATAACACTGCTGATCTTCACCCTCCTCTTCTGTCTGCAGCACTTCAACGCCAGTCCTTCTGTGTAAACCTTTAACTTTTTTTATTGTATGGATTTTAACGTTCATTGCGGTGGCGACTTTGAGTGGTTTTACAGATAAAAAGGAGTGCACATGTCAGAGTTCAATGTAAATTCAGAAATTAAGTCTTTTTTTTTTTTTTTTTTTTTTTTTACCTTGAGCAGGCTAAGGCTTCCCTGTTAATTAAAGAGCTGCACTCCAGCTCTCCAGTCATAAAAGGACAGCAGCCAACCGCTGTGGGCTGAATTTGGGGCTGCCTTTGAGTCAGCCTGAGCTGATGTGTTTTCTGGAATGACTTTTTTGCTTTTAAAGTCGATCTACAGGAATCGGCCTCATCAGCTGTGTGTGTTGAGAGGTGGGGACGGGGGAGGGATGTGTCAGACTCTGAGCGTGGACCAGAACTGCGCTCAGAGACTTTCAGTGAAAGCAGAGGAGAGATTTCCAAAGGTTGTATTTTCCTTCTGGTTGGAGCCTCTCATCCACATTGTGGTAAGTGGGTCAGCTCTGGTTCACTCTTCCTTTTAGAAGAACAGGAGAAATCCATGCAGAATTAACTCTGCATTTTCCGCAAGTGAATTTAAGTTCCCTTGTTTTAACCTTAAAATGTGCATATGTCAGTGTCAAAACCTTTTTCTTTGCTTTGGTTTTTGTTTTTGCTTTCTGATAGCTAGATTCAGCTCAGTCTAATTCAATCATTCTCTTTAAAATTTTAACTCTAATTAAAGCTAAAAAAAGTCCCAATTCTGAAAGTCTTCGTGAATGAAGAGGAAATATTGAAAAGTTTTGAAAAACAGACAAAAAAGTGATTTTCTCAGGTAGAAATGTTTTAGCAAAATCTTGAGTACAATTTAAGATTGAAGCTCATAATAGAAAATAGTATTTTTTTCTTATTCAAGAGCACATACACATACATTTTAAATGCGTGTATGGTATGTGTCATACAATTAAAACTGACACCTTTGTTTTACAGTATGTGATGTGTTTTGCATATATCATATTTTCACAAAGCATAACATGCTTTTGGTAGAAACAGTGTATCTGGTTTGTCTGAATTTTTCAGCCTTGACAATATTTTTTTACAAAGCAATCGCTACCATTTGATAGAAGAAATAAAACCTAGTGTTCGATCAGCAGGGTGACTAAGGTTACAATAATCTGTATGTTTCAAAAAAGAAGAGAATAATTCAAATATTTCTAGCATAGAGAAAAGACAAATACTTAAATTGATGGATCCCAAGTACAGTGATTTGGTTTGTAAAAATTAAATGAATGTATTAAATTATCACATGTGCCCTGAAACTACATACATCTATTATGCATCAATACAAATTTTGTAAGTTAAAAAATAATAGCCATCAGGTATGAATGCTTCCTTTATTCAGATATTAGTTCTTTATATGCATTATTTCACTACATGCTTACAACAAACTCATGTGTTAGACACTTTTGTTACTCTCTTAAGATATATATTTATAGCAAAGTGATAACTACACATGGTTAAAATAAACCAAATGATACTGAAGGTTCATGAGGAAAACCTACAATCTCTTTGCCCCATAACTATTCTTACCTAGTTTTGCACCCCAGAGGAAAACATTTAACTATTTATGTCTTTAGATTTGGAGAGATTTACCTCCAGATTCCTAAATAATATGGCAAGTCTGCAATTTTTTTTTTTTAGATATTGTCTTATTGATATCCTGCTATTATGGATAGGGATTCAGCTCATCCTACACCACTCTCCATCTCCTATCACCCCATTGTGTTTAATATATACATGTAACTTTTAGTTTTTCTACCGTCAGTCACCTTGGTAACTTCAAAACCCTTAAGCCTGTATTTATTGTTCTATCAGCTATAGACAGTATTTCTCAACTCATTTTATAAAATGCAATTGGTAGTTCTTCTGCCCTCTCTTGCCCTGCCATTCCCCTCTACTTTCCAATCTTGATCAGCCATGGCTTGCTTTTGATCAGTTTGAAACATACAAAGTTGCTGATGTGTGATGACTGGCGGTTTCATGCAGTCATAGTCAAGGTAAAGAACGTCAGGTTGTGTTTCATAACCATCGTAAGGTCTTCTATATCTGTGGGATGGTTTCAAGATAGAAAACCAATTCATATTATTTATAATCTTGTAACTCTATGTATGTTTGTGTTTATAAACAGGGATACATAATAGAAAAGATAACTTTTCCTTCTTTACCAGCCCTTATTGCAAGTGAGAAGTTGCCTTAGAATAATCATCCTGTTGAATAGTCCACCATTCCCTATCCATGACTGCTCCACTGCTGAAAATGCCATTAGTACTGAAAAGGTGAATCACCAGCACCTAGGAGATAGCTGCTTTAGTGAGACATATGGGAAAGGGGGCAGAGATCAGCATCAGGATTACTTTCATTTGTTTATTCTGCAAATATTTATTCAGCACCTGCCGTGAGCCAGAGATTGTGCTACAGGGCACAGAATGAATCACACAGCAAATCTGATTCCTGCCTTCAAGTTGCTGACATTCTAGTGGTAGTAATTTGCGTATGGCTTTCCATAAAAAAAACACTGGAGTGATAGAGAGAGAGAGAGAGAGAGACAGACAGACAGAGAGACAACACTAAACTTCTCACCTCTGATACAGAAATAGTAAAATTCTTATTTGTATTAAGTGATCTGGAAGATTTTATTTTATTTATTTTTTATTATACTTTAAGTTCTAGGGTTCATGTGCACAACGTGCAGGTTTGTTACGTATGTATACTTGTGCCACGTTGGTGTGCTGCACCCATCAACTCGTCAGCACCCATCAACTCATCATCTACATCAGGTATAACTCCCAGTGCAATCCCTCCCCCCTCCCCCCTCCCCATAATGGGCCCCGGTGTGTGATGTTCCCCTTCCAGAGTCCAAGTGATCTCATTGTTCAGTTCCCACCTATGAGTGAGAACATGCGGTGTTTGGTTTTCTGTTCTTGCGACAGTTTGCTGAGAATGATGGTTTCCAGCTGCATCCATGTCCCTACAAAGGACACAAACTCATCCTTTTTTATGGCTGCATAGTATTCCGTGGTGTATATGTGCCACATTTTCTGTCACTGATGGACATTTGGGTTGATTCCAAGTCTTTGCTATTGTGAATAGTGCTGCAATAAACATACGTGTGCATGTTTATTTCCATATTTTTAAGAATGAAACCTCAAATTCATATAACAAACCAAAAGTGAATTGTCTTTCCATGGTAGGACAATATTTTTAAAGGTTGTTATTCAAGTGATAGGTTGAGACTTTTGTTTTTTTTTTTTTTGTTTTTTTTTTTTTTGCTGCTACTGACAATTACGAGTTGAAAGTGTCCACTTTCTGTTACTGGACTTGCTACTTCATAGAAAAACATGGTTTCAATGATGAAATAGGCAGCAATGAATAAGTATGTGTTGAATTCTTATGTGATTTGCAAAGATAGGTATGATCTCCTCTTGCGCCATTTTTATTCATTGGAACATAAAACTGCTTTGATTGAAATCAAGTGCAAGAAATCCATGTGTATGAACAACTGGAAGGCTGAACAAAATTACTTGTGGTTTATTTCTGCTTCTGTAGGTATTCTTTTTCGTAAATACCTTGGAAAAACAAGGATTGTGTTCACTCTCGGCTGTTACTTTGTAATTCAAGTACCAGTCATAGGTCACAGTCTGCTCATAGCTAAGAAGATATTTACCACATAGAAGAGTGTCTGGATCATAGCACTCCATCCATATGTTTGGAATTTGGAATCAGTGAAGAAGTAGAGTTATCCCAAATGCATACAAAAAATCAAATGCCCACTGGGAGATTTCTGTGAATTCCTGGGGAGCTAAAAATTTTTATGTTTCCTTTTGGCTCTAAATTACTCCTCCACCAATTACTATAATTTTCTGTTTGTCTCACAAAACTCACATGCTTTCCCAGTTTTGGGTTGAGAGAGTTCGGACATGAAATGAGGTCCTTTCTTTGTACCCTTGTACAGGCATGGAAAGAAAAGTAAACAACAGAAAATCCATTCACAAAGGCCACTTGTGAGCATAGCAGATTTTATGCAGAGTTTAGGAAAATTTTCTTCAATTCTGTGTCCAGTAATTTGGCCATCCATTTGCACAGTCATCCATTGTATTTTTAGACACACCCCCAGGACTTATTTGTACAAACACAATTATTCAGCTGAAAAAAGTCAGCAGTACTTCTCTAATTACTCCTATTTACCCTAATCCTTGACTTTTTAAGATTACATTTTCTTGGACTCTGATTCCAATGCAAAACTTTTGCCAACATTGCCCTGAGAGAGTGTAAGGGTAGGTGAAAATTGATCAACAAAGATTGTTCAAGAGTTTCTGATTATGTCAGACAAAACTGTGTTTGCACTTTGGCTCTGATATTTACTGATCATTGGCATTGCTTAATTTGGTGAACTTCTCTCTAAGCTGCAGCCTTCTTGTATGAAATGTGGGTAATTATAACATTTTACCTACTGCATAGAGCTGTGAGCATTGAAATAACACAGTGCATCAAAGGTGCTTAGCATAGTGTCCAGTACCTTGTAAGAAGCCAATAACTTTCCTTTGTTAACATTGTATTTATTAACGCTGCTACTGTTGACCCTTATACATTCAGAAGACTTTAGGTTCCATCAATCATCTTTAGAAATTTTTACTACTATAGAATTTACTACATATAAAAATAGTTCCCTAGGAGAGAAGCAAAACTAGAAAACAAAAGGTAAATGGTGGGGAAACCATACCCTAGAGCTAGTGTCATGACTGAACTATTTCACTTTCTCTTAGAAATTCTAGCACTTTGAAGTGAAAATACTTTGAAACTTAGCAACCATGGTATGAACAAGAACACTATCTTTTCTTTCATTTTACGGTTGCTTTTGCAAAATTTAGTAAATGTATCCCATAACAGACCTGTTAGTGATAACAGTCTTGCCTTAAATGCTAACCATTTATTTATTTTACTATGGTGTTTTAAAAGTAAAGAAGCTTCTTCAACTTTATATTTTCCAGCAGATCTTATTGAAAATGGGCTTATTTTTATGCCACTTTTCGTCATGAAGATTTTTTTTTAATTTTACAGAAAGAAATATGAAGAGAGAGAGAAAAAAGTAATCCCAGGTCCTTTATACTTGAGGGCTTCTTGTGTGACTTTGAACTCAGCAGGTAGGGTGTTTTGACCCAGATAAAAGCCTTACAAAGGGACCACATTTTTGCAAGGTGGACAGAGATCACTGTGAACGTGTGCTTCATTCAATGCATCGTTTCCCTTTGCAGATGTGTGTCCCATGGAGCACCGCAACTGAATTTTAAGCTTTTAAAAGTCACATCTCGTATTTGAAGAATTTGGACTGTGTTGTGAGAAAGTGGAAAATTAGAGAGCTTCCCGAAACCTGTTAGAGAATTTCCTGTTATTTATTTTAACTGTACACCACCAGCAGAGTGATTATTTAACTTTCAATAGCTGCCATGCCAACAGATATTTTAAAAAATGAGAAGGAACATAATTTTAAATCACACATATATATTTATATAAAAATTATATGCAGAGGAAACAAAGGGGAAAACCAAATTAGTTATTCTCTACTTAAAGAACTATACATTATATGATCATCTGAAACTCAGATTGTGGACTAGACGGCTTATTTCTTTTTAAATATGACAACATAGTAATTTTTTTTCAAGTGTCAAGATGATTCTAAATTCTTTCATGCAGTGTATATGAGGAGGCTGTGTCCAGAGAAGTTATAAGATAATCCTAGGGACCCAGAGGCTATGCACATTCACCTGCATCCCAGACCTTTGTCCCAACCTCCAATCCCACCCTGAGCCTAGTCCTTCATATTTCTAGTCCTTGTATTTAGAATCAGGCAAGGTAGGCAGTGGGTGAACACCGCTGAGTGTTTGGTTATGTGACCTTTATGTTGTCTGGAGGCAGTTTACCAAGACGTTCAGGAGCCCACAACATCTCCTCAGGCCTCTCAAATTGGGAGAGTGTGACTTTGAAATTGGTGCTCTCGATTCTTTCAACCTGCTGTCGACTGAATGTTTGTGACTCAACCAAATTCATATGTTGAACTGAAACCCCCAATGTGGTCACATTAGGAGGCTGGGCCATTGGGAGGTGAGGAAGTCATAATGGTGGGGCCATCATGATGAGATTAGTGCCCTTATAAGAAGACATACTAGAGTTTTTTCTCTCTCTCATTGTTATGTGAGGATATGATGAAAAAACAGCCAAGGAAGAATTCCATCACTGGACACCAGGCCTGCCAGTGCCTTCATCCCAGACTTTCCAGCCTCACAACTCTGAGAAGTACATGTTTGTGATTTAAGCCATGTGGCCTCAGGCATTCTCTTTTAGGCCCCTGACTGGACTGAGGCACCACCCACACAGGCATACAACGTTTCATCAGTTTTTATAAGATGTAGACCTCTTGCACCTTTGGTTCTTTATAGGCTATTTTTCCTTTCCTTAACTCTTGCCTCTCTGATGCACTCTTTGCTAGTCATTTTCTATATAACTGTGATTTTAAAAGAATGTGTAGATTCTTAAGATATTGGTAGGAGTTTTGAAGTGTTTTGACAGTAATTTAATTTCTTCTTCCAAGGGAATGTTTTGAAAACCAACACAGTCATAGAATATGTCACAAATAAATGAAAACATTAAAATATAACCAAATATGGGGAAAAATTCACATGTTATGTTGCAACTATGGCTTGGGCCTTGCCTTTGAGAAATCAATCTGTCTTGACTTTGAAATATTAAATAAAGGCTACGTTGGAAGTGAGTGGTTTGGTCCTGCAATTTTCTGGACAATACTGAGGAATATTTTCACTCCAGAAAATAGTTCGATATTTGTAGAAGAATCTTCATTTTTAAACTACCACCAATGGAATCCATTTTCCATCTCTACTCCTGCAGTTTTCTCTCATTGACTAAAAAGTTTCTACTGAATTTAGAAGCAAAACTAGAGAAAATACAACACTTGCTATGAAGTAGTGGAATAGATATGGAAAAGCATATCCTAAATTGAGGGAACATTTCTGGAGAAAGAACCTGGAAAAATGTCCAGTTTCCATTTAAGCTCTGATTAAGCAGTATGCGGTTTGAAAGTGAAATAATGAACCTATTGAAAAGTATGTAATAAATGAATATTTGGACTCAAAATCTAAAATGAATTATAAAGGATTTGCTCTTTGTTTTAAAAAATATATTCCAAGGGAATATTTTAAGATATCATGAAACACATATCTCACCTAAAAACCAACTGAGAATTAGATTTGATGTGTGTCATGATTGTGTTGGGGATAAAGGGACAGAGGGAACAGCCAGTTTTGCTAATTAGGAAAATCCTGGACACAGTGACATCATCTTACAATGTTTTGATCCATCTTGGAGGCATTAAGTTGACCACTTTTCCTAATAGAGATAGTGCATGTGTTCTGAATTGTTAATTGGCTCTAAAATCAGTTATTGTTTATTTCTAAATTTAACCAAAGGCGGGAAAAAATTCATGGACTTAATCTGAAATATGTAAGTCATCAATTTCATATACAACTTTGGTTTTTTATGATTTTAGATGTCAAATCTTTGAAATAATATTTATATTATCTATTTTTTTTTTTTTTTTTTTTTTTTGAGGCGGAGTCTCGCTCTGCCGCCCGGCTGGAGTGCAGTGGCCGGATCTCAGCTCACTGCAAGCTCCGCCTCCCGGGTTCACGCCATTCTCCTGCCTCAGCCTCCCGAGTAGCTGGGACTACAGGCGCCCGCCACCTCGCCCGGCTAGTTTTTGTATTTTTAGTAGAGACGGGGTTTCACCGTGTTAGCCAGGATGGTCTCGATCTCCTGACCTCGTGATCCGCCCGTCTCGGCCTCCCAAAGTGCTGGGATTACAGGCTTGAGCCACCGCGCCCGGCCTATTTATATTATCTAATGATAATGTTTGATGTTTGGATAGGTCATTGTCTTTACATTTTAAATGTAAGCTAATTTTTTTGCTTTCAGTTCATGTGATTAACTTCTTTGGATGAGCTTATTAATTTTCTCTTACTCTGAGTTCATTTGAATGGCTTATTCTGTCACTGATAGCACTATCTATATTTTGCTATATTTAGCAGTTTGGTGGCTATGATTGTACCAGGTTAAATGAGCAAAGGCAGTTCAATAAACCATCCTGTTACAGCTGACACATATGCTTATGCTATTTTCCTGTGTCTGAGTCAAGCCTTAGTATATTACTCTTTTCCAAATCTTTTTTTTTCTTAAACACTAGTGATCCTAGATCAATAACAAATACATTCGATAAATATATTGAGTGCCTGTATTAGTCTACTATTACACTGCTACAAATAAATAGCTGAGACCGGGTAATATATAAAGTAAGATTTAATTGACTCACAGTTCTGCTTGGCTGGGGAGGCCTCAGGAAACTTACAATCATGGCGGAAGGGGAAGCAAATACGTCATTCTTCACAAGGCAGCAGGCAAGAGAAATGCAAAGCAAAGGAGGAAGAGACCCGTCTAAAACTATCAGATCTCGCAAGAACTCACTCACTCTTACAAGAACAGCATGGAGGAACTACCCTCATGTTTAATCACCCCCCATGAGGTCCCTCCCCCAACAGTGGGAATTGCAATTTGGATTGCAATTTAAGATGAGATTTGGGTGGGGATACAGAGCCAGACCATATCAGTGCCTATACTGTGTATAACCTAATGAGGCATACCAGGATATTTTGGTGAAAAAGACACCCCTGCACCAAGGAACTAAATCTGAAACTTCCTTTTGGGAAAGCCAGGCAAGGACTAAAATACTGACTTGTAATATTTGAAAAAAGAATGCTGTAGTAAGACCAAGGAAATGAAGTAATATTTAGAGAAGTATAGACGAAAATCACAGTGAGTGAATGTGGCCATTTATTGCAATGGTGATAGCACAAAAGAACTAGCAGAATGATCAAACCAAAGTTGAGATGTTAGTGGAGAAATTCTTGACAATACTAGCTCAAATATTAACATTGAAGTTGACTTGAATTATTTTGAATTATTAAATTATTAAATATAAAATATTAAATTATTTTGAATTATTAAAGTTATCTTTAATATATAAGTTCAGGTCCTGGATTCTGAACTTTTCTATCATAAATGTTGGTGTAATGCTTACTTTTTCTGATTTTGATGAATATTCCTTTAGCTGATTTTTGTTTTATGGAAGGATTTTAAATAAGCACTTACCAACTTAGTTGCAACTGTGTTTCTGTTTTCCTCACTATGTTGTCAGCCTTAGAGGGCAAGTACAATGTCTGTTTTTCCACTTGTATACATCTGCACAGTTCATGGTAATGGGTACTATATTATTGAATAAATGGCTGGATGCATAGATGGATGGATGGATTGGTGGTTATCTAGATGGATGAATGAATTTGGAATGCCCCAGCAGGATGATCCACTTTTGAAATATTCTATCCATGTGTAAACATTTCTACTTTTTCAGGAATTATCAGTGGAGTGTTCCATGGGAAACAAACCATATCTAATAGTGGCAATGGGTTCTGATAATAAGCAAAGCCGTTGTATCCTTTATCATAGTCCTGTATCACAGTTATATGCTTGTTCAGTTTTATATGATCATTTCTTAAAGGATTGACTCTTAGACATAATACAGACTCCTGTGAAAGAACTATATTTGAAAGCTAAGTATAGCCATGAGTGCCAAAAATGTAATTACCTCTGCTTTTAAGGAGCCCATCTTAGTAAATCTATCTTTGTTTATCTTACAGGAATACCCAATATCTGATTTGCTCCATGTGAAAAAAAAAAATCCCTTCCAGTGTCCAAGTATCCTGCAATGTTGTAGGGTACTGAAATGGTCTGCCTCTGTGTCCCCACCCAAATCTACTCTTGAATTGGAATCCAAATTGTAATTTGGATGAAGGTCCACGTGGGAAGGTTGGGTGAGGGTCCACGTGGGAAGTGATTGGATCACGGGGGTGGTTCCCCCATGCTATTCTCGTGATAGTGGGTGAGTTTTCATGAGATTGATGGCTTTATAAGGAGCTATTTCTCCTTCACTTTGCACTTTTCTCACATGCCATCATGTGAAGAAGGACTTGTTTGCTTCCCCTTCTGCCATGATGGTAAGTTTCCTGAGGCCTCCCCAGTCATGCAGAACTGTGAGTCAATGAAACTTCTTTCCTTTATAAATTTCCCAGTATGGGGTATTTCTTCATAGTATTGTGAAAATGAACTAATACAGTAAATTAGTACCAGGGTAGTGGGGCGCTGCTATAAAGATACCTGAAAATGTGGAAGTGACTTTGGAACTGGGTAACAGGCAAAGATTGAGACAGTTGGGAGGGCTCAGAAAAATACTGGAAAATGTGGAAAAGTTTGGAACTTCCTAGAGACTAGCTGAATCGTTCTGACTAAAATTCTGATAGTGATATGGAAAACGAAGTCCAAGCTGAGGTAGTCTCATGATGGAGATGAGGAACTTCTTGGGAACTGGAGTAAAGGTCATACTTGCTATGCTTTAGCATGGAGACTGATGGCATTTTTCCTCTGCCCTAGAGATCTGTGGAACTTAAACTTGAGAGAGATTATCTGAAATTGGCACTTATGTTTAAAAGGGAAGCAAAGCATAAAAGTTTGGAAAATTTGCAGTGTAATGATGTGATAGAAAAGAAAAATCAATTTTCTGGAGAGAAATTCAAGTCTTCTGCATAAATTTGCATAGGTAATGAGGAGTCAAATGTTAATCACCAAGACAATGGGGAATTTGTCTCCAAGTCATGTCAGAGACCTTCTCAGCCCCTCTCATTACAGACCCAGAGGCCTAGGAGGGAAAAATGGCTTTCTGGGTCAGCCCCAGGGTCCCCTTACTCTGTGCAGTCTCAGGACATGGCAGCAGGTGTCTCAGCTGCTTCAGCTCTAGCCATGGGTAAAGACCAAGGTACGGTTTGGGCCATTGTTTTAGAGGGTGGAAGTCTCAAGCCTTGACAGCTTCCACATGATATTGGTCCTCTGGGCACAGAGAAGTCAAGAATTGAGATTTGGGAACCTCCACCTAGATTTCAGAGGATGTATGGAAATGTCTGGATATCCAGGTAGAAGTCTCCTGCAGGGGTGGAGCCCTCATGGAGAACCACTGCTAGGGCAGTGTGGAAGGGAAATACGGGGTTGGAGTCCCCACACAGAGTCCCCATTGGAGCACTACCTAGGGGAGCTATGAGAAGAGGGCTGCCATCCTCCAGACCCCAGAATGGTAGATCCACCGACAGCTTGCACTGTACGCCTGAAAAAGCAACATACAATGCCAGCCCATGAAAACAGGGAGGCGAAGGGGTGGAAGGAGCTGTACCCTGCAAAGTCACAGGGGTGGAACAGCCCAAGGCCTTGGAAGCCTACCTCTTGTGTTAGTGTGACCTGGATGTGAGCCATGGAGTCAAAGGAGATTGTTTTAGAACTTTAAAGTTTAATGATTGCCCTGTTGGACTTTAGACTTTCATGGGGGCTCTAGCCCCTTTGTTTTGGCCAACTTCTTCCATTGGAACTGGTGTACTTACCCAATGCCTGTATCCCCATGGTATCTAGGAAGTAACTAACTTGCTTTTGGTTTTACAGGCTCATAGGAGGGAGGGACTTGCCATGTCTTGGATGAGACTTTGGACTTGGACTTTTGGGTTAATGCTGGAAAGAATTTAGACTTTGGAAACTGTTGGGAAAGCATAATTGTGTTTTGAAACATGAGAAATATGAGATTTGGGCGGAGCCAGGAGTGGAATCATGTGGTCTGGCTTTGTGTCCTCACCCAAATCTTATCTTGAATTGTAACCTGGATTGTAATCCCTACGTGTTGGAGAAGGGGCCATGTGGGAGGTGACTAGATCATGGGGGTGGTCCCCTATGCGTTTCTCATGATAGTGAGTGAGTTATGAGATCTGATGGTTTTATAAGGGGCTTTTCCTGCTTCTCTTAGCACTTCTCTTGTGCCATATGAAGAAGGACATGTTTCCTTTTCTTTCTGCCATCATTGTACATTTCCTGAGGGCTCCCTAGCCATGCACAACTGTGTGTCAATTAAACCTCTTTCCTTTATAAATTACCAAGTCTTGGGTATGTCTTCATAGCAGCAGGAAAATAAACTAATACAGTAAATAACAAACTAATACATGTACTTGCTCCCAGACTCTGAGAGGGGTAGCGTTGGTATAGAAAGAATGGAGCCCCCACACCTCCACTGCCTCCTGTGGAACTTTTTGGGACTGAACTCAGTGTGCTCACACTTTCTCCAAAGCCAGCCAATAACACCAGGGAGCTACGTACCTTGTCACCCTCTACAGTCCTTCCAGCTGCCAGGCTTCTGCTAAACCTTAACTACTGGTTGTTCTCTTAGGGTTTCAACCCTCTCTTCTCTCTTGTTCCTGTTCTCTGATCTTACAGTGCTCTCCCTCAGCTCAATCTCAGCATGTCTAAAAACTGCCCATTTTAAAAATAAGCAGTGTAAACATCATCAAGCTTCCCTTGATTTTCTCAGCTATTCGGGATCTCTTTCCCACAGCACTTTGTAATTCTAACGATCGATAATTATCACTTTCAGTTTTGCAGATTTCTGGAAACTCTGCTTTTAGTTTCTGTCACTGTTTTGGAAGCTTCACACGGTCATTTTAGTTGTGCACATAGACCTAGGGCTGCATCTAAATGTGACCTTTACTTCATGCATCAGGGGCCTGTTATCCAGCCTTTGTAGCTCTTGGTGACATGGCTTCTGCCTTTGCCCTGCTCCCCTGTAGCTATGTGGGTGTTTTCTTGGTTCCTCTGCTAATAATTTGCCATTATATACGAGTGACCCATGCTGCACACTCTGCCCAGGAGCCTTCGCCAACTAGTGCTGATTCATCGTGCACACCTCGTCTTAAAGCTTTCTCATCAGATCTAGCTGGAACCCTCCCGTGCACCCCCACAGCTAAATTACACTATTCCTGTTCTTCTCTTTCATCTTAACCTATTCCTGACTTCCATAGTATTTTTCATAAATGCTATCTATTTGTTAAACATAATAAATACACACATACATACATATACACACACATAAATACATATATATCTATACAGAAACAAATATCTGAACCCCCTTACCCACAAATGATTTTTTTTTTTTTTTGAGACAGAGTCTTGCTCTGTTGCCCAGGCTGGAGTGTGGTGGCACAATCTCAGCTTACTGCAACCTCCACCTCCCGGGTTAAAGTGATTCTCCTGCCTCAGCCTCCTGAGCAGCTAGAATTACAGGCATGCACCACCACACCAGGCTAATTTTTTGTGCTTTTAGTAGAGATGGGGTTTCACCATGTTGGCCAGGCTGGTCCCAAACTCCCTATCTCAGGTGATCCACCCACTTCAGCCTCCCAGAGTGCAGGGATTACAGGTGTGAGCTACCCCACGATGATGTTTTTGAAAATATATCCTTATAACCAAACTCAATGTAAAAAAATTTTTAAATCTTTATTTCTTGAAGGACATTGAAAGGGACCCAATGTGTGACCCCAGCACCACTCTTCACAATCTCTTTTCCTCACTGCCTTATGTTCCATAGGCAGGTTCAGCACCTCTCACTGGCCCACAACTCAAGCCTCTCTGCAGGCCAGCCCAGGAAGCTATGGGGTCCCTGGAAGGTTCCTCCTCATTCTTCTCATGGCCTCCTCCTGTGCTTTCTCCCTGATCTGCCCACCCCTTCTTCTTATTCTGTATCACACACAACTGGGGCTGCAGGCTTTGCACTGGGGAGAAAGGGCTAGAAATGGGTGCAAAGTCAAAGGGGGATTCAGAAAAAGGGAAGATGGTGGGAGTGCTCTCAGGCCCCTGGGCCACCATGGTTCCTTATCGCTTAGCCTTTCTCTAGATGGTGAGTCCCATGAGGGCAGGGCCCAAGTCTGTTCTGTTCACGGCACATACACCAGCGAGGTGCCTGGCCCCAAACAGGTGCTCAATGATATCAGCCAAGTGAATGAATGAAGGAACAATTTTGAAGTCATTAAGCTGATGAGTAAATGTAGTACTGAACGAAAGACACTAGAGGGAGATCAGAGAAGGACTTTAGCAACATGAGCACAGTAGAAGCTAAGATTCAGCTGTGTTTGACAGCATGGAAATTTCATTTCTGCTTCTTTGTCTTCAATTTAAAAAATTTAAAAAATAAAATAAAAGTAAATTATATAGATAGATAGATTTATTTATTTATCTGAACTGAATCCGATCCAAATCCTTTATGTTTTTAATATAGGTCATGATGGCCCTACGATTTGTAGAATAATGTTAAGACTGTAGATAGACATTTTAAAAAGATGCTTATTTGAGTAAAAGCCTCATGGAATGGCCCTGAATAAACAGATTGGCTAGAAGGAACACCACTAACAGTCATCTGAAAGGATGAATCATGGACACCTGAAAGAGCACTGGGGAGGAAAACACTGGGCCCGAAAGGAGATTGTCAGACCTTCCTGACAATTTCGTAAAGTATATAGGAGAAACAAGAAATTATTTAGGAATAAACAGAATAAAGTTCATGTGAAGTTCTGGGACTGACTGTTCCACCTGAAACAGGTATCCAGGCTTACTCTTTCTTCAACCTTGACAATCACCTCCCTAGACGTTGTTTGTCCATCTCTAAAATGGACTAACAGTAGTACGGAGTTTGTAGGATGAGAATGTGGCAAGGATTAAAGGAGACAGCGCACATAAGGACTAACACAGGGACCGGACCAGCACACACATAGTCGGAATGTGCTGGGCACGCTCCGTTGAGGCCTTTCTGTGAAATTGATTAAATTTACTAACATTTGCCTGCCTCGGCCATTTCCTCTCTTGGGCTCTTTTTTAATGATTATGCTGCACTAGAAATTTTTTCTTGGACTGGACTTCAAAATATTTGGGACCTGGAACGCTTTGTGGGTGAAGGTACTCTTCTCTTATTGTTGAAATCCTCCTGCATGTTGGTTCATCTGGAGAAACAGAACGACAGGGGCCCCGCCCTGGTTTATGAAGAAGCATAGAGCACAGTGCTACTCTAAAATCATTTCAAATTGCATGCATAGGTGCTGATGGAAGCGTGCGATGTCAAAGTTATACAAGCATTTTAAGTTCAGCCAAATTCATGCTGCCATTTATAGTAAATCCTCCTTCTTATATTTGCTTTATTCTTGGCTGCAGTATTGTTGGATCTGGCAGAGACTCTGATAAGCAAATGGCCAAGAGCTATCTTAACAAGGAAGAGGTGACCTTGAGGCAGAAGAGAGGAGGAGAGCTGAGAGAAACAAGTAGGTAGAATTGCAGAATGGTTAAAAAGAAAAACAGGAGCTCTTGCCTTGACTTTCAGCTTGTCTGTATTAGTGCTCTTTTTCCTCTGGATAGATAAGTCTACCGGAAGTTCATTTCCAGATGCTTCAGTAAAAAATTAAGTTGACTCATAGTAATAAAAGAGATGACAGGAAAGTCTTCAGTGGGTGCAAAAGCCATAATATTTTGAATGATGAATTCTTATAGAACTTTAAAAATTAAAGATAGCCATTAGGTATCACATATATCATTTTGAAAATGATGTCGTGTATTCTGTCTAAATTTGAAAGAGGTGAGGTATCACTTCAAAGATTTGAGTCCATGTAATTTACCTTTCCATAAGTAAGAGTAAATCAACATAAAATATAAAGAGACAATGGCATAGTAAGATCTTACAGCCTTTTAGTTTTAAAGACCTGGTCTATTGTTTTCAGTTGCGTTACATCACAATACAAAGAAAAAAAAAGGACCTTAAAAATGAATCAAATTAATCATTTTAAAAAGTTCTAAATTGGAAGTCACACTGAAACAAATGAAAAAGGAATTAATTTGGAACTACTAGAAAAATAACATGTAGCCAGTATTGGATTCAATTCAATTTCAAATCAGAACAACTTTTATGTTTTACCATCTGCCTCAGCAAGAGCCTTATAAAATTTGAACACTGCAGTCTTTAGAGATTCACATATGAGGAAAGCTTTTTAAAGACCATTTGATGAATATAAAACCAGAATAAATAATGTTGGTGCTTGTCCATAAATAGAGTTAGTAATTAGTGATTACTAAAAAGATAAGTCACATCTGTCATATCATGGGCTCAGATATTCCGTTTGAACTTCTGCCCTCTACACAGTCCCACAGTAGTCCAGTTAAATGGTCTTCTGACCCATGGTAGGTAAGCAAACTGAGACTCAGAGAAGACAAACCGGGGGACTGTGTCCCTCCAAACTGTAAATTGAAAAAAAAAAATGGAATTGAAGCTATGGCTCTAAACTGTTGGATTTAGGCATAATACTTATTTTTAAAAACAGGCAAGAAGCATGAAACAGAAACAACTTCTTTCTGCAAAATGCTTGTGTTCTAGTTATGTATTGAGATGAGGTAGATAGAAGGCAGGTAATATTCCGATAAACTCTACTTTCTTCACATATACATGCATGCATGTGCATATTTGTGAGACTTGCATCGCTTGTTAGCTTTACTTTATGGATAAGATATGAACATTTTATTTGCCCATTTAGTTGACTCTTCTGCAGCTCCTCTGGACATACACTGTAACATATGTGCCTTTACAGTCCTGTGTCTTGCACGTTGCCTGCTTAATGAGTTAGTGAATGCTTAAGGAAAGGAGTCCTCAACAAGGAAAAAGGAAAAAAAGAGACAAGATGCTGATACTAGAAAAAAAGTAATAATATCATTGAATCAAGGTTTTACTGAAGCTAATCATTTTAAGAAAATATAAGATTCTACAGGAGACAGGATGCTTGGGTGGTAGACACTAATAAGACAGATCCAGCTACTGTCTACACAGTCTTGACAGAAATGCCTTCAGGTTTAAAAATTCTAAATCACTAACTGTTTATTGATTTAACATTTAACATTTAACATGTGCCAACTACTCTGACTGGGTTAAAATGTCAAACAAGATATGGTCCTTGCCCAAATGGAGTTCACAGGAAACACTCAAGGAAATAAATAAATGGATTATAAAGTGACAGGTGCTGAGATAGTCCCTGCACTACACAAAGCAGGGCTCAGAGGAAGGAGCACCAACTATCAGGGTGGGGTTGGGAGGTGCAGTCTCTGACTTTTGACAACACATTCCCATTTCCTGCTTTCAGACTGTGAGAAATGTAACTCATCAAGAGTTATACCTAGTTTACGTTCTTGCTGCCCTGTTAGTAGAGCCTGCCTTCCCTGCTAAATGAGAACATAAACCAAGAAAATTATTTCAATAACTAGGTCTTGAAATTAAACCAGTATGCAACTTGGGGAGACGTAGCCAGGTTAAGGAGAAGGGGTTATTCCAACACAAAGACTCTGAAGCCAGAAATAGCACTTCATGTTTGAAGACGATATAGTGTTTAGGGAGTGGAGCTGAGATGAAAGAGACAAGAAGTAAAGCTAACTGAGCTTGTCAAATAAAGTTTATGGCTTGGAAAGATGGGATTGATTATGGTCACACTTTAAGGTCAAGAAAACAAATTGGGCACATTGTCTTAAGAGGGCTAAAGTTTAATTAAATTTGATTAAAATATAAAAAGGAATTGATTTTTGCATTTTCTGAATATGGTAGGGCTCATTTGTGTGTCTGGGAAATCTACATAATCTTTCTGGATTTGACATTCTGTCTGCCTGTAAAAACATTGGAAATATGTAAATGAGTGATTGTATCTAAATGTGTCCTCAATTCTGGATATGCTTAAGACATTCTAAAATTTATCTTTACTTGTCTCCTCTTTTTATTTCTTGATAACTAGTTAGGTAATATGCCCTCCTGGTTATGTTCATGGAAGTTATCCTTTCACGTATAAGAAGCCACCTTCAAAACTTAGTGTCATAATACATGAAGAAGGATCACTTCCCAGTCATTCCATGCAGCCAGAATGCCCTTATCCCCAAATCAAAGACATTCCATAGAAACTACAGACCAAAGTTCCTTACGGATATAAAAGGCAAAGTATTTAACAAAATGCTAGCAAATCCATGCAGAAACATATAGAAAGATTTATTCACTGTGACCAAGTTAGAGTCATCCCGGGAGTATCAGGTTGGTCCAAGACATGAAAATCACTGAATACAATATATCATATTAACAGGCAAAGTATTACAGAAGACAAATTAATGGGTAAAGTAATACAAAAGCCAAAGGATCATCTCAGTAGACTCAGAAAAATGACTTGACAAAATATAACTCCCTTTTATCATAAAAAATACTCAGTAAATGAGAAACAGAAAGATGCTTCCTGAACCTAATAGAACTTTATTCCTAAGATGAGGAACAAGACAATAATCTCTGCTCTCAACACTTCAATTCCATAATGTACTGCATGTTTTAGCCAGGGCACTTACATAGCA
Organism: Trachypithecus francoisi; assembly: GCF_009764315.1. Lineage (NCBI taxonomy): Eukaryota > Metazoa > Chordata > Mammalia > Primates > Cercopithecidae > Trachypithecus > Trachypithecus francoisi. Next base: position 6,664,235 of record NW_022681463.1, on the reverse strand, counting down.
AAATGAAATAAAAGTAATTCAGATTAAAAAATAAGAAGCAAAATTATCTATTCTTAGATAACATCTTGCATATAGAAAATTATAAGAAATCCATATAAAATGTAGAACCAATAAATGAGTGCTGAATGTTTACATGATACAAGATCTGCAAACAAAAATCCATTGTGTTTCTACAAACCAGCAATGAACAACTTAAAAATGAACTTACAAAAACAATTCTAAATACAAATAGCATCAAAAAGAATAAAGTGCTTAGGGATAAATTAACAGAACAAGTGCGAGATTTGTACATTTAAAACTATAAACTAGTGTTTAGAGAAATTAAAGAAGCCTTCAAAGGGAAAGACATTCTTTTCCATGGATTGAAAGACATTATATTGGAAAGATGGCAATGTGCCCCCAAAGTGGCCTATAGACAAAATGCAATCCCTACTAAAATTATAGCTGGACTTTTTGCAGAAATTGACAATCTGACCTTAGAATTAACACATAAATGCAAGATATCCAGATAACTACAAACTATATTTAAAAAGAAAACAAAATTATAAGACTGACATATTCCAATTACAAAATTACCACAAAGCTACAAAACAATCAAAACAATGTGATACTGGTATAAAGCTGGATATATAAATCAATGGGATATAATTAAGAGTCCAGACATAAACACTTAAATTTATGATCAATCAATTTTGACAACAGTGCCAAGACTATTCTATGGGAAAAGAAGAGTCTATTCAACAAATGTTGCTGAAACAACTGAAGATCCATATGCAAAAGAATGAAGTTGGACCCATACTCCATACCATATACACAAATTAACAAAAAAATAGACCTTGGAACTAAATGCAGTTGCTACAATTATGAAATTCTTAAAAGAAAACATAGGAGTACATTTTTGTGACCTTGGATTAGTCAATGGTTTCTTAGACATCATGCCAAAATCACAGTGACAAAAATGGTAATTTGAACTACATTAAAATTGATAACTGTTATGTTTTATAGGTCGTCATCGGAACAGTGAAAACACCACACAGAGAATGGGAGAAAACATTTGAAAATTTTATATCTGATATGGGAATTTTTCTAAAATATTTAAAGTGACTCTTACAATATAACAATAAAAAGACAACCCAATAATAAAGGGTAAAGGATGTGAATAGTATGTTTCCAAACAACATAAACAATTGATCAATAAGGAGAGAAAAAGACGATCCCAATCATTAGTAATTAAGAAAATGCAAATCATACCTACAGTGAGATAAACTTCATACCGATAACTGGCTAAAATAAAACATCAATCAGACAATAACAAGTGTTGACAAGGATATGAAGAAGTCAAAACCCTGATATGTTGGTAGTAGAATTGTAGAATACTACACCCACTTTGGAAAAGTTTGGCAGTTCTGCAAAATTTTAAATGTAGTGTTATCACATGATCCAGGATTCTACTCCTATGTATAGTCCCAGGAGAACTGAAAACATATGTCCACACGAAAACCTGAACATGAATGAATATTCATAGCATTCTTCATAGTAGCAAAAAACCTAGAAACAACCTAAATGTCCATCTACTGAAAGAAACAAAAAAATGTGGTATACCCATACAATTGAATATTGTTCAATATAAAAAGGAATGACATATTGATTCATGCTCTCAAATGTATAAACCATGAAAATATGCTAAGTGAGAAAAGTTAGACACAAAAGGCCGTGTATGGTATAATCTCATTTGTATGAAATGTCCAGAATTGACAAATCCCGGAAACAGAAAGCAGATTGATTTCCAGAGACCTTCAGATGGTTCTGGGTTCTAGTTTCCAAACTAGCTTATCTACAACTGGCTACCTCCATACTAAACAATCCATTAGTATAAAAGTGAAATATGCATTTTTTTTCTTTCCTGACCTGTTTAGACCATTCTGTATTATGAATTTTCTTGCCTACCTTCCTTTCTCTGTACAAATGCAGTCCCTTATATCCTGAAATGGAATGCATCACTGTCTTCACTGCTCCTATGGCACTGCATAAACACTTTGATTTGGCATAAACACTTATGTTTACATGTGGCTGATGATTTTCACAACTGCCCTCCTTCCTCCAGGAAACTATAAGTTGCTGGAGAGTTGGACGCAATCATTTGTCTTCATTGTCTTATCCAAGTCAACTTTTATGAAAACATTTTGCACACGCTAGTCTTTCTATAACTATTTGTTAAATTGAATATTTGAAGAGTAGCATTTTCTAGTAAAAATGTATATGTAGTAGACATTAAAGAGAAAGTATGTCCACTTTCTTTGTATTTTGTGCCTAAGTACAAAACAAGTTAAGACTCTTTCAGAGGCAAATGCAATGTTCTGAGTAAGTGCAAACCCTAGTTTGCCTGGGAATTCGAATTCCTTCACCATTGTAGTCTATGCTTGAAATCATTGAGAAAACTGTGGATGGCATCAACTCCATTTTCTCTTTTAGCTGTTCCTCGACTGTTTAGTGATGGGTCATATGATGATGACTTGGGAACTGAACGATGGGCAGTAATCCCTTTTCCCTTGCTCATGTGTAAACCACACTGTCAGTGAATTAAGCTGAAGATTTTATCTGTGCCCTTGAAATGTGGTTCTAGGGAATTATGGCATTCTTGGTCTGGAATTTGAATTCCTTACTTACTGCTCTAAGTGCATTAAATGCTGCAGTATTTTAGAAACTACTTACTGTTTTAAGAAAGTTGTTAGAATCCATCAGTAAGTCAAAGCAGTACAAAAGTGTAGAAAGAAAGGGTTGTTAGGACCAATTCATTTATCTCCCTATGTCTTAATTGAATATGAAAAGATAGGAAAAGGTTAGAGGAAAGATTAAGTATTGTGTACATTGTCCCCACTATAACAAAAGTGATCTGCCTAAAATGTCCTTTATTTCTGGGGCTTGAAACCTGTGAATAGCTCCTTCCCCACTATCCCCAAGATAAAATTCAAATTGCTCCAAACCGTTTGGTGACCTGATCTCTGATTCCATCTCAGCGTCCTCTCTCATCTGCTTGCTCATCCTTCACTCCAGGCTCCAGCCATCCCTGAACGTCTTCATTTACACAAAAGAAAGCTGTTTTCCATTCTTTCTTGCCACAGAGTGTGACATTTTCTTTAGGTTTTTGTTTTCCTAGGGCAGTGACTCTCAGACTTAGTGTGTAGCAGAGAGCCACCCAGAGGGCCTGTGAGATCCCCGAGAGCACTGGACCCACCCCAGAGATTTGGATGCAGCACAGCTTGATGGGAGCACAGAATCTGCATTTCAAACAAGTTATCTGGGGATGCTGCTGCTGGTCCAGGGGCCACAGTTAAAATCACAGGAGTACATCACTCTTTCATACGCCCTCATTCCCTCATTCCTTCTACGCATTCTGCAGATTTCAGCTGTGATAGCTCATTTTGGCCAAATCTTATTTGATCCCTAGCAGTTGGGCAGAGGCTTTTCCGTGTATACCTGAGTGGTTTTACTCCACCTTACTATAGCACTGAACAGCCTGTTGTAAATGCCCAAATAATGTCACTGAAATGGTAAGCTCTTCACAGGCACGGGCTTTCATCTGTGCCATGGTTGTCTCTCAGGGCCTAGTGCCTGCCTGATAGTACAGGCTCCATAAACAAAATTACTAAAGGAAAATAAAGAAGAAATAAATGGAGACTAGGATCCATGTTCAGTCCATCTTGTGTTCTCTCTAATACCAGCAAAGGCTGTACATAGCAGAAGCCCTGGACACATAACCGGGGATGGTTTTACAGGGATCCAAGGACAAGACTTATTGAGTACCCACTAAATATACTTTTTTATTCTATTAACCTTTCCTAGATATATCATACCCAGACAATAATTGATTGTCTTTCCCTTAAACCATCCCCTTCCTCTTCCATGCTGTGTCTTCCTCCTCCACTCTCCAGTCCCTCACCAGATACACAGATGGCCTCACCAAACACCAAGTACCTGGAAACCTGGGCTTCTCTCTCACTTCCCAATATTGCCAGTCTCCAAGCTATGGCTTCCTGAGGATTTACCCAGTCTGCTCTGTCTTCACTACCATGACTCCATTTCAAGCCCTCATGCTCTCTCCCTTGGACTATTATAAGAGCTTTTAAAATAAGTTTCCTTGCTGTCCATCTTGTCTCCCTCAAATCTGTTTTTCACAGAGCATCACGATTTAACTCCTCTGTTTAAAATCTGCTAACCACTCCCCATCTGCTGCAAGAGTGGTCTTAATTTTTCAGGTTAGGGATCCCTTTGAATAACTACAGACTCTCTCCCAAGATTCTATGGAAGAGGTGCATGTAATTCAGGCCAGAAGGGTACCTGCAAAAAGGGAGAAAAGACTTCCCAGCAGGAGACACCTCCTACAAGGCATTGTGCATTAAGGCTGTGGTGGCAGTGGGTGTCCTGGAACATTTGCATAGAAGATGAGAAGCAGTTAGAGTTGAGCCTGTAGAGACAGACAGGAGCGCCTCACAGAGTACATTGTATATGGTATGAAGGAGCCGTTGCCTGGGCCAGCCACCACCTCTTCTATGCCTCCATCTTGCTTTGTCTAAGCTTACTTTTGCATTTCCCACATGGTTATAGTTGCTGATTTGCTATGCTAAGAAATCGGTTTAAGGGCAGTGACTGCTCGTTAGTTGTATCCATATGCAAAAGTACAGTAGCCTGTCAGTCAATAGTTGTTGAATGAATGAATGTAGAAAGAACCAATGCTTCTGAGTTACGTTAGTTTTACACACTTGGAAATCCTTTTCTCACTGTGTCTGTTGCTGCTATGTTATTATGTCACTATGTATAACACTTAAACAATAGATTATAATTTGTATACAGTAATACACACATATATTACATGTACAATTCAACCAATCTTAATGTATCTCTCTATATGTATACGTGTGCAACCACCACCAGATCCAAATATGAAACATTTCCATTTGTTCTAGAAAGTTCCCTAGAGCCTTTTCCTATCAATAGTCCATTTCCCTGACTTCTATTATCATAATTTTTACCTGTTTTTGGATTTTATGTAAATAAAGAGTCATAAATTTGACTCTCAAAATATCCCCCATCGGATTCATGTAAGACTTTTATTTTGGTGATATTTCTCCACAACCATCGCACTACAGCTTACCTTAATCTACTCAATTAACACCTACATATTTGGCTTTAGAGATGTATATCAATATCTTCTGTGGTCTGGGTGTAATTCTTATCATATTAGCAGCTTAGATGTAATTGCCAGTATTCATGATATGTTAAAAAATATTATTAAATGTCTACCAAATTTACTACAGCTTAGCTACTTCATAAGAATCTAAAATTCGATTCCCTGCTGTACTCTGAAATTTCAAATATAAACATATATACCTCTTCCCTTGATCACTTCCGATCTGTATCTTTTCTTGACACTTTCCTTCTCTTTACACTTTTGGTTGACTGGGGTCTGTATGTTGCAATGTCTGCCTTGATAGATACTTGAGGGTGTAAAAGTAAACATCAGTGGCTGGGCGCGGTGGCTCAGTACTGTAATCCCAGGACTTTGGGAGGCCGAGGCGGGAGGATCACGAGGTCAGGTGATCGAGACCATCTTGGCTAATACAGTGAAACCCCGTCTCTAGTAAAAATACAAAAAATTAGCCGGGCGCCGTGGCGGGCGCCTGTAGTCCCAGCTACTCGGGAGGCTGAGGCAGGAGAATGGCGGGAACCCGGGAGGCAGAGCTTGCAGTGGGCCGAGATCGGCCACTGCACTCCAGCCTGGGCGACAGAGCGAGACTCCGTCTCAAAAAAAAAAGTAAACATCATTGTAGCAGCCTCATGTCAGCATTTTGAGAGGAAGCCCAGGCAGGATGTAAATTAGCAGTAATAGGATGCAGCATCAGGAGGTATCACGCGATACATCAGTGCAGCTAAACTGGCCAAGAAGAAAGGGGAAGGGGCCGAGCGGGAGGCACTTTGCCCGCTGTGACTCTTGAACACTTATTTCCTACTCATTTTACACAACCCCGTCCCTTCTCCACCTTCTCCTCTCCAGATGTCTCTCCTATGCGTGTCCTCCCCTCTCCCTCTCCCTCCCTATGTACACAACACCAACATGTAGGGTTGAAGGGACGATGGGCAGTGAGGAAGGTAGAAAAAATGTGACAGACAGAAGAAAGGCCTGTGCCAGGAGTTGAGGGCAAATGGCATACTGGAAACCTAAGCCTGAACCACCCAGCAGGAGGGGTATTGCCTCATGATGAAAGGTATGGTGGACTCTGTAGCCTGAATGACTTGGTCAACAGAGTCATGCTCTTTTCTGGCCAAATGATCTTGAACGTCTTGCTTAGTCTTTGTGCCTCAGTTTCCTCATCTGTTAAAAAAGTATTAGTTCCCACTACATTGTTCCATTTCTTAAATGAATTGATGCCTATGAAGAGGTTAGAATGCCTACCACGTAAGAAGCACTTTTTAATTATTTGCTATATAAGATGAAGACTTAAGAAATGGAAGTCATTTCCTAGAAATATTCACTAAGAAGCTTATTTAGAATGTTCTTACTTTTTGAATAATAAATCTGAATATTTATTCTGGAAATGCTAAAGAGAATGACATTAACATATTTAGTTTTTGACTACCTGAGTTTTAGGGGTGCTCTGATGTTTGACATTGAAGTCACACTGAAGAAGAGAGGAAGCAGGGATGAACCATACTAAGAGCATGCATTCATGTTACTGTTTTCAGGTATCCCAGCCTCATTCCCTTGATGCCAAGTCTATGGGTAGAATTTCTGGATTTTGGGCTTCTAGGATGAGAGGTTTCCAGGATTGGCAACAGTAGATAAATTAAAGAAATACTGCATTGAGTCAGATCAAGTCCACCTTTATGAGGAAACTGTGGAAAGAAGGAAGCAGAGATAGGGATGGAGATTTCGAGACAGGAAGAGGACTTACCTTTTGGTCGATGATGATGGGATGTGCTGTCCACTTCCCACTTGTCACTGCCTCTGCTCTGACCCCAGTGCTTCGCCCTTAGGGGCCTTGGGCGGCCTCACCTTCCCAAACACACTATCCTCTCTATTTCTCCTGCTCCAATAATTTCCTGCAATATTTCTGCGTTTCAGATCTAATAATCCCTCTCCTCTGCATTAAAAGCTTCCTTGTCTCTGTATGATGCATGAGAATGGACAGAGCCTCTCACCCCTACACTGCAGCCTGGCCTCCACTTACCTGTCTAACTCACCTCTCAACTGGCTGCGCCAGGTACTATCCTTCAGCCTTGCCAAACATTTCTGTTTATTTCTTGAACATGTCATGAAGACACCACACACCTCCCTTCTGCCCACCTGCTTTGCCTGATCTGTTCCTACTCATTCTCTGATGTCTGCCAAGCACCACATCTTCAGAAACACAGTGCAAACCCTCAAGCTTCAGGTGCCTGCTCCATCCTGCCATGCATTTTCTAGTGTAGTCTCCGTAATTCTGGTTCCCAGTATATAATCTTTGTAAGCTCCACAGGGTAAGGTTTAGGTCTGATTCATGGCTGTTGTATGTTGAGTGCTCAACAAAGACTTCCAGGGTTGATAGAATTCTATGGTAGTCCCCCTACTTATTTGCAGTTTTGCCCTCTGCAGTTTCAGTTAACCACGGCCAACTGCAGTCTCAAATATTAAATGGAAATGTCTAGAAATTTCTAGACATTTCCATTTAATATTTGTATTCTATTTCTAGAAATTCGTTAGTTTTAAATTGCATGCTGTTCCATGCATGGAGTAACATGATGAAGCCTCACGTCATCCAGTTTCACTTCTTTCTGGACATGAGTCATCCCTTTGTCCATTGCATAAACACTACATGCTTCCTGCTCGTTAATCATCCACATCGTGTACTCCTGACATCCAGTCATCGACATTGTCACGGCTCAGTGATCCTGGGCCCTCTGAAGTGGATGATCCTCTCTTGACTGCAGTGTTAGGTCAATAGTAAGTAGCCTGCTCCATACCAATGCCTACATCATTCCCCTCACATCAGGCATCAGTAGGCATTTTATCATCTCACATCATCACAAGAAGAAGAGTGAGTACAGTATAGTAAGATATTGTGAGAGAGAGAGAGACAATGAGAGAGAGCACATTCACCTAACTTTTATTATAGTATTTTGCTATAATTGTCCTGTTTCATCATTGTTGCTGTTAATCTCTTACTATGCCTAATTTATAAACTCAGCTTTATCATAGGAATGTATGTATAGAAAAAAACAGTGTATATAGGGCTCTGTATTATCTGTGGTTTCAGACATCCGCTGGGGATCTTGGAAAGTGTCCCCCTCAGATTGGGAGGATACCATATAATGTCTACTTGTTTAGCACCTGGTTCACGGGTAAACATGGCATATTTACTGTGAAGGGGTTCTACTAGTCATTGATACCTGCAAGACTGTACCAAAGGCAGTGATGTCTTCAGGGCAAATCACATAATAAATATTTTCACTAATATAAAGATAGCATTAGGTTAACACAATATCAGGGGTGTGTGAAATACTTAGGTGGTGATGGTTGGAAGTGTATTTGTTGAGTACCTAGCTTGTACGGAAGAACCCTGGGCACTAGGCATTATTGTTTCCATTTCTCATCACAGGAATTTGAACCTCAAACAGGTGACCTGACATTTAGGGAGTGACAGATACAGGATTCATATCCAAGGAAGTTTACTGATGTAGAAGTAAGGAGAGATGACCCACGAGAGGAGCCTTGGTCAGGAAAAGGTTGTCCCAGTCTTCTAGGGTTTCATTAGCCTCACTGACTGTGGCCAGAATTTACCTGTGTCTGTTGCTTTACTCTGATAAGTCCTTCCAGTTATGTATAGGAGTGTTAAATATGGAGAGAGAGACAGAGGAGGAAGAGAAAAGGAGGAGGAGGGGAGAAGGTAGCCGTTAGTGGGGGATGGAGAAGACAGGGATGGTGGGGGATGGAGGGGAGGAAGAGAAGGTAAAAGGAGTGGCCAAAAGAGGCTAAGAGAGATTCTGATGGGAAACATGAAGTCGTGGATCATGAATCAGAGACATGGATCAGAGCACAGACCACACTCACAGAGCATCCTGGCACTGGTTTCCAGAGCCCCACTATTCAAAAAGCAATGGACAGAAAGCCTGATATTATCCTGCAAGGGTAGTGGAATTGTAACACAGGAGAGGAACCAGAGTTCAAGGACTCAGCTTTTATAAGCTGCACATACGCCCATTTGAGAGAGATCCCTTTCCTCTGACAGCCCAAACTGTGCAGATAGGAGAAAATATTTATGGAGAATAATATCCTAACGATGAGGGCTATTGAAACTTACCCAAAAGACTTGAAACTTCAGTTTGGGGAAATAATTTAATGACATTTGTGAATTTGGATATTTCAGTGTACATTTCTTTTTCTGGAACACTTTAAAATATTGTTAAATTTTGGGAACCTCTCTAGTGACTACATTGTGTACATTGTCACTCAAAGAAAATTAGCAACAAGGGAATTCAAATTCATTTAGAAGAAGAACGTCAAACTAGTACCCAGATCTCCCTATGATCCATTTTAATGGAGCCTTCATGGGGAATACTGAAAGACAATAAAAACTCAGTCTGCTTGTACCTACATGCTTGAATGAAGAAGGGGCTATAATCCACTTCAATTCTCTCTTCTTCTCCTGTCATGTATGGTAAGTTATGTTTACCTATGTGTTCAATAATCCTGCCTTTAATAAAATATTCCTCAAGACATTATATGTCATGCACCAGAAAATGTTTTACAGCCATTCTCATTCTCTGGCTCTCCATTTGTTGGTCTCTGAATGTTCACTAATGTTTTGGACCTCTTAGGAAATAGGGAAAGTAGAAGGCTTGAGACTCAAATAATGAATTACCTACCTAGGAAGAGCCTTCCATATGATACTAGTTAAGAAAAATGCAAAGCGTTGCATTATAAATGCAGGATTGACTGGTACAGGAAGAAAATGAATATAGGGTTTAGAGAAGGTCAGGACTAATTTAAGCAATAAAAAAATCAAGAAGAATTTGTAGATTAAATGGGCTTGAAGTACATTTGAAGAATGCACAGAATTTGAATAAGTAACTTAGTGTGATTAAATTGTAAATAAGAGCATGATTCAACTAAAGAGGCATATTTTGTTTTAAAAATCCATGTATATCAATGGGAAAAATATGAAAGAGAGGCTGAGGCTCCTTATTTAATTGCCTCACAATTCCTTTCATCCTTTTCAGGAAAATTAAGAATATTTTTTAGGTCATCAAAAAGCCTTCAGATGCTGTCTTCTAAATGACAAATTTATAGAGATCTGTTCAAACATTTCAGCCTGGTGTCCCAGCTGTCTTATTTAGGCCATCAGTAATCTCTAAACTTGCTTCATCATCAATAAAAGTTTTTTTATCTGCCTATTCCTGGTAACTGGTTGCAGTATGCTATTTATTCCCTCAAATTGATTAAAGAACAAGGCAGAGAATACTTAATTATTAATGTGCTCATATCCATCCATATCATACATGTGCGCATAAACCTAGGTAGAGTCAAACAGACATAAAACAACACTGTCTGTTTCTTATTCACCATTAAGATATGCAAACTTTTGTTCAAGGTCAAACATTAGACAGGTGAAATGACATCTGAAAATGGGAAGGTACTCCTAGATAGTTGTAACACATATGCTGGAAGATTTCAAAGTGATTGTTCGTATTCGAGTGAAAAACCTTACAAACACTTTACAAATGTCCTCCTTTAGATACCCAGTTTAACTGGTCCTCACTAGAATTTAAAACATTTCATTTTGATTAGGGGAAAAAATCACCAAAGGAAGTGGGTGGCAAATGCCCTTAAGGAGCAATTAGAACATCCCATATAGCCTGAGTGTGTGTGTGTCTGTGTGTGTGTGTATCTTCATATATCCATATCAATACACTTGCCTGTATTTGCTATTATATTAATCTATATTGCATTACAGAGAGTCATTTTCAGTCTTTTGAAACAGTATTTAAAATTGCATTTCTTTTCTATATCTCTACTCTATGAAAGTATTTGAATAATCAGGGATATTTTCTAGCCCTTATATGACAAATTCACTTTTAGTCACTAAAGCAGTGCTCAGTTGGGTTAGCCCTCACTGCCCTCTGACATGGAGAGGGCAGGTCCTATTAACCCCTACTTCTTTCCAATTGCACAAGTCTGTATTGTAAATTTCTTCTTGTTTACCCCGCAATTGCCCACATCTAACTTGAATGTCCATTTGTTCTGGTTGGAGAAATGCGAGACTATGTGAAGCTGAAGTGAACACATGGCCCTGTGGAATCCTGAATCCAAGAGCTAGTGGTTTCATGGGCAGGCCAAAATCAGGAACAACCTCCACAGTCACTAGACTGAGATGAGGGACTTGCTCAGAGAGTCAAGGGTCTGTTCAGTCATTCAAGGTAGGCTTGATCCTGGTCCTGAGGCACTGGGGGTTGAAGAGAGGCTGATTCTATAGCAAGAGCTGAGTGTATTTATGCCTTATTTTTTGACAACTCAGGTATTTTCTCCTCTATAGCCTTCAGTCTCAATTATTAGACCAGAGTTATGTTCCCAGGAGAGGTCTTGACTCCATTCACGTAGAAACAGTCAATATTTGTGATAGAGGATATTATAAATTTAGCTCTCAGCCATTGTGTGTGAGACACTTGTGGCTCAAGGTCTCTAAATGTGTGTAGTTTACTTCATCAAAGGCGAATATTTATAAGCCCCAACCTATTCACCGGGCAGAGGCAGTGATGCCCCATCACAGAGCTTAAATTTGCATTACAGAAAACTGCTATGTGTGATTTATATCTTCATTTAGAATTTTTGTCATGACCTACTGTTAATACATACTTTACCTAAATTGATGATGTTTGCAAACTTTAGTTTTAATTTCTTCATTTAATAAAGCATGACAATGCAGGAACTATTAGATTAGGGATTATCTGTCAGCAGACTGGCATTATGAAACTACAGGTTGTACATTGTCCAAATAGGGTTTTAAATGAGAACGTGAAGTAGTATCTCACCTGGGGTCTTTTTGGAGCTGTGTCTCATGAATCCCATTTTAAAAGATATTTACTAAGCAATTTCTAATTTTTGAATGCTTATCTCTCATTAGAATCATTGCAGTTTCATTTTTTTTGGCTGGGAAATCATTTAGCCTTATTTGAAAAAGTCTGGTGTATAATAATGCTAACATTTAAAAGAAAAAACATTTCATATCAGAAATAGTGTGAATAATGAGCAGCTGTATGGTGTATAAAAGAGATAAAGGGGTTTCTTGATTATTCAAAAATGAGTTTGAAATATTATGCATTCGTATTTGGGAAGAACAATAGTTCATTGTAATAATTCTGAAAAATAAAATAATTGTGCTTTATTTGAAAATTTTCTGAAAATGAAAAACAATACCCTCTTTCAAATGCATGGATTTAGTTTTGTACTTAATGACCATATTCTGCAAAATAGATAAATAGCTAACAATATATTTAATTTAGCCTTGGTCATTTCTTGCTACTGTCATCGACTCTAATACCATATTTAAAATATAAGATGCAGCCGGGCATGGTGGCTCATGCCTGTAATCCCAGCACTTTGAGAAGCCAAGGTGGATGGATCACCTGAGGTCAAGAGTTCGAGACCAGCCTGACCAACATGGTGAAACTCCATGTCTATTAAAACTACAAAAATTAGCTGAGCATGGTGGTAGCCACCTGTAATCCCAGCTACTTGCGAGGCTGAAACAGGAGAATGGCTTGAATCAGGGAGGCAGAGGGTTGCAGTGAGCCAAGATTGCACCATTGCACTCCAGCCTGAGTGACAGAGTGAAACTCCATCTCAAAAAAGAAAAGAAAGGAAGTATATATGTATATATAATAATGTATATATGTGTATATATATTATATATGTATATATGCGTGCGTGTGTGTGTGTGTATATATGATTCAAGGAGTCCTGAAATAATTGTCTGACAACCCAACATTGAGTTGAGTTTCTCAGGGATGTATATAGATGAGGAAGTTTTAATCAACTTCAAGTTACCATTTTAAAACAATTTTATGAAGGAAGTTAATAGAGCCAAAATTATTTTCGTCAGTACTAACGCATGCATTAGAAATTAATTTTTGTTGTATAGTGATGAAATGTATAATTATGTTTAAACATAGTTCTACCCATGTTTAGAGGATGAGTATGTGGTTTCAAAGACAAAAAGATAAAATGGCTTCTTAATCTGGGGAAATTATACGTAGATACAGTTTATACATAGGAAGCACATTCTAAGTAGTTTAACAAATCTGTGAACACATTTCTTAGTGTATCCTCCTTCAACTCCTCAAAGTGGATTAGATGTTGGCCCTTGTTGTTTTAGAGGTCTACATTTGCAGTCTTACAATTTCTAGCACACCACACTGTGCTATCTTGATTGTCTCTATTTTATCTGACTATAAGCACTTTGAGGTCAGGGATTCATGTTTCTCTTGTAGCACAAAGAGTTGCCAAATGTTTATGGAATAAATGAGTCGATGAAAAACGAACACATTTGATAATGAGCCCCTGGAGATGAGATGTTAATTCTCACAGGGTACCTTGGTTAGAGTTCTTATAAGAAATGTCTTAAGTTATTAAAAAAAGTAGGACTCAAATCAAGTATATTTTTAATAACTTATTTTCTTTGTCAAGTGCACAACATGCCCCTCTTGAGTGTTATGCTTTTTTCAGTTTAAAGAGTGGATGGTATCGTTAAACTCAATTGTCTTAAGATGTTTGCTGAGTTTGTACATATGCAAAGAAATGCAATTTGCAGAAAATTAAGACATTCAGACATTTAAGGAAGGTCTATAGGCAACACACTATTTATCTGGCATTGTATTAAGAAGAGGGGGTAGGGACATCTACATGGATACAACCTTACCCAAAGAGACATTAGGTAACATTCACATAAACTCACAGTTATTTTATGCACATGTAAAGATTCATATTGATTTAAAGAGGAGAGAGCTTTACTTCCTGTGTTGGAAACAAATATAGTTGTCTCTTACAGTTTTATTGAAACATTACAAAACATCCAAGAAACTCTTTCAACATACATTATCGATTCCTGGTATATAAAGGCTTTGTTTGAGAATATTTTATTACTGAAAAGCAGCCAAAATGGTGACTTGTGTGGCAGTGACTCTCAAACATTAATTGTAGAATCAACGAATGAATGAGGAATCAGCATTTCTGATGAAGGCTGCAAATCCACATTGTAATCGTTGGCAAAACCAAGTTGAAGTGTCCATAATCATCATTTGGTATACATAACTAAATCTTTTTTTCCTTGTTAATGTTAATGACAACTTTTCATTGAACACCAACAACAGAAACCAGAAACTTTATGTGCATTATTTCTAACCTTCAGAATAAAGATTAGGAATTATATTTCACATGCATAGATAAGGAAACTGAGGCTTTAGCAGGTTAAATAATGTGTTTACATTGATACTCTGGTAAGTGGTAGAACCTGGATTTGAAATCAGGCTGTTCTGTGCAAAATCTTTAACTTAGTATTTTACATCACACTACTAAAATGTGTTAGAATATTGTTCAGTGAAAATTTAAGTCATGACTCCTTGTTGTATAGATTTGAATTTCATAATCTTCTAGTTTAATAAAAGCACTGCTCTTTGAGTTTCGTTCAGTAAGGAATACAAAATTATGTTACTGCCATAGAAGGATGGGTGCACTTACCATATTGTTCATGTTTACCTTTCCGATAACCTCAAACCTGAAACATAAATTCTAGACTATGTCAGTTTGTCTTTGGAGGAGATCATCATAAAAAATGTATCAATTTGCAAAAAAAAGTATCACTTTGGATTTGTAAACAACCTAAAATATGACCTTTTTGTTTGCTACCATGGCTATTGCATTCTGAGTATGATATTCACTTTTATAACAATAAGCCCTGGCAGGCCATGTATTTCTTTCTGATTCCAATTCAGTCAGACTTACTTCATCCAATTGGGTTGTACAGTTAAATTCATTGCAGTCTGCAGAGGTAGGAGAATCCTAAATTTTACAGCTATGCAAACCAAAAGCTTTTTATGGATAATTTAAGTTTTACATTCTGCACAGAAAAGCAGAAAGATGTGTTCTGAAATATAATGCAATTTTTTTCATTACTAGGGACAGATCAAAGATCTCTAACTCTAAGAGGTGGCTATTTTAAGCTCCTGCTATCAATTTCCTATTCACACACAGCAACTGGTGGCAACTAAAAATAATCTGCTTTACTACTAGCTAAGAATCTGGTCATATGTGGCTGATGGACAATGTGCACGAAGAAGATTTAGGATCCCTCTATCCGTGGCTTCTCTCCAGCCCACTCATCAGCTTAGTTTGCTGCCATTTGAAAGCTATTGAAAAGCCATTAACAGGCAGGACCGGGAGAGCCGCACTGCAGCACACCTCCGTGCAGCAGAATGTGGCTGCATGTGAACACCAATTAGAGCTGACTATTCTCGGGATTGTGGTACTCGGGGCTGTGTCAATCAAGGGTGCTACAATAGCACGTGCAGCAGCGGTGCCTCAAGACCCACCGGGGAGAGGCTTATCTTAACTCCAGCTGCCGAATGAGAATGAGTTTGAAGCTTTTTGCAGGATCATGGAACAGAGCCTCCATGCAATAGTGCATCCTGAGGTAAACTGTTACCTGAGTAAGGGCTTTAAGTAATGCATTTCCTGGGAACGACAGTTGTGACAGAAGAGAATGCTGGAACCCGTAGCAAGATTCCTGTCTGAGATGGAAAGATGTCTCACTATCATTTTATCAAGTGCTGTAAGTAAGCTTGATGTTCTGCTCATGTGTTTTATTTGTCTTGTTGAAGTATTATTTTGTGCAGATGCCAAAATTAAGGCAGGTCTCCTGGTATACCACATTCCCATGAGTGACATGGACTGTTGACTTAGAAGAATATTTTACAGGCTGGATATATTTCCTTTTAATTTCAGATTGGGAAATAATTCCAGTGTGATCCAAATGCTGATAGCACAGAGATCTTAAAAACTTTAGCTTTAAAAAAAAAGGATTCATAAACACAGCAACCAAAAAAAAACACCCAGCAACACATGGAAAGAAATTATAAAAGCGTATTTTTGCTCATTGGCACATGTTAATAAAGTACATAAAAACGAAGTTAATTCATATATGGCTGAGGTCATTTAGCTAGTATTTTAGTCTCAAGTTTTACTGCTTAAGCCTCTATTCAATGCTTTTTGTAGGCGTGATCTTTAGGTTTATCCTTGACTGTAAACTTTTGTCTTTGTATCATTCACCTTGCGGTGCTTCGGGACTCCAGGGACTCTGTACCAAATGCTCTCCACTGATGCTCATATATGGAAATCTAGTTTGTCACCAGCTTCTTTGATGGGCTTATCAAGTGTTTCTTTAGTGTCTGAAATTTTGGCAGAATTTTCTGACCTAGAGAATACCTTCATCTAAACCAACTCTGGATGGTCATAATGAAGAGGAAGACATATTTATCCAAAAATGGCTTGCTGGATATTCATTTTTGTCCCCTGCGGCACTTCTGAAAACTTCTGTACATATATATCATGATCTTAAAGTGACAGATGACATCTGCAGAAAATGGTTTTCTTTTAGGCTGAAGGTTTTGCTGCCAAAGGACATCACAATGTTAAACTGAAGTGGCATATTAAGAGAACACATGTGTTGAAGGAATCTTGAGCTTTGCACTAAAGGAGACTGAAAAATGATGATTGAGAACGTGAAAATATTTACCTTTCTCTTATTTTTGGTAGATGATGTATACAGGAATTAAAACTATGATTAATGGAAATAAAAATGCCTTACTCTTAAGCATTGCCAAGAATGTCATGCTTTCATGTTGCAGAACAATTTTAATTCCCAAAAGCATTCACTGGTCATCTCGTAAGTTTGTAGATTAGCTCTTTAACTAATAAGAATTAGAGGCATGCAGCACATTTAAGAATTTTGAGAATAGTCTTCTGTTTTAATCTGTTACATCTTGGGGTTATTTTCTTGGAGAAATAGACACAGGGCAATACTCTGACTGGTTTTTGTATTGCCTCTCATGTTTTACTGCACTAGCAGAATGTCATTATTTTCCTTTCTGTGCCTCTGCAGAGGAAAAACTGCATCGTTCCTACAAGGAAACTGGGGGCTCATTAGGCACAGTGAACACACCTGGTGGAGGGCAGCCATGGAGCACGGGCAGAAGCACAAAGGGACAGTGACATGGACGTGAGAGATGCAGGGAGCAGCTGGTCACCAAACACAATATGAGGCTGCCCTTTCTTGCCTTATGTTCTGTTTTAGTTGAATTATTTGATTGCAGAATTTCAGAAAATTATAGGCATTTCAGAAAACTGATGATGTCAATGGGAGCCTGTGAGATATTTCTCTTAGCATGCTAGTATAAGATATGAAATCTAAAATTAATGAATTTAAACATTCCTGATGCATTTGTGAAAGTAATTATCAACTACTTACTAAAGATCTGACTGCTTTCTAAGCTTTGAGTGTGACAGTCTGTAAAATGGAAAGGAAGCATGAATATTATGAAATGCTTACTTTACTAGAGAAACGGTGCGATGTGTTAAGGAGTTCAGAAATTTTACTGCATTCTGTGCTGAACTAGTGAAGGGTGTTTTATGAAAAGAACACATCTTGAGCTGTATTTTAGAAGGATGAAAAAAATATAGAAGACGGCCAGGCGTGATGGCTCACGCCTGTAATCCCAGTACTTTGGGAGGCCAAAGCGGGCGGATCACCTGAGGTCAGGAGTTTGAAACCAGCCTGGCCAACATAGTGATATCCTGTCTCTACTAAAAATAAAAAATTTTGTTGGGTGTGGTGGTGGGAGCCTGTAATCCCAGCTACTAGGGAGGTGGAGGTAGGAGAATTGCTTGAACCCGGGAGTTGGAGGTTACAGTGAGCTAAGATCGTGCCATTGTACTCTAGCCTGGGCGACAAGAGCAAAACTCCACCCCCCACCCCCCACGCCCCCCCCCAAAAAAGTGAATGCCTTCATGGTATCCTAAGGGTTTATTGATAAGGGTCATAATTCATGGTTTAATGGTTGTTCCTGATGCATAAGATTTTCCCAAATTGTTGTCTCCCATATTGGGCTGTTCTGCTGGCGAGGTTCCTTGGCCTTTGTCACACTCCATTCCTTCTTCACCTGTCCTGCATTTCTACCACATATCTGTCTTTCATTCTGAGCCGGATTTATCACCATGGCATGTTCACTTCCAAGCCAGGCAGCAATGCAGGAACTGGATGAATTCCAGGGCAGGAGCAGGATCTTCTGAAACGTGCAACATTAGCATCCCATGTGCTCCTAGCGAATCAGAAGCCTGCGGGTGGGATGCTGAGTGACCGATAACTAATCCTCGCAAGGAACTTTTAGTCACCTGGGAAAACACTCATCATCTAAGGTGAAAAAAATTATACACTTCAAGATGGAAACTTAATCTAACAGTTGTTATCTCCAGTTTATGATATTACCTGTTACTTTGTAAAAATAAAAATTACTTTATTTTAGAGAAGGGTTAAAAACTAGAGTGTAAAAATTTACTGTGGAAGCAGGATGTAGCAGGAAAGTGTCGGAACACCACAGCAAAATGTGCAGATGTTTCATGTATCTTGGTAGCTGAGAAGTAGCTTTAGACGGATCTGCAGTGAGAGCCAGTCTCAGAGCCCTGTGCCTGCTGAGAGGTAACACGTGAACATGACCAGGCCGCAGATGAGGAGCAAGCAGGAATGAGAAATGGAACTCGAGGGAGTAATGGGCTCACAGAACTTTAAGGCCATGTGAGACTTGAAACTATTTTTGTTTTACTCTTAATGAACTGAAGTGGAGGCTTGAGGTTTACCTGTGGAGTTCCCTTCACATGCCTCTGGGGGTGAAGCATTGAAATAACTACACTTGGCCTATTTCTCTCCTGGTTCAGCTCTTCTCTAAGCAAACAGGTTTGGGCAGCATTGTTTGTAGCAGGAGCAAGGTTAAAGTTATTTAAAATGAATATTCTCCAGAGCTGCTAATTCATTTACAACAACTAAGAATGAATTGTACCAGAAAACCTGTCACTTTATATGTTGTATTAGTCAGGGCTCTCTTGAGGGTCAGAACTAATAAAATAGATGCATATATAAAAGGGAGTTTATTAAGAAGAATTAATGCACACAATCACAAGGTGAGGTCCCACAATAGGCTGTCTGCAAGGTGAGGACCAAGGAAGCCAGTCGGAGCCCCAAAATATCAAAAGTAGGAAAGCTGACAGTGTAGCCTTTAATCTATGGTCAAAGGTCCAAGAGTCTAAAAGCAGAAGAACTTGGAGTCCAGTGGTCAAAGGCAGGAAGCATCCAGCATGACAGAAAGATGTAGGCTGGAAGACTCAGCCAGCCCGGTTCTTCCATGTTCCTCTGCCTGCTTTTATCCCAGCTGCACTGGCAGCTGTTTAGATGGTGCCCACCCAGATTGAAGGTGGATCTGCCTCTCCCAGTCCACTGACTCAAATGTTAATCTCCTTTGACATCAGCCTCGCAGACACACCCGGGAACAATACTTTGCATCCTTCAATCCAACCAAGTTAACACTCAGTATGAATGATCACACATATTAAACATGTTTTATGACACCAAGGTTAAAACCCAGTTTTTTCCTCAAGGCACTCATGTTCCTGAACACCACCTCCAGTAAAATGCTTTCCTCACTTTTCTAGCTATCGCACACACTGTTCGCTCGTTCAAGAACTTTCACTGCAGTGGTTCTGCAGTTCACTGACGCTCCCTCCATCTCCTCACTCTCCCATATCCTGCTCTCTGCCTGGTCTAGCCCCCGTGGTCCGTTGCTGAAGCCACTTCACTCCTTGCCCTCACCTCCCTCTGTTCCACTCAAGTGATGAATACCCACCTGAGGTGGAACCCCCCTTTCCAGCATGTCTGTCCTTGCCCCAGAGCAGCTGGATGACGCTTGAAGGAGGACATCAGAGCAAAAGCAGACTGATTTCATTTAACATCATGACCAAATGTCTCTCCCAGGTAGGCGACAGTCTCCTGTACCCTCGCCATGTTTCTATGGTAGGCACGACTGCTCATGCCTAGGGACCCCCTCTTCTAACTTGAATCTCCCAGGCTGAGGAGTTACAAACCTACCCTCCCACCATTAAGTCTGCAAGGTGTGTGTGCATGAATTCCTCTTTGCCCACTTCTCATCTGCCATCCTGAATTTTCTCCTGTGTGTCCAAGGCCAGTGTGCTTGGGATTCTCCTTCTGCCTCCTCCAAGCTTGCATTCCCCTTCAGCTCTCCCCTTTCTCTCTTGCATCAACTTCCATCAGAGTGAATATGTGGCCAATGCAGCCATCTTCCAATAAGCAAACATCCCCCCTTGTTCTCTCTTTGCTCTGGCCACCACCTCATTTCCTTGTTTGCAGGTCATACCTTGAAACGATTGCCCACGCACGTGGCCTCCGACCCTCATCTTTGTCCCCTCTTCCATGACGGCATCCCGCTGCTTTCCTTTACCACTCAAGGGAATCCGCTTTACTTGAACCAGCTTTGTGTGGCAAAATCCAGTGGACACCAGACCTGCCTCATGTTTGTTAATTTCTGGTGTGATTACCACCTCTTCTTTTGCAGCTCTTGGAGGCTTTCTCTTAATTCACTGGCAGCTTTCCTCCACCCCAGTTGCTGGCTTTCTCTTCTTCTTTGGCATGGCCCTAACACTTTCTTTTGACAACCTCATCCATTCTCATGGCTTTAAGCATCATCTGTATTTTCCCGCACATGAACCTTTAATCCAGATGTCCCCTTAGGCAGCCCTCCCTTCTATCCCTTAACAACATGGACATCTTTTCTGGCAAATTATATATCTAGGTATTGTTTCTTGATAGCTAAGTGTGGTAATACTCTATAGCATTTATTAAACCATGTATTTATTAAACTGTTCTTTTTTGACAGGCATTAAGACATTCTGTTTAAGTATTTTGGCTTCTAGGAATATTGATTCACAAGAGCGGTAACACTGAATCAAATGGTAGGTGTAGTTTAAGGTTTTGTAGAAACTGCTAGATTTCTTTCCAGTGTGGAGTAGCACTTCAGATTACCACAACCAGCAAGCAAAGAATGCGCATCCCTGCACCTCAGCCAACCCGGAAACATGCCATCCTCACAAAACGATGTCAACTCCATCGTCGAAATACGGTTTCCTGTGAGGCTCTCCATTTTATGTAATACATAGTTAAGGGTGTTCCCCCACTTTAACTAGTACAATTTCTTCATATCTGTTTTCCTTATTTACGTTGGGTTTTTAATCCTTTTACTTACCAATTTCATGTAAACTTTTTGTAAGGAAATATTAATGTTTCTCTTGATATGAATGTGGTGAAGATGGTTTTCCTATTTTTTTCTTTTTATTTCTTTTTTTTTTTTTTTTGAGGGAGTCTCACTCTGTCACCCAGGCTGGAGTGCAGTGGCACGATCTTGGCTCACGGCAATCTCCGCCTCCCTGGTTCAAGTGATTCTCCTGCCTTAGCCTCTCAAGTAGCTGGGACTACCGGCATGTACCACCACACCCGGCTAATTTTTTATTTTTAGTACAGATGGGTTTTCACCATGTTGGTCAGGCTGGTCTCGAACTTCTGACCTCAGGTAATCCACCCGCCTCGGCCTCCCAAACTGGTGGCATTACAGGCGTGAGCCACTGTGCCCAGCCAGTTTTCCTGTTTTTGACTTTTGCCTTTGTTTTGGATGTTTGATGGCATCTAATTTTTTACTAATTGTGTAGAAAAATATGTCTGTGTTTTGTGGATTTTGGTTTCATGTATTGCTTTGCGTAGCCTATTTATTCTAAAGCTAAATTAGTTTTCTACATCTTAATCTAAACTTTTATTTTTGTATTTTAAATTTTAATTCATGTGGAATTAAGATGTATGTGTGATTTAAGATAAGAGTTACTTCTTTCCCCCCTTTCATTTCTGCATGCACAATACCTACTGAATTGAAATTTGCTTTTATCGCATTCTAAATTTCTAAGTATATTTGCGTCCATTTCTGGTTTATGTTTTGTTACACTGATCCATCGATTTAGTTTAAGGTTATACTGTGTTCATTATCTTCGCTTTTGATAAGTTTTGAGATATGATATGATAAGGTAAATCTCCCCTGATTAGTGTTCATGACATTCTTAGATATTCTCAAATATTTACTTTTCTGTCCAATATTAAAATATTAAGATAATTTCAACTAGTCTTAAATGAAAAAATATTTCCCAAGGTTTTTGTTTTTGTTTTTGTGCATGTGCGTGTGCGTGTGTGTGTGTGTGTGTGTGTGTGTGTGTGTCTTGCTCTGTCGCCAGGCTGGAATTCAGTGGCACAGTCTCAGCTCACTGCAACCTCCACTTCCCAGCTTCAAGCAATTCTCCTGCCTCAGCCTCCCGAGTAGCTGGGACTACAGGTGCATACCACCACATCCGGCTAATTTTTGTATTTTTAGTAGAGATGGGGTTTCACCCTGTTGACCAGGAGGGTCTCGATCTCTTCACCCCTTGATCTGCCTGCCTTGGCCTCCCAAAGTGCTGGGATTACAGGTGTGAGTCACTGCACCCAGCCCCACGTTTTTTTTTTTGTTGTTGTTGTTGTTTTACAGATGCACCCAGCGTTTCAAATTTAAAAATGTATTATAATAAGATCTAGAGATTTATAGGACCTATATTCTCCTAAGTAAATTAGTTTCAATACATAGCGTGATGACTCCAAACTGAGACTGATCTTTGTGACATTGTATCTCTAATTATAGGAATCTTATATTACTTTTACCCACACTATTTTATAAATATTGTTCAAATAAATGATGTCCTTATACTAGTGTTAAGTCTAGGATGTATAAACATAATGCAGTTAAGAGAAAGATAGAAATCATTAAATATGCTGCGAAGGGAAATCTTGAACCTCAGATATCCATATCTGTGTCCATATCCAGATCTATTCTATGCCTCCATCTCTATGTATGTATGCATATATACACATGCATGATATATAAAATGATAAACTTATAGTATACGTCTCTTGTTCAGCCTTTATACATTTGACTTTTATACAGACTTTCAAGAACATCATGGGCTGCTTTTGTACTGATGACCTGATGATATATCTTTGTGTTTTGCTCCGTGTTGAAGTTGCATTATTTAAGGCTTGCCATTGTATTTGGAGGGTTTCACACTAACATCCTTACTCAGCATCTGTTGTTCTACTTGGATACCCTTCCTTTTAGGTGGTTTGGTGAATGGGAGAGGATTCCTTATGCTTTCAACAGTTGGCCCAGACTCAGTATCACTTTAAAGACATAAACATGCCACAGTAACTTAACTGAGCTGGATAGATTAAGTCGGTTTTAGTTTCCTTTTATTTTATTCATTTATTCAGTCTTTAATTCATGTAGTTATTTATTCACGACTTCAAGAAATATTATATAACTCCTGGTCCTTTTCAAGGACTAGTCTAATGGCTAAAGATACAAAGATGGCCAGGCACAGTGGCTCACACTTGTAATCTCAGCTCTTTGGGAGGCCGAGGCAGGCACATCACTTGAGGCCAGGAGTTTGAAACCAGCCTGACCAACATGGCAAAAATCCCATCTCGACCAAAAATACAAAAATTAGCTGAGGGTTGTGGCATATGCCTGTAATCTTAGCCACTTGGGAAGCTGAGGCAGGAGAATCGCTTGAACCCAGGAGGTGAAGGTGGCAGTGAGCTGAGATCACACCATTGCACTCCAGCCTGGGTGACACAGTAAGACTCTGTCTCGAAAATAAATAGATTAATTAATTAATTAATTAAAAATAAAGATACAAAGATGAACAAGCAAGCTAACATTCCTACTCTCTTGAAATCACCACACCAGTATGTAAGACAGAGTAGGTAAGTAAAGAGATGTTGATAACAACTTTTGGTGGCAGCAACTAACGTGAGAAAAATAAAGGTGTTTAATGAACTACTGAGTGACCTGGAAGCAGAGTGGATGTGAGGGGTAATTTTAAATAGGTTGTTAAGAGAAAATCACTCTCAAGAAGTGGTCTCTAAGTTACTGAATGGAGTGAGTGAGTCAGCAGTGTGAAGACCTGTGGGAAAAGTGCCACACAGAGGGAACAGCAAGTGCGAAGACCCTGAGGTGGGAATGAGCACGTTCCACATTGTTAAACTAGAGAATCTAGGCTGTCAAAAGTTACGGTTTTTCTTTCATTTTTTGTTAATTCTTCCCAAACTAATAGGTCAATACTACTTTTTATTTCAGAGTTACTTACTAATATCTCAGGTCTCTACGTACCTTTACTTCCAAACTTTTTAAAAAATTCATTGCTTCATGCTCCTCAAATACCTTTCCATTCAAACATGGCATTTTATCTCCCACACTGTTACTCTACTGAAACATCAGACTGTCTTTTTGGTTCCCATTTATCTCAAATTATTTGCACATTTTCACTCAGTGACCATCTCTAACTTCTTAACCTCTCGCTGCTTGCTTTTCTAAAAATAATTGTCCTTGTAACACTGACTTGTTTCTGCCCCTTTCACTTTTCCCACCTACACCCATGTTTTAAGTTTTTTAATCATTCACTCACGCCAGACATTTTGCTACGCACTCAGTTTATATGTATAAATGGCATTTTTTTCTACAAGAAATTCACCATCTAGAGGAAAAATTGAAAATGAATAATAAATTTTTTTTTTTTTTTTTTTTTTTTTTGAGATGGAGTCTGGCTCTGTCGCCCAGGCTGGAGTGCGGTGGCCGTATCTCAGCTCACTGCAAGCTCCGCCTCACGGGTTTACGCCATTCTCCTGCCTCAGCCTCCCGAGTAGCTGGGACTACAGGCGCCCGCCTCGTCGCCCGGCTAGTTTTTTGTATTCTTTAGTAGAGACGGGGTTTCACTGTATTAGCCAGGGTGGTCTCGATCTCCTGACCTTGTGATCCGCCCGTCTCGGCCTCCCAAAGTGCTGGGATTACAGGCTTGAGCCACCGCGGCCGGTGAATAATGAATTTTCAATTTCCATCTGTAAGTCAGTATTATGAGCCAAGACAGGGAAAGGCACCCAGTTGTGCCATGAGGAAGGTGTGCGCGGAGCCGGGGCAAGCTCCTCAGAGTGGGCAGAAGGCGTTTCAGGATGAGGAGGCATTTACTGAAGGTCAGTGGATGAGGAAGCCAGGGAGGGAAGAAGGCCTGCACAGAGCACCATGTGGTGACCGCAGGGTGCATTCAAAGCAAAGAGATGGAGGACGAAGAACAATGTGCGTAGTTGGACGAATCAGATGCGTTTTTGTGTTACTCATCATGCCAGGGAGGGAGGTCTTCGAATGATTTTCAAGAGTGAGGGATGTGATCAGCTTTGCATTTTAGATCTGTCGTTCTGATGGTACTGTAGAGTATGGATTAAAGGAGAGACTGAAAACGGTAGAAGCCTTGAAATAGCCCAGGTGACAGCTTAAATCAGGAGGGTGGAGATGCGGATAGGGAGGCATGGTCTGACTAGAGAGGTATTTATAAGGTGGAATTAACAATGTATTATCTTGATTAGTGAAAAATTCTGTGTGTTGCTTTGCTCTTTTAAAAACATACATATCCTATGCAGGGTACTTATTTCATCTCTACCATCTTTGTGGCTGGGTTACAGGAAAATCCATCAGGCTGTGTCCTTCATTGGGATCTCCTGATTTGCACTATTCAAACCCAAGCAGACTCCTGTATCCTATCAGCACTTCAAACCTGCACTGTCCAGACTGAATCTGTGCTCTTCCTTCTTCAACCTGAATGTCTTGACCCTGAATGACATAGGAGCCATAGGTCAGGTTTAGAATTTTGTAAGGAGTTTTTCTGAAAGCAACTGGAATCCACTAAGATGGAATTCTTAGGAATTCCTAAAAGTGGAAAGTAAAGATTTGTGTTAGAAAGATCGACTATAGAGAACAAATGGGAGGGAGCAGTGGTGCAGTCTGGGAGGCCAGGTTGGTGGCTCTTAGGATGACCCACATGGGTGAAGAATTTGTGTTGGTGATTGACCTGAGCATGGAGAAAACTGGATGAATTTGAAAAATACTTCAGTTCCAGGACCTTGAGTCCTTGGGACAATTTAGGCATTGTGGAGTATACAATACATGGAATATTCAAGGCACTTAGGTTTGCATGTGAACAGCTACATGTATGGTGTTACTCAGCTTCAGATGGGAAGGACAGGCTTGGACGTGCCGAGTCCCACGATATCCAAGAGGAGCTGTCCAGTATGTAGCCATAGACACATACCTGCAGCTCAGGTAAGAGATGTCTATTTGAAATAGGCATGGGAGTTGTTAGCATACTGGTTTCATTTAAGCCACAGGAGGAGAGGAAATAGGTGACAAGGAAACAGATGGCTCAGGTCAGAAATTTGAGAAGGGCAGATAAAGGATGAGTGGTTTGCAAAGGAGTTAAGATGTCTTCAATCAACAGCTCAGGTAACACTGCTCCAAGAGGCAGGGTCTGGTAAGCAGCCTGGCCTAAGTGAGAAGGTCACAGTGCAGGCTGGAGCAGCACCCTCTGGAGTAATCAATGAGGAGGCCATTCGTGATATGGACACAGAGCAGGGCCAGGAGAGAGGAGCGTGGAGTTCTACCTGCAATGAATTGAGCTGCAATCGGAAGGGAATGAAGAGTGCAGAACACATATAAGCTTTGGCTACTAAAAGGAAAAATACACGCAGGGCAGTTGGTGGAGGAGGTTGTCTGCTCCAAAATGCTTTATTTTTTTGAGAGAAGAAACACATGAGCAGTTTTAAATTTACTGTATCAAAAGTAGGTCACAACGTGTTGATATGTGCATCTTCTTGCTCATCTTTAGAAAGTGAAACCATCTATCCTTTCACAGTCTCTGCCTGTAGTCCAAAGCCCTCGAGAATTTGTTCTATATTTACAGAGAGTGAACAGAAAATCATCAAAGGCCACATGTTGGGTCTGGGTTTTGTTTTTAAAACTTTTGGCATCCTACAATGATTTGAGAAACTGGAGTAATGGTAACAACAACCATAAGAACAGCAAGACAGGTTTGGTCGTGGTTTGACATAAAGGAAACTTTGTTTTTCACTGATTTTCATAAATTAATGCTAGAATAGAACACACAACATCATGGTTTAAGAGTGGTTGTTCTGTCAGAATAAGCCTTCTTGGCAGTACTATGAAAACCTGTTCCAAACCACAGTTCAATGATGCTTTGCTTTCTAAGGAGAAAGCTCCATATTGTGGAGTCCATTTAAGTAATTCTTAAACTGGAGTTTTAAATTGACTTGTGCATTCAGAAAATGCTCAAGAGGTCACTGTTGAAATTTCAGTCAATATGTCATCCCCACATATAGTCATGGTTGCGAAAGTTTATTGGATGCTGCTCAATACTTTAAAACAAGATAAGAATGCAAATGGAAATTTGACGAAAATTTGAGACAGCCTTGTGTGAATCAATGGTGCATTCTAACTACGCTACCGTTTTGGCTAGTTCACCTTAACGCGGTCTTTTGCCAATAGAAAGGGGCTGAGAGAAGGATAACTAAAGGCAAACAGCTTCAGGGTCTTCTGAATGAGGAAAGATGAAAGAGACTTGAGTTATTGATTATCTAGAAATGAGAAGTGACAGGAAAGACAGGCACAAATTCACTAATGGTTTTGTGGAAATCAATTGGCCATTCTCCTTCATTCAAGCTGTTAGTAGAAGAAGAGGAAGAGAGTCGTTGAAGTGGGCCAGCAACAAATATGAAATTAATGAAAGACATTCCTCCTGCTGCCCCTAACTATATTAAAGTCATTGCTGCCAAGTATTATTGGGGGAAAATGCCATTCAAAAGTTAAATTGTTTCTACATGTCTAGTTCATTATTCTCTGCTCTGAACAACTTTACCTATTAGATTTATCTTTGGAGGACCGAGTTGAGTTTGA
Organism: Trachypithecus francoisi; assembly: GCF_009764315.1. Classification (NCBI taxonomy): domain Eukaryota; kingdom Metazoa; phylum Chordata; class Mammalia; order Primates; family Cercopithecidae; genus Trachypithecus; species Trachypithecus francoisi. The sequence continues at coordinate 6,636,221 of NW_022681463.1, read as the reverse complement.
ACCCCTTCCACACAGCACTCATGAGCTGAATTTATGCAGGGCAACACTTTGCTTCACCTTTTCCATTCTTAGGGAATCCTAAACAAGTTTTAATTTCCCTTTCGTCTCACAGTGATACATAAAGCACATCACCTGTGATGTACCCACAAAATCAGTTGAAATGAAATTCAGTAAATCATGGCCTGGTGTACTTGGCTAGTGTGAGCTGTGATAACAAAGGCAGCTGTGCAGGTTGGGCAGGGAGGCAGCACATCCCTCCACAATCATTTGGGGAGACTCCACGGCTACTTAAGAGACCACAGGGACAATCCTAGGGTCTCTTGGCTACTTTCCAATTTTTATCATCACTTTACTCTTCTAGGGCTTGGTACTTGATTTCCTTATTTGAAAAATGAGGCCGATGATACCATCCCAATTCATTTCCTAGGTAGCTGTGAAAGTCAATCCAGTTCTTTTTTTTTTTTTTTTTTTTTGAGGCGGAGTCTCGCTCTGTCGCCCGGACTGGAGTGCAGTGGCCGGATCTCAGCTCACTGCAAGCTCCGCCTCCGGGTTTACGCCATTCTCCTGCCTCAGCCTCCCGAGTAGCTGGGACTACAGGCGCCCGCCACCTCGCCCGGCTAGTTTTTTGTATTTTTAGTAGAGACGGGGTTTCACTGTGTTAGCCAGGATGGTCTCGATCTCCTGACCTCGTGATCCGCCCGTCTCGGCCTCCCAAAGTGCTAGGATTACAGGCTTGAGCCACCGCGCCCGGCCAATCCATTTCTTAATAACTTCTCCCTCCCTTTAGTCTTTCCTTTATCCATTATACAGTCACCCAACTATGCAGTCAGCTCTAACTGAGCCACTGCAGGATACAGTGCAGGTACAGGCACTGCCCGTGGCATGAGACTGTGGATGTGAAAGGACGTATTTTTTGCCTGAACCCCAGTCTGCAGTCTAGTGACAACATGTGAAAGCTCTTGCGAATGTGTGATGTACCATGCAGATTGAGAGCCTGGGGCAGGAATGGAGTTACTATGCTCTTCCCCACTATAACCAGACACCTTGGCAGCTTTGGGTGTTTTCTGTTTATTTATTTTTGGAGACGATGTCTTGCTCTGTTACCCAGACTGGAGGGGAGTGGCGTGACCTTGGTTCAAGAGATTCTCATGCCTCAGCCTCCCGAGTAGCTGAGATTACAGGCATGCGCCATCATGCCCAGCTAATTTTTGTATTTTTAGTAGAGACAGCGTTTCACCGTGTTGGCCAGGTTGGTCTCAAACTCATGACCTCAGGTGATCTGCCTGCCTAGGCCTCCCAATAAGTGCTGGGATTACAGGTGTGAGCCACCATGCCCGGCCTTTGGGTGTTTCTTTTATCTGACTCCTCTGATTTATAGCAAGTGACAGAGGCTGGCATCTGTTTACAAGACTTCTTTTCCATCATTTAAAAAATAATTAGTTTTATTTACTAATCATACCCCCCAAATTTTCTCTCATCATTAGAAATGTTCATTTTGACAGCACATAACTGAATCCCCTCAGTATTTTGTAGATTTATTTCAGTGCTTTGCCTTTTAACTTTCTGAAAGTCTGGTTCCAAATGTAAGTATATTCCATTATTGTTTTGGTCTATTTTGTTAAGTCAGGTTTATGGAGGTATAATTTACATACAGAACTTGTTTTTAGGTGTATAGTTAAACAAATTTTGATAAATGAAAACCACCAAGTAAGTGACCCACAACGAAGGTACAGAATATTTTTCTCACTCCAAAGAGTTCCCTTGTGTCCTTTATAGTCCATCTCCTTCCATAATCACTAGCCTCTGTCAATCACAGATCTGATTTCTGTTTTTATAGCTTTGCCTTTTCCAGAATGTCATGTAAATGATGCTGTACAATATGTGATCTTCTGAGATTGGCTTTTTAAATTCAACATCATGCCCTTGAGATCCAGCCAAGTTGTTGTCTACCAATGCTTCTTCCTTTTAATTGCTGAGTGGTATTTAGTGGTGTGGGTGTACCATGGCTTGTTGAACTATTCACCTGTTGAAAGACATTCTGGTTGATTGTAGCTTTTGTCTATTACAAGTAAAGTTACTATGAAGAATCCTGTACTGGTTCGTGTGTGGACATAAGTTTTCATTTCCTTTAGTAAATGTTCAAGGGTGCAATGGCCGGGTATGGCAAGTGTATTTAGTTGTTTAAAGAGACTGGCTTTCATTCTGTAGCATGATGCATCTGACAATCATCCATGTTGATGCATATGTCGCAGGTTTATTCCTTTTTTTTGTTGAGTAGGATTCTCTTTTATGGATCTATCACAGTGTGTGCACCCCATTCACTAGTTTGTTGGCATTTATTTGTTTCCAGTTTGGGGCTATTATGAGTAGAGCATTTATAAATATTCAAAGACAAGTTTGTTTGTTTTGCATGGGTGCATGGTTTTATTTGCCTCAGGTAAACACTTAAATACTTAGGACTGGGATTTCCCTTGTATCTTGACACACTGAAATTCCTGGCCTGCCATGGAGGATTTCACTGGCAGAAATCATCAAAATGCTGTAGTCAAACCTTTGTGATTTAATTATTAAGCCATGAGATGGGAAATATTAGATAAACCATTCTACTTTCAAAACATCTCATTTGGGCAAGTTCATCACAGAATATTTCTGGACTTTCTCCTTCCATTGCATCCATTATGTCCTGGGTCCAGTTTCCTGGGTCCAGCCTGGGGTTCCTCTTTCTTTACCTGGCTTTTGAGTTTTGGATCCTCAGCTCTGAGACTGGGAGAAATTCCTGAGCTCATTCTGCTTACATAATAGGCTTCTGGTTTCCATGGCTGTGTGGTTGTTCTAGCAGTGTCAGCCCAGGGATGCTCCCACTGTGTCACTTTTGATGTCTTCCAGCTTCTGATTTCTAGGGTTCTTGCACTCCCACCACTCCATCCCCTTTTCAGATACCTGGTCTCAAATGGTTGGAGCATTTATTCTACCATCTATCTGTCTGTCTGTCTGTCTGTCTGTCTATCTATCTATCTACCATCTGTTTAAATGACTGCAACCCATGAGCTGAAAGAATAAACCTTAATCTTCTTTAACTCCGTTAACACAATGGGAAACCTTTGCTCTTTAAATACTTAGTAGCAGTGGCATTTTTAAATGGAAGACCCATAGTCTGTTTACATTCAAACTGCTTTGTAAAGAAGAAATTCTTAATGAACTCAAGCTCCAGATTTTTAATTAACAGTCTAAAATGCATAGCATTTAACATCTTTTTTTTCTCATTTTCTTACCTAACATTACCCTTATCTTCATCATTGATTCAAGCTTAAATGACATTTCAGAAGTATATTTAAATAATTGGTTTTCGGTAGTGTCAATGAAGGTCATAGAAAGACAAACCTGTGTTCAATCCTCACACCCATGAACAGGCCAAAAGACACTGGTTTAAAAATATAGTCTGGACTATAGTCTGAAAATATTTTTAGGATGTTTGGTTAATAATGTTTGATGAAGTTAATAGTGGCAATTTTATTCCAAGAGTATAAGTAGAATAATACTAGCAGCATTCTTTACTGGTTTTCTGAAAATTTAGAAGTTCCAGAGTGTTGTTTTGGGCTGGTTTCTAGCAGTTCTGTGCCTTATCCCTATACCCCCAGGAAACAGTAGCAGAGACATCAGGGGTGGGGACAAGAGAAGAGGCAGTGGCCATGACAGGTCTCCTGAGTCTTCCTCCCTCGTGGTGAGGACTTACTTTGGACCAGATCTAAGCTAGGTCTGGGCTGTCAGGTCAAGACTGATCATACAATAAAGCTGGTTTGGAGTTAAAACCAAACTTACATTGATAAGATCTAACACATTTTCATGCTACTTACAATAATATTTGGTAAATGAAATTGAGTCATCAATAGTAATCAGTGCACATAAAAGACTGTCATAAATGTTCTTTAATGAACTCATGTTTCAGCAGTTCTTTTCTTGATTCCCCAGCGTCTACGATACTTTGCAGTGTTGAAAATGACCCCTATACCTTGTAAGTTTGGTATGTACACTGTCTCCTGTAGCTTTAAAAATGCTCTCAATGTGATTCCTAACATTCAGGGAACTCGAACTTGCCTACTCTGTGCCCCCGGTCTTTTTCCACCAACCTCCTTCTGCCTCCCACAAAATAAGGAGTATGGTTTCATTCACCTACAAGGATTCTGAGGAAAAGATCTCCAGTGGTTTTGTCCTTACCAGCTGTGACTTTGCTGAGGAAACACACTGAGCTGCAGAAGATGTTGGATCAATGTTGGCTGGAATTACATGGAGGGTGATCGATCAGGAGGAGGCGCTGAGTATCTGAAAGGAATGCATATGGCCTCAGGTAGCAATACCACACAACACTGCCCATCTCACCCATTTTATCCTCCACATCTACCTTGTGCATCCGCCACCTTTCCCTATGCCAAAGAGTTGATGCTGGATCCACAGAGGAAGTGGAATCAGTACCTCCAAGTTTCCCAGCTCAGACTGAACAGAGCATAAGTAGCCCTGCCCCAGAGTGCGGGAAGGTGGGGACTCAAGAGCCAGGCAGGAAACCCTCTTAGAAGTGCTTACAAGGCCATGTACTTACTCCCAGCCCTGCCTCAGCTCTGCCCAAGATTCAGGCTGACTGTAGGTGACCCCTGTCCCCTGGGACACCACATTTTCCCTGGTTCCTTAGTTTGTAATCATATGTCTGCATGAGGAGAAGATGGTAGCTCCTGTGAAAGGAAAGTAAGAAAGAGGAGGGCTCTTTCTGTTTGTTGCTTTGATTTTCTTTCTTTCCCTTTTTAAAATTTTCCTAATGTATGTGGATTATATCATCCATGATGTAGTTTTTAGCATGCTTTTCTTTCTGTGTTATTCACTTAATTTTTAACACACGACCAAAGATTTTAGAGGCACACAGATGAACCACGTAACCCCATTGTATAATTTCAAACTGGCATTGAACAACCATCCAATCACTAGAACTAACACTAAGCTTTAAATTAGATTACTTCTCCATAATATTTATCCCAATCGCACTATTTATTACCTGATGCATTATAGAATTCTCATTATGGAAATATTTGGAAAAATATTTTAGTTGACTCTTGATTCAAAATCAGCTATGAAATTGTTGTATTAAAGGATAGTAGAAGTTATGGAAAAAATCTGTTATGCATTAGGGGATTCCTCATGTCTCTCTTCAACTCATGATTAAGCAATTTATGTCATTGCGTAGAATTTGTAAATTGGCATTAAGCATTCATCTTTGAATTTCAAAATTTTAGTCTTTATTAAATTTCAGATCAAAAGCCATGAACTCTAACTTCTCCAAGCACTACATTCTCCTTCCATCTGAGTGAATTGAGCACTTTCTCTTCTCCTATCCTTTAGATATACATTATTTAGGCCATTGTGTTATGAAAGTATTCTAAGACTAGTATAACCTGTCAAAAAGAGACAATATTGGTAATTTTGACATTATTTGGAAATAATTAAATGCACCCCTTTGAAAATCACATATTGCAATATTTTCTCATCTTTACAGCTTTAAAATATATAATAGGATGAGACTTCTGCTTGTGTATATAAACTTACAGCTAGTTTAAAGAAATTGTATGCAGCTAATATCTATAAAATATTCCAGTTGCTTGATTGACATTTCCTACTAGAAGCATTGTCAGCAAACACTATAAAGATGTATTCTGATACATATGAATTGATAATTGATACATTTGTATCACAGTCATATGCATACATATATTTGCCCCTCTTCTAAATCCATGGCATTTTCCCTTGTTATTGATGGTTTTGCCTTTATTCTAGTCACTGCAGTTTGAAAGTTCAGAGACCTTTATTTCTCTACTTTCTGACTCCACTTCCTCCCTTGTCACCCAGCAGGGCAATTCACCATCTCTCAAAGGTTCTTTCTTTTCATAATCACTATCATTCACCCTGGCATTGCATTTTTTTTGTTCTAACTCAGACTCTCCTAACTTTCAGCCAGAATTAGTGCATATGCTTCCTGAAGATGCTCCCCACTGTGTCTCTCTATCAGCTGCTCTAGAAGCCTCCAGATTTTTGATGGACTCCACTATTTTTTTGTAATGCTGTTTGCAAATCTTTAATGGCTTCCTGTGGCAGAACCAAAAATGATGAAACTATTTTTACTCTCTCAGAAATGTGGAGATTCCAATTCTTGTTTTAGCTTTATTTTCAACTTTTCACCCTTATGTATCTTTGCTTCTGCCAAACTGATAAGTGCTTGAAATTATTCTATAACTTCTGCCTTTCTTCCATTTTTTCTCAACTTAAAATTGAGAATTTTTTTCTCATCTTTGAATTTAAAATTTTTAGCTGTGATCAAGTTTCAGATCAAAAGACACAGAATCTCTAGGTACTAAGTTCTCTTTATACATGAGTTAACTTAGCACTTTGTCCATTCCTCTTTTTTAGATATAGGTATATTTCGGTGGCTATATTCTTTATCCTAGTTGGTAAACAATATTAATGCAAAGTAACTGATTAAACTTGTAACCATCAAATGTCTAAATGCAAAGCTTTGCATATAGCAAATTCTGAATAATAGATTTGAATGACTGAATACATTAGCAGATGAATGAATGAATGACCTTTAACATGACAGGACCCTTGATATGCTCTGCAAATGCAACTGTAATCAAAATGGAGGTGGGCCCTGTATTCATGAAGTTTATGGTCTATAGGGCAGTGGGAAAAGAAGAATACTGATTAAAGTCTCCCTTTCATCATAACAGCATAATTATGTGGTGAGCCAACTGCTTTACGTCAACTTTCCAGACACCTTCAGATGTTAAAAAGAGTACAGTGCAAGAATTGGGCTCAATGGGCCATAATGGGACAAAGATGATTAAACTTAACTTTCATGCTCCAGGAATATGCTCTCTGGTCCTTCTCTGGCTTTAACATTCCCTGGGCTTGGTCAGTGGTGTCTCCATATCCCAGGAAGAGAAGCACTGAACACTGATTTCATTGCCTCTCAACTCTTTCTAACATGTGTGCATGCTCAGCCCTACAGTTATGTCTTCATGACCAGGGATTTCATCTTCTGCCTTTTTATGTCTTAGTTCATAGCCAAGTGCACAGAAGACATTCAATGAATTCTTTGTTTATGAAGGATCGACTGACTGAAGGGAATTGTTGTTCTAAGCACAGCACATATCGAACACAAAATTTGAAGCTTTCTGATATCAGAATATGTACTATTTAAAAATAAGTAATATAAATATTCTATGTAATACGAAATATAAACTCTTGTTCTACTTGTGGAAATAAGCTATTCATTCAAAAGAGGACAGAACTAGTTACGCCAAAGGCATGTGTCCTTTGGCACGAAGAAAAAGATCATTATGGATTTTTATATTACATGAGTCACTTGGTTGCCACTGACAGAAATCAACTCTTAATGGTTTAAATACAAAAAGGAATATATTGGGTTTCATATTTGGAAAATGGCCCTTGTACTCAGAAAATCTGAATGCCAGTGGCTTCATGTATTGCTGGATCAGGGGTCGGGGATTTGACTGATATTTTCCATTCTAATTCTCTCTCTCTCTCTCTCTCTCTCTCTCTCCACTTCTTTGTCTCTCTTTTTCTGTCTCAGAAGAGATTCACCTTGACAGCAAATGGCTATATCCTCGTGGACTGATATTAAAACAACAGAGAGGGCATTAAAAAATATTCCTGTGTCTATCAAACTCAAAGGAAAGATCCTGAATTGCCGCACTAGGGCCATGTCCTACACTGGAATCAGTCATTGATTGTCAGTGTCAGGGCCATTACAGTGGCTTCAGCCCAGTTCAGATTTCCAGTCCTGTGGGCAGTTGACTTGGACAACGTTTCTAATAACTTTCAGGACCACATGGAGTGACAGATATGAGGTGATTCTCCAGGGGAAGGATGCTCCCAGGAAAAATAATGGACCACTCTAGATAGTTAATGAAAATGGCAGAATCTGTATAATGGAGTAGCAGGAAAATAGGAATAAAGATGGAAGATATATGGGAAAAGCTGACTTTATTTGGAATACAAATTAGTATTAACCTTCAATAAGCAAGGTAGACCATTGACTATTTCTATACCATTTTTTCTATACCATTATTCTGAATTAGTATAATAACAAACATGTTTTTGAAGTCTACCTAGTAGAGTGAAGTGGTGAGAGAATAAAGCCAAGGGTGTTTAATGCAATCATTAAGACTTGTGATGAGGAAGGTTCTTATGTTAGACACAGAGAAACTTGTCTGTGAATTGATTTCTGTGTTCTTGCATTGATCTTTAAATTGACCTTGCAGAATTTCTTTCATCTGAATGTGTCTTAGAAATTAATAAAAAGGGCAATGAAAATCATTAAAAACTACAAAATATATGTAAAACCTAAAAATGACAGTAGAGATTTTAGCATCTTATTTTTCCCAAATGTATTTACAATGAAAAGGAAAATAAAACAGGCATCATAAATCCAAAATTTAATATTAATTGTGAACTTTAGTTTTGTCTCAGGCCTTTTAGTACTGAAAATGTTTTATATCAAAAAATTAAATAGCAAATATTTTATATCAAAATAATATTTTAAATAAAATTATTGTCAAGACGCAGGAAAATCATGATTTTTTTTCAGTTTTACTTGCAATCATGAAACATAAGTTACATACATACATATACTTTTAAATTAAAGACAAAGGAATTTAAGAGAAATTATTAATATAAAGCATATGCTCGTTAGTCTTGTATCTAAAATGTGTAATGTTCATTTTGCAATGTTGCTTCAGACTCAGACTAAAGGCATCCAGGAAGCTGCCTGAATAGAGCCAGGAAGGGCTTCTGTTTCTATAGGAGGGAATCCTATCTGAGACAGTCTGAGCACCAGAGAATTTGTCTATTAAATACCTTTCTGGCAGGAACAGTGAGCTGAATCTCTTCCAACCGGAATTGAAGATGTTGATTAAAGATGCAATATGTAGATTTGGATTCAGAGCAGAAGATTGTTCAACATTTGAGGGTTCAAAAATGTATATTTGGGGTAGTGCATCTAAATTTATTTTACTGAGTATAAAACCAAAGAGAACTTCTCTTTTGGGATATAGCCTGTTTGAGCCAGGAATCCAAGCTTGTCTGAGATAGTCTTAATTCCAAAGCATCATCCTGTCTTGGAAGAAATAGAGCAACAATTTGAGCTCTTAAATCTTGAAGACGCTCAGTAGTGGAAGCATGGTGTTTAGAATGGCAGGAGCATTTAGGAAAAGACAGGTTCTGGTGTCCAGCATATGACGTGTCATCCGAAGACATCTGGAAACAGCCATAGGAAGCAGTTCTGATCTTAAAGGAGCCAGATTTTTTGGAGACACTGTCATCTGATAAGTCAATAGCTATGAAGGGATGTGCCAGACCCTTGGCTGATGCTTCACATGCATTTTATCATTGGATCGTCCCTGTGAGGTAGACATGAGACACAGAGAGCAAAAGGAATCTGTCTAAAGTCACACAACCAATAAATGATTGAGTGAAGATTTGACACCATGCAGTTGGTTCCCAGGGCAGGGCTTCAAATCAGCAGGCTCTCCAGAGCCTGGATGTAGCTGGCTGGTCTCTGCAGGGAACCTGGCCGGTGGGTGCCCTGCAGCATTTTTTTTGCTCTGGGGCTTTAGCACTTGGATATGACTTTGGAGCTGTCTGTGACACAACCTGCATGGCATAGTACACTCCGTCAGCCATAGGTTTGACTGGACATCTGGGCCTACTAGGATAATGAAGCAGAAACATCACATTGGGGGAGAACCTTCAGTTTTATTATTACCTTGAAACGAGCCCTAGCAAGAATGATGACTGCAAATCTATATCCACCGAAAAGTTTTTATCATAATCAAATCACTTGTTATTTAAGAAATATGGTAAGGGAAATATTAAGTGTCAGAAAGCATAGATGGATGTGCAAAAAGTAAATATACTTACATTATACAGTAATTTTTATGTCATGTGTATTTGTGTTATTTCCATTTTAAAGAGAAAATACTTATTACATTCTCTCACTAGATAAACATGCCCAAATAATTGGATGGAAACACAAGAAATGGCCTCGTGATACAATAATTTAAAGAATTAAGAGACAGCTGTAAACTAGTGAAATGAAAAATATTGTTGACTTTTTTGAGAAGAATTTACATTATTTACATTTATTTCTCCGTCTTTCAGATAAGTGTTTAAACGCATGATTATGTGTAGACCTAAATCCTCAAATATTTTAGGGCCTAGCATCTATATCTTGCCAAAATGTAATTTGTTTCAACTATTTTTTGCTCTATAAAGAGGGATATAGATCTGAAACTTGATTACAAGGATAGTAAAATCCAACACTTTTTCAAGAGTTCAGTGCTTAAGGAGGGTTTTTTTTTTTTTTTTTAGACTCAGGGGAGTAAGTTGAAATTGATTATACTCTTGTCTTTGAGAATCCTCATTGTTCCTTTGTTTCATTGTCATTGTATGTGCAGTAAAAAAAAAGTCTTTGGAAGAGTGTTATAACAATGGGTTCTGAGAATAAAACTTCTGCTAGAGGAGTTGTTAGGAGAACAGATACCAGTGTGTGTGTGTGTGTGTGTGTGTGTGTATGAATGTGTGTGTGTGTCTACAGCACCTGCATGTAAGCGTACTAATTCCTGAACAACTATCTTTTAGGCTCTCAGAATTCCTAGCAAACACTTTTATGAAATAAGGTAAACAATAAGTTTGTGATTACATTATTTGTGAAATACTTCAGCTATGTATATGTTTTTAAAGCCCCATAATGTAGCTCCTTGTGTCTTACCAATTTCTTTCATGTTCCTATAGTGGTAAAAACACATAACATAAAATGTACCATTGTAACTATTTTTAAGTGTACAGTTCAGGAATGTTAAGAATATTCTCATTGTTATGAAACGGATTTCCTGAACATTTCATCTTGCCATTCTGAAACTCTGTACCCATTCAACGTCAACTCTCATTTTCCCTCAGTCCCTGGCACCCATCATTCTACTTTCTGCTTCTGAGTTTGACCTCTTTAGAAACCTGTAAGTGGAATCCTACAGTATTTATCTTTTAGTGATCAGTTTATTTCACTTAAAGAGTGTCTTCAATATCCATCCATGTTGTGACATGTAGAAGGGTCTCTTCCTCTGTAGGCTGAATAATATTCCATTATACATGGATACCTGTTTTGTTTATCCGTTCATCTCTGGACGTCTGCTTCCACTTCTTGGCAATTTTGAATAGTGCTCTTATGTACATGGGTGTACAAATATCTCTCCAACACCCTGCTTTCAATTATTTTGATGTATACCCAGAAGTAGCATTGTCAGATCATATGATAGTTCTATTTTTCATTTTTTGAGAATACTCCAAACTGGTTTTCATAGTGGCTGCACCACTTTACAATCCCAATAGTGAACAAGTGTTACAATTTCTCTACATCCTCACCAACGCTTTGTATTTTCTGTTTCTTTGATAGTAGCTATTCTCTCAGATATGACGTCATAACTTGTGGTTTTGACTTGCATTTCTCTGATGATCAATGATGTGGAGCACCTCTTTATATGCTTGTTGAGAATTTATATATCACCTTTGGAAAAGTATCTATTCAAGTCCTTTTCCCATTTTTAATCTGATTATTTGATTTTTTTGGTTGTTGAGTTCTAAGAGTCCTTTATGTATTCTAGATATTAATCTCCTATTAGGTATATATTGGTAAATATTTTCTCCCATTCTGTAAGTTGTCTTTTCACTGTGATGCTTATGTACTTTTATGCACAGAAGTTTTTAAGTTTGGCGTATTCTCATTTGTCTATTTTTGCTTTTTCTGTCTGTGCTTTTGGTGTCATATCTAGAATTCATTGCCAAGTCCAACGTCACAAATGTCATAAAAGTTTTTTCCTTGTGTTTTTTTCTAAGAGTTTTACAATTTTAGGTCTTCAATCCATTTTGAATTAATTTTGTTTATAATGTAAAATAAGTCCAATTTTATTTTTTTGCATGTATCTTATTTTTGTGCTTTTATTATTTTTTTTCAGTTTCGAAAACTGGTATTACTAAGTATGTTCAATCTTTGATAACATTTGTATGTATTAAAATATATTCTTCCCCCATTGTAAAAGATGAATGTTATAGAAAATGAAAGAAGATATATATATGCTTATATGCACACACACATGCCTATATATATAATATATATATAAATGTACATAAGTGTATATATATATATATATATATTTTTTTTTTTGGGACGGAGTCTTGCTCTGTCGCCCAGGCTGGAGTGCAGTGGCACGATCTCCACTCACTGCAAGCTCCGCCTCCTGGGTTCATGCCATTCTCCTGCCTCAGCCTCCCATGTACCTGGGACTACAGGTGCACCACCGCGCCCAGCTAATTTTTGTATTTTTAGTAGAGACGGGGTATCACCATATTAGCCAGGATGGTCTCGATCTCCTGACCTTGTGATCCGCCCGTCTCGGCCTCCCAAAGTGTACATATGTATATTCTTATATAGACTATGTCCCCTAGAAGCAGAGTATGAGAAGTCAGGTGCACATTCCTGTGTATTGAGAAGGCTCAACAGAGAAAACCCATAAGGGAGTGAAAGAAGCAGGGCATAGGACAGAAAAGAGTAGAAAAACTATGTAGTCTTCCGCAGAGTCTATTATCATTCGAGTCCACTTTGCTTTAGGGTACAAATCACAGCATGGAGTGTCTCTGATTGAGTCAAGGGGACATGTTTTGTATCCTTGTGGAGGTCTCTCAGTGACTATGGCTTATGGGATGGGGTTAGGATCTTCCACTCCCTGGGAGGCTGAGGCTGACAGGGCAATTGTCTAGAGGAGAGGACAGCTGTGAATCCTTCCAGCCAGTACCGAGGTGATATGGTTTGACTCTGTGTTCCCACCCAATTCTCATCTTGAATTGTATTCCCATAATTCCCACATGTTGTGGGAGGGACCCAGTGGGAGATAATCTGAATCATGGGGGCGGTCTCCCCCATATTATTCTCGTGGTAGTGAATAAGCCTCACAAGATCTGATGGTTTTATCAGGGGTTTCTGTTTTTGCACCTTCCTCATTTTCTCTTCCGCTGCCATGGAAGAAGTGCCTTTTGCCTCCCGCCATGATTCTGAGGCCTCCCCAGCCATGTGGAACTGTATGTCCAGTTAAACCTCTTTTCCTTCCCAGTCTCAGATGTGTGTTTATCAGCAGCATGAAAATTAACTCATGCAGTAAACTGGTATCAGTAGAGTGGGGTGTTGCTGAAAACATACCCAAAAATGTGGAAGCAACTTTGGAACTGCATGACAGGCAGAGGTTTGAACAGTTTGGAGGGCTCAGAAGAAGACAGGAAAATGTGGGAAAGTTTGGAACTTCCTAGAGACTTGTGGAATGGCTTTGACAAAAATGCTGATAGTGGTATGAACAATAAGGTCCAGGCTGAGCTGGTCTCAGATGGAGATGAAGAACCTGTTGGGAACTGAAGCAAAGGTGACTCTTTGCTTCATTTTAGCAAAGAGACTGGTGGCATTTTGCCCCTACCCTAGAGAATTGTGGAACTTTGAACTTGAGAGAGATGATTTAGGGTATCTGGTAGAAGAAATTTCTAAGCAGCAAAACATTTAAGAGGTGATTTGGGTGCTATTAAAAGCATTCCTTTTTAAAAGGGAAACAGAGCATAAAAGTTCAGAAAATGTGCAGCCTGATGATGCAGTACAAAAGAAAAACCCGTTTTCTGAGGAGAAATTCAAGCTGACTGCAGAAATTTGCATAAGTAACAAGGAGCCGAATGTTGAACCCCAAGACAATGGAGAAAATGTCTCCAGGGTATGTCATAGGTCTTCATGGTAACCCCTCTCCTCACAGACCCAGAAGCATAGGAGAAAACAATGGTTTCATGGGCCAGGCCCAGTGTCCCCATGTTGTGTGCATCCTAGGGACTTGGTGTCTTGTGTCCCAGGCACTCTAGCTATTGCTAAAAGGGGCCAAAGTCCAACTGGGCTCATGGTGTCAGGGGGTGCAAGCCACAAACCTTGGCAGCTTCCACATGGTGTTGAGCCTGCGGGTACAGAGAAGTCAAAAATTGGGGTTTGGCAACCTCCACCTATATTTCAGAAGATGTATGGAAATGCCTGGATGCCCAGGTAAAAGTCTGCGACAGGGGCGGGGTCCTCATGGAGAACTTCTGCTAGGGCAGTGTGGAAGGGAAATGTGGGGTCACAGCCTCCACTGGGGCATTGCCTAGTGGAGCTGTGAGAAGACGGCCACCATCTTCCAGACCCCAGAATGGTAGATCCACGGACAGCTTGCACCACACACCTGGAAAAACCGCAGACACTCAAGGCCAGCCCATGAAAGCAGCCAGGAGGGGGGCTATACCCTGCAAAGCCACAGGGGTGGAGCTGCCCAAGACTATGGGAACCTACCTCTTGCATCAGTGTGACCTGGATGTGAGACCTGGAGTCAAAGGAGATCATTTTGGAGCTTTAAAATGTGACTGCCCCGCTGGATTTTAGACTTGACTTGCATGGGTGCTGTAACCCCTTTGTTTTGGCCAATTTCTCTCATTTGGAATGGCTGTATTTACCCAATACCTGTACCAGCATTGTATCTAGGAAGTAACTAGCTTGCTTTTGATTTTACAGGCTCATAGGCAGAAGGGACTTGCCTTGTCTCAGATGAGACTTTGGACTATGGACCTTTGGGTTAATGCTGAAATGAGTTAAGACTTTGGGGGATTGTTGGGAAGGCATGATTTGTTTTGAAATGTGAGGACGTGAGATTTGGAGGGGCTAGGGGCAGAATGATATGATTTGGCTATGTCCCCACCAAATTTCATCTTGAGTTGTTCTCCCATAACTCCCACATGTTGTGGGAGGCACCCAGTTGGAGATAATTTGAATCATGGGAGCAGTTTCCCCCATACTGTTCTTGTGGTAGTGATCTACCACGAGATCAGGAGATCTGATGGTTTTATCAGGGGTTTCCGTTTTTGCATCTTCCTCATTTTCTCTTGCCACTGCCTTGTTAAGAAGTACCTTTCGCCTCCTGCCATGATTCTGAGACCTCCCCAACCATAAGGAGCTGTGAGTTCAATTAAACCTCTTTTTCTTTTCAGTCTTGTGTATGTCTTTATCAGGAGCATGAAAATAGACTAATATACCAGGTCAGTGGGGGATGGGTAAAGAGAATTGGGCAGGGCATCAGTAGCACCCCCTTCCGTGTTCCAAACATCTGAAGAGGTCTTTGATATAAAGCATCTCCTAAATTGAAAATATAAGGAGAAGTGATTGAAATATAATTCATCCACATCAGATAAATAAATATATATTCTTACTCACAAATGATAAAGTCAATTTTGTTTTCTTTTATAGAAAATATTCCAACGATTATTTTATTTCCTTCTGTTGATTCATTTTCCTTTTGGAAAAAAGTAGGGCAATAAGCAGTTTATTTCCATTCATGCCCATGATATATTGAAACTTTCAACAGAATCCACTTCATTCTCAGCTTTTTGAGTTCTACTCATAAAGGGTGAATAATAACCAATAAAATCTAGTACAAAAATTTAAGAAAAAGCAGTCAGTAAAAGCAGGTACTCCATCGTAAATGTCCTGCTTCCCTGATGCTCCATGGAGACAGCTGACTCAGCACCAGATAGCAGGCGGCCACTGTGCACCACACATCCCTCTAACAGGTTCACCTAAGAAGACACACACCTGCTTGCGGCTGAAGCTTCCAGGCCTCCTGTGTTGAATACCATCTTGAATGATCTTAATGAACCACATAATTTCATCTAGAACTGTTCCTACATAATGTAGCTAAAGAAATTGCCAAACTATTTTTCTCAGTAGCTGTAATATTTTCATTTTAATCATAATCTGAAGATGCTCCCTCCATTGGCTACTCTTTGGACCTCTGTCACCAGTCAGGTGGCTGTGTTTGTGTAGAGTTTGTGCTTTGTTCTGTTCTGTTCCATCACTCTAGGTGTCTATTCCTCTACCAAAGCCACAGTTAGGAAATATCGAAGAGAGAAGGTGGCTTAATAGATTTATAGCCTCCAAAAATAGAGGAGAAGTTATTTGAAAGGTTTATTTTTGTTACCTGTAGTTTTTTTTAATGCATGCTATATTATTTTGTGTTTGTTTAATTTTATTTGCAGCGTATTTTGAGAGGTGGAAGAAATATATATCTGGGTTGTAGGAAAGATGATTCTACATTTTACTAAATATTTCCAGTTTGCTTTTTAATTGTAATGACAATTTGTAAACTTAATCAATGATGTTTTTTATCTTCTTACATTTTGCTATATGTTAATAAGGTGGAGCATCTTTTGTTAGGTTTGAAAATGTAGCTCTCTTCTGTGTGTATTTTGACTTGCATTTAGCAAAGTTCTGGACTAGCACTCCTAATAGCTGATTCAGGGTGTGTTGGTTTTTCTATGTAGATAACAGTATTTACAATAATAACTGATTATTTTTTCCTTCTGCCTACCCACATTTTATGCTCCTTATTTATTTTTCTGTTTTTTTCCTATGCTAAGACCTTCATTTTGAGGTAGAATAGAAGCAGCAATAAAGGTCCTTCTTTTTCTAAATTTTAAACAGAATTTAATGTTTTAAAATAAGCTGCTCCTTTCATTCTGCTGACAAACTATACATTCATGGGTTCATTTTGCTAATGTGTATGCATGTAGGCTATTTGCATGTATTTATACAAGAGATTGACCTGTAATTCTCCTTTTTTGGATGGCCTCATTTTGGTATCAAGCTTATGCTTGTCTCAGAAATGAATTGAGGTAATTTTCTTCTTTTTCTATTGTATGGAAGAACTGGGTGAAAATGCAGGTTATCTCTTCCTTAAAGACAGGTTAAATCATTTGGGTCATTTTGTTTGTTTGTTTTTATTTCTGGTCTATAGATTTTTAAAAACTGATTCAATTTATACAATGATTGTATAAATTGGTTCATTTTCCACTTCTTCTTGAGTCACTATTTTTAAGTTATATTGTTCTAGAAATTGTCAGTTTCTCACATCTTTCTTCACCTTTGCTCTTTTCTTGTTTCCTTTTTATTAATTAATAGCATAATTTTGTTTTCTTCTTCTTTTTTTGTTTCAGCTTTGTGTGTGTGTGTTTTCTAAATTCATGTGCCAGATACTTTGCTTATTGACTTTAAAACTATATTCTTTTCTAAAATGTATTTAAAGTTATGAATTTATTTCTATGAATTGCTTTAGTTTTATCCACAAAATTGTGATGGATTTCCTTTCATCAATGGTTAATTCTAAAAATTTATTATTTCTGTGATTTTTTTTTCTCTGAACCATGCTTTATGTAGAATTGGCTTTATAAGTTTCTGAACATATGGGGAGGTATGGTTTCATTTCTGTAGTTGATATTCCCTTTTCAATTATGTTAAGAAAACGCCTGTGTAATTTTGGTTCCTCAGAATTTATTGAGATTTGCTTTGCTTTGTGGCCTAAGACACAGTTAATACCATAAATCATCTATGAATTCTTGAAAAAGAACGTTTCCTGCAAATTTGTCTGCAAGTTTCCATAAATGTACTTAGATCAAATTTTCTGTGCTCTTAGTGACGTTTTGCCTCTTTAGCAATCACAGAGAGATTTGCTTAAAAATCTTGAACACTGGGTGTACCATGGCCACAGGAAGATTTTTATTCTAGATGACATGGGGCATTTCTGGTAGTTGTACAGCAGAATAATTTTACGCTTTTTTTTTGTTGTTGTTCATTTTCCTCTTCACTTTACTCTTTATATTTCTAGTTAGTTATAACATAATGTCTTGACATCATGACACAGTGCATAGGGTCCTCCAGACCAAGGTGTGGGGAAACTGTGTATATAAATATATAACTAGATGTCAGATATTTCCTGGCTTTTGAGTTTAGTCCTATAGAGATATACATTCACTGAGCTGGGGCTTCTGGCTGTAAACTTCTATCTCGAATTGCAGGATAACCATATATGTGGGATCCCTGCCACCTCCCTTGCCCTCCTAAAAAAGTGTAACACTGGAGATAAAGAAATCCAATACAAAGATGAGCTCGATGACACTGCCTCAGGCCAGATAATTCTGTAAGGAAGAGCAGTTACATGAGAGCACAGTGTCACCTTGCATTTCTGTAAGAGCAAGACTAAGCATTTACCTGCCATGTGTTAAGTGCTGGATTAGGTCCTAATAAAGAGTGTGATGTTTCTGCCATCAGTGTAATTGTCTGTTCTGCAATTTCATTCAGCAACAACAACAACAAAACTATTGACTACCTCCTGTTCTGGATGCTGAAAGTAAGCAGGGGATGAAACATCCTGAGTTCCTGCCTTTATGGGGCTTACAGAGCAATAAGAAAATATATAGTATTGTATTTTAGGAAATTAATTAGTACAGATATCAGTATAATATACAGTTGAAGCATAGTAACTGATATTGCAGGAGAGCCGAGTGTGGTGGTAAATGCCTGCAGTCCCAGCTACTTGGGAGGCTGAAGTGGGAGAATTACTTGAGGCCAGGAGTTTGAGGCTGCAGTGAGCTTTGATTATGCCACTGCACTGTAGCCTGGGCAATAGAGCAAGACTCCATCTCTAAAATAAATAAATAATTAGATAGATAGCTATTGTAGTATAAGGTGATAAATACCAAGGAGAAAAATGAAGCAAGGGATAGGAATTGAAGTGTTTTTCAGGGGACATTTGCCTTAGTAAAAGGGGATTTTGAGTGACCACCAGGAGGAAGGGTGTCTGTTGACCAGTCTTTAGCTGTCAGAAGTCCATTTGTTCCAAGGTGTAGTTTAAATCCATTGTTTCTTTGTTGACTTTCTGTCTTGATGACCTGTCTATTGCTGTCAGTGGAGTACTGAAGTCCCTTACTATTAATGTGATGCTGTCTATCTTATTTCTTAGGTCTATAAGTAATTATTTTATAAATTTAGAAACTCCAGTGTTAGGTACATATATGTTTAGGATTGTGATATTTTCCTGTTGGACAAGGCCTTTTACCATTATATAATGTCTCTCTTTGTCTCTTTTAACTGCTGCTGCTGTAAAGTTTGTTGTTGTTGTTGTTGTTTTGATATAAGAATAGCTACCCCTGCTTCCTTTTGGTGTCCATTTGCATGAAATGCCTTTTTCCACCCCTTTACTTTAAGTTGATGTGAGTCCGTATGTGTTAGGTGAGTCTCTTGAAGGCAGCAGATAGTTGGTTGGTGAGTTATCCATTCTGTAGTTCTGTGTCATTTAAGTGGAGTAATTAGGCCATTTACATTCAATGTTAGTATTGTAATGTGAGGTACCGTTGCTTTCATCATACTCACTGTTGCTTGTATACTTTGGTTTTGTTTTTTGTTTTTGCTTTTTAACTTGTATTTTTGTTTTATATATTCTGTGTGCTTTATGCTTTAAAGAGGTCCTGTTTTGATGTGTTTCCATGATTTAAAGCTCCTTTTAGCAGTTCTTATAGTGGTGGTTTGGTAATGGCAAATTTTCTCAGCATTTATCTGGAAACGACTGTATTCTTCCTTCCTTTATGATACTTAGTTTCTCTGGATACAAAATTCTGGGCCGATAATTGTTTTGTTTGAGGAGGCTGAAGATAGGTCCTCAATCCCTTGTAGCTTACAGGGTTTCTGCTGAGAAATCGGCTGTTAATCTGATAGGTTTTCCTTCATAGGCTACCTGGTGCTTCTGTCTCAGAGCTCTTAAGATTCTTTACTCCATCTTAACTTTAGATAACCTGATGACAATGTGCCTAGGCGAAGATCTTTTTTGTGATGAATTTCCCAGGTGTTCATTGTGCTTCTTCTGTTTAGATGTCTAGGTCTCTCTCAAGGCTGGGGAAATTTTCCTTGATTATTCCCCCAAATATGTTTTCCACACTTTCAGAATTTTCTTCTTCCTCAGGTATACTGATTATTCTTAGGGTTGGTCATTTAACATAATCCCAGACTTCTTGGAGGCTTTTGTTCATATTTTCTTATTCTGTTTTCTTTGTCTTTGTTGGACTGGGTTAATTCTAAGACTTTGTCTTCAAGCTCTGAACTTCTTTCTTCTACTTGTTCACTTCTGTTGCTGAGACTTTCCTGAGTATTTTGCATTTCTAAAAGCGTGTCCAACATTTCCTAAATTTTTGATTGTCTTTTCTTTAAGCTATCTATTTTCATGAATATCTCCTTTCGCTTCTCATATCAGTTTTTGGATTTCCTTGCATTGGGCTTTGGCTTTCTCTGGTCCCTCCCTGATTAGCTTAATAACTAACCTTCTGATTTCTTTTTCAGGTAAACCAGAGATTTCTTCTTGGTTTGGATCCATTGCTGGTGAACTAATGTGATTTTTTTGGGTTGTTGAAGAGCCTTGTTTTGTCATATTACCAGGGTTGGTTTTCTGGTTCCTTCTCATTTGGGTAGGCTCTGTCAGAGGGAAGGTCTAGGGCTGAAGGCTGTTGTTCAGATTCTTCTGTCTTATGGGGTGTTCCTTTGATGTAGTACTCTCACCGTTTTCCTGTGGATGTGACTTCCTGTGAGCCAAACTGCAGTGATGGTTGTCTCTCTTCTGGGTCTAGCCATCCAGTGAGTCTACCCAGCTCCAGGCTGGTAGTGGGGGTTGTCTGCACAGAGTCCTGTGACCTGAGCCATCTATAGGTCCCTCAGCCGTGGATACCAGTACCCGTTCTGGTGGAAGTGGTGAAGGCTGCAATGGACTCCATAAGTATCCTTAGCTTTGGTGGTTTAATGTTCTATTTTTGTGCTGGTTGGCCTCCTCCAGGAGGTGGCACTTCCCAGAAAGCATCAGCTGTAGTAGTCTGGAGAGGGACTGGCAGTGGGTGGAACCCTAGAACTCCCAAGATTAATGCCCTTTGTTTTCCACTACCAGGGTGGATAGGGAAGGACCTTCAGGTGGGAGCAGGGCTGGGTGTGACTGAGCTCAGACTCTCCTTGGGTGGGTCTTGCTGTGGCTGCTGTGGGGATGGTGGTGGCATTCCCAGGTCACTGGAGTTTTGTACCTAGGAGGATTATGAGTGCCTCTGTTGAGTCATGCAGGTTGTCAGGGAAGTAGGGGAAAGCTGGCAGTCACGGGCCAGGCAAACCTAAGGGTCAATCTCACTCCCACTGTGCCCGCCAAACCAACAGCCCTGAGTCTGTTCCCAGGTGGAGGGCAAGATGGGTTTGAAAACTTGCCCACGGCTATCCACCTTCCAGCTGCGAGAGAAAAGGGCTTTAGTTCTTTCACCGTCTGTGAAGTCTGCATGCCTGATTCACAACCTCCCTGGCTAGGATGCTTCTCATCCTGTTCAAAATGTTACAAAGTTCAGCTAGAGAATTCCTTCTGTCTCTGGCCCCCCTCCCAATGGATCCCTGTGGTGCCAGGCAGGAACGGGCTGCTTGGGGACCCAGTGAGCTCCCAGGGCCTTTTCTGCTGCTTCCTCTACCCATGTATTTTGCTCGGCTGTCTAACTTGACTCAGCTCCAGGTAAAGTTCAAAACTTCTCCCACGGACAGAGCTTCAGCTTCTCCAGTGGGGGTGTGTGTTCGGAAAAGGAGGATCTCTCTTTCCCACTTCTGCAGTTGGGGCATTCACAGTATCTGAGGTGTCCCCCAGGTCCTGCAGGAGCAGTCCACTTCTTTCAGAGGATCTGTGGGTCCTCTCGGGGTTGCTGGTTTCTTCTTGAAGTCAATCTGGAGCTAAAATTCACAATGCAAGCCTTCACATGCTGCTCTGTCCAGAGCTGCAGTCCAGCCCTACCTCCCGTCCATCATGATCTCCTGAATCCCTGTGTTATCTTATAGATTTTTTCTTTATTTTTTTTTAGATCAACTGATCATATTATGTATCTTATCAATTCATAGACATATACATACGTGACACAGCTGACCCACTTGTACTTAGATTAAAACAAAGTCAAAATGCCCAATACATTTTCAGATTACAAAAGAATCAATTTATAAACTAATGTTTTAGATCAAAACATGGGGAATTATTTAACAAAAATACATTAAAAATCAAGATTTAAGACATGAATTGATTTGAAATTTAACAATCACGGCCTTTGAGTTTTCCAAATCAAAAAGGAAAATAAGAAAATTAATTTAAGAGGCACCTTCTACATTCCCTCTTGACAGCCTGCGAGGGATAACTCAATGAATCATGATCTGTCACCGTGGAATCCTTAAAAGTTAATTGAAATTTCACCAAGAGACCCTTCTTGAGAGTCACAAACTAGAGGACTGCTGCGGTGTTTATTAGATTATCCTCAGCCATCAACTGCTGGCTAATCAACACATGGCACTCTGCGATGTTATTTGTTTTAATTCTTCAGGCTTTTTTTTTTTTTTTTTGTGGCCCTGTTGATCCCCTGGGCACCAAATGACAAGCCAGGAAAGTCACAGAAGTCAAAGTGTCACAAGCATCACCGTCAATCAATCAAGCCCTGTGCAGTTTTCTACACAGATGTGAAAGCAGAAGACATTTACGGTTCTTTATTTATGAGCTTTCTCATACAATCTGTCTCTGGCAGTGATCATAGCTTTTATCAAATAAGTGTACTCCAGAGCAATTTGTCATCATTTCAGAACCGCTGTTGTCTATTTGCGTTTAGGTCACTGGAAAGGGAACATTTTCTGTATAGCTAGTTAATATTTCTCACATCACTTTTACGAATACTTATGAACAGTCTTATGAAAACGTGATACTAAAATGTATAGCTTTTGTCACATGCAAATAATTGAACACAAAATCCCTCAACACGGCTTCTTTATCTTCCTACATCTTATATAAAAGTACTTATATATTCAATACCTGGCATTAGAGAATCACGGAGCTTTGGTTTGTTTCTTCTCTATGGAGCATTTTTTATTGTTTGTCTAATTGTCTCTTTAATCTTAGACAAGTCACAGCCTCTCTCAACTTGGTTTTCTTTATATGCTAAACAGGGATGGTTATGCTGGTGCACCTGGGGGCTGTGAGAATAAAGACTTGCAAAGTGTCACAAGAAACAGAAGTGGAAATAGTGTTGTCATGACTTGTTCCTTCAAAGGACCAGGGCATCTTTCCAAAGATGAACTATACCCTTAGTATATAATCTTCTCAGATATGGCATATGATCAACCACATTTTGTTCATGCATAGTTACTTTAACCTCCTTGGGACCTTATATCATAAATAGCTTAAGAATATATAAACACATCTGAATCTGTGTTTGCAAGCCAGCTTCTAGAATTTTTAATGCTTTAACATTGATTTTCTGCCAATAGTAAAATTTTAACCTAGTGGTAAATATAAGTGTTTGTACAATTCCATTACAGGTGCTTTGACTGGTGTTTATAGGAAATAGACTTTTGAAACAAACGGGATATTTTAAGTTTCAGAAATGGGAATTCAGTTTGTTAATCACTATATAAATAAAACAAGAACTGTAGCAGCCAAAATTCTCTCCACAATTTTGAGAAATATCTCTGTGCCAACCCTCAGTCTTTATACTTACCCACAGGTTTCTTGGAAATGAATGTCACTGATTATGAGAAAAAGAATTTAGCAATAAATTGGTGAAAAATATCTACTGTATCATATAAAGAGTTGATAGCATATATTCTCCTTTTTTCCCCCATTCTGTCACCCAGACTGGAATGCAGTGGTGTAATCCTAGCTCACTGCGAACTTAAGATCCTGGGCTTATGCGATCCCCCACCTCAGCCTCCAAGTAGTTGGCACTACAGCCACATTCCACCATGCCTAGCTAACTTAAAAGTTTCTCTTTTTTTTTTTTTTTTGGACAGACAGGATCTTCCTATGTTGCCCAGGCAAGTCTTTAACTCCTGGCTTCAAGTGATCCTCCCGTCTCAACCTCTCAAAGCACTGAGATTACAGGCTTGAGCCATTACACTTGGCAGCATATATATTCTATTACATTAAATTAACAGCATCTTGATTAGTCATCATGATATGCAAAAGCAATTCTATTAGGTTGTTCTGAAAAAGTTGGAATGATTTTATGCCCACATTTAACATGCAAAATTAGTTAGTATTATTCAATTAGACAGAAGGAGCCTGAAACAGTGGTGAAATCTGGAGACTTTGGCTATGCATTGAAAGAAACAGGAAGGGATGGATGGTTAGTAATTGAGTTGAGCTTAACTACATATGCATGTCTAATTCTACCATTTGTTTTATTACCACGGAATCTTGAGAAACACACGAGCGGCTTTCCCCCAATCTATAAAAAGGGCTTTGGATTTGCAATATCAAGTGCAGGGAGAATTGTTCCGTTTATGACCTGTGCAGTGGGCAATATAAAAGCAAACGTGCTGTGGTGCACACGTATAGTGGTTATAATAGGTCTGGTGACGCTCCCCTTGCATTTCTTCCAGGTTGCTTTCAGCTATGTAACGTTTTTCGATCCCATGAGATGGAAATCGACCAGTGCTTGCTAGAGTCCCTTCCCCTTGGCCAACGGCAGCGTCTGGTGAAGCGCATGCGCTGTGAGCAAATCAAAGCCTACTATGAGCGCGAGAAGGCTTTTCAGAAGCAGGAAGGGTTCCTGAAAAGGCTGAAGCATGCGAAGAATCCAAAAGTTCACTTCGACCTGGCGGACATGATACAGGACGCAATTATCCACCACAATGACAAAGAAGGTACATGATAAGAAAGAAGGACCCGCTTTCTGATGTGATTTTTTAATGATTGATTTTTGTTGGTTTGTTGTTTTTTTGATGGAGAGACGGGGCAGAAAAGTCCTTTTAAATATTGGAGGCCACTATCTTTTAACTGTTCGAATTATTCAAGAAAAAAAAATGCGGTTTGCAAAGAACATCATTAAAAGTCCTGCCACCTAGTAAGATAAAAAAAAATGTAAAAATTGTGGTGAAATTGTATTTTATTTTTTAAAGAATTACCTATCAGAAGAGCAAGCGAGTTCCTTTCAAATTGTTCAGTTCTAATTGTTAGGGAAACTTTTTATCAATGAATTGTTTTTCTATTTAGAAAATTTTTATAGAGACAGGGTCCCACTATGTTGACCAGGCTGGTTTCAAACTCCAGGGCTTGAGCAGTCCTCTAGCGTCAGCCTCCCAGAGTGCAGGAATTTCAGTGAATTGTTTTTCCTGATGATGATTTGGGGCTGTGGAATTTGTTAATCCTTAGCTCATGCTTTGATAGATGTGGCAGTAATGGGACTTCCCCTGACTCTCAGGAATCAATTTCTTTCTCCCTTAAAGTTGTTTGGCTTGTGGTATCACGTTTTACTAAGATTACCCAATGCAAATCTCAATTGTCTTCACAAGACTATTAAATTTTTCACTTTTTATATATTCTTGTATGTGAATTTTTCTGTTTTCCTATATAGAACCCACTTGCCCCAGTTCAAATGTGAGAGAAATGTTCCAGCTCTGGATGTAATTGTAGTTGTACAAGGCTTCAAAGAAACAGATATAAATCAATTTACCCTGATTGGCTCCCAAATCAGTGTTTGAATGAATCTAAAATGAGCATTCTTCACAATTCGTTATTCACAATTTGAAATCCAAAAAGCTCTGAAGCCATTATTTTGATAGATCATTTGGTGACAAAACTTTCACTGACCTATTCATGGTTTATAACCTGTTCAGTTTGGAAAAATAGTAAATTTAATAACATATGTGCTTTGAAGGCTTTCAAATGGGGATTGTGGATCTATTAGCTAAGAAAACCTATAGCACATTATGTAGAATAATAGTTATACATAGTAAGAAGACTCAAGTCGTTCTTTTCATGGTTTTGTGTGGGCTTTTTCTAGTTAAACTGGAATACTCTGAGAATTTCTGATTTTTTTTTTTTTTTTTTTTTGTCTTAAACTGCAATGGCAGTAACAGTGAATCTTTGAGCTGGAAAGTACCTAAAAAATTTTGGTGTGGTCCACTTACTTTACCCTTGAAGGAACTGAAATTCAGCCATCGTGTCATATTCTTTGGAAAGCTGTCTGGAGCACTCTGACCTTTCATTTTGTTATTCTCTTCTCACCTGTGGCTGTTCATTTAATGGCCACCTCCTCCGTGAGTCTGTGAGCACATCGAAGGTAGGGACAATGTCCACAAGGTCATTGCTCCCTCCTGCCCATCTCTTACCTTCCAGCAGCATTGAGTGAAAGAGTAAAGTGATCGGTTCTTGTTCAACACACAGTAGTTGTTACAACAAACTTAAATGAGAAAGCAGGTCTTGAAATTTAAGCCCTATTTTGATTTAAAAGTAATAAAACACAAAAATTAATTGGTGCCAGTGTGGTGGCTCACACCTGTAATCCCAACACTTTGGGAGGCAGAGGTGGAAGACTCTCCTGAAGCCAGGAGTTAGAGACAAGCCTGGGCAACATAGCAAGACCCCATCTCTACAAAATATTTTTAAAAATGAGCTGTACACAGTGGTGCATGTCCAGCTACTCAAAAAGCTGTGGTAAGGGATTGTTTGAGCCTAGGGGTTAAGGCTATAGTGAGTGATGATGGTGACCTGAACTCCAATCTGTGCAATAGAGCAAGACCCTATCTCAAAAACGCTTCTTTTAATGTATTGGAAATGTTTTAAAATTTCTTGTACCAAATACCTACAGTACACAATTATGTCTAGATTAGGGTTAAAGGAAAATTCGTAGTAGTAAAGTACTAACTCAAAAGCCAAGAAGCAGTTATTATATAAGTCATGTTTCCACAAACATTCATGTCATACAATCTGAATTAATGCTTTGTTAGCAGATGTTGTAGGTGTGAAACTATGCAACCTAGTTTCTAGTGGCAAGCTAGGCGAGAGATTATGGTGGCTTGGACCTAAGTGGAGCAAGGGTATGGTGAGAAATAGTCAATTTTAGGATTTATTTTTAGGACAGAGCTGACAGAAAATGCTGATTACCTGGCTATAGGGAGTGTATTGATTTTCTATTGCTACTGAAACAAATTATCATGAATTTAAGAGTGGCAAACAGCGTAAATATTATCTTACAGTTCTGTAGGTCAGAGGTCAGGTATGGGCTTTGGTGAGATGTAAACAAGGTGTCATCAGCACTGGTTCAACAATTCTGGCTTCCAGAGGCCACCTGCCTTCCTTGGATCAGAGCTGCCTCCTCCGTCTCCAAGGTCAGCAGTGATGGATACAGGGCAGGGACAGTGCTCCTTCTCACGCTTCAGTTTGCCTGTTTCTTTGTCCATCCTTGTATCTGACTGAATCTTCTGCCTCCCTCTTGCACCTTTAGGGGCCTATGTGATGGCACTGGGCTCACCTGGACTATGCAGGTTCACCTCTTGTTCCAGAGGCAGCTCACTAGTAACCATACGTCCCTTAGTAACCATACGTCCCTTTCTCCAGATCACATTGCATAGTTGCAGGTGTAGCTCCAGAGGGTGAAATTGGGACAGCCAAAATGTTCCCTACTACAGGGAGTGAGAATTCCAGGATAACATCAAGCTTTTAGGGCCTCAACAAATAGAAGAGTGAAACGCCATTAGCCACAGTAGGAGTGCCTCTAGGAGTTGTGAATGAGATGGGGCGGCGTCCTGACTGGAGGTGTCAATTAAAAACTCATGAGCATATAGATGATACTGAAAACCCCAAAAGTGGACAAAGTGACATAGGGAAAGAGTTTAGGTGAAACGATAAGAAGTCTAAGAACTGAGTCCCAAGGAATTCCAATATTAACAATTCGGTGACATGAGGTCCAACCATAAGGAATGACCAGGAAGAAAGGATGAAAATGAGGGAGGGTGCTTTCTTGGGAGCCAAGATGAGAAGTTTTCAAGGAGGAGAAATTTTTATTGATCAAGCAGGAGGAAGCCTGAAAACTGACCATTACATTTAGAAGTATGGAGGTGATTAGTTTTCATGACTTGTTGGGAGCAGGAATTTTAATGGATTAGGTTCCAAATAGAGTAGGAAAGCAGGAATGGGCACAGAAAGTATAAAGAGCTCTTTAAAGGAGGTTTCTGTAAAGAGGAGAGAAATGAAAAGATTGAAGAAGAGGGAACAGACATTAAGAGCTTTTTTTTTAATGATGGGAGAATTAACAGCAAGTATATGTGCTGATAAAAATAATTCATTTGCATTTCTCTAATGACCAGTGATGATGAGTTTTGTTGGCCACATAAATGTCTTCTTTTGAGAAGTGTCTGTTCATATCCCTCACCCATTTTTTGATGGGTTTTTTTTTTATTGTAAATTTGTTTAAGTTCCTTGTAGATTCTGGATATTAAATGTGGTACATAAACACCATGGAATGCTATACAGCTAGAAAATAGAATGAGTTCATGTCCTTTACAGGGACACGGATAAAGCTGGAAACCATCATTCTCAGCAAACTAAAACAGGAAGAGAAAACCAAACACCACTCATTGTCACTCATAAGTGGGAGTTGAACAATGAGAACACACGGACACAGGGAGGGGAACATCACACACCGGGGCCTGTCGGGGGTTAGGGGGTAATGGGAGGGAGAACATTAGGACAAACACCTAATGTACATGGGGCTTAAAACCTAGATGATGGGTTGATGGGTGCAGCAAACTACCATGGCACCTGTATACCTATGTAACAAACCTGCACGTTCTGCACATGTATCCCAGAACTTGAAGTAAAATTCAAAATAAAATAAAAATAATTCATGTGAGAGGGAAAATCTGGTGACACTAGAGTAAGAGAAGACAATTGATGGAGCAAGCCTGTGCACGTGCATACTGTGATGAGGTCAGCTGCCCACTGGAAGGGCTTGGGTTCAGCTGGGATCACCTCTAGCAGTCATTATCAATCCTGGCTGGATAACAGAATCACCTGGGAAGATTTTATTTTTTAATTTCCATGTCTAGGACCTGCTCATAAAGATGCTGATGTAATCAGTCTTAGGTGGGGCCAGGACGGTTTTTAATGATGCCTAGGAGACTATGGTGTTCAGAGAGAGTTGAGAGATGTGGTGTGAACCTGTGGTGATTCTCCTCCTGGTTTTGATACTAATTAATGAAAGAACCGTGGCCCTTGGCTAAGAGTGAGGGTGTGGAAGATGACCTGAAAGTAAAGCAAAGAAGGGAACCTGCAAGTATGGGAGAAAAAATGGACCAAGGCAAATACTGTATTTTTTAAATGGGACCTATAGAAAAAAAAAAAGATATAAAGAATAAGCACTACAAAGAAGGATCAAATATGATTCAAGAGTTTCAGTAATGGTTTGGCATGGACTCACCACTCCTTTGTCCTTATTCTTAGGACATAAAGAATTTCCCATCCTGAAACTTCCTATAGTTGCTAGAATGCATCAGTGCTAAATTTGCCTTCCTAGAAATTATTTCACATGTATATATGGATACCATTTTGGTGGAATATAATATAATCTTATCAATAGGCAGTCAATATTTGTTACATGGTTAAAATCTGTTGGTAACCACAAATGCCTGGCAAGGATTTCTTAACATGTATTTTTAAGTGTAATAAATGGATAAGTGTATTATGTATGACAGTTTGTTTATATTATGAATATTGGTATAAAGACACTAAAATCTAAGCAAGCAGTCAGATCTGATTTTTTAATTCAAAAGAAGCAAAGAGTAATTTTTTATTTGAATTAATACATGATTAACTTTTAGTTGTGTTTTATTTTATTTAAGAAATTGCTTTTTGTGTATTTCTTTTTTGAATGGCAAAGGAGAGAAAGGACTGGATAGAAAAGTCTCACATTTTGCATGGTGTGATGATCATGTTAAGTTCCTCAAAGTGATAGGAACCATAGGAAGGACACAAAAATAATCACCCACACAGAAACATACACATGTGCACACACACAATGTGTTTTGCATGCTTTCTCTGTGTACACAGCAAACTGTATACACCTTTCCTATATGCTATGTTAATGCTTTATGACAGTAATGACACAAAAATTTCTCAAGATATTAGAAGGAAATATCCTAGCAAGGCAACTATATAATTTCATCTCTTTTAGTGAATAGTTTCCATTCCTAATGGAAGCAAAAATGATGGACTATAGTGAAGGTTATCTTCCGCATCAAATGATGAAGAAATAGTTGACTCCTAGAACTCAATGAAAGAGTTTGAATATGTAACAATTATTATAATTTCAAATGCATTATTGCAATGTAAAAATTAAAATCTTTGGCTCTAGAGGGTGTCTGTTCAGCTCAGACTGCTATATCAAAATATCATAGACTAAGCGGCTTAAGCAGCAGACATTTATTGCTCACAGTTCTGAAGACTGGGGAGTCCTAGATCAAGGTACCTGGCTTGCTGACAGCCACCTTCTCGCTGTGTCCTCACATGAAGAGGAAGCTCTGATTTCTTTTCTTTTAAGAGCGCTAATCTTATCATGGGACTCCATCTCATAAACTCATCCAACCTAATTCCCTCCCAAACGCTACAACTCCTAATACCATCACCTGAGGGTTAGGGCTTCTACGTATGATTTTTGAGGGAAAGGAACATTTAGTCTGTAATAGGGTATATTTATTTGGTACTTGGAGCTGACCCAAGTATAAAATAATGGATATACATATATTACTTCCCTTGAGTTTCTCAACTACCTTGCAAATACCTTTGTGAGTACTCATATACCTCACTGTGCTAGGGGAAAAATAGGAATTTCTTACAATTTAAGAAATTTGGATTGTAAATGAAAGTAATCTGTTTAGAGACAGTGTAATGTCTCTAGCATATGTATTACTTCTCTCAAAAATGCATACAAGAAAAAGTTTTCACTTCATAGTAGTGATATTTTTATTTATCTTTTAGCTATTGAAATAGTCAAATGCATTTGTTTATGCAATTGAGAAAGTAAAAAAAAAACTGCTATAAGAAAAAAGTTTCCATTTAAATTATTGTTTAAACTTGCAGATTGTGTATTTGTATGAATAATTTTATCTCTTATTTCCAAGTACTTTTATTGGCTGGCTGAGTATAAAGAATCAAATATACTTTTTCAAAGACAACATGTCTATGGTGTTTTTATGTTAAGGTTTATAGTATGTCATTTAAAAGTAATTCAGGATTTTTTTTTTCTTTATAAATGTTGTATTTTTGTTAGTGTAAATTTAGTGTCTTTGATGTTTTTATTGTTCTCTTCTGGGAGTTGGTGATATTTCAGTGTGCAATTTGTCATTTTAATATGCTGCATCAATCCAAAATGTATTCAACAACTCTTTTTCTCTCTAAAAGGAAACCTGTCCTAAATTTTCTTTTAAGGCTGTTAATTCAACTCTATTTGAGTTACACCACATGAAAGAAAAGGGAAGACTGAGGGAGAGAGAGAGAGAAATAGAGTGAGTAGGTGACTTAACGATCAGAGTGGAAGCACATAGGGAAAATTTAAGAAGGAATGTGAATTCCCTTACTGGAATTTCCACTCCCAAATATTGCTTCTTACTAATTAGTCCACAATGTGTTTCCATTACAAGTAACTGCTAATGTTATTATCTGGCGCCTTGCCGGTATGCTCGGTACTCCCCGAGCTTTACATGACTTGACTTACTCCTTTCAATCCCGTATGTAGTAGGTCCATGTGCTATTGGAAGTAGGTGGGACGTGCACCCCACTTGGTGGGTGAAGCAGTGGAGCCTTTGAAGAAGTAGCTGCTACCTCTGGGCTTCCCAAGTTGAGAGACCTTGTTTTTATAGACAACATCATCCTGCGTAACTGATTTATGTGGTATAGTTAGAGAAACTGTTAACTCCATTGGTTGATTTACCTTCCTTGCCATTTGAAATTCTTTCTTCCTGCTTTCTAGTGGAGCTGTCTGCCTACTGTCAAGGGAATGTCCAAAGGCCAGGAGAAGTATTTTTTTCTGCTTTGGGATTTTCCATCTTCCTTCCCTGATCAATCCCTCCTCATTCTTCTTCCTTTTTTTTTCAAAAGCAATATTATTTATTTACTACTTAATATGCCAAATGTTTACTAAGGACCTATTTCAGTCCAGTCACACAAAGAACTTATAAGCATATTTACAGAACTATAATATCATACTTTATTTATATCTCCATTTTATCACAAAATTGTAGGTTATCTATTCGGAAAATGTAAAATATCAAAATGTAACACTGGGATACCTCTGTTTTCTTCTCCTACTCCTCAGACCCTTGTACTAGCTTCCTTGGTTGGTTCCCTCTTCTAGCGATCTCAAACTCTTGATTCTAACTCTCTTTCTACCCATCTTCTCTGGGAGATCTCATTTTCCCCCATTGCATCCACCTCACCCACTCTAATTATGCTAAATCTGTATCCAGACGTTTATCCTGAGTTCCAGTCTTAACTTTTCTGATGATCTTGGCTTTATTAATTGTCGTATTCAAAGCTGAATATATCCACCCTCATCTTCTTCCCAAACCAAAACTTCCTCCGTGATTCTCAGTTGATGTTGCCATCACTCCCCTGGTCTTCCAGGACAGAAACCTTGAAGTCACTTTGATTTTGGTGCAATTTTATAAAGTATTGATGGCTTTACCTCTTCTGAATAATCTACAGGAAATATCAACTGTCTGCCTGTCATTCAGGGCTCTCTAAATAGATGCCTAAAATATATCGATGTTCAGTACACATTGGATGATGTATTCATTGATAGGCTGGACATCTCTTCATTTAGAAGTTCATAGGTAAATCATTAGGACAAAGCTTTCTCTCCCCTATGTACCCCATTCCCAAAAGTGTAGACCGAGGTCAAAGAACAAATTTCATATATGCCTTAAGTGTTTTATATATAAAAAGTGAAATAAGACTGCCTATTTACTTAGTTTGTGATTATTTAGTCCAGCTGTGTCCTTGTATTTACTAGATTGCCTCAGAAGTTAAAAATTCTGCAGTAGTTGGTTATCAAGTAAGCTTATTTAAAAAAAAATTGTCTCCTAGTATCTAGGGTGTAAAGATAGAAGGAGCCTGTTATAATTTTCACAACTAGCGTTTGGTGAGTGCTGTTTTTACGAGTGTGACCCATCTGGGCTGGCACTGTTTCCACAGTGGTGGTGATGGCATTTCATTGGATGCAGCTTTATCCTCTCTCCCTGACCTCCCCACAACCAGCTACACAAATTGGCAGTTAGAAAATGTGATGCTCAATAAGCGGATTTAAGCTGACACTTCAGAAATTGAAATCAGAGCCCTGCCACCTTTAGAATCCGTCAAATCTACTAAGAACGTGACCAGGCCTGGATCCATATATGCATTTTTTAAATGAACATTACTGGATGTGGTGTATGTTAAGTACTCTGCAAGGATGACTATTTCTCCAACTCAAAATTTGGAGTGTATTTGACATAGAATATATATATACACTCTCCCCAAAAGAGTCAGATTTAACCACTATGAATATCTCCTATATTAGATACTTCGGGTTGTAGAGCAAATATAAAACATCAGCCTAGGAAGAAATGGGGAGGCAACATTCCCCGTGAAAAAACGTTGACAACATGGTGTTGTCTGCATCTTCCCTGTTCCAGAGTGGCACCAAGCCTGGCAGAGAGGGAAGTGGCAGCTTCATCAGCGTCACTCCCATTTCATTAACTGCTCAATAGGATGGGAACATACCGCCCTCTGAATGTGAAGCTGTGGGTTCATCCTTTCCTCTTACTTAGCACAGGAGGGGAAGGATGCAGGAAGAAGTAGCTCACATAAGATGTTTGCTGGGGCAGCTACAAGGTACAAAAGAATGACTTCTGGATTTTAGACAAAAAGGGTGAGTTTTCCAGCTCCACATACATACCTACATCACAGATTTGTATGGCTAAATATGTAGAGTGGCTACTATACATAAAATATGTAGAGTGGCTACTATACATACATAAAATGGCTAAATATGCAGGCACATGCTGACTCCAGCCCTCCGGGGCAGGTTAGAATGCCACATAGATACATTCAGTGCGTTATGATGCCTTCAGTTAATAGGTAACAGCTGCTAGGTAATTAAACGTGCCTATTTCCAAATCAGATATAAAATTACAAAAGGTGGCAAATTAATTGCATTTAAATTCTGAAGGATTCTATATGAAGTGAATGCATGGCTTAATATTTCATGAACACAAATTCTTATTTCTGAGAAGTATTAATTATTTTGATTGTCTGCTATATAGTCACAACTTTCATAGGTGTTGTGAGAATAATTGAATAAAGAGGAAAAAATATACTTTATAATCATTTATAACCTAGATGGAAAGATGCACCATTCATTAACAGGGGGTTGCTGCGAGCATTCATTGGGGTGAGGTAGGATGACATGAATCTGAAACGGTGCTCTCTTCAACATTTTATGAGTTTGGTAGGAAGAGAGAAAGGGACTCTTTGGCTGTAATCCATAGCGGGAGGGCAGCGCTGGAGCCAGAGGAAAGCAGATGTCTGATACAAGAGCATCATGACAGAAGCAGCATTACTTAGGTTTGGCATCAAGGATCTAACTCTGGAGTTCAGTCTAGGGGTTGATCTGTACTCTGATACTTAAGAGCTTTCTGTCCCCAGCCAGGGCGCTTTCTGCACCTCACCTTTCTGCAAATAAGATTACGAGGTGTACCTCTCCTGTAAGTGGTCGCGAAGACTAGTTGGTTAGATAATACATGCAAATACCTGCCAGTGGAATCTGCCATGTATTGCCACATGCATAATAAATGTTAGCTACTATTATGATTTGAATTAAGAGATACTATCGGAGTAGCAAAGTGGCTAAATGATGACACTGGTATGTGATTCAATGATTGTCACCGTGAGTGTAAATTATAGGAATAACAGCATAGCTTTAGGAATGTTTGAGGCAATCATATTTTAAATTATAATGAAATGGAAAAAGGTTGAAGATAGACACATAAGCTAAGGACACTGATGTAAACAAGATAATGAGAAACAGGAATTTGATAGCACCTTTGAAAATGTATTAAAAGGGAAAAATTACATTATTAAGGAGCACTGAGCAATATTTTTATTCATTGCTTTCTGCTAATGTCTGATTATATGTACGTATGTGTGTGTGCCAGCCATCTCTCTGAAAACTTTATATGTATTTTCTCATTCAATCTGAAAATAATCCTGTATTGGGTTAAACATTTATGTCTACTGAGAACCTATATGATGTTATTTGGAAATGGAGCATTTGCAGATGTAATCAAGTTCAGATAAGTCATCAGGATCAGGGTGGGTCCTCGTCCAGGTACTGGTGTCCATTGAAAAGAAGGGAAGAGTGTGGGTACACACAGAGGGAGGGCAGCATGAGAATATGGACCAAAGCCACGTGGAGTGAGTGGCACTGCTGCAAATCACGGGACAAACCTTCTCAGCAGCCCCAGAAGACAAAGGAGAGGCGTGCTGGGTTTTTCTGGTAGTCCCAGGGTCAGCAGTTCCCAGAATGTGAAACGTACTTGCTTTCTGCTGTGTCTACTGTGTCTTTGCTCCAGAGATTTCCCAACCCGCCAGGAGCACCCTTCCTCTATTCCTTGCAGATGTACCTCTCCTCTCCCCCGTGGAGCCCTCCCCGACATCCTCGGGTGAAACACACAAAGCCGTTGCCCTGCAGCATTGCCAACATGAATTCCTTGAAGTGTAATCTCTTGTTTGCAAGCCCGTATCTCTCACTAAAATGTGTGTTATGCAAAGGAGAGGATCAGGATTCCTTCATCGTTCATTCATTCATTCATGCATGCAGTAAATGTTTATTGTATCCTTGTCATTTTCCATGTACTGTTCTAAGTGCTGGGGATGTGCAGAAGGGGGAGGGGATTCAGGGAAGAAAGAGAAGCTTGAGCAAAGACACAGTGAGAAATAAAGTTCTTCCTGCCCTAATGAACTTCATAATATTTCTATCTCTATTCCTAGCACAGAGACTGTGTATGAATCAGAGTTCTCCAGAGAATTAGAACCAATAAGGTGCACATGGATGTGTGTGTATATACATATATATATAATATATATGCATATATAGGTCTATATACAGTATATACACATATATTCAGGGATGTATATAGATTCATACATATATATGTACCCATGTATATATGATATATATGTATATATACTTACATATACCTGTGTGTATTTATACATGCACATATATATTTATTTTAACCCAGTATTTTTGTATATTTTAGGGAAGGGGGAATGAAGGAATGAGTAATGGGTTCCGGTCTTTATAATTACAAAATCTTCTCCTGATTTTGTAGTGTCACTTCCTCTGTGTCACTTTCTCGCTCCATACGATGTTATTTCTTAGAGCCGCTTCCTTCTCCTAAGCTGGATGTCTAATAAGGATTAATGGCAAAACATGAAATCTGTCATTTCTGTCTCTTCACTGTCAAGTTTTGATTAAATTGAAGCTGAAAAAAAGCAAACATTTTAGTTAGCTGAATGAATGCTACAGCTCAGGTCTCCGATCCATCAAGTTTTAGACAGCATTGCCATCGTTGGTATAAACCTAGAGTTTTCTGATTTATTGTGCTATGAGAAAGAAGAAGAAATGACTGGTAATTTTCCTAGGAAAAAGGCACAATCTGTCAGCAGCTCGGACTGCTGCTTAGTGTACAAGTGCAGCTGGAAAACAATCTGTAGATGCTCGCTGCCTCTGACAGTGCCACCATAGTACACACAGAAGTCAAATGTTCTACAGGGAAGATGTAGATGTGCCATTTATAAGATCAGAGAAATCGCTTACTGAGTGCAAGAATGAACAGAACAGAATATGTTATCTGGGTTTTTTCTGAGCCTTTTCAATACACAGAGAATTTCTAAAACTGGACATGCATAAACACTGCTTCACAAAGCAGCATTTGCAAACAGTGTCAAACTACTCTGCTGGAGCCAATGCCTTTGCCCTTCTCAAGATCATTACTCTTTCAGCCTTTCATGATCCACAGAACAGGATCATATCCATAGAAGGTGAAAAGAATTTTAATGTCTCCCAAAGTAAAAAGGAAAGAAAACCAAACCACCTCCCCTTCATTTCAGTTTCCTTCATAACCAACACGCCTCAGAAGGTGTCTGTTCTCGTGAGTTGGACCTTCTCTCTTCCATTGTCTCTTGAAAACACCACTACCAGGCTTTGCCCCAATGATTCCACCAAACCTGCCTGTAGCAATGATCTCCCTGTTGCCAGGCTCAGAGGGTACATTTTTAGTCCTTGTCAAATTCATCTACAAGCATCATTGGCATCCATTATTTCTTCCTTTTCCACTGACTTCTTTCACTCTGTTTTCTTCAGTTGACTTTCTCTCCTTGGTTTTTCATCTGCTTCATTGGTCCTTCCTTCTCAGTCTCCCATGCAGGTTACTCTTTGCCTCTGCAAATTCCAGAGATGGTAGCTGTATTGGTTTGCTAGGGCTGATGTAACAAAATACCACGGGCCCAGTGGCTTGAACAATAGCTCTCAAAGGGCTGCAGGCTGGGAAGTTCAAGGTCGAGGGTCTGGCAAGTTTGATGTCTGGTGAGGGTCTGCTTTCTGGTTCATCGATGGCAGCTTCTCACTAGGTACTCACAGGATGGAAAGGGCAAGGGAGCATTCTGTGGTCTCTCTTATAAAAACACAAATCCCACTGATGAGGTCTTTACCCCCACCAGGTAATCACCTCCCAGAGGCCCCACCTCCTAGTACCATCACACTGGGAATTGGCTTCAACATAAGAATTTTTTCCTTAAATACTTCTAGCCTGCTCCTGCCTTGGAGGTCTGTGTACTTGCTGGCCCAGATTCTGCATGGATCGCTGTTTGCATTTGTCAGCTCTCCACTCAAATGTTGCCTAATCAGTGGTGCTTGTACTACTGACCTACATCAACCCAACCCTCTCACTCTGTCCACTCACCTGCTTCCTTCTTTTTCATTGCACTTACCACCTTGCAGCAAATTCTTTATTTCCTTGATGTTTTATTGTCTATCTCCTCCCAGTAGACTGTAGGTTTACATGAGTAAGAGATTTCTTTGCTTAGTTTAGTAGTTCCCTGGCTTCTAGAACAATGACTTGCACAAAGTAGGTGATCAATAATATTTGCTTAGTGAGCAAATAAGTAAAGGGAGCCTCTTCCTAAGCATCTTTTACATATTCGAGGACCCTCAGTCCCCACCATCATGACCTGGTTGTGGCCACTATAATTTTGCCTCTGGTTTATTGCAACTGTCCCTAAACTGATCACATTATCGTCAGTCTTGTCCTCCCTTAGATCCATTCTTCTCTCTCTAATGAAAATAATCCTGAATGTATTGTTCTTGCTTCTGCAAAAAAAAAAAAAAAAAAAAAAAAAAAATCTTGTAATAATACTTAAGTTTCCAAACTTCTTTTCAAGAGAGTACTCCTTGTGGATCTTTAATCATTCCAGAGTGATTGTTGACATAACCAGCCTTCACCCTTCCCATTTTACACCCAGCCCACCTCTCACACCAGCATTTCCCATTGTATGTAGGCTCATTCAGCTCCTCAAGCCTTTTGTGCCATCCCCTATCTAGAACTTCGTATGTTCTAGTCCCAATCCTTTCAGCTCTTTCTGTGTGGATAACCCCCATTCATCACTTACATTCCAGTTTCTGTCTGAGCTCTGAACCTAGAGCACTTCTTCAGAGAAGGCTCTGCTGCCTCCCAGGTTGGTCCCACAGTGCCTGGAGCTGCTCCAACCCCAGCAGATGTCACAGAGTGTATCAGGGCATTGAACATTTGCCTCACTGGGTCCAGAACTCACAGCGGGCTCCACGAGAGCAGGGCCTGGCTCTCATCCGACGGGCTGGATCCTAGTGCCTGGCGAAGTGTAATTGCTCACATATTACAGATGTTTCAGTCACTGTCCATGTTATTTTTTGCATATTTGTTTTGCAAATTAACATAAGATGTCCATTTCTAGATAGCTAGCAACTGTTTGTACAATGCAAAAAAATCAATGAGTTTTTTCCATTCATCTTATTGAATATTAGATTGCCAGCTGTCTAGTCTATTATTTGCCCACATATGGTGTCCGGATTAACTTCTCCAAAACTCTGTAATACGGGCTTTGCATAGAGTTTGACACATTTTAAAAATCATTCACATAGAGAGAGAAGCAAAATTATCTCTATGAGCACAATCAAGAATACCACTTTTTAAAACACCTTGAGGCACTTTTTAATCCATAGCTTATGTTTCTAGTTATTTACATGTGTGGAGAAACTGGTCTTACTACTATGCCATAGGACAAGGAGGCATAATGTTGGTAAGAATCCAAATTTCTTCTTTACATATCTCCTCTCACAATTGTGGACTCCCAGTGGATCCAGCCTACAGATGGGGAGCTGAGGGAGTGCATGGGAGAGGTTCAGGGCTTTATTAGGGCCCCAGATTTCATGCATGAACAATGGTGTTGTAGCATATATTTTGCATTTGTGCAATGACTTCTTAAACATATATAGTGATTTTGTTAAAATCTCAATGGCTATTCACAAATTCTTGCCAATATGATTTTTGAGTCAAACATGTCAAATGTCCTTCTCATGGTCTTGGTCTCTTTCATGGGATCATATCCAAATTTGATTTTTCCAGAGTCCAGTCACTGCTCTAAATTTTCTGCTTGCATTTTTAATCAAAAACCATGCAGCCCTGTAAAACCATTTATGTCTAACGTGGATGTGTTTTTCCACACACCCACTCTTCCTTCCTCACCAAAATATGCTTCTCTTTGCCACATGTGTGTGTGTCAATAATATGGCCATTTTTTTTTTCTAGAAACTTCAGTCTGAAATCTAACAGTTATATTTGATATTTTCTGTATAAACTGACCACGGCTCTTTCACATCTCCCTTCCAGCCTCCACTAAGGAGTTTCAGTAAAAGGCTTTGCCCTTCACCCTGCATGTGACTTGGTGCCTAAAGTGATGCTTGCAACTCTTACATTGCCCTTCTCTATCGCCTACTCTTCACTTCCAACGTTGTTTCAGCTCTCATTCATTCATTCATTCGTTTGCCAAATATGTCTTCTGTGGCATATATGTGCCCAGAATTGTGTTCTATGTGGGAGGTTGTACTGAGCCAAGGCAGGTGAGTTTCTTGATTCTTGGAGCTTATGGTCCAGAATAAATACCAGTCCCATTGGTCTTGTTTTTCTCATCTTCCTTGTCTTTCTTTTTTTTCATCAAGAAAGTGAACATGTGCTCCTTGTTATTACTCTGCTAGCAGTGCTGTTCCACAGCTACAGGGGGTAAATAAAGAGAGAGAGAGCCAGAGTTTTATTTCTCTCCTAAGAGATTTCTAAAGCCATCCATGTTTCTCTTTTACGTTTCTCTCTAAGTCTTGAATGGAATGGTAGAAACGTAGTTAGGCATTTGACTTCAGAGACTCCTTATCCTTATAACTACATTGCTATTCATGGTCCTCCGCAATCTTATTATTCCAATATGACTTTCTGTTTCTCTGTTTTGCACTCCATAAACAATGGTGCCCTGAGACTGTTCCCAGGACAGCGGCATCCTCCTCATCTGAGAACTTGTTAGAAATGTAAAATGATCAGGCCCCATCACAGACCTGCTAAATCAGAAACTGGAGGGTGGGACCAGGAATCTGTCTCAGTAACCCCCACCATGCTCAAATTTGAGTTAGATTCTAGTGGTTTTCAACTTGATATATTTGCCAAATGACTCTTGGATACCACTGAAATTATCTGTTCAGGGGATAGACATGCTAAACATGGTGCAGTCTACGGCACAGTGCTAAACAAAAAATGCCTGTCCCATTCCAGATGCCTCAATCATCTCTGTTGAGAAACATGATGAATCTGATCGAACAGGGACCCTGCCATTCCTTGAATACAGTGGTTGATTTCCTGCCTATTGTGAGCAGTGCAAGGTCAGAGATAACGAGAGGCCCAGGTTTGTGTCTTTCCACAATGTCAGGCTTTTATTGATGTTATTTCAATCACGGGCTGCATGGAATTCCCAAAGAGACAATTCTCGGTGGTGCTTCCCATTCCCTCATAGTCAGAGCCCTGGGCACACAGGCTCAAGCCACTCCACACATCAATCAAGATTGCAAACCGGCCGGGCGCGGTGGCTCAAGCCTGTAATCCCAGCACTTTGGGAGGCCGAGACGGGCGGATCACGAGGTCAGGAGATCGAGACCATCCTGGCTAACACGGTGAAACCCCGTCTCTACTAAAAAATACAAAAAACTAGCCGGGCGACGTGGCGGGCGCCTGTAGTCCCAGCTGCTTGGGAGGCTGAGGCAGGAGAATGGTGTAAACCCGGGAGGCGGAGCTTGCAGTGAGCTGAGACCCGGCCACTGCACTCAAGCCTGGGCGGCAGAGCGAGACTCCATCTCAAAAAAAAAAAAAAAAAAAAAAAATTGCAAACCATATGTACTAGTATATTTAATCAATAGATAAATGCTATAGATTAAATATTCCAAAACAAACAAAGTGACTTTTAACATCAAGGGGAAGGAAAAAGGGTTAAGGAACCAGTCCAGGGAGAATGATGTAGACAAAAAGAAGATCCTGGTCTGGCCTGGGCAGACCATGAGTTGTGCATGGAAGAGTCAAGTGATGTGGACAGAGCCTTCAGTGGTATATTCCAGGTGCTTATCCCAAGCGACAGTAAAAGAGTGTCTGTTAAGAGGCCATTTCAAGCTGCTGATGTCTTGCTCTTTTTATGGGCGAGAGTCCTCTGATTAAGACTGATAGTGGAAGAATGTGCTTGGTCATGTCTTTATCTGGCTGAATGCAGTCTTTATTGATCAGGCAAAATATCTGGTCCCTGCTGGCAAGGTGCCTTATGAAATGTAATATAGAGTCTTTTTCTAACATGGAGCCACTTACATCAAGGGTGCTGTATAAATGGCCTCGTGTGTTTCCTCTTTCTGGTTCTCATCCTTACCCCCATCTCAAAATATCTAAATTCTATTCATCTTAATACCTGAATTAAATAGTATCTCCTTCAGAAATCTCTCCTGGATTCCTCGGCTGAGTTATATTTCTCTTCTGTATGCCCACAGGCATTTTATCTGTGGATCTATAATTCGCTTATTTATACAATTATGATTCAATTCTCGACATAAGTGCCTTATCCATCCCTCTCGAAGCAACTCAGATGTGAGATTATGTCCTCAATCATTTACAATCCCAAGCAGAGTTGCTGGCTTGTGATAGGTTCACAGGAGAAGCTTCCCTTTCCTTCCTTCCTCCTGTTCTATAGTAGCCTTTGACTACAGGCAGTAAGAATTACTGATTAATTTAGCAATTGGCCAAAAAAAAAAAAGAAAAAAATACCCAAACCTTATAGTCCATGACCTAACTCTCGTGGGAAGCATTTACAAGCAGGAAATCTGTGTCTGATAAACGAGCCGCTTTATGCAGAATTGGCGTATGATCTAAGAAGCTGTAACTGGGCTAACTACTGCTGCGTGATTGTAGAAGTCATTT
Organism: Trachypithecus francoisi; assembly: GCF_009764315.1. Lineage (NCBI taxonomy): Eukaryota > Metazoa > Chordata > Mammalia > Primates > Cercopithecidae > Trachypithecus > Trachypithecus francoisi. The sequence continues at coordinate 6,593,842 of NW_022681463.1, read as the reverse complement.
TTGAATACCCTGGGGCAACACAGATATGACAACTGCCTCTGTTTCCTTCTCAATTAAAAATTATTCTATAAAGAAACAGAATTACCTTCTTGTTCAAATAAAATAAACATCACAAGCACAATTTTACATCCCATTTGAATCGCAGAAAGATAAGGTTTAGTGTTAAGCCTGAGGATCCGGGGCCCTGGTGTATGTCCCCTGAACTTCTTTTTTGAGTAGGACAGAAGATAGGAAGAAACATGCTTTATGCCTCTGATGATTCTGGAGAAGTGAGATGTGTTGCTTTTTTTTTTTTTTTTTTTTTTTTTTTTTTTTAAGAAACAGAGTCTCTGTCACCAGGCTGGAATGCAGTAGTGGGGTGATCTCGCCTCACTGCAACCTCCGCCTCCCGGGTGCAAGCGATTATCCTGCCTCAGCCTCCCAAGTAGCTGGGGTTACAGACGTGAGCCACCACGCCTGGCTAATTTTTGTATTTTTAGTAGAGACGGGGTTTCACCATGTTGGTCAAGATGGCCTCGATCTCCGGACCTCATGATCTGCCCGCCTCAGCCTCCCAAAGTGCTGGGATTACAGGTGTCAGCCACCACACCTGGTCAGATGTGTGGCCTTATATGCCACAGGAGGGGTGTGCAGGGTGTATTCCAAGCAGGGACAGCCCCTAGGGCATTCTCTTCTCTTTTCACCGTAGGAGATTGTTTCAAGCATGAAAGGCGTGTTTTGGCTTGTGTCTCTTTTTAGCAAGCCTGGGTTAGTTTGGATCCACTGAGAAGTGAACACCAAGAAGAGGTTAGATATGCAAGAGATTTGTGAGGCGAACAGCAGCAAGAGGAAAGGGGTTATGTGCTATTGTGATAGAGTAAGATATGTATCTCTTACTGTGTGTGTATACGTATATCTATGTCTATTTGTGAATCTGTGGATCTGTGTATATATTTGATCTCTGCCCTTAGTTTCTGACACAGAGTTCCTATCTGATGCAGAGCTCCTAATCCCTTGGGACTTCCTGGGTGACAGGGACATGTTTTGTTCTAATGAGGCAGTCCCTGATGGCTCCTGGCTGGGGACCGGTCACCTAGCCATGATTAGGAGCTTGGAATTCTCAACCCCAACCCCTAACCTTTGGAAGAGGAAGAAAAGTTGGATGTTGAGTTAATAAGTGATCATGCTTACATAATGAAGACTCCATAAAAACCTCTGAACTATGGGGTTTAGAGAGTTCCCAGATTACTGAACACACGGGTGTGCTGTGAGGGTTGCCTGGTGAGCTTGGAAGCTCCACACCTGGCCCCAGACCCACCTTATGTGCCCCTTTGCCGGCCGTTCATCACTCTGTGTTTTATTACCCTTTACAATAAATGGTAAACACAAGTCAAGTGTTTCCCTGAGTTTTGGGAGTTGTCCTAGCAAATTATTGAACCCAAGAAGAGGGTCATGGGAACCCCAATTTTATTTATTTTTTATTTTTTTTTTATTTTTTTGAGACAGAGTGTCACTCTGTTGTCAGGCTGGAGTGCAATGGCGTGATCTCGGCTCACTGCAAGCTCTGCCTTCCGGGTTCAAGTGATTCTCCTGCCTCAGCCTCCAGAGTAGCGGGGACTACAGGTGCACACCACCACGCCCAGCTAATTTTTGTATTTTTAGTAGAGATGGGGTTTCACCATGTTGGCCAGGATTGTCTGCATCTCTTGACCTCGTGATCTGCCTACCTCGGCCTCCCAAAGTGCTAAGATTACAGGCCTGAGCGATCGCACCCGGCCGGGAGCCCCAATTTGTAGCTGATTGGTCAGAAGTACAGGACACAACCTGGGACTCTGAACTGGCGTCTGAAACGGGAAGAGTTTTGTGAGACTGAGCCCTTACCTGTGTGAAATTGAATGGAATTGCTGGTGTCCACTGGATGATTGCTTGGTGTGTTGAAAACCCCTACTCATGTGATCACAGAAGTGTTTGTGTTGAGTGTTTAGGGTGTAGTAGAAGGAAAACCAGTTGTTTGTTCTTGTTATACAAGGAAGGTCCCAGATGAGGCTGAGAGGGCGTTCAAATGCCCCATCCTGGTGTGATCCTCGCTGACAATCTATATGGCTGCCCAGACTGCTATCACAAAATACCATAGCCTGGGCCGCTTACACGACAGTCATTTATTTTCTAACAGTTCTGAAGGCAAGAAATCCAAGATCTAGGTGCCATGTCAGGAAGTTTGTTTTCTTCTGAGACCCTTGTCCTTGGTTTGCAGGCAGCGGTCTTCTCACCTTGTCTTCACTTGTTCATCCTCCGTCCTTGTGTGTCTGTGTCCTAACCTTATTTGTGAGGGCACCAGGTACATTGATTGGATTAGTGCCCACCCTAATACCTCAGTGAATCTTCATGAACCTCCTTAAAGACCTTCTCTTTGAATATGGTCGCATTCTGAAGTTGCTTCAATGTAGGAATTTTGGGAGACCCAGGACACCCATAGACCCGGGGAAGGAGAGAAGAAAGCAGCGGATCTGGTAGGAAATGTTTCAGGATGTAGCAGAGCTCTAAGAAATCTCCAGTAGGCTGAGAGGTAGTTCTCACCCAAGCAAAGTTGGCTGTGGGAGGATCCCACATCTTGCAGGAGTGGAGCCGCCTTGATGAGCATCCCTGTTATACTCAGTTGAATGGGCTGGGAGCACCTGGTGATGGGTGGCCAATGTGTGACTCGCACAGCAGCTGGGGCCTGGGCCACTCACACTTTTTGCTACAGGAGATTTAAGTAGGCCTTTCCATGGGCAATGCAATCCTTTTTGTCATAGTTTAAAAATACTTTAAAGATATCACAGGTATTAAAATATCTAAGTATTTTAAAGATAAAGGCCTGTAATATTTACACTGAGAACTGAGATCCAGGTAGAAATATAAGGGCAGGAAGTGCAATCGGCACATCCAGTGAAGGAAGCTGCGATGACACCAGGCCAGAACAGGGTCAGGGGCCCAGCCAGGGGCTACGGAGGTGATCACACGTCAGCTCTGAATACTCTGATTCAGAGTCACAAAGAAGAGACGGCCGTGATCGTTCCTAAAACTAGTTGAGGGCTTAAACCAGAGGACCAAATGTCTGAACCAAAATAATTCTCTAAATTTTTTATTTTTGGCCGGGCGCGGTGGCTCAAGCCTGTAATCCCAGCACTTTGGGAGGCCGAGACGGGCGGATCACGAGGTCAGGAGATCGAGACCATCCTGGCTAACACAGTGAAACCCCGTCTCTACTAAAAATACAAAAACTAGCCGGGCGAGGTGGCGGGCGCCTGTAGTCCCAGCTACTCGGGAGGCTGAGGCAGGAGAATGGCGTAAACCCGGGAGGCGGAGCTTGCAGTGAGCTGAGATCCGGCCACTGCACTCCAGTCCGGGCGACAGAGCGAGACTCCGCCTCAAAAAAAAAAAAAAAAAAAAAAAAATTTTTTATTTTTACTCATAGGAAGTCCCAACTCCCTGAAATGTTATGAAATTGGTGCTGGAAATCATGATAAAGAGATAAGGGAACAATTTTCCTGTTCGATCTGGATGTTCAGCGGCCTGACGACAATGCGGCAGAGTGGGGAGGGGGTGGCGTGTAACTGAGGAGGGAGATGCTTCCTGGAAAGTAGTTTATTTACTCTGAAGGCAGTGGAAGGCATGGGTCATGGGTGGTACAGCCAACAGCAGCAGCCCAGGCTTGACAGGGTCCTGGAACAATGGCTGCTTACCCCATCAGTCCCCTAGGATTCCACCATGGTCAAGAATAATTATCAAGTTCATATGGTTCTGCTTTGGTTTGGCTGCCTATTCTAAAATGTAAAAGGGAGCCACATAACTTGGCATTTTTTTCAGATAACAAGGATTCACATATAATGACTGATTCCACACAATGGAAGAAGATTATGCAGTTATTAAATATGGATTTATGTTAAGCATAAATATATGCATAGCAAAGTATAATTACAATATAAATCTCACTTCTCTGTAGATTAGTAGACTAATTGCAGTGCAGTGTCTTCTCCCCAGGGGTTTGATAAATAACATTGGCAGAAATGGTATGGATAAGCCCCTGTTCTGGCCTTGTGATTTTCAGTATCCTACATAATTATAATCACACAGTCTCTCCTGTGTGTTCCAGGCTGATGTTTTCTTCACATGAAACCAGACCAGGCTTGCCACTTCTCCCTCCAGAGCTGATCTACCAACTGCAGAAAAATCACAGCCGCTCACAGTTGCACAAATTCTTTACTTTAAGGTTCAAAATTCCTTCAGCTTCCTGGGTTCTTGATCTGCATTCGTTTTAAACCACTCCTTTCTGGGCTATATACATTTTCTAAGTCTGTAGCTGGAAGAAGTGGAAAACACATTGAGTGTAGAAGGAAAATCTAAAAAGAACTTGATGTATCTGAACAATGCACTTAACCCACAATAGAAAAATGAACAAGGGCAAATGTAAATTCCAAACTACTGATTACTTAAATAATTTATAAAGTGTGATTTTTTGGCAATAGTGTAATATGAGTGCTACCCTTTCCTAATAAATAAAGTCAAAGTTTGCATTGGTAGCAATACATTATCTAAAACAAGGAGGGCAGAAGGACAGGGATAATAAAATGTAATTTGAGAGCCTTGATGCATCTAGCTCTAGAAAGGAGATTCTAGGAAAAAGGACATTTGGACTGTTAGAAAGATGAGGAACCTAAAACCATATTATGTGAGGAAGAGGCAGAGTGACTGTGGGTTTTTCACTCAAAGAAGAGAAAAGCTCAAAGCAAAATAGCTTTGAGTATCTGAAGCATTTGCCATGTAGAGTTTACTCTTATAGCTTATTCTTCTTATTGTGACTTATGTTTGTTCAGTATTGGAGCTGGGTAAAGGAAGGCCCTTGTAATTCTTTCTCTTGTAAAAAAAAAAAAAAAAAAAGGAAATTATAAGACCCTAATTACAAGGACCCTAATTACAAAGGCCTTGTAATTCTTTTCCCTTGTGAAAAATTACAAGAGAAACAGAATGTAGCTCCATGCAAGGAAGCAGATTTACACATAGAGAACAGGATGCCCTAGGAGGTCATGAACAAGTTGGAAATGTTAACTAAACTTTCTAAACTTTCTCATCGGTAGGAATAGTACTGACATGACAGATCATATGAATATGAATTTGAGGCTTTATAACTAGAAGTTACAATTCTCAGTATTATTTTATAATTTTGTACATAACTGAATTAGTTCATCTTTAAATTTTCACCCACTATTATCACCGTCCTATTCTCCACATTCTTTATACTCAAATGATTACATGCTCGAACTGGAACTGCAGGTTGAGCGAGAGCCGCTCCACAATTCCTGAGTCTGTCAGGGACAGACTTCCCATGGGTTTCACCATAAATAGACATTATTTTCAGTACAGAAGTAGGAGTTGATTTAGGCAGAAAACAGACTTCCTATGAATCCTTCCTTCTTTTCTCCTGAACTTTTTATGCAGGTGGGCATTTGAGGGGCCATGGATTAAAGAAAACACAGTTGTATAAATTTATTAAAGTCCTTCATGAAAATCTATTTTAGAAAGACCATCAATTTTGGAGGCAGTGATGTGTGAGTTACAAGTGTCACACAGTGTTTTTATGTGCCCTAATGGCATGATGCAAGTCAAGTTACTGTCTTTGAGCCTTGGTTTCTTTACTAGTTAAGTGGAGTTAGTACTGGCTCATGAGCTTGTTATAAAGATTTGACATCAGCTAGATAATTGTTAAATGGTAGCTTTCTTATTAATAAACTGTCAAGGGATCACCATAAGTATGTATTGTCTTTATGTTTAATACAACTTATAATTATTACAAGGAAGAGATGATTAAACTATTGCTATAAAATACTGTGACAATTTTAAAACTTTAGGTGATAATCTTTAATAACATATATTGTTGATATGACAATTTGCTTTTCAGTCAGATTGAATTTTATTGTCATAGTTCAAATGGGTTTCAAATCTGCTAATCGTAAGAAATAGTTTGTATTTTGAATTTTCCAATTTTTTATTATACCATTATTTTTATCACAACCTTCAAAAATGCATTGTGAACATTAAAATACATTAAATAATATAATTATTTAGCTACATTAAATAATTGTACATTATCTATGTCCATGTTTGCCTTTAAATACATATACAGACATTTTAAATCATACTTTCTAATTAAACTGATAATTATAAAGGAGCCCATTTATTATGATATTGTATTATAATAGCTAAATCTTTTTACTGGAATGACCATTTTTATTATCTTTGCAATTATCATATTTAGTAAGAATTCAGTTAACTTTCATTGTCAAAGCTTAGCTTTGTTGAACTCAGACAACTAATCTATTGCCTTGCCTAATTTTATTAACTGCCAGTTTGTAGAAACGTAATAAGTGTACAAATACAGAGTCTTTGAAATATAAAAGATAAAAAAAAGCAGCAAAGACGTTAAAGCTGAAAAGCTCAAACAATACCAAACCAGACTTCTAAACTCCACCACAACCAACATTTTTCTAGTTGTTTCATTTCCAGCAGAAAATAATCAATTAATCAAGGAACAATATGTTATAGAAATAGTATTCAAAACGAGATTCTACATCTAACAATTTGTAGTGGGAACTGTAGCGTGTTACTTGCTTTTCATATAATATATTGAGTTGTATATGTACCTCAGTTATTTTACTAAATGTGTTTATGAACCAGCTCTCATCTGATATCCCACCACTTTTCCCATTTATTGTACAAAAATTCTCATTTCTCAGCTAAGTAAGCCCAATGCCTTCCACCAGATACTCTCAAATTCTGTTTAGCACGAAGGTCGAACTCAGCAACTCAGAAGGTGTATACCATGCAAAACAAAACAAAAATGCACTTGTACAAGCTTTTGTGAATACTTCAGGCTTCAGTGGGAAGGTTTGGGAGCTGCAACCATCAACAACTGAATAGCCATCCTTTATTCTTTTCTCACCTTTTCCTTCTTGCCTTTATCGTCCTTTGCACAAAATAAAAATTCCTGCTATTTTGTTTTGCAAGTTATTTCCATCTTTTCATCTTACCACCCAACTCATTTCCTACCTAAGAACTGGAAGGGCTTGTACGTAAATGACTGATTGAGTTTTTAGCCAAGGTCTTTTCTTTTTCATCAGCGTCTGTTTAGTGGAGAATTATTCTTTCAGAATATACATGATCTCATTGATTCTTCTTATTAATGTCTTCATTTCGAAGTCTGAAATTAATGAATCTCAGTGAAAACTTGATTAAATAATGAGAGCCACAACTATGTTGACTTAAAGTTCATGTTTGAACAATACTTATTCAGGACTGATTGAGTTGGGCAGACCAGAGTTTTCACCAACCTGGGCTATTCTTAGATGATTGTAATAATCCTCTACCTGGTGTTTCTACCTTTAAAGTTTTCTTTTTCCAGTCTGTCAGACCCAGCAGTATATTAACACTATTTTAAGAAATATCCTTTTTACCATATTATTCCCATTCTATCTGTCTTCCTTTTCCCAGCAGGATAAAGAATGCTTTCTATGTTGCTTAGTTTCAAGATTTTTTGTAAATTGACTTTACCATATTTTTCATCCTCTCTGATTTTACTACAAAGAATGCTCCTGCTCTAGTTCTTCTCTCTGTAGTTCTTCAAATGTATCTTGCCTTTTCTTGTTTCATGGCTTTCTTAATAATATTAGTTACACTCAAAAGGCTTTCTTCAATCCTCTCAACCTCTGCTATGAATGCCCTGTAAATAAAATGTCTCTAACTAAAGCTTTCCAAAAACCTCTCTACTATCCTTTCTCTCCCTTTTCCTCCAGACATAGTCAGTAAAAATTAACCCACAGGTAGTCAAAAATTATGGAAGTATTTTTTTCTTGATTTATATACTTGTTTTTATGAATTGCTTTAGGCTAGTTTCATTTTCTATTGTCCTATAGTAACTTAGCATGTGCCTTAAAACGCACATTTCTCATGTCAGTTCCCATGGGTCCAGAGTCTGGTGGTGGCTTACCTGAGCCCTGTGCTGAAGGTCTCAAAAGGCTGCAGTGAAGGTGTTTTGGCAGCTGTGTTCTCACTTCAGAGGTGTCATGGGAGAAGAATCCACTTCAAAACTGACTAGATTGATGACAGAATTCATTTCTCCGTGGTTCAGGACTGAAGGCTCTGGCTTCCTGCTGGCCATAGGCCACCCTCAGCTCCCTGCACCTGGGGCCCTGCACCGTGGCTGATTACAAGGTCAGACCCTAACAGAGAGGCTCCAGTGTGAGTCCACCGGCAAGATTGCGTCCTGGGACCGACGTCCCACGACCTTTGCTATGTTCTGTTGGTTAGAAACACATCACAGGTTCTGCTAGCACTCAAGGGGAAGGGATCACAGAAGAACATGAACACCAGGAGGTAGGATCCTGAGGAGGGGCACGCGTGTGTGTGCCCACCTCCTGCACTCGTCTGTCTTCTCTGTGACTGAAGTCTGGTGGAAAAGAACTGCACAGTGTCCCCTCTTATCTGAGGAACATACACTCCAAACCCCCAGTGGATTCCTGAAACCGAAGACAGCACCGACCTGATCACCATCAATCAAAATACATGTTCATGTCTTTGACCCACAAATGTGATGCCTTTTCTATCTTGACTAAGCACGTATTTCACGTTGTGGCTGTAACTTTTGCAGGCTGAAATGTAACCGCAAAACTAGACTGAATTTCTTTCTCCCTCTTCGCATTTTCACAGATAGAAGATTCATTTCCATTGTTGGTCTTAGCAACTTCTCAGCATATTTTTTTTTTTTTCTTTCCTGAAGTCGAGAACTCTCACCTTTTCACTTAAAGGAAGCACTTTCCAGCTTCTCTTTGGCATATTTGAATTGCCAGCATCACTACTCTTGCACGTACTCTTAACACAAGCACTGCGGGACCACAACAGTTGATCTGATTGTCGCCATGGCTCCTCATTGACTAATGGGTAGATACTGCAGAGTGTGGACAAAGGAACAATTCCCATCCCGAAAGGGACAGAGGGGAGCTGCTCCGGATGGCGCAAGATTTCATCACGCTACTCAGAGTGACACACAATCGAAAACTTATAAATTGTTTATTTCTGGAAGATTTCATTTAATATTTTCAAACTGTGGTTGACATCAATTAACTGAAACTTTGAAAAGGGAAACCTCAGATGTGGTTTTATGAATCTAAAGCCTTCTTTATAATTAAAGTTCTTTAAATTCATTTTATGTCAACTGTCCTTAATTGCTAAATAGTTTTTAAAAGATCCTTCAGATTTAAGTGAATTAAGTATGATTCACAGCACTTTAACTTATTATAAAATGGTTAGAGTATAGGTGCGATGGCTCATGCCTGCAGTCCCAGCACTTTAGAAGGCTGAAGTGGGAGGATTGTTTGAGACCAGGAGTTCCAGACCAGCCTGGTCAACCTAGTGAAACCCTGTGTCTACAACCTTTTTCTAATTAGCCATGGGTGGTAGTACACATCTGTAGTCCCAGCTACCTTGGAAGCTAAGGTGGGAGGATCTCTTGAGTCCAAGAGTTCCAGGCTGCAGTAAGCACTGCCCTCCAGGCTGGGCCACAGAGACCCTGTCTATAAAATAAAAATAAATTTAAAAATGCTTAGCATATAAACTTTGAAAGGAAGTTCCATTACCCAATATAAACCATTTCCAGTGGACAAAATTGTGCATGTATGCCCTGCATTATTTTTCATTTTTATTTTAATAGGTATATGTAATTTGGAAAATTCAAATTAGGTAATTGACACAGTTTACCACAAAGGATTTACAACTGTTATCTATTATCCATGCTATTTTTAGCCTGGGCTATGGTTATAGCCTCTTTATACCAACATACTTTAAATAAGCAGTTCTTTTGATGTTGATTTGGAATCACCTTTTTACTATTTTAGATCTGTATTATAAAACTAAAGGAAAAAGGTTCTATTGAAAGTAACAATTACAAGATACTATGCGTGATCAAATTAGAAGCTTAAACAAAAACTCTTTGGGAAGAAAAAGGAAAATTTGAAAATATTTTAAAATATAGGCAAGTTAGGTAAGACTAGAATATTACACATGTGTGCCAAGGATCTCCTTAACATATAAAATCTATTGAACCAATTAGCAAATCTGTATGATAGAGTATAATCACCTTTTGTTCTACATAAATTTCATTCTGCATGTGTTCCCTAAACTTTGTTCTGTGTAATCACACCAATTTTCTAATTAAAGAACTTGAACTGATTGCTTTGATAATCAGGAGCGATTGTAATCAGTGAAATTAAGATAATCGTATCAGCACAAAACACTGCATGCCTCTCTCCCTCTCCCCTTCTCTCTCTGACACACACATACACAGACACTCACACATGCACACACACACATTCTCTCTCTCTCTCTCTTTCAATTATGCTCTGAAATACCATGATTGGGCTTTTGTGCCTAGGAGGCGTTGTCTTCGAAGATTTTTTCTATTGTTGTCCCTTGTCATCTGTGGTTGGCTTTGCTGGTGGAGTACGCATTACTTCCTCTCCTGCAAGGAAGCTCTATCTGGTGTTCCTATCACTTGGCTCACCAGTCCCGTTATTGTACCTCTTCCTCTATCTCTGTATCTCATTGCTTCCCTGATATCATCTCAGTCCTTTAATTCTTTGGGGATATTGCTTGTCTCTTTTCTTTCAACTCACTCTTTAATCCCTTAATCTTATAGTCAGCCGCCTATCTTGACTGTCAGCTGTGGTCTAGACTACAGCTTCCTGTGCATTAAATGTTTCAAAGTTGATAAGTCTTTTTGATCCAATCAAAATCAAAATAATTGTCTTCTTACTTTGGGGCTTACACATTTTTTATTACACATACATATTTATGGTAAATTCTTTTTTACATACGCTTGGGTAGGTGATTATAATCTAAAAAGGTTTTTCGATTATTTGAAAATGCAAGGTTCTAGCTTAGTACAAAAATGAAACATTTCGTAATTCCTGGAGCTAAGCTTTGAATGTAGTACACAAGTATATAAAACAATGATAAACTAGATGGGCAAAAATTGCGAACACTGTTTAATTATTAGGAAATGGTGTTTATTAGACCTGAATATATGATAAAGAATTTACAATCCAGGAAAAATGAGATAGGATTAACAAATGGAGCAGGATAAAGGACTAATTTGGAAAAAAATACATCCATTTGTGGTGATATTTTTGATTATTCAAATAGGGAAGGGGAATATGATATGTTATATAAGAATTTCTTACAAGTTTTTTCCAAAGTACCCATTCCCTCCTTTATGGAATTTCACGAAGTCTCCTTGGTGTTGTGGTACTCAACATCCTGCTGCCACCAAGGCTATGGAGATGCTGTGGAGCAGAAACGACATTGGGAATCCCAGTGTATTGTATGTCATGCCATGGTCTTAATTAAGTTGCAGCTGTATTCATAAGTTTAATGTAAAAAGGACTTTTAAATATAGTTAGATGTTTAACTGACTTCCAGAAGGGTAAAATCTTCCTAAATCAAATTGAATACATTTTGTTTATTTATTTTACTCAAATTTCTATTTTAAAGTTGGTGGTGAATCTAAAATTTATGCAACCATTTGTCTCCAGCACAGTTTTGGGTAATAAACATCAGTGTGGCCAAATGTCACCTCATTCCACTTTTGTGTCAATGACAAATCTTTGTAACAGACGTTACTGAAAAAAGTGTAAGACTTTTCTTGTAATTATTTTGTTTCTAAAATAAAACACTGTTTAAAAAATAGTGTTATAGTCCCACAAGACACACTCTGAAAGGTATGAAATTTGTGGAGGTGGCGGGTAGGGGAAGAGTTTCGGCTCAAGTATATCAATTCCTCAGATTGCTAAGGAACATACCTTAATACCAAACTGTGATGTAACTAAGCTTCTTCATGTTCTGAGTCACCATTCTCTCCCGTTTTAAAAATTATGATTCTTATGGTAGATGTAGGTTTTGATTAATTTTAACACAGCAACAGATTAACAAATCATTATTGATATGGGCTTTTCAATTTGCTCTTTCATGTGTCCCAATTAGAATCAGCCTCAAATCTTCACAGCATGTAGACTTGCAAGGCATTGGCCAAAGGTCTGTTTTTTTATTGAATGAAATATATGCTTATGTAGCTTAAGTAAGTATGAGGCTCATGAAAGTGTCTCGGTGCCACTTCATTTACTTCACTTATTCTTTACACAAATGATTTATTTTGTGAGCAATCTGCCAGGTTTTTGCCTATTAGATTGTATTTTAAATAACGGGAGGACACCCAGAAAACCAGAGTGATCTGAGTACTGTAGATAAATTAGAGGTGTAGGGGTGTGTGTGTGTGTCTGTGTGTTTGTGTGTGTTTGTGTGTGTGTGGAGAGAGAGAGAGAGATTAAGAGAGAGGAGAAAGAAGAAAAAAAGAGTGAGACATTTGTACTAGAAACAATTATCTCCTAGCACAAATTTACTGTTTACCTGCTTTTATGATTTGTTTTGTTGTTTTCTTTAGAGACAGGGTCTCACTGTCCTGCCCAGCCTGGAGTACAGTTACAGATCATAGCTTTCGGCCACCTTGAACTCCTGGGCTCAAGCGAGCCTCCTGCCTCAGCCTCTCATGTAAAATAAGGATTTGTAATACAAAATATTAAAAAAATGAGATTTTATATTTCATGTAAAATAAGGACTTGTAAAATAAGGATTCACTTCATCTGAATTCAAAAGGATAGAGGATGGACTTATTCAGTAATTCTTGTCACTTGCTTAGTCACTCTGATTTCTAACTCAACCAATTCTTTTGGGTTTAAAGCCAGGTGACTTTTGCAGTCCACACTAACAGTTGATGATATATTTGAGGAACAGAGATAAGCTGGGGAAATACCTAGGACTATTAAAATGGTCACATTTCTGAATTTTTAGGAAACCATTCTCTCTATGGGGCAAGACCTTGGTTTAGAGGTCACAACTCACTGGCAACACAGGAAGTGCCCCCTTTCCCAACAAAAGCAGATGCATTTTTACTGTCTCTAAGTTGACTGAAAGACATCACTTCCCATAACAATATTTTCCTAAATCTTCCTAAAGTCGGACTCATTCCCTCTAATGTTTTCCACTGACTGTTTACATTTCATAATGAACTTAGAAAAAAGACATCATGAATCAAATGTGAATCTTCAGTCTACTGAAGCTCATCAGACTGGGGCACCAGGAAAATATGCTCTTGAGTCAGCACTTGCTCTTTAAAGAATGATCTTCATCATGCAAGCTTTCTATTTCCCGGAGTTTTCCCGAGACAGAAATGTCCTTACACCTCTGAAACCGACTGAGGTATTTGGTATTCATCCGTAGAACCTAGTTGGTTCACATAAAATGGGATTTTAAGAAATGTTGCAGGTAAAAACTGAAAGTGAGTAAATTAAAACAAAATACTCTTCATGCAAGCACATTAAATACTGTTGATGCCTTTGTGGGGCAGTTCTCTCCTGTGAAGGCCTAACCCTGACAGACAGATTGTTCCTGCAGCTTCCGTGGTCTTGAGCAGCCCAGGAAGGAGTAGGCTCTGGCAGTTTTGTCGAGTCCTGAAGCCTCTGGTGAACGTTGCAATTGGAATTGGTAATGTCCTGGGGCCAGCATTTCTCTCTCTTCCTTAACGTGTCACCCGGCGCATGTCTTTCTGCATGAACTTCTCTGCGAATAACAGTTATGAATGCTTAGCGGGGCATATGTCTGAGGGGTAAAAGAAAAATGTGCTTATTAATGAAGTACAAAAAGAAGGGTAGTGGTTGAACCAGGAACCTGGGACATAACTGGGTAAATGGTCAACTTCCGAGCATGCGGCTTATCTGACTCTGAGTAGAGACCCTTAAAAGCTGATGTCCACATTGTGGACGGGACTTGAATTAGCTCCGTCGCCGTGGAGTCATTCTAAGGTGATCAGAGACCATAACCGTGAACTTAAAACCATTCTCACGACTAAATGTACATATGTCTTGCGTGTCAGAAGAAAATTCCAAATGAATATTATACAGATAAGAAGGCTTAATTATCCCCCAAAGTTGCTGTCTTCATACCTCAGAATTACTAAAAAACACAAATAGGATTTATGCAAATAAAATTATTTAACATTAGACTTTCTATACAGATAGTCTTATAAAATACAACGATAATAAATAATATATGGCTTAAGAAGTTTATGAAGTTTAAGAACAGCAGTGTCAGGGAATTGTGGCTCTTTATGGCGATAAAAGACACCTAAAATAAAACTCATTGTTTTGACCATTTTGAAGCATATAATTCAGTGGCATTACTACATGGAGAATGTTGTGCATCCGTCACCACTATCTGGCCCCAGGACATTTTCATAGCCCCAAGTAGAAACATTGTGCCAAATATCAGTCACTTTTCATCTCCCCACTTCCTCTAACTTTTGACAACCACAGATCTGCTTCCTGTCTCTGTGAATTTCCCTATTTTTGATATTTTATGTAAGGGAAATTACACCATATATAACCTTTGTATCTGGCTTCTTTCACTCGGCATATTTTTAAGGTTCATTCATGTTGGAGACTGCATTGGTACTTCATTGTTTTCTTATAATAATATTGCATTGCATAGATATAAAAAACTTGGTTGATGCATTGATCAGTTCCTGGGAATTTGGTTTGTTTCCACTTTTAGCTGCTGTTGATAGGGCTGCTATAAACAGAAGTCTTTGTTGGACTACCTATTTTTCTTAACTTTTCGGTTCAGTGGTACACGTGCAGGTTTGTTTGTTTCATGGTGAACTCATGTCATGGGGGTTTGTTATACAGATGATTTCACCATGCAGGTTTAAAGCCTAGTACCTAGTAGGTGTTTGTTTTTGTGACTCTGTCCCTCCTCCTACCCTTCACTCTCCAGTTGGCCCCAGTGTCTGTTGTTCCCCACTATGTGTCCCTGTGTTCTCATCATTTCGCTCCCAGTTATAAGAGAATATGTGGTATTTGGTTTTCTTGTTCCTGTGTTAGTTTGCTAAGAGTAATGGCCCTCAGTTCCATCCATGTCCCTGCAAAGGATACAATCTCATCCATTTTTATGGCCACATAGTATTTCATGGCATACATGTACCACATTCTCTTTATCTATTCTACCATCGCTGGGCATTTAAGTTGAATCTATATCTTTGCTATTGTGAATAGTGCTGCAATGACAATGTTCCTTTTCCTCCCCAACCTCACCAGCACCTGTTATTTTTTGACTTTTTAATAATAGCCATACTGAGTGGTGTGAGATGGCATCTCATTGTTGACTGCCAGTTTTTAATTATTTTCGGTTTATAGCCAAAAGTGGAATTTCTGATTCATATGGTAAATTGTATGTTTAGTGTTTTTAATAACTACTAAACTGTTTTCTACAGTGGCGAAACCATTTTACATTCTCTCCTGCAATGTAGAAAAGTTCCAATTTCTTCACATCCTCACCAACACTTAATGTTCCTTTAAAAAATTTATTTATTATAATCATGCCATTTCCCAAGCATCTTTCATGTCTTGTTGGTCATTTTTATCTTTTCTTTAGAGAAACGTATTTTGTCTATTTTTGTTTGACTTTTTGTTCTTCAGTTGTAAGAGTAAGAGTTCTTGGTATACACATTTTATATACTAGACCTCTATCAAATATATGCTTTGCAAATATTTTATCTCATTCTGTGGGTTTTTAAATTCTTTTGATAGTATCCTTTAATGCACATTTTAAAAAAAGTTTTGATGAAGCCCAATTTATACATTTTTGTTCTTTTGTGCTTGTGTTGTTGGTATCATATCTAAGAAACAATTACCAAGCTCAAGGCCATGAGGATTTCCTTCTAAGAGTATTAGAGTTGGCCAGGTACCATGGCTCACGCCTATAATCCCAGCACTTTGGGAGGCCAAGGTGGGTGGATCACCTGAGGTCGGGAGTTCGAGACTAGCCTGACCAAGATGTGGTTTAGTAGAGAAACCCCATCTCTACTAAAAATACAAAATTAATCGGGCATGGTGGCACATTTCTGTAGTCCTAGCTACTCAGGAGACTGAGGTAGGAGAATCTCTTGAACCTGGGAGGCAGAGGTTGCAGTGAGCTGAGATCGCGCCGTTGCACTCCAGCCTGGGCAACGAGTGAAACTCCATTTAAAACAAAACAAAACAAAACAAAAAAACAGAGTATTAGAGTTTAAGATGTTATATTTGTGTCCTTTATCCTCTTTGAGTTATTAGTTTTATATATGTTATAAGGTCACATCCCACCTTCATTCTTTTGCATGTGGCTATCCAGTTGTCCCAGCACCATTTGTTGAAGACACACTTCCTTCTTCATTGAATGATCTTGGAACTCTTGTTGAAAATCTGTTGAACATTGACGTATGGGTGTATTGGTTCTGAATTCTCGATTCCATTTCATTGGTCTATAAGTTTATTCTATTTCAGTACCACACTGTTTTCATTCATGTAGCTTTACAATAAGTTTTGAAATCATGACGAGTAAGTCCTTAACCCTATTTGTCTTTTTCAAGATTGTTTTGGTTATTCAGCGTCCCTTGCAATCTCATATGAATTTCAGGATCAGCTTTTTAATTTCTGCAAAAAAAAGTTTTGGGGATTTTGATAGGGTAGATCAAGGTTTTCTTCATGGTAAGCAAAAAATATGTTAGTTATTGTAGGTCAATGTACCAAAATAGTATTACTTAGTAAGCAGTTACTTACTGAAATGTTAATCCTCATTATTTTAACAGTAATGTAGCAAAACAATTTATATTCACTTGGTATAAATAAAACACAAAAATTTACCAAAAATGTGCAACTATGATTTATCAGAAAGTGAACATCATATAACCACCACTAAGGAAACAAAGTAGAACACTGTCAGGATCCTTGGAATGAAAGGTTGATTTAACAGTTGAAAACTAATGTGATTTTCTCTGTTAACTACATAAAGGAGAAACAACCATATGCAATGGCTGCAGAACTTTTAAAAATCAGAAAGAAAAACAACTACTAAAATGTACCATAAAATATTTAACTGCATGGTTTTGGTTTTTTCAGTTGTTCGAATTTAAAACATAAGTATGGCTTCATTAAAAAATCAATAATCCATGGACAATAGTATTGCTGTGAATGTGTAACAGCTGAAATTCTCTTGTATTGCTGGTGGGAGTATAAAACAATACAGCCACTTTGGAAAGCTGTTTGGCAGTTTCTAATACACTTTAATTTATGCCTGTGTTCCAGCAATTCCACCTCTAAGAATGAGTCTATACAAATGATTGCATGATTTGACAAAAAGACTTGTGCAAGAATGTGAATAGCAGCTTTATTTAGAATGGACAAAAACTAGAAACAACCCAGATGTCTACCAATGGGAAATTGGATGCACAAAGTATGGTATACTTATATAATGGAATCCTACATGGCCAAAAGAGGAAGACACACCGTTGCTACACAGAACAATATGGATAGATTCCACAAACGGAAGACTGGAAGAGGGCAGACACCCCAAAGAGGACATGCTGCATTTTTCTCTTTAAGTGAAATTCCGGTGTAGGCAAAACTATTATCATTGACGGTGGATTTCTTCAGAATAACAGGTTGTCCCTGGGGATACCTGTGGGGAAGGACCAGGAGGGAACTTCCTGGGATGATGGAGATATCCTTTTATCTTGAGCTGAATGATAGTTACACAGGTATATATACAGGCAAACATTAAGTAGATGCATATTTAAGGTTTGTATGTTTTACTAAGTACAAATTACACTGTACCCCGAATGCAAAACAAAAGACTACTTTTCGGCTACATGGAACTGCATGGTTGCAGGAAGTCAGAAGACCCGACCTGTGTGGGCCTCATTCCGGACCCTATTATTTCTTTCTTCTAGTTGTCTGTTCTTGGATCAGTGCTCAAAGGTTTTAATTGCTGTAGCTTTCTAATAAATCTGATTTCTGGCCATGTAATACTTTGCTCTATTTTTAACTCACGGATGAATTCAAGCATTAAAAAAAAAATTACCCGGCCCTTCTGTTCATCTTCCACGAATCGGTTGACAAAAAGCATCTAGTCTGGCAGGGCAAACTTTGCTCCTATGAAATTTCAGTTTTAAAATGAATTTAAATGAGTGAATATCTGTGATGTATCCTATACTCAGTGTTGCGTCTGTCCATTTACCTGGTGAGGAAGACTTGAGGACAACAGTAAAAGAAAAGTAAACCAAATAAGAAGTACTCCAACAACAAATCCATGAATGTTCAATACATTATCCACGTAGCTCTCCTCCTTTCACTCTCTCTTGCTGCCAGATGCCCTTTCCTTACTTCCAGGACCACCCACTCCCCTCGACAGTGCTTCTGTTTACCTTCCACTGTGATCACAAGGTTGGCTAAAGTCCTACCCCCAGCCATCTGCAGAATTCCAAAAGACCCAAAAGAGGTCTAGAGATTACTCAGCATGGGCGGCCATTTCTTTTCCAGGAATTCCAGTTACATCTTGAATTGAAGTTCAATTGTGTCATTGATTGTAACACAAGGGTCTAATGTAGAACAAAGGCATTAGGTCATATGTAAACTGTATGCAAGTTCTTATTTAAATTGCCTATCACTGCTGCTGATGAAATAAAAAGAAAAATTAGAGTATTTTTAAGTATCAATTTATATGTTTTTATTTTTAGTGTCTGATTTATGATCAGTTATATTAAATTTTATTTATAAAGGGATGTGTATTACTCTTTTTTTTGTTTTGTTTTATTTTGAGACAGAGCCTCACTGTGTCACCTAGGCTGGAGTGCAGTGGTGTGATCTCAGTTAACTGCAACCTCTGTCTCCAGGGTTCAAGCAATTCTCCTGTCTCAGCCTCCTGAGTAGCCGGGACTACAGGCGTGCACCACCACGTCTAGCTAATTTTTGTATTTTTAGTGCAAGCAGGGTTTTGCTATGTTGCCCAGGCTGGCCTCAAGTGATCTGCCTGTCTTGGCCTCCCGAAGTGCTGGATGACAGGTGTGAGCCACCGTGCCCAGCCAAGATCTCATACCAGATTAATATCTACGTTACTCTACTTGCCCTTGAATACTATTTTTTATTAATTTGTGCCAAGTGTGAAAAATGGACAGAACAGTTTACATAACCTAATAAGGTAATATATTATTCTCATCTTTATCAAGAGACTAGAGCTATAAGAGTCTTATTACTAGTTCTTTAATCAGAATTTTAAATATTTTTCTTCTTCTTACAAGAAACAAGAATATCTTCGTTTTATTTTGTTACTATTTTGATGAGTCATAACTGCAGTAAAGGTAAGTCTGTATATTTTATAATAAATGAAAAAGGAATGGATAAAATTAACAAAAGTTACGGTTTGAGAAATATAAGTGTTTGATGCGCCACAACTTTCACGAATTTCAGCATTTACTTAACGAAGTTGCTCTAAATGAAACATTCACTTCCATAAAAGATAACCCTTTAAACTTTATTGTGGTATTTCCTTAAATATAGCAAAACCAAAAAATGATTACCTTAAAATATATTATACATATTGCAAATTTGTTGTCATCACGCTCACTCTCATCATGGAAGTGACTGACGTGACATTTCAAACCCACTGCAAGGCAGTGCATTCTCCAAAGCTATCTCCCACTGAAGGGGTGTAAAGCACATCAGCCAGTTCTTTGCCACTCCTACCATTGAGGCCTGGAGTCTACATCCTTTCTCCTTGCACTTCGGCAAGACTTTTTGGTTGCCAATATACAAAACAGAACACAGCCCATAGATGCTGCAAGACTTCCAGACTCCATCAGAATCTGGGCCATGTGCTCTGTGGGGTTCCAGTTGCTGTGCAAGAAGTCCTGACTGCCTAGAACCACTGTGTGGAAACTACATGGGTAAAAACAGGTAGAGAGGCTGAGGCGGGTGGATTGCTTGAGCTCAGGAGTTCAAGATCAGCCTGGGCAACATGATGAAACTGTGTCTCTACCCAAAATACAAAAATTAGTTGGGTGTGGTGGTGTGTACCTGTAGTCTCAGCTACTCGGGTGGCTGAGGTGGGAGACTGCTTGAGCTCAAGAGGCAGAGGTTGCAGTGAGCTGAGATAGCGCCACTGCACTCCCACCTCGGTGACAGAGCCAGATCCTGTATCAAAAAAAAAAAAAAAAAAAGTGAGGCGCTAAATTGTAGATGGATAAAGAGATTATAGGTAGATAGACAGATGAATAGATGAAAGATAGAAGATAGATGGTAGATAATAGATAGATGGTAGGTGATCGATGATAGGCAGGTAGGTAGGTAGGTAGCTAGGTGGGGGGGGAGAGAGAGAGAGAGAGAGAGAGACAGATAAAAGAAAATCTCTCTTTGTCATGTTCATGGGGCCTCAGCTATTCTAGTCCCTAAGTTTTCTCAGCCCAGGCATGTAATTGAAGAAACATTCGGAATGATCCATCCCCAGCCACCATCTGACCACACCACATAGAAGACCTTAAACCAGATCTGGTCAACATAGCCCCATCAAGACCCAGATGTGTGAGCAAAGTAAATGATTTTAACTTCAGCCACTGTATGGGGGTCATAAATTGCATAGCAACAGATAACCTGCTGTGACCCATCTCAATTGAAAGCTCTTTCACAATCCTCTCCCAGTTCAGAGGCTTCACATCAGCATTTGAACAATGTAGGACAGCTCTGCAACCAGTTGCTCAGTTATAATGAGAAAGTCTGCTTTGATCTCCACATTATCCTGGCTTGGGCAATAAGTTACATGGCTACCCTAGGAATTAACTACAGATGTATTGCCTGAGTCAGGGAGGGTTTGTTTTTAAAAAACAAACCAACTCATGTTTACTAAAGTGCACCACATAAGATTAAGGGAGTATCCCACAAATTTAAATAAAAAGTATGAACAGAGACCACCCATGAAACTGAACATAAAACCCAGGAACTTAGGACATCTGCTTCACTTTCTTTCTGATCTTCATGCCCTCAAGTGAGGAGATTCGCTTTTTTTGTTGTTTTGTTTTGTTTTGAGACGGAGTCTCACTGTGTCGCCCAGGCTGGAGTGCAGTGGTACGATCTGGGCTCACTGCAAGCTCCTCCTTGCGGGTTCCCGCCATTCTCCTGCCTCAGCCTCCGGAGTAGCTGGGACTACAGCGCCCGCCAACACGCCCGGCTAGTTTTTTTTGTGTGTGTGTGTGTGTTTTTAGTAGAGATGGGGTTTCACTGGGTTAGCCAGGATGGTCTCGATCTCCTGACCTCGTGATCCGCCTGCCTCAGCCTCCCAAAGTGCTGGGACGTGAGCCACCGCGCTCGGCCTGGCTCTTTTCATTCTCCCTCTGCCTTCATTCCTCCTCTGCAGCTTGGGCTCTCATTTGCATGTAAACTATTATGGCCATCTCCATATGGCCCTTAGGTCACCTTCCATGTCCAGCACCCGTAATTAAGTAACTAGTCTCCGTGTCCCAATTCCAAATTCCCAGCTGGAAAATCCATCACGCCCAACTGGGATCAAATGTCCAGGTCCACTCAGTGGTATTCAGAGAATAAAGATACTAGATATGTAGTAGGACCCCTCTCTGAACAGCTGAAGGGGGTAATGTTCAGAAAGGGAGTGTGAACAGGTATATACTGTGGTTATTAGGGAATAAATGAGATAAATAAAACTGTGAGATGTGATTTCTGTTCCCAGTTTGAAATGTATCCTTTGGTAAGTCACATGGTGATTGTATCTTATTCCTGTGTTTGGGAAATCTTGTGATCCCGTGGATTTTTCGCAAATCTCACATCAGACAAACACACAAAGGCTATATGAGCACTAAGACTCCCTGATTAATTAAAACCTGACAAGATAAGGATGTCACAGAATTATCTAAGATAAAAGAAAATGCATGATGAAACTGCAGGGTAGGGTGTGACCTCAGTTCCATAATGACATTTTTCAGATAGGACTAAAAAATGTGTTTGAAAGGAAAGGAGAGTGAGAAACAACCAGTTTAACCTGCAAGTTCTATTTGAGATTTCTACCACGAAAGCTTTGCTTCTAAAGCCACATGCTCAATAATTCTCACCTTTTGGAAAGCTTTCTCAAAGGATGTCTACTGCCTCCTTTAAGCTTTGGTCCTGTCCCCAAAATTGACTAAGTAATAATCATCTGTAACATTTATATGGTATCTTATTTTTCATAATAATATAGTGCTTTCCTCACATTTTTACAAATGAGGGAACTGAGGCTTACCGAAAAAGTCAAAGAGCATAGTAAGGACCACAAACAGCACTGTGGTACAGCCCTTTTGATCCCCAGGTTAGATTTAAGGAGTGGGCAGTGACATATTCAGATACTTCTCTCCCCCTTGACTTACTTTTAAACGACTCTCTCTCTCTCTATATATATATGTCACACACACATATATAGTTATTACATATATATGTGTATGTATACCATATATACTATACACATACACACATATGTATGTGTATATATACTATATATGTGTATATGTGTATATATGTATATGTGTGTATATATAGTTATTGCATATATACATATATATGTATTTATATGTAGTTATTACATAGGTATCTATAGCTATTACAAATAACGTTTTACTCACATTTTAATAACTTCCTCAGATATTGGCATGATGTTCTTTATTTTTGTTTTTATTATCTGAAGATACAAGCAAAATTCCATATTAGTAGTTATGTCCGTTCTTTTTGTTTATTTGTAAAAGTGAGTCATTTTTAAAAACTGTTTATTTCTAAGATTTGGCATTAAAAAGAGCATTTTAAACTTACATAACATAAATTGGCAGAGAATTTTATAGAGAGAAAATAAGAAGTGAAGCATGTATTTATATTGCATGCATCCTTGGTTTACTACTTCTACATCAAGATCTGAGGAAATATGCTCTCAAGTTTATGATGTTATAATACTGTCACTTTACATCTGTTCTGGAATATATAGAGAGTCAATGATTTATAGGACTGGTTTTGGTAAGCAGACCATTCCTGATTCCCACCAGACAATTTGTACCGCAATAGGATATGTTAAAATTTCTGTAAAGCATGTAAGTTTGACAATAGCCTTTTGAATATTTTATGCATCTTACAGAAACTTGGAAATTTCATCTTCAGCAAAAAAATAATAATGATTACTATAAATCTAATGTTAGCAAATTTCTTCTTCTCAGTGAGACATAACTATTTTCAGGGATTCTTCTGTCAGTTTTTAGATAATGGGGGAGACTGCTCCTGGAATTACAAAGAGACGACCACTGAAAATTTGTCCTTCATAAAGCAACGAGAACACTGGCACAATAAACTTTTTCAGGACTTTGGAGATTAATCAAAGGCTTCCAACAATCTAAGAAGCATTTGTAGGCCGGGCACGGTGGCTCACAACTAGAATCCCAGCACTTTGGGAGGCCAAGGCAGGTGGATCACTTGAGGTCAGGAGTTCGAGACCTGCCTGGCCAGCATGGTGAAACCCTGTCTCTACTAAAAATACAAAAATTAGCCAGGTGTGGTGGCAGACGCCTGTAATCCCAGCCACTCAGAAGGCTGAGGTAGGAGAATCTCTTGAACCTGGGAGGCAGAGGTTGCAGTGAGCTGAGATTGTGCCTTTGCACTCTAGCTTGGGCAACAAGAGTGAAACTCCATCTCAAAAAAAAAAAAAAAAAAGCAGCGTTTATTCAGGAACAAATGGTTGAACTTTGGCAAGAGCAGTGTTTTGTGGTCCTTCGACTTTTGTAGCCACCTCTTCTTCTCCCTAGCTCTGTAGTAGCCCTAAAACCCGACAGCCTCGCAATCTTGGCAGCCCTGTAAACCAGCAGCCTCGGAGCGACTGGAGGCTGCAGACTGGGTTTGGATCTCCTCCAAAAACACCATTCTTAGAGAATTATCATCATTTGACCTATGTGGCCACTGTCCTCACAAGATTTGTTTTCATATAAAGTGACTCAGAATAAGCTCACTACAAACCTTTTCCCTGGGGCGTTTGTAGAAAACAACCAGCAGGAATCCTTTAGCACTGCAACAATTGGGACAAACAAGAAGCTGGCCAAAACACTTAGAAGGAAATGAGAGGTCCATAGAGTACTTCGAAAAACTGCAATGTATGCCCAGAATCTAGAAGGCTATGCACATGTTCAGAGCTGTGGGTGTGCTCATAAGATACCTGGGAAGACCCCAGTTTCTCTTCTAGGGTTGATCTTAAGGCTTTGCACAGGTAGAAGTGCAGACTAAGGAAAAGATGTAAACTGTCTCCAAGAGCACCACAGCAATGCCCCAGCACAGAAGCCCAGCTCCTAAGTGAAGGCTAAGAGTGTTATTGCTTCAAGCCATTTAAGGAAATATGTTTACTCACTGACTACTACAATAAATAAGCAAAGAGTTCAGTGTCTACACATGACACATACTATAGACATTGCAGATTTAGTTAAGAAAAGTAATGAAACAAACAACAATTACAAGCAGAAACAGCAACCTACCCAGGAGTGGACAGTGAATCTGATTTTCAAAGTTTCCACATCTTATTATTTATCATGTTTGGTGCTTTGTTTGGAATGTTTGTCCCCTCCCAAACTCATGTTAAAATTTAATTGCCATTGTAACAGTACTAAGAGGTGATTAGGCCATGTGGACTCTGCCCTCATGAGTGGTTTAATGCTGTTATCACAGGAGTAGGTTTGTTATTGTGGGAATGGCTCCCTCCAAAAGGATGAGTTTGGTCCCTTTTGCCCTCCCCTTCTTTCCACCTTACCCCATTGGATGACCCAGCAAGAAAGTTCTCACAATATACTGGCCCCTTGATTTTGGACTTCTCAGGATGTAGAACAGTTAGAAAATAAACTACCATTTAAAAAAACAAATTAACCAGTCTGTGCATTCTGTAATAGCAGCACAAACCAAACTAAGAAACATGGTTGTCAACAAAAAATTATGAGATATTCAAATAAACAAGAAAGTATGTTCCGCAGAGAGAGAAAAAAGTAGTCAACAGAAACTGTGTCTGAGAGAGCCCAGATATTAGATTTACTGGAGAGGGATTTTAAATAAACGATCATAAAAATGTTCAAATAACTAAGGAAAATTATATCTAAATCACTAAAGGAAAGTATGAGAGTGGTATCTCCCCACATAGAGAAGAACAATTATGAAAAGAAACAAATAGAAATTCTGAAGTTGAAAAGTACAGTAACTAAAATTAAATATACACTAGCAGAAATAAAGGGTACCTAAGCTGGCAAAACAAGCAGTGAATTTAAAGATAGATCAATTAAGATGATCCAGTCTGAGGTAGAGAAGAAAAAAACGATGAAGGAAAATGAGCACAGCCTCAGGGGCCTGTAGAGCACCGTCAAGTGTACCAGCGTACATAATGGAGTCACACATGAGACAACAAAGACAAGGCAGGAATGATACTGGAGGAACAAATGGGTGACAACTTGCCGAATTTGATGGAAAATATTAATGTACACATCTAAGAAGCTTCTCAAATTCCAGGTTGGATAAACTGAAACAGATCCACACCTAGACACAACATAATCCAACTGTGAAAAGCCAAAGGCAAAAAATATCTTGAAAGCATAAATATAGAGGTTATGCTTCATGTACAAGGGTTCCTCAAGAAGATTAACAGCTGACTTCTAATCAGAAACCATGGAAGCCAAAAGGCAGAAAGATGACAAATTCAAAGTGCTAAAAAGGAAGACTGCCAGCCAAGAATTCTATATCCATAAAAAGGACTTTTCAAAAATGGAGGAATATTAAGACATTAATGAAAAACAAAAACTAAGAGAATTTTTCTCTAACAGATCTGCCCTTCATGAAACAGCAAAGGGAAGCTTTCAGGCTGAAATGAAAGACATTTGAGTTGAATTCACATAAAAGATAGACGGCACTTGAAATTTAAACACATAAATAAATATAAAAAAAGTATTGCCTATTTGTGTTACTCTAATCTTTAATTATATTTAAAACATAATTACAGAAATAAATGAACGTAAGTCTGTTATAAATGAGCACACAATGCATAAAGATGTAATTTGTTTGAACATGATGACCCAAAGTTAGAAGTGTAGTGGTAAAGGGCACAGCTGGCTATATAGGAGAAAAGTTCTTGTACACTCTTGAAATTTAGTTGGCATTAATCTGAACTAAATTATTATAAATGAATATATTAATTGTAATGCCAAGGGAAATAATGAGAAAATAAATAATATATGAAAATAAATGCATGAGAATCAAAATGGCATGTAAATTAGTACCTATTTACACAAAAAAGGCAGCAATGGGGGCATAGAATAATGAAACAGGTATAATACGCATAACAAAAAGCAAAATGGTAGGCATAAATCCTACTTTATCACTAATTGCATTAATATAAATGGATTTAATACTCAAAAGGCAGAGATGAGCAGAATTGATTAAAAAGTCATCCAGCTATATTTGGCCTATAAGAGACATCTGTTGGATTCAAAGACACAAATTGGTTGAAAGTAAAACATGGGAAATCATGTACCATTCAAAAAGTAACCCGAAAAGTGCCAGAGTACATATGTTAATATCAGGTAACTCAACTTTAAGGTAAAAATTATTATTATAGAAAAAATAAGGACATTATATAGTTATAAAGGAATTATTCCATCACGAAGATATAGAAATTATAAATATATATGTGCCTAACAACAGGATTCCAAAATACATGAAGCAAAACTGACAGAATCGAAAGGAAAAATAGAGCGTGCATAGATATTTGAATATTTCAGTACCTTTCACAGCAATGGATGGAACTAGACAAAAGTTCAAGAACAAGAAGACTTGAACAACTAGATACAGCAATAATTTATCGAACGTGCTGTTCCACAACAGCAGAACATGCATTCTTCTGAAGAGTGCATGAAACGTTCTCCACGACAGACCACATACAAAACCATAAAACAAGTGTCAATAATTTTTAAAAGAATTAAAATATTACAAAGTGTGTTCTCTCACCATAATGGAATGAAAATAAAAATACTCAATAGATGGTATATTATAAAATTCACAAATATACAAAAATTATCTATTATGGGCTAAATTTTGTCCTGCCCTGACCCCTCCCCTCAATTCATACGTTGAAACTTTAGCCCCCAGTAACTCAGAATGTGACTGTATCTGAGAACAGGGCATTAAGGAGGCCAATAAGTTAAAAAGAGGTCATTAGGGTGGGCTCAAATCTAATATGTCTGGTGTTTTAATAAGAACAAATTTGGACATGCACAGGGTGTGCCATCAGAGAGTCACATGTGAGGACACAGTGAGAAGGTGGCCATCCACAAGCCAAGAAGAGAGGCCTCAGAGGAAATCAAACTGTCAACACCTTGATCTTGGACTTCTAGTTTCCAGAACTATGAGAAAATAAATTTCCATTGTGTAAACCACCCATCTGAGGTATCTTGTTATGGTAGCTCTAGCAAACTACTACGTTAACCAGAATACTCCTACATAACCAATGTATCAAAAAAGAAATCACAATAGATATTATAAAATAAGGTTAGACAAATGAAATGAAAATACTACATATTAAAAGATGTAAGGTATAACTAAAGCAGTTCTTATGGAGAATTTTATAGCTGTAAACACTCATCTTTCTTTAATAATTTCATTTTTAGGAAAAGCTTTAGATTCACAGCAAAATTAAGGGTAAGGTACAGAGATTTTCCATATAGCCCCTGCTCTGACACCTGCATAACCTCCCCTGTTATTAATCTCCCTGACCTGAATGGTACACATTTTATGATTGATAAACCTACATTAACACAACCTAATCACCCAAAGTCCATAGTAATAAATGCTTATATTTAAATACATGAAAGTATCTTAAATTAACCTAACTTTTTATATTCAAAAATGAGGAAAAGTAGTAAACAATATCCAATGCCAGTAAAAGGAAAGATATAATAAAGATTTGAGTAGAAATAAAAGAAATATAGAGGAAAGCAATAGAGAAATCAATAAAACCAAAACTTGGTCCTTTGAAAAGATCAACACAATTGAAAACCTTAGCTAAACTGACAAAAAAAAAAAAAAAAAAAAAAGACCAAACCAAACCAAAAGAAAAATTACTAAATTAGGAATGAAAGAGGATACAATAGTGCCCCCTTACCCATGATTTTGATTTCCATGGTTTTAGGTACCTATGATCAATCCTGGTCCAAAAATAAAAGATAGAAAATTCCAGAAATAAATAATTCCAAAAAGTTTAAATTGCACAATATTCTGAGTAGCGTAGTGAAACCCTGTGCCATCTCACTCCATTCCATCTGGGACACGAATCAACTCTTTATCCAGCATATATACTGTGTACACTACCTGCATGTTAATCATCAATATCTTCTGCTCTTGTGTCTAACCATTGGCACCATCATGGCTCAGTGATCCGGCATCACCTGGAACACAGGAACCTTTTCTGACCTATCATCAGAAGGTCAATTGTAGCCTAATGCAACATCACAGTGTCTATGTCATCTCATCATATAGTCATTTTATTATCTCACATCATCACGAGAAGAATAAGAGTGAGTACAATACAATAAGATATTTTGAAGAGAGAGAGAGACCATATTCATATAACTTTTATTACAGTATATTGTTATAATTGTTCTATTGTATTATTGTTAACCTTTTCTCTGCCTAATTTATGAATTAAGCTTTATCATAAGTATGTACATATAGGAAAATCATAGCATATATGAAATTTTGTTCTATCAGCAGTTTCAGGCATATGCTGGAGATCTTGGACTGTATCCCCCAGAGAAAAGGGAAGTATACCATATATTAGAATCAAACTTAAAATGGGTTAAAAGGTAATACTAGTAAAATTATACGCCAAAAAAATTAGACAACCCACAAGAAACAAAGAAATTCCTAGAAAGACACAAATCATGATAGGCTTATATAAAATAGATTTAATTAATAAAATCTTTCCACAAAGGAAAGACCAGGCACACATGGCTTCCAAATGATTACAGAAGAATTAATACTAGTTTTCATAAATGCTTTTAAAAATGTGAACAGGAAAAGAGTACAGCCTAACACACTCTATATGACCAATCAAATAATAATAATATCAGTAACAACAACAGGTATACCGCAATATAAGATCAAGGGAAACAATATAAAATTGAGACTGACTCACAAGTGATGCACATGATACAGCTATCAGATTTGATTTCATAATTACTCCAACCAACATGTACAATAAATAATGATAAAACCTTCTACCAGATAATTAAAATCTATATGAAAGTATCAAATGGAAAGTGTAGAACTAAAAAAATAATGTGACAAATTAAAATTGAATTGATGGCTTTAACAGTTGATTGTACATGGCTGAAAAGGATTTCATATTGTGGCAGGGCAGTAGAAAATATCCAGGGTAATATATTGAGTGAAAACAAAGGAAGGCCTAAGAGATATAAGGAAGATGATGATAATGCTGAAAATAATCTCAGTGTGATCCTTGAGGAGGAGAAGGAATGAAATGGGTTATAAGTAATATTTGAAGGGAAAATGGTAATTCAGTTTTCAGAACAAATTCAAGATATATAGCCAGTGATTCAAGAAGCACTACAAATCATTCTGATCCCTTTTGTCCTCTGTCTTCTCCACTACCAGTGCCAACTAGATTATACACTCTATGAAGGTAAGATTGTTTTCTATTTCTTCTCTGTACATCTGTACCTCTTGGGATAGTGCTAACTATTAATACAAAAAGGACACTCACTAAATATTTGTTTCATTTGTCATAACTGCACACTGGATTGCAATTGGAGAATCTAGGTCAATGGGGCCTTGAAGACCTTGGAATTGGCTTACAGTCTTCAGGATTTAGTCAGGTCCAGTTTTGATTAAGTTGAGTGGGAAAAAAGAAATCGTAAAGCCATGGCCAAAGTGACATGAAATGCATTTTTACTGGTTGAAAACTGTGAGGTCTCTGGGGCTAAGGTGGGTCTCAGCTACTGCTTGATTCCAGGTGCTTCAAGCTAATTCACCCATAATTCCCTTGCTAAGGCTGGAACCTAATGCACCTTGACTTCATGCCCAGCCCTGATGGGTCTCCTTGTCCAGGACGGTGGCTGGTAGCAGTCTTGAGCATCCTGTGAATGCATGTGGATCTGAGTCAAATCAGAAGCAAACACTGAAGGTATGATTGAGCAGCTCACTTGCATAAAGACTTCAGGCAGAGCCCACCAAAGCTCCAACAACCTAGCTCGACCCTCTTATCATGAACCTACTGTTTCCAGGCTGGACGGAAACAAGCTGAACGGTCCTTGGATGCTGATTCCCTTGGCTGTCTATGCTTCTCGGTATTATAGTCATCAAGGAACATAGGGATCAATGGACACATCTTTGACTGCCTGAATTTAATAACCTGTGACAGAACAATTTGTATCTTTCCAAAGTTCGGGTACGGATCTAAAACATAGTGAGGGTCGACGGTCATTGCCCAGACTCAGTCTCTGACTGGAGGCCTCCCCATCCACTGCGGCCTGAGCACCTCCTGTGAGCTCACACTGATTATTCCGGATCCACAGATCCATTCCAGAGGTCCAGCTTAATATGCATGTATTGAGAATACTGTGTGTCCCGAGGGATCCTGTGGAACACGAGGCACTAGGGGCCAAACTCTCAATGACAAATTAATGGGAAAGGATCTTCCATCAAGTCTTTGCCACTTACTAATTCGGTCACTTCCAAATGAGGCGTTCAGAGGTAATTTCCTGAGATTGTAAAATCTTAGCAGTTTTTCTCAGAATGTCTTTAAGGGACCATCTGCACCAGAATCTCCTGCAGTGTGTGTGCATGTGTTTTTTTAAAAACACAGTTTTAGATCCCACAACAAGCTCCTGAATCAAAGGACTGAAGAGATGGGACTAGGAACTGATTCTAATGGGGGCAGAAATAGCTCCTAAAGGTACAAACATGGGATTTTGAAGGGCAAAAACTCTTAGCTAAAGCAACAATTTTGTGACCCTCCATCCGGCCACATTCCATAAGTAGCTATCCTAGCCTGTCGGCATTATTACAGTTTCACAGAGGGTGAGGGGGTGATAATAAAAAACAGATTGAGAAGCCCTGAACTAGGAAAATTCATCTTAATAAAATCCTCAAGTTATTCTTATACATCCTAAAGTTTGAGCTCTAGTTAGGAAAGGAAATCTGTATTTCAGCAACACTGCTGTGCAAATAGACGTTTCTGTGGTGTTGATAACATAATTTCTATATTCCTGCTTCTTGCTTCTCTTCTTGATTGACATGTTAATGAGATAAGATACAATTTTCAAAGGCATTCTCAGACGACTAACAACTGTATGGAAATTCTCAGGCATCTATTTTTAGAAGTCTTCACATTGATGTTTTCATTATCATTTCAGGAGGAAAAAAATGACACTGGCTTGATCTGGCTTGATACTTTGTGGTTATTCATTGTAACTTCTTTATTTAGAAATAAAATCAAACTTACAGAACACTTTCCCAGATAACACAAGAACTCCCATATATCCTCTATCCGGGTTTACCAATTGCTAACTTCTTACCATGCATGATTGTCCTTCCTTCTGTCTGGAAACTGTCTTCTGCAGGGCTTATAACAGGAACAGAATTGAGAACCCAGGTACGCTTAGTTTTATCTTCCTTTACTCTGTTGATGTTAAATGTAACACCTTTGTGAATATAAGAGCCACTGTAGTGGAGATTGTGTGAGAGTAGGTACAGATTGCTATGCAGTCACATGTCCACCCTAGCTAATGGGGTCTCCGAAGACTTTACAGAAAAATGGTTGCAATACAGTATCTAGAAACACAAAATAAATGCTGACAACCAGGTGGACTATTGTGTTTGGTTATTGTTGGTGATGGTGGGAACCAGCTGCGTAGTCTATTAAAGCCACTTAGCAAATTTTATGATGTATTTTAGTCCATTTTTTACCCCAATAGCTGAAAATTTGGAGAATGAATGTTTCTTTTTAAATATCAGATCATGCCCCCCCGTCCCACCGCCCACAGGCATCTCGATGGAGTTCTGCTGCAGCTTGATGATGAAGCCACAAATATACAATAAATGCTGAATCCGTTCCAAGTGGCAACACTATAAAAGGAAGCATGCGCTTCGTTATTCTGTTTGGTCCCCAGATGGCTGTTTTCCTTAGGCTGTTTCCTTGCAGATTTTGTCATAACAGAAAGACTCAGAGTGGTGCTGCCGTTTCACTTGACTGGCCTCTCCAATCATGTTATTACAAGGTTGCTGTGAACCCATACCTTTTTGGGTAACCTGTTTTAACAGAAATTTGAGTAATTTCCCACACAATTAGTAATTCTGAGACCACTACAATGGATCTTGATCCTGGCTGTGATTCTGAAGTGTTGCTCTCTGATTCTGGGGTTAAGGGCACAATCACTGGAGTCCTGTGGCTGCACTTGAGTTCTAGTTCCATCATGTACCTATGGTTTCAGGGAACCACGTAATATAACAGAGCCTCAGCTTCCTTATTAGTAAAAGAAAGAGTGACAGTTCTAGTGTCCGTATTATAGAGGTATGGAGAGAATTAAAGTAATTCTTACGTGTAAGGTACTTAGTACAGGGTTACACCAAAAATGTTCTACATGTGTTAGTTTCATAATTTTCTTCTCAAAATTGTTATAAACTGATTATTATACAAATGATGTTTTCTTCATTATATCTTCATATTTAGGTTCCTCACAATTCCAGTTTTTAACCCTTAGCAGAGTCATAGAATTTAGCTCACACTACTATATGTATATGCAAAGAATAAACCTATTTCTTATTTGGCCAGTAGTTGATTTTGTCTTATTCTTGAGTCCTTACTCATGGTAATGATGGGCAATCCAGTTAGTATCGAGTTTGTGGTTCTAACATGGTTCCATCTTGATCATGCAAACAGCCCTCTCAAAAAAACTGTCCTATCTAGGAAAAACAAAACACAGGTTGCCCTTTTCTCACTAGGATGATGCCTGGCTGGCTGGAGGAAGAAGCTTATCTTCCTCGCATGTTTCCCTGTGATGAGAATGACCTTCAGAGAGCTTGAGTGTAGCCCTGCTCTCATTCCCGGGCATTCCTGGGCAATGTTCTTTATGAGTTTCATGATTGCCCACTTTAGTGATCTGGAGCTCTCCCTTGCCAGCTCATGAGAGCCAACTGTTAAAATTCCAGGAATTTTATGAGTTGGTTGTGAAACAGTTAAATAATACCTATATTAAAAATCAACTGACATGAACTTACAATGCAGTACATTGTATTTAAAGCAAAGGTAACAAAGATTCACTTTCTCCATGCTCAGCATTCTCCTTTGCTGTGTGTATTTCCCCCTTTGTTCCACTTTTGTTTGATAAATTATACACTCAACCTCCAGGATAATATGCTAAATTTGCCTCACGTATATTCTGCATTTAAATTCAACATTTAGTAACTAGAAAGTTTGGAAAACGTTCAGAATAGATCTTAAAGTATGGATTCTATGATATATTATTATGGGGTTTTATTACACATAGTCATTCCAGTCATTTATTGATCCTTACTAAGTGCCTGGAGCATGCTACATATGTTGTCTCATTTAATTCTCACAATACCCCCATGAAGTGAGTACGACTGTCCATTGTTTTACTGACGAAAAACTGAGACATAAAGTTCAGTAGCTTTCCAGGTCTCAGGCTGAAACCTGTGTAACCCCAAACCCAAAGAATATGGATCACTGATTTCTATTATGTATACTTCACTGTGTGTCTGCATAATGGACTCTGCATAAAAATCTGATTGCATTTTGCTAATATTATAACATGATACAATCTACTTCACACTGTCTTTGTAGTGAGATCACACTTGTGCTATTTCTTTGCAGAATATAAAAAAAATCAATATTAATTCGTGATGGATAATTTCATTTGCTAAAAGGATAAATACTAGAGTAAAAGTGCTGTCTATCATCTGAGGAAACCATTGGCAAATGTATGAAATGAACTTTCTATTATCATGAAAGGGATTTTAAACATTAAGAGTAATGAGTACATGAGGTTGCAAGAGGTGCCTTCATTTATTTTATATATATACATATATATACACATATATATACACACACAGACACACACACATATATATATATATAGAGAGAGAGAGAGAGAGAGAGAGACAGAGGCAGAGAGAGAGCGAGGCAGAGGAAGAGTGGGAGGAAGAGCATCTCCATACCACGTAACATGACCGTTCTTGGAAATACAGTGAAGAATAAGAGAAAAATGGCCTTGGCCTCCTCGACTTTTCTTGTAACAGCAGAGAAAGAAGATAACCCAGCTGGCAAATGAATACGACATGAGCTGTCAGGTTACAGCTGATCCTACAAGTTTGCCACCTTTGAGAATGTTTTTGTAACACACTACTCAATGTGAGCAGATTCTAGGTTATGAAAATAATTAAATCCTTGATTGCAGAAAGAACATCATCAAAGGAAAGTCCCTTGGCAATGAATAGATGTGAGCATGCTTCTATTTAGGAACTTCTTCCT
Organism: Trachypithecus francoisi; assembly: GCF_009764315.1. Classification (NCBI taxonomy): domain Eukaryota; kingdom Metazoa; phylum Chordata; class Mammalia; order Primates; family Cercopithecidae; genus Trachypithecus; species Trachypithecus francoisi. The sequence continues at coordinate 6,559,309 of NW_022681463.1, read as the reverse complement.
GGATGTGCTCCAAGAGTGCGCTGATGTGAGGAAAGGGTGGCCGGGGCACACGGGGCAGGGCAGGCTGACCTGGCTCACAGGTGGAGGCCTGTCTCCCTCATCACACCCACTGCACCCACCGTCAAAGAGCTCAACCTTCCTGGAGAGGAAGCTTTGCATAGTCACGATATCTGCCAAGACTCATGTTGCCTTCTGTGATATGCAGTTAGATTTGGGGAAGATAGTCAAGAGACTAGACATTGGAACACATAAAAGAATTGGAGTGCCATAGGAAAGAAGGCCCCTTCAGGCAACATTTCACTTTACAGATAAAGTTAATTGGGAAGACAGTATGCCTCAGTGAGGTATGGTTTGAACCTGAGCCATTTTGTACCGTTCTGTGTAATAATGAAATAAAAGAATAACTGTTGCTTTAATTTTGTGTGTGTGGAAAATGCATTCATGGTATTTTATTAAAAGTATGATATTGCTGTTAGAAGTGGAAACCATTATAGTGCTTTGGGGATTGAGGAATCTTTCTGTGGGGCTGGTCTTACAGCTTCATTTTAAGTAGCAGAGAATGGAACACAGTCAATCAATCTCCTAATAGTCTGTGGCATTCTGTGTACTAATGAATTCACCTTTGCTGTTCAAATGGAAATACAGGTCACCTTTCAACTGTGAATTTATTCTAGTAATTGGTATATAGTTTGATCCATTTGACTTAACTAATTTGGATATATGTGGCTTTGTTCTGAAGTGCTTTGTGAGAATGGTGGAAACATTGCCAAGGGTTCATGGCACCAGTGGAAGGTTAATGTGAAAAAGTAAGCTTTTATTGCTTTAAGCCAATGGGCCTTAATGAATTAAAAATAAAAATAAAGATTCAGTGATCTAATGCCCATGTGAACCTAATGAAGTAATTTCTTTCATTTTGCTTTTCGTTCTACAATGGATGCACACACCAGACACTTTGAAACAGTAAACTTTAAAAAATCTGTTTCACTTTCTCATTAATTTGCATGGTTGTAATAGGAAATTATGTCGCCCAACTATGGAATAAGTTTGAAGATGACGAGAAACACCACCAATCATCACATCAAATAGGGTCAGATGGCACAGAAGCGGTCTTTGTTGGTGTTCACAGCTGTTTGCATTTTAGATATCAATGAAAGGCTACACATTTGGTTCCACACGTGGAGGAAGGACTCTCTGTAACTCCCTTCTCCTCTCTGTTGTTTTCAGTGCTTCGGCTCCTGAAGGAGGGGGCAGACCCCCACACCCTCGTCTCCTCGGGAGGGTCCCTGCTCCATCTGGTAAGAACCGGCACAATCAGTGCCAGTGCATGGGGCCACCCGGGGGAGAATACATTACAGGTTCCAACCCAGGAACGAAATGCACATCTCACGGACGATGATCAGAAAGATGATGTGTTTCTAATTAACAGGCTTGGATAATCGGCTGCAATTATTATTAATTACTGTATTGAAGTTTGTAAGTAATCTTTCATCAATGAAGTTAGAATTTCTGCCCTAAAGAAATCACTTTTAAAAACTAATAGCCTTCAAAATAAGTTAAATAATATTGTATCAGTTATACAGTATTAGGCAATCACCCTTTCTTTTTTTCCCACAAGTTGTCCTTGTTCCTCTAATGAAATTTTACTATATTTTGCTCGTGATCCAACTCATAGAAATGCAAATATAGCATGCCTTGTGGTATTTTAGAAACAAAGAAGGGGGTAAGTGAATAAATAAGTAACTACATTAAAAAATATTATATTATAAATAACTACATTTAAAATATCATATTAGGTCATGTGCAAGAAATTTTTGCTGGTTCTGTTAGGGGCAAAAATAAAGTAAAAGTCAATAAGTATTCGATTTGGTGGTCTTTACCACTAATTTAAAGATAGAAACTTAATTTTGAAAAATATAAATTAATGTAAGATATCAGTCTAATTTATGACTGTCTTTCAACACAAAAAATAATGTTGTATTTCTTCACACTATAGCAAACTGTAGTAGAGGGGGTCACACTCGTAACTTCCAGAAGCGTCTTAACGTCACATACCTTTTCAACCTTGATTGCACCTGGGAATCACATGGGTGTTATTAGAATACTGACACCTGACTCCCAACCTGAGTTGCACCCACAAAGATTCTTTCTTCTTTTCTCTGGGATGTAGCTTGACTGCTGGGAGTTGTTAAGACTTCCCAGGTGATTCTAATTTATGGCCAACGTTGGGGAAAAACTGCATGAAAGAGAAACTGGTGTATACCAAAGGCTCAGGAGATCTGGAATGCAAGTTATTACATAGTCAGCAGAACAGAAAAAGAACAGAGAATATTGTGATAGAAGACAGTTTGCCAAACAATATCGGCACTTTCTCTCTAGCACTGGAAATAGATACAAAGAGAGATTTCCAGGTAACCTTTTCCTTCTCTGGAATGTTTTGGTTATGAAACGTCTCTTGTTTTACACTCAGATCCTTATATGACTTCCATGATATTTTCAAGGAGTCCTACCTCATGAGTCCCTAGATCCTAGGTTTTATTTTAAGCAATCCTAGACTAGGCACAGTCTGCTAAGAGTCTTCCGTAGATCAACATTCTCTTCATGGCAAATATCATAAGCCTGTTTTTTTGTTTGTTTGTTTGTTTGTTTTTGTTGTTGTTGAGACGGAGTCTCGCTCTGTCACCCAGGCTGGAGTGCAGTGGCGCGATCTCGGCTCACTGCAAGCTCCGCCTCCCAGGTTCATGCCATTCTCCTTCCTCAGCCTCCCAAGTAGCTGGGACTACAGGCGCCCGCCACCTCGCCCGGCTAGTTTTTTGTATTTTTAGTAGAGACGGGGTTTCACCGTGTTAGCTAGGATGGTCTTGATCTCCTGACCTCGTGATCCGCCCGTCTCGGCCTCCCAAAGTGCTGGGATGACAGGCTTGAGCCACCGCGCCCGGCCCATCAGCCTGTTTTTCAGTCTAGTTATCAGCATGTTTGCACGTCCCAGTAGAAGACAGACGTCTTCCATGAACAAATCAGTGCAAGTCATTGTTGCTGTTACTAGGAAAGTGTTATTTCTGTGTATTTATGTGTGAGAGAGAAAGAGGAGGGAAAGTAGAAGGAAAAGGAGAGGGAAGGGAAACACAAGGGGTACAGGGGACAGGGAGAGACCGTCACTTCTTCACGTGTGTGTATAGAGAGAGATTAGATTGATATGTTAATTTTGATATTTTTCAAAATTAAGTTCCTGTCTTTAAATTAATTGTGAAGACCACCAAATCCAATACCTGTTGACTTTTACTTTATGTTTGTCCCTAACAGATATAGATAGGTAGGTAGGTAGGTAGGTAGGTAGATAGATAGATATAGATAGATATAGATATAGAGTATCTGACTTTGAATGAACACATGCATCTCTATGTTCCCAATCAACAAATTATCAGTTGCTTTCTTGACCTTTGAAATGAAGCCACAACACCACCATCTCATCCGCTGGGCAGCTGCCAGCCAGTTTTAACCCGCCATCTTTCTTTTCTGGATAAACAGCTTTCTCACTCTTCTCCCAGGTTCCATCTTTGCCTACACTGTCCTGTTTCCCATTCTCAGCCAGGTCATGTCACTTCTGTATCTGAAATGCTCCAACAACTTTCCTTCTCTCATAAGTAAAAGCCAAAGTCCTGCTTATGACCACACCATGATCTGTCTCAAGTCCCAGCCCACAGCCATTGCATCTTCTTCAGTCACTTTCCCTTTGTGCTCTGCTCTGCTGACACCAGTCATCTTGCTGCTCATTCAGCACCAGCCCATGCTCCTGCTTCGTGTGCTCCTTGCTGGGTTTCCACACGGCACAAGCCTCCCAGATGTACACAGCTCGCTTGCCGACTTGCTGTGGGTCTCTGCTCAACGTGATCTAAAGGAGCAACCCTCCCTGGCTTGCCCTATAGGGTGTAGTAACTCACCACTGATGCCTCACAAGCAACTCCATTTCCATCCCTTTATCTTGTTCTTTCCCATCTTTTATAGCACACTTGTCACCAAAGCCATCATAGGTTCAGGTGACTCTTTTCTATTTCCTAGAATGTTAGCTCCATCAGAGACAGGACTTGTCATATTTTCATGAATATTATAATGCCCAGGAGAGTGCCTGATACTCGGAGATGCTCAGTAGATTTGTTAAGGAGATAAGCTAATTAATTAAGGTTACTACTTAACTAACATCTGACACTGTGATAGATATTGGGGTGAAAAGATGCAAAATGCATAAACTGTGTGCCTCTGAGGGAGACAGAAAAAGAAACCGCTGATGGCAGCGGACTGAAGAGGGATTCGCAGAGGACGGTGAAGGAGGCAAACAATGGGGCCACCCGGCTGCTTCTGGCCATCAGTTACAAAGGCTTTTCTCACTCTCCTGGTCTGGCTTAATAACCCTTTTGTCCAAGCTCTCATAACATACACCCCTTGCTTCTCTACAGATATTGCCACAATGGAGTATAATTAATGGAATATGTGGCTTTTTCTCTCTGCTAGACTGAAATCTCAGAAACCGTGACTGTCTTGGATACTTTTCTTAGCATGTGATGCATAGTGAATAGTTGTCCAAGGTCTCATAAGGTACCCTCCTTGCTTCTCCATAGATCTTGGCACAATGGATTCTAATTAATGGAATATGTGGCTTTTTCTCTCGGCTAGACTGAAATCTCAAAAACTGTGGCTGTCTTGTATACTTTCCTGTTCTTAGCACGTGATGCATAGTGAATACTCAATTACATAGTCAATGAATGAATAAATGAGCTCTAGGGATATAAGGCGTGATGCATAGTGAATACTCAATACATAGTCAATGAATGAATGAATGAGCTCTAAGGATATAAGGGTTTCTTAGGGTGAAGACCTAGGTAACAGTATACAGAGTATACTCTAAGCCTGGGTAACAGAGTAGAAAGATTCAGAAATGGTAGCGTTTGAAGGAAAAAGAAATGAGAAGATTAAACTGATGAGGGAGATGGAAAGCACTTTATTAACTCCCAACCCAGTGCAAAAATATTGTATTTTTATATTGTTATGCAAAGGTTGTGAGACTAAGACAAAGTGGAAGATGAATCTGGAGGATGGATAAGGAAACCTCGTGGCAGCTGAAGGAGGGGGCACTTAGTGCTGAAGTCTCCTTTTCCTGGGGTTACCAAGTAAATAAAAACAAATGAAAAATTGCAGGTTGCTGGAGAGATGAAATTACAGGGTTCCAAAATGTCTTAAGTACTGAAAAAGGCAATTTAGCCATCTAAAAGGTCAAGCGTGAGTATCTGTGCTGTTTGCCTCACCTTTTGGGCGCCCCACGTTATGGAGCCTGATGCTTCATCAGCACTGAGTTCTAATTATAGACGATCAGGGACTTTGAGGGAAAGGCAGAATGCATTTGTGGAGCATCAGGAATCAGCTGCAGAAATTACTGAGTTGTGTTGTTTAACTCAATTGTTAAAAGTGGATATTTGAGAAACATATTTTAATATTTTTGGCCATATAATATCTTTAAGTTTTATCTTCTTTTTCATAAAATGTCAACAAATACATCTGAATTAATCTTTTTGCCTCATCATTTATTGAATCATATCTGTGTTAAACATATGGCAGGTATCAGGTACTCTGACAGAAGGGGATTAATTGCAAAAAGTAACAACGTCTGTATCCCAGGCATTTGGTCTCATGAGGACAGTATAGAAGAGACCTTAGATTTAACTCTTTGCAAAAATATTATGTTTATGAAGTAAAAATCAGTATTACATAGGCTTGGCTAAAATATCTGGAGTTTTGTTATTACCTTTATTCAATGAGCAATTGAGAAGGAGCTCCCGATGGTAACTAAACCCTCAGCCTCAGACTATAGCCAAGTTTGGATGAAATATATTAGAGATAAGAAATACTCTTTCTTTGATCAAGTGAATTCTAGATATAGGAATTTAAACAGTGGAATTCATGTAGCTGTTAAAAATATTGAGCCGGCCAGGTGCGGTGACTCATGCCTGTAATCCTAACGCTTTGGGAGGCCGAGGCGGGTGGATCACGAGGTCAGGAGATCGAGACCATCCTGGCTAACAAGGTGAAACCCTGTCTCTACTAAAAATACAAAAAATTAGCTGGCATGGTGGCGGGTGCCTGTAATCCCAGCTACTCGGGAGGCTGAAGCAGGAGAATTGTGTGAACCCGGAAGGTGAAGCTTGCAGTGAGCTGAGATCGTGCCACTGCACTCCAGCCTGGGCGACAGAGCGAGACTCCATCTCAAAAGAAAAAAAAAAAATATTGAGCCATAATGTATCTGAAACTATATCCAAAACATATTGTACATGTCCAAAGCAGGTTACAGAATAGTGCGTATAGCACAATCGGATGTATGAGAGAGAGAGAGAGAGAATCCTTTCAATAGCCAATGGAGGATCTTGAAGACCAGATAAGCAATTTTCAACAGTGACTCAGGTTGGGTAAAGGGGACAAAGTCTGTGAATTTTTTTCTGTTTCCTTTTACAAATGACTTGAACATTTTAAATAAGAAACATGCATGTTTCATATAATAAAACTAACATAAAACTAGTTAAGACTGTTGTTATTCAAATTTTAAATTTTGAATGATTTAGTAATTTTGCTACTTAAACAAGAAAATGTGCTGCCCAAAACCGAGCTGCTTTTTGTGCTTCACCATCAGTGTCTCTAAAGGCTTGGATGCTCTAGGAAGCAGAGATAATTCGCAACCTATATAGAGGTGGTTCAACAGCCTAATTTTCAAACTCTAGCAGAAAATAATGTATTTTGCAGAGGCAGAATATCAGGATTCCAGAGAAAATGCCTAGAGAAATATTTTATGTTTAAAAAATACATAGTGTTAAAGAACAAAAATAGTTGGTGTGTGGCCGGGCGCGGTGGCTCGAGCCTGTAATCCCAGCACTTTGGGAGGCCGAGACGGGCGGATCACGAGGTCAGGAGATCGAGACCATCCTGGCTAACATGGTGAAACCCCGTCTCTACTAAAAATACAAAAAACTAGCCGGGCGAGGTGGCGGGCGCCTGTAGTCCCAGCTACTTGGGAGGCTGAGGCAGGAGAATGGCGTGAACCCGGGAGGCGGAGCTTGCAGTGAGCCGAGATTGCGCCACTGCACTCCAGCCTGGGCGACAGAGCGAGACTCCACCTCAAAAAAAAAAAAAAAAAATAGTTGGTGTGTGGAAGTTGCCCACCAGCGACCCTGCCCACCCACCTGGACACTGGTCATTGAACTCCAAGCCCCTGTTCTGCTTTCCTAGAAGAGAAAGGGCAAGAACTACAAGGGCAGACTCTAGCAAGAACATCGTTCACAGCAGAAGACAATGTCCTGTCTGCACAGGGTGGTTTTCCACACGGGGCCCCCACTCCACATCCTCCAAGGACCTCACAGGGACTGTTCCTGCATGTTCCTTGGGGGATGTGGAATGGGAGCCCCATGGAGGATGCAGCAGCAGGAAGCAGGAGGCAGGTGAGGGGCAGGGAAGAGAGCGGGCACAGCCAGGTGAGTTGGGTGATTCTGACGTCTGAGGGTGAGTGCTGCAGGGTGCTGCCTGGCCCTGGCAAACAGGCCATGGAAGGGCCACGGACTGTGAACAAGAGACTCTTCACATAACCCCAGGGGTGCAATTCAAGATTCAAAATTCTGGCTGGATGTGGCTTTGTCAAATTCAGTGTCTTTCGGGTCCTTGAGAACCATCACATTCATAATTGGAAAGTCCCTAGTTCAGCATTTTAGAGCGTTAGTGAAATCTCCAGCTGCATCTTGGATGAGAATAATAACCTTGACCTGCCGGCGGGCATATTTTTATCATGACTCCCTGCATGCTTGACTTAGAGGGCAAAAGGGCAACAGAAGAGCACGTTGTGATGATGCTGTAAATGCTACCAGAAACCCAGTGGATGAGTTTTCCATCTTTTAGGAATACACCACACAGGCCTGATTTGCTCCACATCAAACGATCTAAGAAAGGCCCCAGTGAAGTTAGTAGCTAGATTTTGTGTTTTGTTTCGTTTTTATATCTTTGTAATAAGGATCCCAAATTATTAAGAATCAGAACTCTTTCCTGACAGGGTGAAGGCAGATCACAACACATTTTCCACAGACTTCTTATAGAATTGTAACTCCCCTAAGGAAACTTGCAGAAATCCACCTTCAAAGCTACTGGTAACAACATCTTTCCTAGAGAAACGAGAGGTTTGTAGCGAGAAAGGATTTCCTTACTTATCAGCCTGAAACTCACCTACTTAGAAAGTCCTTCCTTAAGCAATCTTAATAATTTATATTACTCTCTAGATGTACCAGACTGCTAATAATTCCACAAATGGCTGTTTCCATTCCTCCTCAATATCGCTCAGGCTGTTTCTTACTTTGGGGAGCTCTACTGAGACAGGCCAGCAGCTCACCACTGTCCCCTCTCAGCTTTCTGCCTGCATCATCCCCCAATTGTAGGTTGTTCTTCCAGAGGTGAGTTCTTGTTTATAATATCAGCCCTCTGGCTTAGCATAGTGCTGGGTGCATAGTAGTTCCTCAATGAAAATATGGGTTTAACTAACAGATATATGAATGTCTCACCCCAGGCTGCATCCACTTGTTAAATGCCTCCTGATCCTTCAAGACTAGCTCCTGTGTTCCCGTATCCAATTATCCAATTCCTATCAGGCTGTCAGGTACCTTCTGCTGTGACTGCATAGAATGCTATGCATACCCTTTATCATAAACCTCACACGATCAAACAGCACTATTTCTTAAGAGTAGTTACTACATAATTCACCTTTATATATACCTTGCCAAGTGCAGCTGGAATATCGTGTTGCCTAATAAAATCTAGAGAATTTAAAATGCAGCAAACCAGTGCTGCTGATGAAGGAGATGGGTTTATACTCACTTAAAAGGAAAACAGGTTTTTAGGATTTTAAAATTTCTGGATGTGGTTCAGTGTTTAGAGTCTGGTTCCATTGGCTGGAAGCTGTGGCTCTCTGCAGTGCAAATAGAAATAATAAATATAATTCAACTCACCGCATTCCGAGTAGTTTATCTATGGCAAGATAACCTGGAATATAATATTTGCCAGAGAGAAGATCATGAAAAGCAAAAATAAGTATGTTCAAGATGACACTACAGTGAATATGATCCTTCACTGTGATACAGTGGCAGAGAAGTGGACGTGAGTTTGCACAGATGCAAGCACAGGCTCCAAGGGCCGGTCTGCGGTATTGCCGTTGAGTAAAAACGAGTGTATGGAAGTTCCAGAATGATGTTAGATTTTGAGAAATTGCAAAAAAAAATTAATTTTGCTACTGATATAAATTTATCTCTTTTGTCCCCCACTTTTCTTCTCTGTCACTGTTTCTGACTTTATAGAAATGTTCTTTGAACTACTGAGAACTCATAAACATAGGACAAACACATGGACCATATCTCATTCAAATTGTGCACCTCACATCGCTGCTTCTTCCCCCATAGCTGCTAAAAGTTCAGAGTTTTTTTTTTTTTTTTTTAATTTACTTGTAGAACTGTACCTGGCACATGACATTCACAAAGACAACCCTGGATCAAACTGGATGCTTTCCTAATAATTCTTTCTCTAGTCTCCTCTACCATGACTGCTCCGTAACCACTGCAGAGAAGGGAAGGGGAAGCTCTCATTGTAAAACATGTAGACTTGTGAAAACTCATATTAAAATAGATCCAACCCTCATTTTAAAAATTGGTGAAAGATAACTCTTATGTATGAACCACAGAATTTGATTTGAACCTTCAGACTTGATGTGTGATTTGTAAATATTTGTAATAATTTTCTGGTTTACTGAGTGATAGATTTCAGGGTCATTCATGATATGTTCATTAGCCAATCAGAAGGGCCAGAATCCAGAAACCACCCCTTACACCAAGACAGAAAACACACACACACACATTTTAAGTGCAAAGTTCCCTTTGCTTGTCATTTGGTTCCTATGATTTTCAGTACTTTCAGATGAATCGGCAATGTGAATTGTGTTGAGTTTGTATATTAAGACATACTACCTTTGTTTAGAAAGTTACAAATGAGTGAAAGAGTGTAGTACAAGAGAAGTTGTGAACTGCTGATCCAGTGTTGAAAGGATTTGTTGACATGTTCTAACCGCACAGTCAAATGCGTGGACAGCCTTTGAGGAAGGACTTGCTCTGCCATCACCTTGCTCTCTCAGTTTGTCTTAGGAGGCAGAGTGAGATATTTTAGTCGTAGATTGGGATGCCAGAATGTAATCTTTCAGAGTGAAGCCAGTCTTGCTAAATGACAAACCAGAAGGGTGGATAAAGATTGGTGGAGTCCAGGAGGGATGACATTTTGGGGTTCTTATGTGGAATAAGTGGTATCGTTAATGCTTCCTCTGTTGATGGTGTTCTAAGTGGAAAGAAGACTGTCATGATGGTCCCCAAGTTTTTCATGACAGAGAAGAGTGACCAGGTTGGGAGAAGAGGTAGTACATAAGGATGGGGTAAATCTTAGAAAGAAGCACATCAACGTAAGCACCAGTGATTACAGAAGAATCAACGATAAGCTCAGAAGATATCCAAACTTTTTTAGTGCTCTGTGGAAGAATAAGTTTCCCTACACTGGACAAGGCTGCAGGAGAGATGGTGTTTTCAGGGAGACTGACTTCCTTTTAGGTTCTGTGGACATTTTCAGAAGTGGAAATTGAGCTGGGTTCCCATCATTCCATGGAGGGGAGTAATCTGTGGCCATGCAGGAATCTAGGAGCTTGGTTGATTAAAGGGCTTGGTAATTCAGGGCAGGCCTCACAGGTAGGTTACCCATATAGTCACACAGGGCCTTCTTTTTAGAAAGGTACCATGCTTGTTATGCTTGGTTTCACCCTCTGTTATCACTATTTTGAAATTGTCAATAATTTTAAAAATAGAAGCCGCGGATTTCCATTTTGCACTGGGTCCCACCTTAGCTAGCTCTTCTTGGCATTTTGAGTGGTAAGTGAAGGTGACAGCAGGAGCTTGAGGACCTGGCTCCAGACTGCAGGTGGAGGACCTGGTGGTGTCGGAGTTGTCCTGGGTGTAATAGAATGTGGGTTCAGTCACTTTCTTGGTGCCATAAAGTGTCACCAGAAAGTGACTGATGTAAGGAAGAACAACCTGAGTTGGGAGGAAGATTTCCTGACTTGAAGAAAATTCTTTCTAGGGAAATAGATTTACTACATAACAATATTATAAGAACGTTGTAACAGGAATGTTCCACCATCATACTCTTTTCAGACAAGAGTGACTAGAAGGTATTTATTGCTGTCAAATTATTATTCATAATCCTCTGAAATGTGATTCCCAAAATTATATCACTTGAGAGGGGCTGATACCACTTTCAACGCTGGATCTAATTAACTGTGTTTGATGAAACACAGTGAAAATCCAAGCTGCAGGTATCTGAATATAAATGTAGATTCCTGAGGTGCAGGTCAAGGATATCTTGACAGGTGCAGAAGGAGGAGGTCACATCTTTATTGATTATACGCTGAGCTATCACAGAGCTAAAGAGCGTAGAAAAGGAATTACTTGCATATGAATTTCCTAAAATGAACTGGATTGGGGCCTCACATTCTAACATCAATTTATTGAACTTTCATACTGTGCCACTCACCTTCTGTGTCCTTGCACCCAAACCTGAAGCTCCAGGGAATGGGGCCTCAGTTCATATGGTCAGGACACTGAGTCTAGTGACATTTTTATTGCTACACATCACCAAGAACATCAGATACAGAAAGACCTTTGTTCAAAACCAAAATTATAAGAATTCACGTTTGTCATTGCACCCATTGCTTACTTGAATCCTAATGATGATGTCTGCTAGTACATTCCTCCGCACTCTTCAGGGGCCTCACACCGCGTTTGTTTGCTGTGGTGGTTGTATACTCTTGACACAACCGGATACTAGGGGATGGTATGAGTATTCAGTTAGTGTACCATGATTGTGAACCATAATTTGAACACCCATTTGTTTGGTGAAGTGAAAGATTAAATATTTTGCCTAATCTTTGAAGCTGTTTTTTTGTTTCTTTTTACATACTGAATTTTGAGAGTTCTTTGTATATTCATGATAAATGTCTTTTAACAGATGGGTGTTTTGTGGATATTTTTTCTTAGATTATGGCTTGTCTTTTTATACACTGAGAAGTATCTCCTGAGGAACAGAGGATTTTTATTTTAATTAAATTCAATTTGCTAATAATTCCCTGATAGGCTGCATTTTTAGTCATCACTAAGATTTTCTGTTATGTTCTTTTTAGAACTTTTGTAACTTTTGGTTTTACATTTTTTGCAATTTTACATTATGAGTAATATTTGAATATAGGGCAAAATGTAGGTCAAAAGGATTTTTATACATGTGTGTACTCAATTGTTTCAGTAGAGTTGACTGAAAGAACATTCTTTCTTCACTGAATTGCCCTTGCCACTTTCTTGAAAATTAGTTGTCTATACATGAATTGATCTATTTCTAAATTCTCTGTTGTGTTCATTGATTAATTTGATTTTATGCCAACACCACACTGCTTTGATTGCTATAACTTCATAATGAGGCTTGAAATTAGGTAACTTTAGTTCTTGAATTTTGGGTTCCACCACCCTAAAGTTTTTTGGGGCAATTTTAGGTCCTTTGCATTAGTTTATGAATTTTAGATTCAGCTTTTCAATATCTACAAAAATACCCATCTGGAATTATGACACATTTGGATTAAATCTCCAGATCAATCTGGGAAGGACTGGTTTCCTAACAATATTGCATCTGCTGACCTAAGAACACACTATAAATTTCGATTTATTTAGGTTTTAAAAAAATTTATCTCACTAATGTTTTGTTGATTTTGGTGTGCAGGTCTTACTGATGTTTTCTCAGATTTATCCCTAAGTATTTCAATATCCTTAATGCTATTTTAATTTAAAAATTATTTTTCAAAGGCTTACCACTAGCATATAGGAATATCTTTGTTTTGTTGTATAGTGATCTTCTGTCTTTCAACTTTGCTAACTTAATTATTGGTTCTAATAACTTTGCATATTCCATTATATTTTCTACATAGACGATCATGTCATATGTGAATAATGGCAGTTTTAATTATTTCTTTTCAATATAGACGAATGTAGTTGCTTATTCCTTCCTTTTTGCCATGGCTGGAACTGCCAGTGGAATGTTGAAGGGAAGTGGTAAAAGTGAACACGCTTGTTGTCATCTTGGTTTCAGTGCAAAGTGTGGAGGGTTTCTTGGAGACAATTATTAGCTCTTGCTTTGTTATCCAGTCTAATACTCCCTGCCTTTTGTATCATTTAGAATATGTACATTTATTTATATGGTTACTTACATGTTTAGGTTGAAATCTACCACCTTCCTTTTTTTTTGGTATGTGTCCCATTTGTTTCTCTCTCCTCTTTTTCTGCCTTCTTTAGGTTTGAGTATTTTTCATGAATCAGTTTTATCTCTTTTGTGGTATTATGCACTGTGCATATTATTTTGGTATTGCTTTAGTTTTTCTAGGATACATCTTTGAGTTAACCCTCTCTCGTTTCAAGTGGCATCCTATCCATTCACATGTAGCCTAAAAACATTCCTTACAATATTATGTTTTCATTTCTCCCCTTCCAGCCTTTGTTTTATTGCTGTAATATATTTTAATCTGTGTATATTATAAACCTCATACTCTGTCATGATTGTTAAACAATTATATTTTAAATAGACTAAATGAAAAAATATACATAACTCACACAGTCACAATTCTCAGTGCTCTTTGTTCTGATATAATCTTTTAAAAAGATATCCCACAGATCACTGATGCTCTGCCATTTTAAAAAAATCATTTTTCGGCCGGGCGCGGTGGCTCAAGCCTGTAATCCCAGCACTTTGGGAGGCCGAGACGGGCGGATCACGAGGTCAGGAGATCGAGACCATCCTGGCTAACACGGTGAAACCCCGTCTCTACTAAAATATACAAAAAATTAGCCGGGCGAGATGGCGGGCGCCTGTAGTCCCAGCTACTCGGGAGGCTGAGGCGAGAGAATGGCGTAAACCCGGGAGGCGGAGCTTGCAGTGAGCTGAGATCCGGCCACTGCACTCCAGCCTGGGCGACAGAGCGAGACTCAGTCTCAAAAAAAAAAAAAAAAAAAAATCATTTTTCTTTCCTTGTCATATTTTGTTTATGGTACTGCTTTGAAGTTCACTAATCTTTTCTTCTGAAATATCTAGTCTGCTGTTGATCCCATCTCAGCCATTAAAGGTCTCATCTCTGAAAGTTAAATTTGAGTCTTTTTAATATCTTTCATGTATGTATTTAACATCTTCAATAGATCCCCTCACTTTTCGAACATAGGGAATATAGTTATAAATATGATTTTAACACCCAATTTACTCATTCCAACAGGTGTATCACTTCTTGGTTTGTTTCCATGATCAATTTTTCTGTTCATTGTGGATCCTATTTTCCTGCTGTTTTTGTATACTTGGCAATTTTTTGGTTGGATTCTAGACACAGTAAATTTTGCCTTGTTGGGTATTCAGTATTTTTGTAAATAATCTTGAACTCTTTGGGGGCTACTAAATTATTTGGAAACAATTCCATCTCTTCAGGTCCTGAATTTGAAATGTTTTAGTTGGGAACAGAGCAGCATTTAGTTTAGGACTCATATTTCCCTCCACTGAAGCAAAACACATCTAGTACTCTACCCAGTGCCCTGTCAGTTATGCAGTTTTCAGTATGGTTGGCAGGAATAGACACCATTTCTTATAATTTATGAGCCCTGAGTTCTCTTTCTTTTCAGGCAGTTCTTTGCCTGACCTTGGGCAGTTTCCTAGAGTGCCTGTGCTGATCATTATTCAGCTGAGCACTTGAGGGAGGCATTCTTTAGAACTTTAAAGTTTTTCTCTGTGCAGCTTTGTCCTCTCTGCTACTCTGCTCTGTGAAATGTAACCACCCTGGTCTCTCAAGACATTACAAGAGCTAGCCTTGGTCAGGCTGGGTGTTTTTCCCTGTGCTGTAGCTTGGGAACTCTCTCAAGTAGGAGGCTGGAACGGTAGTAGGGCTTATCTTATTTGCTGCCCATCATTCAGAGGTCATATATTTTGTTTTCCTTTTTTGGTTGATTCAAGCAGGAAGGTACATCTGGTCCCTGTGACAGGGAAGCAAAAACTCTACAATGATTTGTTTTTAATGGTACTATCCAGTGAATTGGTGGGTAAATTTGTGTGACAGTGCTTCCAGTGGGATATTGATTGGCATTCCTTTGGGGACGGAAATCTGTTCTATGCATATACATCACAGAAAAAGCGTGTATCTCATAACCCAGAAATTTTGCTGACCTATTTAATAATAAGTTTTTAAAAACTAATTGTACTGATACGCATTTGGCATTAATGTAACTTGTAGATATAAGTATGAAAAATACTCACAAGGCCAGGTGTGGTGGCTCTCACCTGTAATCCCAGCACTTTGGGAGGCCAAGGCAGAGGGATCACAAGGTCAAGAGATTGAGACCATCCTGGCCAACATGGTGAAACCCCATCTCTACTAAAAATACAAAAATTAACTGGGCGTGGTAGCATGCTCCTGTAGTCCCAGCTACTCAGGAGGCTGAGGCAGGAGAATTACTTGAACCTGGCAGGTGGAGGTTGCAGTGAGCTAAGATCACGCCACTGCACTCCAGCCTGGTGACAAAGCAAGACTCTTGTCTCAAAAAAAAAAAAAAAAAAAGAAGAAAAATAAAAATACTCATAAAAGAACTGGATAATTTGAAGAGGTCAATGCAAATAAATATGTGGGACTTTTCAAAAATTAGAAATTCAAGATGGTAAAGGCAGAGCATCGAAGTACAGGACTCATTTAAGCACAGGTGCATAGATTGTACACCCGTGATGCCAGCCCTGACTTATACATACAATGTTTACCTGGGTTTGAACTATAGATAGTAAATTAAGTTGCTTGATGGTTTGATTTAGTAAATTATTGAACATATATAAAATGCAATATTATAAAATCATTAAAATTCATTTTAGGAGACTCTTTAATTTCAACTGTTAACTTTTACACTATGACATGCTATGAAATGTGACTAGGGTGAAGGTTACAAATGGGAATGTTGAGGAATTAATAAGTTAGAGGGATTCTAAAGGGCCATGTCTATCTTGGATGCAATTAAATAGTTACACTTTATTCTTTTGGCAGTGACAAACTATGCATGTTTTAGAGTAGAAGGGTACTGTGATCAACTGTATTTTTAGAAAGATAATTATTGTAAATGGTTCAAGTTCTATAAAAAAAAAAAACCTATTTACAAATGAAATAAAAACCAGTAAGTAAGTACTTTTTTTGACCTTCCTACTATCTGCCCTGATTTTCTTCTTTCTGTCTGCTGTTCCTTGACCCAGTTCCCCAGAAGTCTTGCATATGTTCTTTTCCTTGTTGGTTAGCTGGGGAAATACATCTTTTCCCAGATTAGCTTCACCTCTCAACTCCCAAAATTGGCATTGAGTTTTTTTTTAATCTGTGGACATTTGGAATAAGCCATATCGCAGTTTGTAATAATTTGATATTTCCTTGTATTCTTTCTTTTAGTGTGCTCGGTATGATAATGCCTTCATTGCAGAAATTCTGATTGACAGAGGACTCAACGTCAACCACCAGGATGAAGATTTCTGGACGCCCATGCACATTGCCTGTGCATGCGATAACCCTGATATTGTCCTGCTTCTTGTATTAGTAAGTAAAGCGATTCAGTTTACCATTTGAAGATCTGATGGCATGTAAAAGGCTATATATTTAACTAATGATATTTTACAATATGTACTATTTTGGTTGAGAAAAAAAATCTGCATATGTTATCATGTATCCCTCTAGAACACAAGATAATTATAGACTAAGGTTGTGGGTCATATAGTTTATAAAACAAATTGTGCAGACACTGTGCCAAATGCAACTTCTCTTGCCTTTTCTTGGGGATTATATGCCTTGATACAAGTCAATTTCAACTAAAATGGTTTGATTATTTTGTTTTTCAATTCATTCTCATTTTTAAATTTTTAGCCAAAGAGGCATAACATTATAAGGAGTTATGGTTTATATTGAATCTTTTTTTTTCTTGGTTACATCTAGCAAAGAAGTGTCTACAATGTTTGTTTACATGAAAACGAGAACTTTAAATATAAAAAGCATTGGAGTTTGTTGTTTTGGTTGTTATTTTCAGTTAATCTTACATCCAGACATTGATCCTCACACATGCTTTATTTTGGAATAGTAATCTCTAGAAAGTATTTCAAGAAAATATTTACAATTTTTAGAAAATACACTGGAATAGATGAGTAAGAATGATTTGCTTTTATTTATTTAAAAAATTAACTTCTTAATGGCTTACTATTATGCATCTGGAATTCACATTTTTTTATGTAAGCTCAAGATTTTACACAAAAGCAAACTGATGCTCAAATATATTAAACAACTTGCCCTAAGCCAAAAGCACAGGATAGTTAAGAACTCAAGTTCATTGTCAGAAGTCCATTTTTTGTCACTGAGCCATGCTACCAATATTAGTTTCCTGTGCCTGCCATACCATTAAGACATAGTTGATGGCTGAACACAAGCACAGTTGTAGAGGTTAGAAGCCTGAAGTCAAGGGGTGGACAGGGCCATGCTCCTGCTGTAGGCCCTAGTGATGAAAGTTTTCTTGGTGTTTCCTAGTTTTGGTGACTCCTGCAGTCCCTGATGTTGCTTAGATTATAGCAGCATCACTCCAGTCTCTGCCTCCATCAGCACATGACTTTCTTCTGTGTCACTGTATCCAAATCTCTCAAGTTTTCCTTTCAGAAGATACCAGTCATAAGATTTAGGGCCCATCCTCAGGCAGATGGCCTCATTTAACTTGATTACATCTCCAAAGACCTTATTCCCCAATAAGTTCACATCTACAGTACTAGGGAGCATAGCTTTTGGTGGAAAACATTTTAAATATACCATACTGCCCCTCTTCCCCCCTTTTTAAAATTATGAACGAAAATATTTTGGGATTGAAGGCTGTGAGTAGGGACTGTCTTAATCTTGTATGAGGTTTAATTTTGTCTCATTTTCTCTGATTTGTCCTTCAAGAATATGTATCCTTCCTTTTTTTCAGTAGAAACGTACGTCACTAAAAATGTATGTCTTTCAAATTCTGGAAGATGGAGGTATATTAATAAGGAAAGACAAAGGAAATAAAGATTATTTAGCTTGAAATACAAACTTTTAGAGGGCTAGTACTCTACATAAAAAGGCATGAAAAGCTGCCTGACTCATTTATAAAACAAGATTTGGGTTTTGTAGATACGGAGCCTAAGAGGCACTAAACTGTCAGTTCACCACAAAGGCCGCAGGGTTTCCCCAGAATTGTGAAAAGCTATAAAATACAGTACAGAAAGGAACCAAGTCACCTTTCAAGTAATACTGTACCATGATCAAGTTTAGAAACCTTTAGAACGCTGACAACTCATAGAGTACTCAGTTG
Organism: Trachypithecus francoisi; assembly: GCF_009764315.1. Lineage (NCBI taxonomy): Eukaryota > Metazoa > Chordata > Mammalia > Primates > Cercopithecidae > Trachypithecus > Trachypithecus francoisi. Next base: position 6,540,800 of record NW_022681463.1, on the reverse strand, counting down.
GGTTATTTAAGGAGGAACTAAGTTCATAGTACTTGTTTGATACATTCTCTGATAGTTCAACTAGCTGCTTTAATTATAAGAGAATGAGACAGAAAAGTGTGATTCATGGCTTTTGCAGTTTTTCTATGTTCTCATTTGTTTTTTTCTAAATACTAGTTTTAAGAATCAGTAATTTTTTCCAAAGCCCATCCTTATTTCTTTTCTCTAATTATTATTAATTACATTAAGCCATGCCAAAAAACCTCTTTTTTCTGAATGCAAAATGGCCATACTTATTCTTACAAATGAATATTCATGTGGTTGTGCTTAAAATTTTAAAATCCTTCTTCCATTTCCTCAATGCAAATGTCTGGACACCGGCTTCAGTTTCTTGAGTTGAGACAGGTTTGTGAGATCTCAGTTTCACTGCCAGCCAGGATTCCCTTCCTCCATTCTGAAGGTAGCAGTTTCTTATTTCTAATGGGAAAGAGCAAGAAAATCTGCCTTCTTTCTGTAATCTCTACTGAGTCTAGATCTTGGTATCTCACATGATACTCACAATGAAATATTGCACGAACAGTCACTCAATGACTTCTACTAACCGATCATCATCCTCATTCACTTAACTAATAAATATGAGTGATCACCAATTATGTATGAACATAAGGCCTGCCCCAAGGGAAATTACAACTTGTTTATTCATTCCTTCATTTACTAAATATTTATTGAATGACTGTTATGTTTTAGATGCTGCACGGTGAATGAGAAGATATTTTATACTCTACAGTAATGGTGAAAACAAACAATGCAATTAATCAAATGAACCCCTGGGAAATTTGATTAATGGAGTAAGCAAATCTGAGTAGCTGTATTCATGCCATGTTACAGCCAGCCTAAGTATCCATCCACAGAAGCAATTTACTCTAAATAAATGTTGATAAAATATGTTGTCACAAAAATTCTAATTACTGTAAAAATATATTCCTACCAATAACTTCAAAAGAGAAATGTATTTTACTTGCCAGATGAAATGCTATTGTCCAGTGTTAAAGGCTGCATGCTCCATCTTCTTTCCATTTTCCAGAGCTAGATGATGGGCCAGAGAGACTGCGCAGCATTGATTCATGTATTAAATCTGTGGTAGCCGTCTGTGTGTACTCAAGGGAGTCAGCAGTGAGCACAAGCAGAAAAAACCCTGCCTTTCAGAGCTTACATTCTATTAAGGAAAAGCAGATGAAACACATAAATGACTAAAATTTATAGTGTATCAACTAGTGAGAGGTTTTGGAAAGGTCAGGAAGAAAGGAACAGAGTATTAAGGATGGCTTCATGAAAAAGGTGACGTATGAGCCGGGAGCTACGTTGATACGTGGGTGCAAGTGTGCCAGCCACAGGAGATGGTACATAGAAAGCTATGTGGCAGGGTCTGTGTGTTGGAGGGACAGCAAGGAGACCAGCACAGCTGCAATGAAGTGACAGGGGGTCGGGGGATAGATGAACTCAGAAGGGCAGGGTGAGGTCAAGCCTTTGCAAGGACTTGAGAGTCTATTTTTACCCTAGGTGATTAGGGGAGCCTTGGGGAGAAGGACGTGAGGAAAGAAGTGATGTGATGGCTTAAGTTTAAGAGGATGACATTTGCTGCTCTGTTGAAATTCTACCACTGAGAAGAACAGGGAACATTTAGGTATCTGTTGTCCAGACTACAAGTGGTGGAGGTGGCAAGAAGTGGTTGACATCTGGATATACAGGATTTTGAAGGCAGAGTTGTCCCGATTTTGTGTGAGTGGATTTAGTGTGGAGAGAAAGAATAGGAGTCACAGATGACTTCCACTTTTTTGGCCTGAAACCTGGAAAGTTGACATTGTAATTTTTGTTTGCTGAGATAGAGAAGGTTAGAATAGAGTGAATGGCAGAAGATTGGGTTTAAAAATGAATGAAAGATATATTCAAGCCACATTGTTCAAGTTATCCGGGAAGTCATCTATAAAAATAATTGTATTGATGTGTGAGATGATTTATTGTGAGTTGCTAAGGAGAGACATGGGAGTGTGTGTGGAGAGGGGGCATCGTCTACTTAACAGCACTAGAACAGTGCTACTTGAATTGAGCCACAAATGTGTGTTGTTTTGGAGGAGGCTTAGCTACTGTGAATGAAAACTCTAGCAGATACTAATAATTAACTTTTATGTAGCCGTCCCTATGCAGCAGGCATTTTTCACATGCTTTACAATTAGTAACTTCCTTGATTATCACAGAATTCTATTACGAAGGTGTCAGCGTTTTCTGCTTTATGTAGCTGAGGCTACTGATTCAGAAACGAGGCAAATCTACATGCTGAAGGCAAGATAGTATTAGTCATAGAGGCAAGATTTGATCCCATAAAGGCCAGTGTCAGAACTTGGACCCTTGACCACTCTGTTCTGGTGCTATATTGCTTGTAATTCATTCAGAGCTAAGAGTCCCTAAGTGGGCTAATAATATGATTTTCACTGTAATATCATCATACATTTATTTTTAAAATGCAGCTTTTTAACTTGATTATTTAAAATTGGGGAAGAATATTAAGAAATATTACAGAGTAGAAGGCCAGGCATGGTGACTCACGCTTGTAATCCCAGCACTTTGGGAGGCCGAGGTGGGCAGATCACGAGGTCAGGAGATCGAGACCATCTACCATCCTGGCAACATGGTGAAATTCCATCTCTACTAAAAATACAAAAAATTAGCTGGGCGTGGTGGCAGGCACTTGTAGTCCCAGCTACTCGGGAGGCTGAGGCAGGAGAATGGCATGAACCTGGGAGGCAGAGCTTGCAGTGAGCCAAGACAGCACCACTGTACTCTAGCCTGGGCTACAGAGCGAGACTCCATCTCACAAAACAAACAAACAAACAAACAAACACAAATCACAGAGTAGATTCTCCTTATTTAAGGTAGTTATAGAGTCATTATGAACACAGAGTTAGCAACTACTGAGCTTCGCTCCTAGAGGAAATAAGAAGTTTGGTTCCTTCAAATCCCTGGTCACAATATTTTCATAAACAGAGCAGCATATCACCAAATTTTTTGTGTCTGTTTGCAGGCACCTTATTTAATATATAATATTGCTTCTTTAACATTGAACTAATTAAGTGAGTGCTGTAACTCACTCCAAATGAAGACTAACGTGTAGTTTCTTCATGAAAGCAGATCAAAGCCTTCTCAGGAACACTGGATAGCACCTCAGCAGTACACTTGGGGGCCACCTTTAAAAGCTCAAAAATGTGGGAAAAAATGGCACTACAAAGACCACAGAAAGGATACTTGTTCATTCTATGAGAGCTGAAACAACAGGCAGTTTTTTAACTTCAAAAAAGAGGTATTATTTGATCTCAGCTGTGAATGTGAACCTTGGCTGACTAAAATTTTTCATCATTCTGTTCAGGTTTATGAATTATCACAAAAGTGCCATGAGAAATTATTTTGAGGTTACAAATAAATATTACCAAGTAAGTATATCTGCAAATATGGAATGCATGAAGAATGAGAATCAACTGTACTTATTATTAAACAAAACTATCGACACTTTTCTGAGTTTTAAGTATGAAATAGAAGTCATTGAAGCCCAATATACTTTAGGAATGGGAGTGAGCTAAAAAGTGATGGGTTTCTACATTTTCACAATTTGAGCAAAAGAGGGCCTCATAATTTACATCACACTGTTGAATAGGGTTTTGCAGATTCCTAGCTATATTATCTCATTGCGTATGAAGAGTGCTTCTGTGCCATAAGCAATACACTTATAATCCTTACTGTTTCCTTATCTGTTTGTTTTTGAGACAAAATCTTACTTTGTTGCTAAGGTGGAATGCAGTGGCATGATCTTGGCTTACTGCAACCTCCGTCCCCTGGGTACAAGCAATTTTTGTGTCTCAGCTGCCTGAAGAGCTGGGACTACAGGCGCATGCCACCACGCCCAGCTAATTTTTTGTATTTTTAGTAGAGATGATTTTTCACCATGTTGGCCAGGCTGGTCTTGAATTCCTGACCTCACGTGACCCAGCCAACTCAGCCTCCCAAAGTGCTGGGATTACAGATGTCTGCCACCACGCCCAGCCCTAATCCTTATTTTTGTATAAAATCTAATATCAGAGAGGTGGGTGGTGGTGTGAAATCCCAAATACAAATGTTCTGGCGCCCCCAAAACAATATTTTAATGCATGATGATTTTTATATGTACTTAGTTATATGATTATGTATTATAATTATATACAATTTGCCCACTAAGAATTTTTTCATTTGCATTTTTATTATTTGAGCATCTCAAACATATAATTTTTATTTTACAGTTTATATAATGTAATTTTTAAATTATTCTCTAACTTGCACCACATCCAAGCACCAATGTTCTATAACTCAAATGTGTTTTTCTAGTTTAAAAAAAAAATTGCAAGGTATTTTACTTATTCTCAGATTGAGAAGCCTTTTTGTTACTCAAGATTAAATTCACAAAGCTGAAAGTGATTTATTCTCTTAAAAATCTTGACTTCATGTTTATTTCAACATGTGCATATTTATATGTATTAATTTCTAAGATGTTGAAACAATGCAGCTATGCCCTGAGTTAAAGGCTTGTAAAATCTCAGATCTGCTCAGTCACTTGCTTGCTGAGAGAGGAACAATGGACTTTTCTTTGCTATTTTGGATCATGTGGTTTTTATAGGGAATGGTCTCTGAATAGCATTGCTCAATTCTCACTTCTTTTCTGATACGATTTTAGATAAAAGGTTTCCATTTTGTCTTCAGCATGCCAGATCTAAATTTTCACATTTAATTTTATAAAGTGGCCACAGTTGCTAAGCTATTCTGTACAGTTAGCAGTTCTAAAGCTGTGACAAATATGCACATTTTAATAGGTGCATTTCAAACCATAAGAAACAAAATACTTTTATGTTGGTATTAATTACTTTAAAGCAGTATTAATTTCTTTAAATTGCGTCAACCACCTTATGATGCTTGTATTTAGGAAAATGGTCACCAATGTTACTGACTCATCTTCTCAGGCTTTTACCTTGTTCTTATTGAAAAATTTGGGGTGGAAGCCATTTGATACTTTGTGTGTCCTGGAATCATTCACTAAATTTTACTATAAAGAATATCCATCATGCATACTTTCAAGAAATTGACACTAAAGAACTAAAGGACAAAATATTATTTTAAGTAGTTTCGATTGTGAAAAGGGTGATAGGGAATATCAGATTGCTGAATTCTTACTATTACATACGAGGAGGAGCTCTTTAAAGATTTTTTCACTACTTGAAATCAGAAGTTGTAGGAGGAAATATTAGCCAATATATAGTCATTTGCTGAGTGAGGCTCGGCAGTGACGTTATCACTCTTTTACTTCAGTAACAATGGATTGATTACTGGAAATTGCAGGGAACATTTTCTTACTCCTCGGCCTTTTGTGTTTGAACATCTGATTAGTAACGTCTTTGCCTGTAGGGTGGTGTGTGCCCTGTTCTGTAAGTAATGGACAAGGTGAAACTAGATCATTTCAATGGGTGCTGCAGGCAACTGCTGGAACCAAAGCATTCTGTCATAGCTGAAACAGTAAACATTTCACAGACATATGGCTTACTTTATATGAGGTGGCTTACACTGATAGATCAAAATCCAATCATTCCAAAGTTTGACTAATTAGTTGTTTAGACAATTCCTAGGTTGAATACTACTACATAAAATTGTTTACAGTTTGGTTATAAATTGCCCTTTTCATCACTTCAATTTCTTACATATCAATGCACAAGCTGCCCTTGCTCTTGTCAGGTGATACCCCTTCGTGGAAAATAAGTATACATTTAAATGGTTCAAGGTAAGTCTAACTTTCCTATGTGAACTGTGGTAGAAAATCCTGGCCAAGGACCTGAATATCAGCTTTTCATGTAAATGACCACACATACAATATTTAATCCCTTTCTCATCAATTGATCTTGCCTTTGACTGCGCTGAGAAAATTGAAGTCTTCAGGCTTGAATGCCTTCAACTTCCTACTAACAAACGATTGATTTTTTTTCCTATTTATTTGTTGCCTTTTTTCCATCCTTAAAGAGGTGTTCATTCTCCTTTTAAGCTAAGTCTTTTCACATACTTACTAAATTCTACTCATAGTCACCTCTCCAAGGATTTCTCCTTGTTCCTCCCTTGTTTTCAGTCATTCTATTAGCCTTTTCCTTTAAGTTCATATTTATGTCCCAGTATCTTTCATTAAGTTAAAAAAAGGAAAAAAAAATCAAACTTGTTTCTTTAGTTGTGCTTTATTGTTCCTCTCACGTTTACACTGAAGCTTCTCTGAAGAAGAGTATGGTTCTGCTGACCCCAGTTTGCAGCTCCCAGACAGTTCTCAATCCAGACAATCTGACTTAAGCCCACTGGAACATTTCAAATGACCTTGGCCATGGACACTTTTGATACTTTTGTGGTGAAATCAGTGAATGCATTTTCATTTCATTGATTATCCTACTTCATGTATCTCACTTGATCTGAAGGCAAGTTGACCATAGAAGGAAACTGGGCAAACATCCCATGTTTTACCCACATTCATATATTTTGGCATGAATAGTAAAAATTTGGAAGAGGCTATTCAGCCTCCTATGCTGTTAGTGGCCTTTGAAGAGAAAGAGCCTTTTGGTTTTTAGTTTTTGATTTTATAAATCTGCTGCTACTTAAACCTTACCATCACTAGAATCTATGGTGGAAAATTATTCTATCTATCATAAAAATGCTTACTTAATATTAACATTGATTAGAACACTAATATTAGATTTTAGAAGATAAGCAATAAAGTGTCACTGGAAAAATTAAATCTGCAAGTTTTCTAATTTCAAATCAGCTTCTAATTGTCACTCCTGTCTTAACAACAAGAACAAATCTGAACTGATTGAAAATCGGTGACGTTTGTTGGACCTATCAGAGTACTAAGTTTGTAAGAAAAAGTCTGTCAGCTCTAAAATCTGAGGGGATGCAGATGGTCTGGAGTGGAAGCACAGGAGCCCTATACTGGTAGGCATATTTAAATGGCCATGTCTTGACTTGCCGGAGGCTGAGTGCAGACTAGTATGGAGTGAGGAAACCCTGGGGGCCACAGTCTTAGGGGGCGCCACATTTTCATGGGTTTTACCTCCAGGTAAAACGATAGAGTTTCTCACAAGGAACTCACCAGGTTCCCACAAGGAAGATCTGAGAGAGGTCCTTTTAATGGATAAAAATCCTTTTTTTTTTTTTTTTTTTTTTTTTGAGACGGAGTCTTGCTCTGTCGCCCAGGCTGGAGTGCAGTGGCCGGATCTCAGCTCACTGCAAGCTCCACCTCCCGGGTTTACACCATTCTCCTGCCTCAGCCTCCCGAGTAGCTGGGACTACAGGCGCCCGCCACCTCGCCCGGCTAGTTTTTTGTATTTTTTTAGTAGAGACGGGGTTTCACCGTATTAGCCAGGATGGTCTCGATCTCCTGACCACGTGATCCGCCCGTCTCGGCCTCCCAAGGTGCTGGGATTACAGGTTGAGCCACCGCGCCCGGCCGATAAAATCCTTTTATCCATAAAACAGATGTTTTGCAGAGAAGTACCTGGAAGCACAAAGTAGAGAGACAAAAACAAAGAAATATTGGAAGCCTCTGGCTCCTAGAGTTACAGCAGACATTAAATACAGCCCAGCTACTAGCTAGATCAAAACAGACTCTCACTTCCTAGACCTAATGACCTCAGTTAGTAATAACTAATATCTGACTTTCAATGAAAAATTAAAAGACATGTCAAAATGCAAGGAAAACACAGTTTGAAGATATTTAAAACAGCATCAGAACCAGTCACAGATATGACACAGATATTAAAATTATCAGACAGGAGATTTAAAATAACTATTATTAATATACAGAGGATTCTAATGAGAAAAAGTAGACAACTTACAAAACAGATGAACAATGTAAGCAAAGAGATGGAAACTCGACTAAAGAAACCAAAGGAAACTCTATAAATCAAAAGCACTGCAACAAAAATGAAGAATGCCTTTGATGGGCTCCTTAGGAGACTGGACCTAGGCGAGGAACAGTGAGCCACCTCTGACAGCCAATAGGACTTTCTAAACTGAAATCAAAAAGAACACAGTGACAGGAAACAACAGACTGTGCAGTAATTTGAAAAGGTTTGACATGTGTAATGGGAGTACTAGAAGAGACAATAAGTATACACTTTGATAGAAGAAGTAAGATGCAGTAGTTGATAGATTAGTAGGGTGACTGTAATTTATAGTAATCTATCATGTATATATAGCTAGAAGAGAAAAAGTAGAATGTTTCTAACATAAAGAAAAGATAATATTTAAGATGATGGATATCCCAATATACTGATACGATCCTTAAAAATTATATAAATTTATAAAATTATCACATGTACTCCCCAAATGTGTACATCTATTTTGTATCGACTAAAAAAAACAAAATTTAAAAACAAAAAGAGAAAGGCCAAAGACATATTTGGTTTAATAATGGCCAAAAGCTTTCTGAAATTCATGACAGATACCACACCACACAGATCCAGGATGCTCAGAGAACAACAAGCAAGATAAACATAAAAAACAAACAATGAAAAACCGAAAAAACAACTATACTTAATTATAGCATATTTGAAATGCTGAATACCAAACAAAAAGAGAACATCTTGAAAAAAACTAGGCAGGAAAACATACCTTATTTATAGAAGAAAAAAGATAAGAATCACAATAATCTCCTCTCTAGAAATCATGAAAGCAAGAAGAGTGGAGTGAAATACTTAAAACGCTAACAAGAAACACTGCCAACATGGAATTTTATTTCCAGTAAAATTATCCTTCACATGTGAAAAAGAATAAAGTTTTCTCAGACAAACGAAAGTTGAGCCAATACATTCCCAGCAGACCTCTAGCCTTGCAAGAAATGTTAAAATAAGTTATTAAAAACATAAACAGGAAAATTGTGTTGGTCAGAATCTTTTACTACATGAAGAATAGAGAACATTGAGAAAGAAATAGAGACAAAAAATAACTCCACACAACTTTTGCTTTTCTTATTCTAAATTCATCTAAAAATGACTATTTAAAGTAATGATAACAATAGATTGGGTCATTATAGTTATAGCATAAGGGTAAGTAAAACTAATGACTGTAATGTCATGGGGGTGCGGAGGAGGGTGTGGGAACGCTGTGTTATCAGATACCTGCACTACATGTGAATTTATATCGTGTCATTTGAAGGTAGACTTGGATTAGTTAAAAATATATATTGGAAACTTTAGAACAACTAGTACAAATTTTTCAGAAGTGTAAGTGTCAGGCTAAGACAGGATATGAAATGGAATCATATAATATGCTCAATTAAATCAGTGGTGGCAGAAGAAGAAGAGAAAATAGAAACAAAGAGCCAATGTAATGCATGGAAAATAGTTACAAACACAGAGATTAACACAACTGTGTCAATAATTGCTCTAAATTGAGTAGTCTAAACACACCAATTAAAAGACACAGATCACTGGTACTGATAAATATATATGACCCAACTCTAGGTTGTCTGCTTGAAAACCACATTGAATGTAAAGATGCAGACAGGATAAATGGAAATGAAAAAAGATCTATGATGCCAATATTAATCAAAAGACAGAGAAGCTATATTAATTTTAGAAGAAATAGTCAAACCCACTATTATAATTGTAGACTTCACTGCCCTTTTTTCAGGAATTGATGGATCAAACAGGCAAAAGTGAATAAATGTCCACTTTCATGAACAGCAGCAGAAGTCAACTCTATTGAATTAACATTTACAGAATATTCCAGTCAACTGCAGCAAAACACATATTCTTCTCAATCTCACATGAATAATTCATGTCAAGATAGACTGTCTCCTGAGCAATAAAACATACCTTAAAATTTTTAAAGTAGAATATGTAAAATATGTTCTCAGACCACAATGAAGTTAACTAGAAATCAGTAATAGAAAAGTTTCTGGAAATTTGTCAAATATTTGGAGATGAAACAACACACTTAAAAAGTACGTGTAGCCCAAAGAAGTCTCAGGATGATTTAAAATATATTTTCAGCTAAGTAAAAACAGAAGCACAACTTATCAAAATGTGTGGGATGCAGCAAAATCAAAGCTTAGAGAGAAATGTATAGCATTAAATACATGTGTCAGAGAAGAAGACAGATGTAAAAGCAATAATCTAAGCTTTCCCCTTTGGAAACTAGAGAAAGAAGAGCAATTAAAGCCTAAATCAAACAGAAGAAATAATAATAATTGGAGCAGAAATAAATTAAAAATAGGAAAACATAAAGACATTAAATCAATGAAACCACAAGCTACATTAAAAATGCTTATTGTAAAACTACAATAATCAACACAGGTTTTCCTGAAAGAATAGAAGGTTTTCATAGAGATCAGTGAAACAAGGGAGAAAGCCCACAAGTAGACCAATATAAATACAGTCCAGTGATCACTGACGAAGAACAGCAATGCAAAAGAGAAAAAGTAGATTTTTAAATAAACAGTCCTGGAACAATTAGTCTCTATGCAAAAGAATGAACCTGGAAACACATCTTAAACCTTTCCCAAAATTAACTCAAAATGGGCAATGGACTTAAATGTAAAATATAAAACGTTAAAACTTCCAGAAAAATCACATGCAAAATCTAGATGACCTGTGATTTGGTGATGAGTTTTTATATATACGTTAATATCAAAAGTGTAACCCATGGAGGAAAAATTGATAAGTTGGACTATGATATATAAAACAAGTATCTGATAATAATTTTTTTTGGTTTGGCAGGGTTTTTTTGACATATAAAATTGTATATATTTATAGTGTACAACATGACGTTTTGATATATGTATACATTATGGAATGGCTAAATCAAGCTAATTAACATATGCATTACCTCACATACTTATTTTTTGCAGTGAGAACACTTAAAATATTAGCATTTCTTAACTATACAATCTATTGTTATTAACAATGTGTAGTCACTACGATATGTAATCAGTCTCTTGAATTTATTCCTCCTATCTGGCTAAAGGTTTTTGTCCTTTGACCAACATCTGAATTCCCCCAACTCTCAGCCTCTAATAACCACCACTTTATTCTCTGTTCCTATGAATTTATCTCAGAAAGAACTTATAGCTAAAATATACAAAGACTCATAAGCTTCAACAATAAGAAAACAAACAACCCAGTTAGGAATGGGCAGAAGATCTTAACAGACGCCTCACCAAAGAAGATAGACGATGGCAAATAAGCGTACAAAAAGAGGCTCAGTAGCGTTTGTTATTAGACAGTTGTAAATTAAAACAAGACCCAGTACCACCATGTACCCATTCCAGTGACTAAAAGGCAAACCAAAGCCAAACAAAACCTAGTAAGACATTCAGAGGCAACGATGTGGAGCAACAGGAGCTCTTATTCACTGCTGGTGGAAACAAAATGGCACAGCCACTTTGGAGACACTTGGCAGCGCTTGACAAAGTTAAATATAGTCTTACAATACAATCCCGCAATCAAGTTCCCGGGTTTTTACACAAATGAGTTGAAAACTTATGTCCATTTAAAAGCCTATACTCAAATATTTATAGCAGCCTTATTCATAATTGCCAAAACTTGGAAGCAGCCAAGATGTCCTTCTGTAAACAAGTGGATACACAAACTGTGGATCATCCATGCAGTGGAACAGGAGTCAGCAATAAAACAGGACTGGCTAACAAGCCCTGAGCAGACATGGATAAATCTTAAATGCATATGCCATCCAAGTGAAAGAAGCCAGTTTTAAAAGGCTTCTGGAAAAGGCAAAAGCTATAGAGATAGTAAAAAAAAAATGTCAGTGGTTGCCAGGGATTTGGAGATCAAAGAGGAAGGACGAATAGGTAAATGAAGCTTAGGGGATTTTTTAGGGCAGTAAAACTATTCTGTTTGATATTGTGATAGCAGATACACGACACCCTGCCTTTGTGAACAAAAAAGAAACTTATAGTACAAAATGTGAACCTTAATGTATGTAAACAAAAACAATCATTTAGGATGTCCTGGGATCCAAAGATGGAATACAGAATTTGACAAGAGAATCTAAATGTATCGCAAACCTATGAAACACTTTGGCTTAAGAGGATGGAAAAAAGAAAGGTGCTGATAATGAGTGGACTCTGTAAGCCTAAAGCCAAACATTTTTGCATAGCACTCTACTTCAATCTGCAAAGTTACTTCTCGTGGAGGTAGGAGTTAACAATTCTGGGCAGGGCACAGTGACTCATGCCTATAATCCCAGCATTTTGGGAGGCCAAGGTGGGCTGATCACTTGAGGTCAGGAGTTCTAGACCAGCCTGACCAGCGTGGTGAAACACCATCTCTATTAAAACTACAAAAAAAAAAAAAAAAGCCAGGCACTGTAGCGTGCGCCTATAAATCCAGCTACTTGGGAAGCTGAGGCTGGGTAATCGCTTGAACCCGAGAAGCAGAGGTTGCAGTGAGCCGAGATTGTACCACTGCACTCCAGCCATGGCGACAGAGCGAGACTCTCTCAAAAAAAAAAAAAAAAGTTCTGATACATGTACACTGGAAGTGGACAATTATATAAATGGATGTTAGGGGCCAGCTTTCTCATTGATGCAGCAGGAATTTGCAAATAAGCAAGGGGAGGAGGCTACAGTGACTCCTGTGGTAATGGAATAGAGTTGACAGTATCAGTATGAACTCATATGTGTGTGTGTTAATACACAAACACACACATATTTCCCTCCCATGTCAGCTGAAAGAGCCCAAATCCATGACACTTTCATAGCGATGAACACACTGACCTCCAAAATCTTGGTTCCCCATATAATTCTCCAATTAAAAAACAAAGAAAAACAGGAATTTTTGGAGAAACGACTGAATCTAGGTCTTGCATGAAATTTACAAGACAAGCCTGCATCCGCTTGTAGTGCTTGAAACTTGAGAGGTAAATTTTTTTTTTAAGGAGTACATCAAAGAAATTCAGAGCCAATTAAAGACCAGTGGCTCACACTGGAACGATTTAAGCAACATGATAAAATAGTAGTATTGAATTATTACTTAAATATGAAATAAATATTAATCCATTAATAATATAAATAAATGCAGTAGAATACACAAATGTACTGTGCTGAAGATTTCCAAATAATTATGTAGCTTCTACATCCTCAGAGAATTGTAGCATAAACCCTCAATCCTGAAATATGGGCTGCTCCAAGTTACTTCTTTCCAGAGTTTACAATACGGAAAGGGAGAAAAACAAGTGACTTTTCAGAGAGGCTTGATAAAGACTACGTCAGTCAGGTGGTGAGAGAAACCTCAAGAGTGACGAGTCATACTGATATTACATACCCTTTATGTGATGTCACAGGAATGGCATTCCACCTCTGTGGGACTCTCCCAAAATCACACAGGCACAGTTCGACCGTAAGAAAACGTTATGAATACCCCAACTGAGGGTCAGTCTCTGAAATTCATCACTAGGGCTCCTCAAAACTGTCAATGTCATAAAAAGCAGAGTCAATCTGAGAAACTGTCACAGCCTAAAGGAACCCAAGGAGACAGGACCAAGAGATATAATGCAGTATCCTGATGAGGTCCTGGGACAGATATAAGATACGATGTAAACCTAGAGGGATTTGCATGTAGTGAACACTTCAGTTCATGATAATGTATCTGTAGCAGTTCATGAATTAATTATACCATACTAATGTAAGAATTGGGAATTGAGGACACTGGTATGAGGTATATAGGAATGCTCTGTGGTATCGTCACAATTTCTTTTCAAGTTTAAAACTGTCCTCAAAATGTTAATTTAAAATATATTTTTAAATATGGGTTTTCCAATAAAAATTATACATAATTGTAAGGTTTCAGGAGACCAAGAAAGATCTAGTCTCATAGTTACTGGAGGAAAATATTATAGAAGTCACTATCTATAATTTATATGCTTTTTCAGAAAAATTCTATGAAAATATCTGTACTAGGTTTCCCCTACATAAATAGTCACCTACAAGCTATTACATATGTTTGTATCTATTTGTTAGTGAGGGGCACAGATTCATACAAACGTTATACTTAATTTCAAGAAGCAGCTATAAAGACAGGACTATTAAAATTCCTGGGATAACTCTGGAAGTGCAAATGTTATAGTCATTCGTCACTGGCAGAAATCCTAAGAGACATTTCATTAACCCACTGCTCATTGACATTAAGAAAGCTTATGCCATTTAAACTTTTATGAGACTGGAGATTTCCATTTTGTTTTGAAAGATTATTGGCCATAAGTTTTTTTTTTCTTTTGTTTTCTTTTTGAGATGGAGTCTCACTCTGTTGCCCAGACTGGAGTGCAGTGGTATGATCTCAGCTCACTGAAACCTCTGCCACCAGGGTTCAAGCGATTCTCTTGCCTCCGTCTCCTGAGTAGCTGGGATTCCACTGTGCCTGGCTAATTTTTGTAGTTTTTCTTTTTTTTTTTTTTTGTAGAGACAGGGTTGGTCTCTACTAAAGAGCCATGTTGGTCAGGCTGCTCTTGAACTCCTGACTTCGTGATCCACCTGTATATGGCCTTAACTTATAGATGAAAATGATTATGTAAAACACCATTAAGTTTTTGTATATCATAAATAAATATGTTAATAAGGTTGATGTAAGAGAGAGGATAGATGAGACATTGCACCAATATTTCTACTCAAAAAAACAATACTGAAAATTTAGTAACAATAAAACATAACCCTGTTTCTTTGGAGGATTATATGTTTTTTTGTATTCGTTAAAAGGAGTCTGTCTCTTTATGAGGTCTTTCTTTTTGGGAATGGCTTTATTGACTCATTCTATAACCAAAACTATCAAGAGGATTCTACAAGAGATATGATCTCAGTAATAACATCAATTCATATGCACTCAAGGAAGTAAAGTGGATTTTGACGTAGGTATTAATTAAAATGTATTTGCTTTTTAAATTCTAAGAAAATGCAGAAAGTATACGATGTGTTTAAGTCTGCTACTGAGGTGCACCTGGAGGTGCTCTTAAGGTGCATTTCTAAAAATAAATTCTTTCTGGGCCATCAGAATGAACTTATAAAATGATAATTAGCTGGAAAAGAATCAAGACCTACATTAACTTGCACAAAGGTAGTAGGAGTCAGTACCTTTCAAATTCTGTTACAAATGGTCACTACAAAACATATACAAAAAAAGAGGCTATACTTTGAGGATTTGGCAGATCTCAGACAGTTGACAATGTGTGTGTGTTTGTATTACAATAGATTTCATATCACCTTCTCACAGCACCTGCATTTATATAACAAATCAGTGAAGAGATCAACAGTGATTTCTGGTAAAGCAGTCATTGAGTTCTAGTAGAACTGTTGCTGTCACAGCACTCTGCTGTAGCATGCAGAACAAGCTGTAGCATGCAGAGCAAGCAGAGAATATCTAAGAGGTTGCTTAGGGAGAGGAAATGTGTGTTTACAAGCTGAGCCCAGCTAATGGTAAGGAATAAATTAATGTACAGATTACTGACTTACTTAACTCTCTGATATGTCAGTATATTGACATACTGAACAACATTTTTGAGCATGAATAAAACTGCTAGTTACAGGTTTTGGCCACTCTGTGTGTGTGTGTGTGTGTGTGTGTGTGTATGTGTGTGTGTGTGTGTGTAATAAAAATGATGTAGGCTTAAAGTAAAAGAAATAGATTTAAAAATGGTTTCTTGACTTTAAGGTATAAATAAAACATATCTTCATTTTTATGAGATAATTCTCAATATAATCTTAGATCCTTTCACCTTACTACCAGTATATTTTGAGTAAGAAAACACACCATTTTATCTTAATTTTAACGTAATTATTAGAACAAATAGAAGTCTTGCTAGTCTGTGATTTTTCTCTTTAAATTGCAAAAAAGAAATTTTCAATGGTATATATCCTAAAAAATGTAATTATTTTAGTAGTATTTATGATTGGTGTTTTGTTCAAATGTAGTGACACTATCTTTAACTTCAAAAAAATGAAGTAATTTTAAAGAATGGCTGGATTTTATCTTCAAATCTGCTTTTTTGCTCCTTTATTACGATTGCCAACATATTTTTACTTAAGTTACTACGTGAAGTGGTTTGTGGCTAATGACATGTCAGTGCACTCAGTAGTGACTCAGCAGTGAACTCGAGATGTTCTTAAAGTACTATGGAATAAAAACTTCAAATAGGCCATCTTGTAAAGATGTGTTAAATATTCAGGAATTTTCTTAGTTGTGGTTGCCAATGCTGGAATAGTAATACTTACTTTTGTGTTATGTGGCACAAATTTAGCATTGTCGTCACAATCCTTTACAAGGAAAATGGTCTTATATTGTCCATGAATTTTTTTTTTTTTTTTTTTTTTTTTTGAGACGGAGTCTCGCTCTGTCGCCCAGGCTGGATTCTCCTGCCTCAGCCTCCTGAGTAGCTGGGACTATAGGCACCTGCCACCACGCCCGGCTAAGGTTTTTGTATTTTTAGTAGAGACGGGGTTTCACCGTGTTAGCCAGGATGGTCTCGATTGTCCATGATTTTTTATTGTCACTGAGCTCTCTAATTTTATTTTTCTACTCAATATAAGGTGTTTACACATGAAAATAAAAGGTTTGTATTTTCACATAATGTATGAATTAATGTGTTATAACATTGATCACATTTTTAAAGACTTCCAATATTGATGGTTAAGATTTTCTTTTCTGGACTTATTTTTCAGTAGAAGAAAAAACGCTCTTCCAATATAAAAGCATACAACTCAAAAATATGTACTTTATGAAGTTTCTATAATTTTACATAAAATTCTTTGAATTATGTATGAGAAATGTCTACATTGCAGCATTTCATAGGCATCTGATACAAATGTGGGCAAATGACGCTTTTACCTGGGTTTAATAAGTTTGAGAAATACATCTGTACCATCTATGCCCAAGGTCTAAGAACAACTTTCTGTAATTTACTCTGTTCATTTATTTATGCTTTTATCTTTGATAAATTATATTCCCTCTTAAAAAGTGCTTTTCAAGATAATAGTTTTCATTTATATTTTATTAGAGGAAATTTTAAAATTTGGATCATTTACATTAATATTGTAAAGCACTTATATTTAATTTTTGAAAGTTCTTTTGGTAAGATGTTTGCTTTTCTAATTACAGAAGGAATTCATATTTATTTTAAAAGCATTGGAAAATATAGAAAAAGACAAAAGATAATGAAAGGATGAGGGCATTCTGTACTCAGTCTATGGATCTGAATGCTGATCTCCCCATAATCACTCTCATGGACACACCCAGAAACAATGTTTTACCAACTCTCTTGGCATCCATAGCCCAGTCAAGTTGACACAAAATTAACCATCATAGAGTCTATGGATAATTTGATGGAGTTTATGTGTGGTATCTACACTGTTTTACAACACAGTCTATAAGATGGCTTAATATAGCAACTTGCAAGGCTGTACTAAAATTTATTCAATATCCCTTGGTGTATCTATTATTTAAATTACAAGGAAGATATTGAAATAGAATGCCATGATTGCTTTTGATATTTTTGCGAATTTCTAAAATGACGATTATAAATATAATAATAAATTTAACGTTTAATACTAACTTCAACAGTTCTCAGGAACCTAGAGTGCAAAAGGCAAATTCTACCTATTGAACAAAAATGAACATTTTAGCATGGTTCATAAAAGCATTTTAATAGGATATTTATTGCTAGGAAAATTCTGAGAGAAATATATTTATGCACTTCTGAGCACATTATGTCTGTGATAAATTCACCATGAGAGCAGTGCTTTGAAGTTTTGATCTTTGAGTTGTCTACAGAATATTTTATTCCTAATGCAGGAGAATCATTTGTAACAGGAGTTTCTAACACATCCTTGATGGTTTGAAGGTAGAGATAGATCAGAGGCTATCTAAAGGCTTACAGTCATACTTAAAGTTGTTTTTCTGACCAAGCTAATTTTAAAGTTTGATTATTTTTCAGTGTTTCATTTAGTTATACTAACATATTCACTGCACCATCAGACCACATAGCTATTTCATATGAGGGCAATGCTGCAAAACAGAGTCCTGCGGATATGTGTGTGATGCAGTGCCTGAATGCTATGGTCTGAATGTTTGTGTCCCTGAAAATTTATGGGTTGCAATTCTAAGCTCCAAGGTGATGGTATTAGGAGAGCCTTTTGGGAGGTGATAGTCGTGAGGATAGAGGTCTTCTCATTGAGATTATTCCCCCAGACTACAGAGAGCTAGCTGGCCCCTTCTGTCATGCGAAGAGGCAGCAAAAAGATGCTATCTGTGAACCAGAAAGCTCTCACCAGGCACCAAATCTTCAGGCGACTTGGTGTTGGACATCCAGCCTCCAGAACTGTGACAAATAAATTTCTGTTGTTTATAAGCCACCCAGTCTAAGGTATTTTGCTATAGTAGTCTGAATAAACTAAAACACTTGACTTTTTTTTTTTTTTGGTTCAAATTGTATTTTTTAAAATTTTGTTTCCTATAAGTCAATAACCAGTGTCACGTGCGGATGTGCCCGAGGTGTGTGCCCCTAGGAGGAAGTTGTTTTCAGAGCATATTTTACCACCAGTGACTTTTTATTGAAACACATCTGTAAGAGATCACTGTTATCAGGACTACCAGGACTGTTCAGTTCTAATATTGCTTGATTTTCACACATTCTTTTCAGCTAATGGGAAGAGAAAAGGAGCAAGTTATTCCCATGTGCACAGGCAGATGGAGAAATGCTGGGCTTTCAACTTCAGTCATCAGTGATCTCTTGTTTATCTTTTGACTCCATTAGAAGAATAGGCATGACTGTCACACTAGTTGTTAGATGTGGATGACAGTGTATATTTTATTCAATTTAGAACTCATCGTGGGGAGTTGAGTGGCATGTTTGTTAACAGATCAAGCTCTGGCCGGGCACCGTGGCTCACGCCTGTAATCCCAGCACTTTGGGAGGCGGAGGCAGGCTGATCACGAGGTCAGGAGATCGAGACCATCCCGGTTAACACTGTGAAACCCTGTCTCTATCAAAACTACAAAAAAAATTAGCCGGGCATGGTGGTGGGCGCCTGTAGTCCTAGCTACTCGGGAGGCTGAGGCAGGAGAATGGTGTGAACCTGGGAGGCGGAGCTTGCAGTGAGCTGAGATCGCGCCGCTGCACTCCGGCCTGGGGGAGACAGCCAGACTCTCAAAAAAAAAAAAAAAAAAAAAATCAAGCTCCACAAAATACAATATTCGTACCATTTAAATTTAAAGAATCATTTCATCTTAAAGCCATCTTCAAAAAGCATGTTATAATATCAGAATATTACATTTTGAGGACTCAGAAATATATCAGATATAGAATATTGCACATTCCTGATGTATGATTTAGTGTAATATCTTTTTCTCCTTTCGGAATTCTTGACATCCTTATTTCTTTTAAAATATTGTATCTATTACAACTGCTACATTTGGGTACTTTAATCTTAATAGAAATGTTAGGTAATTTATTTTTTAGCTTTTTATCATTTTCAATGAAGATATTATGAAATCTGAACTTTTAAATAATTTAATTTAGAAAGCCTGAGCCAAATGAAAGGACTTGCCAAATGAAACTCACTCTTTGACAAAGATTTTGTGGACTATCTTCTCTTGATTATTGTAGTCTGTTAAAAAGAAAAAAGAGTAACATCTACATCTTCTAAAGATTTCTACTTTAAGAACTGTGTAATAGAACAGATGTTTCAACAGAATTACAGAAGTCCGTGTTAAAGTGTGAATAGTTATCAGTTGTGTTTCTGTAGATGTGAGAGGAATTACTGTTGTACGAAACACGCGCATCATTCTGCTGTATTTATAATACTATTCCTGTACTTTTGGTATTTTGTCTTCTTGGCGTGTGTGATTATATACTGTTTGTTAAATCATTGGCAAAGTAAAACGTGACTCAGGAGAAATGTAGCAATTCCTATGTCCTTTGAGATAGGAAATGAGAGAGTATTATATGAAAGAAATGAGGGGAACAAAGTGTGATAAAGAACATATTTGGGCCTGGCGCGGTGGCTGACGCCTGTAATCCCAGCACTTTGGGAGGCCGAGGTGGGTAGATCACAAGGTCAGGAGATAGAGACCTTCCTGGCTAACATGGTGAAACCCCATCTCTACTAAAAATACAAAAAAATTAGCCAGGCGTGGTGGCAGGAACCTGTAGTCCCAGCTACTTGGGAGGCTGAGGCAGAAAGGCATGAACCAGGGAGGCGGAGCTAGCAGTGAGCTGAGATCACACCACTGCACTCCAGCCTGGGGGACAGAGCGAGACTCCGTCTCACCGAAGAAAAAAAAAAAAAAAAAAAAAAATTTTGAATTCAATTTAATTGGACTGCTCTAGGGATATGGAATATAAAAGTAAACAATTTGGAAATAATTTGGTAGACAAAAGGTCTTATACTTTTTTATTGACATATAGTAGTTGTACTTGTTCTGGGGATACATGTTGTATTTTGAGTCATGTATACAATGTGTAATGATCAGATCAGGGTAACTGGGATATCTATTACCTCAAACATTTATCTTTTATTGTGTGGGGAAGATTTCAATTCTTCTCTTCTAGCTTGAAATATATAGTAAAACATTGCTAACTATAATTTCCCCACTATACTATTGAATACTAGAATGTGCTCCTTCTACCTAACTGTATTTTTGTGTCCATATCTGCCGGTTCTGAGAAACAGTAAAAGGGTGAAAAAGCAGCAATTTGCACTGGACCTATTTCTCACAGCTCCTTAAGAGAGTTCTATGGTGGGCGTTCTTACAGATATTTTCTCTCCTTTGTCTTGTGTTTCCTGGCAAAGTTATCTTATTTCTACCACCAAACTTATAGTCACATTGACAACACCATCATATGCCTCTTGCTTCTGTTACTTTTAGAAAACTTATAAGTCTATTCCATATCTTCTGCTTCTTGGCTGACAGAAAATCCTTAATGATAACTTGCTTTTTTTTTTTTTTAATCATTTTGGCTTTTAAAATTTCATTTATTTTCTGGGGCAGTGAAAATATTTTTACTAGAAATATTCTTTATTTATGTGTTCATTTCCACCTGACATTTAATCTTTGAAGTTTTAACCTAAAGTTTTTACTAAAAATCCTTTAGTCATTACAGAAAGAAGTGTAAGCACTTTTAATGCCATATGTTCTCACTTACATGTGGGGGCTGAAAAAGTGAAACTCCTGGTGGCAGACAGTAGATTGGTGGTTCACAGAGGCTGGGAAGGGGAAGAGGAAGGGGGAGGTGACATGAGAACTGTCTGTTTGTACCTATTAATTGATCTCTTTTTGTCTTCTTTCCCACCCTTCCCAGCCCCTGGTAGCCACCATTCTACTCTCCACCTCCGTAAGATCAGCATTTTTTAGCTCCCACATATAAGTGAGAACATGTGATACTTGTCTTTCTGTGTCTGGCTGATTTCACCTAATAATTTTACCTAATATAGTGACCTGTAGTTCCATCCATGTTACTGCAAATGTCAGGGTTTCATTCTTTTTTGTGGTTGAATAATATTCCATTGTGCACATGTGCACACGTGCACACACACACATTTTTTTTTAAATTTATGTGTTGATGGATGCTTAAATAACGAAACCAATAAATGAGATAGTAAAGGGTTTCAGGGCTCCAGGCCGAGTGCATCCTATAGTGACCTTTACAGACTGTGCCTAGAACTTGCCTGCTGAGCCCAGCATTGCCCAGAGCATTTGGATAAGCTCATCTGACCATGACCCTTCCCAATACACAGACGCGGCAGTGTTCTGATGCCTTATGCAGTCCTAAGAGGGACCTAGAGTACACAAGATTCTGCGAACAGATTTGATCATGGACACTAAAAAAACAATAACAACAAAAACTTTCTCACAAATATGGTGTGCCATAAAATGCAGATAAAAGCTGAGAAAACTTATTAGTGAAGCCCAGGGGAGAGAAAGAACACATGTTATCATTTCTGTTACTATCTATGCACAGGGTTTAATAGGCAGTGAAAGTATAGGAGGGCAGCGTGTTGGAGACTTTCAAACTGAGATTGTGAAGAATGATATGGAAAGTCACCAATAAAAGGAAAATCTTCACAGCAACAGGTTTCAAGAAGGCATCCACTTGAGTCTCATCTCAAAGCGAAATGACGTTTGACCTGAATATTATTACCCAAGTTTACACAGGTAGTGAAATCTGAGGGCTGGGATTCACCGAGGGGTCGTCTGTTTCCAAAGGTCATGTTTGTCCCCACCTCCACCTTCTCTCTGTTTCTGTTGCCTTCCTTTTGCTGGTTGATACCGATGGGGGTTATTTTGTAAATTTAACCAGACTCTTCTGGTAAGCTGTAAACATTTTTTAATTATATACATTTATGGAGTACAAGTACGGTTTTGTTACATACATTGATTTCATAGTGGTGAAGTTATGGCTTTTAGGGTATCCATCACCTAAATAGTTTAAGTTGTCATTCGTTAAGTACTTTCCTATCACCTAGTCCATACCTTTAGAAGCCCCCAACGTCTATCATTCCGTACTGTATGTCCTATATACACATGAATTAGCTCCCACTTATAAGTGAGAACTTGTGGCTTTTGACTTTGTTTCTGGTTTGTTTCATTTAAGATAGTGGCCTCCAGTTCCATCCATGTTGAGCAAAAGACGTGATTTCATTCTTTTTCATGGCTGAG
This sequence comes from Trachypithecus francoisi, assembly GCF_009764315.1. Classification (NCBI taxonomy): domain Eukaryota; kingdom Metazoa; phylum Chordata; class Mammalia; order Primates; family Cercopithecidae; genus Trachypithecus; species Trachypithecus francoisi. The sequence goes on along the minus strand of NW_022681463.1, from coordinate 6,518,055 downwards.
TAGTATTCCGGGGTCTATATATACCACATTTTCTTTATCCAGCAGTCCAGTAATGGACACTCAGGTTGATTCCATGTCTTTGTTATTGTGAACGGTGCTGCAATAAGCACATGAGGGCAGGCATCTTTTTGATATAATGATTTATTTTCTTTTGGGAAGATACCACGTAGTGGGATTTTTGGATCAAATCGTAGTTCTATTTTTAGTTCTTTGAGAAATATCCATAGTTTTCCATAAAAGTTGTACTAACTTACATTCCCACCAACAAGGTGTGAAAGTTCCCTTATCACTGCATCTTCACCAACATTTTTTTTAACAATAGCCATTCTGACAGGTGTAAGCCATTCTTCGTGGTTTTGACTTGCATTTCTCTGATGGTTAGTGATGTTGAGCATTTAAAACTCAAAGTATCTCGAAGGTGGCTTCTTTGACTTATAGTTTTTATGCCATGTTTGCATTCTCATTTGAGAACAGCTGATGATAAAATATGGAAGAAAACCTCAAAAAATGCAATAACATTCTGGAATTTTACAATTTGGCAGGGATCTTGTCCTATTATCTCATTCAAAGAGAGACTTGAACTGTCCCAGTTAAAACAATGTTTAGGGGCTAGGTTTGGAGAAGAGCCTACGTCTTTACCTATGAGAACACCATTGATAGATGTGGTCTTTGCACTCTGAGGGGTTTACCGTTTTCCCATGGCAGTCAAATTTACCTGCTTTTCAAAAGTCCCAACTTCTGAATTAACATAAACACCAACTAATATTTTAGAATAAGAAATTAGTCCACAACGCATTGTAAGAAAGTCTCTAATCTTTCTCTCAAATTCAGGGCAATACTGGAAATATTATTTTCCCAAATAACTCCAGTTAAATTATGATATGAATTATTTAATTTATTCATTCTTTTAACATAACATATTCTTTATTGAGGGTCTGCTATGAGCCAGGAACGATGCTTGCTCTTGAGAGTACAGGAGTAACAAGGGAACATGGTGCCTGGCTTAAACATTGATATACTTGTGTGGTATACTAGTTCATGGAGTGGTATATACTCACTAATACATTTATACAAATATTTTTATTCATGTCATGCATAAAATCTTAGCTTTCAGTGAGTTCTGTGATGGAGTAGGTAAACAAAACTATGGAAACTCACATACGGGATGCCTCACCTAGTCTAACAGACCCTGAGAGCAGTGTGGAATAAGATTGCAGGGGAAATGATGGAGGTTCCATCCTTGCAAAAAAACTGCATACAATCCTGGAAAGTGACTGTGGTGTTCAGAATGGTGATGAAGGAAATGAAGAAAATATTCATGATAGAATTTGAAGTTGAAACCAATAGTAACATTGATATTTTAATATAGATGTTAAAGAAGATGGGGGGTGAGTTTAAGAATGACTCCCAGCTGGGAGGGGTGGTGCAATTTACCAGGAAAGCAAACACCAATAACGAAATCTTTTTATGTGAGAGGGCCACAATTCCTTTCAGGATGTGTTAGGCTCCGGGTCCCTAGAAGACATCCACTTTGAGAAGTCTAGGAGGCAGCTGGTCCTGGAACTCAGGGGAGAGAAAAAAGGCGTGTGTGTGTGTGTGTGTGTGTGTGTGCCTGTGTGTGGTGTATATATAGTAAGAGAAGTCCTGGAGTAAATCAGATTAACCCATGAAAATGTGTAATCTGAAATGAGAAAGAAAATTTGAGATAGTCCAAAGTAAACCAATTAAGATATTTTTAGAGAAAAAAACAGGCTACAAAAAAGACTGATAAGGAGAAACTCAATTTAAAAGGAAAGTCAGATGTTTGTATTGTCATGAACATGAAGAGAAAAATATTTTGAGAGTTTCTTTGTGGAAATGGAAGCTATATCATTCCAGGAGAAGCTAGCCATTTCAGCACAAAACACAAACTCGAAAGTTGCAAACTGCAGCCTCAGCACAAACATGAAGACAGATTCAACTTTGTGTGCTTTCTCCCCACTATGTACATACATTTACTGTGTGAAGCATTATAACAGGAAAAGAATGTTTTAGACTAAAGAAAAACAAATGTAGATGTTGGTGCCATAATGTGGTAGAGATAAATTACACATTCAGGACATCAATGTGAGACATCGAGAGACAGAAAATATCAACTGCTCGTATTTTTAATTTGTTGGTAAACAAACCTGGAAAAGGCTGTATATCCTCACAGCAGATACAGAGTGTTCAGATTAGAAAAATGTGCTTTGTAAAAAACAGAGTAAACAGACTGCTATTGAAGAACAATTAAATGAATTATTAATGAGGTAAGTGGGCACTGGCTGGTTTCATTCAAGGCTTTAGTGAATAAATAAATAAATACCAAATACTTACATGTGGTGCGTATCAGGAGACATGACTGGCTTAGCAGGAAATGCAATATAAATGACTCACAATGATGCTGAATTTAGCGTAACCATATGGGGCTCTTTACTAGCCCTGGAACCCGTGGTTTCTTTCCTTAGCCTTTTCTCAGAAGCACTTACTCAGTAGACTTCCTTGCGAAATTGTATCTTTTAATTGGATGGTTGACCTTTAATTATATTCTGGCCATTAATTGATTCAAATGTCACTCACACTGGCTCCCCAGAGAATCGTTCGCTTTTCTAAAGTTTTACTCCTCACCTCTGAATTTAGTAGACTTGAAATCTGAAACTATCGACACAAGACAACAGTCATACATTTTCGTCTTGTTTCACAGTTTTGTTCATTTTGATAAATATTTTTCTCTATAAATATAACATGTTTATTACGGAAAATTGAAAAATACCTAAACATATAAATGATACAATTTAGAATCACAAATAATTTCATCACATAGAGATAATTATTGAATCTTTTGTTGTATTTCTTAATCAGTCTCTCTCTGCTCTCCCTCTTCTGCACACACAGGTAAATCATACAAAAAGTAGGTTTCATGCATATCTGTATAGCCTATCCTTTGATACACATTTTCTCCACTTATCTGGGCCTTAAGATTTTCTTCTCAACACGATTTTTAACAGTATGCAGTTACATTATATAAATATCATTAATAATTAATAATTTTCACTACTTTTATATACAGTTTTACTACTTTTTCCAGTGTTATTATAGTGTTATTACACTATTCTAATATGACAAAACTATTTTTACACATGGTGTTATTGCTTTTCACTTCAGATTTTTATCTGTCATACATACCCATGTTCTAAAAGTCAGGTAACCCCCAGAGCTTGTTGGAAAATAGCAATACTCCCTTCAGTACTTCCCTTCTGAATTTTGTTTCTAGATACAGTAACTTTCAACCCTCTTAGATGGTTCTCCTGGGTTTTTTACTAATTTTACACTAAACAATTATGCTTCTCTTGCTACACCATGACTTTCCGTCTGCAGCATGGAGGATGGGATGGCTCTGTTCACACATCTCATCCCCATCAGATACACACGCTCTGCCCTGGGACCTATCCTCCCCTTGTCACCATGGCAAAGGTTTTAATGCCAATATGTGGGAACTTCTGAGTCTGACGGTAAATCCTCTTTGCACCCTCCTGACTTAGGATTATTCCCTTTTGTTCCCTTTTCTTTCTTACACACTTAGTTTTGTTATTTAGCGTGGCAGTGTGTCCCACATCACTGTTTATGTTTCCTGAGGTCATAAGTACTGACCTCCGGAAGTTCACAAAGGGAGCTTTCGGAAGGTGTTCAGTATGTAATTCAACTGTTATAACATTTTAAATGGCTGTAACAAAAGTTTTACATTTTTATGACCATAAAAATGTGTAGTCACAAACATCTTAAAATATATTTTAGCCATTTATTATGGATAAAATTATTATTTATTAGGGTTTAGTACATAGTTCCTTAATGAATAAATGGACTCCCCAACCATGTAACCTCCTACATTATCTGCCAAAAATCTGGAACCTAAAGGAATACTGTGTGCTTCTCGTTTTTTCTCTGTGAAAACAGTGGGAACCTGTGGGAAGTCTCCGTTGGAGACCAGAGAGGCATGACTCTGCTCATTCCCCTGCGCTTCTTGATCACGAACAGATGGAAGCTCAGCATTTATCTGGTTGACTTGACTCGAGTACGATAGAGATAGCCTGTCCTGAGATGTTTGTTTGCTGCTGGTTATCAAGAATAAGTCCCTCTTATTGTTTCTGCAGGTGCACATGATCCCTGGCAGCCTCTCCCCTGACTGCCATGGGGCCTTCAACTGTGACATGTCATCTGAACTTTGGGAAAAGAGATAGCAGTTCAATGGCTTTAGGTAGAGAGGTTTAAGCATTTCTTTGCCAGTTCCACTTAGTGGCTTAAATTTCGGAGCCAGGGGGGCTGCTCTCGGCATAACCCTTATAAAATTGCATTCATACCAATTGCCTACATGGACAACAGTAAAGAATGTCACATTGTGCAAGGCACAGGGGTAAATAGCACCCAATAAGACGTGCGTCTGTGATTCCTGACTGCATCTGCTTGCCCTTTGGGGCCTTTGTCTAATATTCATTTTCAGTCCTTTTCAGGGTTTTTCTTTTAAAGACTCATGGGTTTGCTTGTCTTTTTATGAAAACAGTTTGCTGGCTTTGGCCTGATTCATTTGAAGGTTTAACAGCTCTTTGGAGTTTGTCCTTGAAGATAAAGGGGAGAGCTGTGAAAACTGCTCTTTTCATTCTCACAGATTTGGTTGTAAGCAATAGAGAAAGCTCTGCAGCGCTTTCCTGGGTAAGTAGCTGTGGGATACACACTTTAAAAACGAAATAGGGAATTGCCCGGAAATAGATAAATTGAATACATATTTTGGAGATGTCTTTCAGAGGTACCTGCAGGTTTCTACTTGAACTTCCATAAATATATTTTGTTATTGTTGCATCTGGGTATTTTTTAAGAAACAGATTTATAAAGAGCTCTTTTATACATCTCAGGGCATGGTGCATTTTTTTCAATAAAGGTAGTGATAGAGGGTGTTCTGTTATTTGTTCTGGTCTGCTGTAAACACTACACTAGAAATTTTCAACATGGTTGGGCCTCAGTATTCTGGGAATACCATTTTACAAGCATTTCTTGCCTTTAACTGAAATTATTGTATTTCCCCATTGCCAGTTTTGTTAAATACATTGCATGGTAAGAGTGAAGGGAAGAAGGCAGATAATCAAACTAAATCTATTGCCTTCAACATTTCCTAGAGCCCTAGGCTGAACATTTTCCATTCTGCCTTCCTATTTTATTCCAATACGTGTTTTTCAGAATATGAATTTTTACACTTAGCCCCAAAGTGTGCAGTCAGAGAGGAATGTGTGGTTTAATATATTAGTTCATGATTGTCTTTGCAAAAATATACTTTAATATGGTATTCTTTCCCTTACCACTGTTTTATTCATGTAGCACAATTTGTTAGCTGCCTACTGCGTTGCCAAGCAATGGGCTGGGCATTTCATGGGCCCATACTGACCATTTACTGCGATATACCTTAAATACTCACAGTTGTCTCTAGTTTGCAAACGGAAGCATAGAGTGAAGTGATTTGCCCCGGTTGCAGAACCAGCGAGTAATAAACCTGAGATTCCAGCCCAGGCTTCTCAGACTCCAAGCCCTATTTCTTTTCACTATGCCATGTGGCATCTTTTCCCTCTTTTCTTCTCTGTCCATTTGAATCTTTTCCTACCGCCCCTGGCTCCAGCACTCCTCGGCTCCTTTCTGTTCCTATTACGCAGCTCTTGGAGTTTCAATATTCCATTTTCTAATAGTTTCATCAACCTACTGCCTTGATGAATGCAAGGTAGTAGAAAAGACAAGATTAAACTGTTAGGAGCTGCTTCCATGTAGGAAGCCTCACTTAGACTTCTTGCTGTCTTCTAAATAGCTGTTTCTTTCTTTGGAGTCTGCATTTCTTATAGAATGGCAACATTTGTTGTTTAATTAATGAGACTCCATGAATAGTTGAACAGTGAATATTGTTGCATTTCCAAAACACAGAATAATTTTAGTCAAATTAATTTGAAAATACAATATTTGAAAGGATCCTATACTACTTTTTTAGGTTCGGGGCTTTTCCGAGACCTTAATATGCTAACATGCCCCGAAACCTTATAGGACACAGACACAGTGTAAAATATTTTCCAACATAGATCTTTGAAATGAGTTTTAATAAAACAATGTGATGCATTTGATGATCATGTCTGAGGAAAACATAATGAAAATGAAGTTAAATTATCTTCGTCTTTTATGGTGTGTAATGTCTGAACACTCAGCCATTCCAAACAGCTTGGGCTAAAAATTGACAAGTACTTTTTAATATTAGTAACAAATACAACCCTAATGTTTAAATAAATAGCCAAAACCCTTGAACAGATAATTTATGAAAGAAGAAATCAAATGGCCATGAACATATGAAGAAATAGGTAGCTTTTCCTGGAATTAAAGATGCTCACTAAAAACTGTTCTAATATATTCTAAGTAATAAAATAGGCATATATTATTTAATATTATTAATATTGTATTTATTCACTTAACAGTTATTTCCTCAGCACCCAAAGGATATTCTCTCACAGATCTTGCAATCCAGGAAGAGATATTATCAGTTAGTAAACATATGTGTGTTTAAAGCATTGGTTAGTCACCATTGCTGGGAGGAAATTAGAATGGTAAGGGAATGCAAAGTGAAGAAGCGTGAGGGAAAGAGGCTCTTGGACAAGTGGTTCTAGGAAGATATAAAGGAACAAGCCATTCCAAGATACACTTGGTGCCACCAGGACGGTCCAGAAGGGACAAAGTCAGTGGGAGCCACGTGTGTGAGGACAGGAGAAGATTTGTGTGGCCAGAATGGAACGCGCTAGACACTGGTGGAAGTACGAAGTTCGGAGAGAGGGTTGGGAGCAGAAGGTTGGATCCACAGGGACACTTGGAAATCAAGGGAAAGAGGGGAGCTTTCATTCTGGGGATCATGGTGGATTTTGACTGAGACAAGGAGGCAATGAAAAGTGTCTTTTAAAAATCCCTCTGGCTATTCTGTGAAAAAGTAACTCTGCAAAAGATTTTGAGGTGGGGCTGTGGTTTTGATAAACTAGAACCAAGTAAACCTGTTAAGCGACCACTAGAGCAATCTGAGCAAGACTGGGTGGTTCTGGAATAAGGGATTAGAAAGACAGTTGGTGAGAACGCTTAGATGTGATTCATCAGGAAGGAAAGAGGCGGCCAAACTCACTGATTGATTGGACAAGTATGGCAAGAGAGAGAAATCAAGAATTTCCTTATTTGGGGCTAAGTAACTAGGTGGTTAATAAGTCAGTGAGGTGGAGGCCCTGGAGCACTTAAGCAGAATGTATTAAGCACCCTAATAATTTTATATGATTTGGTTTAATAGTAATTCTAGTGATGGAAATGCTTTAAATGGGGTAAAGGGAAATGTTGCCTAGATTTATGTATAATAGTGTTATTTATAATAGCGATATGTAAAAATCAATGCGTAAAAATACAATGGCTAAGTGAATTGATATATAAATGTAATGGGATGTGGCATAGTAATTCAGGTACTGCCCAGTGAAACAGGAAAGAAAATGCTGATGATAAACTAAATAGAAATTGATGATATAAAATTATAGGCATGTAATATTCTCAATTTATTTTCAATAAATACCCTCATTTAATGAATATGCATTATAGCATGTCTCTGAACACATAAAAAATAAACTCATTAAAATATTCATAGTATTTACCTTTGACTGGAGAGACCACAAATTAATTTTATTTTTACTGTCTTTAAAATTTCAGATAACTGTATTAATGTAATAATTTTAAAAGCTTTAAAAAAGACAATATTTCTATAAAAGCAAATTCTATAAACTGGTAACTTTTCTAAACTTTCTGTAAAATATATATGAAATACACAATTTCCTCATCTGGATGTTTTAAAATTATGAGGCATTCATGCCTTTTTAAAAATCTGTGAGCCCCTCCTCAGCAATATCTCCCAAACTGTCACATCAGCCTCTCTGATCATGGCTGCCTGAGTTTTCCAGTTCATATCTTAAAGCTCAGAGTTATCACCTCATAACTCTCTTTGGGGGCATGTACATAGGAAAATGAAGCCACTGAGGAAAGAGAGCCCAGGTGAGAAAATAAGAACCATTTCCAACGTAAATTCCAACATAAAGAACTTTTCTCACATAATGACAACGACGACACATTCGAGTGTGGTAAGATCAGCCCCTAGACAACAAGAGTCTAGCTCCTGCACTAACCAAAGACCACTCTCATTTTGGTTACACAACAAATTCTGTAGAATAGAGTGAGCTGTGGGCAAGTGGAAATGATGAGGTTGGAGAGAGCTGGGTCCAGATGAAGTGGATACTTGTAAACCTCTGGTATCACAATACAATTCCCTGTGTTATTAACATAAAAGCTTGCAAAATGCTAATGGCATATTTTCCGATCTAAAGTGTATATATTTAGGACTATAAAGGGGAGGACTATAAAAGAAAGAGGACTATCCTCTCCTTAGTGGGGAGAGGTAGGGCATAGAGGATAGTTCTCACTTTATCAATCTATATATAGATATATGCATGGCGGGAGAGGCTAGCCCTCACTTTTTTCTACTAGCACATGAAGACAAAATTTGCTATGGAGAGAGAAAAACTATATTTTATCAGCATAAAATATCCACTTATAAGGCTTATTTTCTACTTTTTCTTTTATGTTAGATGCCAGCATTTATTTAGACTTTTTTTAGAGCAGTTTTAGGTTCACAGCAAAATTTGAGAGAAAGATACAGATATTTCACATGTACTCCCTGGCCCCACACACGCACAGCCTCCCCTGTTTCCAACATTCCCACCAGAGTAGTTTATTTGTTACAACTGATGAATTTACCTTGACCTATCGTTATCTCCCCAAGTTCGTAGTTAACATTAGGGTTCACTCTCGGTGGTGCATATTCTATGGATTTGGACAAATGCAGTGACATGGATCCACCCGTACAGAAATCTGTGGAGCATTTTTACTGTCCTAACAACGCTCTGTGCTCTGTCTGTTGATCACAACCCGACCCGTCTCCTGATAATTACCAAGGGAGCTTTCTATTGTCTCCAAAGTTTTATCTTTTCCAGAATGCCGTATACTTGGAATCATACATGCTTAGACTTTTCAGATTGGCTTTTTTTCTTTTTTTTCCACTTGCTAATATGCATTGAAGGTTTCTCCATGTCTTTTTGTGGCTTTGTAGCTCATTTTTGTATAGCTGTGAATACTATTCCGATGTCTGGATGTACCACAGTTTTATTCATTTAGCTACTAAAGGATATCTTGGTTGCTTCTAAGTTTTGGCAGTTAAAAATAAAGCTGATACAGACATCTGTGCGTAGGTGTTTGTGTGGACGTAAGTTTTCAACTCCTTTGGGCAAATACCAAGGGGCATGATTGCTGGGTCATGTAGTAAGAGTAGGTTTACTTTGTAAGAGATTACCAGGCTGGCGTGGTGGCTCATGCCTGGAGCCCAGCATTTTGGGAAGGTGAGGAAGGGATTGCTTGAGCCCACGAATTAGAGACCAGCCGGGGCAACATGGTGAGACTCAGTTTCTGAAAAAAATATTACAAAGGAAGAAATAGCCGAGCATGGTGGTGTACACCTGTGGTCCCAGCTACTTGGGAGGCTGAGGCAGCAGAGCCTGGGAGGTTTAGCCTGCAGTGAAACATGATAGCACCACTGCACGCCAGCTTGGGCAACAGAGCAAGACCCTGTCTCAAAAGAAAGAAAAAAAAAGAAAGAAAGAAAAGAAATGACCAAACTGTCTTCCAAAGTGCCTGTACCGTTTTGCATTCCCACAAGCAATGAAAAAGAGCGTCTATTGCTCCACGTCCTCACAAGCATTTGGTGCCATCAGTGTTCCACATTTTGGCCACGTTACTAGGTATGTGGTGTTGAAGGAGACTAAAGAGAAAGCACCTCGAATGCAATGGGTGATCCTGAATTACATCTTAAACCTTGGGAAAAAAAGTGCTATCAAGGGCATACTTGGAAAAAATGATGAAATGTGAATATTAACTGTAGTTTAAGTAATTCAGCATGTTAATGTTGAATTTTCTGGTTTTGATAACTGTTGTGTAAGAGAATATCCTTGTTCTTATAAAATACATACTAAAATATTTAGGGATAAAAAGCATGATGCCTGCAACCCACTTTCAAGTGGTTCAAAAATTGTGCGTGTGGCGGGGGGCAGATAAAAAAGAAAAGGAAGGAGGAGAGAGAACATGAACAAAAATAGGCGAAAATATAAATGATGGGTGAGTTTGGATGTCTTAGTCTGTTTGGGCTGTTATAACAAAACACTATAAACTGGGTGGCTTATAAACAACAGAACCTTATTTCTCACAGTTCTGAAGGCTGGGAAATCTAAGATCAAGGTGCCAGATTTGATGTTTGGTGAGAGCCCACTTCCTGGTCTTCATAGTTGGCTGTCTTCATACTATATCCTTACATGGTAGAAAGGGCAAGGGAGCCCTTTAAGGTTTCTTTTATAAAGGCACCAATCCCAATCCTGAGAGCTTCACCCTCATGACTTGACCATCTTCCAAAGGCTCCACGTTCTGACATCATAATCCTGGAAGTTAAAATGTTAGCATATAAATTTGGGGCAGTATCTCCATATATGTAAGCATGTAGTCCATGGTATTAGATAAAGGATATTGTGGTAGTTTCTTAAGCTTGCCATAATAGAATACCACAAACTGGGTGGCTTCAAACAATAGAAATGTATTCTCTTATAGTTTTGGAGGCTAGAAGTCTGAAATCAAGGTGTCAGCACTGTGATTCCTCTAAAATCTCTAGGGGGGCCCCCCTCTTGCATCTTCAAGATCCTGGTAGCCCCAGGTGTTCCTCAGCTTGTGACAGCATCACCCCAATCTCTGCCTCCATCCTCATGTGGCTGCCTTCCCTTTGTGTGTGTGTCCATTTTCAAATGTCTCTCTTCTTACAAGGATACGAGTCAGATTGGATTAAGGCCCATCCTTCTCCAGTGTGACCCATCTTAACTAATTACATCTGCAGTGACCCTATGTCCAAATAAAGCCACATTCACAGGTACTTGGGGGTAAGGCTTAAATATAACTTTTTTTGGGGAAATGCAGTTCAAACCATAACAGGTACATAGGAGTCCTTTGCATTACTCTTGCAACTTTCCATCAATTTGAAATTACATTTTTAAAAGTTACCAAAATGTGTTAGCATGAAAAAAAAGTGGCCTTTGTTTACCAAAATGCCGTTAGATAGATAATTCTCATTTAAAATGTGATTATTCCAGCCTGACCAACATAGCAAAACCCTGTCTCTACTAAAAAATACAAAAATTAGCTGGGTGTGGCGGTGAGTGCCTGTAATCTCAGCCCTTGGGAGTCTGTGGCAGGAGAATAGCTTTCACCTGGGAAGAGGAGGTTGCAGTGACCCGAGATTGCACCACCGCACTCCAGCCTGGGTGACAGAGTGAGACTCCGTCTCAAAAAAATAAAAATAAATAATAATAAAATAAAATGTGAGTATTAATGTGTTAGAGAACTATAAATGAAACGATTGACAAGTATATTCTTTGAGATTAAATTGTTATATAACATAAACCAATAAATTCTTGGGGAAATATACACCTCTTGGTTCATATGCCATATGGCATGTGGTAAATTAAATTTCCATTTGTAGGGAATGATATATTTGAGTTTCATGTGGGGAATGATATATTTGAGTTTCATCTCCAACACTCCAGAAACATAGTTTAGGACAAATTGGAAGTTAAGCAGTCTTCCAGTTTCAATAATTAGACAGGAAATGCGCTCAGGGCTCCCTGGAGGAACTACTCAGTCTTCAACTGCAGAAAGTATTTAAGGGGTTGCTATTGATTTTGCACGTATAACATTGATTCATTTTATTTCTCTGACGAAAATCAATTATGATGTGATTGATTTTTTTTTTGGAGCCAAACTGAAAGACGTGCCTTACAGTCTATGTTGTACAAATACAACATTTTTTTGTTGAGCTACATAAGCTTTTTCTTAATTTGGAATTACTTCTTTCAGTAAGACAAAGGCTAATAAGTACTGTCAGTATGAAAAATTTGACATCTAGTGAATAGATGTAAGAAAATGTATTATGAAGATATTACATGTACATGCACACTCATGTACACAAACCCTTAGGGTTTAGGCTATTAGTGGGTACCAAATATCAATATGTTCTCTTACATCGTGAGAAGGTATATATGTTTTTCAGTTATTCTCATTTTCAGTATCCTTTTCACACACCCACTTCCTAATCCATATGTTCTTATAAAGTGCAGCATTCAGTCATTTAAAAATATTACTTAAGATTTAGAAAATGTAGAGTGATTGCTAACGCTGTTGTTCCTGTATTATGAAGTAAGTTTAGGCTTGGATATTTGTTTTATATTTGAAAATCTTCTCTAAAACCCTCAACTCCCCCTGCTTCTCATCCTCTGAAATAAAACAACCATGTGTACAGTCAAATACATACACCAATACATGAAATTAACATCAGTGCAAATGTTGAGTGTGACTCCTCATTCTGTACAGAAAATATTGAGCTATTTACTCAAGGAATCAATACGGACAATGATTCAGGATCATTTTTCTCTCACTTTTTTTATTCATAGCTGAAAAATTACATCCTGGAGTCTTGCTTCAGAGGAATGAAATTTGAAATGTAAAAAAGAACATTTTTAAAAGGTATTTTAAAATATCAAGTTTGTATTTTGGAAGAGAAAAATTGTATTGCAGAACACATCGATTTTTAAATTCTCATATGATAAATGGGCAATGTCAAAAGAAATTATTGAATTTGATTGTTTTCATTTCACACAATTTAGTACATAGCTTTGCTATGCCTGAGTGGTTCAAAACGGAGGGTTTTTTTTGTTTTTTTTGTTTTTGTTTTTGTTTTTTGTTTTTTTTTTTTAATAAGAGCTAATCTAATACCTTGTAAATGTGACTGATTCCTAACTTCATGGGTCATATCACCTTTGATATGCTGAAAACTAGATTTTCTGAGGGTTTCTGACATTTTGATGAAGTCTTGCTTTGCAACTCATCAGCTCCTTAGTTGCAGTGGGATCCGTCGTTACCAACTAAAATTGCACATTTGCTTCTGTGTTAGCTGGACTAATGATGAAAATCAGCTGTGAGTCTTCTTAGTGGTGTACTCAATAATATTCATGTACAGTAAAAGTAGGGAATCCTGACATGAAACTAATTTACGCAAAGGGAAGAATGATGGTGTTTGCACATGTGCAAGTGTGAGACATTAATCAAGTTTTCCAGGGCTCTTTGGAGTATTTGAAGCACATCACCTTAGCTCTGTCCTCTATCATGCCTTCTTCCAGTGCACACATGGGTTTGAAATCCCTGGGGCTCAAAGGGGCAGGTTTTGCCTATAGAACTTCCATGAATTGTTATAACCTGAGAAACAGCAAAAGCTTTACTTGCTAAACTATTTTATTCTAGCCTGCCAAGGAATCTACATTGCCAGCTTCAGCGAATCCCCTTTGTGTCAAGGCATTATCTCCAAACGCAAGTCTTTTACACAATTGTGGGAAATATGGCCAGCTTTCCTAAGGACACTTACCTTTTTCACAACAGGGCATGGGAAGAGTCCATTTTTATTCATGGAGGCGAGACAGAGGACTCTGCACATAGCATGAATTGGGAAGTCAGGGGCATCTAGAAAAAAGCATGGGAACCTAAGGCATAGTTTACATAGAGAGGTGTATACAGAGAGACACCACTGGCCTAGTCTAGAAGCTTCCAGAGGTCCACTGTTAACACCATTCCACAAGCTCTAGACCTTTTGACCTTGGTCCACACCTCCTTGGTATAGTTAGCTACCTAATGAGCGGCGGATGGCGGCACGTGCTTTGCCACAGGCACAATAAGCATTTCTATTATTTCCTATATTCCTCGATGGAGTATTATGCCGATGGGTGTTTGTCTGTACATACCTGTATTCTTATCTGTAGCACTCCAATAAAACTACTTCAAATAGGCACCTACAATGCCCTCCTGAGTTTTAGTATTAGGAAAACTGGGTATTTTCAATAGGACATGCTAGCCATTTTGCAGACTGCACTATAGCCTATTATCCAAGCCTGATATAGAGTATATCCTTGCACTAGTACTATATTATTAAGATTTTTTTATACTTTACCAACATTAACCCATTTTATCTTCATGACAACTTTGGGAGAATTAAAGACAGAGAGGGCAAGCAGTTTCTCCAAGGTCACATGACTAAGTTTTGAGCAGAGATTTGAACTGGATTTTGTGTCCTTAAAGGCTCAGCTATGCTGCCCCTGGTGGAGAACAGCGGGTGTATGCCTTGAAAGCATCAGAGACACGGACTTACTACCCAAGGCCAGGTGGATTAACAAATTTGTTAAACACAATAGCTAAGATAGGCTGTGTGTACCTAGAACCGTGCGTGTAAAGTGCCATGAGCCTCCTGCATGCAACCTTTCCAAGTGGTGCTTATAATTAGTATAGCTTGCTTTTTACCTGCGAGGAAACTGGGGCATAGAACCCTTAAGAATTTGCCCTAGGCCATAAAGTTCATGAGGAGAGGCCCCGGGATGGAATCTCAAACCATTAACTCTGTATTACTGTGCAATACTCACTTTATAATAGAAAGGCACAACACAGGTACTAGCCAGTGTCCGGTAGAAGACAAAAAGTCCACCGAAGAAGTTAGTTTGAATAGGATGCATTTAATATAAAAATTATTGTCTAATAAAAGTAGATTAATTACAAAGGGGGGGTAAAGATAATGCTGAAAACTAACAGAACAACAGATATAGGAAGCAACCGCTGTTCACAACATCGGGGAGAGAATCTGGAAGAGACCCCTCAGGGATTGAAATGTAGACCCTTTTGGAGAGGATGTGACTGTGGCCTCTGCATGGTGGGGAAATTCACGGAGACTGGTTCTGGCAATTAGGAAGCTATTGGCGAAGTGGCAGCAAACCTGACTGGAGGGTGTGCACTGCTGGGTACCCCACAGTGGGCCAGAACAAGAGGGAACATCCTGGGCCAGTGAGAGGAGCCCCTTCCTACGGCAGTGCCCCCTCCTCCCTCAACTGCCAGAGCCACACTGTAAACCTGGAATCTCTTCTAAGTGGTCCAATGTCAGTGAATGAATATTCTGCCCTTGTTTGTCTAATGTTGTAAGAATCCATGTTTACCTATGTTCCCCAGGTATGTGGGTATGTTAACATTTTTGCATACGTACCTTCATACCTAGGGAATGTCTCCCTCAACTGCAGAAATAATATCTGCTCCCTGCATCTGCTATTCCCATATTCTTCAGAGTTCTCCAGATTACATTCAGTAGTTACTTCCTTTTTACTCGTTAATTATTCATATCCAATCTCTCTTGTTAAAATTATTGGTGGAAATTCTGACTCCTAGAGGGAGATACACGTCATATAAATGTAAAATCTTGCCGTTCTCTTGATGTGTCAGCTGTTTCATCCAGGGTCCTAGTATTTACTTTCCCCAAATGATACTGGGATTTCACTCTAGGCATGAATCTAGCAAAAATGGGATAGTTACAGTGGGACTAGAAGAGAATATCCTCTTTCAAGGCACTCTTTCCAGGTGAAGTCATCACAGTTTTTAAGTGAACACTGGGCCATCTCAGGCACAGAAGGTCAAGCTGCTTCCCCTGGTGAGGAAGAGTCAGGGTGACTTGAGGGCTCAAGATTATTTCACGGCAGGGCACAGTGGCTCATGCCTGTAATCCCAACACTTTGGGAGGCCAAGGCGAGTGGATCACTTGAGGTCAGGAGTTCGAGACCAGCCTGGCCAACGTGGTGAAACCCCATCTCTACTAAAAATACAAAAATTAGCCGGGCGTGGTGGTGCACACCTATAGTCCCAGCTACTTCGGAGGCTGAGGCAGGAGAATTGCTTGAACCCATGAAGTGAAGGTTTCAATTAACCAAGATCGCGCCACTGCACTCTAGTCTGAACGACAGGGTGAGACTTCATCTAAAAAAAAAAAGAAAAAAAAGATTTTCTGTTTCACTGGAGTCTAACCAGATATTGCCATTTCAGGTCTCAGGACAGTAGTCCATCGCAATTAACAAGAATTTTCGGAAAATAATTTGATAAGACAGTGAATTCACCAGACATTGTACTTCAGCCACCTACACAATTACGTTAAATTTTGTATTGAACAGTCAGCAATATGAACTCTCAATGTGAAACATTCTTCCTATGACTTGAGCTTATGTGGTTAAAGGACTTGGCCTTGGTTTATTTGTTGCTTGTTTATAAGACTTCCACTGCACTCGTGGGGGGATTCCATGACACGCCACAGTCCTTGTCATCATTGTTTCTGCCATAATGGCCAAGTGCCAGAGTCTTGGCGACTACAGCAGAAATAAATCCCAAGACGCTTGCTTCAGTTTACCCTTCAGGACAGTCAACCACAGGTGACAGCTTGGTTACCTTGATTATTTTAGTAATCCAAGCTGGGTTTTCCTAAGATCCTGTTTCCTACTGGCATGTGCCTCAGCAGTAAGCTAACTCACATTAAGCTAACTACACCCCTCACCAAATCCTATCATTGAGGGCCTGGGACCACCCCATTCTTCAAAGGTGTCTTGTGAGCGTCCAGCCAGGATCCAAAATTACCACCAATCATCTGAAAAAGCAAGATAGGCTATAAATAACTACTAACTAGTGAAAAAGCAAACAAAACTACTTAATGGGATCAAGATAACTGAAGAATGCAGGAATAGCACATGCAGGGAGCAGATACTGCTTCTGGGGCGGAAGGAGACAACTTGGGGGAGGAGCCTTCTTGGAAGTGCCCCCTCCCCCAAGGCTGAGAGACCTCACTGGAGAGGGTGCGGCTGTCACCACAGGGTGGCCAGAAGCTTCAGGGAGGTGGCTCAGGCCCAGGCTGCAAGCAGGGAACAGGCACCCGCAAAATATGCTAGGCTGCTTCCTGCTGGGAGGCTAATATAAACGGGTGGGCCATTTGCTAGGATACAAGAGAAACTTGCCGTTGGGCTGCTAGAAAAACTCACCCAGGGACATGCGCGCCTGGGTCTCCCACACGCCAGGGACAAGGAGACCTGGGGCTCTCTGGTAAGAACCACAAGAAGCCCCTTCCTCCTGCTGTGTCCTTCCAGCGCCCTCTACTGACAGACCCAACACCGTTCCGGCTAGTGAAGGAGGACCCTCCAAAGGCCCAGCCCCAGGATCGACAAGGCAGAGCAAAAAATGGGTCGACCTGGAGTTGATCCTTAACTGATGATTAGCACAACATGGACCCTGAAATCATTTATTTCATTTTCAAAGTTTCAGACCTTCTGACACAGGCAAAGCACCTAGCCATGAATTGCAGAAATGCTTCATTGACCACAGATTACCATGGTAAGGTAAGAAGAACAAAGCGTCCCTTTTGTTTAAGTGTCACGTATGGCAGCTCAAATAAACCGTTACAACATTATTTTTCATTTTTTGTTTAGCCAAAGTTTGTGCCATCACAAAGGCAGTAGGAGAAATAATTCCCTGGACTTAAAACTTAGAAGAAAAATGAAGATGCGTTAAAATTAATTTGTGTAATTTAAAGAATGAAAGCAAGGCATTTTTTTTGAAATGTTTGGAAAGTTAGTAATTATGGAAGATTGAAGAACATGAGCTCTCAGGTATGTTAGTCATAAAATTACTGACATCTGATTTAAAAAAAAAAAAAACAACTGCCCAGTGACCAACTCATTCCTTAGGTTTTTTGCATCTCTTCCATTAAACAAAGAAAGGGAAAAAGAAAAGGGAAGAAGAAAAAGAGAGGAAAGAAGGAGTCTCTCACAAATATCTATCTGGAATGATTGAACATGGGTAAGCTAAGTACGAGTATAGTGATTTTGTAACTATATAAACCCTTGAAAATAAAGGTCAGAAAATTGAGTTAACAAGAATTGCCATACAAATTAGAATTCTTTGCCTCAATTTTTAATGATTAGTTTAAGTTTAGTTTTCGACTCTCTATTTTTGAATTTATTTCAGTAAATCTTTTCTAGCACCTCACATGCACCAGGCACTAAAATAGGTGTCTGGAACAGAAGGGAGGTGAAAACATTATCTATGAGCAGGAAGGTTAGCAACCCTCAGAAAGGCCGGCTTCTATATTGGAAATAATACCAGGTAACTTAGCAGCACAGAAGAGTAAGTGACTCATGAGTTGAAATTTCAGTAAATGACCCCAGCTAAATTATTCAGCCCCACGCTTCAGATGCAGAATTTCTCGGAAAGAGCCTGATGACTTCTTTAAGTACAGACGATATTACCATCTCTTTCAATGCCAAGTTACTTTTCTATTTGTTTTGTTGTGATTAAGAATACATGACTCCTAATTGTATTCACTATCACCTGTGCCCAGGTGTGTCACATTTATAGGATTTCACTGGGAACATTTATGAATTGGGAAAGGATTCTCTATCACTGATGAGTGGAGTGCAGTAGGTTTTACAATTAATATTGGAAACAGTAATGGCATCCCTGCAGTTCTGTCTGTTGTTAATAGATTCTTTAGCAATTGATATTTGCATAGGAACTGTCAGGTTTAAGTCCGGGTTCCGGCCCATACTGAGGTCTGAGGGGAGTGGGTCAATGAATGGCAGATAGCTGAAAGAACGCTCAGGAGAAGGGGGAGCACAGGTAGGTGAAATAAGGCTTTATTCAGCAGCTCTCTTACAGTTTGCTCTGTCTCAGCTGCTTGGTCCAGTCACTCCCATGCACGGCCGCCTGGCCGGCTCTCCCTGGCCTTCAGGGTCAGTAGCTTAACTCTTTCTCTGGGAATGAACGAGCCAAGCTTTGTCCTGGCTCCCCTGTGTTCGTCCATAAAGACAGACAGCACTGGCTCTCTTTCTGTCTTTCTCTGGGAACAAGCATGCCAGATATGGTTTGGCTGTGTCCCCGCCCAAATCTCAATTTGAATTGTATCTCACAGAATTACTGCTTGTTGTCCGGGGGTGGGGGGACCCAGGGGGAGGTAATTATATCCGGGAGGGCCAGTCTTTTCTGTGCTAACCTCATGATAGTGAAGAAATCTCACGAGATCTGGTGGGTTTATCAGGGATTTCTGTTTTTGCTTCTTCCTCGTTTTGTCTTGCCATTGCCATGGAAGAAGCGCCTTTTACCTCCCGCCATGATTCTGAGGCCTCACCAGCCATGGGAAACTGTAAGTCCAATTAAACCTCCTTTTGGTCCCAGTTTCAAGTATGGCTTTATCAGCAGCGTAAAAATGAGCTGATATAGTAAATTCGTACCAATGGAAGTGGGGCATTGCTGAAAAGATACCAAAAACGTGGAAGCAACTTTGGAACTGGGTAACAGGCAGAGGTTGGGCAATTTGGAGGGCTCAGAAGAAGACAGGAAAATGTGGGGAAGTTTGGAACTTCCTAGAGACTTGTTGACTGGCTTCGACAAAATTGCTGATAGTGATATGAACAATAAGGTCCAGGCTGAGGTGGTCTCAGATGGAGATGAGGAATTTATCGGGAACTGGAGAAAAAGTGACTCTTGTTATTTTTAGCAAAGAGACTGGTGGCATTTTGCCCCTGCCCTAGAGATTTGTGGAACTTTGAACTCGAGAGAGATGATTTAGGGTATCTGGCAGAAGAAATGTCTAAGCTTCAAAGCATTCAAGAAGTGACTTGGGTGTTGTTAAAAGCATTCCATTTTACAAGGGAAACAGAGCGTAAAAGTTCAGAAAATTTGCAACCTGAGAATGTGGTAGAAAAGAAAAACCCATTTTTTGAGGAGAAATTCAAGCTGGCTGCAGAAATGTGCATAAGTGGCAAGGAGCTTAATGTTAATCCCTAAGACAATGGGAAAATTTCTCCAGACCATGTCAGAGGCCTTTACAGCAGCCCCTCCCATCACAGGCCCAGAGGCCCAGGACGAGAAAGTGGTTTCATGGGCCAGGCCTAGGGTCCTCATGCTGTTTGCAGCCTGGGTATTTGATGTCATGTGTCCAAGCTGCTCCAGCCATGGCTGAAAGGGGCCCATGTAGAGCTTGGGCCATGGCTAAGCTCAGAGGGTGGATGCCCCAAGCCTTGGCAGCTTCCATGAAGAATTGAGCCTGCAGGTACCTAGAAGTCAAGAATTGAGGTTTAGGAACCTCTACCTACAAATCAGAAGATGTATGGAAATGCCTAGATGCCCAAGCAAAAGTTTGCTCCCGGAGAACCTCTGCCGCAGTGTGAAAGGGAAAAGTGGGGCTGGAGCCCTCACACAGAGTCTCTACTGGGCCACTGCCTAGTGGAGCTGTGAGAAGAAGGCCATCATCTTCCAGACCCCAGAATGGCAGGTCCACTGGCAGCTTGCACCATGAGCCTAGAAAAGACACAGACACTCAACTCGTGAAAGCAGCCAGGAGGGAGGCTGAACCCTGCAAAGCCACGGGGGTGGAGCTGCCCAAGACCATGGGAACTCACCTCTTGCATCAGCATGACCTGAATGCGAGACTTGGAGTCAAAGGAGATCATTTTGGAGCTTTAAAATTTGACTGCTCCGCTAGATTTCAGACTTCCTTGGGCCCGGTAACCCTTTTGTTTTGGCCAATTTCTCCCATTTGGAATGGTTGTATTTACACAATACCTGTACCAGCACTGTATCTAGGAAGTAACTAGCTTGCTTTTGATTTTACAGGCTCACAGGCAGAAGGGACTTGCCTTGCCTCAAATGAAACTTTGGACTGTGAACTTTTGGGGTAATGCTGAAATGAGAGAAGACTTTGGGGGACTGTTGAGAAGGCATGACGGGTTTTGGAATGTGAGGACATGAGATTTGTAGGGGCCAGGGGCAGAATGATATGGTTTGGCTGTGTCCTCACCCAAATTGCAACTTGAATTGTATCTCCCAGAATTCCCATGTGTTGTGGGACAGACCCAGGGAGAGGTCATTGAATCATGGGGGCTGGTCTGTCCCGTGCTCTTCTCATGATAGTGAATAAGTCTCATGAGATCTGATGGGTTTATCTGGGGTGTCCGCTTTTGCTTCCTCCTCATTTTACTGACGCCTTGTAAGAAGTGCCTTTCGCCTCCTGCCATGATTCTGAGGCCTCCCCAGGCCTGTGAAACTGTGAGTCCAATTAAACCTCCTTTTGTTCCCTGTTTTGGGTATGTCTCTAACAGCAGTGTGAAAATGAACCAATACAGTGCCTGTACAGTGTCAGCAGAGCAAATTATATGTTCTACAGACAGTAGTGATGTAGGGCCAAGGCATGGCCTTCCCACATTGTGGCTACATGGCTGTGATAACAAGCGGAGTTATATGCCTGTATTGTGCTCTAAACTCACTGCGTCACTCTGGATGTTTGCCTCGGCCTGCCTATCCTTGACCAAAGCACAGCCATGTTCCTTACAGGAACGCAAAATCTTATTCTTGTAGCTTGGAGACTGAAGGAAAAGAATAATTAGCAAAGTCTACTGAAGAATATGCCTGAAGTAAGGGAATTTTTGTTTTTTTTTTTTTCAAACTCCGAATAATTACAATAAAACTAAATGCACTAACAAGATCATTTGAATCTTGAGGACCTTAAAATTATAAAGGTCCTTAGATAAGTAAAACATCTGAAATATATGACTTACTCTGTTCGGATACAGTAATATCTTTACATGATTATAGAAAATATAACATAGTACACTCAATATGGTGAGGTAAGAAACTCAACTTATCTTGTGGGAAAATGTTAAGATATGGAATATTTTACCACTTTAAGCTACTTTTTTGTTTGTTTTGGGTTTTTAAAAATAATGTATTTAAAGTTGTTCTTTGGAAATCTGTGCAAACTTGCTAAAGTATAGAAAATCTCTCTGCAAATAAAGAATAATAGAAAAAACTCTAAATATTAACACATAAAATTTTAAACATGAATCATATTTTATGCAAAGTTATAAATGGGGATATAGTAAGAACTATGCTACTATTGCAACACAGAATGCTATTTTGTGAAAGGAACAGGGAAAATCTTTCCTTTGTCTGGCCTGAGTTTAATAACATGTTACTGGGAGTTGTGTGGGAAATCTTGGACAATGGGCATATGTTCACGCCATGCCCTAAAAGAAATGATGTTAGCCATGCCTAATAAATTTTATGGAACTCATTAGGGAATGTGGAGCAATGGAGACAATTCATGTGACTGATTTCTGAAGAGCGCAAGCAAATCTACTGTTGTATTGAAGGTGAGATGGATCAGGGGTGAAAGAGGAGTGCTCAGAGGTGCTGTGCTGATGAAGGGACCTTGGAGGCTAACACATGGAAGAGCCATATTTAATACAGTCAACCCATCGAGATTTGCAGATCATGCCTTTTGTTAGAAAATAGTTGCTAGAAAGAGAAAAATCAACCATAGTCACTAACACAGGCCTTGATTAAAACGTCATAGTGTAAAAAGCGCTCGCAGATGAGTTTCTGTGGAGAAAAAGGAAGTTAAAGATTTGATAGGACAGATTGGGGAACGTTGGTCAAAGTTCAGCTTGTTCCTTGAAGAGTTCTTTTAGAATCTTTGAAGGCATCAGACACCTCTATTATATTACAAACAAGACAGGATATAGAGCAGCCGGCGCAGAGGCATGGGTTTGTAGCCACTCACTAGAGATGCTGGGTTTAGCAAAGGGATGGGGAGACGCAGCTGGGGCCAAGGTTTTGCAAGGTTCAGTGGAAGGTTTTCAGAATGTTAGAGTCTCCACAACTCATTTAATATATTTGTCTTAAAAAATAATTCGAGCTTCCGACGTGATTCTTCAGGGTCATATCTACCATAGACTATTTCTGCATCTGTTTCCCAACTAAGATTGAAATGCAACTCCTAATCTGCTTTTAATTTGAACAGTATATATGATTTTTTTTTTCTTTTTATCTAGGCTGGAGCCAATGTCCTTCTCCAGGATGTGAATGGAAATATCCCATTAGATTATGCTGTAGAAGGGACAGAATCCAGCTCTATCCTATTGACCTATCTGGATGAAAATGGTAGGCAAAACTTTTAAAACCATAGAAAAAAATAGATTGGGAGAATTGTCCGGTGTGTATTCATTTTCACAGGTTTGCTTGCATGATTTCTGGTGGACGTAGTTTCCCCATGTGGTGTAGAAGATGGTATTTTTTTCCCTTCAGCTTTCCATTGCTCTCACTGCACTACATTGTGGTTTAGTCAATGCTGGTATTTTTGCAAGCCGGCAGAAATCTAGAGGCCAACAATGAAGGGACACTTTAACAGGCATCTGAAGTCCATAATTAGTGGGACTGGGTTTGTAATTATAAGCTATTCTCCCCTGGGAGGGGAAGGGAAGTCAACCAACACAATTGAATTTTGAGCTAATGAGAACAAGGTCATCTGAAGTGTATTCTCTTAGAAGCAGGTAGTCCTAGCTGGAATTAGAGGCAAGGAAGCGAGGGCTTAAGTCAAGAACAATCGTCTGCAAATCGACCTTTTGCAACACTTAGAACACAAAGGTCATCAGAAGAAAGCTCTGTGGTCATGATACTAGCCTGAAGAGATGAGGTTGAGCCCCTAAATGCATTCACTGACAAAGGATGTTTAATTATACAGGTCCAGCATATAATTTCATCAGTAAGTGCAGCCTTGGGAAAGTGGGAGGTATGAGAATCCCTGAGCCTAATATAGTATTAAACTAAAGAATTATGCCCCTCCTTTTTTCCCCTGCTGTTTAAGTATAAACAACAATAAAGAAATTCCGATCCCTTCAAAATGACCCTTGGCCAGAGAAAAGTTTACAGTTTTTAAGAGCCATGCGGAGCTTATGCCGATACTCTTTTTGCCTCTAAGAAAACCTCACATCTGCCTCATTGTTCCCTTGTGCGCTCTGTCTCCTCGAGATTTCTTTTATGAAAAAGGTTTATTCTGAGGATGGCTTAGAATAATGTTAGTACTTAGCAGCAATGAGTTCTCAGATAAGATAGTCTCATTAGTTGCGAAAGCACGGTAGGTGTGGTTACCATGACAGGGGATGATGTGAGCATGGCGGTGCTGCTGAAGGTCACCAGGTGGGAGTCCCAGGAAGAAGCAGGCTGGGTCGGGCTGGCAGTGCATTCAGTTGACCACTCTGCAGCTCAGTCGTGCCTGGGCACTGTCGCCTGTGGGAATGCTCACTCACTTCCTCCAAGTCTTGTTAGCTATGCCCTGTGGGAGGCGGATTCCATTACTTCTAAACGGAATGAAGCTTGAAGTTATGCAGACCTCATTGTTGGGAAGTTAATTATTTGGATCTTTGCCAGGCTGCACATGTAGCATGCAATTCTGAGTTTACATGAAAAACTTGGCACAATGGTGCCTATAGTTAATAATACTATACTGCATACTTTGAAGTTTGCAAACATATGCAAATTTGCAAACATATATGAGATCATAGTTCGTATGCTCAGTGTTCTTATCACCAAATAATAGTAAAAATAACAGTAAATAAAGAGTGTGGGAGGAAATTTGGAGGTGATGGATATATTTATGGTGTATAATATGGGGATGTTTTCCAGGATATATACTTATCTACAAACATCAAGTTGTATACAATAAATATGTACAGTTTTTGTATGTTGGTCATACTGCAATAAAATGGTTTAAAAAGATAAAACCCATGATGCCAAATTTTCAAAAAGTACTTGACCATGTTTTGTTTCGCTGTGCCATTTCTATATTATTATTTCCTGCCTTTTGTCTTTCTGAATTTTAAAATGCTACGGTAATAAATGTTTCTTTTAGAAAATAAAATGACATTTATTTGCAAATGCATTCACATTGCTTATAAACCTCTCCAACTCATTACAGCATTTTGTTTGATAGGAAATTTTAGTATTGCAAGATCAGTATTTTATATCCTTTGTAAAGAATAAAAATAAGTGTGTTCCTTTGAGAGGCTGATTTTTTTAAAGGAGTATGCAAAAACAAAACAAAACAAAAAAGAACAAAACAAGAGGAAAGTACTAACTCTTAAATGGTTAGTAGAAAATCTGTCACTACTATGGCTGTCACGGTCAGCTTGTTAAATACATGTTTGCTGGAACAAATTCAATTTAATATCTCTTAAATTTTTAATTCTGTTTGCCATTTGTCACTGCAGTCACTCTGGCCCGTGCCTTCACATCCATCTGCCCTTCCCTCAGCTCATTCACAATCTGCTTCTGCTTATGTTGGTCTTCCTCCCACTATCTCCATCATCTGCCGCCGTTCCCGGTAAATACTGTCTAATTCGATTTATTCTTTGGCCCTCTGCTTGGTACACTTTTACAGTTATCTACTGTGACAACATGGGCTGATGTCTTTAGAAATCCTTGCTATTTCAAGATGAGATTTTTATTATTATTTGGCTCTGGGTATTTCAGCATTGCCTTTTTATAACCAGGTGGTTGCAATCCTAGAATTTTCATTTTGCGTTGTGCAGTTTCGCATCCGAGTACTTATCACCTGTCACATCAGGATGCACGTGGCAGAGGAGGCCGGCAACGTCTTGAACAAGTTGATTACATGGAAAATCACTGGTCACAAGTCCTAATTGTGCTGTCACCACCGACTTACACTGTAAACTCGGGGACAGCAATTAACCTCGGCTCACCGCCTGAGCCTGCCAGGCTGTAAAATGAGACAACCACGGAGAGCTGATTGAGCATTTGATGAATATTAGATCTCCAGTGCAAGGAGAACCAGCTGGCATGCAAGGAAGGCAGTCGATTAGAAAGTGAGCCAGCATGGAAAGAAAGCACTGATGGGAGAGCCCGAGGAGTGCCCAGGATAAAAGATCAGCATAATGTGTACGTTATGCACACACACACACACACACACACAGAAATATTCTTGTCCCTGAAAGACACCAAAAGCTTTCGTTGGTTCTACATACATCACCACTGTCTTTTCTTCTTTCAAACCCATTCTTCTAACAATCATAGCTCACATTTATTTTCCTGAGTTCCTAGTTTCCTGTGGTTCAACCCACTGAAGTTCGGTTTCTAAACCTGCAAACCCATTAGAAATGCCCTTGGAACAATCGTTATTACCTTCCTTAGTTTTCTATTCAGTGATAGCTTTCTTTCCTTTTTTATTACCTTATCTCTCTTTGACATTCGATGACCTTGGTGACACTCTCTTAGGAACATTCTCTCTCCTGCCATCTTCCCACGGTTTTCCTTCCTCTCTTCAAGCTTCTACTTAGGTTTCCTTCGAGTGTTTCCCGTGTCTGTCCAGATTGCTAAATGTTGGTCCCTCCTGGGGCTTTGTCTTTGACAGTCTTCCATCTCCCGCAATGCTCTTGCTGGGTTATCTCAGCCTTTTGCTTGTGTTGTTACCACTTGCTGGTTCTCAAGAATATCCCTATAGCTTAATTATCTTTCAAGACCTTCATTCCTGTACATGCAGTTTTATTAAGTATCTTGACTTGAGTGTCAGATAGTTTGAAATAACATGTCTCTATGGAATGTATTATTGTCCTTTCACTGTCTGTATTTCATATTTTGCCATTATCACCAGGAACATCACTTCTCTTCCATATCGTCATGTCTGATTGTCGCCAATTCTTACAGATTCTACTTATTTGGTATCTTTCTAATATGTCCACCCAGATCACAAATCATGCTGTCACTGCCTTAATTAACATGCTGGTCTTTCTATTTTGGATTACTACAGTAGCTTCCAAAACTGGTCTTCTTGCCCCCAGTCTTAACCTTCCCCCTTCATTTTTCAGAGGACTCCTGGGCGAATCAGTTCACGAATACCATGTGTTTTTCTTTTGTTTAAGGCAGTTCATTTGAAATGCTCTCCCTGCACCAGCCTCTTCAAAATCATGCATTTTGATTTTGGGGTTACGGTCCGCATGACTATGTAAGATGGTCGCAAGTCATGCCTGCTGTTAGGGCTGGGAGAAGGGAATGGGTGGAGGGTAGCAGCACCCTTCCTGTTTATTTCTCTTTGCTGGAACTACTTTATTTGTCTGCTCAACTCTTTTACTTCTGTGCGTCTCTTAGAACACTTACTATGAAGATAAAAATTTGGGTTAGCGGCAGTTCTATGAGCTTAGAAGATCCCATGCTAAAATCATGAGATAGGGCATATTATAGTGAATTGCAAATGCCTGTTTAGCTTTCTTTCCTTTTTGAGGGCAAAAATGATGTTTTATGTATGACCAAATGATGACACAATGGCATATGATAATGAATAAAAATAAGGCATATGCAGATCTTATAAAAACACCAAGGAGGAAGGATATGATTTTCCTTACAAGTAGTACAGAAGGCTTCACAGAGTGTCACCTACACTAAGCTGAAGGTGAGGGGCTGGGTTACCGCAGGGAAACCAAGCAGAGTGGTCTGACCCAGGCATAGGGAGTAGCATAAGTGAAGGTAAGAAGGTTGGAAAAGCCACAGAAGAGAGGCGGTGCGGATCCTCCCACAACTCGGGAAAGCCCACAGCTGTGCAGTTCAGCGTGGTCATAAAACCGTCATAATAGCAGCAAAGAGTAGCCCTAATATCAACAGAGAAAAGGAAAAGTTGAATTCTTACAAAAACAGTATTACCTTAAGAGGGACGGTTAAGGAAAGTTAATTTAGGGTTCAGATTGACTTGGGGTGTTGATATAATTTCAGTTTTGCACAAGAATCCAGTGATATTATCAGATTAAACCAGGTAGTAATAGTATCACAAGTAATAACGTGTGGATTTCAGGTAAATTATTTTGTTTCTTAATTCTTATGTTAAAATAAATTACTAAATTTCTTTCAAAATAATAAATCTAAACAGACCTTCCATTAATTTATTTTCAAAAAACAGTATGAAAATCCACATTTTGTACAGAAAATGAGAATAAACCCATTATCCATTACAAAATAGACTTATGGGCTCTATCCATCTTGGTTGGTTTTATCCAGGAGCATTAAAGAAATTTGACAACCAAGAGAGGGAGTTTCTGTTGTGCTGTATTAACCAAAAGTGATTTGGACTACTTTCCTGAATATATATAAAAAAAAGAAATCTAAAATTCACATTTTAATTGGCATCATATATGATTCAAATTAAGTTTTCAAGTATTAGGATACAATGTAATAATATTCCCCTGTGATATCTTCACAACAGGGACCAGAAATCGATTTTTTTCTCTTAATATAATGAGTCTGCAGTGAGTGATGTCTTATCTCTGTTTTAATTTGTTACTTGTCTTTAATCTTGTGTTTTTATCACTCCATTTTAAATACATAATTATATAAAAGATACATACAACTTTAGTAGACATTGTAACATCCTAAAAGTTAACAAAGTAACTTTAGAGTGACTATCAGATTCTTCTGCTACTTTAGCATGCAAAATTGAAGGCTGACATCTGAGAAATGATATTTGCCAAAATAAAATCACACATGAAATTTCATAATCCTGAAAGTCAGAATAAGTGACAGTTTTAGCTGGTTCATAACAGACCTCAAATGACTCTATCAGGGAAATGTTAGTTCTAAAATGGCATGTCCATGATTCAGAAGCTGAAGAGTGGTCACGGGTGTTTCTATTTCTTGTTTCTACTAAAATGGACTAGCTTTGAACAGAATATTTGAAACGAGATGCATTATTCAAATACTGCATTTTGCTTTATTTTAGTTTGTTACTCCATGCCTCCTAAATGACCAAATGATAATATATGACACACCTAAACGAGAGGTATGAAAAACACATGTCAGAAAGCTGACTAACAATCACAGATCACTTTTATTTAGTGCTTTCTGAAAGCTAAATACGTGTTATAAGTTTTATGTGTTTTAACTCATTCTCAAGCAACGGACTAATCAAATACTACCAACACCATTTTGCAGTTGAAGAAACAGAGGCAGAGGATAAGTTACCTGCCCACGTTGGCACAAGCAGTCATTGATACACACAGCACTAACACTCAAGCAGGTTGAGTCCAGAGCGCCTCTTCTCTATTGCCCATCCAGGTTCAGAGAAGGAGCTATGGCATGAGGCAGAGTTGAAGTGCCCCAAGGGGAAAAATGATACCAGATATGCAACACGCTTGATGTGGTTTCTGCTATAGAGCTACGTCTTCAAGGAATGAACTATTATCTGAGGGACTAAGCACAGTGAAGCCCACATAGGTTAAATAACTTTTGCAGAGTCAGCCACAGGAAGGAAACTACAGATAAGCATGTTCAGGAGCATCAATCCGAGGTTTGTTCTTGGGTCCACTGTGCTAGGCTTTCTCTTGATGTTTGCTGCCAGGATGCCATCAGATAAGAGACAAAGTGCTCAGAAGAGTGGCTGGTTCATAGCAAACATTTGCTCTGAGGGAGGTATCACCATCATTATCATTTTTCCCTTGGAAGAAGATGAATTAGTTCTCTTAGCAGATGCCTATT
The DNA here is from genome assembly GCF_009764315.1 of Trachypithecus francoisi. NCBI lineage: Eukaryota > Metazoa > Chordata > Mammalia > Primates > Cercopithecidae > Trachypithecus > Trachypithecus francoisi. The sequence goes on along the minus strand of NW_022681463.1, from coordinate 6,488,649 downwards.
TTGTTCAGGAACCAATGCTAGGAATAGGAGACCTATCAGTGAAGAGACACAGCTACCATAGAGACGATACATCATGAAATTTCAGGTTAAAATATGTGCTGAATCGAGGTACAGGCAGGAGTTCAGCAGACCTGAGCCTTCTGTGCACCACTTCCCCACCTGGGTGAAGTCAGACTGTGGATTCTACACTCAATGTTAGTTATCTTTATTAACATTAGTAGTCATTAAATGTTCAATGGATACATCATTTTTTAAAACTTATTTTAACGTCATTTTAGATTACAAGAAAGTCTGAAGACAGCACAGAGCTCCCAAATGCCCTTCAGAGAGCTTCCCCTAATGTAAACACTTACATAGCCATGGCACATGCATCAAAACTAAAAAGTTAACATTGGGACAATATTAACTGTACTAAACTAAAGACTTTATTCATAGTTTTCCAGTTTTTATACTAACGTCTTTTTTTTTTTTTTTTTTTGAGATGGAGTTTTACTCTTGGTGCCCAGGCTGGAGTGCAATGGTGCAATCTTGGCTCACTGCAACCTCCACCTCCTGGGTTCAAGTGATTCTTCTGCCTCAGCCTCTCGGGTAGCTGGGATTATAGGTACCCACCACCATACCCAGCTAGTTTTTGTACTTTTAGTAGAGATGGGATTTCACTGTGTTATCCAGGCTGGTCTTCAATTCCTGACCTCAGGTGATCTGCCCACCTTGGCCTCCTAAAGTGCTGGGATCAGGTGTGACCCACCGTGCCCAGCCTAAAGTCTTTTCTTCTATTCCAGGATATTAGATTGCTTTTAGAAGCAACTATTTTGGCCAGAAAAATCATAGAGATCAAAAACTGTATCTTTATTGTTTCCATTTAAGTACTTTAAAATACTTTGAGTAATGTATGTTGATGATTTATATTACAACAGATATTAATTGAAAACCTGCCATTATAAGGTGTCATATCGTACTTTAGAACATAACAAGAGATAATTTTATATTTTTTAAAGACTATGGTTGGAAATACAATTATATGCAAAGATAAACAATCAGTTCTTTGAATGAGCGTTCAAAGTAGAAGAGGAGCTTCAAAGAAGAACACGTTGAGAGAATAGATGATAAAGCTAGGCTTAGACCCCCAGGAACTGAGAAGTATCTCTCCATTCTGGTTGAAAGGCTCTTTCTCCCCACAGGAGTGGATTTGACCTCACTGCGCCAGATGAAGCTTCAGAAGCCCATGAGCATGTTAACAGATGTCAAACACTTCTTGTCATCTGGAGGAAATGTCAATGAGAAAAATGATGAAGGAGTAACCCTGGTAAGTTCATATATTTGATTCAGAGACTGTTTAAAGAGAGAATTTAAGTTGATTTATAAAACATAGAAGTCATTACAATTAACCTTTAAATAATTGTTGTGATCATAAAAGTAATACATGTCAGTGGTAGAAATTTTGGAAAACGCCTAAGTAGGCAAAGAAGAAAATACAGACCCAGCAGCTGCATTGTTGTGTATCTACCCAAAGAATATAAATCATTCTACCATAGACACATGCATGCGTATGTTCATCCCAACGCTGTTTATAGTAGCGAAGACATGGAATCAACCTAGGTGTCCATCAAGGTGGAAGGATACAGAAAACATCATACATATACACCATGGAATACTACACAGCTGTAAAAAGAACAAAACCATGTCCTTCATAGCCACATGGATGCAGCTGAAGGCCGTTACCTAAGGGAATTAACATAAGAACAGAAAACCAAATATCACATTTTCTCACTCATAAGTGGGAGCTGAACACTGAGTCCACATGGATACAAAGAAGGAAGTGAGACACCAGGGCCACTCAGGGTGGAGAGTGGGAGGAGGGTGAGGACGACACACCACCTAAGGGGTACTACGCTCATCACCTGCGTAATGAAAGCATCTGTACCTCAAGCCCCTACAACACACAATTTACCCATGTAACAACATGCACCTGTATCCCACTGAGCCTAAAATAAAAGCTGGAAGGAAAAAATGCAAAATACTTATGCCACTACCCAGGGAAAACCAGTGTCTCTAGGTTGGTATATTTTCTTCAAGCCTTCCTCCTATGTATGTTTTTCCTACAAATTTAAAATAATTTTATGCATTACTTAGTCCATGTTGGTTTTGAAATGTGACTTATAGGAGCATGCTTTTATTTTAGTGTTCAGTAAAACAAACTATGAATGACTTTGGTGAGTGAATTTCTAAATTCAAGCAAACTCCTGTCATTACTTTTTATTGCTCTCAAGCACTGTTGCAGTAAATTATTAAAAGATCCACTAAATTTGGATAAATTTGTATATACTTGATGTCTAATCACCAAAATAAGAACATTTTGCCCTAGTGACCCATAGAACTTACCTGGGTTACTGTGAGTTACAATTAATGATGACAGAAAGAAATGTAATACCCAGTGGAAAAATTTTTCAGAGAAAGTAAACTAGAATAGGAGAAGGGAGTTCGGAATTCTGAAGTGTGAATTGCATAGAAATGCTTCAAATCAGTGATTCATTTCTCCCATGAAAAAAAATATGGTGTGAGGTTGAAGACAGTTGATAAGGAAAGTGATTTAACTAAATAGATAAAAGTTTTGTTGTCTGAAAAGTTTCCTTGAGATCTGATACATTTTTACATTTATTAAATGCAGATTAATTGCCTGTGACCTCTAGATGGTCACATTCTAAAAATGTGTTGTTTTCTTATGACTTAGAGTTACATTGTTATAGTCTCCTAAAGTTTATAAATGTATAAGTATTGATTCTGGAAAATAAAATTTAGAAAACTCTAACTTTAAAATGTTATAATTGTAAAAGCTTCTAAAATTTTCCCCTTCCTTCCTTCCTTCCGTCCTTCCTTCTTTTTTTCTTTTTCTTTGGAGTCTTGTTCTGTTGCCCAGGGTGGAGTGCAGTGGCATGATCTTGGCTCACTGCAACCTCCACCTCCCGGATTCAGGTGATTCTCATGTCCAAGTGATTCTCCTACCTCAGGCTCCTGAGTAGCTGAGACTACAGGCGCGTGCCACCATGCCCAGCTATATTTTTGTATTTTTATTAGAGACGGGGTTTCACCATGTTGGCTAGGATGATCTCGATCTCCTGACCACGTGATCTGCCCCCTCAGCCTCCCAAAGTGCTGGGATTACATGTGTGAGTCACCGCACCTGGCCAGTTTCTAAAATTTTTAAATTATGCTTTCCTAAATTTTGTCTTCCAAAATCGATATTTACAAATTTGTAAACTTTAGAAGACTATAACAACGTAACTCTGTCATAAGAAAAGAAAGCAGAGCATATTTAGAGTGTTTCGAAAAATAACACATTCAAACAGCAAAAGCATTCAGAATTAATGAAGAAATGTAACTGGCCACATGCTATGAACAAAACAATAGTGACCAAAATTCTTTTGTCATGGATCCACATTTCAGTTGGAAAAATGGGTAACAGACACTATAAACGAGCTAAATATATAGGATCCTAGCAATAAATGCAAGGCAAAAAACAACACAGGGACATGTTGGTCATATTGTTGCCATTTTGGGTGGATAGATAGGAAAGATCTAACCAACAAGGATGTTTTCAATAATGACTTCAAAGAAGAGAGAGCACAGTGGGGCTGTGAAGGGAGAGTGTTCCAGGCTGAGAGTGAGAAGGGCAAACCACAAACTCCTACAGTGTCAGGGGCGAGTGTGGTGTGCTTGAGAAACAGCAAGGAGCCCGTATGGCTGAAGCAGTGTCAGCAAGGAAGGAGAGGTGCTGGGACCAGATCACACAAGCTTTTATGGGCCTATATGAGGACCACGGCTATGACTCTGCATGGAATGGGAAGATAGTGGGAAGTGCAGAAGAGAGGAGGGATATGAGCCTGCTCCATTTTAAAGGATCACCTACTCTGGCTGTTGAGTTAAGAACTGACTGAACATCCTGCTATAAAGACACATGCACACATATGTTTATTGTGGCACTATTCACAATAGCAAAGACTTGGAATCAACCCAAATGTCCATCAGTGACAGACTAGATTAAGAAAATGTGGCACATATACACCATGGAATACTATGCAACCATTAAAAAGGATGAGTTCGTGTCCTTTGTAGGGACATGGATGCAGTTGGAAACCATCATTCTCAGCAAATTCGCAAGAACAGAAAACCAAACACCGCATGTTCTCACTCATAGGTGGGAACTGAACAATGAGATCACTTGGACACAGGAAGGGGAACATCACACACCGGGTCCTATTGTGGGGAGGGGGGAGGGGGGAGGGATAGCATTAGGAGATATACCTACTGTAAATGACAAGTTAATGGGTGCAGCACACCAACGTGGCACATGGATACGTATGTAACAAACCTGCACGTTGTGCACATGTACCCTAGAACTTAAAAGAACTGACTGAAAAGGACAGGGGCGAACCTGAGAGTTTGTTTAGGAGGCTTTTCCAGTAATCTAGGCAATCAGTGATGTGGCTCAGACAACAGGGGTAGAATTGTAGTGTAATTAGACCTCCTAATAAATGTGTTTTGTGAGATAAAGTGAAGGCTTTAGAATGACTCTAAGCATTTTTAGCTTAAACTACCAGTGTGATGGAGATGGTATCAAATGAGATGAGGCTGAAGAAGACACAAACCTAAAGCAGGAAAGATCACATCAGTTCTGGAGATACTAAGTTTAAAGTGCCTCTTAGCCATCTTAATGGAGCTGTTGGGTTTGTGGTTGGACATTGGAGTCTGGAATTCAGATTTCTAGATGAAAGAAAGAATTTGGAGAACACTAGCATATATGTGATATTGAAAGCTTTGATACTGGATGAAGTCACTACTTATATGCAGAGGGAAAGAAATTTGGGACCAAGCCATGGAGATGAAGAAGAGGAGGCTCCAGAAAGGAGATGAAAAGGAGCAAGCAGTAAGGAAGGCGGAAAACCAAGAGGACAAAATGTCCTTGGAGCCAAGTGAAAAGTTCGAGGAAGAGGGAAGAATGATAGACTAGCAAATACTGAGTGGTCAGTTAAATGGGAACTGTGAATTGGGTATTGGACTTAGTACCATGGAGGTCATTGACTTTCTCTTGGAGGACAGTTTCAGTGGACTAGTAGGGTCAAAAGTCTGATTGGTGTGAGTTATTTAATTAATAATTCATTTATTACATGTAATGAATTAATGCCTAACACATAATAGAAATGCAATAGAGCCTTTGTTTCTTTGTATGGTAGAATATATTACAACTTCATATTTTTTTTAAAAAAACACTGCTAAGTAGAAACAAAATGCATACTTCAACCACTGCTAAATAAAAGAGCATACACACTTCAGTAGGAAGCTATTGAAACAATCAATACAGAGCAATAAATTGCTATGATTTTCAAGCATTTTCAATTTTGACTTTCCTTGTGACCTTGTTTTTATTGAACAGAGAGCATAAATTTTACAAATAATTGTTCTAAAATAACCCAATCTTGTGGTCATCATTTTTGAGCTTTTAGCAAGAAAGTAACAATGGACAAAAGACTAGAATGCTGTCCCTTGAAAATTACAGCATTTAACAGCTAGTGGTTTGGTTTGATTCACATGTCTGAATTGGTTAGTCTGTTTATGTTAATAACTGTCATTTCCTTGTGTTTTCTTTTCTGTAAGATATATAGTGTATTTATCTATTATGGCGATAAGGAGAAGAAGACACTTTTGTTCACAGATTGACTTCCATACCTGAGTTGGAATGTCAGTTGTGGTCAAAATTAAGCATAATTTTTCACCCTGTTAAATTGTTATGTGCAAAAGAGAAGAAACTAACAACAGAAGGTTCAATGGGAATAAACTTCTAATAGGACAGGTTTGGAGTTGACTTTACCTCCTTTATTAGAATTGCAGCAAAATAACCAAACATAACATATCTCTTTTTAAAAGGGATCTTTTAGTTTACATTATTTTCTTGTTAAAGTAAATAGGAGCCTCAGAAAATGATACAATTTTAATAAACACCATGTTACAGAGTATATGAAAATGAATTCATCAGTTTGAGACTATAGTCTTCAAAAATATTAATGTGATAACTAGCATATATATTATGAAGACATTGTTGTTTTATTATTTACTGTGTTAGCACATAATCTGATATATCACATCTGGCCTTGAGGCTTATTTATTTGCTTTGTTAGGAAAGAATTATTCAGGAGATGCAAGTATCAAGCAATTTTATTTTTGTCACCTTTATTTCAGTAATGCTGGTTCATCCGTTACTTATAGCTGGAGACGGCCACTGATTTTATGGTCATTTTTAAAGAATACAACTTCTGTGGTCACTTTATGTCATAAACCAACCTCAAATTAAAGTGTCCAATCCCATATTACAATTAAAACTCTCAACTTAAGTCAGGAGTTGTCAAATTTTTGTGCCATACTTCCCAGTGACCCTTGGGTGTAGCTCATGGATCGCCTTTCAAAATAATTTTTAAAATGTAATAACGAATGGGGCATAGAAAACAAATTATGTTGAAATATAGTCATCATAATATTAAAAGTCAATATTGCACTCTTCCAAATGGTCCTTTATGCTCATTCGGCTTTCAGGAATTTGGGGACACTCCAGATTCCCTCAGCTAAGCTGTAGTTGCTCCATGAGGCACCTCCTAAAATAGAACCAGAAATGACCACAGCTTCATGGGTAAACCAGCCCATCTCTTGCCATTTACTTTGTGCCTGCACAAATCAAAACCAGTTTATTATATGTCCATCAGACTACTCAGGATATGCAGCTTCTCAGCGTGGTCTCTACAGCCTTTCTCTGCTATAAAATTGGGAGGTACTCACATCCACCCTGACACCACCATCTACACACAGTGGAAAGGGAAAGTGGACTCCTAACACACTAAGAGTGCTCTTTAATAATTGTTCAACACTTTTTCTCATTTTGTCTTTAATTTCTGACCTACTGTGCCCTCAGTCTCGAGGTAGAGTTCAAAAGTCATCTGAAAAGTTTTAGGGCAACTATTTTCCAGTCTACATATGTAGTCTCACTTTGGGATATGATTTATAGTATTTTCATACTTCTGTCAAAGCTGAGGTAGTAAAAATCCTGTGTTAGTGTTATGATGCAATGGATGAACAAGACCTGAAATTATTGGCCAACAATCCTGACTGAACCTAGGAGGGATTTGAATGGTCCTCAAGATTAGTTTTCATTTCTTCCTAACATAGTTTTTATTAAAACATAGCATTAGCCTCAGCATGATCTTCTAGCTTCAGAGTGGCGGGAGTCACAGAGCTTCAATAAGAACAGATTCAGTGGGAATATATGATAATATTTAACATTTTAAATACAGATTAGTAAAAAATCAGATGCACAAATACAAGGGTAAGATAATTAAAAACAACAGAGGAGATGGAGACCATCCTGGCGAACACGGGGAAACCCCGTCTCTACTAAAAAAATATAAAAAACTAGCCGGGCGAGGTGGCGGCGCCTGTGGTCCCAGCTACTGGGGAGGCTGAGGCAGGAGAATGGCAGGAACCCGGGAGGCAGAGCTGGCAGTGAGCCGAGATCGCGCCACTGTACTCCAGCCTGGGCGACAGAGCGAGACTCCGTCTCAAAAAAAAAAAAAAAAAAAAACACAGATATTTTCCAAGTTATACATGTGGAAAAGACTTAAGCCTCTGGCAAAGACCCTTACAATGTAAAAATATGATGAAAACACACAGAAATGTTATCTTTGATTATGCCAGAAATTATAATTAACATTTTGTATTAAAGAGTAAGCAAAATTAAGAGACAACAGGTAATTTGCTGAGAGTAATATTTGCAACAAATTTCCCAAAATTTTAATATCTTCAAAATATGCAGAGTTCATAGAAATTAATAAAAAAGATAACCACCTCTCACTAGAAAATAAGCAATAACAAGAGTCAATTCACAAAAGAAAAATATCCAACTGGCCTATGTGTATGAAAAGAGGACCACTGCTGGGAATTAACTAAATGCAAATTATTTGAAATCATTTTAGAAATAAACAATATTGAAGACCAGAAAAGCTAAGGATCTGTGCAAATGGATTCTTTCATACACTGCTGGACTGTGGGTAAATTGGTACATTCTAGAACACTGCATGGCAACATGCCACAGGAACTTGAAAAAATGCTCATTATTTTAGACTCAGGATGTATCAGAAGGAAATCACTATGGACATACATAATAATCACCAACAAAATTGTTTTTAAAAGCAATATAAAAAATGGTAATTACATAAATATCCAACAATTAGGAATTAGCCCAGTCAATGAAAATGTGTCTGTATAATTGTATAGTATGCTTTCCTAAAAATCTAGGGTTTAGAAGCCCAACAGCACCATGATAAAGAGGCCAGATAGACCCAACTCGGTGCTCATCCTGGAAGTCTCCATCACTTCCAAGCTGTGACTTGTGCTGGCTTCTTAAACTCTGAGTTATCATCTTCTCATCTTTGGAACTGGAATAATAAGAGTGCCACATTATAAGATAACCAGGCCCAATGAGACCGTGCATGTAAATCACTCAGCTTATTGTCTAGTTCGTACACAGTGAGCTCTCGATCAAACTTAGCCTTTAAGGGATCCAAACATTCAATAGCATGGAAAATATTAATTATATTTGAATAAAATAAATTGCTAGGTACACAGTAATTCTAATTTTATTTAATATTATTTTAAATTGACAAATAATACTTATATGCATTTATGGGGTACAATGGGGTGTTCTGATATATGTATACAGTGTGAAATGGTTAAATCACGCTAAGTTAACCTATCCACCACTTTTCTTATTTTTTGTTGAGACATTTAAAGTGTATTCTTAGTTATTTTAAAATGTATAATACATTTTTTATTGACAATAGTCATCCTTCTTTGCAATGGATCTCAAAACATATTTCTCCTGTCTAGTTGAAACTTTGCACCCTTTGACCAACAACTCTTCATTTTCTCTCTTTCCCTCCCCCAGTCCCTGGTAACCATCATTCTTCTCTTTACTTTTATGAGTTTTACTGATTTAGATTTCACGTAGAAGCGAGATCACGCAGTATTTGTCTTTCTGGGCCTGACTTATTTCACTTAACATAATGGCCTTCAGTTTCATCCACGTTGCTTCAGATGACAGGGTTTCTTTCTTTTTGAAGGGTGAATAGTATTCCATTATGTATATATACTACATTTTTATGTATTTACCTCTTGATAAACACTGAATTTGGCTGCTACGAATAGTGCTGCAGTGAGCATGGGAGTATGAATATCCCTATGACACAGTGACTTCCACTCGTTAGGATATATCCCAGAGTGCGGTTTCCGGATCATAAGGTAGCTGTATTTTTAGTTTTTTGAGGAACATCTACACCATTTTCCATAATGGCTGTACTAACTTACATTTCTACCAGTAACATACAGATATTCCCCTTTCTCTGCATCTTGCCAACACTTACTTGTCATCTTTTGAAACAGCCATCCGAACAGGTGTGTGGTGATAGTTCGTTGTGGTTTTAATTTGCAGCTCCCTAATGTTTAGTAATGCTGAGCATTTTTGCGTCAGCCCATTAGCCAATTATATATCTTCTTTCGACAAGTGTCTGTTCAAGTCCTTGGGCCATTTTTAAACTGGGTTATTTGTTTTCTTGTTATTCAGTTGTTTGAGGGTCCTGCTTTTATAAAGAGAGTTGCATCGATAAATAGAAAGAAATCACCAGAATCTGAAAAGCGAAGCATTTATCCAGAAAGTCCAGTTGTCAGTATCTTTAATGTCTTTTTGTATTTTACATATTTTAAACTCTGAAAAATAAATACAAAGTAATTTAAAGTTAGGAAAACCTTTCTGGATTTTGCTTGAATACATGCTTGAAAGGGCCCAAGAGTGTGTTGCTCTTAAAACCCAGGCAGGGCCCTCTTGGTATTTAATCTGTGGACATTGGCTCTGTGCTGCCTTAAACCCTGTCCAGAGCGATTGATTCAGCTGAGAACCAACACTGAAAACAATGATAATGCTACTTATTTTAATTTCTATAAATATTGGGTTGAGGTACTATTTTTCAAATGTCAGAACTGTCTTTTATTTGGGAAAATAAATGGAAAATCTCGAACTTCAGAAATAATTGGTATAGCATGTTTTCTAGCAATTAGCACTATCAGTAAATGAAATGAACAGGCTGTCAAAGGCTGGGATGCTGTAATATGAAATGGGCACAGTGCTGGGGGCTTTGACCTGATACAGGGAGAACTTACCCTTATGTGGGATCATAAAAAGAGAAGATGTTCTAATGACCGAGTGACCCTGTTGTCTGTCTTCCCCAGGCCTACGTCACACTGGATATGTGTGTGTTGGGGGGCAGTTTTAGAGGAGATCCCTTCTAGAGTAGACTCAGTCTCCCAAATGTGGAGCCTGGGATTCTCCTGTGCTTTCATAGCTGAGAAAAACACTAGGACTTGGTGATGGTTTTGCAAAGCACACCAGGAGGCAATATGCCACATTTACCAAACAAGACTGTGCCTGCACAGATGGAGAGCCATGAGAAAGCTGAAGCAAGCATATAGATACTGTGTATCATCCAGAGACTAAATGTTAACATAAAATTAGTATGTGGAAGGGTGAGGGACATAGAAGTGGTTTACAGTAAGAAGAAAAAAATTATATTAATATACAAAAATGATGGTATGAATGCAGGATGTATTAGGAGCCTCAGTAGGGTAGTGTTACCCTTGTGGTTTGACTTCTCTGTGTGACTGCGTGTCCACTCTTCTGTGCTATTTCAAGTCTGAGTGCTGGAGGCTGCAGAGCATGGCCTCAGATCTCAGTGACCATGCTTCTTCCTTGGGTCAGTTATCTAAACGCTAAACCACTGCTTCTCCATCTGCAAAGTAAGGGCAACAATCATATCACAGATGATAAAGATTAGAAGAAATAACTCACAGCTTTTATACCTAAAGTTTTAGAAGCCACTCCAACCACCTGTCCTGCTTTGTAGCTACATAGGTGATGTCCAAATTGTAACTTTTGTGGGAACTGTGTTTGCAAATATGCTGCTGCTGGTTCACAGCAGAAAGGATCACCATCTCTGTGTTTCTCACAAGACCCTTAAAGTAGCAAGAGAGGACTGTTCTGAGACACAGTAGTGATCAACACTGTTACATTTGGGCGCCTGATATCCTCCAGTCATAGTCAGGACAAATAGTAGGAGCATCAATTCCATTTCATAAATAGGTATTTTTGGTGTTTTTTTTTTTGCTTTTGTTTTTGTTTTTCAAATCTTTTAACTCTAGGTCTAACATATTCTTAGTGATGAGAAACTAGATCCCATGGGGGCTAGCTGTTTGCTTATGGATTCAGAAGTTGATTGCCAGTAGACTGAAGATAATGCTCTTAACTCCTGCTATTGTATTATGATAATAGAAAAGTTGGTTATCTCATGTGATTAAGTAGAGGTATTCAATTAGGGGTTTCGTTTGTTTGTTTATTTTGGTTTTGGGATTACCTAGAAGTAAACTTGCCAGCCTCCACGAAGGTTACTGGTAGTAAAACTTTGGATGGAGTCTCCAGTGAGTTAGCTAGGACTTGTAGTCTTCCCAGCTGTGCTTGTGATGACTGGCCCAGGGTTGGACTAAGTTCTAAATGATGAGAGCCAATTTTTGCTTTATGGAAAGCAAATCTAATCTTGCAGGGATTGGCCCTGCGAACTTAGCATCATTAGTATCAATTGCTAACCAGAAAATGGATTCATTCTTGATTCCATTTGTAGACTCCGCTTTGTGCTAAAAATTAGTTTCTTCTGAGATTCAGATTATTGCATATAGCACAGAGTAACTGCTGATCATTAATCGATTATTCAAATAATGTAGAATCAATTTAGAAGCAGATGAATAGATTAATTCTCCAGGATAGCAAGTATATAAAATTATATTTTCTAAAATACTTGTGGATATATCATTTTTGGGACTGTTTCCTAGAATATTAATAGGATTAATTCTGTATGTAGCAAGCCTGGGAAAATCTATGTGAAACAGTGTCTTAATTTAGATGAATATATTTATTCTAATGTAGTTGAGTTACAAGAAATAAACATATATTTACACTCTGTAGATTGAAGAGCCTGATTAGGTCCAAAGGTATAAAAATAAATGTTTTTGTTAAATTTTATCAAAATGTACACATTTAATAAGCCTTTTTGACTTTAATTTTGTCTTTGTAATAAAAACACAATGGAACAGAGCTACAAAATTCCATGCTATCAAACCTAGAAGATGGCATTGATTGTACTACTTTTAAGGTTTTTTTCTTTCTTTTCTGATAGTTTCTTCTTCCTAATTCTTATGTTTATAAAATAAATCATGTAGTTGCTTAGTAACCTCATTAAAGTGTGATGAGAGTTTATATAGAAATAAAGGCTGCTACCTTAGAAACAGGAATTCCCTCACCTGAAAAATGTAAAAAATTCTCCAAACTGTTGTTCCAAAGGCCTTATTTCTAAACTTAAGATTCCATTAAAAACTAATCTGGAGCCAGATGTGGTGGCTCATGCCTGTAACCCCAGCACTTTGGGAGGCCAAGGCAGATGGATTGCTTGACCCCAGGAGTTCAAGACTAGTCTGGGTAACACACAACATGGTTAAAACTAGTCTCTACCAAACAATCAAACAAAAAAAATTAGCTGGGTTTAGTGGCACGCACCTGTATTCCCAGCTACTTAGTAGGGTGAGGTGGAAGGATCACTTGAGCCCTGGAGATTAAGGCTGCAGTAAGACATGATTCCACCACTGCACTCCAGCCCAGGTGACAGAGAGAGATCCTGTCTCAAAAACATAACGAAAAAAGAAACTAAAACTGGGAGAATGTTACAATGGTAGCTATACAATCATTTTTAAGCCACCACCAGGATTAGTTAATCCTTTTTCGTATTCCTGTGCCTTTTACATGTACAGAAGTATCACAGTGATCACATTTCTTGTTTTTAGTTATTCTTTGAATGACTTTGTATAGCACCGAGTTCAATGCCTGGAATATAGAGCTAATCAGCAAATATTTTACCTTTGGGCAAGAAATGGTAAGCTTTTCAATGATTATATTCTATAGTTTAAAATATTTAGATTGCATTGAAATGGAACTCTCGGAGGGGGATGAGAATTACATGAAAAAGTGCACACTATCAGAGTCAGAGGGAAAATGAATAACCATAAGCATCCTTTCAAAGACTGATAATTACACCCACTTATACCAAATAAATAAAATTACGTGTATGTTCTTTTGTTTTTATGGTCTCTGTATTTTAGATCCAACATTTCATTAAGTAGCTCTCTTTAAACCACTGAGTGAACTGCATGAATACCACTACTTTTAAAAAAATGGATAATAAGATGTCTCTTCACTGCAGTTACACATGGCGTGTGCGAGTGGCTACAAGGAGGTGGTGTCTCTTATCCTGGAACATGGTGGAGACCTCAACATAGTAGATGATCAGTACTGGACTCCCCTCCATTTGGCAGCCAAATATGGCCAGGTAGAGTGATTTTCTGAATTCTTTTAAAAATAATTTTATATAATTAATGAATAATTTCATACTCAATTTTGATTTGATTTTAAATTATGTACTAATCATTATTGTAATTTGACTTTTAATAGTATCTTGCTACTGAACAAATAATTTTATGGTTAAAGGAAAATGCTTATGCAAGAGCCCACAAAAACATGTTCCTTGTGTATCTGAATATTGTAGTCAAATCATTGAAGAAATAATCAAAATCTATAAACATTTGTCATAATATGGAGTTAAAATGTTTTTCATATTATATAGACTTCATAAGCTTACAGTTTCATGAATCTATAATAATTATGTGTTTTCTGCAGCTAATATTTTATTCATGACAATAGTAGGAAAAGTAACTTAGTTTTACACATATATGGAGATTTTTTTTTTTTTTTTTTTTGAGACGGAGTCTCGCTCTGTCGCCCAGGCTGGAGTGCAGTGGCGCGATCTCGGCTCACTGCAAGCTCCGCCTCCTGGGTTCACGCCATTCTCCTGCCTCAGGCTCCCGAGTAGCTGGGACTACAGGCGCCCGCCATCTCGCCCGGCTAGTTTTTTTTTTTTTTTTTTTTTTTTGTATTTTTTAGTAGAGACGGGGTTTCACCGTGTAGGCCAGGATGGTCTCGATCTCCTGACCTCGTGATCCACCCGTCTCGGCCTCCCAAAGTGCTGGGATTACAGGCTTGAGCCACCGCGCCCGGCACACATATATGGAGATTTAAGTTAATGTGTTCATTTCAGAACATTACTTTGGGGTAACAATCACATCTAGTAAATTTGTAGTAAGTTAGATCTCTAAGAGACTAATCATTATGTAAAATAATCTATCATCAATTTCAGCTGTGTAACTGTCAAAAGAATTGAAAGTGTTTGCATTTCATGTATTTTAGAAAAAAAACATATTGCATGGGGAAGTTCTTTCAAACTAAAAATAACATTGTTTTGACAGCACCTCCTGTAAAAAAAGATCCATTTATTCAATACATATATTTAAGGGTCTACTAAATATCCCTGAATTGTGCTTCTACGGTGATTCAGTCTCTTTATTTGTTGCTGGTCTGTTCCAGCTTTTTATTTCTCCTTGACTGAGTCTTGATGGGTTGTATGTTTTTAGGAATGTATCAGTTTCTTCGAGGCTCTCCCATTGGTTCAATATATTTGCTCCTAATATTCCATCATGATGCTTCTAAATTTCTGAGCCGCCCGTGACTCCGTCTCCTCTACCAATTATTTTTGAGCTGCTCACTGTTCCCGGGTTACTGTCATAGTAAACGTGGAGGAGCAGGAAGAAAAGTCTAAGTTAGTGAATTTTAAAACAGCTGTTTCTTCTTCTAAAAATACTAATTTCTGGCTGGGCGAGGTTTCTCACGCCTGTCATCCCAGCACTTTGGGAGGCCGAGGCGGACGGATCACGAGGTCAGGAGATCGAGACCCTCCTGGCTAACACGGCGAAACCCCGTCTCTACCAAAAATACAAAAAACTAGCCGGGCGCGGTGGCGGCGCCTGTAGTCCCAGCTACTCGGGAGGCTGAGGCAGGAGAATGGCGTGAACCCGGGGGTCAGAGCTTGCAGTGAGCCGAGATCGCGCCACCGCACTCCAGCCTGGGCGATAGAAAGAGACTCCGTCTCAAAAAAAATATATTAATAAAATAAAAATACTAATTTCTTAAAGTCTTGTAAAACTTGGTAAAGAATGATACAAGAACATTAATGTGTCATTATTTTCACATGAAACCAGCCTGAAAAGCAGGGAAATGAGTATACGTTTCTGCAGCTGTTCCATTATAAAGTATCTATTGCAGTCTTTGGCTCTCCATGTTGAGCGTGTCTAAAGGTAATCAATGTTTCCTGACTCATAAGGAGAGTCTAGATATTTATTTTCTACTTCCTGGAAGCTGTAATGACCAAGGCATAAAGAATTAGATTCTGATTAGAATCCGAAATTCTGATTAGAATCAGAAATTTTATCCCCCAAGCAATCAGATGAAGCTACTGACCTTTTTCTCAGAAATGCATAGACACAAAAAGTATCCCTACCATTTCAGAGGTTGAGTCCTCTATGAAACTAGGCATAGACCTTCCAGAAGCCCCTAAGAAATCCTGCTCTGCAGAAATAGCACCTTCTTTTTTTTTTTTTTTTTTTTTTTAAATGAAGGAGTCTTACTCTTTCACCCAGGCTGTAGTGCAGTGGTGCAATCTCAGCTCACTGCAATCTCCACCTGCTGAGTTCAAGCAGTTCTTGTGCCTCAGCCTCCCAAGTAGCTGGGACTATAGGCACTCACCACCACACCCGGCTAATTTTTTCTATTTTTAGTGGAGATAGCGGTTTGGCCTGTTGGCCAGGCTGGTCTCGAACTCCTGACCTCAGGTGATCCACCTGCCTCGGCCTCCCAAAGTGTTGCATTCACAGGCCTGAGCCACCGTGCCCTGCCAGAAATGGAAGCTTCTATCCAGGAAATTATGCTTCTAATAAATCTATACGATATAGTAAGAATTGAGAGATAAGATCAGCCAGATAAAATTTGTATTATGTGGTAAAAAATTCTGTAATTAGTTTGAATGATGAAAATGGATTTTTAAATGTTAATTTATATAGTTAGATTTAACAGTAAAAAACCCTTTAATGATTAACATATATGCCACACATGATAACAGGCCATGCGTCAGTGGTAGAGGGACCATGAGCCCAATCTAATTGCCACTTCTTTCAGAAAGCTTCCTAGAGATTCCTGTCCCTCAAAAGTCGTAAGACACAGGAATCACCGAATGATAAGGCAGAGAGAATTAGTGGTTATCAGTGTTATTACCTGCCTTTACCTGTCACATTCCAAAAACTTTCCAACCTTTTATTAATCTGTTCTTTCAAATTAGAGAAACCCAGTCATGAACTTACATGAGAAATATGATTCAGAAGCCATGTTTACTTTGTCAGATGCAAAGGAATTAAGATTGTTTTTATTACTCCCTCTCCAGTGTGCAAGCTAGGTTTCCAACATTCATCATTTATTCATGATAAGTCAGTTAAGAAACACTTCCCAACTGCTTCATTTTTTCAAAACCAGCTACAAAACAGTTGACCGGAAAATGTAAACACACCCTAGCTTTCATTTTTTAAAGATTTCCTATTTCTATTTTCTCATGCATTTGATTCTGCTTATTTAAGGGATTACATTCGGCAGCTTTTGCGTTGTTATAGATTCCTGAGACTGGGTGATTTATAAAGAAAGGAGGTTTCATTGGCTCACAGTCTGCAGGCTGTAAAAGCATGGCACTGGTATCTGCTGGGCTTCTGGGCAGGCCTCAGGGAGCTTTGACTCATGGCAGAAGGTGAAGCAGGAACAGGCACATCACACAGTGGAAGCAGGAGCAGAAAGAGAGTTGGGGGATGTATGCATCGGGTGGGGGCAGTTGCCACACACTTAAACAATGAGATCTTATGAGAACTCACTCAGCACTGAGCCATGAGACATCTGCCCCGTGACCCAATCACCCCCACCAGGCCACACTTCCAACACTGGGGGTTGCAATTCAACTTGAGATTTGGTGCAAACAAACATCCAAACTATAGCAAGCATTATGCCAGCTTTGCTTTGAGGCCTCCACGGCCTTCTCACTGGAATAGAAAGGACCAGCGCTGGGTACCAGCCCCACCACTCACTGACTGTGAACTCAGCAAACCTTGACTGTTCTTTTTCCACAGAGCCCAACCTTGGGGCCACCAATTATTGAGAATGATAAGCATCTATAGAAAGGGGAGACTTTTACTTAGGTCAGCAGATTTTTGCGAATCATGAAGGTGAATGCCTCGTGTGTGTATGGATCATCAGTCAACATGTGTCCTGATCCACCGATGGTGGCCAGATTGGTACAGACAGATATCTTACTCAAAGGTTTCCAGAAATGGCCATTTACAATGTGCAGATGAGGCAGGTTTTTAAAACACATTATCTTTATCCTTTGCTTCACTAGACTTGCCTTTAATTTTCTTACTTCTGATACATTTTAGTACTAAGGAAAGTGTCTGAAGATCGTGTGTCTTTACTACTTTGTTCCATTAAGCCTAGTCAAGTAGTGTCTCCACTCAAATGCATGCTCTGGAAAAACAGACTTTGTCTACTGTGATAGCCCATTGTCCAGCAGAGTGACCAAAAGACAAAGGCAACCAACCCAGAATTAGATGCAAAATTGGAAATACTGAGGGTAGATGAGGCTTTTGTTTTAGAATATAAGACATCAAAACCAAGATACTCTTCTTTTACTCAGACTGATAAAACTACTGAGAGATTTATGATAATAGAAGATTTTGAGTAAATTGCATCTCAATTAATTCACCAAGAAAGATAGTATATGACATCTAGAATTATTCTAAAAAATTGTTCTCCTACAAAGATATCATTTAGTATGCACTTTAGAAATTATATTTTAGAAACAGGTTTATGTGAGTGTCAATTTATATGCATGGAAGATTTATAACTCTCTCTGAAGAAATTTGCTGTAAATATATTGTATCTGTATTCAGGGCAAAAAGCTTTAGAAATGTGAACATTTTAGAGAGACTAATGGCATTTTTAGAGACATTCACAGTAATTTCACTCTTATAAAGACCTTATAAATGTAAATACCTTTATGGAGAAGGAGGTAGCTCACACTCTATAACTGTACTTATTATTTACATTTATAGTGGGATGATATACGTATTTTAAAACTGCCTTTTATAAATATATTAACTGTTGCAGTGGAAAACAAAAGAGATGCTTGTTCTTGTCAAAAACTAGGAACTGAATAAATTATGTGAGCAATAAGCCTTTTGGTTTTACAACTCTTTCATGAGTTGTACGTGAAGTAAAATTTCACTCTAGTCTTGTATATATTTACTGTACTTAGTATTTACAACAGAATTGGCAATGCTACACCCAAAGATAAGAAAATATTTGTACAAATGCTGGAATCGAAATATTTTTGTTTCCCAAAGTATTTTGTATGGCGTAACTCACACATCTTAATGTTTAAAAAGCCATTTTTATTCTCAAATACAATTTTTACCCAGGTATATACAAATTAAGATATATTCAGAGCTTGAATTATTTTGTATATTTATTTCTTCTTTGCTTTGGAGAAAACAGTCTGATTATGCCCCTACTCCTCTGACCATGCAGTATTGACATGCTTCATGTACCGTCCTAGGCTCTAGTTGATGTTTGCCATGTCTTTGAGAAATATTCTCATGCCCTTAGCTTCAAGTGCTCTCTACATGCTCATGGCTGCCCAAGCTTCTCTCTGTTCCTCTCCCAAATTCTGCATCCGCGTGTACCCAGTGGCTGTGTCTTTCTTTCTGTCCTCTAACACCACTTGTTTAAAAAAAAAAAAAAAAAAAGCCATCATCTTCTCTTTCCCATCCCGGTCTGTGGCTCTTCTGTTTCGTCATTTATTCATCACGAAACTAGTCCTTTGCCATTTTCTTACCTCTCCCTCCTCTCTAATGCCTAACAGAACACTGAGCCTATAAACTCTCTACCCAGCAGATTGTGTTGAGATAT
The DNA here is from genome assembly GCF_009764315.1 of Trachypithecus francoisi. Classification (NCBI taxonomy): domain Eukaryota; kingdom Metazoa; phylum Chordata; class Mammalia; order Primates; family Cercopithecidae; genus Trachypithecus; species Trachypithecus francoisi. Next base: position 6,469,568 of record NW_022681463.1, on the reverse strand, counting down.
TTAAGCTATAATCATCACCGGTCAATCTGTGCCTCCTCACTGCCCCTCTCCTCGCCCAGGACACTAGCATCTCTATATCTGGGTTAACCCATCAGCCTCTGGCAGGTTTTTATCCCCCTCCCCCACTCTTCTCTCAATGACGAGGCTACAGTAATCATTCCACAGGCAGACGTAATCACACGGTGTCAACACAGTATCCTTTCCATTGCGGTTGAAATAAAATACTTATTCCTTAGCACCATTTATAAGTCCCCATGTGTCAGAGGCCCTGCTTAAGTCTCGCATTTTATTTCTTCTGCCTCACCCCATCATATCTGAGGGTAAAGCTATACTGAATGTATCTCCATTTCTAGAATGCACCACCACATATAGCCTATTTTTGCTCTTCCTGAAATTGTTAAATTTTACCTTGCACAGCTACATTGAGATGTCACTGCACTGGCCGTCTTTCCTAATGCTAGGAATTTGCATATGACGGTTCCTCTCCTGTCCCTGTACAAGCACCCTGCATGTCCCATATCACAAACACAGCCTTACCACAACTTGCTGTAGTTGTCAGTTCATTCATCTGTATCACCTTTTAGTCTGTCAGAACTGAGTGCAGGAACATTTGTTTGGCTTATCAAAATATCATAGTATCTCAGACAGGAGCCAACACAGAATACTGGCTAAGTTACTATTTATTTAATGAGAGAATCAATAAATGCCTTAATGTAATACATACTTGCCTTTATCAATGGATCACTGAATAAACGTGTGAACAGTAGATGAGTGGTCACACCCCTTGAGACTGCTTCTTGCAGGAAATCATCCTGGAGATTTCCAAGAGAAACCTGGGCACATGCAAGGACTTTGTTAGCACTGGAAATAATTTGCATTTGGGATGTATTACTAAAATAAATCATGCACAAATGAAAGGGATTTCAACCAAAGGCAATACCGTATTTAGTGGTTGCTATATGTCCCCCTAAAATTTGTGTGTTGCAAAGTTAATCCCCAGTGCAGCAAAATTGGGATGTGAGGCCTAATGAGGGATGTTTAGGCCGTGAGGGTTTCACCTTCATGAAAGGATTAATACGACTATAAAAAGACATTGCAGGAGCGTTTCTCTCTCCTGCTTTTCCGCCATGTGAGGATATAATGATCTTTCTCTCTGGAGGGGTGCAACGTTTAATGGGGCATCTTGAAAGAAGAGAGACTAAGGCCTGCTGGCACTTTGATCTTAGACTTCCGAACCTCCAGAACTGTGAGCAATAAATTTCTGTTCATTATAAATTACCCAGTCTCAGATACTCTGTTACAACCACACAAATACAACTATGACAACTGTGTAAAAGGAAAGTTCCATAAAAGGAGACTGAGGAGGTGTGGACACAGGCAGAGGAGGATTATGAGGTTTGCTGAATGGAAATGAAAGAGGAGTGTTTCAGAAAAGAAATACAAGGAAAATGATATAGAAAACTGCAGTGATGACATATGATTTATTTTGTGGCATGAGAGCAGAACCATTTGGTTAATGAGAAATCATAGTTGAATCACTAAAAGTAGTGATGTATCAGACTTTTAAAATATATCTGAAATAGTTTACATGGTTCTCAGAGTTAGAGACATTCACTCATTGCAATGTAGAGTATGCACCATTGGACTTAGGTATATGTAATTCAAGTGGGGTATGCAAGTGCTGAGTTTCTGAGAGACTTTAACATTATAATTTCCTCTTTATTAAATTAAATCAGTCATTTTTAGCTTCTGAACTAGGAAGGAATGAGTGCTGGCTCCAAACACTCATTGCTATATTTTAACTTTTTAAAGAGATACTTTGACTCTCAAGAAATTAATCTTGATAAATTTAGCCACACTGAAATACAACTATTTGAAGATTAAGTAAAGTCTATATTCAATAACTAATATTAATTCAAATTTCAGCTTAAATATATTTTCTTTGTTAGCCACTTAGTGTTTCCTTTTATACAGACATACCTACTCTCTCTCTCTCTCTCTCTTTCTGAATAGTAGTCAGCTTAACCTCTGATAACTTTGCTGATTATGAAATTGTTTTAATAGTGGAGATGAGTTGCGATTGAATGGCACACTCTGCCTGCTCACATTTTAAGTAATTTACCTAAAGCTGTTTTGTGAGGTTGAAACAGATGTTCCAGAGTGGAGTAATTGGAATGAGCCCTGGCCTGCTTAATTCAGTTTTGTGAAGTGCCTCACTGATTTCTAATTGGAAGCACATAGGAAATACTGACTTTACGAAAGCAAAGGAATTCCCCAAGTAGGAGAAACTTCCCTATTTCACACACGAATGTTTATTTTTACAGGCCTGAAATAAAATGGAGTTAGTTTTATTGTTAAAGATTTTCTTGTAGGAAACATTTGCTTTTATGATTTAAATGCTTTCCGCAGTTGAAGTTTTAGGGAACAGTAGTTTGTCAGGAGATTGCACGTGATTTTATTTGGAGTTCTAGAAAAAGCAAATTGAATTGAGTAATGCAACATGATTATTAGACTCTCTGATACTCTGACATTTTTCCAAAAATATAAAAGCTTTAGCATTATTGCCATTCTTTCAAATTCGTGGAAAACAAAGGTAATCTTGAGTAATTTTTGACTTTCATTGTTTTTCTTTTCTTTCTGAATTTCTCTTTCCTTTCCTCCTGTCTACATTTTTCCCTACCTTACTCTATCTTTTACGTTTTTGTTCTTTCATTTTCTTTCTTCTTTCCTTCCTTCCTTCATTTCTGACAAATGATATAAAGGCAAGAAAATCCCTCGAATCTTTAATAAAAAGCAGTACTGATTCTTGCAACTATTTTAATGTCCTGGGAACCTACAATGTATATGTTATCTTTCAGATTTAAAGATAGCTTCTCTCTCTTTAGCAAACGATATATTTGGAAATCAAAATAACTTCTAAAAATAAGCACCCTGCTATAACATGAATAAGTACTACTGAAATAATTTGCGCAAAACCAGACACTAATTTTGAATGGGATTGTAGGAAATATAGCAATAGGGTATACTATTGAAAACCTAATTAAATGCATAGTGAGAACACTGGCAAGAGCCGTAATGATTTGGGGAGGTCTCTTGGAATGCCTGGGCAAAAAGTTCAGCATGAATGAAAAATGCCACGGAAAATGTTACAGAAGCAAACACACAAACCCCACCGCAGATTGACGAAACCGTTGTCAGTCTAACAAGTAAAATAATGCACGAAATGAACATGAAAGGCAAGGTTAGGAAAGGAGAAAGGATAAAAAAATACCAAAGAATCTCCAAAAACCTTTAAAAATGAGAACCATTAAGTGAATGTATCAATTTTTTACAGTAGTGTTACAAGCATAACATAGATAGTAATATGTTTAACAAACTGGGCAGTATTTGTACACTTAACACTACAAAACATTGCAGTGACGATTGAAAACTCATGCAAATAGAGAGGTAAGCCATGCTCATTGATATGCAGTTGTCATTGAGACACTGAATATTGTTAAGGTATCTGGGAAGGCAGAATAGTGGCCCCCAATGATGTCCACTCCCTAATCCCCAGAACCTGTCAATATATTACAAGGCTAAATAAAGAACTTTGCCTTGTAACTAAGCGAAGGATCATAAGCTGGAAAGATTTTCCTGGATTCTCTAGATGGGCCTTTAGAAACAGAGACTTGTTCTTGGCTGAGAGGTAGAGGGGGCGTGACTGTGGAAACATGGCCAGAGACATGCAATATTGTTGCTTTGAAGATGGCGGAAGGGGAGGGACCATTCACCAAGGAGTGTGGGTGATTCCAAAACTGGAGAAGACAGAAACAAATTCTCCTTTATAACCAGAAGGGAACATGCTACCAGGACCCTGGTGTCAGCCCAGTGATACCTGTGTCAGACTTCTGACCTGTGCAATTGTAAGACAATGCATTTTTATTGTTTAAGCCACGAACCTTGTGGTGATTTGTTAAGGCATATCAAACTAATATAGTAGCTACCTGTTGAACACAATCCCAATTTAAAGCCTGACAGTCTTTCTTTTATAGAAATTGGAAATTTCATCCTAAAAGTTATGGAATGCAAAGTACCTATAATAGACAAAATGTTCTTGAAGGAATAAGACACAGACTTTTTTCAAGACTTGCTCTAAGTCTTTCACTTGTAAGATTTCAAAACTTGCTATAAATCTATACACATAAAGTTGTTAGGTAATACAGAAGGATAGACCAGTAGATCAATGGAACCTAAAATACAGTGGCTACAAATGAACATAACAAGCCAGTGGATTTCCTATGATTTCAAGGCAATTCAATAAGAAAAAATGGTCTTCTTCACAAATGCTGCTGAAAAACAAATGGTGCTGGACCATCCAGGCCTTTACCTGGCATTCACAAAAACTCACTTGAAATGGACCACAAATATGAAAGTGAAAATTATAAAGCTTTCAGAAGAAACTATAGTATAATACTATCATGAACTTTGAGTAGTAAAAATAGGTACAGATGTTGCACTTAAACAAAAGAGAAGAAATAAAAGTGTTTTTCTGCTCATCAAAAGACATTTTTAAGAATATGGCTGGGCAAGCCATAGAATGAGAGGAAATACATGTAATACTAAAGTAGAAAAATTAAAAGAAATTGAACTTACAGTTTAAGTTTACACTAGAATGGGCAAGAAGTAGCGCCTCTGCCCACCCACCCCAAGTAAGAGTTAAGAAAGAGTATTAACTGCTCCTCTGTAAGTCTGTGAAGCATTAACCATATCTCTCCCCCACATATTTTGTAAGTTCTGTAAGCTCCTGTTTTTCTTGCTGTGCAACTGTAAGTTCACACGATCGATAAGCATGCGTTGCAAGGCGTGTTTCCCAAGATGTAAGCTGAGTCCTAAGAATGTCACCTGATAATTAACTGCTTGGTTCTTGCTTTCGTAAGCCAGCTTCCTGCATCATGTAATTCCCACCTCACGGTGCATAAAAGGCATTCATTTTCTTTGTTTACTGCTCAGACTTTCAGGATGCATGTCTGCTGAGCCAGTGTACACCTAAAATATACCCTCCTGAACTCCACTTGGTCTCTCCAGTCTCTGATTTCCTGCTACAATACATATATCTGAAAAATGCATCCAGAGCATATAAAAATGCAGATAGACTAATAATAGAAAGTTAATGCAGTAATAAATGGACAAGAAATTTCTGAGTAGACAATTCACAAAAGATGGTCATTAAGTACATGAAAGCGTTCAATATCACTAGTCATCAGGGAAATGTAAATTAACCTACACTGAGATAGTACTTCAGTGTCTAACATTGTTTTACTATCACAATATCAGTGTTGGAGAGCATGTGACAAAATTGCCAGTGAGGATAAAAAAAAAATAGTAAAACCACTTGGTAAACTTTTCTGGCAATTTCTTATAAAGTTAAATACATACTTACCAGATTACCCAGAATTCTATTTTAGAATGTTCAAAGAGAAAAATGAAAATCTACATTGACTAAAATGACATAGGTCCATAGTAGCCTTATTCAAAGAGCCAGAAACAAATGGCTCAACTCTCAAGAAGAAAGTGCTGAACACATTGTAATGTAGTTGTACAATGAACTACAGCTCAACAGTGAAGAGAGAAAGTGTCCATGCATGCACAAGCATGGACGAATCTTAAGAACATTATGTTAGGCAAACATGTATATTTCTGTGTTTTATTGATGTGAAGTTTAAGAATAGACTGAACTAATCTGGGGTGCTATAAATCACACTGTGTTTTCTTGTATGGGATGAAGATTGACCACAGTGAGGCCAGAGGGAGCTGTTGGTGATGAGAAATGTTCTATATCTTATTTGTGGTGCTGATTACACAGGTACACACATTTGCCCAAGTTTTATAACTGTGCACCTATTACTGCCCATTTTATTGCCCTTAAATTACTTTATTGTTTAAAAAAAGAATATTTGTAGAAATACAGCTAAGACGGCTTCAGTTTCCAGCACAACAATTGAGGTCTTTTAATTTTATGATTTGACTTCCGTTGTTTTGGCTCCTCTGGCCTAGGAAAAAATAGTACCTACCAACATTTATCAATTGAGTATGAGCTACTTTGTATTACAGAAGCACACATTATTTCAGGACTTAACTATTCTCTATAAATCAAAAAGACATACAATGACCATTTTAAAATATTCGGAACAGAATCATAATTTTAAAAAATTACATTTTCTCTATTCCTATGTAAGACATAAAGAAAGTGGTGGTAATTTTCATTGGATGAAAATGTACAGCCTTTGAGGTTGCATAGCAACCTTAGATGTCTATATTGTAAAAGACAAGTTTGAAAAATAATATTACCACTTACAAAGTTTGTAAGACATTAATAAAACAGGCTCAGTGGCTCATGCTTGTAATCTCAGCACTTTGGGAGACCAAGTCAGGCTGATCACTTGAGGTCAGGAGTTCAAGACCAGCCTGTCCAACATGACAAAACCCCATCTCTATTAAAAATATACAAATTATCTAGGTCTGGTGGTGCAGGCTGGTAATACCAGCTACTCCAGAGGCTGAGAGACGAGAATCACTTGAACTCAGGAGAAGGAGGTTAAGTGAGCCGAGATGGTGCCACTGCACTCCAGCCTGGATGAAAAAGTGAGACGTCTCAAAAAAAAAAAAAAAAAAAAAAAGAGAGAGACAGAGAGATAGAGATTAATAAGACAAACATAGAATATGTAAATGGGAATATAAAACAGATAAAAGCCAAAGTGATAGGACTGTTAAACAAAAATACCATAGAAAGAATCAATAATACCTCATACCTCAAATTGATTCTTGTAAGGATTAATGAAATGAACCACGTTTTGGAAATACTGGTCAAAAAGATAGAGAGGGCATGCACAGAGTGACTGATAGTGTGCCTGCAAAGGGAAACAGAACTACAAAAACAGCACAGCTATTAAAAAGGCAATAAAAGAAAAAGCACAAAAAGAAGATATAACCAACAACATCATGCCAGCACATTTGGAAACAGACAAAACTGGCAAATCCCTAGAAGGTAATAACTTTAAAAAGTATTGTATAAAATCATACCAAGAAGAAATCCAGGAGAGTCCTGCTCCATTTTCAAAGCAATGTACCATTAAACCACAATAATCAATTCTTTTACACCCAAGAATTTAACAACAAGTAAATGCCTGACAATAAAATTATTAAGTAGAACGTAGAGCAACAGAAAGCCTTGTTAGGAGTAAGAGTGTAAATCTGAGCAATGTCTTGGAGAAAAATATATTGGCACTATTTATCTCTTTGATGCTGTCCAAACTGATATCCCAGCAAATTCATTTCTAAGTACATATATCCTGGTGTATGTGTACACTAAGAGGTATAAATGAGACCACTTAGGGGAACATTGTTTATAAAAACAAATAAATGACTGCAAATGTCTTCAATATTCACTGGGAGAAAGGTGGATCAATTGTGATATAGTTGTACAATGCAATTCCATGCAGCCAAGAAAAAGAATGAAACTTGGTTAAACTCATCAACTCTGATGACTCAAAAATGCAATGGTAAGCCATGAAAACAGGCATGGACGAATCTATAAAATAGGATTTCATTTCTATAAATGTCACAAATTAAGCAATATGTTGCTTGGGGATACTTCCATATGTGTGTGCTAAGCATATAGAGAAGATATTAATGGTTAACCCAAAAGTCATGATAGTGGCCAACTCTGGGAAATAGAGAGAGGCATAGTTTTGGGGAGAAACTCACGAAGATATCATTTAAAAAAAATGTTGAGTACATATTTTTAAAAGTTGAGTACACTGAAATGTATTTAATTATTGCCCTTTCAATAGCACATGTATATTATATATACCCTTTATATGTGTGATATATTATAATAATTTTAAAAATTACATTAATTTCTCAAGTTACTTAACTCTTATAACTTGAGATTGCATTTTTCTAATGGTCCAGTGTGACTTTAGGTTCATACTGCCCACGCTGCTGTCACAGAGGAACAATACCAAGTTGGACTTCAATGAATTGTTCAATTAAAGCAGAACAAAACACACCATACCATATAATTCCTCACATAAGGAGTATAGCTTAAGTACTTTCAGGTTATATTATGGCATATAGTCTACACTGTCCTTTTGTGCTTTGTTGTATTTTGCCTTTCGTGTTTTAAAGTTTCAGGGTAGTGATTCATTCAATGTAATTTACTTTAAAATATATTTTTACTGTTATGTAACTAGTTTCTCATCCTACAAATACACATAATGTAAACCTGAAAGTTTTAAAATGTCCTTTTCAAATCTTCAGTGATTAAATCCTTATTGGATAAATCATTTTTGTTCTGAATCCAGAAAGGGGTGCAATAGTTTGAATATCTGACATTTTCACAAAAGGCACTGGGAAAGGTACTTTCCTGGGACTGTCCCAGGAAGGACTTCTGAGTGGGAACGCTGATGCCATCTCATTCCAGCTGCCAGTTGGACAGCACAGTGTATAACTTACTGATAAATCCTTAGCATCTGCCATGGTGGTTCCCATTTCAATTATCTTTAATATTTCAGGCAAACCTGGTGAAACTTCTTTTGATGCATCAGGCAAACCCACACCTTGTGAACTGTAATGAGGAGAAGCCGTCAGGTAGGTTAGGAGCATCCTGGGACCACTGAGCAAGTACTGTTTCCTTCCTTTCGTATCGGAGTATCCATCTATCTTCAGCACAGCTACGAAGTGAAAGCAGGACAAGCAGCCCAGTTCAAGCACAATTCATCATCGCCTGGGCTCGGCTCCATTCCAAGAGGCTATTCACAGTTTCATCTACACTGTACTGTTGTACTTTGTTGTATTTTGCCTTTCATGTTTTAAACTTTCAGGATAGTGATTCATTCAGTGTAACTTACTTTAAAATACATTTTTACTGTTATTTAACTAGTATCTCATCCTACCAAATACATGCTTATCCGTTAAGGTATTTTTGAAAAATAATAGCGTTATTATCTGTGCAGATATTTAAACTACAAGAAAAATACAGAGGCTGACATTCTCATGCAAATTTCAGACTTTGAAAATCTTGACTTAATGTTACTTATTTTTTAATAAAAATATTTTTGAAGATTTCTAAAATTATCTTAGTCACTGCCCTTTTGTGTATTCATATACTTACTTAATAAATGGATGCTACATTAATTTTGTAGCTTTTAAAATGTAACAGAAAGTTACTAATCATAATGATTTTTGCAATAGTAAAAAGAGTTCTGAATAATAAAGAGAAAAATCTAGCATAAGTAATATCATATCAAAATTTTGAAGGCAGTAATTGATCTGAATAACTTACTGAATCTATTATTGCTCTTGCTATACCTCTGCTAACTTAAATGTACTTTACTTTTGAGATTTGTCATTTGATATACTCTCAGGAGTATGAATTTCTAATAAATCTCCAGTTAAAGCCAGAAGAAGGGATTTGTCTCTATTTGTTACTTATTGGAATTCAGTATCATTATTTAATGTTTATTACTTCATCTTCTCTGCTAAACTGCAGATTTACCAAACCGAAATTTAAGACAGCTTAATAGTCACAAACTTCAGAATCAAGCTAGTATTACTTACAGTCTAGTAATTTTAACATTAACTATATTAGTATGCTAATGATAAATATCAAAAGAGCAAATAGAAACTTTTAGGTATTTTAAAAAAATATGTTTACTATGAATAAAAGTCACATCCTCTGTTAACTCTAATCTGGGTCTAACAGTAGCTCACGTTTTTAAAGTCGTATTCCTGGCTTATTTCCCAGACAAGGGAGGATATGACTGACTTTTGACTGCATGGACTCCCATGGCGTATTCTCGCCATTTAGGTCTAGTGACATTTCAAACAGATGTCCAGGCATGGCGGTTGACAATCTTAGGAACGGAGGCAATGAATGAACTTCCGGTCTAGATTCAGCACCGGTCATCTCAGCACAGTGCATGAGGACTCTCTCAGGCAACTTTTACCATATTGCTCGTGCAAAGTCGACCAGCAACCTAGTACCTTATTCATGGCCTACTGGCAATACGGGACACAGTGCTGGGCCCATAATAGATCCTCAGTAAAGATTTGCTAGTTGAATGAAAATACTTTTATCACATTCAAAAAGCAAAGAGTTATAATGCAGTGAGAGGTTTCAACTAAAGCAGATACGCCAATAATCCAGGCAGCAAGAAGATAAAACTAGATAAAACCAGATACAAGAATAGAGCAGAGAACAGTAAATCAGAAACCTATGCTATAACTGAGCAAATGAAAGTCGTCATCAGTGTTATAGTATATTACTGTTATTTTATGTTTCTTGAATTTGGAATGGATTCATAAAAAAATCAGGGGAGGGAAACAATTTGTTAGGTGGGATAGAAATTTTTTTTTTTTTTTTTGAGACAGAGTCTTGCTCTGTCACCCAGGCTGGAGTGCAGTGGCCGGATCTCAGCTCACTGCAAGCTCCGCCTCCCGAGTTCACGCCATTCTCCTGCCTCAGCCTCCCAAGTAGCTGGGACCACAGGCACCTGCCACCACGCCCAGCTAATTTTTTGTATTTTTTAGTAGAGACGGGGTTTCACCGGGTTAGCCAGGATGGTCTCGATCTCCTGACCTCGTGATCCGCCCATCTCAATCTCCCAAAGTAGGAAAGCTGAACACTCACCTACTCTTTACATGTATATAATGTAATCTGAGGCAAATAATGATAAAATCTTTACATAATATCTTCTTGTGGCAGCTACATTACTGTAACCAGGCAGAAGGCCACAAAGCTCTCATTTATAGACATAGGTGGTCACACAGTCTGGTCCTGATGATCGAGAAGAAGCAGCTGACTCCAGTAGGTTCTTAATTGATATGAATGTTGATTTTTTTCCTCATGATCTATATCAGTTTCTAGATCAGTAATTGTTGTTAGTATAAACTTGATTGATACATATATATGTTGCTGCCCAAACAGCAATATATATGTTGCTGCCCAAACATGTTGAGATATTACTGTTATGTGTAATTTGTAAGGAAATATATTTATTTATATTTGCAATTGATAAAGGTAAAAATATTATGGCTAGAGGGCAGACCCCTTGTTTAAATAATACAACTGAGTATTTACTTGTACAACTACCCATTTAGTAGAATGTTTATAGAAAGCCAGTTACATACTTTGTAATCCAGTCGATGGGAAAGTGTAACTCTTTCTGTAATTTTGGTTCATAGCCACCAAGATGCAGGACAAGTTTTACTGAGAATGAAATGACATTAAGTTTGTGCAAGCTTATTCTCAATGATTTTTTATTTTATATATCACCATCCAGTGTATACTATTTTCATATTTTATTTCATTTATAATTAAATATGTCACTGATGTAAAACAAAATAGTGTTTTTAAATGACAGTACTTCAATTTTATCCCAGCTATAAACTTTTAAGATTTTTTTGTTTTGATTCATACATTGATAAATTTTTAGCATTTTAAGCATGTTGGAATTATTGAAAGTAAATAGATTTATGTACTATCACCACCCATCATTTTTCTGATTTTCTTATTTTTTTCTTGTAGATATTGCTGCATCTGAGTTTATTGAGGAAATGCTACTGAAAGCCGAAATTGCCTGGGAAGAAAAAATGAAGGAGCCTTTATCTGTTTCTACCTTAGCACAAGAAGAGCCCTATGAAGAGATCATCCATGATCTCCCCGTGCTGTCGAGTAAGCTGTAAGTGTCTTCCTGCTCATTCTCATTTGCCGTCTTCTCTACCTGCTGGTCATTTCAGAGCCAATATTAAGTCTGACTCTCAGCAAAAACGAGTTAGAACAATTAAAATGGTTTATCAATGTATGTACCAAAGAACACTTGTTTACAATGATGAGTTTAAACATAATTTTATAAAAACCCTCTGATTTAAAAACAATGTTACTATATCAGTTATGAAATCAATTTCATGTACCCTGAGACCAAATAATATTTTAAACACGTTCGAAGGTTTTAGCTAAACTGATAATGAGGTTTCCAGTGATTATCATTATGGCTAACTTTCCTGAAAGAGAAGATACTGATATGTGTTTTTTTCGCTCATAAGCATAAAAAAAATTATTTGTTGTTGTGTATGTTATCTCCTAAAATAACCTTTCTGTTGCATTGAAAATATCAAATGGATTGACATCATTGTCAAGGTCTGAAAATGTGACACAAAGTGTGAATAACAAATAACATTCAAATTAATGTTAAATTTATTGAAGAATAAGTGTTCATTTAACTCGTAATACGATGCTTGTGTTTCCGGAGTTTTTCTTTGCCAGCATATGGATATATAAACACAGGTTTTATGTATATAACTTAGGTATGCTTACATATTCGTTCATTTTTAAATATTTGTTCGGAATCTACTGACGGTGGTGCTTGGAATATATAACAAAACAGATAGCAAACATTGTCAGGTAGAGATGGACTGTGAGTATCTAAATCAATAAGTAAATCTCTATGAATAAATAACATTGCATGTAATCTGTGGGACCTTATTTAAAAGTCTGTGACATCATTTTAAAGACCTTCAAAAACAGCAATCCGGTAAAGCAATTGTGTATTCAGAGCAATATTATAAAAAATTGATAGCACCTATAAAATTACTGAAAGATAAATTATTAAACATTGGAAAGCTTGTTATCTCCAGAATACTACTGCTAAAATATGCATTAAAATAAGTAAGACAAAGATAGAAAGCTTTATGAAAAGTTTTAACATGATATAAAAGTTCATTTAAAACCATAGAAATACCCATGGTGAAAATATACAGAAAGCAAATATATGAAAATCTGGATATTCTAATGCAACCCCTCTAAAACAGATCTCTATGAATTTATATATTCATATTCTTCAGAGGTGGTGTTGTGGTTACTGGAAAGAGCTTTGCCTTATGACTAACACTTAGTCTGAATAGTTAAAGATGTTGATGCCCCACTTTCAAAAACAAATAGAACAAGCAGACAAAATATCAACAAAGGAATAGAAGACTTAAATAACACTATAAACCAACCAGACCTAACAGACACAATTAGAGCACGTCATCCAGGTATTGTGGAATACATATTCTTTTCAATTGCGCATGGAACATTCTTTTCCAAAATCAGGAATGAGAGGAATATTACTCCTGAATTTACAGAAACAAAAATAATTAAAAGGAAATGCTATTAACAATTGTGCACCAAAATATTAGATAACCTAGATGAAATTGACAAATTCCAAGAAAACACCAAGAAGCAGAACTAAAGAAAAAAAGAGAACATTGGAATAGACCTACAGCAAGTAAAGAGATTGAATTAGTCATCAAAAACTTCTCACAAAGCAAAGCTAATGTCCACATGGCTTCAAGGCTGAATTCTTCCAATTGTTTAAAGAATTAACACCAATCCCTCACAACACTTTCAAAAACAGAAGAGCAGGGAATTGTTCTTGACTCATTCTCTCGGGTCAGAATTACCCAGATACAATAATCAAATAAAAATGTCAAATAAAAAGAAAACAACAACCTTATGAATATAGCTTTAAGACACCTACATAAAACACCAGCAAATCAAGTTCAGCCACATATAAAAAAGATTTCACAATATGTCTTTGTGAGATTTATGACAAGAAAGCAAGGCTGAGCATTCAAAAATCAGAAAATATGGTATATCATGTTAATAGAATAAAGAACAAAATCAAATGATTATCTCAACATTTGCAGAAAAAGCATTTGACAAAGCCCAACACCATTTTATGAGAAAAAAGTAAATAAACTAAGAATGGCAGGAAATTTTCTCAACCTGATAAAGGGCAAGTCCCAAAAAATAAAAAAAGGAAACAAAACAAAAGTAAAACAGAGCTAACGTTGTACTCAATGGTAACTGATCACTTACCCCGTAAGATGAGGACAAAGGCAAGACCGTCTGCTGTCACCAGCTCTGTTCAACATTGTGTTGGTGGTTTTCGCTAGAGCAACCTAGCAAGGAAATAAATAAATAAATAAAAAGTGTCCAAACTGGAAATGAAGAAGTCAAACTATCTCTATGTTCAGATGACATAATCTTGTATGTAGGAAATTCTAAGGAATTTACAAGAAAATTCTATTTGAACTAAGAATATAGTTCAGGAGGATGGCAGTACCCGTGATCAAGACACAGAAACAATCTGTATTTCTATACACAGCGATTCCTAATTCAAAAATCAGATTAAAAACATACTTACTCAGTAGGGGAGGAAAAAAGGAAAAATTAAAAAAACAATTATTTAGTTTACAACAACATAAGAAAAACAAATACTTACAAGAAAATTTAAGAAAAGAACTGCAAGTTTTTACACTGAAAACTACAAAACATCAGTGAAAGAAATTAAAGAGCCTAAATATATGGAAAGAAATACTACATTCATGGATTGGAAGACTTAATATTGATAACACAATCTCTATAAAAAATCAGATGACTTTTTGAAAAAGTTGATAGGCCGATTTTTAAAATCACATAACAATTCAAAGACCCAGAATTCCTAAAATGGTAATGTGCAAAACGAACAAAGTTGGAGAACTCACACAACCCTATTCCAAAACTTACTTAAAATCTATAATAACTAAGACATTGTGATACTGGCATAGGATATAAATCAACAGAATAGAACTGAGAATCCAAAAAGAACCCCTTACATTTCTGGTTAACATATTTTTGCAAAGAATACCAAGATGATTCTAGGGGAAAGAATAGCCTTTGACGATAAACAGCACTGAGACAACTCGATATCCACATGCAAAATAATGAGTTGGACCTGTACTTTATAACATACCTAAAAATTAACTCAAAATGGATCATTGACCTAATGTAAGAGATAAAACTATAAAACTCTCTTTAAAAAATGTAAGTCTTTCTGACCTTAGATGAGGCAATGGTTTCTTAGATATGACACTGAAAGATAAGCAAGAAAAGCAAAAATAGATAAACTCAAGATTTTAGTGGTTTCAAAGACAGTAATAAGAAAGTGAAAAAAAAAAAAAACACAGTGGGAGAAAATTTCTTCAGTGGTGTATCTAACAAAATGTAAAAGAATGCCTACAACTCAAAGACAACTCCCTTAAAAATGGGCAATGTATGGGAATATATGTTTCTTCAAGGAAGATACAATCATAGCCCATAAGCACACACAGAAATCCTTCACATTATTTATCAGGAAAATCCAAATGGAAACCACCATGAGATACCACTTTATACTTCCTAGAATGGCCATTCATAAAGAACAACAAAATAAAGGCAGATCGGTGTTGGCAAGGATGTGGAGGAACTGTCACTCTCATATGGTAGTAGTGGGAATGTCAAATGGTGAGGTAGTGATGAAAAAAAATTTGGCAGTTCTCGGAAAGTTAAACATAGATTTACTGCATGGCCCATAAATTCTTCTCCTAGGTACATTGTTTATCTCCCAGATAATGAAAATGTATGTCTTCAAAAAAACCTGTATATAAATATCCGTAGGAGTTTTATATATAAGAGCAATAAAAAATGGGGGAACAACTGTCCATGACTTCACCATGTATTCTGTCATCTGAATCATGGCTGCTCACTTTTCTTCATCAATTTTAATCCCAACTTCCTATTCCTTTGCATTCTCAAGGTGATTTGTTTCTTTCCTTTTTCCCAGAATATATGTTGCTACAATTGCAAGAAAGAATGGAATAGTTAATTTTTTTTTCTGTTATCTCAGGATACAAGTCAAATTTCTGCTTTACAATAAACTCACATTTATTGTTTTGGTGAGCATTTTGTGCAGTGCATCATGATTTAGTAAGGTTAAGGACATCACTTCCACTATGCTCTGCTGTCACTGCCTGTCTTTATATATTTGATGAATTGGAAATTCCTATGCTATTGGATTATCCCATATTTCACGTTTTCTAAAGTGTCTCCTATCCAATCATCATTCCTAAGTTTTCCCCATGTTGCCTGACTTTCAAGTGCATGTCTAAAAATGCACAGCTTTAATTCCAAAGACCCTTCCACCTGTAACATTCCGTATCTGTAAGGCCAGATCCCTGTAGGCCTGCTTTGTCTTCTTTCCATACTCTACTGCTCTTCACTCTGCTCCTCTGTTCCTTCTGACAGGGCGCCTCCTCTGTGTTGCCTTTCTGTCCTTAGATGTATTCAAGTGCCTCATTTGCTGTTATTGCCGCTGATGAGACAACTGCTGCTGAATATGCCCTTTGCTGTCTGAGCATGGATGTGCTCACCCAGGGTTGTAATCACTGAGCAGTTTGGATATGTGCCAACCTGCATTTCTAATATTCTAGTTCATGGAGCCCTTGGGGGAAAGCCCACAGAAATTCTGCATGTTGCCTGAGTGGAGTAGTTCATTGATGAAAGGGGGTTTTTAACTTATTATTTTTAATAATAGCAACAACAATTTTGACAACTGATATTTTTTACTACAGTTACCAGGTATTGAATCTTGAGCAAACTTGTTTGGGTAATTTCATTTAATTCTCAAAACAACACCTGGATGCATGTCCTTTTACTTAACCGTTTGATACACACCTAGCTGAGGCTGGGAGCGTCAGAACATGACTCATGCCACACATGTGCTAAATCTGTTACTGTTTCAGTGAGGAGGTATTTTTATTTGTAGTTCCAAAACTTATTGTTTGGCTGTAGAAAGGAAATTGATAGCACTAAACTCCCTCTCTGAGTGTTCCTGGTGAAGCCCGGTGGCGTGGTGCTTATGGGCAGAGACTCCAGAGCCACTATCCAGCTTCATATCCTGGCTCTGCTGTTTACTGGCTCTATGACCTTGAGCAATTCACTCAACCTCTTTGTGACATTTTTACTCAAGTGCAAAATGTGGGTGTTGTTTTGTAAAGAATCTGGCTGATTTTTGTCCTTGATTTCTGGGAGGGAACCAAATCCTTGGAATTTCCCACGGAATAAGAGTGTCTTTGTTATTCGTGAGCCCCTTGGATCACATCTGAGTTTATCCTACCAGGTGAGATGACTCAGGGTAAGGGTCTAGTCATACCAGAAAAAACAACAATGTGATTAAAGACCAATCACATGATTAAAACCAGCCCAACCTCCAGGAGGTGCGGGACAGGCTCGAGATGGGAGTTCAAACATGCTGCCAGTGACGGCATCACTGACGCCTATGCAATGAGGCACCAGTAAAAACTGTGGACATTGACGCTCCATGGAAACTCCGATTTGGTGAGCACATTGGTAGGCTGGAGTTTGATGTGCCCTGCATCCTTGGGGAGGGGTCTCAGAAGCTCTGCATTTGGGACCCTCTCAGACCTTTTCATATTTTTTGTTTGCCAGGATTGTCCTAATTTGTATCCTTTATAATAAAGCTGTATTAGTACTTTGCTGACTTTTGTGAGCCATTCTAGTAGATTGTGAAACCTGGGGGGCTTGTGAGAATCCCAGGATTTGTAGCTGGTTGCTCAAAAGTTCAAATGACCTAGGGACCCCCAGACTTTTGGCTGGAATCCAAAAGGGGGGCAGTCTTGCTGAGGACTGTGCCCTTAACCTGTAGGCCCTTGGCAGTTAGCATAATTATACTGCAAGACATCAGAGTTTGATGATGATAGTAATAATAACTATATCATAGGGTTGTTCTTCATAACTGAGTTAATGCTCTAAAGCATTTAGAGCAATATCTGCTTCATTGTAAGTACTAAATAACTACTTAAGAAATGACCAAAAAAAGATGTTTCTCACTTATCTTTGAACTGTCAGCAAAAGCATCTAAAGAAGAAAGGCCTTGTAGCTATAGGCTGAGACAAAAATAGTGGTAGGCCTTCCACTGGGTGCTTTTAAACTGATTATAACCATATGGAGAAAATCTTATTTTCTAAGCAGCTGGAAAGAAAATCCAGTATCAGTAAAGACCAGCTTTGATTGGGTGTGAATCCTCTGATGAGGTTGTGTGGGGACTGGGTCTCCAGAGATTCTGAGTCATCTGTCACCTGGGATAGAGAGGAAATGCCGCTTTCCTAGGGATGAGGAAAGACTATGAGGAGGGGACCTGAGCAGGACCAAGGGCCACAGGAAAAGGGACTTCTTGGAGTTGCTCCCAGGGTGACTTCAGCCAAGTGGCTACTGGGGAGGAGAAATACCCCATGGGGATCTTTGAATGAAACAACATATAATGCATTATGCCCCTTTTGACCTTAGTAAATGGGTAAGACTCACAATAGATTTGGAGGAAGGTCTTAAATATGTCAGATATTAATTTAATCTTTGGATCTTTATCTTATTTCATAGAAGCAGAAAAAAACAAAAGGTTCGTGAATTTTCTACAGTGAACAATTTATATAGCTGGTTTCTGGGATTAACATTGAGAACTGTCTATTCAGTCCATTATTTTAAGTGCCAGAATAACCAAATCACATATGCCATATCTTTACATCTATTTCTGTTAGTAATAATATTTTTATTGCAAATTCAAATGTAGCTGGACCTGTTTCCCATGTCTGGTGCCTTCACAGTGTCTTCAAATGGTGGAAGAGGGGTGCAGTGATGGGGACAGTTTTATCCAGGCTTTAATCCTCCTGAGGGTTCCACCCTCATGAGTCAGTTACTTCCTAAAGTTCTACTTCTTAATGCTATCACTTTAAGGATTAGGTTTCAATATATAAATGTAGGGGCCACACAAACTTTCAGACCATACCAGCCACTGTCCTGGCCACTAAAACACATGCAGAAGTCTACCAGGCATGGAGTTGCCAGGTAAAATGCAAGAAATGCAGCTAAATTTGAATTTGCAATAACAAATTTATTATTCATAATTGTCAAAGATTTTTTATTTGCTATATCCAGCAAGTGTTTAACAGGATAGGGCTGCAAGGAATGTTGTTAATCTCTTGATTTAAAAGGATAGATTTCTCTGGTAAGCATCACTGTTTCTTTCCTTCTGTTGCCTTCCTTCTTGGTACGGAAGTGTGTGACCTGATAATGCCAAATAATCTTGCAACCACAAAATGAAAGTTACTTTCTTTTTTTCAGACAGAGTTTCATTCTTGTTGCCCAGGCTGCAATGCTATGGCGCAATCTTTGCTCACTGCAACCTCTGCTTCCCGGGTTCAAGCGATTCTCCTGCCTCATCCTCCCAAGTAGCTGGGATTACAGGCGCCCACCACCACACCCAGCTAATTTTTGTATTTTTACAAGAGACAGGATTTCACTACCTTGGCCAGGCTGGTCTCGAACTCCTGACCTCAGGTGATCCACCCACCTTGACATTTCAAAGTGCTGGAATTACAGGCGTGAGTCCCCATGCCAGGCTGAAAGTTACTTTCTAACAACTGAGCAGGAAGCTAGAACAAATCAAGGCCCCAGAAGATCTGGAGAAAGTTACCATCCCTGGGCTTCCTATTTCTGCTTTTCTTGTTATGTGAGAAAAATCAATGTCCATTTCTTTAAGATATTATGCTTAGTTTCTGATGTGGGCAGCCTAAAGGAATATTGACTGGTGCTATAGCTGCTATAACCTTGGGGTATCATGCCCTTGGGGTATCTTGCTTCTTGTGCCAAACTTTTAGAACTCCAAAGATTTGGAAGTTGTGCAAATGATACTACGTTGATTTTCCAGTGTGTTTCAATGTTCCATATGGATTTTTTTTTTTTGAGACAGAGTCTTGCTCTGTCGCCAGGCTGAAATGCAATGGTACAATCTCGGCTCACTGCAACCTGCGCCTCCTGGGCTCAAGCAACTCTCCTGCCTCAGACTCCTGAGTAGCTGCAATTATAAGTGCATCACTGTGCCCAGCTAGTTTTTGTATTTTCAGTAGAGACGAGGTTTCACCATGTTGGCCAGGCTGGTCTTGAACTCCTGACTTCAGGTGATCCACCCACCTCGGCCTCCCAAAGTGCTGGGATTACAGGCGTGAGCCACTGTGCCGGGCCGCGTATGGATTTGTATGTCCTGAAAACCTCTTTTTCACAAGCAGAAATTTCTCATAACGAGAGTGACCATATGTGCCCATTTGGTCCAGTCTGGTTTCTTCTTGTTTCCCCAGCATGATGATGAATAAAGCCCTCTTTCAGTATTAAAATGTCCCAGTTGTCACCTTCAGTTCTACTTTTGCAGAATCAGAAAACTGTGGCATAAAATTTCTTGTGTGGTTTCACTTCGTATGAATATATTAAAGAATATTAATTGAAGGGGTGGCCTGCCCCCTCCACACCTGTGGGCATTCTCGTTAGGTGGAACGAGAGACTTGAGAAAAGAAATGAGACACAGAGACAAAGTATAGAGAAAGAAAAAGTGGGCCCGGGGACCGGCGCTCAGCTTACAGAGGACCCACGCTGGCACCGGTCTCTGAGTTCCCTCAGTATTTATTGATCATTATCTTTACCATCTTAGAAAAAGGGAAGTGGCAGGATAATAGGATCATCTTAGGGAGAAGGTCAGCAGTAAGACATATGAATAAAGATCTCTGTGACATGAATAAGTTTAAGGAAAAGTGCTGTGCCTTGATATGCATATGCAAACATCTCCATAAACCTTTTTAGTGTATAAAGAGCAGCATTGCCGCTAGCACGTCCCACCTTCAGCCCTAAGGCGGTTTTCTCCTTTCTCAGTAAACAGAACATACAATCCGGTTTACACCGAGATGTTCCATTGCCCAGGGATGGCCAGGAGACACATGCTTTTCTCTATCTCAACTGCCAAGAGGCCTTCTTTCCTCTTGTACTAGTCCTCCTCAGCACAGACCCTTCACGGTGTCAGGCTGGGGGACGATCAGGTCTTTCCCATCCCACGAGGCCGTATTTCAGACTATCACATGGGGGAGAAACCTTGGACAATACCTAGCTTTCCTAGGCAGAGGTCCCTGCGACCTTTGGCAGTGTACGTGTCCCTGGGTACTTGAGATTAAGAGAATAGTGATGACTTCACAAGCAAGCTGCCTTCAGGCACTTGTTTAACAAAGCACACCCTGCACAGCTCAAAATCCTTTAAACCTTGAGTCACCACAGCACACGTCTCTTGCAAGGACAAGGTTGGGGGTAGGGTCACAGATTAACAGCATCTCAAATACAGAACAAAATGGAGTCTCTTATGTCTACTTCTTTCTATATAGACACAGTCACATCCTGGTCTCTTTCTTTTCCCCACAGTTAATGCATAGTATTTAAGCAATTTAAGCAATAACACATCACATTTGTATATTGTCTTTTAGATTACAAATGACTTTTGTATCAAATAACTCATTTGATATGTATGTATAATGTTTTAATTTAGTAATCTATAAAACATCAAGCCTTTTTAATCAAATATTACAACTACGTTGTTAAATTCTACAGAATGTGTTTACAAAGTATTGATAAACCTGTCAATGAGTTCCCTAATTATTTTCTCTTAGGTATTCTGAAGTCCAGTAGTGCACAAAGAGAAATGTCATCGAATATAGGGACAGAATGATCCATTCAGGGAGCATTCCTAGCAAAGCTAACACTTGAAACTTTCAGAATCTTCCTTCATATATACATAAAAGTACTAAATTATACTTAATTTACAGATTTTCCCTTAAACGAGCTGTTACAATTTTTTTGCATATATCTGTTGAGAGCTGTCAAGATTAATGTGTCTGAAAAACAATACAAACTCCAGTTCAGCCAATGACACATTGAAAGTTTTATTTGCTTTTTAGACACAGGTAATATTTTACCATAATGGTGTTTATATTGTAAAAAAAAAAATTCTTACAAAAATTAATTTTTAGAAGGACCAAATATACAGCAATTAATTCAAATCTCTTCAAGAGCTCTTTCGTTTAATATTAATCTTTAGATCTTTATCTTTATAGAAGCAGAAAAAAAACAAAAATTTAATTGAATTTTCTACGGTGAACAATTTATGTAGCTACGTTTGTAGGAGTAACATTTAGAACTGTCTATTCAGTCAGTTATTTTAAGCACCAAAATAACCAAGTCACATATGCCATATCTTTACATCTGTTTGTGTTATTTTTTTTTGTTATTGTGTTGTTGGCCTCATGTATCTCAATATATTCAATTGTATTTCATCTCTATGGTTTTCTAAAATTACTTTAGTTACAATGGGTGATAGTTGTTGCCTTTGTTGGTTTCATTTGATTACATTCCTGTTTCCATTTTCAGAAATAAAATCCTATTTCCTATAGGCACATTTTCTCTGCATGAAGTTACTTTTATGTTTGTCAAGATAAGTAAGTCTGGCATAAATCCAGTAGAGTTCAGAAATTGGTTGTCTGCTGGTATATTCTCATCTAATTTTTTTTCACAGTCAGAGTTAAATCTGTCTCTACTGTATTAATCTAAGCTACCCTTGGATGGTACTGAATTTCTTTTTTTTTTTTTTTTTTTTTTTTTTTGAGACGGAGTCTTGCTCTGCTGCCCAGGCTGGAGTGCAGTGGCCGGCTCTCAGCTCACTGCAAGCTCCGCCTCCCGGGTTCACGCCATTCTCCTGCCTCAGCCTCCCGAGTAGCTGGGACTACAGGTGCCCGCCTCGTCGCCCGGCTAGTTTTTTGTATTTTTTAGTAGAGACGGGGTTTCACCGTATTAGCCAGGATGGTCTCGATCTCCTGACCTCGTGATCCGCCCGTCTCGGCCTCCCAAAGTGCTGGGATTACAGGCTTGAGCCACCGCGCCCGGCCTTGAATTTCTTTTTTTAAATGTTTATGGGATCTGTCTTACCCTTAGAAAATATACTGTCTCATTTCTTTTTTTCTCACCAAATAAAACTTATATTACTAATAATTTCTTTTTTATAATCAGAATAAGAATTTCTTGTTGAAGAAAATTTGGACTGCAGAAAAACATATAGGAGCATGAAAAAAATCACTCATTTGCTTCAAAGAAAAGTTGCACCAGAGAAGTTATACAGGAAGGAAACACTTTACTAAAAACTATTGCACTAAGGGAGAATGATTGAACTCAACTCAACTGAACAAAAAGTGGGAGAGTTTCTAAGTGCTGAGGTGAGCTAGCGGGAAAGTACTGTAGCACTTTAGGAAAGGTTTGGTCAAGGTGACTAAGCCATGGGCATTTGCTAATTGTCGTTTATCAAAGTTAGGCTCCTGTGCTCCACAAAAACTATGTGGGCTATGTTCTTCCCTGTTTAGACTTCGAAGAGATGACTCCCAGGTCATAAAGACATCCCTGGGTTGTAAAACTGGCCAGAGGCTGGGAGAAGATATACATCTCAAAGAGGGAGAGAAAATATTTGCAGTTCAGTTTTCTAAAGTCATTGCTCCAAGAAAAGGGAGTTCAGAGGATTAGAGATAGTCCAAAATTTGGCTGAGAGGAGGTTAAGGCCTTCTGGGTCACTACTCCACCTTCTTGATTAAACTACTATTAACTTGGAGTTTTTCCTTTTACTCTTTTTATGTTTCCTCTTTTATTCAGTCTTGCACTATATATATACACACACACACACACATATATATATAAATATAATCACATCTTAATTTTAAACAGAATCTGATAAATATTTTTCCAATCAATAAACATCTAATGAGTATTAAGAAAATACCAATGATTAAAATTTTTTTAACAAATAACATTTTATTATATGTGTCATTAAATTCTACAAATACATAGTAAGTGAAAATTTAAATATATCGAAGTCAAATTGTCTGAATACTATTATTAATCACAATGATTATAGATAAAATATTTTATTTTAAAAGAAAGATCCCTAAACAATTGTTCTATGGAAATTTAAAATATTGTATGCCATCAGCTTAGGTATACAATTTGCACTTTTCTTGTAGAAAATAAGTGCATGACTAATTAATATATTGCCTTTGAAAACAATTGTATTACCTATAATTGATTTTTTTCTTATATGAATAAAAGAGTGATATTGTTATGCCCAGACCGTTTGTTCCCCAAAGAAGACCACCAGAGTCCAGAGTCAAACCAAGCGGCAAGGATCTTTAATGCAAGTTCGAACTTGGTCCCTCCGTTCTACAACATACAAGAGGGCCTCAAACAATGCGTGCGCTTGCTATTTATAGCTCGAGGTAAACAGGACTTGTCAGGTTACAGAGGAACAAGGCATTTCTCTAGGCTACAGCATTACAATGGGTTTACATGTTAATGTGAAGTTATGCTTTTAGCAGCCTTCTTATGAAGTTATGCTTTTAGCAGCCTTCTTATCGGTTCCTGCGCTTTTACAAACGGTTGTAACCTTATTGGAGCTTCCCCAGGTGTTGTTTTTCTTAATGTGCTTGTCCTTACAATGTCTGGAGTCTATAGATAACCTTAATCGGTTAGGTCCGGGGTCGATCTTTAACTAGGCTCAGGGCACCGCCCGGGCTGTTTGCCTGTGGACTTCATTTCTGCCTCTTAAGTCTCTTCATTTGATCTCTTTCAATATGGTTTAGATGTGTCCCCACCCAAATCTCATCTTGAATTATAGTTCCCATAATCCCCACATGTCCTGGGAGAGACCTGGTGGGAGGTAATTGAATAATGAGGGCAGATTCCCCCATGCTGTTCTCTTGATAGTGAACTTGTTCTCACAAAATCTGATGGTTTTATAAGCATCTGGCATTTCCCCTGATGGCACTCATTCTCTCTCCTGTCAACTTGTGAAGAGATGCCTTCTGCAATTATTGTAATTTTCCTGAGGCCTCCTCAGTCATTTGGAACTGTGAATCAATTAGACCTCTTTCCTTTATAAATTACCTAGTCTCAGGTATGTCTTTGTAGCAGCATGAGAACAGACTAATACAGTAAATATGTACTGGGAGTGGGGTGCTGATGTAAAGATGCCCGAAAGTATGGAAGCAATTTTGGAACTGGTTAACAGGCAGAGGCTGGAACAGTTTGAAGGACTGAGAAGAAAACAGGAAGATGTGGGAACTTTTGGAACTTCTGAGAGACTTGTTGAATAGCTTTGACCAAAATAATGATAGTGATATGGACAATGAAATCCAGGCTGAGGTGGTCTCAGATAGAGATGAGGAACTTGCAGGGAACTGGAGCAAAGGTAACACTTGCTATGCTTTAGCAAAGAGACTGGCAGAATTTTGCCACTGCCCTAGAGATCTGTGAAACTTTGAACTTGAGAGAGATGATTTAGGGTATCCGGCAGAATAAATTTCTAAGCAGCAAAGTGTTCAAAAGGAAACAGAGCATAAATTTTGGAAAATTTGCAGCCTGATGATGCAGTAGAAAAGAAAAACCCATTTATTAGGAAAAAAATTCAAGACTGCTGCAGAAATTTGCATAAGTAACAAGGAGCCAAGTGTTAATCACCAAGACAATGGGGGAGATGTCTCCAGGGCGTATCAGAGACCTTCACAGCAGCCCCTCTCATCACAGACAAGGAAGTCTGAGAGGCAAAAATGGTTTTGTGGGCTGAGCCCAGGACCTCACTGCTGTGTGCCACTTAAGGGACTTGGTGTCCTGCACCCCAGCAACTTCAGCCTCAGCTGCAGCTCAAAGGGGCCAAAGGATAGCTCGGGCCTTGCTTCAGAGGGTGCAAACCCCAAGCCTTGGTGGAATACATGTGGTGTTGGGCCTGTGGGTGCTCAGAAGTCAAGAATTGGCCGGGCGCGGTGGCTCAAGCCTGTAATCCCAGCACTTTGGGAGGCCGAGGCGGGTGGATCACGAGGTCAGGAGATCGAGACCCTCCTGGCTAACACGGTGAAACCTCGTCTCTACTAAAAATACAAAAAACTAGCCGGGCGCGGTGGCGGGCGCCTGTAGTCCCAGCTACTCGGAGGCTGAGGTGGGAGAATGGCGTGAACCCGGGAGGCGGAGCTTGCAGTGAGCCGAGATCGCGCCACTGCACTCCAGCCTGGGCGACACAGCGAGACTCCGTCTCAAAAAAAAAAAAAAGAATTGAGATTTGGGAAACTTAGCCTAGACTTCACATTCACAGAATGTATGGAAACATCTGGATTTCTAGGCAGAAGTTCACTGCAGGAGCAGAGCCCTCATTGGGAGAACCCCTGCTAGGGCACTGGGGAAGGGAAATGTGGCGTTGGAGCCTCCACACAGAGTCCGCACTTGGGCACTGCTTAATGGAGCTGTGAGAAATGGGCCATGTTCCTCCAGACCCCAGAATGGTAGAACCACTGAAGGCTTGCACCATGCACCTGGAAAAGCTGCAGACCCTCAATGCCAGCCCATGAAAGCAGCCAGGTGCAGGGCCATACCCAGCAAAGCCACAGGGACAGAGCTACCCAAGGCCATGGGAGCCCACCTCCTGTGTCAGTGTAACCTGTACGTGAAACATGCAGCAAAGGAGAATCATTATGGGATGTTAAGGTTTAATGACTGCCTTACTGTATTTTGGACTTGCATAGGGCCTGTATCCCTTTGTTTTGGCAAATTTCTCCCATTTGGAATGTGATTATTTAGCCAAAGCCTGTACCCCTAGTGTATCTAGGAGGTAACTAACTTGCTTTCAGTTTTATAGGCTCATGGACGGTAGGGACTTGCCTTGACTCAGATGAGACTTTGGACTTGGACTTTTGCGTCCATGCTGGAATGAGTAAACACTTTGGGGGACTGTTGGAAAGGCGTGATGTTTGAAATGTAAGGACATGAGATTTGGGAGGGGCCGGGGCGGAATGATATGGTTTGCCTGTGTCACCACCCAAATACCATCTTGAATTGCAGTTCCCGTAATCCCCACGTGTGATGGGAGGGATCCAGTGGGAGGTAACTGAATCATCCGGGTGGTTTGCCCATGCTGTTCTCATGATAGTGAGTGAGTCTCATGAGATCTGCTGGTTTTATAAGCATCTGGCATTTCCCCTGTTGGCACTCATTCTTCCTCCTGCCGCCCTGTGAAGAGGTGACTTCTGCCATGATTGTAAGTTTCCTGAGGCCTCCCCATCCATGTAGAACTGTGAGTGAATTAAACCTCTTTCCTTTATACGTAGTCAGTCTCAAGTATGTCCTTATAGCAGCATGCAAACAGTGTGCAAATACAGAGAGTCTCTGTAACTATTTCTTTGCGATTATTGTTAGTGGTATATCTTATATAACCTATGATGTAATTGAGTGAGTTAGTGACTTATTTTTGAGATGCAGGTGAAAAGTTCTATGTGTAGAGATTATTGATTAAGAATACAAAACTGTAGGGCTTGATATACACTTAGATATTACCTAGTTTAACTCTTGCATTTTGCAAAGGTGAAGCTGTGACCCAGAGATTTCAAAGGCCTTAAAAGTTCAGGTGGCAGCCAACTTGAGGTAAAGTCTGATTTAGAATGATGTCTCCATAGTCTTAAGCCAATCTTTTTTCCAACCATAGCTCTCATGGAGTCTACTAGTGATACTGCAATTAGATTTGAGATATAAAAAGATTATTTCAACTATTTTACTAAATTCAGTTCTTCTTCTAAAGTATTTATTCTAAAGAAATCTTTATAATTGGTGATCTTTTTTGTATTTCATAAACTGTCTTCTTTGTTTGGACCTTGACCAATCTACTCTTTTATTAATCACCCTAGACTCAAAAAAAACTGGTATATGCAAACCCTCCCTTTTGTTTATAAAGCTCTCTGACAAAGAAGAAAGAAAATATGATGGAGAGATGAAGAAAAATACAGAAAATATTTGTATGATGTGAGGGTAGATGTAGACAATGTGGCAGGTGAGTAAGCACACAGGTTCTGTAGCTTAGATCCGACAGATTCAAACCTCAGCTCCAGTAGCACCTGGTGTGTGTCCAGAGCAAGTTCTCCTCTGGGCTCTCAGTTCGCTCATTCATAAAAAAAAACAGACATTATAAAATAATGAACACTTTATAATGTTGTGAAAATGAAACAAATTTAATACATGTAGAGTGTTTAGAACAGAAGACTATCACATGTTAAATGTCATATAATTAATATAACGTTTTGCAGATAGTTCACTCAAATTATAGAAAACAATAGGGAAAGGCCAAGAACGGTGGCTTATGCCTGTAATCCCAGCACTTTGGGAGGCCAAGGCAGGTGGATCACTTGAGGACAGGAGTTTGAGACCAGCCTGGCCTCAGAATTTCATAATGAAACCCCATCTCTAGTAAAAATTAAAAAAAAAAAAAATTTGATCGGCATGGTGGTTCATGCCTGTAGTCCCAGCTATTCAGGAGGGTGAGACAGGAGAATCACTTGAACCTGGGAGGCAGAGCTTGCAGTGAGCCAAGATCACACCACTGCACTCCAGCCTGGGTGACAGAGTGAGATTCTGTCTCAAAAAAAAAAATATATATATATATATATATGTATCTATATATAGATATATAGACACACACACACACATACACATACACACCATAACAACTTTTTAAAATATGTGAAGGGGTTTTGTTTCAAAGAAGCATAGAACATATTCTTGGGAACTCTGTGAATGATGAATGAAGTTACAGCAGACAGGCATTGTCCCAATGGTGCTTGTGGAAGAAAGACGGTCTCTTTGGAAGTAATATTTTATCATTTGATGGTATTTGTCTTAGTTCATTTTTTGTTGCCTATAACAGGCTGCCTAAAACTGGGTAATTTATAAGAAATGAAAGGTATTTCTTATGGTTCTGGAGGCTGAGAAGTCCAAGGTTGAGGGGTGACATCTCGTGAGTGCCTTCTTGCTGAGGGGACTCTCTGCACAGTCCCAAGATGGCACAGGATATCTCATGATGAGGGGCTGAGAGTGCTAGCTCAGGTCTCTCTTCCTCTTCTTATAAAGCCATCAGTCTCACTCTCATGATAAAACATTAATCCATTAACTCAATAATCTGTTAATCCATGAATGGATTAATTTATTCATGGGGGTAGAGTCCTCATTACCTAATCACCTCCTAAAGGTTTCACCTCTCAATACTGCCTCACTGGCGACAAATATTCAAATCACAGCAGTATCAAGCAGATCTGGCTATGAAATTTTTATAAGCATTATAAGCCTTTTCTTTTCATAGTAAATTTTTTTCAATTAATAACTATACTATTGAGAAGAACCGTCTACCTTGATCCATGAGCATCCTTCACATTCTTGCTCAGTTTGTCAGACTGCAAGGCATATGTAGATAGCTACATAGGCAACTGAGTAAATTTAAAGAATCATATTCACTCCCAAAAGAAGGGACTGACTTATTTGCTCCTTGATGCAATGTTTGTTGCTTGCTCAAAAGATACTTGATATCTACCTGGCTTTCTCTCCTGTAACAGCACTTTCTCTAGTGTTGACATCCATTAAGATCCAGCTGTATTGCTTTCTTCCTACTTCCCCCTCCTCACTGCATGGAACAGAAGACAAATATAAACATAAGAAGACAAATATAAATGAAGAACTGATATAAACATAAGCTCCGTGTCTTCCCTGAGTAATAAAGTCTTTTATCTCTTGTCCAGGGAACTCTTGTCTTCTGCAACTAACCATGGAATAGTAACAAACTAACTTGTTAGATTGTAAGTAGGGTGAAATCTCAGAAGCTTGACAGTTCTAGACACATACAAACAACAGCTGATTTTATTGCCTGCTATGGCCATAGTCATGCTGCTACTCCCTTTATGTGCATTATGTTATTAGTTCTTCACTATAGTCCATTTGCAATTTGATTTTACAGAATGGCTACATAACTCACCCAAAGTGGTATAACCAGATATCAAACATGGTAGTTTTACTGACTTGAAAGTGTATGTCCATAGATCTGTACTATGCCATGCTATCTCATATTAATATATGATCCTCTGTCCCCTCACATACATGCAAGTATTTTCATTGGCTCAAACACTATAAAACATCATCATCCAGAGTTCAAAATAAGGAAGACTGACCTTGCATTTCTGTAAACTTATTTCTTAATATTCCTGCTTTTCCATCAGGAATATTGCTAGTCTCTTTTTTTTTATTCATGCTTTCCTAGGTTCTATGGTTCAGTTGCAAGGCAGGGCATAGAGATGGGCTGCAAAGTGATGAGACTGTGATGGTTACTGAAAGCAACCCTTCAGCTTATTCTCTTCTTGCTATGTGAAGGTTAATATACAAAATCATTTGTGTATTTATATACTAAAATTCAATAAATGGAAATTGGAATTTTATTTTTATTTATTCATTTGTTTCATTATTTTTTGAGACCAGGTATCACTCTGTCACTCAGGCTGGAGCGTACCTATGCAATCACAGTTCAATGCAGCCTCAACCTCATGGACCCAAGTGATCCTCCCACCTCAGCCTCCTGAGTAGCTGGGACTACAGGCACGCACCACCACAGCTGGCTAACTTTTTACTTTTTGTAGAGAAGGGGCTCACTGTGTTGCCCAGGCTGGTCTCAATCTCCTAGACCTAGGCAATCCTTCTACACTCAGCCTTGGAATTTTAAAATACATTCATAAAACCAGAAAACAGAATAAATGTAAAAATTATTTGGAAGATTTTCCTTCTGAAAGCTAAAACATATTGGTGAGGGAAATTGACAAAGATCAAAATAAAGGTACTTGTTTTCGTGCATGACACAAGTTAACAATGTCAGTATTTCAGTTCTCACCAAACTGATTTATCAATTGAATGCAATGCTAATCAAAATCACAACAGGTATTTCTGTAAAAATTCACAAACAGATTCAAAGTGCATATGAAAATGCTAAAGATTGCCAGATATTTTTCAAAGTGAAAATAAAGTTGGATGACTCACATGACTGGTTTCAAGTCTAAATGAGAAGATATTTGAATCAAGACAGTGTAGTATTGATTTAATAATGAATGATTCTATCAATAAAACACTCTGAAGAGTCCCAAAATAAACCCACACAGATATGATCCATTGATTTTTTAAAAACGTGTCCCACTAAACGGAAGTGAAAGTCATTTTTTAAAAAACAATGCTGAAACATTTGGACATCCATATGAGAAAATAATGTACTTCAACTCATATATAGCACTGTATACAAAAAGCAACTCACAATGGATCTTAGATCAAAGTGTAAAGCTTAAAATTGTACAAATCCTAGAGTAAAACCCAGGAGAAATTTTTGGTGACGTTGGGTTAGGAAAGGAACTTAGATAAGTCACAGAAGCACAAACTGTAAGAGAATTTTTTTTTCTTTGAAACACAATTATGCAAATAAAAGTACAAAGATGCTGAGTGGGAGAGAATATTTGCCAAGAGCTTATCTGATAAATGAGTTGGATACAGAATATATAAAGTCAATAATCTGAAAAAAAAGAAACCAATACAAATAGTCAAAAGATTTGAGCCCACATTTTACCAAAGAAGAGAAACTTTGTATGGAACTACAAAAACTCTAAATAGCAAAAGCTATTTATTTCAGAAGGAGCAAAGTTGAAAGCATCACATCCCCTGATTTCAAACTATATAACAAAGCTATAGTAATCAAAATACTATGATCCTGGCAATAAAATAGACACATAGACCAATGGAACAGAATGGAAAGTGCAGAAATAAACCTAAGCATATATTGTCAACTGGACAGGAGTGCCAAGATGCAATGGGGAAAAGAAAGTTACTTTAATAGTTGGTACTAGGAAAACTGGATATTCACATACAAAAGAATGAAATTGGACACTTGTCTTACACCATGTAGAAAAATTAAGTCAAAATAGATGAAAGAATTAAATATAAAATTTAAAACCATAAACCTCCAAAAAAAAAAAAATCAAGAAGCTCCTCAACAACTTTTGTGGCAGTGAGTTTTATGGATATGACACCAGAAGAAAAAGCACAGATGACAAAAGAAAAAATAAGTCAGTTGCATCAGACTAAAAGCCTTCTGCACAGCAAAGAAAACAATAAAATCAGCAAAATGAAAGAGTAGCATGTTTAATGGGAGAAAATAATTGCAAACTGTATACTTAGATATATACGTGTATGTGCATATGTATGTGCAAATATATATGATTAAGGGGTAAATAACTAAAGTACATAATGAACTCATATAGCTCACTGTAAAAAAAATCTCTTAAGTTTTTAAAATGAGCAAAGAACCTGAATAGACATTTTTCCAAAGAAGATATACAATTTTGTCCAACAGGTATATGAAAAGGTACTCACCATCACTAGTCATCACGGACATTTAAATTCAAAGCACAACAAGATACCACCTCAAATCTATAAGGGTGAAAATTATCCAAAAGACAAGAGGTAACCAGTGTTGGTGAGGGTATAGAGAAAAGGGGCCCCTTGAACACTGTTTGTGGGGATGCAAAGTGGTATAGTCACTATGGAAACAAGTATGGAGTCTCCTCAAAAAATTAAAAATAGAACTAACACATGATCCAGTATTGCAATTCTGGATATTTTATTCAAAAGAAGTGAAATCAAGATCTCAAAGAGGTATGTACCATCTCATGTTCATTTCAGCATTATTCACGATAGTGATAATATGGAAACAATCTAAGGCCCATGAACAGATGAAAGGATAAAGAAATTGTGGTACATATCTACAGAATATTATTCAGCTACAAAAAAAAAAAAAAGAAATTCTATCGTTTGCAGTGGATCAATGTGGAAGACGTTAGGCAAAGTGAAGTAAGCCAGACACAGACAGATAAATATTGCATGATCTTGCTTATGTGTGGACTCTTAAAAACCTGAAAATCAGAGAAGCAGAGAGTAGAACGGTGGCTGCCAGGTATTGGAGAGTCGGAGCAAGGGAAGGTGTCAGTCATAGAGCACACACTTTAAATCATACGATGAGCAAATTTTGGAGATCTAATGTGATATGTTAATTAATAGAATTGTAGTTTCCTTTACAAAATGTATATCAAATCACCACATTATACACCTTGAATATATTCCATTTTTGTTTAATAAGTATTTTAAAATAAGAAAATGAAATTCAAATAAAAATCACAGTGTGAGAAGCCACAAATTCACCTAATAATAATTGACTCCAAGGGACACAAAGGGTCTCTTGGAGGTGATTAAGTATTCTATACATTGCTGGTTATTTTGCTTATGCAACTATGTATATCAGTCGACTCTCATTGAACTGAACAACAAAGGGTGAATTTTACTGTATGTAAACTAGACCTCAATAAATAGAAGTTTAAAAGAGGCAAAAAAATTGCACTTAGCTCTAGTTAGAATCACAGTGACTATGGTAGACTACATGAAATAATTATGTTTACATAGATGGCGCTTGATTAAATACACATGCATTTCTGCTTATATGGTAACAATTCAGGAGGCACATTTTAAATCTTAGTGATACGATGCAACATTTATCATTTATTTTCTATTTTTAATGAACATTATAAAATAATGGCTGTATTTTGGCAATAAAGTCAATAGAAGAATATAAAGTTAAGTATCTTTCCTTTTTTGGCTTTGAGCTGTATAGAATTAACAAAAGTTACTCTGTTTGTAATGTTGCAGTCCTTAAAGATATTATTATTTTTAATTCTCGTGTTATTATTCCATTAGAAACTTGAAATTTTGCCCATGATTTTGTATTTTAAATCCTAAATGAGTAATTTTTAAACTAATTATACAATTATGCCTTTATTCAGCTGTTTGCAATCAATTTTTGCGTTTAAATGTTAAATCTTGTCTAGTTCAGCCATGCATTTCAATCTCAGCACTTAAATTGTTTATGGATTCATCTATTATAGTCAGATACACATTTGTAAACGTTGTCTTCTGGAATTCAAATAAGTATATATTTTTTCTTTTAAAGTTAAAATTGAATAAAGTTTAGAATTAATTTTTTTAAAGTTTACAGATTTCTTTTTTTTTTCTTTTTTTTTTTTTTTTTTTGAGACGGAGTCTCGCTCTGTGGCCCGGGCTGGAGTGCAGTGGCCAGATCTCAGCTCACTGCAAGCTCCGCCTCCCGGGTTTACACCATTCTCCTGCCTCAGCCTCCCGAGTAGCTGGGACTACAGGCGCCCGCCACCTCGCCCGGCTAGTTTTTTTTTGTATTTTTTAGTAGAGACGAGGTTTCACCGTGCTAGCCAGGATGGTCTGGATCTCCTGACCTCGTGATCCGCCCGTCTCGGCCTCCCAAAGTGCTGGGATTACAGGCTTGAGCCACCGCGCCCGGCCTACAGATTTCTTATTAATTTTTTTTCCTGCAGTTTATAAGAAGTATTTATCTGAATAAAATCACCGTCTATAGTCCAACTATCCTGTATTGGTAATTTTCAATTGATAAAACATTAGAAAGAGACTGATTGTAATATTGACTTTTTTTCCTCTAGCAGTCCCCTAGTGTTACCAATTGCCAAGCAAGACAGTCTGTTGGAAAAAGACATTATGTTCAAAGATGCAACGAAAGGTCTGTGTAAGCAGCAGTCTCAGGACAGCACCCCTGAAAACCCCACGATGGGCGGTTCCACCAAACCCGAGCAGGTAATCCCTCCCTCACTGCATGTCTACCAATACTTTTTCATATCAAGTAATGTATTAAAATCCCACATATTTCAAAAACAAGTGTGCACTAACTTATATTCAAAGACAAATTAATGCCTAGATTAATATTTTGCTTGCAGTTTTCATAAACAATTAGTGCATTCTGCTGATCAACACGCATAATTGCTATTGTGCTTTACAATTTGAATTTTGGTTTTGACTTATATACTAGGAATGTAAACTCAGCCAGCTCATTACTTCTTGAATATTTCCAGTCGAGTCATTTGTCATTATTTTGATTTTTATGTATTCTGTGTTTTTTGGTTTATTTCAATGATCCAAATATTTTACGAACAAGAAGGGCAAACCAGTCACTGAATCATTTATTCTTAAAAGTAACTGTGGTCATGCATTGTATGTGTATTTGTGTGTGTCTGTGTGTTTACGTTGCGTGTGTGTGTGTTTGCGTGTGCATATATGTCTTTGGCGCCCAAGTTATGGGAGGTAATTTTGGATTCGAAGGGGGAGAGGGGAATGAGCTTGGAGTTATGGAAATTAATGTATTTTATTATGGCCATAGAAATAAATGATTTTTGTATATTTCTGTTTTATAAGTGGCAGAATAACTTGCATCCTTGAAAATAGCTTTCTTCAGTGTATCTATTTTTTCATATCTTATAGATATTTTAGCCAGGTTTCCTAAAGATCTTCTTAAAATTTAATTTTAATTTTAGTAATTTTTGTTATTTCAAGTAACTAAAGCAGATAAGCAAAACATTTGAAACACTTTTAAATTTTAGTAGGTGTATTCATCGGCTCAAGCTGCCATGACAAAACACCGCAGTCTGGGTGGCTTCGACAACAGAAATGCATTTCTCACAGTTTTTTTTTTTTTTGGATTCGGGGGTCCAAGGTCAAGGTGCAGGTTGACTAAAGGTGCAGGGCGCCTTCCCACTGCTGTGTCCTTGCAGGGTGGACAGAAGGAGGCAGGGGGAATGGGAAGGAGGGAGAGGCAGGGAGGAGCAGGGAGAGGGCACTCTCTGGAGTAATCTTGTAGGATCAGGATCCCACCCTTATGATTTCATTTAACCTAAATCACTTCCTTATAGGCTCTATCTCCAAATACAGTTGCATTAGGGATGGGGGCTTCCACCTACGAATTTGGAGAAATACAGTGAGTCCACAGTACTAGACAAATCAAAGGTTAGCTAAAATTTAAGAGAAAATACGTATATATTTTTTGAGACAGAACGTTGTTGTGTCACTCAGGCTGGAGTGCAGTGTCACAATCATGGCTCATTGCAGCCTCAGCCTCACAGGCTCTAGTGATCCTTCTGCCTCAGCTTCCAGATAGCTAGGACTAGGCTGTGTGCCACCATGCTCGGACTTTTTTTTCTGTGTGTGTGTGTGTTTTTTAAGAGATAGGGTCTCACTGTGTTTCCCAGGTTGATCTTGACTTCTAGGCTCAGGTGATCCTCCCACCTCAGCCTCCCAAAGTGCTTGGATTATAGGTGTTAGCCACCACACCTGGCAAAATATTCTTAACTTTCTTAAGGATCCTATTAACTTCTTTTGACATTCCATGTGTTTCTGAGCCATATAATTTGTGTACTTTAATGTCTGACATAACTTTCCATTTCCAGTTATGATTTAATACTATCCTGTAATTAGTATCCTGTATAGAGGAAAAATAACTATTAATTAACTAGTGTCTAACACCCTCTTGCCTCTCATACATTTTAACACTTATGCCCATAAATTTAGTAATCTAAAAGCTTGGTTTTTGTTTTCATTACAGATATTTAAGACTCAAATTAGTTTGCAGTGAGTGTTGAGGAAACAAATTTCTCAGTTATTTTACATTGTTTATTTACTTCTTAGTTTATTACATTCATATTTTACATGTTTATTTACATTCTTAGTTTATTACATTCATAGTTACATTGTTTATTCCATCTTAGTTTATTTACATTCATTTTTACATGGTTATTTACATTCTTAGTTTATTACATTCATATTTTACATGTTTATTTACATTCTTATTTTTACATTCATATTTACATTGTTTATTTACATTCTTAGTTTATTTACATTCATATTTACATTGTTTATTTACATTCTTAGTTTATTACATTCATATTTACATTGTTTATTTACATTCTTAGTTTATTACATTCATAGTTTACATTGTTTATTTACATTCTTAGTTTATTACATTCATAGTTTACATTGTTATTTACATTCTTAGTTTATTACATTCAAGTTTACATTGTTTATTTACATTCTTAGTTTATTACATTCATAGTTTACTTGTTTATTTACATTCTTAGTTTATCATTCATAGTTTACATTGTTTATTTACATTCTTAGTTTATTTACATCATAGTTTACATTGTTTATTTACATTCTTATTTATTACATTCATAGTTTACATTGTTTATTTACATTCTTAGTTTATTACATTCATAGTTTACATTGTTTATTTACATTCTTAGTTTATTACATTCATAGTTTACATTGTTTATTTACATTCTTAGTTTATTACATTCATATTTTACATTGTTTATTTACATTCTTAGTTTATTACATTCATATTTACATTGTTTATTTACATTCTTAGTTTATTACATTCATAGTTTACATTGTTTATTTACATTCTTAGTTTATTTACATTCATATTTTACATTGTTTATTTACATTCTTAGTTTATTTACATTCATATTTACATTGTTTATTTACATTCTTAGTTTATTACATTCATATTTTACATTGTTTATTTACATTCTTAGTTTATTTACATTCATATTTTACATTGTTTATTTACATTCTTAGTATATTACATTCATATTTTACATTGTTTATTTACATTCTTAGTTTATTACATTCATAGTTTACATTGTTTATTTACATTCTTAGTTTATTACATTCATAGTTTACATTGTTTATTTACATTCTTAGTTTATTACATTCATAGTTTACATTGTTTATTTACATTCTTAGTTTATTACATTCATAGTTTACATTGTTTATTTACATTCTTAGTTTATTACATTCATAGTTTACATTGTTTATTTACATTCTTAGTTTATTACATTCATAGTTTACATTGTTTATTTACATTCTTAGTTTATTACATTCATAGTTTACATTGTTTATTTACATTCTTAGTTTATTACATTCATACTTTACATTGTTTATTTACATTCTTAGTTTATTACATTCATATTTACATTGTTTATTACATTCTTAGTTTATTACATTCATATTTACATTGTTTATTTACATTCTTAGTTTATTACATTCATAGTTTACATTGTTTATTTACATTCTTAGTTTATTACATTCATAGTTTACATTGTTTATTTACATTCTTAGTTTATTACATTCATAGTTTACATTGTTATTTACATTCTTAGTTTATTACATTCATACTTTACATTGTTTATTTACATTCTTAGTTTATTACATTCATATTTACATTGTTTATTTACATTCTTAGTTTATTACATTCATATTTTACATTGTTTATTTACATTCTTAGTTTATTACATTCATAGTTTACATTGTTTATTTACATTCTTAGTTTATTACATTCATAGTTTACATTGTTTATTTACATTCTTAGTTTATTACATTCATAGTTTACATTGTTTATTTACATTCTTAGTTTATTACATTCATAGTTTACATTGTTTTTTACATTCTTAGTTTATTACATTCAAGTTTACATTGTTTATTACATTCTTAGTTTTTACATTCATAGTTTACATGTTTATTTACATTCTTATTTTATACATTCATAGTTACATTGTTTATTTACATTCTTAGTTTATTACATTCATATTTTACATTGTTTATTTACATTCTTAGTTTATTACATTCATATTTTACATTGTTATTTACATTCTTAGTTTATTACATTCATATTTTACATTGTTTATTTACATTCTTAGTTTATTACATTCATAGTTTACATTGTTTATTTACATTCTTAGTTTATTACATTCATAGTTTACATTGTTTATTTACATTCTTAGTTTATTACATTCATAGTTTACATTGTTTATTTACATTCTTAGTTTATTACATTCATAGTTTACATTGTTTATTTACATTCTTTTTATTACATTCATATTTTACATTGTTTATTTACATTCTTAGTTTATTACATTCATAGTTTACATTGTTTATTTACATTCTTAGTTTATTACATTCATATTTTACATTGTTTATTTACATTCTTAGTTTATTACATTCATATTTTACATTGTTTATTTACATTCTTAGTTATTACATTCATATTTTACATTGTTTATTTACATTCTTAGTTTATTACATTCATAGTTTACATTGTTTATTTACATTCTTAGTTTATTACATTCATATTTTACATTGTTTATTTACATTCTTAGTTTATTTACATTCATATTTTACATTGTTTATTTACATTCTTAGTTTATTACATTCATATTTTACATTGTTTATTTACATTCTTAGTTTATTACATTCATATTTTACATTGTTTATTTACATTCTTAGTTATTACATTCATATTTACATTGTTTATTTACATTCTTAGTTTATTACATTCATAGTTTACATTGTTTATTTACATTCTTAGTTTATTTACATTCTTAGTTTACATTGTTTATTTACATTCTTAGTTTATTACATTCATAGTTTACATTGTTTATTTACATTCTTAGTTTATTACATTCATAGTTTACATTGTTTATTTACATTCTTTTGTTATTACATTCATATTTTACATTGTTTATTTACATTCTTAGTTTATTACATTCATATTTTACATTGTTTATTTACATTCTTAGTTTATTACATTCATATTTTACATTGTTTATTTACATTCTTAGTTTATTACATTCATAGTTTACATTGTTTATTTACATTCTTAGTTTATTACATTCATATTTTACATTGTTTATTTACATTCTTAGTTTATTACATTCATTTTACATTGTTTATTTACATTCTTAGTTTATTACATTCATTTTTATTTACATTCTTGAGTTGAAACTCAAGAATGAGTTCTGTTTCCTAATTGTTTTCATGGGCAGCCACTTTGAGTAAAGTCTTATGGGCTGCTTTCTCTTGTTATATATAAAACCATTACTGCTCACCTTTAGATTTAACAAAATTTATATATATATGTGTGTGTGTGTGTGTATATATATATATATTTTCACGTATTTCCTTTTGGGAGGGGAACTATTTCATTTTTTCAATAGCTTGTTTATTGATTAAAATATTACATCATAGCATTCTAGTAGAATAGGTATGTGAGCAAAAAATTGAGTATGACCAGCAATTGAATATTATTTTTAAACTTACGGAGTTATTTTCCTCATACCTTAATTTGTTACTAAGAATGGGAAAATTAATGTTATTCATTATATAACCTAGAGAAATTAAAGATAACTTTAAAATGTAGTTTTGTTTTTACTGGCATTGTTTTGAAGTATTTTTTCTTAATTCATTTATAGAAATGTGTGAAAAATCTCAAGTGAATTGATTTCCTACTGTTCAAATTAACTAACATTCAAAAACTTTTGAATGCAATTAGTGATATGGCATGACTTTTAGTCAATGTGTATATGTGAAATTATTGTACATTTCTATTAATTTGCTTTCAAGCTGTGTTAATTAGGTGTTTGAGTTTAGCAGTAGTAAGTATAATGATATTTATTTAATTAAAGAAGAGCAAACTAGGTCAACCATTTCATCAAAGTACTGAGATTTCTCCCTCTGTGGAGTTAAAACAATTTATGATTAGCAGATTGATTGCTTTTTAAGTGGTAATTTAATAAGATGTTTCTAAAAGACATAAAATATTCTTCAAATATAAGACATTCAGGACATAAGAATATCAAGTGTAATCTTCATAGGATAGCTTTTCTGTTTTAATGTAGACTTTTTATAATTGTATCCTAGAAATAAAAAGTAATTGTAACCATGTTCTATTTATGCATTAATAGAGAGGGAACGGTGGCTACCCAGGCTTTATTCTCCTGTGTGATCTAATATTCACCTGGTAATATGCCGCACTGTATCCATCATGTTCTCCTATGTTCTTGCCCACAAGGTGCTAGCTGGACGGTTCCCTCCAGGGAAGAGCAGCGTGATAAACTGAATGGATTATATATTCACATTTCATAGGAAAGCTTTCCAAAACTCTTTTCAAAGCCATAAAGCTCTGATTCACATTTTAGAGATAAATACATCATGTG
Organism: Trachypithecus francoisi; assembly: GCF_009764315.1. Taxonomy (NCBI): domain Eukaryota; kingdom Metazoa; phylum Chordata; class Mammalia; order Primates; family Cercopithecidae; genus Trachypithecus; species Trachypithecus francoisi. The sequence continues at coordinate 6,429,011 of NW_022681463.1, read as the reverse complement.
GAAAATTTTTTAAAATTAAAATAAAAACTACTTTGCATCTCTCTTTCCAGATTTTTACAAAGTGTAGGTCTTATCATATGGTAACTGTGTAAATGAATATTAAAGACATGATTTGACATTTTATTTTTTTTAATTTCCGAGAACCACTAAAATTAACATTTGTTTTTATAATATCTCTGAGAACTCAGAATGTTTCTTAAGTGACATATAATGTGCAAGAATTCCTTCTCTTCCCTTTCCCTCCTGGTTTCCTTTCCCATCCCATCCCTCCCTGACCTGCTGGGATTTTTCGTTCTTTCCTTGGTTCCCTAATTTCTTATTTTCCCTCTTTCCTCCCTCTCTTCTTTCAGAAATGTTTACTTAAATTAGGTTTAAGGTTGAAATTGAAGTCAAGTGATTATTCCGTTTAGTGAAGCCATGATAGCCTGGGGTAGAGAGAAAGCGGGAGAGAAGCCTGCAGCTTTGCTGTGGTTCAGGTCTGCAGCTCAGGAACTCTATGGAAGTCCCATAGCCTTACTGAGCCTCAAGTGTAAAATGGGTACATAAGACCAGCCTTGTATGGTTGTTATGAAGATGACAGTAGATGGATGTATTATTCCTATTGTTATTATTGTATAGACTGGCTGTATGTGACTGACTGGAATTACATACTCTGATTTTGCCAGAGCTGTAACGTCTTCTACTCCCTGCACGGATCTGTTCTAAATTCATGTAGTTCCAGTCAACATATCCACAGGACTTTATACTTTTCAATGTAAATATAGATGATTTTAGAAAATAATAATGCAAAATAATGTGTTATGTTGGTTAACATTTCAAAGCTTAGAAATGCTTTCACCTGCATTATCTTAATCCTCAAAACGTCACTGTGAGCAGGTTATTAACTACTTTCACTACATAACTTAAACTCAAGCTTCAAACTGAGTTTCAAGCTGACCAAACTTAAACTCAAGAAACTTAAGCAGACTGGGAGCGGTGGCTTACTCCAGTGATCCCAGCACTTTTAGAGGCCAAGGTGGGAGGATTGCTTGAGGCCAATAGTTCAAGACCATCCCGGGCAACATAGCAAAACCCCATCTCTACAAAATATTTAAAACTTAGCAGGGCATGATGGCGCAGGGCATGGTGGCCCACACCTGTGGTCCCACCAACTCAGGAGGCTGAGGTGGGAGGATTGCTTGAGCTCAGAACTTGGAGGCTGCAGTGAGCTAGGATGTCATCACTGCACTCCAGCATGGACGACAGAGTGTGACCCTTTTCTTGACCAAAAAGTTAAACAAGTTGTCTAGAATCACAGATGTTTCTTTTATTTTGTATCCAGGGCTCTTCTAGTGGCACCACAGCAGGTTTGTAAGATTCGCTAAAACTTTCTTCCTGTAGTCCACAGAGATGCAAACACGTAGATCTTCAGCCAGGGAAAGGGAAAGGGAAAGGGAAAGGGAAAGGGCCTGGTAGACTTCACTATTTAAGAAACCTTGGCAGAATAACAAAAGGAAGGCAAAACTACACAGGACTGTCCAGGCGTGGCACGGGTGGAAGCCTTGGGAAGCAAAGTAAAGTATGTGTCATGTGATCACCCTTTCTTAATCTGGTCATTCTGGTCCACACAGCTTCTTTTTTCTTTTTTTCTTTTTTCTTTTCTCTTTCTGAGATGGAGTCTCACTCTGTCACCCAGGCTGGAGTACAGTGGCGCCATCTCAGCTCACTGCAACCTCCGTCTCCTGGGTTCAAGCAATTCTCCTGCCTGAACCTTCCGAGTAGCTGGGATTACAGGTGCCCACCACCACACACAGCTAATTTGTGTATTTTTAGCAGAGATGGGGTTTCACCATGTTAGGCCGGTCTCGAACTCCCTGACCTCAGGTGATCCGCCTGCCTCGGCCTCCCAAAGTGCTGAGATTACAGGCATGAGCCCCTGCACCCGTCCAACACATAGTCTTTTTTTTTTTTTTTTTTAATTTTCTCCTTTTTTTTTTTTTACTTATCTATACTGGGTTGTTTGCCCCTAGACTGCCTTCCTCCAAATCATGTGACCCTGATCCCACAAGTCAGATCATTTCTGTTGCCCCTTGGGCTTCTACTCCCTGGACGTGTACTACCAGCCTCCCAGAGAGAAATCACAAACAAGCAAACACAAGACAACATGGTAAAGCCCACAGTTCTCAAAACCGCGTCCACACAATGGAGACGAGGGATCAGCAAATTCAGAATACTTTCAAAACTTAAATTAGCTTTGGATCGCAAAACATTTCTCAAAGTGTTTCCCCTAAATTCTTCCTTGATTTCCAAAGTATGTCTGTCTTGTGTTTTAGATCTCTCCTTTTGGAAATACATATAATAAAAACCATAGTGGTCAATTTTGGAGAGGATAGGCAATATTTTGTACTTATCTGGTGATTATTGTTATAATTATTTGGCAGACATTGGTGGTGCCTACTTTTCAGCCTACATATGCAGCATAAAAACATCCACAGATATACTTTTTATTTTTCTTTCTACTTATCAGCTGTCACAATGCTTTTGAAATCTATAAAGAATGTGCTCCTTTGATAGCCTTGCTTAAGACTGATTATCAAAGCTTCCTTTCGGGTCATTTTGGAATCTTGACGTGAGAAATGCAAGGAACTCTTCCCTTGATCTACTCTCACACTGGATCTGCCCCACTGTGTAACTATAAACAGGCTAGGGAGTAGTCACATTTTTACTGTCAGCCTAGTATACTCTCTGACCCATGTAACAGCTGTGCCACTGAAGACGAGAATCCACAGGAATACCAATGAGATGTCTGTGATAACAAATGCAGAACTTCTGTTAGTACTATTCATGTTTTTGCTAAATGTGCACACAGAAATTTGCACTGAAATTGTTAGCATCGTGACTGTAAGAGGGATCTTATTATCTTAGCATAAATCATTACTTCCGAAGAAAATACAAATCTTGCTCTTGATTTTCTTCCTTTTTATGATTTCTTTGGGAGTTGAAGATGTATGCTAACTTGCTGGAGAGTTTTGCCTTCTTTTTGCATTACTCAAAGTTATTGCAATCATTTACTGATTTACATCAAATTAGTTACATATATGAATATGCATATGAATTAATTTTCGTACATGCATTCATGCATGCCTACATCGCTTTTGGGGTTGTCTATATGTGTGTGTAAGTTTATGTACTTTGGAGAAACGTTGCAAAGATATTTGAAAGAAAATATATTTACATCCATCCCTAAATTGATGGTGAAAGTTCCCTTTCATGTGTATCTCTACATAAGGACTTCTGCCACAAGTTATTTCACCTCTAGAAAATACATTCTTCCGGCCGGGCGCGGTGGCTCAAGCCTGTAATCCCAGCACTTTGGGAGGCCGAGACGGGCGGATCACGAGGTCAGGAGATCGAGACCATCCTGACTAACACGGTGAAACCCCGTCTCTACTAAAAACACAAAAACTAGCCGGGCGAGGTGGCGGGCTCCTGTAGTCCCAGCTACTCGGGAGGCTGAGGCAGGAGAATGGCGTAAACCCGGGAGGCGGAGCTTGCAGTGAGCTGAGATCCAGCCACTGCACTCCAGTCCGGGCGACAGAGCGAGACTCCGCCTCAAAAAAAAAAAAAAAAAAAAAAGAAAATACATTCTTCCCTAATTGCACATGTTTTCTAGATTCCTTTTATATCCAAGGGCAACCATTCCAGTCTGTGATCCTGGAATGCAGTAAAATTATCCATCTTTATAAGAAAATCTTCAATCTTGTCTAAATTAATTCTAGTTAGGAAATCAAGTACAACTTAGTTGCATACAGTTGCATATGGCAGCTCCTCTTTTTCTTAAATTAATCAAAGTCCAATCCATTCCTCTGTGGCCTCTTCCTTGGGCCCCCTTTTTCTAGAGCTTGCTGGCTGGTCTCACCACTCTGCCTTTTCTCTGCTGCAGCTGCCAGTGTGTCATCTTAGCACTGTGAAACTGGTCTTGCCATCCCCATGCTCAGTCCCCTCCATGACTTTCACTAATTCCTGGAATGAAGCAGCTCGTCCTCATGGCCCAGGAAGCTTTTCCAGCTCCTTCAATATCCCCTGCTGCTGCCTTCTCCCACCTCCTCCACACCAGGGCAGATTCCAGGGCCTCCCACACACCCATCTCCCGACCTTACAGCCCTCACCATGTCCTTCCCTCTCCCTGAGACATCTCTCCCCACATCCCACAGGACTGCCTTTTAAAATGATGTCCAATTTCAACATCAACGTGACCTCTTTGAAGAGGACTTCTCGGATCATCTAAAGTAAAATTTTTCTCTTTTCAAAGCATCTTGTTTTCCCCTCACATACATTTTGTACTTGTAATTTCCTATTTTTGTCCTAACTTGTCCCCTGCATAGGGGAGGTCACAAACATCATTCCTTTTTTCCTCTTTGTGCTAAACCTCTAGCACAATGGCCGACAAAGAAGGTGAGCAAGGGAAATTTGGCCCATGATTGAATAGATGTCATCAGATGTTTCCATTATCCACTGGAATTCCTCCTGTTCCCCAGTGGTTATCAGGCCAGCTTTTGCTTCTGACTTATCAGCTGTGTGACCCTAGAAAAAGTCCATGTCCTCTCTGGGCCTCAAGTTCTTCATCCATTAAATAAGGATGCTATAACAATGAATGCCAAAATGTTTTAAAATGTTATTCAGCAGAAGAACCTTCCTCAGAAAGAAATATGTGAATGAGAACTCTGATTCCTAAAGCAAAGGAAAGCTGAGCATCTTTGCTGAGAACAGCGCGGACAGACCCAGGGCCCTCCACACTCACCCGCATCCCTCCCTCCCGCAGCCCCAAGGGAAGCTGGTAGGAAGTTACATGGTCTCCGTGGCCCCTAGATATGTTACGAAGGGCACTAATGAGGCACACTTAGCTGCAGAGGAGGCGCCAGGCCAAATTCCCCTCTTTTTTTAATTCCCTCAGCCACTCTCTGAAGTATATACTATCTTTCATCACATAGAGAATGAAAAGCAGCTTCATGATGTGAAGGTAGAAAACTATTCAAGAACTCACAGATTGGAAGATGTACAACTGGGGTTTAAACACTGTTGTTCGGCCGGGCGCGGTGGCTCAAGCCTGTAATCCCAGCACTTTGGGAGGCCGAGACGGGCGGATCACGAGGTCAGGAGATCGAGACCATCCTGGCTAACACGGTGAAACCCCGTCTCTACTAAAAATACAAAAACTAGCCGGGCGAGGTGGCGGCCGCCTGTAGTCCCAGCTCCTCGGGAGGCTGAGGCAGGAGAATGGTGTAAACCCGGGAGGCGGAGCTTGCAGTGAGCTGAGATCTGGCCACTGCACTCCAGTCCGGGGGACAGAGCGAGACTCCGCCTCAAAAAAAAAAAACAAAAAACAAAACAAAACACTGTTGTTCAACCAGCCAAATACAAATAATTGATGTTTCAGAGGTAGATGAGCTCGCATTTTCTAACATTCGAAGTAGGGAAGCTCAAATGAATGTCTAAGATATTTACCTGAATTTGCATGACCGATGAAAGCAGAATTAAAAACTGCCTGGATCAAGACCACCAGTTCCTTCGCCTGAGGGCTGTGCTGAAGGCGGCGTCGCTCCTTCTGTTGCCACGCCTCTCTCTGAGACCTGTCAGTCTAGGGAGCGCTTGGTTGCCTGTGAGACTCCGCAAAGTGGAACTCAGTGTATAATGTTAAAAAGTTGATATCAAACAATTTCAAAATCGTTTTGACGACCCAGGAAACACCGGCATAGCTGGAACATTATGACTTCTATTTTTATCAACGAAAAGTACCAGTGTTTGGATGCAACTCTTGAAAGATTCAAGTAGATAATTCTGACACATCAAAGCCTTAAAGCTATGCCTCTAACCCAACATTAAATAACTAATTTTAGTAAAACTATATTGTATGCTTAGTGTAGGTTAATGCTGAAAGATCTTTGGAAATATATTTCCTTTAAAGGTTGCAAAGTAGTTAAAACAATAAATTCAGGGTGTTTGAGTTTGTGCATCTGGTGGGGAAGGGTACAGGCTTGTTGTTGATATTTCTGAAATCTAGATTTTTTTTTTTTTTTTTTTCCGAGACAGGGCCTAGCCCTGTCACCCAGGCTGGCACGTAGTGGCACTATCATGGCTCACTGCAGCCTCAAACCCAAACCCCTAGGTTTAAATAATCCCCTCCCCTCAACCTCCCGAGTAACTGGGACTACAGGGCACATCACCATGCCCAGCTACTGGAATATTTTACAAATTAGTTTTTAGTAAACATGCATCTATTGTAATATTGTGTTTCCTGCTTATAGAAATGGTTTGAACTCCAGTGCCATAAAGCTTGCTGCCATGCCACCATTCTAACTAGAGTTCATAAAAAAAAAATTCTGACCTTTCAACATGCCCACTACTCAATTTGTGTTTCTATTATTGTGTGTGTGTGTGTGTGTGTGTGTGTGTGTGTATTTTTGTTTGTTTGTTTTTGAGACAGAGTCTTGCTCCGTTGTCCAGGTTGGAGTGCAGTGGCTCGATTTTGGCTCACTGCAACCTCCACCTCCTGGGTTCAAGCAATTCTTGTGCCTCAGCTTCCTGAGTAGCTGAGATTACAGGCATGTGCCACCATGCCCGGCTAATTTTTTTTTGTATTTTAAGTAGAGGTGAGGTTTTGCCGCATTGGTCAGGCTGGTCTTGAACTCCTGACCTCAAGTGATCCACCTGCCACAGCCTCCCTATGCTGGGATTACAGGTGTAAGCCACCACACCAACCTGTGTTTCTATTATTAATGCATTAGGTTAGAAAGCCTGGGGAGAAAATAAACTGACTTTGTGAACTCATGGGAAAGATTATGCTTTGTGAAATATCCACTAATATCAGAAAAGATAGTCCTAAATTTAGTTTTATTAAAAATGTTTAGTATTTTTTACACTACATTTACTAGATAAGCAGAAATATTTATGTTCAAATTATTTAGCAATGGTATATACTATTAATAATATATAATACAGATACAAATACAAAATGCAAATATAGAGTACATACATGAATACAAATGATAATTATTAAAACTTTACTAGAAGTATCTAAGAGCTCACATTGATAAGAATATTCTTATTCTTTTGCTCCTGTGTGTGATATTAAAAAAACACTCCTACCATATTCCATCAAATGGCTACTTTTCTGAGCATATTCTGTGTACATAAAATTACACATTTCTAATTTGAAAATAATGGATTTTCATTTAATTGAAGAATCCAAATTTATCTTTTTTATTTGAAATGTTGCACAGTCTTTAAACTTTCATGGCATGTTACATTAAATAGGAAAGCTTTATTTATGACAGTTATTTTAATCTCATAGCTACCTTAATCTTAAAAGTAATGTAGAGCAGAATAGAAAGATCTGGAGTCTACCTTTAAAACCTGGCCTCATCTTACATGAATGCAGAATCTAAATTCCATACACATTTCTTCCTTACCATGCCAACAATGGTAACATGAAAAGTTTTGTTGGCCGGGCGCGGTGGCTCAAGCCTGTAATCCCAGCACTTTGGGAGGCCGAGACGGGCGGATCACGAGGTCGGGAGATCGAGACCATCCTGGCGAACACGGTGAAACCCCATCTCTACTAAAAAATACAAAAACTAGCCGGGCGAGGTGGCGGGCGCCTGTAGTCCCAGCTACTTGGGAGGCTGAGGCAGGAGAATGGCGTAAACCCGGGAGGCGGAGCTTGCAGTGAGCTGAGATCCAGCCACTGCACTCCAACCTGGGCGACAGAGCAAGACTCCGTCACAAAAAAAAAAAAAAAAAAAAGAAAAGTTTTGCTTTAGCTTAGGGAACACTACAAATATATGAGGTGTTTCACTGCCTATCTTTCAGAGGACTGAGAACAGTACAGAGCTGTCTAAATTATCAGTAGGGAATAAGAAGAGTCAACATGCTGAACTCATCTTGACAGACCTAATGCCTGGGCTAACAGACAGGGTGTGTGCACCTGCACCCTGGGGAGTATAGCACAAAAATTCTCATCTGAATACATTGCTCTGTGGCTTTGGATTTCTTTTTTTCTTTTTCATTGAACCATTTCATATAACAGTTCCTAACTCAGGTTGTCTTCAAATTTTTGACAGGTAATTGAAAGTGGAACATCCAACTGTGAAGAAAGTTGATTGGAAAGCAATTAGAATTGATCATACTTTCTGTTCTTCCCCAGGTCAAGCTAATGCCTCCTGCCCCAAACGATGACCTGGCCACACTCAGCGAGCTCAATGATGGCAGCCTGCTCTATGAGATTCAGAAGCGCTTTGGAAACAATCAGATCTATGTGAGTACCCTGGAAATTGCCTTTTGAACTGCTTTTGTCTTGCTGAATGTTTTTATCACCCTTTAGTGCTTCAAATGTTGCAAGTAAAGGGCTCATTGGAGCTTCTGGGCATGGTGATAGCTTACGTTGAATTTTTCAAGGTGAGTTTAGCTTCGTTCTGGCTCAGTTATAAAGCAAATTCAGCACAGTTCCAAATTTTGGAGTTAAGTATAAACTCATACCCTGTGGACAGACACAAGTACTGCTGTTAAACTTTCCTGTTGTCATGATTGCTGTGGAAGATCTTGCTAGAACCAGCAGGATCTGCATATGACTATAAAATTGCTGTCTGTCTCCTCTACTTTTCTTGAACCTGCTAGATCAGGAACAGGAAGCGAAAGAGCATACATTGACTATGCATGTACGACTGCCTCTCTATTGGCATGAGAAGAGAAACTGTTGTGGCTCAGAATTGCCAGGAATGTCTTTGTAAAGTTAATAATTTATGCACAGATTCCTGATAGTAGAATCCAAAAATATTACTCAAATGACAGCATGGAGAATTTATTTACTGTGATTCTATCCTCGTTTGTGTGTTACTTTCCCAACACTGATAACAGTGTAGATACCTTGTAATATCAAAATCAATCTCTTTCTCTTTCTTTTTCTCTCCCACTCTCTGATTTTGTTATAGTCTACACAGAGCACAGAGCAATTCAATCAGAATGTCTATAAAGAAATCTGATTATGCACATACCTGCTATCCCTTTTTGATAACACTTTTGTTTTCTAGTCTACTGAGAAACTGATTAAGTAATTTTCATGTAAATGTGAAGTCTGAGATTTCCTTACAAGTAATAAATTGTCAAATGCTGATTAGCCTCTGAAAATGCAATGTAGCATCTTAATGCTTAGATAAATTGCCTGCCACTGTAAATACACTTAAAATTAAATACTTCTGTCAAAATTAATGAAATCATGTCATTGGCATAAAGTGGTAAGAGCTGATTACTTTGGTCTCTGTTATCACCCTGTTACTTTTGTAAAGTGTGTATTTTTATTCCATTTTTAAATCTTTTTCCCAGTATTGCATTGGTTTTTTTTTTTTTTACTCGTAATTATAGAAGCCTAGAAGACCACTGCTTAAATTGTTTTCTCTTTCTTTACCCATTTGTGCCTTTAAAGTGACACTACATCTAAATATGCATTTATTCTGGTTCTCTCCACCTCCGTGGTAAGCACCCTCATCAAAGCCATTACCTTCCCTTCTCTAACAGCCTACTAACTTTCTAGGGGAGGCTTCATCATTCTTTTTCAATCCAATCTCACAATGAACTAGAGTAATTTTTATAAAGCACAAATGTAATCTCAAAGCTCCCAGTCTTGAATCTTCTCTATGGCCCACCACTTTTCATGGGAAAAAGACCACAACCCTTATTCCAGAGACTAGAATCCTCCTGATCTGCCCCGAACAGTCACTGAGGACTCTTTCTCACTTACATTTAAATCACTTATCACCTGCCTTCCTGCATCAAGGGCTTTCCTTAGACTGTTTCTCTGTTTGTCTGTTTCCCCTAGAGTTATATTTCTACTCCATAAAATAGTTAGCTTTATAAACTCCCACTCAAAATAGTACCCACTCTTTAAGTAAACCTTCCCAGAGCTTCTAGATTACATCATCATGGACTATCTATCTTCAGAGAATTTATCACAGTTTGTTATTCTTTAACTCATTGATAGTTTGTTAACATCTGGTTCTTGGGCTGCTCAAAAGCCAAACACCAGAGACAAGGTTGATGGGAGGAAAAGTAGGTTTATTTGGAAAGCCAGCAAAACTGAGAAGATGGTAAACTAGTGTTCTAATGTACCTTCTCCAATTTTTCAGGCTGGCCAGAGAGTGTTTATGGGAGGGACATATACAGAAGAGGAGGGTGTTGGTATCAAAAGGTGAATAAGGACTATAGACACCTGGGGACCAGGGAGGGTCTAAGGAGTTGGGAACTTTGTCCTTGTCAGGCTACAACTTTCCTGGACATCTTTAATAAAACATAGTTGCTTATGCACTTCTCCTTTAATCCCAGAGTAAAAACTATACGATTGCTATTTTTGCATTATTATCTCAGTGCTTTAAGATGATCCTAGCCCACGTACAAGAATAGGTAAAGCCGCTTAACAAAATGGAGTTAGTTATATGAGTTTTTCTGCTGTGTCCCTCTTAAACAGTAAATACTTCCTACCTTTTTGTCAAACTCCTGCCTCTAGCTCCTCCACCCAGTGGACTATCTTCTTAAATAATTTGTTTTCTAGTCAGTTCCTCTCTCTTGATCACCTGAACTATTTATACTACTCTCTGCTTTCCTAATGTTCATATAACATAAATTTGCCACTGTTTGAGGCATGGGTTTCTTCTGCTGATTTCCTAAAATACAGAAAAGCTCAATCGATTAGGATCCATTTCATAATAGGAATGTTGTACATTATGGTGTCTGAAATCACCTCTAATGGGTAGACAAGCAATTTAAACATTATGGATTAAATGGTAATATGTGCTTCCCAATGTGCTGTCTGCGGATGAGTAGGTATATGAATTTTTTATGACCAGTGTGTAACGGAAATAAGTGTTTTTATAGAAATTCTTCCAGCAGTCTGTTGGTTTAATCCCTATCTGTTGGAGTTAATAAGAATCAGAGCTTGAACTTCATATGTCTTTGAATCACATTTTTTAGTAATTCTTTTTATTATGTTTTACAAAGGTATCAGTCCACGATTAATTGGAACTAAAAGCAAGTGATCCTTCCCCACAAATAGAAAATCACTAGTTTAGTAGAAATCTCAAAATTCCAATACCCAAATGTGGTCATTTGAGCTCTTCCAACCTTCACGTCTCGTGGCCTTTCCGCCCTGGCTCATGACAGTCCCACTCTTGTCGCTTCTTGGGCCAACACACTTAGTAAGACTGTTGATGCTGGTTTTCCTTCCACACCCCACATCTGATTTCCCTGCAAATGTCACCAGCCCTACCTTCAAGTTATACACAGAAGATGACCCCTACTGCTGCCTCCAGGCACATATCTTCCTACAGCAATTGCATTTTGCACTAGCATTTTGGTTTTTGTTTGTTTGTTTTTTGTTTTTATTATTTATTTTTTATTATACTTTTAAGTTCTAGGGTATATGTGCACAACGTGCAGGTTTGTTACATATGTATCCATGTGCCATGTTGGTGTGCTGCACCCATTAACTCGTCATTTACATTAGGTATATCTCCTAATGCTATCCCTCCCCCACCACCACCCCACGACAGGCCCTGGTGTGTGATGCTCCCCTTCCTGTGTCCAAGTGATCTCATTGTTCAGTTCCCACCTATGAGTGAGAATATATGGTGTTTGGTTTTCTGTTCTTGCAATAGTTTGCTGAGAATAATGGTTTCCAGCTGCATCCATGTCCCTACAAAGGACACAAACTCATCCTTTTTTATGGCTGCATAGTATTCCATGTTGTATATGTGCCACATTTTCTTAATCCAGTCTATCATTGATGGACATTTGGGTTGGTTTCAAGTCTTTGCTATTGTGAATAGTGCCACAATAAACATACGTGTGTGTGTGTCTTTATAGCAGCATGATTTTTAATCCTTTGGGTATATACCCAGTCATGGATGACTGGGTCAAATGGTATTTCTAGTTCTAGATCCTTGAGGAATCGCCACACTGTCTTCCACAATGGTTGAACTAGTTTACAATTCCACCAACAGTGTAAAAGTGTTCCTATTTGTCCACATCCTCTCCAGCACCTGTTGTTTCCTGACTTTTTAATGATCACCATTCTAACTGGTGTGAGATGGTATCTCATTGTGGTTTTGATTTGCATTTCTCTGATGGCAAGTGATGACGAGCATTTTTTCATGTGTCTGTTGGCTGCATAAATGTCTTCTTTTGAGACATCTCTATTGATATCCTTCGCCCACTTTTTGATGAGGTTGTTTTTTTCTTGTAAATTCGAGTTTTTTGTAGATTCTGGATATTAGCCCTTTGTCAGATGGATAGATTACAAAACTTTTCTCCCATTCTGTAGGTTGCCTGTTCACTCTGATGGTAGTTTCTTTTGCTATGCAGAAGCTCTTTAGTTTAATTAGATCCCATTTGTCAATTTTGGGTTTTGTTGCCATTGCTTTTGGTGTTTTAGACATGAAGTCCTTGCCTATGCCTATGTCCTGAATGGTCTTGCCTAGGTTTTCTTCTAGGGTTTTTATGGTTTTAGGTCTAATATTTAAGTCTCTAATCCATCTTGAATTAATTTTTGTATAAGGTGTAAGGAAGGGATCCAGTTTCAGCTTTCTGCATATGGCTAGCCAATTTTCCCAGCACCATTTATTAAATAGGGAATCCTTTCCCCATTTCTTGTTTTTGTCAGGTTTGTCAAAGATCAGATGGTTGTAGATGTGTGGTATTATTCCTGAGGGCTCTATTCTGTTCCATTGGTCTATATCTCTGTGATTACTGTAGCCTTGTAGTATACTTTGAAGTCAGGTATATATGAAGCCTCTAGCTTTGTTCTTTTGGCTTAGGATTGTCTTGGCAAATGTGGGCTCTTTTTTGGTTCCATATGAACTTTGAAGTAGTTTTTTCCAATTCTGTGAAGAAAGTCATTGGTAGCTTAATGGGGATGGCATTGAATCTATAAATTACCTTGGGCAGTATGGCCATTTTCATGATATTGATTCTTCCTATCCATGAGCATGGAATGTTCTTCCATTTGTTTGTGTCCTCTTTTATTTCATTGAGCAGTGTTTTGTAGTCCTCCTTGAAGAAGTCCTTCACATCCCTTGTAAGTTGGATTCCTAGGTATTTGATTCTCTTTGAAGCAATTGTGAATGGGAGTTCACTCATGATTTGGCTCTCTGTTTGTCTGTTATTGGTGTATAAGAATGCTTGTGATTTTTGCACATTGATTTTGTATCCTGAGACTTTGCTGAAGTTGATTTTGGGCTGAGATGACGGGGTTTTCTTTTTTTTTGTCTTTTTTTTTTTTTTTTTTTCCTTTTTGTGGAGAACGAAGTCTCGCTATATTACCCAGGCAGGTCTCGAACTCCTGGGATCAAGCTATCCTCCCGCCTCTGCCTCCCTGAGAGCTGGGATTACAGGCGTGAGCCACCGCGCCCGGCGATGATGGGGTTTTCTAAATATACAATCATGTCATCTGCAAACAGGGACAATTTGACTTCCTCTTTTCCTCATTGAATCCCTTTCTTTCTTTCTCCTGTCTGATTGCCCTGGCCAAAACTTCCAACACTGTGTTGAATAGGAGTGGTAAGAGAGGGCATCCCTGTCTTGTGCCAGTTTTCAAAGGGAATGCTTCCAGGTTTTGCCCATTCAGTATGATATTGGTCGTAGGTTTCTCATAAATAGCCCTTATTATTTTAAGATACGTTCCATCAATACCGAATTTATTGAGAGTTTTTAGTATGAAGTGCTGTTGAATTTTGTCAAAGGCCTTTTCTGCATTTATTGAGATAATCATGTGGTTTTTGTCTTTGGTTCTGTTTCTATGCTGGATTATGTTTATTGATTTGTGTATATTGAACCAGCCTTGCATCCCAGGGATGAAGCCCACTTGATCTTGGCAGATAAGCTTTTTCATGTGCTGCTGGATTCGGTTTGCCAGTATTTTATTGAGGATTTTTGCATCAATGTTCATCAGGGATATTGGTCTTTAAAATTCTCTTTTTTTGTTGTGTCTCTACCAGGCTTTGGTATCAGGCTGATGTTGGCCTCATAAAATGAGTTAGGGAGGATTCCCTCTTTTTCTATTGATTGGAATAGTTTCAGAAGGAATGGTACCAGCTCCTCCTTGTACCTCTGGTAGAATTCGGCTATGAATCTCTCTGGTCCTAGACTTTTTTTGGTTGGTAGGCAATAATTATTTACTCAATTTCAGAGCCTGTTATTGATCTATTCAAGGATTCAACTTCTTCCTGGTTTAGTCTTGGGAGAGTGTATGTGTCCAGGAATTTATCCATTTCTTCTAGGTTTTCTAGTTTTTTTTTCTTTTTTTGCATAGAGGTGTTTATAGTATTCTCTGATGGTAGCTTGTATTTCTTTGGGGTCGGTAGTGATATTCCCTTTATCATTTTTTATTGCATCTATTTGATTCTTCTCTTTTCTTCTTTATTAGTCTTGCTAACGGTCTATCAGTTTTGTTGATCTTTTCAAAAAACCAAATCCTGGATTCATTGATTTTTGGAGGGTTTTTTGTGTCTCTATCTCCTTCAGTTCTGCTCTGATCTTAGTTATTTCTTGCCTTCTGCTAGCTTTTGAATGTGTCTGCTCTTGCTTCTCTAGTTCTTTTAATTGTGATGTTAGGGTGTCAATTTTAGATCTTTCCTGCTTTCTCTTGTGGGCATTTCATGCTATAAATTTGCCTCTACACACTGCTTTAAATGTGTCCCAGAGATTCTGGTATGTTATATCTTTGTTCTCATTGGTTTCAAAGAACATCTTTATTTCTGCCGCCTTCATTTCGTTATGTACGCAGTAGATACTCAGGAGCAGATTTTTCAGTTTCCATGTAGTTGAGTGGTTTTGAGTGAGTTTCTTAATCCTGAGTTCTAATTTGATTGCACTGTTGTCCGAGAGACAGTTTGTTATAATTTCTGTTCTTTTACATTTGCTGAGGTGTGCTTTACTTCCAACTATGTGGTCAATTTTGGAATAAGTGCGATGTGGTGCTGAAAGAATGTATATTCTGTTGATTTGGTGTGGAGAGTTCTGTAGATGCCTATTTGTCCTGCAAATAAGTGTCTGAGTTTCTCTTGGCCTCCCCTCTGTCTATCCTCAACACAAAAGCCGGGGTAACAGTGTTAGAATGTACATTGCATTATGACACTTCTCTGCTAAAAGGATGCCCAATTCACTCAGTAAAGCCACAATCTGAGGAAAGGCTCATAAAGCCACAGTGGTTTCCCCCTGCCTTTTGAATTCTGATGTCAGATGTTGGCACCCTCCCCTGGGTGCCTCTGCCCTGGCCACGTAGCTGGCCTTGGTGTCTCATGAGTGTGGCCAGCACTTCTGTGCAGGCCTTTGCCTGAGTAATTTGACCACCATATGCCCATTCCTCCCTCCCTTCAGGTCTTCATGTCAGTGTCATTGCTTCTGAATGCCAGGCCCCTAGTCTATTTTAAATTGCAAAATGCACTTCCTATCCTTCTGCCTTCATGTGTTTTCCTCCACAAACTTATCACTCTCTAACATACTGTATATTTTTCTTATTTAGATTCTTATAAATACCATGTGCTGATTCTCCCTATACACACAGACTGTCTCTGTCTCTGTCTCTCTCTCATGCCCATACCCACTAGAATGCAAGTTCCATAAGGGAAAGAATTCTTGTTTTGTTCACTGCTATGTATGACCCATAATAGATTCCCAATAAATATTGAATAAATGAGTAGACTTCCTCAACCAAGTCCCTATTTTTAAATGAGTGAAAGAAGTTAATATTTACTTATCCATAGCAAATAACTGAGGGTTGAGCAATGACTTTTTTCAGAGCCAGGATAAAATATTTTAGCTGACTTAATCATTTGACCAGGATTTTCATCTCTTTTTGCTACAGTCTGATTTGTTTTATAGTATGATCTTTCAAAACAGATTGCAAATTGCCTTTTTACTAAGTGTATAACCTTCTATTTGGACATTAGATTAGGGAGTTTCCACAGTTGGCAGCATTAGGAAGTTCTCAAACCTTCAAACAGAAAATGAAATGCATGTGGTGAGACACATGCTCTCCAGGAAATGCACAGAATACAAGCATTGCATTCTCTGAATACTTACCGCCAGCAGCGCCAGAGAGAACAGAATATGCAATCAAATTCCTTTATGGACAGCAAAGAAGTTTGCTGGAAGTATTTGTTTTACAAGCACATTAGAAGGACTTAAGACTAATTTAAAAACCCCACAAAATAAACATAAGACCTCCTGTAACATCTGGTTAGCCAAAAGAATTCTGAAACAAATATATTGTAATTGGCTAAAAGCAAACCAGAGCAATAAAGCATTGCTTGACAGCTCCTAGTACACAGTCTGGCTCATTTCAGCCACTTAACGTGCCACTCAGGGTGACCCAGGGTGATGCAGCAGAGCCTCTTTTTTTAACTTTTATTTTAGATTTGGGTTGTAAAGGTTTGTTATACAGGTAAACACATGTCCTGGAGGTTTGTTGTACAGATTATTTTATAACCCAGGTATTAAGTCCTGTACCCAATAGTTTTATTTTCTGCTCCTCTCCCCCATTCCAGCCTCCTTGCTTAAGTAGACCCTAATGACTATTGTTTCCTTCTTTGCCTTCATAAGTTTTTATCGTTTACTTCTCATCCTTCTTTGCATTCATAAGTTCTTATCATTTGCCTCCCACTTATAAGGAGAACATGAGTTTGGTTTTCTGTTCCTGTGTTAGTTTGCTAAGGATAATAGCCTCCAACCCCATCCATGTTTCCATAAAAGACATGATCTTATTCTTTTTTGTGGATGCATAGTACTCCATGATGCACATGTACCATTCTTTCTTTATCTAATCTGTCATTTATGGGCATTTAAATTGATTCTATGTCTTTACTATTGTGAATAGTGCTGTGATGAACATTCGTGTGCATGTATGTTTATGGTAGAGTGATTTATATTTCTTTGGGTGTATACCCAGTAATGTGATTGCTGGGTGGAATGGTAATTCTGCTTTTAGCCCTTTGAAGTATCACCATACTGCTTTCCAGAATGGTTGAACTAATTTACACTCCCAACAAGAGTGTAGTGCTGCACATCTGTGACCATCTGTTCTTGGACAGAGCTGACAAAAACAAGCAATGAGGAAAAGACTCCCCCTTCAATAAATAGTGCTGGGATAACTGGGTAACCATAAGCAGAAGAGTGAAGGTAGACCCCTTGCTTGCCCCGTATACGAAAATTAACTCAAGATGGATTGAAGACATAAATGTAAAACCCAAAACTATAAAAACCCAGGAAGACAACCTAGGCAGTACCATTCGGGACACAGGAATGGTCAAAGATTTCATGACAAAGACAGCAAAAGCAATCAGAACAAAAGCAAAAATTGTCAAATGGGATCTAATTAAACTTAAGAGCTTCTGGACAGCAAAAGAACTATCAACAGAGTAAACTGACAACCTGCAGAATAGGAGAAAATATATGCAAACTATATACCTGATACAGGTCTACTATTCAGCATCTATAAGGAACTTAAATTTACAAGAGAAAAACAACCTCATTAAAAAATGGGCAAGCCTGGGTGCACTGAGTCATGCCTGTAATCCCAGCACTTTGGGAGGCCGAGGCGGGCGGATCACTTGAGGTCAGGAGTTCGAGACCAGCCTGACCAACATGGTAAAACCCCGTCTTTACTAAAAATACAAAAATTAGCCAGGCGTCATGGTGGGTGCCTATAATCCCAGGTGGTTGGGAGGCTGAGGCAGAAGAATCACTTGAACCCGGGAGACGGAGGTTGCAGTGAGCCAAAATAGTGTCACTGCACTCCAGCCTGCATGACAGAGTGAGACTCCCTATCAAAAAAAAAAAAAAAAAAAGAAAAAAGAAAAAAAAAAAGTGGCAAAGGGCATGAACAGAAACTTCCCAAAAGAAGACAAAAATGCAGCCAACAAACAGTAGAAACAAGTTCAACATCACTGATCATTAGAGAAATGCAAATCAAAACCACAATGACATACCATCTCACACCAGTCAGAACGGCTGATATTAAAAAGTCAAAACCACAACAGACGCTGGCAAGGTTGTGCAGAAAAGGGAACACGTAAACTGTAGGTCCTGTTTTTAAGAGCATTTCAGGAGGCTAATGCTGACAAGCTGGTGTCAGAGACGGAGGTTTCTCTCGCCTGAAGGATATTTGAAGTAACATGAATGCATACACGTTCCTTGAGTGAATAGTGCCCCTTGCCTATTTATCCAGAGCTTCACCTGTGCTATACTGCGCTATGCTATGCAACACCTGCTGTGTAGTTCCAAATCATTCCACTCCACCTAAAAGACCCCTTTGAGTACTTAACAAGTAAGCTGTTGGGGGAAAGAATATGTTCTTTATTCTTAGATAAAGAATAAGATATATCTAAGATATACTAGATAAGGTATATCTAATATACCTTCATATTTTAGAAAGATGAGTTGAACGAATTATCATGATTTTTACAATTTGAAAAATTATTTCTCTGCAGTACCCTTAAAATGCTCCATTTTGTCAAAACAGCCTCTTTTGTTTTGATTATTTATACAAAGTTATACTCTACGACCTTACAATAATATAAATTCATTATAAATGATTATTATAAATTATTATAATTTATTATAAATCATTATAAATGATTATTATACACCATTTTTCTTTATCAGAAAACATACTTTCAAAGACAGTCTGAAATTCCTTCAATAATTAGACCCATCTAAAAATTATACCTCAGTGGAGAAATGCCATTTTAGAAGTATTTATTAATTGATTTTAAAATTTATCATCTTTCTTAATGAACAGATTTCTAAAGTCACTTACAATCTGCTTTCTAGCTCCATGTTTCTTCTCTGGAATGTAACAGGAGTTTTCAGATACTACATTAGTAAGGTCCTCTGGAGACGTATTGTTTCACTTCTATTTCTTATTTACTTGGGTATAGAATACTGAGCAATCCTTCTTTTCCATAAATGTTGTGGTAAATATCAACATATAAACAAGGTCATGCACCACTCGTTAATGTGTGGTTTCATGAACTTTTACTTCATGAACACACCTATGTAACCTGCAACTTCATAATGTAATAGAAGAGAGAAGTCCTCCCCCAATCCACGCTTGTCATCACAAAATATTCCGACATTTACACCGATAGATTGGTTTTGTCTGTGTTTTTTAACTTTATATCAATGCAGTCTGTTTTGTAGTATTCATCTCATTATTATGTTTCTAATATTCAGCTATACTGTTGCTTGTAAAAGCATTTACTAATTTTTGTTTATGTACAATAAACTACTAGATGAGTATATTCTAATTTATCCACTTTATACTTGAGGGAACTTTGGCTTGTTTCCACTTCTCTAGGAAATATGAATAATATAAACAGTTTTGCACCTTTTTATTTTTTTGGCCCACGTAAGTATTTCTGTGGGATCTTTACCTAGGAGTGGAATGCCAGCATCATAAAATATGTTCAGCTTTCGTAGATATGACCCAATTGCTTTTGGCATAAATGGTATTTTTGTTTCACTAACAGTTTTTCAGATTCCAGCTATTCTGGCAGTTGTGGAGTGGTAGCTTATTGTGGTTGTAATTTCTATTTCTCTGATTTAACAAATGAAAATATTAATATGTGTTTGTTGTTCATTTGATTATCTTCTTTTGTGAATTTCCTGTTCAGTTATAGTGCCATTAAAATTGGGTTTTCTTTCTTCTTCTTGATATATAGGAGTTTTTCTATATTCATGATATTCTTTTTGTTGTGAAACATACATATTGAGAACATTTTCTTCCAGTTTATGGCTTGTGTTGTACTCTTCAAATAGTGTATTTAAATGAAGCAAAGTGTACAATTTTACAGCTTCTTTAGGATTCACACTTGTTGTGACCTGTTTAAGAAAGCTTGGCATTGGTTATGAAAATGTTTTCCTACATTTTCTTTTTAATGATTATTTTAGTATTTACATTTGAGGTATTTTGGTGCTGGTCATAATCCTGAAAGACACAGTCCCCAATGCCATAAGTCAGAATGTTGAAATCTCAAAAGATCGAAATCCCCAAAAATCAAAATCCTCAAAGTTCGAAATCCCAAACATCTATAATCCTGCAAATCACAATCCTGAAATAATAAAATTCTGAATGTTAAAATCCTGAAAGCTGAATTCTAGGGAAAGGATGATTGTGTTTTTGGTTGTATGCACAAGAGTTGCATCATGATTTTGACTTGTAGGATTTGGGACTTCAGATATTTCGCTCTTTAGGGATTTCGGCATCCAGGATTATGTTGTTTAGGATGGTGTCTTTGGGGATTATGGCCCAAACCCAAGGCATGGTATATTACCCATGTGGAAAAGATTTCACAATGGTCAAAGAGGAGGATCCAGATTAAAACTTTTCCCACATGTGTCTCCCTGCTGCATGGCCACAGCACCTTTGTCCTAAACAGTTGACCCCAGGGAGTGGGTCTATTTTCTGGGATCTGTTTTCTTTTGTATTGGTCCATGTGTTCAAAAACAAATTCCCAAATATCTTGATCATCACAGCTATAGTCAACCCTGACAAATAGAAAGTCCCCTTGTTCTTAAGCATGTATTAGCCAATCATGACCTTTTATTCATGTCTACTGTAAAGTTAATGTAGCGATTTCAATTGGATTTTTATTAGTATTGCATCGGATATGTAGAGTAAGTGGAAATAATTGAGGTTTTTACAATATTTCATTTTTCATTTCACAAAATGGTGTAGCCCTTTTATTGGCCATCTTTAATTTCTCTGGAGCAATTTTTATTTTTTGGTGTAGGAGTCTTTCCCATATCTATTAAATTTGCTTATCTACATTCTTCACGTTTTGAGGACATAATAAATGTTTGCTTGTTTGTTTTATGGAAAATAAGAAGAAAAAATTATTTTCCAAATGTTCATGGGTAATATTTAGAGAATACAATTTTGATTTTTTCATATTCACTTTTTATGCATCAAACTTGCTAAAGTTATACGTCAGTGTTAATTTACATAAAGAGTCCATTGGTTTTCTACATCAATGCCATCTAGTCTGCAAATGATGACTTTTATTTCTTTTTTTGAAAAACGCATACCTTTTTTTCTTGCGTTGTTTCATGAGATAGAACTTCACTAAAAAGACTTAAATGTCAATAATAAATGGCCTATCCATTGCCAACCCCAGAAAAAAAGCTTTGAGTGCTTATCATTAAGAAAGTTCTTTGTGGCCGGGCGCGGTGGCTCAAGCCTGTAATCCCAGCACTTTGGGAGGCCGAGACGGGCGGATCACAAGGTCAGGAGATCGAGACCATCCTGGCTAATACGGTGAAACCCCGTCTCTACTAAAGAATACAAAAAACTAGCCGGGCGACGAGGCGGGCGCCTGTAGTCCCAGCTACTTGGGAGGCGGAGGCAGGAGAATGGCGTGAACCCGGGAGGCGGAGCTTGCAGTGAGCTGAGATCGGGCCACCGCACTCCAGCCTGGGCGACAGAGCCAGACTCCGTCTCAAAAAAAAAAAAAAAAAAAAAAAAAGAAAGTTCTTTGCAGCAGCTATGCCATAGGTATCATTACTTTTCATTAGATTAAGGAAGTCTCATTGTATTCATGGTTTTCAAAGTTATTGTTCAATTGTTATGCCCAGACCGTTTGTTCCCCGAAGAAGACCACCAGAGTTCAGAGTCAAAGCCAAGCGGCAAGGATCTTTAATGCAAGTTCGAACTTGGTCCCTCCGTTCCACAACATACAAGAGGGCCTGGAACAATGCGTGCGCTTGCTATTTATAGCTCGAGGTAAACAGGACTTGTCAGGTTACAGAGGAACAAGGCATTTCTCTAGGCTACAGCATTACAATGGGTTTACATGTTAATGTGAAGTTATGCTTTTAGCAGCCTTCTTATCGGTTCCTGTGCTTTTACAAACGGTTGTAACCTTATTGGAGCTTCCCCAGGTGTTGTTTTTCTTAATGTGTTTGTGTCGGGCAGGCATATGGGGCTCAGGACGTTGGGACAAAATAGAGGATTGTGTGTACTGGGCCCAGGACTAAGATATGTGGCAGACACTGGTAATTAGAGCAGGACAGAGACTTTCACAATGTTTGTCCTTACAATGTCTGGAGTCTATAGATAACCTTAATCGGTTAGGTCCGGGGTCGATCTTTAACTAGGCTCAGGGCGCCGCCCGGGCTGTTTGCCTGTGGACTTCATTTCTGCCTCTTAGTCTCTTCATTTGATCTCTTTCATAATCAATAATGAGCATTGGATATTATTAAATGCTTTCTCTCCATTTATGGAGATGATCATATGTCTTTTTAAGTTTTTAAAAATATTATTAGTTACAAGTGTTGATCTTCAATTATGAAATCAGCCTTGCATTTCTAGAATAAAGCTATTTGAGATGTATTATCATTATTACTAAATTACTGGATTCAATTTGTTAATATTTTGCTTAGGATTTTTACATGTATTTTAGTGAGAGAGTTCATCCTGTCATTTTGCTTTATTGCAATATTCCTGTTAGATTCTAATGTCCATTTTATGTGGTGTCCTTAAAATGGGAAGTGTTCCCTTTTCCGTTATCTTCTGAAATAAATTTATAGAATATTTGTTTATTTTGTACATCAATGTTGGGAAGAATTCACCAGTGAAGCCTGAGTTTTCCTTGTGGAAAAATATTTTAGACGTAGATTCCGCTTACTTTATAGGGAAATAACTAATTAGAATTTCTGTTTCTTATTGTGTTAGCTTTGGCATGATGTATTTTCCTAGGATTGTTGTCTACTTGACCCAAATTTCTAAATTTAGTGGCTACAATATGATTCATAATACTGTCTTCATCTGTCATTATGTCCGTAGGATCTGTCTTGATGTCATATTACTGATTGCTAATGGTAGTTGGTGCATTTCCTCTTGTTTTCTGAATCAGTTTTGCTGGGGTAAATTGCACATTTTTCAAAGGATCGCCTTTTGGCTTTTTTCTCCCTGTTCCATTGATTTCTGCTTTGATATTATTTTATTTTACTCATTTATTTCTTTATAATTGATGCAATTCTTTAAACTCCTTGAAGTTGATACTTAGATCATTAATTATCACTCCTGTTTTCCTTTTCTAACATGTATTCTAGGCTATAATTTTTATCTTAAGTAGACCTTTAGTTGCATCCCACAAGTTACGATATGTTATAATAGAAATAGTCTTATTTGCATTTTAATTCCTTTTAGCTCATTAGTTATTTGCAAATATATTGTAAAATTTCAAAATGTTGGGTGATTTTCTAGGTATCGACTAGTGACTTCAATGTCTTTTTAATTAAAATAACCTTTTTTAAAATTGTATATTTTTAAGGGATACAACATGAGTTTTGTTTGGATTTTGGTTTTTGGTTTGTGTTTTTGAGACAGGATCTCACTCTTTCACCTAGGCTGGAATACGTTGGTGAGATATCAGCTTCCTGCAGCCTCAACCTTCCAGGATCAAGTGATCCTCCTGCCTCCTGCCTCAGCTTCCTGAGTAGCTGGGATGACAGGAATACACCACCATGCCCAGCTAATTAAAAAAAAAAAAAAAAAATTGTAGAGATGGTATCTCAGCATGTTACCCAGGCTGGTCTTGAACTCCAGGGCTCAAACAATCCTCCTATCCTCCTGCCTCATCCTCCCAAAGTGCTGGGATCATAGGCGGGAGCCACTGCCCCTGCCCATGATGCTTCAATGTACATACAGTTAGTGAAATGAGTTCTACAGTTAAGCACATTAACATACCCATCACCTCACATAGTTACCTTTTTCTTTTATAGTAAGAGCACCAAAACTCTGCTCTCTTAGCTAATTTTTAACATACAATACACTATTCTTCTTTTTTTAAAGGATAAACATTTATTTGGAGTTAGTTTTCTGGTGGATGACATAAAGACCCTTCACACAGAGTTCGGGAAACAATATTCTATCCTAATTCTACTGTAATAGAACATACTCTGTGTGACTCCAATCTTTAAAGTTTAAGGAAACAAGCCAGTGTTCAACTTGTCAGTAACAGTGTTTTATATAAATAAATTGGTCAATGCAGTAATTATTACTTTAAAATTTTGTCTGCTTGTTCCATGAATTACTAAGAAAAATGGTTAAAATGTTTCACTATCATTGTTAACTCATGTTTTTCTCCTTATATGTTATTTCTTTATATATATGATGCTAGATTTTAGTCTCCTAGAAATTTAGAAATGTTGTTTCTTCCTGATTGATTCATCATTTTACTGTGAAATGTTTCTTTTTACTTCTGGTACTGCTTCCAAAAGCACATTTTCTAGAAACTAATTATTTCCATAGTCATCTTCTTTGCTGTTATTATTGTTTGCATGCATACCTTGCTTCATTCTTTTCCTTTTTTTTTTTTATTCTATATGTTTAGGATGTTTCTCTTTAAAGTAGTCATCTTTCATATTTTAATACAATTTATAATCTTTGCATTTTAATTGGACTATTTGGTACCTTTACAATTGATGTGGTTGCTGTTGTTTGGGTTTAAATCTATCATTTTATTATTTTTATTTGTTCCATCTGTACTTTGTGCCTTTGTATCTCATTGTCACTTTTTAATTGAAACAATGTATTTTATTTGATAATTGTGCTTTACTAACTTCTCTCTTACGCAGTTTATTATTCTGTAGCAGAATAACAGAATTTGTTACCCCATTGACTTTTTCATAGGTATTTTGTCATATGTTTTAAGTCTATATGTTTTCATTGTTTGGTTCTCACAGAATCTTTTTTTTTTTTGAGACGGAGTCTCGCTCTGTCACCCAGGATGGAGTGCAGTGGCCGGATCTCAGCTCACTGCAAGCTCCGCCTCCCGGGTTTACGCCACTCTCCTGCCTCAGCCTCCCGAGTAGCTGGGACTACAGGCGCCCACCACCTCGCCCAGCTAGTTTTTTGTATTTTTTAGTAGAGACAGGGTTTCACCAGGTTAGCCAGGATGGTCTCCATCTCCTGACCTCGTGATCCGCCCGCCTCGGCCTCCCAAAGTGCTGGGATTACAGGCTTGAGCCACTGTGCCCGGCCCAGAATCTTTTAAGAAAAGAAATTCTTAGAATTTAACTATTTCATTTCTCATATGCTCAGTGAAATAAAGCCTGTTTTATTTATTTTGAATTATTTAATTCATTTAATATTTTTAATTCCAAACTTAAAAACATTATGAAATATTAAAAAGTTACAAAATATTAAAGTAGATTTTTCATTTTTTATATTTCATACAATGGCTTTTAAATTGTATGATTTGTGTTTTTAAAGATGCTATTTATATGAATAATGAACTGTTTGCATCCCTTTTTTCACAGACATTCATTGGGGACATTCTTTTGCTTGTTAATCCATACAAGGAACTTCCAATTTATTCTTCCATGGTGAGTACAAAATTTTAAATATCATTGAATAATGTAGAGTAATATGCTCTACTCATGCATATTTGTATCAAATGACTAAAAAAAACAAAGCAAACTTCTAAAAACCTTTTTAAAATTCTGAATTGAATGATTGCATCGTAGTGACTTTAATTCATTTTGAGGCAATTTTGAAAATCAGTTATTTTATCAAAATGTTTCTTTGCACTTAAAATGTGTAATTTGTTTATGACTATAGCCATTAGACAGATTTCTAAGATTAAATAATATATAAATATATTTTCCGTACATTCTTGACTAACTCTAGATCATTTGGCTTAGAGCCTTTATTTGGACACATGACTTATGTCTGATGAGTTCTATGATGTTAAAGCAATGGGTATAAAAAAGGTTGATATCGCGTGTTTACATTTTCCCAAATGACTTGCCAGTTTAATTATGAGGCCCCAAAAATTCAAAGAGAAATTGCTTGTAGAAAAATTCCAATCAATTGAAAATGCAGTAGTAGAAATGGGTCAAAAATACTGTATCATAGGAGCTGTTTTTTGTGTAAAAACAAGGCTGGTTCCACCAATAGGGAACGGGAGCCTGCCCAAAACCAGGAGGCAGGGAGTGGGGATATGTTCCTGAAGCTGGGGCTCACTCATAGGTGTTGTGGGCAGGGAGGAGGACAGAGAGGAGAGAGAAAATGAGAAATTCCTCCAACTTCCTAGGAAATCAAATATGTATTTTCACAGAAAAAGTTCATGAGAACAAGAGCGCATCCACCACCCCACCCTCCACCCATCTTATCAAAAGTCAATTCTGGCTGAACTTAGTGGTTCATGCCTGTAATTCTAGCACTTTGGAGGACCAAGGCTGGTGGATCACTTGAGGCCAGGAGTTTGAGACCATCCTGGGCAACATAATGAGACACCCATATCTACAAAAAAACAAAAAAACAAAAAAAACACACAAAAAACAAAAGAAAAGAAAACGAAAAAACAGTTAGCCAGCCATGGTGGTGTGTGCCTGTGGTTACAGCTACCCAGGAGGCTGAGGCAGGAGGATCACTTGGGCCCAAGAGGTTGAGGCTGCAGTGAGCTGTGATTGCATTACTGCACTCCAGCCTGGAAGACAGATTGAGATCCCGTCTCCAAATAGAATAAAGTAAAATTAAATTAAATTAAAAAGTCAGTGCCATGGTTACTTTAAAGCTATGTTGAAACTGCCTACCCTCCTCCTTCCTCCCAATCCTGTGCCAGCCTCATCCTGTGTAATCTAATGGTGTGTGTGAGCATGAGACGCTAGAGCAAGGGATTCACCCATGCTCATTTCAGGAGTTTCATCCAAGGACTGAAATTAATCTGATATGTGGTTATTAAATGGTTTTGAGAAAAAGCTCAGTTCTGTATCTTTCACTTTGTTGAGTCCTAATTAATATTTCTGTGAATATGTGTATTGAAGTATAATATAAATATTGCATAGCATACAAATATTAAATCTTCTGTTCAACTAATTTATAAAAGTCGTGACACTCTAAAAACCATCATGCAGGTGAAGAAATAGAGCATTAGTAGGATTACAGATATCTCCCATGCCCTGTCTCAAACATGACATACTTCCCCAAAAGACAGCACAATTCTGACTACTGTCACCCTCCGCTTTGCATGGATGAACTTTATGTGGGTGAAATCTCGCAGACTATCTTTCTCTGTACCTGGCTGCTTCCTTTCAATATTATGGAAGGTAGATTCACTCATGTTTTTGTGTGTCGCAATACAATAAGTACAATAGGTTATTTTCTTTTGTATTGCTGTATAACAGTTCCTTTTGTGGATATATGGCAGTTTAATTAACTATTGATGGAGATTTTGTCTTTTGAAGCAAGAATATTACTGCTATGAACATCTTCACAAAATTTTTTTGATAACATGTATTTCTTTTGTTGGAAAGAGTGGAATTAGTACATCAAAGTGTATACATACATTCAGTTTTGATAAATACCGACAGTTTTCTGAGTGCTTATACTAAGGTATATCTACAACTTAATACAGAAATTCTAATTGTTCCTCTTCTTTGATCAGATTTCATTTGTTTACTTATCATTCTACTGGGTATACATAGTGGAATCTTACTGTTGTTTTAAGTTGTGTTTCTCTGACAAACAATGATATTAACCACATTTTCACATAATTACTGTACAGTTATATCCTGTTTCGTGATGCATCTATTCCAGGAATTTATCCTGCTTTGAAATTAAAAACTTTAAAATTGGTTCATCTATCTTTATTGACTTGAAAGATCTTTAAGCATTCTGAATTCCTAATGCATATTGAAAACATTTTGTAAGAAGCAGGGGTCAAGATTCATTTTTTTAAAAATGTATATTAACCTGACACAGTACTGTTTCTTAAAAAGACCATCCTTTCAGCTGGACACGGTGGCTCACGCCTGTAATCTCAGCACTTTCGGAGGCCAAGGCAGGTAGATCACGAGGTCAGGAGTTCAACACCAGCCTGACCAAAATGGTGAAACCTCATCTCTACTAAAAATACAAAAATTAGCGGAGTATGGTGGCAGGTGCCTGTAATCTCAGCTACTTGGGAGGCTGAGGCAGGAGAATCGCTTGAACCCGGGCGGCAGATGTTGCAGTGAGCCGAGATCATGCCACTGCACTCCAGGCTGGGTGACAGAGTGAGACTCTGTCCAAAAAAAAAAAAAAAAAAGGAAAAAAAGACCATCTTTTCTCCAGGACATTGTGTTGGCACTTTTGCATAAATATCGTAACTATATATGAATGGATATAGAATTTCCATTCAGTTTGATTGGTCTATTATAATACATTTTTATGTCTTATACTCTTAAGTCATTCACCTTTGGTCTTCAAAATTGCCCTAGCAATTAATTTCTGGACTTTTCCTTTAAGGTTTAGAATCAGTTTGTCAGTTTTGTTGGGGGAGCTGAGGGGACTCCCCCTGGGATTCTGAATTTGATTGCATTACATTTACAGTTCAATTTAGAAACGGACAAAAAATGTTAGTAGTACTGAGTCTTCTAAGTATATTCATTTATCGAGGTCTTTGAAATGTGAAATTCCCCTCAGTGTATCGTCCTGTGTGCTCTTCTGGAGATCTTGCATAGTGTTCATTAAATGTTTTTAAATGCTGTCATAAATAATCGTGGAAAAATTTTATTTTCCATTGGTGTGTGCTCCCTGTATGTATAAAAACACAATTTAAAAAGTCTTACCTTAAACTAGCAAGTTTGTCAAATTTATTTATTAGCTATAAAATTATCTAGTGTGTTTTAAAAATACTCTGTGTACACAATCTTATTGCCTGAAACAATAATAATTTTATTTCTTTCTTTAAAATCCTATTATTAGTCTGTTCTTATGTTAATGGATTGGATCACCAGAATAATGTTAGATACTATTAGTAATTTCATTTAAAAATAGATATATGTCTTATCTCAGGAAAAATCTTTAGTAATTAAACCTTAAGTATAAAAATAATTATAAATTTTACATAGATATCAGTTATCAGATTAAGGAAATTTCATTTTATTGCTATTTTAAGAAGTCTTTATCATAGAAAAGGTATAGAATTTTATCAAATGTAAGTATTTTTTCTGTATCAATTGTTGATTTGAATATTTTTCTCCTTTATTTTGTTTGTGAATTATAATTCTTGATTTTGAAATATTAAACCTAACTTGCATTTTTGATGTTTTAACCTTTTCTTTATATTACTGAAGTCTATCCAGTAATATTTTGCTTAGGGCATCTATGTTCATGAAAAAGATAAGTTTCCACTTTTTCTTTTTTTTTTTACTTAAATCTTCTATATCAAAATTATGCTGATTTCTTAAACAGAATTGGAAGGTGTACTCTGTTTTCTAGTCTCTGAAAGAGTTTGAAAATTTGGTGTTTTTTCTCTCCTAAATGTTTAGAAGAATTCACAACTGAAACCATTAAGACCTGGTATTTTCTTGGTGAGAAGGTTTTAGTTCTCGATTTAATTTCTTTGACATACATAGGACAGTTCATGTTCTTTCTGTGCTAGTTTTTAATGATTGCATTTCTAAAAAATTATGTTAGTTACATTTAATCTTTAAGAGTTTTAGGCATAGAAATATTCTTAGTTCTATTTCTCTTTTTAATATTTGTAGAATTTTTGAGTGACTTTTTATTCCATATGTTGGTAATTTGTGAGTTTTCTGAGTTTTTAAAATTTCCTTCTTTCTAATTTATTTGGGTATAATTTGATTATTGTTTATGTTATATAGATATATCCTTGATTTCCTGCCTTTCGTAAAATAAGTATTTGGGGCTTTAAAATTTTACTTTAAAAGTAGCTTTACTGAATTCTACATGTATGATATTTTGATATTTCATAAATTCATTGTCAATTAGTTTAAGGTATTATCTATTTGTGATTTCTTTCTGTAAAAATCTAGATATATGTATGTAGAAAGTCTATAAAAATATAAACTGTATTAATCTTTGTTTTCTACTTTTGTTTCTCTTTGACCACAGTCTGGATAATTGCCTGGCCATATTTTAAATGATCTTTTCTGTTGTTTTGAATCTGCTGATAAACTTTAAGGAATGATTAATGAATCATTCCTTAAAATGCTGATGTCTGTTATGTGATTTTTTTCAATGCTAGCATGTTCATTTTATACTCTTAGAGTTTCCAGGCTTCTGGTGAATTCTTCGTCTTCATCTTGCCACTTATTTTCTTGAACATAATATTTTTTAATCCTGTGTCTTATGACTCTAATATTGAGGTCTGTTTCTACTATGTGACTCTGTGTGTGTGTGTGTGTGTGTGTGTGTGTGTGTGTTTTACATATATGGATATAGTTACTGACGTCCATGGAGATTTTTGATGGAATATTGAACTTCCGATATAAAAAAACTGTAGGGTCTAGGAAGATGTTATCTTCCTTCCAAGAAGATTTGACTGTTCCTCCTAGTGGGCGCACAAGTTGTAGACAAACTACCTTGACCCTGTGAAGTCTCGTTTAATTTTTTTTGTTTGTTTTTTTAGAGACAGAGTCTCGCTCTGTCGCCCAGGCTGGAGTGCAGTGGCCGGATCTCAGCTCACTGCAAGCTCCGCCTCCCAGGTTCCCGCCATTCTCCTGCCTCAGCCTCCCGAGTAGCTGGGACTGCAGGCGCCCACCACCTCGCCCGGCTAGTTTTTTGTATTTTTTTAGTAGAGACGGGGTTTCACCGTGTTAGCCAGGATGGTCTCGATCTCCTGACCTCGTGATCCGCCCGTCTCGGCCTCCCAAAGTACTGGGATTACAGGCTTGAGCCACCGCGCCCGGCCTCCCTTCGAAAAGGCGAGCCACCTTACTGGACTCAGGTGAAAATTTGGGCTGATATTCCTTTGGCTTTCCTGTTTCTGAACCCTGAACTTGGATTTGTGTCTCCCCAGTACTGTGTGAGGCTGCTCAAATCTCTGCTGAGCATGAGACACTTAGGCTGACTTTCTGTGATGCTGCTGAGAGACACTCAGCACAGCGGCAGTGTGTGCTGGGAGGAGGGCATGGAAAAGATCCCGTGTGGCCCGGTGCATCCTGATTTTCTACAAGCTCCCTCAGTCATTGCTGCTTTGCTGATTTTACTATCCCTGCCATTCGATGTTTGATTTGTATTTTATCCAGTCTTTGTAATTGTTCATGGTTAGGAGAATGTGACTGATAGTAGCTGCTTCATGACAGCTGTGAAGGAGAATACATCTGTTTTTATTGCATTTGTGTCAGAAGATCATTTGCCCTCAAATACCTAGGTTAGTCTGGCGTTTCATGCCTTTAAATTTTGAATTACGTATGCATCAAGGGGTGGGAGAGGAAAGACAAAGAAACACACCCTATTTAAAGTTACAATTAATATATTATTTCTGGCTTATGTTTATGGTAACAGTTGATTGTAGAGTTAACAAGAATTAACAGTGAGACAAAAGTCAGCTTTGAATAATTGGATGAAAAGTTAAAAAAATTAGTCTTATTTGGATGCTTCTATGGATCTAGAGGGAAAGTTTTAAGTATTAGCCAAATTTTAACATAACAATTTTTTATAGTATGACACAACTTGTCATACTATATTGTATCTTGTGCTGGGAAAAAAACTGTTAACTTGTGGTGTGTTTGTTTTTTAAAGTGTTGACACTATAGTGGTATTATGGCTTCAAATAATACGTTGCATTTGCAGTTTTTTCAGAAATACACATTCATAGAGAGAAGGAGAAACACATTAAGAGACATTTATTTATTAATGTAAGAATAAGATATAATACATTGAGATCATTACCAGAATCATTATTAAAACTGAAAATAGCTAATGCAACTTCTAATTTATACAATTATTAATATAAATAAAATATATGTTTCTGTATATGAATTAAGTATTTAATATGTAAGTATTATGATTTTATAAAATGAATTTGCATATATATATATACACACACAGAACACCTTTTATATTTATCATTTCTAACTCTATCATAAAACGAAAATGGAAAAAATGGAAAATAAATACAAAAAATATATCAGGTACAAGGTGCACTGATATACAGCTTACAGTAAAATTACCTGCTTTTTATAGTTCATAAGAAAAGGTGAAAGTGTCTAGTCCTTCTGGACTTGACATCCATTATGTAGAATCAAATAGTTTGTAACAACCAGAGGTATGAAATAGGTAACAACCCATAAAATAACAGATATTAGGTTGCTGTAAGGACATATATTTTACATTGTATTAGTGGTTATTCTCTGTAGCAATATTAGTGCCTAGTAAATAATATCAAGTAGTCACCTATCGGGTATTCATTAAAACGATCTTGTCCTTAGGCCACATAACAAAACTTTATTTCTTTTTGTTTCTAGTGGTTATCATTGTATTATGTCTGTTGCTTTAAATGACAAATTTTGTTCAAATATTTGGGTTTCTTCCCAGCCGATTACTTTACAAGAAAAAAAAACATTAAATATAATTATATCTATAAAGATTACAAAGACCAGGAGAATGACTTCTCTGTTTCATGTTTAAAAAGAAATTCACATATAACATCTGCATTTTAGTTTTATTTCATTATCATGAACTCTGTTATATTAAGCCTTTGCATAATATTGATTTTTATTTCTAGCAAGTTATTAATCATGGACATAGAACTCTCTTGAGGCAAACTTCATTTCGAGACGGATGTCTACACAAGGCAGCGGGCAGGCCTCCCAGTTAGACTGCTTTCTGCCACAGCAGTGCTGATCTGACACTAACAACCACCACTGCCAGGATGCCGGTCACAGCGGCGAGTCAGCAGGCAGTTCCACAGGAAGTACAACCAACCAGGACAGGGTCCATTATTGTGCTGCCTGTTTATGTTGAAGACACGTAATATTAATAATTAATCATTAAAACATTAAACATTAAAACTGTTTAATAATCATTTTAACCCTAACCCTAAAATAAAAATGTTTAATAATCATTTTAAACATGTTACATGTAGGGGAGAAAGAGAAAATAGAAAGGAGCCGGATCTTCCTGCATGGGCTTTACATGGGCTTAACCCTAACCCTAAAATAAAAATGTTTAATAATCATTTTAAACATGTTACATGTAGGGGAGAAAGAGAAAATAGAAAGGAGCCAGATCTTCCTGCATGGGCTTTACAAAAAAGCAAACTTAAAATCAGAAACAAAAATGCATCATCAAGCCAACAAACATCTGTTGATTCTATAAGAAAATACATTGCCTTAGATACTTAGAGTGTCCCATTCTTGAGCACTGTGTAGACATGCTAGAGACAAAACACAAATAACAATGAAAAAAACACATACGTCACTTGGAGCTAAGGACAATAATTAAATAGCTGTATTGAGAGTGTGTAGTCCTAATTGGTAAGTCAAGAGGTTAGAAGGGAATAAATCCTATCAGGTTTTTTTAAAAATAAGTATCACAATGAAAAAGAAATGTGATCAGGGCAAATCTTAAAAAATTAGTAAGATTCTGATGAGCAGAAGAATGGTCTAGAGCCACATTATGGGGTTTAAAAAATATGTAGGACTATTTAGAGAAATGAACCATGCAATTTGATGTGAGCGAGAAGTTAAAAGACTATAATATTTGAAATTCTAGGAAACGAAGACAGCTGCCATTGTTGAGTGCTTATTACATGGCAGAACTGCCTCAAATAGCTTTACATGTATTATCACATTCCATCTCAAAAGGCAGGCAAAACAGTATAAGAATTGTTATTTCGGCTCTGCAGTTGAATAAGCTGAGACTTGAGCTTAAGCAGATTTTCTAAAATCTTCCCATGAGTGGCAGAGCTAGTGTTAATGTCCAGGTCATGCAGCTCCAGAGTGAATGCTTGGCAGGCTTCTCTCAGCAGCACAAGTGCTGCGCCCAGAGGCAGACAGTTTCATTATTAGTATTATTATATGTGATCTTTTGTAAACACAAACACATACTTTCTCAAAATACATCACCTATAGATAGGTATACAGTTAACAAATAGGACACTTACACAGGCCTACAGAGTGAGATGTTCATAGCATAGTGCAAAACCAGCAGCCCAGGGCACTTGGAGCCATTGGCATCTGGGAGGTTCCACAAAGTTTCTAGGCTCGCCAGAGATGGGGGCCAGTGGCTCAATGGCTCTCTCGTAAGCTGTGGAAGCATTGGTGGCTGTAGAAATGAACGTGGCAGGATTCTGCAATCTGTTGCTGGTTTATTGAGAAGTGTAATGACCAGTGAAGAAAAGGAGGGACTTTATCCATTAAGAAGGAAGGAACTTATTCCCTGGAACCAGAGTCCGTCAACGATTAGCAAGGCTGAGCTCTTGTCATCTCACCTATGAGCTAAAATGGAGTGCTTAAAATATCCCCTGACCAAGAATCCTCTTGTTTCAAATGATACAAATAAGGAAAGAAGACAGTGAAGTGAAGAGAAAAGACAGGTGAGGAAGGAAGTGGCTGGTCCTGATGCTATTCGCTGGACCCAATGAGAATGTGCAATATTAACAATGAGAATGATAACCAATAAAAGAGTTAGATGGCTTGTCAGTCACTCAGAAAAAAGGGACTGCATAAGCAGAAATCCTCAAGGTTTTATAGAATTACACTGTCATTATTATTTCCATAATTTTATTATGTATAAAGCATAGAATCAGCATCAAGCAATGTGTTGCAGGTGGTAGCAATGGACTGTTCCACAACATGAACTGAAACACTGCATAGGAAAGAGATTTACATGAAAGTGGAGCTGAGAGAGGTTATGAGTTCATCAGCAAATAACTTTCTTTAGATACTCAAAGCTCATCACCCACATCTACTCTCTAGTAAAACTTGGCATAAAGACAATATCTAAGCCCAAACAGATTTAAATAAATAAAATTTAAAAACCCTAGCCAGCCATGGTGGTATGCACCTGTAGTCCCAGCTATGTGGGAGGTTAAGGCAGGAGGATTGCTTGACCCCAGGGGATGGAGTCTGCAGTGATCTATACTTTGGCCACTGCACTCCAGCCTGAGCAGCTGAGTGAGACCCTGTCTCAAAAAAATGAAAACAAAAAAATAGTGAGAAAGAGAAATGAACTCCATGTACACACAGATGGATACATGATCCAGGCTATCTCTTGTGTCTGTTGAACATCTAATGAAATTCTCGTTTACAAAATAGAGAGTTGAAAAACATTTTGTCAAATTAGAGTCTAAGTCTATGCTGAACTTGGGGAGAAGTGAAATAGTGTAGTTAGGTTTTCCAACAAGCATAGAAATTGGATCTGCTGGAAAATGAAGCTGGACTAAAACTCCTTAGTTTTATGAATTATCGTTTAATTCTTCTTAATATTCATTGCAACTTCTGGAATAACTAAAAATGAAAAAAGTTCAAGCAGAATGCAACAGACAGTTGTGTGCCCACCATGCATATTGGTTCCATATCTCTTTTAAAATCATTTAAAATTGGCCGGGCGCGGTGGCTCAAGCCTGTAATCCCAGCACTTTGGGAGGCCGAGACGGGCGGATCACGAGGTCAGGAGATCGAGACCATCCTGGCTAACACAGTGAAACCCCGTCTCTACTAAAAATACAAAAAACTAGCTGGGCGAGATGGCGGGCGCCTGTAGTCCCAGCTACTTGGGAGGCTGAGGCAGGAGAATGGCGTGAACCCGGGAGGCGGAGCTTGCAGTGAGCTGAGATCCGGTCACTGCACTCCAGCCCGGGCGACAGAGCGAGACTCCGCCTCAAAAAAAAAAAAAAAAAAAAAACATTTAAAATTAAAAGTGCTGTATTTTTTTTCACATGTACTTTTGTGATTGGGATGCAGCCATAAGGGTGTGGTAAGAAAACACTGTGTCCTAATTTAATTGTAACACTTATTTTCTGAGTGGTACAAAAAATAACAGTATGTTTTAATTGTATGATGTCTTAGATTAGATAGATGACATACTGTTCTATAAACACAGGGTAAATACCACTTCAACCTACTTATTTTCATAAGTGGTGATAATGGTTATCTTGAAGTTATTATCCTTCCATCCAGTGTTTCATATGTTTACTATATACATGAACACATATATAAATTCAAAAAGTGGGTATACCGCTATTTTCTATATTTTAATGAACTCATAACATAGTAACTATATTCTTTTTTTTTTTTTTTTTTTTTTTTTTTTGAGATGAGGTCTTACTCTGTTGCCCAGGCTGGAGTGCAGTGGTACAATCTCAGCTCACTGCAGCCTCCGCCTCCCAGGTTCACGTGATTCTCCTGCCTCAGCCTCCCGAGTGGCTGGGACTACAGGTGTGTGCCACCACGCCCACTAATTTTTTGTAGTTTTAGTAGAGATGGGGTTTTACCAAGTTAGCCAGGATGGTCTCAATCTCCTGACCTCACGATCTGCCCACCTCAGCCTCCCAAAGTGCTGGAATTACAGACGTGAGCCACTGCGCCCAGTCATTAACTGTATTCTTTTACAAAAAAGCTGTTCATCAGCCCTCATGCTTTCAAAAATTTTCCATCTTGAAAATTTTAGACCTAATTTATTCTAAAGTCCCTCTAGAATTTTCTTGTAATGACACACAACAAGTTATATCTGTCTATTAATCTTTATTATAGACTTTTAACTAATTTCTGTATTTTCTGCTCTTACAAAGAGTCCTAAGAATTGTTTTATAAACTCTCGTTTTGCTCATGTTTGAGAGTTTAAACAGGGATATTCCAGTTGAATATGAATCTTCAAGTTTAGAAGATATTGCCAGATAATTCTTCCAATTAGTTAAAACTACAAGATTCAGGAGTATAGACATGTTTTCCCAGCCCAAGAGACAACTTCATTTGGAAATCAAGCTCTGTCACCACCTAGCCCTGTCCCCTTGGGCCAGTCACTGACTTCTGTTAGCACCAATTCTCTTGCCTGTAAACATAAAAATACTTATCTGACTCCAGACATAGGTTCTAGAGGACTGCATGAGTGAGTGCCTGTGAGATGCTGAGGACAGCACCATGCACAGAGTGCCTGTAGGCTATTATTATCATTATGACTAAACTATGATTAATTCTGCTAGGCTTTTGTGTGTAATATAGCATCTTATAGTTTGAAATAGCACCAGAGAGCTTTCTATCCTCTCCCATTTATTTTCCATCTTTTTAGTTCATATTTTTTGTCCAAACTTCTATTATAGTTCCATTTTTAAATTGATTCATAGGAATATGTTATAAATTGGTGCTGATCTACTGATTATATGCACAGCTTATACACCTCTCTGTCTTTGCTTATTTTTTATCATTATATGGTTGACCAGGGCTTGTTAAATTTAATGTATTGAGACTGCTCCATCATTCTCTTTATAGTTTATATTTTTGAATCCTATTTCCTTGTTTACATACAAATCATAAGAGTGTCATTCTATATGCTTGTAAAATGCTTTAAACTTTGCTGCTCATATTTGGGATTTAAATTCACTTATAAGTAATTTTTACACATGCTATGGGATAGAGATCAACACTTGTTTTCTTTACAAATAGACGATCAGTCTCAGCAGCACTCTTTACCACTGAGAGGTAGTGCAGCCTGGTTGGTCATACACTGTATGTTTGATATGGACAGGAGGTAGGGAGATATTGGGTAGAAGAGAGCCGTTCCCCAGCAAAGGCTCCACCCTCAAACCTGGAAACCCACAGCCCTAAATGGGAACAGGTATTCCTGTTTTCATGCCCAAAAGTTGCCTTTGGCCCACCATGCCCCCTATCCGGTGCCCCCAAACACCAGGCTCCACAAGCAGATGAACAGAAGAGCAGAAGAGTGCCAGAGAAGGAGAGAAGAGAAGGAGCATCTGAATGTCGAGAGTTCAGCTGGGGATGATTGGAGAAGAGATTGGCCATTGGATGGCCAAACTGCCGGGAAGATCATCTTCCCACTCCATCCCCTTTCCAGCTCCCCATCCATCCCACTGAGCGCCACCTCCACCACGCAATAAAAACCCTGTATTCACCATGCTTCAAGTCCATGTGTGATCTGATTTTTCCTGGATGCCAGACAAGAGCTTAGGATACAGAAAGCTGTCACACTGGCCCTCTGCCCTAGAAAAATTGCAGAAGCTCCACTGAACTGTTTAACACTTAAGCTGTTCATACATGGCAAGCTAAAAGAGCACACTGTAACACATGCCCACTTGGGCTTCAGAAGTTGCAGGCACCCACCCCTAGATGCTACTAAGGGGCCAGAGCCCCAAGGTGCTGGCTCCAGCTCCTGCACATCCCATCTACATGCTCCTCCTCCCATAAGGGGATTGAGAACACACAGTGGCCAAACAGATGAGCCACACCCCTGTCACACATGCTATGGGCAGAGTTAGGGAACTCTCCCGTTTCATCTTCATCAGTTCTCTAGTCTGTTTCAAGTGATCTGTGATCCATATATCTAGTCTTTGCACCAGCACCACACTGTGTGATGACTTTAGTTTTCTGGAGTTTTGGTTGAGGTGTAATGTTTGTAGGAAAGTGCTTATGTTGTTAAGTGTGCAGGTGGGTGGTACTCAGCTCCAGAAAGTTATCAACACTCCAGAAGCCCCTTAAACACTAACAGTTCCCCTGCTACTGCCCACTTAACTTCTAACAGCAAGGATTGGTCAACTGTGTTTGTACTCGACGTAAGTGAAAACATATAGTGTGTTCTGTTATGTATCTGACCACTCACACTCAACATTGTGAGATTCATCCAGTTAACTCTCATCATGAATCATTTATTCTACTTTAAAAATTATTTTTGCTATCATTTTAAATGTCTGTACAATGTGTAGATAAATTGTACAAGCAACTTTTAACACCAACCATTTTAAGATACTTTGCTGGCACGTAGTTCCATCAAGCTTGAATATGTTTACTGGGTATTTAAACAAAGATATTCTCCTATGTCAACTCCATACAGTCATCGAAATGGGAAAATTATTACTGATGCACTGTTGTCACTGAGTCAAGAGACCTTGTTCAAGATTTCCCATTGTCCCAGTAATGCCCATAGAGCCAGAGATTCAGGCCAGCATTGCATGTTGCATTTTGAACCATCAGGCCCTTGACTCTCCTTCAGTCTGGACCAGTTCTGCAGTCTTCTTTTGACTTTTCTGACCTTGACATCTTTGAAGATGTAGGCCAGTTATTTTGCAAAATAAAAAGTAACTTTGATTTCTTCACAGCTAAGAAGTCTTCCTACTCTTGAGTTTTTATTCTAAAGTAATGGAATTTACTAGAAATTCAAAAGGAGTAAAAATACTGGAAATGAATCATTACGGCAATAATTGTAAATCACCGTTTCTCTAAAATTAATTACCTTTTTTGTTTTTCTGAGAAATTTGTAAACTTACATGCATTTCAGCTGCAACGGCCTCTCACATTCAAGTTTAAAACCTTGGCTGTCTTATGGTATTGAAATTAAATACTGCTGAGAGAAATTGTATTTGGTATAAATTACCACAGTTTCAGCTTACTGCACAGATATCTATTAAACTACATTTTTTTGTGAGTTGTTCTTCTTAAAGACAGCAGAATAATTAAAGCCTGTGGACCAAGTAATGAAGGATAAAGTATAAGCCTCCATTTTGTCATTATGCATGCTGAAAATGTGCAGAGAAGGGTGTCATTTTACAAATGTTTTTACATACCAATGAGATTCAGAATTAGAAATTCATTCACTTCTGTATCTTGGACATAAGTCAGCCTCATTATGGGATGAGGAATCCTGGTGCCTTTTCACTCAGGTTTTCTGCTTGCTGCTGCCCTGTTTTGCAGGTGTCTCAGCTGTATTTCAGCTCCTCAGGGAAGCTGTGTTCCTCGCTGCCTCCTCACCTCTTCTCCTGTGTGGAGAGAGCCTTTCACCAGCTCTTCCAGGAGCAGCGACCTCAGTGTTTCATCCTCAGGTGAGTCCCCCTCCACCTTGTCTGCCACACTCAGGTTTGCCATGGGCTTGGCAGTGAAGATGTCCTCATTTCCCATGGTTTACCTTTATTTACTTTCTCAGCACTTTGAGGTCCAGTATATCTTTGCAATAAGTACATTTGTCTCGTTACAAAGGAGAAACATCTTGGCTACTAGGAATAGCCCCAAGTGTAGCTGGATCAATATTAACAAAGTTAACCTGAAACTCATTTCCGTTTCAAGATTTAAAGCTTAGATAAAAAGTTTTTGCTTTTGAACCTAAGAAAACATGGAGAAAGAAAAACTTCCAATATTAGTGAACCTAAGCCACTGTTCTTCAAAATCCAGGGCTGCCCCAAATACAATTTACTTTCTTTCCAAAGGTTTCTCAGCCTGTTTCTTGTTATTTACCTTTGCTCACAGTTCACTGAATTCTACTTCCTAAATTTTTTTTTTTTTTTTTTGAGGCAGGGTCTCACTCTGTCACCCAGGCTGGAATTTAGTGGCATGATCACAACTCACTGCAGCCGACCTCCCAGGCTCAAGTGATCCTCCTACCTCAGCCTCCCAAATAGCTGGGACTACAGGCACATGGCACCACACTTGGCTAATTTTTTAATTTTTGTGGAGGTGAGATCTCACTATATTACCCAGGCTGGTCTCAAACTCCTGGGCTCAAGTGATCCTCTTGTCACAGCCTCTCAAAGTGCTGGGATTACAGACATGGGCCACCGCATTTGGCCCAAAATATTTTTTGAATTTGAAATGTAATGCTAGATTTAACTCATAAATTAATAGAAAACTAAAGAAACATTTAAATGTTAAAATCTGCATCAGAGACCTATATTTTATATTCGGCCAAACTTCCGCGAGGGAGGGAAACCTCTGTAAATACTCACGGCGGTGCCTTAGTTGTCAGTAGTGCTGGTTGGAACTGAACGCGTAAGTACAGTAGCACACAACTCAAGTGAAAGTGAAATGAAAATGGTGTAAAGTCAGAACCTGGATAGAATTCAAAAGGCTTATTTAAATATTAAAATGAGCACTTATATGTTTATATGCATTTTATCAAAAATTCTATGGAGGATGGAGGCACAGACTGATGGGTGCACACTTTAGTTTTCTAGTTTTCAAAGCAGCGTGCTAGCAGTTGTTTTCGTGCTGGGTTCAGAAGCAACCTAAGGATGAGGACGGTGCTGAGGCAGGGGCTTCGACCCATTCTAAACTCTAGGATAAGAAAGGCATGGGTCGGGCGCGGTGGTTCAAGCCTGTAATTCCAGCACTTTGGGAGGCCGAGAGGGGCGGATCACGAGGTCAGGAGATCGAGACCCTCCTGGCTAACATGGTGAAACCCCGTCTCTACTAAAAGATACAAAAAACTAGCTGGGCGAGGTGGTGGGCGCCTGTAGTCCCAGCTACTCGGGAGGCTGAGGCAGGAGAATGGCGTAAGCCCAGGAGGCGGAGCTTGCAGTGATCTGAGATCCGGCCACTGCACTCCAGCCTGGGCGACAGAGCCAGACTCCGTCTCAAAAAAAAAAAAAAAAGAAAGGCACGGAGGTAGGGGATTCCACCCATTCTAGACTCAAAAATGAGAAAGGCGCTGAGGCGGGGAATTCCACCCATTCTAGACTCAGGGATGAGAAAAGCGCCAAGGCAGGGGCTTCTGCCCATTCTAGGCTCAAGGATGAGAAAGGCTCTGAGACAGGGGCTTCCACCCATTCTAAACTCAAGGATGAGAAAGGCTCTGAGACACGGGCTCTCACCCATTCTAGATTCAAGGATGAGAAAGGCTCTGAGACAGCGGCTCTCACCCATTCTAGATTCAAGGATGAGAAAGGCATGGGGGCAGGGGCTTCCACCCATTCTTTCTTTTGATATGGAGTTTCGTTCTTGTTGCCCAGGCTAGAGTGCAATGGCACGATCTCAGTTCACTGCTACCTCCGCCTCTTGGGTTCAAGCGATTCTCCTGCCTCAGCCTTCTAAGTAGCTGGGATTACAGGCACGTGCCACCACGCCTGGCTAATTTTGTATTTTTAGTAGAGACGGGGTGTCACCATGTTGGACAGGCTGGTCTCGAACTCCTGAGCTCAGGCAATCCACCTGCCTTGGCCTCCCAAAGTGCTGGGATTACAGGTGCGAGCTAGTGCACCTGACCGTTCCACTCATTCTAGACTCAAGGATGAGAAAGGCGCAGAGATGGGGGCTTCCACCCATTCTTGACTGAGGCAACCCTATTTTTATCTGCTTTATCTGTCTAGTTTCCTGCTCTTCCTTTGATAAATAGGGAAAAACTTTTAAAAAGTTGCTTAGAAAAAGCACTGTAAATTGGTGAGATAGGGAGTGTGTAACACTGTTGACAATAACAACTAATGTTTATTGAGAGTTTACTGGGTGCCAGACCCTGGACTAGATTATTTCTATGTATTAGTTATTTCTTTAGAATTTACGTAAATTTGAGTGCTCCCACTTAATTCTAGGATGACCATTGCAGCTGTTCTAGGTGAGTTGTTGAAAGTGTGGGTCCTAGGAAGGCTCTGAGGGGAGAAAACGAGGAACCAGCGCGCCGAGGCTCTTTGGGGGTCTGCCTGGGAGAGGGCGCACAGCGGCCAGGCAGTTGTTTCGGTGAACCCCGTTTATCTTAGTTTAACCCAACAGTTTTCACATGTATTTGCTCATGGAACTTTTTATCCAGTAGAACTCATTAATATTCTGCAGAACTAGTTTTCCTTTGGGTCATTTTTTTAAAGCTAATGATTCCATGTATCAACCCCTTATTTTGAAAAAATCTCTCTTCATTCAAGTTTCAAGAAGGTGCTGATGCAGGATTTTGCTCCTTAGCTCAGCTAGGTCCGGGTTCTTGCCCTGGAAAAACTAGGCGTGCGGACACCAGAGAGTGAGTGGAGTAGAATTTATTACACGAAAGGGAAGCTCTCAGCAGAGAGGGGTCCTGAAAGCAGGGTGCCGGATGCCCCCTTAGCTGAATGCTGGGGCTTATAGTGCAAATTCCTGCTGGCTCCACCCCCCGTGCTTCCAGTGCGCATGCTTAGACTGAGCGGCTCCATATTGATTTATTCCCCTTGCTGCACGTGTGTTAGGGAACGGAGTTTTCCACCGCGGGCTTGTGTAGGCAAAGCCCCGAGTGCAAATTCCCTTATCTGCAGAAAACATCTGATGTAAGCACTTGTGGGGTGGGTCGGAGGTTCTCCAGGGACCTCCCTGACTGTCTGCCTGAAGCAAGCTGGCGAACTCCTTTCGGTATCGCTCGTCCTGATATACAGAATTGAAGAGCACACCTGTGGTTACTAGGACTTACTATTTTAGTGATTCTCTTTCTTTCAAAACTGTGTGTGCTTTCATACAGCTTTGCCGCATCCTTGATTGTGTGGACTAAGATACATGCTTTCTCCGTTTTTACTAATAGGATAAAATTAGCCACTTGAAATTCAACTTAATACGTTGTTTACAGGTCATTATTGAGTGTCGATTGTGTCTCAAAACGAGCACTTACAAAGGGTAATTGAAGATTTAGCAATCAAAACGCAAATATTCCTGGAATGGATGTCCCAAAACTCAGTACCAAACCAGAAAAAATTTCATTTTGTTTTCTAATGTTAACTTAGTACCTCATTTGTTGACACTCTTAGGCCCCAGTAGTTCAAAAGTCTGCACAAGTGAATGGAAGCATCCATTAACGACTCGACACTTTAAGAAAATAATTAAATTTCAACTTCTTTTCTGGCAAACACTTTTAATCAACTTTGTTAAAAGAGATGTTTCCCCGCAGAAAACCAAGGAAGCACTCATGAAAGGGCTTTGAAAAGTTTTTCTGGTTACCAGAAAAGTAAAGGCTGTTTTTCTGAGTTTTTCATCTGGGTGAAGTAATAACTTTATTGTAGAGCAGATCACTGTGAAATAGTAATTGTTGGAATTTTATGTTAATCCTATGTCATCTAGTGTCAGGAATAGAATATATACCATTTGTAAAAACTGGGTGAGTTAATGAAGAATGCCTGGGATGTATCAAAAGTGATGCCATTATAAATAAAAAGTTCAATGATCGTTTCTAGATTAAAGAAAAATGCAAACTAGAGAACAGCAGAACCGAAAGCAAGCTGAAAAGGAAACCTACCCAGGTCAGGTTTAGGATCTGCTGAGAGATCCACATCTGAAGACCTTACTGCCTTAGTTTTCGTAGCTATGTACTTGACCTTCATTTCAAAGAACAGAGAAGGAATGCTCAGAAAGATTTCACAGCTTTTCCACAGAAGAGGTCACATCTTTCCTGTAAGGCCCGTGAAGCATGAACAGCTTTCCC
Organism: Trachypithecus francoisi; assembly: GCF_009764315.1. NCBI lineage: Eukaryota > Metazoa > Chordata > Mammalia > Primates > Cercopithecidae > Trachypithecus > Trachypithecus francoisi. The sequence goes on along the minus strand of NW_022681463.1, from coordinate 6,384,889 downwards.
AAGGCCAAGTGTGAGCCTGCATGTCTCAACACAGCGTGCTGTCATGGGATGGCCTCACTTTATGTTGACTTGCTAAGCTGAGTCAAGTCGGTTATGTCTTCCTTCTCAGCCTCACACCTTTCTGGCATCATTCACCTACCCTAGGTGGTTCTACCCTGTGAGATACTGAATGGCAGAACTTGTGTCATATTTATTTGTAATGCCAGCATCTGAAACACCATCAGAGACGTGACACAGTAAACATATACCGGGTGTTTCAGACAAATGCGTCAAACTGAAGTGTGAACGTAGACCACAAACTCATTGCAAGTTAATAGGCCGTTCCCTCCCCATTTCTGTGTCTGAGAAATATCTCCAGTTAATATTTTTACTTGTTCCTTCAAAGTAGCTTCAAAGGATCAAAGCTTGTTCAAAGGAACAAAGTTCCTTCAAACTTACGTTTTTTCCTCTCTGTTTTCCTTAGTGGAGAAAGGGGATCAGGAAAGTCTGAAGCCAGCAAACAAATCATAAGACACCTCACCTGCAGGGCTGCCTCCAGCAGGGCCATGCTGAATTCCAGATTCAAACATGTAAGTTTTTTGTTTGGGTTGGCAAATATGTGAATGAAGATGTTCAGTCAATTGTCATTTACAAATAGGGGAGGGGACATCATAATAGACACAAGGGGGTCAAAATTTGTGGAAATAAAGAATAAAAAATTATTGAGCTTGGGTTCAAATTAATATTGTTCAAGTGAACATTTATTTATTTTACATATTTAAAATATCTTGTACATACTTTCTTTTTGTATTTGCTCTGAATAGTTGGATCTAAAACATGTAATATAGGTAGATATTGTTCACAAAGAAAGTGCACTTTGAGGCTGGACGCAGGGGCTCATGACTGTAATCCCAGCATTTTGGGAGGCTGAGGCATATGAATCACCTGAGGTCGGGAGTTCAAGATCAGCCTGGCCAACATAGTGAAATCCTGTCTCTACTAAAAATACAAAAATTCGCCAGGTGTGGTGGCAGGTCCCTGTAATCCCAGCTACCCGGGAGGCTGAGGCAGGAGAATTGCTTGAGCCTGGGAGGCAGAGTTTGCAGTGAGCTGAGACGCGTCATTGCACTACAGCTGGGCAACAAGAACAAAACTCTATCTCAAAAAAAAAAAAAAAGAAAAGAAAAGAAAAAGAAAGTGCGCTTTAGTGTGTTAGGACATTCTGGGGAGCTGGCCAGAAATTATTGCTTCTCTAATCTTAGAACACTAAATCCCCTTCCTCTTACTCTATGCTGAAGTCACCTTTGAGCATGTATCCCTCTCAGCCTGGCCCATGCAGTCTCATTCATTTGCTTTCTCATTCCACAAGCACCTATTAATATAAAGTGGCTTCCCAGTGCCTGTCCCTCGAATTCAGAGATGCTGTCTCAACAGCGTGGAGAAGCTCAGTTTCTATGTGGGGAATAAATGAATACAGTAAAATAAGTATTGTGACAGTATAGGAGACATATTCAATTACCCCCAGTTTCCTAAGTTAACTTCCTTAGTTAACTCTACATTATCAAATACATTGAATGTGGACAAACCATTGGTATGTCATCAGGAGACTGTACTTTGGCCTGTGTGTGTTTCCTTGTATGTGATTTATAGAACCAACATTGACATTTTCTTCAGTTTTTCTTACCTGCCCGGCTTTTGTTAGATAGTGGGATTTTTCTGCCTCTCTTCCTTTTTTTACAACCTTTTATTTTTCATTCAAGTGTAGGGAAGACACATTTGTTTAAAAAAATTTGTTTATTATCTCGCAGGTCAAGAGACCACTAAATGCATATATGGAAAATCGTGTTCAATTCCACGTATATACTAACAGAACATAAGATTTTCTATAAATAAATCAATATTATCTGTATAACATTCAAGAAATAATGTACATAGGTGCTATATCATTGCCTTGACAAAAAATAGTCCATGTACACATCATAGACCATGTTACAATAGTATAAAACTTTCTATTGGCACTTATTTCAAAGTGTGATATTGATGCAGTGTGAAATTTCCACTGAGGTGCCTCTGATGCTGGCATGTGTCTGGCCGTACACACTTTTACAGAAGGATACCTGCATTTCAGTCATAATTTTATATTTAAAAGTGTCTTATTACATTCGTGCAAGACAGCTACACTTAAATCATTTCCTAAGTCAATGCCATCTAAAGGTTCAAAAGTGACAAATACGGAAATATACTGCACAATGAATATTGTGCTATTTGTGTTTGTTTCTGTGTCACCTGCTTTTTAATCTGGCTGCTACAGTGTAGAGTGATTTCTACCATGGTCGTGGTTACTTGGCATGTTCTGGAAATTTATAGTATCTGATTCCTCATTTAGAAATGAGAATAACTGATTTTTTAATTAATAAATTAGTATGATTTTACATATTTTATACCTGTGAATTGTAAGTAATTTTAAAATTTATTCAGCTCTAATAGATCCCTAAGCTTATGTCTGATTCTGTAGACTTTTCTCTTTAAAAAGACTGCATAATTAATCAGTTTTTTGAATATCTGTGGTATCATGTGTGTTCATTAATGACTTTATAACCATTTACTAAGCTCATACCGTATTGAACACCTGCATAATTCTACAGCAAACTCAAAATAATTTGTTTTTTGAAATGGCATCTTGCTCTGTTGCCCAGGCTGGAGTACAGTGGCACAATCTTGGCTCACTGCAATCTCCATCTCCTAGGTTCAAGCAATTCTCCTGCTTCAGCTTCCCAAGTAGCTGGGATTACAGGCATGTGCCACCACACCTGCCTAATTTTTGTATTTTTTAGTAGAGATGGGATTTCACCATGGTAGCCAGGCTGGTCTCGAACTCCTGACCTCAAGTGATCTACCCGCCTCAGCCTCCCAAAGTGCTGGGATTACAGGCGTGAGCCACTGCACCTGGCTGCTCAAAATAATTTAACATTGAGAGTCAACTTGGGAAAATAGCATAACCTATCTTCTTTGTTCAAATACATTAATATCCTGACAGCTGACACTTAAGAGTTAGAGTGGCCGGGCGCGGTGGCTCAAGCCTGTAATCCCAGCACTTTGGGAGGCCGGGACGGGTGGATCACGTGGTCAGGAGATCGAGACCATCCTGGCCTACACGGTGAAACCCCGTCTCTACTAAAAAATACAAAAAACTAGCCGGGCGAGATGGCGGGCGCCTGTAGTCCCAGCTACTCGGGAGGCTGAGGCAGGAGAATGGCGTGAACCCGGGAGGCGGAGCTTGCAGTGAGCCGAGACTGTGCCATTGCACTCCAGCCTGGGCGACAGAGCGAGACTCCGCCTCAAAAAAAAAAAAAAAAAAAAAAAGAAAAGAGTTAGAGTACATGTAAAACAACATGGTTCTAAAATAGCCTCAAGTTAACTAACAGAAATGACAGAAACTGATGACTTAATCATAATGACAAGGAACAATAGTTTCCCCTCTAAGTTATAAACAGTCATCTATTAAAATGATCATTTGGGAGACAGCAGGCTGTATAATTTCTTTAATGCATTCTCTATTACATTATGTAAATTGGCTTTAAATTTTAGTTCAAACGAATACATTCTAAAATGCATTCCTTTGGATCAGTTAGATATAACCCTCCCAAATCAATAGGCATCTGGGAGTCCAGATTACAATATGAGTGCATATTTCAAGTAAAACTAATTCTAGTTAACTTGTGTGTTTTATTCACTCCTCATGACAAATAAAAGATGTCGTAAATAAATGACTTCTCGTCTCATGAAAAAATATTGCCCAGGCTTGAGCATGGCTTAAATTCCATGTCAGCTATGGTTTTATTGTTTCCCTTTAAATTATTATCCACACGAATATCATTCAGTGTCCAAGATGTTCACGAAAATCATCAGCCATCATATCTGTAAATCATCTGAGTATATGTACAGGAATTAAATACAAGCATTGAATACATTTTTTCATTTACTGTAAATCTTTATAAAATTAGAGGGTTTAGTGAAATTAAGTATATTTAAGAGATGAACCAGTACGATAAATCTTCACAATGTCATTGATGGGTTCTTGGAAACTGTGACTTGAGGCAAAACTATTTCCTGTCTGCTGTAAAAACTTAACTCTTATTTATATCAATTAGTCTATGATAAAATTGGTTGCATTAGAAGGCACATTGTTTTGCTTAAAGTGGAAATTTCCAGTAACTTATTGATGATATTAAGTGAGTACTTCCTATACTTCCTGAAAGGAAAATGGAATTAAGGAAATGAGTAGAAAAGAACATCCTTGAACAGCCTTGATCTATGGAGCTATCTAGTAGAATGTTTGAAAGTCAGGATAAGATGAAAGGAAAGTTCACTAGGTGGCCCTAAGAGGAAAGGACAATGAGCTGATTAGAGACATGGTTTAGCCATATTTGGTTGTGAGACTCCACTGTGGAATATCACACAGGCCAACATGGGGAATGCTGGCAGGCGGGACCAGGTGTTAGCAAGCACACAAACTGGACATTCCACTGAGAGAGCCTGGTTCATTCTAAAGGAGACAATTTTGCCTTGAATCCTAGGAAAATACTCATTGGAGGTCATTTGGATCAGCAGTTATCAAATAATGTGTAGTAAAAGAATGAAGAGAAGTAAAAGTCAGTGTACTAGTCTGTTCTCATACTGCCACAAAGATACTACCTGAGACTAGGAAATTTATTTTAAAAAAAAAAAAAAAGGAGGTTTAATTGACTCAGTTCTGCATGGCTGGAGAAGCCTCAGGAAACTTACAGTGATGGCAGGAGGGGAAGGAGAAGCAAGCAAGGCATGTCTTACATGATGGCAGGAGAGAGAGCGTGCGCAGGGGAAACTGCCGGTTTTAAACCATAGATCTCATGAGAATGCCCTCATGATCATGAGAACAGCATGGGGAAAACTGCTGCCATGATTCAATCACCCCCCACCAGGTAGGTCTCTCCTTCAACATCTGGGGATTACAATTTGACTTGAGATTTGGGTGGGGACATAGAGCCAAACCGTATCAGTCAGGATGTGTTGGGGTAGTCTTCAGTGTAGTATTGTGCAGACGCTGAGGAGTAGAGAAAGTGTTCCTGTGGTTGACAATAATGGCATCCTTGTTAAAATAAAGATTGCCATCTCAGTGGAGTATGGGGAGCAAGAGAACCCAAAGTGAAAGGGTTTGGGTGGAAACTATAAGTTTCACACTGTCACAGCAGACAGTACTCTCCCTGAAGGAGGTTTCGGGAGAAGAGAGGGGAGGAGAAAGATTTAGTTGGTAACAACTAGAAAGTGAGAGAGTGCAGCATTGAGGTCCAGAAATGACTTTTGGCCATTATATGCAGGTCAAAAACTTATTTTTAAGAGACGTGACTGAAGTATTTCTGTCAGTCTTACACCTCATTTGGCGCATCTTAAAAGCCTACCTGAGCTCACATGCCTTTGTCCTGTGCTTCAAGTGCACTTTATCCCTGGTAGATGGATGGGTGGAACCCCATCACCACAGACATGGCTTTGTTCCCCCATACAATTTCAGAGCCATTTAAGAGTAGTTAGGAAGGGCTGTTTTGTTTCTAATCCCTGCATTTGAATTTCAAACGTTGGAAGCAGGGGATTTTCCATGACATTAGATTTATTGGAATAGAAAAGTCATGTTTCAGGAAGCTTTCACCAACTCTGGCTCAAATGAATTTCAACTTTAAGAATATTCAATTCTGTTGAAATCACCTAAATAAGCATTTACTATGCAATAGCTTTCAGAAAGCAGACTAGTGGGCTGATATCGATTGATTTAACTTTTTTTTTTTTTTTTTTTTTTTTTTGAGACAGAGTCTTGCTCTGTGGCCCAGGCTGGAGTGCAGTGGGGCGATCTCGGCTCACTGCAAGCTCCGCCTCCTGGGTTCACGCCATTCTCCTGCCTCAGCCTCCCTAGTAGCTGGGACTACAGGCGCCCGCCACCACGCCTGGCTAATTTTTTTGTGTTTTTACCAGAGACGGGGTTTCACCATGTTCACCAGGATGGTCTCGATCTCCTGACCTCGTGATCCACCCACCTCGGCCTCCCAAAGGGCTGGGATTACAGGTGTAAGCCACCGCACCCGGCCCCTGATTTAATATTTTTTATTGAGGATGCAGCAAGTTTTTACTTTTAGAAAAGACAGTAGATTAACTCCTGCCATAATAGTCCACAACTTATAGGAACATAAATTTGTAGAAAAAATACCATACATTATAAATAGAAAAAAAGTCAATAAAATTTGAATAAGTAAATATTGAGAATATATATATTTAATTTTCTTCATTTATATTTTTATTTAAATTTTGTTACTGTGCAATGTTGTCATTATTGTTTTTGAAATCAAGGTGAGCAGCGGAATAATGCCGGTTTTGTTTCACTCAGTATTTCTCTTAATACATTTATTTAGTGCCACCTATTGGCCAAATGGCTAATTAAAGATAAAAACTGGTTATTGCATAGTTTATTTAGCGTTTTAATCTTGACTCATGGATGACAATGTACAGTGAAAGAATGCCATGGAGTATTTACATTTTGTTAAGTAGTTGTGGTTTTATATTCATTTCATGCCTTTTATGTCTTTATTGGTATTTCAGCAGTGATTACTGCATAGTGCGGTGGTGAAGTGATTCTGAAAGCCAGCCTACCTGGGCTCAACTCCCAGCTTCATTGTTGACAACCTTTGAGCCTTGGGAAAACGACTTCGTCTATGTCATTTTTGTTATAAAGCAGTGTGTAATATACACTGGTTCCGAGAGTTAACAGAGAACACACAAGCACAGACACATCTCCCGTTAAAACACTGCCTGGCACATAGTGAGCATGACAGTAATGTTGTCTATCGCTATTCACAAAAGTAAAATTCACTGTTGTTATTTGCTGAATGTTTTCTCTGTGCCAGACGTAAAGCTGAGTGCTTTACACAGCAGACACTGACAAAACACTGAAGGAGTTATTCCTGCTTGAGAATTAACGACAAATGAGGTTTGAGGAATTCAGAAGACCTCCTCAGTGTTACATGATTTCTCAGTAGCAGTGTTGGGGTGTGGGGGTAGCTCCTTCTCACTTCCAGGCACATGCATTTAACCATTTCCCTATATTGACTGTTTGGGGAACAAGTTATTAATTACCTGTAATGTCGTTTTTCCAATAATAATCAACACATTACTGATCAGACACAACACCAGAATAACTAGAAGCACAATACTTTTAAAAGATTATCCTATTTTTTAAGACTTTTAAAATAATTGTTTAATGTAATATTATTAATATTTAAAATGTGCTATCATTATGCTGTTTTCACTGTATGTATATCACTACAGATTTCATGTTGGATTATAGGAAAAGATACAAAAACAATGTTACCATTTCATTTTTTTCCCAGAAAACATTGCTATTATCACTGCTATCAATTTACTTTTATCATCTTTAAAATTAGGTTATTATATACAGACCTAAAGCATAAAGTTTTTGTAAGGAATGAATATATGTTTGTCTCCAAAATTCAAACTTCAAACACAGAAGTTTTAACATACTTCACTATTATCACAACTTGTAGCATATTTTAATTTGTGGTTAGCGTCAAAGTGTTTTATAATCTTTCACAGTATAAAATACTTCCAGGTTAATTCAACTCCTTAATGTAGCAGAGGCCAGGAAATTTAAAAGTGATATCAAAGCGGCTGGGTGTGGTGGCTCATGCCTGTAATCCCAGCACTTTGGGAGGCGGAGGTGGGCGGATCACCTGAGAGGTCAGGAGTTTGAGACCAGCCTGGCTAACATGGTGAAACCCTGTCTCTGCTACTAAAAATACAAAAATTAGCTAGGCGTGGCAGCATGCCCCTGTAATCCCAGCTACCCCAGAGGCTGAGGCAGGAGAATTGCTTGAATCCAGGAGGCAGAGGTTGCAGTGAGCCGAGATCACACCACTGCAGTGAGCTGAGATCACACCACTGCATTCCAGCCTGGGTGACAGAGCGAGACTCTGTCTCAAAAAATAAAATAAAAAATAAATTTAAAAAATGAGTGGGACCAAAGCACTTAAAGAAATAGGATAGTGTTCTCCAAAAACACTATTAGAAACCCTAGGGAACAGGAAAACTAGTCCACGTATCAATAAGGTGTTATTGTGCTCCCTCCTGTGGCTGTCGCAGAAACCGCATGGAACGTAACTATCAGGAAAGACAGAGACACCCTTGAACCCTCCAGATTTTCATCCATTTTGGAGAATTGCTGGTCCCCATCACCTTCACAGGCAGAGTCAATTGATGAAGAAGCAGTGACTTTTATTCTACTGTTAATGCTTAAGGAAGCGTGTCAAGGAAGAATTTCAGCCCCCAGAGTTGGTCTGAGGAGCTTGATCATAGCAATTGCAAAGCCACAAACTTGGCAGTCTGCAACAAAACACAGGGCAGTGAGAAAAGGCGGCATAGCAGCTCAGCTGGGAGTTTTGCTGCTGCCCTGTGGGAGAGAATAGTTGGTGTGAGGCCAAAGCACAGTAGAGGGAGGACAAACGGGGGTCAGGGTTGAAAAGAGTATGAGTGGAAAGTAAATAAGAATTCAAAGGAATGTTCTATGCTGATGTTTAAATAAATGTATTATTGTAAAATACATTCCAACTATTGCTTATATTAATTCAAATGACTCCCTCCCTTCCAAAATGCAAATGCTATTTTACTGCTCTATTCAGGTGTGAAATCTCAATAACATTTGTTAAGCTTGGGGCTGTGTGTGAAGAGAATGGCTTTCCTTCTCTTACGTGCAAGGAGAGTGCAGTGTCGTGAAGTCCTCCGTCTATTATTGCTTCATGAACAGCAGCCATCATTTGAGACATAGGATGCTAGTAGCTTGCCTTAGAGGAAAGAGGAGTCTTAAAAATTCAATATGGCATTATATGAGCAGGAGAGAGACTTTCAGACCAAGAAGTATTCCCTGCATCGTTGCTGACTATTACTCATCAATTTTATTTTTTAAAATATGCGCAGTTCAGTAAAATGTTCTCCTCTCCCACAGGTCATGTGCATCTTAGAAGCCTTTGGACATGCCAAGACCACGCTTAATGATTTGTCCAGTTGCTTCATCAAGTATTTTGAACTGCAGTTCTGTGAGAGGAAACAACAGCTAACTGGAGGTAAGTGCAGCATTTGCCAGTGTGGATTTCCTGTGCGGAACCAGCATGCGGCCACGTTGCAAACAAGCACATGATGGAGACACCATGTATGAATCAATGCTGGGAGAAAAAAATCTATTCTTCATCATGACCATGTCTGTAAACAGCTTAAGGTACTTCTGGAAAGTTTGTGTTACATTAGAACAAGGATCAACAGTCAGGCACTCAGTTGAGGGTGTGTGTGTGTACGTGTGTATGTGTGTATACGTACCTGGGATATCAGGTGATAAGTGCTGAAGTTATTGTGAATTGAAAAATATTCTCAAATGCAAGCTGGACCTTTTCAAGATGATTATTTTATAGACTGTATAGTGAGAAACCAAACCCAAACCAAACATAGCTGAAAGGAATCATCCTTGCTGAACCTACAAACAAACTGAAATACTTTAATGAAATAAATAATACCTTAGTATTATATATAATTTCTTCACATAACACACATTGAAATCTATTTGAAATAAAACTGAATCCATATAGTTAAATGATTGAATTAAATCTAAACATCAAAATAATCACCAAACTAAACTCAAACAGACACTGTTTCATATTTGATTTATTTAAAATGTATTTTATGAAAACTCCTTATTTAAAATTCAACTAATTTATAATTCACCTAGGATTTTACATCTTTCCAATTAAAACAAATTATTCATGCAAATTAATAATATAAATACAATCATAGGTAGAATTTTTGATATACTTGAATATCTAAAAAAAACTTTTACAACAGCTGTCAGCACTTAAACATTTGCCAATTATTATAAATGATTTCCGAAAGAGCTTAATTTTATTTGGTTTTTTAAAGTTGCCCTATTTTTCCCTTCAAGAAACAAAAGTTAGTTTTGACTGTAATCTAGAAACAAAAACATAGCATTTTGCAGCAAGTCTATGTCAGAATCAGATTTCTACTAATTAAATGTGACAAATAACATGCATCAAAAGAGTAAGAAAAGATGCACTGGGCGTGGTGGCTCACGCCAGTAATCCCAGCAGTCTGGGAGGCCAAGGCGGGCGGATCACCTGAGGTCAGGAGTTTGAGACCAGCCTGACCAACATGGGGAAACTCATCTCTACTAAAAAGACAAAATTATCCAGGCGTGGTGGTGCATGCCTGTAATCCCAGCTACTCAGAAGGCTGAGACAGAAGAATCGCTTGAACCCAGGAGGCGGAGGAGGTTGTGGTGAGCGGAGATCGCGCCATTGCACTCCAGCCTGGGCAACGAGAGCAAAACTCCGTATCAAAAAAAAAAAAGAAAGAAAAGATGCTTTTAGATGTTGAAGTTAGAAGGTTAAGTTGTGCAAAAGGAAAGCTATTTGTTCATTGATTTGTTTTTTTAAACGCATGACTTAGAGTTCTGAAGGTCTGCCTTTTTATGAAGACCTCATCGGAGAACTGTCTTGAGCCTCAAGCTCTGGTTTTCAAGTCTCGGTTTCCTAACACCTGGCCAGGTGTGCTCCTCCAGGGGAAAGGGCTGGATTTGCTTCTGTAATACTGAGCACAGGTTCCCCGCTGAGCTCTTAGTGACTGGTGGGCTGTGGTGATGTTCTCTAAGTGGGTAGTAAGTTCTCCAAAAGTAGGAAGCTGAAACATTGAAAGCTCCATGTTCCAGCCACTTGCCACTCAAAGATTTGGCCCAAGGACAAGCACCGCGTCATCACTTGGGAGTTTGTTATAGATGCAGAATCTGAGGCCATACTCCAGACTGGCTGATGGAGACTGCAGTTTAACAAGATTCCCAGGTGATTCATGGGACATGAGTGTCTGAGAGCTGAAAGCAGGCCACTCGTGTTTATGCACAACTAGTGCAAGGAGGAGAAGCTCATCTGGGGTGTCACCAGCATGAATTTTTCCTCTCAATTTCATGTTTCCTTTACCAAGAGGGAGAGAAAATAACCGACTTCTGAAGGTGTCATCCATTCCTAACTTTTTTTTTCTTTTTTTTTTTCCTCTTGTTTATTTTTCTGGATACAGTTTAGAGGGTCCTTTTCTTTAGGAACGTTAATTTAGAAAATAATTATATATACATATTAAAAAGAACAGGAAAACTTTGTTGTAAACACTGATGAACTGAGCCTTCTGTTAATCCACAATCTCAGTGGACACGTGGTCCCTCACACCTTCAGCTAATCAGCCCCACGTACACCTCTCAGGCAGTTTGTCCAGGCAGCTTTGAGACCAGAGGTGATGCATATTCATAATGATGGGCCTGGAGCAGTTCGAGGCCCAGCAAAGTTCTCTGAATCGTTAAGGAACTGTGACCATAATTTTGGTATAATTTCAGCCTTGTGTAGAGTTTATTTTTCTCTTACGGAAATGGCAGTCGGGGCATTGATGACAGGCGTGCTCCACCTTTCTCCACTTTCCGGATGGCCTTGCTACTCATTCTGTTCCCCTCATTAACATCCTTAATTTATTTCTTATCACCTATGTTTGTTTGTTTCATAGCTTCCTGCTGTGTTCTTTTAAAACTCTGGCCAAATGATTTGGTGATCGTTTTTAATGTTTTTATTTAAGAGTAATAAACTGCTATAAACAAAGTAACAAAGCCAGTGCTGAGATGGCATTCATAGAAGTCTACTGCCTAGATCTTAAACGCGGTAGGACCCACAGGGCCCTGAAGGGGTGAGACTGGGAACTCAGTTGTTTCCTGTTTTTAAGAAGAGAAATAAAAGGAATATGTTCAGAAAATGTTTATCAGGACAGTGAAAGTTCCAATGTCATGTTTTTGGAGTAAAGTGTTGACAAAACTAAAAATGTTTATAGTGAAAAAGAAAGAACTCAAGAGAAAGAGGACACATTTCTTCAAGTATCCCTTACCATGTGAAAAGGGTTTGGAGTACAAAGGTATATTGTGCGTACTACAAAGAGCAGGTCGATGTTTCCGAGAACGAACGTTTTTACTCAGTCATCAGAACCTGCCGTGCAACATCCTCCCGTCTGCCACGCACTCTCTCACGCCTACGCTGGCTGTGCCTAAGCAAGAGGAAGGGGCAGACACCAGCTGGACCAGATAATTTTAAAGATGCTGCCTAGGGCTCAACATTGTTTAAGTCCAAAAATGAAAGCACTCTTTCAGCTGTGGATCTGATGTTCCCATGTCTCCCAGAGTAACTTAATAGCATGTACTTGTCTTCTGTGCCTGTTAGCATAGACTGAACAGGGTTGATATTAGAATGTGTTAGATGTCAGTGTTCGAAAGCTGCAGTAGCAAATGAACACCAATGTGGTGGCTGGAAACAACAGAAATAAATTGTCTCACAGTTCTGGAGGTTAGAAGTCTGGAATTCAGGTGTCTGTAGATGCACGAGCTCTTGGCTTCTCTGGGGGGACCTCCCCTGCCCATTCCTAGCTGATGGTTGCTGCTGATCCTTAGTGCTCCGTGGCTTGGAGATGCATTGCTCCAGTCTCTGCCTCTTTTGACTCATGGCCTTTTCCCTGTGTCTCTTCTCTTCTCCAAAGGACACTGGTCGCACCATACTCCAGTATGGAGTAGGTCATTGGATTAGGACGCTGGTCACACCCTACTCCAGTATGACCTTATTGTAACTTGAGTACTGTAGTTTCACCCTAAACTAAGGTTTCGCTTTCTGTGGTTTCAGTTACTCGACCTCAACTGTGGTTCAAAAATATTAAACAGAACATTCTGAAAGTAAACAGTTCATAAGTTTTCAATTGCATATTATTCTGAGTAATGTGATGAAATCTCCTGCCCTCCAACTCCATCCAGCCTGGGAAGTGAATCGCCCCTTTGTTCAGCGTATCCACGATGTCTCCGCTCCCCACCTGTTAATCACGTAGAGGCTCTCTCAGTTATCAGATGGTGCCAGTTTCCTGGTGCTTGTGTTCAAGTAACTCTTATTTTACTTAATAATGGCCTCAGAGTACAGGAGTGGTGAGGCTGGAAATTTGCATAGGCCAAAGAGAAACTGAAAAGTGCTTCCTTTTCATGAAAAGGTGAATGTTCTCAACTTAATAAAGAAAGAAAACAAATTGTATGCTGAGGTTGCTAAGATCCATGGTAGGAAACAATCTCCTACCCCTGGAATTGTGAACAGCATATTGTTACAACTGTCCTATTGTATTGTTAGTTGCTGTGTTAATTTCTTGCTGTGCCTAATTTATAAATTAAATTTGATCATAGATGTGTAAGTATAGAAAAACATGCATACAGAGTTTGGTATTATCCTCAGTTTCGGGGGTCCACTGGGATCTTAGAATGTATTAACTGAAGATAAGGGGTGACTACTGGATCTCTGCATTGATGCTATTCCCAAAGAAGGTTATATTCCAAGGTATTGGGGATGAAGGCTTCAATATGTAGTTTTTGGGGTTTTTTAAGAATAAAATCCATCCTGTAACAAAGAGTAATGGAAATCCATTGTATGAATTTTTGCTTTAAAATGATTTTCAGTTTAAGCATGAAGTCATCACTGCTCAAAAAAATGGGCACCCTGAATACTTTAAGAAGCTATCAGTAAATGATACTTTTGTTATACATCAGTGATACCTTTAAATAATTCAATCTGCTGCCAAGACTCTTTATGAAAGAAAAATAAAAAACACATAAACTACTTCAAACACATTTTAAAGAGAGCTGAGTCATTCAAGCCAGTCCCCTGTAAAAGCATTCTGAATTGTAAATGTTCACTAAAATAGTTAATCAAATTGGAATGATGCTACTCTATCTCAAACCAGGTCAAATAAGTGTTGATTACAGATTGAGTTTATACTTTATGGTAGACTGTTTTTCTTTAAATTATCAGCATTTATGAAACAGTTTTTACCATTTTATTGGACAGGGAGTATCATCATCCTAATTTGAAGATTGACAGGTGCTGTTTCTTTCATTGTTACTATTAGTTATACTTTTATAATTTAATGTCAAATCTTTCATCAGAGATATAACCACAAATCATAATATAAAAAATACCAGCCTCAGTTTTATGAAACACTAACTATAGATAAGTAAGGACTGTTTCTTGTTTGGGGGAAAATGTAATTTATAAATAACATTCTAGTCTGGCTTCTAGTCTAGTATTTTCCCTGAACTGATTATTTGTTTTAAAATATGATTATTTAGGTTCGCTGGTGTAAGTGCCACCCTCCTTTAGGATTGAGTGACTTATAAAACATGTTACTATCACTGCACAGACAAGTTTATAAAAAGTTATTGTAGAAATAAAAGGAGAACTTTGCCAACAATGACTTAGTTTTAGCCATACAGCACCTTTTATTTGAGACTTAGGGTAATTTGCCGATATCATCGCCTGAGTCCCTACCAATTTGTATTTTTCATCTGAGCATGCAAAGAGGTTTACATTGCGTGACATACAAATCAATTGATGATATTAATGGCATCTTCTTGTATGTTTTCCAAAAAGTTTTGGTCCTGAAAATATGTGTTTACAGATTATGTGTAACATAAGTATGCAATAAAGTATTTTGTAGGGCTATACAGTTTTTGTTCATTATGAAAAGTGGGGGAAATAGTTTCGTCTCCTTCAAGAAAGAAAAGTTCCTGTCTTTGTCCTTCCCATTGGCTTCCAGAAACTTCCAACACCCACTCTCATCCTGTTGCACCCATCTCCTTATGAGTACATGACCACTTAGGATCTGTTCCTGGAAAGGGAATGACAGTTCTTTCTCTTCTGCACAAGATCATTCCTTGTCTTTTAAGGGTACAAAACCATAAATTTTCATTCACTTTTGAGTGTGTGCAGTTTTTAATATAGTACACAAAACTGTCTCACTGAACATGCACAGATAAAGTAAAATAATATACTGTCTTCATTCTTATCAAATAATCACTTTATTGTTTGGGATCTTCAAAAATATGTGATAGCGACATTTTTAGTGAGCTCTTTCTTATTCTAATTTACTCGCAAGTCACCTGTTTCCTGGGAGCAACAAATCAGGTTGTAAAACCATCTTCATGCGAGGTAGCTGGGCACATGGAAAAGGGCCTTCTAGATCAAATTGCAGGTTGGCCATTGGATTGTAAACTCAGGTGAATAGGTGAATGTCACTGATTCTCTTTACCCGGATATAAAATTAGGGGACCGGACTCCATGGTCTCCTGTGTTCTTTTCAGCTGCTTTTTATTTAATTGGAAATAAACCACTTCTGAAGTTGACTATTTCTAGTATCATGATGGAGTTATTAATGGTTTAATCAGGCTGCCTCTGCAAAGGAGCCAGTGCTAATAAAGGGGTGCCAAGAACACTGGCCTCAGTGCATCTTCATAAATCTTACTTGGCTGAGGGGCCTTGTGAAAAGAGCATATGATCAGCCATGTCCCAAATCTCACTTAGCAGCTAGATTTTAAAAACAGAGTTATTCTCATTATCGAGGTAAATCTTAGCTGTTGACCAGATAAGTTCTCAAACAAGAAAATTGTCTCCTCTTCTGGAATATTCATTATTGAAGAGAATTCTGTTCACCAAAAACAGGGTGAAGGACTTTTAGAAGAACTTACTTGTAAAGGACTGGAAGACATTGAGAGTCCATAAGGCATGCTTTTAACTGCACCCAGAATATGCAGAGGGCCAAATTCATCACCATCGGCAATGCATTCAGCGAGCTCAAAAGGCAGATGTTTGCTTGATTCTAAGCTGTGAGTTCCCTCTGTAGTCCTTAAGAGCCACAAGGCCTGGGGTTGAGTCCTGGCTCGTTTACTTTGTGCCCACTGGCCTTGGGCAGCTCACTGGATCTTCCATACCTCATTTTCTTCTTCTGTCCAAAGGGGATAACTATCACCCCAAACTCCTAGAGTTTCCATGAATATTCAGTATGTTAACATTGCTCTTTAAATCACTCACTGTTTTCTTTTTCTTTCACTTTTATTTCAAATCTTAGATTATCCCTTTCCCAGAAGTAAGTGGGAGGAACTCAAAAGAGAGGGAGGTCCAGAGTCCCCCTGAGGAATGTCAAGAATACTTAGATTTTGATGTTTGTGCCCTGAAAATATCCAAGTGTATTTAAGTTGAAATTGAAATTTACTAATGATAGAAAATATCTTCCAGTAAATGTAGCCAGGCTATGCGTTCTATTTAAGAAATTTAAACCTTAAAGTTACTGGAAATGAAATGGAAAATATATTAAGGCCTTTGCTTTGTGTTTCTTCCAAATCCTGTTGTTAAATAAAGTAGAGGCGTAATAACAGATGAATAATCTTTGTTACCATCATCAATTAGTCTTAGAATTACATACTCAGCAGGACATTCTTTTAAAAGTTTCAAAGTGCTTTGGTTGATCTTATGCGAAGAGCAGCATCCTTTATTGCAAACACCCTGGGCTTAGGAGACAAGACAGTTGGGCTTCAATGTGAAAAGTCCTGCAACAGAATTTTAAATGAGGCAGTGTTAGAAGGACACTAGAATAGTGTATGGTACACAGTAGGTGCTTTAAGTGGTAGCACCTTCCGCTTGGAGTCAGAGGAATCTTGGAACCTTCACGTCTTTTCTTCTTCATATTACAGATAGGAAAAATGAAGTCCAGAGGGATGCGAGGATTGGCAGTGTCAGACTCCAGAGTAGGATCCGTCCATTTGACTCCTGTGGGAAGCACTTTCACTTAGGTTACACCACCAGAGTGATGACCACCCTGACCATGAATAATGAGATGGAAAGAAATGCATAGGTGTGAAAGGGAAAATATTTGGCTATCCTAATTAATTGATAATATGTTTTTGGTGGTTGCTAATTGAAGGCATGACAATACTTTCTGGGAACAGGCCTAAGTGGTCATGTACCCATAACTAGATGGCTGCGACAGGGTGAGATTGGGTGTTGGAAGTTTCTGGAAGTCAATGGGAAGAACAAAGGCAGGAATTTTTCTTTCTTGAAAGAAAGGGAAGTTTATTTCCCCCACTTTTTTTCATAATGAACAAAAGCTGTATAGCCCTATGAAATACTTTATTGCATTTTATGTTACATATAATCTGCAAACATGTATTTTTTCAGCACCAAAACTTTTTGGAATACATATATGAATATGTGGACACTTGTAGAGAATTACAAGAATGTTTCTAGTCAAAAGTATTTCATACATAAAAGAGCTTTTAAAACATAGAAGTCTTGATAAGTCAAGAACTGTTAATAGAATGTTTCTTTCTATGTATGAACACTTACATGAATGTGTCCTGAAACCTGTTTAACTTAGAAGCCCATCATACTCCTTCCATTTTTACCATTTCATTTCAGACACAACAAAAAGTCTGCATTTCTCCATTTGAAGGAATATTAGAGTTTCATGGCAGTTTGAAGTTTGGGCTGTCTTGTGTTTGCTTCCATCTAAAAGCTCACTCAAGATGTATACATATTTTGAAACCCTGCTGATCAGAATTCTGCTAATCCACAGCAATTTTATTCACTGCTGGAGATGAGCTAACCAGGTTGATTAATAATTACACTGTTTTTGAATTTAGATGAAAGATATCAAAGTGACTCCATGATGTGGAATTTGATTAGTTTTGAATACTGCTTCGAGCAGAGTTTGCATATTGGCTGGGATAGCTGGGGGTTAGCCAACCATTTCTCCAAGAATGGTAGCAAGATGACTGTTTGATTCTCCCTTCTCATCTGGTATTTCATGCCTGAAGGTTAGGAACAAAAGGAAGATAATTTTATTTAAAATGTCTTTAGGTTTTTAAAGAATGTCCTCTTGAGTAGTAAATTAATTCAAGATGAATATTATTAATATTAAATAGAAAATGTTTCCAGCGAAGAATTTAAGGAGGAAAAAAAGAAAAAAAGTGTTTAAAACTTAACTTGAAATGACTATCTAATTGATTCTCATGGAGACCTGTGCACACACATTCGAGCACACGTGTTCATCCACTGAGGTTTATTGCTAATTCACGACTTGATACCACCCCCATTCTAATTTTACCATCACCTTGGGGCTTTTCTGTCACCAATGAAAGGGATATTTTGAAAGACCTTTTCTTTATGCACTCCTGGCGACTTTTCCCAGACTTGTCTCTTTAGACAACTTATCTTACTAAGGGATATTAAATTTGAAATTTAAAAAACTCTGATAATCATTCTGATTAGCTAAATTGACCACTTACTAAATGCATTGGAAGGCACTGTAAATAGTGGTTCTAGTTGTTAGAACAGATTTGCTGCATACAATTAAATTGGGAGACACCACATTTTTGCTTTTAGTGGCTGGACTTTAGAATAATGCTTAGCAAATTCATTACATGAGATTTTTTAAAAGTTCAAATGTGTGATATAATTACAACCATTTGCCTTTCTAAGAACTGCCATTCTTTAACACCCCTCACCCAAATAATATCGATATTGGATTCTTACTTCAAAGAGGAAAATTGTAATAATTCACATTTGCATTTAAAATTGAAATACAGGTCTGGCGTGGTGGCTCACCCCTGTAATCCCGGCACTTTGGGAGGCTGAGGTGGGCAGATCATTTGAGGTCAGGAGTTCAAGACTAGCCTGGCCAATATGGCAAAACTCCATCTCTACTAAAAATACAAAAATTAGCCGGTGTGGTGACACACACCTGTGGTCCCACCTACTCAGGAGGCTGAGGCAGGAGAATCACTTGAACCAGAGAGGCAGAGGTTACAGTGAGCCACTGCACTCCAGACTGGGCAATAGAGTGAGACTATGAATCAAAAAGTAAATAAATAAATAAGTAAAAATTAAATTAAATTAAAATACATAATCTGATTATTCATAATGACAAAAATAAACCTATATTAATTTTTTAATGCTCCAGAAACAATGAAATTTGCAGCATGCCAAACATACAGTCATAATTTTAACCAGTGCTGGCTTCTGAATTGCCGATCTTCATATGTAAAGCAAAACTGAGGCTGTGATTACCATATTGCATCTTTTTGGCCTTGTTAATCAACTACTATTAAATAAATTTCAGCACCTTATATTTATGAATTGGGTTATATTTTATTTTATTTTGTAATGGTTTGAAAACAGAGGACTAAATAAACATTAGCTAGTAGTCCTATTACTGCGTGTGGTCAGAATAAAAGGAGAAGATGACTGCGCACTGTTCACACTGGACCTGTGTTACTTTATGGACACCTCATCTACCTCATCCTCAAATACATTCTGTATATTAAACTGTATCTGTGTGAATTCAAATTGCATTTTCCTTTGCTGCAGTGGGTTTCTTCTGGTGTTTCTGGCAGTGAGGGACCATGGTCTATCTCCCTGGGCCTTCATAGCGTGGCCACGTATAATTCTGATTTCGTTGCGGGGAATGCTTGTCAGTGCCTTTAGTGGAGCACTTTTTGAGCAGTGTATGTTAATATCCACCCTACCAACATGGCCGGGACTCTCGAACAGTGAGATATTAATGAGGAAAATTCCAAAGCTTATTTCAAAGCCTTTGTTACAGGCAAGAGCAAATCTTGTTCCAGATTATATTTGTGCACCAAGTTCTTTGTTGGATATGGGACGAGGAAGGATGTCCCCTTAAACCACGTCTTTTCAGCATCATATTGAAAGTCCTAGCTAATGCAAAATGACAATAAAATAAAATGTAAATAGATGGGAAAGGGAAAAATCAACAGTCCTTGTATCTGTTGTAATTAATTAATATGTGTTAATTTATGGAAATGAAATGAAAGCTCTGCCATGTAACAGAATTATTTTTCTTTTCCCAACCAGCCAGAATTTATACATATTTGCTAGAGAAATCCAGACTTGTTTCACAACCTCTTGGCCAGAGCAATTTTCTCATTTTCTACTTGTTGATGGATGGGTTATCTGCTGAAGAAAAATATGGACTTCATCTTAATAATTTATGTGCACACCGGTGAGTAACTAAGTATTTTGTATCTAAAAGCTATGCCTTCAAATTGTGATTGTAATTTGGTAGTCTTAAATTATCTTCTTTCTTTTCAGAGACAAAACGGTGAGTAAAAGGTAACTGTTGGATACTGTTAGGTTGAAACCATCCACATAACAAGGTTCCAACTATTTGTTGAATGTTTGGGTGAAGTTGTATGTGTGTGAACAGACTTATATTTATATTTTACTAATTTTCAGATCAGAAAAAAACTTAGGCATATATAAACTCCTGTACTCCTTTTAAGTATTTTGGCTATCACATTAGTTCTGTATTCCTAATTCATGGCCCTGTTTTGAGATAATGGGCAATATTATTTGAGTAAGTATGATTATTCATTGGTGGATGAAGGTTTGTCATGGATTGAGATGCAGAGCACACATAACCTGAGGGGCGATTTCCTTTGCTGGAGGCAGAAAACACTTGTGTTACAATTAGGATGCCTTGGTCATACGAGAACGATGGGAGTGACGGGCCATATCGACAGTGAGTGAAAAATGTTTTCTCAATATTTGCACTTCTGCTAACTGGCTGGTTTAGTGCGTCTCCGCCACAGGGATTGGTCCAGATTTCCATTAGGATGAGAACAAGAAACAATATGGGGAATGAACCCTGTTCAGAAGAGAAGTTGGTGGGAGAAGAGCGCAAGAGAGAATTGGATTCTGATCCAAACTCAATTCAGTGGCAGGGGATGTGGGAACTAGACTCTAAGGGACATGTGGATTGACTTCAGATACCTGCTGATACCTGATTTATGGCTTATTGGGTGTTTATTATTAGATCTAGAGGAATGGTGTGAGTTTGCACAATTTTAGGAGAACTTTTGTGAGAAAAATAAAGGATGCTATGGGAGAAAACATAGACACACACACACACACACACACACCACACACACAGAAGGGTTTCTTCACTTACCTGCATGTAGTCAAGACAGTGGTTAAGGCCAAGTGATTATTGAGAGAACAAATGGCAGGGGGCTTCCCCAACAAGCCCCCCTCTTAAGTACACATATAGGCTGCTTTAAGCCTGCAAAAAAATATATATCTCTAGTTCTCTCTGCTCTGCTGTGCTATTTCTCCATCTGAAGCCATTATATTCTGGTTGGGGAGACATTAATAAACAGGTTAGTAATAGTCGAGGTGATATGATGAAAAATAAACCAGGGTTGGGGAACAGAAGAGCAGGTGGGTGTCCTGCTTTTAGATACATTAATCAAGAGCCTCCTACCAGGTGGTACCTGTGGTAGAGACAGCAGAGAAGGCCATTTACAGATCTGAAGTGGTGTCCAAGGGAGATGGAAGAGTACAAGGGGCCTGAGGAAACATACTCAATGTTTGAGGGACAGCATGAAGGCCAGGAGCTGAGATTAGAGTTGTCTGGGAAAGAGGGAGGATAATAGAGACAACATGAACAGAACAGCCATGGTCAGAAATTTAGATTTCCTTCAGAGTTGTCTGGAAGTGATTGGGGGTTCTGAGTATGCAAGGGAATTGGTTTTCACCTTTGAAGGTGACTTGCGTCTGTGGAGATGTCCCTGTGGTATTCCCAGCTGGAAGTAGAGAGCTAAATTCCTGGTATGGTAGTGGGGAGGTGGTGATGGCACTGATGGTAGTGGTGGTGCAGGCGATGAGAAATGGGGAAACGTGGGTGACACTCTGAAGGTAGGAAGGTCGGGATTGATGGATGCACTGAGCGAGGGATATAAGGTAAAGAGATCAAGAATGATTCCTGTGACTGTGGCCTGAGCAACACATGGTGTCATTGTGCCGTTTACATCGTGACAAGGCTCGGAGGGAACCAGGGTGCTGGGGAGGAGAAGAGTGGCCAGAGAACCAGTCCTGCTGGTTTTGAGACAGCAAGGTGGAGATGCAGGAGTGTCAGGAGGGCGCTGGAGAGAGGAGGGACTTTGCAGTGTGATGGAGCCAATGTGAGACTGAACACCTAGAACTGCTTGGAGAAATTATAAGACAACCTCTGTCCCGCCACTGCTGTGAGGGCTGAGTGATGGTGCAGGTGCGCTCAGGGGAAGAGGCTGAATTGGCCTAATTTACTGTCACATTACTAACTACTCTCATTAAATTTCAGTGAAGACGTCCAAGGCTATGGATATGGTTTGTCATGTTGCGTAGGTGGAAAGTAGTTAAGAAGTGTAAAAGGCCTTATCAAAATTGTGTTTTATTTACAAAGAAAAACTATTTTAGGGTTTTCTGTTCCCAAAATGCAATAGAAATTTGGAAGAAAGTGCTAATATTAAAGTATGGTAACCCAGGCAAAAGTGATAGAAATACAAAAATTCCAAGCTTCCAGGACATTGGAAATATTTTAAGTCAAATCCCTTCATGTTGTAAAGGAGGAAATCAAAGCCAGAGACATGAAGAAGCTATACTCAAGTGAATCCCTTTTATGCAACAGCAGTATGGACAAAACCCATCCCCTGAGATTAACTTTGTGTTTTTCTACCTTGAACATCGCTAATGGAACGTGCTGACCCTGGGGGGAAGCGACTCACTGGATTCTAGGGATTGCAGGTTGAGAGACAGCCTGTGAGGAAGAGAAGAGTTTTGGGTTTCTCTGCTCCTCATCCTTCTAACGAGCAAAAACTCAAAGCCTCAAGCAGATCCGTAGCTTAGAGTGCATCTGTGTCTGTGTGTGTATCTGTGTGTGTGCATATGTGTGCACGTGGGTATGTGCTTGGCACTGTAGACATATGGCCACTGATGATGAAAAAGGAATAATCTAATCTATAATTTAAATAAACAATTTAACTTCTTGATCTGTGGTTTGGATGAGTCATTTGAAGTGTGTGAGTGTGTGGGAGAAAACAAGGATTTCTGTGTTGAGCTTCAATTCTGACATTCATTTCTCTTTGCAAAAAAGAGTTTGGAGTCACTTAGGCTATTTAGAAAGTCAAACAGTCAGGGGTGACTTTATGAGGAGTTCCAACAGGAAAGAACTTAGGAAGATCATGAATAATTCAATTCTCTTGAACAAAGCATTTACTTTATTAAAATGTATCATAAATATCTAATGGGTGCAAAACAACATTTTCCATGAAAATATTCACCACCCACCACCCTCCAGATCCATGAAGACATCAGTTGGAGCATTTGTACAATGACAATTTCACAGGAAAACTTTAACGGTAAAGCAAGCTGTTTTTCAAGTTAGAATACAGTATGTATCGCAGTATTTTTGTGGTTTATATTATGCAGGTCTTCTCACATTTATAATGTTGGTGAATCTTCTCACTTTTACAATGTTGGTTAGGTTTGAGGAGTTCATATTTGTTTAATGTTTAAATTTAGGTTGGTATCGAATCTTTGTTTAGTAATTATGAGTATTAAGTTCCTTAGTTTTGGAAACCATTTGGCTTGCTCACAATTAGAAACAGAAACCTGAATTTGCGAGCTTTCTGACCTTTCACAAACTGATAATCCTTCTGAATCCCTTCCTTAAAATTGGTCCTCATAGGTAAATGACATTGCTATTCATAAAATGCTTAATATCATATGTTAAAGCAAACGAAATATGGCTGGAGGAGGACTCCAAGCTTCTATATTTGAGTCCTTGGGGACGAACTATAACCTAGCTTAATAGGCAGACAAGATTGAAAACCCAACTTAGGCGTATGTGCCTGTAGCAATAGCTAAGTCTTGGCCAATCCCAGAGGCCACACTTCAACCACTGATAGACTGCTGAGTGTTCAGTTGTTCAAATAAAGTGAACACCAACCTGTAACCAATCCAGCTGATTCTGTGCCTCCTTGCCGATTTCTTTACGGCACTTTCCTTGTTTTGTCTATAAATTTGTTGTGACCACGAGGTGTCCCTGGAGTCTCTATGAATCTGCTGTGATTCTGGGGGCTGCCTGATTCTACATATATGTAGTATATCTACTATTATTAAGTAGATAATTATATCTACTATTGCTAATAGTATATCTACTCTTGTTAATATATGTATTATATACACTGTATTATATGTAGTATATCTACTATTATTAAGGATGGCATTATTATTGTCACATCTACTTGTCTGATGTTTTCAAAATAATATTGCTATTCCTGTTATGTAGAACACACCAGCTTACATGTGATCACATGAACACAGCATCTCTTTGCTGACTCACTCATTCCACAGTGCAGCTTTTAGTGGAATTTGGATGAAGTACACTAAGTCCTAAAGCAAACACTACAGAAATTACAAGCTGCCTTCTTTCAAATTCATTCTTTCTCTTCTTTGTTCAGAACGACTCACTGGATACATGAATCAAAATAAAATATACATGCATATGTAACCGTGAGCTAAAGGCATAGTCAATGCTTATCATCTTAGATGATTAGACCTCCAGAGAGAAGAAAACATTGAAGAAAACATTGCTGTAATTTCTTTCTTTTTTTTTTTTTTTTTTGGAGTCTTGCTCTGTCGCCCAGGCTGGCGTGCAGTGGTGCTATCTTGACTCACTGCAACCTCCGCCTCCCCGGCTTAAGCGATTCTCCTGTCTCAGCCTACTGAATAGCTCGGATTACAGGTACATGCCACAACCTCTGGCTAATTTTTGTATTTTTAGTAGAGATGGGGTTTCACCAGATTGGCCAGGCTGGTCTCGAACTCCTGACCTCAAGTGATCCACCCGCCTCAGCCTCCCAAAGGGCTGGGATCACAGGCATGAACCACTGTGCCTGGCCTGTAATTCGCTTTTATCATTAAAGCTACAAAAGTGCTCTTTAGCTTTGACTCTGTTTTTAGAACTAAAAATGTTGAAAGTATCACATGAAAATTTATGGAGGTTTATTTCAGCATTAAAATGAATGTAAAACTACTTTCTTGTTTGTAACATAGGAATGATATCTAGAAACAGCAGATAGGACGTGTGCCTAACTTTAGAATATAAGTGATACAGATATAGACATCACCTCCTAAGGCTTAGCTGCATGAAAACAGTATTTATAACACTTTGCATAAGCATCTTCCTCCACAGATTATTAAAACAACAAGAAAAAAAGTCTGTAGGTTTCTATATTTTGAGCTGTGGCAGTAAGACTGCATGGATCTGGAATTCCACAAGATGGCGAGCTCTCCATAAAGTCAGACGAGAAAAACAAAACAAAACAAAAATCCAAACCAATAAATTAAAATAAAAATAGAAAAATGAAGAAACACAAACACAAATGCTTGTCACCAAAAGTTTCTTTTTCACTTATGTTTCTTCCTATATTGACTGCTTCCTATATATGTTTCTTCCCTATATTGACTGTTAACCCCCTCACCTCCAGCTGTTTGTTTTACAAGGACTATTTCAAGTTTTCTTACCCTTTGTATATCATACAAACATTACATTTGGGGAACGAATGTAATTTCTGCTTTGGGGAATTGAGATTTAATGCAAGCCAGCAATAGTCATTCATTGTTTATCTTCAGCATACTTTCAACAGCTTAGATGGGTTTAGTCCCAGAAAAGCTAGGTTCCTAAATCCAAAAAGTTATTCCAAATCTCCTTTTGTATTGATGAATGGTGGAAATGATTGTGGTGCCGCAGGATAACATTTGTCAGTAAAGGTCAGATTTTGAGTGCTAAGTTGAAAGCAAGCAGTGTTTGATTCAGAGCGTGTGACCTGTTTCTAACCCGTGTGGCCATGAAAGGAAAAGCTGAGTCACCGTGAGCTTGAACTTGGGATCCTGCTGGGAGCTGTACCTGTCACGGGGAAGTCACGGCAAGCAGCTCCCCTGAAGGTCTGGTTTCTGCTAAGGGCTTATTATGAACAGTGAACCTAATCTGAGAGTGTCACATAATGTTTAAAAAGAGGTAAGGGAAAACTTAAGTACTATGTGGAGGTGAGTCTTCATAATTTTGTGATATAATAAGCTATTTACTTAGTAAGTAGCTTGAAGGTGCTCCCAAGACAAAAGGTCAAGACAGGAGGCGCTTTCATCAGATTCTCGCAGACTCCATTATTAATAACCTAAGTGACAGTCACAGTCACAGTCATGATCAGCGCAGTTCATGGGGTACTTCCCACGTGCCAGGCGCTCTCTGAAGTTTTTGTCTCTGTTCACTCACTGAATCTTCATCCACAGCTAAGCAGAGGGTGCAAGGCTGTGTCTGTATTGTATAGTGAGATGTCTGTCACCCAGCAGCCAAGATCTGAATCCAGGCCCTGCTGACTTTATCCCTAAATTGTCTCCACAACAATGCTGCCCACAAGATGGCAATCACTGTCTTTATTTCCTTGTGTCACTGAGACTATGAAAACAAACTACGCTAGGTCTTTATTTTAATCTAGAAGATCATAAACGTTTTAGAACTAACAGAACTTTTGTTACCCTGGGTGGACAGTGTAGCCATTATATGAGTGGTTAGACTACCTATGTAAGTTAGCAAGGACATTTCACCATGAAATGAGAACGAGAGGAATTGGGTCAGTGGCTTCCATCCTACCTTCTGTTCTGTATGTTACATAAAATAAATCAGAAGCCAGATAGATCACTTGTTCAAGGATGTTTAGCTGGAACATTTGGTAAATGACAGGGGTGGATTTCAAACTAAGGTATGCTTGCTTTCAAGTTTCTGTTCATCAGAACTTTTTGATTGGTAGTGTTAGATTCCCAGCTCTAACACATTTAAAGAAAAAAGAAAAAGAAAAAGGCGGAGTGTTGAAATGATGGCATAGCTGAAGAGAGCAGAGGTTATGTTTACCACAGGGACGCAAGATGCAGTAACTCAAATGTGGCTTCTCTCTCTCTGACACACTCATGCACATGGCACACGCACGCATGCGTGCACAGACCCAAACATCAGTTTTACTTTGTATGTGTTTTCTGACACAGAAGAGAATGTGACTACGTGCTGCCCCAGGCTCCCCTAACTTAGGAGCAACTTGTCTCTCTGTCAAGAGTCCATCTTGGTGGCTCAGCCCAGGTCTTAGACCCATCCTGGACTCCTAAGTTAAGGACAGAAGGAAGAAGTACATTTGGCTCCTACGTAGGGATGGGAGCTATTTAACAGAAGGAAGGGGAAGGGAGAGCTGAGCATTAATCAACAAGGAGCAACATGAGGCCCTGTGTTTTCCCCTGCATGGCGCTCTAGCTACCTGAAAGACCCCCAGCCCAGCAGGCGAAGGTCAGAGTGCAATTGTCAGTAAGTCTGGGTACCAGTCATTCAGCACCCTGCATTGGTAACTCTGGCCGAACTTATCACCTTGGTTTCCAGCTACTCATATAGGACCATCTATTGCATGAAGGTCTATTGCATGAAGTCTATAGATGAATATTGCAATGCATTTCCACATGACTTTTATTTGTATAGATTTTTTCAAAAAATATTGTATGAAGTTAAGACAGCAGTATGATTGGCCTCATCCACAATATCATTAAATAGCTAGCATAAGAGAATTTTGGCCAGAGGCTCTATGTTTGTTGTCTGAATATACCTCAAAAATTCAGACTTCTACATTACTTTTAAATGGTTAAATGTATTATAAGATGACACATTGTTTTGGCTGCTGTTGTTGGTTTTGTTGTCACGCTTGTGATACTTCTGAAGCTAATAACAGCTGTCATTGAGCACTTCTCATAGATTTCCTCTTTGTCTGCTCGTGATAACTGTGGAAGATTATAATTGATTTCCCCATGTTGCAGATGAAGTGACTGAGAGCTATGGTTGCTTGGTTAACTAACCAGCATGGGGCACAGTTGATGTTTGAACTTCAATCTGTTCCATTCTCAATTATTTGTATGAATAGTTTTCAAATGATTCCATATAGTAAAGGAATTTGCATCACAGATAAACTTAACTGCCTCTACTTCAGCAAGAGAACTATTTGCTAAAATCAGCATCTTAACCCTTCTCCTTTCTTTTTCATATTTTTGACGATAGTGGCATCATTATGATTTTTATTATGAAAATAGATCATCATTAAGCCAATTATAAATAAAACAAATATACCTTCATTAAGAGGGTGTGTTCCCATAATAAACACATAAATACATAAATTAAACATGCACACACAACTGCACATGCATATAAAATTCAGCAAGAAACTACCTTCACTAAAATTTTGAGTGTCAGACACTATACTCAGTAATTAATTCTCACTTAATTCTTCTAATAACTCTATGAGACTGTTACTAATATTGTCCCTGTTTGATGAATGAAGACACTGAATCCTAGAGGTTAAGCAGCAGCCTGCTCAAGGTCAGGCAAGGTAGGAGGCCGGAGATGGTGCCCAGTGGCCCATCTCCCAGCAGAGAGGGAGGGCCTGTCTCCAGTAGTCCTGGCCACTGGCTGCTAATGCTGTTTGTCCTTGAGGAGGTGACGGCCAGCTGTGTTGTTTAGAAACGTACACTTGGCTGGGTGCTATGGCTCATGCCTGTAATCGCAGCACTTTGGGAGGCCGAGGCGGGCAGATCACCAGAGGTCCAGAGTTCGAGACCACCCTGGCCAACATGATGAAACCCCATCTCTACTAAAAATACAAAACTTAGCCGGACGTGGAGGCAGGCGCCTGTAGTCTCAGCTGCTGAGGAGGCTGAGGCAAGAGAATTGCGGGAACCTGGGAGGTGGGGGTTGCAGTGAGCCAAGATCATACCACTGCACTCCAGCCTGGGCGACAAGAGTGAGACTCAGTCTTGGGAAAAAAAAAAAAAAATTACACTCAAACTTATACTCTCTGTTTTGACATGAAAACCTAAGACCAATGTCCAGATAGTCACGATTTGGGGAAGACAGCCGGAAATCGACTTTTTCTCCGGATACTCAGGCTGTTTTCAAAGTTTTGCTTCTGGCGCTTGTACTTCCTATTTGAACGAGGCTGTTTTCCCAGTCATGTGTGTAAAAAGAGGTGCCGTGAGCATTGTGGCCATCATGTCTTTTTCTCTCGAGGCAGGGCAGGTGCTGGCATGTTGCCATGCAGTCCCATGGCCCTGGCTTGGCCCTTCCTACCCCACCTTCCCTCGCTGCACAGCATCTTACCTTTGTGCCTTTTCAATCTTACCCTTTAATCTCAGGTCAGATTCACATATTTTAAATTTCAATTTAACTATAAAACCTCCTAACTCAAAAATCTTTAATAAATATTGCTTTTCTGTCACATCCAATAAAGTCTCCCTGATGATGCCAGGCGGCAGAGATGCCCGGGCCATAGGGAATTTGGCATAAGCAATTGTAGTTAACTGGTTCTTTGACATCTTCTCCATTCCTTGTCTCAGCACTTCCTTTAGGGATGGAGTTGATCATCAGTGAGGTAACACCAGTTCTCTGCTAAGTAAAGATGTTTGCTTGGTGCTGGATGTGCAAGCAGTGTATTTACTTCCAGGTATAAAAGAGAAAGTCCCTGTTGTGTCGGGAGAGAGTCAAACACTTCAGCCTCACTTCTGCAGTCAGGCAATTAAATGTCATAAGATGTTCTCAGGGTTGTTATGAGCAAATAAAATTATGAATTTAAACCATGTTGGTCTATGTCCTTGATTGCTTACTTATAATTTCAAATTCCCAAAAGTTCTGAAAACCAGACATTCGCGTATGACTCATGTGCTCAGAAAAACATGACCCAACCTGAACTTACTTCACAGCAAAATCTAAACTTGATTGATGTAACTGTATTTATAATTCTTACATATTTCTCTGACTGTGAGTATTCATATGGGGTTCCCCCCAAATTAAAATATTAGACTGGGGACACTGCTTCAAACCTACCAGGGATATAAACACTACATTCACTTTTTAAAATCTAGATTTCAGAACGTTTGTCTTCATAAGTTTAGAATAAGAGGCTGTAAGCTGTGTAATCTAGCTTGTTGAGGACTGAGAACTTGGAAGTCATTATGTTTCTCACCAAGTTAAGGACTTACCTTACTTTGAAGGACCACAGGCAAATGTTTGCTTCAAATGATCAATAAACCTGCTTCTGCGTCTGGGCAAGGGGGCTGTGAATTTGCTTCCAAAATAGACCTCTGCCTCTAGCTCCACTCCTTTTTTTCTCGGTCTCTTTCTCTTTCTTTTCTTCCTCCCCTCCCCTCCCCTTCCTTCCCTCCCTCCCTCCCTCCTTTCCTTCCTTCCCTCCCTCCCTCCCTCGCTCCCTTCCCTTTCCTTCCTTCCCTCCCTCCCTCCCTCCCTCCCTTCCTTCCTTCCTTCCTTCTCTCTCCCTCTCCTTCCTTCCTCTCTCCCTCTCCTTCCTTCCTTCCTTCTCTCTCTCTCTCTCTTTTTCTTTTTATTTCTTTCTTTCTCTTTCTTTTCTTTATTTCTTTATCTCTTCCTCCCTCCCTCCCTCCCTCCCCCCTCCCTCCCCCCTCCCTCCCCCCTCTTCCTTCCTTCCTTCCTTCCTTCCTTCCTTCCTTCCTCTCTCCTTCCTTCCTTCTCTCTCTTTCTTTTTCTTTTTATTTCTTTCTTCTCTTTCTTTTCTTTATTTCTTTATTTCTTTCTCCCTTCCTTCCTCCCTCCCTCCCTCTCTCCCCCCTCTTCCTTCCTCCTTCCTTCCTCCTTTTCTTCTTTCTTTCTTTCTTTCTTTCTTTCTTTCTTTCTTTTTCTTTCTTTCTTTCTTCTCTGTCATCTCTTTCTGTCTCTCTCTCTTTTTTTTTTAATATGGAATTTCACTATTTTCACCCAGACTGGAGTGCAATGGTATGATCTCAGCTCACTGCAACCTCCGCCTCCCAGGTTCAAGCGATTCTCCAGCCTCAGCCTCCCGAGTAGCCAGGATTACAGGTGCCTGCCAGCACACCTGGCTAATTGTTGTGTTTTTAGTAGAGACTGGGTTTCACCATGTTGGTCAGGCTGATCTCAAACTCCTTACCTCCAGTGATCTGCCCACCTTGGCCTCCCAAAGTGCTGGGATTACAGGCATGAGCCACTGCACCCAGCCATCTGTCTCTGTCTCTTTAACATTGTTTATTCCTTATAAATAAAAGAAATTTATTTTTTGTGTCTTAAATAATGAACCATTTGGAGATGTGAAAGGGCATCAGGTTTTAGAGGACACCTGCTTGACTTTGCCAGTGGTTGTGATGTCACTGGTCACTGGAGGTGTGGCCCTCATAGTCCAATGAAGGTTGCAGAGCATGGCTCAAATGTCTGCTTGGAGACCCCACTGCCATTTGAGAGGGACACCTGCACAATTCCACATGTGTGTGTGAACCTGTCTCCTTCTTTCCAAAACCCGCCCATGTGACTGTAGCAAACAGCATCACACACTGGACTGCCTTACCAGTGTATTCACTGTTCAGCTGATGCAGTCAGTGTTTCTTTTTCTTTCAACCTCCCTGCCAGTCTCTTCCTACCTGGTAGGACATCCTGCCACTTGTACCAGGCAACCCCAAGCTGCCTTGTCCATCGGGCCTTCCCCTGGGTCTGGAGTGACCACCTCTTTCTGATAGACCTGCTGGGTGAGTTGGCCTGAGCTCCTAGGAACCTGGGTGGATCGTGGTCCACATCCCAGTCCAAATTTACTCCGGCCTGGCCTTGTCCCTTGCTGACACAGTGACTATTGGTGACCGTTCTTACACATGACACATAAAATGCTCTCTTAGTGCGTTCCATATGCACTCCCCAGCTTTGAGGTTTCCTTTGTAGCGTGCAGGCCATATAGGATACATGTGGCACAGTTGAAGATAAAATGCTTTTCTTTGTCCTATTGATATAGGACATTGCAAAAATCAATTGATATGCATCAATAGCTTTTAGCAAAATCATAGCTTTTAGGTGTGTAGGCCTATAAAATCAAATCTTCCATGACTGCTGCCATTTAGAGAGATGATATCCTCAATATAGGGTGACTGACTGTCTTTTGCAATTTACAAGTATTCATTGATACTATGCTTGAACTGCTAAAAGCAGCAGACTTCTTAGTTGAAGGCACAGAGTTTACTTAATTCAGGATCTACATCTCCCTGGCTGGGGATTTGGGAAAATCATGCAACTCTTTGTGCTTCCCTTTGCTCATCTGTAGGCCAGAAGTAGCCTCCGAGTATGGTTGTGAGTGACGGAATGAGTACAGGGGAAGGGTTGGCTAGTATCGTCACTATTAGTGTAGAAGGCTCCTTCCCATCAGAGTCATGTGAGAATAACTGGAATAATAATTGTTATGCAGAAGTTTTGATTTGGAGTTAGAGGTTTAAAATAAGTGGGGTCTGGTCTTGCTCCTAGTGTACATCTCTGCCTCTGTGCAGCTCTGCCCAGAGCCGTGTCCACCCTCTCTTGTTGGACATCAACTGGCGTCTGGACTTGGATTCATCATGTGGCTGTGAGGAATTATGAATTTAAGTGATTTAAACCTAATGGTCTTTTGATGAAAATCAACCCAGCATTTTGAAGTGAGGGTGGCTGAGAATGGACAAAAGGAGAGGAAAGAGGAGGAAAGAGGACCGCAGAGCCCTCGGAGGCCTGTTGGGTGGGGCAGCCAGAGCCTGGTTGCACGCCAGCCCCGGGCTCAGCTTCTGTGTGTCCCTCATGGCACAGGAACAGAGAGGGCCATGCTGTTGAGAGGTAGCTTTAAAAAGGCAGCAGTCGAACACTTCTGTAAAACTTCCTCTTTCACATCTTCACTGGCACAAAAAAATTCCATTCTTGTGGCTTAAAATACTTTGATTTTCTGTACCAACTAGAGGAGGAAGAAAAGACTTCCTTTACGTCTAAAATCCAGTGCTTATTTAACCAGAGATGGCGAAGTCAGTAAGATTTGGAATGCACGATTTGCTACTAGTCATCTGTCAAGCTCTTCAGATGGATTCTATTAGGTTCAAACCAGACATACGTCGTATGAGTTATGGGTGGTTTTGGAGTTGATGACATATTGTGGATATTTAGGTAGAATCCTATAATAAAAACAAAATGTGTGTTTATGTGTATACACAGGAATCTAAAATTACCTTCTATGCCATAGTAGGAATTAGCACTTTGAATCTAATGCGTCAAGTCATGTAATTAAAATGACAATAACCAGCATTTGTTCAGCACTGAGTTTAGGAAGGAGACTATACCAAAACCTTGACATGCGTCATCTCCCTGTGTCCACGGCCCAATGTAGAAGCAGGTTCCTCCCCTTGCTACTCATGAAAAGGCAAATACAAAGAGAGGTTACATGAACCTTCTGGTCACATGCTAGGAGCGTGAGAGCCACGGTTTTGTCTGGTCTTCTCTTAAACACTTAACAATTTGCCTTTTGGCCAGGCGCGGTGACTCATGCCTGTAATCCCAGCACTTTGGGAGGCTGAGGTGGGAGGATCACAAGGTCAGGAGATCGAGACCATCCTGGCTAACATGGTGAAACCCCGTCTCTACTAAAAAAAAAAAAAAAAAATTAGCCAGGCATGGTGGCGGGTACCTGTAGTCCCAGCTACTGGGGAGGCTGAGGCAGGAGAATGGCATGAACCCAGGAGGCGGAGCTTGCAGTAAGCTGAGATCGTGCCACTGCACTCCAGCCTGGGCAACAGAGCGAGACTCCATCTCACAAAAAAAAAAAAAAAAAAAAATTGCCTTTCAAATCCTGATTTGTAAAAACAGGTGAAATATTTTATAGTGGTATTTGCAATGATCCACAAAAGAACAGGAGTACCTAGTGTAAGGGCCAGTCACAGGGAAGGAGGGAAGAAGAGGTCTGAGCCCCTGAAGAGATTGGGGCTGTGTGTGTATCCATCTTGTGCCCCAGTCCAAGGCGTCACTCTCACAAGATGCTAGATGACCTCAGAACATGGTTGGAAACAGATAGGAATGGGAAATTCGGACACGGGAGAGAAGGGAGCAGTTACAGGAACTTGTAATAAGCTGAAGGCAGTATAACTCAGTCACTGCTTTTGCTAGCAGTCACTGACACTAGGAGAGTTATTTCAGAGGAAGGGGACAGCTGAAGCCAGCACTGTTTGGAGCAGTGGAGGGCTCTGTCCAGGCAGACTGGTAAGGGCAGTGGGGTGTCCCACATGGTGGATGCTGCCTGGACAGTGAGGAAGGAGAAAGGAGAGGGAACCCCTGCTCAGGCTGGTGTGGCCGACCCGCTGGCCAGCACCTTGCCACCCACCTCGGTCTAGGGCCCTCGCCTTCCTGCTTTCACTGCCCCAATGCGGCCAGGATGCTTCAGGTCAGGAGCCCTCAGCCTGCAGACCTCTCTTCGCCCTCTGCTTCTTAGTGTCTCCTTTTTCTTGCAGATTCAGGATTCTCAGAATTCAGGCTGAGCACTTTTGGCTTTTCTGTCTTTGGCTTGTCTGTGTGATTCTGCCACACCATGACTTCATAGTAAACCTTATCAACAAGCATGCATAGATTTTGTATTTTACATGAATTATTCTGAGACCAGCATTTTTTTCCCAGCCAGCATTTGCATGCTTTGATTTTGGAACTGACATCTTGGCATTGTTATTTAGGCCGTTACATTTCATGTTGTTCACTTTTTCCATTTTGACATTGGTATCTTTTTACTATTGAACTCTTTGGGCCATGAAGCTTCCTCACAAAATCTTAGAGACAGAAAAGGGTTTCTGCCATCTTCCACCATCAGTTTAGGGCCATAAAGTCCAAAGATACATTAAAATATGCCCAGTAATCTCTATGTTTGTATACATTAAAAATTCATTTGGGTAGGATACTTGGCCCCATCAATTTTGCCCGGCTGGACACAACAGAATATGTGCAAAGTGTCACGAGATATTGTAGCCATGGAAATAGTGATGTGATGTAGCCATGTGGATGTCGTTGTGTGACACCATTCTTCCTGTGACTCCAATCTAAACGAAGCTTCGAAGGCAGCTCAGCGCTGAGCTCCTGCTTTTCTGAATCATGGGAAAGTCATTAACTGTGCTTCCCACCTCCCGAATCGGCAGAGTACCTTCCCCTTTGCAAGTACAACCTGCTGAGCAATCATCCTTAATAAAGCGCCCAAGAGAGCCACCCTCAACCCCTGCTGTCGGAATGGTCGATGGTGCTTGAACTTCAATAGGAAGAAATTCTCATTATTCAAGTCAGGTAATTGAATACATGATTCCTGAGTACGAATGGAATCGTTTAGATTCAGATTCAGTAGAACCGTATTCCCAGACGTTCCCCACTTACTGATTTATAAGTGCTGCATTTTTTTTTTCCCATTACTTAGTCTCTGTATAGCTAGCTAGGGCACTTCCTTGTTATACAAAGGAGGACAGTGGGAGTTGCCTCTGCACACCCACGGGGGTCTTCCCAGCAACACGGCATGGCATGGCGACTCACTCCTGATGTCACATCTTCTGGTATCAGTGCAGGCTAGAGGGTTTTGTTCAGCTTACATCTGTTGGCCATACCCTGACATATTCGTTTTAACCTTTTCATGTTAATTCAGGGCAGCAAATCCATGATTTCTGAATTTCATTGCTCTGAATGTGTCGTCCCTTCTTAAATATATTTTGGTGTCTAAAACAAACTCCTTTTCAACACAGGAAAGGGCTGTACTTGTCTTTCTGGGAATAGAAGGTGGGAGTTCACGGGCACATATGTTTTCCTGCAACTGTGTTGTTCAGAATTAAGTACACATGGTCATTTTCTGGAGTTAGCTGAGCATCATGCAGAGGCACCCAGGGCCGAGGGAAGTTGAAGGTGGGGTGACGTGGGTGTTGTTGATTCTGAAAGGATGGCACTCTCTCGCTAGTCCCGGTGTCTCTCTGTGGGCATCCTTTAAGATGTTCAACTTATCTTTTAAAACAATGAAGTCATTGTGGTGTGTTTGCTTTCAGGAGTGACAATGGGACCATTGGGGAGAGTGTCACAGAGATGAACTAGAGTTGAACTGAGCTCCGCCACGCCTGTGCCTGTGTTGCTGAGCACATTGCAGGCTCTCTCTGAACCTCACCTTTTACTTCCTCATTGGTAGAGGTAGTATGGATGGTCTTAAATTATTGATGATGAGGCCAGAGAGAAGTACATATCATACGATTTATAAATGCAAGTAATTAAATAGTGGTATAATTTTTTTTACTGTGAATCTTTAATAGCTTCGGGTTGAACATTTTGACTTTCTCACCTAAGGAACCTAGTTCCCCCACCAAGTCTTCCCTGTCCCAGTAAATGGCATCTCCACTCACGCTAAAATCTGGAATGTTATTCTTGACTCTCCTCCTTCCTCTCACACCAGCCCACTGGCAAGTCCTTCTGGCTCTGCCTCCTGAACATGTAACAAACCTGTCTACGTCTCTCCATCTCTCTGCTGCAGTACAGGATTCCCCTGCCATCATCTCCCACCTGAAATTCTACATTCCTTCCTGTTGGACTCCCTGGCACTGACTGGCCTCCATGAAAAGTCATGCCCCACTGAGTGGTTCGGAGTGTGCTTTCTAACGGAGAAGTTTGATCCTCTCACTGACCCCTTCCTGCCCCCATTAAAGGCTTCCAGTGTTTCCCTTGGACAATAGAAAATAATTAATCCTCATCCCCTGGGCCCTTGGAGCCTCCCATCCAGTCTTGGCACTGTCATCAGGATGCCACTGCAGCCACCTTGTTCTGACCCCACAAAGACTCAGAGCCAATGCTCCATGGCTCATCCTCCAGACTTCCATTTGGAAACGTCCTTAATTTTCAGATTTCTACTCAGACATCCTGTGTTGACAGAGGCCTTCTCAGAATGAAATACACCGACGTGTTTCAACACGTGTACTGACCAGAGAAAGGGAGGTGTCTAGAAGACCAGCCATCCAAGAGGCTGCAGAGGCAACCAACACCAACGAGTCTGTTGCACAGAGTCGCAGTCTTCACTCTTTCTCTCTCTGATTGAAATAGTAGCTATTATCTATTGTATGTGAAGTACAATGCTCCTTTCTGAAGATGAAAAAATAAGAGATGGTCCCTGCTCTAAAGTTGCTCAAATTCAAATTGTTCAAAGTCTAAGTCATAGCATATAGGCCTTAAATTGCAATGTGAGAAATGTCTCCAACATATAACTGAAGAATCTCGGGTGCACTCAAGGAGGCATCGTGCTCAGGTGCAGGAGAAGTGAAAAGCAGGTGTCAGGAGCCAGCCAGAGAGAGATGAACACACAGGACTCTGCCGAGGGCTGCATGAAAAGGTCACCAGGAACAGGAGGGCATGAGTGGAACCTGTCATCTAGAGACCGTCAGGCTAACATGAAAAAGGAAAAATAGGAGTGATGTTTTCTCAAGCAGTTTTTGGAGAGAAGTAGGAGCAGTGCCATTGGCGTTCACCAGGGGTGGTGGGC
This sequence comes from Trachypithecus francoisi, assembly GCF_009764315.1. Lineage (NCBI taxonomy): Eukaryota > Metazoa > Chordata > Mammalia > Primates > Cercopithecidae > Trachypithecus > Trachypithecus francoisi. Next base: position 6,347,712 of record NW_022681463.1, on the reverse strand, counting down.
TAATGCAAGAAAGGCTCTTTCCTTACTGGAAGAATAAATCATCAACAGTGAAAACACTGATGAAGTTGATCCAATTCATAATCAATGCTCCTTTTGAATAGATGGTGTTAAACATCTTAAAAAAAATACCACAGAAATAATTTATTTTCAGATTGCACTTAGTTCTGTTTAGGCTACAGGCACTGTCAAGTGTTATAAATACTAAAATGAATTTCTAGAGTCCTGGTATGGGAAAGGGCCCTGGCACGGTGCAGATCTCAGAGTGTACTATGACAACAAGGTACACGCGTGGCCCTCAGTCAAGAGCCATGTCTTAGATAGGATGCCTCCCAAGTGAATGGAGGAGAAGCCATCTATCAACAGCTGAAGAGAGAGAGAGAGACTGTCCCAGATGAAGATATAGCACAGGAAAAAACACACTTAGGGAAAATGAGTGTGCCAGCCCCAAATACCAGTGATTCTCCCAAGTGAGGTGGTAGTAAATAGTGCATTATGGTTGCATTTTTTGGCATTTGGAATCTTTTCTCCTATTTGCCTTCCTCCACCCAACAGCAAGGATGATCTTTCTAAATGAGTGATTTTTCAACATCCCTTGGTGAGTGTCACACCTCTGATGCCTTCACTTCCTGATGCCTCTGGTATAACGGGCCTGGGGCATGAGCTGGGCACTGGGACTCACCGCCCATGATTCTCTCATGTCCTGCTGAGGACCCCTGCTGCAGGCCAATTAGGTGCAGTTGGAGCCACCCTTCTAGAGCTTCCCAGAAAACCCAAAGACACCCCAAGATGACTGGATTTATTTTCAAATAAGGCTTTCTGACGTGGAAGTATATTTATATTTTACATGATTTTTGAAATTTCACACAGTTTTCTCTGAGATGAGGCAGGAGACATGCCACATGCTCTGCAGTGTGTGAAAATGCCAAGCGGATGGACAGACATGGCCCTGCCCCTGCCCATGCCCTGGAGGTGTGGAGCCCTGTACAGGAATTCAACTAACCTGAGCCGTCATGACAGTTCCACGAGGCAGGCATTTCCTGCCCTCTCCACGGATAAGGAAATAAATGCAAGGCAGAGAGATGTGCACTCTGGAGTGCCGGAGGTCACAGGGCCAATGCGCGCACCTGGCCTGGAGTCTGAGCATGCGCTCTAGGCTGCACCATCTCTTGCCACCACACTGATTTCCACCAGACACAGTTCAGTAAAGGCGCCAGGAATTGCCCAGCAATGGGTCTGCCTGAAGCACTAGGGTGAGTTTTCTAGAACCTTCTACCCTTCCATATCCAGCCTATCTCCTGCTCTGCTCTGTGTTTCACAGTCACATCTTCCAACAGACGCCGATGCGCTTGCCTTCTGGGGCTTCTCTCCTTTCTAAACAAGGAGAGAGGGATGGGAGCAGCTTCCGGGAAAGAGAGGAAGCTGGACCACAGGGAGAGATGGACAGAGAGGATGGGACCAGCCTGGAGGTGAGAGAGTGTGTACCGAGGACAGAAGCGCAGAAAGGTCAACAAGGCAAGTGCCAGACGCCCCATCACGTGTCCCATAAATGCAGGCGTCCATTCAGCTACTGGCATTATGGTTACAGCACTGTGTCATTATATTACATGATGTAGTCTATTAGCTAGGGATCTATAGCAATGTTATATAGAATATTATATATTATGGCATAGGATATATAATTATATATAATGGTAATTAATATTCATGATGCCATGTGTTTTATCTCTGAGGAGCAACATGGAATTCTTGCATTTGAATAAGTCGTGTCCAGTGGATGTCAACATATAAGAAAAGACTAACTTCTGATACACATAAAGAAGTAAATATACAAATGACTGAAAGAGGAAAGAATGGAGTTATTTGTTAGGTAAAAGAAGTGTGTGAACTCATATGTACATTTATAATTTATGTCAAGGACCACACACAATACTGTAAAATAAAAATTCATAGAAAGGGAATGGGCCTAAAGCTGATTTTATTTTGAGCTTAAAATGCCTAAAGGTAAAATAATGAGCAAAGATATGGTGGGTAAGCCATTGATAGCTTCATACCAAAATCTGTACTTTTCATATCAAACTATATTTCAGACACATACGGTACACTTATTTTTAAAATGGCCATATTTAGATCATAGATTACAGTTTAATAAATTTACAAAATCAGAAATTGTACAGGGCATATTTTCCCTCCACAATGTAATAAAATTAGAAACTAAATACAGAAGTAAAAGTAAACAAAGTCACTAGAAAACTAAATGTTGATAATTGGTAATGAAAACAAAAGGTATAGCCACATATACATTGATACTGAATAAATAGAAATGCTTTCTGCAGATCTAAAATTAACTGTAAAAGAAATTTTTAAAAAATTAAATTGCGTGAATAACGTAGAAGAAACCAAGACTGTTTCCATCCTGAAGGAGCCAAACTCAAGAAGTTCCTACACATGAACTTTTAAATCTTCAAAGAATACACAATTGTTTAAACCATTACAAAAATTAAAGAATGAGGAAATCCTTGGTTCCTTTTCCAGAAAGCAGCATATGCACAAGTGAAAACCTGAAGTTCCAATACATATCTGGAAAGATGCATATTCCCACAAATAATGGAGGATTTAGAAATTGAAAGAATAATGACCATTTCATGATGAAAATATTTTCAGTAATAACAAAAATCAGGTAATATGAAAACAGACACACACACTCCTAATGAGGATTTAAATTAGTACAACTAATTTGAAGAACAGTGTCAATATTTGGTAAAGTTGGAAATGTGCATGACACAGCATCGTAGATATGATGGTTGATCTTACTCCATGGAGCACACCTGGCAATGCCTGGAGATATTTTTGGCTGTCACAACTCAGAACCTAGTGGGTGGAGTCAAATTCCAGAATCTAGTGGGTGAAGCACAAGGTCTGGCCTTCCATGGGAGGACCCCACTGCAAAGAGCTATACAACCTCACATGGCAGCTGCACTGTGTTTGAGAAATCCTGGCATAGAGAAACCCACACATGCCTTAAAAAAATGTACATAGTGTTTCACTGACACGTCTCCTGAACATGCAAGTAAAAGGAAAAGAAAGTAAATGATCATAACTAGGGAAATGAATAAATTAATCTGATTATAATTGTGACACTTTAAAATATTTCAAATAAATGAACTTAAACTGTATGCATTAATAAGAATAGATTTATAAACCTAAGGTCAGGTTAACAAAAAGCAATTTGCTGAATGATGCATGCACTGTAAATAACATTTTCATAATTTTCAATGCCCATAATCTTATTTATTTCATAGGTATGTACACATATAATGTGAAAACAATTTGAATAGACTGAAAGCATATTGTAAAATTGATCATTTTTATTTCACCAAATCAGGAGATAAGAGTGTATAGATGGATTGTTAAGTTTATCTGTGAAGTTTATTTGTAAAAAGTAAAACTGAAGTAAATAGAGCTCAGTGTTGCTATTTTCACACTATTGTAGAATGACATTGGCTGTCTCTATAGTTCTCTGTATTTTTAAATTGTTCTCATTGTCAATTTTTTAATTAAAAAATCCAGTCTATCTGTGACACCGTGAAATGAAGAGATATATCAATAATAGATGGTTATTTGACTTACAAAGATAGAGGCATAAATAAAACAGCAAATATAATCTAGCGGTCCATTAAATACTCAACGATCAATCATTGGAAATTTAAGTCTTAGTATATATTACATCAATAAGTTAAAAAGAAAAGTCAATCAACCGTTTCAAAAGGTGCCAAAAGGATGACAAATGTCACTTCCCAAAGCTTATTTTAAATTAAAAGTAAAAGGAGTCTTTCACATGCACAAAAAATTATGCTAAGTTCCCAAGGAGTTACCACCTTTTGTTGTGAAATAAACTCAGTATCTTTTTAGCATTGATCCTTAAGTTTTAATCAACAAAAGAAAAAAAAGAAAAGAATAAAAATTACCAAGAAAGTTAAGACTATAAATACCACTATTTGTAAATAATATGTTTGTCCACCTGGAAAAATCAAATATAAATAAACCAATGGGAAGCATTTGCTCTAATACTGTATTTTAGTAAAGTTTGAGTTATAAAGTAAACATATGCAAAAATGAAAATATCACATATATATGAGCTGTAACAGTTGAGATTAAATAGATAAATAGAAATAGTTCTTCTAAAGGTACTGCTGAAGTGTAAAATATCTGTGAATGAAAATGAATCCAATAAAGACACTCCCAGAGAAACTGCAGTCGTGAGAGGAGGATGTCTGACTCGCTGGGCTCCCCGGTAAATACAGCCTCACACACATGTGTACGCCTCCCCACCTGCTCTTCCATCTGAACCGCTGTTTTACCTGTTGTATATGTTAGAACTCATATGATTCATATTTAAAGTTTTTATGATGGAAAAAATTCTAAAACCATTGCTCTCAGGCATTCCTGTCTGCCTAACAATTCTTTGTTTCTATCTCTGTCTATTCTCATTCAAGTTAATCCTCTACCAGTTCCCAGAAGCCTTCTGCCTTCCAATAAAAATGCACTCCATGCATCTCACCAAACATGTTTGTGAATGAAGGACAGAAGAATGCCTTGGTATACTCTTTCTTTTGCTTGGATTCTCCTGCTCCACCCAGAAAACATTCTCGTTCTGAAAACTCATCTTGAGGACTTTCTGTCGTTTGTAGCTCCCTCCGATGCCTTTCCCTGTCCTTTGTAGGCACAGGTAGTCCTCCCACGCCACTTCTGAATGTCAGCATCCTCTGTGTGTATCTCTGTTGTGGACTTCATCATATATATTATTCGTTACATTCCTGTTATCACCAATAAAGCACAAATTATAAGATTTGTGACCCTGACTTCAGCAACGTTATGCTCATAAGTCCTGGCACTGTTATTCACACACAATATGTGATAAAATGGGTGAATAAATGTTGCTTTGTGCATCTGTGTATGTGGGGGTGGGTAGGTTTGTATTTCTAGTTTTACCAAAGTAACCCCAGATATTAGTTTTTAAAAATTGATCCTGCTTAAGGCTTCTTCTGATGTGCACATCATCTGATGCGTTTACCAGTTTGAAAAATTATTGGCCATGATCCTTGTGAATGTTCCCCACTCCTTTATTTTTTCTTCCTTTCCTTTGAGATTCGCTTTAGATGCTTGCTGTCCTTTCTGGTTGTCTCTGCTCCTGTAATTTCTGTTTTACATTTTCCATCCTGTATCACTCTGTGCTTCATTCTGGATAATTTCTGCAGTGCTTTCTTATGCTTCATTCCTTTGTGAACGGTGATTAATGTGAAGTTTAACTCATGCATCGCATTTTAATTTCAATGACTTTTGTTCACTTCTAAGAGTTCTGCTTTGTTCTTTTTCAAATCTGTTTTTTCCTCCAATACTGTTTCTTGTTCTTTTCTCATATTTCTAGTTCTTTTTATATCCATAGTTGTTTTTGTGAAAACCTGCTTATTGCACATTCTGTAAGCAATCATCGTATATATGAAGTAACTAAACTTCTCCTACTGCTGCTTATTCTGCCTGCCCATGGTTGCTCGGTGAGATAATTTCTCCGTGTTTTGTGATTTGGGGTGAGACTTGGTATTCTTCCTTGGCTTGGCTGAGAGGGTCTGATGTGGCCTAGGTCAAGGGTTAGCTCTCTAGAGATGATTGCTTTGGCATTGGTCAAGTCCTCCGGAGCGTTACCAACCGAGGACCGTTTTTATGTTCATTCCATAAATACATTCATTAAATTCATTCCTTAAAGTGATCAGGTGACATGTGCAGTCTATGTTGAAACCTCTCAAACCAAGAGAGGGCTGGTTGTGGCCATGATTTCTCCAGGGGCAGACATTATTTTCCCATCCAGTATCTACCCAACATAAGTCTCCTTGTTTGGCTGTGCATCTGTGGGCGGAGATTTCATGGTATACCTTCCCACTGAGATAGTGACTTGTTGATCATCAGGCTCACATAGTTTCTAAGGCCAATAATGTGCCCCCTTTCCACACTGGTCCTTTGAAACTATGATTAATAAAATAAGCCAAAGTTCCCACAGACACTGAGAATCAGGTGGCCATCTTCTGTGGGTGGTCCATGGACTGTCCCGTACTTCCTGAGATGTGAACTCGCCTTTTGAGTTGACAGTATCTACCCCATGATGAGTTCCACAGTAGAGATATCCTTGGAGGATGTTGGCATTCAGAAGGTGGAGGAGCTGCACGTGCCTGTGAAGGACGGAGAAAGACATCAGGGGGAGCTGCAAATAACAGGAGGTCCTCATGATGAATTTTCAAAATGAGAATGTTCTCTTGGTGGAGCAGGAGAATGCAAGCAAAAGAAAGAGTATACCAAGGCGTTCCTTCTGTCTTTCATTCACTAACTGGGTGTGGCAAGATGCATGGAGTGCATTGCTATTGGAGGACCGAAGACTTCTGGGAATTGGTCAGAGATTAACTTGAATGAGAATAGACTGAGATAGAAGCAAAGAATTGTTATGCAGACAGGAATGCGTGAGAGCATGCTTTCAGATCTGATCCACATGGTCCCGGAAGTGTACTAAACAAGTGGTTTTTTCCTAATAATATGTTTCCTATTTGAAGAAATGAAGAAGCTCTTTATTTCTCTTCATTGTAAGTCCAGCTATATAGTGGTCTTAGGTTATTTTAAGATATATTAGATATCAATAATGTAAGATCGATTATTTGGATGTGTGTGTGTGTGTGTGTGTGTGTGTGTGTATGTGTGTATGTATGAGATTAAAAGTATCCCTGTGATAACCCCAGGAAATAGATCTTAGTAAATTTTATTTCATTTTTATTTTTCAACTTTTATTTTAGGTTGGTGGAGTACCTATGCAGGCTTTTTTATCTGGGTATATTATATGATACTGAGGTTTGTGGTACGAATGATCCCTTTTCCCAGGTTCTGAGCATAGTACCCAACAGTTATTTTTTCAGTCCTTTCCCCTATGCCTTCCTCCCACCTCTGGTAGTCCCTAGTGTCTACCATGGGCATTTTTTTTTCCACGAGCCCAGTGTTTAGCTCCCTCTTATAAGTAAGAATGTGCAATATTTGGTTTTCTGTTTCTGACTTACTTCACTTAGGATAATGTCCTCCAGTACATTCATGTTGCTGCAAAGGCCATGATTTCATCCTTTTTTAAGGCTGTATAGTATTCCATGGTGTATATGTACCACATTTTCTTTATTGAACTCACTGTTGATGGGCACCTAGGTTGATTTCAGATCTTTGCTGTTGAGAATAATGCTGCAAAGAACATGTGAGTGCATGTGCCTTTTTGGTAGAATGATTTCTTTTCCTTTGGGTAACAAAGGAAATGGTGTTATACATGGTGAGTGGTGTTCTGAGTTTCTCGAGAACTCTCCAAACTGCTTTCCACAGTGGCTGAACTAATTTACATTCCCACCAACAGTGTATAAGCATGCCCTTTTCTCCTCAGCCTCACCAATGTCTATTGTTTTTTGACTTTTTAATAATAGCCATTCTGACTGGTATGAAATGGTTGCTAATTGTGGTTTTCATTTGCATTTCTCTGATGATTAATGATGATGAACACTTTTTCTTATGATTGTTGGCTGCTTGTGTGTCATCATTTGTGAAGTGTGTGTTGATGTCTTTTGCTCATTTTTCACTGGGTTTATTTGTTTTTTGCTTGTTCCATTGTTTAAGTTCCTTATAGATTCTGAATATTAGACTTTTGTCAAATGCATAGTTTGTATTTTCTTCCATTCTGTAGGTTGCCTGTTTACTCTATTGATAGTTTCTTTTGTTGTTCAGAAGCTCTTTAGTTTAATTGGTCTCTCTCACTTGTCAATTTTTGTTTTTGTTGCAGTTGCTTTTGAGGATTTAATCATAAATGTTATCTCAAGGTCCATGCCCAGAATGATGTTTCCTAGGTTTTCATCTAGGATTCTTATTGCTCCAGGTATTATTAAATGAATCTTTAGTTCATTTTGAGTTAATTTTTATATATGGTGAAAGATAGGGGTCCATTTTAATTTTTCTGAATATGGCTAGCCAGCTATCCCCACACTATTTATGGAATTGGGAATTCTTTCTCCATTGTTTACTTTTGCTGACTTTGTTGAGATCAGATGACGGCTGTATTTCTGGGCTCTCTATGCTGTTTCGTTGGTCTATCTGTCTGTTTTTGTACCAGTACCACGGTGGGTATGTGGCTATATTTCTGGGCTCTCTATTCTGTTCCGTTGGTCTGTGTGTCTGTTTTTGTACCAGTACCATAATGTTTGGGTTACTTCAGCCTTAGAGTATGTGTGAACTTGGCTAATGTGGTGCTTCTGGCTTTGTTCTTTTGGTTAGTATTGCTTTGACTATTCGTGCTCTTTTTTGTTTCATAAGAATTTTAAAACAGTTTTTTTCCAATTCTGTAAAAAGTGACATTGGTCGTTTGATAGGAATAGAATTGAATCTGTTGGTTGTTGGGGGCAGTATGGTCCTTTTAATGATGTTGATTCTTTTAATCCACGAGCATGGAATGTTTTCCCAGTTGTTTGTGTCATCTGTAATTCCTTCTAGCAGTGTTTTGTAGTTACTCTTGGAGAGATCTCCTTGGTTATACATATTCCTAGGTATTTGCATGTGGCTTTTGTAAATGGGATTGCACTCTTGATTTGGCTCTCCGCTTGAACATTATTGGTGTATAGAAATGCTACAGATTTTTCTACATTGCTTTCGTATCCTGAAACTTTGGTGAGTCTATTGTTTATCAATTTCAGGAGTCTTTAGGGTTTTCAATGCATAGAATCAAATTGTCAATAAAGAGAAATCGTTTGACTTCTTCTTTTTCAATTTGAATGCCTTTTCTTTCTCTTACCTAATTTCTCTGACTACACCTTCCAGTATTATGAAGTCCTGGTGAATAGAAGTGTTGAGAGTGGGCATCCTTGGCTTGTTTCAGTTCTCAACAGGAATGCTTCCAACTTTTGCCTGTTCAGTGCAGTGTTGGCTATAGGTTTGTCATAGATGGCTCTTATTATTTTGAAGTGTATTCCTTTGATGCCTAGTTTCTTGAGGGTGTTGGATTTTATCAGAAGCTTTTCTCCCATCTATTGAGATGATTTTATAATTTTTGCTTTTAATTCTGTTTATGTAGTGAGTCACATTTGTTGATTTGTGTATGTTGAACCAACTTTTCGTCCCAGGAATGAAGCTTATTTGATCATGGGGAATTAACTTTTTGATGTACTATTGAATTTGTTTTGCTAGTATTTTGTTGAGATTTTTGTGTCTATGTTCGTCAGGGATATTGGCTGTAGTTCGTTCGTCCATCCCTCCCTTCCCTCCCTTCCCTCCCTCCCTCCCTCCCTCCCCCTCCCTCCCTCCCTCCTTTCCTTTCTCTCTGCCTTCCTTTCTCCCTGCCCTGCCCTGCCCTGCCCTGCCCTGCCCTGCCCTGCCCTGCCCTGCCCTGCCCTGCCCTGCCCTGCCCTGCCCTGCCCTGCCCTGCCCTGCCCTGCCCTGCCCTGCCCTGCCCTGCCCTGCCCTGCCCTGCCCTGCCCTGTCCTTTTTTGCCGACTTTTGTAATCAGGGTGATGCTGACTTTGTACAATGAATTAAAAAGAAGTCCTTCCTCTCCAATTTTTTTCTATAGTTTCGTTAGAATTGATACCAGCTTTTCTTTGTATGGTAAAAATTTGCTATGAATCAGTCTGGTCCAGGGCTTTTTTTGGTTGGTAGATTTTTTTATTATGGATTTAATTTCAGAAGTTGGCATTGGTCTGTTCAGTGTTTCAGTTTCTCCCTGATTCAATGTTGGATGATTGTATGTTTCCAAGAATTTTTCTATTTCCTCTAGATTTTTCTAGTTTGTGTGCATAGAGCTATTTATAACAGTCTCTGAGGATCATTTGTATTTCTGTGGGAGTGGTTATAATGCCTTTGTCCTTTTTTTACTGTTACTGGTTTAAAATCTATTTTGTCTAATATAAGAATAGTGATCCCTGCTTTTTGTTTTGTTTTGCTTTATTTTCCATTTGTCTGGTAGATCTTTCTCCCATCATTTACTTTGATTCTTTAGCTGTTGTTACGTGTGAGGTGGATCTCTTAAAGACAGTAGGTGGATGGATCTTGTGTTTTTATACAACTTGCCACTCCATGCCTTTTAAATTCTTACATTTAAGAGTGTAAATTGTGTTTAGACTATTTACATTCAAGGTTAATATTGATATGTGAGGTTTTGATCCTGTCATGAAGTTGTTAGCTCTATGCTTTGCCATTTCTATTGTGTTTTTGCTTTATAGTGTCTGTGAGCTATGTACTTAAGTGTGTTTTTGTGGTATCAGGTATTGTTCTTTGGTCTGCATGTTTAGAACTCCCTTAAGGGTCCCATATAAGGCTGGCCTATGTATAATGAATTCCCTTAATGTTTGCTTGTCTGGAAAATATTTTATTTCCCCTTTGCTAATGAGGCTTAATTGGGCAGGATATGAAATTTTTGGTTGGAATTTCTTTTCATTAAAAATGCTGAAAATAGACCCCCAGTTTTTCCTGGCTTGTAAAGTTTCTGCTGAGAAGTCTGCCATTAGCCTGATGGGGTTCCCCCTTTGTACATGATCTGCTTTCTCTCTCTCTCTCTCTCTTTCTCTTTCTCTCTCTCTCTCTAGCTGGCTTTAAGATTTTTTTTTTTCTTTAGCATTGATTTTGGACAGTCTGGTAACTATATGCCTTGGTGTTGTTCATTTTGTGTAATATCTCACAGGTTTTCTCTAGATTTCTTGTGTCTAGATGTCCACCTCTCTAGCCAAATAAAGCAATTTTTCTTGACTTATTCCTTCAAATGTATTTTTCAACTTGTTTACTTTTTCTTTTTTTCTTTCAGAAATGCCAGTAACTCATAGGTTTGGTTGGTTTACATAATCGCATATTTCTCAAAGACTTTGCTCATTTTTTAAATTCTTTTTTTATTTTTGTCAGTTGTGTTAGCTCAAAAGACTGGCTTTCAAGCTCTGAAATTCTTCTGCTTGCCTCAATCTATTGATAAAGCTTTCAGTTGTATTTTGACTTTCCTTAAGTAAGCTTTTAAATTTCAGAACCTCTGATACTCTGATTGATTTTAGAATCTCTGATTGATTTGTTTAAAATGTTTTATCTCTTCTTTCATTTCCTTGACTGTTTTGGAAGTTTCTTTGTGTTGATTTTCAACCTTGTCTTGGATCTCAATAAGCTTCCTTGCAATCCATGCTTTGAATTCTTTACCTGTCATTTCTGACTTTCCATTTTTGTTAGGACCATTGCTGGAGAGCTAATGCAGTCCTTTGGTGGTGTTGCTACATTCAGATTTGTTGTGGTAGCAGAATTATTTTCTGATGTTTCTTCTGATGTGGAAAAATTGGCACTTCTAATTTTTGTAATTATCTTTATGCATGTGGATTTTTTCTTTTTCTTTCTTTCCCTATAATGTTGTTGTTAATTATTATTGTGTTTTCTTTTCCTCTTCCTTTTCCCCCTCCCTAGGGGTGTGACTATAGAGAATGTTAGATACAGTATTTTCGCTTTGCCTCTATACACCTATGTACTTTTTTTTTTGGCAGGTTTGTGGTGAACTTTGCAGTTCATCCTACAAGCCTGTAGCTGGTGCTTATAGCTAAGAGCTGTCTGAGGCCAACATGACTGTGTATATACTTGCTTATTGTTTGCTGGCTGAAACTCTCTGTTGCCTCAGGCGCTGGGCTGATCCATGGAATGCACAATGGTCTGAGCTCCCTGCTCAGCCCTGGGGGTCAGGAGCCAGGAAGGGCTGGACTGGGCAGTTCCACCCACAGGTCCCCTCTTGGTAGACACAAATCCCAGTGCTAAGGGAGAATCCAGTGGGTGGCCACCAAGTGCTGAGAGGTGTGCCTAGACATAGAGCTGGGAGACCACCTAGCCCCCAAGTTCTCTGCACAGGGATGTGGGGTGGCCTAACCTCCTACTCTAGGAGAGTGGGTGCTCCCGATGCCTAGAGATCTGCCTGGGCATGTAGTGGAGAGGGACGCCCTGCACAAAGGTCTCTGAACAGGCCTTCTCCAGGCAAGCAGGTGTTGTGAGTGCCTGAAGATCTACCTTGGCATGGAGCAGAGAGCATCTCACTGCACCACCATCTGTGTTCAGGAAACGTGCGACGGCTCAGACTGCTGAACCTGGTGAGTGAATGTTCCAGATGCCCAGGGATCTGCCTGTGCATAGAGCAGAGAGAGCCTTGCCATAGAGCAGAGAGAGCCTTGCTGCATCACAGTCTCAGGGGGTTAGGCTGCTGCACCCGTCAGTGGCACACACGGATCAGATCCAGGTCACCAGGCTGACCATGGCTGCAAGACTAACTGCTCAGGAGAAACCTCAGCTGTAGCAGCTCCCCTCTTGCCCCAGGCCTGTGGAGAGAGCACAAAGCACCTACTGCTGAGGCAGTTTTCACAGTTCTGACTGTGGAGGCCCCTACCCCACTCCAGAGCAGGCTCTCCAATCTCAGGCCCGAGACTAATATACCTGCACAGCCACAGGGCAAGGTTGCTGAAGAATGGCTGCCTTTGGAGGTGCCTGGATTAAAAATGGCATCCTACTCCCAGTCCTGGGTCTGGGAAATATCTGAGCTTTTCCCAGCATATTTCCCGTAGAGCATCTTTCCAAGCCTCTCCCCCAGGTAACTCCCCGAGTTAACTTCAGGGCTTGGGAAATACAAAGTGCTCCCCTCGGCCAGGATTGCTGGGGTCCCCCTCGGCCGGGGTTGCTGGGGTCCCCCTCGGCCGGGGTTGCTGGGGTCCCCAGTGGAAAGGGGAGTCACAGAGGGAGGTTTTCTGCCTGTCATGCACTGGGGCTTTGCTCACTTCCATTAGTCACATGCCATCACTGAGGCTCTTTGCTGATATCCTCCTCTCCAGCGTTTGGGGTGTCTTCACAATTCTGCTACATTCCTGTTTTCCTTCCTCAGTTAAAATGGGGTTTTAATTGGGTTGATCTTTCTGTACTGTCTTGCTATTTCCAGGTGGCTGAGGCATGCTGAATGCCTCTAATGTGTCATCTTGGAAATAAAAATCTAAATTTTATTACAGCTAAATATTTTGATAAATTCTAACCACTTTTCTTCTTATTTGAGAATATTATTAGAGATAATAATAACAAAACATATTTCTAATGTGTCTAATTCAGAGTTTTAGCTATTAAACAGATTAACACATTTATCAGAGAAAAGTACGGAAAATATCAATATCAATAAAAGACACTGGGTAGTACTACCCATAGTGTTGTCATACTGTCATAGTGATGCATCATGTATATACTCTCTCTCTCTCTATATATATATGCACACACACACATTCATATAATATAATATATTATCTTTACTGTGTCTGTGTATGTGATATCTAAGTAGAGGGGAATTTGTCCTAGACATGTTGCAGTATCTCACCTGGTTAAATATTTCTTGGTAAATAGAAAAATATGCAATAATGACTGATTATTTTTCTTAATTGTCTCTTACACCAAATACATTATCATGGTAAAATAATTCACATATTGTACCTGTAAACTCTCCCCATGAAATTTTTGCTTGCTGATAATCTTAGAAAAATAAAAACTTGAAGAGTTCCTAAACACAAAGAACAGCAGAGAACACTTAGGAGTGATTGAGAAGTTACGGGGACAAGATTCAGATATCACAGTGAGTAGCTCTTCTGTGAGCCCTGGGAAGTAAGACAAAATTCAGGTATTTTGGCCTATGTTGCCCAATAGGATGCTTCCTGTTTCTCATAAGAAAAATTATTTGTACTATGTTCTGCTAAATGTGGGCCACCTCCCTGTCACGTTTCTTTGACAGGGAACCTCCCTGGGTCCCCTGTTCTGATAACAATTGACTTGATCAGAAACTCTGTATGTGCATTCCAATTAGGAATGGAGTAAAATGTGAACAGTTCTGCAAATGCACTTACTCTCATCACCACATTTTCTAAGGGGCTTTATGATCTTGGGAATTCTTCAAACATGATTCACACAATCCCTTGTCTAAGGGAAGTCCTTTTAGAAGTAACACAGACGCTTCGAGTAAATGTGCTTGTAATAATAATTATATTATGTAATATGGAGAAAAAACAGTCAAACAATAGGATTACTATTTGAAACAATAGATGAAGGATTAAAAAGCAAGTCTTTAGTCACAGGACAATTAAATGAAGTACCAACCGCACTATCACAATCAACTATAAAATGCAGACCTGTTGCCTCCCCGGTATTCTCTGGAAGTGCGGAATTGTATACACTATGCTACAAATACAAAACACATTATATTTATGTCAACGAATCCACAAAATAGTTTACTGTATGTATGCATAATTAAATTAACTCAGGCATTTAAGAAAATTCAAAGTCAATTAAACAAAACAAAATTTGCTTTGAGTCAAGGAGTATAATGTGTCTGTACTAACTAAAGCAGCAAAACATGTTAATTTTTAATTAATTTGAACTTTCATTGCTGCAGTGAGGTTTTCACACCAACAACAAACACCAGTGAGCCACAGGCTGGAAAGGCTCAGCATGCCCCAGCTTCCCAGGGAGAAGCTGCTCTGAGCAAGGCCTTCTGGGCCTGAGGAGTGGTTTTGGTGGAATCTGAAAGAGCATGAATCCATTTCCAGTAAGAAGAAGCCAGACAGGAGAGGTCACTGGGAGTCAGTTTCAGGAGACAGATCCAGGGGATACTGACACTGACATTAGCCTTCGACCCGGGGCCTGCTACTTGCCACTCCCCAAAGCATTCTGGAGTGAAGACGGATCCTAGCCCATGGAATAAAATCACCCTGACAAGAATGAGCTTTGAAAGTGGATGAAGGGCTTTGGGAAGCTGAGGTGGGTGAATCACTTGAGGTCAGGAGTTCAAGACCAGACTGGCCAACATGGTGAAACCCTGTCTCTACTAAAAATACAAAAATTAGCTGGGCGTGGTGGTATGCACCTGTAATGCCAGCTAATTGGGAGGCTGAGGCACAAGAATCGCTTGAGTGCAGGAGGCAGAGGTTGTAGTGAGCCGAGATTGCACCACAGCACTGCAGCCTGGGCGATAAGAGCAAGACTCAGTCTCAAAAAGAAGAAGAAAAAAAAAGTGCATGAAGGGGCCAGAAAATGGCTATGGCTGTCCATTTGCTCATTTGTTTTCTTAAAAAGTTTTCCTGAAACATTGATTCAATCAATAGAAACGCTCTTTCGTGTTTGTTGTTGGTGCGAAAACCTCACTGCAACAATGAAAGTTCAAATTAATTAAAAATTAACATGTTTTGCTGCTTTAGTTAGTACAGACACATTATACTCCTTGACTCAAAGCAAATTTTGTTTTGTTTAATTGACTTTGAATTTTCCTAAATGCCTAAGAGTTAATATAATTATGCATACATACAGTAAACTATTTTGTGGATTCGTTGACATAAATATAATGTGTTTTGTATTTGTAGCATAGTGTATACAATTCCGCACTTCCAGAGAATACCGGGGAGGCAACAGGTCTGCATTTTATAGTTGATTGTGATAGTGCGGTTGGTACTTCATTTAATCGTCCTCTGACTAAAGACTTGCTTTTTAATCCTTCATCTATTGTTTCAAATAGTAATCCTATTGTTTGACTGTTTTTTCTCCATATTACATAATATAATTATTATTACAAGCACATTTACTCGAAGCGTCTGTGTTACTTCTAAAAGGACTTCCCTTAGAGAAGGGATTGTGTGAATCATGTTTGAAGAATTCCCAAGATCATAAAGCCCCTTAGAAAATGTGGTGATGAGAGTAAGTGCATTTGCAGAACTGTTCACATTTTACTCCATTCCTAATTGGAATGCACATACAGAGTTTCTGATCAAGTCAATTGTTACTAGAACAGGCAGCAGCACTTCAGTGTTTAAAAAAACTCATATTTTAAATATTAGTTTGCCTTCTCTGAATTAATAAATGACCATTGATATTGTGCATATCACTGTTCTGTATAATATATAATAAAATGTGGTATGTGTATATCTTACTATAATTTCGTCTTTACACTTCTTTTCCCTTGGCTGATTTGTTTGATGTCTCTTGATAAGCACTGAGTCTCGTTCATCTTTGAATTCCCCAGTAATCCCAGTTCTTGGCACGTGTAGAAACTCAGCATTTTTGTTTCCTTGACTGAAGACTTACTATCTTAAATCAGCAGTTTATAATAACAAAACCACGAAACACTGTCTGTCACAAGTATACAGTTTGTTCAAGTCGATCTTTATAAAGCTAATCCGATTCCCCCAAGCAGCTTGGAGAACTACAGCCGTTACCTCTATTCTGGCAATTTCCAGTCTAAAATTTAGCATCTTCTGTGAGTAACAGGAGGGTAGGAACCTTGCTTTATTCAGGTCTATGACTCCAGTAAGGAAGCATGATTGGTATCAAATTAAACATTTATAAAGTAAATCAATTGGTGAATGAGAAACACTTGAATTTGCTGTGATGCTAAGAATGTCCATCTAATGAAAGAAACGAATATTCTGGTCCCACAGAAGAAAGGTATGAAACATTTCTGTAAGTCCCCATTGCCGAAACATAAACACTGTATTTTTAGCTTTCCATACTAAGAAAATTAATTGGTGGTTGATAAACTGGTGCCTTTAACTACAAGAATATTGTTTACCAGGACCACATCCTTATTATATACACTTTTTGCTGAAATGCAAAATGAGTTAAGTAACATTTCATTAGACCCTACAAGTTCCTGATCTAGATCATTATATAGATGTAGTACTTTTGTTTAAGTGTGATATCATCAACATTTGAAAAACATCAAATGGAACTTGTTTCCTCTTTGTTTGTTTTGAGACAGAGTCTTGCTTTGTCACCCAGGCTGGAATGCAGTGTCATGATCTTGGCTCACTGCAACCTCTGCCTCCTGGGTTCAAGCGATTCTCCTGCCTCAGCCTCCTGAGTAGCTGGGATTTACAGACATGAGTCACCACACCCAGCTAATTTAGTATTTTTAGTAGAGACAGGGTTTCACCATGTTGGCCAGGCTGGTCTGGAACTCCTGACCTCAAGTGATCCACCTGCCTCGGCCTCCCACAGTGCTGGGATTACAGGCGTGAGCCACCGCGCTCAGATTTGTTTCCTCTTTAGCTAAAATGTGTCATTGATTCCAGTTAGTGGTGACTTCAGTTTCAGCAGGAAGAGACTTCCTTTCTGAAAATGGAACTTAGTGGGAAGTGAGAAGGACATTTAGAACAGTTGCATTAGCAAATCAGCTGATCAGGGTTCCAGCTTCAAGTAATGAGAACACAGCACAGCACACGAGGCCGAACTGTACTGGAGGGTATTGCACTTCTGACTCTGCCTCTTCTAGATTTCTTCTTTCTCTGCGGTGACCACATATAGAGTTCCTGCTTTTGAGCAGTGCTTGTTGTAAGAACATTCTTCTGGGAGATAAGATAAAAAAATAATACTAGATTAGAGCAAAAGCAATTGTTGTTTTTGTCATTACTTTTAATTACTTTTGCACCAACCTAATAGTAATAAAAGAAAGCAGCCTGCCTTATTCTTAAATAAAACTTTTTAGGATCACCTGTTAAGATTGAAGAAGAAAAGGGAAAAAGGGAAGGGCACTCTCAACTGCGTTTGATAATGATGACATTAAAACTACTTTTTTACTTTATTAGTTCGTTTATGTAATTTAATTTCCACCCCCACTTTTTTAATTCCTTAACAAATCGGAAGTAAATGTCTACTGATATAAATCTTGCTAATTTAGAGTTTTTGTTTTCATAAACGTTGAGATTTGTTGTTAACTGTTTAAGTATTTGATACCCTAAATATAAGTATTGAAGTTAAGGCATTAAAATCAGAAAATTGGACGGAAAGATAGTATGAGAGTGATTGCTAAAGAATAATGTCTAAAGAGCCTACAATATCATAATTCCATTTCAATTTATTTCTAAGGAAATGTATACTTTTGCATGTTTTAAAATTGAAGATAAATTTGTCAGAGGTGAAACACCTGATTTTAATCATATTTTCCTTATAACTTTTATTAGTATTTTTAATGAGTATAATTGGTTTAGACAACTATAGAGTTATTTTCTAAAGAGGAACAATATCGCAAAATGGTAGTAGTAATAGTAATTGAGTAACCCAGTTTTTGCTAGGTCATAATATTGCTTCATTTCCTAAGTGTACGAGAAAAATATAACAGAATGCTAATGATTTCTCTGAGTAAACAAACATATTAAACCCGGTATAATCATGCCTGCTTGTCTTTAAGTTTCCAGAATTCATCTTTTGTAAAACAGGTTTTAAATGTGTTGTATTGATTCAGTATCTTTCTATGTGACTGTTTGTTTCACAATATTCTTGTGTAATTTACTTGGATATTTTACTCACACTAAATCTCTCAATTAGAATATTACAATTGGAGCTGAAGCACATCAGTCCAAACTTTACTGATAATTAGTTTCAGCATTTTTCACTTTCCATTAATTTTTGAATGTAAATATATGATGGCATTTAGACCAGGTGATTGGGTCTCTCTGGAAATTTTCTTTAATGTAGAAGTGTTTGTGACCTGAAAGCACAATTCATGGCCCGGGACCACTTATTTGGAGGGTTATTCATTATTTGAACTTTGTTATTTCATAAATAGTGTTTCTTAATGAAAATATGTAGCAGATAAGTAATCACAACAATAGTTCTGAAAGAAAGTTTTTTTTTTGTTTTTTTTTTTTTTGAGACGGAGTCTCGCTGTCACCCAGGCTGGAGTACAGTGGCCGGATCTCAGCTCACTGCAAGCTCCGCCTCCCGGGTTCACGCCATTCTCCTGCCTCAGCCTCCCGAGCAGCTGGGACTACAGGCGCCCGCCACCACGCCCAGCTAGTTTTTTTTTTTTGTATTTTTTAGTGGAGACAGGGTTTCACCGTGTTAGCCAGGATGGTCTCCATCTCCTGACCTCGTGATCTGCCCGTCTCGGCCTCCCAAAGTGCTGGGATTACAGGCTTGAGCCACCGCGCCCGGCCAGACTAGAAAGTATTTTAAAAATAGGAGCCAAATCCTATGCAATAGAACAGTAGGTGTCAAAATGGAACCCACATTTCTATGCTTTTTTATCTTGACTTGTTAGGATTAATTATAATTAGGCATTTTTACTCAGCTTTTACATTTAGCAGAAAAGAAAATTTGGATTATTTAGTTTTATTTACTTTATGAATCTTTTCTGAAATAGCCAGATCTAATATCCTATTACTGATGTCATTTAGTTACATACATTGTTTTGAATAAGTTTACCTTAGTAGGTACAGCCTACATGTGAATACATTTTGGTGGTTGAAAAAAAATCTTCGTGAATTTTACTTTTAAAGATTGTCTATAGAGTATACACGTTTTACTCATTTTAAGTTCTTCATTAAAAATCTCAATTTTAATGAATCTTTAGAACTTGGAGGTGCTGATGTTTCTAATTAATGTCAAAAAGGTTTTTAGCATGCGTCCCCCATCCTATCCTGAAGCCAGGCTTCTGAGCTGCCTACCTGGAATGTGTGTCTGTCCGCCCGAGGGTAGACATGCCATTTTTTGAAGGTTAAATTGACTGTCCAATTATCTTATCAGTAATGGTAATCTGACTAAGTATTTAAATATATGTTGGTCACTATTTTATTATATCTCCATTCCTTCTTTCTTCCCCATTTTGTCATACTTCCTTCCAGAGCATCTCTGATCAATATTTGTATGTTTTTTTCTTACACTAAACTTTCTTCACTAGATAACCTTACCTAATACATTCTTCATTAGATTATTTGTTTCTTTTGATTTTGGCAAAAAAATAATAATAATAATAAAGGGGGTTGACTTTTATGGCATAAATTTTTCACTTGTTATGCCAACCTTTGACCAAAGGAAGAGTAGAGCTCGTGTTCACTATGGACTTATCAACCTGCTACCTATGGCACTTCCAGATATATTGGGAACCTATCCGGCAAAACTGTAACCAACTAGGTATACATATGGCAACTTTGACATACATATGGAAACTCGCAGGTGTATATAACCTTCTGGACACTCAATATTAATTTAAATTTTATGAGAATCCACCAGGAATTTTAAGGCATGATCTTTATCCATAAACAAGTTAATAATGTTTAAATTTTTGTTAAATCGGAGCTATTAAGTATTTAAATGTATGAATAAGTGAAATGGGGAGAAGAGAGTGTATTGGTCAGGCTTCTCCAGAGAAACAGAGCCAATAGCCAAGAGGGTATGGATCTATACAGAGACAAAGATGGATTTTTTTTTAATTGAGATATAGTTTCACTGTGTCACCCAGGCTTGAGTGCAGTGGCACGATCACAGTTCACTGCAGCCCCGACCTCCTGGGCCCAAGTGATCCTCCCACCTCAGCCTTTCAAATAGCAGGGACTACAGTTGCAGGCCACTACGCCCAGCTAATTTTTTTTGTTTCTTGTAGAGACTGGGCAATTAAAATTTTCTTTTAGTCCTGCTAACCTGAAAGAGGTTGCTTGATACATCTGTGGGTTGTATTCAGTGTAATGTTTTTTACACCATACTCTATGAGCATTTGATGAAGGTCAAGCGTGAGGCCCAGATGAACCTGCCTAAGAATACCTTTGTCAGTAGTAACTATCTGTACGTGGTCATGTGTCTGAATCAAATAAACTGTAATATTTGCATATTACTGAAGTTTCAGTGTAGATGCCTATGTTAGTCGGTATTTAAGACACAGGGTTAGTGAATTTTATCCTTCCTGTTGGTGCTGTGGACATGGCCTTACACAATGCTTTCTGGTCACCTTCTCCCCTGAGGGGGACCTTGGCACCTGTTCAGCCTCGCCTGAGGCATATTTCTGTGCCCTCTTCCTATATAGAACCCTCCCGAGACTGAGGATGTCTTGGTGTGAGTTAGAGAAAGTTCTGCCCACCTCTCCCTCCAGGCAGATGCAGCTCCCCAGCCCTCGTCTTGTTAAACTAATCCCACCATCTTCAAGGCCAGGCCAACCCACATTTCCTGAGCAAAAACTTATTTTTCTCTCCATTTCATGACTTCACTCATTGAAATATCAGCAGCTCTGGGTGTGTGTTTCTGGCTGTGTTTATGCCGGACACAAGGCTCGGGGATGAGTTCAGGCTGGGGTCAGCCCCTTAAGCGTTGTCCAGGGCCTTCTGTGCGAGACACAGCCACCCTGTGTGTCCCCACCCCCCGGCTCTCCCAACTAGACATTTTCAAGAAACAAATAATTGGCCATACGAGTATTCACTGTGTGTAAGGTGGCAAGAGTGTTGAATTTCTTTCACCAGATGTTTTGAAATATTTCAACTGATTAGAAAAATATGGATGAACTATTCTGGGAATGTCACAAGACCCAAAGACTTTCTGAATGTGTAACTTGTTAAAAGGATTCTGTTCTTTTCCTAAATTTATTAGATTCTGTTCTTTTCCTGGAGACCACTGACAAGATTGTCTCTTTCCAAACAAAACAGTTTGTGACTCACATATTAATACTTTCCAGGTGGAGATTTATGTATCTGAACGCATGGTTAATAAAAAGTTGTACACGTATTCCTTGAGGAAGGGGAGACTTAAAATTTAAAATTAGTTAATGTGTTTCAGATAGTTCAAAAACAATACGGAAAATAATTTCTTTTTTAGGAGCAAAGTGAGGGCAGGTGGGCAGTCAGCACTTGGCTATCGTCATTAGCAAAGTGTGCTGTCTTTATTGATACCAACTGTTTAATTTAAGCCAACTGTTTAATTTTGCCTTATTTGGCTTCTGTTTATATATTAAACACCACCAAGTAAAAGATAGCTCTGCCCACAATAGAGAAGACACTGTTCCTTTGTATTCACACAGCAGATGAAAAACTGAGCAAAACATTGTGTTTGTAGTCTGTGAGTCTCTGACTTGGTGAATGGACTAAACAGGTTGGTTTTTAAGTAGTAACATTTTTGTTTGTACTTGAACCTTCAATCCCAGCATGCCTTGGGTACACAAGCAGGCACAGCAGGGTTGCTTCATGCGCACTGATCTCTGTGCCTGCTGAACGGGGCCACGCCTGCACCCTGGAGACACAGTAGGTGTGGCCACAGGGAGAGCACACAGGCCTTTGAAGTTCCATGGGGATGTTTTTGGCAAACAGTCAATGTTTGTATTTGATCTTCAAATCATATCTATTCCCCCTCCTTAGAGTGATGCCGCATGCTGGATGGCAACAGTTTTCATCTGTGCCTCCACATAGCACTTCTTGAAAGAGATCTTCAGTGTGGACTCCTCTGTTCAGAAAGAAAACCCTCCTGTGATTTAGTCCACGGCTTAATCTTATTCATGCGTTCTCAGGTGACACAAGAAACTTAGTCCAGGACTAGTTTTACTTTGCCTCAAAGCAAAAGTATTAGCACACACACTCACACTCACACCTCACATATACACACAGATTATTTTGGCTGTATTATGGACTTGCTTTGGAAGACATAGCATCAGCCTGCTCTTTATTGTCAGGACAATAAGCAAATTGGTTAAATGGATGAGTTAATTAGAAATAGCACATAGTCAACAGTTGTTACTGACTTATTTTCAATAAATTTAACTTGTAATGAAAACCATTTCTTATCCAAAGCACAAGTCAAATTTTATACAATTGTAACACACATTCACCTGGTTTGCCACGGTTTCTTCTGTAAGAAGGAAGATATCTGTATTGCTGGAGAAGGTGTGCTTTTTTCATACTGGTTGATAAAATTTTAATTTGGAAACTTAGTCTAAAGAAAGCACCATTAGGCTTTGTGAAAAAGGGGAGTGGGAAGAACCAAGGAGCTTAAAAAACAAAAGATCTCCTAAAACTAGTAAGTGAGTTCAGCAGTTGACAGGATATGAGATCAGTGCACAAAATCAATCACATATATTAGTCATTATGTATTAACAGTGAACGTGTGGAAACCACAATTAAAAACATAACACCCTTTCCAATTTCTCCAGGAAAATTAAATACTTAATTATACACTTAACAAAACATGTACAGAATCTGGAGGGTGAAAATGAAAAAAGATACCAATGAAAGAAAAAGAGACTTATAATGTTCACTTATTGGAAGATTCAATATAATAAAAATGCCAGTCATCCCTAAGGTGATTTATAGGTTTAGTGTAATTCCTGTTAAAATCTTAACAATATTAAGACACATATGGAAGCTTATTCTACAATATGTGTGTAAGGGCACAGAACTTCTCATAGCTAAAGAAAACACAAAAGAAGAATAAAATCAGAGGAACTACCCTACCCAAATTAAGGCCTACCATGCAGCTAGAGTAATCCAGACATTATGGTATTGGTAGACAGACAGACACAGAGATCAAAGGAAGAGAAGGGAGAATGCAGAAATAGACTCACACAAATACACTCACACACAAAAAGGTGATTTTTTTTGGCAAACATACAAAACAGTCGAGTGGAGGAAAGATCAACTTCAACAAAAGGTGCTGGACAACTGCGCATCCATAGACAAAGCAAGCAAAACAAAAATAATAAAGCAAAGCCAAAATCTCACATATTATGGAAAAAAATCAAGATGATCAGAGACCTAAATGTAAAGTATAAAGCAATACAGTTTTTAGGGAACAAAAGAAGGAAATATTTGGGATCCATGACTAGGCAAAAAGAACTTAAGCTTGACATCAAAATCCTAATCCACATTAGGAAAGATTGATAAATTATATGACATCAAAATGTAAAACTCTTATTCAGAAGACTTCATTAAAAATATTATAAGACAAGGTTCAGGCTGGGAGAAAATACTGCAACCTTAATATCCAACAAAGGATTAATATTTAGAATATATAAACAGCACTCCAAATTAACAGTAGAAAAATAAAAACTGTTCTCGTCCAATTAGAAATGGGCAAAAGACATGAAGAGATGTTTCACCAAATATGAATATATGGGTAGCACATAAGCATGTGAAAAGGTGTTGAGTGTCATTAACCATTAGAAAAACATTAAAACCCTGATTAGATACCACCACATACCTATCAGAACAGCTCATAAAAAAAAAACTGTGACAGCATCAAATGCTGGTGAGGATGTGAAGAAACTCACTGCCCCATGCATTGCTGGTAGGAATGTAAAATAATGTACAGCCATGCTAGAAAAGAGTTTGACAGTTTCTTATAAAACTATAGATGCAGCTACCCTATGAACCAGGTATTGTACTTCTCGGCATCCGTCCAAGAGAAATGGAGGCATATGTTTACACAGATACCTCTATGTAAATGTTCATAGTAGCCTTATTCATAAAAGCCCCACTAGAAACACTCTAGACGTTTCTCAGATGGCTAAGTGGCTAGATACGCTGCCATGTGTTAACGCTGGAATACAGTTTAGCCGTACACAGCAGCCTGGATGAATCCACAGAAAACTGTGCTCCCAGTTTTTGATTTAGAGTTTGGTAGAGCTTCTTTTTTTTCCCCCTTTAGAAAAAATTTTCATTGAGAACTTTATAAACTTGGTAACAGATGTAGGGATGATTTAAAAGCATTACCTTCCTCAAAACTTTTTTTGTTTATGTTCTGGGATACATGTGCAGAGCTTCTTTTTCTTATGATTATATATAATACTTTTTGATTTTCAGAAATACTGGGGAACATGGAAAAGAACAAAAAAGAAGAAAATGATTGGTATGAACCACAAACGCCTGTCTTGGAGAAACTCCTATAGATGCAGATTCTTGCAGATGCTGTCTAGTCCTTACTTTTAGTTTCACTTGGTGTTTTCTTGGGACTCTTGTGGCTAGCTCACGGGGAGACAGAAAAAATGCCAAAACCTCATGCTATGAAGTTAATCAGTGGAAAGTGAATTAGGCATCAACCTAGAGGCCGTGGAGAGCTGGGAGGAGTGGGCATCTGATGATGACCACTGAGGGCAAAGGCTGTGGGGTTGGCTGGGAGCCTTCCCCAGGGCCTATATTTTCCCCAGGACGTCCCTGCCAATTGAATACCTGTTGAAATTATGTTCTCAAGCAGCACTTTTCACAGCAATTATGACTTTTATGTGATTTGACACTTTAAGAACGTAGAAGTTTATTTTTCCTAGAATTTGCCTTAAGGAGAAAGAAACATGCTTAAATAATTGGTTAAAATTTGGAGAGAAGAAATGAATAATATATAAATTAATGAACAATGGTGATGTAGACAGATTTCTGGTGAGGAAAGATATTAACTATTCTCCTTCAGCTGCCAACTCAACCCAACACTTAAGGTCAAGACACCTCTTCACTGCTTAAAAAATACAGCTATAGGCCTGGCATGGTGGTGCATGCCTGTAATCC
This sequence comes from Trachypithecus francoisi, assembly GCF_009764315.1. NCBI lineage: Eukaryota > Metazoa > Chordata > Mammalia > Primates > Cercopithecidae > Trachypithecus > Trachypithecus francoisi. Next base: position 6,322,390 of record NW_022681463.1, on the reverse strand, counting down.
CAGCACTTTGGGAGGCCGAGGAAGGCCAGATCACCTGAGGTCAGGAGTTTGAGACCAGCCTTGCCAACATGGCAAAATGCTCTCTCTACTCAAAAAATACAAAAATGAGCCAGGAGTGGTGGTGGGCACCTGTAGTCCCAGCTACTCCACTCAAGAGGCTGAGACAGGAGAATCGCTTGAACCTGGGAGATGGAGGTTGCAGTGAGCCAAGATCATGCCATTGCACTCCAGCCTGGGCAAAACGAGTGAGACTCCATGTCAATACATACATACATACATACATACATAAAACTATATATAGTTGATATCAATGTTGCTAAAATTTCTATGGAATTGGACCACCACATGTCTACAATGTTTTTATCCTTTTTCTGTAAATAAAATGTAGGAGACTTTAGGAATTGCTGACTTTCAGGAGAGGCAGAGCAGCAAGATCTTCCGTGTGTCCCATCCGCCTTGCAGGAAACTCCTAACGAAGCTTGAGAGACGCTGGGCTCGGGGGCAGGACGGGGGTGTGTTGGTCCGCTGATGTCGGGCTTCACAACTTTAAACAGACTGCAGTGCCCTTATTTCTGAAATAGGTAAAATAATGGCTCTGTTTGCGAGTTGTTGTGGAGACTAATAGAGGAAGTGCCTCAAAAACATCCAGTGGAGAATTTGGGCCATCAGTATCAAGAAATACTAGTTCCCATCGCATTTCCCTTTGAGTGGAATTACACAGTATTAATCCATCTGTAGTTTTTATCCATCTAGAGCACCCATGTTAAGAGCCTTCTACCCCATGATAGAAACAGCAGACAGACTATTCCCTTGATCTGCCAATCTTTTAAAAACAAAATAGCAATGACTCTTAACAAATGCTCTCTGAAATTTCTGACTCTGCACATGGAGATACCTAGATGTTGCCAGTGTTCCAAGAGCCAAAGAGGATAAGAAGATAGGCTTAAGCTATAGATGTATGATTTTGACTCACAGGAGAATAGTATAGAAGACATTGAATATTAAGTTAAAGGGTCTGAATGCTAGAGGTTATGCGACCATGAATCAATACAGGGACAAAACTGGAAACTCTTAGATGAAACCCTTCCTTTGATTCTTCTAGGGTGGTTCTCAGCCACTGTGTTGAGATTAGTGGGATAACATCTGTGGAGGTGAAGCGAGTCCACTGGCCACTGGGAAGTCCATGACCCTTACCCACCGTTATTCTTACCTATTTCAAACTGTTAAGAAAATTTAAAAAAAGGGTCTGGGAATGCCATTGTAACATTGCATCGATGATTGTCAACTTTCAGGCAATTCACGTCAGTATACAACAGCCAAGTGTGAACTATGATCTTTTCCTTTTACCTATTTGTTACTTTTATCTGTCTGAAAAGTATAGAAAAGCATATTTTATGGTTTAAGATGGTTAGTGGCACAGTCATTTATTTGATTAAGAGCTTCATTAATGACGGAGTACACTGACTAAAAATTGCCCACATAGGCAAGATCTAGTCATTCCAGGAAATATTCATATTCCGTACATGCATTGCAACCTGAGTGTAGGAGGCATACCACACACAATGTCTCATTTGTCATTCACAAAACCACTGTGAACTAGAAATGGAGAATTTTTAAATCTATTTTTAATATATTTTTACTCTGTTTTACAGATAATAAAGATTTAAATGTTTGGGTTTTTTTTTTAATTGTCAAATGGTATTTAAATATGTCTTCAGATTCTTAGTTTCCATATTTTACCATGCATATTTTCCAAGTTTTTTTTTTTTTTTTGCCCGTATGTGAGATTTCGTGATTGAGTGATGTCAAAGGGAAAATTTATATTTTTAATCTCCAAAAATAAACATGTATTTTTTTTATTCTGGTACCAACCTTCCCATTTTAAGATATAGTTTTGCTGATAAGTAAGAACTGCATTTCTAGTGAAATCATCCTAGATGCTTTTGAATAGTGGGAGAATTTTAAGTATTGTGCAAAAGGCATTGTGTTTTTTTCTTTGTCTTTATGACAAGTTTTCTGGCTGCAGAGGAAAATGCTCACAGCCAAGCTGAAGGCACCTTTCCTGCCATCAGGCAAACTGCCCTTTCAAATTGTCTGTTTTGAATTGGTTCCCACCTGACCCATTACCTAGTTAACAGACCTGTCTGCAGCTACCAGGATTTCTTCACAGGGCTTCATCTACCCGAAATGTAACTGAAATAAAAAGGCCGCTGTATTCATACTTTCTCATGGAGCGGGTCATAGCTGCTATAAATTCTAGGTTAAAAAGTAAAATAAAATGGAGGATGGCAGGCTGAAAGAAATACTTAAGCTAGCTGGTGCAGGGCTACAGGGAGCTTACTAATGGATTACTTATCAAGAATTATAAAATTTTTTTTTTGGCCCATTTGACTCTAATGATAACAGGAGCCAATTGTTCTTTGCAAGACAAGTGGCCCTTCAATGGAATATTAACTTGTGCAAGATCAAGTAAGTCAGAATAAAAGATAATGTCAGGAAGATGCATAGAAACCTACTGTGAGGACCAGAAGTATGGAGAGGGGTTACAATTTTTTATCATTAAGATTTATCACTAGGGCCAGCATGTGGTGGCTCACACTTATAATTCCAGCACTTTGGGAGGCCAAGACATGCTGACTGCTTGAGATCAGGAGTTCAAGACCAGCCTGGGCCACATGGCAAGACGCTGTCTCTACTAAAAATACAAAAAAGTTAGCCAGGCGTGGCGACACGTGCCTGTGATCCCAGCTATTCGAGAGGCTGAAGTGGGAGGATCACTTGTGCCTGGGAGGCAGAGCTGCAATGAGTTGAGATCACACCATGCCCTCCAGGCTGGGAACAGAGCAAGACCCGGCATAATAATAATAAATAATAATAATAGTAATAATAATAATAAAAGGTTTCTCACTAAAGGTTTTTAGATTGCAGACAAAAGGACCCTCTGACCATAGTAAGCCAATTTCTTACTGATATCATTGCCCTTGACCTTTTTCTGTTCTACTGCCCCAAACCCCAGCTTGCTCATCCTCCATCAGGCATTTGAGGGGCCCTAGAGGAGGTGACCCCACCCTAGGAGCTGGTCTCCACCACCACCTGGGCACGGCATGCTGCAGCGTCAGCTGAGCTCCTGCTGCTCCCTGCTTCGCAACTGTCCCTTCTCCGCAGCAAATTTGTTAGGTTCCTACGACCTTCACCTGGTCACTGGAACCTCAACCTCTTTCTCTCCTAGAAAAATCAAAGCTACAAGCATTGGTTGCTCTCCTCCCCTGAGATGGCACCAGCCTTCAGGGTCATGTTTGTCACCTTACCTGGCACGTCCTAGAAAGTCAGGTCGTTTCTGCAGTGAGAGGCAGACTTACATCTTGCACCAACTCCACACCCTCTCCTTACCTCATCCGTTTCCCCCTCTTCAGTACTCTCCACGGCTCCCTTTCTTGAAGTCTTTTATGCAGGTTTTTATACTTCTACGTCAGCAGGTTCATATTCCAAAGTCTCTCCCACACCCCACTCCAGCCCCTAGATTGTTCTTCCAACCTCAGCCGAGATTGAGGGAAAAGAAGTTCTCACAGACCCAGCTCACATGGCCATTGCGATTTGCTTCTCCCTTCCAATTCCAAAAAACATTCCCCTTGTCAAGGGCACAATTTCCTTGTTTCTGTGGTCTCTTTTCCATCACTATCATTCAGTCTTAAAGGCACCTTTTCCAGCCAGGCACAGTGGCTCACACGTGTAATCCCAGCATTTTGGGAGGCTGAGGTGGGTGGATCATGAGGTCAGGAGTTTGAGACCAGCCTGGCCAAGATGGTGAAACCTTGTCTCTACTAAAATACAAAAATTAGCCGGGCGTGGTGGTGCGCGCCTGTAATCCCAGCTACTCGGGAGACTGAGGCAGGGGAATTGCTTAAACCAGGAAGGAGGAGGTTGCAGTGAGATCGTCACACTACACTCTAGCCTGGGCAACAGGACAAGACTCTGTCTCAAAAAAAAAAAAAAAAACCTTCTGTTTTAATGACTCAAATTTCTTGTAACATTCTTACTCCATCCTGGACACTCCATTCTTTCCTCAGCCCTAATTCCAGCATCTCATTTTGTGTGAGCTCACCCTCTCCCATGGTTTTAGCCTTCTGCGTGTTGATGACTTCCAGATCCTATTATCTAGTGTTTTTCTGAATTCCAGATCTTTATAGCTGTTATTTCTTGGGACTACATTTAAACTTTAACAAGTAGTTTAAAGTCAATGTGTCTAATATCAAATATAAGACTTTTTCTTTCCAGAAACCTATTCTTCCTCTTGAGAATGTTTTCCAGGTGAACGGACCCACAGTCCACCCTGTTTTCCCAGACGGAGACTTGCTACTCATCATGAACTCCCCGCTTTCCACCTCCCGGTGCCCAGTTCACCCCCTCGTACTGCCAGCTCTGCCTCCTCCCTTCTCCTCTCCCCATCCGTCCGCTTCTTCACCACCACTGGTCTCTCACTGGGCCACATGCTCCCCTTACTTGCCTTACCTCTTTCCATGTAATCTTGCCCTGGGCTACCAGAATATTCTTTCCAAGGCACTAACCTGGTCGTGCCACTTCTTTGTTGCAAGGCCCTCAGAGCTGCCGTCACTTCCAAGACATGACAAACTCTTTTTCAAGTTGTGCAAAGCCCTGGCTACTTCTCCAATCTCATCAATCTTTGCTCATCTCACCTTAGACTCCAATTTTGCACACATGGATATATCTTCCCCATATGCATCATGCTTAACCAATTCTTTCTGCTTTGTACATGTTCTAATTATTCCAGGGATAAGCTGAAAGCCTGGGAGTTGCTTGGCAAATTCTTACATGACAACTCTTGGAACCAAAACCTGCTTTTCCCCACCGTGTGTCCTCATGGTCCACTTCTGGGTGCGGCCCCTTCCTGTACACTTATACCTGGAGTATGTCTCTCTGATTCTATCTCCCTTGTCTGTGCCCCTGCATAGTTTATTCTGCTGTTGTTGAGTCCTTTTCCTTCATATTCTCAGCTGCTTGGTATTGCCTGTGTTAAGATAGGTGATTCATACACGTTTGTTGAGGCAAAGGAGTAAATCAATGGCATAATCAACCAATCTCATTATTGAAAAGTACCAACAAGGAAAAATAATAACTTACTATAAATTAGGCGTCTTTAGTTCAGATATTAATTACGAAGCGTATGATAGAACCTGTCAAATTTTTATATGAAATACATGAATCACGGCCAGGTGCGGTGACTCATGCCCATAATCCCAGCACTTTGGGAGGCCAAGGTCAGGAGTTTAAGACCAGCCTGACCAACATGGTGAAACCCTGTCTCTACTGAAAATACAAAAATTAGCTGGGCATGGTGGTGCGCACCTGTAGTCCCAGTTACTCAAGAGGCTGAGGCAGGAGAAACGCTTGAACCCGGGAGGCGGAGGTTGCAGTGAGCCAAGACTGTGCCACTATACTCTAGCCTGGGCGACAAGAGCGAAACTCCGCCTCAAAAAAAAAGAAAAAAAGAAATACATGAATCACTTGTGACCTTCTCCTGTCACAAGGAAAGGTGCAGCAGCTAAGATGAAAACTGAGTAAAGGAATGTAAATATGTCCTGGTACAACAAGAACTAACGTCTCCCTTTCCTGAGACATCATGTGCTGTTATGCAGCAAACGCTTTGAAAACATGGGGACACCATGTCCAGGTGATTCCCATCGTTTTAGAGATCAAATATGGCAGAAGTGACTTTTAACCACAGAAATCTGACCAGAAGCCAAGCGGTAACATTACACGCCTTGTCTCCTAACAGGTATTTGAACCAGACCATGCAGGACGATGCATCCACAGGGGAGCGTTCTCTGAACAGGGAGAAATTGGCTGTTTTGAAACAAGCCCTGAATGTAGTTGGTTTCAGCAACTTGGTGAGTCATGTCATAAATATTTCACTGAGTAAATCAACCTTCTACTAATTTATAAAAGTTCTTCATTCAGAAGTATTTACTGAGCCCCTGTGACATTCCACGCGTTGCCGAGGACACTGATGATGCGACAGACAATGAGCCCCAATCCCTGCCTCCTGGAGCTGACGTGCTGGTGGGGGCAGGGACAGGGGGCAGGACTTAATCCACATGTTGAGGAAGAAGGGAACTAGGAAGTAAACAGAGCAGTCAGCAGAGAGTGGCAAGAGGAGCGGGTGCAGTTTTCAAGAGGGTGGACAAGGGGCCCTTTCCCAAAATGAATATAATATATACATTATATATTTTTAAAAATATATATTTTATAATATATAATTTAAAAATATTTAAAATATATTTTAATAGATCATAAACTTTATAATTTATAGATTTTATTTATAAAATATAATTTATAGATTATATTTATAAAATGTAATTTAAAATTTAAATATATAATATTCAAAATATATATTTTATAGATGTATCCAAAACAGATCAAATAACTTTATATTTGATCAACCCCTGAAAACACTGATAAACCTGTAGTAACCGTTCGTGTTAAGAATCACTTGAAAATTAACATAATCACCTTGTTAAAACATCTTCTTGAACAATGTAAATGTTTCAATATTGTTATATTTGATTGCACAGAATTGCCAAATACCTGCAAGTATTATGAAGCCGAAAATACCTCCAAGCATTATGAAGCTGAAAAATTACACTTTAAAACTTTTAGACCATAGCCGTGCAGTAGAACCATCTCTGATGATGGAAATGTCAGTGACCTGCTCTGTGCTGTACCGCACGGTAGCTTCCAGCCACGTGTGGCTCCTGGACGCTTGAAGTGTGGCTAGTGGACTGAAGAAATAAATGTTTCCTATTTCTTTATTTTAATTCATTTAAATTGACATAGCCATGTGTGGTTAGTGGTTACTGAATTAAACAGCACCCGTCCAGTGAATAAGACGTAAGAAATGGTCTAAGGCTTGAGAAAGACCTCTCAGAATTCCCTTCAATCTCTATTTCCCAGAGGCATTATCTTTGCCTCCATTCAACATGGTGGTATTTTGGATTATGGTCAATTTATGGGCAATTCCTCGTGAATATCTAATATAATATCACAGGGATAACTTGGACATGCCACTAGTTCACAAGCCCAGACTAGGTCACAGATTTAAAGTTGTTCTTTTTAAAGCCAGTCCACGGGGGCAGTGAGGAGGTGGGGAGGGTGGAGAGGTCCACAGGGGGAAGAGGAAGGAAGTGAGGCTCACCCTAAATCAGTGAATGCGGGGGCACCTTGCTGCACCCACCCTTGCCGTGTTGAGAGACTGGAACTCGAGGAGCCCGCAATCACATGGCATCTCGTTCTTTTTGGCTCTGATTACCTGGCCTCTGTTTTTCTCCTTTACTGAGTCCTACCCACTGGCACTGTTCTGTCTTTGCACTTGCTGCTGTGGTACTTTTTTGTTTTGGTATTTTTCCCTCCTTCCATGCCTGAGATGTCTGCTCCTCATAGGAAGTGAAGCTAGAGATATGGATAGAAACCATTCTGCCAACATACCAGTTGCCTGGAAACGGGGCTTTGAAAATTCATGACTGATCCTCAAAGGCAGGGCAAGCAAAGTACACTTTCTGACTCAGGTAACCCAGGGAGACTCTCATAACCTTCTTGGTAAAAGTAGTAGGTACACACTAGCAAATTATTAATTATTTCATCCTGACCCTGGGAGTGACTTGAATGAAGACAATTTAATCCACTTTAGAGGGATGGATGATGTCCAGTAAGATTCAAAGGACGGTATTTCTGGGCCAGTGAGTTCTTGAATCAACACTTGTGATTGTGGTCCTGAGAGATCTGTTCGTAACCATGCCTCCAGCTCTCCCGTCTAGCAGGGTGGCAGGGATGGCTGCTCACTCCGCAGAGACATGGAATCACAGCCTCCTTTCTGCTCAGGAAGGAGTTTATTTTTACTTTTGTCATAGAATCCAGCACACTGTAATGCACATTATAGTTATTTTAACAGCTCTGTCTCCATCGCTAAATTATGAGGTTCTTGAGGACAGTATAGATTCTTCAGCTGTCTATCCAGAGGTGCCTATCTTGCAGGTACCAGAACCTTTCACGAAGACTAATTGATTAAAAAAAAAAGCTGGGCATGATGGTGCACGCCTCTAATCCCAGCACTTTGGGAGGCCAAGATGAGAGGATTGCTTGAGGCCAGGAGTTCAAGACCAACCTGAACAGCATAGCGAGACCCCCATCTCTGCAACTGTTTTCAAAAACATTAGCTGGACACTAATTTTTGCCTGTAGTCCTAGCTACTCAAGAGGCTGAAGTGGGAGGATCACTTGAGCCTGGGAGGTCAAGGCTGTAGTAAGCTACGATTGTGCCACTACAGTCCAGCCTGGGCAACAGAGTGAGAACCTTTCTCCAAAAAAAAAAAAAAAAAAGGGGAAAAAAATAAGTTGGCAAGTGGTTAAGTAGTTTGAGAGGCTTGAATAATGCCATTTCATACAGCATAAGTAAATTAAATTTGAAAAACAAATTTATGATTTAGGGATTAACTGAAAACATTTTTATATGTATATCACCTTCATAAAATATTATTATACCTGAAAATTAGAGATCATTCTTTTCAATGCTCTCATTTTAAAATTGGTAAAATCTTACCTTATTATGAAAATTACAGGCTCTGGAGAAAATCGCGGAAGTCTCAAGAAGTATATTGTTTCCACTGTATATTTATAAAGCACATCAGCATTGTTCTTAGAACAGCTCCCACAGTAGTTATGGAAGGAGGTTTGTTCTCAAATGACAGATTAGGAGACTGAGAACGGAACAGGCTATGCCACTCGCCCTTCACAGGGCTCAATGTGTTTTACTATTGATATCATCATGCTAAATATCTGACATTCTAGAGAAGTACAGTTTAACTTGCAGCTTTTTCTTGATTTTTCATTCTTGCCAAAAAATGACTATCCAAAATCAAATTTAAGGTCTCATTTATTTTTTTATGCAGCGTTCCAGATTCTCTTTCAGCACTCTCTTACTTCCTGCTACCCTCTGCTCAAAGATAGTTCTTGCCAACATCCATTTTTTTTCTGTTTTCCTTAAAATACCTTAAAAAACAATGAGCATTTTGTGAGTCTAGGCACGGTGGTTTTCATTACGCCTCCTTTAGTTTTTCCTGGAGAAGTAAACAATTTTGTAATCATCATGTTAATTTATCTCATAAGAGAGATAGCAAAGAAATGAACACTATAATGTAGGTTCTTGAATGAAGCGGCCACAGCAACTGCAAAGTCTAAATAGCATCCAACGTGAGCCTGGAGAGGAGGGGGAGTAAGTCTAACCTTACAAGTGAAGTCCAGCCAGTCAAACCCACGGCACACAATTATTCATTTTTGTTATGACGATTATTCACAAGCTGTTAATTTATATCAGAATATTATTTCCTGACTCTCTTACATTTCAGGAACAGAAACATTGATTTAGAGAAACTATGCTTTGAATTATGAGGTTTTGATGTTGAGGTAGAGACTAGTAGTTTTCTTGCCATAGCGAACATTTGGGATCTGCAAACTCACAACCTCATTAATAGGGTCATTATTTTTGTAACTTACTTTTAGATATTTAAACATTTTGCCTTTTAATCTTTCTTCTAAGCACCCTATTCATTGTCTCTGTTTGTAAAACGCATAGGAGGTGGAGAATCTGTTCGTAATTCTAGCAGCAATATTGCACCTTGGAGACATTCGGTTTACTGCCCTGACTGAGGGGAACTCCGCCTTCGTTTCTGACCTCCAGCTCCTGGAACAAGGTCAGTGGAACATGACCTTCTGACATTCACCACATTGATGTGCAATTTTGTAGATCTACCAGTAGATGGCGACATAGTACAGAAAAGCCTGTTGGCGTAAACCGTTTCCTGTATAAGTAGAATTCAGTGAGCTGGGAAAATTGTCTACTTCGTTTTTTCTTATAATCTGTTGTGGAAATGAATAGTAAGATGTACTTTTTTGTTCTCATTCTGTGTACCATGTTAACAACACTGATTCTTTAGCACATACTTGTGTTTATATTGTTCTAAGTACCCTTCACCCCACCACCCAGTGTATTTTGGGGGCATGTTATTAGTTAAACATTTTAAACAGAATGTAATTACTTCCCTTTCAAAGATCTTGCCAAGAATCTCTCTCTTTGAAGTTGCCTCTTTAGTCGCTCCCAGATTTTAAAAAAATACCTTAAAACCACAGATTGTCAATAAACAACATATCTTCACCTATATCAAAGAGATTTAACCAGGAACCTGGAAAAAAACAATTCCATACCATCTGTCAGGACAGGGAGGAAAAAAATCTGCTGTGATTTAATGCACAGAACTGTAAGAACTCATTAATATTTTGAGTACTCTAAGATGTTTCTCTAGTTGAATTTGACAATTACAGTAGTAATGACTTTTTAAAATACTCATGTTTTGTAATGTGCCTATGTAAGACTTATCAATTATAGCCATAAAATTCAGTGTTCTTGGAATAAAAAAATATGCTAACTTTATGTTTATAATGCTGATTTAATTTTAGTGGCTGGAATGTTACAAGTATCAACAGATGAGTTGGCATCTGCCTTAACAACTGACATTCAATATTTTAAAGGTAATTTTTTTATACCCTAACATCTTTGTGCAATTTAGAATCAAATATGAAAATTAAATACAGTTTGACCTGTCCCCACTTAGTGAAACTATTTCTATGAATTTAAGGTCAAATGAGAAAAGCATTTTGAACCTGTCTGGTCATTTGATGTGACTATAGTTTAGACTCTTTATACCCCTGAGAGACCATTTTGCCTAACCGGTCGCCCTTTCTAGATAATCTGTCATCTTAGAAAAACAAAACCATCAATCCAAGAGGATTTCTTCAAATGAAATATTGGATCCATTTGCATGTATGGTGCCATGCTGCACTCTTCAATGAAGGACCGACCTTTCCCTGCTACCTCATTGGTTAGAATAGCTGTCATTTATTGGGCATTTATAAACTGAAAGGCATTGTGCCAAGTTCTATAAAAATTGTAGTGTTTGAATTCTCAAAGATTGCTCTGATGTGGGCATTACTATTTCCATTTTAACAGAGGGGAAAACTAAAATTCAAGTAAGTTAAATAACTTTGAACCTCAAATCGCTAGTAAGTGACATGTCTGGAATTAGAATCTAGCGCTGTGTGACTCCCAGACGACATGCTTAATGTCTATGCTACATGCATCTCTACTCAGTGAACCAAGACAGTGGCTTTCCCACATGATCTTCAAGTACTCACTCTAAATGATGGCCTTCTGATTTTCCTCTTTGTTGTGATTATGAGAACTCACCATTCCTCTAAACTTTTTTCTCTAAATCTCTGCTATTCTTCCTCTATGGCCTTTTGGGCCTACTTGCAGGTATTTAGGCAGGTGAGTCATGATTCCTGCCCCACTCCTACTCTCAGAATATCCCCAAACTTAATGAATCTCCCCATCGTTCACTCAGTTGCCCAAAAGTTATCCTTGATAGCTCTTTCTCTTCCAACTCCTCCATTCATAGGTCAGACAGATGCCATGAATATCTCCCATTCCTACTTCCTACCCTTCATTTTCATCAGCACTGCTGAATTTATCATTCTTTCCCTGCATTACAGCAAGACACTCCTGATTCCTCTTTTATCTGGCCTTATCTCAACTTGCCCTCCTTCCACACTACTTCTGAAATAATCTTTCTGAAATGCAATAGGCATTTCAGGAATAAGGCCAACAGTCTTTCGAAGATAGACCAGCCCGTCACTTTAGGTGGCTTGGGAGGCCCCACTGGCACCCTTGCCTCCCGCCACACTAAGCATCTTGAAGACATTGTTCTTCGCACCTTCTTTTGAGAAACATTGAGCTCCCCATTAGTGTCTATGATTTCCTCTGCTTACACCACCCTCACTTGCTACCACCACCCTGTGGGTGACCCATCTGCACTCCTCAGTCACATGGCTCTAGGAACATCAATTTCACAGTGTCATAAATGGCCACACCCACTTTCACTGCCCCTTCGCCGTGTGTTGTTCCATCTCGATGACCTTGAACTTGTAGCTCTCTGACTACATTTTCTGCCAGTATCAGTAGCTATCCTTCCTCACCTGTGCTTCTAACAGACTGAAAACACTTCCACCCGCACTGCACGTGGACCCCACCCTGTTTCTAGTCTCTTTCTTTGCCTGAGATGCAGTGGTCAGCAAGTTTGGCCAAGGCCATAGAATATGAATTCTAGGCTCCCATTTACACTCAGCCTTCCTGCAACAGTGATGGGATAGGCTCAATGCCAAACCACCCTTGCTCTTTTTCCCTTGGCCCCATCTCTGTTCTAGTCTCTTCCACAGACCTGTCACTCAAGAGTTCAATCACTGTGTCTTTGAGAATGACGTAGAAATTCCTACCTAAGGCCCGATCTTCTTTCCAAACTCCAGACCCACATTCTGGTTAATGAGATCATGCCTTTGAAAATATTTAAAATATATCCCATTTTCCAGATAGCCCCTTTCCACATGCCTTAGGATGATTCAGTATCCAAACCAGCAAGTTGTTATCAAAAGCCTTGCCAGGAGGGGCCCTGTGAAGAACTGTTTCCCTAACAGGTGAAATTACACAACCTACAATAAAGGTGGAATGCTGTGGTCAACAGTTCTAACAAAGAAGATTGCAACGTACATGACTTTTGTTTTGCGTAATAACTGACAGAGACCTTCTCATTTATTAGAATCAGTATAATTTTTATACATCACTTATCGTATGGACGTGTGGGGAATTAATAGGCTATGTGGAGTTTTGGTTGGCTTCTAAATGAGGGAACCCTTGTGCTCACTCCTCCTTTTCTTTCTACGGTTTTAGGGGATATGATAATGCGACGTCATACCATACAGATTGCTGAGTTTTTCCGAGACCTCTTGGCCAAGTCCCTGTACAGTCGTTTGTTTAGCTTTCTGGTGAATACCATGAATTCTTGCCTCCTCAGTCAAGACGAACAGAGAAGGTAGGAGTTGATTGATGTTAAGTTCTGTTGTTATTACTGTAGTAAGTAACTTAAAGGCTCAACTCCAAAAGCAGCTTCATATTACAGGGTGACCCATAATTTGAACTTCATTAATATATTTTATTTTAACAAGGTAATCTGACTTGAAGGATTTTATTGATTATTCTTTAGGAAGTGAAGCCCCCTCCCTGGGGTACTCTCCCATTTACACTGATGAATTAATAATCTCCTGTGCATAGATATGCAAATGCATTCTTTATGGACTGAGGGTAGATGTTGCCTTTTGTGCACCAATAAATATAAAAATTTTATAAATCCAGGAAGAGGACACTCTAAGAACAGGTAAGGCACTGGAATTTGTGGAGTAGCTCATACCTCCTTTGGAACCAATTTCATGATGTGTTTTGGATCAGTAATGCTTCGTCTTATTTCTTCACTTATTTTGTGGATTATGTGACAGAGGGTCTCTATGGTAATCATTTTGGCTTTATATCCCTAATCTTTTTTTTTTTTTTTTTTTTGAGACGAAGTTTCACTCTTGCTGCCCAGGCAGGAGTGCAATGGTGCGATCTCAGCTCACTGCAACCTCCGCCTCCTGGGTTCAGGGGATTCGCCTGCCTCAGCCTCCCTAGTAGCTGGGAATGCAGGCATGTGCCACCACACCCGGCTAATTTTGTGTATTTAGTAGAGACGGGGTTTCTGCATGTTGGTCAGGCTGGTCTTGAAGTCCTGACCTCAGGTGATCCGCCCGCCTCGGCCTCCCAAAGTGCTGGGATTACAGGCATGAGCCACCGTGCCCGGCCCCTAAACATCTTAAATAGTAGCTTTTCAGGGCTATTTCATCATCTAAAAATTATATATCTCCATTACATATTATCAGTGGAAAACTTTCTTGTTATTCTTGTCACTAGTAGTGACCTTGAGCAGACAGTTGAGAGCACAATCACATTCACAAGTCTTCATGTACTTGTCTTGGAATGAAACCTGAGAATTTCTTTGTCATCTATATAGACTTCTTAAATTTAAATTAAATTCCTGAAAACTGATGCCTTTAGAGGTTTCTTGGAAAACATTAGAACTAATATATATTAATAGGAAAGTTCTTAAATAAATATAGACATCTCAGAAGATTTCAAAGACAAGAGGATGCTGAAATTCTTATTAAAATGTACACATCTCAAATCTCACTGAACATTGATCAGCATATTCAGTAGTCTGTGATTTGAGAGTGGCTATGGTATACACCATGTTTCAGCAGAAATATTGTAGTATTTAGTATGATGAGGACTCTTGATTTTGCTATTATTGTTATCAGTTAATTTGTTAATGTATAGATGATTCACAGAATGGTACTAATATGCTAAGTCTACCAAATTAGCTATGTATAAAATTATTAACAGCTCTGCTGCAGTTGACACTGAAAAAATGAATATGTAAGTCCAGCTGTGCATAGAAACTTCTAGAAAATTTTCATTTGACATTTACATTTTACAGAGTGTTAAATTTATATAATTGGAAATACTTATATAATGCTCTACAGTTTTTGCTACAAACACACACCCGGAAGAAAACTACAATCATAAACCGTGGAAAGCACATTATTTGTCTTTTCATGGGAATATTGCCACTGTGGCAATGTGTAAATTTATAAGGATGGTCTTACCTTTTAAAATGTATTACTAAGCATATGAATGAGGACAGGGATTCGTCGGAAATTAGAGGTGAATCAACATATTAGAAGTTTGACTTCTAAGAGACAGTATTCTCATTTGAGTCATAACTCCCGTGTTTTCTTCTCTATTTCTCCCGTGAGTCACCCAAACCTGAATTTAAAACCCCAAATAATGCAAGAAAAGGTTATATTTGCATTATTTCTAATTCATTTGAATTCATGGAAAGCTTATGGTTTTGCAGATTTATAGGCCCATTTCCTAAGTCACAGAAAAGTCTCAAAAAGTTAGATAACCTTAGAATAGGCTCTTGTTGTTTACCAATCCCCAATGTTTTTGAAGTATAATCATATCAAAAAAGATTATATAAATAAATAATATCCTTACAGTTGAAGTTGTAGAGCACATTGATTGTGATAGAATAGACATATTTTTCACAGTATATGTGTATATATTACTATATTTATATACACACACACAGTAAATACACCTTGTGATAGGATAGACATACTTTTCCTACAGACATGTATATATACATACAGTACACAGACATGTATAATGACTATATGTGTGTGTGTGTATGTTTATATTTGTAAATTTAGCAAGAGAGAATACATATCACTACAACTTACTCTAACAAGTGATAAAGGGAAAATGAGTGAAATTGAAGCAGGTGAATGTCTATTTGTTACAGGATGGATTCATTTCTTGGATTACAGTAAAACAGGTGCAATATTAATCATATAGCATATTAAAATAATTCTACTTTCACTACCTGGATCCAAATAGTTTTCACTTCTAAACAAAAACCCTGGGTATCTTGAAGGTGAGGTTGATGAGATTAACGAAAATGAGCAGAAGCGTTTGCCACATTTGCCAAATCAGAATCCAGTCTATGATGACGTGTGGCTGCCTACTGCGGTGTTATCCTCTGCGAGCCTGGCTGCTGTGCAGTGCTTGGCCCGGACCCTGCGGGCTGGGGACCACTGAGGGCCACACTTAGTGGTACTTTAAATATTGAAAGACACTGAAGTTTTATTTATTAGGCTTAGCTGAAAATAATTTGGTCCAAACAGGTAAAAGAATAATAACAGTAATAAAAAAGAGCAATAATATAGTGCCCTATATTTTCTTAAAACTTTGTTGTTCACCAAGCGTGTATATATAAATTACCTTGGGAAGAAATGTTGTTGAATAGCTAAAAACAACATGTTTTATTGTAAAACGGTAACTCTAGGAAAATGTGATGCACAGCTCACAGTTGTGACCACAGTCTGCTTCCTCACATCTCCTTCCAATGCTCTTCCTCTGGAGAAACTCATGTAAAAACCAAAGGCTTACTATTTTCATCATTTTCTGAGGCATTTCTTTTTCTAAACTGTAATTTTATGACTTCTAAAATAAAGGATATTGCATATCATTTAAATGTGTATGCCAATGTCATTATTACAAAATTCATGATTACAGTCTCCAGTAATGCAAGCACAGTTTCCAATCCACTCCACCTTGATCTCCCGTACACAGACAGAGCATCAGCCTCTTACAGCAGTACCTGTGCTCTCCTCACCGTGTCTTTGCCTCTCGTACACTCTTGCTGCATCAGACACTCATGTGCTCAACTTTGCTCAGTGCTATCATGGTCTTTAGATGGGGGCAGGGGGGATTACTTCATAGCACCCATTTTCATCTCTGATTCTTAATTGATTGAGGAATAAGGCAATGTAGTAAGAGGCCAGGCACGGTGGCTCATGCCTGTAATCCCAGCAGTTTGGGAGGCCAGTGGGGCTGGATCACCTGAGGTCGGGAGTTCAAGACCAGGCTGACCAACATGGCGAAACCCCGTCTCTACTAAAAATACAAAAATATAAAAAATTAGCCAGGCGTGGTGGTGCATCCCTGTAGTCCCAGCTACTCGGTAGGCTGAGGCAGGAGAATCACTTGAACCTGGGAGGTGGAGGTTGCAGTGAGCCGAGATCGTGCCACTACACTCCCACCTGGGCAACAAGAGCAAAACTCCATCTCAAAAAAAAAAAAAAAAAGACAGTGGAGTAAGACATTTGGGAGTCAAAATAGCAATTTGAGGAGTGACACAGCAGACATGAGAAGATGCCATTTATACAGTGAACCAGTTGTGTCTGCCTGCTGTGCCCTAGACTCAGATTGACTTACCTACCAGTTCCAGTAAGCCCTGAAGTGGCCAGTGCCCTCTTAGAATTTGGAGGAGCAGAGGCCATGACGTGCTCCCTGCGAGTGCAGGAAGCCTGTCCTGAGCTCTCCTTGTCCAGGCCTCGTCCTAGACTCTAAGGGCGTAAGTCGGTCTTCCAGAGGCCAAGAGACTTATAGCTAAAGGGGCTTCCTTTTCCTATAAGAAAACCTCAAGACTATGAATAAGCGTCTCTACCTAGCACATGTGAGTCCATAAACTTGAAAGATTGAGGGACAGTCTAATGCACAAAGGTATGTAGGCTTTGAGACTCCCATTTTGAGTGAGTTGGGTCTTTTGTTGTTGCTGTTCTCTAGTGTTTTCGAGAGCATAGACCGGAGCTTTTCTGGCCACTAGGCATATGGAAGACCCGTGTAGTTTATTCATAACTTGCCATCAGTTCACATTAAATTGATCATATTTAGCAATGAAAATATAATCTTAAATTACATCAAATTATTTCTAAAGAAAAACTAATAAAGTTGTTAAGTTTGTTTTCACTTTTCTAGAATTGTTTGGCCTCCACACCTCTGTGAATTGTCAGCTGATACCCAATGACCACTGAAGGTATTAACAAAGTCCTTGTTTAAACCATTTGGAGAACCTATACGTAGATTCCCATAATTTCACATGTAGAAAATTGGCACCACCGATGGACAGGGCTGCCATGGATCTTCCATTCCCTTGTCCTCACTGTCCACTTTTCCCCCAGTGGATCCAAAGGCTTGTGGCCCTCTCTTCCCACAGATAACAGCCCTTCTCCCCAAGGAGGCATCACCTCCCCTCAGGTGTTTCATGAATTCCACTCAGACCAAAGCTCTGCTCTGCTCCTTCTTTTTAGGAATTGTGAGGTTGCCAGGGTTCCTTCTACCATGTTAGCACATTTGAGTGGCAAATAGCAGCATCGTATGGCTTCCCAAATGAGCTCAATCACCCCTCTGCCCAGTTACGGCAATCACATTGAGAACTGTGGGTTGTTAAAGATTTTTTTTTTTCTATACCTCTGAATAGGTTTCTACCCAGGGTTTCACCACTGTGAGTTGGAGCATCATCTTAAGAACATACCTTGTGAGATAGAGAGGATTTGGCGTAGAATTTTCTTAACACTTCTACACTTTCATGGTCTACTTTGCCTCATTACTGAAGAAACCCTTTTCCATTTTGTGATATTAGCTGGCTGTTTCTAATGTAATATTGAAAGGCTTCCATTAAGTATTTGCCATTCTTTTGCTCAAGAAAATTGCAAACTTTTGAACCAGATAGCTGGGGAAACACACTGAAATTACTGTTGATCTGAAAGGGTAGCATTATGCATAATATTATAGTGGCTGCCAGAAGTGTGTAGAATTGTTCACAACTTTTCAAACTGAGTTGCCTTATACGTGTTTCAGGGTAACCAAATTAAACATTATATGAAACTATTCTCACTTGTTTTGGTGTAACACTCTTCAAAAAGCATGACTTGTGGTATAATGAAAATGTATTTTCTTATGTCCCACCTCCCTTTAACATTTATTCAATGGGGGTAATATTTTTCTGACTCTGATATAAAACTTAATCAGGTCCCAATATTTTTCTGGTCGCTTTTAAATAAATCACAGTTCTATGGACCCTTTAATCCCGAAATAGCCAGCATTGGAGCAGAAATTAAGTATGTTCAAAGGTGAGAGTTCCCCTCCGTCTCCCACAGGTGAGGCTTCTAGGGGCAGCTGTCAGCCTCCTGGGAAGGGTGTGAGGTGGGCTGCTGCACCCCAGTGTCAGGGTAAAATGGGGACAGGAACAAGGAGGTGAGGGATTTGTTGGTTTGCTGATTGACATCTTAAGGCTTTCCTGGCCACCAAGATGGCTATCACTGACCCTTTCTCTTCAAATCCTCATAAATTCTCATCACTAGGATTCCTTTCCCTGTGATCCTGAAGATGTGCAAAATGCATCTTTTGGGGGAACCCGCCCCTGATATTCATGTGGGTCCTTTTCTATTTTCCCTAAGTGTTGTCTGGTTTGAGAAATAAAGGGAAAGAGTACAAAAGAGAAAAATTTTAAAGCTGGGTGTCCAGGGGAGACATCACACGTCAGCAGGTTCCATGATGCCCCCTGAGCTGTAAAACCAGCACGTTTTTATTAGCAGTTTTCAAAAGGGAGGGAGTGTACGGATAGGATGTGGGTCACAGAGATCACATGCTTCAAGGGCAACAAAAGATCACAAGGCAGGAGGTCAGGGCGAGATCACAAGGTCAGGGCGAAATGAGAATCACTAATGAACTTCCGTGTCCAGCTGTGCACACATTGTCATTGATAAACAAGGTTCAAGAGCAGAGAACTGGTCTGACTAGAATTTGCCAGGCTGGAATTTCCTAATCCTGGCAAGCCTGGGGGCACTGCAGGAGACTAGGGCAGGTTTTATCCCTATCTACATCTACATAAGGCAGACACTCCCAGAGCGGCCATTTCAGAGGCCTCCTTTGGGAATGCATTCTTTTCCCAGGGCTGTTAATTATTAATATTCCTTACCGGGGAAAGAATTCAGCGATACTTCTCTTACCCATTTTCGGTAATAAGAGAAATATGACTCTGTCCTTTCCGGCCTACAGGCAGCCAGACTTTAAGGTTATCTCCCTTGTTCCCTGAACATCGCTGTTATCCTGTTCATAAGGTGCCCAGATTTCATGTTGTTCAAACACACGTGCCCTACAAACAATTTGTGCAGTTAACGCAGTCATCACAGGGTCCTGAGGCAACATTCACCCTCAGCTTACGAAGATGATGGAATTAAGAGATTAAAGTAAAGACAGGCATAGGAAATCACAAGAATATTGATTGGGGCAGGGGATAAATGTCCATGAAATCTTCACAATTTATGTTCTTCTGCCATGGCTTCAGCCGGTTCCTCCGTTCGGGCTCCCTGACTTCCCGCAACAGCATCCATGTGTGTACTGGTTGCTCCCACCCCCTTCCACGGTCCATGGCAGCCCTTTAGACTCAGGTTCACCTGGCTAATAGGTTGAGGCCCCACACTTTCCCAAGTGTGCCTCTTAGACAGGAATTCTTGGGGTTGAAGGTAGAGAGAGGCTAGAGAATGGGAAAGTGCCTTGAGGAGTTGAACACACTCCAGTTGCTCGTTTTCTATAAACAAAGACCATGATCTAAAGAGTATTTAATTTTTATAAAGGATATCATCCATAGGATTCTGAAATGAGATACATGATCGGAGCTACTAAAGTATAATGAAAAATAACTGTTTTAAAAAAAGATCAATCATTTTTGCAATGTCTAAAATTCGGCCTGTTTTATAATGCAGCACTTATATCCCCAAGGTTGAATTCACAATGTTAAATTTAAAATTATTGTTTTTCCTCATTCGAATCCTTCTTTGGGGTTTTACAAACAAATAGAAGTCTGGGCAAGTACAGGGTTGTAGAAACTTTGGAGAGTTCTCCAAATGTCTTCAAACATCAAAACCTATCACTTATTTCAACATAAGTTCTGAATAAAATGGTGTGTGCTGAGCTTCTAACATATATATGGAGATCATTTGTTTCACTGAGCCTTTGGTTTCTTATGAATTCATGTATTACATTCTTATAGTATTTTAGTTGACCTAAACATAAACATCTAAAAACATTATGATTAATTGCATTCATTTCTCATAAACTAGTTATTTGGTTATCCAGGCCTGTTTCTTTGACACCCAGGCTGCAAGAACTTGTTTATTTTTCAGGGTTATTTGAAGGTTAAATGAGGTGGTGCATATTAAGTTGTTATCAGAGTATCTGGCACAACGGGAATGGTTGTTGTAATGACAGTAGTGATGGGGCTAGGCGTGGTGGCTCAGGCCTGTACTCCCAGCGTTTTGGAAGGCTGAGGTGGGTGGATCACTTAGGCGTTTGAGACCATGCTAGGCAACATAGTGAAACCCCATCTCTACCCACTCCCCCCAAAATTACAAAAAGTTAGCCAGGTGTGGTGGCACACACCTGTGGTCCCAGCTACTTGGGAGACTGAGGTGGGAGAATTGCTTCAGCCCAAGATAGTGAGGCTGCAGTGAGTCTTGATTGCATCCCTGCACTGCAGCCTGGATGACAGACTGAGACCCTGTCTCAAAATATATACATACATATATGTATGTGTGTGTGTGTGTGTGTGTGTATATATATAGTGATGGCTGTGGCTGGTAAGAAAGCATCTTAGTTTATATTAGCTTATTTATGGAGAAGGGGAGAGTTGTTGAAAACAATGCAGATGACTCACGTGGTGGACGCCCAAGATATATCCCAGTTTTCCTTTTACATTTCACTCGTGATCTTTTTGTTTCACAGAGTAGCAGATAAAGGAGGTATTTTGTTCTTTGGAAATAGAAATATCAGGATTCATAGAACACTATTAGAGATAGGAGTGGTGTTTTTTAGTGTTTTGCTCGGGTTTGCCTTGTGGTAAGCAAGGATCATGGATTTGCATTGCTCAACTGCCACTCTTTCTCTTAGGTCACAGGTCTGACATGTTTGTAACATGCCTGTCTAGGGTCAAGAGTGGTTTGTGGTTTTTTAGTATTGCAAAAATAAGATCCACATGGGTTAGAAACAGTGATATTTCCTAAATGGTAGGGGTGTGTGTGTGTGTTTATTTTATTTTTATTTTTATTTTTTCAAGAAAAATAGGATTTGGAACAACACAAGGTCCTGCCAGTGGAGAGGGGCTCACGCAGTGCCTGAACTAAGGAACTGGCATGCTGAGGTGGGGGAGATATTGGGAACAGGGGACAGGTGCTCTGTAGAGATGGGGATCCCATGGAGTGTCTGGGAGCAGGTGGGAGAATGAAACAGGAATGAGGCTCAAGGATGTAAGTATAACAGTGGCCATGTCTTTCACCAAGAAGCAAGGGGTTCCCATTCCAGTAACCGGAGCCTTCGTTTTTTTTGTTTCACAAGGTGAAATTAATTATGGAGGAAAAAAATGAAGGCTTTTGAAAATATATCACTTGTGACATTTCTCAAACTATTAAACCTTCTCTTTGCTACCCAGTATAATTGTATTATGGGTTTAAATAACAGAAGGAAGTATTGAACAGATTCTCTACCAATGAAAAAGAGAAAATGTTTCAAAGAGAAAGGGAAGTCATTTTCTCTTAAGGTTATTATTTGTTTAATTCACATGTTAATCCAGTGATTCAATTCCTGAAATCATCAGCAGGATAATTTTTGCATCTTACCACATTTCTGAATTCACATATTTTGATAATAAGGGAAATGATTTTTAAGCCAATGTGAGATTTCCTAGAGATCCAGATTTTCATCAGCACATTCACAACAGTGCCCCCATGTCCCCAAGTCTGACTGAGGTGATCTATAGAAGGTGGCAATGTTGACCGTGAATGACAGCTTCCCAGGGTCTCAAAACTGATGACTCCACTCAGAAAAGAGAAAAAAGAACACATCCAGTATGATGTAAATCGAAGGTGATATCAGTGTATTAGGTGAGTACATTCATCCCTAGCATCTGACAACACTTAAGAGGATGTTACTGTCTAAATGAACATAGAGAATCTGCACTAATAAGATTGTAACAAGCAATTTAATATTGTTCAGAAAAATTGTACTTCTTCATTAGGTGAAACTTGTTATCTTTACTTAATTAGAGGGAAAAATATTCCATATAGAGAAAACGTAATTATAGCTTTGAAGATTTCTGCTGGCTGGTTTTTTTTAAAAAAAAAAAAAAAAAACCCTCCCAGTGGCATTTTGGATAATCCATGTTTGGTCTGAAGACTGTCTAACCGAATGACAGAAAAGGCTGATCTTTACCTTGATGCTGTGAAAGTGAGGTGAATTAATTGGTTTAAGTGGATTAAGTTAAATTGGCTTACGTTCTCATTTCCTAATTCTACACTTTGGTTTTGTTCTACTAAGAATTCAGTTTGTATACTATTGGTTTTTAATAGGTATAGGTGTATCTTAATGTGCTTTTTGGGTATCCAATGATTTCAAATATAAGAGAATATTTCTTGCTGATCACATTAAGTGATAGAGTTTTCTATAATTTCATATGTCTCTGACTGATACAATCAGGTAGCACTTAATATACTTATGAAACTTTATAGTGTATCTCAGCCTCTACTAGGTCAAAGTCTAATGTGGGAATTCAGCAAATGCCATAAACACACACACACAAACATGCACACACACATAAATACAGTTTTCCACAAAACTTCTGGGAATTCATTGTTCCTCCTCCCCCAGAAAACCATATAATTGGGTTATAATAATTTCTTAGTTTATTGATTAGAAAATTAATACATTCTGGATTAATATCCTCAATGTTGTTCAGAGTCTCCTTATAATTCTTGAGGATTTTTAAGTTTAAGTCTTTTGTATAATGATCTTGTTGTGTTTTTGTAAATTGAAGAATTCTATTTTTGTATTTTAGGTAAAATTTGTGATTTTAAAAATATATTCTGAGATACCTCCTAATAGATGGATAACATAATTTTTAAAACAGTAAAATGACACTAAGCATGTTAAGCCTATTTTGTAAGATTATTTTTAGTGGATTCGATTTTCAGCTCTAAGGAAGTATTTCTCAAGGATCTTGGTAAACCAGAGCTTTGTTTATAAAATGTTCTCTGAGCCTGAAGATGGAGCTAAGGAAGGAACATCCTTCAGCTGCACTGTAAGCAAGCTATTAAAATACTTTTTGGATTACAGTTTACATCTATACTATTTGTATAGATCACTTATGAAGACTACCTAGCATCTCATGACTGTTTTCAAATTTCATCTCATAGGTTTATTCATGCATTTATTTATTGGCTTTTTATGCAGGGTGGGTTGCCATTACTTCTGCAGAAAAATTACCCATCTTTACTGTAGAATCCTTGGTATGCTTGCTAAGTACAATAGCAGTTGGAGATATATCAATATGCTTTAAGCTTTGGGATACTATTTTTTTTTAATTAAAAAGGCCACTATTGTAGTCTTCAGGGGTTTACCATTTTCTCATGTTTTGCTGGATGCATAGGCCCCCAAATCTAGTCAGGTGTGTGTATGCTTGGGGCTCTATGGGTAAATGCTTGTGATTATTTTATTCTCAAATTTTTCAACAAAGAGGTTTTTTATTAAAAAAAAAAAAAAACAGGTGAAATTTATGACTTTTTAAAAGGACTGGAATGTAGCCATATGAGCACTTAATTGTTCTTACAAAGCATAAATAGTATTTTGCAAGTAATTGAGGTCAACTGGGCAAGTTAAATCTTTGAGTTAAAACTTTGAAAATTAATCTCTTTCAAGGGAGGCAGCCGTCGGGAGCATCTCAGGTATGATGAGGGAATTTTCCATTTTGGAAAATCTCACAAGGGCATAAACACCTCATTTCCCCAGCCATGCTTCCTTATAGACACGTCTCCTTTGCTTTAGATGAAGGCTTGCCATTATTCCCTCTACCAGAAGCCTAAGTGCACCCTCCTTTTTGAGAGTGCACCCTCCTTTTTGAGGTAGGTGGTTGGGAAATATTTTAATGAAAATAAGCAACATGATTTTTTAGAATGTATATGCCTTCCACCCTCCATGTGAAATGGAACTTGTATAATAAGCATCACCTAACTTCACATTTAAGTGTTTTCCACCCTTTGGGACTATCCATGTCATTAACTAGATAATCTGTAGTAATTGTTAGTAGTATGGAGTGAGGTGGGATCAGAGGCTATTCATTATAAAGCAGAGACATATTAAAAGTAAGTATTTTTTATCAACCCACATACAATTTGCCCTTAACATTCCAGGAATCATGGTGAGAGAGAATATGCAATGTTTCTCAGTGTTCTGAGCATGAAATAAATTAAAAAACTTAATCTAAATGGTGGACTAGATGGTAGAAAAGCAGAGTAATAAGAAAACGTCTAGAAACTGCAGAGTAATAAGAAAACTTCCAGAAATTACATATTTTCACTTTTTGATAATAATATTGGAAATTAATGTTCCCAGGAAAACATCTGACCATATGACATATTTAACACCTCATAAATGAAGTTTTATCTCTCTGTCTTTCTCTCTGATGTGATCTATATTTTATCAATTGCTATTAAACTTTTGGAAAAGGACAGGAGATATAATCTCATTTAACAGTACAAAAACTGGGAAAAAATTGAAACTTGCTTCTGAAGTGAGGATTGAACACAGATAAATGAATCTGATTAAAACCAAATGTGTTTTTGTGTATGTTTCTACTTTTTCCCTTATATCAATCATTTTATTGAAATGATTATCAAGATTCAAACTCATTGGTGATCATTACAAATCAAAAGGATATGTGTAAGAAAGATAAGAATCCCAAAATCTAGACAATCCATTTATTAGTCATTGAATGTTGGTATCAAATATATTTTATTCATTACTTTATCCTTTATCATGAAAGTACTTAATTCATAATAAATGAATTTATGTTTATAATTTTCAAATGCATTACAAAATAACACTTCCTGTGCATTTGTGAGAAAATAAAAATAGACTTTTCCAGACTTTTCTTTGTCTATTTCATGCGTAAAAGCCTCTTTTATTATGTTATCTTTTTGGGGAAAGTTCAGTAGTCAAGCAGAGTACAAAAGGAATCCAGGCAAGCCACCCATTTACCTACTAACTTGAATTAATACTATTCACATTTTTCAACTTTTGCCTCAGATTTTCATTATCATAGAAGACGTAGGTGAGTACCACTAAAAATTGAAGGAAACCACTAAAAATAACCAAGGTCCCTTTTGTTTCCCTGTATGATGCATTTTTCCCTTTCCCTCCCCAGAGACAACAATAGCATCACATACATGTAGTCTTCCACATTTTATTTTCTCTAGCCATTGTATTTTCATAACAAATATATAACATTGTGAGTAATTAAGAATTACAGAAATGCTATCCTACAGTATATTTTATTCTGTACATCCTTTGCTAAATTCATATGGTTTTTGGAATTTAACTATATTGATACCTCGAGACCTAGTTTATTCTTTTTAACTGCTGCACTACCTGTGGATGAAGAAATCTCAGTATACTCATCTCTTTCACTGTTGATGGATCCTGAAGTCTCTTTTCATTTTTTTCTCAGTTGCAAGCAGTGCTGTATCCTCCTACTTGTCTCTTGAGATATATGTTTAGAATTTCCCCTGAGGTGTATATTTAGTGGCAGAATGGCAAGGAGAGCGATTATTTGCATTTTCTTGATTGCAAGCGAAGTCGACATCTTCTGGCAAAGCAAGTTGTGCCCTGCACCCTGGCGCATGCCCACGGATGTTCACTGGGCTTTATGCAATCATATACCATGCTTCAGCTTTAGGCCTTATCGTAGACGTTCTGTTCCTACCACAAGGTCATCTTACATTTTTTTTAAAAAAAAACCTTTAGATTTTCAGCACAGCAAGAAAATTATTGTGTATGTAAGGAGTTGATAAAGTTTTTATTTTTAGTTAAATATTCGATGATCCCTTCCCTGTTTATTAGCAATGTTTCTTTACCCCTCTCTAGATTTTTAATCTATTTTACTAAAACCATATCAATGATATATTGCTTTAATTACTTCTCGTAAGTTCTATTTTTCTTATGTGTTTTGGTTATTTTGGGGTCTTTATTTTCACATATTAATTTTATAATCAGTTTGACTCTATCCATAAAATAATTCTTCTGGGATGTTGACTAGAAATTAATTTATAGATTAATATGGGAAAAATTACACTATTTAGGCTATTTTTTTTTCTTCCACAAATATATTTCAACATTTATTATTGTATTCCTTAAATAATATTTGATTTTTTTCTGTCAATTTTATGCACACCTTTATTTTATTTCTTTTTCTATGATTTTTTTGTGTGTGTGGCTATAATGAGTTCTATTCTATTATGTATTAATTTATTGGAATACTGAACCTTGAGTTTCTTATGTTGATCTTATATGTAGAAATCCTGCTGACTTTTCTTATTAGTTGTAATAAATTTCCTGTGAAATGGCTTACTACTTTCTTACGTAAATGATCATAATTATCTTTTTTTCTTTGTGCATCTTACCTCTTCTTATTTCATCACATTGGCTAGCACTGCCAATACTTGTGGAAAATTTGTGATGATAATGGATCTTATTGTTTAGTTTCCAAAATAATGGCAACTGAATATTTGCCATTAAGTACTACATTTGTAAATAACCTCTGCCTAGTGTTTTCAATCATGGATGGATACAAATATTTTCTTTTTTTTTTTTTTTTTTTTTGAGATGGAGTCTCGCTCTGCTGCCCAGGCTGGAGTGCAGTGGCCGATCTCAGCTCACTGCAAGCTCCACCTCCGGGGTTTACTCCATTCTCCTGCCTCAGCCTCCCGAGTAGCTGGGACTACAGGCGCCCGCCACCTCGCCCGGCTAGTTTTTTTTTTTTTGTATTTTTTTTAGTAGAGACGGGGTTTCACCGTGTTAGCCAGGATGGTCTCGACCTCCTGACCTCGTGATCCACCCGTCTCGGCCTCCCAAAGTGCTGGGATTACAGGCTTGAGCCACTGCGCCCGGGCAATACAAATATTTTCTAATGGTTTTCTTTATTTATTAGGAAGATCATAGCAATTTCCTTCTTTTCTTTGTTCATGTTATAAATTGCATTGATGTTTATTTTTTGACATTGAATCATTCTTCATTTATACTGCAAACCCTGTTTGCTCATGATATACTAGGTTCTACTTTCTAGTCTTTATTTATGTTTGCATTTATTTTTATTTGTGAGATGAGATTCTTTTGTTTTTCTTCTTATGCCATCTTTTGCTATCAAATGTACATTAAAAAGTAGGTTAGTTAGCTTTCTCTTTTCTTTCTCTCTCTGTTTTTTCTAAAACAGTTTGTACTGAATGAAGATCATATACTCCTTTAATGTCTGGTGAAATCTCCCTAAAATCTTCTGAGCATTTGAAAGGAGAGTTGTCTTTTGGGTACTGATTATTTTACAATGTATATTATAGTTTCAGATTATTTTCTTTCTTTTTTGAGTCACATGTATTTTCTGGAATTTTGTCTGCTTTGATACTTTTATTCACTAGCTAAATCATAACTAGCTTTATTTAGTAATCTTTTAATCTCTATTTCAACTGTAGTTTGACATTTACATTCCTGATACTGTTTGAGTATGCACTGTCCCCAACATCATTGATAATTCTTGCTCAAGAATCTGCCTCTACGAATTATTTCCAAGAATCATATTTTTGTTTTGTTGTCATTTTCACTTTTATGTTATTTTGTTTAATTAATTTCTGAAGTTTCAAAAATATATTTTCTGTAGTTGTATTATTTTAAATAATTAAATTAATATTTATTTAAAATATTATTTTAAATAAATATTAATGATATTTATTATATCATTCTTTTTCCTTTCTTTAAATTTTGACTTTTTGGGTCATATTTTTTCCTAAATTCGTGAGCTGAATATTTATTTCATAGTTTCCAATGATTTTTTTTTTACCCTGAGTCTATAAAGTATCATCTCCTAAATACCTCTTAGTGTATCCCAGAAGTTTTATCTGTAGTGCTGCCTTTGTTGTTTAGTTCTAAATATTTTGTCTTTATGTTCCTTCAGAGGTAAAATAACAATCAGTTTGTCAGAAAAATAACTTTAACATACCATGTTTTTCCCTTCTTCATCCAAACTGGGGATATGTATTTTTTTTTTTTTTTACCATTAAATAATGAGATTTCTTTGATTCTTATGAATATAGTATGAGTGACTTCTATTTCTGTGTAGACTTATTTAAATCACGTTGCTTATTACCATGACAACCCAAACTATACAATTTAGCAATTATCTGAGACAAACCTGCTTTCTAAATAATCCCCCTTCTGCTCCATTTCCTTACCAAAATACCCATATGTATAATGATTTCCTAAAGAGCTAAAAACCTTTTCTCTGCAATTGTGCATTTGTTTTTGCATTACTTTGTGAGACCATTTTTATTTTCAAATAGAAGAATCTAGAGGAATAGAAAAGTATTGGGGTTTTACCAAAGTATCATACAGATTATAATACTTAAAAATAATTTTAAATTATCAGATAATAAGTGCAACACAATGGTTAAAAATTTATCACTCATTATTTTTAGAAAAGTATGCTGTAGACAAAATAGTGGTTAAATTTAAATATTAATCATGATATCTATGATAAATTGCTTCAAGAATAGTGCAGCTTATTGACCCAATAAAGAACTATGTATTTTGTGTTAAGTACATCTTTTCAGGAGATGGAGAGGACAATAGATTTATCTAGGAGAATATGTCATTTTTAATATTAAACAGTAGTTTTTTTTCTTTCTGTTAATGACTAATAGGTTATTTACAAATATTGAGAGCCACATAGTTTTAATAACAAAATGTATATGAAATACAATGATTTAAAAGGCCAATAAAATCCTTTTAGCGTTTTGTTTTGCTAGCTCTTTCTTGAGCCAAGAGTGCAGAGGCTAAAGCTTGTATATTTTATATAAAGGAAAAAATTCATTGCACTGTTAGCTATTCCTGCTCTCTCATCTCATTTCTAACTGGGGAAATGCATTTGGCCTCTTTTCAACCCCTGATAACTGTCCTGCTCGATAAAGTTAGCCGAATCTTTGTTTATTATGCTCTCTGTGCCTGTCATTTGAGCATAGTGGCAGTTCTGCCAGAATAAATAACACTGCAGTGCCGTACAGAAAGGAGAGCAGAATGTCCCTTTTTGGCTCTCTGTGACCCTGTCTGTCCCCGAAAAAAACACCAGGAAGGAAATGTCACTACCACTAGTTAAATATCGTTTGCCTTTTTCGAATGTAATTTTCTAATTAAGGAGGATGTGCTTTGCAACTAAAGGACATTTTCAGTTTTTCTCCGTCTCAAACTTTGAACTATTCTCTCTTCACATACTGTCTAGTGGAAAATACATTTTCCAAGCCTGCCGTATTTATGTGTGCAGGTGTGAGAAGTTGTGAAGGTATGATTATTGTGGTTATTATTTTTGAATATTACCTGTAAATGAGACAGGCTTGGAGCTGCTGATTATTACAGTTTACATTGACATTAGCTATGAGGTTGGCATTCTTGTCTCCCTTTTACAGATAAAGAAACTGGAACTCAGAGAGGTTAAGTAAATGGCCCAAGTCACGCAGCCAGGAAATGGTGGGCTTGGGATATGAACCGTGGCATGCGAGACTTAAAAGCCTGAGTTTTTGCAAAAATGCCTCCCACGTTGATGACCATCAAAACAGTGAGAAAAAAGATTAGTTTTAAAGCTTAAATGTTTTGTAAATAACTCTTTAAAATATAGGTAATTTCTTTATTTCAAATGAAATTATTACGAGAGCTAAATCTATGTGAATATGGACATGTCTCCACAGGCAAGGCTATCCTTTATTCCTTTCTATCTGAATCTCCAGAATGCAGCACAGTGCTTTCCCAATCAAGGGGCTCAATATGTATTTATTGCAATGATGAATGAACTAATACAATAATTAAAGCCTAGCTTAAAGGCCATTATCAAGAGAAGTGTCATGTGGTACACTGCAAAAAAGTGATCCCAATTTTTATTAGTCTCTGCATCCATGCCCTTACAATATACGTTTGGTGCTTCTCTTGTAAGAGGTTAATTCTTTTTCCTTTCCCTTTGAATTCGAGCTGGCCTTGTGACTTGCTTTAGCTAACAGAACGCAGCAGAAATGATGGTGTGCCAACTCCGAAGCCTTGCATGATTCTGCTCGCTCGGATCCCTGTCACTGCCATGTGAGTAAGGCCAGGCTGGCCTGCTGGAAGATGAGACAGACAGTCCTGTTGCTCCAGCCTTCAGCCGGCCAATTGTGGGGCCGGTGGATTAGGTCATCCTGAACCTGCTAATGTCTGCCAGGCGGCCCAAGGTGACACACACGATTATGAACAATAATAACTACTTACTGTTTTGAGTTTTGTGGTGCTTGGTTATCTAGAAACATTGCCTTGCTACAAGTCTCTAATTCAATGTTCGTAGCTGTTACTTGGAATCACACATTTTTTTGTATGTGCATTTGAAGCTCATTACTGAAAAGACAGCTCGCCATTTTATGAGTGATTTGGGAGATTCTGAGATTATCTGCCTTCTCAGTGTTTTCAAACTCTGTTCTGTCATCTTCTGGGCCATTAAAATCCCAAACCTTCAGGTAAGGAAGACTGTTGATTTTTAGTACTTGTACTAGATTGCAGAAAGATCCAGAAGTGCTTTGTAAAACACTTAGTAGCCAGAAGCCCCTGGAGGAAATGAAATAAGGAGATGGAGTTAGAAGGATACAAAGTAGCAAATATGTAGGATGAACAAGTAAAAGGACTAATATAGGACGTGAGGACTATGGTTAATACCAGTGTGTTGTATTCAGGACTTTTGCTCAATGAGTAGAATATACCTGCTTTTGCCATGAGGTAGGGGTGTGGATAACTGTGTGTGGTGATGGACATGTTAATTAGTTCCACTCTAATAACCATTTACTATATATGTGTATCTCATAGCATCACATTGTCTACTTTAACATACACAATACAATTTATTTTTTAAAGAACCAAAATAAAAAAATAAAAAAGGAACGTTCGGGCTGGAAGATAATTAAGGGAGAAAAGGAACTCTATTAATAAAAGCATGATAAGTTAAAAAAAAAAGTGAGCAGCACTTTTTACTGTAGCCCTTAGCTACAGGGTTGAAGTGGTATGCAGCATGTAAATTTTGTCTACATACATATACAGTAGTTTTATCTTTTAACTGGGTTTTAAATTTTTAAAGGGTAATAGGAAGCAAAAGATCTGAATTCCTATTCTGAGCCTGCTACTTAACATTAATGAAATCTTTAGATAAACATTTATGTCTTGTGAATCTTAATTTTCTTCATCCCTAAAATTGTGATAATCACATCCCATCTGCCTACAGATGGAGGTTTAGCCTACATCTCTCTTTGGCTTGTTTTTGATCTTAAGACCTATGAGTCTATAATTCCTAGTTAGGATAAGTTTGAAATTGTCAGTAACACCCAAATATCCTATGCTCTTAAAATACACTTTGGATACATCAGACCAATCCATACATTATAGCACTCCAAGACACAGTCAATTTTCTGATTGGGATGGCTAAAATTGGAATGATTTAGTGCCACACTGTCTTTCATTTTTAATTAAAAAAAAAAAAAAACCTTTTCAATTGATATCCATCTCCCAACTGCCAGTAATATTTGAACTTTTTATTGATAATATGCATGCGCTCTAAGGCCAAAGGCTAAATCAAAACAAGAAAGGTAGACTGTAATTCTCTAATTGGTTTGAAGTACAAAATAAATATACCATGCAGAGTAAAATCAAAATTATATTTCTGGAAACAAATACCATCTGTACCATTGATTTCATCTCTCTAGTCTTCTCTTTCTCTCTCCTATCTTCCTCCTTCTCTCTTACCAATGCATTTCTCCATCTGAATCTCACGTGAGAATTGTGGGAGGAAGAAAGTGATTGGCCCCAGGAAAGGGTTTCCCAAAGAACATTCTGTGGGATATTCATTCAAGATTTCTATGAAACAAATTTTAAAATTCAAGAAAGGGAGTGCCTCTGGTCCAAAAGAGAGTTGTACATTCTCTTGAAACAGCACACAGTCCAATGGACTGAAAAGCTTTGAACGTAAGATAAAGAGTAGCCAGGTTTAGTTGGCCATAGAACTCAGGACACACTTGAAAAACTCTTCAGTAGCCTATTTAAAAATATTTAGGAGCATTGGAGCCCAAAACACTATGTGCCTTAGGAGACTGCTGCTTTCTGCCAGCGGAAGCAGGCAAGCAATTCAATGTTACGAAAAGTGAAGATGACCTCTCCCAGCTTGTTGCTCTCCAAATAGACTGAACGCTGCCTGAGGACAGGTTCCGTGTCTTCCATTCTCAATTGTTAAGACTGAAGGGCACGGTGAGGCTTTACGGTACTTTCTGATTGACAGGTCGAAATTGTGAGGAAGTGCCCATAGGCTTCTCTTTCCATTTGCAAAACAGTTATGTTGAGTCCTCCCTCACCTCTCATTAGTAAAAGTTGACCCAACTACCGATAGCACTCTCAGTATACTGATTTAACATCAAGAAAAGACAAAATAGAATTAATCAGCCAGGAAAGGTTTTCACCCCTGAGAAGAGCGTTGTTTTGTGAATGCTTCTAAAATATTCACGGAGCTCAATAAGCGACCCTGAAGGCTCAGCCAGCAGCTGTACAAAGTCTTCACTCTGCTCTATCACAAAACTTTCTTTCTGCAAATGCAATCTCACTACTTTATACCATAATGAATCACCTCTGAATTGGCCTTCCCCAACCCAAATGATGCTAAAAATGCATCCAATTCCATGGATCCCGAGGTCTTAGGAGAATTGGTAGGGCCACTAATAATGGGTGAATTTTGAAGGCTGCAAATCAGAAGATCACTCTTAGAAATCCTCAAACTCATGACCTGGATTAGCTTGCCTCTCCTAGGGCATCTACCGTAACAAGTCCAAGTCCCGGAGAAGCACTAGAACTCCATGGAGAACCTGGATTCCTGCCTTTCCTGCAGTCACCATCCATATACATTTGCCATGGCTGGCTTTATTTTGCAGGGAAGCATGTGCCCGCTAGAACTCGTTCACTCATTCACACGGGATTCAGACATAGGGAAAACTCTCTTTTCGATGGTTGGTAATCATACGTTTTCACTGACAATCACAGAAATCTTCCACCCCACCTATCCGGATTACTCTTGCTGGGGTCCCAACTTTGTCTCTCTTCCTGAATTGCTGGCCTGTAAACCAGACCCATGTACTTGGATTTTGTGCTTTTTGAGTTTCCTTATAATATTCCTGAGCACTCCTTGACAAACCTTGGTCATATCCTCTGGCTCACTATCTTCTCTGTGACCCTCAGGTTTGTCAAAAACCAAAACATAAGCTTCAGATACACCTCAGGGCTCACTCTCCTTTCAAGCCTATCCGTATGTCGATATGCGTGGATCCTTTTGTGGCATGAGATCTCTCAAATATCACTGGGCTAACCTGATTCCAAGTCCTGAATCCTGATGCTGAACTTTGTCCCACAGTCATCTACAAACAGACACAGACAGAAAGGAAAGGAGAAATCTCTTCTTGATATAATACTGACATTAATATTTCCTTGAAAAGACAAATAAGCTGCAGAATTCCTGCATATTCATGTAAGTTTTCATTTTGACTTCACCATTTTACTAAAGGTAGTCCAAATACAATGATACAGACTCATTTTTTTTGAAGAATATAGGTATAACCACTCTCTGTTATTGTATGGGATGCAGAATAATATAGTTGGTCACTGACTTTGAGATAGCAAGTACAAACCCCACGTAGCGGACAGCTGAGTTGACTTCATGTACTGCTATTGCTTGGGTTTTAAAAAGCTTTTATTCATGCTGTGCTTCTTTAGTTGATGTACATGGTCAGGAAATCCATCCCTCCTTGACAACATACCTCAGCAACAAGCAGCCTCCCTCTAGTTTGTCTCGCTGACTCACATCCACATAATTGCTTGAACACAAGAAACTATCATTTTTGTTGGAGGGAGTAAAGTCATTATCCTGAAGATACCCCCAAGAAGTGGATCTCCACTTTGACAGAGCCATGTGTAGCTGACGAGGGCGTCACAGACATAGGGAGGAGACCAGATATAACTCTTAACCATCAGTGAAAACACTAGTGGGAGAAATACTGTGGTCAGTGTATTTAACTTCATGAAGAATGTATTTTCAGTTCTTCCTTAAGTTCTGGGTCACTCAAACATCTTGCTGGTAATTTGCTTCCCTGCTGATAATCTTTCTACTAATGACTGATGCTTGAGCCTCTTGTAGTAGCCAGAGCCAGCCATAATAATTTCACCGTTATAACATCACGTTTGATTTGGCAGTGCCAAAATAAATCTGCATTTAAGTGCTCCTCATTTAACAAATATTTACCTAATAATCTCTATCACAGTGCATAGTTGTGACCCAAGTGAGCATAAATTTTGTTTGTTTTTTACTGTTTTATTGAGATATGTATTAGTCTGTTTTCACTCTGCCAATAAAGACCTACTCGAGACTGGGTAATTTATAAAGAACAAGAGGTTTAATGGACTCACAGTGCCACATGGCTAGGGAGGCCTCACAATCATGGTGGGAGGTGAAGGAGGAGCAGAGGCACGTCTTAATGGGGGCAGGCAAGAGAGCACGTGCAAAAGGAACTGCCCTTTATAGAACCATCAGATCTCATGAGACTTAATCATTATCATGAGATTGTCATGAGAAAAACCTGTCCCCATGATTCAGTCACCTCCCAAGGAGTCCCTCCCATGACACATGGGGATAATGGGAGCTACAATTCAAGATGAGATTTGGGTGGGAACACAGCCAAACCGTATCGAGGTAGAACATAGCTAAAGTGCATGTTATGTGTACGGTTCAGTCTATTTTTACACATGTAACATAACAGGTAATCTCCATAAAGACTAAGATGTAGTCCAGACATGGTGGCTCACGCCTGTTATCCCAACACTTTGGGAGGCCGAGGCGGGCAGATCACGAGGTCAGGAGTTTGACACTAGCCCGGCCAACATAGTGAAACCCTGTCTCCACTTAAAAAAAAAAAAAAATCAGCCAGGCATGGCGGTGCGTGCCTGTAGTCCCAGCTGCTAGGGAGCCTGAGGCAAGAGAATTGCTTGAACACAGGAGGCAGAGGCTGCAGTGAGCTAAAATTATGCCACTGCACTCCAGCCTGGGCCACAGAACAAGACTCTGTCTCAAAAAAAAAAAAAAAAGACGTAGAATCAACCCAGCACTCTTGTCTCTTTTTGCTCAATGTTTCCTGTGTGAGACACACATCTGAAATTGAGTATAGTGGTAATTCATTCTTATTGTATTCCTATATAATATTATTTTGTAAAAAGATGTCTGGACATACCTCTGCATATGATTCGGTTACGTATTTTACTATTGATGGACACTTGTGTTGTTTCCAGTTTTGACCATTAGAAATAAAGCAGCCCCAGCCGGGTGCAGTGGCTCACATATGTAATCCCAGCACTTTGGGAGGCCAAGGCAGGTGCATTTCTTGAGGCCAGGAGTTCAAGACCAGCCTGGCCAACATGGCAAAACCCCGACTCTTGTAAAAATGCAAAAAGCTGGCTGTGATGGCACGCACCTGTAATCCCAGCTACTTGGGAGGCTGAGGCAGGAGAATCGCTTGAATCTGGGACACAGAGGTTGTCGTGAGCCGAGATTGCGCCACTGCACTCCAGCCTGGGCGACAGAGGAAGACTGTTTCAGAAAAACAAAACAAAACAAAACAGCCTGAACATTCTTGTGCATATGCTAGGGTGAACATACATACTTGTTCTCCAGGCTACAAGCCCACGAGTGGAATTTCTGGGTCACTCAGTAGTCATGTGTTCAGCTTTGGTAGATGAAGTCAAAGCATTTTCCAAAGTTCAGCTTCAAGCTACCAGCAGCCATGTATGCGGGTTCCTGATGCTCCACATCCCATAAGTACAGTTTTGTTTCTGGCTCTTTTTTGGACACAAACTACTTTGTGATAACTATTTATCCGTGTTTCTATCTGTGCTTCATAACCATGCTTTTTCACGATTACAGAATACCTGTGGACTACTGGTGTCTTACTTAGTCTACTATTATTCTGAAATGAGACTTGTTTGAGAGTAGAGATATGAGTCAACATAAATATTATTTATTGTTTTTGAAAAGTAATTAAATTGTGTTGTAGGTTGACTTGATTCTTGTTTCTAAAGACGCTTTTTGTAACAAAACAGACGTATATGTCATTGTTATAAATGCAGCATATAATATATAAAAACACAAATTTATTAAGATACTAAGTATTTGGCTGGACACGGTGGCTCATGCCTGCAATCCCAGCACTTTTGGAGGCCGAGGCAGGTGGATCACCTGAGGTCAGGACCCGCCTGACCAACATGGAGAAACCATCCCTACTAAAAATACAAAATTAGCCAGGCGTGGTGGCACATGCTTGTAATCCCAGCTACTCAGGAGGCTGAGGCAGGAGAATCACTTGAACCCAGGAGGCAGAGGTTGTGATGAGCTAAGATAATGCCATTGCCCTCCAGCCTAGGCAACGAGAGCAAAACTCCATCTCAAAAAAAAAAAAAAAAAAGAAAAAGAAAAAGATACTTCATGCTTTAAAGTGTGAGTGTGGCTTTTATTACTATGAAGGATATAAGTGATCTGTTACTATGTATATTCTTATCACTACTACAGTTATTGATAAACTGCTCACTTTCTTATCCCAAGTGCAGGCAGTGCCCTTCCTGTTTCTAAGGAGAGCAGAGTTAGACTCGGGTGTAAGACCAGCAATTGGAAATAGTTTTCTGCAGTGCTTCATAGACCTTATAGGCACAGGCCCTACAGCTAGATGGCCAAGTTCAAATGCTTGGTCTCTCTAATACTCATCTGTGTTTTGGGGCAGCTTACTTCACCATTCTGTATCTCAGTATCTGCTAGGATTAAATGAGGAGAGGCATTTTTAAATGCTCTTAACAGTGCTTCATGCACAGGACTCCAGTGTTCACCTGCATCCCAGATTTTCTCGAAGTCTAGTTACTGTAGTCTTCCTTGCAAGGGGTCCGTAGTTCTGTACTTCCTAACATGTATTTCTGTGGGGAAAGGTGCAGGGAATGACTGTATCTAGGAAGATGCTAGTTTGTACCTACCATAAAGGATAGAGAAGGCCAGAGGGCCTCTGTTTACTCCCAGCTTCTAGCTCAACTGTCAGAATTGCAAAGGCTGTCCATAATTTCTGGCATGGTTGCAGAAAGTGAGAAGTCTCAGGTACTTTCTTCAAAGAATAAAAGAGAGGAACCCCCAAAAGTATGCAATCCTAGAGTCCTACTTCTTCCCCCCAAGTTTCTCTCATAGACTGAGAGGTTGAAATAAGGTAAGATTTAAGCAGGGTTCACCTCCACAGCGAGGCATCATGCCAACTAAGGAAAGCAAAACTTATTGTAAATGAATAAATCAGCATATTGACAGTGCAGTTGATGAATGCTCGGTGTCTCCAGGGACATTCCAGCACTAGCCTCTATGTACGTGCAGCTGATCCCAAGGGCAGTAGGTCTGGACAAGATTGCTCATGTCTGGAATGTGTTTATATTTAATTCTTGCCCCATCTGGGGTCCTACTGGTCTAAGTCATCTAAAGGTTTTTGTGCCAAGTAGGGTTAAGCTACTTCCTAAACTGACTACTTGGATAACTCTCTAGGGAATCTCCTTGCCTGAGGATAATTGAGGACAAAAGCAGCCTTGTACACACCATCAGATTGTTCTGCTCAGATGGAGTGAGTTTGCCCATGTTCTAAGATAGACATTCTGTTTAATTCAGTCCTTTCTCCACCCTATACCTATCTACATGAAAGGTAGAATGAAAACCAGACTGATGTCTTGGCGTTTAATATTTTGTCTGATGTAAAGGGTGTTGCATTTTACTAATATGTCAGTGCAAGCTGACAGTTTTGTTAACTATCAGGAAAGCTCTCAGGAGAATTCTAAGGCAGAATTTGAACTGAAACAGATCGTCTAATTCATATGTTAACTTTGCCTATAGGATTGAGTCTTGGCTGGATCACATGACCTCTCTGCTCCCCCTTGTCAGAAATTGAATGTTAAGTTAAATGCCTGTGGAATAGGAGTCAAATATCAATAAGAGAAAGGACAGTCATGCGGACTGCTATGTAGTATGGCCGTTTTGCTGGCTAAAAGTTTTTATTACTATCCTGCCAAGGTTGCTATTGCAGTAACAGACACATATTTCAGTCATAAATGATGAAATAAATTATTTTAAATGAACATATTATGCGTCTCAGTAATTGCAGTAGTCCTTCAAATGCTTTAAACTTGCATTTAATTTTTCTCCTGACAATGGAATTTTCTTTTTTTAAAAACCAAGTATGTTTGGAGTTGGTCTCTGTGAAATGTGGAAAAAAAATCATTTAAGAGGAATACCCTTCCAATCAAATGTATGCCACTCTAAATTACTAATTAATCATTCACTTTCCCCAATGTGAACCCATCCTGTCATGATGTTGCCCACCCACACATGCCACAGTGGCCAAATTTCTCTTCTCTGTGTGTGGATGCAATTTGCCATCCTTGTAAGGGAGGCAGGTATGTATGAAGTGACATGGTGTCACTGGTATCTGTTGCTCTTTTCCCTAAATTCTATCAAAACAATATGCCATGACCATAGGTCTCTTCTGCCAAGGTCAACTGGGAAGCAAGGAGGGCAGTCAAACCTGAGAGCCTGCCATGGGGACCCTGATGTCAGTGGACAGAGGCATCCGTGCTTGGGACCAGCACCCGGCCTTCAGGGGAGAGGCCCCAGTACTTTTCTCCTGACTCCTTAAGTTGTCCCTGCCTTGGCAGCATCTCTTATCACAGGCAAAACCAAACACTTTTCTCCTACTGCGACGGGCCTGTCGTTTCCCCTCTCTGCCCTTAGGGATATTGGTGTCACTTTTCTCTACAAAAATGGAAAATGCCCAAATATATTTTTTAGATAACATTAAAGATAAATATTCTTA
The DNA here is from genome assembly GCF_009764315.1 of Trachypithecus francoisi. Taxonomy (NCBI): domain Eukaryota; kingdom Metazoa; phylum Chordata; class Mammalia; order Primates; family Cercopithecidae; genus Trachypithecus; species Trachypithecus francoisi. Next base: position 6,282,938 of record NW_022681463.1, on the reverse strand, counting down.
TAATACTCAGTATAGAACATTTAGGAAATTAAGAAATCACCTCCGGGTCTACCAGCTTATTACATGTACTGTTAACATACACTTTATTTTTCCTGTGTCTTACGTTTCTTTTTTAACATAGTTCTAATTATACTTTAAGTATACTAAAGGTGTATACATTTTGTTTCTGGCTTTTGTTTTGGGATTAATGTTGTTCATGAACATTTCCTGTGTTTTCATATTACCTTTATATACACATCAATGAAATATTTGCTGGTTATAAAAATAGATGTTTCAATATAGAAACCTTAGAAAATTGAGAATAGTTAAAAGAAGTAAAGCAATGTCTCCATTTCCTTTTTCAAGGCTCACTCTATTTCTTTCCAGGCCTTCTGGATATATAATTGGGGTTGTTACTTATACAGAATTTATATATTGCTTTCTTAATTTATCATAGGGTCCATGCTATTTAATTAATTGTGTTTTCAGTGTGGGATATAAATAAAGATTTCTTCTTGTAGTTGTAGTAATTAAGATAACAATGAACATCCTTGTTTATAAGTCTTCAAAAGCATTTCTGAAAATCTTAGAATAGATTCCTTTTTTTTTTTTTTTTTTGAGATGGAGTCTGGCTCTGTCGCCCAGACTGGAGTGCAGTGGCCGGATCTCGGCTCACTGCAAGCTCCGCCTCCCGGGTTTACGCCATTCTCCTGCCTCAGCCTCCCGAGTAGCTGGGACTACAGGCGCCCGCCACCTCGCCCGGCTAGTTTTTTGTACCTTTTAGTAGAGACGGGGTTTCACCGTGTTAGCCAGGATGGTCTCGATCTCCTGACCTCGTGATCCACCCGCCTCGGCCTCCCAAAGTGCTGGGATTACAGGCTTGAGCCACCACGCCCGGCCTGAATAGGTTCCTATATATGGAAGTACTGGTTCAAATGATATGAGTATTGCAAAGCTTTATAACTAAATTGTTTTTGAGCAAGCCTCTACCAATTTAAACTATCAGAAAAAGTGTATAGGAAAATATCTTTCTCATTCTAATTTTTTCAAATTGTATTTCTTTGTAATTTTAATAAGATCGATACTTAAAGGCCGAGCGCGTTGGTTCAAGCCTGTAATCCCAGCACTTTGGGAGGCCGAGGCGGGTGGATCACGAGGTCAGGAGATCGAGACCATCCTGGCTAACACGGTGAAACCCCGTCTCTACTAAAAAATGCAAAAAAACTAGCCGGGCGAGGAGGCGGGCGCCTGTAGTCCCAGCTACTCGGGAGGCTGAGGCAGGAGAATGGCGTGAACCCGGGAGGCGGAGCTTGCAGTGAGCCGAGATCCGGCCACTGCACTCCAGCCTGGGCGGCAGAGCGAGACTCCGTCTCAAAAAAAAAAAAAAAAAAAGGTTGATACTTAAAAAAAATTTTTTTTTTTAAAAAGCGGTAGCTTTTGGGAAACCCTGTGTAACAGCTATTTGTTTTAGAACTTCATATCACCTCTAATTCTAGCAGTGATCTAGGTGGACAAATTTTACTTGGTCTTCTGTTTGTACACACGATGAAACTCCAGTTCAAAATATTTAAGTAACTTGTCTAAAGTTAACCAACCAAAAAGTATTTAAACCTACCCCAAGACTGAACATCTCCAAAGTCTGACAAACTTTATCACTAAACTGCTTTAAGAAAAATGATGCAACGCATCACACAGACAACACACACACACACAGCAAACCACACCCCCACACTACACACCCAGCACACACACACACCAAACCACAACCCGCTGCACACCCAGCATGCACACACAGACACACACCAAACCACACCCCCACACTACACACTCAGCACACACACACACCAAACCACAACCCGCTGCACACCCAGCATGCACACACAGACACACACCAAACCACACCCCGCTACACACCCACACACACACACATAGACACACACACACACCAAACCACAACCCCACACTACACACCAGCACACACACACACACACCAAACCACAACCCGCTGCACACCCAGCATGCACACACAGACACACACCAAACCACACCCCCACACTACACACCCAGCACACACACACACACACCAAACCACAACCCGCTGCACACCCAGCATGCACACACAGACACACACCAAACCACACCCCCACACTACACACTCAGCACACACACACACCAAACCACACCCCGCTACACACCCAACACACACACACATAGACACACACACACGACCAAAACAAACAAAAAAATCACCCTAAGCCTCAGCAGCATTGTTAGCACTGAACGAACATCATTCCAAACATCTGTTTGTGCATATCGTAAGGCCAGCAGGATGGAGAGGAGAATGCGTGGATGCTGGATGGTGAACAGAAAACTGGAGAGATGTTTCAGTAGATTGAAAAGTACCAACCAAAACGAATGACGCAATACATTTTTACATAACATTTACCTCTAACAGAAACAATTTTATTTATATTACTTATCCTGCAAAGGAGTTTAATAGTTGAATAAGTGTTTAATAGTTGAAAAGTGTTCAATAGTTTAAAACACTTATTTTGAGTTTTCCCAAAACTGAAATCAGAAAAAACAATCGCATTTGTTTTCTTACACCATTTTAATTTCTTGTTCCAGCATTTAATCCATGTAGAGTTTATTTGGACACACTATGAGTTATAAAGCTATTTTTATTCTTTCTTCTTATAAACTAAGTCAATTAGGAAAATATATTGAATGATTTCTTTTTTCCTCTCCTTGTATTATATTCTTTAACATGTGAAATTTGTATGAAGGCTTTTAAAAAATTCTCTCCCTTCTAACTATGAAGCTTATATTCTACCACATATAACAATAGATATTACGGGCAGGATATTATAGAATTATGACTATATTTTTAGAGAAAAAATGGTCATTGAAGCGATGTATTATAGACCCTCATGGATTAGAATTACGTACTGTATGTGAAAAACAAAATACAGTGCGAAGACTGAGGTGTTTGCCAGTTTGGTTCTGCAGTTTGGAAAAAGCAAGGAAATACCAGTTTAACAACCAACCAAATAATGGATATTGACCCTGTAAGCACAATAATAATAACAGAACAGTGTACCCATTGGCAGAAAATTAGTACAGCATTGATCCCATTCATACTATACATCAGTGATGTGGAAGAGGTGGGGTACATGCCCTCCCAGAAATTCCAGAATTATCTCTGGGCTTCCTTGTAAGAAGCAGGCTCATGCCAGCGTCACCCATGCTACCCTTCCCTGCATTCCCTGCGACCCTCTTCACCTGATCTCCGTTGCTAGAGCAGCTGTCACTGACTTGGGCCTGTCTTACATCTTTCCTTGCTTACCAAGTGGGCTCAGACAGCTGAGATTTTTATCATCGATAATTGTAGTAAATTCTGTTTCTAAGAGTGATAGTTCACATTGAATAACAAGATCAATTTATTTAAATTATCCTTCAAAAGTTCTACTTTTTTCATTCTCCTTTTATAAGAATTACTTCTGGAAGAATTTTTAAAGTGACTAAATTTGATCCATCAAAGAACATGCGTGTGACTTAACTGTGTTTTACGTTACATCACACTTGGGTGTGATGAAAAAATTCTGACTTACCACTTGCATAGCCTGAGAAAACACAAGTACAGCTAGTGAGGACCACTTGACATGTAGGTTCAGTTCCTTAAAGGAAAAAAAGTCCAACCTAAGGAGACAGCAACAAGGACTATGTCATATAAGCAAATATTAAATCACCCACATAGTGGTACATTTTTAATTTAAAATCAATGTGGTTTTCGGGTTTTTTGGCCTCAAATTCTCGTTTTTTAAAATTTTTAAGTGTAAGGGTGCATGTACAGGTTTGTTACACAGGTAAACTTGCATCATGGGAGTTTGTTGTACAGGTTATTAAAAGAAACTATCAACAGAGTAAATAGACAACCTACTGAATGGTAGAAAACTGTGCATTGGACAAAGGTCTAATATACAAGATGATGTGTTTTTATAAATGTGCATGTGTTTGAATCAAAGCATTAAAATAACATTTTTGGGGTACTAACTTTCAGAGTTTTTTAAATGAGACTGTAAAATAATTATTTCATATTTTTAGTCCAAATTGGCAGCAATGTGCTAAGTGTCTGGATTCTTCTGACCTGAAGAATGAGCAGAGGGTCATGAAGGAGTTTTAAGGATGCCCATTTATCCTGGTGTATTGTTTTCTTTCAGCATGCAGACATTGGATATTGGAATATTGGACATTTTTGGTTTTGAAGAGTTTCAAAAGAATGAATTTGAACAAGTAAGTAGTCTTTCTTTTAAAATTGTGTGAACTTGAATGGCTTTTTAAAACTAAGTTCTGTTTTTAATTCTGTAAAGACAGTGTAACTACTTAACAAGTATGGAATTAAAATAAATAATTTACTCTCATGTTTTAAGATTAATATCTCTGGTTTATCAATATATTAATCATTTTATGTGATCTTGTAAACAACTGGCATAGTCACACATGGAAAGCAGAATCACTTGTTTTAAAAGACAATGCAAGATGAAGACCAGAGTTGTGCTAATGGAAATGTTATTTCAACGAGGTCAGAGAGAAGGGAGAAAATGAATATTTGAAATAATGCGAATGCTTTCAAAAACCTTGGCCAAACGTCAGAATGAAAATGCTCTATCATGCTACATGATGTAACATTCGTACATAGGACTATTGGAAAATCATAAAAATACATTAGAGATGCATGGGTTGTTTTTAATCCATCTATAATTTGGGGCATTTTGAAAGTATTAAATTATTTAGGCATCTTAATAGCACTACATGAATAGTTTTATTAAGTATACCTAAAAACTAAGTGTTAATAAAGACAGTAGAAATACAATTCTCCTTATCAAACAGAGGGGTAAAGTCAACCTGTAGGAAGGTAAACATGAAAAAATAGAAAACCAAGCTCTATTATAGTACAGGAAGAATTACAACTCCATAGCATTTGGGAGGAATTTTCATAACCATGTAATTTGTTTAGCTTTATTTTCTTAACATGGGTAGTGTCGTAGGATAAACAATGAAATAGAATGTGTTTGAGATGCAAGTGTCTGTGACTTTTACTAGCGTCGATTTCTTGGCCAAGATGAAGACTCTAGAGTGAACTTCGGTTTTCTTGTTTGTAAAATCAGGTTAATAGACTTACAGAGTTCTGAGATTAAACATGATTCAGCAGAGGGTCTCGTGTCAGTTACTCTCATACTGTATATGATTAAGAAATGATGGATACCTACCCATCACTGTCGCAAATGGGAACACTTTAAAAACTTTAAAATTGGCCAGTTTTATTTTTAGAAAAGCTCTGTATCATCCTGTGTTTAGATCTTAATTATGCTGACTTACCTAATCCAGGGTGAGTCAGCATGAACCGTGTTCTTTACAAAACTTTACAAAATGTCTAATTTGAACTAGAACTATAGAGGCCATAGATCTCTTCTCCTTTCATAGTTTTCTGTGGATGAATAGAAAAGGAAAGACTTCATGTGTTTATTTTTATTGCTTATTGTGAGAAAAGTAGTGACGAACATCAGGAAGAAAGCAGTTAAGTGTGACCAGTAGAATATATGTGGGTCTGCAGGTGCTTATGAAGGTGCATCTCTCATCTCAAGGGTTTGAAGCTGTCTGGCATCGGTAGAGATTCCTTAGGTTGTTATCTTAGAAAACAGGCAAGCTTTCATGTCTGCAATGAGGTTCCCTGCTTTATCCACCTCCTGGTAAGCGACATGTAGAAATTACAGATGGAATGATGACCTCTGAAGTCTACTAGGGACTTGCCATACAAGCTGCAGCTCCACACCCAGATATAATTATCAGTGGAGAGTGCTAATGACGAATATATGCAAAACATTTAAGTTGTTTTCTTACTGAAACATATTTATTTTACTACAATTATGTAAATCCCTTATTAGAACTTCTTTTGCTAAATATTTTTATGATTTATTTTGAAATACATTTACAGCCTGAGATTTTTGTATAATAGGAATGGCATTTTTTTTCACATCTAAAGAGTCAGTCTCTATTAAATGCCAGAAGCTACCTTTGGGCATTTATGTGTAAAAATCTCAAGAACAATTCTGGGACTTAAATTTTGAAAAAAAAATTGAAATGTGTGTGTGTGTGTGTATATATATATATATATATATATAATTTTTAACCGGTTTGCTTTGCTATTGTGTGCAAAGCAAGTAGGAGTCATTTAGAAGAATAAAATTATTTACATTGTGATGAGTGCAAATCTCATCTTATGATAAGTACAAATCTCATCTTTTGACAAGTGCAAATTTGCATGTAATTTTTTTTAAGACCATTGGTTTGAGCGATATAGTTTAGATTTCTGTGTTGCTAACAGAAGTTGGACTTTCTTGTCTTTTATTCCACTACAAACTTGCAACAAAACGCTTAACAAATCAATGCTGTATTCAGAATCAAACCTAGAAGAATATTAGTGCTTTAATAATATGTATTTTATTCTGTTTTGAGCTTATCGACCCATCCATCAGCTCTTCACTTGAATGTCAACTCCTGCAGAGTTGAAATTGTGTCTGTGCTTTGTATAGAATAGAAGTTCAACGAGCATGTTTTCAATTGAAGTTTAAAGAAGAATAAACTCGTAAGAAAAAAGTCTTCATAGTGGATTTCATAGTGGTTCTTCTTGTTCAGGAATAAATGTATGTATTTCTCGACAACTGTTCCTCCACAGGAAGCTTGACAGTTGTTTAGAGTAGGGACACATTTGAGGAGATATTAAGAAACACTCCAAAACTTCAGCATTTCCAACCTCAGTCTCCTCTAGTAGCTCCAAAAGATTAAATGGACTCTCATCTAAAAGATGAGATACTTCAGCTCATAGGAAATTCTAATCCCATTTTCTCTGACTTCATCTTAGTCAATTCAGGCAGCTATAACAAAATACCTTAGAGGAGGTCATTGATAAACAGCAGAAATTTATTGCTCACAGTTCTGGAGGCCAGGAAATGTAAGATCAAGACGCCAGTGGACTTGGTGTCTGGTGAGGGCTCTCTGCTGCATAGATGCTGCCTTCTTGCCACATCCACTCATGACGGAGGATCAAAGCAGTTCTCTGGGGCTTCTTTTATTAAGGGCACTCATCTCACTCGGGATGGGGGCGCCATTATGACCTAAATCACCTCCGAAAGGCCCCACCTTCTAATCCCATCACTTTGGGGAATGATGGAGGAACACATTCAGACCATAGCAGAATTAGCAAATCATTTCTATTCATAATTATTTCTAGTAATGAGTGCAATACTAGTGTAAAAAATATAGTTGACATAGCTCAGCAGTTTGGTACTTCCAGTAGTACTTTTCAGTGTGTGGAAAACTGTACAGGACAAACAACTGACTTCTTTAACATATAAAATGCGGAGAAAAATTGTGAAAGGAGGGCACCTGTAGATTAAAAGCTATCTAAAGACATGTACAACAGCTGAATATGTGGGCATTCTTGGGCCCTAATGTGCTAAATTATGTATAAAAGTTACAATTAAAGTAATGTGAAATCTGGACAGTTAATGAAATTTTTAAAAATTATTATTTATTGGATTATGTATGATAAAGATACTAAAAAATGTGTTTCTCTAAGTTATTGTATCTCAGAGACTTATACTGAAGTATTTACTGATTTAAGGACATACCGTCTGCAAATTGCTTCCAATGAGTCCACCACTGAGGGCAATAAGGAAATGGAAAAAGCAGAATTGGCCATAGGTTGGTACTTATTGATGATTGTTGAAGTTAGTTGGTGGTTGATGGAGGTTATTACATTATTCTCTTCATGATTGTATATGTTTAAAATAGTTCATCATATGCCATTTTAAATCAGTGAGAAAAATTTAAGATTATATAAGTATTACTATAATAAATGATAGAATTTTTTCTCTCTAAACGTGTTATTACAGAGCTCTGCGTGCTGTAGTTCTGCACCAACGAGCAAAGTCATGAAAATAATTTAACCTACAAATAATTTCCCTACATTCTCCCACTAAACACATACATGCAAAGCCATGTAGTGAATCTCTTAAAGTCATGATGTCTAGTAAAATTACATATTAACAGTATGCTGGAATGGCAAGTGCAGTGGCTTGTGCTTGTAATCCCAGCACTTTGGGAGGTCAAGGCGGGTGGATTACTTGAGACCAGGAGTTTGAGACCAGCCTGGCCAACATGGTGAAGCCCCGTCTCCACGAAAAATACAAAAATTACCCACACATGGTGGCACACGCCTGTAGTCCCAGCCACTCGAGAGGATGAGACATGAATATAATTTAAACCTGAGAGGTTGAGGCTGCAGTGAGCCGAGATTGTGCTACTGCACTCCCATCTGGGTGACAGAACAAGACCATGCCAAAAAAAAAAAAAGAAAGAAAGAAAAAGAAAAACACTGGAAGAATTTAGAGAATTGAAGAATTGGAGGCAGAACACATTTGTTCAAAATAAAAGCTCCCTTTGCAGAAGATAGAATTGTGATATATATAGGCTGGGCGCGATGGCTCACATCTATAATCCCATCATGTTGAGAGGCTGAGACAGGCAGATCACTCGAAGTCAGGAGTTCAAGACCAGCCTGGCCAACATGATGAAACCCTGCCTCTAGTAAAAATACAAAAATTAGCCTACGTAGTGGTGAGTGCCTGTATTCCCAGCTACGTGGGAGGCTGAGGCAGGAGAATCGCTTGAAACTGGAAGGCAGAGGTTGCAGTGAGCGGAGATCGCAGCACGGCACACCAGCCTGGGCAACAAGAGTGAAAGTCTGTCTCAAATAAAAGAAAAAATATTGTGATATGTAATTTATCTTCAAGCCAGGCTTTATCTAATCGAATTCATCAGACGTGTCAAGAATTCAAATCATTTCCCTGCTTACAGACTGTTTTCTAACAGCTGAGATTTACTGGACACTTCAGATGACCTGGGCTTGACCTTTGTGCTCCGAGTTTGGAAAAATGGAGATACTTTGACTTCTAAAGTTTTATGAAATGATACGATATAATTTGGCAGTCACAACCTCAAGAAATATTTTAACGCCCTTCATTGTGAAATCATGATGCTAGAGATGATAGAAAGAAAAATGGAATAGTAAATTAACTTCTCTTAATTAGACTCTTCCCACATACTCTTCACATGCATTTTCACATTTCACAGATGAGAAAATTGAGGCTGCTACAGTCTGTGCTTTGTAAGTGCATGCTAGCTGTACATGGTAGGTTTCATTTTTCTGGCTTAGTTGCATCAGTAATCTAGGGTTCATTCATTCAATAAACATCTACTGTTTATGCCCCAAGTTCCAGACCCTGTTCTAGGCACTAAAGTTTACACAGACATTATGGTATGGCAGGTATGGTACAAATGTTAAAAGGGCAAATTCCTTTTTTATAAATTAGATTTTCTCTAGCCGGATAATATGTTCCCACTTCTGCACCAATTCTTCTCTTTTCCAGTCCTACATATTTTTTAGTGTTGGAGCATTTATGATTCTATAATGAATTACCTGAAAGCTTAATGACACACATAAACATTTATTATGCTCACCAATTCTTTGAGTCAAGTATTTGAACAGGGTATACGGAGACAGATTGTTTCTGGTCCATCATATCTGGAGCCTTAGCTAGATAACTGAAGTGTTGGAGGCAAATGCCACGTGAAGCTTCCGTCAATCACGAATGTAGAGGGTGACACTGGCTTTTGGCTGGGGGCCTCAGTTCCTCCTTGCGTTAAGTCTCTCCACGTTGGTCTCTCCATGTTGGTCTCTCCCTGTGGCTTCTATGTACACACTAGTTGGGGCTTTCTTGCAGTTTATTGGCTGATTTTTCTAGAGTGGCTTCCCCAAAGGAGAAACACACATAGAAGCTGGATGCTTTTTTGATAACCGAGCTTCAGAGGTCACATAGCATTACTTCCTCTATGAGGTTGGAGCAATCACAAGCATGCCCAGGTTCAGGGAGGAGAGTAAATTGAGTCTACCTCTTGATGATGAAGGACCGATTTTAATTGGACATCATGGGAAAAGGACTGGTGGGATGCTTATATGGGGAAAGGCTGCTATATTGGTCTAAGTATGGGACAGGATCCATGTAATGTTACTCACACTGTATCATGTGATCGCTATTAGATATCAATGTTTGTCCACTGATCAGTTGATACACAAATATGATAAAGTATTATTTTCAGTTGTTTCACACGTAGATTTCAAAATCGTACATGTGTTAAATATCTACCCCTATCCTAAAGCATCTTCTACTCTGTGTATCTCCTTTTCACAATGATGTTGAACTTTCCAAAATCATTTCAGGGACTTACCAGCTGTTGATCTGATGTTTTTAAAAATTTGAACAAGAAAATGCATTTATTTTCACTACATATCAGAACTCTAGCATAATGCTATTCAGGTTTCTACAGAAAAACAAATAGAATAATTAAATAATGAGATGCTAGTATAATATACCTCTTACAATGACACTGGATTCTGTGTTTATAGATAGCATGATTATTGGTCTTCTTTAAATAACAGTCTTCAAAAACTTGTTTTAGAGAAATAAAATGGGTAGTGGCAACATAATTAAGAATTTTGAGCATACAAACTATACTTTTAATGATTTTTCCCTCAAAATCTCTGTAAGTTAAGTAATATTACTTCTGAGCTTAAATAAATTAAGTAGCTCATAGAAGTTCTCACAAAACCAGGGTCTGAATTCAGGTTTAATAACTTGAGCTATTTTCAGTTCCAAAGGTTCTTACAAAGCTAAACTTAAAATTTTAAGTTTAAAATTTTAATTTCTAAACTTCACTTGGTGCCCCCTTTGTTTGTATTTCTCTTAGGACTTAATATTATTTATTCTGTTATGTGTAGAAACAATAAGCTCTTCATAAATTTTATGTGCCATTATTTTTTTACATAGTGGAATTTATCACCAAATCCATTTAATATAAATAAGTCAGTTACATAATGCAGGTATATCTTTTTCATTGTAGAGTACCAGGATGATTAAAAGGAAATGTTACAAAGCTTAATAAGGAGAATTAATGCATTTGAAAACATCTATCAGATTACTTTATAGAAGAGTGAATTGAGTTATTTTAATGACCAGGAAAAGGCTTAAATTAATCATTGTGGCTGTCCTGCTGTAAAGCTCCAATCCCAGATACCTAAACTAGGAAAATGCTTTCATGTCGTTTTGTGCTAATAATTGATAATGGCTACAATTTCTTGAGCTCCTACTATTAGTCAGACTATTGTTCTATATAATTTTTAACTCTTACAACAGCTCTTTCAGAAAATTAAGAGTTATCCCCACAAGTTTTGTGAGGCCCAGTGGGAATTCAGAGGCAGATGTGTGAGGCCCCAGGAGCTGATCCAGCACAGGCCATGCTGTCAATTTGTCATTCAGAACCTCTAAACTTTGCATTTAATTCTGAATAATTACAACTATTTGAAAAAGGCTTATTATTTTGGTAGAAATTTTATATTAATCATTGGTTTTGGACTATATGAATAATTTTATGTGAAAAAAGAAAGCATATTGATTAGAAGTTTATTACTAAACAAGAAAACAAACTTTTTAAAAAAACCATTGAGCAATTTGATAGAGTGACTAAAGCTCTAAAATAAGGGTTTTAACCAGAGGTTATGTTTCTAACTCTTAGGCATGGCTTCTATTTAAATTGAGGGATATATTTTATGTACAAAGTATCATACCAAATATCTAAAAATAATTTTTTTATTTGTCTTTTTCAATCCTGATCTTAGCATATTATTATATCAGATTTGTCAATAAATTTAGCCAGTTAGTTTATAGCGGATAGACTCCTTTTTGAAGACCAATTCTTCAAATCCCAAAGTAGTAATTATTTACATTAAAGAATATAGTCATGAATTAAACCCATCAAAATACTAGATTGTTTTTGTTCTTAGTAACAGAATAAAATAAATGTTGTAAAAAGAGAACGTGTTTTTTATTTGTGTAAAACAATGTCTTTATACATGTGAAGTAACTGAAATTTATATTTGCCTAAAATTTGTTATATATACTTTATTTTTAAAATACATAAGGGAAGCCAGAGAAGGAAAGATGATTGATTCCTTTAAGAAATAGTAACTTAACAAAATAAAAAATTTAAAAAAAGAAGAGAAGGGGAAAAGGAAATAGAAGGGTAAGAAAAGAAATACAAACAAAAGCAAATATGGCAGCCTGGGCCAGGTGGTAGCTGTTGGTGGTAGCAAATGTGTGCCCAGTTCACTTCCTGGGTGTTGACTGCAGGTCCTGATGTGGGTGTCTGGTAAAGACAGCAACCCTTCTCTGTTGTGGCTACCAAGGGACTACCGAGGCCCCAAGTCCTCTGTTTTTAAAATAAGATCAGCTTATCAGCAGACGTGGTATCCTCTATCAAGGTAAGAGTGATGGTGCTAGCGAAAGAGGAAACATGACCTTTCCCAAATAAGAATGGTAGGAAAGAAAGGCCTCTACAATTATAGATTCCGAGAAGACAAAATAAACTGGACTTTTAAAACTGAAATAAACAACAGAGATGCTGTTGCCTCACCAACCTCCTGGACCTGCCATTTCATAGGCAATATATGGAAATCAGGGATAATTGATTTGTCGGAGAACCACTTGGAGCAGTCTGGTGAGCCCCGAGGTAATCTTCAAATAGTTGAGGTTTATAGTACACTTGACGTGTTCAAGTCCGCAAGAAGTCCTGCAGAGAAGCCTATTAACTCCATGTTTCCCCAATGGGTTTCTGCTTATGTAGGGTTTTTAGACAACAGCTATTAAAGTCTCATACAATTAGTGTTCTGCTGAACATATTTCAGGAATGCTGAATATCTAAATCTAACACTATTCCTTCTCTCTCTCTCTCTCTGTCTTATGTGAACACATACACGTTAATATCTTATATATACACATATATATAAACTGATGAGTAAATTAGTTAATGCATAGTGCATTCTTAGTTCTATGCTCTGTCTCAGTGTGTTTAACCATGTCTACCCATTAGAATCACCTGGAAAGCTTTTTAAATATTTCAATGCCTGCACCCCACTCCAATTTAATTGGTTTGGGGTCAAGCACAGACATTAGCCTTTCTTAAAAAGCTCCTCAGTTAATTCCAATGTGCAGAGAGGATTGCGAATCACTGCCCAGGGCTCTGCCTTCAGCTGGAGTCAGCTTTAATTAATCTCCTACTTTAATTCTGTGATGTATATGCCATGCTCTATTATATTTTTGTTTCAGATATGTTTCACTGAGTAATAAAAATAAAGGGAGAACAGTTGGTGAAAATTTACTCAAGAAATTGTTTGTCATTAATACAGATGATGAGCCATCTGGATAAGCAGTAAGGTTCCGTTCCTAAAGAGTGTGTTCCAGAGGTGCATAATTTTTATTAGTAAACCACTTAGCAGTGGCACTTCATGTACACAGCATGTATTTTAATAAGAGAAGAGCAAATACTATCTAAGTGGTTACTTGGTAATTATTCATGAGCATTTATGAATACTCAGCTTTTACCCACATTCACGTCTACTCTGAGGAATACTCGGAGATCTAATTGAACCCCAAAACAACTCTACAATAGGTAGATTTGAAAAAGTAATGGTGGTTTTGCATTGAAGCCAGTGATGCCAATGATTGATGCAGATTTATGCCTCTAGGTACACGAACTGATTTGCCTGTAAAAATCTTCACTCTATCTTTCTCTGATTGTGTGGAACACACGCCCACATGTGCACATTCACATACACATACAGAGTTTAGTGAAAATAAATGAAGAATAAGGTTTTATCCACGACTTTGGCAAAACCATTTGGTTTGTGGGGTACATTTTTAAAATTTTTAGTGAGGTATCTGATATTGAATATGTTCCTATTGTTAACCTTAGCTACATGTTCTAGTGGTTTTGAATTTCATGCCACAGTACTTCTATATTTTAACTTTGGTTCAAACAATGAGTGCTTTGAACAGTTTAGAATGAAGGCAAACTTTAAGTAAAACATTTTAATGGACACATTACACAAAAATTATTTTGAAAAACATTCTGCTTTAAACTACATTTGTTTCCAGTGACTCACTACCACTCCACATCACTCTCCGCTGTTGGAAACACAAATATAGATTCAGTTCCAGAAGGCACCTTCGTAATAAAAGGTACAAATTGGAAATCAGTCCACAGGCTACTTGGTTTTACACAAGAAGCTGGAATTTTCTCTATGGGATTTCAATAATTTATTTTAAGATTTTTTTTTCCCCCCAGAACACAAAGAACATGAGGTTCAATAAAAGGTTCGGGTGTATTGTAAAGATCACCCTATGCCACAAAAAGAACTCACAGCTGATGCTGAAGCTTAACAATGCTAGAAGTCCAACAGAGAAGCTGTAGGTTTTATCAATCATTTTGACCAGGAGAGGAATAAATTGGGTTGCTCTATCCAAAGACACAGGCCACATCCATTTCTGTTATCCAAAGTTCGGTAGATTGCTTTAGACCTTTGTGGAAAAAAGGAAGAAACCTGAGCCCTCACTTCTTCCCATCCTTGTATTTGCCGCGGTTTCATCTACATTCACACTTGGTTTCACTGCTTTGATTAAACCCGGGGATCAATTCAGTGAAGCCAATATTCAACTCAGTAAAATATCAGTAAGAAAAAAACAATTACAGTATCTGTTTTCTATTATGAGAAGCCTCGGGTCAGTCAAAACACAACAGAGGTTGTGTTCTGTAAGGCTGTCAAGGCCAGGAGGGTACACTCAGATTGTGATCGAAAGCAGTTTTTGTACCTACAGAGCTGCAACCTACTCTGAATGCAAAATAACAAAAGAATTGTATGAAATATGTTAGAGTCATCCATGTCCATCTAAGTATTTTCAATTAGACACTCTCAAAATGAGAGGAAAACAAAATGTCATATAATGTGGGTATGTCTTATAAATAATCAGTCACTGATTTTTTAAAATTTGGAATCGTTTTTATCAAACTTCTTATCGTTTCACACAGTAATAGATATTACCTTATTTCGTGGATTCAACATTTGTTTCTCAGCAGTTTGTTCCCTAAAATGTATTCCACTTAAGCACACTATCCATAAACAGTCAAATTGTTGAGGTAAAGGACGGACCTATTTGTGTTAATTTTTAGATGATTCAATGTATTTTTAATAATAACTTGAGAAGTTACAATTGTATGTATCATATAGTCAAAGAATATTTTCCAATGGTTTCATTCCATAAAAGAAGTCATTTATTTTCTGTACATTTTCAGTAAATATTTCACCTCAAACTTTAATAATTTTATAGCACTTATTATTCCTTTATAACAAAATTACCTTATTATTGGAGTTTAACAAATTATTAAAGGAATGCATCAAAATATTATTTCTGAAGCAAAGTGAAATAGTTTGAACAGTTTTTATTTCTCTTTAACAGTTTTATTTTTTATTTATGATTGAAGTGAAAGTGACAAGCAGATGTATTTCTTTAACAGTAGGGATGCAATTGTGGACAGATGCTACATAGTTGCATGGAAAATGGTTTTTCTTTCCAAAACCATTACTGGAGATTTATGCCCTGTAGGATAAGATAAACATAGAAACTGATCATGAAGATCTGGATCGCCTGGCATCACTTGGTTTTCATGGAATAATTCAGGAGGATAAATGTGCTAGACTGTATCAGTTACAAGAAAGAAAATATTTTTCATATGATATTTAGATACTGAATGCCACTCCTCCCTCTGCCAGCTATAATGTGCAGAATTTATTGGTCTGTGTCCATATTCAAATCGTATTTGCCTTAACAAGAGCGCCTTTAAAATTAAATGTTTTATATGGTATGTTCTCATCCAAAGCGACTATTTTAATTAAGAGAAATGAGCACTGAAGTGTGAGTTTACCTAAAAAACACTTAGTTTAAAAGGTAAGGGACTTCCCGCTTTGTGCATTTCTCTTGAAATCTAGTTGCCAGAAGACAGAGAGGAAAAATTCTAGTTACTTTCTGGGCAAATAATATACAAGGAAGAAAATCCAGTAACCACAGAGGGAGTGCTGGGGGAAGAAGGCCATACCAGGAGAGCCTCCTGGTTTATACAAATCCTCTTAAGTTCTTTAGGTTTAAGATGACTTTTAGGACCACCACAACATGGCAGGTTCTTCTTTAATTTTTAACTTAGATTTCGTGTTGTAATAGAATGTTTTAGGGAAACTTCTTCTATCTACAGAAACTCATTTATCACTGAATTTAAGAAACCATCTTTTACCATGAAGGCAGAGAGACAAGAAAAACCACTGGGAAGGGTGGTGGTCATGGAGCACCATTTTTTGACCTGAAGCTAAGAATTACTTTTCTTATGATTTGAATGTCAATATGTGATATTCAGATCTGATTTTAATATGGCTATTACTTTAATATTTTGTTTGGTATGTGTCTACGATATGGTTATTCTCCACCTGTCGTGTTAATAATGAAAAAGACCATGTGCATTCATCCTTAAACTAACCCCATCAGGTTGTAAGGACCTCCGCACTTTGAGCTCTCCCACCTCTGCTTCAGTCAAGGAACCCCTTGCCTGCCACCCTCTCATGCTCTAATCGCCCCGTTTCTGAAGATGTTTGAGCTAGCTACACCTACGCACAACATTCTAACCCTGGCAAGAAGACTAGAACTTTACAGCAAATCCACCCAGTCCCACGCCACCCTCCCTTCTGTGTTCACACCAGTGTTCTGCTCTTTGGTGTGTTTGTTTCTTCCCTGAAGAAGTTACCCCCTGAGACTTCTTCACGTCATAAATTTCCATTCTCCCAAGTAACTGGATTTTTGAGAAAATGCCCTTTTCCATCTAGGTGCATGTAATTCTCAATACATTGCTAGCCACACCCTTAAGGGTAAGTGGGAGCTCCCTTTGGGAAAATATGGAGTGACCTGGTGCTGGTCACTTGAGAAGGTAATTTGTCTTGCTCATTGGAAGCTGTCCTTATATGGGCTAGAAGGAGGACATGAGTGCCCATCAGCAGGACCGGAACATCTAGAAGGAGCTCCTACTTCCCAGGTGTTGTGAAGACATCAGACTTGGAGAAGATTTGGGGTATGTGGAAAAGAGGAACCCAGGGAGTTCTTTCTTTTCTGTGCTCTTTTTTTCCAGTCTTTCTTATTTATTTTATTTACTTGAGACAGAGTCTTGCTATGTCACCCAGGCTGGAGTGCAGTGGCGTGATCTCGGCTCACTGCAACCTTCGCCCCCCGAGTTCAAGCAATTCTCCTGTCTCAGCCTCCTGAGTAGCTAGGACTACAGGCACCTGCCACCATGCCAGGCTAATTTTTGTATTGTTAGTAGAGACGGGGTTGCACCATATTGGTCAGACTGATCTCGAACTCCTGACTTCAGGTGATCCACCCGCCTCAGCCTCCGAAAGTGCTGGGATTACAGGTGTGAGCCACTGTGCCTGGCTAATATTTTGTTAATTTTTAACAAAAGCTTTGGCATTTGTTTATATTAATACAAGATATTTCTCATTAAATATTATCATAGATATTATTCCCCTTGCAGATGAGATCTAATTTTCTTTCAAATGTTTTATCAGTTGTTTCCATCTACATAAGTATCGATCTGTAATTATGTTTAGTTACTGAGCACTACATATTCTAAGCAGCTTTAAATTTTGTTTAGTATAACATAATGGTTTAGGGTGCAGATGAGGGAGCATGAGGGTCTGTAAGACTGAGTGAACTCACAAAGGAAGTGGGTGTAGACAGAGAAGAGACAAGGCCCACAAACACAGCCCCTGGACACTCCAACATGAGCAGGCCAGGAGTCCATAAAGAGTTGGGAAAGGAGATAGGGAGGAAGCAGCCAGTGAGCTAGAAAGCCAAGAGAGTGTGGTGTCCTGGAGGACAGGTGAGAAAGTGCTCCATGGAAGGAGAGAAACCGACTCAGTCAAATTATGCTGGGGTGGGGATGGGTCAAGAGAAACAAATGTGCGACTTGAACATTGGATTTAGAAATGTGCACATTGCTGGCTGAGCGCGGTGTCTCACGCCTATAATCCCAGCACTTTGGCAGGCTGAGGCAGGCGGATCACGAGGTCAGGAGATTGAGACCATCTTGGCCAACACAGTGAAACCCCGTCTCTACTAAAAATACAAAAAATTAGCCGGGCGTGGTGGCAGGCACCTGTAGTCCCAGCTACTCGGGAGGCTGAGGCAGGAGAATGGCGTGAACCCGAGAGGCAGAGCTTGCAGTGAGCCGAGATCGTGCCACTACACTAGTCTGGGCGACAGAGCGAGACTCCGTCTCCAAAAAAAAAAAAAATGTGTACATTGCTGATGAGTTCCACAAAAGCAATTTTGATGGCGCCATAGTGTCAAAAGTTTTATTAGAGTGGTTTCAAGAGGGAGTGGGAAGAGAAGAATTTGAGATAATAAGTAGAAATCAGCCGTGTGTGTGTGTGTGTGTGTGTGTGTTTTGATATGAAAGGAAGCAGAGAAGTAGAATAGTAGACTAGAGGGGAAGTCAGATTTTATGCTGGTTAGATTTGAGTTATGGTGTAGTTTTTAAATACTTTAAGATAAATAAAGTTTTCTTTTTTTAAGATTAAGAAATAGCATATTGTTTCCTCGTGGGAATGTCTTGTGGAAAGAGAAAAATTGACAGTTGGAGGAATGTGGAAAATTTTCTGACAAAGAAAATAATTTCTACAATAAAATGATTTGACTAGTGATTACTGTTTCTGAAAGAACCGCCACACTCATTCTTACCCATCACTAATATGCAATCAGAAATGAGGCCCTCAAGAAATGCTTCTCTTTTCTCTGGGATCTCATGGCAAACCCAGCTTTATCTTCATTTCCCGATGAGAGCTCAAATATATTTTCCTTTTGGAAATATTTTAAGTGCTCAAATATATTTGAGACTCAACATTTATAAGTTAATATTGTAATCATACTTTTTGTTGTTTTTAACATACTTTGAATAGTTAGATGATATGGTATCAGATATATTTGACTTGTGAAATATGTGCAAGTCCATTACTGGACTTCAGTTGAAACTTGACTTCTCAGGCAACGTTGTCATGCTTTATTTTGATAGACTAATTGATTGGAACCTCCCTGAGTCAATACTTTACCAATCTGAAACTGTCATGGAACAAGTGAATATGCACTGCTGTACTATCTTGTGAAATGTTTTCTTGTTTTCTCCACAATAGCTTTGTGTCAACATGACCAATGAGAAGATGCACCACTATATCAATGAAGTGCTTTTTCTCCACGAGCAAGTGGAATGTGTACAAGAGGGAGTTACCATGGAAACAGCATATTCTCCTGGTAACCAGAATGGAGTTTTGGACTTTTTTTTCCAGGTATTCATATAATATAATTAGATACTTAACAGGATACATGGATTTAAATATACTGGAGACAAATAATTTTCTTTCAGGAGGCCTTATTTTTGAGATATCTTTATATGTGAGGTTCTGCAATAATTTTGCAAAATCTGTTGAGGT
Source organism: Trachypithecus francoisi (assembly GCF_009764315.1). Classification (NCBI taxonomy): domain Eukaryota; kingdom Metazoa; phylum Chordata; class Mammalia; order Primates; family Cercopithecidae; genus Trachypithecus; species Trachypithecus francoisi. The sequence goes on along the minus strand of NW_022681463.1, from coordinate 6,263,419 downwards.
GCACAAGTTATCTTTTTCTGAAAGGGCATTTGAAGCATCACCAATTCGTTAAAAGGACAAGAAATATCAGATCATTTTGATATAGAAATATTCAATACTGTTTATTCAACATCACGAAAACTCTCCTTTTGGCAATAATAAGTGCCTATTGTAAAAAAAAAATGGACTTTTTATAAAATAATACCTAAGATTAATCACACCCTAAAACAAGTTCACCAGAATCCTTTTTGTTAATTTATCTTCAAAGTTTCTAAGATTTAAATTTGGAAAAATTGGCAGGAATAACATATAAACACACAGATAATATCAGTTAAATTAAGAGTCTCACGGCATCTGCAGATGTTTATAGTTTACTTTATTTTTTCTACTTTACAATGAAAAACATTTTGACCCTGTGTCTCTATCATATAAGCCAAAATCTATCACATAAACAGCAATTGCGATGTACTAATATAAGAAAACATTATATGGATTTACTCACAATATCTCCAAGACACATGGACATTGTTGAAAACAGACAGCGTTCAGCTAATTGGAGAATATGTCATTCTTTAGTCTCTCTTTCCATAAAGATAGATTTCTAAATTACTTTATTTTATAAATTTTTCTGATTAACACATTCTTGTTCCTGCTAGTAACTTGTCAGTATTCTTCTTTTTTAAAATTATAGCCCTCTTCCTCCAGAAAGCCCTCATAGTGACATACAGAGCCTATAATTACTTAAGGTTTAAAAATGTCTTCAAACTGGCAGGACTGTATACTTAATTTTTTTTTTTTTTTTTTTTTTTTTTTTTTTTTTTTTGAGACGGAGTCTCGCTCTGCCCCCCGGGCTGGAGTGCAGTGGCCGGATCTCAGCTCACTGCAAGCTCCTCCTCCCGGGTTTACGCCATTCTCCTGCCTCAGCCTCCCGAGTAGCTGGGACTACAGGCGCCCGCCACCTTGCCCGGCTAGTTTTTTGTATTTTTTAGTAGAGACGGGGTTTCACCGTGTTAGCCAGGAGGGTCTCGATCTCCTGACCTCGTGATCCGCCCGTCTCGGCCTCCCAAAGTGCTGGGATTACAGGCTTGAGCCACCGCGCCCAGCCCTGTATACTTAATTGTATATGGGAAGCGTCACGCATCCAGCACCTTCTCTCCAGCTTGCCGTGTTCTCTTCCACTGCTAACCAGGGGTCGTCAGAATGAAAACTTGCATGGGCCATATTTCTATTTCAAGGATTACCTATTTGTCCCTGGCCCTGAGGGGAGGAGTTGATCCAGATTTTTACCAGATCCTCCAAGTGTCTAGTACATTTTGTTGCACTCTGTAGTATCTGATGAAGGTGAAACTATGACCACCTTTCACATGGAGTGGGGCCATGCAATCTCTTCTAACCCTTTACTAGTAAAGGAATTGAAGGTCATCAATCCCTTTCTTTGTTTTTGAGACAGAGTTTCCCTCTGTTGCCCAGGCTGGAGTGCGGTGGCGCGATCTTGGCTCATTGCAAGCTCTGCCTCCCGGGTTCACGCCATTCTCCTGCCTCAGCCTTCCAAGTAGCTGGGACTACAGGCGCCCACTACCACGCCCGGCTAATTTTTTTGTATTTTTAGTAGAGACCAGGTTTCAACATGTTAGCCAGGATGGTCTCGATCTCCTGACCTCGTGATCCGCCCGCCTGGGCCTCCCAAAGTGCTGGGATTATAGGCGTGAGTCACCGTGCCCGGCCGATTAATTCCTTTCTTATGGCTTATTTCTCCAGGTTCTATTTTTGTTTTTAGGCACTTCCACAAGTTTTCAAAGTCTAAAAGGTTAATCGCCCCATTCTTTTATTGTTTTATTTCAGACATCCAGAAAACATAACATACAAGATTTTGTTTTTAATTTGAAGACAATACAAATAATAATGCTTCAAAAATGTTGCTAGTAATCAACCACCTTATCCCTGGTGAACATCATGTTGATTTTTGGAGCCGAATCCGTGAGCTCTCGGAATGTCTATCATCTTTATACTGATTCGGGGCCCTGTCTTTAAGTTACTGCAATACACATTGACCACTTTACCAAACAAGTGAATATTTTCACCCCAGAGAAGACATCTGTCACTGCCCTTGAAACAGAAACAGACTTGCAGACAACCTTGCCATGGCTCATTTGTCCTTCTGCTGTGTGTCTTGTGTATGTTTGTATGTGAATCTGTAACAGCATTCACAGAGGTATCATGACCTGATGCTCAGATCAATAGATGAAGGAATGATGGATAGTATTGTAATATCAACATTTTACTTACTCTTCAGCAAATAGCTTGCTATTAGTTGATATAAAGAATTGTTTGATTTTGAAGACATCACAGATGGAACCAATCCTTGGCAAACTTCTCACACAGACCATTTTCTTCTAGGGCTGCTCTCATATATGTATATATATACACACACACACACATATATAATTTATATATTTATATATTATATATTTGTATATTTTATATCTTATATAAAAATGTTTATATATATATCTTATATATAAATATACATATATATTTATTCACCTTCAGCTTCTTTAGGGGACTCCTCATGGGGGCCCCCGGCCACTCTGAACTTCTTGCAATGTACTCTATGGAACTTCCTGTTGAGCCAGTCCTCCCAATAAGGGGCTTTCTTCTTCAAATTCTTTTATCCAAACACACTTTTGTGTTGGCAACAGCAGTCTCTCCAGGCATTGCTGATGTCAGGTAACTTGCTAAGGTGGGTGAGCTTGCTTTTGAAGGCATTCCTACTTCCTTCCTAGTGCCATTCTCCACTGCATTGGGCCTTCTCTTTCTTTCCTTCCTAGGGAGGTTATTTGGTTTCTCGTTTTGTAGGTGGCTGTCATTGTTGCTGAGTATCTTCAAGGAGCACGCTCTGCTGTGTGAGCCCCACCAGGAGGGTGCGTGTCCCGTGGCTGGCATTATTAGCTTTCATTCCCTTTGGCTGAAAGGGAGTGATCTCACCAATACAGCTCTCAGGCAATTGCAGTCTTTGGATTTTCTTTTTCTTTCCTTTCCTTTCCTTTCCTTTCCTTTCCTTTCCTTTCCTTTCCTTTTTCCTTTCCTTTTCCTTTTTCCTTTCCTTTCTTTTCCTTTCCTTTCCTTTCCTTTCCTTTTTCCTTTCCTTTCCTTTTTCCTTTCCTTTTTTCTTTCCTTTCCTTTTTCCTTTCCTTTTTCCTTTCCTTTTTCCTTTCCTTTCCTTTCTTTCCTTTCCTTTCCTTTCCTTTCCTTTCCTTTCCTTTCCTTTCTTTGAGACAGAGTCTCACTCTGTCACCCAGGCTGGAGTGCAGTGGCACGATCTCGGCTCACTGCAGTCTCTGCCTCCTGGGTTCAAGCAATTCTCCTGCCTCAGCCAGCCACCTGAGTAGCTGGAACTACAGACGCATGCCACCATTCCCGGCTAATTTTTGTAGTTTTAGCAAGGACGAGGTTTCACCATGTTGGCCAGGACAGCTCTTAGGCTGCCTGTTCACTGTGATGGTAGTTTCTTTTGCTGTGCAGAAGCTCTTTAGTTTAATTAGATCCCATTTGTCAATTTTGGCTTTTGTTGCCATTGCTTTTGGTGTTTTAGACATGAAGTCCTTGCTCATGCCTATGTCCTGAATGGTATTGCCTAGGTTGTCTTCTAGGGTTTTTATGGTTTTACATCTAACATTTAAGTCTCTAATCCATCTTGAATTAAATTTTGTAAAAGGTGTAAGGAAGGGATCTGTTTCAGCTTTCTACATATGGCTAGCCAGTTTTCCCAGCACGGTTTATTAAATAGGGAATCCTTTCCCCATTTCTTGTTTTTGCCACGTTTGTCAAAGATCAGATGGTTGTAAATGTGTGGTGTTATATCTGAGGCATCTGTTCTGTTCCATTGCTCTCTCTCTCTGTTTTGGTACCAGTACCACGCTGTTTTGGTTACTGTAGCCTTGTAGTATACTTTGAAGTCAGGTAGCGTGATGCCTCCAGCTTTGTTCTTTTTGCTTAGGGTTGTCTTGGCAATGTGGGCTCTTTTTTGGTTCCATATGAACTTTAAAGTAGTTTTTTCCAATTCTGTGAAGAAAGTCATTGGTAGCTTGATGGGGATGGCATTGAATCTATAAATTACCTTGGGTAGTATGGCCATTTTCACGATATTGATTCTTCCTATTCATGAGCATGGAATGTTCTTCCATTTGTTTGTGTCCTCTTTTATTTCACTGAGCAGTGGTTTGTAGTTCTCCTTGAAGAGGTCCTTCACATCCCTTGTAAGTTGAATTCCAAGGTATTTTATTCTCTTTATAGCCATTGTGAATGAGGATTCACTCATGATTTGGATCTCTGTTTGTTATTGGTGTATAAGAATGCTTGTGATTTTTGCACACTGATTTTTTATCCTGAGACTTTGCTGAAGTTGCTTATCAGCTTAAGGAGATTTTGGGCTGAGACGATGGGGTTTTCTAAATATACAATAATGTCATCAGCAAACAGGGACAATTTGTCTTCCTATTTTCCTAATTGAATACCCTTTATTTCTTTCTCTCACCTGATTGCCTGGCCAGAGCTTCTGACAATATGTTCAGTAGGAGTGATGAGAGAGGGCATCCCTGTCTTGTGCCAGTTTTCAAAGGGAATGCTTCCAGTTTTAGCCCATTCAGTATGATACTGGCTTTGGATTTGTCATAAATATCTCTCATTATTTTGAGATACATTCCATCAGTATCTAGTTTATTGAGAGTTTTTAGCATGAAGGCTGTTGAATTTTGTCAAAGGCCTTTACTGCATCTATTGAGATAATCATGTGGTTTTTGTCTTTGGTGCTGTTTATGTGATGGATTACGTTTATTGATTTGCATATGTTGAACCAGCCTTGCATCCCAGGGATGAAGCCCACTTGATATTGGTGGATAAGCTTTTTGATGTTTTGCTGGGTTAGGTTTGCCAGTATTTTATTGAGGATTTTCACATTGATGTTCATCAGGGATATTGGTCCCTGATATTGGTCTAAAATTCTCCTTTTTTGTTGTGTCTCTGCCAGGCTTTGGTATCAGGATGATGCTGGCCTCATAAAATGAGTTAGGGTGGATTCCCTCTTTTTCTATTGACTGGAATAGTTTCAGAAGAAATGGTACCAGCTCCTTTTTGTACCTGTGGTAGAATTCGACTGTGAATCCGTCTGGTCCTGGACTTTTTTTAGTGGGTAGGCTATTAATTATTGCCTCAATTTCAGAGCCTGCTATTGGTCTATTCAGGGATTCAACTTCTTCCTGGTTTAGTCTTAGGAGGTGTATATGTCCAGAAATTTATCCATTTCTTCTAGATTTTCTAGTTTATTTGCATAGAGATGTTTATAGTGTTGTCTGATGATAGTTTATATTTCTGTGGGATCAGTGGTGATATCCCCTTTATCATTTTTTATTGTATCTATTTTATTTTTCTCACTTCTTTATTAGTCTTGCTATCAATTTTGTTGATCTTTTCAAAAAACAACTCCCGGATTCACTAATTTTTTGAAGGGTTTTTTGTGTCTCTCTCTCTTTCAGTTCTGCTCTGATCTTAGTTATTTCTTGCCTTCTGCTAGCTTTTGAATTTGTTTGCTCTTGCTTCTCTAGTTCTTTTAATTGGATGTTAGGATGTTGATTTTAGATCTTGCATGCTTTCTCTTGTGGGCATTTTGTGCTATAAATTTCCCTCTACACACTGCTTTAAATGTGTCCCAGAGATTCTGTTATGTTGTGTCTTTGTTTTCATTGGTTTCAGAGAACATCTTTATTTCTGCCTTCATTTCGTGATTTACCCAGTGGTCATTCAGGAGCAAGTTGTTCAGTTTCCATGTAGTTGTGCAGTTTTTAGTGAGTTTCTTAATCCTGAGTTCTAATTTGATTGCACTGTGGTCTGAGAGACAGTTTGTTGTGATTTCTGTTATTTTACATTTGCTGAGGAGTGCTTTACTTCCAACTATGTGGTCAATTTTGGAGTAAGTGCAGTGTGGTGCTGAGAAGAATGTACATTCTGTTGATTTGGGGTGGAGAGTTCTGTAGATGTCTATTAGGTCTGCTTGGTGCAGAGCTGAGTTCAAGTCCTGGATGTCTTTGTTAACCTTCTGTCTCATTGATCTGTCTAATATTGACAGTGGGATGTTAAATTCTCCCATTATTATTGTGTGGGAGTCTAAGTCTCTTTTTCAGTCTCTCAGGACTTGCTTTATGAATCTGGGTGCTCCTGTATTGGGTGCATATATATTTATGATAGTTAGCTCTTTTTTGTTGAATCAATCCCTTTACCATTATGTAATGACCTTCTTTGTCTCCTTTGATCTTTGTTGGTTTAAAGTCTGTTTTATTAGAGACTAGGATTGCAACCCCTGCTTTTTGTTTGTTTGTTTTCCATTTGCTTGGTAGATCTTCCTCCTTCCCTTTATTTTGAGCCTATGTGTGTATCTGCATGTGAGATGGCTCTCCTGAATACAACACACTGAGGGGTCTTGACTCTGTATCCAATTTGCCAGTCTGTGTCTTTTAATTGGGGCATTTAGCCCATTTACATTTAAGGTTAATATTGTTATGTATGAATTTGATCCTGTCATTATGATGTGAGCTGGTTATTTTGCCCATTAGTTGATGCAGTTTCTTCCTAGCATTGATGTTCTTTACACTTTGCCATGTTTTTGCAGTGGCTGGTACCGGTTGTTCCTTTCCATGTTTAGTGATTCCTTCAGGAACTCCTGTAAGGCAGGCCTGGTGGTGACAAAATCTCTCAGCATTTGCTTGTCTATAAAGGATTTTATTTCTCCTTCACTTATGAAGCCTAGTTTGGCTGGATATGAAATTCTGGGTTGAAAATTCTTTTCCTTAAGAATGTTGAATATTGACCACCACTCTCTTCTGGCTTGTAGGGTTTCTGCCAAGAGATCCACTGTTAGTCTGACTGGCTTCCCTTTGTGGGTAACCTGACCTTTCTCTGTGGCTGCCCTTAGCATTTTTTCCTTCATTTCAACCTTGTGTATCTGACAATTATGTGCCTTGGAGTTGCTTTTCTCAAGGAATATCTTTGTGGTGTTTTCTGTATTTCCTGAATTTGAATATTGGCCTGCCTTGCTAGTTTGGGGAAGTTCTCTGGGATAATATCCTGAAGAGTATTTTCCATCTTGGTTCCATTCTCCCCGTCACTTTCAGGTATGACAATCAAATGTAGATTTGGTCTTTTCACATAATCCCATATTTCTTAGAGGCTTTATTCATTTCTTTTTACTCTTTTTTTCTCTAAACTTCTCTTCTCACTTCATTTCATTAATTTGATCTTCAATCCCTGATACCCTTTCTTCCACTTGATCAAATTGGCTACTGAAGCTTGTGCATGCATCACGTAGTTCTCGTGCCATGGTTTTCAGCTCCATCAGGTCATTTAAGGTCTTCTCTACATTGTTTATTCTAGTTTGCCATTCATCTAATATGTTTTCAAGGTTTTTAGCTTCCTTGCCATGGGTTCGAACATCCTTCTTTAGCTCAGAGAAGTTTGTTATTACTGACTTTCTGAAGCCTACTTCTGTCAGCTCGTCAAAGCCATTCTCCATCCTGCTTTGTTCCATTGCTGGTGAGGAACTGCAATCCTTTGAAGGAGAAAGGGCGCTCTGGTTTTTAGAATTTTCAGCTTTTCTGCTCTGTTTTCTCCCCATCTTTGTGGTTTTATCTACCTTTGGTCTTTGATGATGGTGCTATATATGGGGTTTTGGTGTGGATGCCCTTTTTGTTGATGTTGATGCTATTCCCTTCTGTTTGTTAGTTTTCCTTCTAACAGTCAGTTCCCTCAGCTGTAGGTCTGTTGGAGTTTGCTGGAAGTCCACTCCAGACCCTGTTTTCCTGGGTATCACCAGTGGAGGCTGCAGAACAGCAAATATTGCAGAATAGCAAATATTGCTGCTTGATCCTTCCTCTGGAAACTTCATCTCAGTGGGGCACCTGACTCTATGAGGTGTCAGTCGGCCCCTACTGGGAGGTGTCTCCAAGTTAGACTACACAAGGTTCAGGGACCCACTTAAGCAGGTGGTCTGTCCATCCTCAGAGCTCAAACACCGTGCTGGGAGAACCACTGCTCTCTTCAGAGCTGTCAAACAGGGATGTTTAAGTCTGCAGAAGTTTCTGCTGCCTTTTGTTCAGCTATGCCCTGCCCCCAGAGGTGGAGTCTACAGAGGTAGGCGGGCCTCGGTCAGCTGTGGTGGGCTACACCCAGTTTGAGCTTCCTGGCCACTTTGTTTACCTACTCAAGCCTCAGCAATAGCAGACGCCCCTCCCCCAGCCACGTTTGCAGGCTTGCAGTTCAATCTTGGACTACCAGTGAGCAAGGCTCTGTGGGCATTGGATCCGTTGAGCCAAGCGTGGGATATAATCTCCTAGTGTACCATTTGCAAAGACCTTTGGAAAAGTGCAGTATTTGGGCAGGAGTATCCCAATTTTCCTGGTACAGTCTGTCACGGCTTCCCTTGGCTAGGAAAGGGAAATCCCCTGACCCCTCGCGCTTCCTGGGTAATGTGATGCCCCACCCTGCTTCGGCTCACCCTCCATGGGCTGCACCTACTGTACAACCAGTCTCAGTGAGATGAACCAGGTACCTCAGTTGGAAATGCAGAAATCACCCGTCTTCTGCGTTGATCACTCTGGGAGCTGCAGACCAGAGCTGTTCCTATTCGGCCATCTTGGACATACTCTCTTTTTTTTTTTTTTGAGGCAGGGTTGCATTCTGTTGTCCAGGATGGAGTGCAGTGGCATGATCATGGCTCCATGCAACCTATACCTCTTGGGCTCTAGTGATCTTCCCACCTCAGCCTCCTGAGAAACTGAGACTACAGGCACACATCACCATGCCCAGCTAATTTCTGTATTATTATTATTATTTTTTAATAGAGATAAGGTCTTACCATATTGCCCAGGCAGGCTGGTCTCAGACTCCTGAGCTCAAGTGACCTGATTGCTTTGGCCTACCAAAGGGCTCGGATTATAGGCCTAAGCCACTGTGCCCAGCTTTGCCATAATTTTTATGACTTAGCATCATGTGAGCTTTATTTTTTGATAAGTTTCTTATCTCATCATAGGTATGGAATATTTTAGATGGATTATAGGTCAAGAAAAATGACAATTTTCCTGTAGTCTGAAATTTTATTTTTCTTAATAAGATGAAAATGTACTTTTTAAATAACTACAGTATCTTAATGACATTACAATACTTTTTTTACTTATTTGTTCATTAATTTGATAAATATTATTGGGGGTCTACTTTACATCAGAGACCTGCTAGGTGGTGGGGCAGAAATAGAAATGTATTAAGGTAAAGACTGATTCATTTTCTGAGTGTCTGTATGAATCTAACAAAAATATAAACAAGCATGCATGAATCATAACAAAAGTGTCAAACTAAGTAATAGACAAAACAACTCCCCATCTCTTCTTAACTCTCAGAAGCCATCTGGATTTCTCACGTTATTGGATGAAGAAAGTCAAATGATTTGGTCAATGGAATCAAATTTTCCAAAAAAGCTGCAAAGCCTCCTGGAATCCTCAAACACAAATGCGGTGTACTTCCCCATGAAGGATGGGAATGGGAATGTTGCCCTCAAAGACCACGGTACAGCCTTTACCATCATGCACTACGCAGGAAGGGTAAGTGGCCAGAACTGTGTAATTTTTCATGTGCACTAATGATCAAAGGTCGTTGGGACAAACTCTAGAGTTGTTGATATTTTAAGTTGTGTTATTTGGATAAATGGAAGCTGGATGAACAACCCACAGTAGGTACTTTTCTAAGTGATATTCTTTTAGCTTGATGCGGAATTAACATCTTCAGAATGGTGACACACGCTCTGTGAGCCTTCTCATAATGTTTCTAGAATTATAACTTTATATGAGCAAAGGATCCCTGGGTTTAATACAAAGAGCTCTGCTATAAATTTTGGAATTTTATTCATAATACAGATGAACCTTGGACATCTGAGTTTTCTTACCTTGAATATAGTTTTTAGTATTAAAGTATTTTTTCTTAAAGCATGTCAACTTAAGGAAGAAAGAAAGCCACTCTCTCAGATCTTTCCCAGTTCTCTAACCAGCTTTGTAAAACATGTTTCTTACTTCAACACCTTCAAGGACTTCCTCTTACCTATATAAAAATGATCATTCTCCTTAGTCCACGCTAATATCAGGCTTCTCCAAGCTGATCATAATTTTTCTTTTCATTTCTTACCTGTCAGAACTCCTCTGTGCAAGATCTCTGTTCAGGTTATTTTTCTAATCCACTCATTTTTTTCTGCATTTTCAGCCTCCCTTAAACTCCTTTACATTAAGCTTGAAATATCCTCCTTGTCTTCTTAACAAGATCAAATTTTATCCAACTTTCAGTATTAAATCCATGTTCGTTTATCCTCAGTCCAAATCCCAGCCGTAGTTAGTGTCTCCTGCTTTTGCATGTACAACTCTCTGTCTCCTACTCTTACTCCTTTGACCCCACTTAGTACAGATGGTGTGCTAGAGGGTAAAATCTCTCACTGCTGTCTTACAGTGTATTTCAGTTCATTTCGACCAGTGTTTCCAGAGACTCTGTGTTATGCCAAAGAAGGAGCATTCGAAAATCAAAGATGAGCAAAGCCTATTCCTTGCCCTCAAATATCTCAGCTTCAAATAGGGAAAGGCAAATGAACAAATATTAATATGAATAAAGTATTATATTGATATAATAATATCAACAAATGTGTATATTACCATAGGGAAGGAAGCAATTAGTGGCTTAAAAAATGTGTAGAGATGCTTTCCAAACCCAGACCTTCAACGGTGATTGAGAGCTCACTAATTATAAAAGAGCCGGGGGACATTCTTTTAAAGACATATAATTTTGATTCAGGATTCAGTTGTATAGGACAGAACCCACTCTACCTTTTTAAGCAGAAAATAATCTAGTTTGAGAAAATAATCGTTGGGAGACTCTAAGTTGAACTTTCAGGAATGACATTATAAGCACACCACAGAACAGAGTTACTAAGACAGTTACAGCCTTATCTTAGATCAGGAAGCCTCTAGCCAAACTGAGAAGCTGCTGCTACAGTTGCTGATTCTGTTACTGCTCCCACCTGCACAAGTAGCATGTGCAAACCCTAGCACTCAACATCAAAGGAGGAAGGGACTAGGCTTGGAGATTCCCACTGCAAAGGAAAAATCATCTTCACGGAGGCTCACCAGGTAACACAGCAGAAGCAGCAGCAGCGTGGTTCTCACTCCGTCTACCTCTGAGTCTTGTGCCATCACACCAGACTGGTGGAAGCTAAAGAGCAACTGGATCCTGCTGCAAACCTGTGTGAAGGCAGGCTTCTCCTTTTCAGCCTCCGCAGTCCAAGCAGCAACCAGGATGGATGGGCCATGCCATTCCAAAACAGCACCTACCGAGTATTTGGGAAGTTGTGTCAGAAGTTCAGTTCAGGGTAGAAAGGGCGGTAGGTGACATGTCTAAGAAGATTGGGTTGGGCCAAATCATGAGGAAATATGCATGCACCACCAAGGGCTTTGTCCTCTTGACACTGTTAACTCATGAAGTATTTTTTAGACAAAGTAGGAAGATGAAGCAATAAAAACAAAAAAGCAGAGGGCCTGATACAGGAGATATTGGTAAAAGAATAAAGGGGCCTTTGAAAATGCCCAGTCAAGGTGTGCATTTGAGTGAGAGCAGCGGATAAGAGGAGGCGTTCGGAGGAAGAGGAAGCAGGGACAGTGACTGATGGCATGTACGAAGCTGAGGAGACAGCCTGGAAGGACCATGAGGGGTCTCGCTTGGCTCTCTGACAGAGGGTGGTATTACGGCAACCAAGAGAGGAAACCCTGGAGGATGCAGCAGTTTGGAAGGAATGCTATTCAGTTTTAGGTGTTCTGAATTTGAGGGTTTTTTCGTGCAACTTCTAATACGATGCTAAAAGTACTTGATGCTGAGATAAGATAGGTTGATGGTTTTGGGAAATATGGTTATATACTTGAAAATGTATATCCTGATTATGGCACTCAGGAAGAGAATGGAAGAGAGGGAAAACAAAAGTTAGTAGAAAAGGAGTATCATAGAAACCAAGGGAAAGGAAGAAAAGGGGTCAATAGAAAATGCATCTGGGTGATGTGGTAGTTAGGCTAACGAGGAGCTTTGAGAAGCATTAGAGGGGCACAGTCTCAGAAGGCTGGAGTGGTGAGTGGCATGTCAGAAGGAAGTCCATGGAGGATTTTATATGTATATGTGTATATAGATGTATATTATATTTTTATATATAAAACATGTTTATATATAAAACATATATTTATATATACAAATACAAATATGTGTGTATATATACAAATATGTGTGTATATACAAATGTAAATCTATGTATATATACAAATATATGTGTATTTATATATACAAATATAAATATACATATTTGTATACATACTATATACATATTCTATATTTATATCCATATATGTATATTTTATATTTACATTTATTAAATATTTTTGTATTTAATAAATATAATATACAATTTATTAAATTTTAAATACTTATATATTTAATCAATACATATATACATATATTTATATACATGCATATACATATATATTTCTATATTATATATTTCTACGTGTATATATATTTATATATAATGCATATGTGTATATTTATAATTATATATTCTCATATATTTATTTAAATATAAATTTATATACATAAATTTTATAAAAACATACATTTGAAATATAATTCATCTTCTTTGAATTTGAGAGATTTCACTATTAAAAATTCTTTAGGAAAACAGGAATCTTAGACTTGTATTTCAATTTTCAGGCTGTATTTTCTTCATAGTAAATATTTGTTGAATTTGTAGGGAGTATTTTACAAGTTACAATGAAGTGTGATGGTCTCAGGAAATTACTTTTCCTCAGGTTTACGGAAGTGACTCTAAGCGGGTACATACTTGGCGTGTCTTCTGAGAATTACTTTTCCTCAGTTTACGGAAGTGACTGTAGGCAGGTACATACTTGGTGTGCCTTCTGAGTCTGTGTTGTGTGTTGGAGGTGCACTAGGTGTTCAATAAATGCTAATTGCATTGAAGTCAGTGGAAATGTGCTTGGGAGTAATCGTTTTTAAATTATTTTATGTTTGGTTTAAAAAATTGTGCATTCACTTAAAATTTCCATTTTTAGTTTCAAATATTTTTAGAAAATTTTAGGGAAAACAACTGAGTTTAAGTCAATATAATTATTTCGCCGAGTTCTGATAGAAATAAAGCAAAACGGAGGAAACCAATCGATTAGCTGGTACACAGCCTAAACCCTGTGGAAACATGAATGTTCCTGTAAAATCGCCTTTGTGTTTTAAGCAAGATTTTTATCATGGGAGTCAGTTTTGTGGTTTTGTAAAAATCTTTTATTGTACTAAGATGTATTAATGAGTCTTAGCCAAAAGACTCCCTGAGGACTCATTCACATGTTCAGTATAGATTATATGTAATTTGTGGCAATATGTCAAGCCGTATGCCATTTGAATAATCAAATGTAGACACATACACTTAAATTTTGAGCTATTGCAGTTTCAAAAAAGGCGGCAACACATTCTGTATTTTATAAATCAAGACATGTAGAAAAAGTTAACTGATTTGAAATCAATATGCAAGGTCTAGTTTGGACAATAGGAGGAACATTGCTGAATAGCTCTCTGATAGTCAAGTTGGCCCCAAGCGAGAGCCCAATGGCCCTGGGCCACTTTTTTGGCCAGATGGATGGGGTAGAATGTATCTCCTTCATCACCGCTTGCTCGTCCATGATAGGATTACCTGGTCTTTTTAGTGGAAATTCATTACCTTTTGTAGGAAGGATAATTATTACTCCTAGATGATATTGGCATCCAGCCCCACCTGGAGGCACTCGCCTCTCCTGAAAGCTCTGAGCAGGAAGAATGGCCAGGCTTCAGAGTCTTGTTTGGAACAGAGGCTCTGAGGTGCTTTTAGAAATGTTTAAGCAACATTATTTAAATTATAGCTGAAGATCTTTTCTAAACACATTTGAATTTTTCATTACTCATAGGAGCAGAGTACATTTTCCAGTCTCCATTACAGAAATATTTTAAAGTAAATGGGAAGAGGCTGTACATGAAATATTAACACGGTCTCATTAAGGAGCATGAATCTGAATTAAGGAAGGCTTGTAGGGTTTTTTGGTTAGTTATTTGTTTTAGCAAATATTAAATCATATATGGGATTATCACTTATAGGGGCTGCTCTTAAAATTCTGATGATTTACATGATAGATAAGCATTAAATTCAGAAATGTGTCTAATTTTATTGGCTATTAAAATTAAGAATCTTGAAAGAAGAAAGAATTATGGTTTGGCGAAAGACATTGGCTCTTAGGAGAGTTAAATTTCCATTAAGGTGATTCTAAACTAACTCTAGTAAGAAATAGAATTTTTAAGCTCCTAAATTTTGATGTGAAATAAGCAAATAGATTAGGAGATAGTAAAACAACCTTAAGTAATAAAAATTACATTAATGAAAATATAGGTCAAAATTAATAGTTATTATATGAGATATATATATATGTAATATAATATATGACACCTACCTATATGAGGATCTTTGTCTGAAAGTTGTTTATTATGAAAATTTATATTAGCATGAAGTGAATCTCTTTGGATCTCAGATAAGCATTCCATTGTGATTGGCCTGAATGGTTTATAGGCAACAAGTTGGAGATATTGTTCTTACACCTAAGATGATGCATCCCTGTTTCAGCTCCTTCTCCCCTCAAATGCTTATGCATTGTAATGGGCTGAACAGGAGCCTTCCAAAAATATTTCCAGGCCCCCATCCATGGAGGCTGTGAATATGACCTTATTTGGAAAAAGGGTCTTCATTTATATAATTAAGTTACAGATCTTGAGATGAGGGGATGATTCTGGGTTATGGGTGGGCTCTACGTCCAAAGCCTACTCCGAAAGTTAGGCAGAGAGAGATTTGAGAGAGAAGAGGAGGAGGCCGTGTGACCACAAGGGCAGGTATTGAAACACCTGGAACTCCCAGAAGCTGGAAGAGGCAGGAAGGGTCCACCCGTTGAGCCTCCGGCAGTGTGGCTTGACCAGATTCCAGAGTGCTGGCCTCCAGTGCTGAGAGGGAACACCTTTCTCTTGTTTTGAGCCACCTGACTCGTTACTTGTTGCAGCAACCCTAGGAAGCTAACAAAGTATTTATTGGTCCATCTTGACAGATAAGAGGAGTAGTTTTATCAGATAACATTATAGAATTTCTTTGCCACGTTTGATTCGTTTTTAAGTGATTCCTACACTTCTCTGACTCAGGTTTTGCGCATGTGATTTTCCTTACCTGGAACATTCCTTTTCTTTGTCTTTCCAAATCTTATCTATCTTGCCTCAGATCAAGTTATTGGCCTGATCTAAATTTCCTTGATCTTATTTTGCCCTTATCAATAATGATTCCTAAAGCTTGCATGACATTTTCCAGTTTACAAAGTACATCTGTGACATTGTCACCACCTTCTTGGATATAAGTATTACTATTTCCTTTTTTCAGGTAAATAAGCGTTGGTGAAGTTCAGTGATTCACCAAAAATTGCACAGCTGCATATTAATTTCCTAGGCCTGCCAAAACCAAGTACCATAGACTGGGTGGCTTAAAACAACAGAGATTTATTTTTCACAGTGCTGAAGGATAGTAGTTCAAAGTCAAGTGTTGGCAGGGTTGGTTACTTCTGGAGGCACTGAGGGAGAGGCTGTTCCAAGTCTCTCTCCCAGCTTGTGGTGGTAGCCAGCCATTGGCATGCCTGCCTTGCAGGCCCCCGTTCCTGGCTTGCAAACCTGTCACCCCAATCTGTGCCTCCATCCCATGGCCCTGTCCCTCTGTATGTTCTCTCCTCTCCTCACAAAGATGTAATCCAGCAGGACCATATCTTAGTTTAGCTAATTTCATCTACAGAGACCCTGTTGCCAACTAAGGTCATATTCTGTTGATCTGGGTGGACGTGAATTTTAGGGTACACTGTGCAAGCCACCACAGGCTAGGAGTGACACTATTGTGTCTTATTTTCCCCAAGTTCCCTGTGCTTTTCTCTCTTCACCACATCATGGGGTGAAATTCCTAATGTGTTTGTTGTCTGTACTCATAGAATTCATGTGGCATAGTGGAAGGAGGGTAGAAAGGGCAGGAGCCCTGCCTGGGGCCCAGCTGTCGGGAGTTTGATTTCCAGCTCCATTGCTGTGTGCCTTTGAGCAGGATAAGGACCCTCACACCATGAAATTTACCATTAAAGAAAATACAATTATGAACCTCATCAACGTGTCCCAAAGGTTAAGTACAATGACAAGCAGAAAATGCAGGTACAATTATTTTTACTCATTTTTTCAAGTATGTGAGTCATCTATTTCCCCAACAATGGCTGAAGGTCTTCAGTGCAGGAATACAACAGTACTTCATAAAATTTTGAACTCATCAATCACAGATATTGAAGACCAGAAAATATTGCAGGGGTTATCCAATCAACTGTTGCCATACATTCAGATGAGAATATTGGTGGCCCCATTGAGTTGCTCAAAATAAAGTAAGTGGTAAAATGTCCTTGATTTGTTTTTTAAAAAAGAGTCAATTCTTTTATCTTATGAAAGTGCTCACATTATATAAAGTAATGTTTTGGAAGTCATGTTAGAATGTTTATTTTTATATACACAGGGTTACTGGTATCACTTCAGTAGATGATAGGAAAGGTGTAACCACTCCCATTATATTATGGTATTTTCTGGCCCTTCTTATGACACTTGAAATACTTCAGTGGAAGATATGTACAGAAAATTGAGATATTTCTCTAACTATATATTAAATTAAATTAAATATATAAAAACATAATAATATAAAAAACAAAAATATAGCATAAAATTAAATTAAATTCTCTATACATAATATTAAATACAGAAAATTGAGATATTTCTCAACTATAATATTAAAAGAGAAAACAGAAGACAAAATGTTTTAGTTTATGTTAATGTAACATTTTGTTTTTCACAGAATATTTGGGATGCTTTGTGATGAGTAGCTCCCTTTGAAGGGAATTTTGTAAAAAATGTATGTATTCTTTACCATTTAGTTTGATAACTAATACTTTAATCAAGCATACAGGTGTATGAAATTTTACTGCACATTTTAAAAGATCCTTTCCATATGATTTCCCCTTATAAAATTAAAACATTCTATACAATTTATATACATACTCTGAGTTGCAATTTTATAATGGCATAAAAACTTACAGCCACCTTATCTACTATGCTTGTAGATGCATCTTTCTGTGGGTAGATTTTGATTGTATTTGTCATGATTCCTTCGTTGTAGCTCTAAACCACGACCCTACAGATCAAGTTGTAATCTCAGACACGTAGGCCCTGATCATTACTGTTCATGTCACTGATTTCCACAGGCCTTTATGGGAATTATATCACTAAAACGTTGTTGATGGAAATGATGCGGGGAAAAGAATGAAGTCACTGATTTGTAGCCCGTCTCTAAAATATGTAGTTTTTTTCTTCTCTTTAAAAATAGTGTATCTCTATCTTTGAATAAACTAAGTTTGAAATGTTTCTATTGTTTAGATTTATGCTGTTATGCAAGTCCCCGAGTAGAGATCTTTGTCTCATTGATGCTGCGGTCAATTCTAGATGATCTAGTGATGAAAGCCAACCTCTTTTCCCTTAAACAGTTTTTTTTTTTTTTTGAGATAGAGTTTTGCTCTTGTTGCTCAGGCTGGAGTGCAAAGGCACAATCTTGGCTCACTGTAACCTCCGCCTCCTGAGTTCAAGTGGTTCTCCTCCCTCAGCTTCCCGAGTAGCTGGGATTACAGGCATCCACCATCATGCCCAGCTCATTTTTTGTATTTTTAGTAGAGACAGGGTTTCACCGTGGTCTCGAACTCCTGACCTCAGGTGATCCACTCTCCTCAGCCTCCCACCGTAAAGATTTTTACATAACATGCTTGCAGGGATCTCTGTCTGTTCAGCTTCTCAGTTCCGCTTGTGTCAGGAACACCTTTCGTAACGTGTCCTTTCCCTCCCCAGAGATTTGTGGGGGACACGTTGTACCCAAGAAGACTCTGAGAGTGAACTTTTAAATTAAAAAACAAAGAACATGAACTAATCAATAGGGCAGTTTTCATTTATTTCTCTCCTTTTCTCCAGGCAAAATCCCCAGACATAACAATCAAATCTGTCTGGTCCAAGCCAAACTGATACTCTTAAAAGCTATTTGACAAAGATATTTTGACCTGCAGAGAAATAACTTAATTTACATCTGTATTTGTTCACTCTTGAGCAGACATTTTGAAAAATAAAAGTAGCTCTACCAGGCTCCTGGTGTTCCACTGCTTATATGAATTTCACCTTTGGCAGTATTTTACGGGAGGCATGATCCACCTTTTCTTAGCTAGGTTTTGTTAAGACAAAATGTATTATCTCATTTAGAGAATCTTCTGCTTCTTCAAATATTTAATATATTCTTTTATCTTCATGACCTGACAGAAAATTATAAAACTTTAGATTTTCCAGAATATTGATCGTTTATGGACTAGTTGATTGGTACATTTTTTCATAAAGGAATCAATGAGGCACATCCATAAATTTCAGCTGTGTCAATTTCAAGGGAATATCCATATACAGATTTCTAGATATCTAGACAGGACTCTTAACAGCATTACTCGTTACTGTATATTCCTAATAACCTTCTTTATTAATTAGCATTCATCAACTTAAAGTGAATCAGAAGGAAAGCAAAAAAAAAAAAACTAGTGGATAGAATCGCCTAACGGGAAAGTAAAAGAATAGAAGCTGTTGCTTATAAATATTGACAGTATATAGACATTGGTTTACCACTACAGAAGAGATTGAGACTCTTTGCAGCAAACCTCAGATAGAAAACTGAAACCAGGCAGGGAAAATAATTGGACACATTTATATATGCTGAAAATGATCTCTTATTTATTTTGCTAAAATCCAATCTTCACATATATTCTTTTTTGTGTGTGTGACGGAGTCTCACTCTGTCCACCAGGCTGGAGTGAGTGGCGCGATCTCGGCTCACTGCAAGCTCCGCCTCCCAGGTTCACGCCATTCTCCTGCCTCAGCCTCCCTCGTAGCTGGGACTACAGGCCCCCGCCACCGCGCCCGGCTAATTTTTTGTATTTTTTTTTTAGTAGAGACGGGGTTTCACCGTGGTCTCGATCTCCTGACCTTATGATCTGCTCGCCTCGGCCTCCCAAAGCGCTGGGATTACAGGCGTGAGCCACCGCGCCCGGCCTCTTCACATATATTCTGATGTGATATGTTGAATTCAAGGGTTTATCTCAAAACTTTGCATTTTAAATTATCAACCACTTCCAAAACCAGAAAAGTGGTTTAATTAAAAATTTAATTCCAACCACTTCTTTCCTAAGGATTATATTTTGCATCATATAAATAACATGTTAGAGAAAGGGATTATAAATTTGATGGATGTATGAATTTACTTTCATTTTGTGAATATTGATGTTTCTCAGAGCAGGGAGCTTATCTACTGTCAAGATTCAGTTGCATATACGTGATGATTCCCAGATCTCCACTCTATTTCTGCTGTGGGCTGCATATGGACTTTCTAATATCTCTATTAGTATATAGCATGTTAAATTCAACAAGAGCAAAGTCAAAAGTCTCCCCTTTGCCTTCCATCATGACTGGAAGTTCCCTGAGACCTTCCTAGCCATGCTGAACTGTGAGGCAATTAAGCCTCTTTCCTTTATGAATTACTCAGTCTCAGATAGTTCTTTTTTTTTTTTTTTTTTTTTTTTTTTTTTTTTTTTTGAGACGGAGTCTCGCTGTTTCGCCCAGGCTGGAGTGCGGTGGCCGGATCTCGGCTCACTGCAAGCTCCGCCTCCCGGGTTCATATCATTCTCCCGCCTCAGCCTCCGAGTAGCTGGGACTACAGGCGCCCGCCACCGCACCCGGCTAGTTTTTTGTATTTTTAGTAGAGACGGGGTTTCACCGTGTTAGCCAGGAGGGTCTCGATCTCCTGACCTCGTGATCCACCCGCCTCGGCCTCCCAAAGTGCTGGGATGACAGGCTTGAGCCACCGCGCCCGGCCTCAGATAGTTCTTTACAGCTGTGTGAAAACACACGAATACAACATGTAACGTATTTTACAAAATATTTTTATAAGGTTAGCCCCTGCTGTTTTCCTTGGCTTATTAAAAATTTAGTCTTAACCCTGATAACTTCCTTCATCCAATGATGATATTTTAATAACCTTTGACATTAGCCATATCAAAGGCAATCTGAAAATCTAAATAGATGCCCATATACTAAATTTACATGTAAGCCATTCCTAGCCCCCTAAAATAATAATTTTACTGATGGATTATGCTAATCAATAAAATCATTAAAATTTAGTGTGAACTGGCCAGAGATCAAAACTCAAAGAGATAAGAAACTGTGGTTCAGAGAAGCTGACTATCATGTTCCCACAATTAATTATCCCAGCACATGGCCCATGAGTGTTTCTATAGGTTGAGAAGCAGAAACTGTGATCAGATGAGAATCCCAACCCTTGGTCTATTGTTCCTCCTACTTTACCACACTCTCATTTTTATGTCATCTTCTCCAAAATTCCAACACCATATATGGCATATATAGGGTACCACAATAACCAGGGATTTTTGAAAAATACTGTACTTTATTGCTACCCTCTTAGATAAAAGTGTTTGAAAGTTTTTTTTTTCCTTTACAATAACTTTTCAAAAAATGCTAACCCCCCTAAGAAAATAGCTTAGCCTTGAGTATAGTTATAGTGTAATCTCATCTTAAACTTATCAGCAATTTAAAAATACATCAATATCCGCTCTAATGGCTGTTCTCAGAAGGACTGTGTTTCTTTATGTAAGCTGCACTGTGGGCCGGGCATGGTGGCTCATGCCTGTAATCCCAACACTTTGGGAGGCTGAGGCGGATAGATCACTTGAGGTCAGGAGTTCAAGTCCACCATGGCCAACATGGCAAAACCCTGTTTCTACTAAAAATACAAAAATTAGCCAGGTGTGGTGGTGTATGCCTGCAATCCCAGCTACTCAGGAGGCTGAGACAGGAGAATCGCTTGACCCAGGAGGCGGAGGTTGCAGTGAGCAGAGATCGTGCCACTGCACTCCAGCCTGGGTGACAAAGTGAGACTCTGCTTCAAAAAAAGTAATTAATTAAATAAAATAAAATGCACTGTGAACCGTTATTTCCAGCAAACCGTGCTCCCACGCTCCTTTCTCACCTGCCAGCACCACATAGAAGGACTGAGTTAACAGAGCATCCTAAGCTCCCAGTAGCTGGAGCCGTGATTCTCATACGTAACGTGCATCCAACTTAACTGGGGAGCAAGTTTAAAATGCAGCTTCCTGGACTCCTCTCCAATAATGACTAAAGAGGCCTGGGGTGAAGTTTAAAGCATTTGCCTTTTTATTAAACACCAGAGGATGTTCTCCTTTAGGGAATCTGGAAAGCACATTTTGAGAGACACTAAAATTATTAGCCACATAGTAGGTGCTCACATTTCACAGTTTTGCATTGTTCTCTCACTTGGTACAAGGCACAGTGAGGGATGAGGCTGCAGACATAAACAGCTCACT
Source organism: Trachypithecus francoisi (assembly GCF_009764315.1). NCBI lineage: Eukaryota > Metazoa > Chordata > Mammalia > Primates > Cercopithecidae > Trachypithecus > Trachypithecus francoisi. The sequence continues at coordinate 6,241,772 of NW_022681463.1, read as the reverse complement.
ATTCCCCAGCTCTGGGCAACCCTTGGACCTTCTTTAACAAGGTGAAGTAAGCCAATTGCCCTTGCTTTCAGTTGAGGGAATTAAAATCCAGTGTTGGTGGATGGAGCTATTTCGGTGGTGCGCTCTTGCCTTTGGATTTCAGTTTCCTTGGTGATTAGCCAAGCATGAGCCTGACACCCTTCAGTTAGGAGGAAAATGCATGTGGTTTGGCATTTTGTAACTTTTGTTTTCTTTGTGGAGCCAGGAAACTCAGTATCTTGATGAATTTTGAGTCACAGACATGGTGAAAGTTTTATACCCCTTTTTTCATATATAGCTGACATAATTTATCTTTTAATTGTATTTATTGCAATGCTGGAGTGTTACAGCAAGTACTTCCAAAAAAGCCACATACTGTCACTGCTCTCAAGTTTATATTGCACCCCTCATTTGGCATCCACACTGTAGCATTTAAATGAGGATTGCTAACTGCCGCAGCATAAGCAAAATGCTAAGTTTTCTTTTGAGTTATTTTATTGAACAGAATCATTCCAAAGGAAATTTTGAATACATGACAATTTCCTTAAAGATCCATATTGAGTCGCATGAATGTAAATTTCTCTATTACATGCATGAGAGATGCTGCCATGTACTGCATGAATCCTGTCTTCCAATCTTAAGAAGGAAAAATAAATACATAAAGGCTGAAGATCAGTTATGTAAAGAGAGTGGGTAAAAGGAAGGCATAAACCTAGCCTCTATCTTTGGCTACTTTCATGCTTTTCTCCTTTCATCCCCCAAATAATAAACCAAAAAAGACAAGCAAGGCCCTGAGCCAAGCAGCTGCCCTGAGTGACCCTGGAGAGCCTTCGACCTAAAACCTTCTCTCTGCTGCTCCAGCAGCACCAACCTGCTCTCCCCAGTGGCACAGCAGAGAGCAGACCTTTATCTGTCAGCAGACCTGACACTCCAGACTCACAAAGCTCTAGGTGAATTCTAATACAGGCTGAGTTTCTCCTTAGTGCTTTTTCTTTCCTAGAAATGCTTCCATCTCACTAGGCTCTGAGGCTCACTTTCCTTTGAATTGCCTAGGAGCCCACTGGCCTTGTCTGCACTGTTTTGCAGCTTTTCTTCTTCTCTATGCAAAGTTATTGCCTCTTCCTGGTGCTGGAGGCGGTGGCTGTCAGTGAAGTCCAGGGGCTGAGTATAGATGCTGATGAGCTTAATGGGCTTTCTCTTCTAGGGAGATTTCTTTGGAAGCATTTCCTTCATAAGTTGTCAGTGAATTTCACATGAGATAATTATGGGTCCAGAATGAGAAACTTTTTATTGGGAGGCAGCCTATTTAACAGCCTCGAGACAGATTACCTAGGTAATACCATGAGTCCTTCTCAAGTAAGTCATGTATAAAACTCTGGAAAACAGCAGAGAAGAAGGTACAGGTGAGCATTAGAAACATCAATTAGGGATATTCATGAGAAAACTATAGAAAAACTATGCAAAGGTAGGTAGGAACGAGCCTTTTTATTTATCTCCAAAGCCACTGAGAGACACACAGAGAAAGAGGAAGAGAGAATGGGAGAGAGAGAAAGAAAGAGCTAGAGAGAGAGGTCAGCATTACTGTCTGTGTTGTAGATGAGAAGCCTTGGAAACTCAGTCACTTGCCCTGGTTATCCAGGCCCTAGGGCTTGTTGAAGCTGGACCCCAGAAGGTGTGTCACTGAGCAAGGCCAATGCACTTTTCACGACAGCTTGATGCCTCTTAGAGACTTGGGCCTAGAAAGGCAGAGTTGGCCTTGGTTGCTGGAGAAGCTGGAAAGGAGTTTATTGAAAGGAAAGGCAGCAGTGATGGCAAGGGAGGAATTTGTGAGTAGGGTAGAGGAAAGTGAGGAGCCGAGTACAATGAGGAAAATGCTATAAAGCAAAGGATTTCATTAGGCAAAGTGTACATTTTTCTGTAAACAGGAGGATTTATCAGGGATCCAACATGATCGATCATCAAGTTAGATTTTTTTTGTTTTCCATTAACGTCTTTTCTTTAGAATTAACTCCCAGGTTGTGATGGTTAACTTATGTGTTGGTTTCACTGGGCCGTGGGATGCCCAGATGGCTGGTCAAACATCATTTCTAAGGGTTTCTTGGGCGTTTTGGGAAGAGATTAGTATTTGATTGTAGACTGATTAAGCTGATGTCCTCGCCAGCTTCAAGGGGGTGGTGGGCACCACCCATTCCCTTGAGGGCCTGAATAGAACAAACAGGTGTAGGAAGGTTGAAGTCTGTCTGCCTGACTGCTTGAGCTACAGTATCAGTCTCCTGCCCTTGGTGCTCCTGGATTTAGACTGGAATCTACACTATTGGCTCTCTGGCTCTCAGGCTTTCGAACTACATTGTCGACACTCCTGGGTCTCCAGCTTGCAGATGCCAGATTGTGGGACTCCTCAGCCCCCATAATTACGTGAGCCAATAACTCAGACTATATATATTATACTATTCTACTGGTTCTATTCATTTGGAGAACCCTGATGAATACAAAGCTTTTGTATTCATTTAAGACAAGAAGAAAACATTTGGGCTATCTTAGTCCAGATTATGATTTTTTTTAGAATCACATTTATTATAATTTTTAAAATCAAAATTTTAAAGAATCTTTTTAGTTGTATTTATTGAAGTCACAGTTTTCCTTTTAGTGTGCACAAGTTTTTAATGCATAGGTTTATTTCAGATTGTGGTACTGTGCTAAGATTCTAAATGGATATTTTTCTCCTAGCTCCCTGCCACTGTGGTGATATCAGAGGAGGCTTGGTAGGGGGTTAGGACCTCCAGCACTGTGCAGAGGTAATACCCCGCTACCCAATTGATGAAGGCTATGTAGGGAGCAGTAAAGAAGTGTTTCAGCCCCTTCTACTGCTCATCCCACAGCCAGGGAAGAATGACTGGAGACTTAATGGAGAGGTAGATGCTTTATCTTCACCCGGCAATAATGAAGATTCATTCGTCTTGCATATCAGGGGAGGCTGGGTAGGGACCTAGATATCTACTCTGACCAGGCAGTAGTGTGTGCCTTCCTTCTCTTGCCAAGTGCTGAAAGCAGCCAGCTAGACAGAAAGTGATGCTGGAAACTTCCACACCCTCCTCTCAACAATTGGTAAAACAATGACATAGGCAATCAGCACAGGTATAGGAGAACTGAACAATACCATCACCAACAGGATCTACTCAATATTTATAAACACATCCGCCAGCAAAAGCAGAATTCATATTCTTTCTGAGTACCCATGGGACATGTGTCCAGATGGACTATCTGCTCGGCCATAAAGCAAAACTAAGCAAACTCAAAAGAATTGAAAGTATACAGAGTAGGTTTGCCTACTACAATGGAATCAACCCGGAAATCAGTCACAGAAAGATAGCAGCCAAATCTCCATAAACTTGGAAACTTAACAGTGCCCTTCCAAATAATCCATGGATACAAGGGGAAATCTTGAGAGAATTAAAAATAATATGCTGAACTTAATGAAAATGAAAGTACAACATGTCAAAATTGTGTGGCACAGCTAAAATAGTATTGAATGAGAAATGTATATCACTAAATGCATATGTTAGAAAATAGGGAAAGTCTCAAATCAATAATCTAAGCTCCCATCTCAGGAACCCAGGAGCAAAATAAACCCAAAGTGAGCAAATGGAAGCCAATGACAAGAAAAGCAGAAATCAATGGAATTGGAAGAAAAGGAGAAAATCAGTGAAACAAAGAGCTGGTTCTCTGAAAACACCAATAAAAATTATAAACCTGTCTCATATGAGTGACAAAGAGAAAAGAGAAAACACATAAATAGCCAATATCAGTAATAAAACAAGGAAAATCATTATAGGCCCTGTAGACATCAAAAAGGTACAAAGGGAATATTACAAACAGCTCTCACACAGAAATTCTGTGACTTTGAGGAATGGATCAATTCCTCAAAAAACACAAGCTGCTTCAATTCACCCAATATGAAATAGACAATTTGAATAGCTCTGTAACTTTTAAGAAATGAATTTGTAATTTAAAATCTCTCAGAAAAGCTTCCTATTCCAGATTGTTTCACTGGAGAATTCTACCAAATGTTTTAAGGAAAATTAAAGCCAACTGTACACAATCTTTTCTAGAAAATAGAAGAGAATACTCCTTAATTCATTTTATAAAGCAAGTATTATCCTAACACCAAAAACCACACAGACAGTAACACACACACACACACACAGAGAGAGAGAAAGAGAGAGAGAGAAAATTAAAAACAACCCTCATGAATATAGGTGAAAAAATATGTTTAAAATATTAGCAGATAGAACTTAGCAATATATAAAAAGAATGGTTTTTGTTTTTGTTTTCTTTTCCTGGGAGTGCAAAGCTGATACAATATCTGAAAATTATCAAGGTAATCCATCATGTCAATAGGTCAAACAAGAAAAATATACATGATTATATCAGAGGATTAAGAAAAAGCATTTGATAAAATTTAACATCCAGTCATGATAAAAAAAAAAAAAAACAACTCCCAGACAAATGGGAATGGGAAAGACAACCTGAACTTGATAAAGAGTTTATAAAAATCCTACAGCCAGTATTATATTTAAGGGTGAAATCTGGATGTTTTACTTCTATGATCAGAAACAAGACAGGGATGTCTGCTCTCACCACTGTTAACATAGGCTGCTGGAAGTTCTAGCAAGTGTAATAAAGCAAGAAAGGACGTAAAAGGCAAACAGATTGGAAAGGAGGAAATAAACCTGCCTATTTATATGTGACATAATTGCCTTTGTGTAAAATCCCAAGAAATCTACCGTAAAAAAGAAAGAAAATAAAAGACTCAAAGAACTAATAAGTGAGTTTAGCAAGGTCACAAGACACAAGATAAATATTCAAAAAATCAGTTGTATTTCTGTATACTAGTAATGGGCATGGAAGTGAACAATACAATTACATTTACAATTGCTCATAAAAATGCAATACTTAGGTGTAAATCTAACAAAATATGTAGGGAACTGGTGTGGCAAAAACCACAAAATGCTGGTAAAAGAAGTTAAAGGTCTAGATTAAAAGAAAGACATTTCATGTTTACAGATTTGAAGGCAATATAGTGTCAATTTAGTAGTAATCAGCATAGTAGTAGTCAGTTCTCCCCAGATTGACATATAGGCTAATCCATTCCTATCAAAATCACAGTAAAATTTTTGTAGATATAAAGGTATTAGATGATACCTTTCTAAAATTTACACTGAAAGGTAAAGAAGGAAGAATAGCTAAAACAATGTTTATAAAGAAGAATTAAGTGGGAGGAATTAACCTTCTCCATTTAAAGTCCTTAAAGCATGTTACACATAGGTCAATGGAATGGAATAAGGACGCAGAAATAGAACCACACACACAAAGGGACTCACTTGATTTTGGGGAAGTGAAATTGTTTATGAATTGGCAACATGCGGGATCCGCGTGGTGATGTAAATATTCTGTATTTTCACTGCATTAATGTCAATATCCTGGTTGTGATAGTTTTGCAGGATGTTACTATTGAAACAAATTAAGTAAAGAGTACACGAGATTTATCTGTATTATTTCTTACAACTGTATGCCAATCTAAACTTATTTCAAAATTAAAACTTTAAAAATATTTAAAGGCAATAGAAACAGGATACATATAGACATAATAAAGGGCATGAATGGACATCATTTATTTAGATTTTCAAATTGCCTTTTTTTTTTTTTCTTTTTCAAGACTAGAGTGTCACTCTGTTGCCCAGGCTGGAGTGTGGTGGTGACATGATCTCATTTCACTGCAATCTCCACCTCCTGGGTTCAAGCGATTCTCCTGCCTCAGCCTCCTGAGTAGCTGGGATTGCAGGTGTATACCACCAAGCCTGGCTAGTTTTTGTATTTTTAGTAGAGACGGGGTTTTACCATGTTGACCAGGCTGGTCTCGAACTCTTGACCTCAAGTGATCCACCCGCCTCAGCCTCCACATGAGCCACTAGGCTAGGCCCTCAAATTGCCTTTGACAAGGCCAATATGAAACTTCACTAATCAAGGAAAGTATCATGGTTAAAAGACCTAATTTGGAATCCAGTAGTATTTTATCTTTAAATGAAAAAGAAAAGTATTTGTGTATGCTTGTGTGTGCATGTTTGCGTTGTGTATTTAAATTACTTGGCTCTGTCCACTAGAAATACGTAGAAACGTTGGTTGATCCAATACTCAATCTCACAATGTGCTGTTGTGAATCCTTATAGTTCAGAAGGTCTCCATGTCATTTCTCTTCACAAAAATTTGCAAGATGTCCCAGAGGGAATACTTGATTCCAGATTTAGCACCAGGAAAAGACAACAGCAAAACACTGTTTGCAACCGTGTGTTAACAATCCACTAATGCCAATTTTATGTGATATATTATCAATCGTTTTCATTATTATGATAAAACATATAAGCTATTCGCATAGTCTCTAACATTTGTGTCCATCTGTCAACTCAAATCCTGTCAGTACTGGTCATCTATATCTTATGGATAGGGTCAAAGGCTTTTAAAGTTGGAGGGCCCTTAGGTAATATTATTTAACACATTAAAAAAGAATCAAAGAATTTAAAGAGCTTGTCTAATATCACAAAAATAATCAAGCTCACCTGCTTCACAATTCATTAACTTCATACAAATGTCCTTTTAGCAATAAAAAATGGCTTACTAAACACTGTGCTTCCTACAGAAAGCAAACTGCCGTCAGCAAATGTTTGGCATTGTTTGTGGATGTTAAATGCATTTTCCCAGGTAACAGTGAATTGAAGTCTCCAAATGGGAGTTTTTTTACTTTAGTTTGAATGGAAGACCTTCAACATCTTCTCTAGACATCCACGTAAACCAGGTACCATGTATGAGAACTTTCCAAAGAACATTATCTTGTGCTGATGAAAGATTAGTTAGCATTATCTTAAATAAAAATGACAGCACAATGTTATGCTATATTTAGTTACAGTATAACCAAAACTTGCTATTCATTTCACCAAATAATTATTGATTGCATCCAATAGACAAGGCATTGTGCTGGCTGCTGCAGAGACAGAACTGATAAACACATAGTCATTGCCCTCAAGGCACTTGGTAGCAGTTTTACTAGGGAAGCTTAGAAGCACCATCACAAAACAAGCCCATAGCATGAACAAAGATAGACAAGAAATGTATTTAATGAAAATCCAATGGTCCAGTTGTGCATGTGTTTGTGTGTGTGCATGTGTATGCGTGTCTGTGTGTTTCATTTGAAATCATCGGATTTCCATGCAGAGACAAAAGCTAGAGTTGTAGATTGTGGCTATATAAAGGAGGGCTCCATATAACAGGGTCAGAGGTTCTGAACAGGAGAAATGACATTCTCAGTTTAATATATGCATCAAATAGCAGTGTTGCACTAAAGTGAGGATGTAAAAGGCCAGTGCTTAGCCTTTTTGACTATTTGTCTGTCAAAATAGTAAGTGATGGTTTTTACTAGTGTGAAGGTAGTAAATATAAAAAGCAGGGATTGAAGGGAAAATGAGGGGAAAACTGCAGCCATTGGCAGATGACAGGGAGCCGTCCTGGGGGAGGGGATCCCAGATGGCACCGCGGTTTCTAATCTACATAACGTGCAGCAGTGAACATGAGGAAGGAGAGAAGGACGAATGAATGATTCAGAGATTTCAAGTGAGAGAGCATTGAATTTTTAAGTAAGAAATATGGCCATCTTCTGAGAATGAGCCAATCTAGGCTGGGGCTGGAAGCTGGAAAAGAGGCAAAAAGATTTCTAACGGTCACTGTGAGGATTGTAATGTAGCATTATCAAGAGGTGAATCAGGGAACTTCTTAGCAGACAGACAGGGTCCATCTGAGATGTCAGAATGAATTTGTGGCAGATGCAAATGATACTGAATTACAGTCAGATCCAATGATTGACCATGTCATTCACTACAATTAGGAATGACTGACTATGATGAAAAAAAAAAATGGTGGCAGCTTATCAGTGGCTTTTGCTACTTAAATGCTAAGCCCTAAGGTTCAGGTTTTCTTGAGACCTGAAAGAAGTCAAAATAGGCAATTGCTTTAGAAACTATGGATGAATTGAAGGAGGGGAGATGCCAGTGGGAATGAAAAGCAGGTTTAGAAAGTGGAAGAGAATAACATAGGCTATTAAAGATGAGAGTCAGGATTTGAATATCTTGGAGTTAGAGTGCTGCTAGATATTTGCACCAGAAATACTCAAAGTCATGGAGAAAGATATGATTGGAGGCATTTGGACAAGATCTTTAGTAAATGCATAGTCTTTTTGATGTAACTGAAATGACATTTGAGGAAGCTAGGAATAAAGTGAAAAACTAATCACTGATACTCACAGAATTGGATTATCATACCTGTTATAAAGTATGTGAGAAGAAATTATCTCAACTTCCGTTAATTTTCTAGAAGTGAATTGGAATAACTACTAAAGTCATGTGAGCGTGGCTGGATAAGAGCACAGCACAGTAGGACTTTGTAGAGATTACCCACACTGTTGTAACCCCTTATACTTCAAATAACTGTTTTTGGTCTACAAAGCAATGGCACGATCTTGGCTCACTGAAGCTTCCACCTACCAGGTTCAAGCAATTCTCCTGCCTCAGCCTTCCGAGTAGCTGGGATTACAGGCGCCCGCTTCCACACCCAGCTAATTTTTGTATTTTTAATAGAAATGGGGTTTCACTGTATTGGTCTGGCTGGTCTCGAACTCCTGACCTTGTGATCTGCCCACCTCGGCCTCCAAAAGTGCTGGAATTATAAGCGTGAGCCACTGCGCCCAGCCCTAACTTTCATGTATATTACATCACAATATTCACAGTGTGGTAATGCATTTTTACTCTCATTTTACCAAGTAAGAAACTGCAGAACTGGAACATTGAATGACTTGCCTAATTCCACATAGCTTCAGTTGGCTTCTGAAGATGTGTTGACTTCCTCCATCGTTTTTCTGGGCACTGCTGTTCCTAACTCAGGAAGGCATAGGGAAGCCAAACCTCTAGATGGAGGTTTCTTGACCTCAGCACTATGAACATTTATGGCCAGATAATTCCACGCACGCTGTGGGAGCTTCTCTGTGCACACTAGGATGTGTAGCAACATCTCTGCCCAACTATCACCCCCATTTGTAACAGAAAAAATATCTCCAGAAAAGACCAAGTGTCCCCTGGAGGGTATGATTGAGAACCATTGCTCTAGATTATACATTGTTCACATTTAACAATGTATGGTGTGTCACATCATAGGAAGCTCACATTTCAGTATCACTCAGCCGTGTGGTGGCACAAGTGCAAACTGGGTAATTAGGTAATGGTTTACTTGTACCTGAAAGTAGTTTAAGGTTTTGGCATTGTCCCCCAGCTCTACTGGTCTTCTGACCCAAATTTATTGGAAAACCTGGGAACGTGTGGGATGCCTTATTACTTCTGTTTTATTTAGGCCCTTGGAACAGCAAATAATAAAAACTCAGCCTTTATGGGAAAGGTGGACATAATCAGGCACCGATTGTGGCAGATGCAAATATAAAAGCCTTTAGAAAGGAACTTGCATCAGGGATCACCTGCCTTTTCCAGGTCCTTCCGCCAGCTGCAAAGCCCTTTCTTCATAGTTTCTTCTGCTGTCTCTGTCTAATACCCATCCATTGCAAACAATCCAGTCCTCTCTGGGCTCTCTAGACAAAATTCCCAAAGGACTCAGGTTAGCCATGCGTACTGCCTCATGGGTGACACTCAAATGTCCACAGGCATAACTCTTATACTCCCACCTGGGTGAGGCTCACTCTCCCTCATGGCGGTGGTCACTCTCCCTCAGGCGAGATGCAAATTCCCCCTCATGGCAGGTGCTCACCCTCCCTCATGGCAGATGCTCACTCTCCCCTCATGGCGGTGCTCACTCTCCCTCATGGCGGGTGCTCACCCTCTCCTCATGGAGGTGCTCACTCTCCCTCATGACAGATGCTCACCCTCCCCTCGTGGCGGGTGCTCACCCTCCCCTCACAGCAGATGCTCGCTCTCCCTCATGGCAGATGCTCACCCTCCCCTCATGACGGGTGCTCACTCTCCCTCATGGTGGTGCTCACTCTCCCTCATGGCGGATGCTCACCCTCCCTCATGACGGGTGCTCACTCTCCCCTCATGACGGGTGCTCACTCTCCCTCCTGGCGGTGCTCACTCTCCCTCATGGCGGATGCTCACCCTCCCTCATGACGGGTGCTCACTCTCCCTCACAGCGGATGCTCACTCCCCTTCTTGGTTGTTGCTCACTCTTGCTCAGGAGTAATGAGGCTTCACTGGTTTTGTGTCTACCCTTATCCACTCCCGGTTCACACAAGACAGAGAACAGACTGTGACACACTGACCCTGGTGCTATGCCCCAAGGTATATTTTCAAAGGTAAGCCTTTTAAAGAATGTATGGCTGATCAGCTTTCCATGACCGCTGAGATTTCACACTTAGTTGACACTAAGAGAGCCAACAAACTATTTCAGTCTTCAAAGATCAAGTTTCCCAGCCTCTACTAGTATGCTGATAAAATTATATCGTAACATCCTTCATATTGATTCATAAGTCACCTATGGTGAAGAAAATTGTCCTTTAGAAATCCAGAATTAATTATTTCCTATGTGTTCTTAATTGTAAAGACTTCAGAGTACTAATTCTTTAAGTATTCAAGCAGAACTTTTAAAATTAGGAGACTATTAAATGTCTCAAACTGAAATCACACTTCATTCCCAAAGCTTCCCAAGTATGTTTACTGCATTTAGTGCGTTTTCTGAGCAAGTTAGAGTCCTTAAGAATAAAGGAGACTACGTGAATGTGAACTATCACTATTTGCTCTTAACTTGGCGATCAAAGGAGACCTTCACAAGATAGAAGAGTGTTCCGTTGTTTAATGTACAGAATGAGAACAGACAGATTATAGCTTTGAACTTGCATGTAATGTGAACTCTAAGACCTGAAGACACTTCTTTTATGAATAATTTAAAACTTCACCTGGGTCAAGTTATCCTTTAAAGGAATTTATTTTCACAGTCATGTTTAATCATTAGTAATTTTGCTGCTTTCTTTTATTCTAGGTAATGTATGATGTTGTTGGGGCAATTGAAAAAAATAAAGACTCCCTTTCACAGAATCTTCTATTTGTAATGAAAAGTAAGTTGATTTATTTTTCCTGCCCTACATTGGTTAAAATGCCATGCATCCATTATTTCTTTATCTCTGAATATTTTCCTGTAAAATATGTACCAGCTAAAGCATAATTGAAATACCTTTTGCATTCTAATGCCTAGAATAATAAGAAATGGGTCTTGCTGCACTATATGTTTGCTACAATGTAATTTGGAGTCCGGTGGAAACCATAACTTAACTAAGCTTTTAGCAGATAGAAATGTAAAATACCTTTACTACTTTAGTGGGTTGAATATAGAAAAGCTTTTCTGTGAAGACTAATGAAGATGAGTATGACTTCCAACTTTATTTAGGCCACAATAGGGTGAATTTCATTACTTAAGATGACTCTGGAGCACAACTAAGGGTGGTATTTTATTCTTATGTACTTTCAGTTATAAAATATTAATGCTTACTATGTAGGAGGAGTAGAAATGGAAGGAGTATATATATGTATACACATGTAAGTTTAAATTTATGGGACCCTTCTACTTAGTGAGCATTAATACTTTATATGCATATATCTACTATAATTCCACACTATATACAAGACCATATACAAAATGTATATGTGTGATAATTAAATGTATATTCATACATATATACATAATTCTGTCTCTAGTAATTATTTTCATAGCAGTTCTGCAGTGATTCACATTTTTCTAATAACCTTTTTAGTGAGTTAAAACATTGCATCTTGTATGCTTTAAGTTGCTATAAATGAAATAGTCATTCATCTTTAAAAGAAGCACAGGATAGCTTTTCATGAGATAGTTGAATGTTCTAGCATGGAAAATAAGAAATCCATATCACTTCTGGTTTGAGAAACATATTTGCCTCAAATTATAGCAACACAGTTGTAATACATTGTTTTTCACTGAAGATTGTTCTGCTTGCCTCTAGAACTTAGGTTTATTGTGAGCTCTCTTAGCTAAAACTAACGGAAAAAAAAACAAGGAATAACATTATGAAGATGGAAAGAACTGGTCTTATTTATCATCATTAGAAAATTTTCCTTTTAGTGTGCAACTATTTGCACTTTTATTTATAATGCACTTCCCTATCTTTTAGGAAGATCTAATATATACCAAGTATTTAAAAGTTCACACAATGCTTTTCTTACTTTTGTATTTCATGGTGATAGGATGTATGTGTGTGTGTGTGTGTGTGTGTGTGTGTATGTGTGTGTGTGTATTTAGAATGAAAATATGATGGCTAGTGATATTGCAATTCTACTTATCTTAATAGAGTGCCTATATTTTAAAATCGTTCTTTTATATAAATTTGTACACACAAAAAAGTTCCAGGAAAAATACAGTTGAGTCTTTTTTTTATTCTTTAGGAGGTAGGTGCTTCTGAGCAAAAGGACAGAATTTACAATGTGCCCTTTTGTATTTTGTATTTATACAGGAGGCGTCAGATTTTTTTTTTAAAGGGCTAGAGAATAAATATTTTAGACCTTGTGCACCATAAGATCCTTGTTGCAGTTACTCACCTCTGCTGTTATAATGTGAAAAACAGCTGTAGACAATACAAATGGATGTGACTGTGTTCTGATAAAATTTTATTTACAAAAACAGGCAGTGGGCCATGTTTGGCTCAGGAGCCATGACTGCTCACTCACTCTATCATAAAAGCAAAATATTTGTGGTTGCCATCATGTTTTATGAATCTATGAAATACTTTGATGCTTGTACATCATTATTAAAAGCAAATGTAATTCATAAATAATAATTTTTATTTGCAGTTACTTTGCTTATAGTATCTAATTCAATTTTCATAGCATCAGAAAGCTCCCAGTTGAGGAAGATGGTGAGGTCTGTTGTAGAATGTACACAAGCAGAGCTGTGTCTCTGAGGCCGCTAACCAGGTGCCAGGTGTAGTCAGGGAGCTTGGAGACAGCTCATAGAGACACGCAGCAAATACACTCATTTGTGCCTAAGATTAGAAGTAAAGTCTACTTCACTCAAAAGGAGGCAAACAACAACAACAACAACAACAAGAAAGCCAAAATCCAGACTTTTAATTCTACTCACAGGAATAGGAAATTTTAGGATTTAGGAAAATTTAGGATTTACTGTCAATTATGTTAATAATTATTGAGTCTTTTTTTTTTTCTTTTTTTTGCTGTGTGTCTCTGTACACTTGCTTATAAGTTAGCTTATCCCACTTTACGGGTACAAAGACCCTGGACAATGATTGTAGATCCCAGTAAGGGACACTTCCACTCTCAGTATGTATGTAGAGTGACATGAAGAAAATGGTTTGTGGTCAGTGACTCCTTGTAATCCCAATGAGGTAAATATGCCTCTTCAGGCCGGGCGCGGTGGCTCAAGCCTGTAATCCCAGCACTTTGGGAGGCCGAGACGGGCGGATCACGAGGTCAGGAGATCGAGACCGTCCTGGCTAACACGGTGAAACCCCATCTCTACTAAAAAATCCAAAAAACTAGCCGGGCGAGGTGGCGGGCGCCTGTAGTCCCAGCTACTCGGGAGGCTGAGGCAGGAGAATAGCGTGAACCCGGGAGGCGGAGCTTGCAGTGAGCTGAGATCTGGCCACTGCACTCCAGCCTGGGCGACAGAGCAAGACTCCGTCTCAAAAAAAAAAAAAAAAAATGCCTCTTCACCAGGAGTTCCTTTGCTAGGTTTTAAGAGGCAAATGGATAGTAGAGTTCTCTTTTAAGTCCCGGAGGGAACTTGCTGTCTCCTGCCATGTGCTCAGCTGTGGTCAGGGCTCTCCCGTTAGGGTCCCAAAGCATTATGACATCTCCCTGTGTCCATAGGGTGACATGAGTCTTGCTATACCTGCAGCCTGACCACATGATTCAGGGAAAATACAAAACTGGGTCAGTTACATATTTTGGACCATATTTATGTCTCATGTTTTCAGTTTTTTAAATCTTTTATATTTTTCTTTAAAAATTTTTTTTGCACTACCTACCTTCTCAGTAATGTTTTCAGTTTTATTAGAGGCATTTTCTCAATTATAAGAATAAAATGTTGCATTGCTTATCTGTGTTTTCACTTATACATAGACCTGCTATAAATATAAATAATAATTGTTTAATTATGTATTTAAATTGGCTATACTATTATGTATTTATCATTGAACTTTTTATTTTGAAGTGGTTTTAAACTTAAAGTGACAGAATTATTATAAAGTACTCCCAGGTATCCTCTTCCCAGGTTCATTTTTTTCATTTCCTTTCTTTTACTGTCTTGCTATCTTTCTTTCTATCTCCATCCATCTTTTGTTCTCCTCTTTCCTTCCTGTGTCCCGTGTATGTGTGTGTGTGTGTGTGTGTGTTTACTTTCTGAATCATTTGAAAGTAAGTTGCTTGCCTCTTCTTGTCTAAATACTTTGGTGCCCACCCTAAGAGAAGGGACGTTATCTTAGATAACTTCAGTAAGTTATCAGAATATTCAACAGTCATGTACTACTTATATCTAATCCAGAGTTCATATAAAGTTTTACCAATGGTCCCACTAATATTAGTCTTTTATGGTCATTTTCTCCTATTTCAGGATCACTGATTGCATTCAGTTATGATTTTTCCTTTAAATCTGAGACAGTTCTTTAGCTTTCCTCTCTCTTTCATGACATTTTTTTTAAATGCCAGTTAATTCATAGAAATCACTGTGTTTGAGTTTATATTAGAAGTAGGTTATGAATTTTTGACCAGGAGTCCCAAGAAGTAGTGGGGTATCCGTCTCGGCACATTACATTTGGTGGCGGTCACGGTTTGAAACAGGTTCACCATGAGCACTGTGTAAGGTGGTGCTCTTCAGCTTCTTCTAACATCAGGCTTGCTGTTTTCCCTTTGTTATTAATGAGTAATTTGTGAGAAAGTACTTTGAGACTATGTAAATATTCTGTTCCTCATCAAACTTTTACCCATTAGTTTTATATACATTTATGATTCTTGCCGAAATCGTTTCTCACGATTGCAAAGTTTTGATTTTCTTATCCCATCTTTCCATAAACAGTGGCATTCTACTATAATAATTCCCACTTCTTTATCTATTAATTAATTGATTAGTGTACACTCATGGATTCTTATGTTGTTCAATGAATAATTATTCATTACTATCATTATATTGATGCTAAAATTGTTTAAGATTTGAGCAGTAAGAACCCCTTCAGGTTAGCTCCTATTTCTTTTTGACATATTCTCTTGACTTTTTTTTTTTTAAACACTGCCTTACATTCTGGCCTTCCAAAAATGTTCCAGAATCATTCATCTTGCCTCAAATCTAGAATCAGACATTTGTTCAGGGAGCCTTGATTTATCTTAGAAAAGAATGGTATTCAGAAACTCCAAGATCTGGGGGCTGGGTGAGCTCATTGCTACTGGGGTATGATTGCTTTTAGGACCTTTCAGAATTTGAACATTTAAGATGTAAGTATACATAACATATAGGTATATAGATCTGTAACTCTGTATTAAGAATCATGGATTTCTCTTGCTCTCTCTAATTTTATCCCAACATCACAGGGCCTCTTTTGCATTACATAATTGTATCTCCTTTTCCTGACAGTTCTTCCTGCTTCCCTGTTCATTTATTACCTAATGTAGGGATTTTTTTAATGGAAAGCATTACAGATATATATTATGTCACCCGTATTTTGCACCTGGGCAGGCAAAATGATTTGAGTGTGGAAAAGGTAGAAACTAAACTGCTTTGCCATGAAACGTTGCCAACTGTCTGATTGGCGAAGCATAATCCTAGTGATTTATGTTCATTATTTCACGTTTTAATTTTGCAATGATTCTCAAAGTAGGTACTGTCATCATTACTTTATAGGAAAGGACACTTAGGCTTAAAAACTGCCTACATGCAGATATAAGTAACACAAGAAACATTCCTTTTGATCCTTAACCAGCACATACATTGTTTTCCCTATGATTTTAAAATTTGTAACCCAAAATCCACTCATCTGAGCTCCAGTTTCTCCCTGAGGTGTCAAGAAAGGAATATGGACTCAGAATTTTTTGATTTTTATAACTTAAACATGAAAATGTATCATTTTGCTTTTACCTTTTCAGCTTAACTGTGTTTTTTTGTTCTTTTTCTTTGTTGTTGTTGTTGTTGTTGTTTTGTTTTGTTTTTTTAAATAAAAGGACACTTCTTTTCCCTTCTTTCACCTAGCAACTGCCACACCAAGTAAGGCAGGTCCTCTAACAGGTACTTACAGATGGCTCTGATACAGGTGAGTTAGGTCCTGGGGAAACATTTTCCTGAATAATTATTTTCCTGGAATGGGGCGTTTCTAATAGAGTCCGTAAGCCTTCATGATTTGACAAGTGCACAAAAGCCCCTTAAGTCTGAGCAGGTAAGATTTGGTTCTGAAAACTAGGATAGAAGTGTTACTTAGAGAACAAGGCCCAGTTGGGATCAAGATTCCTGGTCAAGGGTAGTGAATGTCATAATTTGTCAATGATGTTAAATAGTGGAGGAAATAAAATAAGGATACAGGAAAACGTAGACTCCTCAATCTGCTGAACCAACGACATCTTGCACCTAGTATGTATCAGTGGCTAAAGCTCTTGTATGAGGAGTAAGTTCAATGCTTAAGTAATAATTTTAGTGCCACTTACGATATTCATTTATTTATTTCCTAGCTAGTGAAAATGTCGTGATCAATCATTTGTTCCAGTCGAAATTGTCACAGACAGGATCCCTCGTATCTGCCTATCCTTCCTTTAAATTCCGAGGACATAAGTCTGCCCTGCTCAGTAAGAAAATGACAGCTTCTTCAATTATTGGAGAAAACAAGAATTATCTAGAACTTAGTAAGGTAGGAGTTCTTGTGATTATTGTTGGGTTATTTTTAATTTTGATAAGTATATTTGCTTCTTTTTTTAAAAAAAGCACAATTTTGAATACCAAAGAAATAGATATTTTAATAGAAAATATTAAGGAAAAGAATGTCTGTCTGATGCGTAACCATCAGAATGAAGGAAGAGTAGAGGAAGGTGCAGCAGAGTGGCAATTTTAACAGTAAGTGTAGTCTGAGTCATTTTATTGGTTGTCTGTGCAATATCCCAGTTATGTTTCATCTCTGACTGCCTTTTTGATGAATAGAAGGTAACTTCAGATACTGTAGGCTTAGAGGGAGTCAACTTAGCTATCTTATTCTGTTGATATTAATCACTTCAGATAATTGAGGTCTCTAAATGATAAATTGTTGTTTCTCTTATAGACATAGGGTATTGTTCAGGTGCTAGGATGTTTTTACTGCATATTTGTAGAGTTTTAATTGTACTGTATTATACTAATTTGTAATGTATATTTGTCTCACAAAAGTTTGGTTGTATATACAACCTCAAGATTCTATGTGGCAAAAGAGAACGAAAAACTCAGTGAAGAGTTGTTTCAAACTGATAGGAAACGTGTATGGAGTGTTTTAGGTTTCTTAGGAATCCAGTGCCAGATGGTATTCCAGAGTGTTTTGCTTATGTCTACCAAAACTATAAAAGATGAGGAATATATTTGGGAAGGTGTTCAGGACAATCAATTTTAGAAATGCAATTGTTGCAGCTTCTGGAATACATTTTAGCTTACCAATTAAAATAAAAGCATAATTAAATTCAATTCTATTTTAGAAGAGTCACCAAAATGTGTGTTAATATGAGTGTGAGTGTGTGAGTGTGTGTCTCCAGCCAGTGGATTCTAGAATAAAAGATCCTTTGATGTGGTTGTTTAGAACTAAATGGTCATGAGAAGTAGTCTCTGCCACATAGGAAATGGCATTTAGTACGTTAAAAAAACACACATACACAAGGTTATCCTTATGAGAAAGATCTCTATGCCTGGAGGTCTTCCTGAGCCTTCTGGTCCTTCTTTTCTCAATCATCCTAAAAGTCGAGAGCAAAATCTACCACACACAACTAACCTCAATTATTAAGCATTACGAGGCCTCGATGCCATTAG
This sequence comes from Trachypithecus francoisi, assembly GCF_009764315.1. Taxonomy (NCBI): domain Eukaryota; kingdom Metazoa; phylum Chordata; class Mammalia; order Primates; family Cercopithecidae; genus Trachypithecus; species Trachypithecus francoisi. The sequence goes on along the minus strand of NW_022681463.1, from coordinate 6,223,646 downwards.
TCTTTTCCCTGCAGGACTGCAGAAGGCGGGTAACTCACAGTAGTTCCTCCACCCAGAAAGGGAACTGGAGTGTTCCATTTCAAGGGACAGAGAGCTATTTATTATGATTATTCCTTAAATGTTCTATTTCTCACTTCCCTTATTTCTTCCCTTCAAACTCCCTTCATCCATGCACAGCCACCCCTGTGGTCAGGAAAATAGGATTTTCCCTACTCTGTAACTGAGTATGACACGTTGTATTGTGTTTGTAGAGAACGGGTTGATCTTGGCCCAGTCACTTCATTTTACGTTCCCTCATCAGTTCCAATGAATCACTTCAGATTGACGGTAGGTCTTAACAGAAGAAAATGAGCTATTGTCATAATAGCAAAAGCACTAAATCCACAAGAAAGTTATCTCAGATTTCTTCTTGTATCAAGACCTTTTTTAAGAAAAGTGATTTTAGATCAATAAGTCTATTAGTCTAATACATAATTTTGTGAAATATAATAGTAGGTTAGTGGCTGAGGTTCCTTTTAACCCTGGGTGGAATTTAACTAATTGCCTCTGCCCTTTCTTTCTGCCCTTTCTTTCGTTTTGGGCTCATTTTCACTGATTTTATGTCTCTGTCATCATGTAATCTTCGCTACATAGGATTGTTTTTTCTCTTCAGGGCTGTACATATTTACTTATTTGAAAAAAATAGAGTCTATTAGCATTTTTTTTTTGAGACGGAGTCTTGCTCTGCCGCCCAGGCTGGAGTGCAGTGGCCGGCTCTCAGCTCACTGCAAGCTCCGCCTCCCGGGTTCACGCCATTCTCCTGTCTCAGCCTCCCGAGTAGCTGGGACTACAGGCGCCCGCCTCGTCGCCCGGCTAGTTTTTTGTATTTTTTAGTAGAGACGGGGTTTCACCGTATTAGCCAGGATGGTCTCGATCTCCTGACCTCGTGATCCGCCCGTCTCGGCCTCCCAAAGTAACCTTTTTTAGTAGTTATAAAACGAGGATGCGGAGGAAAGGGAAGAAAAACATGGTAAGAAAGTATCAGACCATTCATTCATTCAATTCCTGAGTGTACTTAAATTTAAGGGAACAGACCAATGATAATTGAAACATAAAATTTTTGTAACATAAAATAGCATCATTTTGCCCTAGAGTAAACTAAATTTCATGATAAATATGAACAGTTAGTAGCATAACCAGGATATGGTAGTGAGTTTATTGTACCACCAAGCAAATCAGGATCTATGTTTATTGTCACACTAAAATGGGTGCAGGATGTTGATAGATCTGATTTACACAACAGCCCTATACGTGAAAGGTTGGCAGTAACAGTTGTGATTTTACAAGTAGTTGCCCATTTCCTCAACTTATACACCATTACGAAAATCACTTGGCACTGGTTTTTATAAACTGTTTTAAATCCACATTTGCCTGTAAGTGAATGTACATGGATGTGAGACTTAATTTTTTGCTCTTCTGAACTGAAATTTGGTAAAATAAATTTGCTCACTTTTTCTTATTCTTCATTCTTTCTTCTTTCCTTCCTTTTTTCCTCTGTCTTTTCTTCTTCCTTCCTTCTTTCTCTCTCTTTGTTTTTTCCTTTCTCACTTTCCTTCCTTCTCTCCCTCCCCCTTCCCTCCCTTCCCCTCCCCTTCTACTCCCCTCCCCTCCCCTTCCCTCTCCTCTCCTTTCCTTTCCTTTCTTTTCCTTCCTCCTTTCCTTCTTTTCTTTCTTTTTATTACAGTTATTAAAAAAGAAAGGAACTTCTACATTTCTTCAAAGATTGGAACGAGGAGATCCAGTCACCATAGCATCACAACTCAGGGTTAGTGACGTTTTCAGATTTCAAAAATTAATGTATGTTTATAGCAACGAAAGAGGGTTTATGTACCTTTTTTTTTCCCATTTTTGGCAACTTAAATATCTTCAGAAAAAAGTAAACATACCCACACACACACACAGAGTAAATGCATAATAAGATTTAAAGATATAAAGACTTTTTATTTAAAAACTGCTTTATATTTTTAGCTAGTGTCTCCTTTGGAGAATCAGTTGGGTTTTACTTCTCTCCTTAGAAATCCCTAACGGATATTATTGGAAAACTTCAGAAGTGCACTCCACACTTCATTCATTGCATCAGGCCCAATAATTCAAAGCTGCCAGATACTTTCGATAATTTTTACGTGTCTGCTCAGCTGCAATATATTGGGGTCCTGGAGATGGTGAAGATCTTCCGATATGGATACCCTGTTCGCCTTTCCTTCTTGGATTTCCTGTCAAGGTAAATTCTTCTGCTCTTAAAATTGTCGTTTTAGCTGCTGTTCAGTGAAGTATACTGACACTGACACTATTGCAGCAAGGATCTTCTGTTGTCTTTTTTGGCATTGCTTTTGTTGTTTACATTTTCCTATCTCCAATAAACAAAATATTCTGGGAAACAATGAAAGACACTGACAAAGCTCACGTAAAAAATTAATTACACTGTACTGAGGACAGTGTCTTGGAAACCATTCTCATGTGTGGCTTTCAAAGCTTTCAAAGTGTGGCTTTCCTTGAATTAAATTTTTATAAAATGATTGCATATGATACTCACTATTTATTATTTAAAAGGAGAATATATATAAGTGATTATTTCCCCTTTTATATATGAACAAATATTATTGAGATCAGTGGTTGGCAAACTACACTCATGGGCCAAACCCAGCCTGCCACCTGTTTTTGTAAATAAAGTTTTATTGGAACATGGCCACAATCATCTCTTTGCATATTGTCTGTAACCACTTTTGCACTGCAGTGGAGATAGACAGTGTCCCATGGTGTAAAATATTTGTAAAATGTTTGTTATCTGCCCCTTTAGAACAGAAGTTTGTTGACCTCTATTTTCTTCAATAAATTCAGCTGAAAAACACACTGTGCACAAAACAGTGCACTTATTCCTAGGATAAACTCTTGTCATGTGGCCTCGTCTTCATGTCTGTATTAGCCCTTCTCTGATGGTAGCCTTATCCCAGCCATTTGCAAGAAGAACCTAAACTCACCCAAAAGCAGTATCATCCCCTCAGGCTACGTATTTGTTCATATGTATTTTATTTGATCAGAAACTTTAGTCTGATTTTAAGTAAATTATAATCCTCACTGAATAATCCATTTTAAATAAATTGGTTGATGGATAGTAACTTAATTTACAGTATATGCTCCTAAGCACTATTCCAGGCCTCATCTTTAGGTACATTGTTGTGCTGTACACTCTAGCTTGATGAATGTCCCAGTTTAGGCAGGTAAATGCGTGTGCAAATAATGGCCATTCAGTGCTTGTAATGCTACAAAGGGTTGGAATATTGCCAAGTGTTACAGACGCATAGTAAGGAGGTAATTTGGGATCAGAGACGGCTTTCAAAGATATTTGAAAGATATTACAATCCTGGTGAAAATAATGAGACTATCTATTTTTAAACATTTAAAAAATAAAACGGGGTGGGCAAAAAGGAAATCAGAAGACATTTGGTAATTCTATATAAATAAAATAAGATCTTAAAATAATACTGATGTAAACTAATATAAGTATTGCAAGTGTGAAATCTTGCATTTATGTTTAAAAATTAACGGTACAACTACAATATGAAAAAGTCTGTTTGATAAACCATTCATCCAAAAAAGAGAGATTTTAAGACTTTCGTTGACTAGTTCGATGCGAGGCTCTATTTTGAGGAAGCTGTGAAACAAAAACGAAACAAGCAAGCCAACAAACTGAAATCACTACATTTGAAATATTTAATTCAGAACAAAGGGAATAATATTTAAACGATGACTAAAATTCTGTGTTTAATTTTTATAACATTTGTTTTTCCAGAAGAAAGAAGCCACATTTACTTATCGTGCATGTTGGTAAATTTTATAAAGACACATAGAAGAAAATAAACAACATATGAGTTCAGCTTGAGCCTTCCATTTTAAAGGGGTGATAGAATATCTTTAGAAGATAGAAGATAAGCAGAACCACATGGGGATGGATGTATTTAAACGGTAGAATATGTATTTCAGATAGACAAGATATATGTGTTTAAAATTTAAAAGGTGCTTGTAAATAAGATAATAGACATATTGTCTCTTAATTTATAAGGATTACTACGAAGTTGGGCTTACATAGAAAAAAAGAAAAGGAACTGGATCCTTTCCTTACCCCTTATACGAAAATTAATTCAAGATGGATAGAGACTTAAATGTTAGACCTAATACCATAAAAACCCTAGAAGAAAATCTAGGTAGTACCATTCAGGACATAGGCATGGGCAAGGACTTCATGTCTAAAACACCAAAGCAACGGCAGCAAAAGCCAAAATTGACAATGGGATCTCATTAAACTAAAGAGCTTTTGCACAGCAAAAGAAACTACCATCAGAGTGAACAGGCAACCTACAGAATGGGAGAAAATTTTTGCAACCTACTCATCTGACAAAGGGCTAATATCCAGAATCTACAAAGAACTCAAACAAATATACAAGAAAAAAACAAACAACCCCATCAAAAAGTGGGGAAAGGATATGAACAGACATTTCTCAAAAGAAGACATCCATACAGCCAACAGACACATGAAAAAATGCTCGTCATCACTCGCCATCAGAGAAATGCAAATCAAAACCACAATGAGATACCATCTCACACCACTAGAATGGCAATCATTAAGAAGTCAGGAAACAATAGATGTTGGAGAGGATGTGGAGAAATAGGAACACTTTTACACTGTTGGTGGGATTGTAAACTAGTTCAACCATTATGGAAAACAGTATGGCGATTCCTCAAGGATCTAGAACTAGATGTACCATATGACCCAGCCATCCCACTACTGGGTATATACCCAAAGGATTATAAATTACTCTACTACAAAGACACATGCACACGTATGTTTATTGCGGCACTATTCACAATAGCAAAGACTTGGAATCAACCCAAATGTCCATCTGTGACAGACTGGATTAAGAAAATGTGGCACATATACACCATGGAATACTATGCAGCCATCAAAAAGGATGAGTTTGCGTCCTTTGTAGGGACATGGATGCAGCTGGAAACCATCATTCTTAGCAAACTATCACAAGAAGAGAAAACCAAACACCGCATGTTCTCACTCATAGGTGGGAACTGAACAATGAGATCACTTGGACTCGGGAAGGGGAACATCACACACTGGGCCTATCATGGGGAGGGGGGAGGAGGGAGGGATTGCATTGGGAGTTATACATGATATAAACGTTATGCACATGTACCCTAGAACTTAAAGTATAATAAAAAATAAAAAAAGAAAAAAAAAAAGAAAAAAAGAAAAGCTGGATATAACACCTCTGCAGCTTGTTGTGGACAGGAGTCTTGGTAGCTCTCACTGACTGTTGTGGGCTTTGGAAGGGACGGCTCTTGACCCATCTCTTTCTGGTCCCTCGGTGGAAATCCCTTCATAGTCTTCAGAGATGCCAAGCCTGTTAAGAGCTGATATTTCTTACATTTTGTAGTGTGTGTAGTAAAGGTCAGCCTTCCCACCTTCTTAAGTATAGATGGTCTTTGGTTTGAGTTGTAAAAACTGTTGTTGTGTAAGTTTAAAACAATAGAGTCCCCAAATTTATCCCAAACTTTCTGAATCCGAATCAACAGGGAGTAGGAACTGGGCTCCCCCTGGTTTGTAGCTCCAGAGATGATTCAATATGAAATAGAATGGAGAGTGTCCATCCTTGGCTGAGGTCTCAGGAAGTGATCTGCGGTGTCCTCAGAGGGTGACGAGCCTGGAGACATTATGATTTGTTTAACTGTAGTAACTCCCTCTTTAGTGTTACTCAGAACAGCAGTTCTCTGACATCAGTGCACATCAGAATCACCTGGAGGCTTAAAATCTCGTTTCCTGGGCTCCCCACCCCAAGTTCAGATTCAGTAAGTCTGGCAGAGCCCTGTGAGTTTGCATTTTTTAAAAGTTTCCAGCTGGTGTTAACGTTGTTGCCATGTGGACCTCACTTTGAGAACCCCTGGCATGGAATCTCTAGTCATCTGGGGACAATGTTTTTGTTTTGTTTTGCTTCCCCCGAGCCAAATGTTGAAAGGGCACCAGTGCCTTGGTGATCAAAGCAAACTTGTGAGGAATGTATAATCTCCAGCCTCACCCCAGGTTCATTCAATCAAAATCTGCAAATTCATCACAATTCCTCAGTGACTGGTATGCTGTTGAAGTTTGAGAAGCACTATCCAGGCAGACCTTGGTGACGTTGTAGGTTCGGTTAGGGACCACCATAATAAAGCTAATATCATAATAAAGCAAATCACATGAAGTTTTTGGTTTCCTGCTGCATATAAAAGTTATATTTGCACTATCCTAAGTCTGTTGTGTGCAATAGCATTACATCTAAAACACCATATGATACCTTAATTTTAAAATATTTTTCCTAACTAATGCTAACAATGACCTGAGTCTTTGGCAAGCCGTAATCTTTTTGCTGGTGGAGGGTTTTGCCTTGATGTTGATGACTGCTGACCCATCAGGGTGGTGGTTGCTAAAGGCTAGGGTGGCTGTAATAATCTCTTAAAATGAAACAATCAAGTTTGCTACATCCATTGACTCCCTTTCGTGAAAAATGTCTCTGTAGCATGCAATGCTGCAGCAGCATTTTACCCAGAGTAGAACCTCTTTCAAAATTCGAGTCAGTCTTCTGAAATCTTACCACTGCTTTATCAACTAAGTTTATGGAATTTCTAAATCCTTTGTTGTCATTTCAACAATGTTCACAGCATCTTCACCAGTAGTAGATTCCATCTCAAGAAAAGACTTTCTTTGCTCATCCATCAGCAGCAACTCCTCATCCGTTAATATTTGATCATGAGGTTGCAGCAGTTCAGTCACATCTCCAGGCTCCACTTCTAATTTTGGCTCTGTTGTTGTTTCCACCACATCTGCAGTTGCTTTCTCCACTGGCGTATTGAACCTCTCAAAGTCATCCATGAGGGTGGGAATCAATTGCTTCCAAAACCCATTAATGTTGATATTTTTACCTACCATAAATCACAAATATTCTTAGGAGCATTCAGAAAGTTGAATACTTTCCAGAAGGTTTCCAGGTTACTTTGCCCAAATAAATCAGAAAAATCACTATCTATGGCAGATATATCCTTAGAGAATCTATTTCTTAATAATTCCTCCTTGATCCATGGGCTGCTGATTGGATACTATGTTAGCAGGCATGAAAACAATATTCAATTCCTTCAGTAGTTTTTGGGTGACCGGGTGAATTGTCAATAAGTAGCAGTGTTTTGCAAGAATTTTTTTTCGGAGCAGTAGTTCTCAACAGTGAACTACAAATATTTAGTAAACCATGTTGTAAATTGATGTGCTTTTTTTCATATGTTTGTTGGCCGCATAAATGCCTTCTTTTGAGAAGTATCTGTTCATATCGTTCACCCACTTTTTGATGGGGTTGTTTGTTTTCTTGTAAATTTGTTTAAATTCTTTGTATATTCTGGATATTAGACCTTTGTGAGACGCATGGATTGCAAAAATGTTGTCCTATTCTGTAGGCTGCCTGTTCACTCTGATGATAGTTTCTTTTGCTGTGCAGAAGCTCTTTAGTTTAATTAGATCCCATATATCAATTTTGGCTTTTGTTGCAATTACTTTTGGTATTTAGTCATGAAGTCTTTGCCCATGCCTATGTCCTAAATGGTATTGCCTAAGTTTTCTTCTAGGGTTTTTATGCTTTTAGCTTTTACATTTAAGTCTTTAATCCATCTTGAGTCAAAACCACAATGAGATACCATCTCACACCAGTTAGAATGGTGATCATTAAAAAGTCAGGAAACCACAGATGCTGGTGAGGATGTGGAGGAATAGGAACGCTTTTACACTGTTGGTGGCAGTGTAAATTAGTTCAACCATTGTGGAAGACAGTGTGGCAATTCCTCAAGGATCTAGAACCAGAAATACCATTTGACCCAGCAATCCCATTACTGGGTATATACTCAAAGGTTTATAAATCATTCTACTGTAAAGACACATGCACATGTATGTTTATTTTGGCACTATTTACAATAGCAAAGACTTGGAACCAACCCACATGCCCATCAATGATAGACTGGATAAAGGAATTGTGGCACATATACACCGTGGAATACTATGCAGCCATAAAAAGAATGAGTTCATGTCCTTTGCGGGGACACGGATGAAGCTGGAACCCATCTTTTTCAGCAAACTAACACAGGAGCAGAAATCAAACACTACATGTCCTCACTTATAAGTGGGAGTTGAACGATGAGATCACATGGACACAGGGAGGGGAGCATCACACACTGGGGCCTATCCAGGACTGGGGGGCAAGGGGAGGAAGAGCATTAGGGCAAATACCTAATGCATGTGGGGCTTAAAACCTAGATGATGGGTTGATAGATACAGCAAACCACCATGGCACATGTAGACGTATGTCACAAACCTGCACGTTCTGCACATGTATCCCAGAACTTGAAGTAAAATTGATTTTAAAAATGGATGTGCTGTCATCCATGCTTTGTTACTGCATTTACATAGCAAAGGGAGAGTAGTCTTAGCATAATTCTCGAAGGCTCTCAGATTTTTGGAATTACAAATGATAACTGGCTTCAACTTAAAATTACCAGCTGTATTGGCCCCTATAGAGTCAGCCTGGCCTTTGAAGCTTTGAAGCCAGGTATTGTCCCCTCTCTAACTCTGAAATTCCTAGATGGCATCTTCGTCCAATAGAAGGCTATTTCACCTACACTGAAAATCTGTTGTTTGCTGTAGCCACCTTTATCAATTATTTTAGCTAACTGTTCTAGATAACTTGCAGCTTTACATCAACGTGTGCTGTTTCTCCTCACCCCTTCATGTTACGGAGACGGTTTCTTTCCTCAAACCTCATGCATCAACCTCTGTTACCTTCCAGCATTTTTCCTGCAGTTTCCTCACCTCTCTCAGCCTTCATAAAATTGAAGAGTTAGGGCCTTTCTCTGGATTAGGCTTTGGCTTAAGGGAATATTGCAGCTGGTCTTCTGTCCAGACCACTCTCCATATCAGCAATAAGGCAATTTTGCCTTCTTATCATTCGTGTGCCCACAAGAATAGCACTTTGAGTTTCCTTCAATAACATGTCTTTGGCATTCACAGCTGGGCTGGTTGGTGCAAGAGATCTAGCTTTTGGCCTGTCTTGACTTTCGACATGCTTTCCCTACTAAGCTTAATCATTTCTAGCTTTTGATTGATCGTGAGAGATGTGCAACTCTTCCTTTTATGTAAACACTTCGTGACCATTGCAAGTTTATTAATTAGCCTAAGTTTAATAATTCTGTGTTTCAGTGAATTGGGAGGCCCAAGAAGAGGGAGAGAGAGGTGGGGGACCTCTTGGTAGTTGGAGCAGTGAGAACACATGTGACACTTATTAAGTTTGTTTTCTTATATCGGTGTGGTTTGTGGCACCCCAAAACAATTACAATAGTAACAGCAATGATTGCTGACCACAGGTCACCATAACAGACATAATTTTAATGAAAAGTTTTAAAATATGACAAGGATTACCCAAATGCAAAACAAAGAAGTGAAGTGTGATCATGTTGGAAAAACTATGCTTATTAAACCTGCTTGATGTCGGGTTGCCACAAACCTTCAATTTGTGAAAAATGCAAACCTTCAATCTCTGCAAAACACGGTAAAGCAAAGCACAACAAAATGAGGTGCACGTGTGCAGGATGGGAAATGGGATTTATCTCACTCAGCCAATATTAGAAAAGTGCATTTAGTGTATTTTTCTCTGTTTCTTCATGTTGTTAGAGTTCCTTAGATCTGTGACATCAAAGATTCTCTGCATTAAAGGAACCCTTAGTGATTGTCCAGCACAACCTTTGTCAGCTACATGAATATTTCTAACCATTATTCCAACAGTTATCCAAATTGCTCTATTTCCCCAGAAGAGAGTGGAGAGAGAGAGAGAGAGAGAGAGAGAGAGAGAGAGAGGAGAGAGAGAGAGAGAGGGAGGGAGAGAGAGAGAGAGGGAGAAACAGAGAGAGAGGGAGGGACGGATGGAGAGAGGGAGGGAGAGAGAGAGAAAGGGAGGAGGGAGGGATGGAGAGAGGGAGGGGGAGAAACAGAGAGAGAGGGAGGGACGAATGGAGAGAGGGAGGGGGAGAGAGAGAGATCATATATCATAAAATTAGAAAATTATTTTTACCTTTGCTTTTGTATACTTCCAAGTCAGTTTTATATACACTGTATTAGGATTACTCTTTTGCTAAAATAGTAAATGCAATTAATACTTAAAAACTAAGTATAATTTTTATATGTTTACAATAGACTATAACTTCTTCTAAATGAGGATCGTATCATATTCATTCACAATGCTTGTGCCTTGTTGGTGTTGAACAAATTTTTTCTTTTTCTTTTTTTTTTTTTGAGACGGAGTCTCTCTCTGTCGCCCAGGGTGGAGTGCAGTGGCCGGATCTCAGTTCACTGCAAGCTCCGCCTCCAGGGTTTACGCCATTCTCCTGCCTCAGCCTCCCGAGTAGCGGGGACTACAGGCACCCGCCACCTCTCCCGGCTAGTTTTTTGTATTTTTTAGTAGAGACGGGGTTTCAACGGGTTAGCCAGGATGGTCTTGATCTCCTGACCTTGTGATCCGCCCGTCTCGGCCTCCCAAAGTGCTGGGATTACAGGCTTGAGACACCGCACCCAGCCAACAAATTTTTTCAAAATGAACTTGGCATTGGAGATTAAATGGTCGTTCATTTTAAGGTAATATTTCTGCATAACAGAGATCATAGGCATACTGTAAAAAGTACAGTGAGTAAAAAGGAATACTGAGGATGGGAAATGATACTTTTAGGTAATTCTTTGCATTTCTTTTAGCATTGCCTTATTTAAAATAAGATGTGATTTCTTTTTCTTATTTTTATCTGTAATGACATATCAGTGGAAATGGAATTACGAATTTATTTTAGAGGAAATCTGCCCATATCTCTCTTATATTTAGGATGCCAGTCTGAAATAATATTACAAAAAATATTGATTCATAGAGAGATTATAGTTCCTGTAGAAACTGAAGAATTTAAGTAAGATACAATCAACATACTGTTACATCAAGAAATAGCATACTTTAATATTCCTTGAGTATTCAAGAAGCTCCTCCACTCTTTGAAATGCCCCAGGCAATGGAAACATTGTATAAAAAACAAAGCCTGGAGTTGTAATTTAATATAAATTTTTGGTTGTTTGTTTGGTTACCAAAATTTCAGGTAACAGAATGTACTATCCCTATGCAAAATATTTATTTTCTATTTATATCACCTTGTCTTAACTGCCAGAGAATAAAAATCTATCAAAGCAAATGACTTCATTAAGTATACAAGAAAGAATATGATTACCACAAAAATCTTGAACAAAAAAAAATGTCCAGTTTTGCAGTTGGGAAGTAAGCAATCACTGATTTGAACAGGATGTGTTGTTTCTGAACTCTGACATGACAATAAATGTGGATAATGGACATTTCTTGGACTTCGTAGGTGGACATGAGGTTGTAAATTTGCATCATGATATCTTGGCTTTAATAACTGTCCATCATTCCAAGTCTTTCTAATGGAAACTGGAGGATTGCTTTAGTTGAGAGGATACTATTTTGATTAAATGTAGAAAAGTATGCTTGTCAGTTTTTTTTCTGTATATTCCTTGTGTAATACAGCTTCAGAGTGGGATGATAAAGACTTAAAGACTCTGTCTCCAATGGCCAGAGACTTCACAAGTTTGGAGACAGGAGGAACAATAAAAGCAGCAGCAGGAACATTATGATGTGCAAATGATGGTACATAATTGGGTTGCCTACAGCTGTGGACTTACTGTGTCCTCCTCTAAATTCATACGGGACTTTATTTGGAGGTGGAACCTCTAAGAAGGTAATTAAGGTTGAATGAGGGCATAAGAATGTGGCTGGCACAAGAATGTGGCTGGCACCTTGACCTTGGCCTTCTCAGCCTCCAGAACTGTGAGAAATAGATTTCTGTTGTTTAAGCTGCTCAATCTGTAGTACGTTGTTATAGCAGCCCACCCGAACTAAAACAGCCACGTTTGCGTGTTCGTTTGGTGTCAATAGGCAGCAAAGCTATATACGTTGTGTTTGGAAGTTTGGGAGCTGAGTTTATGTTAACTTGATACTTGTGCTGATGGAAGGAAACATGCCTTACCAGAACATACCATATGGTTTCAAAGATTTTGAGGCATCGTACATGTCAATCTCATCATCTTTTCTACCTTGTTTCCTTTATTGCTCTTCAAGGTTCACTCAGGTATCCTCTCCTTTGGAAGACATTTTATAAAATCCCAGATAAGTTGGTGTCTTTAAGGTTCAAAATGTGTTGTATAATATAATTATCACATGCCTATTAGAGCATGCTGGAAATATCCATGTATGTGTTCATTTCAACCACTAGACCAGAGGTTAGAAAATGACAGCCCAAGAGACAAATCTGGCCTGCCATCTGCTTCATGTGGCCTGAGAGCTAAGAATATTTTTTACATTTTTAAATGGTTACATTTAAACGGTTATATAAGTACCTATATAATATCCTCAGTTTTGCCTCTTAGCATGCAAAGCCTAAAATATTTACTCTCTGGCCCTTTACAGGAAAAGTTTGCTTATCTCTGCCATAGACCATAAGAGGGGTTTGCCTGGCCTCCAGCAAGAAGCTGGTCACCCTTCCTGCCTCTGCATCCAAATTCTGTGCAGCTGAAGGAAAAAATCTGATCTACTCTTCAGTAGATCTCACTAATGTTCTCTAATGTCAGTCTCATTCTTCAGCTTAGGAGACCTTCTACTGATGGCACTGTAAAAGCCGGCTTCCACCAGTATGTTCTGTAGAACAAAAAAATCCTAAATCAGTGGCTTGCAACAGAAAATGTTTATGTGTCTCTTGCATTGCATTTGAGTGTGGTTTAGAAGTAGCATACCTAAACTCAAACCAGCTCCAATCTTTGTTGTTGTTGTTGTTCTTGTTTTTTTTTTTTTTTTTTTTTGAGACGGAGTCTCGCTGTGTCGCCCAGGCTGGAGTGCAGTGGCCGGATCTCAGCTCACTGCAAGCTCCGCCCCCCAGGTTTACGCCATTCTCCTGCCTCAGCCTCCCAAGTAGCTGGGACTACAGGCGCCCGCCACCTCGCCTGGCTAGTTTTTTGTATTTTTTAGTAGAGACAGGATTTCACCGTATTAGCCAGGATGATCTCGATCTCCTGACCTTGTGATCCGCCCATCTCGGCCTCCCAAAGTGCTGGGATTACAGGCTTGAGCCACCGCGCCCGGCCCTTGTTTTTGTTTTTAATGGTATTCAGCTTTAAAGACTAGCCCAGATCTAGGATATACTCTTCCTGAGTCATAGGGAGGACCAAAAAAAAAAGGCTGAATGAGTTTTACAGAGGCTACTGAAGTGTGGCCTGTGTCATTCCCGAGTATCCCATTGGTTAAAATCAGTCACTTGGCCAAACCAACATACATAGCGTGGAGAAGTGCCCTTCTCATAGGGATGCGCTGCAAAACATGTAACAGAGGGTTGGAAATGCATCAACTTCTGGCTGAATTATCTGTTATTGTGTGTTGGACCATCCCCAAACTCAGTGGCATAAAACAGCAATTTATATTTTCTCTCCATGCTGTGAGCTAACCGGGATTAGTGGGCAATGCTTGCTTGGGGTCTCTTCTCCAGTTGCAGCCATATGGCTGAAGAGATGGGTGTTAGCTAAGTCCTGGCTGGGCTGGGGCGATCCAAACTGTGGTCTCTTCAACCCTATGCCTGGTGCCTCTGTTCCTCTAGGTGACTCTCTCTCTAGCAGAATAGCCCAGACTTCTTACCCACTGGGTCAAGTTTCCATGGAGAAGGAAAGAAGCTTGCAGCCTTCTTAAAAGCTGGGCCTGGACTTGGCATAGCAGCACTCTCCCTGTATTCTATTCATCAAAGCACTTAAACCCAACCCAGATATATTCAATGGGGAGCATCCATGTATAGCACCAATTTGAGACAAGCTACCATCCTTTAAAATACAGAACTCACAAGTGATGGGAAATAATAAAACCCTTCCACAGCCATGCCTATACATAGGAATTATTATTTTCATCTCTCCCCAATATGTATATGTTAGTTTAATGGGTTGAATAATATAAAACCATGTATTTTTTTCAAAATTGTAGAATTGAGAGAAAGGGTAATAGGAGGCCATGCTGGGGAAAAAAAAGAGAGAGAGAAAAGAAAAGAAAAAAGGACAGCTTTGAAAAGTCCCTACAGGAGATGTTTTATATGGTCTCAGCCACCTTTCCCAAAGCTGCCTTTATCACCCTGTATGCTTGTGGCATTCTCATTCATACGTCTTTGTTTCCAATGGTCATCAAGGGCTGTGCTGGAATTGTGGTCCTATGGCTCTCTCTCAAGGTGTCACTCCTCTCCATCTTAATCCCAGCTTCCGAGGAACAAACATTAGAGTCTTAACTCCAGACCCGGGGTGGCAAGCTTGCATGTGTCACATCCATCATTCATTTAAGGATTATTTATGGTTGGCAGGGAAGAGTAGGGTAACTAAATGGAGAAGTTTACTATTTAATGAGGAGAACTTATTTGGAAAAGACAGAGGGACTTGTCAATGAAAGCACCAGAGGGTGGGCTATTATGCTTGGCATGGTGAGGGACCGTGAGCTGTGTTTTTAGATGGTTACTGGATGAAATCCCTCTCAGAAATAGACCAAACCATTTAGCTTGCCTAAATGACACAGTTGTTGCTGAAAAGCCTTGCTGTGAAAGGACACATCCATGATGTTAAATTGGGTGTTCGGAGAGAGGGATGAAAGAAGACACACTTCCATCTATTGGATTAAAGCTAAGGGACGGTGGCTACCCAATGAGGCAGACCCTCGCCAGAGAACAGCCTGTGCTGGAGTCTTTTAAAATTCTGCCTTGTTACATGTTGGAGATGCTAATTACTGTCAATGCATCCTTTAGAGAAGTGTGCATTAATAAGGTCAGGAGATATTAAATATTCTTAACAGCTTGAATTGGCAAAGGATAAACTTTCTCCAAGGTAATTTTGCCACATCTAACCATTTTCTTTCAGCTGAAACTGTTCTTGAGTGTTGGCTGCTTGTTTAAGGTTTAATGAAGTTTGAGAGGAGAGAGGACCTGTAACTTTTCAATGAAATGTAAAAGATGAGAGGGAAGCTTAACACTTCCAGAAGTCGCTTTAGCTTAAACATAATAAATTATATCTTTACTGAGAATTTGTTATGCTGCTCAGTGCATTATAGATCATAAGTTTTCCCATATTCTGCTTCAAGGATCTGCACACTTTTTCTATGAAGGACCAAATAGTATGTATTGTGGACTTCATGGGCATGTGGTCTCTGATCCAGCTGCTCAACTGGGCCTCTCCAGCAGAAAGCAGCAGTCACAGTATTTAAACAAATGGGTCAAGTGGTGTTCCAGTAAACTGACAAAAACAGGAGGTGGCTGGTTTGGGCTCTAGGGCAACTAAACCTTGATCTAGTCCCACTCATCTTCTTTCTAATATAGTTGGGGAAAATTTTTTAGAAAAACAGATGATATGAAAGGCGATCTTGCTGTTTTGTTTCATCATCTGGCTGGGATCCTAATTTCTACTCTGCCAAGTGGTATGATCCCCCATAACAGCATCCACTCATTCATTCATCTTTAATTTCTTCAATCCTTATTTGCTCACTCTTATTTCATACAAGCAGTTTACTAAACAGGAATGTCAGTGTAGCTTAGGAGTCTGCATAAGCGCGGCATCAGAGTCATCATCATGGATCTCCACTGTGTACCCGCTGTTGAGTCAGACTCCGCACTCTTCACTGTATACTCACTATCCTTCTCCTTACGATAACCGTTTAGAGTAACTACTCTCATTATGTAGATATTTGTTATTGTGTAATTAATATTTGCCATAGCTTCAATTTAATGTTTTTCCAAATAACATTTATCAGTATTTCCTAGGCAACGAGCACTGTGCTAAACCCTTCACAAGCATCATCTCATTTAATCCTCATAGCACTCGTGTAAAGTTGATTACTGCCAGCATTTCTATTTTACAGCTGAGAAAACTGCAGTTCCCAGGAGGTAGGTCCAAAGTCTCGCACCTCATCCCTATAGGGTGTCTCTAACCACTGCAGGACATGAGGTTTATACTGATATTGGTCCTGTTCCAAAGTAGTTGTTGGTTCCATTTCCACAGTGGCGTGCTGTTTCTGAGGCTTAACTGTCATTAACATCCACCCTCAATTGCACAGGCACGTCAGAATAGCACTGTGACGTCAGGTGAAAAGAAGGCCTTGGAGAGTTCTGAAATTCAGCCGTGGGCCTTACACTCTGGATTGCCTTTGGTCTGCTTCCTGAAAAACAACTCATTTAATTTTGTAGAGTTTCCTGGAGTGCAGCCAGTCCCATACCTCTCACCCGCCATCCCACAGACTCATTTGTGGCATAAGGCAGCTGGGTATGAAAAGAGGCTGGATCAGTCACAACCTTTGGAAAATCAGCTCAAAGAACAATAAGAAAAGCGATGTTTACAAATGAAGGAGTGTACATTTTTGCTTAAAACAAGGTGAACATGAAAATAAAAAGTCTTTAATAACTTCCTAACAACCTAACAACCTCGGCAACAAATACCCAAAGCTGAGCGGCCCAAATGATATAAAATGAATATATAATTCCACCGAGCAAACGTTCAATACCAAACAAATGAAATGAAGGTGACTATGCTGGTAAAATAAACGGAGATCTATTTGCAACCCTAATTCAATATTTTGGGAGTTGCAATGTACTTTTAATACAATTGTGAGGTCCATAAAAAAATTTAGTCCCAGAATTCTGAATATTTTTATTAAAAAAATGCAATATCACATTTTGAATGTTGGAGCTTGGAGAAGGAGAGGGAAGCAACTGTTTCTTTGCAAGCAGTTTGTTCACAAGTTTTCTTCCCTAGATTAATGATTAGATTCGTCTACCACTTCACCTTCCTTTAGGAAGTGGGAAAGATTAGAGAGTGGCCCAGCAGGTCACTCTACCTCCACCTCTAAGGAAGCATCAGACCAGAAGTTTCTCTGTCTAGCGTTCTGCCATGTTTTACTTTCTGGAACTACTGGTGTCATCCAGTAAACTTATAATAATGGGTGTGGCTATACCCCTGGGGGAATATTTAGTCTTTAAGAACATTCTTTCTCTCATCTTCATGAGCACACCACTGCTTCATTGTGTATCCTTCTAGGACCACAAAAAAGCAATGAAAAAAAAAATTTTTTTTTTTGAGGTGGAGTTTCGCTCTTTGTTGCCCAGGCTGGAGTGCAATGGCACAATCTTGGCTCACTGCAACCTCTGCCTCCCAGGTTCAAGCCATTCTCCTGCCTCAGCCTCCGGAGTAGCTGGGATTACAGGCATGTGCCACCATGCTCAGCTAATTTTGTATTTTTAGTAGAGACTGGGTTTCACCATGTTGGTCAGGCTGGTCTCAAATTCCTGACCTCAGGTGATCCGCCCACCTCGGCCTCCCAAAGTGCTGGAATTACAGGCGAGAGCCACCATGCCCAACCCAGCAATGTAAATTTTGTATCCGAAGAAACCGAAATGGGTCACTAGTCAACAATGTGTTAGTTTATCAATCTCCAGGCCACTCTACATTCAAGGCTATGAATTCATTCTTTCCCATCCCAAACCTTGCCCTGACACATTGTCCAGTGTAGTTCATCAGGGATCCCGTAACCAGAATAAATGAAAATGTTAAAATAAAACAAAAGAGCAGTTCTAATAATAGAATCCCAATAGCCTAGATATCCCTCCATATTTGACTGGAAGTCTGCTGCCATTATTAAGTTCCCAGTGAGAAATGAAAGTTCAAAGATTAATGTACTTTATAAATTAAAGTCCAGAGATATTCAATTCCAATGGAATTGAAATCCCAAATCTGATTATCTTTCCTTTCTGAGTTAAATGTCCAAAATTTCATATGCATAAGTTAAATTATTGTCCCCAAATCATCCTTTGCATTTTCTTATTTTACTCAGTCTTAGCTAAAGAGGTTCCAGACATCTTGGTAGAGCTGAGACACTTCAGCATTGTAGTCTGAGCTGTCAGTTATTGTATTAGCCTGCTTGGGCTGCCATATCCAAATAACAGACTAGGTGGCTTAAAAAACATTTGTTTTTTCACAGTCTGGAGGCTAAAAGTTCAAGATTAAGGCACCAGCAAGCAAGTTGACATTTAGTGCGTGCTTGCCCCTCATTGGTAGAGGTCAGCCTTCTCACTGTGTGCTCGTATGACTTCATGGCTTTTCTTTGGTACTTGCATGTCACGGGAAGTCAAGACGGAGGTCGGGGGAGTGCTAGCTCTCTCATGTCTTTTCTTGTAAGGACACTAATCCTATTGGATCAGGGCCTCACCCTTGTGACCTAATTTAGCCTTAATTACCTCTCAAGGGATCTATCTCCAAATCCAGTAATTTTGGGGATTTAGCGACTTCAACATATGAAATTTAAGAGGTCGCAAGCATTCAGTCCAAAACACTCATCTCAATCGATGTGGCTAATCCAGGGCCTCACTTGTCTTAATTCAGTGCCAAGTGTCTCATGATCCTTACATTGAGAGTCCAATGAGTAAATAGTAGGCACAACTATTAGAGTACTAATCTCACAGGCAATTAATTTAGAAATCTGCCTCTAGTCTTCAGAGCAGCATATTGCCAGCAGAATTATTCTAGAATCTAATACTGTATGTGGCTAAAGACAATGGTGACTTTATAGTGTATGGACCAAACCAAGACATGTTTTATAGTAAAACAAGGAAAAATTAATAATTTTGCCAGGAATACAGGTATTAAACTGGGACTGTCCTGACAAAGCAGGACATACAGTCATCCTATCTTTATACTGCTCCGTCTTCCCATAAGTCTCATTGGATTTCATCACCAGGATTCTGTATTCTGTAATTCCCAATAGACTCTAAGCTCCATCGTCTGGCATGTAGTGGGTGACCAACAGATATTTGTTGAATGGACTAACACACAAATGATTAATGTTTCAGTTTTCTGTATAGTTTTAGAGTTGAGCTCTAAATTTTGTGTCTTAGATGTAATGTTGATTAATATCCCATACAAGACATATCAATAGGCCTAAATAGTTGTTATTATCTTACCAGCTTAAAAAGTTTGGTTTAACTATGAGTAAATGTTTCCATTTTAGGGTAGCCATTTACACTTTAGAATGAGATAATGATTCAAGGTTTTGACATTGGGTGGGTTAATAATAGTCTTTCTCCCCAAAAAAGAGCCCTGAGTCATTTTCTGAAATACCTACCCATGTAGTAACTATGAAATGAGGCATAGATTAGTACTTCTACTTTATATCTTTTAAAGGTTACATTTGATTTTTCTTTCTTAGGTCTTTGAAATGCTTTGTTAACTGACAGCATTCTTTGTAATATTCCCAAGGTGAAGCATCAATTTATACATGGAAATATGTTTAGGGATAAAAACATCAAATCACAGTAGACACTGTATTGGTGATCTCATGTTTAGGTGAGGAGCTATTTTTAACTAAGAAAAATTCAGTTATAGCTGACCCACTTTACAGTATTTCCACAGAATACTCACGGAATGCTCTACTACCAGCTACATCATTGTGAGACCCTTGCATTTCAACTTGAAAACTTAGTTTTGTGGCAACTGAAGTACTAAATACTTATATTATATGACATAAAGATGTCCACTTTTAGCAGAATCTATTCTGGAATAAAAAAATTTGTTTTATTGTCTAGAAATTCATATTTTTTAAATCAACACATCATTTGCTAAAGAATGAAAAGGATGATGACAACGTGTTTTCAAACTTTTAAATAGTATTCTTATAAATATTTTCACATTTATGACAAAAACATCTATTTTTTATAAGTTCTCAACGACTGTCTCCACAGTTATCAAAACTTGGATCACTTTATATTAGAAGGAAACTTGTTATATATTCAAAACAATGAAATGTTCAGAAGAATGAATGCTATTACAAAGTGTCCTGAAAATTAGCAGTGCATAGAGTGAGGGAATAAGGAAAATAAAAAATAGGAGATATGTTGAGCCACCTCTGTCACTGATGAATGATGAGAGGCTGGGGCAATGTGACCTTTTTCCAGCTCTGATCATTATGACACTGAAAATCAGATTCCCATTCACAAATCAGAATACAACATGTGGCATTCATCAAAATTATGTTCTCTGTTTTGAATGCACTTCTTCTATTAAGTCTCTACAAGGCTAAGAAATAGAAGTAACCATTTATACACTAGATTTAGTAAATCAGTGATTATTTAACAATAGAGTAAAACATGAAAGTTATACCCACACTTTTTTTGATTGGTGATGACCTACACATAGTTTAAAGATTGTCTTTCATAGAATTACCAGAAAGAGACTTTTAAAGAGGAATCATCACAGGAACTAGTAAAATATCTATTGGTCTTGTTCTAGTGAACGATATATTTGAGGCGAGCATACACTCAGGTCATCCATTTTCTATGCCCAACACACCCCCTGGCTAAGACCAATGTTAATGCCATAATCACCTTCTCACATTTGAATGAAAAACGTCAGCACTTAATTGCATATTTTATAGTTGACTTTAGTTCTTGATTGTACTGTAATTATACTGCCAATAAAGCATACACATTCTGATAACAGGAAATATATCACCAGTGAACTGGCTGTTGAGGAAATCCAGACCTTGATTGAAGGCTCATCTCAAAACAGCTTCTGTCCTCTAGCTGTGTTTCTTGTTTCAGAAGCTCACCAGCTTCCCAATCCAGGTTAGGTCCTCTTGGTAAATCTCTCAAGGTTCATGTTCACTTTCAGTTTTTACAATCGAGGTTATAAAGTACCGTGGAAATTCAGTGGTAGCAATGTCTTTTCCCATTTTGGGTCTTTGTCATTGGAATAGAAAATATTTGGAATAAAGATTTGCTCTTCCCACTATCCCATAATATCTTCTCATAATCTTATCTAGATGCAAGCTGAGTGATATTTATAAGCATCCCATTTTACACTGTGTCCCCTCACCTTTCCCTGGGCCTGGTACAATGTTACTTCCTCATTAATTATTGTTTTGCTCTTGAAATAATTAATACAGATTTCAAATTATAATTGGAAAATTTCCAGGGAATCCTCTTTCTTCTTTTGCCACTCCTAATGGTTATAAAATCCGTGGCATTACTTACACACACACACACGCTCACACAACCCAGGCATTCTTCAGACCAAATTATTTAAATCAGTGCCTCTCAACCATGGCTGCTCAGTAGATGTACCAGGGCATTTTGCAACATGGATGGCTGAGTTGGGCCTGTGCAGTAGGTAAGGTTGTGATAAGACATATAATATTTCAGATAAACAACAAATGTCAAAGACTAGAAAAACAAGATTATGTCTTAAGGGTGCCGTGACATTTCCTGGTTGAGAATTTGAAGGATTCCTCGCTCCTTTGTCTTTTGTTTCCTTCCATCCTTTACTATCATCTTCTTTCCTTTCTTCCTTCAACAAATATTTATAGATTGTCTGCTATGTACAAGGAATTCTTAACTACAACAGCTAATTGAGTGCCTTTGCAGTTCTTATAGACTACATTAGGGTATTCAAATCCATTATTTTTATAAGATACATTTCAATTTTCTATTTGATTTATCTTAATTATTGGTAAATATTGAGTATAGAGTGAAATTATGGAATATCTTTTTTTTTTTTTTTTGAGACGGAGTCTTCTCCTGTCGCTCAGGCTGGAGTGTAATGGTGTGATCTTAGCTCACTGCAACCTCCTCCTCCTGGGTTCAAGTGATTCTCCTGCTTCAACCTCCTGAGTAGCTAGGATTACAGGCACATTCAACACTCCTGGCTAATTTTTTTTTTTTTTTTTTGGATCATTTTAGTAGAGACAGCGTTTCACCATTTTGGCCAGGTTTATCTCAAACTCCTGACTTCGTGATCCACCCACCTCGGCCTCCCAAAGTTCTGTGATTACAGGCATGAGCCACTGTGCCCGGCCTATAGAATATCTTTATATTGGTGATCTGTATTCAAATTATTAAAAAGCATGAAGAAAAAATGAATTCCTTCATTCAGTGTACATATTCATGTTTGTCCCATTATTTCGAAATAAGGAGCATCTAAGCCTAAAACACATACAGAAATACATGCTTTTAACCAATAGACAAGTACATGCTGGGATGTAGAAATAGGGTAATTTGGTGTGTCAGTTTATTATTAGGCCACTAACTGCCTGTGCCATGTATTGTCAATTTTTTCAGAAAATGTTATGCACATTGACCAAATAACAGATGTTCTTCTACCCTTCAGCATATCCTAGTGAGACTAATCCTCACAGGTTAAATATATTCAGAACTGTAACATCCAAAATGTAGCACTTATCCAATACAAGTGAATAATATGAGTAGTTTTGCTGTTGGCCAGACACTGTGAAAGCGCGCATTATGTAATCTCATCTGCCTGGCACTTTGGTGAGCTACGTTGTGATTCCTATCAAAATCTCAAGCTCGGCTCACCTGAGAACATTTTCTCTGCTTTTTCCACCACTGGAAGGTACTCCTTCAGTGTTTACTTTTGTGCAAACTATACATCAGAAGGAGAAAGCATTTTGGTTTTGATGGTAGTCATCCAGGACAAATTTTTTAAGTTTCTCTGAATTATTTTCATGAATGGACATTTCATTTATTTATTTTTGACAGTTTTATTGAGAAGTAATTGACCTACCTTCACCTTGTTTTTGGTAAAGAAAGCAATTGTGTTTTTACATAAACATGCACCCATGAGCCCAAGATGGTAACATCCATCACCCCCCCAAAAATGCTTCAAGCCCTTTTATAGTGTCACTTTCTTACCTGTCACCAAGTTCTCATCCCCAGACAAGCATTGATATGCATTTGCCACCTGTGTTAGTCCATTTTCACACTGCTATAAAGAACTACCTGAAACTGGATAATTTGTAAAGAAAGTACGTTTAATTGACTCACAGTTCTGCATGGCTGGGGAGGCCTCAGGAAAGTTACAATCATGGCGAAGGCAAAGGAGAAGCAGGCATGTCTTACGTGGCAGGAGACAGAGAGCAAGGGGGCAAGTGCCACACTTAAGCCCTCAGATCTTGTGAGAACTCTCTACCACGAGAACAGCACGGGGGAACATCCACACTTACACCATCAGTTCTCATGAGAACTCACTATCATGAGAACAGCATGGGGGAACCGCCACACTTACAGCATCAGATCTCATGAGAACTCACTGTCAGAAGAACAGTATGGGGGAACTGCTGTACTTACACCCTTAGATCTCATGAGAACTCATCATCAGACAACAGCTTGGGGGAACTGCCACACTTACACCATCAGGTCTCATGAGAGCTCACCATCAGAGAACAGCATGGGGGAACCACCACATTTACACCATCAGATCTCATAAGAACTCACTGTCACAAGAACAGTATGGGGGAACCACCACACGTACACCCTTAGATCTCATGAGAACTCATCGTCAGACAACAGCTTGGGGGAACTGCCACACTTACACCATCAGATCTCATGATAACTCATTATCACAGGAATAGCATGGGGGAACCGCCACACTTAACCATCAGATCTCATAAGAACTCACTGTCACCAGAACAGTATGGGGGAACCACCACACGTACACCCTTAGATCTCATGAGAACTCATCATCAGACAACAGCTTGGGGGAACTGCCACACTTACACCATCAGGTCTCATGAGAGCTCACCATCAGAGAACAGCATGGGGGAACCACCACATTTACACCATCAGATCTCATAAGAACTCACTGTCACAAGAACAGTATGGGGGAACCACCACACGTACACCCTTAGATCTCATGAGACTCATCGTCAGACAACAGCTTGGGGGAACTGCCACACTTACACCATCAGATCTCATGATAACTCATTATCACAGGAATAGCATGGGGGAACCGCCACACTTAACCATCAGATCTCATAAGAACTCACTGTCACCAGAACAGTATGGGGGAACCACCACACGTACACCCTTAGATCTCATGAGAACTCATCATCAGACAACAGCTTGGGGGAACCGCCACACTTAACCATCAGATCTCATGAGAGTTCACCATCAGGAGAACAGCATGGGGGAACCACCCCATGATTCAATCACTTTCAACCAGGTCCCTCCCCCAACATTGTAGGTATTACAATTCAACATGAGATTTGGGTGGGAACACAGAGCCAAACCATATCACCTCCCATAAATGAATTTCATTGTCTATTTTTTAAATAAATGGCACTGTAAATTGTGTACTCTTGCGTCTGGTTTCCTTTGCTCAGCATCATAATTTTGACATTCATCTATGTTGTTATAGTCCATTCTTTTTTATTGCTGAGTCTTAATTTTGTATATTTACATACCCATTGATAGATATTTGGGGTTTCTCAGTTTTGGGGCTATTATAAATAGAGCTTCTATGAACACTGGTGTACAAGACTTTATATAGACATGTTCACTTTTTGAGGGACTGGGGAAATTATAGGAGTGGAATGGCTGAGGCATAGGGTTAGTATATGATTATGGTTTTTAAAAACTGCCAAACTGTTTTCCAAATTGATTGTTCCCTTTTGTCTTCCCATCTCCTCTCCAACATGTGGTTTGATCAGTCTTTTACATTTTTGGCGTTAAAATGAATTTACACCAGCATTCTCTTGTGATTTTTCTTTGCATTTCTCTAATGACTAATGTTGAGCATCTTTTTTTTTTTTTTTTTTTGAGATGGAATCTCACTCTGTCACCCAGGCTGGAGTGCAATGGCATGGTCTCGGCTCACTGCAACCTCCCCTCCTGGGTTCAAGCGATTCTCTCGCCTCAGCCTTCCAAGTCGCTGGTACTACAGGTGCAGCTAATTTTTGTATTTTTAGTAGAGATGGGTTTCACTATGTTGGCCAGGCTGGTCTCGAACTCCTGACCTCATGGTCTGCCTGCCTTACCCTCCCAAAGTGCTGGGATTATAGGCGTGAGCACCCGGCCTGAAAATCTTTTTACGGGCTTATTTGCCATTCATACATCTTCTTTGGTGAATTTTCTGTTCAGGTATGTTGCATAAATAGTATCATGTTGACTGTTTTTTGAAGTTCTTTATATATTCTGAAGACACATGTGTATTGGGTATTCAATTGGCAAACGTTTTCTCCAAGACAGTGTCCTGTCTTCTACCTTGTGAAAAAGACTGTGCAGAATTGGTATTAATTTTTTCTTAACTGTTTGATAGAATTTATCAGAGAAACCACTTGGGTATGAAGATGTTTATCTGGAAGGATATGAACTGAACTCAGTATCTTTAATGATCTACTTGTAGTTTCTGAGGAATTGGTCTTTTTCATCTAAGTTGTGAATTTATGTGAGTGGGTACCAGTGGGTACCAGTACTCCCTTATTATCCTTTCAGTGTCTGCAGGGTCTCCAGTGATAGCCTCTTCTCTTTTCTCTTTTTTTCTTTTCCAGTCTTGCTAGAGTTGTATTATGTTATTTATTTATTGAAAGAAAAAACTTTCGATGTATTTTCTCTGTTGTTTTCTGTTCAAACAATTAGTAAATTGATTTCATTAATTTCAGCTCTTATCTTGATTATTTCATTCCTTCTTCTTCTTCCTCTGAGGTTTATTTAGTTCTTTTCTTTCCTAGTCTAAAAGTAGAAGCTTGGATTAGTGATAGGAAATCTTTCTTCTCATATAAACATTTAATGTAAACTTGCCTATATTTGTTGAAACAGCACAGAATTGATGGTGTGTTCACCATGGCCTGGAGTCAGGCAACTTTGCACCCAGAAGTGGGCATTAATGCAAACAGAAACAACTCTAGGAGAAGCCTCTACTTCAGGCTCAAGGCACAGGACATGGAACTCCTGATGCTCCCAGTGTATGGGAGTACCATTTCTTATTCCTACATTCTTCCATGCTCCTGATGTTCCCGGTGTATGGGAATACCATTTCTTATTCCTACATTCTTCCATGCTCCTGATGCTCCCAGTGTATGGGAATCCCATTTCTTATTTCCTACATTCTTCCATGCCCCTGATGCTCCCAGTGTATGGGAGTACCATTTCTTCTTTCCTACATTCTTCCATACTCCTGATGCTCCCAGTGTATGGGAATACCATTTCTTATTTCCTACATTCTTCCATGCTCCATGTCAAGAAATCCCATAGCAGAGGGCCCAGAGACACCTAACGCTCCGTGAGACTGCAACCTTCCTCTTTCGTCAGCAGGGAAATGGTCCTAAGAGAGTGGGGTGGACCCCTGGGGCTGTTTCCCTCTTCTAGTCAGCCTGCAGCATGGCCCCAGCTGTACATGCAGTCAGGATGAGTGCACAGCAGAGATGGAAAATGAAGCCCAGATTTCAGGCTGGAGGGCAGAAAAGAGGAGAATCTAAAAGTAAGACTGGGAGGGATGAGAAGCTGTGGAAACTGACTGTCTCTATATATTTTAACAAACTCATAGGCTTGCCTCCAAGCTACAGTGGCTAGATCTTATATTATTTTATCTACATTCTTCTCAGCTCAATGTATGTATTTATTTACACTTTTTTATTTTTATTTTTGAGATGGAGTCTCACTCTGTTGCCCAGGCTAAAGTACGGTGGCACAATCTTGGCTCACTGCAAGCTCCACCTACTGGGTTCAAATGATTCTCCTACCTCAGCCTCCCAACTAGCTGAGACTACAGATATGCACCACCAGGCCCAGCTAATTTTTGTATTTTTAGTAGAGATGGGGTTTTGCCATGTTGGCCAGGCTGGTCTCGAACTCCTGGCCCTAAGGGATTCGCCTACCTTGGCCTCCCAAAATGCTGTGATTACAGGCATGAGCCACTGTGCCAGGCCTTTATAGACATTTTTAGAGCAATTGCAGTTACATTATAGGACTGAGCTGAAGGTACAGAGATTTCTCCTAGACCTTCCCCTTCCCTCAAACCCACAGCCTCCCCTGCTCTCAAAAATCCGCTACCCAGAGGGTTAGGTTTGCTCTAATTGACGAATTTGCATTGACACATTATTAACACACAGAATCTGTGGTTTGCATGAGCGTTTACTCCTGGTGCTGTTCATTCTCACGTCATTTGTGGAAGGTATTTTTGTGAGAAAGGCATTTTAGGCCAACATCTCTTTCTTTTAGTATTTTTAAGGTTTTACTCTTCTGTCTTGCACTTTTTCCAAGAAGAAAGCTGCTGTCCATCTTAACTTTGTTCTGTACACAGTATATCTTTATTTCCATATGCTTTTAAGATTTTCTGTATGTTACTATGTTTGAGTAAGCACTTTGGTGTAGTTCCTTCATGTTTCTTGTGCTTAAGTTTCATCAGGCTTCTTAGATCTTTGAGTTTACAGCTTTTGTAAAATTTGGACATTTTTTCAAATATTTTTCTATTCTCTTTTCTATTGTTCCTCCTTTAGAAATTACAATTTCATGTGTATTAGGTATTTGAAGTCCTCCCACGTGTCACAATGCTCTGGTGATGTTTCTTAGTCTTTTTTCTCTATGTTCATTTGGGATAGTTTCTATTGCTATCTCTTCAGGTCCGCTAACCTTTTCTTCTGCAGTGTCTAATCTTCTATTCATCCAATTCAACACATTTTTTTGGTTTCAATTATTGTAGTTTTTGTTACTAGAAGCTTAATTTGGATCCCTTAAAATTCTATGTGTCTTTAGGCTAGGTACAGTGGCATACGCCTGTAATCCAAGCATTTTGGAAGGTCAGGGCAGGCAAATTGCCTGAGATGAGTTTGAGACCAGCCTGGGCAACATGGCAAAACCCCATCTCTACTAAAAATACAAGAAAAATGGCTGGGCATGGTGGCACACACCTGTAGTACCAGCTATACAGGAGGCTGAGGCAGGAGCATTGCTTGAACCCAGGAGGTGGAGGTTGCAGGGAGCCGAGATCTCGTGCTACTGCACTCCGGTCTAGGCAACAGAGCAAGACTCTTTAAAAAAAATTCTGCCTGTCTTTAACATATTTAATTTTTCTTCTAATATCTATTAGTGTACTAATTCCATTATCTGTGTAATTTCTGGGTCCGTGTTAATGGATTAAGTTTTCTCTTTATTATAGATTGTATATTTCCACTTCTTTGCATGCCTGGTAATTTTTGAATAATACCAGAGTTTTAATTTGTCAAGTGATGTACATTTTTATACTTCTATTAATATTCTAGAGTTTGATCTGGGATACAAGTAAGTCAGTTGGAAAGAGTTTGTTGTTTGGGGGTTTTACTTTTCAGCTTTGTTACGTGGAGCCAGAGCAGAATTTAACCAAGGGCCAATTATTTCTTAGTGCTGATGCAAACCAATTAAGTTTTGTATGCAGTGCCATGAGTTATGGAGTTTTTACTCTGGCAGATGGGAACAGCCCTTTTCCTTCTGCCCCTGCCCTGGGGATGGTTCCCTCTAATCCACTCTGGTGGTCCTTTTCTGGGACTTAGGTCATCTATTCACGTGCGTGTACTGATCCGTGTACTGCTCATGATGTGAGAGGGAGGCTCTGAAAATCTCTGGAAATTCCTGTCTGTGCAGCTGTCTCCTTTTGGATTCTCTGCCCTGAAACACTAACTGGTTGGTATCCCTCATCTCTCATCTCTTCCACCCAGAGAAATCTCCAGATTTCATTTTGGTTCCCCTCTCTGTGTCAAAGCCCAGAAACTTCCGTGAAGTCAGCTGGGGCAGAGTTAGGGATTAATTCATTTGTTTTCTGTCTCTCAGGGGTCACTGACTTCATTGTCTGGTGTCAGATAATCTGGGGAGCCATTGCCTCCTACTTGTTGTCCAGTTTTCAGTTGTCTCAGGAGGGAGGGCAAATCGGTGACTATTGCTCCATCTTGGCTACAAGCAGAAATCTGAGACTGATTTATTTTTTATATGCGTTCCCTACTGTATGGTTTTTTTAACTGTTAAATGGCCCCTGGAACACTGTACAGCCATAAAATTGAATGAAATAGTGTCCTTTGTGGCAACGTGGATGCAGCTGGAGGTCATTATCCTAAGCGAATTCATGCAGGAACAGAAAACCAAATACTATGTGTTCTCACTTATAAGCGGAAGCTAAGCATTGAGCACACATGGATGTAAACATGGGAACAACAAGGACTGCAGACTAGGGACAGGAGCATGGGTGGAAAAACTACCCATCATGTACTATGCTCACTACCTGGGGAACAGGATCCATGCCCCAAACCTCAGCATCACACAATATACCCATGTCACAAACCTGCACATGTACCCTTTGTATCTAAAATAAAAGTTAATATAAAGTAAAATTGAATAAAACAAGTTGCTCCTGATGATCTTGTGAGCACCTACAATTCTTATGATGGAGAACTTTCTACAATGATGGTTTTGTTTGACCACTTTTCTTTTCCTTTTTCTTTTTTTTTTTTTTTTTTTGAGATGGAGTCTCACTCTGTCACCCAGGTTGGAGTGCAGTGGCACGATCTCAGCTCACTGCAACCTCCATCTCTCGGGTTCAAGCGATTCTCCTGCCTCAGCCTCCTGAGTACCTGGGATTACAGGTGTGTGCCACCATGCCCAGCTAAATTTTGTGTTTTTGGTAGAGACGTGTTTTCACCATGTTGGTCAGGCTGGTCTCGAACTCCTGACATCATGATCCACCCACCTTGGCCTCCCAGAGTGCTGGGATTACAGACCTAAGCCACTAAGCTCAGCCTGAACACTTGCATATCTTAAGATAATTTTTGATAATGTGTATAATGTTTTTCTATATGGATAACTGTTTTCCTGCTTTGATTATTTAGATTATGTATACCACCTTTTCCTAAACAGACATATCTCTGTATAAAAATTAACATAGAGCAGCTGGTATTTCATAAAATGGTGATGCTAGACTTGAGTTGTGGATAGGAAGTGGAGGCGAGTCCTATATTTGTTTGAATGTGCATGGATTTTAATTAAGTTAAAATTAAGCATACTAGAAATTGTCCAGGAAGCTGATGACTTTTATTCTTTTTCTTAGGAATATCTTAGGTTGGGAGCTTTAATGACCAAATGGTCAAAAATGCATTTATTTCTGTAGAGTTCTGAACAGAATTCTGAACATTCTGTGACCCCCTTTTAAAAAATAAAAATAAAAAAAGGTGCTTTGACTCAGAACAAACTGCCACCTTCTTTGTCCACACTAGATTGTAGGAATTAGCAGGAAATCCTCTATTCTCTTATTGATGATCTACCAGTGCTTTAACCCGGGGAACTCTGAGACATGAAAAAAAAGTCTTAAGATATTTAAGAATTTATACATAATGAGCATAAAGGAATATGCTTTTATAAAATTACCTTTCACTTATATTTCTCATATAGTATTTCAAAAGTTTTTGCAGAAACCATGACTTGTAAGTATTGTATGACCATTTATCAGGTCACGAATGAGGCTCAAAAAATTAGGATTTTAGCAAATGCCTCTGTCCTTTGTTATGCGCTCTTACCATTCAATTTCAGTGATCAGAGAAATTATACATAATATCATACTAACGATATGTATCTGTTTCAAGCAAACAAAAAATATATTAGGACAGGCTTGAAAGGTATAAGTCATATGTATACATATATTTTATTTATATGTTATAGATATATATATACATACATATGTGAGTCTTATACATTCTTTCCTCAGAATTCTCATACATTATTTATTCATTTGGTTAAAAATATAAATTCTTCATATGAAGTTACATATATACTTTCTCAAGATAATTCATTGAAATATTTAAAATTAAGACATCTCAAATAAAATCTAACAATAAAATACTGCATGATGCCTTTACTCTAAATATTTATTTATTGCAAAAATGTTCTCTGAAAACCTAAAAGCTTGAAAACTCAAAGACATCTCCATAAAAGTTAGGCATTAGAATGAATATCGAGTCCCACAAACTACTTGATGTTGTTCTACATGTTGAGGATACAAAGATGAGTAGGTCATGTTTAAACCCACTATCTCACGGGAACGTTGGGGTGACAGACACCTGATATAGCACTGTGGCGGGGTCAGCAGCGCCTAGAAGAATAGCATGATACCTCCAGAGAGAAGAGTACATAAGTGCTCCTGCAGAGGCCTTGAGCAGTGATGAGAGATGGACACATCAAAAAATGGAAAGGAGGAGCTCCCAGACTTAGAACTGGACCTGAGCGTAAGGGTAGTTGAGTTTAATATGAAAAAGGGATGGGCATGAGCAGCCTCTTAAGGTGTACAAGAAAAGACGCTGCCATTGTAGTAGCATAAGAACAGGTGGAAAAGATGAGAAAATGAGAGAAAGGTAGAATCTATGTATTTTAGGGTATAAAACCTGGACTCTATGCTGTTAAGTAATAGGCATTGAACATTTCCTGCAATGCTAATAACATGATTGTATTTTTCTTTAAGCTAGATCGGGGTTGGCAAACTTCAGCTGATGGGCCAAATCCATCCAGCGCCTGTTTTTTGAATAAAGCTTCATTGTTACACATCCATACCCATTTGTTTTCATATCATTTTCAAAGCAGAGTTGAGTGTTGCAATACAGACTGTATGGCCCACAAAGCCTAAAGTAGTTGCTCTCTGGCTCTGTAGAGAAAATGTTGACTTCTGAGCTAGATTACTGTACACAGAGTTTCTCAATTGGCATTTGATATTTGTGGCCTGATAATTCACCATTGTCGTGTACTGACGGGTGATTTATAGAATATTATCAGCACACCTAGTCTCTATTCACTGAATCCAGGAACAGCACCCCATTTCCCATCATGAGAACCAAAACCTCTCCAGACACTACCAGACGCCCCTGAGGAAGGTAACATCACTCCTCTTTAAGAAACACTTTTAGCAGCTAAGTAGAGTTTAGTTTTGAGTGAACATGATGGTAGCCAAAGTTAAAACCGTGGAATACTATGCAGCCATAAAAAAGGATGAATTCATGTCCTTTATAGGGACGTGGATGAAGCTGGAAACCATCATTCTGAGCAAACTATCACGAGGACGGAAAACCAAACACCACATGTTCTCAGTCATAGGTGGAAATTGAACAATGAGATCACTTGGACACAGGCAGGGGAACATCACACACCGGGACCTGTCATGGGGTAGAGGGAGGGGGGAGGGATAGCATTAGGAGATATATCTAATGTAAATGATGCGTTAATGGGTGCAGCACACCAACATGGCACGTGTATACATATGTAACAAACCTGCACGTTGTGCACATGTACCCTAGAACTTAAAGTATAATAGTAATTTTTTAAAAGGTAGTAATTTTAATGAACTGAAGGGATAGTTGTGAAAAAATATATTTTGAATCTAAAAGCATAACGTAATTATAAATATGGGGCTTAAGAAAGATGAAAATTGAAGATAACTTCCGAAGGTCTAGCTTAGGTTACAGGAAGCGTAATGATGCCCTTCACTGAGATAAGTAATAATGGAAAAAAAGCAGGCTAGGTGCAGTGGCTCATGCCTGTAATCCAAGCACTTTGGGAGGCTGAGGCGAGTAGATCACTTGAGGCCTGGAGTTCAAGACCAGCCTGGCCAACATGGTGAAACCCCATCTCTACTAAAAATATGAAAATTAGCTGGGCCTAGTGACACTCACCTGTAATCCCAGCTACTTGGGAGGCTGAGGCAGGAGAATCACTTGAACCTGGGAGGCAGAGGTTGCAATAACTCCATCTCAAAAAAAAAAAAAAAAAGCGAAAAAAAAAAAGCAGGTACCAAGCAGAAAATAATGGGTTTAGCTTTAGATGAAGTAGGTTCAAGGTACCTGTGACGTGCTAAGGCAGAGGGACTCTAAGATTATATGCATATGGATATAAGAATATATATTCATATGTCTATAAGGCAATTCTGGCAGAAGATATATATTTGAATATCACTAGAATATGGCTAGTATTTAAAACCAGGATAATACATGAAAACCAAAGATTGCAGTGTTAGAAAGGCCAAGGTAATATAACGCTTACGCAAATGGGAGTCAAGAGTTTCTGCAGGCTGGGCACAGTGGCTCACGCCTGTAATCCCAGCCCTTTGGGAGGCTAAGGTGGGTGGATCACTGGAAGTCAGAAGTTTGAGACCAGCCTGGCCAACATGGCGAAACCCTGTCTCTACTGAAAATACAAAAACTAGCTGGGCATGGTGGTAGGCGCCTGTAATCCCAGCTACTCTAGAGGCTGAGGCTGGAGAATCACTTGAACCTAGGAGGCAGAGGTTGCAGTGGCCCGAGATCGCACCCCTGCACTCCGGCCTAGGCGACAAGAGTGAAATTCCATCTCAAAAGAAAGAAAAGAGAGAGATAAAAAAAGCTTTTGCAGTAGAGAGGATCAAAAAGCAAGGGTCATTATGAATTAGCCGTTGGGTCTATGAGTTAGGGAAAGGTGTACTAAGGGTGCCGGGTAGAAGAAAATGATATAGATTGAGGCATGAATGATAGATACATTTCCAATAATCCTGTAGGTGAGCAAGACACAGTGTTTCAATGTTTACAAGGGCAGGTTCCTTGTAAATCTCTAAAGTGTGCTGATAATTGCACTTGGTGGGTGGCAATCATGACAGCATGAGAGAGTTTTCAAGGGCACCAGCATCATACCAAATATTTGCAACAGTCTGTCAAAGAGATGGAGTATCTAGGAATGAAGCTTTTGTGAAGTCATAGCTTGCATCTATTTCAATTCCACAATATAGATCTGTGGTCATATGCAGTATGTATCTTTCTATTGCAACACATATATAATGCATTATGTATAAACATAGGCTTAAAGTTGATCCATTTTGTCATTTTTACTGAAGTTAATCCACTCAGCAGTTCCTGTTTCTAAATGTATTTTAGATGTTTAAAATTGATGTTAAGCAAATTGTCATAGTCTTCTTTTAATACCATCCGATCTAAAAGTGTAGAAGAAGATACATCTAAAGAAAACTTGGGTACTTATAAATTTTTTAAAATAATCTAGATGAATAAGAGGAAAAGAGAACGATTAGATAACAATCATGTAGGGCGCAGCAGCCTAGAGAAGCAATGATAGCATTGCCAATTCATCCTAATGACTGCATCTGTTCCCTATGTATGGGATTGATGGCACCAACACAGCTGCCACCTCCTCAATGTGAAAGAGTGGGTCGATGACAGATTTGATGATGACTTTGACCTCAGAGATGGTGGCCAGGTGCCAATTAAAGTTACATTGTTGATACCCTCTAATATAATTAGAAACGAAAATAAGAAATGAATGGCTATGAAATTGCACTTTTACCTTGACAGCTAATGAGATAGGCTGTATGCTATACATCACTCATGTATATGTATTTGTTTAAGGGAATGGTCACTAGCATGATCACATCCATGAATTATTAAGTAATATTAAATAATACTAAAGTTTACTTACTTTATTAAGTATACATATATATAAACACTGTATATTGATTATGTTAAGAAACAAAATAGTATTTACATAATTATTACATTTTTTTCTCCCACCTCTTCTCATTTCTCCTTCCTTCTCTTCCTTCCTTTTTTTATTCATGCAGCAGTAGTTCGTGGATGTCTGCAACATGCAAGATACTGTGGGACACTTTGGGGATAAAAATATGGAATGCACAAAAAAGCCCCTATCTTCAAAGCCAGAGAAAACAGAAAAATGACCATTTGGAGTGATAAAGTAGAAGGGAGCCCAGAAAGGAAGGATCTAGACCAGTTAGTGTGGGGTTACGGGTAGAACTTTATAGGACATACTGCAGTAGCTGACATGGAGTTGAGTCTTTGAGACAACTTAAAATGAGCCCGAAAGGGTTGTCCACACAAGCAGGTGCAGAAGTGCAACACTGAGGGAGCATGTGAGTTCGGCAGGTTCAGCCTGGGGGAGAGCAGATCCCGATGGACAGAGAGATGTTGAACGACACAGCAGGGACTACCTCATGAGGGGTCCTAGTGCCAAACTAAAAGCCAGGATTGGATGCAGGAGGTGAGGAGTCACTGCAGGATAGTAAGCAAGACCATGCAACAAATTACCTAGATAGGGCATGAGAGTTGTATTTTGGAGACTATTGATGAGAGTAATTGAGGAAGATTTACTTGAGGTTGTAGAGAGAAAACTTCATTGAGCCGAAGAAAATGACATAAACTTTCGAGATGTTTAGGATGTGGAAGGATCGCAAGTTGATGAACCAGTCTTGGCAGAGCCCAGGTCTGCAGGCAGGAAGGCAGAGAGAGGGCGGACCCAGTGGAATAGGAGCAAATGATGGGGGATGTGAGAGGATGGATGGAGACAGCAACTTGTCTTGAGTTCTCCTTGGGAGATCGAAGCTGTGCTGTCCAGAAGGAAATTCAATATATAGGTGTGAAGGTCAAGAAAGAGGATTGCATTTGAGTACATAACATTTTTTAAGTCATTCGTTCCTAAATGATAGTTTTAACCTTGAAGGCATTTGTGATTGCTAAAGAAAGACATGCCAGGAGAGCCAAGAAGCAGATGCTGAGGAGCATGTACAGTTAGTGGGAGTGTGAACAGACCAGGGTCTATAAGGGATACTGACAATGTGTGAGGCAGGTGACAGGGAACAACCAAGTGTGGATGATAGTCAGTGACTCGGCGGTTTCAATGAGGGAGAAGTCAACAGACCCATACACTATGGAAACAGAAATGTGTGATGGAGAGAAACTTTGAAATATCGTTATTAAATTTGACGTATAACATGCTAGCTATCTTGATATGGGATGCCTTGATAAAGTGGTGTGCCCAAAACTCCAGTCTCTGTTTGCAGCAGAGACTAGAGAAAATATGTTAAAACCAGTTCAAATGAAAAATAGATTTATAGAGGTTTGTATTCTCTACTGACAAAATTTATCTGTGCTGCCCAAGATAGACATCATTTGTGCTGCTTTGGAAAGGAATTATTTGCATTGCTAGAAGTTTTCTATATCCACAGAGCTATAAAATAACCTTCTCACAAGCAATCGAAGGTCACACTTCTGTAGAATTAGGTAATTACCAGAGGGCCCACTGGACAATGCCCAGCATTCTGTTCAAAGGATACTCCAAGACAGGATTCTCTGCCTCACTGTAGCTTCCCCAGAACCAAGCACAATGTTGTATATGTGTTTGTCTTAATGGGTAATTATCAAAAGAGCTAACTTTCAGGTAGAAAGCATAGATAGGATCCAGCCTTTGAGATATGTGTTGTGTCAAAGGCATGTGATATATTAGTGAATATTAAGAGATGAACCATTTTATATAATATTAATTTCTTTGGGGTTCTAGCTAATGCCGATTTTAATCATGACTTTTTTTGAATTTAGATCTTCATTGCCAGTATTAGTGCCTATCAGTGAATGATAATATACCTTAATTTCCGTGACATTTCAAATGTCATGCACTTTTCTTATCATTTATCCATCCACTATTTACAAATAGTGAAAGTAAGTCATTAATATACGATATGACAATGTGGTGCACAAATTATTTTCCCTCAGAATATGTGTCTGTGTCTGGGACTGTAATTTTTTTTTTTTTTTTTTTTTTGAGATGGAGTCTCGCTCTGTCACCCAGGCTGGAGTGCAGTGGCGCGATCTTGGCTCACCACAAGCTCCGCCTCCCAGGTTCACACCATTCTCCTGCCTCAGCCTCTGGAGTAGCTGAGACTACAGGTGCCCGCCACCTCGCCCGGGTCATTTTTTTGTACTTTTAGTAAAGATGGGGTTTCACCATGTTAGCCAGAATGGTCTCAATCTCCTGACCTTGTGATCCACCTGCCTCGGCCTCCCAAAGTGCTGGGATTACAGGCGTGAGCCACCACGCCCAGCCGGGACTCTAATTCTTAATGTTGCTAATTCCCCCTCACTATTATCCAGTCATCTTTGTTATATTACTCAAAAGCAACATACCTGTATTTAAAGAGTCTCGCTGAAGATAAATAGGAATTCCATTATTTTTATTAAATTGATCATCATGATATGTTCTGAAAATGTCCATGTCTATTGCATTTCTTGGCTCAATGTGGAATGACAGAGTCAAATGACATTAAAATTCACTGCTACTAATGTTTAATATCTCACTGGCCAAATGTTTATTTTGTCTTTATAATAAATATGGATTGGCTCTATTTTTAAAATAATACTTTTCCAACTTAACAAACATAATTCAGTTCAGATGCCAGACTCTAGCTCTTAATTCAACCCTTGCCACACTGTCTAAAGGAGGTATGCAGAGGAAAGTGCCTTGCTGTAGAAGCAGCCATGTGGTTTCAGCACCAGGCTGCTCCTTTGGAGATAATTGTAATTTCATTCTTAACTTCTCAATGATGCACTAATCAATTGCACTGGCAATGATATTCTGAACAGTAGATTCATATGGTAGTGAGTAACTCAACTTAATATCTGAAATACACATAAACTTGTTTAAATACTAAAATTATTGGCATTAGCCTCAAAACTCCATAGCACCGGCCAGGCGCAGTGGCTCACGCCTGTAATCCCCACACTTTGGAAAGCCGAGGTGGGCTGATTGATTGAGGTCAGGATTTCAAGACCAGCCTGGCCAACATGACAAAACCCTGTCTCTACTAAAAATACAAAAATTAGCCGGGCGTGGTGGCGGGTGCCTGTGATCCCAGCTACTTGGGAGGCTGAGGCGGGATAACCACTTGAACCGGGGAGGTGGCGGTTGCAGTGAGTCAAGATTGTTCTACCGCACTCCAGCCTGGGTGACAAAAGTGTAACTCTGTCTCAAACAAACAAACAAACAACTTCACAACGCTTTTTCGCCATTTTCAAGTATAGCCTTCTCTCTTCAGTAAGAGGAGAAAAACACTGGAAAAACAAATATCTCTAACAACTAAATCTACCTGTTTAGTTTTCTGTCCCTCCTGAAAGATAGGAGGTCAGACTGACCTTGGAGAATGTTTGATTAAGGAGCAAATTGCTTTAGGAATGGGATAATTTTACTTAAACCTCAGAGCCTAAACAGGTCTTTTATTTAGGCTTAAACAACAAATGAACATCTGTTCTTTTCAGTTTAACGAAACAAGCTGTTCTTGTACCTGATAAATACAAGCCATGGCTCAGCCAGTGAATTATAAAATGCATGAAAGATAAAGATATCGATTTGAATGTGCGGAACAGGCTGGGCTCAGTGTCCTCCTGAGCATGTGTGATCAAATCAGAGAACAGTGTGGTTGGTTCCTCTGCCTGCGACCATTATTTCAGCTCCATCGCAGTCTGGGTTCTCCAAGAGGGCACAGTTTTAAATTAAATGTTCCCTTTGGTATATGGTTCTGAGTATTAGGTATGCACGGGTGGGGAGTCTGCGTAGAAAAATATCCTAGGGCTGTATGGGAAGCAAGTACAAACCTGGCTAAAATAAACATTACGTGTGGGAAAGGCTGCGCAGGAAATGGAGCTTGCTGTATGTTTCACGCTGAGACATTTCTAATTTAGTGTTTCACTTTCATCCATTTATTGAATAAATACAGTGTTGTTATATGGCACAATTAAAATGAAATGGTGGGACCAGCTTTGAGTAAGAGAACTTGAGAGCATTGTCATGTAAATTCTTAGCAGATGCTCTGAATTCATTTTTTATCTGCTTTCTGGTATTGCCTAATCCCAAGAGCTGAAGTATAATTCAGCATTCTTTTTTATTATTCAGCTCCCATATTGTCTAGGAGGAGAGACCCCCTGGCTTAATTACATAAAGTACATGAATGAATCCCTGGGATTAAGGCGGTGTTGCGGGTGCGGTGCTTGAGAGGCCGCGGTGGTGGTGAAGGGAGCTCAGCGGGCCGCACTCTTTCACACTCGGCACCGCCACGGGCTGCTCTTCCACATGGCAGGAGAAGACACAGCGCCTTTAGACAGAACCACACAGAGGAGGAGAGGCCACAGCAGCCTGGTCATTTCCAGATGATGGTGAACAGCCCTGCCAAGGGCCTCAGGTGGTCTTGTAACCGCTCAAGGGGGCGGGCGGCCCCTCACTCCTCCAGGCCGCTCCTTTCCCTTCCTCTGGGTTTCTGCCAAGAGCATTGTGAAAATCAAAAACTGAGTCTCCTTTCAGATGCTGTTTTAGAATCTTAAGAGATTAATTCCTAATAAATATGACCATGAGGTCATTAAAATACTAGTAACAAAAACAACCACCACCACCGCGAGAGAGGTTTGTGGAGAGAGGGAATATGACCCTGACTTAGAAGACTTGGAATTTAAGGCAAAAGCAATCATAGAATTTAAGGGAATAGCATAGTCTTGCGTTTTTTGTTTTCTGTATTATTATTACTATTATTATTTGAGATGGAGTCTCGCCCTGTCCCCCAGGCTGAAGTGCAGTGGCGTGATCTTGACTCACTGCAGCCTCCACCTCCTGGGTTCCAGCCATTCTCCTGCCTCAGCCTCCTAAGTAGCTGGAATTACAGGTGCTCACCACCATGCCCAGCTAATTTTTGTATTTTCAGTAGAGACGGGGTTTCGCCATTTTTGGCCAAGCTGGTCTCGAATTCCTGACCTCAAGTGATCCGCCCACCTCAGCCTCCCAAAGTGCTGGCATTACAGGCATGAGCCACCGCAACTGGCTGTTTTCTGTATTACTAATATGCTTCATTTATACGTTATTCTGTATGTTGGTTGCCTTTATCCTTTCAAACACAAAAGCAATAGGGACGAACATCTATCATCCCATCTCCCATACTGATTTAGAAACTGCATTTGATTCAAGATCCTACGGTCCAGATTAAGATGCTAGCTTTGCAATAAACTGACTGTCTTATGACATAATGTCTTAAAATGTCATTCTGGAGTTGTTGTGAGAAGTCAGTGATGATGTGGAATCGTCTTTTATCACACCTGGAATGTATGGCCACTCTATAAATCTTCCTTTGTTTTCCTGTTTCCCTGTTTCTCCCTCCCTTCTGTTTTTCCCTCACGCTCCATTTTCAGCTGCAGAGAGTTGCATGTAGAATTCTGGGAAGTCCCTTACCATACCAGTCCCCTAGACTGCAAGAGAGACCTCCTGGGGCTGCGGGGCAGCCCTTCTCTAAGGTTCCAGGGAGGCTCTTGAGCCAAGAATTGCACAGGAAAGACATTTGCAGCAATGTGAAGTGTCACAATGTCTTTGTTTGAATGGTGCATCTGCGTTTCTAAAAGATAATAGCAGCCTGTTCTCCCTAGTTCGGAAGTAGAAGGGAAATCTGTGTTGGCCAGCCCCAGAAGCATTAGCCCAGGAATTGTCGTAGTGTTAACACCAAGACTTCTTCCTTCCTTAGCAGAGCCATGTGCAGACCATGGTGAGAACTGAGAAGCCTCATATGGGTCCCTGTAGATGTGAAAATAAACTCAAGACCAAATTTGAAGCCTCAGCACTCAGGAGGTGCAAAAGCCATCACAAGATACAGTTGAAGTCCCCTTTCCATCTTTCTTGTAAATATGCAGGGCAGAGTCATGGGAACTGAGGGAGAGGACTGGTGAGCTCTATGGCTGTGAGTCCACATGTCTGCTGACAGGCTGCAGTTCAAGGGAACGACAAGTGCCAGGGATTGTGGGCAGATGGGAGGTGACGTGACTGGTCCTGATGCAGAGGACCCTCAGGAAGGGGCAGAAGGCAAGAAGGGGTGGGCAGGGGTGCATGGTGAAAGGGGGCCCTGCCGTGCAGTGTGGGTGTGCGGAGGCTGCAGGACAGCAGAGGAGACCCACAGCAGGACAGACAGAACTAAACTGCAATGATAGGTGGGATATTTCCTGTCAGAGTCATGGGAAGGAGGAAAAAAATGTGCACGTGTAGAGAACAAAATCGATTTCTGTGTGAACTAGAACGTTTTTGACAACTTTGTCTCTGCTTTCATATCCTTTTCCTTAAAAGAAAAAATAACTAGTCCTCCCTCCTTAGGGGAAAAGCACTTCTGCAATCCCCACCTCTCCCCGTCCCATTTCTCTTTCTTATCCTTTCCGGCTCTCCACATTGAAGCAGGTTTTATCTCTCTCTCAAGCCCACTTGTGCTCCTTTTTCTTCATACTTCTCTCTGTTTTCATGATGTATGTCAGCCTTGTTGCTAGGCAGCTGTTATGTTCAACCCACCATGCAGCCTTCTGAATGCTGGAAATTAGCCCCAAATAGCTTGAAAATCACCCTTCCGCACCTGCTCCGTGTTTACTGTGAAAGCAGGAATATGAATATAAGTTCATAGAATGGGGGAAATGCATCCATATGTAGCCATGGGCAGACAGCCACTTTTGTGGTGTGCATGGCAGGTATGGACACCATGCAGTGTCCCAGGGAAAATGCCCAGGAGTGGTTCTAGAAGAAAGTACATCCTCATTCTATGAGAGCTAAAATTTCTAAATAAGATAATCTGGTGGAAAATGGAAATATGCAAAAATAAATATGAATAGCATGTAGACATTGTGTGTATTTCTACAAATGTCGCTGCCTGCAAGCTTAATCAGTTTTTCCTTGCCTCTGAAAAACAAAAAGCACTCATTGATTCTATCCCACCCTCCAGCTATTGGTCTTTTCTTTGATTGATGTTAAGAACCACCAGCTGCTAGTGTCTTGATGCCATTGTAATCTACTTTCTCCCATGTCTGACGTTGCCATTGACGCCACAGTCACCAAATCCCACAGCTCCCTCAGTGTGCATCTGCTTCTCTTCCTCTGCAGCGTTCAGCACTGCAGACCACATTTCCAACTTCGCCTTCCCTTGGCTCTTCCAAAATTGGACGGCTCCCGTCCAGTCCTTTCTTTCCTGCTTCTCCTTTCCCTTCCCCTTCACCACTCTCTTTCTCTGTCAACCCTCCAATAGGTAGCTCCTACGACATTCAATTTTTCTCCTTCAGTTTTTCTCTTTTTATTGATTATTCAGTCTTTCTAGAAGAGCAGGAGGTTCATGGTTCTCTCCAAATATTATTTTGTTTTTCACAATAAAGTAATTGGAATATAACCATCATAAGATAAATAGTATGATTTTTTGAAATAAGAAAACCACATCTTTTCTGAGGTATAATTTTGGTCCAAAAAAGTCTTGCTTTATATTTGACCATGTGTAGTAAAATTAGAACATTGCTTTACACAGCCTAGTGATCTTGGCATTTCTTGGCAGAATATGTTGCTCGTAGTAAGTGTTCAATAAATACTTCTCAAATAGAATTAAATTTCTAAGGAGTTTCAGACTGAAACAACATAAGTTTTACTTTCATAACAAAATTTTCCTTGAGAATGAAGTGGTAAAACCAGTATTTAACGGAGACATTTTCAGAGAAACTGCATCTGAGGTTAATAAACATTAGCTTGATAAACATACATTATATTTTCTAAGAAAATGATTCTCCTACTTCCTGATAGTCTTTTTTGAAGTAGTCAATTAAAGTTCACTGTGTTTTAAAATCAACCTAAATGCCCATCAGTGACAGATTGAATAAAGAAAATGTGGTACATATATACCATGGAATACTATGCAGCCATAAAAAAGAATGAGATAATGTTATTTGTGGAACATGGATGGAGCTGGAAGCCATTATCCTTAGCAAACCAACAGAGGAACAGAAAACCAAATACTGCATGTTCTCACTTAGAAGTAGGAGTTAAATGATAAGAACTCATGAACACAGAGAAGGGAACCACAGACACTGAGGCCTACTTAAGGGAGGAGGGTAGGGAGAGGGAGAGGAACAGAAAAGATGACTATTGGGTACTGGGGTTAATAGCTGGCTGATGAAATAATATGTACAACAAACCGCATGACACATGTTTACCTATGTAACAAACCTTCACATGTACCCCCAAATCTAAAATGAAAGTTTAAAAAAAAAAAGTCACCATGTTTAATGTGAATCCTGTGGTGACTGCATAAGCTGTTTTTATCTCTAGGTCCGTGATACACAGGATGTCAAAGTTCCCCTTTATACTGGAAGGAACGATCACTTTTGAAGAGAGAAACACTATTTCATCAGTTTCCTTGAGTTCTTCCCACCTTTTACTAGTTAGATTTTCTCTGCCTTTTCAATTTCAGCCTGTCCTTGTAAAAATATAGACTCCAAAATGAAGATGATCTATGATGTGGCTCTTTCACTTACAATTTTGTAAGATACTATGTTTTGTTTTTTTGTGTGTTATAGTCAGCTTCATCCATGTCCCTGCAAAGGACATGAACTCATCCTTTTGTTATGGCTGCATAGTGTTCCATGGTGTACATGTGCCACATGTTCTTTATCCAGTCTGTCATTGATGGGCATTTGGGTTAGTTCCAAGGTTACTTTTTAATTCTACCCCTACTACCATAAAGGGCTTTGGCTGCTTATTCCCTGCTAGATCCCAGCACCTGGGAGCATCCCCAGCACAGACTTGGTGCTCAGTCAGTGCTGGTGAATTGATGATTGATCCTGAGCAAGTGAACCACAAACTCCAATTCCAGATATGAAACTAGTTAACAGCTGTTCCCCTCATCCCAAACCAGGATAAGGCAGAAAGAGCAGGGTGGCTGGAAAGGTTCATGTTTACTTTTTACAGTCCATTGGTTTGCCTCAGACACAGAGGAAGTGAAGCCTAAATATAGGTGTCTTCAGTGGATTGAGGTGACCTGTCTGTCTTGGATGACAGATGCTGGGACAGTGTGGGGAATGAGAGTAGACAAGTCCCTCTCCAGCTGCTCCTGTGCTCAGGACTAACGTCCTGCTCCAGGCTCGTGAACCATATGGCCTCAGAGCACAGTTACTGGGGGAATGTGTTTTAACTCAGGAATGGAATGTGACCCTGTCTTTCTATCCGGTGACACCACCTATAGAAAACACTCACATTCCAAAAGACAAGATGTTTTACATAGAGTATCTCATCCTGTCTCAGGTGATCTTTGTCTTTCGTTGACACGTCAGAATTATACCATTTTAAGTGTCAAAAGAACAATATAAAATGAGAGAAAAGCATCAGGTGCATTATTTTTCATTCTGACTTGTTAATACTATATTCAGATGCTTGAATTATATCAATTAAATTCTTGGTTATAATTAACAAAGTTTCAGAATGAGACAATTATGAGAGAGAATAAAAAAAAAGAGTGATTTCATTTCAGTGTATTACTCTGGCTAAATGTTAGAAACACATGGCTTTCCTGAGGGCATGAATGAGTTCACTATTAAAGAGCTTCCAGGCACTGAAGGCCAGCAAATGAAGACCCCCTTTTTTTTTTTTTGAGACAGAGTCACTCTGTCGTCCAGGCTGGAGTGCAGTGGTGCGATCTCGGCTCACTGCAAGCTCCGCCTCCCGAGTTCACGCCATTCTCCTGCCTCAGCCTCCTGAGTAGCTGGGACTACAGGCGCCTGCCACCACGCCCAGCTAATTTTTTTGTATTTTTAGTGGAGACAGGGTTTCACTGTGTTATCCAGGATGGTCTCAATCTCCTGACCTTGTGATCCACCCGCCTCGGCCTCCCAAAGTACTGGGATTACAGGCATGAGCCACCGCGCCCAGCCACAAACCAAGACTTCTTATTCCTACATGTCCAGTATCATGGTGGTTACTGTTGAGTTTTAATTTTTCAATTTTTAAGGGTAAATCTTATCCTTTTCCACTCTAGAACCATCCGGGGTTAGGACTTATTAGTTGTCATTAAAACTGTAGCAATGGTGGTGAAGAGCTT
The DNA here is from genome assembly GCF_009764315.1 of Trachypithecus francoisi. Classification (NCBI taxonomy): domain Eukaryota; kingdom Metazoa; phylum Chordata; class Mammalia; order Primates; family Cercopithecidae; genus Trachypithecus; species Trachypithecus francoisi. The sequence goes on along the minus strand of NW_022681463.1, from coordinate 6,178,957 downwards.
GGCCCTGGAGTTAGATTGTCCTGGGTTCAATTCCAGCTCAGCCACTTTCCTCATCTGTATCAGCTTCCCAGCGCTGCCATAAGCAGGTACCAGAAGCTCCATGGCTTAAAGCAATAGACCTTTCCTCATCCAGCTCTGGAAGTGAGAAGTTCAACACTGAGTTGTCAGCAGGGCTTCCTCTGAAACTCTGGGTGGCATCTGCCCTGGCCTCTTCCTTGTCTCTGGTGGCGGCCCTAGATCCTCAGTGTTCCCTGACTTGCAGCTGTGTCCCTGACACCTCTGCGTGCATCATGTGGCCCTTTGCTGTGTGTCTCCCGTGGCATTTCCCTCTTCTTTTCAGGATATGAGTCCTATTGGATTAGGCCCCACCCTAATGATCTCGTCTTAACTTGAATACTCTACAAAGACCCTAAACATCACGTTCACTTATGTTGCACAGGGGGACACAGTTCAGCCCATAACAGCATCCCTGTGAACTTGGGTAAGTGAATGAATGTCTACAACCATTATCTGTCTCACTATCTAAAGATGATTGTCATCCAGGCCTGCATCTGTGAGGAGGATGTGAGGTGATATGAAAAGCCCTTTGCATTCATTCAGGGTTCAAGAAATGCGACTTACCATCTCCTGCTCCACAGCCCCATGTCTTGGCTGTCAATTATTTAAACTTGCTACATTCAAAGGCAAGCTAGGAGACACCATAAAATGTACAAAGATATCCCCTTACTCTGGGTGAACTCACACACTTTGAGGAGAGGTCAGAGTTTGTAACACAGAATAGAATTTATGTCTCGTCTGGAGAAATGCAAACAGACAGTTCTGAGGGAGGGCAGAGCGTTGCTTGTTAGGTGACTTGCCAAGGGCATTATAGCAAACTGGTTACAAAGTGGGAACCTAAATCTCAGTTTTCAGATTCCCAATTCAGTTTCTTTCCTATTTGAACACATTGTACAATTATATCACTTGTCACCTTTTAACCACTCAGACATTATCAAACCTAACCCATGTTTGCTCATAAGAGGCACTAATGTCAGCTGGGCACGGTGGCTCACACCTGTAATCCCAGCACTTTGAGAGGCCAAGGCAGGTGCATCACCTGAGGTCAGCAGTTCGAGACCAGCCTGGCCACCATGGTGAAACCCTGTCTCTACTGAAAATACAAAAATTAGTCGGGCGTGGTGGCGGGTGCTTTAATCTCAGCTACTTGGGAGGCTGAGGTAGGACAATCGCTTGAACCCAGGAGGCGGAGGTTGCAGTGAGCAGAGATAGCACCATTGCACTCCAGCCTGCATGACAAGAATGAAACTCTGCAACAAAAAAAAAAAAAGAGGTACTGATAGCACGTGAGAGAATCATTAGGGGATGCCCATAGCTTTCTGGGTGGTCCACATTCACTGTCCTTTGCACAGCTTACTCCTGTTTCCCAACCCTCTACATATCCCACCTCATACCCACTTGCCCTGCCCTGTTATACAGGGGAAATTCCCTTTCGTCTTCTGCAGAAACCCCAATAAAAATTAATAAAGTAAAGTAAAACACACAGCTACCAACTTTAGTACATGGCATGTAAGAAATCACATTCTTGTCACCTATCAAAAGCAAAACAATTCCTGAGTACTTCACCCATCAACAAATCACTGTAGCCCATTTAGTGTGAGCAAAATAATGAGCCACCTTTTTCATATCCTTGCCTCTGGCACTGCAATTTCAGTCTCAGTTACTTCAGTCTCAGTCTCTGTTACTTACCATTTTTTGTATTTTTATGCTTTCCTATGCACTAAGTTTGATACACGAGCAAAATCCATCTGTGAGAAGGAAGGGTGGTTGCTGATACTGATAAATTCATTCTGGTTTATGGCTAGCAAGAGTATGAGGATTCTCAATCCAGGAAAAGTCATACACTGACTTTTCAGTAAGAATGCTGAAGATTTAAGAAAGGAAATGAGAAATGTCTTCAGCTGAGAAGGTAACTGGGCACTGTCTTGGTCAGTTCAAGCTGCTGTCCCAAATTATCATAGACTGAGTGGCTCTTGAGCAACACAGAAAGTGCTCGTAGTCCTGGATGAGCAACAGAAAGTTCTCATAGTCCGGGAGGGTGGGAAGTCCAAGATAAAGTTGTCAGCAAATTCAGTATTCAGTGGAAGTTCGCTTCCTGGTTTGGAGAGAGCCTTCTTGTTCCCTCTATGAACGGTGTTCTCACATGGTGTTAGGTTAGTGCAAAAGTAATTGCAGTTTCGGGCCGTGAACATTAAGTCATTATAACTAGACTCAAGCACATCTTTATTAATCAAAATAGGAACCATTACGATCAACACATTTTTGCCATTGCGAAGTAAGTTTTGTTTATCCCTGTAGTGTAAAATTCTGTGCTTTAAGAATCAACAAACTCTTGGATAGCATTTTCTGCATCCCACCACTTGCAGAAGCATTTTCCCTGCAAAAAGTTGTTGAGATGCTTGAAGAAGTGGTAGGTGGTTGGCGAGAGGTCAGGTGAATATGGTGGATGAGGCAAAACTTCGTAACCCGTCTTTCCACTTTTGGTTGTGTGACATGCAGCCAGGCGCTGTGGTGGAGAAGAATAGGGCCCTTCCTGTTGACCAATGCCAGCTGCAGGTGTTGCAGTTTTTGGTGCATCTCATCTATTTGCTGAGCATACTTCTCAGATGGAATGGTTTCACTGGGATTCAGAAAGCTGTAGTGGATCAGACCAGCAGCAGACGACCAGACAGTGACATGACCTCTTTTTCGGTGCAAGTTTGGCTTTAGGAAGTGCTTTGGAGCTTCTTCTTGTTCCAGCCACTGAGCCGGTCATCACTGGTTGTCATATAAAATCCACTTTCGTCATGCATCATAATCTGATCAAGAAACGGTTCATGGCTGTGCATAGAATAAGAGTACTTTGAAACAACAGTTTTTTTTGATTCTCAGTTAGCTCATGAGTCACTCACTTATCGAGCTTTTTTTTCACCTTTCCAATTTGCTTCAAATGCCAAACAACTTTAGAATGTTCGACCTTGAGTTCTTTGGCAACTTCTCACGTAGTTGTAAGACGATCAGCTTCGAGGATTGCTCTCAGTTGGTCATTGTCAACTTCCAATGGTCAGCCACTACACTCCTCATCTTCAAGGCTCTTGTCTCTTTAGCAAAACTTCTTGAACCACACTGCACTGTATGTTCGTTAGCAGCTCCTGGGCCAAATGCATTGTTGATGTTGTGAGTTGTCTCCGCTCTTTTACGACCCATTTTGAACCTAAATAAGAAAATTGCTCGAATTTGCTTTTTGTTTTTGAGACAGAGTCTGCTCTGTTGCCCACGCTGGAGTGCAGTGGTGCCATCTCGGCTCACTGCAAGCTCTGCCTCCCAGGTTCACGCCATTCTCCTGCCTCTGCCTCCCGAGTAGCTGGGACTACAGGCGCCCACCACCACGCCCGGAAATTTGCTTTTTATCTAACATTATTCTCATAGTCTAAAATACATTTAAACAGCAAGTAATAAGTCATTAGCAAAAAAACGTAAAGCAAGAAGTGCACACTAACATGATGTATAACATAACCACATTTATTTAAGAATATATTCCAATATCAAATGGCAAATTTCAACAATGTGAAAACCACACTTGCATTTACACTGACCTAATGGAAAGGACCAAGCCTGTTCTCTTCAGCCTCCTCTAAGTGCACTAATCCCATTCGTGAAAGCTCCACCCTCATGACTCAATCACCTATCAAAGGCCCCACCTCTTAGTACCGTCATGTTGGGGGTTAGGATTTGAACGCAGGGATTTTGATATACGTTCTGCCCATGGCAGGTGAGTTTCCCAGCCTGTGTTACACACCAGACTGTACTGCCGCACATGTGAGCCCTCGTTTACCCACAGTACCTGCCGAAATAAGACACACGTGTGATTCCTGTGTGGCTGTCCGTGGGATATGTCCCATACTCCCACTGCTTTCTCCAAGGAAAGCAAGTAAATAAAGATGTGTAGGCAAAACACTCCCTCCCTTAACTGCACTAAGGAAACGGAATAAACTCATTTTAGCAGGTCCCAAATTTACTGCAGTGAACTTTAGATGAAGCACTAAGGTATTACACAGAAAATAACAGAAAACTGATGACTTCAGCTTTGGCATTGCGTTTCCTTCAGCTTGCAGAACAGCCCAACATGAGAATCGTAAACACAGAAGGCAACAGGATGCAAGTGCGTGTATCTTTGCTCATTTCCTTTGTGGTTTTCTCCTCTTCCTCCTCCTCCATTGTAGCCTTGCCTATATCTCAGGTTAACCACTGTAAGTGCAAAGGGAATTTTACATGGATTTTTTTAAGTGAGTGATACAATTTTAAAAGTCATTTTTGAAAAACCTATAGGAAACTATTATATTGCCATGAATTTCAGCTAAGGAATGGAAGTCAATTGGCCACTGATGCTTTATAAAATAAAAATGTCCCAGAATATTTTAAATATTCAATATCTAATATATGGGGAAGAAGCGATTCTACCTCTCAAATAAGTATTCTGCGTGAACATTTTGGTATTCCATTATTATAGACTCTAGTTACATCTGAATTCACTCTTAAGTGGCCATAAAGAATGCTCAAATTTCTTAAAGGGTATGTTTTTAAGGAGCATGCCAAATGTTTAAAAATGGCTAATGGATTAATTTTCATATTTTCATTCCCTTCAAATTTCCTTTGGTTAAATGGTTTGAATTGCTCCATGACAGTGCTAAACATATATTAGAGGACTGAAAACTATATTTGATGCATTGTAAAAACGATTTCCCTTGTAAAAGATAAGGATTATTTCCAGTTCCCTAGTAAATGCACAGTGAACAGGTATGTGGGTATTCCTGGGATAAAGAAAGACAGGGAAACTTGGGAAACGATGTAACAAAGACAGCCCTGTTGAATGTGATTATGTGCTTGGCAAATGCAGTCATTGCTTTCTGTCTCTGCTGCTTTTCACAGGTATAAGCCGCTGGCTGATACGTTCCTGCGTGAGAAGAAGGAACATTCGGCTGCAGAGCGATGTCGGCTTGTTCTCCAGCAGTGTAAATTACAAGGCTGGCAGGTCAGTGACCTACAAGCTATGAAAATACCACTTTAGGATTTTAAATAAATGAGCTGAGTCATTGCAGGGAGCCACCAGCGTCTTCCTGGCAAAAACAAATGCCTTGGATGTGTTTGGCAAGGCGTGACATTCAGTGTATTCCCTGGAAATTTGTCATTCTTCCTGACTGGCTGATTTTAACATCTTGCAGCCAACATGAAGGAATCTAGGAAGCTCCCTTTACAACCATGACAGAAGCTCATGAGCCCCATTCTGTTCACCCATGTGTCAGATTCATACCTTGTCACTAAAGCATTTTGTCGTATTTACCCGTAGCAGGAGTCAGAGGAGCCAAAATTGAAGAACTAAGGTTGTTCTGTGTGCAGAGTTGGTCTCTCACAAGTGCATGTTTGACCTGGACTTCCCTAGCTCGTTCAAGTCTCACTCAGCTCCCATTTTTTCTGTTTCTCGTTGCCTTGCTTCTCACTTGCCTTACAGTGAAAATGTCACTACCCTTTGAACCTCATTTGTTGGCAAAAGCCTCATAATTGGAAACACTTTATTATAGTCTGTGATCAATTTGAATGGCAGAACCTAGGGGCCAGTGAAAGCTATAGCTAGACTTGCAGAAAAAGAAAATAACCTGAGACAAAATTACAGGCAAATGTTCACCAGAAACAGGAGAAGATGGTTCCAGATTTTGTTAAATGCGTTCAACAACATCAGAGTCCATCCTTGACTCATTTTAGGAAGACGAGATTTGAAGTGAGAAGAGCAGATTAGGGCAACAATGAATGGGAAACCATGCAGTCCATGACACCAGGAAGTATTTGGAAGTTTCTTGCTGTAAAACCACGAAAAGTGCGTAGGTGGCAGAAACAATGGTAGCTAAAAGCTTTGGTAAAAACATAACGATGACTGGAAAGTAGACATAATTTGCATCTTTAAAAAGTGATAGGGAGAATATGAGTAAAAATACATGATAATTGATGAGTCAAAGGATGAGGACTTGGCTTTAGAAATGACATGAGCTCATGATTCAGAATGGCTGAATAGGTCCAAAAGTGGCCCAGTCTAAGTAAAACAGGGAGGGAAGACTGGATTGACACTCGCACACTCATCTGTCTATGACAAAGAACAAAGAACCTAGAATTTTGGCATTGATGAGTAATGATTTAATTGTCTGTGCCACCCAATCTTTTTCTTTGTTATCTTTTTTCCTTTTCTTTTTCTTTTTTTTTTTTTAACTAATAATGAAATTTGAACTTTAAATAACAATCTGAAGGAGGAAGCTTACTCAGTCTGAAGTTGTCAGTGATGCACATCAGTGCCAAAAGATTGGGTAAAAAGGGAAGGAGGAAGAAGGAGGAATTACTAACCAGAAGTGATATCCGCCAACCCCTCCAGAGTCAGTGACATAGGAGTGGGATTCACATATATCAGCGTTTGTTCGGTCTATAGGTAACTGAAGTCAGTTCAACAGAATCATTGCTGAGATTTTGAATAAGTAATTATGTAGTAGTAGTCCACCGATGATGTACCACTAAGATATTCTTATTGTATTCTTTTGCTTTTAAAGAATACTTACAGATTATGATATACACATATATGTATATATATGTATATGTGTGTGTGTGTATATATATTTGTGAGATAGATGTGTGTGTATGAGGGAAAGAGAGAGGGAGAATTTTTATTTGTAGAAGGAAGCAAGGGAATCTGGAATAATTCTTTCACTAAGAGAGTGATTGGAAGTAAACACAATAGCTGGGCAGTGATCCCTCTGATAGACCACTGTAAAGTACAGGTCAAATATGAGAGGAGACCGGAAGACAAATCGGTACACCCTGCCAGCCATCATTTCTTCTGTATCGCTGCTTTTGCTGGGATATTGAAATTGCAGCTGAGGATAGCATTAGATTGAAACATGCATCAGGACTTTCAACGAGAGCATTAACATTTTTTTAAATGGGAAAGGGATCCCGTTTCATGGCACTATTTTCTACACACTTTTCACCTGCCTGAAAAGAAGCTGAAAATACAAGACAAAAAAAATTAAAAGGAAAGAAATCAATGTGCTTATTCACTGAGCATATTTACTTATGAGTTCCCTGTTGTCTAGTCAGAAGAAAACTGTTTCTTCGGCTTCTTCAAGATGTAACCTGTGATATACTTTATACTACCAGACAAATAATCAACTTCACAGAAATGAAGCTTATTCATACTTCACTTTTATATTGGTCTGACAAAGGAAAAAAAGCTTTTGTTAAAAAAAAAAAAAGGTAAATAAAACAAAACAAAAAACACTCATTCCTAACCTGGAAAGTTAGACTCCTCTCCTCGGTTGCAAAAGCAAAGCATTTGTTTGAAATGCATTGCTAGTTACAGGAAGAATTCCTCCTTGTCTATTCTGTTTTTAATTGATACAGCAATTAAATCAGAAGCTGTTAGGCTGCAGGGACAACAAGGTTGCATCTGATGGTTAGTGTATCTGTAGCATTGTTTCCAAATTGCTGAGAGTTACAATGTGTGTTTTCATTAACCAGTCAGTTCATCCTTTAGTCCTGAGTGGTTAGCATGAAATGAATGGTTATTCTTTTCCATATTTTTAAAAGCAGTGCTGGAGGACCGAAGAGATTAGAATTACATTTTGCTGCGTTAACTTGTATACAGTGTTAGCTAGAAATTCATTTCTTTTAACTGAAAATAGTAATTTCATTGTCATTCTAATGAGTCTTGGAGATCTGGCAGGTTTTGTCTTCTCTCCTTAACTTTAATCAGACCCTGCAGAAGGAAAGCCTTGAATCATCAATATGAGATTGTAACTCTGGAATTCTTATACTCTCCAACATTGTAGCAATTCAGTAAGCTTTGGTGCACATTTGATTTCCTTCTGTTTCAGAGGAGGATAAAGATGTCATATCTTCAGTACTATTTTGTATGCCCATCTATACACCTGTGTCTGCTTTTCATACTTTAAGTAGTCACAGGTTTGTAGACTGCACATGAGGTTCTGGAATTTTTAATATTTAATAGGTAATAATTCCTGTCATCTGCAGAGTATATTACAACTATTCATAGTTTTTATTTTATTTTATTAGAGCCTGATAAAAAAATCTGTGCAGAAAAGGAAAGTAGACAGTGTGTATAGGAGTGACCTTATTTTAGATTTGAGGAAATTGAACCTCACAGAGAGCCCTTGTCTTAGTTAGAGATCAGTGTACTGATCAAAATATTAGGTGCAGTTAATATTCAGTTTCAGTGGGAGCACCACTTTGCTGAGACCAACGTCTAGCTTTTACTATGTCATGTTCTTTCCACTGCATTTAACTCGATCTATATCTTTTAATATAACTATCTGAAGTCATTTTGCTCATATTACATGACTTGAAAGGGATAGGTTATGCGTCACAGTGCGAGCTCTGATCAAAGACACTCATGCCCTTTATTCGTCTGAGCAGCCTTCCCCTTGTACATAGTGCCTTTTTTATGTTTAAAATTCGCCCAGCAAATGAAGGAAAAACAAGCAGATTACTTCCCATTACAGGGTGACTCTGATCAGAATCCTTTTCTACCCAAACTGTCAGCCAAACTGACCCTGAAATAGCACAATGCATTTGCACCCTCATTCCCAACTACATCTTGGAAACAAGAGGAGAAGGCAAAGGAGAAAAGGAGGAGTAAGGAAAGAAGAAGATAGAGAAGGAGAAGAACTGGAATCAAGTGAAGAGTCTCAGGAAGCGTTTGATGTTGATTATAATTCTGAGAGTTAAGACCTAGATGTGACTCAGGCCATCCAGAGGAAATGACAGGGGTGGGGGCAACTCATGGGCGGTGCTGGTAGAAATGCAGGTCAAAGGAGCATTGCTGCACCTTCGCACCTAGAGCAAAGGCAGTTTGAAAACAGTTTATTAGGCTATTTCCGCAGATCTGCACCGTTTCCAGTATACCGAGTTTTGCTCACATGCCAATTCTCAGTGAGGCATTCCCTGGCTACTAGATTTTAGATTCTCATTATCCTCGACCTTCCTACTGCATCTTCTCATCCTCTTCTCTGCTTCGTTCTTCTCCATGGTGCCTAGGACCTTCTGTTACGCTTCAGATTGCAATCCTTAACATGCTGTTCACCACCTTCCCTCCATAGCGTGGGAGCTCCATCCCAAGGGCTTTGTGTCTGCAGCTTACTGCTGCATCCCCAGCATAGAAGCCAGAGAAAGACACAGGACAGACACTCTGTGCCTGGAAGCTGGGCCAAGAAGTGAGTTTCTGTAAATAAGAAACTACCAAACAATACAGTATACTTGATGTGGATTCAAAGACATGTAAGAACTTTTATAGGGTGGGCGCAGTGGCTCATGCTTGTAATCCCAGCACTTTGGGAGGCTGAGGTGAGTGGATCACCTGGGGTCAGGAGTTCAAGACCAGCCTGGCCAACATGGTGAAACCCTGTCTGTACTAAAAATGCAAAAATTACAAGCATGGTGATGCTTGTATTTCCAGCTACTTGGGAGGCTGAGGCAGGAGAATTGCTTGAACCTGGGAGGTGGAGGTTGTAGTGAGCGGAGATTGTGCCATTGCACTCCAGCCTGCGCAACAAGAGTGAAACTCTGTCTCAAAAACAAACAAACAAACAAACAAAAAAAACCTTTTAAAATGTATTGTTTTGAAATGAAGTAAGAATCAAGTGGATTTTTAGCTTTATATCTGTGTTTATAAGATACATGTATTAATGCATTACTTCTATACTTACAAATACTTTTTAAAATTTGAAACTACTACATAAATATAATTTCAGCATAGAATACTGTATAGGGTCAAATTAATTATTTTAAACATTTGTGAAAAAGCTTAAGTCACACAGCATTTTGCACCAAAGCATTTTTGTTTTCCAATATATAATTTCTGTTATATCTTTTGTACCACTAGCCTGTACTTCTCAAAGGAATCTTGTGCCTTCTTTCATATAATTTGACCTGGTCACCACGAGTTTTGGCAAACTCATGCATGTTGCTGTTTCCTTAACATACTCAAAATTGCTACTTTTACATAATGTGGTTTGATTTTGAAGAAAGGAAAATCAAGATGTAGTGGTGGCTAGAAGGGAATCTTTCACGTTGGTGGCTTCTTATGTTTACAGTGAAATGATATATTTTAAAAACATGGTGGACTAGTCAGAGCCACGTCCTTATTTGCAAAGTGGGATTTATGTAACTTGTTTGCAAAAAGGAATGGAAGTGTTTTGAAATGATTTGAATAGGACCTGCATGACTAACTTCTAGCGCTGTTTTCTGTCTCAGCAGATACAGTTTTCTTTATGAAACAAAGAGTTCATGGATTACTTCACTGTGGAAAAATATCCAAATAGTTTGAATTCACTCATAGTTTGAAAACAAGTTAAATTAAGCCAGTAGTGATTAACCATCTGCTATTTGTTTTATTATTGTTATTATTCAGGTATTTTACTTATCTACGTATATGCATTTTAAATTCAGTGCTATCTTAAGGTAACTTGGAAAGGATCCCTGTGGAATTGTGTACAGTTAATCAGGCTATTAGCCCAAATTTCTCCAAGCCACAGAAAAGTGACTGGACAGCAGTTAGGCCCACATGGTGGAACATGCTTGTTTTTCGTGTTATGTCATTTATGTAAAATGAAAACCTTTGAAGCTAATTCTAAGTGGAAAAATAAGTGGTATAATCTGATTTTCACACATTTTATATGCATCAACTGGTTATAGGATGATTTCTTCTGTGTAGTTATTTGAATGCTATATTCATTTTAAAGCCATCTGGAGGGATGACGAATGAAGAAACAAATTTGTCAGAGTCGGTCCATGTGATACCAGGGGTGCTGCTTTGGAACACACAGCACCCGGAGAGTCGAGGGGGGTACTGCACGGATGTGGCTCTGTGCAGAAAGTCTTTCCCGGTGGTACTTTTCACTGTGCAAGCAGATGTCGAGAACTTTGGGGTGAAAGAAGTTTTGTGAGCAGACAAAGAAGAGTGGCCTGTGTGTCCCCTTTGAGGCAGGAACTTGTGATATCTGTTACTGGAAATCGTGGAAGGAGAAATTGAGATCTTAACCTTAGAGATGACATATGATCTATGATTTTAAGGATGAGGAGTCAGACACATAGATCCTTCTGGTGGCTTACTCAAGATTATACAGACAGGAAGAAAGAAACAAAATTAGAACATCAACTTCGTCCCAAGTACAGGCATGATACGATACTTACTCTTGTGTGTGTGCATGCGTGGATGTGAAAGAGACAGAGAGAGAGGCTCTTAAAGAAATATCAAAGGATATTCACAAAAAACATACTCCAAATTGTAATGAGATATACTTTTCCTATTTGTGTTTACTCATGAACAAAGAAATTCACAGTCTTTTTTTTTATCATCATCTTCTAATGTAATGTTTATGGAATAGTCTAGATTTTGTTACCTAAATAGTTTGAAATAAGTCGTAGTTTGACAACGAGTTAAATTAAGTTATGATCTTTGAAGGATTTGCTCATATATTTCTAAGAATTGCAACATTCACATTTTACCATAACATTACATAAAATCAGTTGGGTGAAGGTTTTATTATTTCATTAATCTGCAATAGTACAGTAGAGAAAATAAAATAGAAGAGCAAGGAACTGTTAAAGTTTTAACTACCTCCCACTTTTTTTACATTCTCTGTGATGAGACAATTGTATTAGGACCCTAGGTTCTTATTAGTACGATAAATTAATGGTTTATAACCTTTGTTTTACTACTCAGGGAGCACTCCATAAATCAACTGTAAGTACAAGCTAGAAAATAGCCTATAAAATGATCCTTTCTCCTGTATCCTTTCTCCTTCTCTGGAATTATAAATGTTGAAAATAATAAGCATTAGGAACCGAAGAGTACACCTTGAAACGATGTACATTCTATTGGCAATCACCATAGATATTCTATGTGTGTGTGCCTGTGTGTATTTCCTTTCTTCTTTTGTGCCAAACACATGCATACACATACGCCATATACATATATGGCACATTTTTGTTATAAAAGTAGTATGTATCCTTGATAATAAATTTGAAAAATAGAAAAAAAAACTGAGGAAGAAAATACAATCTACCAGAATTGAACTACCTAAAGATAACTACTGAAAATATTTGGTGCATCATCATTCACTTTATTTTTTAAAATATTACATATATTTGATCCCTACTCAATGTGTCTTTCTCCCTTTCCACACTTAACTGTGGACACGTGTCATGTAACCATGTTCTTTTGTATTTTTGCTTGCGTGCGTGTGTGTGTGCACGTGTGCATGTGCATGTGTGTGCGTGTGTGTGCATGTGTGTGCACGTGTGCATGTGCATGTGTGTGCGTGTGTGTGCGAGTGTGTGCATGTGTGTGCGTGTGTGCATGTGTGTGCGAGTGTGTGCGTGTGTGCGTGTGTGCACGTGTGCATGTGCATGTGTGTGCGTGTGTGTGCGAGTGTGTGCATGTGTGTGCGTGTGTGCATGTGTGTGCGAGTGTGTGCGTGCGTGCGTGTGTGCACGTGTGCATGTGCATGTGTGTGCGAGTGTGTGCGTGTGTGCATGTGTGTGCGTGTGTGTATGTGTGTGCGAGTGTGCATGTGTGTGCGAGTGTGTGCATGTGTGTGCGAGTGTGTGCGAGTGTGCATGTGTGTGCGTGTGTGTGCAAGTGTGTGCGAGTGTGTGTGCGTGTGTGTGCATGTGTGTGCGTGTGTGTATGTGTGTGCATGTGTGTGCGAGTGTGTGTGCATGTGTGTGCGTGTGTGTGCATGTGTGTGCGTGCGTGTGTGTGTGTTTCACTATGACACCTCTTACAGGGTCTGGCACATAGTGTGTATACAACTTGTGTTTGTTGAATGAATAAACGAATGAATGAACCTCCTACCGATGACCACATCTTCCCTTTGCAAATGAAGGTATCTGCAGTGAGTTTGGGCGACATGTGTGACAGTTTCTGCCTTTAGAGTAAGTTTAGCTTTTTTCACTCAGCTTCATTATGCATGAAGAATAATATCTTAGAGTACTATCTGGCACTAATTGCTGATTAAAACTGACTTGTCCTATGCCTAATCCAACTTTGATCTCTTAGAAATCCGTCTGCTTTCCTCTACTTCAAATTTATTGATTGATTTAACAAGCATTTATTGATCACCTTGTGAGTTCCCCAAATTAGGCAAGGCAATTGTGATGGCTTACAGTCTGCTGGGGGAGAAACAGTCAGCTTTAAACTAATAAATAATCACAGATTAGGATCCAGGTGCGAAAAGAGCAAAATGGACACTGCAGTAGTGAACTGGAGGGTTCCTGACCTAGACAGGGCAGTTGCCATGCAGGGACTTTCTGGGACAGTCACATGTAGGCCCAGATCTGAAGGGTGAGAAGGAGCTGGGGACATGCCGAGGCAGGACCGAGGGTCCCAGGGTGAGTGTGCTGAGCTCCTGAGGTGAGGACCTCCTGGGAGAACCGACAGGAGAGGAGGAGAGCTGGAGAGAGAACCAGCTGAGAACGGCAGACAGGGATGCTACAAAGTCGTGTTGCTCAACCTTCATGTTTTCATTATTGCCCCACGAAGGAGAAAAATTGAGAGAATTAAGAAATAATTTAGTTCTGGGGAGGCAAAAATAACTTTGCTATTACAACAGTTTCAGACCTTCAAAGCTCAGTCCTGCTGGATAATGTGAGGCCCCTAACAACTGCTGAAAGAAGGGCGTTTGTGCCGGTGCCTACTGAGAGATCCAACTCCATCTCTTCTATGTCAATATAAATTTCCCTAACTTCAAGATTATTTAGTCATTCAATAGGCATTTACTGAGCACCTATTATATGGCCAGAAGCCTTGTAATTGCTAACACGTTTTTCTTCTCAAGAACCGGTTGCACCAACTGGACAGGATCACCACAAGGAGAAGGTGTGCTTGGAGCTAAATGGGTCAGAACCAGTGGTACCTTGTGTGTCAAAGTGCAGCATTCTATTTTAGGTTCAAGGCAGGCTACTGATAAATTTTAGAGAGGGTAGGAACATGACCTGATTTATGCTTTAAATGTAAAAAAAATTAAAAAAAAGTGTTATTAGAGAGCAAGGACAGAGCTGGGAAACAAGTTCCCAAGCCAATGTGGTGGCTCAAGCAAGAGACAGCCATTGTGGATGGGACAAGGGAGGAAGCCGAGAGCATGATGGGAGGGGAGAGGACCTCACTGTGGCAACAATGAAGGTGCTCGTTAAGTTATATTGACTTGAAGAGTGGAATCTCATTTAAAACCAAAATATTCATGTAGATCAGGAATGTACTCAAGTTCTTTTTAAAAATGAACTTGCTCCATAAAAGATGTTTGGAGCTCTAGATGATGGAAAAGATTTAGCTCTTTAGGGCTGAAAACAGAAGACCGGTCACAAAATTAAATGGGATTCTCAAAGCAAACATGAGCACACCACAGGACAGACATACGGGGAATTCGGAAGGCAATGCCAGAACTTTTGAATATCTACCAGTATTCCTAAAGATGAACTACGTAAGATCAGATGTGCAGGATAAAAAAACATGGTATCATGGTTTTAGAAGAAAAGCACACATCAAAATGTATAAATGTCATGAATTTGGCAGATGACGGTAGGACAAGGGCTCCCATACCCCAAAGAGTGCCAAAGGCCATGACCGTGTTTATGCTGCTGTTTGGCCATTTATGACATACAGTCCCATGGGGCAAACCATTATTGACATGATTCAGGCCATTTTGTTGAAAAGAAACATCAAGTGTGTGCTCTGACTGAATACGTTAACTTATCAAATACACTTTCCTCTGTACTTTGGAAGCTAATTGCCTTTGTTTGGGTGTGGCTTTGGTTTGCTTTTTCCCAATGTGTCTCTTTGGGAAAAGTGATTTTTTTAAGCACTCTTGACCATATCAATATGATTTCCATAATGAAATTACATATAGAATTACATAGTGAGTCATTCACTAGTAAGCTCAAAATAGTAGCTTTTATTCATCACTGCCTACTGTGTAGGTCATACTGTTCTAGGTAAGAATAATTAATTTTTCTTAAACTATAATTATATGTAATTCAAGCCAAACCACCTTCTTCAAATACCAGAAGATACAGTGCTCTATTAGATGTGTGTGGCTGTAATTATCTTTTCTGTGTTGAAGTTAAACTTTAGAATAGTCTATTTATAACAAAGAGAACATGTATTTTCATATAAATGTATCCTTTGAGAACATTTAAAAGTACATTCAGACATTCAGAGCCAGGCTGAACATTAGAATTTTTCTATTTAGTAGCTTTTCAAAGCAACCATGAAAATGTAGAATGTAGAGGTATTAATAGTAAAATATTCACACACAAAAAAGTAATGGTCATTCTTAGAAATTTAATGAATGAATTGGGGGAAATGTGAATTCAGCCTGGAGAGGATGCATTTAGTTCAATGCTTTCCTTTTTAAGCTTGTTGAAAAGGTAGATAGTATTCCACTCATCCTTGTGGTCCCAGCATCTGTACCCTGCTGGTATGAAGAAGGTGCGTGGCAACATTTGATTTATGAATGGATACACGAATGAATGATTAAAGGTGAAGGAATGAATGAACTAATGAGTGAATGGATGTTCAGAGCAGACAGATGGTAGGATGATGGATGAATAAATGTGAGAAAAGCATCATCAGGAAAAATATAAATATATTGCAACTGAGTGTTATGAGAAATGATATTGATCCAGGAATGAATTATAGGTAAAGACCTGTTCATGGCACACATGTAGAAATGTTGGGATTTTGAGATTTGTTTCCCTTGGAAGAGATGACCTGGTAGGCACAGAAATGGTATCGCATAGCAAAAATAGAACAGGGTTGTGAAGGAGCACAATGACATTCTGAGATCAGCAGGAAGGAAAGCAAATCTGAGGGGAAAACTCTGCAGACATCAGAACACATGAAAAGATTGTGTTGTTCGTATCACCATCAATAAAGCTATTCTTAACAGACTGGGAACAGATTTACATTGCTGGGCACTTTAAAAACTACTAGGGAATTTTTCCAGAATACTGATATGTGAAAGATGTGACTACTTTTGATGCAACTATGATAGTACATATCCTTTGAAAAAGCTGGAAGTATTTACTAGACTAGGGCTGTTTTTAGAGCAAGGGGGTTAACATTTTTCAAGATTAATTTTGTATGAAAATAAAGCATTTTAATTGCAGAAAAGAAGTTAGCGTTCACAATAAGACCTTTCTCATTAAAATATAATATATGTTAATAAAATAGTCCAATGATTTTAGACTTAGAAATAAAGGGATGGCATCTAACCCAACACTGACAACAGTAATGATATCATTCAGTGAAAACTGCATTCATGAGAATGCTATGGGCCCTGTACAATATATAAAGACAGTAATGATGTCATTCAGTGAAAACTCTATTCATAAGAATGCTACGGGCCCTGTACAATGTATAAAGACAGTAATGATATCATTCAGTGAAAACTCCATTCATAAGAATGGTACGGGCCCTGTACAATGTATAAAGACAGTAATGATATCATTCAGTGAAAACTCCATTCATAAGAATGGTACGGGCCCTGTACAATGTATGAAGACAGTAATGATATCATTCAGTGAAAACTCCATTCATAAGAATGCTGTGGGCCCTGCACAGTATCTATAAAGAAGGTTCACATTGGTTTTGTGCTTCAGGAGAGTATACAGGAAACTAAAATAATAGTAAATAGCACCTCTTTTAGAGAAATAAAAAAGGGTTAGCTCATATTATGGAGGGCTTTATAGGCAACATGAAATCATTGAAGTTTCTAGAAGACTAATAAATTGAAGTCAGTGTGCAAGATGAGTTAAAAAGCAGATGAAGGAGAGATGATGAGTTAAATTCTAGATTTTAGTCTGTAATAATCCTATGTCAGAGGTGATGGCACTGGAAATATGAAACTTAGCATCTTTGTTTCTTTAATCCTATTAGATGTATTTTAATAAAATACATCAAATAGTTTAAGTTGAAAATGTTAAGATTTAATTTTTGACGGCTGGGCGCGGTGGCTCATGCCTGTAATCCTAGCACTTTGGGAGGCCGAGGTGGGTGGATCACCTGGGATCAGGAGTTTGAGACCAGCCTGACCAACATAGAGAAACCCCATTTCCACTAAAATTACAAAACTAGCCAGGCATGGTGGCGCATGCCTGTAATCCCAACTACTCAGTAGGCTAAGGCAGGAGAATCGCTTGAACCTGGGAGGTGGAGGTTGCAGTGAGCCGAGATCATGCCATTGCACTCCAGCCTGGGTGAAACTCCGCAAAAAAAAAATAATAATAATAAAATTTTTGTAGACAAATGAAATTTTAAATATCTGAGGTTATAGCAAGGGCCTATTAAAATCATTTTTTAAAAATTCTGCCTTCTCTATTGTACACGTCCATTTAGTTTCATTTCCTTCACCTTAATATGTGTGAATTATGAGCTTTATACTTTTCCAACATTATCTGAGTTTATAAATATCTCACAGTCAAGTTGAATAGTCAGACGGTACACAAATAAGAAGAAAACCAGGACTCCAGTACTACTGTAGAGATGTATACAAGGTACATTAGTGATGTGGATGTACCATTGTAATTGATTTATTATTATAAGGTACACACTAAACAGGAGAAAAATGAATTCCCACTTTGGATCAGAAAGCAATATGATATAGCTGGAGAATAAGTAAGCTTGAATGTATTGAATAAGTTCTAGAAGCCTACTATACAACATCACACCGCTATTTAACAACACTGCATTATACGCTTAAAATTTTGTTAAGACGGTAGATATCAGGCTAAGTGTACTTACCACAAATTTTAGAGGGAAGGTGAGGGAGGGAGGGATGAGAGAGGGAAGAAGGAAAGGAGGAAGGAAGGAAAAAAGGAAAGAAGGAAGGAATAGAGGGAGGAGGAAGGGAGGAAGGAGACTAAAAGTGCGATACAATAGAAAACTCTAATAAACCTTTCAAAGGCATCTGAACATCATCCTGAAAATCATTACAGGCCACTAACTAATTTTAGACAAGAAAGTAACATAATGAGATTGATGTTTAGAAAGATCACTCTGAATATAGTTTAAAAAATGGATGCTTGTAGACCCATGATAATTTATGGAGCTACTGAAATTATTCATAAAAGTAATCAGGAAGTGGGTTCTAGAAACCTCAACAGAAATTATGACTGAATGGGGCCTGGGGAAAAAGCTGTAAGCAAACTTAGGTGATGCTTGGGGTTCTGGCTTGGGTGATGAGGTGATGATGACTCCTTTGGCCTAGAAAGGCAAGAGTGGGTAGGGATGGATGAGATGGGAAAGTGTGTGAGAAATGACCTGTGGAAATCTCCAGGGCTTGAGGTGCTCAGGGAACACCCAGGTAGATGGTTCTTTTGGTCACTGAGCTAGAAAATACAGGACAAGAGGGAAACGTATGAGTGAGGCTAGGGTGCCCACGAGACATTGACATAAATGTGTGCGCAATGAGATGGGCTCCATAGGTCTGGACTCGGTGATAAGATGAGCTCTCAGGAGCAGTCTGTAGTGAAAGCTTTTGGAATAATGAACTTACCAGGAAGATGATGAAAAGTAAGAGGAGAATTCAGTGGAGAATTCTGAGGATAGCTAACTTTTCACTGGGAAGCAGCAACATAGCAGCTTCGGACAAACATTCGAACAGAGATGACAGACACAGAGCAGGGGACCAGGTGAGCTTGTCAGAGAAGTCAAGCTTCAAGAAAAGAGAGTGACCCAGGGTCTCACCACCGAAAACGTGGTCCACAGACTAACGTCACCGACATCATTTAGGAATGTGTTAGAAATGCAGAATGAATCACTGGCCCCCTCCCAGCCTACTGGATCAGAATTTACATTTTGACAAGATCTCCAAGTGATTAATACACATTTTTCAATTTGAGACTTTATAGGGTCAAGGGTATGTGTTTCTTTTAGTCTGGAGCCTGGAGAGCTCTGATTCATCTTACCTCTGGCACTAACTTTCTGTACGGACTGTGTGAGTGTCATATGTCCTCTCTAAAACATATCTTTTTCTCTTGAAGACTGAAGAGGTTGATCGAGATGATTTCTAAGATCTAACTAGAACAGTGTGGGTTATGGACACTCTGTTCCTTTGCCCCTCCTTTGTAGATGATGAATCCTACTAGTATCATCTGTTGTAGACATCACAAGTGCACATTTCCTTAGAGGAAATTGTACTATTATTCCAAAATAAATGTTATCCAATTTTCTATGTCTCCGTAAGTAACTGAAGTGTTTTTTGTTGTTTTAATTGACATGTCCTTCTGTCAAAGCAGAACCATGTGACCTGAGCTTTCTCCTTTACTTTACCTGCATGGGAAACAACTACTGATTGTATTTTTTAGCAGCAGTAAATGAGTAAACTAAATTAAGTCACACATAGAATACAAATAATATACGCTTCTTCAACTCCCAAAGAATTCATAGATATAACGAAATGAGAGGTGTCCCTATTTTTCTAAACTATCAATATGTAAGAATAGTTCTACATTAGATGTTTTTCTCAATTTCATTAATACAGAGAGAAATGTGCATCGCAGAAAAATATCAAAGGATAATAGCTATATTTTTTTTTGTAAATGCTGTTCCAAAAGTACTGCCAGAAACACTCAGCACTCCTAAAAATTGTCTTAAAAAAAAAAAGTGCTCTACAGGTTCCCTTGAAGTCTCTACTAACACAGCATCCGTGCCACCTACACTCTAGCACAAGCACCGCTCCAGCATTTGTCTGTACCTCCACAGCCTACACCTCTCAAAAAAAAAAAAAAACACACACACACACACACACCTAAAAATTGTAGCGGTAATTGGAGCTTTGGAAGTCATCAATGACAATTTTGTTTAATCTTTTAAAATCTGTCACTTAAAAAGAAAAAAAAAACTAATGGTTTTCTAATAAAAATAGCGATGACTGTAATTCACAGATGGTTTACTTTTACAGGAGTCAGAATGACATTAACATTTTAATCTCAGCTAGGAACACTCTGCATCTAGCAGTGCACAGGGAGAGGGCTCAGTTGGAGAACATTTTAACCTCTCCTTTTCTCTGCTTAGTGAGAAACATTCTTTGATGTGAGAATACCACCAAAATGAAAAATGTAGGTGATCTGAACCTTTGGTCTAATTTTAATGAATCTTAATTTATTGGATTTGATATAACACTGTAAGACTGATTATACAGTAACATTCATTCCATAGGAAAAAAACAAAAATGGTCAATAATTTTCTTTTGGTCAATGTCATTAATAAACAGTGTAAATCCATGAAAATTCAGAATATATGTGATCTTATCTGTGTTTCCCTGCTAAAGAAGGATTCTTAAATTTGTATCTTCATTAATCCCTAGCATCAGTGAAAGTAGAGAACTATAAAGACTACATTCAGAATGGTTTCTGGGGAAGAACTCCAAAATACTACTTAACTGCTAATTTCATTGTTTTCAGAAAGACCAAACATTTATTACAAGTATAGCATCTCCAAAAAAAAAAAAAGTACAGTCAAACAAATGCTTAAAACATCCAATGAGTATCTACAAATGTTGCCAAACCATAAATAAGTTACATAATACAAAACTAGATGAAATAAAATAGTCCATTGGATACCCCTAAAATATGCCCAAGTAGTTGACGGAAGAATTTTTTTACAAAATAATCTGAATGAATGTAATAGCAGCAAGCACAATACCCAGCCATTGCAACAAAGTCTTTAGCCATGTCTTGATAGGATGCTTGTATTGTGACTTCAGATCTCCAACCTCCACTGAGCGAGTCTGAAGCCCAGAAGCCCTTTGTAACTTACAAAGCCCTTGGTTGTACCTCAGCAGTGCAGATTTGCACAGGCATCACTACATCAAAAACCCACCAGGGGTTCAGAGAGCAGGTCCACCCTTCCCATTCCTACCATTGCACATGTCTGCCTTCCTTTCATTTGTGCTTCGATTGCCAACCCTGCTTCTTCCCAGCCATTATCCCAATCCATGGCTCCCAGAAAGAAGTCCTTTTCTCCACTTCCAAAGCTGACCTGACATGCAGATCTGCCCTGTGAAACCATCAATCCGCTTCTCAACTACCCACCATCAAGAGCTTCACGAAATCTCTAGTGTATTTCAAGAAAAGTTCACTTCAACCTCTGTGTCTACTCTTCCTGTAATTTACCTTCCATATCTAAACCAAAACTGTCTGTTTCCTGAATATACTGCATCCTGAGTTTCCCCTTTTCCCCACTTCCTTTGTCTGAGAGGAGGAGACAACAGGGTCAGCTAGCTCCTGGTTCCCCAGCTGATGGCTGCACCTAGCCATGGGTTGAGATAATGAGGATAATGGCTGGGAAGAAGCAGGGTTGGCAACTGAAGCAAGATTGAGAGGAAGGCAGACACTTGCAGTGGGAGGAGTTGGAAGGGTGGACCTGTTCTCCACTTCTCTGGTGGGTTTTTGATGTAGTGATGGCTATGCAAATCTGCACTGCTGAGGTACAGCCAAGGGTTTTGTAAGTTACAAGGGGCTTCTGGGCTTCAGATTCACTCGATGGAGGTTGGAGATCTGATGTCACAATACAAACCGGTAGGCCAGTTTCACCCCATGTTTCTTTTTCCTTTTATTTCTTCCATGACTTATTCTATCACCTGCCACCTTCCGTGACTTACCTCTGGATTGTTGAATGACTCCAGGGTCTGACTGAAGTTTTCATTTTCCATCTTACCTCATTTTCACCCTAGAAGCTATCATCCGTCTCTGTGACTCACTTTATGCAAGGGCTTCACAATTCTTTATCTTCTGTTCTTTTTTTCTGATCTGAATTCGTCCTGCCCACATCCCTGCCACTTGTGCATTTCAAGAATATGTGTCCATATTCTTCAGGAGATGCAAATACATATATATTTGTGTATATATATGTATAATGGCAAATATATACAAAGCACTATAATAGGATAAATAATCATTTATAGGGTGATCTGGGAACACAAATAGAAGGTGTCAAAGCCCTAAAGGAAATGGAAAGGTGGATATAAAAATTCTAGTAATGGAGATGAGGTTTGATTTCAGTTGTAAAGGATACAGAGGAGTTGGTCAACAGGGAAGCAACAGTTGCAGAATCTTCCAAACCTAAATGATTAATTGGAGTATTTTTCCCTCCCTTGCCAATGACCAGCTCAACAATCTATTCTTAGACAGTTTTCAGAATTCAAGACAAATTTCAAAAAAATATTTTTATAAAATTTAGATCTGGTCCTCTTAACATTTCCCAGCATATCCAAATTGCTCACGGGAGAATTTCCCTGTTTTTCCTATAGGCCTCTTCATGATGTAGCCAGCAATTACAGCTGTAGCCTCTTCCCTTATCCGTGTCCACATAACTATACCCTCAGATGGTTTATCTTCTGGTTCTTGCCCTTCACATGCTAGTTTCTCCGTCTCACACCCACCATCTCAAGATGCCCTGGGAAATTTCTGCTTATCCCTCAAGACAAAATGGCTTAGGAAACATGCTTCTCACTGAACCCTGCCTGATCACACCTTGATCACTCTCTTTTCTTGAAAGCTGTTTCTTGGACATAACTCTCTGTCCTGAGCATGGACAATTGCCACAATCTGCTCACTGCTGACCTTCCCTAGTACACTATGAGCTCCACGAGGATGGAGGCCTCCTTTGTATCCCCAAATCTAGCACAATGCTCAAGATAAACCTCCTTTGGGTTGTGGAATGGCTGTTAGAAATGCCACTGTAAGAGGACATACTCATTTTGTCCACCTCCCCTCCTGCTCAGAGTCTCCACTGAATTAAGAGAGGGGAACTAGAATCCTGTTCTCGTGTTTCCCTTCCACAGGTCTTTTAGGCATGTTGCTCTCCTTCCATATGTTAATTCCCCTAATGATCATCCATTGTGGAGTATCACCAGCCATCATTCCTTTGGAGTTCTGTTTCGGAACCCAGGTTTGGATGAAGTTTGTCTTTGGGAGTTATTCTCCCACAATGAGTTACATCCCACAATCAATGATGAACAGAGAGGTGACATGCTCCCTCCTTTCCAATGCCTGTCTCACAGATTTGTTCTGCAGAGCTCACAGACAGGACCAACTGTTCTTCCTGTCGACTGCCAAAATAAGTCAGCAGTTGGGAAGGAGAAAAAAAAAAAGACTATGAATTATGGAAAATAACTGGGAAGATAAAATGGCAATACAATGAAAAAAAAAAGTAACAATCTCAGTAGCCACCCACTCATGTTACTGTCTCAAATTTCAACCAACTAAAAGAAACTAAACTAAATGAAGAAGAACATCTAGTCAGCCAGAAGGCTCTGAAGTAGACCAGTAGTTAAGAGTTTTCTCCGTTGATCTAACTAATTAGCCTGACTCGCATAATGCAGGATTCAGTCAAAATCTTCGGCAAAACTGTGTTTTATTAAGACAGCAGATCATGTAAGGGAAGAGTTAGGTGGAAAGGGGTGAAGTGACAAAGTGTGTTTGGAATAAACTCCATTTTCATATGAAATAGCTCATAAAACATCTCTGACCAACCATTCTGAAGACAAGGCTGACCTATAAACCTTTCCCGTACCTAATGGTGTGTACACACGTGTCAGCTTCTGGTGACACTGTGATGTATGGCATAGGCTGGGGGATGTTATCATTTTAATGTCCCCAGTTCATGCTTGGGAGCACACGTTAGACTTCTCACTTTAATGGTGTTTGTCTCAAATGCTAAGAATATGATTATAAACGTATTGCAAATAATACTTTATCTAACCGAATATCATCTCAGAGCTTCCTTGGCACACCACATTCAGATTCACCAGGCTCTCCTGCAAGTACTTGTGTCTGCTTCTCCTAAGAGACTGTGAGTGCCTTCTATGTGAGGGGTATTCCTCACACCTACCTCAGTTCTGTGAATTCTTCAAATAAGCACCACACACAAGAGAATTACTTTAAAAGTGCATGAATGTGGCTTACAGTTTTGTGTTAAGAATTTTCTTTGGCAGCTGTCTTCATCGATATCAGTACGTTTGGATAAGTTCTCGTGCCACTAGAGCTTGTCATAGGAACTGATTTCATGTCATGCTAAAATTTCTTTTTAAAAATTCTGGAAAAGTATGTTCATCCCATAACTACTGTTTGTGCAAACATCCAGAAGATTGTTGCTCAAAGATGACTTTCTCATCTTTCTTGAGACTTTTAAACTTTAGTTCTGAAGTTCTGTAATTGCAATTGTACAAACATTTGATTTACAATCATATGTGGCATAGTGGGAAAAATTATTGAAGTTAAAACAATTTTATGCGTTAGCTTTATGTTTCATTTTGGTCTTTTGAGTGTTTGTTTTTCTTTCTGTAAACTCAAAACTCAAACTCCCTGCTATGAGAAGAGGAAGGAAATTTGAGGGTCTAGCTCTAGAATGGGAGAATCCATTTATGGGGATGGTCTTGTGACTGATAGTCAAGGCCAGTGTTTCTCTTTTGCACCACATGGTACAACCCACATCAGTAGTGTGTAACCATTTGCAAACAATGTGGCACATGCAGAAAACATACTTATTACAACAAAGCCTTTGGGATTTTGATTAAATGTAATAGTGTTTAAGCATCAGAGACATGTACTCTAATTTTCTTAGTTTGTTTCTTCTAATCCTCTGCTGGAAAAATCTTTTGTCTGATTATTTTTCCATCATCATTTTGGTATCTTCATGCTGTTAAATGTTTCCCTGCTGTTTGCATTTTAGATGGGAGTCCGAAAAGTGTTTCTAAAATACTGGCATGCTGACCAACTCAATGATTTGTGCCTACAGTTGCAGAGAAAAATTATAACCTGCCAAAAAGGTAACATTTATATGCCAACATTTCTGAACTTCTTTGAGTTGTGAAATGCAAAATCTTTTAGTGCATCCCTAAGTTTAAATGTCAATGGGGTCTGCACCCTAGTGGCCACTGTATTCCACTCCTGGATGCTATCTTCAGGCAAATAGTTTTTGGGTGTTTAGGAAGCATTGTGGCTTAGTTTGCTATGCAACTGTCTCAAAATCAACATTTGCAGACATTGGTCATGTTTTAATTAGACATCCTTTTGTACAAAAGTTTATATTGAATTTCCCTAAACCACAATTTGGAAGAGGGAATATACATCTCTTACTATTTATGCATCCATTACCCTGAAAATACTCAGGCTTTTAAATTCTTTCCAAAAGCACAGGACAATAAGAATGTAACATTGACTGTGCAGCAGGAAAAACGTCTCACCTGGCATGTAGGTGCAGCTATGGCACCAAATTCCTGTGTCATTTCAGTAGCGCCACAGGGACACCAGAGTTTGGAGAACTGGAACAAGCCGATGAGCCAAACAACATTTTCTGTAATTCTACATGTGCCTTGGAAAAAGTATTGACTTTATTTTCCCTTTATGAAGTGACAATAATATTTGGAGTGCTATCTTTGAAAGCGGATAGTATCTATTCATTTTAACTTTAGAAGAGATTCCAGTTGGAATTCTTTTTTCTATCAAAATCCAAGTGACTATTGAAAACGGGTACATTTTTAAAAACATAACTATGCCTCACATAAGATGTACATGCATAATAGATTTTTAATTTGCTTAATAGTTTATATATATTATATATTTGATAATATATATTTATATAAATATTTTTATATATTTATATATATATTCCTGAAAGAATAAAAGAGGAAGAAATGATCTATATGCTAGCTTTTAGTGAGATATAGTGAACTCAATTCCAATATATTTGAAACTGTTACTCTAACAAGGAAACCTAATAGGATCCCCAAATCACTTTTATTCTTCTCAAGCCTCTGTCCACTTTTTCTATGGGATTCATTCAGGTATGCCCCTGTGTGAATTTCCAATGGGTGTTTTCATTTTCTGATAATAAAAAGTCACCTGTAATCCCAGTTACGCAGGAGGCTGAGGCAGGAGGATCCCTTGAGTCCAGGAGTTCAAGACCAGCCTGGGCAACATAGTGAGACCCCCATCTCTCAAAAAATTTCTTAATTAGCCAAGCATGGTGGGACGCAACAATAGTCCCAGTTACTCAGAAGACTGAAGTGAAGAATTCCTTGAGGTCAGGAGTTCCAGGCTGCAGTGAGATTTTTGTACCACTGCACACCAACCTGGGTGCCAGAGTGAGATCCCACCTCTAAAAAAAAAAAAAAAAATCAAGATTAGAAAAATAAAATAAAATAAGAAGCCCTGTTACATGCTAGTCCCTTGAACAGTCTCTGTTCAGATTTTAACACATCCAGCTCAAATAATGATCAAAATTCAGAACTTCATTCTAAGTTAAAACATCCTTCTTGGCTGTTGCAGGCCTGTCCCATCCTTACTGGACATGGGACTGATCCCTACCTACTCAGGTTGCCTTGGGGTCTTCCAGGGTTAATGAGGAGGGGAAGAAGTAAGGAGGTGTCTTCTGAGGAAGATAAAAAGTCTTCTAAAGATAAAAAGACCTGCTTCTGGCAAGTCTTCTGATGACACAGGTGTACTCTGGCGCTGGTCTCCTCCAGCTGGGGCAGACTTCAGCAGCTTTCCACATATTCCAGAGCACTTCAGGGACTTCCTTCTCTAACTGGCAACATCCTCCTTTGGCCGGTCATTTGCAAGTCACCCCTCAACCCCTGGGCACCTTGCAGACCCTCTGTTTGAGTCTCATTGTTCTCTCTGTACACGTTATTTGTGAAAACCACATCTTTGTGAAAACTGCAGCCATGGCCTCTGAGATATCACAGTGCACAGTGGCTGCCAACCCCAAGGAGCCACATGCCAAGATCTCTGGGTGGCCTCCTGAAGCCACTTTCACCAGGCTGAGGCATGGGGGAGCCTTGGACAAGAAAGGGCCAACTGCCACCTCTTGGTAAAGGAGGCATCTTCTTTCTAGTGTGTGATGATCTGGCCTTCTTAACGTCAACCTTCATCAGTGCAGGGGAGAGGGCAGGCCACAGGTCTGTTTTGGATCTCCCCCTTGCAAGTCCTATTTGCATGTCTGGCCCTGCCCCAAACCACGTTTCCCTGGAACACCAGTGGCACCAACTTCACCACGGATCTGGCTAGCAAAGCAATGCCTCAGGCCCCACCCAGGACCAATGGCATCCAGAGCTTTATCTGCAGCCTCAGCTGAAACTGGGACAGGGAGAGTCTCATTTAATATAATGCTAAAGACAGAACAGGGGATCACAAATTCTCCTGAAAACGTCCCTTAAATATAATAGTAAGAAATTTTGCCCCATTAGAAATTTCTGTTCTATTTAACAAAGATTAAATTGCTGTACCCTATTGACCTGGAACAGAAAATATGAACAGAACTGTAATTACTTGTTCACTTTTCTAAAGATAAAAATTAAGAATGGTCTTAAAAGGTCGGACGCAGTGGCTCACGCCTGTAATCTCAGCACTTTGGGAGACCGAGGCAGGTGAATCACCTGAGGTTAGGAGTTCAAGACCAGCCTGGTCATCAGGGTGAAACCCGATCTCTACTAAAAATACAAAATGAGCCCAGTATGGTAGCACATGCCTGTAATCCCAGCTACTCAGGAGGCTGAGGCAGGACAATCGCTTGAACCCAGGAGGCAGAGGTTGTGGTGAGCCGAGATCGTGCCATTGGACTACTCCAGCCTGGGCAACAAGAGTGAAACTCCATCTCAAAAAAAAAAGAGTCTTAAAAAATGACATCAAGATAGAAACCATAATCTCATATTGCATAAGTGAAATAATGAATATGAGTATTTTTAAATTACAGGGTTTTAAATGCAAAGCATTGATTATTGATTTTTATTTTCATAGCTCTTAAAACAGTTCCCTCAATGTTTTTTGCTAATATTAAATTTACTAAAAATTTATATGATCTGGAACCATTTCCAGTTTTTTTTTTAAGAATTCTATATTTTTCTTTAAAAATATCCAGGGGAAAGAAAGCTGTAACTTTTAGTTTTAAATTTAATCATTTTAATTTGAAATTATTCCTACCAGAAGTTTTTTCTCTGACTGTATATGCTCATTTCATTCGGATGAAAAATATCTGCAAATTAAGACCTTACATGGGAGATGTCTTAGCAGCAGTCTTCTGAATTTGTCTGAAAGACAATAAACATCAGCATCCATTAGTGGCAATTTTATTTTTACCAGTTGCCCCTTATTGAAGATATCAATATTTAGCAACTGGTGTAACATTTTTAAAGCATTTTAAAAGGCTAGTGGGATGAAGTGTGAGAAAATGAGGTCTTCTGGAGGCGGGACAATAGACTCCGGGTGAATGTGAATCCAGTGAATAGCTGTGCTGTAGTGGGAGGTCAGGAGAAGTCTGGCACATCCACATTAATCTTCTCTTTATTCCAAGAGATTAAACATCTTGAATATACTCTCACTTTCACCCTTCCGAAAGCCAATGTCTCGCTTGTTTTTTTTGTTTTTTTGTTTTTATGTTTTTTTAGTGTAACAAGAAAGAACAAGTGAACAGGCCAATCTCAAGTCTTCTGCCTTTTTCTCGCTCAAGGTGCCCATTGGTTCCTACTGCTCCACTTTATTCCACATTTTATCTTCCTGGAAGTCTGATTGTACCGCTCTGCTTAACATTTTTCTTTTAGGTTACTTCAGAATGACTGTTTTACGGTTAACTTAATGCAACTGCATTCCAACATAACTAAACCTTCAGTAGTGCCATCGGAAAAAACCGCTTTCAGCATTTCAGATATCCACATATCATTTTCCTCTTCAGCCATCATAGTGGAATGTTCTGTTCAACTTTCCACTAGCTACTCAAGTAAAGACATCAAAGTCAATATCATAGGTACCCCTCATATTTGTTATTTTATAACCATGAACTATTTTAAAGCACTTAATATTTTATAGGCTCCTTCCTTTCCCAAGGGCAAGAATAAAGTGTCTTTGCTGCAGACATTGGCTTTCCTGAAGTTATCAGTCTTCTATCATCTTAACCAACTCCTTATAATCCCAGAAACTTTTAAAATGGGGAGAGACAGAATCATAAAGTTTGAAAAGATTCTCATCAGAATTCCTCCACCTGCACTTGTCCACTTCACCCATGAGAAGGGGTCACTGTGCTGGCCTTGTGCACACTCAGGGCCTGGGAAGCGACTCTTCCATGAGCCAGCCTGATCCACTTCCTCCCTGTGCTGATTGTTAGAAAGTTCTTTCTAACAGTGATTGCAAATATGCTTCCCTGTGACTTTCTTGGTTGGTGATCTGCCCCCTGGAGAGTTAGAGATTAGGTCTGTGCAACTGCAGGCTAAGGAAATGTAATTTCACCTCCTAAGCTTGGGGACATATGAACCCTGGCTCTACTATTCTTCGGTTGTGTTGACCTGGAGGAACTTTCTTCGTTTCGCTAAGAGCAGTGCCATTGTGTCTGAAATTGAGATAGTGGTATGTTTTGTCAGTGAGTTTCAGAATTGAAGGATGTAATAGAGTGTCTTACACACAGAGGTCCCTTTAAATGGTGGTCTTTTGTTTTTAATTCTTGTATTTGTTACTGACATATTGATTTCAAAGCATTTTCACTCATTTCCCCCAATTTTTACACATTTTTCTAGCCGTCCTTTCCCAGAGAGCAGGATGGATGTCCTGTATTTATATAGTCTTTTTCCAGAGTCTTAAATATAGTGTTAATTTCTCTAGGAATTAAATCATAATCTTAGAAACAATATATGCGTGATATTTCCAAAGACAAACCCCATAAGCCTTAGGTGTTTATGTAATAATGTGACGTAATGAAAGATGATTCGTGCATCCCAAAATGCTGCAGTTGGAGGCACACCCCAAAATTCTGTGTGATTTGGACCTAGTTCTTTCCCATCGATTTAACTCCAGTCCATCAGTGTCCAGCTTGTGTTACCAAAAACAGTGTGGAGGCCTTTATCATCAGTATTGCCTGCAAGATCTCATTCAGGTCAAAGTGCTTTGCCTTTAGTGTTATCACTGCTGATTTAGATAAATTCTTATTCTGGGTTAAATGTATCTTATTTTATAACTGCTCAGAGATAAGTATATTGTGATTTTTTGTTTGTGCATGTCTGAGTTTTTCACTTTTCCTCTGTTTACTGACCCATGATTCTTCTATAAAAGTTATCAGAGGATTTTTAGCACGCCAGCACCTGCTTCAGAAAATGAGCATCAGACAACAAGAGGTGACCTCTATCAATAGCTTTCTGCAGAACACAGAGGACATGGGGCTGAAAACCTATGATGCCCTCGTCACTCAGAATGCTTCAGACATTGCCCGGGAAAATGACCGGCTCCGTAGTGAAATGAACGCTCCCTACCAGAAAGAGAAGTTAGAGGTCAGGAACACGCAAGAGGAAGGAAGCAAAAGGTAAAAGCAGAGAGCATGCAACTGTAATGACCTTTGTGATTGATTCAATGGAGTCATGAAAATTCATATAGCCCTTCATGCAGAGTTTCATCAAAGAATATGAGAGGAGTTACAGGAACAGGCGTGCGTGGTTTGTTATTTGAAACAGCAGCAGTCTAAAAAGATGCTTTCCTGTGCTGTCTTCTCATGAGTTCGAGGCTGTCTGCGTTCCTTCATTCGTATGTGATGATGACTGCCTCACTTGCCATGCTTGTGTCACTTAACTACCTCAAGCACACTCTAGTTCTAAAGCATTTACTGTTTCTGTATTAGCAAAACTATATAGCTTGGCTGTTGACATTTTACACAAGTGTTACGGACATAAGGCTGGCTTATAGAAACTTGTGGAAATCTGACTCAAAAAATGGAGATACCACTCTGAAAACACGAAAGAAGTGAACTCAATAGATAGATTGTAAGTGTATTATATATCCCTGTGTAAACTGTCACATCTCTCTTTTCCAATAAAGCAAGCTTTGGGGAAAGCTTTTTATGTCAAAGTTCACTTTAGATGCTTAGCTTAAAACAGAAACATGAAGACCACCTGGTCCTTCTCCGTATGATCATTCTCCTCTCTCTGAGAACGATGAAGACACTCGTGAACCACAACACCCCTAAGAGGGAGAGCAAGGAGTTCCTTCCTTTGGACCTTAATTCGTCGTCAGAGAGATGTTTATTTTGCTATAGAAACTTGGTAATATCTTGTAGTTTCTCACTGAAAATGACTCTCCTTTCCCATTTCTGCTGATGTCAATTTTTTTTTATTAAAGTGGAAATGACAATGTGTATCTTGTTAATTAGCTTCAAATATCTCAGTGATTAAATACTGAAAAAAATCCCCTTTGTACAAAAAAAAAAAAAAAGACTGTAATTAAACATTACAGGAAAAACAAATTATCCACTGAGTGCCACGCTTTCACCTTCAGCGCTTTCATTTTCTACATGGGCGGCTGGCTCTGCCTTGTGGTGGATTCTAGCCCTGTTGGTGTTCTGCCACAGAAAGATAGAATTATAAAAACAAATGCTGGGAAACTCCTTGTAGACTGAATGCATTGGCATCTTCCTAGCACATGATTACGTTGACATGTGAAGCCAGAAGAATTTTTTTTTTTAAACAAGATAACTATTAATTTTATATGACTTCCAAAATAATGTGTATTATTTTCTCTGCTGGAACTAAACGGCCACCCCAATTTCTCAATTTGATTATGTATGTATTTTCCGGATACAAAATTAAGTGAAGAAGTATTTCTCTGTTTATTTACTGGATACCAGCAGTTTTCTTGGCACTGGCCAACCGCACAGAGTCAAGGAGGAGAAGTAACAGCTCTGCACATAATTAAATAATTTCTGGTAGAATTTAAATGGCAGGAAAGAGAGTGATGGGAGAAAGAGAACACTGAAATGTAAATTTCTGAGAGTTTTAAGTAGAGTCTATCCTCCTCTTGCGAGGGGAAATGGTGATGAACTCCCAGTATTTGATGCATCAGTAACTCTCTATTAAGATGGATTTGCCAGAAATTATCATTCAGATTGAAATTCTGGTTTTTTGATTTGCTTAATAATCAGAGTGTGAAGAATTCATTCAGCGAGTGCCTGATGGAAATTGCGAAGGCCCTTAAGTAGTGTTGCGTTTGTGTGAGAATGTTTAAAAAGTAATCATGATGGATATCCCGCGGGCTCATGTGCTTTTCATCACAAAGCCCGAGCCAGAGGATGGGTGGCCTTCTCTGGACCAACTGGTCACCAGAGGGCTGCACACGTCCTCCAGCCACAGCAGGAAGGGCTGCTTGCCAAAAAGCCATCATTATGTCTGCTTGAGCAGGTTCCTTGTTACCGGAATAATGCATCTGGGCCTCTCTGGCGTGGTGTTGTTTGTGTTTTGTTTCCCCCTAAGAACTGAAGACAAGAGTGGACCCAGGCATTTCCACCCCAGCTCCATGTCAGTCTGCATGGCCGTGGATGGCCTGGGCCAGTGCCTCGCTGGCCCGTCCATCTGGTCTCCTTCGCTGCACTCGGTGTTCAGCATGGATGACAACAGCAGCCTCCCATCTCCACGGAAACAGCCTCCACCCAAGCCAAAGAGGGACCCCAACACCCGACTGAGTGCTTCCTATGAGGCTGTGAGCGCCTGTCTCTCTGCGGCCAGGGAAGCAGCCAATGAAGGTCAGCCCTGGGGAGGGAGCCAGCCTCGTGTTCTGGGCTCGTGAATGCTCTGACTTCGCCTGGGGGCGCCCATGGCAGTACTGTGGCCCTAATGTATTCTTAATAGAAATAAATCCAATTATTGGCTTGCCAGCAGCTCTTAATCATTAAATATAAATAATATTTATTCAAATCTCTAAGCCTCTTAGGGA
Organism: Trachypithecus francoisi; assembly: GCF_009764315.1. NCBI lineage: Eukaryota > Metazoa > Chordata > Mammalia > Primates > Cercopithecidae > Trachypithecus > Trachypithecus francoisi. The sequence goes on along the minus strand of NW_022681463.1, from coordinate 6,146,122 downwards.
AAAGCTACTTACATGGCATTTTCTTAACTCCCATCCCCACCCCTGCCTCCAAAGAGCAGCATCAAATCAATTCAGAAAGTCAGCAGCTATTCCATGTAAAGGTTCACCAGTTAGAAAGTCAAGAAAATGCATCGGGCATTCCAGTTATCACAATCTAATAAAAAATTAAGACTGCTTCATCAGGCCGGGCGCGGTGGCTCAAGCCTATAATCCCAGCACTTTGGGAGGCCGAGACGGGCGGATCACGAGGTCAGGAGATCGAGACCATCCTGGCTAACACAGTGAAACCCCGTCTCTACTAAAAATACAAAAACTAGCCGGGCGAGGTGGCGGGCGCCTGTAGTCCCAGCTACTCGGGAGGCTGAGGCAGGAGAATGGCGTAAACCCGGGAGGCGGAGCTTGCAGTGAGCTGAGATCCGGCCACTGCACTCCAGTCCGGGCGACAGAGCGAGACTCCACTTTAAAAAAAAAAAAAAAAATACTGCTTCATCACATGATAAGTGAAATAATTTACCCAGAGGAGAGTCATCATGCAGGAAAATACTGTTAGGAAAACTTTTGAGACTAGATTATAAAAGTTTCTGCATCCATTGTCTAGAAACAGGGATGCTCAAAAGGGAACATTGCAGTTTTTCTCAGCCAGATCTCATAGATCAGTAATGAGACAATTACTGTTTAATTATTAATTTTAAGAATTGCAAAAAATAAAGGAAGTGCTTCTTAGCGGAACACTTAGAATTTAACAGATTTTATTGATCACCCGCTATGCATCAGGCTCTATTCTAGGCATGTCTATATCTTTCTTCATGGAGTTTACATTCTAGTGTGGCAAAACAGATGGTAAACATAGTGAAAGAGTAAATACTTTAGAAGTGGATTATTGCTGCTGAGAGAAATAAATAGACCCAGGATAGTAGCATAGGGTGGAACAGGGGTTGAGATTCTAAATGAAACGGCTGGGTAGAACTCACTAGAAAATAATATCTGAACATAGGGTGAAACACAGTTCCTTCGGTAAATAAATAACCCTAAGTACAAAAACACAGCAAATCCATAAGCTCAATGTTGGGATGACTGACAAGAAGGTGATAGGAAGACGTGGGGCAGAGGCCTGAAGCAGTAAGTCCATCCTAGCCAACTTCTTTTTTTTTTTTTAATTTATTTTTAATTGACATAAAATTGTATGTTTTTGTCATGAACAACCTGTTGTTTTGAAGTATATGTACATTGTGGAATGGTTAAATCTAGCGAATTAACAAATCCATGCCTCACACAGCCATCATTTCTGTGTTAAGAGCACTTAGTGTCCACTTTTTTAGATTTTTTTTTTTGGAGACGGAGTTTTGCTCTTGTTGCTCAGGCTGGAGTGCAGTGGTGCAATCTCAGCTCACTGCAACCTCCACCTCCAGGGTTCAAGTGATTCTCCTGCCTCAGCCTCCCTCAGTACCTGGGACTACAGGTGCCTGCCACCACACCTGGCTAATTTTTGTATTTTTAGTAGAGACTGGGTCTCACCATGTTGACCAGGCTGGTCTCGAACTCCTGACCTCTAGTGATCTGCCTGCCTTGGCCTCCCAAAGTGCTGAGATTACAGGCATGAGCCACTGTGCCAGGCCCTTTTTCTTTTCTTTCTTTCTTTTTTTTTTTTTTTTAGCATTTTTTAAGAATACAGTGTATTGTCATTAGCTATTGTCACCATGCTGTACACTCTTCAAAGTGCTTTTTATTAGTGGCATTAAAAAAGAATAGATCTTTAGGATATTTTTTACTTACAAAATGTTACTGTCTTAGTGTATGAGCCATGTGTCAACAATACTTAGATCAAAGTAGAGGAGAAATTCCTAAAGACTTTGGGGAGGAGAGTCCAAATGTGTGTCTTTAGAGTCCTGGTGATAAGGACAATAAGAAAAGCTGTAAAATGACATTAGATGAGATCATCCCTAGGAAAGTCTTCAAAGTGGACATCGATGTGGGCTTAGATATAAATTAGAACAGGACCTCCAAAGATGTGAGGCATTCTCCCCCGGTGCCACATATACCAGGAGAAGCCCACGATCTGTGGGAGCCACCAGCACCCTCCCTGAGAAAGTGGGGAGCATCTCATCGCCACCATTCCAACTTTCAGGCCTCCATTTTAGATTTGCGGCCCGTATCTCAAAAAGAGGTGATTAGAGTAACAAGAAAGATTTTTGGCAGCTTGCGTGAGGAAGATGGTATCTAAGATGCTAAGACCTGTGAAATGGAGAGGGTGGGAAATTAAGACTCCAGATAGTATCAGACATTGAAAAAACAGTCATGAAATGTGATTGAAAATTGCAGCAAATGCAGAATGGAGCCCCATCCAAGCTTGAGCCCTGCAAACGGGCTCTAGAAATTTGCATAAATAGGCCTCAGAATATCTTGTAACATCTAGAAAAAGCTAAAAGTTTGTGTGCACCTTAAAAGACCACTGCCCTGGAGTAATGGGGGGGTCACTTTGCCACATGTTATGAAAGGAGATCAAATAGTGAGGAAGAAGCTGAGCTCAGAGAGTGCTCTCATATGGGCAGCAAAAACAGACAAAAAAAGAGTCCATTAAAATAAAGGTTACTCAGGAACGACAGGAGATAAACACACACGCGTGCACACACGCACACATGCGCGTGCACGCGCACGCGCACGCTCACACATGCACGCGCACACGCACGCACGCACGAAAGCAAAGTGACCCCGAAACACAAGCACGCGCGCACACACACGCACGCACACAGACACGCACGTGCACACACACGCGTGCACACGCACGCACACGCTCACACATGCGCGCGCGCACACACGCACGCACGAAAGCAAAGTGGCCCTGAAAAAGATGAATAAAGAGGACAGCTATAATAACTCTTAAATTCCTTATTACATGCTATCAAAATACATCATGTGATAGCATTAGGCATGCAAGATATTTATGTAAAATTTAGTTTCTTGGATCCTAATTTTGTCAGATATGTGATTATAAGGTACTTAGAGATGCGTTTTGTCCACTATGTCCCACCCTGGTGAGCAGACCTTTGAGAAGCTTGTCAAAGGGCAAGTGTATACATGGTTTCCTTTTTACCGTCTACATTGTTTCCTTTTTACCATCTACATTATCTGTTCTTTCTTACAATACATAATTTTTCATGCTGGTTACTTTACAACCGCCACCACAAAAAGAAAGTCTTTGATCCCCTGCAACTAGAGATGTATTTCTGCATTCTGGCACACCCTCTCAATACCGTCTATTTTTAAGAATAAGACAATTAAACAGCTTAATCTGCTCAAGCATGCTTGCTATTAGTTTTTACAGTATTAGGGAGTCAGAGAAGGCCAGCGCAGGAGCTTAGCCACCCAGTCTGTCAGTGGTCTGGGTTTCTAATCCATGATCGCAAAGGTAGCTCCACCCACACGTGGTAAGCCAGCTGTCAGACGGGGTTCTGGTCCCTTCTGTGCCCTTATGTCAGGAGCTGAAGGTGGTTAAGACAGTGATGAAATTGATCCTAGCATCTTAGACATCTCCTTCAGTCCAACACAATCCGAGTATCATCTAAGTCTTTGTTGTTCAATGCAGTAGCCACTAGGCACATGTGGCCAATTAAGTTTAAAGTAAATAAAATTATATACAATTTTAAATGTCATTCCTCCATCATCAGTCACTTTCCAGGTACTCAGTAGCCACAGGTGTAGAACTTTTCCATCATCACAGAAGCTTCTGTTAGACAACCCTGATTCTAAATGCTTCGTGTCTACCAAGTGGTGATCCTGAATTTTTTGCACCTAGTAACATCACAAAATTATTCTCCTTTCTGTCAAAAGATAGGAAGAAAATTTGATCACTATTCTAAAATGCTTGGTGAACCTTGGTTTCACAGGATTGAGGACTGCAGCTGAAGTTGGTTTTGTACCTGAGCCATCCTTTTCGGCATGTGACAAAATCAAGTTCAAGTTCTTTTCCTTTACAAATAAAGCTGTGAATCAGTTCAGATGGTTATAGAGTGAAAGGAGATCTGATTGGAGACCAAGAGCCAACGATTGTAGGGTGACCAGCCCCAAGGTCACTTTAAAGTTGTCTTTGTGTTTATCCTTGTTCTTATTAGCACATGTCTTTCCTGGTAGGTCCTCACCCAATAAAAATGATTGTGGTGAAGGAAAACAGTATAGAGAGCAATTTTTTTTTTCTCATTTCCTTTGTGCCTCAAAAGCATGAAACAATTTTGCAGGCCAATAAATGATAACACTTCTTTGCAAACTATTAGCAAGCTAGAGACAACTATTTAAAAGTACCATGTTTTTAGTAGGTCGGTGCAAAAGGAATTGCGGTTTTGGCCATTGAATAAAAGCCTACAGTTGCTCTTTGCAAATAGTGGCTAGGAAAGGAAAGATAGGGCCTCGTTTTCACTTCCTCTTGGCTGGGGCCTCCCAGCTGGAGTGCTGTTCTGCAGAGTCCATTCCTCACACACCGGGTGCAGCCTTTCTCCCAAAGACAGTTAACATTCTCCTGAATTGTCTCCTGACCGAAGTTAAATATAAGCCTGCATTTCATGTGTGTGACTTTGAAGAAGTGACTCAGTCTTTCCAAGCCCATGTATATCAAGGAGCAGCAACCGCAGAAACACGGCAGTGGCTATTTCTGGGGAGTTAAGAAGCGAAGGACTGTAAAGCCTCGTTGCCCAGGACATAGCAAGTGCTGAACAAAGTTACATGCATTTAGCTTTGTTGTTAATGAAGCCTCTGACAGTCAGTTTCCTCATTTGTGAAATGGATACTAAATTCTAAAATGTGGGACTTGCAGTTAAGTCATGATGTCAGTGGTGCTGTTCCTGGCTTGGAGTGACCGTTGCTCAAGGTGAAATTGCAGAAGCAAGCTTTGCTCAGCAGCTCTAGTCCTCACTATTCACCGTTCTATGTGGACGCTTCCACACTCACCCTCCCTTCAGACTCCCAGCTGTCTCGTCCTTGGAAATTGTACCTCAATGAACCTATAATTGTTTTTTTTTTTTTTTCAAAAATTGCCGTACAACTCCATTCTCCACAAAACGCAGTTTACCTGTGTAGACACAATCATGATTCAGCTCTGTGGCTTAATTTGGAAATAACTTTATTTCTTTTCTTTCTTCTTTCTGTCTTCATTCTAGAACAACATGTGTCACATAGTAAGCACTCAACAAATACTTATCAAGTGAATACATGTTACAGAAATCTATTTCTCTACACTCTCTTCGTTGAAAGAGAATTTGCTTCCTATCAGTATATCAGAGGGAGCACAACTTGGCAAGGTTCGAGAATTACCCTTGAAATGTGTCAAGGCTGGATTTGTCTGCATAGTTTTAACAGAAGCCCTTAAAAATATTTTTTTTCTATTATCTGAAAATGGACAGAAATTAGGTCTTCTGCGAACGCTCTTCTGAGAAATGTGTTGCTGGGGATAACAGAACACAATTGCACAGTTCACCACCTATGTTGCAGTTGCACATTCAACAAATAGTAATTCAGTGTCTTCCATGAGCCTGGCTTCTCCCTGAGGACTTGACAGACCAGGTGGGGAGATAAGTGGTCAAACAGATGACAGGGGAAGCACAGCCACAGCAGTGAGGGTGTGATAGGTGCCCACCGGGCCACAGAGTGCCTTGCCCTCCGTGGAAACTGCGAAAGGCTCAGGAAGGGCATGTCGACAGCATCAAGTGTAGCTGGGAGGGTAAAGGTAGGGGCAGGGAAGGCAATGCTATTGCCTGAACTGCTCCTCCCACCAAGAAAGAAAAGTTATCACAAGATTGCGATAGATGACTGCTCGGTAGAAGCCCTTTCTGTCCAATTTGCCACTGGTTGTAAATCCATCCTACATCCACTCACGTATGCAGCCTGAGCAGTCAGCTAGCAGGCACTTAATTAAGCATCTTTTAGGTCCTAGGTCCTGTGCTCTGTGCTATGTTAGCTTCTGCTCTGAAACTCAGCACAATCACACTAGCAGTGCTGGAAAATGGAGGAGAGTCACATATGCAGACACTATTTATTTTGGATGAACAAGCATCTCATTCCTCCTTTTTCTCACAGATTACCTATGCAGGTATTTTGTTCTTGTGAGAATGGGACCAAATAACTTAGGCACAGAAGATGACTTAAAAGTCACTGACATGCCTTTGCAAAAATACCAGAAGGAAAATATTTTGTAGGAGAAAATGTAGATCTCCTAACATGACACACATGTCCGTATCATTCTCCAGCAGTTCAGACAAGAGGCAACTTTATGATGTAATGAGATGGCTTCAGAATGTAGTCTAACTCATAAGCTACTGTTAGGATCCCAGAACCTGCCCTCAAAGTATTCTGTGATCGTGAACTGTCTTCCCTACTCCATTTCATTGACTTTATCAAGTAGTTGCAAATGTTTTATGCATCAATATTAGGACAAAAAATTAAGAAAACTGTTGATGTAAATTCATTTTTAATAACCCGCTAACCAGTATTTGCAAATGAACTTTTAGCATGTGTACACGTGCACATGCACCCAAACAAATTAAATTAGACTTTAATTTGTTAACTGTGGTTTTCTAACTTTAGTTTATAAAGAATGAATATTTCCAGTTCTGACCCCCAGAGGTTCCATTTTAACTGTTATGGAGTAGAACAGGATAATGCACTCTAGTGATCTGATGTTACTGAACCCCAGACCACACTTTAAGGAACAGTTCTGTCTCTCATGGTAAGTTTCTGGTTGTGTAGCGGTGATAATGTTGGTCATGATGGATACTTAGTGATGTTTACAATGTGCAGGCATTAAGCTAAGTGTCTTTGATCTGTAGAATGGCCCTATCTAGTAGGACTGTCATCATGACCCTATGTAGAGAAGGGCATTAAGTCACTGAGCAGTGGTGTAACTTGTCCTATGTCACATAGGCAAGCTTTGGACCCTTGAGTCAGGTTCTCAACAGCCTCTCAACAAACGTGCTACTTTTATTTATAATTGTTTAATGCAAAAAGGCTCTTCAGCACATCTGAAGCAAACTTTCAGGGAATACTGCAGCAGCTACGTGTTGTCACATAACAAGCCACCCAGAATTTACAGATTTATATACAGTAGTGATGGTTTCACTACCCCTCTCAGGCTCTGGGTATCAACAGAGATCACTGAGGCGGTCGTCATATGTGGTCCTTCATGCAGCAAGGTGGCCGGAATCATCTGAAAGCTGGTCATGGGCATGTCTGGTGCCTCAGCCATCTGAGGAGAGCGACTCCTTGGGTGTCTCTCCTGTCTATGTGATCTCGCTGCATTGCTTGGGCAGCATGACAGCTTCAGGGTATCCAACTTCTTTCACGGAGAGTCAGTGCTTCGGGGGCATGTGCTTTGGAAGAGAGAAAGCGGTAGATGCAGCCTCGCTTTGAGGGAGCCAGCGTGGGAGGTGAGCAAACTCCCTTCTGCCACGTTCCTTTCATCACCTCAGTCCCAAACACCCATCCAGGTTTAGGAAAGGAGAAACAGATTCTACCTCTGGAAAGGATATACTGTGGCGGCCAAGGTGTTGGAAAGTACCGTCTGTGTCAGTCCACCCTCTGGACAAAACAATTTGTATCCCTCTCTCATACAAACTATACTCACCCCTCCCCCAGACTCCCCAAAGCCTCCTGCAGCATCACAGCTGGCTCAGGTTCAAGGGCCAGATCGCATCATTCTAAATCAGATCCCGGTGTGCCAGTGCCTCTGGTACGATTCCTGAGAGAGAGAGAGCGCCTCAAGTGTGTCCTCTTCCATCTGAAGACTTAATGACCAGAAAGACAAGTTGCCAGATCCCCCACACAACCAAAATACACTGGAGGGACAGGCAGAGAATAACTGTGATGCAGGCTTCTGTTCAGACACGGGAGGGAGATCAGGTGACACACAGCGGGCATCGGTGGGTGGCAGTTGTGAACAAGAGCTGGATACATGTTGCCTGTGCCTTCATGAGGATTTAGTCCAGTTCGCAGACTGGAAATAATTTTCCATAGCTCTTAGCTCTGTGTTCTGGAATCTTGGCATCCCCCTTTTTGACTAATAATTCCCAATCCACAAGAGGTGATTTATGTTTGGGAGGCTGGTAGTTTTCTCAGCCTGCTTCTTCCTTATCAGGGTTGTGTTGTTGCTGTTGTTGAGAGGTGAGGTCTTGCTATGTTGTCCAAGCTGGAATGCAGTGGCTATTCACAGGTATGAGCATAGCGCACGGCAGCCTTGAACTCCTAGCCTGAAGTGATCCTCTTGCTCAGCTTCTGGAGTAGTTGGGACTGCAGGCTCACATTGCACCTGGCCAATATTTTGAGAGACCAAAGTTTCTTCATTTTTGTGTGCACGCTGCTCCTTTCAGTGTAAACTGATAAATTCATTTAAAAGCTTTGTGACTTTCTTGTGACTCAATGCATAATCCACCTTATTAGTGAAAAGCCACATCCACAAATCTTTCTGATGGATGTTGCTGATGTTACTGAACCCCAGTAACTGGGGAAGCTCACTGAGTATTTCTGTTCGTCAATGCCCTTGATATTCTTGGACCTGTGGTTTTGCTTCCTTGAAAAGCCCTATTGAAGGCCGTCCTTGGATTTTTCTGTGTACTTCTTGAAGGATCTCATCAATGTGTGCTTGACTTCATCTTTAGATCATGTTTTTCTGAAAATTCCCTGATTTTTGTTTCTGCTTGGAAGTCATTTCTTCCCTCCCTCCCTCCCTCCCTCCCTTCCTTCCTTCCTTCCTTCATTCCTTCCTTCCTTCCTTCCTTCTTTTATTGTTTTTGAGATGGAGTCTCACTCTGTTGCCCAGGCTGGAATGCAGTGGTGCAATCTTGGTTCTCTGCAACCTCCACCTCCCAGTTTCAAGTGATTCTCCTGCCTCAACCTCCCAAGTAGCTGAGACTACAGGCATGTGCCACCATACCCGGCTAATTTGTGTACTTTTAGTAGAGAACAGTTTTCACCATATTGGGCAGACTGGTCTTCAACTCCTGACCTTGTGATCTGCCCGCCTCGGCCTCCCAAAGTGCTGGGACTACAGGCGTGAGTCACCACGCCTGGCTGGAAATCATTTCTTAGCATTCAAATTATTTGCCATCTGAAGAGCCTGGCAGTGAGAACCATTTTATTTTTAAACTCAGAAGGTTCTTGTTCCTCTATAGTGAATAGTTCTTTCTTTACTTTCTCTCTCTATTCTCATGATTTACTCTAGGCAGCTAGAGGAATCCAGGAGGCAACTTTAATACTGCCTGGAAATCTCCTTAGCTACATCACCCTGTTCATCTTCTGTTTTCTATTTTCCACATGACTGCAGGTGAAATAGTATTGCTAAACTTAACACTGTGGCTAAAATGTTCTGTTCCCTCCAGCTTCCAACATCTTCCTCACTGTTCTTTAGGCCTCATCAAGAGCTTTCTTGAGGCCACCACGCTTCCCCTCATGGTCCCTTTAAAGCTCCTCCCATGGCCCAAAGCAACTTCTAAGAGTTTAAGGGGTTTTTTTTGTTTTTGTTTTTGTTTGTACAGCAGAGTCCAATTCCAGGTAGCAATGTCTTTATGAGTTGTCTATTGTTATATAACAAACCTCTCAAACTTAGTAGCTTAAGACACCAAAATAAGGTTATTATATCTCTCATGGTTCTAGTATTTGGCTGGGCTCTGCTGAGCAGTTCTCAAGGAGCCTCTTTCATCACTGCAGTCAGATAGTGGCTGCAGCTGTGATCACTGGAAGTCATGGTTAATTACATCTCTGGTGTCTGGGATGGGAAACCAGATAGCCGAGGGCTGGAGCAGATAGGAGTCCTCTGGCTCTCCCTCACCTCTCTGTAGCCTCTCCACAGTTCCCACGGCGTGGCTGCTTCAGGGTGTACAGACATGTACATGGAAGTCAGGGTACCTAGACATGTGTCCCAAGGGAAGGAGGGGCCCAGGTCGAGGCTGCATTGCCATTGGCCCAGCCCCAGAAAGCAGGCAACATCATCTTCTAATCATTGTATTCATTGGGGCAGACACAGAGACCCTCCCAGGTTCCAGGTTCTGGAAGAGTATGTGGGACTGAAAATATTATTGAAGCCAGCTTTGGAAAATACAGTCTCTCCCAAATTCTTTAAATTATTCATCTCTTCAGACAACTCTATAATCTTAAGGTTAAAAATGGGGCTGCTTTATTCACTTGCTAGAAGCTCAGGGGCTGCTATGTTTTAGCCCATTGAAATCACTGGAATAATGCTTATTAATTAAAGAACTGCACATTTGGGTACTTTCTATTCTTAAAAGTTGGCTGCTTTGGGGAGCCCTGTATAATACTGACTTACAAAGATGTCCATTGAGTTCAAAAATTACCTTCGTTCTTTTCCATTCCCATTTGAATGATTCCCGTTGTTTTCTGGTGACAGTGTGTCAAGAACTGAGCGAAGCACTTTCCCTACAATATCTATTTTATTCCTTTGAGATACATACTCATATCACCATTTTATGCATGACAACCCTGAGACTCAGAACACTTTGCCCAGGAGCTCTTCTAAAATGACAACCCTGCCCCACCAACCCCAGCACAAACACATACAGTTCTGTGACCCTCACTCTGGCCTGTTGGTTCTCATCTTCGTGGCCTGTATCACATTCTAACATACTGTAGAACTCACTCATTTGGTATTTCCATTTTTGTTGTTGTATGACTCTTCCCACTAGGGTAGAGGAGGGTAGGGAACTTATCTTTACTCATGAATGTATCTCGGTAAATACTGGTTGAATGCATATGACTCAGTGAATGAATAAAAGGTCATGCTGAGATTGGAACCCACGTCCATCTGATTCCAAAACTTTAATTTTAACCATGAGACTGTATTGTCTTCCAAAAACTGGGTACAGAGACTGCTGTCAAAATGTGCAGTCACAGTGAGGGAAGAATACAACTGCCTCAGTTAAATAACTCAGGAACTCAGCAAAGGCAGATGTGTCTCTATCAAGAATTCCTGCAGATTCAGAAAGTACCAAATTAGTAAAATAATTGAAGGTTTGGGAGTTTGGGTATTTCTAAGACCCGAAATAATGTTTCCAAAATTAACATCTCTGTTATCAGAGAAATTATATTTATTTAATAAAACATTATTATAATTTACAGAAAAAGCATTAGAAAAGAAGTCTTGTGGAATTTCTTTTTTGACTTAATTTTCAATCATTGTTTTAAACTCATATTTAAGTAGTTTTGTTCCATCTCTTTTGAAATTCACTCTTGTAATAACATTATGCTTATTTGTTTTTCTGAGTATGGCTTCTTTTTTACCTTCAGAGGTTTCCCCTTGAAAAGTTCTTAGGGAAATGTTATTCTCTTGGTTTCCTTGTTAAGGGTGTGTTTCTGTTAAGTATTGAAATGTACTGATTGTAAAACCTGTCCTCCCTGACATTTGAACAAAATCCTTTTTTAAAGTCTCTCCATCTACACGAGTGTTTTATTGTTGTTTTGTTTTGTCCATTTTACATCTTATTTATTTATTTATTTATTTATTTATTTATTTATTTGAGACCAAGTCTCACTCTGTCACCCAGGCTGGAGTGCAGTGGTGCAATCTCGGCTCACTGCATCCTCCACCTCCCAGGTTCAAGCAATTCTCCTACCTCAGCCTCCCGAGTAGCTGGGACTACAGGTGTGCACCACCAGGCCCAGCTAATTTTTTGTATTTTAGTGGAGATGGGGTTTCACCGTGTTGGCCAGGCTGGTCTCAAACTCCTGACCTCAGGTGATCCGCCCACCTTGGCCTCCCAAAGTGCTGGGACTACAGACGCCCGCCACCACACGTGACTAATTGTATTTTCAGTGGAGACAGGGTTTCACTATGTTGGGCAGGATGGCCTTGATCTCCTGACCTCAGGTGATCCGCCCTCTCCAAAGTGCTGAGATTACAGGCGTGAGCCACTGCACCCAGCCCATTTTACATCATTTAAATAATCACACTCATTTCTGACAGGAAGCTTCCATATGCCACTAACTATTAATAGCTAATTGGTCAAGTCTCCTGAGTTTCACATCATAAGGACCAGTTCAACCCGTACGTTATGTCACACCTGTGTTAGGTCCTAAGAATCCACACCTAAGGGTGTTCCACCACCTGATCCCTGAGTGTCCCTTCCCCACTGTGTCTCCAGGGACCTCACCTCCGCGGCCTCCGTGGGTGGCTGACGTCCTGGAGCCCCCTGACGTTCCACTGGACATCCTCCTCCGGGGGTGGGAGTCTTCTTCCATCTCCAAGATCAAATCTCTTTTCTCGGTGGTGGTCTCGGGAGTTCAGGTTCAGCCGGGGAGCCTAGCGGGTGGAGGAACATGCAGGCCCGGTCCCTTGGGATTCTCGGGGCACGCGGCCGTGGCTCCGAGGTGAGCCCCGGGCGAGGTGGGCACCCCTGGGCCTGGCACCCACTGACCGCATCCTTTCCTGCCGCAGCTCTGGCCCGGCCCAGACCGCACAGCGACGACTACAGCACCATGAAGAAGATCCCTCCTCGAAAGCCCAAGCGCAGCCCCAACACCAAGCTCAGCGGCTCCTACGAAGAGATATCGGGGTCCCGGCCCGGGGACGCGAGGCCCCCGGGCGCCCCGGGGACAGCAGCGCGCGTTCCGACCCCCGGGACCCCACAGTGTGCGCTGCCCCCGGCCACGCCCCCGGGGGACGAAGACGACGGCGAGCCGGTGTACATCGAGATGCTGGGGCACGCGGCCAGGCCCGACAGCCCGGACCCCGGGGAGTCCGTGTACGAGGAGATGAAGTGTTGCCTGCCCGACGACGGCGGCCCACGCTCGGGCTCCTTCCTGCGGCATCGCCGCCCCTGCTCCACGGCGCGCCGGAGGACGAGGCGGCGGGGCCCCCCGGGGACGCGTGCGACATCCCGCCGCCCTTCCCCAACCTGCTGCCGCACCGGCCGCCCCTGCTGGTGTTCCCCCCGACCCCTGTCACCTGCTCCCCCGCCTCGGATGAGTCGCCCCTGACACCCCTGGAGGTGAAGAAGCTGCCGGTCCTGGAGACCAACCTCAAGTACCCGGTGCAGTCGGAGGGGTCGAGCCCGCTGTCCCCGCAGTACTCCAAGAGCCAGAAGGGCGATGGCGACAGGCCCTTGTCCCCCGGCCTGGCGCTGTTCAACGGGTCCGGCCGAGCCTCTCCGCCGTCCACGCCGCCCCCGCCCCCGCCCGGGCCGCCCCCCGCGACCTTCAGACCCTGCGCGCACTTGGCCTTCCCTCCGGAGCCCGCCCCAGGGAGCTTGGGGAAAGCGGGGCCGAGCACAGAGGCGCCCAAGGTCCACCCAAAGCCAAACTCTGCCCCTGGGGCCGGGCCCTGCAGCTCCTTCCCCAAGACCCCGTATTCCCCAGTGAAGGCAGCCAGGGTCGACGCCAGGAAGGCCGGCTCCAGTGCCTCTCCCCCCGCGCCCTACAGCCCTCCCAGCTCCAGGCCTCTCAGCAGCCCCCTGGACGAGCTCGCCAGCCTCTTCAACTCCGGGAGGAGTGTGCTTCGAAAATCCGCGGCGGGAAGAAAAATCAGGGAAGCCGAAGGTAAGCGGAGTAGACATCCCCCCACTCCTTTTGCATGGACGCTGTGCTTGCGTGCACCTGTGTACATCCATGTCTGCACAGATGTGAAAGAGTAAAGTTTCAGGTGATGGCCGTGGTCGTTCAGAGCAGGTATCAGCTTGAAAAAAAAAAAAATCATATACACCCACTGTGACCAGATAAGTAGGAATTAATATTTCCGTGTTGCAGAAGATGACAGAAAAGGCTCGTGATACAGAAAGACACAGACCGCAACTGGATTTAATAAATTATAACTTGATAAATCTTCGACAGAGAAGGGTAAATGTTAGCTACTGATTTCTTTTCTTTTTTTTTTAATTCTTCCTTATAACATGAAAGTGGTATTCTCTGTAAGTTTCTATTGCCGATTTCCGTTTGATGTACAGTTCACAGCTAACCCCCCACTGTGCGGTTTGCCATCCATCTAGCTTTGCCTGGCTGTATCTGGGATGATGACCTATCCAGTTACTACCCTGCGCTTAATGCCACTCGGCTGTGGGCTGTTTGGGATGAACTGCTTTTCTCCTGGTCGTGTGCCATCCAAGGAACACTCTAACGCAGCCTCCTTATCTGTGTTTTCTCATCCGGTGACTCAGCCCACAGTGAGGTTTGCAGGTGGGAATCAGTCCACTCAAGTAAGCTCCATGACAGGCTGTTGCCTGCCTTAGAAAACATTTATTTTGTGTCCCTGTAAAAGAAGAATGTAGCTGGCAAAATAAGATTTTCATGATGACTTTTTTTGCCAGTCTTTTGTAACTGGCTAACCACATGGCTCTTCCTTCAAATGACACGGCCTGGGTGCCAAAGGTACTGTTTTTGCACAGATTCCTTTAATAATCACAAAGAATGTCTTCATCTTCCAAAAGACATGTTAAGGTTTGTATACAAAGTCAAAATGTTTTCCCAATGGTGTGTATTTTGGGGAAGAAGTTCATTAATGAAAAGGATCTTCTCTTTAAGAAAAATTATAACCAGTCTCTTCCATCATGATGGCATTTGATCCCCCACTCCTCTCCAGGTGAGGCAGGAGGATAGGGTCTGGAGGCAGGGAACCTAAGGCGCTTTCATGTCGACTCCCTAGAACTCAATTGAAAGGAAAACCGTAACTTTCCATGCCTAAGTAAAAAAAGGACACTAGGCTACTCCCTCTGCAAACCCCCACCTTTTCTGCACCACAGATGGGAAATTGGCTGTCTGCAACCAGTCAGACTTACTGCAGGCAGAGTCTTCCTTTGTGTAGAAATGCAACTCTATAACTTCACCTTAGCTTCTGTTCCATTGCTTTTTGCAACCAATCAGATGTTTGCAGAGGAGTGTGATCTTTTAACTTCACTTCAGCCTCTGATTGGAGGCCACCACTTTATTTACATGAGGTGAGCATGAAGTGGCCAATGGGAAACCTCTAGGGGGTATTTGGAGCTGAGAAGACTCTGTGTCTGGACCCTTGAGCTGCTGCCCAGCCCAATCCCACACTGTGGAGTGTACTTTTGTTTTTGGTAAATCCCTGCTTTCATTTTTTCGTTGCTTCATTCTTTCTTTGCTTTGCTGGGTGTTTTTCCAATTCTTTGTTAAAAACGCCAAGAACCTGGACAACTTGCAGTCAAGACCCTCTACTGGTAACACAGGGTAGATGGCAACTGTGGACATTCTTGTTTTATACATGGAAAACTTCACGGTGGAGAGGTTAAATATCTTCCTTAGGGTTAAGTGGTAGGATTGGAAGTAGACTTTGATCTACAGTGTAGTAACATTTTATGCATGCATTAACCTGCTCCTTCACCAAAAGAAAATACATAAATATGTAAGCATTCATCATTTGATTAGCAATATTACTTTAGGTACGAAAACTAGAACATCTAGAAAGCAATCTGAACAAGTGAAAAGTAGGTCAAGGCTAAGAACCTTTAACGATGAATGAATAACCTTCTCCCTATTTATTCTTCAGACAAAGAAGCTAATTGTTTGTTTAGCTAACAAATTCTTCTTAATTGTAGGCCATTAATAAATGAAATTGTATTTGTAAATAGTAGAACGTTTGAATTTCACAAATCGTGTTTCATTCCAAGGAACAAAATGGATAAGAGAAAATCATTAAATGAACAAATTAATATTTGCTTTTAGAACTAAAAGTTTATTAAAACCTCATGAACCTCATTTTACTAGAGAATGGAACAGGGTGAATTCTTCTTGACTCTATTCAAGGAAGTGAAGTTAATGAATTTCTAGACAGACCTCATCATTTGGAAATCCCAAAGTCTACCCCTCAGAGGATAGCGAGAATTATAGTGAGCCCTCCAGGCATAGTGTGTAAATTTGCTAATTATATTTCCCTGTGGTGGTATTAACCAGTATTTGGGAACACACATCAAAATCTCAAGTACAACATAGTTCAACTATAATTATAAGACATCTGTTTTCTTATTGTAGGCTTTTCTGCAATACTTTTTCATGTGAAAAGATTGGATTGAGCCACTTATGACTTTCTCAAAAATATATGAATTGGCAACTTTGGCCACTTGCACAGTTGCTGTAGTAATAGAAAACTTAGCAATACCAGACCAGGTCATCCCCACACACCAGATTATGGGAGTCTTAACTACACAGTTGAGAACTGTATAATAATTCTTTTTTTTTTTTTTTTTTTTTTTTTGACACTGAGTTTTGCTCGTGTTGGAGGGCAATGGCACAGTCTTGGCTCACTGCAACCTCCACCTCCCAAGTTCAAGCAGTTGTTCTGCCTCAGCCTCCCGAGTAGCTGGGATTACAAGCGCCCGCCACCACGCCTGGCTAATTTTTGTATTTTTAGTAGAGACGGGGTTTCACCATGTTAGCCAGGCTGGTCTCAAACTCCTGACTTCAGGTGATCTGCCCGCCTCAGCCTCCCGAGTAGCTGGAATTACAAGCGCCCGCCACCACACCTAGCTAATTTTTGTATTTTTAGTAGAGACGGGGTTTCGCCATGTTAGCCAGGCTGGTCTCAAACTCCTGATTTCAGGTGATCTGCCTGCCTCAGCCTCCCGAGTAGCTGGAATTACAAGCGCCCGCCACCACACCTGGCTAATTTTTGTATTTTTAGTAGAGACGGGGTTTCACCATGTTAGCCAGGATGGTCTCAAACTCCTGACCTCAGGTGATCTGCCCGCCTCAGCCTCCCAAAGTGCTGGGATTACAGGCATGAACCACCATGCCCGGCCTAGTGTCTAATTCTTTATGGGCTGTGATGAGGGAAATAAGTTTACAAGTTCGGATGTCATGTTCTCATGGGATAGTTCAGGTCATTCTTTTAGAAGGCAGGAGAGGTTAAACATAAGCTGTGGAAGGAAAAGCGTTCGGTGCTGGTGCTCAGCACTGGTGCTGGTTATATGACTCTTAAAGTTTACACAGTTTGATCCTGAGGTCAGTAATCCATTTTCTTCTGAATGAATTCAATGACCTTTTTGGAATTTCTTTCAAGTTTTAAATCTTTGACTGTACCTTCTTTATGCTTAAAGGCATTTTTATTTTCACCGTGAAATAGCTTTTTTTAACCAAATAATACAGTGTGTGGCTAATTTACCTTTCAGGCTTCTTAAATTAACTAAAGTTCATTTTTTTGTTCAGTTTTCATAGGGGAAAATTATTGCACAAATTTTGCAGAAGGGTTCAAAATGTTCTCCTTGGCTGTTTGGAACAGTGACCACAACAAGATTAAACCGCTCAGTAATTCACTACTTTAGTTATTTCTGGTTAAAATATAATGGGCTATACTGTACGGTGAGTTGTGTACAGGAAGCAAGGGAGTTTCTCATGTGATTCTACTCCGTTACTATTCCATAGCCTTATATGTAGGATTTCGCAAATTCTGTGTTGCCCAAACCAGTTCATTTTCTATAGATTCTTGGATATGCAATTGGAAGTATAGAAAACCGTGCAGATTCTAAGAGTGTTGGACACACATATAGGAAAGATATGATTGTGCAGATGACGGATGTGACTGCAGTCTGAGAAGAAATGTTTGCAGCAAGGAGTTGTAGTGCTTACTGTGTGCCAGGCACTGTCTGAAAAATCTAATTCTCACGACACTATAAGGCATCTGCTCCACTTATCTCCATTTTACAGGTGGAAAAACTGGGCACAGGGAGATTAATCTACTCGCTCAAAGTTTCTGTGCTCATGGGGGACAGAGAATGACTTGAGTGCAGTCAATCTGTCTCTAGAGTCTCTTCCCCTAGCCACCTATGCAATGCTGCTCAGACCGCAGGAGAAAAGAGACAGAAAAAAAAGTTTTAAAATTAATATTTGTTCACTGAGGAGCAACGAGTCATAGTCATAAGACTTTAGTTGAAGAGAATTGTCCCATAAACTCAAGAATGCCAAGCGCACTTTATACTGATTATGGGGATGTATAACTCTGGGATACAGTCTCTAGGCTACTTGGCCCTTAAAATTAATATTGACTAAATGTTTAATTGTCTGTGCCATTTTGGATATAAAGATCCCATTAATTCACAACACTTTTTTCATCTCATGTGATGATGTGGCTAATATTATTATGCTAATTATTTCTAGTCGTTTGGTTTCAAAAACTATGAGACCCGATTCAAATGGTGAATGAGAGTCCTTGGCTCCTTCAGGCCACTAGGGTGCTCCATTGCTCTGAATGGCACTTGCGCGTCTGGTTGAGTTTATCCAGAATAAAGTGAAATCACATGAGCATGTTATTCTCTACTCAGTGAAAAAGATCAGGAAGACTGGGTCTCGACAAAAATGCAGTACATCTCAGAAATCTGGAGAAGAAAGTTGAAGACAGCCTGGCCAAATTAATGAAAATCAGACTCAAAATATTTTTTTTTTAATTCAGTTGTATTACTTTCTGATACAGTGTATCCTTAGCTGATAAGTTATAAACAGGTACTTAAAAATGATGTCAACAAAAAAACTGTAATGTACAGTATTTCTTTGCATATAATAAGTGACTATTAAATAGTTGTTTGAGTTAAAATTTACTATAAAAGAGCAGTCTGCCATATAAATCTATTTGATAGAACTAACTCTTGTGGCATTTTTACTTAATAAGGATCACATAAGCTATATGGAAGTCCCTATTAATTTCAAATATTTTATTTGATTACATAAATATTCTGAATAAGAACATTTTGAGTTTGGAGTCAGAGTATTTTATAAACAATTTTTTACAATATATTTTTATTCCATAGGGCCATTTGTTTACAAAATAATTGTTTTTCAAGTTTTCCTTATGGAAAATTTCAAACATAGACCAAAGTATAAAGAATAGATTAATGAACTTTCTCTGTGGCCCATCCTATTTCATCTCTACTCCTGCCCATTTCCCTCCTCTGGCACTGGATCATTTTGAAGTGCATCCCAATGTCAAATCAGCTGGGCATGGTGGTTCATGCCTATAATCCAAGCCCTTTGGAAGGCTGAGGTGGGAGGATCACTTGAGCCCAGGTGTTCAAGACTAGCCCTGGCAAAGTAGCTAACCAGGCCTTGTCTCTACAAAAAAAAAAAATAATAATAATGAAAATAAAATAGCCAGGCATGGTGGCATGCATCTATGGTCCTAGCTACTTGAGAGGCTGACGTGGGCAGATCGCTTGAGCCTAGGAAGTTGAGGCTGGGCAGATCGCTTGAGCCTGGGAGGTTGAGGCTACAGTGGCTGTGGTTGCTGCACTACACTCCAGGTTAGACCACAGAGTAATACATTGGCCAGAAAGAAAGAAAGAAAGAAAGAAAGAAAGAAAAAGAGAAAGAGAAAGAGAGAGGATAAAAAGAAAACCAGTGTGAACCATTTAAATAATATATATTGAAACATTTATAAATATTTTATCATAGATGTTCTTTAGGAAAAAAAAGCATTTATTCTTAAGGCACTTTAATACGTGCTCAGACTAATCAATCCATTTCAGTCTTCACGAGCATGAAACTGCTATTCATGACAAAAGCCCGATTCTTGAAGCCAGGGCATCATTTTTCACGATATAAACAAAATAATTCTTGGGCTAGCATTCCACCAAGCAATGCAACTCTGCAAATTTCTCTAAGGGAACACTTGCAGACATCCCCTTCTACAAAAAAAAAAAAAAAAGATTCTAAATATTATATCAGGTAGAACTAACTGTGAAAGATCAAAATTCAAAGACACACAATTACATCCTAAGTCAATATCGTATGGGTTTCAGATGCTTCTATGCCACATCAAGTACAGTTACCCATTCATTGTTTAGCAACAAGATGCAGGATGCTTTAGAATGACTCAAATGCCCCTGAATTACTCACGGAAACCTGGGATGTGCTCCAGGACGGTGTTTGCAAATTGCTATTCTCTGCTCCTGATGTCTGCAACAGAAGTTGCAACATTATCATCATTTAATCTCTGACACATTGAAACGAGACTGAAGTATGAGGCATTAGTCTGCCTTATGCAAATCTTGACATCCCATAATGGGATGCAGAGCTTAGCATCCCCTAGGCTTCTTGCCTATGTGCAGGTCTTGTAGTGTTTTATCCTGTCTGAAGCAGTGAAATCTTTTTCACTCCCCTTGATGATTTCTCCCCATGGTGATTTATTTGAGTGTGGGGAGTTGGGGGTGGGAGTGCTCATGAAATTAGAAAAAGTGTGGAAGATGGTTTACTGATATGCTCTTCTCCTGATGATCTGTGACTGTCTGAATTCTTGTCTCATACAAAGTGAGGCGCTCCTCTGCATTCCAGAACCATTTTAAATCAATGTAAAATCTTCCTCATTTTCCAAATGAGTAAGTCCTTTGGGCAAACCAGATTAACATCCCCAGAGAAGGGGGGTCTCCATTTATCACTAAGTGGACAGTAAGCAAGGAGGAGCTGTGTCAAGTTTCTTCCCTTGCCATGTTAATAAACCTGAGCTTGACAAGAAGAGAATATGTCTCTCTGGAAGAAAAGGATTTTTTTTTCTAATTTCTTTGCCTCTCTGCAGTAGCCAAGAGTGCCTGTGCCTGAGACTTGCAGCTATATATTTCATTGTTTTTAATTCCCTAAATGTCTAATAGAAATAATACTGTGTTCATCTACACTTTGAAATTAACTTTCAATGTTAATATATGTATCAGTAACCCAATTTATCTATGTTGAGAGCACAAAGCTCTTTCTTCCCTATATTAATTAGAAATATATATTTTTTTAATGTCTAACGATTTGTTGTGAATGTTTGTGACATTTTTCTCCTAACTTGTAACACTTTCTCTGTATAAATGCCCAATAATTCATACAGGGAAATTGTGCAAGCAGGAGGCCTATAAACCAGACTTGCATTAACTTGTGGAGTTAATTCCCTTACTGTCATCCAATAAGCTTAATGTAAGCACAGGGATTGCCACTGGAAATCCAAAACACTGATAAACAAATCTGGCATTGCCTCTGCCCTCTCACAGACCACATCAGAGACAGAAGGTGCATCCACTTTCAGTGAAAGAAATTCCAAAGAGGAGAGAATTTCTAACCTGAGGGCCATAAACCACTCGTGGATTCATAGTTGAGCTCCCAGTGGCCCATGAGCCCCCATGGTATACGTGCACTTGTTTGGGCACGGGCTTCATAAGCTTCATCGGATCCTCCCAAAATGTCAGTGACGTGGGAAAAGTGAGGAGCCTCTCACTTTTTTTTTTTGAGATGTGCACTCACAGCACTTTCTGCAGCCAGAAGAAGAAAGAGGGAAATGCCTGAGAGAATCTGAGGGCCTTGCAACCAGAGCTGGCAGAAGGGCAGGAGGAATGCTAGAAGTGGATGACAGGTGGATAGAGCTCTCTAGGTGCAGAAGTCAGGGTAATAGACGCTGCAGGCTGATGGATGAATATAGGGTGAGACATGAAACTTCAGGGTGTGTCGTTCCTTTAGAATATTACCATGAATTTTGAGGAAGAAGGAGGAGAAAATGACTGCCCTTGCATGGAGTCAGAGCAGGATAAGCTTTGTACTTGGAAGCTCCTTGTTAGCTTGATGACAAGGCTCTGAATTATCTCCATTGGTTCTCTTCCGTCACACAGGAATTCAGTATTAACTCTTAGCATCTTTCCTACAAAGTGCAAAGAACCAGAGGAAGAAAATGAACAAAAACAGTGCTTCTAGGTACATATGTAGAGTGAGAAATACTCAGATATACACTGTGACGTGTTAATGGCATTCTGGTCATAATATAAACAGCTTTTTGTAAGTGGTTATCTCCTGTTGACCAAGCATATTGACATCTCCTTTCTCCCCCGGACCCTTACATCTCGGTGAGGTGGGTGAAGCAGGTGTTACCATCCCTATTTATTAATGAGCAATCTGAGACTTTGAGGGATTAAGTGATTGTCTCATAATCACAAAAACGAATCAGTCTCAAAGTCAGGAATCAAACACCTCTCCTTTCTCCAAACCCTGGATTCTTTCTATTATGTCCTTCATAGTCTCTGAAAACAATAAAATTAAAATAATGATACAGAGTCTCTGTTTGAGAAAGGAATTCCCCTCTGAAGTTAAACACAAACTCATTGCCAGGAAAACATGTGGGAGTTGGACAGATAAAACTGTTTTGCCCATTGTCATTGTCCCGCCAGATGCCACTTTTGAAACAGAGCATGTTCTTCCTGTGCCCCTTGCCGCCGCCGCCTCTTTTTCTCCCTTTTCCTGGAAAATCCTTTCTACCCACCTGCCATAAAGTGTCTTCCGCAGTACCAGGGATCCACAGCACACGTGATAGACTAGGATTATTCCTCACATCCAGAACTCATGTCTCCTCACTTTCCATTTCCCTTTTTCTTGGCCTCTTTCAAGTTTTGCTTGGGACTGAGTTCCTGATTACTGAAAAGAAATCCACCCTCACTTGCAGAGTGGCCGAGCATATTTTTTGTAGGACACATATGACTTGCTGGGCATGTGGACTTCAACCTCCTAAGTGGGGTGTCGGATGCCTGCCCCAGACCCGCCAGAAATTAAATAGGTGGTGGGCCCTCACCTAGCACCAGGAACCCTGGTAAGAACTGTACAGACAGATGATCAGCAGTGATTCTCAATAGCCATCACGATTGGAACAGGGGAAAGACAGACAATCAAAAAGCCCTCATCGTCTGTCTCTACAGCAACTTTCTTTAAAAAGGCAAAAATCCACTCCTTTCTCAATTATGTGAATGCAGAAACCGACATCGGTAACGGCAAAGTGAGAAACATGGCTGAGTAATGCCAGGGCTATATTCACAGCCCCTCAATAAATATTTGTTGGGAGAATATAAAGCGGACTGCTCTCGTGACTGTGCTGTCCCCGCTAGGTCATGCCACTTCATTATTCTTTGAAACCGAGGAGCAAAACCAAGCAGAAGGTTATGACTATTAAATATTTAGATCAATCTGATCAAAAAGGTACCCTTTGAATTGCATGAACTATCCTGAGAAATTACCTTAACATATTAGCTGTAAATCTGTAGCAGCTAGCGTGTCAGTCAGACTAGAGATACATATCTAGCATAAAGAGTTTATCATTTTTTAGATGAGCCAAATGCAGCAAAGAAGTCTTTGCACCCGGGATGCTCTATAATGCACCATCAGTGGGGAAAGGATCTATTGTACCTGAAATTCTGAAAATAAGGCAGTCTTCTCAGAAGTGGATTATCTTTCATAACCAGTAAATATTTTTCATACTATCAACCCGTTAAAGCAAGCAGCTATTGTGTATTGTGTCTCTACACTGGATTGCAAATTAAACTCCCACTGGGGGCTCTAAAGAGAAATCCAGCCCTTTATCCTCTAAGCCACTCAGCAGCTCTCCTTAAGCAAGTTAATAAAGACCTTCCTGACTATCTGCATCTCATTATTGCCACATAATACAATATCCTGGGGTTTTCTTCCTTTTGTGAAGAAATGCTTAGAAACAACATGGTGCATGGAATATTGTCCTAAAGAGAGACTGGGCAGGTGCCCTGCTCTCTGTCTCCTGAAGAGTATTGGAAGAGAAAAACCTATTTCCTAATTAGCTACCGGTGTTTAGGCTCTTTATGCCTGACTTGAGTCATTTTTATGATTAATCCCCAGATTAGCCTAGAAAATTTCACGCCATCGTGAGTGAGCTATATTCAATATCATTTCACCCAGTCCTTTATTCAATGAGTCAACACAGTCGTCCACCATGTACTCTGTGCAGAGCTTCTCGGGCCGTTACCGACTCCACCCTGGTTTCTCCTTGAAATCTTCAGTTTTCATACTTAGACCCTGTACATGGGCAATTAGCGGCCATTTGCAAATTTAATAACACATGTTAATTATAATAAGACAGTAAACAATATGATTCATTTCTCTCCCCCACGCAAATGACTAAGTTCTAAACTATGCAGAGCCCAAACAAGGTCAGACATGAACTAGATCTGAGACTTACACTGATATACAGAACACTGACTGCATGAGACACCTGAGAATTTGTGCATTACCCAAAGTCCTAAAAGCCCACAAAAGAGCTTCCTCATACTGAAAACTCGGACTCAGAGTCAAACATAACCCTTTGAAAGAAATCTCCATTTTAAAGCAAGGAAGAACTGATATATGCACAATTGGTACATCACTGTGTCCCTGAAAAATATGTACATTTTGGATTTTGGCTGTATTATTTGCTTTTTATGTGAAAAGCTGGATAAACTTAGAAGAAGTATGTGAAATGAGAAGACTTAGGCAAAGCAATGAGTAAAAACTTTGGCCGGCCGGGCTCGGTGGCTCAAGCCTGTAATCCCAGCACTTTGGGAGGCCGAGACGGGCGGATCACGAGGTCAGGAGATCGAGACCATCCTGGCTAACACGGTAAAACCCCGTCTCTACGTAAAATACAAAAAACTAGCCGGGCGAGGTGGTGGGCGCCTGTAGTCCCAGCTACTCCGGAGGCTGAGGCAGGAGAATGGTGTAAACCCGGGAGGCGGAGCTTGCAGTGAGCTGAGATCCAGCCACTGCACTCCAGCCTGGGCGACACAGCCAGACTCCGTCTCAAAAAAAAAAAAAAAAAAAAAAAAAACTTTGGCCATACAGGCTTTTCCATGTCACTCAAAAGCAAACAAAAGCTCGCAGCTGTGAAGTTACTTGCTGAGGTCACATCCATTTGGTGACGTTGCATTTGGTGACGGTCATTCAGCTCTCAGGTGAGATAACCGGCTGGAGGGGGGCCAACTGGTTTTAACAGCAGGATGGAGAGGGCATACAGGAGTGCAAACAACCAACCTAAAGTAGGTGACCTTCATCATACTTCTGCCAGTTCACAGATCCTTTCTTAGGTAAATAACCAGTGCCCAGCAGCGGATCCTATAAGTCAAAATAGTATATCTTTTAAAAATTTTTTATGAGAATTTTATTGACTCTGTCTCTTGGTAGTTAACTACCTTTGTATATATTACTAGTAATAAAGTCCCCTTTGTAACAAAGTCCTCTTAGATTTTTAATCACTAAATTGCCTTCCGAGTGATTATTTCAGTCCTTAAGAGAAGCTATAGGACCTTGATTTTGGAGACAGGAGCACACTCTTGGTGGTGGTCTAGTTTCTTCTAATCACACCCTATTTGCACCACATAAACATTAGCACAACTAGAGATTTGTCTGAATCACTTACATGTCATACCAGACAGTAAAACTCTCATTGTGAACATTAATTTCACTGATGTAGTTGCAGCTTGGTGGAGGGTCGCCACCATTCACTTACCCAGGCTTGAAATTATCTCTAATTTAGAGGCTGGGGACAGTGACACAGGAAAGAGGCTCTGTGCTTTCTATCTGGAGATGTGGGATCATAAAAATGTCTTTTTAATCTGATGATCATTAAAACACCCAGTGATGTGGCACCGCGGCTAATCGGAATGCATTTGCATTTCCGTGGGGACTGAGCATGTCTTTGGAACCCTCTGCAATGGCTTTAGAAACCAATGTTCCTTTTCTCAGGTGAGAAAATTACCCTATGGCATACCTCAAGATATGTAGTTCTTTTTAGGCTACAAAATATCAGAGGTTAACTTCAGGCAAAATGGTAAAACTAGCAGTAGTATTTCCTATTACTATTTGTAATTTGCTTCAAAATTTCAAAAAGGTTTGGAAAAATCATGAAATACAAAGGGCACACTTCATTCATTTATTCCAAGGAATCTATTTGGCGCCAGACATTGCATGGAATTGTATGGATTTTTAAAATGAAATGTGGGCTCTCTCTTAAGCAAACCATGGCAGGGAAACTTGAAAACTCCAACGCATCCAAGGAACTAAAAGCACGTTTTACATAGAGACATTACTCGGGGTTCACAAAATACTACTTAGCCATGATGCTTGTTAAACACTGCATTTTTACTCGTAGTATTCTATTCTCTTTCATTTTAAAATGTGTGTCGTGACCCACTACATTGATTTCTCAGCCCACAAATATGTCCTCTGAAACACTGGTCTAGAGGGGAGGATTTATACGGACAAACAGGAAACAAAATCTGCTAAGAGAAAATACCAGAACAAGAGCAGGATGTCCATTCGCATGCTAGAAGCCACTGTGTGCCTTATCCTGCACATTAAAAGGATTTTTAAAAGGGCGTGATCAAATTATGTTTCGGAGTAACTGTATCAGAATAGCTATAGAGGTATAGATACAGATAAAGGATAGATTTTTTTCTTGCTATTTCTGTGTTCATTTGCATGTGAACCTGTATACTTTAGAAATGATTAATCTGGCTGGGCGAGGTGGCTCACGCCTATAATCTCAGCACTTTGGGAGGCTGAAATAGGCAGATCACCTGAGGTCAGGTGATCAGCCTGGCCAACAGGGTGAAACCCCATCTCTGCTAAAAATACAAAAATTAGCCAGGCGTGGTGGCGGGCACCTGTAATCCCAGCTACTTGGGAGGCTAAGGCAGGAGAATCACTTCAACCCAGGAGGCAGAGGTTGCAGTGAGCCGAGATCGTGCCACTGCACTCCAACCTGGGCGACAGAGCGAGACTGTGTCTCAAAAAAACTAAAAATAATAATAAAAAAAGAGTGATCAATCTGGGTTGATTAATGACTTAAGAAATGAAGAGCTAGGAGAAGGGAAACCCCACCACCGACCTGTGTGACCACCTCATGGTGTCTTCCTGTGGTCCCCAGTGAAGAGTGAGTCCACTGGAAGCTCAGGCTCAGCCTTTCTCTACTGCGTCCCAGGCATCTGTCCTTCCTGAGTGTCCTGAGTGACTGGCACTTGCCCTGTGGCCCATCAAGGGAAACTGGGTCACGTGAGCACATAAAGAATTAGTCACTCCAGCCAATCTACCACCAGGAAGAGATATAACCATTAACGGCTATCAAAGACGCAGTCCATGTGGCTCTTCCAGAATTTCAAGAATAATTTGAATCTCCATAGATATTTTAAATTTATTTTTCAAGGCCTCAGAGCTCCTGGCTGGGAGCCAGCAAGTGTGGGCAGGTGGGCTGTGCTTCAGCTGGTGTCCACAGGCGCTGCCACACCCTGATTAAAATATGGAAATGTCTTGATGCCAGCTGGTGCAGGGCTGTTGCCCTGAGCTCTCAAGGTCCCCACGTCCATCCCACCCCCTTGGGTGGCCTGGCCCAGGCCTGCCACGTTTCTCCTTGGTGAAGTGTTGACACAGCAAAATGCTCAAGGTCGATAGCTGAAGCTTGTTCCAATTGGCCCTGGTTTGTGTCTTTTCTGTTATTAAGTGCTTTAGATGGGTAAATTTGTAATGAGTTCTGAGCAAGGGATTTGAAAAGACCTCACATCCACCACTGCTATAATTTTTCTTTTTCTTTCTTTCTGTTTTCTTTAATTTTTGCTGTTTCTTTTATAGCGGATGACAGGCACCACTAGTTTACCATCCAGGCTGTAGGTGTCACTAACACGAAACACTCCCAACAGAAGAGCAGGGTCGTTATCTTCTCACCTTTGCCTTCTGGGGAAAGTGAGGCGGAACCATTTCCCTCCAGGAAAGCATATGTTGCTGACACCGACTGCGTACTTGGCCACACATCGTGGCTCAGGACTCCTGGATTTACATTACCACCTGGCATTGAGGAAATGTAAAAATAACAGCAATATAAATAACCTCATGACCTATAAAAGTATGCGTGAGGAATGGGGCTCTGGGCCAGGCAGGCTTGTTGTTTAGATGTTGCATACTCGGCTAATTATGTATTAAAAAAAAAAAAAAAAGCTACCCCAGTACAAGAAAAGGAAAAGGATTGAAGTGATTTTTTTCCCCTTTATGGCAGGGACAGAATAAATGGGCAAAAAAGGATTCAGTTAGTTAAATTTAAAAGGAAATTGGCACAACTTAATTTTCTGTGCATTTTTGGGTACTGAAAACCTTATTTATACTGACAGTCATTTTTTAGCTTTACTATCAATGCATTCTTCCCTTGCTCAGCACATATGTTGTTGAAGACATCGCTCTGTTTCCTACTTCAGTTGGTGTTTTCTAGCACAAACCATCTCCTTCGACTTGGCAGGGGGGTGGGTGACAAGAGTTAGGAGTGAAGGAAGAGCAGACATTTCCTTTCCTCCCTGCTTAACCTGGAGGATAAGTATTTGCGCCACTCGCTACCACAGAAGAATGCTTAAAACATAAGTTCAAGAGGAATTTCGATCTACTCCAGGGTGGTGATTTCATAAGGGGTTATTAACAAGTAGGAAGGAATGCCGGGAGCCCAGCCCGAGACATTTAAGGTCAGTAGAGGGCCAGGCAAATCCAGTTTCTCAGCCCACGCGTCCCTTCCAAGGTCTGCAGTGATACATTTTTCTGTTTCTTGAGTAATCAATGTTTATAGAAATATAACCTGTCCACATAGCGTGGGTAACAGCTGTGTCACAAGAGTAACTGCCTGGGAACCCAGTTCTCTTCCCAGATCTCCATCACCACTAGACTCAGACGCCCTCTCTTGATATATTTCTGCAAGCGTTCACAAAGGGATGATAAAATCCGGACCACGTTTTCAAAAGGCAATTCGAATTGTGCTGTTCAAAACATACCTAATTGCGGTGTGTCACCTCCATGAATTTAACACATTTCCCCTTTAACAGTCTCCACTCTCCTCACATCCACCCATCTCCACATGAACTCTCTCTTCTTGAGTTTCAGATTAGCTTCTGTGGTTCTTTACATCTGAAATTCGTCTTTCTGAAAGGCAATAACACAAATGTTTGGATTATGCTATCATGGAAAGGAAAGAAAATTCTATCGTGTAAAAGAAAAAATACATTATGTAGAAGAAAACAAATCCCTTCCTAGAAGCTTATAAAGCAGAATGCAGGTCTATTTGAGAGGGGTGTCGAAGCCCTGTTTGCATTTCTTCCTCATGTGCAGTAATACAGGATTTCAGAGAAATCTGTATTTTAGAGATTTAAAAGGAGTTGCCCTGTGTAACACAAACTAGATTTGGTTTAACACAAGCTAGACGCCAATTTCAGGTCGAAGTGCTTGTATCCAAATTTAATTACGCACCATCTATGTGTATCTGCGAGTGCTGTCGAGCTGCGACTTCTAAATTTTACAAACGAGAACTTGAGAAGTGGTGGGAGCCTGCCAGGCACCTCTCTCTGCATTTGTACTCTTCCTTAATGCCAAGTAGGAAAAAACAAGCACATTCCCTTCATGCAATAGCCTTTCTGAAGAGGAATTTTCCTATAGAGTTTCAGAATGAGTTATAGCCAGTATGAGTAATGAGTTTAAAATGTATTTTCACATTTTTTATGCCTTACATAGCACTCTCAGTATTAAGTCAGCCAAACAGCTATAGTTTGTTTTTCTCCTGCATTACTGAAACCCGGATCCCATCTCACAGGATTCCAAAATACACTCTAATTTGATCTCTAGCACAGGTACCTAAGAGAAAAACGGTGTTTTCAGCATCTTGTTGGGGAAACATTCCATGGCTCCTTTCTCTCCCCTGCTTCATGGCCTTTACCCTGCGCTGATGCTGTCAGCGGCCCTCCGCTCCACACAGCCCTGACCTCTGCCAAGGCTCCCGGCCTGCAGCCCCGCCTGCAAGCCCACATCTGCCCTCCTGCACAGCAGTCACCTGGGCATCCCCTTCTGCTGCCTCCTCGCACTCAAGAGTGTCTCTTCCTAGAAAATTTCTCCTTCCTGAAAGATTTTTAAGTCTCTCCTAGCTGTTTCCTTATTCAGTCCTAATAAATGCTTTTCTTCAAAAAATTGCCACTCAATTTAATCCTCAGGCCTGTGGCTGTCACTTCAAAGTCAACAAGTACAACCCCGGATGCACCCTGCTCTTCAAGTGGGAGCTGCTGCTCTGAACCACACCCCAGCTGCGGTCCCCATCAGGTCCCAGTTCTCCCTCTCAGAGGGATTGAACTCAGCTTCCTCCTGCCTCCCCACTCCTTCCTCTGCTTCCCCAGCCTCTCCCCTGACTCTCTTTCTATTCCTAATCTCTCCTCAAGGCCCATTCAGCTGTATACTGTCTTTGCTAGATTAGTATTTACAAAAAAACAAAAAACAAACCAAAAAACAAACAAAAACAACACCTTCCTGTTCACAGCATGCCCTTACTCAAAATACTTGCTGGAACCCACTCCTGTGATGCTCATAGACTCCAAAGCTCTCTGCTCCCGCTTCCGGGTGCGGAGGTGTGGGCAGAGCCAGCCTCCTCTCCCTCAGGAGTGCAGTCAGCTCTGCCTCTGCCTCTGCAGCTTTCCCTTCTTTTTCCCTCCCCCTCTCCACATTCCGTCTGCAACCCAAAATCCACTGCTTCTTCCTCCTGCCTACACAACAAAGGCTCACCTGGCTGCTCCAGCCCACTCTGACCTCTTCTAAGAATTCCTAGAGCATTTTGCCGAGCTCCCATCCCAGCCTCTGGCCCTTTGCAACCTTAACACATGCCAAAGTACCTTGAAGGCAGTCCCCTTAGAGCCGAGTCACTACGGAGAAGCCCTGGGGAAAAGCACCCCTTGGAATGCACCCTGGATGTCCCTGTCACATGGGTTGGCATTATAAGTGTCAAAGGCTTTAACAAATGAATACAACCATCAAAATTAGCTCAGCCAAGCAGGATGCGAGTCCCACAGTGATGCTTCCAGATTATTCAGTCTTCTATACCCCTCAGATAGTGCCTTTTCTTCTTGCACTCAGCCAGTTGTCATAAATTCTTGTCATCTGTTGTGCCCCATAGCCCTTCTAAAATGTAAGCACTCAATGGATTGTTTCTTTCAGGCGAATATTTCTTTAAGTTCTAAAGTAAATCTTAGCACCAGGTTTGGACGTTGTAGGACGTGAATACCTGTTGAATCTATGGGAAACTCCCTAGCTTGGGGGAGGAATGTAGTTTGCTCGTGGGCCACCCCTCTTCCTTTCTTCTTTGTTCAGTTCTCATGTTCCCCAGAGTGGCCACTGCACTCAAGAGCATCTGTTGGCCTTCCCAGGGGTGAACCACACACTGTCCGTTCTGCCAGGTTTCTTGTCACTCTTGGTTTGGAGCAAGGACTCATCTCAACCCCCATTATGCTCTCTGTCTCTCCAGCTCTCCCAGAATTATTCAAGGACATTTCTCTCTCCCCAGTAAGAAATGTCTCTCCACTCCTGCAGAATTTTTGCATTCTTCCTTAAGAAAAGTTCCTCTTCTCACCCTCCATCCTACCTCCCCCTCCTTCCACAAAATCCTTCCTGTGTCTCCTCTTTCAGACACATCCCTGATGTTAACTTATTCATGCCTCTTCTATCAGGGCAAACTTATAAAACAGTCTTGTTACTGTATGAGGAGTTATGCTTTTCCCATAAAACATTTCCAAGGTGAGCCAGAGGTGACATTGCCTTTGTATTCTCATCCAGTGACCTCACACGTATTTCTCCTGCCAGCCTATGAGTTACTCAAGGGTAAAGATTTCATCATGTGGATTATGGCTAGAGGCTCTATGCCTGAGACCCATTTTGGTTTTTGTCCAGAGATTGAAGCGTATACAACTGGGGAGACATGAGCTTCTTTAAAAAATACTAATAAAGATGAAAAATGAACATGTAGAGAGTTAAGTGGACATTTATTCAAAATGAGAAAATAAATCAAAGTATGCATTTACAAAGTATTACAAATGTGAACTGTCTGCACATTGCTTGAGTCCTTCCCTGGGCCTTGGAAGGGGCCTGGGGAAGAGAGGGGTGCATGGAAGCCCCTCACTTAACTACGGGTCAACCCGCTGTGCCCACTCCAGTCATCAGGATTCCAGAGTCACACTCAGCACGGTCAAAGCATGCCAACATTTATCAAATTGATTTTTATCTCCTGATATTACAGATTGTAAAGCAATGTAAGGTACCATTTTACAAAACTATGTATGGACCTTGTGTCTTTGAATTCTCAAACCATGGGTCAGGAATCAACTTTCAACAACCGTAGGTCTTTTCTCTCATAAGTTAACAAGCTTAGGTAGAAAACAAACAGCTCCACGCCACTGCATAAAAGAAAATATTCACCTCATGCAATGAGATATTTTCCTTATCTTACAATTTTAAATAAGTAAAGAGCAGCACTCAAAGGTAGATTAACACTGAAAGTGCTTCCATAAACTGTCAATCTTGTGTGAATGGGGAGGAATGATCATTGTGGTGCATGGCTTTACTGTACTGATTTGCATAAAATTTTCCTTTAGTAAATGTGCAAGCTATTTTACAGGTACAGAAAGTGTAGCTCCTTTCAGAAAGAAAATTGCTATAGCAACATTGTTAAAACTAATTTATTGTTCATTCACCTTTTTTCTTTTTCAACAAATATTAATTGAGCACCATCTGTGTGCCATGCTGTATTCTAGGCGCTGAAAATACATTGCACATTGTATTTGCCCACATTCCAGAGGAAGGAGACAGAAAACAAACAATTGGGCTGTTCTGTGCCATGCAGGGAGAAGGACTGTGTAGGAAACTAAAGCAAGGAGTGGGGACAGGAACTGACCTGGCGAGGGAGACAGGTGCTGTTTTTCAGAAGGTCATCCAGAAGGCCTGAACACAGTGCAGCTGCCATGCCCTGCTGGATGCTGGAGAAGGAGAGAGAGACCAGGAGGCTGACAGGGCTGGGAAGGCAAGACCGAGGCCAAGGCCTAAGGCGTGTAAGAGGGGCGGGGGCCCAAGGCCAACAGGAGCCGGGGCATGCAAGGTCCTCTCAGCCTTTGGATCTCAATGTGAATCAACTCAGAAACCAGCAGAGAGGCTGCAGTTGGAAATGACATGATCCGACTTATGTTTAAAGCAAGGTTTCTGGGCCTCAGCACAGTTGACATTCTGAGCTGGATACTATAATTCTAGGCTGGGGGACTATCCTGTGCACGACAGGATGTTTTGCAGCATTTCTGGCCTCTGCTTACCAGACGCCAGGAGCACACCCCTCGCCCAGTTGTGACAACTAAAAATGTCTCCAGACATTGCTGAATGTCCCCTGGGGGTCGGAAAGCCCCTCCTATCAAGAGCCACAGTTTAAAACAGAATCACATTGACTGGGAGTGATATTTCAGTTATATAAAAACTAGCACAAGACAACCAAATTTTTTGTATTAACATTTAGAGATTTGCTCTCACTAGATTAAAATTCAACTAAATGTACCTACACTGCATACTTGTAGTTAATAGTCATATCCTAATGCGAAGGCCAAGACTTTATTTTTGAGTCAGATCCTGATGTGATTCAATTCTCTTGTACCTGTAAAAACAGCACCAAGCCCGAGATCACAGAGAAATCTTGTTAATAGACTAAAAGAAAACACTACAGGTATCCAAACCAAGCCGTGTTACCATGGACCCAACCACAGGATGTCACTGAACTACACAACCCCTTACTTCACCAGATGCAGAGGCACAAAAATGTCTCAGACACACCTTTAAATATTATACAGGATTTACAGTATTCATTTCCCTATTGTTTCCCTAAATTCACTGAGAGTTTCAAATATTTTCTTTTGATGTGACTTTTCTTCATTCTCAGAACTCTGCTAGCCACTGCTTGAAGGCATGAAAAGGCTTGATGACTTTGTTTGCACCGTATTATTTCTAAATTTCCCCTGAAAGCATGCATCATGTAGGTGCACTTTTAACAAAGACCTCTTCAGACTTAATGCCATTGTCCTCTTGATTTCTGATTGTTGTAATTCCCTCAATGCTGAAGTGCTGGGTAATGGGAGTGCTTTTGACAAGGAATTTTGTGTGCTAAGCTACCACTTTACAGGAGAACCCAACCATCCGGAGTTTCTGCATTCGATCCTCAATGTGTTGAATCTAGAAATTAACAAGTCAGGGCACGGCTGCTTTCACATGTTTGGATCTAACTGAGAGAAGAGTGTTTATGAGCGGAGGCTGATGCATAATTCAGTAGAATGCCCTGGCTACTACAAGCAGAGGAGAACCCCAAAGTGGGGATGTCATACTGAAGTCGCAGCACTATTGCAACTGCCAGAGTGCAGCTTTGCAGCCTACAGTTTTCAGTTCATTACCACTGAGGCCTGGGTGGTTAACTCGTCACAGGAAAGAAGCTGTCATATCCTGTCCTTTATATCAGCAAATGAAACAGTGAAGGAAAACTTTACATAGAGGAACCAAGAGTAAAAGAATGAGTGTGGGGGGACTGCTGAGCCCTCTGGGCCTCAGTCTGAATCCGGCTGCCATGCCGTGAGTTGTGAAATGTTTACACGGAGATTAACCTCCCCAAGCCTCAATGACCTTATCTCAAAAATAGGCGTAATAGTGACAACTCTTCAGAACTGTCATGAGAACAGAGCTAAACCAAGCACCACATCTAGTGCGGAATTGGCACCTAATATGCACCCGGGTGATGGAAACTATTGTAAGAGCAATGTGAGGAAGTGTCATGCTGACCACTAATTCTTACACCTTACGTTAAGAAGGGCCTATTCCTTGCCGGGCGCGGTGGCTCAAGCCTGTAATCCCAGCACTTTGGGAGCCGAGACGGGCGGATCACGAGGTCAGGAGATCGAGACCATCCTGGCTAACACGGTGAACCCGTCTCTACTAAAATATACAAAAAATTAGCCGGGCGAGATGGCGGGCGCCTGTAGTCCCAGCTACTCGGGAGGCTGAGGGAGAGAATGGCGTAAACCCGGAGGCGGAGCTTGCAGTGAGCTGAGATCTGGCCACTGCACTCCAGCCTGGGCGACAGAGCGGGACTCCGTCTCAAAAAAAAAAAAAAAAAAAAAAAAAAAAGAAGGGCCTATTCCTTATTCCCATCCAGAGCCAGCCTTAAGTAGATAAATGTTTTTAAGATTTAAAAAATTAAAATGTAATTATAAATTAAGATTTAAAAAATTAAAATTTAGCAGATAATTCAAGGATTTAAGCCTAATCTATATGACCATTTAAAAGAATGTCATGGTGGCTGAGCACAGTGGCTCATATCTGAAATCCCAGCACTATGGAGGCCAAGGAAGGAAGATCACTTGAAGTTCGAGACCAACCTGACCAACATGGTGAAACCTGCTCTCTTCTAAAAAATACAAAAATGAGCCAGGCATGGTGGCATGCACCTGTAATCACAGCTACTCTGGAGGCTGAGGCAGGAGACTATCCCAGGACGCAGAGGTTGCAGTGAGTCGAGATCGTGCCACTGCACTCCAGCCTGGGCGGCAGAGTAAGAGACACTGTCTCAAGAAACGAAATTTAAAAACCCCAAAAACGTATCCTGGCTACAGTTTAACCTGCCAGTTGAAACACAGAAATACTTTTAAACTTTAATCACAAAAATGAGAATTTTGGCTATAATTTAAATACATCAGTTGATGAGAAAGAAATCAGTTGTGAGGGAGGCCAGCCTGAAGTATTCAAACCGAGAGTCAGCAAGTGTCTCAGAGGATTCGCTTATTGCCACTAGGTGTAAGAGGACAGTCCTCATTGAAAGCCTTGGGGGAAGCCCTCACTGCGCTGAGAATAAAACCTCTCAGGTCCTCTCTGGTGGTTCCCCAGGCCCTGACTCATTAGTACCGGGTGCCTTGAAAATGGTGAGCTCTTTCCTGCCTTGGGGTATTTACGCATGGTGTGGAGGTTACCCTTCTAAAACCATGAGCTGAAATGCAACCTCGTGGACCTCACCCACCTTGCCTGGCTGCCCACCAGTGTTTTCCACTTACTAGGTTTTCCACGCAGCTCTAAGTCCATCATGTTTCATTATCTGCTTGTGCATCTGCTTGTTTATTGCCAGTCACCTTTTTGGGAAAGAAGCTCCCAGGTACCAGGCAGTGGTATTCATTATGTATCTCCCACGCTCAGTGAGTGTCTTGCACCTGGTAGGCACCCAATAAATAACTGAATTAAAGAATGCAAAAATAAAATAGGTGAAAGAAACATAAAAGCAGGTGAGTACATCTTGAGCCAGTTTTAAAACAGAACCTGTTTTACTGGCATTCAGAAACTTAAGAAAAAAAAAAAAGCCAAACTGGAGTTGACCACATTGAATAAGTATTCTTTCAGTTTCAGCCCGTTCAATAATTGCTCATCATCAAGAGCTAAAACAGTTAAGATCACCTGACTTTCACTTTTGTTGCCATTCTTGTACATGCTAACTTGACCGAAGGTCTTTGTTTTTTATGTATA
The DNA here is from genome assembly GCF_009764315.1 of Trachypithecus francoisi. Lineage (NCBI taxonomy): Eukaryota > Metazoa > Chordata > Mammalia > Primates > Cercopithecidae > Trachypithecus > Trachypithecus francoisi. The sequence goes on along the minus strand of NW_022681463.1, from coordinate 6,110,038 downwards.
ATGGAGTCACAAGGCACAGTGGCTCACTGGATCATTTAAATATAAACTCTTCTGCCTAGTTTTCAAAGTGCCGATAGTTTTGCCTTTATTCCATCTATCCAGCATTTCCTGCTTATGAATCTTGACCTGCTTTCCTTTCTGGGCAGAGCAGGCTGTGTTCTGTGCTTGTAAAGGAGAGGTCCCTGCGGGTGATCTGACCAAGGTCCTGACTGGTGGGTAGGAAGACTCTGGGTTGATGCAGGAGAGGGCATGAGTGCACCAAAGCAAGAAAACAGGAGTCAATATGGAGAATTTGGATAAACATGCATTGCTTGTAGTGCTATTTGAGGGTATGTCTTGGGAGGCAAGAGGGGATAATGTCAAGGAAGGAGTTAGGAGGGACGAAGTCAAGACCAGCCTTGAGAGATGAGCTCTGGGGAGCTAGAGCAAGCCTGCCTGCCTGCCTGCCTTCCTGCCCGCCCGCCCGCCCTCCCTCCCTCCCTCCTTCCTTCCTTCCCTCCCTCCCTTCTTCCCTCCCTCCTCCCTCCCTCCTTCCTTCCCTCCCTCCCTCCCTCCCTCCTCCTTCCTTCCCTCCTCCCTCCCTCCCTCCTTCCTTCCTCCCTCCTCCCTCCCTCCTTCCCTCCCTCCCTCCCTCCCTCCCTCCTTCCTTCCCTCCCTCCCTCCCTCCTTCCTTCCCTCCCTCCCTCCCTCCCTCCCTCCCTCCTTCCTTCCTTCCTCCTTCCCTCCCTCCCTCCCTCCTTCCCTCCCTCCTTCCCTCCCTCCCTCCCTCCCTCCTTCCCTCCCTCCCTCCCTCCCTCCCCCTCCTTCCTTCCCTCCCTCCCTCCTCCTTCCTTCCCTCCCTCCCTCCCTCCCTCCCTCCTTCCCTCCCTCCCTCCCTCCCTCCTTCCTTCCCTCCCTCCTTCCCTCCCTCCCTCCCTCCCTCCTTCCTTCCCTCCCTCCCTCCCTCCTTCCTTCCTTCCTCCCTCCCTCCCTCCCTCCCTCCCTCCTTCCTTCCCTCCCTCCCTCCTCCCTCCTTCCTTCCCTCCCTCCCTCCCTCCTTCCTTCCCTCCCTCCCTCCCCCCTCCTTCCTTCCTTCCCTCCCTCCCTCCCTCCCACCTCCCTCCATCCCTCCCTCCCTTCTTTCCTTTTTTCCTTCCTTCCATTGTTTTCCTGTCTTCCTCCCTCCTGCCCTCCTTGTCTCCTTCCTACCTTCCTTCTGTAGATTGTAACCAACAGCAGTTTATCCAAAAGTTTTCAGCATGGAAAAGACATAATCCAATTTGTCTTTTAATGAAAAATAAAGACTGAATAATAATCAGAACATACACGTTAAAGTTCCATTCTGTCTCTTTCCAGCTGCATGACTGAGTAACCCTAATTCCTTCTTCAGCAAAATAGGGATAACATGTCTGCCTATGGAAGTACTGGTGATTGGGATTGGGGTGGTAAAACACTGTTCTGCCATATTTAAAGTATAATAAAGCAAATGATGCATGTTCGCCCCTCAAATAATTTATTAGTCTAAATCTTTAGAAAGGCCTAACTTTAAGACAGTCAGAATCAACTGTGTCCCAACAGAAAAGAACCAGCCTCATACATATCCCTGATGCTGAATCAAAAGTCTCCAATAGGTTGCAGCTTTTTTGAGGTTCCTTGGGAAGCAAGAGCCAACCCCAGGTGCACCTGTGCAGTCTGAGAAAGGAAACCTGGCAGAGGTGATGATGGGGGGATGTCTGACCCCTTGATGGACAGTCGTGCCTGATTTGCAAAGTCTGATTGTGTGCCTAAGGGTAATGCAGTGACCATGGGGAAACCTACCTCCGTTAGATATTGCTCCAAAGAGCGAGCATTTGCTGTGTTTTGCTTTATTAATACTACGTCACTTTTAAAAGTCTTCATTAGGCTCTTCAGTGGAATTTGGACAGTGGCTGCTGTGTTCCCACCTCTCACTTAATATAGGACATGCATTACATATTTAAGTAATTATCTTAGTGTGCAGAATGCAGAAGTTGAGTATTGAAGTTTAGTATTCCAATATGGACACTAAAAATGTTTATAGTGATGTTGAAAATAGCACCATAGTGTTTCTTATCACTCAAGTGTTTATTTTTTCCAAAGCTATAAGATTGCCTAAATTTATTTAAATTTAATAATTCAGAAAACTCCTGAAATGTGAACTCATTGCTTTCTCATGATAGGCAATACTATAATGACAAGTTATTTGATCTGTGACATCAAAAATTCTTTATAAATAGGTTTGAATGCAACAAATTATTTGTACCACTTAACACTTTCCCTTTTGTTTAACAGTGTTGTGGCAAAATTTGTTGAATATTATATAGGCCACAAATTTGATTAAAGATTATTATTTTAAATGTCATGAATGTTTGATTTGATGTTTTATTATTTTCTCCAAACGTTTTATTCAGTGTATTCAGTACATGTTATCAGAAAGTAATTAAGTTTTCTAAAATTTATTTTAGGTTTTGAAACTAACATGAACCTAAGTAGTCGGGATGACCCTAGTACATCAGAAATTACTTCCGAGACTCAAGATAGAAATGCAAATAACCATGGAATTCAGTTATCTAATTCACTATCTAGTGCTATAACTGCTGAAAATGGAAATTCCATCTCAAATGGTAAGTACTTTTTAAACTCAGAAGTAAATGGATAAAAGTTTTAGGCTGTATCAACTTTCTAGGAGGAATGGATTTAAAATATGAAAATGAAGAAGGGTTAAGAACTGGAAAATAGAAAATAAACCATGAAACTCTCCTGCAGTATTGTTGTCAGCATATGATTGCTTCAGTTAAAGAATTGGAATTGTATTCCCTCTTTGTTGACTTTTCTGAAATTTTATGGAGTATTAATCTAATTGGTCTAAAATTAGTATACTGAGCAGAAGAAGGCAATGGATTATCTACCAATATTTTTAATTAAAAAGTTATTCTGGGCCGGGCGCGGTGGCTCAAGCCTGTAATCCCAGCACTTTGGGAGGCCGAGACGGGCGGATCACGAGGTCAGGAGATCGAGACCATCCTGGCTAATATGGTGAAACCCCATCTCTACTAAAAAAAATACAAAAAACTAGCCGGGCGACGAGGCGGGCGCCTGTAGTCCCAGCTACTTGGGAGGCTGAGACAGGAGAATGGCGTGAACCCGGGAGGCGGAGCTTGCAGTGAGCTGAGATCCGGCCACTGCACTCCAGCCTGGGCAGCAGAGCAAGACTCCGTCTCAAAAAAAAAAAAAAAAAAAAAAGTTATTCTGGAAACTAAGAAATGTGAAGGAAAATAATATTAAAGAAATGATAAGTGCCAGACTGGCTTCAGGTATTTTACGTACATCAATGAGTGCCACATTTAGAAAATGGCTTGGTTGCAGGTACAAAAGCTGAGGACCTCATGCAAGTATTTTCTCTCACAAATAAAAGAAGACAAAGGCTTCTGGGAATAACTGATGGGAAGATTCAGACCAACTATTCCTGAGAGACTCCTGCAGAGTTGGAAAAAACATGTTTGTTTAGTCTAATTAGAGGCGTGGGAGAACCATCACGATGCTGAAATGCTAGGAAGCAGCTGAAGACCTGGGAGTGGGGTGCAAGGGGAGCTGAAGCAAGGAAGCCCACAGTTGAGGCTTGGCTCATGGGGACATAGGGGTACCCACATTGTTCGGAGAAGGCAGCTACGAAGTCGAGTTGTGCTTCTGACTGCCTTCTCAGATTACAGGGCAAGAAACTGAGTCGTGGCCGCACCAAGGTCTTGGGGTGGGGCCTTCAAGTGTTCTTCCCAAGAGTCAGAGTGAACCAGAACCAAGAGCCATGTTGAGTTGCCCAGAAGCAACCAGGCCTACAGGTACCTGGGAGAAACACGTGTAAATCTACCCCAAAGGGTAGTAATAGCATACCAGGCTTCAAAACATTCTTAGAAACCATTTTTCAAATGCAAAGTCCAACACAGTTAGAAATAACCAGGCATAGGAGCACACAAAATAAGTTGAAAAATTACAAGCCGAGACATATGTCAATTGCAGTATGTCCACAGGGATTCAAAAGATTGGAATTCAAAGACACATGCCTTAAAATAAGTATGTTTACTCAGCCCCCCACAAAATAAAACAACGAGAATTTCAGCAGAAATGGGAAACTATAAGGAAATCATCAAATGGAAATTCTGAAATTGGAAAATGCTGTAATAAAATTGAGTACAACAGAGGATAAAGTTAAACTTAGTTAGATATAGTTGTTTAAAAACAAAACAAAACAAACAAAAAATAACTGGGGAAGTGAAAGATAACTCAGAAAATCTCCGGAATGAAACAGACTGAAGCAAAACAGAAGAATGGAAACTCTGGACAATGGTTTAGAGATATAAAGGATAATGAGAAGGATGACTGAAGTGTTAGGGAAAGAAGAGGAAGTGCATGAGCAGAAGAAAGACTTGGTGAGAAATGTTAGAGCCTCTCCCAACACCGACGAAAGAGCATCAGGAAATGGATTTAAGTTGGCAGATTTTTATAACGTTCAACATACATTCTTCATGAGATCCAGCAGTCTGACTCCTCAGTATCTTCCCAAGAGAAATGACAGCAGTGTTCACATAAACACCTGTATGCAAATGCATATGGTGACATTATTCATAATCACATAAAACTGGAAATAAATTCAGTGTCTTTCAACTGGTGACTGGCTTGTATTAGTGATCCATCACTGTGCAAAATATTACTCCCAAAACTTGGAGGCTTATGTAAGAAATGGTTATTATTTCATAGTTTCTGTGGGCCAGGAAGCTGTGTGTGGCTTAGCAGGGTGCCTTTGGTTTAAGGTCCCTTGTGAGACAGCAATCAAGCTGTCAGCCAAGACCACAGTCATCTTGAAGGCTGATCCATTTTCAAGGTCACTCAGATGGCTATTGGCAGGCCGCAGAAGGTTCACATCCAAGTCAACTCACATGGGCCTCTCCACAGGGCAGCCTCCCAGCACAGCAGCTCTCCCCACACCGCTGGGCAAGCAATCCAAGAGGCAGCACCCCAGATGGAAGCTGCAGTCTTCACATAACCCAGTCTTGAAAGTGACACCCCGGCACTCTGTCACATTTGATGGAGTCACTAAATCCAGGCCACACTCAATGGGTGGGGAGTCCGTGAGTGCCTGGAGGTGAGCTCACCAGCATCTCACAGGCCAAACTAGCACATGGATGAAGTCTGCAATAAATAAGAGTGATCAACTGTAACAAGCATCAAAAGGGATGGCTAGAACATTATGTTGAGGTTAAAAAAAAAAAAAAAAGTCAAAAGACTAAGTGTGATCCTGCTTATATGACATTTGGGGAAAAGCAAAGCTGTGGAGACAGAAAACAGTTGAGTGGTTGCTGGAGGCTGGGCGTAATGGCAGGAGATGAAGTTCAGAAGGACATGTGTTGTCATAGACAATTGCGAGGACTCATGGCTCTGTGGATGCACAGATGTGTGTGTCTAAAAAAGGTGAACCTCACTATCTCTAAATTACACCATAATCAGTTCCACTTTTGTAGAAATGAAATAGAAATCTTTGCAAAGCCTGAGTAGGACACATAAAACTTTCCTAGATGTGTATCATAGTAAAACACCTATAAAATAAAGACCAAATAGAAGTAAAAATATGTACTACCTTCAAAAAGCAGCAACTGAAGTCCAAAGACAATGAAATAACATAGTTAACATGCTCAAATAAAATAACTGCCCCCCAAAAGTTCCTGTAATAATGAAAGGGAGTTAAGGATATTTTTAGGAAAAAAAATTAAAATGAAAAGAATTAAACATTGACAGACTCAGAATGCTTACAGATAAAGGAAAGAATAAAGAATAACTAAAAAGGCAAGTAAAAATGGGAGGGGTAAAATAGTATTTAATATTGTATACTGATAAACCTACCTTGCCAGTTGTAACCTCAAAGGTAACCCCTGAAAGAATATTAGTGGGGTAGATAATTTCCAAACCAGTAAAGACAGAAAGATAAAATCATAAAAAGTCAACTCAAAAGATGAAAAAAAGGGGTAAAATAGGAAAAATAGGGCAAGTAGAAAGTTCGGAGACAGTAGATATAAAAGCACATATGAAAATAAACCTTATTTAATTAAAATAAATTTTAAAAGACATTTAATGTAAATTTATATGAAAAATGACTAACAGAATATTTTTAAAACTAAGATTTCTGAAAACAGTAAAACAAGGATTCTGAAACATTAAATGTAAAGGGATAGAAAAGAAAAAGATATAACGTGCAAATATTTAAAAAGCAGCAAAAACAGTGCTCATATATTTGCACGTCAAAAATTACATCTCTAGGCCCAGCGCGGTGGCTCACGCCTGCAATCCCAGCACTTTGGGAGGCCGAGGCAGGCAGATCACTGAGGTCAGGAGTTCAAGACCAGCCTGGCCAACATGGTGAAACCCCATCTCTACTAAAAATACAAAAATCAGCTGGGTGTGGTGGTACATGCCTTTAATCCCAGCTACTCGGGAAGCTGAGGTAGGAGAATCTCTTCAACCCAGGAGGTGGAGTTGGCAGTGAGTGAGCCGAGATCGCGCCACTGCACTCCAGCCTGGGCGACAGAGCCAGACTTCATCTAAAAAAACAAAACAAAACAAAAAAAACCACCTCTAATATTGAAGAAGAAATCACAAAATAAATTCAAAACTCAAACATTTTAACTAATGACAAGGCAAATATGACAACAGAACTTTTAGGACATGACTAATGTCTTTCGTGTATGAATGGAAGGGGTTCAGATGCAGTGTCAGATGGTCAATATGTGGCTGTACAGCATTGTGGCCATGGCTGGGCTTTTAGTGTCCACATCAACTGAATAATATATATTGTACTGATTAAGTCGTTTCATATGCTTCATTCCATCCCATCCTCCCACCTTGCCACCTTCTGAGTCTCCAGTGTCTATTATTCCACACTCTATGCTCAAGTGTACATGTTATTTAGCTCCCACTTGTAAATGAGAACACGCAGCATTTGTCTTTCAGTGTCTTAGTTATTTCACCTAAGATAATGGCCTCCAGTTCCATCCATGTTACTACAAAAGATCTCTTAAGAAATGGAAATGTATGGCTTCAAACATTGGCATCACAAGAGAACAAATACAACAAGTGTTAAAAGTATCTAGAAATTAGAAACAGAACAAAAACTAAATACCACGAAAATAGGAAAGATACGATAGTGATAATAAGAACATAAGTTACTGAAATATAAAACAAATAACAAAATAATGTAAAGGGATAGAAAGGAAGGAAAGAGAAAGTTTATCTTTTAAAAAATTATCTTTGAAAACATTAATAAGATTGAAAATTTTCTTCCAAGGGGATAGAGAAATAGAGAAAATGGACACAAATAACAGACTTTAGATTGAAAAGAGGGCATCAATACAGATCTGGCTGAAATTAAAAATAAGAGAATACTACAAACAGTTTTACACCAAGATAAATTTGCAAATGTACATGAACAAATACATTCTCAAAAAAAGAAAAAATAGAACTAAAGAAAATGGACAAAAGAAGTAGGGAAGCTAAATAACACTGTAAATGTTAAATTAATGCAATTTGTAATTGAATGCCTTCCTGCAAGGAAAACTCCAGAATCGGATGGTTTCTCCACTAAATTTTTCCAAAATTCTAAGGATGAAATAACTCCAATGTCACATAAACACTTTCAGAGAATAGGAAGGAAGAAGGAGAAAGAACATACTCCAGCTTGCATAATTAGCCACTTAATTTATGACAAAATTGGCATGTTAGGGCACTGGGGAAGAATAATTGATTGCTATCCATGTGAGGCAAACAGTGAAACTTGACCCTGCCTAATGCTATACACACAAAACGATTCCTGATAGATTATAGATCTGTATGTCAAATAATAAAATGGATAGAAGAAATAGGAGAATATCTTTCTTACTTCGTAAAAGGAAAGAAGGCCTTCTTAAGCAAGACACAAAGTTTTAACCATAAAGAAAAAAGAAAAAATAACATAAATAGGGAGAAAATGTTTTCAACACATTTACCCAACAAAGGCTAATATTCAACGTTTATTTAAAGCAAAAACAAAGACAGCTGAAAAGAAAATTGGACAGAATATGTGAATACGACTTAGAAAAACATTTTTAATGGATTCCAACCTCATTAGTAACTAGAGAAATGTAACTTAAGACTCCAGGGCGATACTACCACACACACTCTAGAATTACAGACCTGCCTGACAAGGAAGAGGTGCTCAGAGAACCAACTGCCACAAAGTAAGGATGGCGATTTCATTCAGAGGAGAAGGCCAGCAGCAATTTGGAGAGATGACCCCAGGAGCCTCCGCAGAGCTGCCAGTGTTGTATTTCTTTATTTTATATGTGTGGTTGTGAGACGTGACAATGTGCTAGCAGCCCTCACTCTCAGCGCCTCCTCGGCCTCCCGCCTTGGCTTCCACTCTGGCGGTGCTTGAGGAGCCCTTCCGCCTGCCACGGCACCGTGGGAGCCCCTCTCTGGGCTGGCTGAGGCTGGAGCCTCCTCCCTCTGCTTGCGGGGAGGTGTGGAGGGAGAGGCAAGGGTGGGAACCCGGGCTGCGCTCCACGCTTGCGGGCCAGTGCGAGTTCCAGCGGGAGCGGGCATGGCCTCCGTGGGCTCTGCACACGGAGCAGCCAGCAGGTGCCGCTGGCCCAGGGCAGTGAGGGGCTTAGCACCCGGGCCAGCAGCTGCAGAGGTTGCACTGGGTCCCCCAGCAGTGTTGGCCCGCCAGGACAGGCCTCCTAGCTGCCTCCCGGCGGGACAGGGCTCGGGACCTGCAGCCCGCCATGTCTGAGCTCCTCCCCCTGCGGTGGGCTCCCGGGCAGCCTGAGCCTCCCCGAGGGGCACCATCCCCTGCTCCGTGGCGCCCGGTCCCATCGACGGTCCAAGGGCTGAAGAGTGTAGGGGCAGCTCAGGACTGACGGGCTGCTCTGCCTGCAGCCCTGGTGCAGGATTCACTGGGTGAAGCCAGCTGGGCTCCTGAACTGGATGGGGACTTGGAGAACTTTTATATCTAGCCGGAGGATCGTATGTGCACCAATCAGCATTCTGTGTCTAGCTCAGGGTTTGTAAATACACCAATCAGCACTCTGTGTCTAGCTCAGTGTTTGTAAATACACCAATCAGCACTGTGTCTAGCTCAGGGTTTGTGAATACACCAATTGGTACTCTGTATCTAGCTAACCTAGTGGAGACTTGGAGGACTAGCTCGCTGTGACTCTGTCTAGCTCAAGGATTGTAAATGCACCAATCAGCACTCTGTGTCTAGCTCAGGGTTTATAAACACACCAATTGGTACTCTGTATCTAGCTAATTCTGTAGCTAACTAGCACTCTGTGACTCTGTGTCTAGCCCAAGAATTGTAAAGGCACCAGTCAGCGCTCTGTCAAAACGGGCCAATCAGCTCTCTGTAAAATGGACCAATCAGCAGGATGTGGGCATGGCCAGATAAGGGAATAAAAGCAGGCTGCCGGAGCCAGGGGTGGCCACCAGGTTGGGTCCTCTTCCAGACTGTGGAGGATTTGTTCTTTCGCTCTTTGCGGTAAATCTTGCTGCTGAACACTGTTTGGGTCAGTCCTGCGGTTATGAACTGTAACACTCACCGCGAAGGTCTGCCACTTGACTCCTGAAGCCAGCAAGACCACGAACCCACAGGGCAGAAGGAACAACTCCAGACGCACTGCTTTTAAGAGCTTTAACACTTACCATGAAGGTCTACAGCTTCACTCCTGACAGCGAGACCACGAACCCACCAGAAGGAAGAAGCTCCCGACACCACATCTGAACATCTGAAGGAACAAACTCCGGACACGCCATCTTCAAGAACTGTTACACTCACCGCAAGGGTCCACGTCTTCATTCTTGAAGTCAGTGAGACCAAGAACCCACCAATTCCGGACACAGTTGTTAGAGTTCTGCAATTAAAAAAAAAAAGGAAGAAAGAGATGGAGAAAAGGAACTTCTGTTCACCAAAATATTTAAGTTTTCCGTGTTTTGAGGCAAAAGGCAAAAACTACAGCTTCGGAAATGATCCTAAAAAATTTGATAATAGTAATAAAATAACTGCAAGTGCTACTCTAAATATCAAAACAGAACCAAAAACGAAAGAACCAAACAAAAACCCTCTAGACCAAAATGGAGATGTTTGTGGAAAAGGCTCCATGAAATTAATAATATGAATTCTTTGGGAGTATCAGGGTTATAAACTTCAGCACGTAACAGATAGTGTGTATGGCCGAAGCCTGCAACACAGATTGCTGTGTTCTCCCTTAACATGCTTACGGATTTTAAAATAAAGTTGGTTCTATGCTGTCATTAATTAAAAACCACTGGAAAATCTCGAGTTATATGTGCAAAAGGAAAATTATTTCAATTGGAAATTCAATCTTTCAAAGCAACTTAACACATTTATGCTGATCTACTCTTGTGAGCGCCATGAATTTTTGGGTGCCTGGAACTTTCCCCATGATTTTTTTTTTTTTTTTTTTTTTGAGATGGAGTCTCGCTCTGTCGCCCAGGCTGGAGTACAGTGGCCGGATCTCAGCTCACTGCAAGCTCCGCCTCCCGGGTTCACGCCATTCTCCTGCCTCAGCCTCCCGAGTAGCTGGGACTACAGGCGCCCGCCACCTCGCCCGGCTAGTTTTTTGTATTTTTAGTAGAGACGGGGTTTCACCATGTTAGCCAGGATGGTCTCGATCTCCTGACCTCGTGATCCGCCCGTCTCGGCCTCCCAAAGTGCTGGGATTACAGGCTTGAGCCACCGCGCCCGGCCTCCCCATGATTTTTAAAACATCCAGTACAAGGCTCTATATACTTAGGCCCTCAGTGAGCATTTACTGATTGAAACAATGTTGTGTGTTACGTAGGAACAGTAAATCCCATCCAGAGGGCAGAGTCAGAAAAACTGCCCAGTCAGTATTATAGAAATCGAACAAACATTACACATGTGCAGCATGTGATATATACATGAACATGATAACTCTTAAAGCAATTATTAGTAGGGGTTCATAACTTACAAAGGGCGGCCAATGCACTTTCTAAATATGGGCACAAGATGAAAACAAATGTTTAAAATAATTTAAAGTTCAAATTGAATCAGAAACAGTGTTATTTTCTAGGAAACATTTCTCTTTTGAATGCCAGTATCTGCATGCTACCTCTGCTTCCCAGAAATAATTATCTGTTTGTTCATTTGTTGAAATATAGTTATGTGTGGGTAATTATAGCTATCACTTACTTTAATTGCCATCCTTTTACTGATGTGAACGCAAGCTTGGATCTTTTTTTGTATACTTAATTATTCCCTGGACTTGTGGTTATTTATCATTAGATTAGAGAGCAGTTTTTAGTGTTAGAACATTTTAGCTTTATCAAACAAAATATTGTGAACATAAAGATGTTTATTTTGTGGGGACACAGATATAAAAAAATCCAACTAGGGCATTTTATGTTCAGTATTATTTTTTTTCTTGCTGTCAAGTGAATATACATAATATGGCTGGGAATCAGGAAAAATGGCAATGAAAGAATACAGTCATTGCGTTTGCATTTACATTTATCATTCTGTGCAAATTGTGTATTTTTAATTTGCATTATGTTCATCCTCAATGCACAATAAGGGTTATTTGTGTTGAATACAGGCTTCCGAAGGCAAAAGGTTGGGGGGCATCATTTGCAGGACCACAAAATCTGCATTCTGTGCATGAACTCTGGCGCCTTGTTGAACTTAGGCCATTAGAGCACCAAACCACACCAGTTCTGGGAACATCCAAGAAGGGCTTCCATCAGCCACACCTCAAAATCAATCCAATCCACCAGTCAAGGAGCCTTTGGTGGGAGTCCATAAATGTCTTTAATATATATTTTACAACATCACTTTTTTTTTTTTTTTTTTTTTTTGAGATGGAGTCTCACTCTGTCGCCCAGGCTGGAGTGCAGGGGCGCTATCTCAGCTCACCGAAAGCTCTGCCTCCGGGGTTCACGCCAGTCTCCTGCCTCAGCCTCCCCAGTAGCTGACACTACAGGCACCCGCGACCACACCCGGCTAATTTTTTGTATTTTTAGTAGAGATGGGGTTTCACCGTGTTAGCCAGCATGGTCTTGATCTCCTGATCTCATGATCCGCCCGCCTCAGCCTCCCGAAGTGCTGGGATTACAGGCGTGAGCCACTGCGCCTGGCCAACATCACTTTCTTTATGGAAATTGTACACGTTCTTTGGAACTCATACTCTTGTCTGACTGAAAGTCTAACAGCCAGAGAAAAGGAAGCAAGCCTCACTTGACAATCTGGAATATGTTGAAATCATCTATTTTAAGCAATAGAAGTTACCTTTGCAAAGAAAGAAAACTCCTGGGGCATCAAGTAACCCTGCCCCACTCATCCTTCTAGTTAAAAGCATTTTAAAGTCACATTAAATAATTTCTAATGTGGATATTATTTAATTACCTTTTCTCCACTGCAGTTGAGAAGTCAGTGTTGAAAAGGAACAGACTGAAATGCTCACTCTACTCTTTCCAGCCTGCGGAATGTTGTTCCCAGTGCTTAAGGCATCATTCTGCCTGCCTGGGTTTGAAGCTCAGCTCCGATGCTTATTAACTCCCCTACTATGGGCAAGTTACTTAACCTCTCTGCTTTTCAATTTTCTCGTCTTAAAAATGGGAATAATAAAAGCACCTACTTCGTGGATTGCTGTATTTTATACGACAATATTTAACAGAAAGTTAATACTCAAGAAATATTACCCATACACAGTTATTCATAAAGTGTTACGTGTTTTAGAGCTAGAAGAGTCATGAGGATTTATCCAACAGAAACAACAATTGCATGAATGAGGTAGATGAGGTGCAAGGCAGTGAATTCGTTTCTCTGAAACCATACAGGCTATAATAGTAATCAGTGCTTTATGAAAGAGAACAAATGCCCACGTGTACAGCCAAATATACAATGTTACTTTGATGGCTTATGCTGGTATGCAGGGCAAAGACAGACATTACAATTTGGAGTCTCTGGGATGACTAGAAGCAGGAATATCTGGGTGGAGTTCAGGGGATATTTAATATCGAGGTTGGAGGATTCAAAATAATATGAAGGGCAGGATGGCAAGAGGAAACCCAGTGAAGAGAGAGGTGCACATTAGTCAATCAAAACACTCACCAAGTGCACCTGTCGCATGTAGGCTTTGTGTTATGCATGGGAGCCCTATGATACGTAAGCACCACAAGATGACCTCTTTGTGTGAACAGTGAAAATACGGAGCACACTGAAAATACATACCAAGGAGACTGCAAAATAGGGCAGTCAGCAATAAATGTCAAACGAATCCCATAAATAATGATTACTCGGTTACTTTCTGCATAGATAAAAGAGATGATTCTGCTGGGCTGGGATTGCTAAGGATGCTTCATAGAGAAGGTTGGGACTTTCAAAATGTGTTTAAATCAGAAAAGAAGGGAGCACATTTCCAGGAATTTTCTGCACAGTGTATTGTGGCAGGATGTGAATCAGCTTCTCTGATAGAATAGATGAGTAAATAAGAGAGGAAAGAAACAATTATGTAGGAGCTACAGAGCCATGAATGCCAATTTAAAGAGTGTCTCAGCTGGGCACGGTGGCTCACGCCTGTAATCCCAGCACTTTGGGAGACCAAGGCAGGCGGATCACGAGGTCAGGAGATCAAGACCATCCTGGCTAACACGGTGAAACCCTGTCTCTACTAGAAATACAAAAAATTAGCCGGGCGTGGTGGCGGGCACCTGTAGTTCCAGCTACTCGGGAGGCTGAGGCAGGAGAATGGCGTGAACCCGGGAGGCAGAGCTTGCAGTGAGCCGAGATTGTGCCACTGCACTCCAGCCTGGGCGACAGAGCCAGACTCCGTCTCAAAAAAAATAAAAAACAAGAAAAAAATAAAAAATGAAAAAACAAGAGAAAAAAAAAAAGAATGTATCTGAAAGGGTTGCCATCGTTTTGAGGGAGTACTGTCTGCTGTTTTGGAGAAGTGTACCTGATTGTACTATCCAGGGTGAACAACAGAATTGGAAACTGAGTTTGGGGGTGCCAGTTTTGAATTCATTCACTTAAGCCTTGACAGGTTTTGTACATGAAGCAAGAGTATTAGACTGTATTGGTATAGGAGTCAAGAAGTGGAAGGTGTCAAGAACAACTCCAAGAATTTGAGGCAAATGATGGGAGAATACTGCAGTCTTTAGAAGGGAAGGGCAGTTCCCAAAGGAGGTTAATTCCATAAGCGGATTTGGAGCTCCAGAGAGAAGGACTTCTGATTATGGATGATTTTTCCATAAATGATGATTACAGGTTTGGAGTTTAGGCCAGGGTTCCAGGATGGGAAGAGAAAAGCCAGAATTTTCAAAGAAGCTGGAGACATGATGGTTATTTGTAGCATCAGAAGAACAATAATAAAGAGGAATAAGAAAAGAAATATGACCACTAAACAATGTAGAATGCCAAACTTGGAGAAATTTACATTGAGAAGGGTGGAAATGGAGACATGCAATAGATGCTCAAGAGATAGAAGACAGATGTCCAATTTCATGGAAATCAAGAGGGGAGTGAATTTAAAGGTAATGGAATACTTGGAAAGCTGGACAGATGTAAAAAGAGAATTCAAACCCCCTTGCCATTGACTAAACAAGTTTGGGTCCCTACAAAATGACAGATTTGACTAACAGATTCCAACTGGTTAGCCATGTGAAATTCAGTGCCATAACCCCCTGGAAAGTCTCTGTCTCATTCTTGTCTTGTCTGGTTTTTGTTTTGTTTTGTTTTGTTTTTTGAGATGGGGTCTCTCTCTGTCACCCAGGCTAGAGTGCAGTGGCACGATCTCGATTCACTGCAGTCTCCACCTCCTGGGTTCAAGTGATTCTTCAGCCTCAGCCTCCTGAGTAGCTGGGACTACAGGCACCCGCCACCACGTCTGGCTATTTTTTTAGTATTTTTTTTTAGAAGAGATGGGGTTTCACTGTGTTAGCTAGAATAGTCTTGATACCCTGACCTCGTGATCCGCCTGCCTCGACCTCTCAAAGTGCTGGGTTTACAGGCGTGAGCCACCACACCTGACCCTCATTCTTGTCTTCTTATAAGAATTTGCATGAACCCACTGGGCTCTGCATATAGACCTCATGGCCCCAGCGTCTCTCACTTTTCAAAATTACTTAAAAAATCACACAGAACTCCAGGGACCAGGTCTGCATCACAGTGATGAGGATGTCCTAAAAGCCTTTCCTCCTTGTGTCCTGGAGGAAGGTTTCATTTTCAGTGCTCTGAGCAGCCTCCAATTCAGGAGGAGAGGAAGAGCAGAGGCTGCTTCTTCCTGCTAAACCCTCAGTCAAGGCCAAAGCCTTTTTGACTTTTGCCCACCCAAGTTTAAAGGAACAACGGCAGGTTCTATGGAGTGTCCACAGCGTATCCATAAGGCCATGAAGATCAGCTTTGGGGCGCTCCTTCCCCGAGCATCTGCATGTTTTCTTTGAGCAGAAGAGCTGGATGTCTGGAGGGCAGGGTAGACTGGATGCAGTTTCAGAAGACCTTGACTTGCTGTCATTTGGGCAAGAATGGCTTTTTGAAATAGTTTGGTATCAAATGGACCAAAAGCTCAACTTTTTGAAGCACACTGTTGTGACCCTGGAAAGAATATATTCAGCAAGGGACACATGAATCTCTAAGCTGGGAATTGTTAACTCCAAGCCTGGTCTGGGGAGAAGACTGCTGCAGCACGAGGAGCAGAGGAGGCTCCTCAGAATGTGCAGAAGCGTCTTCACGGACGGAATTCCACCCTTTCATGAAGGCACAGATAAAGAGCTCTATCTTCACTTTAAATGTTCCTCCAACACGATTGGAGTCTTCACTCTGGTTAAAATGCGCCACGGGATTCTCTACCCACACAAGACTGTGGGACTTTGCTGGGGGCCTTTGCTTAGCAATGTTCCTGTTAGCTGTGTGAGAAAATCCTTGCTATGTTTAAAAAAAAAAAAAAAAGTTCTTGTCAGTTAGGGACACATGTACAAATATTTACAGCTAAAATGACATGATTTCTGGGATTTAAGTGAAAAATGAATAAAAAATGGATAAAAATGGATAAAATTGACAGCCCCAAGGCTTGGAATAGGTGCATGGAGTCTCACTACATATTCTCTTTATGTCTGAAATGTTTGTAATAAAAAGTTTTAAAACCGTGTTATTTTGATAGATAAAATGAATGTTACTGTAGTCTCATATCCATTACTTGGAATTCTTAATGAAATTGAATACGTGTATTACTTATTAGTCATTCATTTTTTTCTCCTTTATTTTCTAAACTTATTATTTGTCCATTGTTTAATATCTGGGAGAAGGTCCTTTATTTTGATCTGTAGGATGTTTTAAGAATTAAAAAGCCTCTTATTTAATATATTTCAGTGTTCTACATTGTTCTTTTAAAATACACATTTTATTTTTAGGGCATCATCAATATGTTTATTTTTAATGTTTATATAGAGATATGAATCTGTTTTTTTTTTAATTCATGGTTTGTGCCATTGATGTCATTTTAAAATTATTTGCATTAAAAAGGTACTGCTTCTAATACGGCAGCGAAATAAAATATTGTGCTGGAAAAAACAAAACAAAACAAAAACCCTCCTGCCGTGTAACCTCCTTCACACCTTTGGCGCTTCCTGGCTGTCATTCTGCCCCTTCCAGTTCTCACAACGTTGGTGAGTTGGCCGTGATGAGGACCCTTGGCCTGTTTGCCACAACCTTCCAAAATCCCCTTCCCTCTGACTTCTTGGGCTCAGTACTTTGTCCCACCCCCTCCTCCACATGCCAGTCTCCCCCAGCACCCATGCACCTGCCTCCCTCCCCACTGTCCTCACCTGGCCCTCCACACCTGCATGCGAGCACCTGCCCACACTGCATCCGTCCCTGTCTGTGGAGCCCTGACACAGGTTCTGGGACCCATCCTTTCTGTAGTCAACAGTTACGAATGAAATACCTTTGAACTCATGACTTAGATAAAATGGCAGCTTGTCTCTTCTGGGAAGTCTGCAGTGCTACCTCTCGTCTCCAAAGTGTGGTCACATTTCCACGAAGCGTCCTTGTGTTTTGTTGCCTTATCACATTGGTACTCTCAGCCAGGCATGTCCTTCTCGACTTTGTTCACCTTCCACAATTCTCCTCCTCCTGGAAGGCCCGGGTCCTTTGGCAACACCACCATGAAGTTTCCTCTAGTCCCTGCCATCAGAATAAATGCTTGCCTTCTCCAAGACCCTGTTCAACGTGACCTGTACTCTTCTTAATCCTGAAATCATGCTGCTGTGTGTTTGGCTTCAGTGTCATTCTCACTGAATTATGACTTCCTCAAGAGTGGGGACTTTTATTCATTCTTCATTATATTTCCCAGTGCCTTATGCAGAGGTTGCTCATAAATGTTTTTAACCTTAGTTTAATTGACTCTGTGCGGTGCTCAGCAGACTGTCGATTCGGCTCTGAGCTTGTACCATTTCAATTGAGTTTCTGTTTTGATTCTGAGATCCAACTTCTAATTTTATTTATTTATTTATTTGTTTATTTATTTTGAGATGGAGTCTCACTCTGTCACCCAGGCTGGGGTGCAATGGCGCAAACTTGGCTCACTGCAACTCTGCCTCCCAGGTTCAAGCGACTCTCCTGCCTCAGCATCCTGAGTAGCTGGGACTACAGGTGTGCACCACCAGGCCCGGGTAATTTTGTGTTTTTAGTAGAGATGGGATTTCACCATGTTGGCCAGGTTGGTCTCGATCTCCTGACCTCAGGTGATCTGCCACCTCAGCCTCCCAAAGTGCTGAGATTACAGACGTGAGCCACTGCATCCATCCCCAACTTCTAATTTATAATTTAGTTTTGAAAAATGGATCACAATTGTCTTCTCCTGGCCAACTGGTTTCTTTATGGTTCCTGTAGAAGTTAAGGTTTCTCTTGCTTGTCAACTGGCCCCTTCATCCCAGCACCCCATCCTTTATTCCCCTCTAAGAGGCAGTCCTTCACATGAATCCCGAGCCCTTTGTTGTGCTCTACTACCTGGAAACACGTTTTCTTTCCAACTATCTGCCTTATCTAGTCTCCTGAAATTTCATATTGTGCCTGATCTTGAATTGCCATGCTCCCGTCTGCCTGTGTGAACTTCAGGCTGCTCCAACACTCACTGTGATTGGAGCCTTTCCTGTGTCCTGCTACCACAGTGTCTAAGGACACTATTCCCACGTAGCACCTGAGTCTACTGCTGCTGCCTGTGGCTGAGATCTGTTCTCTGGCCATTGTCTGCCCAGTCTTCATGAAGTTAGCTTTTCCATACCAAGGTATCTGGACATGTAACAAGATCACTGGGAAGGACTTGTTATGTATTGACAGGATTGTGTAGACTTCCCTGAGGAACTCTCTCCTATAATCAGAAAAGTGTGCACTGATTGTCTAATGATTTTTAATTTAGGAATCATGTATATGTTTAATCAATTACACTGTGCTAGTTAATTATGCTTTCAGAGGGGAGTAGTAATCACTTCAGTAGTTAAAGTTCTCTGAGTTGAATTCATTTTGTTGGGTTCTTATTTCTCTTTTTGTCTATTCATGTTTATTAATCGAAGTCACTTTCGGTGATGCATGATGCCTGTATCACAGTGGTTCTCAGCCAGTGTAGGAGGGGATGACGTTGCCCTCCAAGGAACTTTTGGTAATGTCTGGGAACATTTCTGGGAGCCACAAATGGGAGTGCTGCTGGCATCTAGTGGGTGGAGGTCAGGGATGCTGTTTAACATCCTGCAATGCGTGGGGCAGACCCCACTGCAAAGAATTATACAGGCCAAAATGCCAATAGTGCAGAGGGTGGGAAACTGCTTTGATCATAAAGGATAATTAATAAAATCATTTGGTGCCTCATAGCGACTTCATGTTGTTGGAGGGCATGTAAAGTTTCATAAACCTACAACTTCCTCTACATGGTTGCTCATGAATTGGTGTGTTGTGAATCAGCAGCTCTCCCCACCTTTTCCTCGTGGAAATTCAGCCAATCTCTTTGCTTCCTTGTGCACAAAATGAACTACAGCCAGTGGAATTCATCGGACACACAGGCTTAGTCATGCTCTGACTTCGAATCCCTTCCTCGTCTCCCTGCAGTCCTATGAATGGCAGCGACATTCTGCTGTCTGCAGTCACCCCAGCGACTCAGTGGGCCCGTCACTGACCCTGGACGCGTCTTCAAACCTTTTCAGTATCTGGAAGTTTCCCTTATCCCCTCCAATACTTGTCTGCTCACTTTTGTGCTATTATTACATATTTCTTTATTATGATTGTATCTCTTTTGGCAGGATATGCCCTCTTTTCCTAAATGAAGCTGCCACAATACTGTGCGTGCCCATGTTTCATTGCAAAGTTTAGTATTTAGTTTGTGTTTGAGGCACATCATTTCAATTTGTAAAAGATAACAATTCTAGTTTATTGTAATGAGTGCATGACTTACTTTATTTGGAACAAGGAGACGCTGCTTAACTCCTGATTTGTGTTGACCTCAATAGGTTTGCCTGAAGAAGATGGATACTCACGGTTGTCTATAAGTGGCACAGGGACTTCAACATTTCAGAGACACAGGGACAGTCACACCACTCAGGTAATGACGTCTATCTGTTCACATGTGCAGTGACAAATGGAATTCAGTTATGACAAGACATTCATTAACTTGTTACCAATAGATGCTCTGTGTGGACTGCAGAGCTCAGCTGTTCTCACCTCTGCCCTGCACTCCTTGGGCTGAATGGTCTTCTCTCTCCATCTCAGCTGACTAAAATTTTCCATCTGTTTCCAAAATGAAGAATAATGTCCAAAAAAACTAAAACATAATAGTTTTTTTTTTTAATCTTTCAAAATAAGTTTTTTTTTTTTTTAATTATACTTTAAGTTCTAGGGTACATGTGCATAACGTGCAGGTTTGTTACATATGTATACTTGTGCCATGTTGGTGTGCCGCACCCATCAACTCGTCAGCACCCATCAATTCATCATTTATATCATGTATAACTCCACAATGCAATCCCTCCCTCCTCCCCCCTCCCCATGATAGGCCCCAGTGTGTGATGTTCCCCTTCCTGAGTCCAAGTGATCTCATTGTTCAGTTCCCACCTATGAGTGAGAACATGCGGTGTTTGGTTTTCTCTTCTTGTGATAGTTTGCTAAGAATGATGGTTTCCAGCTGCATCCATGTCCCTACAAAGGATGCAAACTCATCCTTTTTGATGGCTGCATAGTATTCCATGGTGTATATATGCCACATTTTCTTAATCCAGTCTGTCACAGATGGACATTTGGGTTGATTCCAAGTCTTTGCTATTGTGAATAGTGCCGCAATAAACATACGTGTGCATGTGTCTTTGTAGTAGAGTAATTTATAATCCTTGGGTATATACCCAGTAGTGGGATGGCTGGGTCATATGGTACATCTAGTTCTAGATCCTTGAGGAATCGCCATACTGTTTTCCATAATGGTTGAACTAGTTTACAATCCCACCAACAGTGTAAAAGTGTTCCTATTTCTCCACATCCTCTCCAACACCTGTTGTTTCCTGACTTCTTAATGATTGCCATTCTAACTGGTGTGAGATGGTATCTCATTGTGGTTTTGATTTGCATTTCTCTGATGGCCAGTGATGACGAGCATTTTTCATGTGTCTGTTGGCTGTATGGATGTCTTCTTTTGAGAAATGTCTGTTCATATCCTTTCCCCACTTTTTGATGGGGTTGTTTGTTTTTTTCTTGTATATTTGTTTGAGTTCTTTGTAGATTCTGGATATTAGCCCTTTGTCAGATGAGTAGGTTGCAAAAATTTTCTCCCATTCTGTAGGTTGCCTGTTCACTCTGATGGTAGTTTCTTTTGCTGTGCAAAAGCTCTTTAGTTTAATGAGATCCCATTTGTCAATTTTGGCTTTTGCTGCCATTGCTTTTGGTGTTTTAGACATGAAGTCCTTGCCCATGCCTATGTCCTGAATGGTACTACCTAGATTTTCTTCTAGGGTTTTTATGGTATTAGGTCTAACATTTAAGTCTCTAATCCATCTTGAATTAATCTTCGTATAAGGGGTAAGGAAAGGATCCAGTTTCAGCTTTCTACTTATGGCTAGCCAATTTTCCCAGCACCATTTATTAAATAGGGAATCCTTTCCCCATTTCTTGTTTCTCTCAGGTTTGTCAAAGATCAGATGGCTGTAGATGTGTGGTATTATTTCTGAGGACTCTGTTCTGTTCCATTGGTCTATATCTCTGTTGTGGTACCAGTACCATGCTGTTTTGGTTACTGTAGCCTTGTAGTATAGTTTGAAGTCAGGTAGCGTGACGCCTCCAGCTTTGTCCTTTTGACTGAGGATTGTCTTGGCAATGCAGGCTCTTTTTTGGTTCCATATGAACTTTAAAGCAGTTTTTTCCAATTCTGTGAAGAAAGTCATTGGTAGCTTGATGGGGATGGCATTGAATCTATAAATAACCTTGGGCAGTATGGCCATTTTCACGATATTGATTCTTCCTATCCATGAGCATGGTATGTTCTTCCATTTGTTTGTGTCCTCTTTGATTTCACTGAGCAGTGGTTTGTAGTTCTCCTTGAAGAGGTCCTTTACATCCCTTGTAAGCTGGATTCCTAGGTATTTTATTCTCTTTGAAGCAATTGTGAATGGAAGTTCATTCATGATTTGGCTCTCTGCTTGTCTGTTACTGGTGTATAAGAATGCTTGTGATTTTTGCACATTAATTTTGTATCCTGAGACTTTGCTGAAGTTGCTTATCAGCTTAAGGAGATTTTGGGCTGAGACAATGGGGTTTTCTAAATATACAATCATGTCATCTGCAAACAGGGATAATTTGACTTCTTCTTTTCCTAACTGGATACCCTTGATTTCTTTCTCTTGCCTGATTGCCCTAGCCAGAACTTCCAACACTATGTTGAATAGGAGTGGTGAGAGAGGGCATCCCTGTCTTGTGCCAGTTTTCAAAGGGAATTTTTCCAGTTTTTGCCCATTCAGTATGATATTAGCTGTGGGTTTGTCATAATAGCTCTTATTATTTTGAGGTACGTTCCATCAATACCGAATTTCTTGAGCGTTTTTAGCATAAAGGGCTGTTGAATTTTGTCAAAAGCCTTTTCTGCATCTATTGAGATAATCATGTGGTTCTTGTCTTTGGTTCTGTTTATATGCTGGATTACGTTTATTGATTTGCGAATGTTGAACCAGCCTTGCATCCCAGGGATGAAGCCCACTTGATCATGGTGGATAAGCTTTTTGATGTGCTGCTGAATCCGGTTTGCCAGTATTTTATTGAGAATTTTGCATCGATGTTCATCAGGGATATTGGTCTAAAATTCTCTTTTGTTGTTGTGTCTCTGCCAGGCTTTGGTATCAGGATGATGTTGGCCTCATAAAATGAGTTAGGGAGGATTCCCTCTTTTTCTATTGATTGGAATAGTTTCAGAAGGAATGGTACCAGCTCCTCCTTGTACCTCTGGTAGAATTCAGCTGTGAATCCATCTGGTCCTGGACTTTTTTTGGTGGGTAGGCTATTAATTGTTGCCTCAATTTCAGAGCCTGCTATTGGTCTATTCAGGGATTCAACTTCTTCCTGGTTTAGTCTTGGGAGAGTGTAAGTGTCCAGGAAATTATCCATTTCTTCTTGATTTTCTAGTTGACTTGCGTAGAGGCATTTATAGTATTCTCTGATGGTTGTTTGTATTTCTGTGGGGTCAGTAGTGATATCCCCTTTATCATTTTTTATTGCGTCTATTTGATTCCTCTCTCTTTTCTTCTTTATTAGTCTAGCTAGCGGTCTGTCAATTTTGTTGATCTTTTCAAAAAACCAACTCCTGGATTCATTGATTTTTTGGAGCGTTTTTTGTGTCTCTATCTCCTTCAGTTCTGCTCTGATCTTAGTTATTTCTTGCCTTCTGCTAGCTTTTGAATGTGTTTGCTCTTGCCTCTCTAGTTCTTTTAATTGTGATGTTAGAGTGTCCATTTTAGATCTTTCCTGCTTTCTCTTGTGGGCATTTAGTGCTATAAATTTCCCTCTACACACTGCTTTAAATGTGTCCCAGAGATTCTGGTATGTTGTATCTTTGTTCTCATTGGTTTCAAAGAACATCTTTATTTCTGCTTTCATTTCGTTATGTACCCAGTAGTCATTCAGGAGCAGGTTGTTCAGTTTCCATGTAGTTGAGCGGTTTGGATTGAGTTTCTTAGTCCTGAGTTCTAGTTTGATTGCACTGTGGTCTGAGAGACAGTTTGTTATAATTTCTGTTCTTGTACATTTGCTGAGGAGTGCTTTACTTCCAATTATGTGGTCAATTTTGGAATAAGTGCGATGTGGTGCTGAGAAGAATGTATATTCTGTTGATTTGGGGTGGAGAGTTCTGTCCCGACCCACAGGACAGTCGAACGGGCCCTGGAAGGGGGAGTGGGAATGGAGGAGACAAGAAAACACGAGAAATGGAGACAAGACAAATAGCCTGATCAAGTCTCGTTTATTGAATGCAGGGTCATGCCTTATATAGGCTGGCAGGGGAAGAGGTTGGGCCAGGGCGGTGACGGGGGCCGGGTCTTCTCAAATTACAATCGCGCATGTGCCGTGGGTTTGTACTTTTCCCGGGCGCGGGATCGCGCCTGCGCCCTAGGCTGCATATCTTCCTGGGCGGGAAAATGTTTGCGTGCGCACGGGAAAGGTTGGCATGTGCGGGAACAGTTTAGGCGCGCCTGGGAAAAACTTAGGCGTGCGCAGGAAAAGCTTTGGGCGCGCGCGGGAAAAACTTAGGCGGAGCGGGAAGGGTTTGTAAATAAAGAACCCGGGAATGTGCCGTCTTGTCTCCGCTTTGCGGAGATCCAGCAACAGAGGTCGGCTAATTCCGGGCCTCATGGCTCCGGACAGGTCCCCCTTTTTTATATATAATTATGGCTAGAAGATTGTCCCTCGGGAACTGCGCCTGTCTTAGGTTGGAGTAATGCATCTCATCACTGGTACCCGTCATGGGATTAGGCAGTAGCTTATGACGGCCCTCCTGTCTTAGGTTAGTGAGAGATGATACTCTCTTACCCGTCATTGGCTGTCCAGTTCAGCGCATAGGGAAGGTGCTCATAATGGGTGCAAGTATGAACCACCGAGATCTTCTTGTTCTAGGTGATGATAATGGACCTGTATAGGCTTCGCTTGGATAGCCTCGACCTGTTGCTTAATGAATGTCATGAGCTTATTGAAGACCAAAGGTCCTACAGAGAGTAAGAGCAATAGGCAAAGCAGGGGGCCCAGGGATGGCATAAGATAGGGAAGGAGTCCATGGAACCCAGTCCAAAAAGGGTTATCGGTTATTTCTTTTCATCGTTTTTCTAGGTCTTCTTGTAGACGCCTGATTTTGTCTCTGACGATCCCGGATTTGTTGGCATAGAAACAGCACTTCTCCTGTAAAGCCAAGCAGATGCCTCCCTGTTCTGCAGTTAGTAAATCTAGGCCTCTTCTATTTTGGAGCACTACTTCTGCCAGAGAATCTACCTGATCTTGTAAATCTTGTATAGTACTTGAAATGGCCTGCATATCTGAGATCAATTGGCGAGACAATTTGGTGTATTGAGTAACAGAAACCCCTAGGCCTGTAGCCCCAGTTGCTACGGCAGTAGTGATGCCTAATCCTACAAGTAAGGGGATAAATTGTATGGCCCTTTTGTTTCTTCCTAAAAAATGATCTATAGCTGGGATAGGTACAGGTTCATCTCCAGGGATAATGTCTATGTCTGGCAAAAGTGTGGCTAAGACACAGCGTCCTGTCCAATTAGTAGGTAAATAGGTATAAGCCCTATTATTGCCACATATAAAAACCGAGCTGTTTGGGGCACACAGCGATTGGGAAATATTTACTATGGTGGAACAATTATTGAATTGATTGAATCCTACATCAAGGTCGTAAGTGTTATTAAGGGGAGGGGAGTAGATGCAAGAGGAACTAGGAAATTCTAAAGGCTGTACTTTAAGGGGAGGAATTATGGTGCAAGGGGCATTGGATGTATAATTTAAGTCATTGCTGGGTATGGCAAGAGGAACAGGATCTCCTGATTGCAGACACAGCCAGCAGTCATTAGCCAGACTAGAGTTGGAATTGTTAAGCAGGTTATGAGTAGCCGTGAGGAGGGCAAAGGTCTGGGCATCAACTTTCTCTTTCCCTCGGGCTTTGGGCAAGGCCAAGGGGTGATAGTGAATTTCTGGGTACAGGGACCTTTGCAACTCTTCAAGTTTTTTGTGTACTCTAATTTCTCCGACCTTGTCTTGTGGTCCTCCTCCATCAGAGATATGAAGGGGATGGTGAATATTCCAGCAGACAGGCTGTCCTACAATTCCAGTACAGCCAGCTGATATAATGTTATTGGTATTTCCTACAACTGTAGGAACACTACTGGCCCCTATAGTGGGGGTTCTAGATCTTGTTAAGATAGCAGTATAGTATGTTTTACCGCCAGAGATACATTCTAAATAAGTAGTGTAGCAGGAACTATGCATAGCAGTCTCAAATGTGTCACAAGGGCAGGTTGTGGTACCCCCTCCGCTAAATATTCTTGGGGTTGACACACACCTCCACTTAAGAGAGTCACTAGACAGGTATGCTGTGTAAGCGGAGCAGGACACAGCTGAGATGTACGTATTTGGAAGGGAGGTCACATATCCCCCCAAACAATCACAGGGCTTACCGTATCGTTGTCGTATATATTTACGGGCCTCATGGGGATTACCAAAGCCGGCATATACCTGGAGTGCTTGGCAAATCAGCACCATGGTCCAGAGGGGCTTGTAGTTGAAGTTCATCTCTGCAATAGAGGAAAAGAGTACTCTCAGGGAGAAAATTACTCCTGGATTGGTTATTGTTAGGTGCCTGTCTTACCAGTCGCTCTGGTAGCCATCTGGCTGCATCATGAGTTTGAGAAAAAACACAAACTGAGCCTCTTCCCCAGATTAACACTGGGTCTGGACCATGCCATGTGTTGTCTAAGGGGTCTTTCCATTTAACCATGGCAAATTGTTTTTTGGACTCGGAATGCCAAAATCGATCGGCTGCTGATCTGTTCAGGTTGTCCAAATTTAAAAAATTTAAAATAAAAGTGTGTGATTAAGGATATTTCTAGGGGTGCCCTTAGTAGGGTACCATTCTCCCTTTTTTATTTTGTCAATGGTGGTTTTTAAGGATAGGTGTGCTCTTTCAACTATTCCTTGTCCTTGAGGGTTATAGGGAATTCCAGTAATATGTTTTATTTGTAATTTAAGACAGAAGTCTTGGAAGGCTTTGGATGTATAGCCAGGACCATTGTCTGTTTTTAGTTGTTTAGGCTTTCCAACTATGGAGAAACAGTGTAGTAAATGAGCTATAACATGCTTGGTAGCTTCGCCTGTTTGTAGGGTGGCCAGTATAAATCCACTAAATGTATCTATACATACATGGACGTATTTTAAGTTACCGAATTCTGAATAATGAGTGACACCCATTTGCCAAATCATGTTGGGAACTAGTCCTCTTGGGTTAATTCCTAAGTGAGGGACTGGCAGGTATGTTATACAGGTCTGACATTGTTTAACTATTTGTCTTGCTTGTTCTCTAGTTATCTTAAACATCAGTCTCAAAGTTTGAGCATTAAGATGGTGTAAGGCATGAATAGCCTGTGCTTGGGCTAGGTTTGTATTTGTAGCTATGGCTACTGTCTTGGTTGCCATATCAGCCAGTTGGTTGCCCTGGGATAGAGGTCCTGGTAATCCTGAATGAGCTCTAATGTGTCCAAGAAAGAAGGGTGTTGTTCTATTACGTATTAATTGTTGGCATTGTAAAAATAACTCAGCTATATGTGACACATGCTTAATTTGTGCTACTGTCTCAAGTAGAGGTATTGAGTGAACTAAGGATGCACTGTCAGTATAAATATTAAGGGCCTGATTAGGGAAGGCTGACAGCACTGCGATTAGGGCCTGCAATTCTACTAGCTGAGCCGAAGTATGGCTGGTTTTGAATTTAACAGTGGTGTCTGCAAAGGTATATGCAGCAGTTCCTGTGGATGACCCATCAGTGAATACTAATAAGGCATTGTCTAAAGGTGTTTTACTGGTGACATGAGGGAAGACAAAAGCATGTAGCTTACAAAATTGAATAAGCTTGTTTGGCGAGTAATGGTTATCTAAGTTACCGGCATAAGAGGCGCAAGCAATTGGCCACGTTTCAGTATTTTGCATCAACCAATGGATTTGTGGCTTAGAATAAGGTTGTATGATCATAGAGGGTTCAATTCCAAAATATCTTTTGCTACTGTCTCTACCTAGAATAATTAAATCTGCTATGGCATCATAATAGGGGAGTAATACCTTTTTGGGTGATGAAGGCAAGTGGACCCACATAATAGGGTTATTTTGCCAGAATAAACCAGTAGGTGTTAGTGTTGTGTTAAATATTAAAAGGGTTAATGGCTGTGAATAGTCTATGTTAGTAACACATTGTTCAGCAATGGCCGCCTCTACTCTATTAAGTGATAAAAGAGCTTCTTTTGATAACGACCTAAGGGACTTAGGGTTGGGGTCACCTCTCAGGGTGTCGAATAAGGGTTTTAAGTCTCCTGTGGTGAGTTTTAAGTAGGGTCGAAGCCAATTTATGTCTCCAAGGAGCTTTTGGAAATCATTGAGGGTTTGTAACTGATCTTTACGGATAACGGCTTTTTGATTTGTAATTTTAGGTCCATTTATTTGAAAACCTAAATATGTATAAGGGTCTTGTAGTTGTATTTTTTCTGGAGCTATTTGTAACCCCGCTGTGGTTAGTTCCTGTTTGAGTTGGGCAAAACACTGTAAGACTTGTTCTCCTACTTGTCCTGCTATAAGAATGTCATCCATATAGTGTATAATATACATTTGTTTCCATGTCTCTCTAACTGAGTGTATGGCTGTAGCCACATATTTTTGACACAAGGTGGGACTGTTGGCCATACCTTGAGGTAACACTTTCCATTGGTATCGCTTCATTGGTTCTTTGAAATTTATAGATGGTAAGCTAAAGGCGAATCGTTTTTGGTCAGTAGGATGAAGGGGAATTGTAAAAAAGCAATCCTTAAGGTCTATGATAATTTTAAAATATCCTTGAGGGATTGCTACCGGAGAGGGTAGCCCTGGCTGCAGAGCACCCATAAGTATCATAGTAGCATTTACTGCTCTTAAATCTTGTAAGAGTCTCCACTTTCCGGATTTCTTTTTTATGACAAATATGGGGGTGTTCCAAGGAGAGTTGCTTTCTATAATGTGTCCTGCCTCTAATTGTTCCTGCACTAACTGTTGGGCAGCGGCAAGCTTCTCATTGGTTAGTGGCCATTGATCAACCCAAACGGGTTCATCTGACTTCCAAGTGATTGGATCAGCAAATTTTTGGGGTGCAAGCATGTCAATGGCCACGGTTAAAAATTTCCAAGCCCCCTTTTATCCAATTTTCCTATGGCTGGGATTGGCTGTAAAATGCCATCTTCTCTTTTTCCTAATCCTTTTCCAGGGTGGTAGCCCTGAGCCAACATTTGTGCAGTGACTATATCATTTGGGCTACACATCATGACCCTCATTTGGGAGAGAAGATCTTTACCCCAAAGGTTAACAGGCAAATCAGGGATAACAAATGGCTTAATGAGACCGGAATTACTTTCTTGATCTCTCCAGGTGAGATATTTGGAACTTTGTCTAGGGTTATTACTTTGCCCGATTCCTCGTAAATTTGTTAAGGTCTGTGAAGTGGGCCAACTGGCGGGCCAATCTTGTTGTTTAATAATTGTTACATCGACCCCTGTGTCTATCAGTCCTGTAAATAACTTTCCGTCTAGCCACAAGGTGAGAGAGGGTTTTTCATTAGTAATGGGCTGTACCCAGTAGATGTCTGAGGATCCGAATCCTCCCTTTCCCCTTAGGGGCGATTGGACTTTATTAGCTGCTTTTAGCGATGGTAACAGGAGTAACTGCGCTATTCTATCCCCTTGAAGAATGATAATAATGTTGTCAATAGCCTTGGCCATGATTTTGATCTCTCCTATATAATCACTATCAACTATTCCCGGAAAGACCTGTAGGCCTTTCATGGTGACGCTGCTTTTCCCTAGGATTAATCCAAACATGTTTGAGGGTAGGGGCCCATATATACCCGTACTTAGGGCCTGGGGTCCCATTTCAGGGGTTAATACCGTGTGGGAGGTGGAACAGAGGTCCAATCCTGCGCTTCCTGGGGTTGCTCTACTAAGCTGTGAAATGGATTGTGGTTGGTTGGTACAAAACTGACCGCCCCATAAGCTTGTTTTGGGGCCTGGGGCCGGCCCCTCAATCCGTTTCCCTGTTGAGGTGTTAGGGGATTTCCTTGATTGTCAATTTTAGATTTACATTCGTTGGACCAATGTTTTCCTCTTTTACACCTAGGGCAGAGGCCTGGAGCTTTTGCCTCTAAGGTCTTATCTAGCTCTCCCTTACAATCCCTAGCGAAGTGTCCCATTTTCCACACTTAAAGCACCCCCTGCTATTCTTATTCTTACTAGCGAGGAAGTCTTTTACGGTTTGTCCACTAAAGGCAGCAGCCATAGCCAAGCCCTGCTGATATGAGGGCCCTATATCTGAACAGAGGCGGATGTAGCCTGTTAAGTCTGTTTTCTTTCTATAAGGTCTGATTGCTGCCTGACAAGCCAGGTTATCGTTTTCGTAAGCTAGCTGTTTTACATAAT
This sequence comes from Trachypithecus francoisi, assembly GCF_009764315.1. Lineage (NCBI taxonomy): Eukaryota > Metazoa > Chordata > Mammalia > Primates > Cercopithecidae > Trachypithecus > Trachypithecus francoisi. The sequence continues at coordinate 6,080,272 of NW_022681463.1, read as the reverse complement.
CCACCCCTGCCTCGGCATTTCCAAATATTCTGCTGGCCGTGGTTAAAAGTCTATGTACAAAGTCTGCAAAGGGCTCATCAGGTCCTTGTTTGACCCCCGTGAGCGAGGCTCCTGGATCCCCTTTAACAGGAAGTTTTCTCCAGGCTTTGGTAGCTGCTGCTTGGATTTGAGAAAACAGTCCAGGATCGTACTGCATCTGAGCATCGGTTTCTGTGTAATTACCCGAGCCAGTTAGCATATCAAAATCCCAACCATTTCCGGCTTGTTGGTTTCTCTTGGCCGTATCTCTACAATTCTCATAAAATTCTGACTTCCGAATCAGATGGTCGCCTCCGGAAAGAACTGCTCTAACTAAGGTATTCCAATCTATGGGAGTGAGCCAATTTTCGGCCACGGATTCGACTATGGCCAGGGTGTACAGGGCAGTAGCTCTGTATTGTGAGACAGCAGTTTTTAGTTCTTTCATTACAGTAAATTCAAACCCATTGTGGTGCCTCCAGGCTCGGCCCTGCGCATCTGTAGTTTCCGTTACTGGAAAAACGTCTCGAGGAGAGGATCCTCCCTATCCCTACTACCAAGCGACCTTCCTTTTGGGACATGCTGTCCGGGTCTCTGAGGGTGAGAGTGTTTCTCTATTCCTTTAGGGTATTGAACGCTCTCACTTCCTGTCCTTAATTTCTGCAATCTAGTGATTAAAGACTGATGTAGTTCTTCGAGCTTTATTTGCTCTTCAAGCTGTGCAATCTTTTCTCTAAGCTCCTCTTTTGGGTCTATTACTGCCATAACTGCGGGGGCAGAAGCCTTATTATAGGGAGGGGGATAAGTAAGAGTTTGTGGCCAGTCAGAACTATGATATTTTGCTGCCCCTTCCTCCAAATTATCCCAGTCTACTTCTGAAGGGTTAAGGTTATTTTTACTTTTGCTTTCATTAGTTGTAGGTAAAACTGGGTATTTTTTAGCCTTTTCCTTATTTGATGTTTCTATATTTGTTATTGAGGGGACCCCAGCCTCTTCCTCATCGCTTTGTAGCGATATAAGGTCTATTTCTTTATTAGGTATGGATTTTTCGAGGTCGGTTTGGGAACTGCCTCTTAATATTTCCTCAGTCTGAGTAACCACCGCCATTACCTCAGGATTTTTTTCTTTTTCCTTTTTATCTATTATATCTCTGATTAGATTCCAATAAGAAAAAGCTGTCACCGGACCTTTTCTGGTCCAAAAGTACTATAATAATCTTGAAAACAGTCCCCCACTCTACGCCACCTCTTTACGTCAATGGTCCCCTCTTGTGGAAACCAAGGGCAGGTTTCTTTTACAAAATCAAAGAACTTAAACAAATCATTACTTTTAACCTTTACTCCTCGTGTTTTTAAAGCCTCTTTTAATTGCCCTACATAAATTTGATGCTGGCTTAATTCTTGTCCCATAATCAGACACTGTTACTCACCTCTGGTTCCAACGCGGCAGGCTCCCGCGACGTCCGGAGGAATTTCTTCCACTTTCACTTTTGGCCGACTTTAGTGCCTTCTTCCTCACTTTTTCCCCCGTGTCCAGCTCCCTGTTCGGGCGCCAGGTGTCCCGACCCGCAGGACAGTCGAACGGGCCCTGGAAGGGGGAGTGGGAATGGAGGAGACAAGAAAACATGAGAAATGGAGACAAGACAAATAGCCTGATCAAGTCTCGTTTATTGAATGCAGGGTCATGCCTTATATAGGCTGGCAGGGGAAGAGGTTGGGCCAGGGCGGTGATGGGGGCCGGGTCTTCTCAAATTACAATCGTGCATGCGCCGTGGGTTTGTACTTTTCCCGGGCGCGGGATCGCGCCTGCGCCCTAGGCTGCATATCTTCCTGGGCGGGAAAATGTTTGCGCGTGCTCGGGAAGAGTTTAGGCGCACCCGGGAAAAACTTAGGCGCGCGCGGGAAAAGCTTTGGGCGCAGGCGGGAACAGTTTTGGCGGGCACGGGAAAAACTTAGGTGCGAGCGGGAAGGGTTTGTAAATACAGAACCCGGGAATGTGCCGTCTTGTCTCCGCTTTGCGGAGATCAAGCAACAGAGGTCGGCTAATTCCGGGCCTCATGGCTCCGGACAGAGTTCTATAGATGTCTATTAGGTCCGCTTGGTGCAGAGATGAGTTCAATTCCTGGATATCCTTGTTAACTTTCTGTCTCGTTGATCTGTCTAATGTTGACAGTGGAGTGTTGAAGTCTCCCATTATTATTGTATGGGAGTCTAAGTCTCTTTGTAGGTCTCTAAGGACTTGCTTTATGAATCTGGGTGCTCCTGTATTGGGTGCATATATATTTAGGAGAGTTAGCTCTTCCTGTTGAATTGATCCCTTTACCATGATGTAATGGCCTTCTTTGTCTCTTTTGATCTTTGATGGTTTAAAGTCTGTTTTATCAGAGACTAGGATTGCAACCCCTGCTTTTTATTGTTCTCCATTTGCTTGGTAGATCTTCCTCCATCCCTTTATTTTGAGCCTATGTATGTCTCTGCATGTGAGATGGGTCTCCTGAATACAGCAGACTGATGGGTCTTGACTCTTGATCCAGTTTGCCAGTCTGTGTCTTTTAATTGGAGCATTTAGTCCATTGACATTTAAGGTTAATATTGTTATGTGTGAACTTGATCCTGTCATTATGATATTAACTGGTGATTTTGCTCGTTAGTTGATGCAGTTTCTTCCTAGCCTCGATGGTCTTTACATTTTGGCATGTTTTTGCAATGGCTGGTACCGGTTGTTCCTTTCCATGTTTAGGGCTTCCTTCAGGGTCTCTTGTAAGGCAGGCCTGGTGGTGACAAAATCTCTAAGCATTTGCTTATCTGTAAAGGATTTTATTTCTCCTTCACTGATGAAACTTAGTTTGGCTGGGTATGAAATTCTGGGTTGAAAATTCTTTTCTTTAAGAACGTTGAATATTGGTCCCCACTCTCTTCTGGCTTGTAGAGTTTCTGCCGAGAGATCTGCTGTTAGTCTGATGGGCTTCCCTTTGTGGGTAACCCGACCTTTCTCTCTGGCTGCCCTTAAGATTTTTTCCTTCATTTCAACTTTGGTGAATGTGGCCATTATGTGTCTTGGAGTTGCTCTTCTGGAGGAGTATCTTTGTGGCGTTCTCTGTATTTCCTGAATTTGAATGTTGGAGGCCAGCATTTCTCATAAACAAGCTCCTGTCAGTTTAGACCACCTAAAATGTGGCCTGGGTTAAACCTCTAACACCCCTATGTTCTCCTTTCTGCTCTTAAGAAAGGATTATGTAAGGTAAAAGCTAAGTCATTTACATTCAATAAATGTCTCTGCCTCTGAACACCAGGAAAGCATTTCAAGCTCCTAGAATGTGCCAAGAGATACATAAAAGTTCATGGTCCAGACCCATTTCCCTATGGGTTGGGATACTCACCCTCAAACAAATTCCCTTCCATTGATTACATTTTCAACAAGAAGATTCCTTCATCGCAATGGTAATTCTAGAAAATTACAATGCTACTCAAGATACTGGTGATTGCTAACTCGACAACCCAGTACGGGGCTTTAAAAAATGATTTTATTCTGTTATTGAGAAAACCTTGGTGATTTGAAATGTAGACATTCAAGACATGAATCTACTTTCCATTTCTGTACTTGTACTGTAAAGTATCTTGTGTCTTCCAACACCCAGGAGATATCAATTAGATAAGAAGACAGAGTTTGATAGAGTGAGGTAAAAACGGAGGTTATGCCAGTGTTTTCTCTAAAGTGAGACACTTGTGATTAGTTCACTTATTATCAGGTGTTACAAAACACTAAATCTCTCACAACCTGGACAAAAATACAACGTGATCTAAAGGCTTAATGAGGTTTATAGCTTATTTATATATTTAATAATTTTCAATAATTTCCTATTGGGCAATTATGAGGTCTAGGGCATGAACTAATTAAACATACGCTATAAAATTTCTTTACTTTCTATGGATATGCATTCCTGTGGATCGTATTAATAAATGTAAATTAATAATTTGCTGCTGATTTTTAACTTAAGTCTTTCCCTTCAAGGATAAAAATAGTCTTTGTTAAATAATTCATATGTAAAATCATGTTGCTGTTCATTTGTCACAGAATTGATTTTTCTATTGACTATTCACCCAAAGGTGAAAAGAGGCATTTACTGACATTTATGGAAATTAAAAGAAGGAAATGTCTTGGCTGACTGAATAGTGAATATTAGTGTTTCAAATGCAAATCCCATTTCTACTTGGTGCTAACAAGATGTAGAAGAATGAAAAATGTTCAAAAAAGAAATTTTAAAAAAACAGTCTGTAAAACCAGTCTACTTAAATAAATCCTAAAGATATAGCATAAAGTGTGATTTTTAAAAAGCCTTTCATTAAAAGCTTACATATATCTACACTTCTAAAATACCAAGAAAAATATCTGTCAGTCAAAACAGCACTTGTGGTTTTTTAAAAGAGTTGGTCCTTCCTAATTCAGAAATGTTCATTTATATAGCAATACAATTAAATTCATTCTTGGAATTTTGTTTCCTTTGTTGCTTAAGGTTTAAACAAAGGGGAAAATATCCTTTAAAACTCAGTTTTATTGGAAACAAGAGGAGCTATATCTGGACAATAGAGAGAGAGGGAAGCAAGAGAGAGGATTTGCAATTTTTACCTTATCTGGATGCTTTAATTTCCTTAAAAAAATCAACGACTATTCTTTACTTTGATAATAAATAACATTATATGGGAACACACTTAGTATAATTTAAATACAATTTTTTTTTTGCATTTGGCAACTGATTTTAACCTCTCCACACATAGTTATGAGTAAAAATGGACTCCGATGAGAGAATGTATGTTTTCTTATACCAACTGCAAGTTATAAAATAGAAACTTAAAATTTTACTACAAATCATGCAATATAATTAATTTGTGACATTTAGGATAAGGATTTTGTATGAACTCTGTTCTCTTTCCACTTTCTTTAGGGAGAAAAAAAAATCTGTCTATATAATTTGCTTGCTCAAAAATCTTTAATGCCACTGCTTTCCCCTAGCCTAAAGAAAGAATCAAGCCCATATGCTTTGAGAAAGTTCTGTATTTTCTGGCCACACTGAATTATTCTAGCCTCGTCACCATCCATTCTGATACAGTCTGTATATTTCAACCCAACCAGATATATGTGGAACACCCTGGAATTCTATTTTTCTTCCCTACAATCGTCCTGGTTTGTACATCCAAATTAAAATTCCCTGCCCGATCGATAGATGCTTCCTCAAAGTTTCTAAGGCCCATCTCTAGTATCATCTTCAGGATATTATTTCATACCCTTAAAGCACTTTCAAACGTTAGTACTCTAGTAGACACTCACAACTGTGTGAAATATGCAGGTTCAATATCATTAGCCTCATTTCACAGATGCAGAAAGTCACCTTTCAAGCCTAAAGTCCCTTGGCTAGAAAGTGGTAGAGTCAAAATGCCATTTCAGGCACAATTGAGTTTAGTCAACTTTTATATGTATTAATTACATTGCCTTCCAAAAAAGTTTTACCCGTCAATCAATTAATAAATGTGCTTCAAAGCTTTATGAAGATGCAAGGAACTGTGGTGGGTTCTATAGGACTAAGCCAGATCCATACTATCTGACCACCTCCATCAAGAGGCTTTCATTCAAATTGAGCAACAAGACATAAATGCATAAAAATTATATGAATAAAGATGTTTAGATAAGATATAAGTACAAAAATTTCACAAGGCAGGAGAGCATTAATTGATTAACAACTCCTGCATGTGATTACTGCTGTTGGAATACAGAGGAGAAACAACGCATTTAACGGCAGTCTGGCCACTGGGATGTGTGATTTGATCTGGATTGAAAGGATGACTAAGACACAACAAGAAGAAAGGCCAATTGAGTTGAGTGGTATAACAAATGGTATTCATATTTTGCTTACATGTATATAATTATTATAAAACCAAGAGAGAGAAAAGCCCTGCGAGATGTGGGTATAGGACTTGACAGTAGACTTTGGAGTAACAATAGAGTTGTGAATAACTAGGAAAGGAGGTAAGGCCTAGGAATAAAGGTGAGGAAAACAAGGGTCAAAATCATGGTAGCATGGCACCCATAGCCTTTAGAGGAGAGAGAAGTCAAGTAGAAAAATACTTCCCCCAACCTGCTACATTAGCCTGTACCTTAATTTACATTGTTTCGCAGGACACAGTTTAACTATTCATTTAGTAATTTCTCAAAATATTTTTTCCAGAAATAATCATGTTATTTAATCGTGTGTAACAGTATTAAGTAAAATTAAATACGAATGAAGAAAATAATTTTATGAAGCTGGATTATAATAGAACCCAATTCAACTAGATTTTAAAACATCAGCTATGATTGGAAAGAGGCACAGATTATCAAATCAATGGGATCAATGAACAACTCCAAAATGCAGTGACCTGTTAGAGTCACCCACTTGAGAACTGGAGGTAAGAGAGGCACTTCTGTATCATTACTAAATGCACTCAAAGAGTTCTGAACCTATTAAAATATTTCCATTTCTCAGGGTGCCCAATTTATTACAGGGAATTCACTTTTTTCTTCAGCAAAATTAAGTTCATATATTTTTGAAGAAGTTTTAGGAGTTACAAACTTTATATACACACAGAGAACACTGTATGTGTGTGAGAGAGAGAGGGAGAGAGAAAGAGAGTATGTATAAAGGGTGGCTTGATGGAGGACCAACTGATCATTATTTTGTATTATAATTTCTTATTAACAATATTCCTATAATTCTATCACGAGAAGACATTAAGAGGTATGATTTTGGCTATCTTAAATCTTAAAGAATAAAGATTACTGAATAATGGAAGTTAAACTTAGGTACTACAAATATTAATGCCTAACAGCAACAATAAAATATTAAGCAAATAAATGATGAAGAGGCCCCAGTTAGGTTACCCAAGATGCTGTAACAGATAAATCATAAATATCAGTGGTTTGGCACAAAAGAAGGATATTTCTTGCTCATATTGAGGCTAGAATCTGATGAGTGGATGACCTTTCTTGTCACCATAAGTGAACCTGAGTCTTGGAGGATTCTGAGTCTTGGAGGATTCTGTATCCAGTTTTGGGTTGAGAAAGGTCATAGAAGACAGTCAAGGTTGGTTTGCATGGGCTATGCTTGTAAGTGGTGCCCCTCACTATGGGTTCTCATTCCATTGGCTATTTTCGGTCAGATGACTACCCCTAACCACAAGGGATACTGGGACATGTAGTTTAGCTTTGTGATTAAGAAAAAGAAGGCATGAATTTGGCAGGCACAGCATCTGCCACTATGACTCTGGGCTCAATTACATTGCCCTTAAGATACTGTCAGAGCAAATAACGTGGGTACAAATGCTAGAGAAAAGAAAAACAGATGTCAGGAAGGATTAGGAAGGAAAAGAGGCAAGACTCTGCTAAAGTAGGCAAAATATAAAAGCAAATATTTTAAATTAATATTCCTTTCCAGAAACAGTAAAAATCACCTGCAAGTGTATAAAATTAATTTAAATCCATTTGGGCTTCAAAATCTAGACTTTTTATATCATTGACTGCATGACACTTCTTTCCAATATCACAGCTCATCTGTTTTAGAAACAGAGTCAGAAATACAAAATGACAGTTTCAAATAATAATGCAATCAGAGAAAAATCAGGTCTATTAGGTCTACTGAGGTCATAAAATACATACCTTCATCAGTGTTAGCTGACTCTATTTCAGCATAATGGAAATCCTTCTATTCTTTTAGCCTGAATTTCGCTTTCAAAATTATCAGAAAATATGGGGCCCAGGTTCCCTGGAGTCTCTCTTCCAGTTCTCAATATCTTGAGCAGAAACAGAGCTATATGTCTAATATTTTCCTCTTACAAAAAAAGGCAAACATTTAACCTTTACTTACACTCTGAACAGATTAAAGAAAGTTCTAATATAATATAGTCATAATTGGTATTTTATATTTAGCCTCTTGCTGTAGTTCACAACTGGAAAGTATTCCTTTCCTAGAATTAACACTTAAAGTAATTTCGACCCCACTTGAACATCTAGTGACAAGTAGAGTAATCTCCCTGCAGCCACACAGGCCTTTTTGCGATGCAGCCACGCTCCTACCTCAGGGCCTTGGCTGCTCCCTTTGCTTGGAACACTCTGCCCTGACGTCAGAACGGGTCTCTCCCTGACTTCCATGTCTTTGCTCAGGGAGGCTTTTGTTGACCCCTGATTTACAGTTGCAGCTCAGCCCAACCTTCTTCCTCACCACTCTCCAGTCTGACCCTTCCAAGCCTGCTTACCCTGTTCAACATTTTCTTTTTTCCATGTGATTTTTCCTTTTATATATTACACATTTTACTTAAATATTGCTTATTTTTCCGTGCTAGCATTTAACTTCTATGAAGGCAAGCAAGTTTGCTTTGTAGACAAAGTATTCCACGTGCCTAGACCTGTGCCTAGTTCAAGCAGAACCTCAATAAACATCTTTTGATCAATGAATGAGCCTTTCAAAATTCATTTTTTTTTTTTTTTTTGAGATGGAGTTTCGCTCTTGTCCCCCAGGCTGGAGTGCAGTGGCGTGATCTTGGCTCACTGCAAGCTCTGCCTCTGGGGTTCAAGTGATTCTCCTGCCTCAGCCTCCTGAGTAGCTGGAATTACAAGTACTACCACGCCTGGCTAATTTTTGTATTTTTAGTGGAGACAGAGTTTCTCCATTTGGGCCAGGCTTGTCTCAAACTCTTGACCACAGGTGATCCGCCTGCCTTGGCCTTCCAAAGTGCTAGGATTACAGACATGAGCCACCAGATCCAGCCTGAAAATTCAATTTTATGCAATCCACTCACTTGGAATTCAAAATGCGAAATGTATATTATTATATGCTTTAAGTTGCTTTATGCATTGCTTATACATGGATGCATATAACTGAATGGAGTTACAAACCTTGCATATTATTCTTGATAGGTAATGTAAGGATGTTCCAGAGTCATTTTCATCATATGTCACTTTCAAATTAAATAATTTTAGAAGCCAATCACTGTATAAAATGTGACTTCACTTTAATTCCCTGCAACCAGTGAAACAACTGCCTGTGATCCTAATTACCAAGTTTACTGATACATTTTTAACATGGGATTAAATTTAAAATATCTAATAAAGTTAGGGAATAATATATCAGTCAGCTTCTCTTAATTCTTCTGGAGCTGCTACTGGTTAACAATTACATTGAGCCGGCAAATTATTGAGTGCTTTGTGTTTGGAATTCAAAAGTGATTAAGATGCATTTAATGCACTCTCTATAAGCTCACAAGTCTATCAAGGCGTGCACACACACACACAAATGATTATATTACACTGACTGATTATATGTCACTGAGTTGACATACTCAGTATTAGGAAGAAGCCAGAAGCATGGTCTTACGTTGTAAAAAGTGCGGAACAATTGTTATCTGTACAGAAAAAAATGTAAAATTACATTGCTAACTCACACCATTCTCAAAAACAAAGTCCAGGTAGCTTAAATCCCTAAATGTAAAAAACAAATCTAAACTTTATAAAAATATAATAGAATAATATCTCTATGGCAGGCAGCAGTAAAATACTTTTTTTCCTTAAAAAATTGTATAAGAAAGATTTTCTGAAACAGAACGACAAAGTACAAACCCTAAAGGTAAGGATTAATCAATTTGACTATAATAACATTAAAACTTTATGTGGGATAAACACATAAACGGGTAAGCCCACTACAGACTAATTCTTTCACTGATTACAACTACAACTTTGTACAAAATACAAAACATCTATCGAGGAATTGGGAAAGTTAAAAAAACAGCAACAACAAAACACAAACAAATCTTGGTAGGGAATCAAAACGTAGAGAATGAAGGCAGAATAATGGTCTGCTCAGCTAAAGAAAACTAAGATTTCTTGGGCGTACTCTAAATGAAATGCTAAAGGGAGATCTTTAAGCTGATGTAAAATGATACCAGAAAGAAACTCAGAACTTCAGAAATGGAGAGCAACAGAAATTGTAAATAGTGAGTTAACATAAAAGATGATTTTTTTTCCCCCCACTATTTTCTCCCTGTATGACTGTTGAAAGGAAAACTTACAACACGGCCTGGGGGGTTTCAAGGTACATAGATGTAGCACATGGGTCAATTGCTAAGTAAAGATGGGTGATAGAGGGTGACGGGACCAAGACGGTTGACCAGGGTAGACTGAAATTAGATGTGCATATATTACAATTTTAATTTACCAATAGGTAATGTAAAATGGAATTTAAAAAATATCCAAATAATCTGAAAGAAGTCATCGTAAAGAAACAGAAGAATGAAAACAGCAGGGACAATCGGAAAAACACATAATAAAACTAATATACCTTGTGATGGTAAATATTGAGTGTCAACTTGATTGGATTGAAGGATGCAAAGTATTGTTCCTGGGGGTGTTTGTGAGGGTGTTGCCGAAAAGAGATTAACATTTGAGTCAGTGGACTCGGAGAGGCAGATCTTCCCTTGATCTGGGTGGGTACCATCTAATCAGCTGCCAGCACTGCGAGAATACAGCAGAAGGAAGAACATGGAAGGACCTGACTTGCTGAGTCTTCCTTCCTTTATCTTTCTTCCATGCTGGATGCTTCCTTTTTTTTTTTTTTTTTTTTTTGACAGAGTTTTGCTCTTGTCGCCCAGGCTGACGTACAATGGCGCTATCTCTGCTCACCGCAACCTTCGCCTCCCGGATTCAGGCAATTCTCCTGCCTTAGGCTCCCGAGTAGCTGAGATTACAGGCATGCACCACCACACCAAGCTAATTTTTGTATTTTTAATAGAGATGGGTTTTCACCATGTTGGCCAGGTGGTCTTGAACTCCCAACCTCAGGTGATCCACCCATGTCGTCCTCCCAAAGTGCTGGGATTACAGGCATGAGCCACTGTGCCCGGCCCTGCTTCCTTCTTTTGAACATTGGACTCCAAGTTCTTCAGGTTTTGGACTCTTGGACTTACATCAGTGGTTTGCCAGGGGCTCTCGGGCCTTTGGTAACAGACTAAAGACTGCACTGTCAGCTTCCCTATTTTTGAGGTTTTGGGACTCAAACCTGGCTTCTTTGCTCCTCAGTTTGCAGATGGCCTATCGTGGGACTTCACCTTGTGACAGTGTGAGTCAATTCTCCTTAACAAACTCCCCTTTATATATTCATCTATCATGTTAGTTCTGTCCCTCTAGAGAACCTATCAACACATACCTAAATCTAACCATATCAATAATTACATTAATAGAAACGGTCTCATGAAAGGTTGTCAGATTGGATAAAAACAAATAAGACTCATCTGTTATGTTGCCCACAGAAATCTCATGTCAAATATAGAAAGATGAATACATTAAAGTGAAGGGGTGAATTTTTTGTGGGGAGGAGGCAAAAAGTTCTAAAGTTAGATTGTAGAGATAGTTGCACAACATTAAGAAGTTACAAAGAAACACTGAATGTTCATAACTTAAATGCATGGGTTTTGTGGTGACTTATATCTTGATAAAGCTATTTTTAAAAAAGTAAAGGATGAAAAAATATACCTTGCAGACAATGAACAAAATAATGGAGTGGCTTTATTAATTTCAGACAAAGTAGACTTAAAGAAATACAAATAAAAAATGAAATTGTATAATGATGAATAGATCTTTGCCAAAAAAGATGCAATAATTTTAAGTCTTTGTATCTAAAATATAGCTTCCAAATGCATGAGGCAAAAACTGATGAAACAGAAAGGTGTGGACAAAGCCACGGTATAGTTGGAGACTTCTGTGCTCTTCTCTCAGGAATAGATGAAAAATGAACATGGAAAGCCAGCAGAGATGTGGAAGTGGACACAAGTAACCAAACAGACCTAATCCACACTTCCAGAAGACTCCACACAATGGAAGCAGAATACACATTTTTGTTCCAGTGCACAAGGAAATTTCACCCAGACAAGTCATATTCTGGGCCATAAAAACATTTTAGTACATTTAAGAGAACTGAAATCATACAAGGTACGCCCTCAGATCATAGCAGAAGTAAAGGAGAATTCAGTAGCAGAAAGGTACCCGGAAAACCCCAAATACTTGGAAAGCATCAGTGTTAGCCAAAGAGAAAGTCCCATGGGAAATTAGAAACTATTTTGAACTGAATGAAAATGGAAACAAAACGAATTAAGATTTGTGGGATGCAGCTATTCCAGTGTTGAGATGGAAATTTATAACTCTATTAAATGCTTTTATTAGGAGAAGAGAAACACTTCAAGCCAGTGATCTATGCTACCCATTTAAGAGAGCAGAAATAGAGACAATTAAACCCAAAGCAAGCAAAAGACAAGAAAATAAAAACAACAGAAATCAATAAAACAGGAAAACAATAGAAAAAATCAATAAAATCAAAAGCTACTTTAAAAAAATCAATCACATTGATAAACTTCTAGCTAAACAGACCAAGAAAACACAATAAGCAAAATGTTTGCCATGCATGAAACTGGCAAGGAACATTATTCAGAATACATAGAAAGTTCCTAACATCATCAAGAAAATCATGCAAACCAGTTAGGAAATAAAAGGATGTGTTTGGATTAACAAGTCTGAGAATATGTGAAAATACTGCTTGGCAACCAGGAATTACAATAAAACCACAATAAGATCCATTTTACATTGATCATATTGGCAAAAATTAAAATGAAAAATTAAACCAGGCGCTTACCAGGAGAGATGGAAAACTTCACTCCCTTCTAGAAGTATATACACTGATTTAACCTTGTAGGGGAGTAATTGGGCAATAACCACTGTGGTTGAAAATGTCCATGAGCACAAACTTAGCACTTCCATTTCTAGGGGAATCTTTGGCAATTTTTTTACCCAATGGTAAGTCAGAGGCATTTTCAGTGATGTTAATTGTAGCATGACTTGTAACATTGATAACTTGGAAATGATTTTGATGTAAGTTTTCTACTCACTTTGGTCAACCTGTAAACATGTTCTTAAGAAAAATGCCATGACCACATTTATATGGAACTTGTTCCTCAAAAAGTTTCCAATGGAGGAGGCATGTTTGCACCTAAAAAGCAATATGATTGTGTGTGCGTGTGTGGTGTGTGTGTGTGTGTGTGTGTCTGTGTGTGTGTGTGTTGAAAAGCTTATAGAGTCACTGGCCAGAATGTATGCTCACACCCTTGGGTGCTGTAACTTCTAGTCCTCTAGTGAAGTTGTAACTACAAAATGACCTGCATATTGGCACTGAGCACAGAGCATCATCGATCTCCCTGCATCTTTTGTGGAAATTACAGAATTAGGTTTTCTGTGGACCACAACACAACAGACCATAGGAAAACACCATCTGTTTTGTGCTCATCTGGCTCCCCGAGGCACCGCAGCCCCCTAGGGCCAGCAGCAGCAGGTCGTGTGACACCTGTCCTTCAGTCGCTAATGCTTTCCTCTCCTGAGCTTGCTCTCTGCCATGCTTGTTGAAGGAATATAAATATAATTTTGCACTAAGTATGTGCCGGTCATCAATAGTTTCTCATTGTATCGGTACCTCAGCCCTAAAGTTGTTTTTTAATTTAGTTTAGTTTTTTTTTTTTTTTTTGAGACAAGGTCTCTGTTGCTTAGGCTGGAGTGCAGTGGTATGAAGACAGCTCACTGTGGCCTCGATCTCCTGAGCTCAAGTGATCCTCCTGCCTCAGCCTCCTGAGGAGCTGGGACTACAGGTGTCAACCCTAAAGTCTGTACATTTCACCTGGAGCTAATACTTAGAATAAAATAACAAGTGGGAGGAACATGTATCGAAAAGGAAAAAAAAAAAAAGTCCTACTGCAGAATAATCTGCAGAAAGTGAGATTTTTTTACACTTTAAAAGCATGCATAGCATTGGTTATTACTTGTGAATATGATATGATTTGTGAGTACACCTATGCTCAGTAAAGGTGCAAACATGGATGAAGGGCTACATGCAAACTTCATTGCGACGATTCACTTCTGGTGTGGTAGGCAGGGAAGAGACTGAGAACTAGGATACATGTTTTTCCAAAAATGTAGCTCTAAGGTAATAATGCAAAATGTTAAGACTTACTAAAGGTAGGTGTTTCATTAATCACTGTTTCTTTCTAAGTTTATACTATTCTCTAATAAAACATATTTTAAAAATCACACATATAATAGATTTTAACAAAATCCCAGAAAAATATTGGGTTCTCTTGATCCAATCTAATCTCTAATCTCCTACATATTTTAGATAGCATCTACAACGTTAAAATTAGAACTGGTTTTTAGAATATTGACTATGCAAAGAAAGGAATATCATAATAACAATAGCAAGCAAGCTTTTTGCTTTTTTTTTTTTTTTTTTTTTTTAGCACCTACCGTATTCCAGGCAGCATGCTAGGCATGTTACATGTATTTTCTTTAATTCACCCCCAAAGTTACCTTTTTGTGCACTTACATGATAAGCAATGAATCTGGGATTCTTCTCTAGATTCTTTTCTTACTTTCTTCACTTTAAAAACCAATTAAATTAATATTGAAATTGTTACCTAGAATTTACAGTTAGCCAGATGTTTCCAATTACTTTGTTACTCCTCCACTATACAATAATATTGCTAATTGCAGATTTCCCATCTACAAGGTGAGCTTGTAGAAATATCACAAGACTTTTTCCTCTTTAAAAACATAGTCACAGCCAGGCATGGTGGCTCACTCCTCCAATCTTAACACTTTGGCGGGGGGGGGCACGGATCATTTGAGGTCAGGAGTTCGAGATCAGCCTGACCAACATGGTGAAACCCCGTCTCTATTAAAAAAAAAAAAGAAAAAAAAGAAAAAAAAAATAGGCCAGGGTGCGGTGGTTCACAACAGTAATCCCAGCGCTTTGGGAGGCCTAAGCAGGTAGATCATGAGATCAGGAGACTGAGACCATCCTGGCTAACATGGTGAAACCCTGTCTCTACTGAAAAAAATATAAAAATTAGCTGGATGTGGTGGCATGTCCTGTAGTCCCAGCTACGCAGAAGGCTGAGGCAGTAGAATCGCTTGAACCTGGGAGGTGCAGGTTGCAGTGAGCCAAGATTGAGTCACTGCACTCCAGCCTGGGCAACAGAGACTCCATCTCAAAAAAAAAAAAAAAAAAAAAAAATAGCCACGTGTGGTGGCACATGCCTGTAATCCCAGCTACTTGGGAGACTGAGGCAGAAGACTCGCTTGAACCTGGGAGGCAGAGGTTGCAGTGAGCCGAGATCGCACCATTAAACTCCAGCCTGAGACAGAGGGAGACTCCATCTCAAACAAACAAACAAACAAACAAAACATAGTAACTACTCTGACTTCTTATTATCTTAAAATTTAAGGCAATTAAATCCTCCTCATTGATAATAAATAGTGTCTTAATCAGAAAAATTATGCATTTATATACATTTATGTTGTATTAATAAATACAGTGCAATTTTATGATGGAAAAATACAAAATACAGGATATGTTTTTGTTTTTTATTTTCCAAATTTCTATTTATCTCTACTGGACATGACCTTTCCCTGTTGAAAATGCTGCCATTTCACACATCAACTTAATTTACTACCTTCATTGTTTGCACATAATCTGTGAGTCAGGAGTGGTAAGTACGAATTCCCTGAACCTTGACTGTGTGAAAGCTTTGTGTGTTAGATCTCCTTCTCTTTGTAGCTCATAGATGGTTATACAAACTATATATTTATATATGTTTCCTTATGAAAGGGTTATCTTATTTATGTTCCCTGACATATCTTTAGAATTACTGTTTAATGATTAAACTAAATATTTCTACATTTCATTATTTTATCTAACACACAATTTGTTTTAATTTCATGCTATAATATATTTCAGTCTATATAACAAATACAATGAATATAGAAAGAAGGCATTGGATTTATTTAGTGCTCTGCAACTCTTAATTGTGTGGCTCTGTGACATTACAAAATGGTTTATTTGATCATTCAGTAAAGCATATCACATAACAATTTGCTTTTTGATGAGAATCAATTGCGTATTGATTTGATGACGGCTTTCATCGGCAGCTGTGGCAGGAGTGAGCTGGATATTTATTAAGATCTTGGGTCCTAGACTGCCATTATCTTATCAAAGACCATGAATGATTTCTTACAATGAATTCCTGAACACGATCAATATGCATAATAACTTTTTATGTTCTTTACAAAAACAAATGAATATTTTTAAAAACTTGGCAAGAAATATGATAAATGCCCATAATGAAACTAAAAGAACATAAAGCACATGATATTACTGTGGAGAGCAGACTGCTGAGAGGAATAAGAAGGCATGAAGGAAAAGGCGGTAGAGTTAAAATAGTAACATAAATAGAGATAGTCTGTGCTTAATGAAACCATTAAACATCGCATTTCTCAATGTCAGGTGTGGACCCCTAAACAGCTGTGTAATTAGAAATTTTTATGCTGAGGACAAGCGCAGAGCATTTTTGTTTCTGCGTCCCCTTCTGCCATCATTCTGCCTTCAGGCCGTCCTCCCACCTCCCTGTGACTTTCATGCTTTTGCTCTATTTATAAATTGTGGGCTTCCTGTGTCAGGTTACCTGGCCCTCTGAGTCAGCAGAGGATTGCCATCATGGCAAAAAGTGCAAAGAAGTCATTCTCGGCTGGATGACGCTGTCAGCAGTTCCCCCACTGCTGAGCCTCTCACCACTGAGTTACTTCTAAGGGATTGCATCACGCCAAATAGCATAAACTTAAAAAAGTAAAATCTCATAAAATGGTAAGTAGATAAATGTCATATTCCTTTCATAAATGCTGTTTAATTCCAAAGCTAATTTAGAATACTTCTATAACCTACGAAATTCTAGATTTGCGTCCTGGGAACTGCCACAAAGCTCCGTCAAGGGCCAGTGTGTGGAATTCCATGAAGTCATATCTGACGGCCAGTTTTACGCATGCCTGGTGCTTGGGAAGTGCAAATGAACACAGCCTCAGGCGCGGTGCAGCCAATGTCCTGGCTTTGCTATTTTCAAACATTTTACGTAAAATTAATTTTCACTACTTTTATGTAAAGCCATTATAGTTTTCAAATTAATAAAAAGTTATAATGGAGTACAACATCAACTACATTTTCTATATTCTTTTTCTACATAAACCACCACCATATACTGAGGATCCAGTCCTATCAGAAAATGTTTTGCAACTATTTTGAGAACAAATGAAAAGCTTGTACACTGAGTGAAAAAAAAAAAAAATACTTGTTTGGGTGTAAAACTTTATGGAGAATAACAATAAAATTAAATGTGAATATTAGTCAAAATTCTGATTTCTAAGCAAAGGAAACTAACTGTGGACATCTCAGGCAGGTAGAGGCTTTATTGGAAGGCTAAGGAAGGACATGAATTTCGACAAAAAGGTCTGCGAGTGACTGAGGTGGATGTGGGGGCTGATGGCTGGCATGCTCTGAGCAAGGTTCTTCTCTGACTAATATTCTTCTGCTGGTGCTGCATGGAGCCACTACTGCCCAGTGTCACCCCATGGAGCCAGGTCAGTTGTTATCCCTTCCATTATATGTCCCTCGCTCTGCATCCATCATAGGTAGGTTAACTGAGCCCATCTTACAAGTATTTGTCCAGCTGTCAAAGCAGCAGGGGAGGAAGAGGGAGTCCCTTTCCTTGTATTTTCATCATGGTGGGTGCGAAACTTAAATGTGGGACTGGCAGGAAAAAGCCAGATCACAAATGTGCACTATCACTACTGAAGACTTCTATTTTTGAACCAAAAATTCTTTAAGCTTTATGAAACAGGCCAGGTGCAGTGGCTCACGCCTGTAATCCCAGCACTTTGGAAGGCCAAGGCGGGTGGATCACTGAGGTCAGGAGTTTGAGATCAGCCTAACCAACATGATGAAACTCCGTCTCTACTGCAAATACAAAATTAGCCAGGTGTGGTGGTGCACACCTGTAATCCCAGCTACTTGGGAGGCTGAGGTAGGAGAATCGCTTGAACCCCGGAGGTGGAGGTTGCAATGAGCTGAGATCATCCCATTGTACTCCAGCCTGGGCAACAAGAGTGAAACTCTGTCTCAACAAAATAAAATAAATTAATAAATTAATAAATTAATTTTATGAAACAGTTAAATGACTCCTCTGTTCCTTTTAACGGATTATGATAAGTTCATTCTCAGAAATGAACATACGATCTTGATTTCCATTCAAACTGTGGACTCAGTGAATTTTCCAGATGATCTTTGGCAAATTACTGACTCTATTTTCTCTTTTCTTTATCTACCATAATGCCCAGACATTTTATCTTCCTTGAAGGGAGTTTATTAAAACTGCTGATGAGGCTAATGAAAATATAGACATCCTTAAAGAGAAATTCCATTTTTGGTCACCATTTAATTTTGCTGCTACACGCCCAATCTATCCGGGACTGGATTTTATAGAATTTCTATTTAATTGCATTAGTAGAAAAGCTAAAAAGCTGCTTCTCTGTATGTGTCCATCCTTCTTGTATAAATGTCACATGAGAGATAAATTCTGAAAGCCATTAAACACATAGTTTCACATAACTCTTACAGCTTCTCACCAGTAAGGAATCTGTCTCATCACGTGAGTGCCCACGATTTGCATGGAAGAAAATAAGCCTGGTTTTCAGTTTCCTTGAGAAAAAGAAAGTGCCCCAAGATGACTGGCAGTTCCTGCCTCATCAGAGATGTCTACATTTGAAAACAAGGCCTCTTTGAAATCTGAGACTGGAAAATGATTCCTGATGGTCTTTCCCATCTCTCTTTGATTCTTAGCCAAACACAGAGGAAAAGTCACAAAGCAGCCTACTATATATACCTTCTTTCAAATGACTCTCTTTGTCTAAGAACCACACTGTAGGGGCAGGCCTGGAAAGGATGTCAGATGGCCCAGCGTTGTGTTGTAATGTACAGGGGGCAGGCCTCTGATACAAAAATCAAACCAGTGTTCATGACCAGGAGGTTCCCCTCTGCACCATCTCAGAGGAAGCATCTGTGATGCTTACAAGGTAAAGTAGATGCATCTCAAAGGAACAGAGGGGAGATTAGGACAATCTATTATTGCAACCAATCAGCATTTTCTTTCTATTTCAGTGCCTGGATATCAGTGCAAGTGATTTCAGAAGATTGCCTACTGTAAGATTTATTCTTAAGATTCAAATTATTGATTTTTCTCACTACCTCATCAGTGTTATTTAGAAAAATCTCCGCTGATAATATGGCTGTGCCTCTATAATGCTAAATATTCCAAGGAAAGCTGATCATTAGCTGGATACTTGATTTCATGGAAACATCTGGATACTTGGCTGAGGTTATTTTAGATTTTTATGTAGATGTTTGACATAAAAATTGTGCTGTAACTTTAGATAAAATGAGAATCCTGTTGCTAAAGCAATAGTGTGTTAATACATTGATAACAAAGTCTCCCTACTTAATGGTTTGTGCATCACCTTGAATACAACATTATATATTTTAAAGATAATTATTTAAAGTATATTTTAAAATTCAACATAAAAGGAAAATACAACACTACATTCTATAACATAAATTCTTTTACTTTCTAAAAGCACCAATGGGTTTATTTTTCTTCTTCTTGAAGTGATAATCTTGTTTATTTTGGTGAAACTGTTAGGAGCAGACACATGAAACATTTCCATGGAATCAGTAATACACCTCCAAACAGTTTTCTGGACTGCAATCTCATTTTGATGTTACCATGTTCTCATGATATGTGATATTTCAAATCAATGTGAATTACATGGAAGTGAATGTCATAACTGAGATAAAATGCATGCCATGAAACCACGGGTGGTTCAAGCATTTTATTCCCAGGTGTGGTCACTAAGAG
Source organism: Trachypithecus francoisi (assembly GCF_009764315.1). Classification (NCBI taxonomy): domain Eukaryota; kingdom Metazoa; phylum Chordata; class Mammalia; order Primates; family Cercopithecidae; genus Trachypithecus; species Trachypithecus francoisi. The sequence continues at coordinate 6,060,404 of NW_022681463.1, read as the reverse complement.
TTGTCCTGTTTTAGCCAAGGCCAAATGCATAGCAACTTCATTCAGCAGGTTTAATACCATCTTCACCCGAGAATAATTTTAAACTACTACAACATAAATTAAATCTACAATATTTCATTTAAAACTATTATGTTAGGCGGCGGAGCAAGATGGCCAAATAGGAACAGCTCCAGTCTCCAACTCCCAGCGCGAGCGACACAGAAGACCGGTGATTTCTGCATTTTCAACTGAGGTACTGGGGTCATCTCACTAGGGAGTGCCGGACAATCGGTGCTGGTCAGCTGCTGCAGCCTGACCAGCGTGAGCTGAAGCAGGGCGAGGCATCGCCTCACCTGGAAGCGCAAGGGGGAAGGAAATCCGTTTTCCTAGCCAGGGGAACTGAGACACACAACACCTGGAAAATCGGGTAACTCCCACCCCAATACTGCGCTTTAAGGAAACAGGCACACCAGGAGAATATATCCCACACCTGGCCAGGAGGGTCCCACGCCCACGGAACCTCCCTCACTGCTAACTCAGCAGTCTGCGGCGATCGATCCGCAAGGCAGCAGTGAGGCTGGGGGAGGGGCGCCCGCCATTGCTGAGGCTTAAGTAGGTAAACAAAGCCGCTGGGAAGCTCGAACTGGGTGGAGCTCACAGCAGCTCAAGGAAGCCTGCCTGTCTCGGTAGACTCCACCTCTGGGGACAGCCCACAGCTGAAGCCCAATAGGGGAAGCAGCGGGGGCCGGTGCAGATGTGAACGACTCTGTCTGACAGCTTTGGGGAGAGCCGTGGATCTCCCAACGCGGAGGTTGAGATCTGAGAACGGACAGACTGCCTGCTCAGGTGGGTCCCTGACCCCTGAGTAGCCTAACTGGGAGACATCCCCCACTAGGGGCAGTCTGACACCCCACACCTCACAGGGTGGAGTCACCCCTGAGAGGAAACTTCCAAAGGAAGAATCAGACAGGTACACTCGCTGTTCAGCAATATTCTATCTTTGGCAACCTCTGCTGCTGATACCCAGGCAAACAGGGTCTGGAGTGGACCTCAAGCAATCTCCAACAGACCAACAGACAGTCCTTCTGACTGTCAGACGGAAAACTATCAAACAGGAAGGACACCTATACCAAAACCCCATCAGTACGTCACCATCATCAAAGACCAGAGACAGATAAAACCACAAAGATGGGGAAGAAGCAGGGCAGAAAAGCTGGAAATTCAAAAAATAAGAGCGCATCTCCCCCTGCAAAGGAGCGCAGCCCATCGCCAGCAACGCATCAAAGCTGGTCAGAGAATGACTTTGACGAGATGAGAGAAGAAGGCTTCAGTCCATCAAACTTCTCAGAGCTAAAGGAGGAATTACGTACCCAGCGCAAAGAAACTAAAAATCTTGAAAAAAAAGTGGAAGAATTGACAGCTAGACTAATTAATGCAGAGAAGATCATACACGAAATGACAGAGATGAAAACCATGACACGAGAAATACGTGACAAATGCACAAGCTTCAGTAACCGACTCGATCAACTGGAAGAAAGAGTATCAGCGATTGAGGATCAAATGAATGAAATGAAGCGAGAAGAGAAACCAAAAGAAAAAAGAAGAAAAAGAAATGAACAAAGCCTGCAAGAAGTATGAGATTATGTAAAAAGACCAAATCTACGTCTGATTGGGGTGCCTGAAAGTGAGGGGGAAAATGGAACCAAGTTGGAAAACACTCTTCAGGATATCATCCAGGAGAACTTCCCCAACCTAGTAGGGCAGGCCAACATTCAAATTCAGGAAATACAGAGAACGCCACAAAGATACTCCTCCAGAAGAGCAACTCCAAGACACATAATGGCCACATTCACCAAAGTTGAAATGAAGGAAAAAATCTTAAGGGCAGCCAGAGAGAAAGGTCGGGTTACCCACAAAGGGAAGCCCATCAGACTAACAGCAGATCTCTCGGCAGAAACTCTACAAGCCAGAAGAGAGTGGGGGCCAATATTCAACGTTCTTAAAGAAAAGAATTTTCAACCCAGAATTTCATATCCAGCCAAACTAAGTTTCATCAGTGAAGGAGAAATAAAATCCATTACAGATAAGCAAATGCTTAGAGATTTTGTCACCACCAGGCCTGCCTTACAAGAGACCCTGAAGGAAGCCCTAAACATGGAAAGGAACAACCGGTACCAGCCATTGCAAAAACATGCCAAAATGTAAAGACCATCGAGGCTAGGAAGAAACTGCATCAACTAACGAGCAAAATCACCAGTTAATATCATAATGACAGGATCAAGTTCACACATAACAATATTAACCTTAAATGTCAATGGACTAAATGCTCCAATTAAAAGACACAGACTGGCAAACTGGATCAAGAGTCAAGACCCATCAGTCTGCTGTATTCAGGAGACCCATCTCACATGCAGAGACATACATAGGCTCAAAATAAAGGGATGGAGGAAGATCTACCAAGCAAATGGAGAACAAAAAAAAGCAGGGGTTGCAATCCTAGTCTCTGATAAAACAGACTTTAAACCATCAAAGATCAAAAGAGACAAAGAAGGCCATTACATCATGGTAAAGGGATCAATTCAACAGGAAGAGCTAACTCTCCTAAATATATATGCACCCAATACAGGAGCACCCAGATTCATAAAGCAAGTCCTTAGAGACCTACAAAGAGACTTAGACTCCCATACAATAATAATGGGAGACTTCAACACTCCACTGTCAACATTAGACAGATCAACGAGACAGAAAGTTAACAAGGATATCCAGGAATTGAACTCATCTCTGCACCAAGCGGACCTAATAGACATCTATAGAACTCTCCACCCCAAATCAACAGAATATACATTCTTCTCAGCACCACATCACACTTATTCCAAAATTGACCACATAATTGGAAGTAAAGCACTCCTCAGCAAATGTACAAGAACAGAAATTATAACAAACTGTCTCTCAGACCACAGTGCAATCAAACTAGAACTCAGGACTAAGAAATTCAATCCAAACCGCTCAACTACATGGAAACTGAACAACCTGCTCCTGAATGACTACTGGGTACATAACGAAATGAAAGCAGAAATAAAGATGTTCTTTGAAACCAATGAGAACAAAGATACAACATACCAGAATCTCTGGGACACATTTAAAGCAGTGTGTAGAGGGAAATTTATAGCACTAAATGCCCACAAGAGAAAGCAGGAAGATCTAAAATGGACACTCTAACATCACAATTAAAAGAACTAGAGAGGCAAGAGCAAACACATTCAAAAGCTAGCAGAAGGCAAGAAATAACTAAGATCAGAGCAGAACTGAAGGAGATAGAGACACAAAAAACGCTCCAAAAAATCAATGAATCCAGGAGTTGGTTTTTTGAAAAGATCAACAAAATTGACAGACCGCTAGCTAGACTAATAAAGAAGAAAAGAGAGAGGAATCAAATAGACGCAATAAAAAATGATAAAGGGGATATCACCACTGACCCCACAGAAATACAAACAACCATCAGAGAATACTATAAATGCCTCTACGCAAGTCAACTAGAAAATCAAGAAGAAATGGATAATTTCCTGGACACTTACACTCTCCCAAGACTAAACCAGGAAGAAGTTGAATCCCTGAATAGACCAATAGCAGGCTCTGAAATTGAGGCAACAATTAATAGCCTACCCACCAAAAAAAGTCCAGGACCAGATGGATTCACAGCTGAATTCTACCAGAGGTACAAGGAGGAGCTGGTACCATTCCTTCTGAAACTATTCCAATCAATAGAAAAAGAGGGAATCCTCCCTAACTCATTTTATGAGGCCAACATCATCCTGATACCAAAGCCTGGCAGAGACACAACAACAAAAGAGAATTTTAGACCAATATCCCTGATGAACATCGATGCAAAAATCTCAATAAAATACTGGCAAACCGGATTCAGCAGCACATCAAAAAGCTTATCCACCATGATCAAGTGGGCTTCATCCCTGGGATGCAAGGCTGGTTCAACATTCGCAAATCAATAAACGTAATCCAGCATATACACAGAACCAAAGACAAGAACCACATGATTATCTCAATAGATGCAGAAAAGGCTTTTGACAAAATTCAACAGCCCTTTATGCTAAAAACGCTCAAGAAATTCGGTATTGATGGAATGTACCTCAAAATAATAAGAGCTATTTATGACAAACCCACAGCTAATATCATACTGAATGGGCAAAAACTGGAAAAATTCCCTTTGAAAACTGGCACAAGACAGGGATGCCCTCTCTCACCACTCCTATTCAACATAGTGTTGGAAGTTCTGGCTAGGGCAATCAGGCAAGAGAAAGAAATCAAGGGTATCCAGTTAGGAAAAGAGGAAGTCAAATTGTCCCTGTTTGCAGATGACATGATGATATATTTAGAAAACCCCATTGTCTCAGCCCAAAATCTCCTTAAGCTGATCAGCAACTTCAGCAAAGTCTCAGGATACAAAATTAATGTGCAAAAATCACAAGCATTCTTATACACCAGTAACAGACAAGCAGAGAGCCAAATCATGAATGAACTTCCATTCACAATTGCTTCAAAGAGAATAAAATACCTAGGAATCCAGCTTACAAGGGATGTAAAGGACCTCTTCAAGGAGAACTACAAACCACTGCTCAGTGAAATCAAAGAGGACACAAACAAATGGAAGAACTTACCATGCTCATGGATAGGAAGAATCAATATCGTGAAAATGGCCATACTGCCCAAGATTATTTATAGGTTCAATGCCATCCCCATCAAGCTACCAATGACTTTCTTCACAGAATTGGAAAAAATGGCTTTAAAGTTCATATGGAACCAAAAAAGAGCCCGCATTGCCAAGACAATCCTCAGTCAAAAGGACAAAGCTGGAGGCGTCACGCTACCTGACTTCAAACTATACTACAAGGCTACAGTAACCAAAACAGCATGGTACTGGTACCACAACAGAGATATAGACCAATGGAACAGAACAGAGTCCTCAGAAATAATACCACACATCTACAGCCATCTGATCTTTGACAAACCTGAGAGAAACAAGAAATGGGGAAAGGATTCCCTATTTAATAAATGGTGCTGGGAAAATTGGCTAGCCATAAGTAGAAAGCTGAAACTGGATCCTTTCCTTACCCCTTATACGAAGATTAATTCAAGATGGATCAGAGACTTAAATGTTAGACCTAATACCATAAAAACCCTAGAAGAAAATCTAGGTAGTACCATTCAGGACATAGGCATGGGCAAGGACTTCATGTCTAAAACACCAAAAGCAACGGCAGCAAAAGCCAAAATTGACAAATGGGATCTCATTAAACTAAAGAGCTTTTGCACAGCAAAAGAAACTACCATCAGAGTGAACAGGCAACCTACAGAATGGGAGAAAATTTTTGCAACCTACTCATCTGACAAAGGGCTAATATCCAGAATCTACAAAGAACTCAAACAAATATACAAGAAAAAAACAAACAACCCCATCAAAAAGTGGGGAAAGGATATGAACAGACATTTCTCAAAAGAAGACATCCATACAGCCAACAGACACATGAAAAAATGCTCGTCATCACTGGCCATCAGAGAAATGCAAATCAAAACCACAATGAGATACCATCTCACACCAGTTAGAATGGCAATCATTAAGAAGTCAGGAAACAACAGGTGTTGGAGAGGATGTGGAGAAATAGGAACACTTTTACACTGTTGGTGGGATTGTAAACTAGTTCAACCATTATGGAAATCAGTATGGCAATTCCTCAAGGATCTAGAACTAGATGTACCATATGACCCAGCCATCCCACTACTGGGTATATACCCAAAGGATTATAAATTACTCTACTACAAAGACACATGCACACGTATGTTTGTTGCGGCACTATTCACAATAGCAAAGACTTGGAATCAACCCAAATGTCCATCTGTGACAGACTGGATTAAGAAAATGTGGCACATATACACCATGGAATACTATGCAGTCATAAAAAAGGATGAGTTTGCGTCCTTTGTAGGGACATGGATGCAGCTGGAAACCATCATTCTTAGCAAACTATCACAAGAAGAGAAAACCAAACACCGCATGTTCTCACTCATAGGTGGGAACTGAACAATGAGATCACTTGGACTCGGGAAGGGGAACATCACACACTGGGGCCTATCATGGGGAGGGGGGAGGAGGGAGGGATTGCATTGGGGAGTTATACATGATATAAACGTTATGCACATGTACCCTAGAACTTAAAGTATAATAAAAAAAAAAAAGAGAGAGAGAAATGCTGGCCTCATCCTCAGTGCTCCAGTAATAGTGCCTTGGCCACCAATGTTTGTGGAATGGATCCCTTTGTCAGTTGCTTTGGACGTCAGATTTCCTAGCTCCCTATAAACTGTGACTTTCCTGTCTCATTACAGAATCGCAAGTGGCCCCCAAACTTCGAAGCTTTCAGCTCTCTTTTGAATGTCAACTTTAAAAATAAAAATTACAGAATAACTAGCAAGTGTCTTATTAGCTTATTCACCAAACAATTTTGTTTTCAGAGACATTAAACTGTCAGACAGTCTGTGCACTTTTCTAAATGCCTGGGTTTTGTACCTGTTACAGAACAGCATGCTTTTTTCCATGCCATCCCAAAACAATAATTTTGGACAGTTTAAGTTTATTTGATCGCTTAACCCTAAGGCACTGCGTTCTTCAGCCACCAGGAGTCTGTGGTGACTGTCCCCCTCTCCTTCAGTGGCTCCACCCACTAGCCATTCAGATCTATTTAGGCATGTTGAATTCACAGCAAGAAACGGGCATGGGACCACCCACACCCTATGTGATTTCAGAGCAGCCGAGCATTTTTAATAAGTTCCCAGAGCTTTCTAGTGTTTGAAAAACCCTTCGCTGAATCTGTGAATGTGAAATACAACCCACGTGTAAGAATGCGTTCAGGGGAAGCCCGGCATTGCTTGAAGGCACTCTCGTATGTTCTATTTCCTGGACTTAATGGAGCTGAGTTGCCCATTTACCCCCAAGAGTTTTTTAAATGGACCCACACATTTAATACTGTGTGATAATGTTTATCCCTTCTCTCAAACGTGGGCCATGCATTCATACCCTTACTCCATTTAAATTCCCTAAGCAAGTATACTGGATACTTTGTGCTGGGTAGAGATTAATTTACTCACTTTAGGCTCCAAGGACACCACAGTCTTGTGAAGCAGTAACTAATTCTACCCACATGCAATAGATCAACATTACTCCAACTCTTGTAATATACATGATACTTTTGAAATGAAAGAAAAAAAATCCCCTTGACCCTTAAAGTTTCTTAAATTATTTTACAATGTTAATTAAATGTATAGACATACAGGGTTACAAACAATCTCTTTATTCTTTGAGCTTTCATTTCAGCTATAAAACCAAAGCAAATTGACCACTTGAGTAGAATAAAAGTCTACAAAAGCAAAATAAAAGTAAAATTCACAACATTGATGTTAGGCATGAGATTTTGTTTAGCTGAAATGACATGACTGTTGGAAGCATGTGTGCTGACTATTCTATTCATCAAGTTGCGTCCAGCTTTGTGCATTTTTCCCACCTTATGCCACTGGCTAACCAAGCCCCTACCACTATTTCTATCTGAACTGACAGCCAGCTTTTGAACTTACCCTACTTTGAAATATCACATAGCTTTTCTTGCAAGATAAAGAAAATGTATTGCATATTGAATCCATCTGCTCTTTTCTCATTAACCTACAACAGTATAAATAATATTATTTCTGTCATCCTACTTGTAAATAAAATACAAAGACAGAAAAAATCTCATTGAGTACTAGCTTGAAATGTAGATATTCAAGATGATACAAACCACAATTACTTTAAAAAGATATCTTGAGTATATAAATGCAAATAAATTTTAAATTGTTGAAGGAATTTGAGGACTCCTGAAAATACAAACCCTCACTTCAGAAGCATTGCATTTAACAACTGTTTAAATCAGTCACTAAAATCTCTTTATACTCTTTTTATTGTATCCCTAAAATTCAAAAAAGCTGTAACTGTTTTCTAATTTTCTTCCTGTAGAACTTTCTTTAGTTTTGAGTCATATATAAATCATAGTTATGTTTTAAATCTAATGTGTTGCTCAGTAGTTTCTGGGTTGCTTTTTAGTAATAAAAGAATGAATTATGTTATATTTATAAAAGGCCATAAATCATGAGAAGTGTGCTTATTTAGCATTATTTAACTGAGTCATCAGGATAGTCATAATTCAGCAGTGTTTAGGGATTTCGTTCGAGTCAAGGAGCTGACCATGGCACAATCGTTACAGCTCATTTAAACAGCACTCGCTACTTTTGTGAGGCTTTCTTTTAAGATACCTGCATATGTGACTCATATAATCCACACCAAGTTGTTACAAGGCAGGTAATTTCTTGTGGTCCCACTTTACAGGTGAGGAAGTCAGTGAATGCTTGCTCAGCATTGCACAAGTAGATGGCAAAGTTGGGTTCCATCCCAGGCATTCCGGCTCCAGAGGCCAGGTTTTCCAGCCGCACTGACTGTGCTCAAAACCATCCTCCAATTCCAATTCCACATGGGTTTGTCATTTCATGTTAGAAAATGAAGTTTAATGTCATTGCTGTCACTTGTCGACTGGAAACCCTTCTCCTTGCCTGTTCTTCTCCCCTTTTCTAACTGGTTAGGTGCCCATCTCATTTCTCAATATTCAGATCAAAGGTTCATTAACTTGTGAAGCCTTCTCAGACTTTCCTCCATAAAGCTCCCTTTCCCAAGTAAATGGTTTAATAAAAAAGGTTTTTTGTTTTTTTTTTAAATACACCGCCATTTTGCCCCGCTCCATCTCTGTGCCATGTGTGACACTTTAAGACACGTGTTTTGTTTGTCTAAAAGCCCTTGAAAAGCAGTGCATTTTTCCCATTCATGAGGCAGGGAGCTCCTGGAGCAGAGGCTGACAAGGCAAGCGCGAAGGTTTGCGGGTGTGGAGCCCTTTGTACTTTCCCAGTCATAACACTTGCCTTCTGGTTCTAAAAGATAATGATTCTGTGGACAAAGACTATTATAAAAAGTTCCAGAAGAGAAAATAAATAAGTGACTCGTTATCTGAAGTGGTGATATGGGGTGAAGATAATAAATCTTTTAAAGCAATGGAAAATGAGCTTTAAGTTAAAAGATACCACTATGGCATCCTTTCTATTGTACAAACAAATCAGGATAAATTATACTCGGTGTGAAGCCAGCTGACTCCAACCTCACACTGCCAGCAGCATCCTTAATCCCTAGAGGCATTTTTTCTCTTTCCAAAAAGAAATGGTATCAAAACTAAAGCTTTGTTTTGTTACAAAATCACTATTGCTTTTTTAATGATAATATGTAATTTACTGTGAATACCAAATAATGGTAAAGGAAGCCATGAGTGTTTTTGTTGTTACCAATAGGACATCAGGTTTAAAGAATGGATAAACATTGATTTACATGATTTTACAGCATTGAACATTTTAAATACTTTGTATTGTTTATATAGTACCAGACTGCCATTTAGATAGCATTCATGATTGTATTTGTTTGTTATTCTAAAATTGTAAAGCTTTGTCTCTATGAGAAAACTAATTCTTGTGTTTCAGAATCGAATAACTAAGTAGAAATAAAGCAGATTAAATATTGTTAAGGGGTACTGGCCTCCTCTTCTGATCTTCCATTTCTTGGCTCACAGGTGATAATTTTAAAATGCCCTCTCAGCTAAATTGAAGGTAGTGACCTATCATACAGTCTTCCATAGAATTATAACCTTCACTATAACATAACCTGTGAAAATTATTTGGTTTTATCTTAAAATAAATAATATAAGATGTTAGCATCTTATTTCTGCCATTCTGGCAATTCTTATCTACCTAGTAGATTTTACCCAATAGCTATGAATCTCTGTAATAGAAAAGAAGAAAATTTCCATGAAATCCCTCAATAAAGGGGTTTATTCTGAATGATAATTGGTTATTGCAAACATCAGTCAAATTTTTGCTTATCAAAGAACTATGCAAAGTTCTTGTTTGTTGATTCAAATATGGTGTCCTGTACTCACTACATTATTCAAGACTCAATACCCTCATTAAGAAAGGGCTTTCAAAAGGTTTATGTACGTAAGTTTCACCTTTTATAAGGTACTTGGGAATTCAGATATTTTTAGTCAACACTGAGAAGCTTTGAAAGGGTAAGAGAGCATTTTTTTCCAAAAAGAGAAGCAATGATTCATGGGATTTGGGACATTTTTTTGTCAAAATCCTTCCCGACAAGCCTAATTCAGATGAGCAGCCGCTGAAAGTCACTGTCAGCAGATTGGCACTGCTGCTATGCTTCTATGGAGTGACTCAAAGTTTTAAGTCTGTTCCTATTACGAAGGTTAAGCAGAGGGTCACATCTAGTGTATTTTTGGTCACTATGCAAAACTGCTGAAAAGAGCTTAGGATTTAGAGGAAATCTGGAGTGGATGTATTTTGTGCTTGGTGTAAGCACAGAGTTGTATGGTCTATCAAACACTAGCATTGAGATAAATACAGCATATGCCATAAGGAGATGGAAGAGTAACACCAACTGCTGAGTAGAGATTTGGATTCTGTTTGTTTGTCTAGTTTTTATGCTTTACTTTGTCGTGTTAGGAATTAGTCTCTATTTGTATATCCTTTTCTCTACAGCTCATGCATATTTTTAGATTAATTGGATATTTATTATTTCACTGTTATATTAACTTTGATTAAATATTATATTATTCTTTTAATAGTTTCACAAAAGGAGAAAACCTGCCTCCTTGACTCATTGCTTCCTAACAGATTTGATCACTTTGACCACTTTTCTAATACTGCTAGAACTGTAAGACCTCAAAACTCTCCTTAATCCCAATACCAAGGTTTTGCAGTTATTGATGGCAGGCACTTGTGTTATTCATGTAATTTAAAGTCTATAAGATATTCCAAGCATATAATTTATATTTACCCATGGGTTTACTAATTCCAGTGTTGTTAATTTCCTCTTACATTTCCTTTTTTTTTTTTTTTCCATCTGGAATCATCTTCTTTTACCAAAAAAAAAAAAAAAAATCTTACCTATTTCTTTCTGTTAATGTGAGAGGTTTGATGACAAATTCCCTCATTATCTTTTGTCCGAAAACATCTTTATTTCACTTTTTTTAAAAAAATGTCTTTTATTTCCATCAGTTTTTGGTGAGCAGGTGGTATGTGGTTACACGAGTAAGTTCTTTAGTAGTGATTTGTGAGTTTGATGCACCCATCACCCAAGCAGTCTACACTGAATCTGATTTGTAGCCTTTTATCAATCATGCCCTTCAACCCTTTCCTTCCAGTCCCAAAGTCCATTCTGTCATTCTTGTGCCTTTGCAGCCTCATAGCTTAGCTCCCACTTGTAAGTGAGAACATACAATGTTTGGTTTCCCATTCCTGAGTTAGTTCACTTAGAACAATAGTCTCCAATCCCATCCAAGGTGCTGCAAATGCCATTAACTCATTACTTTGTATGGCAGAGTAGTATTCCATCATATATACACACACACACACACACCCCATATATATCTATATATCATATATATGATCATACATATGATCATATATGGGGTGTGCGTGTGTATAAATATATATACCATCATATACCACAGTTTCTTTATCCACTCATTGATTGATGGGCATTTAGGCTGGCTCCACATTTTTGCAATTGTGAGTTGTGCTGCTATCAACATGCATGTGCACGTATTTTTTTCATATAATGACTTATTTTCCTCTGGGTAGACACTCAGCAGTGGGATTGCTGGGTCAAATGGTAATTCTACTTTTAGCTCCTTATGGAATTTCCATGCTGTTTTCCACAGTGGTTTTACTGGTTTACATACCCACCAGCGGTGTAGAAGAGTTCCCTTTTCACCGCATCTACACCAACATTTATTATTTTTTGATTTTTTGATACTGGCCATTCTTGCGGGGGTAAAGTGGTACCACATTGTGGTTTTGATTGACATTTCCCTCACCATTAGTGATGTTGGACATTTTTTCATGTGTTTGTGGGGCATTCGTAAATCTTCGTTTCCCTCACCATAGGGGATATGGAGCATTTTTTCATTTGTAAATCTTCATTTCTCTCACCATTAGTGATGTGGAGCATTTTTTTCAGATGTTTGTTGGGCATTTGTAAATCTTCATTTCTCTCACCATTAGTGATGTGGAGCATTTTTTTCAGATGTTTGTTGGGCATTTGTAAATCTTCTTTTGAGAATTGCCTGCTCATGTCCTTAGCCCACTTTGAAAGTAATTAATAGATGATGCGAAAAATGGAAACACATCCCATGCTCTTTGATGTGTAGAATCAATATTGTGAAAATGAGCATACTGCCAAAAGCAATCGACAAATTCACTGTGATTCCTATCACAATACCACTGTCATTCTTCACAGAACTAGAAAAAGCAATCCTAAAATTCATACGGAACCAAAAACCCACATAGCCAAAGCAAGACTAAGCAACAAGAAAAAATCTGGAGGCATCACGTTATCTGATTTCAAACTATACTATAAAGCCATAGTCAAACAACATGGTAGTAGTATAAAATAGACGGGTAGACCAATGGAACAGAATAGAGAACCCAGAAATACACCCAAATACTTAACAGTCCACTTATCTTCAACAATGCAAACAAAAACATAAAAGTGGGGAAAGGGCACCCTATTCAACAAACGGTGCTGGGATAACTGGCAAACCACATATAGGAGAATGAAACTGGATCCTCATCTCTTACCTTATTCAAAAATCAACTCCAGATAGATCAAGGACTTAAATCTAAGACCTGACATTATAAAAATTCTAAAAGATAACATCAGAAAAACTCTTCTAGACATTGGCTTAGGCAAAGACTTTATGACCAAGAACCAAAAACACATACAATAAAAACAAAGACAAATAGGTGGGATTTAATTAAACTAAAGAACTTTTGTATGGCAAAAGGAATAGTTAGCAGCATAAACAGACAACCCACAGTGTGGGAGAAAATCTTCACAATCTATACATCTGACCAAGAACAAATATTCAGAATCTACAAGGAGCTCAAACAAATTAACAAGAAAAAAAAAACAATCTTATCACCTTCATTTTTGAGGGGTATTTTTCATTCAGTGTAGAATTTTATGTTGACTTTTTTTTTTTTCTCTCAGTAATTTAACCAGGAATGTGTTGGCTTCTGGCTTCCAGTGTTTCCATGAAGACATCAGCTTTCACTCTTACTGTAGTTCCTCGCTGGGCTATGTTGGAGAATCAGTCTACCCCTGGTTCTCTCCTAATCCTCAGGCTTACTCCTCCTGTGCCTTTGATTGATAGGTCTTTGTTCCTTAGCACTGAAAGATGACAGCAGCTAACCCTGTGTTTCAGAGCTCCCAGCCTGGCTCTGCAACCTTGTGCCCCACACAATTTCAAAATCCAGAAAAGGTTTTAAGATGAGACTGGCCACGTGCTGGAGGCCATCATCACCCCTGCCAGGTTCTACTTCTGAAGCACCTCTGTCATTGTAGGGGATTTCATTCTGCTTTGTATAAACTTTGGCCTAGGACACCCATCACCCATGCAGGTGAACAGCTAAACGAGTGTCCCTTGTGGACGATGGTTATGCATTTGAGGATCTACAAGTTTCCAATTTGTTTCTTTAGTTCCATGCAACTCCAAAATATTATGTGGTTTCTCTTTCTTCCAGTAAAAACTCTCTGGATCTGGGGAAATGCTCAGAATTGGCAAATGTCCCTGGGGGGCGGGGGGAAGCAGCTAGTAATTATCAGTTCACCTCAAAAAGCTTCACTCCATCTGGAATTCTCTCCTTTTGTCAGAATTTCCTGATGTTTTAGAAAAATGACTCTTTTTTGAAATTTTTACAATGGGAACAATAATGTGCTACAGCTATCTGGAAGTGGACGTTCCTCATTTTTTTTCTAAATAAATGAATATGAAGTTGTGTCATTTAGGAAAGATGGTGTCTCAAGAAAGCTTGGGGAAAATAATCAGTTGACATGGCAGTGATATTCTTCCATCAGCTAAATGTTGTTTCCTAATCTGGTGACATGGTGGTGATATTCTTCCATCAGCTAAATGTTGTTTCCTAATCTGGTGACATTGTTTTCAGAGATCACTACTGTATGCTAAGTGTGTGCCAAGGAACATAAATATGAATGTTCCATGTCCGCACTAATGAGACTGAAGGGAATGTAACCAGCACAGCACACACTGGTGGAGGATGACGGAGGAGCTGGCACACACTCCTGGACAAACAGAGAGAGATGACTGTGGTCCCATTCAGAAAAAGAAGGGAGGAGGAATGTGGTACAGGGCACTCTGATCCTTAGGCTGTATCAGATCCTAGACCACAATAGTTGGGTTAAGCACAGTAGACTCACAGCTAAAAGCATATCTTCTTTTGAGAATTGTCTACTCCTGTCCTTAGCCCACTTTGAAAGAAATTATAGATGATGTCAACAAACGGAAACACATCCCATGGACTCTTGGGCCAGGCTGCCAGGATCTGTCATTTTCCATGTGGCTTTGGGCAGATTACCTGTCTGCCCTGTTCCTGTTTCCTCATCTGCAAAATAGGAGTACCCACTTTACAGGGCTCTTAAGAACTGACGAGTTAATGCCTGGAAGGTGCTTAGGAAAGCACCTAGCACATGTGTAGCCAAAGTGTTCACTAAATAACCTGATTTCATGCTAGCTCCCGCCACCTGTCTTGGCTCCCTCCGCTGAGAGTAGAAGCAATCTGCCCAACAGAATTTCTCATTTCCAAGTCATTCTGATGCAGCCCTAAAGACTTAAAAAAAAAAAATCCTTGTAAGGGGCCCACTCTGCTCTGCAACTCACTCTCTGTTGTGTCTAGAAATTGCTTTAGGGACTGAGTAACCATAGTCCTCTTTTCTACCCTGAAGCTCTTCTTCCCTCTGGTTGTCTGTCAATTCAATTGGGGAGGCTCCTTTTACTAATAACCAGCTCCAGAACTCTAGACTCTAGTTACAGACTCAGAATATGGGTTTGACCTTCATGCTGTAAACATCGTCTCCTTGATCCCAGCCTTTAAAATCCTCTTTCTTGGGGAAACAGTAGGCTCAGGTGCTGGTGTTAGAATTGGGTCTGGAACACTCACTCCCTTTGCTGCTTTCAAGTGACTATTTTCTACACAAGTGCATAACCATTTGTGTTCTGTTTTATTTTCTCTCATTTTAGTGGAGAGGGTTGTGATGAGATAGAAGAAGTGCTGGAATAAAGTAGTTGGTGCTTTGGAGGTAGGATGAGTCATCTCATGTCCTCTGAATTCTCCCCAGTATTCCCATTTGGATTTCCAGAATCTCATTTTAAAAAAAACAAAACAAAACAAAACAAAAAAAACAGTATACTTCCTTAGAATTGCCAGAAACATTGATATCTGCAATGTCCAGCTGCTACAGACTCCTGGCAGCTGGCAGAAGAAGGGTGACCACAGCTATATAGCCAGCTTGTCTTGTGCCCTAGCTGAAGTCGGGGTAAGCTTGGTCTGCAGGGTGTCTCTCTTCAGGGGCCATAGTGATGCAAGATGATGTAGCCAATACAGTTACATGTTTTGATGCTTTCCTGCAAAGGCCCATAATGTTCCCATCTTTGAGGGCTCAGAGTCTGAGAGAGTACACAGTTGCTAATTTAGCTCATTGCTTTGTCTCACTGCCACCAAATAGAGCAGGCAGGTAGATACCCCAAAGAGGCTTCAAATATTCTCAAGCACAGCTAGCCTGCCTTGAATGAGCTCATTGGATATTTTAGTGACTGCCTTTTGTAACACCTAATGCTTGAAGACATTTTCTGCATGAGTGTGGTGTGATTCTGTATTGTCTAGGTATGGACCCCCATGAGTAGGGGTCCATCTTTGGGTCCATGCCTTATGGTCAAAAGTGAGGTCATGTAACCCTAATAGTCATGTTTGACTATTAACTATGTGGACAGATGGAGGAGCAGCTCTGAGGATGGAGGGAAGCTTGAGGAAGCTCTGTTAATAGGAGAACATCTATTATGGATAGAAATTAAATGAAGAGAAAGTACAAGTTGCCGTAAGAATGTACACAATAATCGAGAGCATAGGTCAAGCAGACGTTTGATTCTTTCTTGCAGCCTCTGGAGGTGCAGCACACATTAACACCCTACCTAGTTCCCAGTGTTTTGTTGCAGTCATTGCCTTAACTCAACAATTCATAGCCTCCCTAGCCCAGTGCTGTTTCCAGAGACAGCAGTGCATGGAGACTGAGGAAAGAGGCTGCCTCTTTCAGTGCCAGCCCTGCTCCTTTGTATCCAGGTGTTGCTATGACACTTCACACTCATTTGGTGCTACCTGTTTTTTCTCCCCCTCTTCCTCCCACAGGTAATCCATCAGCTGAGGCTCTCAGAGAATGAAAGTGTGGCCCTGCAGGAACTCTTGGACTGGAGGAGAAAGCTCTGTGAGGAAGGACAAGACTGGCAGCAGATCCTGCACCACGCTGAGCCCAGGGTGCCTCCCCCACCACCTTGTAAGAAGCCCAGTCTTCTGAAGAAGCCGGAAGGGGCCTCCTGCAACAGGCTGCCGTCTGAGCTCTGGGACACCACCATTTGATGCAGCCTGAACTGCAGACTCACAAAATAGAACTACCTACTGATTCCAGGCTACAACAACAGAAGACTGCCTTCTGACACATGCTGGGTCTTCTCTCCACGCATTTAGACAAAAAAAGCACAGGACACAGACACTAAATATACGAGATCCCGTGTGTGTGTGTGTGTGTGCTCGCGCGCGTGTGTGTGTTCTTTCTTATCCATCTCGTGGTGATACACTCTGATTTTCAGGCTCCTCATTTATGGCTCTGTGCTACCCCTAGGTAGCGAGAAAGAGGCTGGGAAAAGTGTGGACGTGGCCAGAGGGAGAGTAGCGGAGGAAAGGAGCAATTCATGCACATGTATAGTTGTTTTTCTACAGTTCAACAGTCTGTTTATTGTACTTCCAATGGTTTTATTATATACAGTATATGGGACATATATTTTATTTCTTTGTAGGTATTTGTGTTTTATTGGTATTGTAAACCTGATAATTATTTACGTGTTTATTACTGTAATTTTATAACTTTATGCAATTGGTGGTGCTTCCTTTCTTCAAAATACAGATTTTAAAAAATAATTTCTAGATTTTTTTTTTCCCTCCACAGTCCTTTTTTTTTAACCTAACACACCTAAAATCTTGACACTACATTGTTGTTTTAGCTTCGCCAGTGTCACCCCTTGCAAAACTATGAATTGAGTCCCATGTTTTGGGTGTTACCCATGGATGAGGAGGCTGTTCTTTCCTATGCCCTGTATTTCTGGATAAGTGGATTGTGCCCCCTTTAGTTCAGTCACCTCCCGACTTCAGCATAGATCACAGGAAATCACATGGCACTTGGTTAAACACGTATGGCTTCAAATCCATAGCTGGTGGTGTAAAATGGTCATATCCATTCAAAGGTCTACACAGTACAAATGAGCACGCTGCCATGTACTGTTTTGAGCAGTAGGGACTGCATCACACAACGCTCGTCCCCCAGGACTTCCACTGCATGATTCCCTCGCTGTATATCCTCAACCCTCCCATAATGCAAGGCCTTGTTCATTGATGTGCTTTCGTCGGCTGTGGGAAGTTCTGAGCAGTGGCTCCAGACCACCTTGTCTTGCTACTTGGAACTTTTTATTCATACCAGCCTTTGAAAAGTTACTGTGCCAATAAAGAGGTACAACTGTGTTCTTCTATTGCTTTTGTTGTTGTTATTATTGTCTCCCATTAAGTCTTGTATTTTCTGGTCAGAGAAGTAGGGACAATGAAGTGATCTCACCCAGACTCCCTTAATGTGGGGGCCATAGCATTGTGCAAACTTTAGACACCAATGATGTGTTTTACAATACAGGCTTTATGATGATTCTGGTATGGTGAGACCAACAGGTCCAGAAGGGAGTCCCATTGAAAAGACCGCTTGTTATCCTCAGAAATCCCAGAGAAGGGGGCACATAGTACCATCAGAGGGCCACACCAAGGTCAGCCAGGAAGCAGAGGGCATGGGGGAGCCCTTTATTTTAGTCTGCACAACACTGGGAAAAGACAAAGCAGGCATAGAACTGGCTGCTTTGAGAAAAGTCGGTGGGTTCTGGGGTGCGGGAACCACCCTTGCCTGTCTGGGACCTGGCCTTGAGGTGATTAGGGTGGGCAGAGAGTGGCCTGGAATGACAGCCCTATGAGAACCCACAGGGGAGACTTACTAGGGATGTGGACTCTAGATTGATTGCCTTGTCTTTGAGAATCATGTTCTGGGGTGAGTCATCACTATCTTTTGGACATGGCTACCCCTGGGAAGGGTAGTTCCTCCAAGGTCAGCAGGGCCCCAGATGCCAAAGCATCGGAACACAGCAAATAAAAGCACATGGTCAATATGTAGTCACTGCAGCCACCCAACGACGACCAGGAAGTGTTCTGCCTGACCTCCAGCCTGATGACAGCCGAGCCCCACTCCCTGGCTATTTCTCTCTCACCTTTGTCCCTTCTGACTTCCAACCCCAGCCAAGAAGCCATGGAAGAAGCCGACTTTCCCTTGATACGTGACTTCTTGGGCCATGCTATGGAAATAGTAGGCACTTAATGATCTTGGCTGAATGAAAACTTTGAATTGCATTCTCCTCCCCACAGTATATTCAGGCCGGGATGAAAAATAAACTGCTCAAGCATTGCACATTCCAAGAACTTGCTTTAAATGTTCACTGAGCATTGTGGTGACTGTGTGAGGTGCTCAGCCCATAGGATTTCTAAACTGGCTATTTTGGTTAGGGCTGCTGTAAGAATTGCCATCGGCAGGGCAGCTTCAACAACAAGCAGGTATGCCCACAGTTCTGAAGCCTGGGAAGTCCAAGATGCCAGTTTCCGCAGATCCCGTGTCTGGTGAGGGCTTGCTTCCTGGATTGCAGATGGCCATCTTCTCATCGTGCCCTCGCATGTTCAGAGAGGAAGGGGAGGAAGCACCCTGTCTGGTGTCTCTTCTTACAAGGGCGTGAATTCCATCACGACGACTCATGACCTAATCATATCCCAAAGACCCTGCCTCCAAATTCCATCATACAGGGGATCAGGGTTTCAACATCGGAATTCTGAGAGGACATAATTCAGTCCACAGCACTGACATATGCCTGCAAGGTAATTTTTATCATGTTTGTATTGATACTGAAATGGAAACTTACAGCTTTAAGTAGCCCATCAGAATATAAACTCTCATCTTCATGATTCCAATGCCCGTGTCATTTTAATTTGATACACAGAAATTGCCAACTTACTGTACCAAAATATATCTGAAACGAGGATGTGTGACCATTGCAGGGAGACCTTATATGAAGTAAGGAAGTCACAAGCCACATGTGTATCCAAAGCACACAACTCCCTATTAACGCAAGCCGAAGCACTGGGGCCTGTGTTGTTGTTACGTACACCTTACAGTCACCTACTAGATTACTATGAGCCTCATGAACATGAAATATTTAACCTCTCAGTAGTCCCTCTGCCTCATTTAAGGTTTGTTGACCTTCAGACACTAGAAGCCAAACCACTTGTAGATAGGTTCTTTAAACACGCTCTTCTAAATCAATGTAGACAGACCCTTCAAACACAATCTCCTTAATCAGTAAGTAAGCTCTTTTGTGTTTGTCTGGTTTCTCTGCTGTGGAAAGAGATTGCAGCTGTCTGTTGTTGGTCACTACATTAGGACCATCTGATTGTGCCTGTTCTAATTACATGATATGAAAATCAGCAGACGCTCAAAAACGTGAATAGCCATGACAGTAGTAATAGTATTAATAGTCACAATAATACGAAGTCCAAGCCTTGTGTGCATTAACTCAGAATGGCTCTCTAATGATTATACTTTGTCACGAAAAATAAAGAGGTACTATTCTGGATGATAAAGCACTGAATGTTATTCCATATAAGCAAGATTTCAGCTTTTATGTGTGTTTGCAAAATATTTAATGGTGGTATTTTAATTGCCATCAGACCATAAGGTATGAATTAGGGTATATTATTGAGACTTCAACCTTATGTTCAGCAATATAATTGGTATGAATTATTACCCTATGTTCAAACACTGCCCACTACTATTGCTTTTTTTAAAAAAAATTATTTATGAGAGCTCTCTAAAAACCACTATCCAAATGTTTATAATGAGTTAAAATGATTTAAAATGTATTTTCCAGGATGGAAAAATATATCATCACTATTCTCAAATAGTGGTATCTAATTTAGTAGAATTACACTTATATAAATCTACTCAATAAAAGCAACAACCAATTAAAAACTAAGATTTATGAATGGACTTCACAAATAAACATTACACAACTTAGACAAAAGGTATATTATGAATTCCAGAGTCTGAAAGGATGGATGAACTTCTATCAAAATTCTATTGCTGTCAGTTTCCAGCCAGACATCAGACTCAACTCATATCACAATAAAGGGCATGAGGGTATTAAGTAATAACGTTCTTCAGTAGGACACAATTCACCCATTGACCATCACTTGGAACTGCTCATTTTTTTCTAATCATTTAAATGTCGTTTTTGGTGAGAAATGAATGGAATTGATTTCTATTTCTCATCAGGAAACTTTCAATAAAAAAGATTCTTAAATTAGCTGGAGAAAAAAAAAAACTCCGTTCCAAGTAAACATTTAGTGTAATTTTATTACATTTTTCAAATTGTTTTTAGCTGCACATAAAAATCCATATAATGAAGATGAAAGCAATTAAATTTCTATTTACTGTGGAATAGTGAGTTCTGTGTGATGCTCATGGGTTCCCAAAACAGTAGCGCTGCTTTCAAAAAACTAAAAATATCATCTCCACCCCCATTTTTCTTCCTTTACATCTTATTCATAAGCAATGACTTTATAAAATAAATTCTACTACCAACAATGTTCTGTGCTGCAAGGCGTCCACGTGAGTTACAAAGATATCCGTTAGATAGCGAAAGGTTGTAGCATGCTGAGTTACAGACTGGGAAGAATAATCTTTGTAGTTTTTTTCACTTTACCTAAGTACTCCAAACCCCTGGGATGTTCTATTATTGTGGTTTCAGTAAGTTTCTCTAAAATCCAGAATGCTTTATAAACTTTAAAGATGATATTTTTCAAAGGATATGTCTTAATAGGTGCCTATAATTCATCTCTATCACCTGTTCTAATTTCTCAGATCATTTTCCAGGCTTTTTGAAATGTACTTATACTTTAAATATCATTCTTGTGTGCTTCAATATCAGCACAATATAATCTGAATTTTATGTAGTTTACTGGATCATTATAATGGCAGAAGAAAATGTTGATGTCCTCTCATAAGAAAATAATTAAAGGTGAATCTATGCATTCGTTTCTATTGTTGCTTTATAATAGGAATGTATCAAATGTGTCTTTTCTTTCCTTTGAATTAGTCATGGGACAGACACCCTGCATATCTGCCAGCTTGCCTTTCCCTGTAGCCCCAGGGAACAAGCGCTGCTTCAAAGGAAGGCCAGCGAGCCTGCTCAGATGACATTTTCCTGATGTCACCATTTGGCTTCTGAAGTCTAAAGAAAATGAAAGAGAATGAAACTATTGATAAATTCCAAGGGAGGGGGAGATCAAAGCTCTAAAGAAAAATGGAATAAAACCAAATTCAATTTGAGTTTTTGATCTTTTCAGATTTCAACAAACAAAGGGGTTGGAGGTCCGTGATCTAAAACAATTAATTGAAAAATGTATACATTCTGTCATATTTGAAGAGATTTTCTTTCCGAACTTTATGATAAATTGCATTAGACTTTTGTGTGGCAATAAGAAGAGCATAGCCACCCGACCAACACCCTATTACTCTTCATCAATATTATTGTTGAATAAGATAATTACATTTAATATCACAAAGCTAGTGTTTTGGACACTTTTTAATACAAATAGGTCATCTATATACACTTGTTTTGTAGGGGAACTAGTTCTTCAGACAATTATACATGCATTTTGTGTTTGGAGAGCTACTGTCATTCCCTTGGGCTTAGAAACTGTTACATAAAAGGATGACCATCTATATTTTTAAAAGCAAGAAAAGTTTCCCAGCAAAAGAGAAAAAGAGGCCACAAGAAATCCACCAAGTCATGGCCTCAGATGCTCAGGGTGTCAAGGGTAAGGGATTAGGAAATTAGAGGTGACACTGTCTCATTACTGATGTGTTTTTATCCCACACCAAGAACTCTTATTTTTCAGCCTCCGAAGGAAAGGCAAACCTTACAAAGACATAATACTTGCTGCCTACAGCCTTCATAAGCCAAAAGTTTGCCCACAGTGACTCAATGAGAAAATTCATTAAAGGTACAAGTCACAGTACCTCCCAGTTTTGCTCCTGACAGTTGGCAGGTGGCACTTGTGGGCAGTTTTCTTACTTGTCTTGACTTCCCACTCCTATCTATGTTTGTTACTCAAGTTGGTTGTTTTAACAACCACAGGCTCTAGTGGTTTCACACAATAAAGCTGTCCTTCTATTTTAGTGTTCTCTCTTAAGTCACAGTTGACACAGTCATTCAAAGATCAAGGGTCTGTCCACCTCATGGCTCAACCTCCTCTAGGCCTTTGGGGGTGCTCCTTACTTAGCCAGTAGAGGCGGATTAGAGCACAGGGAACAGACCCAGGAGGGATTCATGGCCTGCTTAAAAATGGCTTAACGTGCCTCCACATTCCATGGGCCAGAACTCTGTCATGTGGCTGCACCTGGCAGAAGGGGCCTGGGACGAGTAGTCCTACTCTTTGACTTGGGGAAAGGGACGCGACATGGCTGATGATCCGCCTGTATAAACATCACGCCATGTGAGGTAAGGAAGTCCTAACTATAACTACCTAAAAGCAATTTTATATTTCTTTCTGGGCTCAGAAGGTGCACAGAGCCACTAGCCTACTGCCAACCATGAGATGCAGAAAATTCCCTCCATCAGCAGCCGCCAGCCCACCTTCCCAATGGGCTCTTGTAAGTCTTCCTGTACCCAGCGCTGGAGGGTAACGAGGTAAGGATGGGTGGGAGGAGAGGTGGGAGATAGGGGAGTCCCTCACTTCCCTGGAAGGCTTCCCCTCTCCAGGCCTGGCAGCAGTTCAAGCAGGGAGCACTGGGAGGGCCTCATGGAGGAGCAAGCTGACTCTTTCTCAGAAGATGCAGTGGGCTCTGGAGACTATCTACTTGGTCCTCTCTCACACAAGCCCTGGGCAGACAGATGTTTCTCTGTTCCTAGAGCTCCTGAGGCTCCTTCCTGAATTCATGGACATCAGGAGGAGTCCTTTGTCCTCTTTTTCTGAAGCCTCTTCAGTCTCTCCCACACACAGTACTCTCTGCCCTTCCAATTGTGGTCCAGTGGCCAGCAGCAATGGTATCCCCTGGGAAACTCACCATCCCAATGCTAGACCTGCCGAGTCAGAATCTGTAGGTGACCACATGCACATGGACATTTGAGAAGCCCTGCTCTGGAGGTCTCCAGGTGGCACCCACCAAGCAGCCCACATGCAGTTGTTGGCAGAGCCCTCACGCAGCGCTCGCTCTTCAGAGCTGGCTGAGCTCCGAGCAGGAGCACTCTCAGCCCCACCTCCAAAGCAAGTCAGCAGTCTTTGTCATGGGCTAGATACTAGTTCTTTGGATCTCCCCAGTGCAGTAAGCACATTTTCCAGTGCTCCCTGAGGGCTGTGGTGGAGCGCCCTCGTAAGGCCTTAAGAGCAAATGCACTTTCCAAACTCCTCCTGAAAGGGCAGGATGAAACTTACAGTTGGCAAAATAAATATTTTCATCAATTTTTCCTAGTCCTCTCTCTGACCACTTTTTGTGTCTTTAATCTTGCTGAAGGGCCCAAGAGATAGGAGCAAGTTTCCTTTCTTCCCCTTGTAAAGTCTGCATCTGACATATACAGGGCCACCTGTCTCATACTCCCTTGGTATCCCAATCACTATCATTTAGAAATCAATGGAAATTGAGGCAAAAAGAGTCTCAATCTGATATCCTGTTATAACTATATCCTGGAAAGTATATAAAATATGAAATTTATTTAAAAGTCCCATAATTCTTCACTAATTCAGACAGGTCTTACTCTAATAACACAGCTTGAAAAAAAGTTACTGTCAATGGAAGTGAACATGCCTCTTTAAGGATTTTCTGCTTTCGTCACGCGGCAGCTAAAGAAAGCATGACTCAGGTTTGAATCCATCTTCTACACTTTGCTGGCAGAATGACACTACTAAGATGAAAACTTACTGATTAGAGGATTTCTCTATTTGAGTCCATTCCTAGTGCTAGACAAATAGCTTGGGCAAAAAATTGTTGGTGGCATTGTGCCCAACAGAGAACTTCCAGAGAAGAGGTTCAGAAATTGTATTAGTCTGTTCAAACACTGCTATAAAGAACTATGTGAGACTGGGTAATTTAAAAAAACAAAACAAAACAAAACAGGTTTAATTGACTTATGGTGCTGTAGGCTGCATAGGAAACATGGCTAGGGGAGCCTCAGGAAACTTACAATCATGGTGGAAGGTGAAGAGGAAGGAGGCATTTCTCACACGGCCAGAGCAGGAGGAAGAGAGATGGGGGAGGTGGCACACACTTTTCCACACCCAGATCTCATGAGAACTTCGTATCATGAGAACAAGGGAGAAGCCCGACCTCATGATATAGTCAACTCCCAGCAGGCCTCTGCTCCAATGCTGGGGATTGCAATTTGATATGAGATTTGGGTGGGGGCACAAATTCAAATCATATAGAAATTAAGAATTGACTACCATGCGATCAAGGGATATGGTCACATCTGATACTCTAGATGCCAGCGAGCACCACTCTAATTAGAGACCAGAGAGCTTTCCTTCAGGGCAGTTCCTCCTTTTATTCCAACTCCTTGTAATGACTTGGGATTGGGGAGCAAAGGTTGAAAAACCTATAGACTTGGGTTTTAGCTCAAACATTGTGCCCATTGAGCTGTCCTCATGAATAACTTCACTGAGTCTGTGTCCTTGTAGATAAGATGCAGTCATGTCACCCATGGTGTCACCAGTCTTATTGGGTTGTTAGAAATATCAAAATACAATTAAGTGTGGGAAAACTCTTGGGAATGTGCAAAGGGCGAAGCAGACTGAGGTGTTGGCATCCTTCCTGGGGAGGAAGGTGAGGTAATGATAGGAAGATGAGAGGGGCAGGACATAAGCTAAAGGGTCTCAGGACTGGCTCATCCCAACTGAGCCCCAGCAGGCAGTACAGGGCAGTCTCAGGCTCCCTGCGCTGTCCCCCTGCTCACAGGGGCAGTTTGTGGTCTCTAACAGACATGAGACCTTCTTTCTTTCCATATCAGAGAAAAAGAAATTAGATTTCTGACTCACTGCCTTCCTTTTTGCAGAGAAGAGAGCTCTAGGATGCGGTTGGGCTTAGAGGAAAATAGCAGCTCCTCTCCTGTGATTCTAGGTCTCCTTCCCTCCCAGAGTCTCAGAGTGCGCCTCCACAATAGCCACCATGGAAATAACATGTGCTTTTCCGCTTAGCTAAGTGTGTGTACATTATTCTATTTGATTAATTATTGATATTTATTAAAATACAACTTGTAGATTTCTATTTTCATTTTGCTGCCACTACACTGAAAAAATATATATAGTTAAGTTCCCATGACAGAAACACATTTCAATATATAAGTCAAGTATTTGTTGAGTGTTACATGAAGACCTACCGTGTTGCAGTGTGTGGCAGAGAAACCATACTTTCCTGAATAGCATCACAAACCTGTGAATCTGATAGATTGCTCCGCTAGGCAGATGCAGTGTCTGATGAAGTCAAAGGTTCCTGCCACTCTCCGCCTTAGTTTTCTGGCTAAAAACATCCTGGAAACATTTCTACAGAGGACCAATGTCAGCCGCAGGATCTCAAAGATGAAAACAATTTCCTAAAGACAAAGGTTCTTTTCTATACAACTATTACTGCTGATGCCAGTGTAGCCCCTGGCAAGAAAGATGATAATACTGGTGAATATGATAGCTAAAATTTACTCAGTGCTTACTATGTGCCAAGAATTTTGCTAGGAGTTCCTCACATACTTACATGGTCTGCATTTAACTCATTTAATCTTAAAAGAAATGTATGCAATATGTTCTATTATTGTTGTTGTAAGTGATGGCTTGAGAATATGTCTGCAAGTCTCTTAAGAGTTAATGCTTTTTCTTTTTTTTTTTGGAGACAGTCTCTCTCTGTCACCCAGGCTGGAGTGCAATGGGGTGATCTCAGCTAACTGCAGCCTCTGCCTCCCAGGCTCAAGGAATTCTCCCGCCTCAGCCTCCGCCTCCGGAGTAGCTGGGACTACAGGCGGCACCATCATGCCTGGGCAATTTTTTTATTTTTAGTAGAGATGGGTGTATTAGTCAGGGTTCTCTAGAGGGACAGAACAAATCGAATATATATATATATACACTTGTGTGTGTCTATATGCGTGTGTGTGTGTGTACATATGTATGTGTATATATACATATGTACACACACACACACGCATATAGACACACACACACAAAGGGTAGTTTATTAAGTATTAACCTATACGTTCACAAGGTCCCACAACAGACCATCTGCATTCTGAGGAGCAAGGAGAGCCAGTCTGAGTTCCAAAACTGAAGAACTTGGAGTCTGATGTTCGAGGGCAGGAAGTATCCAGCAAGGTAGAAAGACGTAGGCTGGGAGGCTAGGCCAGTCTCTCTTTTCGTATTTTTCTGCCTGCTTATATTCTGGCTGCACTGGCAGCTGATGAGATGGTGCCCACCCAGCTTAAGGGTGGGTCTGCCTTTCCCAGCCCACTGACTCAAATGGTAATTTCCTTTGGCAACACCCTCACGACACACCCAGGATCAATACTTTGCATCCTTCAATCAAGTTGACATTCAGTATTAACTATCACAAGTCCACTCCTTGTCAGCTTGAATCCATACACAGCTCCTGAGATCATACATGATCTTCAAATAAAGACAATAATAAGGTCATAATTCTGCCTAACATAATACAACTATCCTTACAACTGGAAACACACCAATTCCCAACCCAAATACTATTACAGAAAGTTAACAGTACTTAAATGCTGATGTGAAGTCAATAAATATTATGTCACATGATGAAGGAGAAAGGAAATAAAATGAAGATATTTTCTTAGTACAAGTGTATACATGCACAAACATGTTTTTAACAAAAAAAGGAGGAAACACTCATGAAAATTACAGTCCTCGTTTCTGCAGCTGGTCACGTGGTGGTAGCTGGTATTGTGGACTACCATCTTCTGCTACCCATTCTGTGTTCCCCTTGCCTTCAGCAAGCACCTCAGCAGGTCATGTTTTTTATTTTTTCATGGTGGAATGACCCCAAACCTTTATTCCTGAAGGTCTGGGTCATTTGTAGCCCTTCTTGGATTGGGCTGTTGTAGCTTCCTAGTGACCATAATCACAGGTCATGGTAATACTAAGAGACACCATAATAGATTTCCTGTATTCCATGGATACTCTTTGTCACCTCCATTGTGGAGTAGTAGACTGAGTTCACCTTGATCGTCCGGGTCAATCACCCCCGCCAACACCGTAACTCCCTTCTTTGCCTGTTGACTTAAAAGTAGTAGAAGCCCAAAGTGTCCACGTGGCAATCTTAACTTCCAGTTTAATGGAACCGTTGCTGTGACTCCTGGTGACATCATTCCTACCCCTGGAACTAAGACCGTTAGGCCAGCAGAACAGAATGTTGTGGGAACAGGAAGCAAAAATTTTGCTAGTGGATCAGTATAGGTGACGGTGAGTGGTACCACTTCCACTTCCATCTCTTGATTTCTGGACCCATGAATCTTGGCTTTGCAAGAAACAGTGCCATACATTGGACACTGATTCAGAGAATACACAGCCTTCTGGAGAACTCTGCCCCAGCCCTGCAAAGTATTGTCGCTTAGTTGGCCTTGGAATTCTGACTTCAAAAGGCCATTCCACCACTCTATCAATCCAGCTGCTTCATGATGATGGGGAACATGGTAAGACCAGTGAATTCCATGAGCATGAGCCCTCTGGTGCACTGCTTTAGCCCTCAAGTGAGTGCCTTGGTCAGAGGCAATGCTGTGTGTAAAATCAGGATGGTGGACAAGGCATTCTGTGAGTCCAAAGATGGCAGTCTTGGCAGAAGCATTGCGTGCAGGATAGGCAAACCCATATCCGGAGTGTCTATTCCAGTGAGGACAAACCTCTGCCTTTTCCATGATGGAAGTGGTCCAATATAATCAACCAGCCACCAGGTAACTGGCTGATCACCCTGAAGAATGGTGCCATATCAAGGGTTCAGTGTCGGTCTCTGGCTACTGGCAAATTGGACACTCAGCAGTGTTTTTTCTAGCAAAAGAAAAAAAAAAAAAAAAAGCTTGCAGAGGTTCCCAAAGTCTTCTAATTATTTGTGGCTCCTGGTTTTCAAAATGCATGTGAGCAACTTCAAAAGTTTAGATGTAGGGATGCCTATCTGCTGACCACAGCAAGCCATGAGAAATAAGAGGTTTGGCTTTATTCTGGTAATTTCGCTGCCACAGCTTAATGATATTCAGCAGAGTTGTTGAAACTCCCATACTGCTGCCAAGGAAGGTTGAGTTATCCTTGGCTGAATGTCTCTATCTACAGTTTGGACCTCTTTCTAGAATTCAAGATCCATGTTTTCAACAACCTTTAGATAGTTTCACTCAATGCTTCACAATACCTCAATATCAATATTTTCCAAAGGGAAATCATTCATTTGCGGTCTTTTCCTTTTCTGTATTATCCTGGTTGAAGACTGATTTTTCACCAGCTGCCAGGTCTAGACCTCCACAAAGCAAAGCTCCACAAAGCAAAGCTGCCACACTCTCCCGTCTCACCCTACAATCATGATAAGGGTAGAATTTCATTTGTTTCCTAATGTTGTGACAGAGAATGGCTCCCTTTAGCCAATGCCATTTTCTTTTTTCCTGGGCTGTCTTGTCTGACCCATTTTTCTCAGTATCTCTTCTGTTATTCGTGGTCCTGGGACTTAGCTGTCACCAGTGAAATGACAAACTTACTGCCTGTTTTTTGCAGGTTTGGCCCATAGAAACCTCTCACATGTGCTTCCCAGGGCTCCCCATGTTCCTCTGACTGGGAAGTGAAGGTCATGCTGGCATGGGGGCCGTGTGCCCAAGGAACCTTAGCGCTGTATGGGGGCCGAGTTCTGAAGGAACCTGAGCTCTGTATGGGAGCCGTGTGCCAAAGGAGCCCAAGCTCCATTAGGCTGGTCCCCTCTAAGTGACTGCCTGGAATGCTTTCCTGGTGTCAAATTGTAACTGTCCAGGAACAATCATACATGAGCAGGAATTCTACAATACTAGTATTGTATTGGTTCCACTCCTCTGGGGAACTCTAAAGCACTGGTGTAAAGCAATGGTCATTTATTATAATTACCCCCCTGACTCCCTGAGTTCTAGGGGAGACTGGCCTCAGCAGGAGAGTTGGTGTTCATGGCCTCTCATGCAGTTACAGTCAGAAGGTGACCATGCTGGTGACACAGCAGAGCTTCCTCACATGCCTGGCTGGCAGTTGATGTGGGATGTTAACTAGAACTTCAGTGGCGACTGTTGACGGAAGCACCTCCATGTAGCCTCTCCATGTGGCCAGGAGTTCTTTCCACCATGGCATCTGGATTCCAGAGACGAGCATCTCAAGAAGGCCAGATGAAAGCAGTGTCACCTTTTATGACCCAACCTCAGAAGTCAGGCAGCATCAATGTTATTAGCAAGTCACGAAGGTAAGGCTACATTCAAAAGGAGTGGACTATGCTCCATCTCTCAATAGAAAGTATGTTAAGGCCAGGTGTGGTGGCTCACACCTATAATCCTGCATTTTGGGAGACTAAGGAGGGCATATCACCTGAGGTCAAGAGTTCGAGACCAGCCTGGCTAACATGGAGAAACCCTGTGTGATGGTTAATATTGAGTGTCAACTTGATTGGAATGAAGGATACAAGGCATTGACCCTGGGTGTGTCTGTAAGGATGTTGCCAAAGGTGATTAACATTTGAGTCAGTAGGCTGGGAAAGCTGAGGGGGCACAATCTAAGCAGCTGCCAAAGTGGCTAGAATACAAGCAGGCAGAAAACCATGTGATCTGCCTACCTTGGCCTCCCAAAATCCCAAAATGCTGGGATTACAAGTGTGAGCCACTGCGTCCAGCTCTAAAAAGTCATTTTTCTAATCATTGAGTTAATAAACGTTTACATCATGACTTGAAGGAACAAAAAAGATAGTCTTGCAACTGAGCATGTAAAGGAAAATTTTTGCAGAAGAAAGTTAGCAGATGCAGGTTCCATTAATGTGCCTAAAACACACACAGAACAATGTTAACATAGCAAAGCAAACACCGCAAACCTTAAAGTGAGGAGGCCAAGTTCCATGTGCGTGTGTGTCACCAATAAGCCTTCTAACCTCTGACGAGTCACTGCCTCTTTTTGCTACCTTAATAAAATGAACAGTTTTACTGCCTCAACACTTCTTTCCGCTTTAAGTATTCTAAGCCACAAGCAAAGTTTTTTAAACTTTCTCCATATTAACTTCCTTATAATCTGTAAGACACAGTAAATGAACATGCATGTCCTTCTAAATGATAAACTCAGTGGGATGCACGTAAGGGTAGTTTGGAGGGGTCACTGGATACAGCAGATCTGAGGCTTAGTGTGCATGGGGCACTGCTTTGCATCTGACCACTCCACATTTGCACCTTAATATGCTTTTGTCTGGCCAAAAGCAGGAAAATAAGTTTTTTTAGTTGAATTTATCTCATTTCTTCCCCTCAAACATAATGCTTTAATCCCTGTTCTACAGTTGAGAAAATTGAAGCTAAGAAAAGACAAGGCAGAGGTCACCCAGCATGAAGTTGGATCCAGGGCTCTCTGTTTCAAATTTTGCACTTCTCTGTATAAAGACCAGTTGCCAACCCTCTGCCCCACAGGCAGCACTCACAGCACTGTCCGTGCATGGAGGTTTCGCAGCCTCTCTGAAAACCGCACATCTATATCATTTCTATGTTTCCTAAGGAAATTACTATTTGGTGAATCATGCTAATGGAGAAAAGACAGTTGAGACAATATCTAGAAGGAGTCAGCTGTTCATGGGATTTCGGCATTCTAGAAGGTAGGAATAGCCAGCCATAGAATGAGCCTCCAAAAGCGTCCTGAGTGTGGCCTCCCATGGCTCCCTTCTGAGAGGCAACTCATCTTCCTGTAGACTGCAGAGCACACACTCATTGGAACCAGTTACAAAGACTGGTGTGGAAATTCCCCCCTGTCCCTTAACATTATACCAAACCGTACTTGCTTGAAATGACTTGGAGTGGTCTCACCTAAGGACAAACGTGAAAAACAAAAACGAAACAAAACAAGTTTTCATCCATCTCAAAGGGATAAATGGGATGACGGTTATCCATTTGTTTTAGTTTTGCCTTATTTTGTTGAGAATCCATTTTGGAAAATAAATTAAAAATGACACTAGAAAGAATGCTGTGAATTTTAAAGGTCATTCATTTCTCTTCTCCCTGGACCATTTTCACTCTAATTTTGGGGGATTGTGACACTATTACAGGTTAGAAATTGTGCAGATAAAATTCGTGTCTTTTTTTGTTTTTGTTTTCTGCACAACTCACAGAATTTCAGTAATAGTTTGTGCTATGCTCGTCTCAAGTCATACTGATATTTTCATGTGTAACTATTTCCGGTTCAAAATTTATATCTAAAATTTGTTTACAAGTTTTTACGTTATACCTAACGTTGACTTGGTTTGAATTTCCATGCCTTCATCAAGAGTAAAACTTCCCATGGCTCTTGTCAAGCCATTAATGCCAGGTGAAATGAAGTAAAACCAAATTTGCTACCAATGAATTCAACTGACATGTGGCCCATTCTTTAACTGTAATCTCTAAACAAGAAAACATACTGGGATATTTTACCCTGAGAAGCATACCGCTGGAAAATAAAGAAAAGAGTATTCCAAAATGTAGTACTTTGCTTTCAGCTATCAGACCCACGTTTACTTCTTGGATGCTTTCTTGTTTCCTGTGGTTTATTGTTGGGTGTTTGTTTGTTTGTTTTACTTTACCTCTATTCACGGCTTCTTTATATCCTCTCCTTTATATGACTGTTACAAGAGTACCGTTCACACATCCAAAAACGTTTGCTCACTCAGAACTGTGACCCGGATCATTCATTGGATGAGAAGTGACGTCCCAGCACTGGCTAGCTGTTGAATGAAGGGGTCCCTACCCGTTTGTTGAATGGCTCTCTGTGGTGGGCCTGCCAGAAGCTGGTGGAGCTGGGATGGGGCTGGGACTACTTGTTCCTCTCTTCAGTCAGATGAAGAGGGCAAAGAGAGAGCAATGAAAATAAATGCAGTTTCACTCTCACTCGCTGTGGATTAGTCATTTGTGTGAGAATGAGACTAAGTTAGTGAATGCATTCTCCTTGCATTTTTCAACTGAGAAATAGGACTGATATTTTGGTAAGAAATTCACAGAGAAGCCCACTGGAATTTTCTCTGTGCATATCCTTGTGCTTTATGTGTGGATCACCTAGAACAAGTTCATTTATTCACATTGAAACATAGATTCCTGAAACTCCTCTGCACATTTGGCATGGAATCCATGTTGATGCTACAGTAGGGAGAAAAACAGAATAATTCCACATATAACCATTTAAAAAGCAGTGTTGTCAAGCACTATGAAGGCAAAAGTACAAGGCATAATAAAAATTTAAAGAATAAATCTGGTTTGCTTAAAGGAGTCATGGAAGTATTTACCAAAGTGGAACTTATACTGAGACATAAGAATCAGTGAAAACTGGCAGGTGACAAATGAGGTGAATGTAAGGCTCCATTACCATGCTGGATGTAGACAGTCCCAGAAATGGGAAGCTCAGATGTACTCTCTTCTTCTAACGACTCTTCCCTTCTAAGTTCTCAAAAATCCTCTGCATACACCTTCACAGCAGCACCTACCAGCTGGTGTCATGATTTCTGTCATTCTCACTCAATTGTGGGGATGTAAG
This sequence comes from Trachypithecus francoisi, assembly GCF_009764315.1. Lineage (NCBI taxonomy): Eukaryota > Metazoa > Chordata > Mammalia > Primates > Cercopithecidae > Trachypithecus > Trachypithecus francoisi. The sequence continues at coordinate 6,027,284 of NW_022681463.1, read as the reverse complement.
AAAATTATATGTCTCAGATTCCAGAACAGTCCTTGGCACACAGAGAACAGCAATGTACTACTAATGGATGAATACACTAAAGGGTGCATAAATGAATGAATGAGAACCGGTTAAAGAGTTTTCAAGATATCAGGCTGTGACACTTACGGTATCACTTATAATATCCGCATTATCCCAAATCTCTAAAAACAATGTATATTAACATGTAAATCATTACACAGGACTTTTGGTGGATCAGAAAATGTGGGGGAAAATCCCTTAAATGTGGAATATAGTGGCAATAAAATTGCAAAGGAAATCACAGCGTAACATGCATGCAGGAGAGCCATGGCCAATGCGGGGCAGATCCCACAGTACTCCATGGACACAAAGGGGCCCCAGGACACAAAGGTGCTTAACTGGGATACTCTCATAGGAGAAGCCAGGTGTGCAACACAAACATCTCCCCTTTTCCATTATTAGCTAAGCAGAATATATAGGGTCAGCACATGTCAAAAGACTCATTCAGAGAGAATGGCAGGACCCCGGTGCTATATTCTGGATGTTGGTGTCCCCCAAAAACCATATGTTGAAACCTAATATCATATTAGAACATGGGACCTTTGGGAACCGAGTAAGCCATGAGGGCTCCACCCTCATGAATGAGATTAGTGCCCTTAAAGGCGTGCATGAGGTGCCCCTCCTGCCACATGAGGATGCAGTGAGAACGCACTGTCTTCAAAGCAGAGAGCTCTCACCAGACACCAGACCTGCTGGCGCCTTGATCTGGGACTTCTCAGCCTCTGGAACTGAACAACACGTTTGTGTGGCTTACAAATTGCCCAGTCTATGGTATTTTGTCATAGCAGGCTGATACAGTTTGGCTCTGGGTCCTCACCCAAATCTCGTCTTGAATTGTACTCCCATAATCCCATGTGTTGTGGGAGGGACCAGGTGGGAGATAATTTGAATCATGGGGGCAGTTCCCCCACACTGTTCTCATGGTAGTGAATAAGTCTCACAATATCTGTTGGTTTTATCAGAGGTTTCCGCTTTTGCATCTTTCTCATTTTCTCTTGCTGCTGCCATGTAAGAAGTGCCTTTCACCTCCTGCCATGGTTCTGAGGCCTCCTGAGCCATGTGGGACTGTAAGTCCAATTAGACCTCTTTTACTTCCCAGTCTCGAGTATGTCTTTATCAGCAGTGTGAAAACGAACTAATATACGGCCCAAAGAACTAAGGTGCCCAGGTATCCAGGCCCCTCTGTCCACTAAGACTTGTTAAGAGGCGACATTCAGCCCTCCCATCTCTCAGTGAAAACAATGTCAACTGGAAACCACGGCTGCACATTCCACCCCTTCCCTGAGGTGGCAGCACAAACAAATTCAGCACAAAGTCTAACTGCCTCGGCACGAAACATGAAACCACCAGCAAAAGTCACCAGGTACTGGAGGAAAAAAAAAAAAGAGACAGTAACCTCAACACAATAATGAGATTCTGCCCAAAGAACGTCATCATTAGAGCAGCAGAACACTGTTGACACAGCATGTGGTCAGTAATTTTGGTGACAGCTTTCCAATTTGGCAGGGGAGGAGCTGGCCCTGGAGCTGGCTTCCTTGTTCTGCAGGCATCTTCCTGATTTTGTCCAATTCAACATCTCTTGTGGCAGTCTGGGCTTGTAGTACAGGGATCTTTCATAAGGTTCAGTCTGGAGACTCTTCTTCAGCCCCACTTAAAGACTCTGTAAGCCATTTAATATCGGGTAAAAAAAAAAAGTGGCTAAACTAGCTAGAGTTGACTGTTTCTTCACCTGAACTTCCCTCGACACAGTAATTGGTACCTGAGGCAGCTGGAGACAACAGACTCTCACGGAAACGGAAATCTGAAATGCGTTCAAACTGGTTAGATTTGAAGGCAGCAAAGTTTCTGCCAGCATTGAAGGATGAGACACTGGCAATCCACAGTATCTGGTGGTGAAAGAGATACTTACATTATCCCCTGTGCGTGTAGGAAATAAAGTGCCCATTGAAGGAAGGCTTTGGCAGGCTACATGTCTACTGTCGAGGGCAAGTATGGCAAAAATGAGAAGCACAATGACTGCGGAGTATGTCTGGCTGTATTCGACGGTGTTCAAAATTTTAAAGGCAGAAAATGAAACACTCAGGACTTTTCACTATCAGTTCATGACATACTCAGTGGACCAGGTAACATCTGTGGCTTTAAGGCTATCTTATCTCTCATAGCTATGAGGCAAGCATAAACAAATAATAAATAAATAAATCAGCATCTGATCTTAAGTGTGGAGTTTGCAGACTCATAGGGCTTTTAAGATTAAGACATTGGTTGCAAAAGGGCTGGGCATGGTGGCTCACGCCTGTAATCCCAGCACTTTGGGAGGCCGAGGCAGGTGAGTCACCCTGAGGTCAAAAGTTCAAGACCAGCCTGGTCAACATGGTGGAACACTGTCTCTACTAAATATACAAAAATTAGCCAGGCATGGTGACGAGTGCCTGTAATCCCAGCTACTCGGGAGGCTGAGGCAGGAGAATCACTTGAACCTGGGAGGTGGAGGTTGCAGTGAGCCCAGATTGCTCTATTGAGCTCCAGCCTGGGCAACAAGAGGGAAACTTCATCTCAAAATAGAAAAACAAAAACAAGACATTGGTTGCAAAAATGTGGGGCCCAAAGAACTGGGGCAGGGACCAGTGGGCAAATTTAACTACTCTGAATACCCAAAGATCTCCAAAATCTTGAACTTCTTCAGCCACCAAGAGATACTCTTTCTTTCTTTTTCTCGTGGACCTATTCCTGCTTTATTTAAAGACCACAGAATAAACTCATCTCAGTGAATTTCTCAGGACTGCAGAGCTCCTTGGCCTTGGCAGCACATTAAAGTCACCTGGGATCTTTCAAAAATTCTAGTGCCCAAACTACACCTCAGATTAATCAAGTTAGAATCTCTGAATGTGAAACCCAGACATCAGCATTTGTATAACTCCACAGGTAATTACAAGATGCAGCCAAGATTGAGAATCACTGTTGTGAGGGAGTTCAGTTGATCCTGTGTCATCCTCTACCAACCGCTATTTCTTACTACCTTCCCTTAACAGCCTTCTTGGGCCAAACTAAGCATAATTACAATTTTTCCACACTCCCTATTTACCTTCTATGCATTATTTTCTCTGTGACATTTGTAACCATCTGACATGTATTTTATGTGCTTGCTTTTCTAGTATATCGTCTACGTTTCTATGGTAGAATATAAAATATATTCTACTGGGGTTGCTAATCCATCCTAGTGAGCAAACAAATTTTGTTTACTTTCCTATGTAAGATAGAAATAGGGAGGTAGGTGAATTCACAGACAAAGGCTTATGCTTTGTCTAGATAGTCTGAGACTTGGAAAAAACAAAATAGGAAGACTGGTGAAAGGAAGATGTTTGTGAAAGAATTATGAGACTGGAGCTTTCAAAATTGAGTCACATGTGAATATTCTCCAAAAGAACTCATTTTGGAGGATGTTGTGCAAACCAAGCCCACTCTATGGACGTCAGTCAGCCTCATTTTTTAGCTACCCCAAAGACATTCTCAAAAAGACTTGAACAAAGTGGTCATAGCAATGGTGATGGAGATCAAGCATGGCTTAACATACATACTGCTGCCCAGAAGGTCTTATGAGGTTGCTGAAACTTCTAAATGCCCAGTCTTCCAAAAGATGAGATCAGTGATGAATGCCTGTTATGACCTCAGGGTTATACCTGTTATAATCCACAGGCACCAGCCTATAATGTTTAACTGACCGTGATAGGTTAATGAAAATGAACCTCTGCAGTCATGGAGGAGAAGATGAATCCTCACTTGCACTGATACATTCTGGTTGTGAATTTGTCATCCCTTCTTGCCAAGCTTTTTCCAGTAATACCATCCATGAAATTACAGAATGCCTTACAACCATCTTAGTATCACATAAAATTCTTCTGACCTAAAGCCTCATTTTATAGAGAAGGAAGGATGCTGATGACTGATGCTCATGGTATCCACTGGCTTTCATTACCCAGGAGCATGTTGGCCTTGAAAATTGATGACATGGCCCACTGAAGACCTAGTTATAGAACCAGCTGGTATTCAACACCATGTAAAGAAGGTGTGTTGTCCAATAAATTGAAGTTTACTTCCTCAGACAGAGACAATATGTGGTACTGATTGTTCCATAGCCAGAACAGATGGGTAAGGGATCCAAGGATGGGAAATGGGAAGAACAGCTCATTCTCACACTGAGTAGCATGCTCACACAATGTATGTGATTTCAACATTGAGCTCTATGAAGATAATGGTTTAAGATCCAAGGAAGAAGTCCTTCCATTGACACCCAGGTCGCATGTCCATGGTGGGTCCCTTATAACCCCAGACCATCAGTGGATTCTGTGTAAAGAGTCATTTGTCTTTATCGTCAAGGGAAAATGCAATGTAGGAAGAATATGTATGGCTTGAATTAAAGGGATTCTATAGTTTATATCCTACTAAACACATGTCCTGTAGTGTCAATTAAATAATAGAGTACAGTAGGTCTACAATAATTAAGGTTGGGGTACTTCTCACAAGGGAAGAATCCTCTTTGCCCAGGGCAAAGGAACATGGAAGAGATTACGGAAAAAGCAAGTCATAAACCCCAGGGCAGAAGTGCCACATTAGCTCAAAACAAGAACGGAAGCTGCTATCCATATAGTTTGCTTGTTTAACTATGTGTGTGTACATATATGCACATAAGGAGGAATACACAGCAAAACATGTAGGAGGATAAAACAGAGGACTGAAAGATAGATGATGGCTAGTACATAGACGAATAGACACTGGAACACAGATTGGAAAACTACAGCTTTCATAATTTTTTCTATTTTCTTTCCCATACTCCTTTTATGTAGATGTAGAGTAAGTCTAGGTGTCAGTAATATTTACAATCAAATTCATGGGTTATAGGATATTAAATCATGTTGTGATTTAAATGGAAGAAGAATAAAATTCATCTGTAGGTGCACTACAAGGCTCGTGAAATATTGGGTCTACTTTCTGAAGAAAAAGAGAATTGATCTTTAGACAGGAACATGCTGTTGTTACTATTGTTGCTTCAAATTTAAGAATATAAAAGATACCAATTTCTTACCTTTCAGATTTATAAACATTCAAAAGTTCACTAACATGTTCTGATGGCCAACACAAAATGCTACAAACACTATGTAAGGCGATTTTTTCACATCTAACAAAATTACATGGGCATTTGACCCTGCAATCTCATTTCTACTCATTTTTTTGAAGGGCACCTTTTCAAATCTAAAACAACATGCGCACATGGTCAACCATTGCAGCATTGTCTGCAACAGCAAAATATTGGTGACAATGAAATATGCAATAATAGGAAACTGATTGAATAAACTATGATATCTCCACACAGTGTCATATTATATGCATCTGTTTAAAAAGACGAAAGGACGATCCTACAGATTGATAGGGAGTGATTTCAAAGGTCCATTGTTTATAGAAAAAGGAAACTGGAAAAGAATATATAGCAGATGCTATACTTCGTGTCAGAAAAAATGAAAACTAAAAAGATGATAAATCCAAACCTTATGAAATATTACAGAGGATCAGTGAAAATGGGGTGGAAGTAATAGACTTGAGAATAAGAAATTTGAGTATTTTTTAACATAATTTTTGACTTTTGATGCACCTAAATGCCTTATATATTAAAAAGTACAAGTTAATCAAAATAATAAGTAAACTCTAAAACTAAATAAAAACAAATACAAGTGAACCAAGGCTTGAATCAAATTACTAACCATATCACACATAATAAAAAAAAATTCAAGTAGCTTTTGAACAAGTATTCTAACTGTACATCCTTACTAGAAGGTAGTTTAAAGAAATCTTGAACTTAGCCGCCCTGTTGACATCATGGTATTATTAAAATTATTCTGAAGCTATTTTGTATCTATTGCAGGTTTCAACAAATGAGTTGCTATGTTGATGTTAGGTATCTCCATTCTCACTGTAGGAGAAGGGAGATACAGATGTAGAATGAGGAAAGATGAAGAAGAAGCCCATGGTTTCAGATTTGATTTGAAGGTTTCTGAATAAAGCATACAAATATTCCTTGCGCTAGCCTCTGAACGCACCTGGAAATCACAAACTTAATCAGCAGTGCATGCACCTCGCATACAGAGCTAGGTTGCTAAATGGCAGATTTCACCCCTGGAGCAGAAAGAATACGCAGTAAGCCTGGAATATCTTGTTGAATCAGAAAGCAAGGAAGTAGTCATGTCAACAGAAAACAGGAGCTGGCTTGAAAGGGCTCCCATTTGCCAAACTGAGGACTCTTCCTATTAAATTTTTAAGAGGAACACAAAACAACTGATATTGACAGCTTACATTTCAAGCAAGTAGAGAAAAAAATTAAAAACTGAAAATGGAATCCAACTAAATAACAAAGAGGCAGGAATGAAAACATGAGTACACAATTGAGGAGCAATGTAGATTAAAAGCGAGAATACCAGAATTCTTTGAACACAGAAGAAATCATAGTAAATGTGAGTAGAGAAAGAAATCACTCACTTGGGGGGTGCGGAGCAAGATGGCCCAGTGGAAACAGCTCCAGTCTCCAACTCCCAGCGCCAGCAACACAGAAGACCGGTGATTTCTGCATTTTCAACTGAGGTACTGGGTTCATCTCACTAGGGAGTGCCTGACAATCAGTGCTGGTCAGCTGCTGCAGCCTGATCAGTGAGAGCTGAAGCATGGCGAGGCATCGCCTCACCTGGGAAGTGCAAGGGGGAAGGGAATCCCTTTTCCTAGCCAGGGGAACTGAGACACACAACACCTGGAAAACTGGGTAATTCCCACCCCAATACTGTGCTTTAAGCTAACGGGCACACCAGGAGATTATATCCCACACCTGGCCGGGAGGGTCTCATGCCCAAAGAGCCTCCCTCATTGCTAGCACAGCAGTCGGTGATCTAACCACAAGGCAGCAGCGAGGCTGGGGGAGGGGCACCCGCCATTGCTGAGGCTTAAGTAGATAAACAAAGCAGCTGGGAAGCTCTAACTGGGTGGGGCTCACAGCAGCTCAAGGAAGCCTGCCTGTCTCTGTAGACGCCACCTCTGGGGACAGGGCACAGCTAAACAACAACAACAACAACAAAAGCAGCAAAAACCTCTGCAGATGCAAACGACTCTGTCTGACAGCTTTGAAGAGAGCAGTGGATCTCCCAACATGGAGGTTGAGATCTGAGAAGTGACAGACTGCCTGCTTAAGTGGGTCCCTGACTCCTGAGTAGCCTAACTGGGAGACATCCCCCACTAGGGGCAGACTGACACCCCACACCTCACAGGGTGGAGTACACCCCTGAGAGGAAGCTTCCAAAGTAAGAATCAGACAGGTACACTCGCTGTTCAGCAATATTCTATCTTCTGCAGCCTCTGCTGCTGATACCCAGGCAAACAGGGTCTGGAGTGGACCTCAAGCAATCTCCAACAGACCTACAGCTGAGGGTCCTGACTGTTAAAAGGAAAACTATCAAACAGGAAGGACAGCTACACCAAAATCCCATCAGTACGTCACCATCATCAATGACCAGAGGCAGATAAAACCACAAAGATGGGGAAAAAGCAGGGCAGAAAAGCTGGAAATTCAAAAAATAAGAGCACATCTCCCCCTGCAAAGGAGCACAGCTCATCACCAGCAACAGATCAAAGCTGGTCAGAGAATGACTTTGACGAGATGAGAGAAGAAGGCTTCAGTCCAGCAAACTTCTCAGAGCTAAAGGAGGAATTACATACCCAGCACAAAGAAACTAAAAATCTTGAAAAAAGAGTGGAATAATTGATAGCTAGAATAATTAAGGCAGAGAAGGTCATAAACAAAATGACAGAGATGAAAACCATGACACGAGAAATACGTGACAAATGCACAAGCTTCAGTAACCGACTCGATCAACTGGAAGAAAGAGTATCAGTGATTGAGGATCAAATGAATGAAATGAAGTGAGAAGAGAAACCAAAAGAAAAAAGAAGAAAAAGAAATGAACAAAGCCTGCAAGAAGTATGGGATTATGTAAAAAGACCAAATCTACGTCTGATTGGGGTGCCTGAAAGTGAGGGGGAAAATGGAACCAAGTTGGAAAACACTCTTCAGGATATCATCCAGGAGAACTTCCCCAACCTAGCAGGGCAGGCCAACATTCAAATTCAGGAAACACAGAGAACGCCACAAAGATACTCCTCGAGAAGAGCAACTCCAAGACACATAATTGTCAGATTCACCAAAGTTGAAATGAAGGAAAAAATCTTAAGGGCAGCCAGAGAGAAAGGTCGGGTTACCCACAAAGGGAAGCCCATCAGACTAACAGCAGCTCAACAAAATTGACAGACCGCTAGCAAGACTAATAAAGAAGAAAAGAGAGAAGAATCAAATAGATGAAATAAAAAATTATAAAGGGGATATCACCACCGACCCCACAGAAATACAAACTACCATCAGAGAATACTATAAACACCTCCACGCAAATAAACCAGAAAATCTAGAAGAAATGGATAATTTCCTGGACACTTACACTCTTCCAAGACTAAACCAGGAAGAAGTTGAATCCCTGAATAGACCAATAGTAGGCTCTGAAATTGAGGCAATAATTAATAGCCTACCAACCAAAAAAAGTCCAGGACCAGATGGATTCACAGCTGAATTCTACCAGAGGTACAAGGAGGAGCTGGTACCATTCCTTCTGAAACTATTCCAATCAATAGAAAAAGAGGGAATCCTCCCTAACTCATTTTATGAGGCCAATATCATCCTGATACCAAAGCCTGGCAGAGACACAACAACAAAAGAGAATTTTAGACCAATATCCCTGATGAACATCGATGCAAAAATCCTCAATAAAATACTGGCAAACCGGATTCAGCAGCACATCAAAAAGCTTATCCACCATGATCAAGTGGGCTTCATCCCTGGGATGCAAAGCTGGTTCAACATTTGCAAATCAATGAACGTAATCCAGCATATAAACAGAACCAAAGACAAGAACCACATGATTATCTCAATAGATGCAGAAAAGGCCTTAGGCAAAATTAACAGCCCTTCATGCTAAAAACGCTCAAGAAATTCGGTATTGATGGAACGTACCTCAAAATAATAAGAGCTATTTATGACAAACCCACAGCTAATATCATACTGAATGGGCAAAAACTGGAAAAATTCCCTTTGAAAACTGGCACAAGACAGGGATGCCCTCTCTCACCACTCCTATTCAACATAGTGTTGGAAGTTCTGGCTAGGGCAATCAGGCAAGAGAAAGAAATCAAGGGTATCCAGTTAGGAAAAGAAGAAGTCAAATTGTCCCTGTTTGCAGATGACATGATTGTATATTTAGAAAACCCCATCGTCTCAGCCCAAAATCTCCTTAAGCTGATCAGCAACTTCAGCAAAGTCTCAGGATACAAAATTAATGTGCAAAAATCACAAGCATTCTTATACACTGGTAACAGACAAACAGAGCACCAAATAATGAATGAACTTCCATTCACAATTGCTTCAAAGAGAATAAAATACCTAGGAATCCAACTTACAAGGGATGTAAAGGACCTCTTCAAGGAGAACTACAAACCACTGCTCAGTGAAATAAAAGGGGACACTAACAAATGGAAGAACATACCATGCTCATGGATAGGAAGAATCAATATCGTGAAAATGGCCATACTGCCCAAGGTTATTTATAGATTCAATGCCATCCCCATCAAGCTACCAATGACTTTCTTCACAGAATTGGAAAAAACTGCTTTAAAGTCATATGGAACCAAAAAAGAGCCCGCATTGCCAAGACAATCCTCAGTCAAAAGGACAAAGCTGGAGGCGTCACGCTACCTGACTTCAAACTATACTACAAGGCTACAGTAACCAAAACAGCATGGTACTGGTACCACAACAGAGATATAGACCAATGGAACAGAACAGAGTCCTCAGAAATAATACCACACATCTACAGCCATCTGATCTTTGACAAACCTGAGAGAAACAAGAAATGGGGAAAGGATTCCCTATTTAATAAATGGTGCTGGGAAAATTGGCTAGCCATAAGTAGAAAGCTGAAACTGGATCCTTTCCTTACCCCTTATACGAAGATTAATTCAAGATGGATTAGAGACTTAAATGTTAGACCTAATACCATAAAAACCCTAGAAGAAAACCTAGGTAGTACCATTCAGGACATAGGCATGGGCAAGGACTTCATGTCTAAAACACCAAAAACAACGGCAGCAAAAGCCAAAATTGACAAATGGAATCTAATTAAACTAAAGAGCTTCTGCACAGCAAAAGAAACTACCATCAGAGTGAACAGGCAACCTACAGAATGGGAGAACATTTTTGCAATCTACTCATCTGACAAAGGGCTAATATCCAGAACCTACAAAGAATTCAAACAAATTTACAAGAAAAAAAAAACCCATCAAAAAGTGGGCAAAGGATATGAACAGACATTTCTCAAAAGAAGACATTCATACAGCCAACAGACACATGAAAAAATGCTCATCATCACTGGCCATCAGAGAAATGCAAATCAAAACCACAATGAGATACCATCTCACACCAGTTAGAATGGCAATCATTAAAAGTCAGGAAAAAACAGGTGCTGGAGAGGATGTGGAGAAATAGGAACACTTTTACACTGTTGGTGGGATTGTAAACTAGTTCAACCATTATGGAAAACAGTATGGCGATTCCTCAAGGATCTAGAATTAGATGTACCATATGACCCAGCCATCCCATTACTGGGTATATACCCAAAGGATTATAAATCATGCTGCTATGAAGACACATGCACACGTATGTTTATTGCGGCACTATTCACAATAGCAAAGACTTGGAATCAACCCGAATGTCCATCAGTGACAGACTAGATTAAGAAAATGTGGCACATATACACCATGGAATACTATGCAGCCATAAAAAAGGATGAGTTTGTGTCCTTTGTAGGGACATGGATGCAGCTGGAAACCATCATTCTTAGCAAACTATCACAAGAAGAGAAAACCAAACACCGCATGTTCTCACTCATAGGTGGGAACTGAACAATGAGATCACTTGGACTCGGGAAGGGGAACATCACACACCGGGGCCTATCATGGGGAGGGAGGAAGGGGGAGGGATTGCATTGGGAGTTATACCTGATGTAAATGAGGAGTTGATGGGTGCTGACGAGTTGATGGGTGCAGCACACCAACATGGCACAAGTATACATATGTAACAAACCTGCACGTTATGCACATGTACCCTAGAACGTAAAGTATAATAATAATAAAAAATTAAAAAAATAAAAAATAAAAAAAAGAAATCACTCACTTATGAAAAGATGGTGAAATTTAAATTGTATTTTTAAAAGAAGAAAGAAAAGAAGGAAAGTGAAAGGAGAAAACAGCTGAAATAGAATTTAATGTCAGAACATGGTATAATTTCCTCCCCATATATTGAGTGTTTGAACATGAAAAATTTATTGCACTGACATGACCCTCAGTATGCCCAACAATAAATGAAGGGTAATATTTATATCTGCCATAGTAAGTAAAAATGAGTATTAAATGAAATGGTACAGGTGAAAGTAGTGAACTGTGCAGGCATTAATTATCATTATTCTATCTAGAGTTACTACTGCTTTGTTACTTATTTGTGGCTCTCTAATAGCAAAAGAATACTTAACTTTTGCTTCTCTTAGGTAATTTTAGACAGCCCTGAGGTAAAGAAGACAAAAGAATAAATATGCATCCCATTTGCTCTCCTATTTTACTTCAGGAAAGATAAAATTAATAGACCAGTCATCATGATGAGCAAAATGTAGAAGTCTGATATACATTCAGCCATAGTGAATGTGGATGGGAACTATAGGAATCTGGATGCTACTTTTGGCTTAATAGTTAGCTTGCTATTTTTGGAAAGAGAGAAAGAGTAAGAGAGACAGTTGGGGACAAGGAGGTGAAAGGCTATATAGTACATTTCTAAACAATAGCTCTAAAATGTTATGATTCTTATCATAAGGGGATCATAAGGGGATAATGGATGCTTTTTAAAAAATGAGATAGAATAACCAAAAGATTGTTTTGTCCCAATCAGAAAGTACAAAAGGTAGAGAAGACAAGTCTCTAATCAGAGGGAAGAAGGAAACTTACTCAAAGTAAAATAGTAAGTTTTATGAATATATACATAAGTTTACAGAAAAAAAATACCAGAAAAGTGACTTCAAGAATCAGCTGAGATAGAAACATATGCCCATCATCTTCAAAGTACACACTCACACTTATCCCCTAGACAGCCATTTCTTTTTGAATGATGAAAATAAAAGTGATTTGAAATTGGGAATAAAGTCCTCCCCCTAATGATTTCAGTGTTAGACCTTGCCTAAGGCAAGCCTGAGGAAAAAGACAAAGAAACACAATGAATTCAGAGTGCCAGAATTTATCAAAGTCAAAATAGTATCTTCTTAAAAATGCAAGTAAGGCTTAAAAGATTATTTAATAGAAATGAACATCTAATCTGACCAAGTAGGGTATTAAGAGGGAGGTATGGAATCTCTGAATGCATATTTCTTCCAGGATAGAGCCACACCAGTGAAGGTGTCAAAAAGACACTTTGAAATCTAAAAGTAAGGCAATAACTGTAAAGTGAAATTTAAGAAGTTGGTTTATGAGTTTTTATAAAATCTAGGAAAGTCATGAAATCAAAGCAATTAAAAAGGCCCTTAGCTGCTGCTGCATTGCACATTTTAAATACACAGACTACCATTAAAACCATTCTAATTAGACAGATAGTGTCACATTTTTCAAGTTTATTTGTTATGCATTTGTTTTATCTATAATGACCTTTTCCCTCTGATTATTCTGAGAAAAGAAAAAAATATTTGAAGTGAATGAGTTACTGACTGATAAATTGCAAAGGAAAAATGTAGCTTCTTGATGCAATCAATTAATCCATATTTTGAGCACTTATGACATGGTAGATTATATGGTTTGGCTCTGTGTCCCCACCCAAATATCATCTCAAATCGTAATCCTCATAATCCCCATGTGTTGAGGGCAGGACCTGGTGGGAGGTGATTGGATCATGGGGGCGGTTTCCCCCATGCTATTTTCATGATACTGAGTGAGTTCTCATGAGGTCTGATGGTCTTACAAGCAGCTCTTCTCCCTTTACTCATTTACTCTCTCTCTCTCTCACCTGCTACCATGTAAGAGGTGCCTTTGCTCCTCTCTCACCTTCCTCCGCAATTGTAAGTTTCCTGAGGCTTCACCAACAGTGTGAAACTGTGAGTCAATTAAACCTCTTTTCTTTATAAATTACCTAGTCTCGGGTATTTATTTATAATACAGTGTGAAAACGGACTAACACAGTAGACTTGCAGGAGTCCTGTGGTTCACAAAACCAAGAAGTCCAGAGTTCCAGGTCATGGGTACATAACAATCTGGACTGTTGAGTAAAAGAATAATAGCAGGAATGCTAGTGTTTAGATCAAAATCTAGCCATTATGAGAACATGTTGCTTGGAGATGAGATTAAATAATTGATAGAACACAGAGGAGGAGGAAGGGTGCATCCCAGTTTGCCATGTGCCATGAAAACTTCGTTGAAGTGGCGATGAATTACGACTGATGAGATAATTTAATGCAAAGAGCCAGGTAAAACGTCTGCAAGCATTTTAAAACTGTGTATGCAGGACACCAAAGAAGAAATAATGTCCCTTTGAATAAGCAATTAGAGAAATGCATTAACAACTAATGAAGGAGTGAATTATTTTGTGCCAGCTCAGATGCTTTTTAAGCTACCTTTGGTGGCTTTCATCCATCTCCTCATTTAATCCTACCTCAGGGTACCAAGTTTGTTTCTCTTCTCCTCCCCTGGCTTTGTCTGAGAGAAAAAGTGGGCCTGGCTCATCCAGATCTGAACTCCCCTTTTTGCACTAATCCCAACCCCAGTAGCAACAAAAATGCTTTCTTTTTGACCAGATGGAAATCTGAGGCTAGCCTGGGACATGACACGCATTTCAATCCAATGACTCAGCATAGGAGGACTGGATCAACCCAACTCCAGTGAAACCAGGTCTCTCTTTCCTGCTGTATATACATTGGGAGGGTGATCAAAATATGTCCACCTTATTTTAAATCAGCTGTGGGTCACCACCACACTGTTTCCATGAGGTCATTTATTGTTCATCATCCACTAAGGCGTTTGCCACGAGTGCAGTAAAAAGCACAAAGGACAGAAAGCCCTCCAAAGGAGAAAATGAAATGCAACACAGCCAGCTCACATACTTTCCATGCCACAATCCCCACCGCCTAACATTCCGTTCTCGTCGATGAGGAAACAATAGGATGTACAGCCTTGTCACTGTCGCTATTAATAACTTGGAGGGCTTCCAGAACCACATGGGTTCAGGGGAATATGCTGTCCTTAGCAGCCACATCAATGCTTAGGTATCTCTTCATGAGACTGTGCCTCTGTGTCTCCTGCCTGCCACGTGTGAAAGTTCTAATTTTCAAGTCACACATAAGCCCTGATTAGTGGTGATAAGGCAATAAGTAGGACCGGTTTTTTTGAGACAATGAAACCACAAAGAACTCTGAGTTCCAAAACACTCTATTAGCACTTTCCAGTCCTAGTTTAGAAAACCAATGGGAAAAATGTAAAATGTAGTGGGCTGGGAAATTTTTTCATCAAAGTATAATTGCAATTTTAAGTAGGAGTTTTGTATTTAAAGCCCTTAATGGCAAGCGTGATTAAGAGAAGCTTGGCTTCACTGTTTACAGCAAACCTTGATTAAATACAAACAAGCAAATGAAACAAAAAGGAAAAGAAAAGCGAAAAGAAAAAAATCTTTCTGGAGTGTCCTGGGGTCCTTAGCCAGGAGAATTATCTTGGAGGGGAAAAAAAATCCATGGAGTCAGCCATCTGTCTCTATCCCCTTCCTTCCTATTTTCTTCAATCCTTTGTCCATCTGTATGATTTGCCTACACTGGTCTGTCTTTTGAATTTCAGCTTTTCAAAAAGCAGATACCACACCAGCTTATTTTATTTTCAGCATCTATCACTGCAGGCTTTATTAAATGTTAAGGAATAATAAGACCTATTATCGCACTGCGACTCCCTGGGATTTTTTGTAAGTCAGTAAGGCCCAGTGTCATGTGTTTGCATTTTCTCTGGGCTGTAGATGCCAGGAGACCAGGACCATTAAAAGAGGAGGGAGAGAAAGGGAAGGTTGGCAGGTTATTATGCACTCTCGGGGGTTTCTTTCCTACAACGCTTTCCCCTGCTCCCTTCTGTTCCTGCTTCTATAAAAGGAGTAAGCACACAACAACTGTCATATAAACCAACATCAGAAAAGCAAAAAGAATTCATCTGTCAAGAAGAAAGAGAAAATCTGTTACGGTTACGAATGGTTACAGCAAAGTGAGTAAGGAGTAGAATGTTGGCAATAAATGGGAACTTATTTTATTGCAGAGGGTCCAGCTCCGTGCTAAGGGAAAATCTGCAAAGTCTTAGAGAAGCAGAAGCATGATGGAGGGACAAGGTAACACTTACCTGACAGCCTAACACGTGGCAGGTGGTATTTGTGGAATGAGTCTGTAGACAGGCAAGGCTACGGAGAGCAAACTCAATGTCGCTACATGAATTGGAGAAGGGTCTGTGGGAAAGCTGGCTCTCATGGAAAACAGTTCTTAGAATTATGAAATACTTTCATTGTTCTGATTGAAATTGAGCTGAGTTTATGGCCTCCCCCTTCTCATTTTCTTTCTTCATCTTTCTCCCACTTCTCTTCCTCCATTCCCTTCCCTTTCTTCTTCCTAACTGCACATACAAGTAGGCATCGTCTGCTGCATAATATTATTAATTCAAAATGATCTTTCTTGTTTCAAATAGGAAATGTCACTTTGAATTAATGTGAACTATGTCTCCTATCTTCCTTTATACCTGACAATAATATCAGGCCATGCGTGACTCTCTTTATTTTCTTATGTTCATGTCTTTTAAATAAACTCTGTTTTTCTCCTAGAAAATCATCTATTGTAGGGTGATATCAGGTTCTCCCTAGGTTTGCACTTTGTTTCTTACCACCTCTTCCTCACCTATCTTTGATTTTGTTTGCTATTTAAAAACAATTTGACTGTCTCCTTCTCTGGTGATTTTCCGACACATATCTTTTCCCCACCTCTAGACCATGTGAGGTACATCAATATGCATCAAATATTGCACTCAGTATGTGAGATTACAATCTATTCATTTGTTTTGTATTTTGGTGAGTAGAGATGTTGTAAAACTGGATTATACAATTAGGATGGAGGGGCACTTTTAAGAAAAGGAATACAAAATTATTAATGCAAAATTTGATATATGACAGAGATTTCTGCTTCTCTCCAAGATGGAGTAGAAAGACTCAATTTATCCTCTTGACTGAATAAAGAAAATGACAAAATATATACAACAATGGTTTTCAAGACACAGGATATGAGGCAGCTGTCCTTGCGAGAGAGAAAACAAATGAAATAAGCTCCAAAGACTGTCCAGCTTCTGGCCCTGAAAATTTTACAAACCACAGATCAGGAAAGGGGAGATGAGCTGTGTACTGGTGGACTCTCAGTTGAGTAGGAGGAGCCGGAAGACCACAGCGACTACAGTTCACAGGATAGGCCTGCGAGGAGGGAGCTCTTCAGGGTTGCAGCGGGCACCCTGGGGTCCTCAGATGATTAAGGACATGTTTCTGCATGTGAGAAAGCCACCCAAGGCTGGGAAAGAATCACCCAAAGGATTAGTGGTAACATTATCCGACACTCACAAAAGTCAGAGAACAATGCCTCTTCCCTCGAGCTAGACTCGACAATGTCCTGACTCTCAGGACACTGGGTAGAGTGCATAGAAGTGTCTTGTCTGAGTAAAGGGGGACAATTAGCCTAAACTGAGGACTACTCCAACCCTTCCCAACAATTCTTAACAGGAAGAATCAGGTTCCTAGATAATTAACTATATACTAGAACCAAAATGAAGAGTATTTATATAAATACCCAAGTTTATAGCACCCAACAAGATACAATTCATAATATCTGACAGTCAATCAAAAATTACCAGGCAGGAAAATATAATCATTAAAGAACAGAAAAATCAATCAAGTGACATTGATCCAGAAATGACACAGATGTAAGAATTAGCAGGCAAGAACATTAATACAGTTATTATAACTACACATTTAAAAAGTTAAGCAGATCCATGGGAGACATAAAAAAAGAACCGGTTCCTAATTCTACAAATGAAAGCTGCAATATGTAGGATGAAAAATACACTGAATGAAATTAATAGCAGTTATGTATTTAGAAGAAAAGTTAGTGAGCTTTAAGAAATGGGAATATAAACCATTCAATATGAAATATAGAATATAATTTTTTTAAAGTATGTTAAAGAGTACCCATGAGTTCTGAGAAAACTTCAAGCAGTTTAAAACACATGAAATTTAACCCCCTAAACGGGAGGGAAGGGGACATACTGGAAGATAGAATACCTGAAAATGTTCTACATTTGATGAAAATGAGAAACTTGCAGGTACAAGAAGCTCAGCATACTCAAAGCACAAGAAACATGATGAAAACTGCACCAAGGCAAATCAGAATCAAATTGTACAAAAACAGTCATGAAGAAAAAAAATTAATAGCAACCAAAGGAAAAAGATTCCATGTAGAGGAACAGAGATAAAGATGATCACAGATTTCTCATAAGAAGCAATGCAAGTGACAAAAGAGCTGGGAAACATCTTCAAAGTCCTGGAAAAAAGTCAATCTAGAATTCTGTAACCAGCAAAATATCCTTCAAAAGGAAGCTGAAATACTTTTCTAGACATACATAATCTGAAATAATTTGTCACTAGCAGAATGTTAAAGGAAGTCCTTCAGGCAGAAGATAGATAATACAAAATTGTCACATGAATCTACACAACTAGATGAAGATCACGGGAAATAACTACATGGAAAAATCTAGAAGATACATTTATTCTAAAAATCTCTTTAAAATTGAATTTAAAAAATGCTATCAGGTATTGTGGGATTTATAATACCTGTGTAAGTATAATGCATAGGCCTGGAGAGGAAAAATGGAAATATACTATGGTAAGATTCTCTTGGTATGTGTAATGTGCCAACATATCATGGATGTTAGACTGTGATACATTAAAATGCATACCATACACCCTAAATATACCACTAAAGTAAATAAAATGTTATATTTATATAGCATTACACATATTATCACATGCCATTATATATATAACATTATTATATCTATATAACATACCAGATAAAGTAGAATTATAAAAAAAATGTTCAATTTAAAAGAAGGCAGGAGAAAAATGAAAAATCAAAAAAAGAACAGATGGGACAAGTAGAAACAAGCAGCAAGATGGTTAGTTTAAACCTAACCATGCCAATAATCACACTAAATGTAAATGCTCTAAATATCCCAATTAAAAGATGGAAATGATCAGATTAGGCAAAAAACCAAGACCCAACTCTACGCTGCATAAAACAAACACACATTAAACATAGACAGTAAAAAGTTTAAATGTAAAGTATAAAATATACATTATACTATAACTAATAAAAATAAAACTAGAGTGACAGCATTAGTGTCAGACAATATAGATTTCAGAGCAAAGAATACCAAGGATAAAGAAAGTCATTTAATCAAAGGCTCACTTCATTAAGAATAAATAATAATCATAAAAGTTTATGCACATAGCATGAGATTATATATATACAAAAGCTACAAATTGCATATTGATAAAAGGTGTTAAAAGACAAACCTTAGACAAATTAGCAGTCTAAGTGAGCAAAGAACAATTCACAATTGGGCACTACCCAAACCAGAATAGGTTCAAAGCAATTCCAGGGTAGCCACAAAGTCAGATAATATTTATAGACAGAAAAAGAAAAGTGATGTACAGAAAACAGAAGCACAGTGCAGAAACAACTGGATTGGTTATAGCTCCTGACATTTGCCTTCTTTGAATATGGTTTGAACAGCTGGCTGCCTGTGAGTGGCTGAAACTGTGTGATTGTACAAGAGTAGGTTACAGTCTGTTTATACATCCAGTTAGGTTGCAGCTTACTATGTGTAAGCTTTAGTGCCAAACTTAAAATATGTAAGGAGGCAACTTCAGGCTAAATTTAATTTAACAAGGACATGCATCCAGAATATGTGTGGAACTCAAACTCAGTAATAAGAAATCAAACAGCCCAATTAAAAAACTGGAAAAAAGATTTGAGCAGATACTTTACCACAGAAGATATATAAGTTGCAAATAAACACAAAAAAAGATACTCAACATCGATAGCCCTTAGGAAAAGGAAGATTAGAACACCAATCTGATGCCACTATACATCCATTTGAATGAGTAAAATTACAAAGATTGTTAATATCAATTATTGGTGAGAATGTGAAGAACTTAAATGTTCATACACTGGTGGTAGCTGTGTAAAATGGTAAATTACTTTGGAAAACAATTTAGAAGTTTCTGAAAAATGTAAACATACATCTGTCAAGTGATCCAATCATCCCTCTCCTTCATATTTAGCCAAGAAAAATGAAAGCAGATGTCTATACAAAGACTTGTATGTGAATGTTAATAGTGGCTTTTTTTGGTAATAGCCCAAAACTGAAAACAATTTAAATGTCCATCAAAAGGTAAATGAATAAACAAATGGCTGTCCATCCATATAATGGAGAGCTACTCAGCAATAAAAATGAATGAACCATTGATACACACTACCATGTGGTGACTCTCAAAATAAGGAGGCTGTGGGAAGGAAAAGAGACCCGAAACAGTACAGACTCGATTATCCCATTTATATGCATTTTTAGAAATTGCAAACTAATCTATAACGACATAAATTGGAACAGTGGTAGCCTGAGGATAGGGAAGGGGTGGATTGAATTACAATGGGACCTGAGGAAACTTGGGGGCTGATGAATGTACTTTTACCTTTGATTGTTTTGGTAGTTTTATAGGCATATACACATGTCAAAACTTATCAAATGATATACTTTAAATATATGCACTTTATTACAAGTCAATTATATTTAATTAATGCTCTTGAAAAAGAAAGGGAAAGATTAATTACAGGGCTTAGGAAAGAGCTATTGCAGGTGACAAGGCATAGAACTTAAATTTTAGAGGCTTAATAGTACATATTTCTGTTTACATATCTGTCTCTCTTGTTACTAAAGCTTCCAAAACCTTCATCTTTGTATCTCTGTGCCTAGCAGAGTTCAAAGTGGCTTTATTTGTCCCTGGCCAAAACTGAAAACAAATTAAATGTCCATCAAAAGTTAAACAATAAACAAATGGTAGAGTATCCATATTATCACACGATAATTGTTCCATTAATTCTTCTAACTGACTGGTTGACCAAAGAAACTCATGTTTAATCTCTGGGTGGTATCCAAGGTCATGAGACAATGCCAGCTAGACAGAAAGTGAATGCAGGGTTGTAGAAGAAACCTGGAGACTGAATGAGTCAGCTTTTTATCAAAGAAGCAGAGCCATGATAATATAATAAATCCCTCCATATGAAAAAGAATTTGATTCGGGTATTTAATCTTAGGCAACTGTAGGGCTGGTTAAATGTTTATTGAGAGACCATTTCTCAGATTTCTGGTGCTGCAGCTTGAAGTCAGCAGGCAGACAGTTGAGAAAGGAAAACATAGGTGGAGTGGGGAGGACAAGACCAACAGGAAACAGCCAAGATGAGTGGACACCACAAAAACTGCTGGGAAACCTCCAATTTCTCACTGCCCCGAATCCTCCACCCTTAATGATAGAGCTGTCTTTCAGGAGAGAGTAATCCCTTTGTCATGGAGAGGAAAAAAAAGGTAATGAAAATGGTCTTAATCACACATTCCTAGATTCACTTGTAAAGTTTTAAAAAATGCATTCATTGGTTGGGCGTGGTGGCTGACGCCTGTAATCCCAGCACTTTGGGAGGCTGAGGCGGGCTGATCACAAAGCCAGGAGTTTGAGACCAACCTGGACAATATGGTGAAATTCCATCTCTACTAAAAATACAAAAATTAGCGTGGTGGTGGGCACCTGTAGTCCCAGCTACTCAGGAGGCTGAGGCAGGAGAATTGCTTGAACCTGGGAGGCAGAAGTTGAGCCAATATCGTACCACTGCACTCCAGCCTGGGCAACAGAGTGAGTGAGACCCCATCTCAAAAAAAAAAAAAAAAAATGCATTCATCTAGTTAGTACCTTGTCTATCTCATTATCATCCAACATTGATCTTTTACTCAATTGCTTTTCTTATCAACCATTATTTTCAACTCTCTCAACATTTAGCTCTAACACTCCTTTAGCATGTAAGTGTCCAGGCACAGTATGACTTTGTAATTTTTATATGCTACACAGTAATGCTTATAGTTCTGTGGGCCCAAAATATGCCTTTTGTTGGGGATATTTAAAGAGTGAAAGCCCAATAGATACTTTTCGTTTGACTTATTGACTAAAGTCTCTAAGGAGTGTATTGGGTTTACAGAGCAACCTCATTTCCTACTACTGTTTCAGCAGTTGCCAAATTTAGTTTGACTCCCCTATCTGTGGAGCCAATGAGATTTATTCAAAGTAATATTGGGAGTTTTCTGGATCAATTGCTAAGTGTTCAATATCAAGAATCCATGGAATACCACTTGGAAATAGGTTGATTTGAGGAAGCGAATTGGTTTCTTCTAAGCTCCTTGAATTAATGCTGCCACTATCTTTCAACTAAAATTCCAGTTTTAATACTTCACAAGGGCATTTTATGAGCTCATTACAAGACATAGGGTAAGTGCAACACATGAGGGGTCATTTAAATGAGAGAAAAGATGTGACAAGAAATGCCTGAAAAGTCAGAATGACCAGATCATATTGTATTTTCTTCTCTAACATTAGTTTTTTCCATTAAATCATATTCATGATACAATGAATATCCAATTGGAAAGAATCACAGAATATTGAAATATGTATTCCCTCTACTGAAATATATTCAAAATAGTTTTTCTCATATTAAATGCATAATTTGCTTTTCAGTGAAAGGACCTGAAATATGATGCAATGACCAAGTGCTGCTTATTAGGAAACTGATCAAATTTTAAAAAGTGGGGGGTAGGAGAGACAAATTCGGTTTGGAAAGGAAAACTGGTAGCTTTTGGTCTGATTAAAACTATGAACTGCAACTTTATAAATCTTTTTTCTCCTTTACCCAAAGTGCCAAAAACAAAGCTGTATTCCTTTGATAAAGATCTCTGAAGACAAAAATAGCAATGTTGTTTCTTTAGAAAGTCAATAGTTTCTCCTAACTGGGACTACAGAGCTTACTGTCAAGGAGATCACAATGTCTGCATTGAGAATTTTCTAGGTAATCTTCGTGGCTAAGTCTCAAGAGCTTCAGAACTGGCAACAAGATTCAAAATGCTGTGAGAAGAGTATCTCCCAGAATTGGATTAGCACAATTTTCTAAGTTAGGATTAAAAGGATTTTTTTCTTAAATATGGAGATCTCTTAAGTTTGCTAAGCTAAATTATTTAATACTTTTTCCAGAAAATGGCCCTTTGTTATTAGGGATCTTTATCTTTTTTGAGGAAGCATGAAAATTCAAGGAAGGAGTTTCAGAAGTGATGAATGGGGATGTGTGTTTCGTTAACCACTTTCTGTTCTGGGAATCCACTGAACGTCAATCACACATCCCAAGACTCTCAGGACATTCGTGATCCTTTACATTGGCTGGCTCCAACATGGGTAAAACCTCTATGTTCTGTTGCATGTACTCATTTTGACACATCTTTGATCTGTACCAACATTATTGAGGATAAGTTTGATGAAACTATATCTGAGGTGAAAACTTTATATAAAAAAAGTAAAATAAACAGGAAAAGAAATACAGATACTAAAAAGGGGACAATGAATTCAGAAGGAAAATAAAAATAATTCCATGATAAGAAGATAGCATATATTTTTGTTTTCAATTTTTTTATTACACAGAATGGCAAGCACAAATCGACAGGATAGTAAAACAAAGCCTCATACACCGATATCCTAGCTTCAAAAAGTACCAACTCAAGGTGAGTCTGGTTTTGTTCCCATCCCACCCACTACTCTTCTTTACTATTTTGAAGAAAATCCTAGTCAGCATATCATTTCAGTTGTAAATATTTGAGTATTTCTTAAATGGATAAAAGCTTATGAAAAAGAAATGACCATAATATAATTGTCACATCTAAAAGTTGGTAATTCCTAGTATCATCAAATATTAAATTACTGTTCAAATTTCCAAATGTCTCATAAATGCCATATGTTTTAAAGTCTGAGTGAAAATCTAAAGAAGATCAACAATTACAATTAGTTGATAAGTCAATTAAATGTTTTATAATGTATTGGGTCTGTTCCCTCCATTAGTTTCTTCTTGTAAATTATCTTTCGAAGGAACCAAGTAGTTTACCTCCTAAAGTTTTCTTTGTCTGAAACATGACATTTTTTTTAAGTAGTACTTCCAAGAAGAAGTCATATCAATGCCCCATTGTTGAATTTGAGGTGCCCGCTCTGTTTTGAGTTCACTAATGGTACATTTTTAAGAGAAATTTTGTTTGTCATTGAATAATTATTTTTACAACATTCCTGCTGTCTTGTTAGATCATCTCAGTTATTTTGTTTTTGTTCGATTTTGTGACCCATGAAGAAAATCATATAGTTGTCAATTATCTCTTGAGAGTTACTGCCGAGGAGTACCACGCTAAATTTAAATAAGGTATTGTGGCAGCTACAATGCCATGTTTTCATGAAACTCCATTCCATTCTTCCCTCCATGGGCACACAGGGTCTACAATATCCAGCCTCCGTTATAGTGTGATGCCATATGACCAACTCCTGGCCACTGGGTGTGGGCAGAAGCCCTGTCCTAGCCTGGCTATAAAAGCCTCTGCATGTTTGCCAGCACTCTGGCTCCCACATGGTTAAGACAGTAAGATCAGTGTCTTTAATACACATTAGGAAGGCAGCTGCCTGACCCACATCAGACTGGAACAGGAGTGAGATGTAAAGCTCTGTGCTGCAGCAGTGGAGTCTGGGGATTGTTACCACAGCATAGTCCAGCCTCATCTATCTCAACCAATAATAAGATTGTTAGACTGCAATAGAGACTGCATCATTTCCAGTCTGGTTGAGAACATTTCCAAACTCCTATTTGAGTAAGATTCTTCATGTAAGTCTCATTTGGACTTAAATGAGCCAAAAACAGAGATTGACAATAGACAATACATATATAGGCTACAGAGTTATTTTTTAAAATTCATTTTATTTTTTAAAAATAGTAAAATACTTAAGTATTTTCATCACATTTACCTTAAAATCTAAGTGTTTATCTGATGTCAATATATTGAAAGGAAATAAAATGGATACTGGAAATAGGAGTGACCAATCCTTCAGTTTAATATCAACTCAACATAGAAGAAAACATTTTAGCTAAATGTTTGATTTGAATGCAATTATTTTTCAGCATTGAGAGGAGTTTCTGGCCAAATAATCTACGACTTTGAAATCGTCAGAACCTACTTTTCAATAGAAGTTCTTTCAAAAAACCAGAAAGAAAAAGTGTAGGAGTCACTGATGGTGGTGGAATTTTGAGTCCATGTGCATACAACCCAGGGCCTCTCTGTCACCTGAAGGGATTTTCTGAGACACAGGGAGTGCCCTCTGGGCCGCTCTTTAAATGTCCATTCTTATGCCCACCACAGGTCAATCTCCATAAATCCCACTATGTTATTTAACTAAACCCGTTCCTATGCTATCTTGTTGATGGTCCAGTAGACAGGCAATAGAGATGAAGAGCTAACAAGCATTTTACCCAAATGAAACAGCATAAGGTCACAGGACTTTAGCATGGGAAGCCATAGAGATCACGTGACCTAGCTCCTTTATTACACAGACAAGGAACCAACCTCACAGAAAGCCTAAGGGGCTTAGCCAAGGACCGAACACAGGCCGTGATAGACACAGGCAGCTAGATCCAGTTTCCTGACTCCTGCTTCTGAACCCTTTTCCTCTCCCTTTAACGGAGCCTCACTTTAACACAACTTACATATGCTAAATAAACAGACTTATTACAAACCTGACTGGAAGATTCTTGGGTCTTGGAATAAATATTCTTTTCACTAACAGACATAAGAAATCACCTGTTTTTTTTTTTTTTTTTTTTTTTGCGACACAGTCTTGCCCTGTCACCCAGGCTAAAGTGCAGTGGCGCAATCTCGGCTCATTGCAACCTCTGCCTCCCAGGTTCAAGCAATTCTCCTGCCTCAGCCTCCTGAGTAGCTGGGACTACAGGCATGTGCCACCACACCCAGCTCATTTTTGTATTTAGTAGAGACAGGGTTTCACCATGTTGGCCAGGCTGGTCTTGAACTCCTGATGTCAGGTGATCTGCCCACCTCAGCCTACTAAAGTGCTGGGATTGCAGACATGAGCCACTGCACCCGGCCAAAACCACCTTTTTAAAAAAATGTAGAAAGACCTAGTGAGAGGCAGATTATTAAAATGGAGAGAATGGGTTTTGAAGGTTTAGTTCTAAACTTATCTCTATTGTTCTAACCTTGGAAAAATTACTTACACTGTATGAACCTCAGATTCCTCATTTGTAAAATGGGGAAAATAATATCCCCATGCAGAATTAGTGTCACAGTCACCAAGTTCTCGGCATCAGGGAGGCACCATAAGGCAGTGGAGCCTGCACTCAGTAGAGGCATAATGTGTGCACCTTGTGTTACCAAAGATCTTGGAAAATCTCAATTTAAGATTTGGGGACACATGTCGTTGCTAAATTTATTACAAGTTTCAACTTTCCATTTTGAGCATCCTGGCAAACAAACCCACAATAACCTATTTAGTATACCACTGACATAAATATGTTTTCTAGGGAAACCAACACTGTATATTTTTAAGGAACACAAGTCTACAAAATCATATCTTGCTTTCATGCCAACCTAATTGCCACAACTAGCTCTAAGACTCCATTTTAAACCTAATTGCTTCAAGGTGGCAAGAAACATATAGAACTTCATTTGTTTAGGCTATTTGCAAAAGGAAATACAGCCTGTCACCATGAACATTCTATTGATGTGGTATGTGGTTGTTTGCTATGAAAACAGAACCATTTAAAATTGTGTAGCACTAAACACACCCTCGTATGATGAAGTGTGAGAGAAAGGAAACGCAGAACTCAAACACCAGGAGAAATGAACACTCTCGTTGCAGTGAAACGTTGGTATGATATTGGCGTAAGGGCAAAAGGAATTCAGAAATGACACAACAAACTTACTCTTTTTCTTCCTCTTAGTCATTTAACCCCGGCTTTCACTTTCTAGTGACAAGCATACATTTTTTACATAGAAAGAAATACACAGTTATAAAAGATTATTTCACCCCTACTAAAATGGATAGTATATATAAAGGGCAATGATACACAAAAGTTACAGCATATGAATATGAAATTTGCATATGCACATGAAATTTGTTTTTCCTTTGAAAACAACACAGGTTTAATCATGTTGTTAAGCAGAATTTTAACAAGTAATTATGAGTGCTACTCTCAAGAGTGTAAATGATGAGTGCTACTATTCGCAAAGCAAAGACACGGAATCAACCTAAATGCCCATCAAAGGTCAACTGGATGAAGCAAATGTGGTAAATACACACCATGGAATACTACGCAGCTATAAAAAAGAACAAAATCGTGTTCTCTGCAGGGACATGGATGGAGCTGGAGGCCATTATTCTTAGCAAACTAACACAGGAACAGAAAACCAAATACCCACATATTCTCACTTATAAGTGGGAGCCAAATGATGAGAACACATGGACACTGGAGGGGAACAACACACACAGGAGCCTATCAGAGGGGAGAATGGGCGGAAGGAGAGAATCTGGAAACATAATTAAAGGGTACTCAGCTTAATACCTGGATGATGAAATAATCTGTAAAACAAAACCCCATGACAGAAATCTACTTATGTAACAAACCTGCACTTGTACCCCTGAACTTAAAAATAGTTTACAAAAAGATGTGTAGTACAGTCTCAAGCAGAACAGAGGCTGTAATTCAAAATATTGCTATTAAATTACTTTAAAATAAACTTTCCTTAATACTTTTAAATTGCAAATGAGAAAACAGATATGTACACAAAAGAGTGTTAATAAAAGTTTAGGTTTTTCAAGGTGTTATTTGTTTGTTAATTCATGTGTTTGCTTTTGTTTCCATTGTTGCTGTTGGTTGTGTGTTTGGGGGTGAGGCTGGGGATATTGGTTTCCTGAGGACCTCTGCATTTTCTGACTTTTATTTGAATGTGCTAAGGCAAACTGAGAAAATTCAAAATTGTGTCCAACTGTTTGACTTCTCAAGTCAGGTACCCAAACAAAAACTATGGGATTACATCAAAGAGCATAGTAAGGATTCCTGGGTTAAGGAGAAAAAAAGTGTGTAACATTCCTAACTAGAGTGATGGAGTGTGAACTATATAAGGAAAGCTGTCATCACCACTGACAAATATTTGTTATGTAAGGCACTAGCCTCCCTGTAAAGGAAGACAATACCAATGAATTCAGAATGTAAGTGACCCACAGCCTGATACTGAAGTCATCCTGGACTTTCCTGCCTGTGTCCACACAGATAGGAATCCTAGTCATGATGAAACTGAACATCCACACTGGCAGTTAGCTCCATGATAGGACATGTGAGCACAAATAGTTCAAATTGCTCAGAGGGAGAAAGTCAAAAGCACATTGTGCAATCTGATTCTTTGGAATGTCAATGCTCAGCATGAATCACCTGACAGAATTTGCCTCAGTCCATTTAAAGACATTATTCAAAGGAACTCATCTACACATCACTGCCCAACAAGGAGACATTTCTCTTACAAAATTAAATAAGATCCTCAGACAATTTTTTCACAGCAGGTATCATGACTATTGAATGTGTGATAATCCATAACGTGTTCAGTCCTTGTGGATTACAAAGGACACATCATAGAAAACTGCAGATTTGGTGACAACCTGGTACTAAGAGTCAGAAATCCTAGATTCTAGCCCATGCCAAACCACTTCCCAGACAGGTGACCTTGGACAAGTACCTTCATCTTGCTGAACTTTTATGTTCTTCTTTGTTAAAAATACTAGTAAGAGTTCCTGCAGTTTTTATCACACAGAGGTTGCACAGGAATCAAAAGAAAGTCTGTAACAATATTTGATAAAGTTTAATGCATGTGGACACTATAATAATCATAATAATTACTAACATATTTTTATTATACAAGCAAAAGCTTATAAAAAGAAATTTTTTAAATCAAGTCATGGGAATAAATGAGACTCTTCAGAGAACTTGTAATATAAGTCAGAAAGAAGCCAAAGAAAATAAAAGCCATAAGGAACACTAATACTTAGAAATAAGGCAGACACAAGAGCCAATAAAGAAGTGAGAAGGTGAGTTTGTAGAAGTGTCAGGGAACTAGGGATGTTCTGTATTACAGATGCCAAGACAGGGGAGGAGTCATCATCGGCAAAGTACCTCCCAAATCGGTCAAATAGGATAATCACAACTAAATTAAAATCATTAGCTTTGGTAACTAGAAAGTCACTGCTCTGTTTCTATCAACTGTTTTTTTTTTTCTTGGTAGGGTCACATTTCCTTGCTTCTCCACATGTCTAGTAATTTTAATTGGATGTTTGACATCAGCACTGTTGTTCAATGTCTGGATCCCTGTCTCCCTTTAAAATACTCTGTACTTTGTTCTGGAAGGAGATTAATGTATTTGAGGATCAGTTTGACCTTTACAAGTCTTTCTTAGGATGTTTTTAAACTTCGTTAGTGAAGGTTTAGACTAGCTTTTGCTCCAGGTGTAGGTGAGCCCCGCACTTAAGATGTGGCCTTTGTGGAGCGTCTGCTGAATGCCCTGGTCTTTCCCATCAGGCTAGCTGGAGCCCAAATGTCTCCCAGCTCTACATGAGCGCCAGTAGTTTGTGTTTGTAGTTCCATGACAGTTATCGTTTCTTGATAGTTCTGTACCCTACACAAGTTCAGGTTACTACTGAGACAAAGACTCAGGGAAAACTCTGAGTAGATTCTGAAGCTCCTTCTCTGCTTGGCCCTTTCTCTCTAGTACCCTGCCCCAAAATGTCAACTGTGCATTTCCTGTGCAAGTACCTTTATTCTCAGTCTTTCTGAACTTTGATCTCTATTAGCTTATCTCAGTGAGACTCCAAGCTCTACTTAGGCTGCCTCTTCCTGGGCCCTGGTCCAGAAGCACTATCCAGGCAGAAAGCCAAGGCATCTAGGGCCCACCACATTAGTTTCTTTCCTGCCATGGATTATATTTCTATGCTGCCTTTATTTTTAATGTCTAAAAAACATTTCTTTTTCAGTTTCCCTAGCTCTTTATGTCATGAGGACTAGTTCAGTACCAGTTACTACATTTTAGGCAGAATCAGAAGCCCACTGGAGATCTTAGGAAAAACACTTTCAGTGGATTTAGGCATAAATGAAAGAAGGTAATGAGCCAGCACATACAAGCAACTCTTCAACAAAGGGACATAGGTAGACTGAACAGTGACTTGTGCAGAGATCTTCATCCAAATTATTGCTATTTGGTTATTTATGACTTAATCTAGATAGTATTTCTTAATGTTTGACTCTATGTGGGTAATAACTGTGTCTACTTTGGTTAGTCTTGTATCTTCAGTTAACACAATTCCAAAAACACTGGCCCATAATTGGGATTTAAAAATACTTAAAAAATGCTTGCTGAAAAAATAAATAAATAACAAATAAATGAATGAATGACTGGAAGAACCAGTGTCCACTTTCCAAATGCTTAAAAGTGTAGTGTTATGTGAATATAACACTTGTATGTCATATTACATGGAAATTTTATTTCTCCATCAAGCCTCCTTTAAAAACAATTTACTTTGTTTCTAGTGGAATGTGCCCTACTTGAATCTAGAACATGACCCTTTTGCGAAATTGGTTGTCTTTTTGTGAACTTTGAGGAATGCCAACCAGGAAGGAACAGTGTGCATTATGAGAAATTTGAGTAGGTACACCAATCAGATGACAGCCACACTCCAGAAACACATCTTAAAATAAATGAACAGCTCTACCTGGCCAAACACAACCCCAACAAATGATTGTTCCAGGCATCTTAACAGCATTCATGAGAAAAAATGAATTCAGACTTATACAAAATAACTAAAATATTTTTACCTGCAAGACATATTTTGTAAGTGAAGGCAAGTAGCTTTTGCCTTTACTGGATAATACCAGATTACTAATTGATCACATGTGAGATATTGCTAGGTCAGACTTCTAATGACTGACTTTCAGAGTCTGATGATGAAAAAGTTAAAATCTTTAGGGATGCTTTCTGCACATATTGTCTTCTTAGCAAGAGACAATTGAGGATTTATAGTTTCTGTTAGAATGAGAAGTTTTCTCAACTCAGCATATTGCGATACTTACTCTCCGTAATTGTGTGCTGCCATACTCCTACTCTACACTAGGAAAATAAGAGGAAACTAAAGCAAAATGGCTGGAGAAAAACAGACAATCTCACACATTGACAGAAATACAAAATTACCTTATCTTATAAAAAGGGAATTTGGAAATGCCTAACAGGATGACTTAGGCATTTATCTTTGACCCAGCAATCTCATTTCCAGAGATCTAGCTAAAAGTACATGGCAAAAATATGAAAAATCGAGGTGTACAAGCCTTTTCCTTGCAGCATTATAACTAATAGAAAGGGTACAAGAACAATGTTTTCCAATATTTCAATAAACTATGCTATGTCCTCACAACAGAGTACTATAGAGCTGTACAAATAAAAGATGAATACTTCTAGAAGCTTCAATGTGTAGAATATTTAACTAAGAAGAGTATGTGTGCACATATACATACATATGTACAGAAAATGTGCTTCATTTTAATAACTTAAATTGTACCTACAGAGGGCTGAATACATGCAAGAGAAAGGAATAGAAGCAAGTCTTCCCTGAATATACATTGTTTTGTATATTTGACAAATAACTCATGTAAATGCTTAGCATTATATTAAATAAAATTAAAACTACAAAGGCCATTATTAAAATCAAAAGCAAATTGAAAATAATAAACCTGTTTATCAGGTTAGTTGCATATCCACAAAAAGAGAACAATTTCAAGTAACTTTAAAGAATATTGATTTACTATACTTCCCTATTGAAATTCATGTGTTTATAATAATACTGTAATAGTCTGTTCTCATGCTCCTAATAAAAACCTACCCCAGACTAGGTTATTTATAAAGAAGAGAGGTTTAATGGACTCACAGTTACACATGGCTGAGGAGGCCTCACAATCATGGCAGAAGGCAAAGGAGAAGCAAAGATACTAAAGACCTGAAGAACAATCTTCAACTCTTTTCAATAATCACATTATTTGGGACAGAAGTAATATCACTATTCTGAGAATATATTATTATTTTCTGTGTGTAATGAGTAATTATTGTGAGATAAATCAAATGAACTGTTATCACTGAGGATTGGTGTTTTCACCATGAAAGGAATGAGATACGGATGTAAGGTTGATGAGATGAATAAAAACCTGTAGTCTTAAATTGTATTTAAAATTAGCAATCAATATGAACTCACATTGTATATCATCTTTATGAATACATTGTGTGTGGGTGTGTGTTTCTTAGCTTTGTTCTCCAGAAAAGTCTAGAAACAGTGACTAACTCGGTAGCAATTAGCACCTCTAGCACAAAGATCATGGTCTCTAAATATGATTTCCCACTGCAAAGAACTAGAATTCCTTGGTGAAATAATTGCTTTCAGTTTGAGAAAGAAAATGTTAACGATGAGTCTAAAACATCTGTTCTTTCCAGAAAGTAAGAAGCTAGCAAAGTCTATTGAAATCATGAGCAAATAATTCAACAGCCACTTTCAAGAGTTTTTCACTAGCCAATGATGGGCAAATATGACTACAAATAAGATTAAGAAATGAAGTAAATTACATTAAACATTGAAATTCATGTGTTTATAATAATACTGTAATAGTCTGTTCTCATGCTCCTAATAAAAACCTACCCCAGACTAGGTTATTTATAAAGAAGAGAGGTTTAAGGGACTCACAGTTCCACATGGCTGAGGAGGCCTCACAGTCATGGCAGAAGGCAAAGGAGAAGCAAAGTCACGTCTTACCTGGTGGCAGGCAAGAGGGCATGTGCAGGGAAACTTCCCTTTATAAAACCGTCAGATGTCGTGAGACTTACTGTCACAAGAACAGCATGGGAAACATTTGCTCCCATGATTCAATTAACTCCCACTACATGTGGGGATTATTACAATTCAAGATAAGATTTGAGTAGGGACACAGAGCCAAACCATATCAAATACTTAAGTCAAATTTCAGTGATCATCTTCGGAGAGTGAAAGGAAAACAATTTATTGTTTTGAAAACTAGTGGATAAGAGGATATAACTAAGAACTTACATTGCTTTTCCTATAATAATTCTGCCACAAAGTAAACGTATAATATACAATGGAAAGGTATTGTTTGTAGATACACTACAGACAATAAATTTAAAAGAAATGATCACATTAAGTCATCACCATTTTGCAACTCTCTTTTATTTTATGTATTTAGTCAGATTAGTCATCTACCTTTACAAAAAAAAGAGATGGCTAGACAATGGCAAATATAATTCTGCCTACAAGGATTTTTGAATACAAAGTAAAATACAGTAAATAAAACCCAAATCCTACTAAAATTTTAGGTTTACTAGTTTATAAGAAATCCAGGTTTCAAAGGAATTACACAACACAATCTGGACTGTAAAAATCTCTTTAGGACAAACAACCTGTTTCTTTGACAAATAAAATGCAAGGAAAAAGCCAGCAAGGTCTATATGTTAAAAGAGGTTTAAGGGATAAATCAATCAACTGCAAGGTGTAGATCTTTTCGGGACTTCTGAGTCAGTCAAATTGTAAAAGAAGAAAAGAGAATCAGGAAAATTAGAACACTTACTAGATATTTAATAATATTAAGGGGCCAGGCATAGTGGCTCATGCCTGTAATCTCAGCACTTTGGGAGGCCAAAGCAGGTGGATCACTCGAGGTCAGGAGTTCGAGACCAGTCTGGGCAACATGGTGAAACCCCATTTCTACCAAAAATACAAAAATTAGCCGATCACATGTTACACACCTGCAATCCCAGCTACTCGGGATGCTGAGGCAGGAGAATCGCTTGAACCTGGGAGGCAGAGGTTGCAGTGAGCCAAGAGCACCCCACTGCACTCTAACTTGGGCAACAAAGCAAGACTTCATCTTTAAAAAAGTAGTATTAAGGAATAATTTTTTTTTCTTTTTTGAGACGGAGTCTTTCACTGTCACCCAGGCTGGAGTGCAGTGGTACGATCTCAGTTCACTGCAACCTCCACCTTCCTGGTCCAAGTGATCCTCTTGCCTCAGCCTCCCGAGTAGCTGGGACTACAGGTGCCCGCCACCACACCTGGCTAATTGTTTGTATTTTTAGTAGAGATGGGGTGTCATTATGTTGGCCAGGCTGATCTCGAACACCTGACCTCATGATCCACCCACCTCAGCCTCCCAAAGTGCTGGGATTACAGGTGTGAGCCACCATGCCTGGCCTAAGGAATAATTTTTAATTTTAAGTATGATAATCATATGGAAATTAACTTTTTGAAAGAGTTCTAAACTTTCAGAGATGTCTATTGAAATATTTATGGAGGAAATGATACGATGCCTGGGATTTGCTTGAAAATATTTGGTGAGGGACAGGGTGCAAGATAAGATTATAGATGATGCAAGACTTGAACTCTTTCACCCTATTTGATTTTACTTTCTGAAGTTCTATGGATTAGATAGTCACAGGGGTTCATGATCTACTATTTTAAAAATATAGTGGCAGCTGGGTGCTGTGGCTCGTGCCTGTAATCCCAGCACTTTTGGAGACTGAGGCAGGCTCATGGCTTGAGCCCAGAAGTTTGAGGCCAGCCTGGGCAACATGAAGAAACCCCATCTCTACAAAAAATTAGCTGGGCATGGTGTGCATGCCAGTAGTCCCAGCTACTCGGGAGGCTAAGGGGTATCGTTTGAGCCCAGGAGGTGGAGGTTGCAGTTAGTTGACATCGCACCACTGCACTCTAGCCAGGGCAACGGAGCAAGAGACCCCGTCTCAAAAAAAAAAAAAAAAGTGTAAATAATATCACTTGGCTTCATTATATAAAACCGTATCATATATACCTCAGTCAAGGTATCTACCCTTCTGATCATCAGTTTGTTCTCTTATTTAAAAAGGGCCAAATCCCTTGCCTACTTCTTAAAGCAAGGAAATGTGATCATAGAAACTCTGAAACCTCTCTATGTGCATAATGTTGAGAGGTGGATAAAAGGAAGGTAAGAAGTACTCAGTTTTTATTTAATGAATTTTTTTGATGATAGTTAATTTTATTGAGCAATTACTATGTGGTAGGAATTATTAGCAGGGTTTCATGTGCATTAACTCATTTAATCCTCAAACAACCCTGTGAGAAAAGTATGAACATCTTTTTATAGACGAGAATACTGAGGCAATCGAAGGTTAGTTAAGATGCCCTAAATTACACCATTTAGGTGTCACTGGCAGGCAATGGAGTCAGGATTCACAGTCAAGCATCCCTGTACTCTTAAGCACCATATTCTGCTACATATTTATTTGATGTATTTTTGCTTATTGATATTTGTTATCAATCAATATTGATTATTGCTATTTATTTGAAAGCTCTGATAGGAAAGATAAAGGAACAGAAAGGCCTCTATGGAAACATTTGAACACCTGGTCAGGCTAATGATTTAGTTCCTCAGAATAAACATATTTGTGACATGTATATTAAGAGAAGCTCAGCACTGAACAGGGAAGAGCAGAGTGGAGGAATTAAAAGACCACCAAGTCAGTGCTTTGATCACTTTATTCTCCCAAGCCCTTGATATCTCCACACTCATATGCCCACTCACCAGAATAAAGCCCTTGAAGTTACCAGAATATTTAACTATTATATATTATCCCCCAAGCATTCCCCTTGAAGGAATCACTCCCATAAACAACCGAGAAGCTTATCGAGATATAATTTCCAATCATGTACACGGAGTCATCTTTCAAAGATAACTTGTAGAGAATATAATTTCTTCATCTAATGATTATCCAGGGGGCTTTGGCATTTCTTACCAACTGCCCTCACTGGCAACTGCCTCCCTTCACATGGCTTCACAGAATTTTCCTGCTAACAGAGATTGCTCAGGAAATAGCTGTAAACACCTATTATCTCCCTTCCCAGGGCTTCCTTTAACAATAAGACCCTTCTCTTGGCCATCATTTCCATCATTATTTTGACTTCTCCCTTGTCCCTTAAGTCCAATTAACTGATTGGAAACCTTCCCACATAATCTGCCATTCTTGCTTCCTTTCCATTCCCAATGCCACTGGATTTGGCCGGACCCCATAGTGAGCGAGGAAGTCAACAGAGATAGCTAGGGCAAAAATTCCTCAGTAGAACTTCCTTTCTAACAAAAAGCAGCCCAAGAAGACATGTGTCTTCTAACAAAGAGCAGCCTGAAAGATTGTGCTGCAAACATAGATAAGGAAGATGGAAGCTTATAGCGGGGAGCTACCTGCAGCTGCTGCACTAGAAAGGGGTACCTGGAGCCAGGCATATCCACCATGAGGGCTCCACCTCCCACTTTTTTTTTCTTTTTCTTTTTCTTTTGCACATGCACAGTAGGAAAGCAACGTGGAGTAGCTCAGGCAAAGGATCCACCTCCATAATAAAAGGCTGGAGTGGGGGCTGCCAGAGATTTGCACTCAATGCAGATGGCACACCTGGTCTTAACCAGTTTTTCATACCCTATGTAGGTAAAATACTGCCTCCCCACTAGCTCACTTATAAAAACCCTTTCATTTTACTGTGGCATGGCAACCCTTGTTGGGACCCCTCTCTGCAACAGAGAGATGTTCTCTTTCTTTCACCTGTTAAACTTCTTCTGCTGCTCGGATCTCAGCCTTGGTGTGTCTGCATCCTCGATTTCCTCAGCTGAGAGACCAACGACTTGGGCACCCACCCAGGCAACAAGGTCATTTCAATAAGGAAGCAGCAAAGTGTTTTCAATCCCTGTTGCCAAAAATTGGCCTAAGGTTTCCCTCTAAAAAACGTAACCCAAAGCAGACGTGACAAATATTTGCTACATTTGATAACAAGTCAATAAATTATCTGCTAATAAGTGACTGAAATATTTAGCACACATCTGCCTTATTCTGATGACTGATCACATTTCTAGTTCCCCTGTGGCCTAAAACAATATGCTTTCCTTCCTACACAAGCAATACTTTATGCAGCGACACAAATTTTAAATCTGAATACAAATGCAGCAAGTTTTAATTCTGCCTCTCATTCTCCAGCAAAATCACGGGGAAGAAGAAAAGCATCCTTAGTCAAAAGGGGTACAGGGACATAGAACCTCGCCATGCTGCAGTCATGCAGGCAATAGAGAAAGATGGTGGTGGTTCCCTGGGGCCGTGGCAAACAAGGTCCCCTCTCATGCAAGGGGACAGGGGCAGCACTCCTACCATCTCCCCAGCGATATAGGAGTTAAGAAGGAATTATTTAGGCAGAAAGCAAGGGCATGGGAGTCCTGGGGAAGGCTTTTCTTTTTAATGAAAAGCAGCCCCAAATCATTTTCTAACAAAGAGCAGTCTGCAAGCTGGGAGCTTGCATAGGTGAATGCCAGCAGGAACTAGGGACTAGATATTTTCAGAATGACGGCTCCATCTTCCCTTCCCTGTCAGCCAAGTGTATTGTAGGGAGCAGACAAGATGGCTCTGATCAACTGGAAAGCCGATTTGCATAATAAGATTAGGGTGGGGCTACCAGCCTTCCCTGCACTCTATGTAGATATCATACCTGATCGAACCAGTCTTTGAACCC
The DNA here is from genome assembly GCF_009764315.1 of Trachypithecus francoisi. Classification (NCBI taxonomy): domain Eukaryota; kingdom Metazoa; phylum Chordata; class Mammalia; order Primates; family Cercopithecidae; genus Trachypithecus; species Trachypithecus francoisi. The sequence continues at coordinate 5,990,203 of NW_022681463.1, read as the reverse complement.
TATGTAAATCAGACACCGCCTTCTCCAACCTATTATATCTGTTTTGGTCCACCGCCTCCCCACTTTTCAGATCTCTCTCTCTCTCAAAGAGCTGCTCTCTTCTCTCCTTTCTTCTATCTATTAAACTTTCCGCTCCCTAACCTGCCTACATGTGTCTGTGTCCTGAATTCTTGGCGTGTGACAACGAACCCCAGGGTGTATACCCCAGACAGCACAGCCACTTCACCAGCAGGGACAGCAGCCGTCACATGAACTGGAGATGAACTGGAGGTGAGTCTAATGTCTTGGAATTTTGAGGAAAGTGGGTAGAAAGTTGCCAAGCAAGCTGAAGAGAAAAGCAAAAGGGATCATGTTCCAGAAGAATCCTTAGCAAGACAACAGTCAGAACTTCAATCAAGGTGATTGATCTGAAAGGGGGAATTAAATGTAAATAAAATACAACCATGTGAAACCACAGGTATGTTGTTGAACCTTATCTAGACACTAACTGTGAAAAAGCCGGCATGGATTATTGATGAAGGACATTCAGGAAACCACAGTTTTGCCATGCTTATTTAGAGAACCGAGACAGTGGTGTTATCAGTCCATAGCTCAATTGTAAAACTGGGATGACTAGACGTCCCAAGACCATTCTGTTCCTCAGCCCTCTCGACACTCACCTAAGAAGCTTCCAAATTTACCACTTCTCAGTCATTGTAAGGATGCTGGATGTCATAAGGATGATTATGGAAGAATGGGTGCGTTCTACGTAGAGAACATGAAAAGTCACAATATTTTCTTTTATAAATTGATATTTTGGCATTTATATTAGTTCCCCTAAACCTAAATAACCATGTGAATATTGACAAATTTGACTTTCCTGAACTTTAAAGCCGAGGCTAGATACTAACCACAGTGACTTTATCTATGTAGTACCACACTCTACCAGCTGGGATGTCTGGGTAACAGGCTCCCCAGATTGCAGCCCCCCCTCCAGTACCAGGTAGGATTACGTCTGTTTGTTTTCATTTTAGCTACGTAGATTTGCCAAATTTTGTCACCTGTGGTCTTCAGTTTTCTCATATGTAGTATGATGCATTGGCCCAATGTTTTCTGAGAACCTTCAATCTCTGTGAGTCTCTTCACTGAAAAAATTGTTGACTTTCTTTTTTTTTTTTTTTTTTTTTTTTTTTTTTTTTTTTTTTTGAGACGGAGTCTCGCTCTGCCACCCAGGCTGGAGTGCAGTGGCCGGCTCTCAGCTCACTGCAAGCTCCGCCTCCCGGGTTCACGCCATTCTCCTGTCTCAGCCTCCCGAGTAGCTGGGACTACAGGCGCCCGCCTCGTCGCCCGGCTAGTTTTTTGTATTTTTTAGTAGAGACGGGGTTTCACCGTATTACCCAGGATAGTCTCGATCTCCTGACCTCGTGATCCGCCCGTCTCGGCCTCCCAAAGTGCTGGATTACAGGCTTGAGCCACCGCGCCCGGCCGACTTTCTTTTTTTATTGCTCTGTTTTTCTTTTCAATGTCAAAAAAGCACTATGGTAAAAGTCTCTCAGTAAAAAGTGAACCTTGGGGCTTGTTCCTGAGTTTGACATGTTAAACAAATTAAAGAACTGTTTTCAACTGATTAGTCATATCCTTCTTCAATTCCTATGGGCATATGGATTAGTTGTGCATGAGAAAGTCAGCCAATTTTGGCATGAAGATGTCTTTCAGGTAGGTAGGCCACCTGTGATGAAGTGAATCATTGAAGAAAGTCTATTTTCTTGTGGCATAAATACAAGCCTGAAGATTACACGTAAGCTGTCATACACGTACCTCCTAAATGCAATTCCTTAGAAGTGACATGCCATCATCATTCACATTAATGTTGATTTGTGCAACTACATTGTTTGAAATAATCAACCAATTCATCACAGTAGGTATTTGGGAGGAGTGAGGGAGCTTTCTCTGTCCTAGTGAAAAAAATGACATTTCTGTTTACCATTTGTCAGTTTTAAGTAATTAATAAATGTCTGTAATAATTTTCATATTTTGATATGGTATTCACTTGTAAGGATATGCAATTTTTAAGAGTTATGGTGAGAATGTTTCTTCCATAACATTCAGCTTTAAAAAGTTTTAGAAAACTATTCATCATGTCTCAAAAGTTAAATGCATGATAAATGAAATGCCTCTTACTGGTTGCAATTTTCTAAATCTAAGTAATGCCTATTACTTTGATATTTAACTCAAATATATTAACAATAATTGAAAGCTTTGGAGTGCTACAGGTTGATAATAAGCCTGAAAGTATAGAATAGTCATCTGTATGTTAAAATGTTTATTCTTAAAGCCAACCTAACAAAGTAAGAATTATGTCAGTGTTTCTAGCTGTCCCCCCAGATCTAGCTCCTGACTGATAATCGTCAATAGAGTCAAACACACCTTTCTATGGCCAGCTCCACTTCTCCAAAGCAAGCTCCTCTCACTTCACCACCCAGAAACCACACTGGAACCTGGAATCTAAAGAATGTATTTGCATTGTCAAAGAACTCACCCTCTCCCAAAGGGTCCACCCTGGGATTCCATTCTAGTGACTTTACAAAATGCTTCTAATTACTCATTAGTTAGTTCCCATAATCCACTTAAGGACTTGTTTACTTGTTAACAGAGAGGGTGGGAATCTAGCCTTAGCAGTCTGTGTCAGTGCAACATCATAAATAAGATAAACATTATCTGAAGTGATCACAATGTTCTTGAACATCTGAGCCAGAGAGAATCAAGAGTGTGTCACCTTCCTTCTGATTTTCCAAATGAGCACACGGGAGAGGCCTCCCTAAAGTCACCCTGGGAATGTGTCTGCCTCCAGCCCCATTCACAGTCCCTGACACTGCCGTGTTACTAGATGGTGTTCAATGAATGCTTGTGGAATTGAATCAACACCGCGTGGATTTACACCCTTTCCTGTCAAATAGCTGGTGCTAAAAGATACAGACCTGCACTTCAGCCATGCACTGCCTTTAAGATGTTTCATACTCTGATGCAGAGGAAGGTGCCTCTTGCCATAACAGAACCACACCGAGAAAGATCAAACAAGATCACACCAAGAAAATGCATGTACAGGTAAATCTCATTTGCAATTATTGCAGCATGCACCGAGTCCAAAACATTTCACCCACACTTTATTAGCAAAAAAGAAAACACCTGCAGGTCAGCGTCTTCTCTAAGTCCTGGCACAGGAATACCTGAGCCATGGAGATGTTCAGTGCGTTGTGTAAATGACATTCCTTTCATGGAGACGAATTGGCACGTGGGGTCTGAAAGCCATTCTGTAAGACATATTCCAAAAATAATTGTTTTGGTACTTCTTCAGACTGCGCATTTTAGAAAAAAATAAAAATAAAAATAAGCCCTTAGCCGCTAGGTCACACGTACCAAACAGTAGTTCATTACGATGCGATAAGGCCCCGCCACACTTACTAATTTTATACCAAGAGGATGAAATGACGTTGTCTAGGGAACAGGATAAGAGAAAAGGGGTTTAGGAACTCAGAATTTTATTCTGGCTCTGATGCTAATTTTCCTGTGACCTCAGCCAAGTCCTATAAATTGTTACTATCTGCGAAGTGAAGATAATGGACAAGTCTCACAGGATAGTTGTGGAGATTAATTAGGCAGCTCATTTGAGATTCAAAGTGCTGTGAGCCCACAAGAAAAGTCCTGGGGAAGAACAAAGGCGGGGCCCACACTTCGTTTCAGCAGGCCGGGGACCACACCAAAGGCACTTCAGGGATGCATTTGGTGGCACCCCGGTATTTGTTAATTAACTGGTATTAGGAAGTCATTATGGTTACCAGGGGTTAATGGAAAGATTGAACTTGCTAAAATGGGCCATAGAGGCGTAAATCGAGGGCTCCTTTGTTCAAAGGAGGATTGGGTCCATCAGTATTAAGCCTAACTGGAGTGTGCTTCCTGGCCTTTCAGATATCTTTTGGAAATCCAGAGCAGGCTGTGGGTAACATGAACATCTTATTTTTCAGTGAAAAATGAAATCTTTTACTTCTCAATTTGTCCAAGACAAAAATTATTTCAAAGAAAACAAAGAGACAAGTTAATTAGTATGCCTTCAGTGATCCTCTGATGGAAAAGTTCTATCCCTGCATCCCTTACACCTACAGCTACAGGGTGAATGCTCACACGTATGCATACACACACGCGCGCGCACACACACACACACACAGAGCTGAATGAGAAGTCTAGGAAGAAGCCAGCATAACACTCAGGGAAGGAGCCCAGAGGAGTCTCCAGCTTGCACAGAAGGAACTCATGTGAAGTGCGCAGCATAGAATGAAATAGATCCCAGAGTTTTCAAAGCGAGGCTCAGCTTTGCAAGAGAAGCTCAAATGAATACAAACCAGTCAGGGAAGTTGTAGAAGGAAGTGAGATGTTTGACTTTTTATGAAAGGTGTCTTTTGAGGGCAAATTTTGTGAGAGTTATAAGAGGGAGGGAGGAGTACGGATAAAGATCAAAAGTCCCACATCCCCTAGGCCTGTTTCCATGTCCCTCTCGTGGTGGAGGCCTGTGTGCATTTCAGCAGGTGCACTAAAATCCTGACATCTCTAACCAACCCCAGTCGTCCTATTTGAATATGGCTCTATATAGATGACAAGCCTGAAAAGCCACACATCCCGCAGCAGCCGTTCAGTCCTTGAAAGAGCACTGCAATTCTACCTTGCCAGGAGAATTTGCTTTGTAAAGAAGAAAGGAAAAAGGGAGAAAGATAAGAACAAGCCGGGCCGGGCGCGGTGGCTCAAGCCTGTAATCCCAGCACTTTGGGAGGCCGAGACGGGCGGATCACGAGGTCAGGAGATCGAGACCATCCTGGCTAACACGGTGAAACCCCGTCTCTACTAAAAAAATACAAAAAATTAGCCGGGCGAGATGGCGGGCGCCTGTAGTCCCAGCTACTCGGGAGGCTGAGGCGAGAGAATGGCGTAAACCCGGGAGGCGGAGCTTGCAGTGAGCTGAGATCCGGCCACTGCACTCCAGCCTGGGCGACAGAGCGAGACTCCGTCTCAAAAAAAAAAAAAAAAAAAAAGAACAAGCCGTAAATAAAGCAGGACTAAGAAATGAAGCAGGATGATGCCCCTTGAAGGATAATACAAGACGAGTAACAGGGCTCAGAACACGTTATCCTAGAATATGGCATGCTGGCATTTAAGGAGACAGCAGAAGCAGGAAGGTCTCTCTGACCTTCTTCCACCATTCTCCCCTGAAGCAGGCCATGAAAGAATTCTCTGGCCTTTCTCTAAAATAAGTCACAAGACTCTCATTACAGAAGATTGTCCCCTGTATTAGGAAAGGAATGAAGACACAAAGACACCAAGAGGCATCTGAACAAAGGCCTTGCTAAATTCCCCCCATTTTATAACCATTAGGTCACACCCACTTTGTCCAATCACATTTCTGCATGACTGTCCAAGTCTTCGTCAAACCTAAATATCCATGTATTTCCGTTTCTTTGGGTCTTCATTTCTGAAGTCTCCCATCTTACATAAAACTTACATTAAATACATGTATGTGCTTTCTTCTTGTGCATCTGTCTTCTGATATAGTGGGTCTCAGCCAGGCACCTGCCATGACTGAGAAACATAATCTTTTCTCCTCTAGGCCCCCTTTCTGTCCATTCCACTGGCTTGCACAAAGTATTGGAATACTTATCGAAGTATCAAGTTCTAGTCACAGGGCAGTAGCTACCTTCTGGATGGGCATCCATTATTTCCACTTGATTCTCACGGCGTGAAGACACACAGTAAAGTCTTGAAACGGAACAATGTCTGGAAAAGCAGATGCTGGGCCTGACACTATGCCCTGCACAACGTGGATATTCTGTATCTAGACCTCAGTGCCCTCCAGAGAGAAAGGACTCATTTGTCAAGGTTACTACCTTTGACATTATGAACACTGTGCTGGAGTTTCATAGTGCTTTCTTTCTGGTCTTGGAATTTCTGTGGCTTGGGCTAACAAACCCTGCTAGTTGTTAGGGGCAGGGTAAGGGGCAACCATTCTTGTTTAAAGTAAGGAAGGCCTTCCTCTTCCAGCCTTGCAGGAGCCTTGGTTGTCTCAGGGGAGTAACCTGGGGGAAGATCCTAAGTGCAGGATTTATCATCATAACCACAATGGAAAGGGAAGACAGCTCCCACACACCCAAGGCAGCGCCAAGCCTGTTCTTCAGAAGGAGCCCTGCCCTCTCTTGGCTCCAGTCTCTCCATGGGAAGCTCTGGGTTCCCCAGCAGTGTGCACTGCCTGGCACTATAACTGCAGCCCACCCAGTCTTGTCTTCTCTAAAGAACAGCATCACTGTGTCATGCAAAATCCTCCAACACTTTGACTATGTCCTACTACAACAAACCTACAAGGTACGTACTTGGCTTTCCAGATTTCTCATAACATAGCTGTGCCTTGCCTATTCAGAAGCATTTCCGAATATTTCCCCAAACCCACTGGGGCCACTTGGGCTTGGCATCGCACTGTCCTCCCCATGATCACGCCCTGATGCACTTGTCTGAATGTCTTCCAGTGAGTGGCTTGCCTTTCCCCAGGGATCAGACCCGTCCTGTCTCCCTACTGAAATCCTTCCCCAAAGGGCTTCACTGACATTGCCATGACCCAGGGAACTCCCTCGACATGGAATTTCTTGGCCATTTGTATTTTTGACTGCAGGGCTTCATGCTAAGTCACTGTGTTAGCTCATCACCTTTTTAAAAGAAGACCCTGCCCATCACCCTTTCTACCTCCACCTTGCTTAATTTGTCTTCATAGCATTTATCATTACCTGAAATTAAGTTACATAGTTATTTAATAATTTTCCTGTGATCCTAGTGATAGATATATCCCATGATGGTCTGTACCTTGTTTATATTGTACACAAAATGTGTCACCATTGTGTATATCTGCATGGAAAACCAGAACACAGTCAACCACAAATGTTTACATGCCACCTATGTTGGAGCACACCGTTCCAAAAGCTTTCTTTATTTTATTAATTTAATCCCCACAATAATCTGATGAGGTAAATATAATTCTTTCTTTCTTTCTTTTTCTTTCTTTCTTTCTTTTTTCTCTTTTTTTTTTTGAGACAAAGTTTCACTCTTGTCCCCCAGGCTGGAGTGCAGGGCATGATCCCAGCTCACTGCAATCTCCCCCTCCCTGGTTGAAGTGATTCTCCTGCCTCAGTCTCCCAAGTACCTGGGACTACAGGCGTGCACCACCACATCTGGCTAATTTTTTGTATTTTTAGTAGAGATGGAGTTTCACCATGTTGGCCAGGCTGGTCTCGAACTCCTGACCTCAGGTGATCCGTCCACCTTGGCATCTCAAAGTGCTGGGATTACAGGCATGAGCCACCACACCTGGCTGAGGTAAGTGTAATTATTACCCCATTGACAGAGGAGGAAACTGAATCACAGAGGGTGTGCATAAAACCCTTATGCACACTGCTAGCATGTGGCTGAGCCAAGACTCAAGTGCAAGAAGGTTGGGTCCAGAGCTCGAGAGTTTAGCTGATTGATGCTACATCATGTGTACTCAATAATTACTTTGAATAATCAGATGAGTAAAAATCATTTTCTATCAACTGTAGGTTCCTTATGGCATGGAAGCACGCATGCACTTTCTAACCCCACCCCTATCTCAGACCTAAGCAGGTAACATGACCCTTGGTAAATTCAGTGCCCCAGGACTGGCCAATACCACAGACCCTGTATCTCAAGGGTGCTCTCACCTGACTACGTGCACACGACTGAGAAAACTCTTCACCAGCTCTCCAATCTCTGTTCCATACATCACGAAACACTTGGGAATTGCTTTGCAGGAAGAATTTTAAAAATAAAAATGATGTATATTCATATATGTCTCTTATCAAGAAGTGCTCAGCACATGACCTGTAGAAGCCTGATGGTGTCTTGGATTTAAAGGGGCCTGGGTCCCAATGCCATTATCTTGCCAAATGACCTTGAAAAAGCCTTTAGTCATGTGCACCTCAGTTTCGTCACCTGTACAGTTATGATGATATTGGTATTTCCTTTCTAAAGTCTATGTGCCTCAAACACAGTAAGCACGAAAAGATATTAACTGTCATCATTAATAAATATCATCAATGACTCTCATCCTACTTGGATAGGAGGGAAGGGAGAGTTCTGAACATAAGACAAGTAGACATAATACAGACTGTCTCGAACTTTTTAGCCCTAAGATTGTCTGAAGATTTTTACCTCCAATATTAAATAATGCCATGTGTATGTTACTCCATAAATAGTTATTGAGTGGCAAGGATGAGAAGGGATAAGCTATAGTGGTCGATCTTAATCCTAATTCCTCGTTTATCATGATTTTGATACTACAGTGCTTTGAAACCCAGGGGAACACCATTGACATTCCTAGGAGTTAGGAAAAGGAGCCGTCAGTCACAGGGGCCAGGACCGAGGCATTCAGAAACAAAATGCGAGCTGGGCGCACTGGCTCATGCCTGTAATCCCAACACTTCGGGAGGCCAATGTGGGTGGATCACTTGAGGTCAGGTCAACATGGTGAAACCCCATCTCTACTTTAAAAAAAAAAAAGTTAGCCGGGTGTGGTGGCATACACCTATAATCCAGCTACTTGGGAGGCTGAGACAGGAGAGTCGCTTGAACCCGGGAGGCGGAAGTTTCAGTGAGCTGAGATCATGCTATTGCCGTCTAGCCTGGCCAATGGAGCAAGACTTCATTTCAAAATAAAATATATAAACAAAAGGGAAAGAAACAAGGCAAAGTGATACACCAGAGGGCTACTGAAATCGGAAAGGGATTCCCCAAATTTAGGGCTATGGTGACAATCTCTAAGTGGTCCTAATCTTGCAAAGGACATGATCTGTAGCATAGATAATGAACAGTTTCAGAGTACCTTTCTTCTGAGGTGATGAGAGAACATGGGACAGGGTGTTAAAGATGTAACAACAGTAAGGGTCGTGGCTTCATGCTAACCGGGGCTGGAACCTAAAGAAGAAGACTAAAGATTGGAGAAAAGAGCTGAGTTTAGGTATTGCCTGAATCACAGAGAAGAACAAAACTAACCTCTCCTTCCATAGTGATACTGGCATTAGGATTGCCAAATAAAATACAGGATGCTCGGTTCAGTTTAAATTTCAGATAAACAATGATTTTTTTTTTCAGTATCAGTATATCCCAAATATTGCATGTGATTTACTTATGCTAAAAATATTTCTTGTATATCTGAAATTCAAACTTAACTCGGCATCCTGTATTTGTATTTGCTAAATCTGGTATGACCACTCTATCTGAGATGTCTACTTGGAGCCTCTAAAAAGAAAAGCAAGAAATGGCAGATTATAAGATGGCAGGTGTATTAGAGTTCTTTAGAGAAACAGAATCAATAGGGTGAATACATTGTGTGTGCGTGCACGTGTGTGTGTGTGTGTGTGTGTGTGTGTGTGTAGTGAGAGAGAAAGACAGAGAGAAAAAAAGTGGGGGAGAGAGAGGGAGATACTTATTTGAAGGATTGGCTCATGCAATTATGGGGACTGTTAAGTCCGAAATCTTCAGGGTGTACTGGCAGGCTGAAGACCAGGGAACTGTTGACGTTGCAGCTCACAGTCAAAGGCAGTCAGCTGGCAGAATTCCCTCTTCTCATGGCATTCAGGCTTTTTTCTACTCAGGCCTTCTACTGGTTGGGTGAGGCCCACCCACACCACACAGGGTACTCTGATTTACTCAAAGTCTGCTGATTTACATTTTAAATTAAAATGTCGTTTAATTGAACTTAAATTTTAAAAATACCTCCACAGAAACATCGTTTGACCAACTATCTGGGTACTGTGGCCTAGCCAAGTTGACACATAAAAATAACTAACACATTAGGGAAGACAGCTGGCTTCCCTAATCTGGTGAATTTGAAGCAATTAACAACATATTCATGGGAATCTCATCACAGAAGGACGTGTTAAATCATAAAGCAAAACAGCAAACACATATACTGCAACAGCACAAGTGCTCTGGGCATATGCCTTGCTAACAGGAACCTTTTTTCTTTTTTGAACCGGTTGCCTAGAGATGCTTTGTTTTGCTTTGCTTTTTTTCCTTTTTTAAAACATTGATCCTTGGATGAAAGGAAGTGAAGGTTACTATTTGTTTTATCTCCTGCTCACAACAGAATGGCTGTGAGAGAAATAGTGAATTTGAAAGGGCTTAGCTTGCTGAAGCCAAGCAGAATTCGAAGTCGCTCTAGACCACTGCAGACAAAACAAGTCGTACGGCCAACGCTTACTCATTTGGCCACACAGGCACTTGCTTGGACTCCCAGTCTAGGGCTAAATTTAGCAGAACAACTGTCAGCCAGCTTCCCTGTTTGCAGGTGAGAGCTCAGGGGGACAGCGAGCTCCCAGCTGGTCTTCCTTTACTGCTTCATGGCAAGAGCTTCCATGCTGACAGCATCCGGGGAAACGTCGCTGGGCCGCGGAGGCCCTTCCCATGGGTGACATGCTGCCCACCCTGGGTCGAGAGCCAGAGAAGGGTGGCCGTCCCACGGCTGGCTTCGCCCGCCTGTTTCCCGCAGCTTCCCTCTAGTCATCCACCTACACCCGATGCCCAGTTCCCTAGAAACCTGCCTAGTATAAAAGGAAGCAACTCTAGAGAACAGAATCAGAAATCAGAAAGCAAGGCCCTGTCCTCTGAGTTCTCTCCTGGATGGGGACCGAGGAAGGTAAACTCAAGCAGGGAGTGCTTCTGCCACACCCAGGTTGTGTTTATTTGTCTCTTCTGTAGATTGAGAAAAACATCTCCCTTAGCCTCCAGTGGGAGAAAACAGGGCCATATTTCCCTGAGCCATATGAGGAAAGTGGGTGATTTTGAGCTCTAATTAGAGCTGGCTCTAAGAAAACACACCATGTGCGTGAGAGCTGCTTCTTCTCACATAACCCAATTGAGGAAATTTCCCCAATTAGATCTTGTTTCTTGTCTCTTTTAATCAGCAAGACTTTATACAATGATGCTCCTACTATACTCTCATCCAATTTGCAGACCCATATATAAATAACAATGAGCATAGTAGGAAGCGTTTTATTCTTATTTATTGAGTGCTCTTCAACTTCCAGATACTGTCTTGAGGATTTCACACGTACCAACATACTTACTGCTAGGAGGTAGGGACTACCATGACCTCTGGCTTCAGAGCTCACTCTGTTCCTCAAGGGAAATAACTTTTTGGACATTTCATAATAATAACTATTGACACATTAAGTCTTATAAAGCTTTTAAAGGTGTTTTTACGAACTCATCTTTCCTCTTTATGATACTACTTCTGAGATAAGGTGTTTTTTTGTTTGCTTGTTTTTTTGTTTTTAACATCCCCATCACCTCCATTGGAAGAGTGAGGGAGATCAGACTGGGAGAGGTTGAGGGATTAGCCTGGCCTCCCCTGGGTGTGCAGGTGAGCTATGTGACTCTGTACCAGATGCTCTGTCTGCCGAGGCACAGGCCCCCTTGCCTGCAGTCATCCAATGCAGTATCAAAAATTCAGTACCCATCTTAGTGTCAAAGTCTTCCCAAATGCAACCATAAGCCAGAAAGAAATGTATACCTTCCCTCCATAAACCATTATTTCAAATTCTTCTGCTATTGCCAGTGACCATCATCTGCCTTCTGATCTTCCAAAGGAGGCATCAAAACCTAAGAATCATCACTGACAATCTCTCTCCTTCTTCCTCTCATAAGTAAACCAGGCAATCAACATGATATTTGAAGTGCCCATGTCCAATTGGTTGAACAAGTGCTAACCTAGCAGCACCACATCCAGCTATGATGGGGCAGGTGCAAAGATGGAAGAAGAAAGATGGCCCCAGAGCTCATGTTTTGTAAAGTCATGTAGGAGATAACTGGAACATGAATCATTATCAACTGAGATAATAAATAAGAGGACACGAGAGAAGTCACATAAAACATTCTTACTAATGCGAGGGACCTCACAGGATGGCGTGTTTACTTCCAAGGGCAGCAGAGAAAAAACAGAGAAGGCATATAGCATCTGAGCTGAGACTGGAAGGACTCAGGACCAACAAAAATAGGGCAAGGCTGAGGCTCAGAAGTCAGAGTGAAAATACAAAGCAATGAATGTTGTATTTTGACTGATTTTTAGGAGGAAATGAATCTGAAGAAACTAGGACATGAAGCTAATTTTTAAAAAACACTCCATTCCTCTCTGTCTGCACCATCGTCACCGGGTCCAGGCCTTTATCATTGTTTATTTAGTATGAATCTTCCCAAACTATTTTTGCGATGCTTTTACAAGCAAGTAGTATGCACTGAGTAAAACAGCGATTGTGCAAGAAGATGTTTAAGCTGTCATGAGCAACGTCACACAAAACCAGGACAAAATTTCACCTGGCCAGTGGCAAAACTACCCAGTCTCCCAGGCCACACTGCACCCAGACTTCTGCCCTCATGGCTCCCTCCTCCTGATAAGGATGAAATCTGGAGAAAGTTAGGTGCACTTGTTGCATACTTCCTCCAGGGGTGGAAGCTCTGGAAAAGGCAGAGATACTCTTGAGAGCTCAGAAGGGTCAGTGCATCCAAAGCACACTCAGGAGGCTCAAGCTCCCCACCATGGATAATTTTAAATGCTCTCTTCTCCCATCTGCCCGGGATTAACATCAGGCGCGCTCTTCTTTGTGGAACTACAAATTTCTCAACCTCTTTAGATGGCCATCTGGCAAAATGAATCAAAATTCAAATGTCAACAACTTTTGGTCCAATAACTCCACAGGCAGAAATTGATCTAAAGAAATAAACAGACAAGTGCAGGAGTGTGTATGTAAGAATGTTAGAGCATTGCTTTTATTTTTTTAAACATTATTCACTTATTTATTTTAATGAACAAATTAAAATTATATATATTTATCATGTACAACAGGTTGTTCTGAAATACGTAGAGATTGTGAAATGGCTCAATTGAGCTAATTAACATATGCATTACTCCACGCACATCTTTTTTTTTGTGGTGAGAACACTTAAAATCTACTCTCTTGGCAAGTTTCAAGAATACAATACATTGTTATTATCTATAGTCCCCATGTTGTTCAATAGATCTCTTGTAGTTATCCACTTGACTGACATTTTATATCCTTCGACAAAACGTTCCCCAACCCCCACCCCAATCCTAGTCCTTCCTAACCACCATTCTACTCTCTACTTCTGAGTTCAACTTTCCACAGCATCGCTGCTAAATAAGAGATATCAAAAGCTGAATTAACCACTGGTAGAAGTGTTATTAAATTATTGTAGATTTATGCAAAGACCATTACGTGTCATTTAAAAACAATGGAAAAAGGCCAGGCATGGTGGTTGGCTCATGCTTGTGATCCCTACACTTTGGGAGGCCCAGGTGGGTGGACCCCTTGAGGCCAGGAGTTCAAGACCAGCCTGGTCAACATAGTGAAACCATGTCTCTACTAAAAATACAAAAATTAGCTGGGTGTGGTGGCATATGCTTGTAGTCCCAGATACTCTGAAGGTTGAGATGGGAGAATGGCTTGAACCTGGGAGGCAGAGGTTGCAGTGAACTGAGATGGCACCACTGCATTCCAACCTGGACGACAGAGACTCCATCTCAAAAATTAAATAAATAAATAAATAAATAAAATTTAAAAATAAAATAAAAATGATGAAACAGGTCTGTATTTACTGGTATAAAATTTTTGTAATGTTTAGATATTTTTTGTTTTGAATTACAGATTGTGCTTTTCAGAATTATATTCACAAATGTGTAAACATGGAGTAAATTCTGGAAACAGATTTCAAAATGTAGTGGTGGTGGTCCCTAAGAGATTACCAGTGATTTTATTCTTCTTTATAATTCACAGTACTGTCTGCTTTTTAAAAATGATCATATTATCCCTTTTATAATAAGTGATTTTAATTTGGGAAAATGTAAAGTCTATCTTCACTGTATTTTCTCTTTACTTATCTCCCAGTTTTATGTGGTCCAGAGAGGCTGCATCAGTCGCAGGCCCCTAAGCCCTGCCTGGTTCAACAGTATCATCTCACTCACGCTGGTCATCCCATTGTTAGAAAGAGCAAGGGAAGAAGGATGAGAAAGGAAGAGAAGGAGGGAGAAACTGTCCCCAAGAAAAGGAAACTATCATCTGGTAAGATTCAGCCCACGTTTCTTGTTAAATGAGGAGAATTCAAATTGTTGATATGTATCACCAACATGACATGTGCAACTATTATCTCGAACCATATTATAAAATACTGTACACGAAAACATTGACAAATATACTGTAGTTGATGAGTACCAGATATGATTATTGTTCTTTTCGTGTGTGATTAAAGGTGATGGACACATGGTTTCCTCAACCTGTATAATTTAAGATACAGATCATTCCCAATACAACTTAGAACCTCATTAGTCAGTACAATGTTCTGAAGGCAAGACTGTGAGTGTCACTCTTTCTTGTTTAAGTGGAAAGGGGTGATTGATTTCTGGCAGACTGGTTTTATACAGTTTGCAAAATCTATTCTGGATTGGTTTCTGTGTTCCTGTGTTTTGTAAGGTTGTTAGTATCACGTGGAGAAAAAAGTCCCAAAAGAAAAGCCTTGTAGAATCTAAAATGTAGGATTTCTTTTTCTCAGATTTTGCCCATTTCTGTCTCATACTGCTAATAGGTGACTGAGAGGCCCTGAAGGCAGGGTGTCCTTAAAAGCAAAGTTGTTCTTCTCCCAAATCTACAACAGCTGAAAGAAAACCCACTTTCTACCTATATCCCATCATGGAAGAATGACAACTCCACCATGATAGAAAGGCCAAGATCCTATTAAAAACTAAATAGCCTAATATCTCCAGCTATCTTCAACCCTGTCCTTCCTACACATTTGGCTGTTTGTTTATTTTTGTCAGAAAGACAGACTCAGTCTTTTGCCAGGGAATTTTCTAACATCCTGCCACCAACATCTGCACAGAATAGAATGTTTTGAAAGGTTAGATGAAAAGAAAAAAAAGAACTCTCTCTGAAAGGAGTGAGAAAGATACTAGTGTTTCTGTTTGAAGCAACAGAATGTGTAAGAGTAAGTGCCGACTAAACCATATCAATGAACCCTTGTGCCTGGCCAAAGCTTCAGCCTGCAAAGGAACCTGAGGCTGCTTCACAAAGGTGAAGGAGACGTGAAGTGACTTCCCACTCCGGCCATGCAGAGTGCATTCTGGACAGAACAACCGTTCACAGGCACTCACTCTTCTCCTTATGTAAAATACTCTGAAATTGCACTTTAAAGCGTTTCTCACTTTTTATTGTTTTTCTTTTCCATCAGATTATAAATTCTAGAAAACAGAAAATATGGCTAATGTATTCTCCAATGTAGACTCAGTGTCTGCCACAGAGTAGAAACTAAACAATAGTTGAAGCAAAGAGGAAAGGAAGGAGGAAGGGAGGGAGGAAGGGAGGAAGGAGAAAAGGAAGAAAAGACGAAGGGAAGAAGGAAAGGATTTGTGTATTTATCCAATTATATTCCCTCTATCATCCACACTCGATTGCTTGCTTTTTGAAAATGCATCATGTTGGCTGGGTGCAGTGGCTCATGCCTGTAATCCCAACACTTTGGGAGGCCAAGGCAGGCAGATCACGAGGTCAGGAGTTCGAGACCAGCCTGGCCAACATAGCAAAATCCCATCTCTACTAAAAATACCAATTAGCTGGGTGTGGTGGCGGGTGCCTGTAGTCCCAGCTACTCC
Source organism: Trachypithecus francoisi (assembly GCF_009764315.1). Taxonomy (NCBI): domain Eukaryota; kingdom Metazoa; phylum Chordata; class Mammalia; order Primates; family Cercopithecidae; genus Trachypithecus; species Trachypithecus francoisi. The sequence goes on along the minus strand of NW_022681463.1, from coordinate 5,974,461 downwards.
GGAGGCTGAGGCAGGAGAATCGCTTGAAACCAGGAGGCGTAGTTTGCAGTAAACCGAGACCACACCATTGCACTCCAGCCTGGGTGACAGAGCGAGACTCCATCTCAAAAAAATAAAAAAAAATAAAGGAAAATGCATCATGTCATTCTATGCAGCACCTAGCAAAGTGCCTGGCAGGGAGTAAAATAGTCAATAAATGTCTGCTGAATTCAGTAGATTCTTCAGTGCTCATTAGGTTAACAATAGACTAAAATTGATATCATGGTTTAAAAGAATGCTAATATAGACATGCTTATAAATAAGCACTTTAAATTAATTAGTTTCATAAAAAAGAAGTTTTTGAATCCATTCTGATAACTAATTATTTCTGCCACTAAATCTACATGCCAGGCATATTTCTAAGGCTGGAGTAAGAGGCCATCAACATGCCAGGATTGGATGGGTCAGTTTTGCACAGGCAGGCAGACTTCCTGTTCCAGTCAGATTCACTCTAGGAATATCAGTTAGCCCTCCAAGTGTTAGTTCTTGGAGGGCTAATTCCAGTGGCCTAGAAAGATTGTGCCTCAACTCAGCTGTTGTGATACTTTAAAATTATTCTGTTGTCAGAGGTCGAATGACCTGCTCCCACAGTCGCCTGTTAGGAGGACAAACCCATATTAAAATGCAGTGGGAGAGGGAAGATGGGAAACCAGTATCAGATCCTATCTTCTCCCCAAAGTTCACACTCACTGCTCCTCAGAACTATCTCTAAGCTACAGTGTGGAGGAGAACTGTCCAGGTTCAAATCTCAGCTTTACTTGGCTAGATGAGTTATTTGAGCAGGCCAGAGTATCTTTCTCAGTTTTCTAATCTACAAAATGGGAATAAGTAATCCCTGTCTCAAGAATATTTGTTGCAGTGATTAAATTAAAGTGAACTCCAGCATTATCTCATGCAGCATTAATCACTACGCACACGCGTTGCTGCTAGACATCTCCAACGAGTCCTTATTGTGTGTCAAGAATTTTGCTAAGCACTTGAAGTGCATCTAAAATCCACAACAAACCCATACAGAAGGTCATAGTACTAGTAGTAGTACCTTCTAAAGATGTGGAAATTCATAGACAGATGTGAAAGGCACATGCTCCGCACGAGTAAAGTGGTGATTTTATTCTGGTGATTGAAATCAGGAGAATGACTCAGAAATAACTCAAAGGAAAGAAAGGGGCCTGCAATCCCACACAGGCAGGTAGACGTGAGTCTATGGGAATCTGGAGGAAGGATGGACCAGGGTCCTGTCACTGAGGAGGGGTACAGGAGGGGGACATTTGGAATATATGGTGAGCCATTTCCTGGCACACGAAAGTGGTGGAAGTCATCACTGGCGCTGTTTTCCCAGAAGCACAAGACTGAGGTAAAATCCAATGTTAAAATTCATGGGTCTGTAATCCCAGAACTTTGGAAGGCCAAGGCGAGCAAATCACTTGAGGTCAGGAGTCTGAGACCAGCCTGGCCAACGTGATGAAAACCCATCACTACTAAAAATACAAAAATTACCCAGGTGTGGTGGCGTGCTCCTGTAATCCCAGCTACTCGCTGAGGCAGGAGAACCTCTTGAACCCAGAAGGCGGAGGTTGTGGAGCCAAGATGGTGCCACTGCACTCAAGCGGTTTTGGCAAAACAGCCATTGCTTGTTCACCCCAATATAATAGTAGTGATAGTAAATAGAATCTTGACAATGATGGCGGTGCTAATAGGACACATTTATTGATGGTTTGCTGTGTGACTTGTCCCTCATACACTAAAATCTTTACATGCTTTACATGTACAATAACCCTATAGGGAAATTTCCTAACTGATTTTTCTGTTTTACAGGTCAAAATGTCAACCTTCACGGAGATCAGATGAAACTCATCCAAGTAAAGCTGACACAAAATGGAAGCACTGGCTTTATACCTGGGCTCTGACTTCCCATCGGATTCGCCCCGGACAACACAGAAGTTTCCATGCAATGAGATCTTGTTGTTGATGAGAACAAGAGAGTTGTTTCATTGCCGCAGTTCTATTTCTTTTCTTTATTCTTTCTTTTTTTTTTTTTTTTTCTGAGATGGAGTCTTGCTCTGTCACCCAGGCTGGTGTGCAGTGACGTGATCTCGGCTCACTGTAACCTCCACCTCCCGGGTTTGAGCAATTCTCCTGCCTTTGCCTCCCATGTAGCTGGGATTACAGGCACCCACCATCGTGCCCAGCTAATTTGTGTATTTTTGTAGAGATGGGGTTTCACCGTGTTGGCTAGACTGGTCTTGAACTCCTGACCTCAGGTGAGCCGTGCACCTCAGCCTCCCAAAGTGCTGAGCTTACAGGTGTGAGCCACCGTGCCCAGTCAATTTTGTTTCTTTTCTTTCCATTTTCTCGTTTTAACTTATAGACAAGCATCACACGACGTGCCTGAGTCTTCCAAGACCCTTAAGTCTTCCAAGATCTCTGCTTAAGGATGAAAAATTACATAATAGTGACTTTAAAGATTAAGGTGATTGTAATATTAATTTTTTTAAATGGCTAGAAAAGGAGGTCAAATATATGGGAAAGTCAATCTAGAGAAAATCTTGACATTGACTTCCTGATGTGCTACATATCATGGCATGCATTGAAAACTGCAGGATACACAAAAAAGTTATGCTGAGGTATCAGCTCTAAGAATTCAATACAGGAGTGAGGTCAAGATTGCCTTTTGAGAGTAAATCCAGAAGCCAACTTTATCAGAGTAGAATTAAGGCAAAATTACTTTAAGATAATGGAAGGTCTCCCTGGCCAGAGCAAACCTGAACTGAAGGAATTAGCTTATTAAAGAAAGAATGTGTCTTTTAAAAGAGAAAGAAGTAGAGAGTAGTTAAAGCAAAGTGAAAAGGCAAACACACACCGGTTGCACCCCAGCCCCGTCCGGAGAAAGAATGTGGTTTTCTATAGGCACGCGAAGCTCTTGCCCTTCAACATCTGACGCCAACTAGTTAAACCTTCTCCTAATTTCATGCTCACTATGCATGTTAAAGGGAATCAATAAAAATTTTACTGTCAGCAGGGCACGGTGGCTCACGCCTATAATCCCAGTAGTTTGGGAGGCCGAGGCGGGTGAATCACCTGAGGTCAGGATTTTGAGACCAGCCTGGCTAACATGGTAAAACCCCATTTCTACTACAAATACAAAAAAGTAGCCAGGTGTTGTGGCACAAGCTTGTAGCGCCCGTAATCCCAGCTACTCAGGAGGCTGAGGCAGGAGAATCACTTGAACCCGGGAGGCAGAGGTTCAAGTGAGGTTGCAGTGAGCTGAGATCTTGCCATTGCACTCCAGCTTGGGCAACAAGAAGAGAAACTACATCTTAGGGAAAAAAAAAAAATGTCTTACTGTTCTCCTTGATTGGGACTGGTGACTGACTAACTAAAAAAAAAAAAAAAAATCACTGCAGATAATTACACAAATGATTTGTATATATCTTAAATATTTTGTTCAAATTCATTAAAACATATAAATATACATTCATTTACATTGAAGTTTTCATTAATGGTTGCACTAACTGGACCTTGCCGTAACATTTATTGCATTAACACACGGATGACAAATTGTAAATGGTCTGTTTCTTCCTGTTTTTGTTTTAAGTCACAGTAAAAAATTTATTAACTCGTGTGAAACAATTTAATTCAAATAAGGTAGTTCTAGAGTTTTCTCCTTAGTATTTCCTGTTGTCTCGTCAACATTAATTCGGGGAAAAAAATAGTTTTAAAGATTAAACTATTTTGTGTGAGAGTATGAACTGCTATATTTAGAATTTTGTTGTAAACCCAACTTTAACCAACAGTGTTTATGATTAGAAGGAGCTTGTTAAGAAAGCATCCCACCCCCTACACAACCCAGGGTGGACTTTGCCTGCAAGTTCCCATTGGCAGCAAAGCGTGGGTGCCATGTCTCCTGGCATCTGTGTTGGAAGACCTTCATACCCTAAGCCAAGGACTCAGAGTGTGCTGGGTCCTTACACTCCCCTATCCCCGGAAATGGGGTGAGGTCCTCCAGGGGCCCTAGGACAAAGGTTCACTGAGTCAGGAAATGCCCTTAGAATCCTCCAGCAGCAGCACCCCTCTTTCTGGCAAGCAAGGGGAGACTGTCTAGGGTCCTGCACTGTAGAGTGACTCATATCATACATATGCACATCCCTATACACACACCTACACACACACATACCCCTACACACACACACACTAACACACACCCTACACACACACATCTACACACACCCTACACACACACTCCCCTAATACATACCTTATGCATACATACCCCAACACACACACCTATACATACACCCACACACACACACACCCCTACACACACTCCCTAACTACACACCCTACACACACACCCCTATGCACACACTCACACCCCTATACACACCTACACCCACACAGATACCGTTACATGTACACACTCCCCTAGCACACACCCTACAGACACCTCTACACACACACCTACACACCACACATACATCCCTACACACACACTTCCCTAACACACACTACACACACCCCTACACACACACTCACACACACAATCCCCTACACACATAATCCCCTATACACACACTCTACACACACACCAACACACACATTCCCCTAACACACACCCTATGTCCACACACCCCTAAACATACACCCCTACACCCACCTACACACACATTTCCCTGACACATCCTACACACAAGCACGTACACACACAATCCCCTACACACACCCTACACACACCCCTACACACCCTACACCCCTACACACACACTACACACACAATCCCCTAACACACACCTCATGCCCACAATCCCTACACACACACGCCCACACACACACCTACACACACACATACCCCTACACACACACCTACACATACTCCCCTAACACACACCCTATGCACACACATGCCTACATACACATACAGCCTGCACTCACGCACTCTCTAACACACACCCTACACACACACACACACCCTACACACACACCTACACACACAGTCCTACACTCACACACTCTAACACACACCACACACTCACCTCTACACATATACCCCTACACACACGCTTCCCTAACACACACCCTACACACAAACACACACACCTCTACATACACCCCTACACACACTCTTCCCTAACACACACCCTACGCACACACATCCCTACACACACACGCTCATAAACACACTTACACACACATATAGCCCTACACATGCAGTCCCCTTACACACACCCTGCACACACACCACACACACACATACCCTTACACACACTTCCCTAACACACACTCTATGCACACACACCCCTAGACACACACCCCAAAACACACACACCTATACACATACCTACACACACTCCCCTAACACACTTCCCTACACACACCCACACAAACATATCTACATACATACACACCTACACACACCCCTTACACACACTTTACACACCCCTACACACACAAATACCCTTACACACACACCTACATACATACATTTACATACATACACACTCTGACACCCATACACACCTGCACACACAACCCTATACACACACCCATACAAGCACAACTCTAAACACAAAACAAACACTCTTACACACACACCTACACACAACCATACACACATACACTCCTACATATATACACATCTACACACACACACATCGACACACATACCTATGCAGGCACGTCTACATACATACACACCTCCTGTATTAGTCTGTCTTCACACTGCTGATAAAGACATACCTGAGACTGAGCAATTTACAAAAGAAAGAGAGGTTTCGTGAGCTTACAGTTTCATGTGGTTGGGGAGGCCTCACAGTCAGGGTGGAAGGCAAGGAGGAGTAAGTCACATCTTACATGGATGGCAGCAGGCAGAGAGAGAGCTTGTGCAGGGAAACTCCTCTATAAAACCGTCAGATCTCATGAGACTTATTCACTATCATGAGAACAGCACAGGAAGGACCTGCCCCCAGGAGGAGAAGATCATGTCTTACATGATTGGCAGCAGGCAAAGAGAGAGAGCTTGTCCAGGGAAATTCCCCCTTATAAAACCATCAAATCTTGTGAGACTTATTCACTATCAGAAGAACAGCATGCCTCCATGATTCAATTACCTCCCACCAGGTCCCTCCCACAACACATGGGAATTCAAGATGAGATTTGGGTGGGGACACAGCCAAACTGCATCACCTACACAAATGCACAGCCCTTGCCCCACAACCCTACACATACACAACCCTACAGGCACACCCGTACACACACATTCACACAAACAAAGTTATACCTGAGAACATGAGCACCCCTACCCCTGAAAACCCAACGTTCTGTGCTGGGGAGGTGACCTTCCATGTCCATTCTCATGACAAAGGCTGCACAGACAAAAATCAACTCTTATCCACATCTCTTTCCCTAATGTCTTCTAAACAAGAAGAGATCATATCCAGATGAAGAAAAAACTTGTGTTGAGTCCCTGTCATGTCAGACATGGGTCTCTCTTAGATGTTCAGTACAATTTAAGTGGCCCTTGGGTGAGAGAATTGACAAATTAGCCAGCCGCACCTGGCTGCTGCAAGGTTGCCCCAGACCTGCATAGTGGAGCCTTCTTCTCCAAGACTGCTGACGGTCTTTCTTCCTGCCACTCCATTTTGTGGGTCTAAAGGGCCTCAAACCCTTGCCCAGTCTTCCCAGCAGCTGCAGAGGACAGCTGCAGAGGAAAACTAGTTTGCAATATTAAAAAAATTCACAAATTACTATTCAATTTATATGCTATGCATTTTTAATTTTCACTCATCTAAATATTGCTGACCATGAAGAGAACACTGTATTGGTTTGTTCTCATGCTGTTAATAAAGACACACCCAAGACTGGGTAATTTATAAAGGAAAGAGGTTTAATGGACTCACAATTCCACATGGCTGGGGAGGACTCACAATCATGGTGGAAGGCGAAGGAGGAGCAAAGGCATGTCTTACATGGCAGCAGGCAAGATAGCTTGTGTAGGGGAACTCCCTTTTAAAGCCATCAGATCTCGTGAGACTTATTCACTATCAGGAGAACATCATGGGAAAGACCTGTCCCCTTGATTCAATTACCTCTCACTGGGTCCTTCCCACAACACAAGGGAATTATTGGAGCTACAAATCAAGATGACATTTTGGTGTGGACACAGCCAAACCATTTCAAACAACCAGACACTCACAGTGCTAAAGAAATTACTTTGTCTTCAGTAGCTTGCTGACATCATTAACATTGTATATTTGCATATGCTGTTTACCTTGTGATTATGCAAGTACATTTGGGAGGGAATGGGGGATAGAATATTTTTTACTCAAAGAAATTTTGGTACATAACCTGAAATTATTAAACATACAATATGTGGGCCCTCACTGCTACTTTTGTCCTGTACCTGCAAGGCCAATCTGTGATGATGGTGGCTTTTATAAGCAGAGCATTCTCACTTCTCTGTTTACAGTGTTTGTTGCTAGAACCTTTCAACTTGCTCTTACATTAAGATAGTTGTTGATATGTCTTTATTTCCCCCTAAGATTATTTTCTTTATAATTGAAAGAAGAACTCTAAAACATAGCCCTCATAGAGCTAAACAAAGCAGATGACCATTAGACCAGATGCAGCTGTCATATGTATGAAGTCTGGTCCTTTCTTTATAGAGGGAAAAACAAGTTGAAGTTACTGATATTTACAAATTGGAAAAGTTCACAACAGCACTAGACCATTAGATGATCTGAAAACTCTGGCATTTCTTCAGAACAATGATAGGCAAAGCTGAGTCTCAACCGACTCTGTCTGAAGAAGGAGCCTGCCATTTGTCACAGACTCCACTGCTTCCTTTTTCCAGACACTGAGGCCATTGCTGTTTCTTACCACTCTTTCATTGCTGTTCATCAGACAACAGGTTCAATCTTTCATTTCTATTCTCTACTCTGACAAGAACATTGCAGCTTACCATCATAAATGACGGGAATAGCATTATCTCCAAACCTGAGATCCCTCCAATGGGAATTCTACAACTCCCGGGAGTTTACGATTCACACGTGTAGACAATGTCTGTACCTATACTCAGAGATGTAGACTGGCCTCGGTAGAGTTCCTTGAGCTAAAACAATACCAGGTAAACAATGGAATTTATTTTCAAGACTGAACTCAGTTCTCATCAGTTCAAGGTTGACCTCAACAAAATGAATCCAATAATGGGAAGAAAATGGAAAAAAAAAAAAAAAGAAATGCCTGCACTATGTATTTAGGCCCAGCTGACAGAATCTCAACACTGAATGATACTGATAAATAGGCTTCCTTGTGTATCCAGTGTGAAGTCTTGGTTGTTATTCATTTTCCAATGAACATTAAAGTCATCTTTGGATTCTCTGCATTTCTAAAGTCTGGATATGTTTTATTCCTCTCAGTGGCAAAACACATCTCATCTATTGAGCGTTTGCATCTGAGATCTGGAGTAAGCAGAACTGTGGTTTGTGTGCTTGCATCTGCGAAATGAATCAGAGCTCCTATTAGACATGATTGCCCTTATTAGTGGATGTGACTTTTCAGCCAGGCCTTTGGGGGTTTTATGACTAACAGGATTGCATGGAAATTGCTCAGGAAAACAAAAGATCTTATTCTAGCAATCTGAATGAAAAAGAAATAATGCAAAATAATACTGACATTTTGATGACAAAAAGGAGAGAAAGTTTAGGCTGAAGTTGCCATGTGAGGTTACTGGGGGTGATTTTGCAAAGCATGCAACCAGCTTTATGTTGAATAAACCATGGAAGTTTAACACTTACTGATCCTTGGCAAGGCTCAGCAAACTGCAGTCAGTGTCGTTTCTAGCCATTGTTTTTGCTGAAATGCAGTTATCCTCATTCATTTACCTATTGTCTGTAACTGCTTTCACACCACAATAGCAGAATTGAGTAGTTGCCACAGAAACCCACTTAACATATTTACTACAGAACCCTTGACAGAAACATTTTGCCAATCCCTGCCCTAGACAGAAGTTTCTGCCTAGATTCCAAATGATTATTTAAAATTGGACTTTGCAGCAGTGTCCCCAAGAACATATGTGTTCCCTAGAGGTAGATGGACTTGGATATAAAACCTGGTCTATGTATTTAATGAGTGAATATTATGGAAATGTCCACTCTGTGCTAGGTACCAGTCTAGGTGATGAGGACCAAAGAGTGCACAAGGCAGGACCCTCTACTCTCAGAGACCTTACATTCCAGCAGTCCTATCAACAAACATTAGAAACTACAGGAAAGGTATTTCTCAGAAAACCTATTTCCTCAGTCGTCGGGTGGACTAGTACATTATCTATAGAGTTACAATGGCAATTGCAAGGTGAAATATGTGAAATTGCCAATACAGTGTCTGGCATGAAGAAATAGTACAATAAATATTATTTTACTCTCAATAAACAGGTGGGTGAAAAACTATTTTGTTATTTCAGGGTCAATTCAGCTAATGAGTAATTTAAGTTCGTGTCATGTTGTGCTCAAGCTGATTACGTTGCTTTGATGAGTCCTTGGAAGTGAGGTGGGTGAGGTGGGGTTGGGTCCTCCATGACACTTTATGTGTAGCTAATGAAATTGAACTTCACAGATGAGGGCCAGGGAGTATGTTGAGAACAACTGTTAAGGTGGGTAGATGATAGTCAGATCCATGTTTTAGAAAGATAGTTATGGCACATGTTTGGATAATAGGTTGATTTGATAGTTCTGATTTTGTAAAAGATAAATAACTTAGACTTATGCTGTCAATATAATACTCACTAGTCAACAAGGCTACTGAAATTCAAATAAACTAAAATTTAAAAAGATAGAAAAGGGTCCTCTAGCAGAGTAGTCACATTTCAAGTGCTGGACAGCCACCTAGGGCTGGTTGCAACTACAGATAATCAGATATTTCCATTATCACAGGAAAGTCTACCCAGTAATGCCCAGTACACTTTGGAAAACATGTAAGTTAATGCTTTTCAAACAAATGATACACTGTAATTGTTTGGAGTTGATAAATCTGGCTTAATGGCTCTAGAAATTTGATGACTTTTTGGTAGGAAATGAGAGAGATTGTTGAATGAGAATAAAGGAAATTCTTTTTCTCATTGGGACCTATGATACCGGCCCAGACCGTACAAAATAGAGCAGTATGGAGTGATTCCAACAATGAGAGTATTTTGCCCTGAACTTGTGGATTCAGACCAGGAGCTAGTGCTAAATCCAGTGCCATTGTGATTGACACTAGCTCCAGCCTCTAAAGGCAGTTCTGTGAGCTCAGCATCTTCCACGACAGCCAATATCCAAGATGACAGTTGTGGAGACTTTCGGCCTTAATTGGACACATCTGAGTTGTAAATGTATTAGTGCAATCAATATTGGCAATAAGGATGCACATTGGTCACCAAAATTAGTAGTATACTCTTTATGAGGTCCAGTGGGACAACACTGGTCGCCAGCCCATGCAGCCACACACAGCAGACCAGCAATCTCAGAGAGCCAGCAGTCACTGAGACAGCAGCTACTGACAATAGGAAAAGCCTGGAAGGGAAGAACATGGAGAACGCTATCTGGATGACAACAACTTCTCACAAACTTGCAAAAGTACCTGGGAAACATTTTGAGGCAAGCTAATGTCTATCAAGTGAATAGGTTATTGCATACTACAAAAACTTGGATGTAACTGCCAGACGCTGTGGTTTACACATGCAGTCCCAGCTACTTGGGAGGCTGAGGTAGGGGATCACCTGAGCCCAGGAGTGAGCAGTAAGCAGTGAAGTTAATCACACCAGACTGGGAAGGTGATAGAGTGAGACCTCAACTCTTAAAAAAAAAAAAAACTTGGATAGAAAAGAATATATACTCTCATTTTAAAGTCAAAGCCTGGTGAGGTCTGATATATGGGAATAATTTTTTCTCATTACCAAAAAAAACAGTCATTTGAAGGCCTTTATGCATTATCGAAATTAAGAATTTATAAATTTTTTTTGGAATATAGTAAAGTTTCTTAATTGAAATGGATGAACCCTGGCAGAGTAGTCTAAACAACACTATAGTCATTAGCAGGCTTATTTTTTCCTTTCTTTTTTTTTTTCTTTTCTTTTATTTATTTTCTTTCTCTTCTTCCTTCCTTCCATCCCTCTCTGCCTGCCTCCTTCCTTCCTTCCTTCCTTCCTTCCTTCCTTCCTCCCTTCCTTCTTCCCTTCCTTCCTTCCTTCCCTCCTTCCTTCCTTCTATCCTTCCTTCCTTCCCTCCTTTTTCCTTCCTTCCTCCCTCTTTCTTTCTCTTTTTTTCATTTGTTCTTTCTTTCATTTGTTTTCTTTCCTGCTTTTTTCTTTCCTTCTGTCTTGCCTTTTCTTTCTTCCTTTTTTCTTTCTTTATTCCCTCCTTCCTTCTTTATTTTTGATTTATTGAACTAGAAAAAGAAAATGGGTTATTTTTTAAGTTCTTCTTAATTTCTCTGATAGTCATAAGTTTACAAAGTTTTACTTATTTAGTGGGATCTTCTGAATATGTTGTAGGGCTTAATGTTGGACAGAATGAAAGTCGTCCCCTCCTTACCTATGTGAGGATGTGCATGTGACCTGCATGTAGGTAGCTTTTCAGAGGCCCCTGGATGATTTGAATGTGCAGCTAGGATTGAGAGTCACCGTGGAATAGGATCGAGATCCACTAAAGAACTGTGGGCAGGATCATGATGCCTTTTGAGACATACTTTTGAAAGTTTATTCTCATGGTAGTACAGAGGAAGGAACAGGAGCAGGTGAGTTCTGGTGGCTTGTTTATAGTTATTGTCAAGAACCTGAACAAAAGTCATGAGATAATTTAAATAAACCTTTGGACAGAAGAAGCTATAAATTGGAAAAGAAGTGAGCTCCACCTTGTTTTAAAAGCTGCGCCTTGACCATCTCAGCTCAGGTGACAGAGCCGTGATTCTTGTTGGATTCCTGACCCCTGCCTCTTGGGAGCTGGATTGGCGGTGAGCTGGTGGCTAGCTCCAGGGAACTGGCAGTGAGTTGTGCAGGTGTTCATGTGCTGGTAACAGGCCGCGAGGATCACCACAGCCCTGCGTTCTCCCCTCTTTTGAAGGTGACATATGTACTTACCTCTAATAGAGAATGAGAGATTCCTCCAGAGAGTATGGGTCATTAACAACTGGGCTTTGCCTCAGTAAGTGCATGTGCACACCTAGGGTAGAAAAGCTGCTGAAATCTGTGTTAAGAATGCAACTGTGAGCTGGAAATCAGGCTCTGGGTTCCAGCAGCAGCAGTCTTGGGACTGCAGCCTCCTGCTGAGCAGCCCCTCTCCTGTGTGACTGGGATTGGTGTCATGTGCCTCCCCCAGGAGAGCTCCTGGCATCTGTTCAGAACCTGCTCTGGGAGCCATGAAAGGTTTGCTTGTGATCTGAGCCTCCTATTAGGAGATGACAATACTCATGGTGCTAGACTCGGAAATCACCATATGTGCCACCATCTTGCAACCATCTGTGGCCAAAAGCAATATAATTCTGACCAGACGCAAGGGCCAGACTTCCAGCCAGCTACTCTGTTTTGATCAAATGAACCCTCTTACCAACCTTAGGAAGTCTGCAGACCATTTGTGTCTTGCACAAGGCCACTTTGAGTGAAAGATGGCACAGATCTACCCTGGATTGTTGCAGTAAGTCCCTCAGTCCCCCTGGCCTCAGGAGGGGCTTGGCTTTGAGTCAGCTCTCCTGGGAGGCTTGATTTCTCCTAAGAGCCCCAGACTCCAAGCCTGCACAGGTTTATTGTCTGCCCACATTTTCTTTGCTTGGATGTAGACAAAGCTCATATTGGGCTTTAGCACTGAAAATCCAAGATGTGTTTCAGGGAAAATGAAAGGGAGGTATCCATGGTGAAGAAAGTCTTCTGTAAAAAAAATAAAGCAACTGTATTTCTACATTATAAGTGCTGTATTTGTAAAGATGATGTGGAACCATGTTATCTTTGTGAGTTATCAGTATTTGTCTAATAAAGACCTACAGAAATCTAAATTATCTTCTACACAGTCATCACAGCTACCCTCTTTCATAGAACCATTACTTCCAAAACTATATACACATCTATAATACATAGTTTTGTCATTTTACTACAAACCATTAAAGTTTTATGAGACACTGAACTGTCATTGAGTCGTAAGAGTTTTAAATGCATTTATACAGCTAAGATTTAAGCAAGGTTAGATATAGTACTGTGACAAATATTGATAAAACAGAAAAGTTTTTATAATAAAGCTCTAAAGACATCTTCAATTATCTGTTTCTTTTCCTTTTGGTCTAGTTACGTGGGAAAAATTACAGTCCTTGGCATCTTAATTAAAATAATATTATAATGTTAGCAAAACAAACAAAACAATCATTTGACATATTCATGTGGTAATTACATTAAAAAAAGATTACTCTCCATTATTCTTCCTGATTGTGCTAAGCCATCTGTGCTTGTAAAAATAATAATAGACAATGAATATCATATGCCATATGTACTATGCTGTTTAATACTAATTAAGCAATAATCCTAAAGCAATCACTTGTTAACAGTGATCATTGTTTAAAGATAATTATTTTGTAATAAATGAGAATCAATTATCTATAATATTAACAATAGTTTTCTAAGTTTTTTACCTTTAAAAATTGCTGGTGGCCATCACCTGTCTGAGCAGTCATGTCGTAAATTAGTAATTCTATTCTGTTAATGACAGGTGTTCCACGAATCAAAATTCTAGTTATGGTCTACTAGATTTGTAAAATGTGTGTGTTGTATTCTCAAAAATAAGACTGCCATAAATAGCTCATCTACCTTATTATAAAAATAAATGGCTTTAGTAAAACGTTGCAGTGAATGTGAAATGTGGAGGGATCGATATCATGAAGCACAACATAAATGTGAAAATAGCAGAGTGTTATGGTCCCAGTAAGAATACGTTGATAGAAAACCACATCATTGAATTTAATTTTGGGAAGGTGGGAAAACTAAACTATAACTACCTGTTCCAGTTATTTATTTTCCAAATATATCACTACTGATTTTAGCTTTAGACAGCCTACTAGGTCATTTTGAGAAATGATGTATAATCTTAAAGTGGGGCATCCCTTTTAACAGAGGTGTGACTAACGAAGCAGCAGAAAAATTTAGAATGCTTATGATTCAAAGCACGTATTTTGTTTTACTTTTATACATGGCAAATATAATGCAATTCTTTGGGAATTTCATATTTAAGGAACAAAGCACTTGGTACAGTCTCTTTACTCTTACTCTGAGTTGCTGTCCTGACAATACAATGCCAAGTAGAACACATTCAACTGTCTCTAGATGAGTGTTTCTCAGTTGGGGGTGATGTTGTCCACTGAGGGGCATTTGGCAGCGTCTGGGGACATTTTTGGTTGTCATAGATGGGGGAGGGTGCTCATCGCATCCAGCAGGTAGAGTGCAGGGATGCTGCCTGACACCCGCTAGGCACAGTGCAGTCCACCACAAGGAATCATTTGTCTAAGATGTCAATAACACTGAGGTTGAGAAAGCCTCATTTAGATTACTTGTTGTGCAGTTCAATAATTCACAAAGGAATTAAAGCATTTCAGCTTTGAAAGTTTCAAAGCAGAATGGAAATACCTAACTTCCAGGAACACTGTCCCTCTTTCTTTCCACCAGAGGAAAGAAGCAGCAACCCAGGGACAAAAATTCTCCTGTCAAGATAGGACATTAATCTGCAAATAGAAAAGTAAGAGCAAAATCTCCTCTGGCTATTTTATACAAAAAAAACCGTATTAAAGAAAATTAGGTAGCTCAAGAGATCATCACTAGGACTGCCTTAAGAGGATAGCGGCTAAGCTTCTTCCCATGATGCTGTGAACCACATCACAGAAACACCATTTCTGCAGCTGCTGTCAATGCCAGCACATCTGGTACCTGGGACTGCAGCCTCTATCATGCCCCAGAGAAAGAGAGACCCCTGCAGAGGCTTCACGCTTTCTTCGAGTATCGCAAAACCAAGAGTAATGATCTCTTATGGAGGACCGAGGGCATGTGTGGACGCCGCATCTGCAAGGGGGCAGCAGAAGAACCCGTGTACCTTCTGGACACACAATTCATGACACAAGAGTCTGTCTGAGTGTGTGGTGCTGTTCAAAGGATGACTCGTGCATTCTAACAGTGCAAACAGACAGTTGTGCATTCTACTGATCTGGGGGCCACACAGAAGAAACAAAAGAAATGTGATCGCTTTGCTTTTGGAAATAATAGAGCTGAAATGATTGAATCTCAGTACTTTAGGGTTGTAAAGGATAGAAAATATTATTTCTTCTGAATAGGATTCATCTTCACCCTAGCCTCTGATTCCATCGATGTTCAGTTTATATCTTTTATTTTTTCCCTTTCTTCCTTTGGTCCACCAATAAATACCTATTGAATGATACCTTCGCGCAAGGCTGTTCTAAAGGACATTGCAGGAAGCAAAAGAGGCATGATCCATGCATGCGTTTTTCAGATCTGGGGAGAGAAATAAAAACAATAAGCAAAGTTTTTAAAGTATCTCCAGCTGTTCAAACTTGGGAACCAAACACATACAGGTACAAGTTTCTTGTTATCCAAACTCTTGTTACTTGTCATCCAAAATTCCAGCACCAAACAAATTCGGATAATGTATTGTCTCCTTCTACTCAAACTCAGTATCCCAACTCAGGAATCGAATAGAACTGAGATGTGAAGGAATCTCACTTTTTCAGATGGTTTTCAGATGGTGATAAATGCCAGAGAGAAAAGTGAAACGATGTGGCAGGGGGTGATAGTGATAGTCATGGCAGTGAGGGGAGAACTGCAGCTGTAAGTAGTGTGCATGGCCGCACTGAAAAGGTGATACTTGGGAGGAGTTCCAAGCAGAGAGAGAAGCAGCTGCAAGCATTTAGGAGAGGGAGACTTCTGCTGGGCTTGAACCACTGCAAGGCAGCCAGGAAGTTTAGGGGACAAGAGGAGACAGAAGATATCAGAGAAGCAGCTGAGCTCAGATCAGGAAAACATTGTAGACCTTTGTAGGAACTTTGGTTTCAGAGATGAATGGAGACTCATTGAAGGGTTTTGAGCAAATAAATGGTGAAAGTGTGCGGACATGTATTTAGAGGGATCACTGTGTTGAGAAGGCACTGTAGGAACATGAGAATTAATGCTGGGAGCCTGTTAGAAGGCGAGTGCCATAATCTCTGTGTGCCCTTATGGTGGCTGAGACCAGCCAATGGAGTTGGTAAAGTCAGATTCTGAATATATTTTGAAGATAGAGCCAAATCAACTTCCTGGTGGATTAGAAAGGGAATGTGAGAAAAATAAAAGTCACAGATGACTCCAAGAATTATGGTCAGAGAAACTAGAAAGATGGTAGAAAACACCAAAGCAAGGAAAGGATGTGTATGCATGCATGTGCCTGTGCCTGTGTGTGCATATGTGTGTATGTGTGTGTGCTCATGTAAAGAGGCAGTGGTTCTGTTTTGCACATGCTGCACTGTAGGTGCCTCTTAGACGTTCAAGTGTAAATATTGAGGGAAATATGCACCTGTGGTTTAGGGGGGAGTTTTGAACTGAAGATAGGCACTTGGGAGTCCTCAGAATAGGGGTGTCATTTAAAGGTGTGCCTGAAGTCAGCAGGGGAATTCATGCAGATAAAGAAGGGAACCAGACCCAGAATCCTGGCATGCTCCAGTGTTGGGAAGTTGGGAGTGATGCGGAGGAATCTTCAAAGGAGACCGAGATGCAGCAACTGAGAAGCAGAAGAAAACACAGAAAGTCTTTTTGGTTTTTCATAGATTTACAAATTAAATATGGGAGGCACTGCTGAAAACTCGAAGAGAAGAAGGCTTTGAATTGCTCACTGTGAGCAGCAACATGGAAACCATCAGCACCGGTCCAGAGTGGCTTCAGCAGAAGGGAGGGTGAGAGCAGAAGAAAGTGCAAGAGGGGATGGAGGGGAATGGGAGATAACAGAACACAAAGTGCAGGAAGCTTTGCCATCGAGTGAGAGTAGAAATGAGCAAGCAACCGGAGCAGTGGGATGCAGAAAATAACTGCACATTTAGATGGTGATGAGAATGATTCCATGGAGAAGGAGAGTGGATGATGGAGAAGAATGAGCTTCTAATTAGCCATAGGAAGGTCCTATGGGATGAACTGGGTTTTGCCCTTAATAGGTCACTTCCCACCTTTGACTAAGCCTTTGAGCATCTGGAAAAGAGTGAGTCTCTCTCCCTGCAATGCAAGTTCTCTCCAGCTCTGGTCTTGATCTTCTGTGCTAGGCCTCTGCCTTCAACCTCAAAAGTGGGGTCACCAGTCAATCTCCCGAGTTCTCAGAGAGAGTTTCTACTCCTGCCTCTATAGCCAGAAGTGTGACCAAACCACTTGTTTCACTGATACTAAATTATCTTAAAACTCTTCATAAAATTTTTGACCGAATACCTGCTCCCATGGCTACTTCTCCTATTATTTATCTAGACCCTTCACTCTCTCCGCACCATTCACACAACCATTCACAACCCAAGAGAAGCTTGCAGAAGTTTCTGGAAGCTCTCTAATCTAGGGTGTGTTGCAGGTGCTGGAAAGCTTTACCAGCAGGAGACTGCAGACGACTTTTTTCTAGGCACAAACATGTGACTCCCTCCTGCCAGGTCTTCCAGGAGTCCGAGGCCCTCAACCCTTTGCTTTTTGAATGCAACTGACTTTTCAGACACTTTCACAGCACTTTCATCCACCCTCCATCATGCACAGTCCACCACGATGCTACATTCAAAGGAGCACACTCACCACTTAGGGACCCGGTCATTAGCTCACAGATGTAGCAAATCTGAGGAGGAACTGACTGGCCTCCTTAGGGCTGGGTTGTTGTAGTGCTGGTTAAAATGCTTGCACTGGGTGGGTGGCGAGTGGCGCCCTTCAGAAGTCCCTCATTGTCCTCTGGCGCTCTACAGACTCCCATGGGCAGTGTGGGAGGCACTGCCTAAGCAGCCCTGGGAACACCTGCAAGTTCCCTCACAGCCTGAACTGCTCCCCCACTGCTCAGACATCCTCAAAGCATAACTTGCTTCTAGATGCTCTGGGGTGTTGAACTAACACTGTTTTTATTTCTTGAGGAGCAACGTGGATGAACAGAGACTATAGTCCAGAGTCCAGAGATGTTAATAGACATGCAGGAGGTGGAGAAATAGAATCTCCAAGGAAAATGAAATGAACAAGCTTGGAAAGCAGGAACAGGCAAGAAAAAATGGGGAAGCCAAGTTCAAATGTGCTTTACTTATTTGGTTATTCTTTGATAATAAATTTATAGCAATAACCAGTGGTGTCCTGATAAATGTTTGGCAAACAGCTGTCCAGGAAAATCAAGAAGCCCTGATTAGTGGCAGTCGCTAATTTCTATGGTGCAACTGATCACATCATGGCTGTTTTCCAGCTACCAAGATAATGCCCCTCACTGAAGAGGGTTAAGACATGATGTGTACAATTAACTTTTGTGAGCTGGTCAAAGCTGGCTCCAGCATACCCTGAAATAACTAGTATTTATTATGATTGTATGTCGCAGGGCAGGATTTTTCAGGGTGGACCCTGAGCCTATGATTTGGATGCACTTGATTTATTAAGGGCATGTTGCCATGGGGGGCTTGTGAGGCAGGAAGAGAACAGGACAGGGATGGGAATGCAGGCAGGCAAGTGTGTGATGCTGAAGGTTGCTTCCTTTGGGAAACTTGGGAGGACATACTATGCCTCTGGGTTTTCCCAGGTCTTGCACAGGAAATTCTTCAGGATGTCACCTATTCTGGTTTGGAGGTAATGGTGTGTGCCGCTGAATGCTGTATTGCCTTCTCCAGCTCAAGATGCAGAGGGAAGAGTGACCGTCTCACCAGCGGCTTGGGAGGTGGGGGGAACAGAACCTTTATTGCAAAGTTAACCCTGTGATGGGTTTTGTAGGATCAACAGGGGCTATAAAAGACAAAAATTGTGGGGAGGGAATTTCAGGGACAGAGCAGAGCATGTGCTTATCCAAAATTATGGGTTTCAAGCCTGATTGCACCTTAGAATCACATAGGAAGCCCTAAAAACGTAGATCCTGAGCCCTGCCACCAAAATCTAAGATTGATTACTTTACATATTGACAATTTTTTTTTCTATGAGATGGAGTCTCACTCTGTCACCCAGGCTGGAGTGCAGTGATGTGATCTCGGTTCACTGCAACCTCCGCCTCCCAGGTTCAAGCGATTCTCCTCCTCCAGCTTCCCAAGTAGCTGGGACTACAGGTGCCTCCCACCATGCCCAGCTAATTTTTTTTTTGTATTTTTAGTAGAGATGGGGTTTCACTATGTTAGCCAAGATGGTCTTGATCTTCTGACCTCGTGATCCGCCCACCTCAGCCTCCCAAAGTACTCTGATTATAGGTGTGAGTCACTGCGCCTGCCCACATTGTAAAGCTCTCAATGATTTGTCTGTGTTGTCAAGGTTGAGGATTGGTATAACAAAACTCTGAAGCAACAGAGCATTTTTTGAGAACGAAAATAGTTTAGTAGTGAAGCACATGGTGGTGGTGTGTGTGTGTGTGTGTGTGTTTATGTGTGTTTATAATGGAATACCTTGCATAGTACTGTTTTATATGTTATATTCGGTTACATTTTGTACATAAATAATTTTGGCAGAGCTACCTATATATACAGAATAAAGGTATTTCAAATCCAATTCAATTTTTATGTTTTTTTAAAAAGACTATTCTTTTATTCAACACCCAATAAACTCCTCCTTTCATAAATCTGGTCATATTTATACTCAGTTAAGTACTTGACTACTAAATTTTATTATTATCTAATTACTTCTTGCCCATAATTCTTCTTATTCAGGTTATAAGATCTATCAGAGAAGCATGACGCCATCATATTTTTCTTGAGTTCTCCATGACCAGGCCCTCACCGAAGGAGGGAGGCATTCTCTTTCCTGGGGGTCAGTGAGGAGTCTGACAGGTTGTAGATCTACCTAAGATTTCTAGTCTTTAGTTTAGCATACTGCATCCAAATAAAGCATCTCATTTTAGAAAAAGACGTTATTTTAGGAAAAGATGGCAGCAATTTGATGATTGGCCTCCTTGATCTTAAAATGATTTTAGGTGAAAAGCTAGAGGTCCTAGTTGCTTTAGTATGACAGCTATAAAACTCTGCTTATCTAGCTAACATTAAAGGCACAACTGTGGCTGTCTGTGTTTTGGTCAGTCACTTTTTCTGGTAGTATCAACTCTGTGTTATTACCTACAATATGCCCCATGTTGTAGAGCTGTGTTTACATTGTGCTAAATTATGCAGCAGTTGGGTAAATACTCGGACAATACGATCAATAACAATACTCAGTACAGTCACCACTTGGTAATATTGTCAGAAAATTTAATTGGTTCTTAGAAGAAGAAAATAATTGGCTTTGCCACATTGCCTGGCATAAGTTGGAAGAAAGCATGCAGATGTAGTTAGCAGCATATGCGGAACGATCAATCAGACGCACAGCTGAAGGACCTTGGCGAGATGATGTCATCGTACAGATCCAAAACACTGCACGAGACAACCTTGGTTCCCACCGTTTTCCAGCCCTAGTGGTGTGCTCTAAAGAGCTAACATTTATCTTAACTGTTTTGAATTCGGCTCAGTAGGAGATCTCACTGAAGGAACAGGCAAACAGTGCAACTTCCCCTGAAAAGGTAAATATTGTGTTAAGATAATTGTTAACGTTGGAATGAGCACCACTGCAGGGTATGTTTAACTACTAGCCCAAACTGCACACACCTCTCTGATTAAGCAAATCTCCCCTCCTCACAACACAAGGCTGCTGAGGGCAAACTCAGTACAAAGAGGCCTGATTCCCTGTTAGAGAAAAGCCCCGGATCATATTCAGGATGAAGTGTGGGAAATTTTTCACCTTAGTACTGAAAGTGTCCCCAGGGGTTTCAATAATGTTTAATTAATAATGACAACCATTACTGGAGGATGTACAGTCTTCCAGGCCTATCCCGCCCTTTACAAATAGCTTACATTTTACTCCTCACAACAATCACAAACATAAAAGTCCCGAGAGAATACGTAACGGGTCAAACGCCTCCTGCGCCACGAAGACTCCTGGGATGTTCCACAGATCGGACAGGCTGCCCTCTTGGGACCTTTCATGGCCCTGTCACCCTCCTCATGCTGCAAGGCATGCTTAGTTTCTATCACTCTGCTTGGGTAAGGTAGTCAGTTAAAAAGAATATAGCATTTAGCAGAAACAGCCCATGCATGACCGCCTGACAAGTGGCTCCTGCAAGTGTGTTTGGCTTCCCATGCTTCATCCATGAACTGCCGGGCTCAGACTCATTTGAGTCCCACTTCTGCATCACTAACCATAATTTTCCATCGAAACACATTTTCGTGAGAAAAATATGGTATATCCTCAATGTAACCTCTGGTTAGTCAAGGAGAGACTCAGGAAAGCAATCCGTTTTCTCTCTTTCAAAGCACTGAATGCCAATTGTTATCATTGGTGGCACACAAACGAATGTTGTTCTCTCACTGAAGACTCTTTCCTGCACTTTTGAAATGGAGTACAAGCTTGAAAAATGAATGCCTTCTCCAATAAACCATATTGATGAGCAAGTCCTCACAGACCTACCAAAACTGCCTCCCAAATTTCACTAGTATAGTATTCATTCTGTTTCTCTAATGAATTAGTCCCAGTTCATAGTAATTGGCTGCGCATCCTCTGTGTAGCATGGGGATGAGGTAGAGAGTGTTCAGGCTTCATTCTCCCCTTTGTAGGAATTGGGGGCTCAGGAGAGCAGAGCCTGGATATGGAGCATGCCACTCCATAGCAATCCTTAGGACACAGCTGGGCCAAGGGCCGATGGGGGCTGGAGGCCTCCGCACTCTCCACTGTAGAATTTTCCTCCAGTGTAGAAATTTGTTCTTGTGAGATGATCTCAGGAGACAATGAAGATAGACACATGACCCTGAAAATTAGCCTTGGACCAGAGACAGGCTGAGATCGCTGTTGTGCTTCAGCCGGCTGCTCTGTTCTGTTCCCGCTACCGCATGGCTGAGAGGAGCATCGCTGTCATTTGGGCTAGAGTTTGAAAGTGCGCATTACTGATGCCTAAAGTGAATTAGACAGGATGACTTCAGGGAAAATAATATGCCACTGATGGTCACTAACAAGAATCGTCATATGAGCTGTTATTTTTGAGAATGGCATCGCGTGAGTCTAAAATTATTCCAGAACCATATTTTGCACATATATAACCCCTTGCAAAAATCAGATTTTGTCATTTAATAAGAACTCCCCATTTATTTGTAAATTTATGGGGAACACCGTAAAACACAACACTCTTGGTGAAAGAAAAAAATAAGAATGTGGCTTGAATATCAGCTATGCATGTGCACCTTCAAATTCAGAAACAGAGTAGGATGGTGTAGGTTTTGGTTCAGCATCTATGCTTTAAAGGAACCAGTTCTGTCTGCCTCATACAGTAGTTGGTCTATTCAGCACACTCCCATAACCAATTATCTATTAATATAATAAACCATTTTGAATACAAAAGCAATTGGATAAACTTTCTCCTTCCCACCCAGTCGCATCCCTCTCCTGCCATTACTGCTGAATTGAATTTCCTGGTAAGGAAGCTTGGAGAGAATGATACTAGTAGTAACTTCGGGTAACTACGGAAACTCTTGGGAAGGCTGGGACTTCCAGATGGAGCTCCCTTTCCCACATCTGTGAAGTGTCAGGTTCCCACATGGGTCCTTAGAACAGCAACTGATTGAGTTCAAATGGATCTGGATTCCAAAACCCACCACTCTTATTTGCCCACTGTAGAACCTTGGAGAACTTGCTGGCCCTGCTGAGGCCCGGTTTCCTCATCTGTGAAATGAGATCGATACTGACTCCTGCCTCATAGCCTTTTGTGAGGATTCCATGGCTCATGGGAAGCTCTCCATTCAGTGCCCACCACATAGGAGACACTCAGAGAATGTTAACTCTGATTACATCAGTATATTTGGATAAGCCCATTATAAAATGTACATGTTTTCTCCTTGATGCATTGATAAAAACACTTCTTCCTCCCAATCTAGTTCATCAGAGAAGCAGCTGCAATAGGGAATGCAGCCTTAGAGAAAGGAGCTGCAGGTGAGAGAATAGCGAGTGAATATTCACATCCACCTAGCAGGAAGCATGAATTGTACTGAGTTGGGAGTGTGGGTTAATTGGAACCTGAAAATTCACTGAAACTTCTGCAGACCTTTAACATCAAAGGCCACTGATCATCTTAAGGTCTCTTCTGCATTTATCATGTGACACTTTCTTGTAGAAGAATTACTGGTGAAGACTAAGAAACCAGTACATGGACTGCATATTTTGCTTTGTTTTTTTTTTTTTGTTTTGTTTTGTTTTTGTGTTGTTTTGTTTTGTTTTTGTTGGCATCAAATACTCTTAAAATTAAAAAGCTCCAATTTGTATTTCATTTTTTAGAGTAGCATGTATCAAACTCTTAGTTAAAAAAGGCAGAAATTCACACCAAAAATAGAAATGAGAGCAGAGATATTGATAAGGCACTAGACTTTTGTAAGACTGGAATAGTTAATAGTTGGCTGGTATATACTCTAAGACCACCATAGAATCTGCATTGGGTGGTATATACTCAGTTATGCTGCAGTAACAAACACCCCCAAAGCCTCTGAGCCTTAAAAGCGTGAGGGTTTCTTTCTGGCTCCAGTGGCCTGGCCTCACAAACCATCCGGGGCTCTCCACTCACAGATCATCCCCATCCATGATGGAAACACAGAGAGCAGGCCAGTGGTTTATGAAGGTGCAAAACGAAGGTGTGTTCTTGTGGGAGTTTCCTAACATCAGTGGAATGTTCAATCCAAAAAGGACATATGGGCCATAACTCACTGGCTAGAGCTGGTTGCATGGAACTGCTCCATGATGAGAACCAGGAGTTGTGATCCTTCCAGGTACTCAGATGTGAGGAGAATAGGAAGATTCAGCAAACAGCACAGATGAGGCTGTATCATTTTCCTTTAGAGTGTTTCTCCTAGCCTCAAAGCTGGTGCTGTAGGCTAAAGGATGAACTAGGGACAAGAGTGGGGAACATGGCAAGAAAACTAAACATCTCTGCCAGTTCTTACTATGACGTGGGCAGTAATAACTCAGGGCCTCTGTGGACAGGTCATGGGCATTGTAGAAAAGATCCACAGATTCTGCAATTGTGGATAATTCCTCTTTCCGGTGACGCTGTCAGCTGAATAGCACTAGCGGAGAGAAAATGATTCCAGTGCCCTGAATCCATCATTTCAGCCTTGGATAAAAACTCAGAACAATGAAACAGTGCTAACAATGGTTTATTTACAGCATCCAAATCATCTCAGTATGGCTCAAACTATTCCAAGCATACACAGAATAACATTGCGACTCAATGGGTATGTTTCAGAGTTGACCAGAAATGAAAGGTAGAACAGGGAGGCTAAAGGGCTACCCTCCAGATACCTCCAGAGAGAACTCACAACACCTTATTACCAACTGCATTGTGTCACCATCAGCCAGTTAACAGACATGCAATCATTTGATTTGGGAGTCTGTAGTGGAAGTTCACTGGGTTATAAAATTGCAGTACCAAACTCTCACATGTTATTAAATTATATAATTGATTTGTGTTTTACATTAAGATGTACATTTTTGTACAAACATACCATAGTGAAGTAGTTCTCAAAGTCTAGTCCCTGGATAGTAGCATTAATACAACTCAAGAATTTGTTAGGAATGCAGGTATTCAGGTCCCAACAGAGGCCTACAGAATCAGAAATTCTGAAAGGCCGGAGCTGAGTGATCTGTGGTTTAACGAGTACTCCAGGTGATTCCCATGCATGCTCCTGTGTGATAACCACTGCCCTAGGACACGCTATTTCAGGATTAAAAGAAATCTTAAGAGGTCATCCAGTGCAGTAATTATCAATCCTGGGTGCAATTAGAAATATCTGGAGCATTTATTATTTTTATTTTAAAAACTTTTTTAGAGACCTGCTTTTGTTCTGTTGCCCAGGCTGGAGCAAAGTGGTGTGATCATAGCTCACTGCAGCCTCATACTCTTGGGCTCAAGGGATCCTCCTGCCTCAATTGTCAAAGTAGTTGAGACTACAGGGGCACACCAACATGCCCAGCTAGTTTTTTTAAAAATTGACTAGGCTGGTCTTGAACTCCTGGCCTCAAGCCATCCTCTTGCCTTGCCCCCCCGCAAAGTACTGGGATTACAGATGTGAGTCACCACACCCGGCTCTGGCACATTTATTAAAATGCACAGATGCCTGGGGCTTACTCCCAGAAGTTCTATGACTTTTAATGACAAAAACCACAATGACTTTTGCACCAAACTAATAATTCAGTTTGTCTGACATGGGACCCCAGCATCATGTTTTAAAAAATACTTGCCAGGTGGTTCTAATGTGCAGGTTGAAAATCACTGATGTTAAACCCATCATTTCACTGATATGCACAAGGAAGCCCTGGGAGGCTGCGTGGCCCAAAACCCAAAGCCAGTCAGCTTGCACTCAAGCACAGTGAACTGTCTGGGTGGCGTCGGCGGAACCCTGTGTGCTGCATTATCACACAAAATCAAATAATCAATGCATAGTTTCAAGATTCATAATCTGTTTTTGACCTGGATGAGTCACAAGCCGGCATCTCTGTTATTGCTTCAACTCTGAGTTAACAATCTCTTTGGTTTCACAATGATCTTAGATGTTTAAAAATACACATAGAAAAATAGTTCATCTTGCAAGATGGAAAAAACTTTGACGTAATATTGATGTAAGCCATGGACCAACAGGTCATCATTGTCTTGTTAAATTTAGTTAGGATCCTTTCCTCCTTATATCTTACAAATCAACAATAATACATATTATATTTCAAGGACAGGATACGTATGGTCCTTTAGAGTAAAAGACTGGATCTATTTTTGTACTGGATGGCTCAACCCTAAGTGTAATGCTCTTAATTTCGGAGTCAATTTAATTTTCAAAGAAGTAGTGCAAAACTTTTGCTTTGATCTAAATATCAGTGTGGCCATTCAAGTGCCACGTGGAGCCCATCGACGCAGCTCAGCACCCCTTTCTCTGCTTGACTTTTCCTCCCTGCACCTCCCTGGAATTACTAGCCATGCCAGCAGCTGGACAACTGATGCGACGTTAGCTGCTTCAGGCTGTATGCTAGAAACTGCCATGCAAAGAAGCAGATGGAAAATGAAGGCGGTGGTTTTCAGCCACAATGTCTATTTTTCCCTCTATCTACAAAAGAATAATTTCACAGATTGTACTTTTTTATTTCCGACAAATACCATTAAGGATGATAGTTGTGGAGAATATGGAGTTGATTCCACACCTCGGGGAGACAAAAGCACAATTCCAACACAATTGTTTGATGATGTTTACAATCAATATTTGCAAACCGGTGTTGTTTGTGACGTATGTTTCTCCACCCCACCTTCCCGAGTGGCAGAAACCACACTCTCTGCTGGGAAATTGGATGTTCATCACACAGGATGTTTTACAGTGGCATCTGCCCTTGTAACCTGATATTTTCTTCACCATCATGTGCTCAGTAATCACCAGCATATCATAAAACAGGCTAGAGGTTACTATAGCAACGCTAACCAAACCAACGTAGGGAAGCAGGCTTGTGGACCGGGAAATGTTGTCTTTCTACCCCTGACGTTCAGGGTTTGGAATATGACTCTAAACTGACATATCACAATACAAGACATTCAGCTTTTCAGAAAGCATGGAGCTGCAGGGTGTTAAGTTTCCAGACAGGACTGGAAACCTCCTGTATAAATCAGCTCATTACAGAGGCCATGAAAAACACTTTCCGTATCAGCCATAATTTGTACAAACAGGTGTCTGACCTCTACTTTCAAAACCTCTTGATGGTCTAGGCCAGAAGAGTTTGGAAACAGCAAACAGGTCTGGTGAAGCAGAGTCCCCACCCCTTGCTGATGAAGCAGCCCTTTGAGAAGAGCCTGGTGGCCTTGCAGAACAGCACCTGAAAGTGCAGCCTGAGCACTACCTTCATTCTGGCCAAGGTGACTTAACTGTTCTAAGAAGATGCCCGCCAGGAATCCTGACTCTCACACACTGTGCCTGCGTTTGCAGACTGTTAGCACAATCAACAGCAGGCTTTCAGTCATATCCCTTCTGCCTTTACTTCATTTTTACTAAGTCCACCCGACCTACCAGGTATAGCAGAGAGCAGGAGGGAGTGGGCTGTTCTCCTGTGCGGCTGCTGGGAACCCTCGTTCTGCCACTTACTCACCGCACCAGCAGGGACACACTGCTAATCTCCTCCAAGTCTCTTTCTTTGCTCAGAATGATACCCACTTCGCGGGCTTTGTAAGGAGGAAATGAGAAGAGAAATATGAAGGGCGTGACCAGAGTGCAACCTCGCAGCCAGAGTTATTCTTAGAGCTACATGATCCTCACATGAGAGAGCTGACCATGTGGGGCTCACTTTTTGGCCTAGGTCAGGGAGAGTCCTGTCCTGGGCTGTATGCTATAGAGGCCCCCATTTCCAGTCCTCCTCTGGCCTTGCACTTCTAACAATCAAGGGAACGTTGCCCCCTAGATCTCATGCTTCCTTTTCCAGTCCCCTGGCTGCATGCCTGGGACCTGGACATCCCAAGGAAACAGTCCCCAGTTTACATCCGCTGCCTGCAGGCGCGATTCCCCATCTACCTTCCTGAGGAGGACTCCGGAGTCCCAGGTAGCCAAGGGGTGGAAGTGTGTCAGATAGTGAATGAAAACCAGACTCAAGGGTCGGGACACACCTGCACACACCCAGAGCCTAGCCTGGGAAGAGGGGCCAGGTAAGCAGAACCAACACTCCTTGCCCCTCCATGTTCTAGCTTGGAAATTGGAGGAGTCTGAGAATTGTCAATGCCAACCTGGCCTTTTAGGTCAGTATCTGGATATGTGTGTCAAGGTAGGTAGACAAAATATATCGTGTTTAACCATTGTCTGGCTGGATTATTACTTTGTAATATTTCTACAGATGCTATGAAGGCTCCATTTGTGTTGTTCAATTAGCCTTTGTAAGTGTCAGGGGCAGACTTTACACATATAATACATGCATTGTATATAATATACGATGCACACGAACACCAAGAGACTATTGCATATGCAACCCTTCAATCTGCTTATTGAAAATTCAAAAGGACTTTTATAGTGATTGACCAGCTAACCTTTGAATGGACACATGATGCCCACAATAATAAGAAAATCTGGAGAGGATTCAGAAAGGAGGTAAAAATAACAAAAAATTGTTCCTGGTAAAAAAAAAAAAATCTCATTTAAGCATCCCTCTTCCCTTCTTCCTAATGAGTTATCCACAACTGGTAATTCCACAGAATACATGACAGCAATGCAAAGAACTAAATATCCATGGTTGAATCAGAACATAAAGGTGGTATAGTTCGGGAGGGAGGGGTGGTAAAAATATTCTGCTTTATATTAGAATGCATTTGAACTGTTTTTCCGCCCTGACCTTAGATTGTCTACTTGTGATATGGATTCACCCAGCAGGGATGAATTAAGTTGTGCCAGGGACAGATTTTACAGGCAGGAAGAGCAGGTGGTTGCCTAGGGCAGTAAAATGTTTTAGTGACTCTATTACGGGAGGGTCTGTAAGCTGTGAGGGGGCAGTGGGGGCTTGTGGCTTCTTTTCCCCATCTTGCCTAGGGCAGAAAAATCCCAGCAGCACCCTAGGGTGGTATCAGGCAGAACATTTGAATATATTTACATCTCTAATTGAATCTGGGGCAGAGAAGGGGGAGGAGAGAGCTTGTTTACTATTTCATGTGCTTCTGATGAGCCTTCAACTTTTGCACAGCTCCTTTGACACCTCGTGGCTGGAAGAGATGCTCACCGAACCAAGCTTTGGTATAGGTAACATGAAGGTCACATCAGGGTGTGCCGACCCAGCAGACCAGAGGCGTGGCTGGCACTCTTGCATTCCCCCTTCTTCCCCTGCCCCTCTCTGGAGAGGGAGTGCAGCAGCAGGGCAATATGGTAGACCTTCGCTGACGCCGGTCCAAGTCCACACCTGGTTTCCCCAGCTGCCAACACCATCTGTTCAGGTTGTCTAATCCTGAGGAAGACTCCGGGACAAGAGCACATTCTTAAAGCAAGCTGGTTCTTCATGGTGCTTATCCATTTTACTATGGAAGCTGCTCATGTGTTTTAGTCAAACCTAAAAGTTCATGAAATGCAAGTGAAGGGCAAGGTGACATAATGTGCCATACAAAGGAACGGGACGAGCCCAAGTGGATGCTGGTCAGAAGCTGATGCTGTGTTCTGTGGATGGTGCTATGTGAAATTATGAAATTATTATTCACAAGTTCAAGTTCATCATAGGAGACAGAACAGGGCAGGATAATAAGTTGTCCAGAGGAAATCTGGAGGCTTGATCTGCTGAGATCTAATAAATTTTAGGAACCACTGAAAAAGGGCATCTTCAATTAGTGAAGACCTTTGGAAAAGTCTCCAAAGTCAATCAAGGCCACAAAGGGAAGTCTTCTGACTGAAGAGACTCCGTGGACATGAGACCATAGCTAGTCACATTTGTACCCTAGGAGGGGGCTCTGTAGCCAGTACGTGACATTACCCTTTCCATCACAGGCAGGGCAGCTACAAAGAGAACAATTTTAGATGGCGAGACTATGGCAAGGAAAGCTAATGACAGGATTCTTTCTGAATGTCTCTCATTGGGAGAAGCATTCTATCATACTTGGGAACTATAGTTTGGCATCATCTCAAACCAGATCCTTCCCTAGGTCAGCAAAAGATTTTTCCTCTCTTTTTTCAAAGTAATTTTATTTTGTTTTTCTGATTTGCTGGGTATATTTGTTTGGTTTCTTTTAAAGTAATTCCCAATTAACAAAATGTACTCTACACATAGAGCCCAAGGGATCTATTCTTATGTCAGTATGTCCACATAATTCACTCTTATTACCATTAATGGGAACTAAATATGCACATCAAAGGAAGAAAAGATCCCTGCACAACCTAAATGAATAAGCTTCATTAATGCAATATTATGGCTTCTTTTTTTCTGAGAAAATGCATTTAAGCCTAAAGGTTTAGAACAACTCTGCCAGCAGACAGAGGAGTCAAAGTCAACCCAAAGGGACTGAAAAGATGAAGTGCGTCAAGACTGCGAGACTGCATTGGAGCTCAAGGTCCAAGGCTTCAGGGGAACATGTGGAACCTTAAGTCAATTGCAAAATGCTCTGTGACCACAGGCAGTTGTCCACGGGTCCAGGAAGAGGTAGTAAGGAGCTGCACCTTGAAGACAGCGGTAGACACTTAACAAAATGCTTAACTTCTCTGCAATAAAAAATAACAAAGCCCACAGTATAAAATACATATAAAATATAAAACAAAGCCCACAATAAAAAATAAAAAGTAACAAAGCCCACAATAACCCAGTTATACAATTTCTGTGCCATAACAGGGTAAGCGTGTTTTCTTTATGCCTGTGTAAAACATGGTCTTGTTCATACTTGCTCATTATCATTATTAAAATCCTGGTGCTATTGTGGATAGGCGAAAATCAAATTTGGACTACATTTATTTGTACATTCATAAAAGTACAAGGTCAATGACACAGGAAGAAAACAAAAATATCACATTTGGGATGTTTGCTTTCTTTCTGGATTGCCTGTTACTGCATACCTTGTCTGGCACTTTTTATTGGTGTTTTCTTAGACAATTGATCAAAGCTGAGACATATTACCAGATGATGAGAAAAACTGGGGTTTGGTTTCATGAATAAAAGTATCTACGCCCATTTGAAGAGTGAAGGCAATATAATCAAATCCTCACCGGAAAAAGCAAATAGTGGTGCTTGCAGGTTGAATGCACCTGCTGAATCGAAGCCTGTGCAAAGTGAGTCTTGAAGATGAGTCACCCACGGGCTACGAACCAGGTGAAGGTATTAACACGAGCCACTTGCTTCACATGTGCTCACTCTCTTTGTACCAATTTCAGTTGCAGTAATTCTATTATTAGAATTCAATTCATAAAAAGGAACTTTGCATCCTCCATACTGCCTCCTTTACCAATGGAGAAAAGAAAAATAAAGAAAAACAAACCATATAGTTTATCTGTCAAATATATTCTAATTTCTGTAAACCTTGGTTATTTACAAGAAATAAAGAAAACACACGCAAGATAATTTGACAAAATCTCAGTACACTTTATGGCCAAATCTTTCTTTTATGTGAGCATTTGCTCATGCCCCATATCTCCATAATGATTGACTGACTTCTCCAAATAGTTCGATTTTGAAGATATCTTTATCATTTTTTAAGTCTCCAGTTGAGTAATGAGCTTGGCTTGTTATGTGAGAACTCTGTTAAGGGAATCTCATCATAAAATTCCTGAAATGATTTTGAGAGCTAGATGGCCATGAATAAGGGCCATGAAGTACAGGCTTTCCTTCTGACTGTAACCCAAACAAACATTTGTGTTAACCTTGGCAGAAACACCTCTATTCACATATAAAATACAGGAGGAAAAGTGGAATCAACCGGCTCATTGTTTCTTAAAGTGTGTCCATTGGAACACAAGTTCTGGAAAATCACTTTTGAAAAAAATAGTTTCTTAAATGAGGAAATACCATTTGTTATATTGTCTTAATGATTCTTTTTCAACTAAAATATGTGAAATACCTTTAGTTTAATAAAGTTGTTTAGAATTTTAACTCATTTTTCTTTGCAGTCTCCATAGATGCTAAAAATGTCTTTAACAAAATTCAACATCCATTCATGATTAAGACCACTCAAGGAAATAGTAACTGAGAGTTGTTTTCTTAGCAAGGATGTGAATACCACACATATAAATAGATGTGTCTATCTATGTGTGTATATGCATATATATATATATATATATATGCACAATGAGAAAAAAATCATTTGTTAGTCATTCTGTATTTTATTAATTTCCATTCTCTCTTAATTCCTTATTCTACCATTTCTACTATTTTGGTTTTGATTTGATCTTCTTTTTATCTTCTTAGGATGGAAGTTTAGATAACTGATTTTGAATCTTCCTTCCCTTCTTACGTAATCATTTAAGCTAAAAATTTCCTTCTAAGCATTGCTTCATCTACATCCCAGGGGTTTGGTTATGTTATCATTTTCATTTTTTCCCATCCCCTTAATTTTAGTAAATTTTATTTTTGGAACAGTGCTAGAAATACATGAATATTGAAAAGATACTAGAGAGAGGTCCATTACACCACACAACAAGTTCCCTTATCAACACCTATAATATTGTGTGTGGTGTACTTGTTACAACTGATGATCCAATGTTGATTCATTATTCATTATTAACTATGATTCATTGTTAACTATGCCCATAGTTCTTCAAATTTCCTTATTTTACCTAATACATTTTTCTGTTCTAGGATCCCATCCAGGATCCCACGTTACATTTAGTCACCAAGTCTCCTTAGTGTCCTCTTGGCTTTGGGAGTTTCTCAAACAGTCCTTGTTTTTGATGACTCTGACAGTTTTGAGGACAATTGGTCAGGTCTTTCGGAGAATGCCTCTCTATGGAATTGCTCATGATTAGAGTAGGCTTATGGCTTTTTAGAAAGAAAATCACAAAGATAAAGTGTCATTTCTGTCACATTATATCCTGGGTGCATACTGTCAACATTACTTCTTCCTGTGGAAGTTAACATTGATCACCTGGTTAAGGGAGTCTTGGTCAGATTTCTCCACCATGAAGTTGCTCCTTTCCTCTGGTGCTGTACAATCAGAAGGATGTCACTATTTGCAGACTATGCTTAGCATGTGGGGAGTTATGCTCCCTCTCCTTGACAGTGAAGTATCTACATACATTATTTGAAGTTCTTCTGCATAGGAGATTTGTCTATTCTCCCTTTTTCTTCTTCAGTCATTTGTATCAGCATAGAAAAATTGGTATGTATTTTAAATTTGGGTTATAATCTAGCAATACTTTAAGTATTTTGTTTCTCGTATCATCTTGTCAACATGTACGTATATTAGGTATATTAGTAGAATAAATTTCTGGAAGTGGAATTATTGACTCAAAGATTATATACATTTTAAATTTTGATAAATGATCAGATTGCTCACCTTAAAAGTTATTCACATCTACTCTCCCCCAAGAAAAGTCTGAAAACATCTGCTTCATGATACCCCTGTTAACACATTGTCTTATAAAATGTGATGAGCATTGCCAGAACTGGAATCTCAGTACGGTTTTAAGCGTTTATGTCTTTGCTATTTATTAATTATGTATCACTTACTAAAATGGAATTTAATTTCTAATATTGTTCTATGGAGATATTCTATATAATTACTTATTTGCAAAACCTATCATAGGCTGAAAGAGTTGTATACTTGTTTTTTGTTTATAATTCTCAGGATTTCATTTTTATGAAGAAGGTTTGCTTTCCTATGTTAATAATATGTTATTTTACGCATAAAATTTCATGCCTTCAGTCTTCACTGTGGATAGCATCAATTAACATGTAAAATGTCTGTCTTTGTCTTTTTTTTTTTTTTCGGTGTTTTTTTGTTTTTTTTTTTTCCGGAATTCACCCTATCTGATATTAAAATTCTGACCCTTTACATTCTTGGCATTTTCATCGTATGCCATTCTCATCATTTTAACTTAAATATCTCTGAATTACAACATTTTAGTTTATCTCTTAAATATACATGTGCCAATTTCTTGCTTTGTTTTTTTTCCCAGTTTTATTGGGGCATGACTGACAAATAAATATATTTGTCAATCATTAAATATATTTATATATATTAAAGGTGCACAACATGATGACTTGATACATGTGCACATCCTGAAATGATTCTCCCAATCAAGCTAATTGAGTCTTTTTCCTTTACTAGTTAAGATGTCAGATATATTGATCACTTTTACATAGAAAGCTTTCTTTCTGTTCTAGCATTTTATGTATTTTTTTGCTATTATAAATCTTTCACTACCCAGTATTTTACTACATGTCTTCTATTTATTTTTTCTGTTGATCTGAATTTGTTTTTTAGTTTTCAGCCTAACTTTACCCGTAACTTTATATAGTATAGTTAATCAAATATGTATGTATTTTTGGTGACAGCCTTATTGAGATAGAGTTCATATACACTACATGTACCATAAAATTTACAGTGCACGTTCACTGTTTTTCAAATTTATATATTTATAGAAATGTACCACAATGACCACACTCAGAACATTTTCATTATCCCCAAAGAAACCCACACCTTCTGTCATCTCTCAGCCCTCCCAGTCCCCTCTCCAGCCTTAAGCTACCCACAAATCTACTTTCTGTATCTATAGATTTTGTTTGTTTGTTTGGTTTGTTTTTTTTTTTTTTTGAGACGGAGTCTCGCTCTGCCGCCCAGGCTGGAGTGCAGTGGCCGGCTCTCAGCTCACTGCAAGCTCCGCCTCCCGGGTTCCCGCCATTCTCCTGCCTCAGCCTCCCGAGTAGCCGGGACTACAGGCGTCGCCACCTCGCCCTGCTAATTTTTTGTAGTTTTAGTAGAGACAGGGTGTCACCGTGTTAGTCAGGATGGTCTCGATCTCCTGACATCTTGATCCGCCCGCCTTGGCCTCCCAAAGTGCTGGGATTACAGGCGTGAGCCACCGCGCCCGGCCAAGATGTCCTTCTTCTAATCCCTGAAAACTGTGGATATGCTACCTTAAAGTGGCAGAAGGTACTCTGCAGACGGGATTGGTGTACTGATATTGGAGTGGGAAGATGATTATGAATTATCTGGGTGTGTTTAAGGGCCTTGATAAGAAAAAGACAGGAGCATTAGAGGCAGAAAAAGAGCTGTGAAGACAGAAACAGAGGTCAGACAGATTTGCAGATGCCGTGAGGCTGGCTTTAAAGGTGGAGAGAGGAGCCATGAGGAAGGAAGTATAGACGCTGTGCAAGGCGAGGAAGTGGATCCCCTCCAGAGCCTGCAGGAGAAATACAAGTGTGTTAGCCCCCTGATTTTGGCCCCAGAAGACTAATTGGACTGCCCATCTCCAGAACTGTGAGACCATAAATTTGCAGTGTTTTCCGTTACTAAGTCTGTGTATTTTTCTACAGTGGCAATGGCAAACAAACACATCTTCTAACCTCAGGGTCCTTTAAGATTCAGAAAGTTTGCTAACTATGCCTTACGGTTGTCTTTTCTACGTGGATTTTCCTCGGGACACAAGATACCCTCTCAAACTGGAAATGTAAGTTTTTGTGTTTTGAAGTTTTTAAAAATAATGTTTTTTTTAATATTTGACTCTTTTGTTATTTTGCTACCCTATGTGATAGTTAATACTGAGTGTCAATCTGAATGGACTGAAGGATGCAAAGTATCGATCCTGGGTGTGTCTTGTGAGGGTGTTGCCAAAAGAGATGAACGTTCGAGTCAGTGGGCTGGGAAAGGCAGATCCACCCTTATTCTGGGTGGGCACCATCTCATCAGCTGCCAGCATGGCCAGGATAGTAAGCAGGCAGAAAAATGTGAAAAGGCTGGATTGGCTTAGCCTCCCAGCCTACATGTTTCTCCCATTCTGGATGCTTCCTACCCTTGAACATAGAATCCCAAGTTCTTCAGTCTGGGGACTCAGACTGGGCTTCCTTGCCCCTCAGCTTACAGACAGCCTATCGTGAGACCTTGTGATCAAGTGAGTTAATACTTAATAAACTCTGGTCTCTCTCTCTCTCTCTCTATATATATATATATACACACACACACATATATATACACACACATACATACATACATACATATCCTATTAGTTCTGTTCTTGAGAACCCTGACTAATACACCCTACTTAGGTAAATCTATCATACTTTCTAGATTTCACTTGCCTTGTTCCATAATAACTGTTTTTCACTGTAATTCCATTAACTCTTTGCTCATTTTCTTTCTAGTTTGCATGTTTTTCTCAGTCCAGTCCATTATGTGCAGAGCTGTATTTTCATAGTGTTTCTCCTTAGTGCTGCTTCCCTTTTAGCTATCATTTTTTCCTGTGCATTTATATTTTTCACATTTTTTCCTGAGCCACACCAGCTCACATAGAACCTTCTTCTGAGATCCCAACATATCACCCATGAACGAATGTGTCTCTGCTGTGTGTTTTGTTTATAGAGATGATACGTTCATTTTGTTGGTAGTTTGTGAAGACAGGTTGGATCATAATCTTTCTTTGTGGTAGCGTTTTTCTCATGCAGTTTTTGTCTGGAAATTAGTTTTTCTGTTCTTTCTTCCCATTTGTAGAATTGTACAATCTTTGTATATTTTGCTGACTCCTTTTAAATTATTTCTCAAATACTTACTGTGTTTGAACAAGACAAGCGCTTCACATGTTGACGTATGTAGGAAGTCCATACGGGACCTCGGACAGCGTGTGCTTCAGGGTGGTAGGAATTCTCAGAATGGCTCAGGACTGTGGAGTGCAGATGAGTTTCTGGACTCTCATTTCCTTTCAGCCAAGCAGGATCATCAACATTCGGGGGGCTCTTAGGGGAACTTCTTGCCTCACCAGCTGCCTCATGTCATCACCAAGGACAACCTTCTGAAGACACTTTGGCATGGTGCTCTCTCAGCCATTTTTCCTCAGTTTTCTCTCAGAGCCAGACTCACTCTGGGGAAGCTCTCAGGGCTGGACAGAACTCATCCCTGTCCTCTGACCTGAGTTTCGATCTAGCCTGCATGGCTACCATCTACCTTGAACAAGTGGACTTTGTTGGCTTTTCCTGAGGTCTAGGACCATAGGTGTCCACCCTCGATGGTTTCCCTGTTTGAATGTCATTGCTTTTGAGAGACTAGCCTTCTATTTTACTTTCTTTCCTTTGTTTTTATTTTTCTTTTTTAAAAATTAAAAATGAAATTAATTTGTTTTGCTTCTTATTTTGGAGTTAGTTCCTAGAGGAGGAGGAAAAGAAGCCAAATTTCATTCACCAAATTCAATTCAAAATTAAATTCAAGTCAAAAGCAGAAATTCTTACTAGTTCTGGCTTAGGGATCTATCTTGTTTCAAAGGATTTCTCAGGAAGAAATTTCCAACACCTTCTTTTATGCTTCATACTGGCATCCCCAGATTATTTAAATCTTGATACAGTCATTTGCTGTAGTAGACAATCCCACAATCATTGGATTACCCACTTATTTGAGAAGCATGTTTTCCATGCCTTCAAGTAAGTGAATGATAAAAGCATTTGACTGGACTTAATCATATCAGAACCTTTTGGCTTGCTGCTAATGACTTCCTTTCAGGTTGATATCAGTACATTAATCACCACTTTTTAAAAAAATAGTTATTCACTGCTTTACGTTGCATCCGATTTTGCTATCAGCCCATTCATGTCATCCTGCTGTGCTTCCGTGAAAATATTAAACAGACTCTGTCATATGCTTTGATGGAACCCAGCTACCCCACATCCATGTCATCTTCCGAGCTGCCAGTCCAGTCAAATGTCAGAAAGCAAATGAGGTGTGACTCGTCGTTAGTGAACCCTTGCTGACTCCTGGAAATCATGACTGCTTTTTCTGAAGGGCGTATAAGTCTGTAGCACAATAGTCCACTCCACAGGTTTACCAGAAAATACCCTTCAAGTACGACTATTTGAGGTTTCCAGGCCCCGTGGCTTTGCCCTTTCACTTTCTTTGTGATTCTTCAACAATAGTTGAAATTGGGTTCTGCACACTTTGGAGTAAAATCTGGCTGTACCTGGAGTCTCAGCCCCATGCACGCCAGCTGCTCTTATTGCCTCTGAGCTACGGGACCCCACTTTCCATCGCACCCATTTGTTCTCCTTGCTGCCCCTAAAAGATTGATCTTAAAGGAGAAAGTTGCAGGGTGGGGGAAAGGAGCAGAGGAGCAGCTTTGTCCTCTCTCATCTCTCTCATCTGCTCATTGAGCCCAGATTGTGGGTTCATGCAGTTCTCCCTAGGGCTGCCTATTCAGAGCAGTCCTGAGAGGTTCTCCTGGCCATCAGTCTTGTGGCATATCATGAATCCTCTAGGAGCTAGATCTCACCCTTTTGTAAGTGGGGACAATCACAGCTCTGTCTAATAGGACTTCTCAATGGCTGAGATAACACATAGAAAAGCATATAATGCCTGACACCTGGGAAGCACAAAAGAAATATTAAGTCTCTTATTGTGATCATCATTCTCTGTGGCAGATTAAAAGGCAAGCTCATTACTCATTACTTTTAATGGCAAAAGCTGCAGTTACTTTTGCACCAACATAATACAACCACTATGGAAAACAGTGTGGAGATTCCTTAAAGAACTAAAAGTAGATCTACCATCTGATCCAGCAATCCCATTCCTGTGTATCTACCCAGAGGAAAATAAGTCATTGTGTGAAAAAGATACCTGCACGTGCATGTTTATAGCAGCACAATTTGAAACTGCAAAAATATGCAACCAGTCAGATGCCCATCAGTCAATGAATGGAGAAAGAAAATGTAATATATACATATATATCACATGTATGTGTATATATATGTATATATATGTGTGTGTGTGTGTCTGTGTGTGTGTGTATATACATACACACACACATAGACACATGGAGTACTACTCAGCAATGAAAAGACATGAGATAATGGCATTTGCAGCAATCTGGGTGGAACTGGAGACCCTTATTCTAAGTGAAGTAACTCAGGAATGGAAAACCAAACATCTTATGTTCCCACTCATAAGTGGGAGCTAAGCTATGAGGATGCAAAGGCATAAGAATTATACAATGGACTTCGGGGACTCAGGGGAAAGGGTTGGAGGGGGGTGAGGGATAAAAGACTACACATTGGGTACCGTGTACACTGCTCGGGTGATGGGTGCACCAAGATCTCAGAAATCAACACTAAAGAACTTACTCATGTAACCAACCACCACCCGTTTCCCCAAAACCTATTGAAATAATAAAACTGAATTCTTCCAAGAGATTCCTTTAGCTAAAGCATTTTATTATCAGCCTTCCCAATTCTCTTTTTCACCAACTTCTCTGGTGATATAATAATTAGGATTTTAGAAAATTATGTGTTTTAAAGTGATGCCCTCTTTCAGAGTCTCTGACCATGGATTACACCCATTTCATCATTGCTCCCACCTTTGGCCTTTCCCAAACCAAGTCCTCTCTGAATTCCTTTCTGGAAAGACCTCGGGTAGAGTTGGAAAAGCCATCTTTCACTTTCTTTCTTTTCTGTTCTTCTGCATAGCTAACAGATCTTTCAAGTTCTGCTGATTTTACCTCCATGCACTTGTTCAATTTGCCTTGTTCTCTTCATCACTCTTGCTACCATCTCACACCGTTCCCTTGTTTGTGCCCTTTCTGTGAGTTGATCATATTCCCTACACCAGATCTGCTCTCTGCTGCCAAGTAGGTATTTCCAAGACACTATTTTAATAGCACTACCAGACTGATAAACATTCTGTAACATATTGAAAATGTTTCTAGGTCAAGCACAGTGGCTCATGCCTATAATCTCACACTTTGGGAGACTGCAGTGGGCAGATTGCTTGAGCCCAAAAGTTCAAGACCAGCATGGGCAACACAGTGAGACCTCATTCCTACAAATAATAATAATTTAAAAAAATAGCTGGGCCTGGTGGTTCATGCCTGTAGTCCTAGCTACTTGGGAGGTTGAGGTGGGAGGTCTACTTTAGCCTGAGAGATCAAGGCTGCAGTAAGCCATGACTGTTCCACTGCACTCCAGCCTGGGCAACAGAGTGAGACCCTGAACAAAGAAAGGAAAGAAAGAAAGGAAGAAAGAAGGAAAGAAGGAAAGAAAGAAAGGAAGAAAGGAAAGAAAGAAAGAAAGAAAGAAAGAAAGAAAGAAAGAAAGAAAGAAAGAAAGAAAGAAAGAAAGAAGGAAAGAAAGAAGGAAAGAAGGAAAGAAGGAAAGAAGGAAGGAAGAAGGAAGGAAGAAGGAAGGAAGGAAGGAAGGGAAGGAAGGAAGGAAGGAAGGAAGGACGGAAGGAAGGAAGGACGGAAGGGGAAGGAAGGAAGGAAGGAAGAAAGAAAGAAAGAAAGAAAGGAAATTCTTCTAAATCAAGAATCAAGAAATGTAATTGCCAATTTAAAAATCAAAAATTATGATTGAATATATCATGTTTAGATTTATCTCATGTACCAGCAACTGATATACAAACATGATAAATTTAACAAGCTGACTCTTCTATAAGCAGTAACAAATTTTTTCAATTAAATTTAGAACTTTGAAGGACAGTGATCCTAACAAATAGTTATTATAAACTTATAACAAGGGAATAGTTTTTCTTTTTTTTTTTTTTTTTACCCATTGATGTTTCCTGTAGTTGCCTTAATTCATGAATCTACCTGAAAAACTGTGGGTGAATTTTACCTTCTTATTCTGGCTTGAAAATTTTTAATGAAGCGGTTTTGGTGGTGTAACCCATTAAATGGTCTTCAAAATGTATGAGGGAAGAAAAATGCTAGATAGAATTATCAGTCATTGGTACTTACTAATTCTTCCATCAAAGCTTTTTTTTTTTTTTTTTTTTTTTGAGACGGAGTTTCGCTCTGTCGCCCAGGCTGGAGTGCAGTGGCCGGATCTCAGCTCACTGCAAGCTCCGCCTCCCGGGTTCACGCCATTCTCCTGCCTCAGCCTCCCGAGTAGCTGGGACTACAGGCGCCCGCCACCTCGCCCGGCTAGTTTTCTGTATTTTTTAGTAGAGACGGGGTTTCACCGTGTTAGCCAGGAGGGTCTCGATCTCCTGACCTCGTGATCCGCCCGTCTCGGCCTCCCAAAGTGCTGGGATTTTAAAGTGTTTACTCTCATTCGAGTATAATCTACTATGTGTAAGAAAAATGTAGGTAAGATGTTTGTCCAGAGAAACCTGAGTCTAAATGCACAGTTAAATTACCAATTAGCAAAACTTTTTATTTGAAATATATATTATATATTTCACTTCCAAGTATCCGTGAAAATGAGCGACAAATCTTACCACATTCTGACTCCTGAAGAATTTTTAATAGCACGTGTTTGAGGTATAATCACTGTTTGAAGTTGTAATCTCAATGCTTTTAACTTTGTCATTACTGGTGTAGTTTCACTGACTTGAAAAAAAATACGTTAAAATAATGACTAAGGAGATTCTTCACTCCTACTATTTCCCAGCAAGGAATAAGGACATGGTGCTTGGTGCAATCACTCAGTAGATAAATTCTCATTACATTAACAGTTTAAGTGAATAAAAGAGACACATATAGAAGAAGTAAAGTGACTCCCAGAATTAGAATTTCCTAAGATCTACAAATTGATCCTATACTTTGAATAATGCCATACCAATTTTTTGCATTTGTTTCAGGAACTTTAAAAATTGAACCACTAATGTAAAAATAAGCCAGGAAAAAAAAAAAAGCAAGAGGAATGAAGAAGAGAGAAGTACCCAGAAATCACATGAAAGTGTCCAAATATAGGAGTGTATGTGACCAAAAGTGAATTTCTTTAATTTAACCAGAAAAACGAAGCATGTATTTCTGGCACTGTACCAAACTTGTGTAGGTGTTACTCTGCCATTTTTGGTTGTATATATCTTGATGATTCTTTTAAAGAAAGTTCCATCCTCAAATAGGATAACTACTAAATAGATGCTACATTCAGAGGATGTTGTACAGGAAAAAAAAAAAAAATGACAGAAATGCCTAGTATACCAGTGTAGCACAAAGAAAAGGGGATAAGTCTCTAGGGGAGGGGATGAGGCTGTTAGAGAAGAAAACGTGAGTTAAGCTACGTTGAATTGAAGGGTGAGCTGAATATTGTGTGCAGACAAAGAGCTAGAAAAGACCTCTTCAGCAGGGACCATATCCGATGCAAAGGCCCAGAAGCAACAGTACAGGGTGCTTAGCAAGCTGCTGTGGATGGAGCACAGAGTCTGGAAGGAACATGGAGTACAGACTGAAGCTGGAAGCCAGGGAGGAAAAAGAAGGCGCCATGTTTGGTACATAAAGTTATTTCAATAAATGTCCTATTACGTTAAGACCACCCTCAATAAGGGGCAGAGATTCTAAGATTTTTAAAAATCACCTGAAACCCATAAATACACATCAGTAATTACAAACACGTCAAACACTGAATTAATAAATATGTGTTCAGGGTGGGAAGAGATGGTGTCACTAGTAGCTTTCTCCTGGGGCATGACATGGATTCTGTCCCAATCATGCTGCTGATACATTGGCACAACCAAACCAAAGTTTCTAGTTTTCTTACTCTCTGTAAGTCACAGTGCTCTCTGCAGAAAGAAAGAATAATAATTGTAAACTTGGGGAAATAGCTTAAATGCTAAGCACATAATTATTATTTCTCTAAAGACCTTTGCAAGCAAGAGTAATCACCCAGATACTGGCAAAGCTGAACAGTTCTGCCATTTCCAATGGTGTAATAGTGTTTAGCATCATAATTACAGGATTTTTAGAGACCTATAAAGGAATAGTAATTACAAATTTTAAAAATATACTATACATAATTAAAAGTCAATACGCTGCTGTTCATTCACATTTACTATAATAATAGAGTATGAACAGAGAATATAATTGGGTTGAAAGGGGTGTTCTCTGAGAATTAGGACATCAGGAATGAAGTCTTGGTTGATGGCCTTCTAGAGTATAATGATAAGATGGCAAGTGCTGGTTACATATGTCTTCAAATCACGGGGACCAAGTAGATGCTATCCTTTACCACGTACAACCAGTCATCTTGGAGCATGGCTGATAGGCGTGAAAAATTATTTTAAATCCCTGATTTTCTCTAGTGTTCCATAATTAAATCACATAAAATCTGACATGAGAAAATTTAATACATTTCTAAGAAATAATTGACTTGGAGAAACAACAAAAAACAGAATATGGTAGTCTCTGCCCTAGAACTTAGATTGTAGGCATTGCTTTTGGCTACAGAATATTGAATATGTGTACCTAGTTCAAGAATAATGGATCAGGATCCAGAGATGAGATATCTGTGGGGAGTGGTAGATGATAAGAGATGTTGAATCCAACTCTTACACTTTATTTTCATGATCTGAACCAATTTTTTTTTCAGCTTATGTTCTTATGCGTTGGCACACTGATGTAGGCCACCATGATAAAGCCTGTTAACTACCTGGAATTTCATTCCAGGAGATATTGGTCTGTGTCTCTAGAAGTCACTTCTGTCTCTACGACCTCTTGCAGTCAGGATTAAATCTTCCCAAGTTAAAGATTATCATTGTCCAGAGGCAAACAACTGGTATTATTTGAAGGGAATACGAATTGTTGACCTCAAAATATGAGCTCACCACACTCAAAGACAGCCAGAATATTAGCAGTTTCAGACTACAGAGTGAGGTTTTTAAGAGAAATGTTTTGCAGCATGCATTTCACCAATCACCCATTCCCCTAGGATCCTTCTGTATTTGGCTGAGTTCAGAGATTCTGCTCATCAGTTTTTGAAGACATGTATTAGAAGTTGGTGCAAAAGTTATTGCGGTTTTTACTGCGGAAAGTAATGGCAAAAACTGCAATTAGTTTTGCAACAACCTAATAATTTAGTATATATACTATATATGTATGTCTTCATATATAGTATATATACATAATATATTGTGTTATATATAATACAGAATACGTATATATTATATAGTATACATACCATAGTATGTATAGTTTATGTAATATATGCTACTATATCTTGTAT
Source organism: Trachypithecus francoisi (assembly GCF_009764315.1). Lineage (NCBI taxonomy): Eukaryota > Metazoa > Chordata > Mammalia > Primates > Cercopithecidae > Trachypithecus > Trachypithecus francoisi. Next base: position 5,930,645 of record NW_022681463.1, on the reverse strand, counting down.
TATATAATTATTACAAATTATATAAATATACAACATACATCACATATATAAGTTACAGACATGCCACTATAATTTAAAGAAAAGAAAAACTGTGTTTCAAAAGATTATTTTAAAATGTACTATTATAATCAATAATAATATGAATGATAATAGATAACATTTTGAATTTTTCATCTATGCCATATACTCTTCTAAGCTTTTTGAGTATTTTCTTTTCACCTTAAAAGCAAATATGTATACATTTGTCAAAACCTATCGAATGTGCAACGCCAGGAGTAAACTCTAATGTAAACTGTGAAATTTGGGTGATGATGATGAGACAATTTAGGTTAATTGATTGTAACAAATGTACCCCTGGCAAGGGATGGGGGTAATGATGATGGAGGCAGTGTGTGTGTGGAGGTGGAGGTGGGGAGGTATATGGAAATATCTGTACCTTTTGCTCAGTTTTGCTGAGAACATAAAGCTGCTCTAAAAAAAAAATAAAGTCAATTTAAAACCAAAGCACACCATGAGAAGTTACTCTCACTATCTCCATTTCACAGATGAGTAAAATGAGGCAGGGGAATGCCCAGCATCTTCCCTGGGTTCACACAACAAGTGCGTGGTAAAATTAGGATTGAAACTGGCCCACACTGATCTGTATAAAGTAAGAAAAGACATCTATTCCAATGGATAGGGTTTGGCTGTGTCCCCACCCAAATCTCATCTTGAATTGCTGCTCCCATAATTCCCGTGTGTTATGGGAGGGACCTGGTGGGAGGTCACTGAATCAGGGGGTGGGTCTTTGCCATGCTGTTCTCATGATAGGGAGTAAGCCTCATGATCTTTGATGATTTTATGAAAGGTAGTTCCCCCGCACACACTCTCTTGCCTGCCCCTCTGTGAGATGTGGCTTTGCTCCTCCTTCGCCTTCTATCATGATTGTGAGCCCTCCTCAGCCATGTGGAACTGAGTCGATTAAACTTCTTTCCTTATAAATTACCCAGTGTTGGATATGTCTTTATTAGCAGCATGAGAACAGAGTAATACACCAATCTAAAAAAAATCTACATCACTACACCCTTTCCTTATGTGTTTGTTTTAAAAATAATGGAGATGGGCTGAGGGCAGTGGTTCACACTTGTAACCCCAACACTTTGGGAGGCTGAAGGAGGAGGATCGCTTGAGCCCAGGAGTTCAAGACCAACCTGGGCAACATAATGAGACCTCATCTCTACAAAAAATTTTTAAAAATTGCTGGGGATGGTGGTGTGCACCTGTGGTCACAGCTATTCAGGAGGCTTGAACCGGAGAGGTCAAGGCTGCATTGAGCTGTGATCACACCACTGCACTCCAGGCTGGGCAACAGAGCAAACCCTGTCTCAAAAACAGAAGAAACAAACAAAAATAATAAGAAATAAAAATAGTAGCAATGTTGACGATTAAAAATAATGCCTAGGAGTTATTGAATATTTGTCTTGAACGTCGAGAGTTCACAGATAAATGACAAGTAAAAGACCCTTGCTTTAGAGAAATAGCCTGAAGAAGGATTTTCAGGTTTTGTAATTCCCTTTTCTCTTTCTCTCTCTTTATCACTCTTTCAATGCCACATCATCCTTCCAAAGAGCACCCTTCTATATCCTGAAACCAGTCCCATTGCTATATGACAGCTTAAATAACTACATAGAATTTTTTCATGAACCTGTATCTTAATAAATGTACCCCCTTTTCATACTATTTGTCTTTTATTAGAATTATGTGCCAATCGCTATTTTATCTTCGTCTGATTTTCCAGGTGTTTTTCTCAAGTATCTTTCTTGGAATATTGTCTTCCTCTCCAAGTTGCCAAATCCTAACCACCATACAATCCCATTTCCTCTAAAACATCTTCTTCAATGATCTTGGTAGGAAAAGACGGCACTTTTCTCTAAAATAAGGCAGCACTGATTGTGTGCCTCTGCCATCAAAAGCCACTTTTCATATTCCTCATATCTCCAGGCTGATGGTCTTGCATTTCGTTATGTGCAACATGCTCTTGACTCCACAGAGCTAGGTGAAGCAGCCAGCGTATGCAAAGTAGCCAATGTCTTAATACTGATTGAAAAGACTTCCTTTGGCAGTCACCAACAGGAACTAGGTATAGTGAAATTGCTAGGTAAACCAGGAGAAAGGAGATTTCTGGGCAGTGTACTCACGTAATACTATAAAAAAATAGATTTAGATGGAAACATAGAGTCATAAAAAATTATATCTTTTATAATTTAGTCATATTACATACAAAAACTATTTCCAGATGTTTGACTAATTAAAGGTACTGTGAATAAAACTTCATTTACTGCTCTAAGTTGCTTAATTTCCATAAACAACAGAAATAAATAGTGAAAAATAGTTTATCCCTCCATATGGAAAATCTAAATTGCCTTACATCTGTGGAAACCTTTGGCTAGATGTAGGTATTTCTATTGTGCCGAAATCCTTTTCTTTAGTGAAATTCATGTCTAATGCATTCAGATAAGTCTTATTCTTAAAAAAAAAAGTTTGTATTTTAGCACTGACAACTAATTCAAACTTTAGAAAATCAAGGCTCAAAAGCAGTAAAATATTTAACCTATTTTAGAGAAGTATGATGGTAAACAACAGTTTATCTAAAGAAGCAGAACTGCATCTTTTAAAATCACTGCTTTCCAGTTTGTCATATGAGAATGGAAGTAAAGTACTTTCCCAGGTTCAGCGCCATCCAGGGTGGAAGCTGTGAGCCCATCAGTCCACTGAGTTCTTGAAACGTGGGTAGTGAGGAGTTGCAAGTGGAAAACACAAAAGGAGAAAGTAAAATAGGTCATCAATAATATTTATGTTGATCATATGTTCATAGAGTATTATTTGGATATACTGGTTTAACTGAAACATACATAAATATTTGAAATGGAATCTCACTCTGTCGCCCAGGCTGGAATGCAGTTCTGCGATCTCAGGCTCACTGCAACCTCAGCCTCTCGGGTTCAAGCGATTCTCCTGCCTCAGCCTCCTGAGTAGATGGAATTACAGGCACCCACCACCATGCCCAGCTAATTCTTTTGTATTTTTAGTAGAGACAAGGTTTCACCATGTGGGTCAGGCTGGTCTGGAACTCCTGACTTCCCGCCTCGGCCTCCCAAAGTGCTGGGATTTCAGGCGTGAGCCACCATGCCCGGCCTGAAGCATATTATTAGAGCTAATTTCTCTTCACTTTTAAAAATGTAGCTATTAGAAAACTTAAAATTACACGTTCGTCTCACCTTCTGTTTGTCCTGCACAATGCTGCTCAAGGCAGGAACTTCTAGAACGATTTCATTAATCCCCCAACAAAATGTTAGAATTACGTGAGTCACAAAAGAACTTGAGTTTTGCTGAAATGTACTAGTGCAAGGTTTCCCTCCATCTGATAACAAGAAACAAGAATGATTTCTATTAGTTCAAACAGGAGAAAAAAATAGAAAAAGAAGGAAAAAAGTAATTCGAGTTTAACCTTTAAATTACTTTTAATATATGATTTTTAAAACATACCCACAAACACCAAGGCTTTCAGCTTTGGGTGGAAAACTTGATTTGGGGGAAAGATGAAGCCCTTGTCCACCAACACAACGAGAGCGATAGTTAACAGAGGAAGCAGATGAGCTCATAAGAATGCGCCTCCATGGGCACTCCGGAGCAGATGTTTCCTTCTGTGCCATGTTGATAGAAAACTGACAGGGGACATTTAAAATTCATTGCTGGGAGACCCTATATTATAATGAATCTCATTAATAGTCATTAGGATCTTTTTTTTCTCCCAAGCTACCACGGTCGATCCCTTCGCTTTTATAGGTCAAAAGAGCTTAAATGCTCTATAGTCCCCAAGAACTGGCAACATCATTTTGTTTCTTAAAAATATGCCATATATTTAAGTAACTTTTACTCATAAAGTGTTGATTTTCTTCTTGCCCGAGTGTCCCCATTGGTCAGACATAGGCACATTGCAGGTTTTTTGAAGTCATGACTAGGAATGGAAAAGCACACTTGTCACAAAATCACCAGTGACTTTTCCTCACGGTTACAGGCAGGTAAGAGGTCAAAGCAGGCACTTCTCTTTGATTGTCTGAGGAGCTCTCTTGGAATTCATTATGGAACATCATGACCCCTGCCCTGGGAACAACGCTGCGTAAAAATGGTGGGACGTTTATGAATGTAAATGGACAAGATGGACTGTTTTCTTGCACTGGGTTCAGCCTGGAACACTGTAATCCAATTACTCTGCTTGCTTTACAAATGCACACATTTGCTTCTGAGGCAGGGGAAGCTGTATCTTTTAGCAGGGACCTTGCAAAGTGGAATCCTTCCGTATCCACAGACCAGTAATAGGATGGGCATGCTGGCACCATGACGGGGCACGGGAGGGCACACTATTAGAGAAGGGGTTTTGCTACATTACCCAGACAGCCTGCCCTTCACGCGTGTCCCTGCCATTGTGCTGCTCTGAAACCACACGGCTCTCGAATGTTAATGCCTACCTAATTATATATTTTGGCTTCCGTTTTGGCAATAGGCTGTACTTAAGCAAAATTTAGTACTGTCTTATGTGTTCCTACAGCTGGATAATTACAAGGCATTTCAGTTTTCAGAGCAGCAAATTAATGATACGAAGATCAGCAGCTATTTAAAGACAGTTGTTCTCTGCACTTACAGGGACCTGCTACTGGAAAGCACGTCAGACTGCAGAAGACAGCCCTGAGGTGGAGGGGACAGGCATAGTTTTGATTCAACTTTAGCATCAAAAGATTTTTTTTTTTTTAATGCTTTAGGTGGGTCAATGTAGGTGTCAAAGACAGTCTCTACAAAAACACTTTTCCCATAAAAAATTCTTCGGAATTCTCCCTAATAAATTGAGCAAATAAATTGAGTTCTTCGGTGGGGAATTGGCTGGGTAAGATTTTGGCAAGGTGAAAAGCCAGGAAAGTGTAACTCCCAATATTCAAAATCTCCTGATTGGGGGAACAGACTATAAAACACTAAAGACTAAAACATGTAATAGAGGGGTTATTAAAATGTTTCACTTCTGATAACAAATAACTGTAAGCAGAGATGATGTAAAATCCTGTAAATCAGAGAAATTTGAGGCTGCCCTGGGTCCCTGGTTGCTCTCAATAATCTCATGGTATGAAAATTCCTGAGTTAGTACACTCAGGACTTTTTGCAACATAGGAAACTGTCATTCTAGATGTAATTATTATATTATCAATATTATGCATATCAAAGTCTTTAATATATGAGTTGAAACTCTTAGCTAATGCTCAGCACAGGGAAAAAAAAAAAGAGAGAGAGAGGGAGCTCATTCGAGTCACAAATCGTGCTCCACCTTGCAATACCATTTCCAGGTCAACAACTGAAATAGACTGCTTGGCCTTGATACTAAATCTTTAGAAAATGGGACCTGTTTGTATTGAAAATGCTTTAAATTTCGCAGGTCAGAATCAGTATCATGAAATATTCCATATGGTCACAGGTGAAAATATTCTGAAAGAAAGTCTGTATTAGGCAACATAAAGTCCACATATGAATAAATAAAGATCCTTGAACTTAGCAGAGGAAGGCAAACACATGATGGTAAATAAATGTATTCATATCCTTTCTGAATGAAGAAGCGACTTGGTCTTTGTCATTTTGCATTTGGCCTTGACATACATGGAAGGAGAGACAATGGTTATTACTGCAAATTCTTCCAAAGCAATGAAAGAAGGCCTGACTCTGCAGAGGGTAATAGAGCCCAGACTCGCAGGGCTCCCCTGGGCCTTCTGCTTTTGGATGCGGAGAGCAACAGTGCCCAAAGCTGCCCCTTGCTTATCTCAAAAGGCTTCCTCCCTTTTTTTATTAAAAAAAATGTGTTCAGATGTGAGTCTGTGTGTTTGTGTGTGAGTGTGTTCGTGTGTGAGTGTGTGTGTACCCAGCTTTTCATCCAGAGGGATGTGAATGAACATCATAACTCCATCCCCACTAGGTCTGTCTAGATCCTCAGAGATCACACTTCATGCTATGTTAGCTTCTCCAGGAGGACTTGTCACACTGCAATTGTTGGGCCCACCTGCAGAGTTTCTGATTCATTAGGTCTAGGGAGGGTCTGAGAATTCAAATTTCTGTAAATTTCCCAGTTGATGCTAATGCTGCTGGCATGGGACAATGGAAACTCCATCTTCATAAAATGGGAGACCCTATTCCTCCTATCCCTCCTGGTATAGTGGTTGTCAGGAATAAAGTATGTAAAGGCTCCAGCGCACTGCCAGATATAATAAAATAGGTGAATAACCACCAGCTATTTGTATCGGTTTCCTAGTGCTGCCAAAACAAAGGACCACAAACTGGATGGCTTGAAAAACAGGAATTTACTCCCTCTCAGTTCCTGAAGCCACAAGGTGGCTTCAAAATCAAGGTGCTGCAGGCCCAGGCTATCTCTGCGCTCCTGGTGCTCACCAGAGACCTTGTTGTTTGGGGCTTATGGTTGTGTCACTCCACTCTCCGCCCCCGTCACCATTTGGTGTTCACCGTGTGTCCGTACTTTCACAGGGCACCTTCCTCTTCTCTAAGGACATTGGTAATACTGGATTAAGCCCTGCCCGATGACCTCATCTTGATTACATCGGCAACGACCCCATACTTAGAAAGAAGGCCGTATTCACAGTTTAGGAGTTGAGCAGACCTTTTTGGAGGACACGATGAGACCCATAAGGCTACTACTGTTTATGAAACCGAGGAACATAAAATGTGTGTAGGTGTCTTCTCTACACACCCCCTTCTCCTTCACTCCGCTTGAGAGTGTCATGAATGGAGAGTAGCCTCGGTCTGACATGAGACATTGGTCTAACCTGCTTTCATTCTGTGCTCAACGGGGTCTCTGATGAGTCAGGAAGAAAAGATAAACCCACCGTCATGCATTAGTGTCTGTGTGTTTAAAGGGTGCTGCTTTTTCATCTACAGTTATATCACAACAAAGAAAATGAAGCCAATTTTGAAGGGTGCCAAACCATATTCCATGGAAATGGGATACCTAGGAATTCTGTTTTTTATTACAAACCAGAGAAATAGTTTGAAAAGCAATTTTAGGTCATCTATGAGACGTAAACGTTGTGATGAAGCTGTTTCAATGATCCTTTTCAATATGTACAAATTACTTAGTTCTACTCTATATGAGAACATAGGTGTCATTTTCTGAAAACTTGTACTAAAATTTGTTTCCTTTTAAAAAGAGGTTCAACAGTTTGTGTACCAGTTTAAGTTTCAGAACAAAGACATAGATAGATAGATCCATAGATAGATCCATAGATCAATAGATGGATAGTTTTGGTCTTTTCTATGATGGTATTCAATTAAACTGATTTCATTTTAAATGTCTCTTTACTACAGGAATTACCAGTCTTTAACTTTCCAACAAGCAAATAAGACATACTACATAGTATTTTCCCAGATTATTTCATTATGGAAGCCCTTTGTATAGTCTTATGTAAAGATAAGAAATCTTTAGGCCTTAAATTGGAAGACGGCTGCAAACTGAACTGCATACAAGGGTGTTGCACCCTACTGCCATCCTTCAGTACTTATACTAAATCTAGAATTCAACATGTTGGCTTTAAAAACAATTCAGAAAAAAATGTGTTCAAAAGGTAAAATTATCATTATCATAGTTCTCTCTCTTTGTATTTGGCACTGCACTATGTCTTTGTTGTTCACTAGTGATCTATTTAAGAAAGTAGAGAAAATAAACAGTTGACAACTTTGCCCTTCATCTGCCACATGAAAAATATTTCCAGGTTTAAGATTAAGATTTCCAATCATATGAGCCTAATATTTGAAGATTCATCTAAGTTCTTTTGAATATTTCAATAGTACTGGTTTAAAATCCAATGTAAGTACTCGTCTTTTCTTGTGCTAAAAAAAAAAAAAAACCACAGTAACGGCCTCACAGGCATGAAATATTGTAGCCCTTGATTAAATTTCGTAGCCTCTGATTGCATTAGAGCTATGAAATATGGCTCACTCACTAGCTGCCAATGGATAGGTTGTTAATATGTCTATACTGCTACTGTATTTAGGTATATCCAGATCTCTCAGAGGTAGATAAATGAGGAACAGTGCAATGGCCATATAATACAGACGTGTCAAAAAAAAAAACTAAAAAAGAGAAATTCAATTACTTCCATAATCCTTCTTACATTTCTACTTTACATAATTCTTCATCATTACAAGAGACCACTGGTTCTTTAATTCAGTTTTCATTATCGACTGTCTTGCCGTTGCCTGCTCATAATACCCCAACGCAAGCTACATACTTGGCCACAAAATTCTAACACTTTCAAATAGAAGCTTTAGACTCTGCTTTCTACATAATGAACATGACCCAGATCCATCAGAATCTTTCCCTTTATTTGTAGCTCTAACCTGAACTACTGTAAGAAATAACTAAAGCTATGCCCAGCAGGCAAGATATTACTTAAGGTACGGACTTCACAGTGTTCAGATCGTCATATTCCAGGTGCCAGGCACTCACCCAGTTGAAATGAGCTGGTTTAATGAACATATGAAAAGTAAATTAGAGCTAATGCAGTTATCCCAGCCATTCAGGGCAGCTCTCCGTACTTCCAGATGACATATAGACATACTCACAGAAAAAAAAAAAAAAAAGAAAGAAATTGATGTGCTGTAATGATAGATGGAATTTAAGTTTCGGATTTATCATAAAATATCTGCTATATTGTCACATACTTATTAAATCTAATTTTCCTGCAGCCTTGTCCCTGATCCCTGTTTCAATTTTTGCCCACCTAGCCCTGGACTCCTATTTCTGCTCAGACCCATTAAGTCAATATTTCACACAAAGTGGTAAGGATGGGACTTGTGCTGCAAGGACACACCAGCATCCATGTTTACCCCAAGCGCAGACCCAAGGCCTGTGGCAGCAAGATTAATGACACTCAGCCTGAAATGGGAACGCATGCTTAGCACTTCCTTCAAGAGACCAAGGAGCTATCCACTAAGATATCCATTGGTTGGTAGGGAGTTCAAGGCAGAAAGCAGAAATCAAAGGTGTTGCAACATGAAGGCAGGCCACAGCATCCCCTGCCTTTTTAAACTTTTAATCTATGCATTCCACTTAGTAGCATCAACTGAGAGCAAACAAGCTGAAATCTCTGTTGATTTTGGGGAAAAAAAGGGAAGGAAAGATCATATCACTAGTCTTGTAACTTCCATCCATGGGAAGAATGTCAGCCAGCACTTACACAGTCTCGTTCCTCCTGTCCTCTGCAACAGGTGGTTGTCTTCCCTCATGCCACCAAAGTTCCTCACATGGCAGTCTTTCTCCATGACAAACACTCTACTTTTTGGGGTTTCCTTCTGTTTTCTCTTCTCAGAAAGCATTTGCAATGTTTCTGACAATCTTACTGATGAAATTACGGCTCCTTTTTCACTTTACGGATATCAACAGAGTTGTCCTCTGGAGCTAACGCGCAATCAGCATAGCCCAGATCTCCATTTTGCATTCTTGCCCCCACACTATCCACAACCCTGATTAGAGCAGCAAACATATGTGCACTGAGTGTCTGCTGGAGTGAGCGTTATGACGGGTCCTTAGGATCTGCCTGCAGGTACCTGGTATCCTGGAAAAGTACCTCCTGCAAGAGCAGCCTGGGAAAGGCCAGCAGTCTCCTTAAAACTTCTTAGAAAGTTAAAAATCTTCATGTCTAAAACACCAAAAGCAACGGCAGCAAAAGCCAAAATTGACAAATGGGATCTCATTAAACTAAAGAGCTTTTGCACAGCAAAAGAAACTACCATCAGAGTGAACAGGCAACCTACAGAATGGGAGAAAATTTTTGCAACCTACTCATCTGACAAAGGGCTAATATCCAGAATCTACAAAGAACTCAAACAAATTTACAAGAAAAAGACAAACAACCCCATCAAAAAGTGGGGAAAGGATATGAACAGACATTTCTCAAAAGAAGACATTCATACAGCCAACAGACACATGAAAAAATGCTCATCATCACTCGCCATCAGAGAAATGCAAATCAAAACCACAATGAGATACCATCTCACACCAGTTAGAATGGCAATCATTAAGAAGTCAGGAAACAACAGGTGTTGGAGAGGATGTGGAGAAATAGGAACACTTTTACACTGTTGGTGGGATTGTAAACTAGTTCAACCATTATGGAAAACAGTATGGCGATTCCTCAAGGATCTAGAACTAGATGTACCATATGACCCAGCCATCCCACTACTGGGTATATACCAAAGGATTATAAATTATTCTACTACAAAGACACATGCACACGTATGTTTCTTGCGGCACTATTCACAATAGCAAAGACTTGAATCAACCCAAATGTCCATCTGTGACAGACTGGATTAAGAAAATGTGGCACATATACACCATGGAATACTATGCAGCCATAAAAAAGGATGAGTTTGCGTCCTTTGTAGGGACATGGATGCAGCTGGAAACCATCATTCTTAGCAAACTATCACAAGAAGAGAAAACCAAACACCGCATGTTCTCACTCATAGGTGGGAACTGAACAATGAGATCACTTGGACTCGGGAAGGGGAACATCACACACTGGGGCCTATCATGGGGAGGGGGGAGGAGGGAGGGATTGCATTGGGGAGTTATACATGATATAAATGATGAATTGATGGGTGCTGACGAGTTGATGGGTGCAGCACACCAACAAGGCACAAATATACATATGTAACAAACCTGCACGTTATGCACATGTACCCTAGAACTTAAAGTATAATAAAAAATAAATAAATAAATAAATAAAAGAAAGTTAAAAATCAGGATTCCAGCTCTACCTTTCTCACCAGGTAGCTGAAATAATCAACCACGAGAAAGATAATTACATTTAAGCCAAGTAATTTATAATCTATAAACTGTTCCACTCATAGAATGTAACACTTGTTCATATTGATCAGCAAAGCCAAAAAAAAAAAAATGTGAAATGATAAGTGAGATTTGACTAGAACTTGGCCTTGAAGGGATTGGTAGGGAAAAAAAGGGAAATAAAAAGAGGGAAACCCTAATCCTTTTGTCCAGCTTTCAATTACGAGGCTTCTTCTGTGTTACTTCACAGAGCAGTGCTGGAGAGTAGACCCGCAGACAAGGAACTACGCAGGCTGTCCGCACCGCTAAATGGAAATGGATGTGTGACCTGCAGCTGGTTCATCAAACAGAACACTGCCTGAAGACAGAAAGCCGGAGAGTGTCCGCAAAATGTTACCCCACCCCCGCCATTCATTACCCCATAAGTCACACACAGGAGAAGACAAGATTCACAGTTTGTATTAAACCATGATCAGTTTGTCATTCCTAGAAATCTCTAGGAAAACAAAAGAACGAAATTGATGAAATAAATAAATGAAATAACCCGAGTCACACAGTACTAGAAAGATACATCTTCATACATGGAGTCACAAAAATTGATTGCCCTTTCAGCGTGCAGCACACCACATAACCGTATATTATCATGTATTTTACTGTCTTGTCTTTGCAGCGCTATCATACATGGAATGCATAAAACTTGTATCCATGTGTTGACGTTAAGCTGCCTCAAATCCATGCTGAATGTAGATGGGATATCAATCAAAAATAAATGAGATATGTAAGAACTGTTGGCTTTTATGTGGGTGAATGGAGGTGAGTACAGTCAGTGAGTGCCTCTGTGCTAGTTTTAACAAAGAGAAAAGTAGGAACAAGTTAGTTGCAAAATGGACACAAAGATCAATCTATTGCTGTTTTACTAAACAAATCACCTGTGCTTAGAAAAGGAAACATAGGGCAGAATGCACATTAATTTAATGAGGGTTTGCTTTTAACTTTTCTTAATGTTTTTTAAGTAGGACTCATTATTCTCACTTTTTAGATGAGGATCTAGGGCTTGGAGAACTCACAAGAATTGCAGTATATCAGCTCTCAGCACTGCCATAACAAAGTACTGCAAGCCGGATGGTTTAAAACCACAGAAACCTATTCTCTCACAGTTCCAGAGGCTGTAAGTCTGAAATCAAGGTGTCTACAGGGCATATTCCCTCTAAAATCTGTAGGAAAATCCTTCCTCACCTTGTCCAGCTTCCAGGAGGCCCAGGCGTTCCTTGGCTTGATGTCAATCTCTGCATCCCTCTGACCTGTGCTCTCAGCATCCCATGGAGCTTTCCCTGTGGCTGTCTGTCATCACCTGGCTGTCTTCTTCAAAGGACTCCAGTTATTCTGCATTAGGGACCCACCCTGCTCCAGTATGACCTCATCTTAACTAATGACATCTGCAGCAACCCTATTCCAAATATGGTCACTTTCCGAGGTATGGGGTGGGGAGTAGTTAGGACCTCAGTCTATCTCTTTGGGAAAGACACAATCCAACCTGTAGCACTTACCTAAAAGAACCAGGACATTTAAAGACATGATTGTGATCTTGCACTTCAGTATCCCCACTCCTTTTACAGGCACAGTGGAAACAATATTTGAGGAAAAGGAAGGAGGGCAGGGGAGGGTGGATGCACTCATGCATTTCTTAATGGGAACAGCCACTTCCAAAATGCCAGGCACTGTTGCAATTTTGGCAGAGACAAGAGTGAGTGAGAGGATGCTGGTCCCAATGTCATGGAGGTTCTGTTTGGGGGAGGATGGAGAGAAGCAAAGCAAGCAGACAGCCCATCAGACAATAAATAACAATGCAAATTAACAAGAGAAGTATAAGTCCATGTTAAGTACCACATAGAGAAAAGACTAGCCTCATACAATGAGGTCAGTCTGCCAGCTGCTATAGCCTGGGCATCCCAGCATGACTGGTTTGGTTAAGGTTTGCAGCTTTCCACACCGGATGGCACACATAGCCCCTCTTTAAGTTTCTCTGGGCCATTTGCTAGTTTTGCATTGTCACAATTTACAAACTGCAGATCCCACATACATTTTGTTACAAAATTCCACATACCCTATTGCAAGGAGTTCCACTGTGACCCCGTCTCTACAGCCCACTGGACCCGCCCACAGCTGTGCTGCACTTGTGCTCAACCCAGTTCCACCAAGCACATTCTATTGTGGGAGGTGTGAACTCTGCTTGGGATGTTGCTGCATTTTCGTGTTATATGACTGAAAATTAACATCTGAACTCAACATCCCCTAAACGTGCATGTCCTTTACAGAAGGGACAAGAAGCAGGATCTATAATCCTAGACCCTCCTCAGTGATTGCTCCATTCTCAGAGACAGAGTCAACCCTTCACTGTCTAGTATGTTCTCTGTGTGTGTGTGTGTGTGTGTGTGGGTGTGTGTGTGTGGGTGTGTGTGGGGGGGGGTGTGTGTTCTAAACTTTGCAGAAGGCATTACCCCTTCTAAACACAACCCTCTAGGGTGTCAAACTAAGGTCAGTTAAAAACAAAGACCATGTTAGCTTGAAGACCCCAAGGAAAGTGTGCCAGCTTCATGGGTGTTCTCCACAGCATGGAAAGTAAGCAGTCTCCTGGGCCAGGACTGACTCAGAGACAGACCTTGACAGGGTTTTATAGAAATCAAAATGGCAGGAAATTCTCATCTGTTTTTTCTAATTCAACCTTCTTCTTGGCACATGAGTTCAATTATCTCACATTCCAGGGATGGGTGGTGCTGGGAGGATCTCATTAGTGAGCTCCTTTGCCTGCTTTGTCCTCTACATTCAAATCCACTGACATAGGGCCTTCCAGTGTCCCATGCTGAGCCTTAGCCGAAAAGGAAAGCATTCGTTCTCCACCTCTCCCACCTGTAGGCTGGTCAAAGTCCAAAGTATGGTGGCGTGCTTCACCAGAATACTCCAGGTCCATTAAAAAAGAAGAGAAGGTGAAGGCTCAATCACAGCAGTATGAAGATGTGTGCCTCGTTAAAGCCCAACTGACTTGAAGAAACTTCTAGCATCAAACAGGGAAGGGATGAAATAAGGAAGGATTCTACACGTCGAGTTTACCACAAGATGACCTAGCCATTGTCCCATTCCCTGCTTCATTTTACGAACCCATTTCCTGATTGTCACCACCCTCACTCACTTGGCAGGAATCTTGTTTCTGTTCTTATTAAGCCATGGGAGCTCCTCCCTGGAGATCTCCCAGAAGCCCATCGTCCACCGGATGCTCTACTGCCTTTGGCAGCCAACACCATTCTCACCCAGCAAATTCCTTCCTTTAGATTTGGGATCACATTAATTTTCCTCTTATCTCTCACACTGATCCTTCTCAGTTTCTCTCCTAGGCCTTTGTGTTTGACTTCTTAGAAGCCTGTGTCTTCTAAGGACATTTTCTCTTTTCAGCCTGCTGGCCTGGCAACCGATGAGCTATATGACCTTGGGGAACTCACTTTCCCTCCTTCAGCCTCCACGAATTCTGTGGCAAAATGGAGATGATTATGGCGCCAGCTTCAGTGGACTGTTATGAGGATCAAATAAGGCAGTGTCTGCACACTGCTTAGTACATCACACAGCACATGGCCAGCAAGGAGGAAGTGTGCAGTTATTGCTTGCATTCGTGCCTTTGCAAGAGCAGCTCTTCTTTGGAAAAAAAATATTTTTCCATAAGTTATTGGGGTATAGGTGGTATTTGGACTGCCATCTCCTGGCTGGTCAGCTTGTAGAACTTCAACTCATCTTTAAATGTCCCCTCAGTCACTGTTCCTCAGAGAAATGGGGTTAACTTCCTCTTTCTCCCACCATAGAACTGAGTGAACTGCCCTTTCCCCAAGTCTCCAGTGGCGTTTTGCCCATGTCTCTAGTAACATGATTATTTTGTTGTTTTTGAGCTCCATTACTTTAATGTATTCATTGACTTTCTTCTGTAGACTGTAAAATTCTTTTTTCTGATATAGGGTCTTGCTCCGTTGCCCAGGCTGGAATGCAGTGGTGTCATCTTGGCTCGCTACAGCCTTGACCTCCAAGGCTCAAGGGATCCTCTCACCTCAGCCTCCAGAGTATCTGGAAATACAGGGGCATGCCACCAGTCCCGACTAAATTTTGTGTTCTTTTTTGTAGAGATGGGGTTTTGCCGTGTGACCTAGGCTGGTCTTGAACACGTGGCCTGAAGTGATCCGCCTGTCTCTGCCTCCCAAAGTGCTAGGATTACAGGTGTCAGCCATCATGCTCTGCTCAGTGTAAGATTCTTAAAGACCAGAGACTTTGTCTTGTCCCCAGCTCAGGGTAAATGGAAAATTGATTCATGTTGTTGGGTGTGTTAGCTATCTACAGCTGTGTAACCAATTACCCCAAAACCTAGCAGCTTGTATTAGTCTGATAGAGCTACCACAACAAAATACCACTGATTGTGTGGCTTAAACAACAGGAATTAATTTTCTGGCAGTTTTGGAGGCTGAAAGTCCAAGATACGGGGTTAGCAGATTTGGCTTCTCCTGAGGACTTTCTCCTTGGCTTACAGACAGCTGCCTTCTGGCTGTGTCCTCCTATGGGCTCTGCATACAGATCCATACCCTAATCCGCTCTTCTTATAAAGACACCAACTCCATTGCATCAGGGCCCCACCCTTATGACTGCATTTAACCTTAACTACCTCCTTAAACACACTATCTCCAAATACAGTCCCACTGGGGGTAGGGCTTCCACATAGGAATTCGGCGGGGGGTTGCGGGGGACAATTCAGTCTGTAAAGCAGCTCCAACAACACTTATTACCTCAGTTCTCATGGATCAGAAATCTGGACATGACTTAGGTGGTCCTTGGGCTCAGAGCCTTTCCCAGGCTGGGACCAGGTTGTCATCCAGGCTGGTGTCACCTCAGTGCTGCACTGGAGAGGGCCACCTCCAGGCTCACTCATGTGGCTTCATCAGGCTTCACTTTCTTGAGGGCATTGAGCTGAGGGTCTCAGTTGGGGACTGGCTGGAGGCTGCCCTCATCCTTTTGTCATGTGAGCTTTCTAGCTGCATCTTGCAAGGCAAGCATTTGGGAAGAGACAAGCGGATGGGAGGACTGAGAGAGAGAAAGAGAGAAGAGAGGCAGGGGGCAGGCGAGCCAGCAACACAGAAGCCCCAGTGCTCTGTGACGTGATCTCAGAAGTGAACCCACCCCTCCTGCCGCACATACTCTATTCCTCAGAAACAAGTCACAGCTCCAGCCCACACTGGAGAGAAGAGGATTATGTAAGGCCGTGATAGCCAGAGATGGGAATCCCTGGGACTCACTGTGGAATGCCACCCACCACAACATTGGCCCCTCCTGGCCTGGGGATGAGGCTACACACAAGACAAGGAGGCTCTACTTGCAGTGTTGAAACCAGTGATGATAATGATGACAGCATGACAGTTCCATTTGTGTCGCAGTTGAACATGTACAAGGTACTTTCTTAGAGAATGTTTCTGAGAAATTAGAATTTTGACAGAACACATTGCCCCCATCTCAGGAGCCCTGAGTGAAGCTGGAAATCGTGGTTAGGTCTGCATGGGTAACACTCACACCTGCCACCTGTTTGAAGCAGCAAGCATGTCATTCCTCCTTTCGGGTGTGTGTGAGCAAGCATGAGCAGCAGGCTGTAGGGCGCTTAGAAAGCAGCCTCTTAGGGGGCAGGGGGTTCCCTGCAGGCTTCGCTGCAAAGGGTCAGAGGTCAGCTTGCTCCGTTTAAGATTAAAGTGACAGGCACATGCTTGCTCCGAGCGTCCTTTCTAACAGAGGCACACTCTGAGCCCTGGGTTGTAGATTCTATGGCCAAGTACAATATGTAGTTAGTTTGAATTATTAAATATTTGTTATGAAATATTTAATATTTAACAGGATTGTTCTCTTCATATGAACTAATTATATACAACATCTTTTATTGCCAAGAACTATACGCTGGTAAAGCTACTAGCATCACAATAACTGCCCCTCATGTAAGTAGGGTTATGAAAGATCAGGATAAATATTTAATTGTAATGCTGTTTGTGAGTTTTCTCTGATTATACAGGAAGCTGTGTCCAGGGATCTTAGGAGTTCCTGACAATAAACAAATTCCATAGAACACGTCACCCAGCAAAGCCTGACTTGGCAAAGCAGAGCTTTCTTCAATAACTGTTGTGGGGTAACTTGTGTCCCCCCAGTGCATGCTGGAGTCCTAACCCCCGTGACCTCAAATGTGGCCTTATTTGGAAATAGTCTTGGCAGAGGGGATCAAGTCCAGATGAGGCCATGAGGATGGGCTCTAACTCCTTGTGACTAGAGTCTCTAGAAGGAGCAATTTGAACCCAAATGCACACAGGGAGAATGGCATGTGGAAACAGAGGCGCAGCTCAGGGCGATGCTTCCCTGAGCCAAGGAGCCCACAGACCCCCAGAAGCTGGTGAGGGGAGTGGGACAGGTGCGAAGCTGGTGAGGGGAGTGGGACAGGTGCGAAGCTGGTGAGGGGAGTGGAACAGGTGCTTCCTGCAGCTCCTTGCTCTTGGGCTTTTGCCCTCTGGAGCTGGGAGGCAATGGCTTCTATGGCTCAGGCCCCTCGGGCAGTGCTTTGGCTGCAGCAGCCCAGAGAGCATCAGCACCTCTGCTTTCAGCCACTGGGCGTGTCTCTGGAATTTAGGGCTGCATTTATATTGGGACAATCTCTTTAGCCCTTTGGCTCCTTTTTTATTAAATCCCTCACAGACCCCATCTGCAGAACCCCACTGTGGGCCTCCATTTCATTAGGTGGTTTCCTTCCCAGAATTAAGGAGAATAAATCTTCAAGGATTTGGCCTTTGAATGGGCCTCTCTTTTTTTTTTTTAACCTTCTCACTTTTCTAATATTGCCTGCAGCTTCTTACCTAGGCTGAACGTTTAGTGTTAGGATGACCCCACATGAAGGAATTTATAGTAACGCCCAGTCCTTCTAACCATGCCTTAAGTGAAATAAAGATTAAACGAGAAAAAGAAAACCTCATGCAAATGTTTGCATTGATATCATAACAGACTGAAACAAAGAATACTTCTCTAAAAAAAAAAAAAGAAAACAAAAAAACAAGAAAAAGATAAGAAAAAACAAAGAAATGTGCTGATTGATTGATTCACTCACTGTACAAGCATAGTTTTAGCACAATTTTTTGGCCAGATATTGTGCTAGGTATTGAAGATAGCAAGAAAATTGGAAAATTCTCAGTTGAGTATTTCTGATTTGTCTTTTGCCTCCCCCATCATTCAATTTTCGAGGCTTTTGCTCCAGAGCAGCTGCCCCGGGACACCAAGAAGACGCCGGGTCTCCCACGGGGATATAGCGCTGCTTGGATGCTGGGAGCCGACCTGCATCTGCTGAAGGAAGTGGAGCCTGGACGTCATGACTTGGATAATTCCAGCAAAACCAGTGCCTCGCCTACTGAAAAATTACCTTCACTCATCCTCTACCTTGCTTAAACTCATCGGATATTTCTCAGTTTTCTACTCCCTGTTGTGCTTTAAGCTTTGCTATAAAGCATCAATATCTATCATCACCCTGACTTCTTAAATCAATTTTAGTGTCTATTAAAAGTTGTCATCAAAAAAGACTACAGTTAATAACAATGTGTTGCATATTTAAAAATTACTAACAGGGCAGATTTTGAGTGTTTTCACCACAAAACCTATGTGAGATGATACATATGTTAATTAGCTTGATTTAGCCATTTCCTCAAGGGCATATATTTCAAGACATCATGATGTACACCACAAATACAGTACATAAAATTTGATTTGTCAATTAAAACAAATAAATAAAAAGGCCTCTGTGTGTGTTTGCATGTGTGTGTCTGTCCTCATACACTGTCCCTTACGTAAAACTTCTGCAACCGATATTTCAGGGCAAGAGCAGGCTGATTTTTTAAGATCATTGTCATAGCAATAAGTTACCAGAATGCCAATTTATAGTAAAGAGGTCCCTGCCAGTGGCATGACAAAGAGCCACGGGCTGGCAGAGAGCAGACAGCATGCTGCAGAGGGATCCTGTGCCTCTCCTTTGTTCCCGTTTCTCTGGTGCCCTGATTTTCACAGCCCTGGCCTGGTGTGTGTTGTTTTTGTCTCCATCCAGGCAGCAAGTGCTGTAAAGAGTAGAAAATGCCAGAATCTGTCGGCGGCAGCAGAGGCAGTGGCAAAAATAGAAAAATCCATTCAAAGCATGTGGGTCACCAGTCTCAAAATTCCCGAATGGGAGCAGGCCGAAAGGAGGGATTCGACTAAGTTCCACGCTCTCCCCGCCCTCCACCTCCTGAGTGGGAAGCCGGGTACCTGTGCCCAGTGGGTTTCCCTCGGTGCAGCCGCTGTGCCTTGCCGCCAGCCTGACGGAAGCTCACTCACTCTTTCCCTGCTTGTTCATTCTGCAGCCTCCCCAGGGCCCTGGGGGTCCAAGCAGGGTAATGAGTGTGCCGCCTTATCAGGCACGAGGGCTCCTATCTCTTCCAGGCACCTGCACCCAAGAGGGAGAGGAGCCCATGATGCGCATCACCTCCTGGCCCAGAAAGGGGCTTCCTGGGGATTCCCGGCCCTTCCAAAATCGAGGGGAAAGTTCTCCCTTTTCTGTGCTCTCCCTGCTTGACTCTGCAAGCCCATGAGCCTCCAGCAGTGTCCCGAGCGTGAATGGCGCTCGGTCCTGACCATGCCACCCTCTGCTGAAGTGATGCCTCAGCTTGCAGGCCAAAGGCACAGAAATCGGAGTTTCCTGAGGTGGCCCAGGACTCTCTTCGTCATCTCATGAGAGAGAAAGCTCCTGTAGAATAGTGGAGAAGCAGCTACGAGTGCACTACACAGATAGAAACCAACACGCTGTTCCAAGTGGTGTTATTCGTGTGTCCCCCAAACCGGGGGAAATCCAGGAAGTTACTGGAGGGAAGGGACAGTGTCTCCTGCTGTACTTAGCTTACCCTCGGCCAGAAGCATTTCCCAGTTCCTGGGGCTGCTCTAGCAACATGCACACTTTCCTCCTGTGCTCACCCCACTGTTTTCCAAAAATCACTTCCCAGGATAATGGGAGGCCAAGGGAACACTGCTTCAATTCCACACCCGCTCAGTCTCCCGATCCAGTGGTAGGCCACCCATGTTCCCCTCATTCTTCTCCACCTCCATCTCATAGGAAGGGAGGCGGGGAAGGAAACTCACACAGGTCAGGGCACTGACCATCACACAGTCTCCACCTTCATAACCTCATCTAAACCTAGTCGCCTCCCAAAGGTCCCTCCTCCCAATATCATCATATTAAGGGTTGGGGCTTCAACATATGAATTGTGTGTCACGGGATGCGGGGTGAGGACCAAACATTCAGTCCCTAATAGAGGTCCTGATTTGCCTGACATTAAACACTCTCAGCTTTCATTTTCTCTCTGCAATGCAAGGTTCCTCAATTATGGCACTATTGGTATTGGAGCCTGAACATTCTTTGTTTGGGGGACTGTCCTGTGCACTGTACGTTGTTTAGCAGCATCCCTGGTCTCTACCCACCAGATGCCAGTAGCAACTCTCCCCCTCAGCTGTCAAAACCAAGTGAGAACCATTGCTCTATTGCATCAACAGCCCTCAGAAAGTGACCTGGGCAACACCCAGGTAATGCCTGTGTCGATGGGTTCCCTTCCACTCCCCTCTCAGCCCTGGTCACCTGGAAGTTTTGACAGTTGCAACACTATGGCATTCCAGAGGCTATCTATCCTCTGTGTAGCATGAGCGATGGTTCTCACAGCTAGACCACTGACTGCTTCTGCCAGCTGCCTTGGCAGTAGGTCTTTCAGGTCAAGTTCCACAGGAAGCAGACTGTGAGATGTACATCTACATACAGAAAGGATACTGGGGATGGTAGCTGGAATAGCACCTCTTAGGAGTCAGGAAGCAGGACTGCTGCACAGCAGTCTGTAATGCCTGTAAGTCAGGCTGTAATGCCCGTAAGTCAGAGGCTTCCACTGATTTCGCCGGGAGCATGGAGCTGGGATGGTCTTATATAGTTGTTGGAATTAAAGCAAGGGCTCGGTTTTTATGTGCCTGCATCAACAAGTCACCACATGGGGCTACCATGAGGAGGGACAAAGTCTTGCCCATGGTAGCTCCCTTCAGCTCAGGCAGGTCCCAGAGAGGGACTCTGCAGTAATGCTGCAACAGCCAGTGCTCTGGGGAGCGGGGAAATGAGCGCCTGTCCTGGAGAGGGGATTTGGGCTGCACACCATGGTGGCCATCTCTTCCACATCTAGTTATATAAGCTATGCTAAAATAAACCCCTGTTCTATTTACAGGACTCCTTTTTCTGTCTTTCTCACTGAACTCTGTGCTCCTGGAAGGCAGAGGCCAGGTCTTTCTTACCACAACCTCCTCAGCTGCCAGCAAAATGCTTGGCCCTGGTTCAATTCAATCTATGTTTGTTTTAAAAATAAGTGAATGAACCAATTTAACAACATGATTTTCAAGCAAAATACAACACCTTCCATATCTACAAAGGCTAATGATGAAAGACGAAAAACATGTGTTCTCCTCTTGTAAAATCTCTCCTGAGCTTAGAGCCACTTTGAGCATCTTTCATTTGTGGATAGTTTCCCGTTGTGTGTTTCTACTGACTTGCTGCAGGGAATGGGACCACGTGGGAAGGCTTCTTCTGACGTGCTCTGTGTCTTTCGCTAGCTTCTTGGGACAGATTCCTTTGGCACCATATGCCAGATCCAGTTGTGAATTGGACTTAAAGGTACAGCATGAACACATTATCTAATTAATTAACATTTAAAAGACTCTCTGAAGAAGAAATCACTGGGTAGACGATGTGATACCAGAATGTGTAAATGATTAAATTCCAGATTTGGGGAAATTAAAATATTGTAATGGGCACCCAAATGTATGTCCTGTGCATACCTGTTCAGTAGAGCTTTAGATTTCGGGAATATTACAAGCACGTGCCCGATTTATAGTTTAGGTTGGAAACCTTGAACTACTCAAACTAAGTCCTTAAGAATGTATTTTTATCACTAATTAAATAAGTTGTTGGCCTGTTTTCTCTTACCAAAAGGTCTTATTGTAAGGAAATGAAAACATTATGATAACGAGCCCTCTGTGCTCAGTGACAGTACCAGGAGAAAGGCACTAACAGCCATTATCACAGCACACAGAGGATGATTCTCAGAGTGTTTCCTGCATATTTTCACCCTTCTGAATTTGTTCTCCCCAAAACAAGCCAACAGTGTGGGTAATGAAAAGATATATATTAAGGAACTTAATGTGAGTGACTGAGAAGTTTTCAATTGCATAGGGAAAAAAACTTGTCTCTTTTTTATTCTGGGAGCCAGTTACTCCAGGAGTGAGCTGTCCTCTGTCTGCATTAGTTGAGTCATGACACTAACTTTTTGGTTTGCAGTGTGGGCAGTAGGGTGAACTCGGGACTGAGCAAATACTCTCCACTGTTTTCCCCTTGGATAACCCCAGCAACCTCATTTAATCACCAGCATTTATTTATTTATTTATTTATTTATTTGGAGACAGGGTCTCATTCTCTTACCTTGGCTGGAGTGCAAATGTGGTATCATGGCTCACTGCAGCCTCTACCTCCCAGGGTCAAGTGATCCTCCTGCCTTAGCCTCCCTCCCAAGTAGCTGGACCTACAGACACACACTACCATGCTTAAGTATTTTATTATTATTTTTTTTTTAGTAGATAGAGGGTCTTACTATGTTGCCCAGGCTAGTCTTTTAAACTCCTGAAGTCAATTGATCCTCCTGCTTTGGCCTCCCAAAGTGTTGGGATTATATGTGTGGGCCAGCATGCCTAACCTAATCTCTAGATTTTAAGACTTTTTGTTTGCTACTTTTTCATTTTCCAAGCATGTAGCAATAAGACCTTTTCCAACCACCTGATGAAATGCCTGTAGGAAATGAAATCCGAGCCACCAGAAAGGCTCTTATACTCCTGTTGGATTGTTTAAAGATGCCATATATGGCCAGTTGGTGAATGTACCCAGTGAAAAATACTAAAGCCAGGGACAGGTTACCTGTGAAAGGTGTCTAACCATGTATTTTCCCACAGAGTGCAGCAGAAAAATAAGTCCTTTTATCCTGTTAATGCAGAAAGGGGAAACATATTTTCTCTTAATTTTCATAAAATTTTCCAAAAAATTTTCCTTTTAGAGTAGTTCACCTTAACTCTCAACTTGACTGTGCATGAGTGAATTTCCTTATTCCCAGCATGGAGAACAGTAATACTTAGCTGCCCATCCTGAGAAAATGCGTAATGGACATTTTGAAATTGCACACAAATGCTACAGGTAGGAAGCTGATAGGCTTCTTTTTTTTATATGTATATATTATACTTTATGTTCTAGGGTACATGTGCACAACATGCAGATTTGTTACATAGGTATACATGTGCCATGTTGGTGTGCTGCACCCATTAACTCGTCATTTACATTAGGTATATCTCCTAATGCTATCCCTCCTCCCTCTCCCTCTACCCCACAACAGGCCCCAGTGTGTGATGTTCCCCTTCCTGTGTCCAAGTGTTCTCATTGTTCAATTCCCACCTATGAGTGAGAACATGCGGTGTTTGGTTTTCTGTTCTTGCGATAGTTTGCTGAGAATGATGGCTTCTTCAACAGTACTTAAAACAGATCAACCATTTCACTCTTCTTTACAGGCAGAAAAGGGCAGGAGAGTTATTGCTGTCATTAACTCATTAATAGCCTCTCCACTGAAACCAATAAGTACCAGCAATAGAATCAGATCCAAATAGTCATAATATAATATAATACATAATCTTTTAGCTGAAGGAAATTTCCAAATATAAAATCCCAATCACCTGCTAAGCCTTCATCTTACCCCTTTGATCAGGAAAAGAGGAAGGACTCTGGAGGCTCCTCCATGTACTGATGGAAGAAAATAGTCGTGCTCTCGCCCTGGTGGAAAAGGTGAGATAACAATACCTCTTTGATACTAGACAGGGATATTGATCTGGGTGCATCTGTCTCTCTCAGCAGCTGCAAATGACACCACATGTAGGTGACTTCCTGTGACTGAAGCCCAGAGGCTTTGCAGGGGCCAGGGCTCAGCTGGGCCAGCCCTGTTGCCCTCAGTGACTTGGAAGCCAGGTCCCTCTTGCCTCAGCAGACGCACCCAGAGCCCTGCTGCCCAGCACTGTAAACAACTTGTTTACCTCTTTCTCAGGGTCGTTTGCTTTATTTCCATTGGCTGTTGGAGCATACACAGAATATTTTTTATAAATAAAACTCTTACAAAATAAGCAATCAGAAAGAAGACAGCCTTGAAGGAAAGCAGGGTTTCTAAAGCCTTGATCCTCAGAGTGAGTGGCATCATTTATGTCCATTGTTTTCATTTCCAGTCAAGAGTATTGTAGTGATACAGAATACAGCATAGCTTAAAGAAAAATAAAATACCATCAGTCCCATCCATACACGTTCCCTGGCAGAGAACACAAACTAAACCATGCGGAAAGCACCCTGAACTTTGCAAACCCACAAGGAATCTTGGGCAGATAAAATCTTACATTAACATTTTATTTGACTGTACCTGAGCAACGTGTCTTCAGCAACATGATTGTCCTGCAGGAAATTCATGTCTTTGGTAATTATTACTTTTACTCAGTGATTTAAAAATTTTATACATGCTAAATGAGTATGTTACTTTGGATTGGAAAATTAAATGCTTAGGGTTGAAAATATAATTACTTTAAGAGACATCAATTTCATTCATGTTTATTTTCTCTATGTTTTAACATGCAGTGCTATGTATATTTCCCTTTAGACAAACCATAATTGGATTTATTCTGTGGTGATAATAGGAAGATAAGACTAGGAAGAAAAAGAACAGCAATGAAAGTAACACTCATCTTTAAAGTCTGAATCATTGAACCACAGAGCTAAAAGGGGCCTCAGAAATCATCTTCTTTGTCAAACATTAACATTTTGTAGACAAGGACATAAGGCACCCTTACTGGTTGAATCCTGTCCCCAAAATGATACGTTCAAGTCCTAGCTCCCTGTATACGTGATGTGCCTATATAGGAAGTAGAGTCTTAGAATTTGTTATTGAGGTAAGATGAGGTCATATGGTGGACCCTAATCCAATTACTGTTGTCTTTAAAAGTGGAGGCAAGCCAGGCACGGTGGCTCACGCCTGTAACCCCAGCACTTTGGGAGGCTGAGGTGGGCAGATCACGAGGTCAGGAGATCAAGACCATCCTGGCTAACACGGTGGAACCTCGTCTCTACTAAAAATACAAAAAATTAGCCGGGCGAGGTGGTGGGCACCTGTAGCCCCAGCTACTCGGGAGGCTGAGGCAGGAGAATGGCGTGAACCCAGGAGGTGGAGCTTGCAGTGAGCTGAGATCATGCCACTGCACTCCAGCCTGGGCCACAGAGCGAGACTCTGTCTCAACAACAAAAAAAAGTGGAGGCAAAAAGGCACTCAGCTCAAAAGGCGCTGACACAAGGGGAGAGTGCCAGGTAATGTCAAAAACAGACAGATTAGAGTGGCGCATCCACAAGCCCAGGAATGCCAAGGCCTGGTGGCCTCGCCAGAGGCTAAGAACAAAATCTCTCTCAGAGCCTTCAGAGAGAGCACCGCTCTGCTCTCACCTGAGTTTCAGACCTCTGGCCTTCAGAACTGTGAAAGAATAAATTTTCCTTGTTTTAAGCAACCCAGTTGCAGTAATTTGTTCTAACATCCATAGGGAACTAAGACAGGCACCTAGGAATCAAGTGATGGCAGAACAGAGGCTGGAATCCAGTAGGGGACTCCTTTTCCGTCCGCCCTGTCGTGTCTCCAAGCTGGAAACTCACACAGGTCTCTAGAATGGCAAGTTGTTGCAGTAGGATTCCCAGAGAAAATTATTTCTACTTTAGTTGGAGTTACCGTAAAAGCAGAACTTGAGAAGTGTCTGTTCCTATCCTTTGCCCACTTTTTGATGGGATTGTTTGTTTTTTTCCTGTAGATTCTGGATATTCGCCTGTTGTCAGATAGATAGATTGTAAAAATTTTCTCCCATTCTGTAGGTTGCCTATTCATTCTGATGATCGTTTCTTTTGCTGTGCAGAAGTTCTTTAGTTTAATTAGATCCCATGTGTCAATTTTGGCTTTTGTTGCCTTTGCTTTTGGTGTTTTAGTCATGAAGTCTTTGCGCATGCCTATGTCCTGAATGGTACTGCCTAGGTTTTCTTCTAGGGTTTTTATGCTTTGAGGTTTTACATTTAAGTCTTTAATCCATCTTATCCAGAAAAAAGATCATGTCCTTTGCAGGGACATGGATGATGCTGGAAGCCATCATTCTCAGCAAACACAGGAACAGAAAACCAAACACCGCATGTTCTCACTCATAAGTGGGAGTTGAACAATGAGAACACATGGACACAGGGAGGGGAACATTACACACTAGGGCCTGTTGAGGGTTGCGAGACAAGGAGAGGGAGAGCATTAGGACAAATACATAATGCATGAGGGGCTTAAAACCTAGATGACAGGCTGACAGGCTCGGCAAACTGCCACGGCACCTGTTTACTTATGTAACAAATCTGCACATGTTTATTTTACTTTAAGTTCCAGGGTACATGTGCAGGACTGTACATGTGTCCCAGAACTTAAAGAGCAAAAAAGCAGAACTTGATTCAATGATTTGAATAAAAAGAGTGCATATCAGAGGCAATCCATAGAGTGGGGTTTTGAGGCAGGAAAGTTGGTAATCAATAGTGGACCATGACTGAGCAGGTGCCTATTGTGGGCAATAGGATATGATCCTACTGGGTCTTCTGGGAGACTACATGGAATCTGCTTCAGAACTTTCCCACTGTGGGGTATGAGCTGGAGTACTCAATTACTCTTGATGCATTAAGTTGGCCTCACTTCTCATTTGCCCTGGTGTGTCTAGCATATTCTTTTGAACAGAGAATGTTTTCAGGTCAAAAAACAAAGCTTCAAGCATGTCTGCAAGTTCTATTCAGGGTGGGTTGGGCGAAGGTGGGCAGGGTACAGACAGCATCTGCTACAGTTCTTTTCCATTGCTTAATTTCTATGTTAACAACAGCAATGCATGTGATCCTTTGTGAATTCAAGGGTAAGTACAAAGAGTGTCAACCAAGAAAAACTTTTACAAATTTCAAAGGATTTTTCTAAAAAGAGAAAGTTACATAAGGAAGACTGAGAATAATCAGAAGTGACAGTATGGGTATTGACAAAATAATATTTTACTGCAGGATAGAAATGCTTTCAATGATCCTTTCAGAAGTGCAATCAATCTTTATTACTCACAGATCCTGTATCTGCAAACTTGCCTCCTCATTAAAATGTATTTGTAACCCCCAAGTCAATACTCATGGTGCTTTCAAGGTCATTCATGGACATGTGCAGAGTGGCCAAAATTCGAGTCACCAGCTGAGGTTGAACAAGGCGACACTTTGCCTTCTTGTTTCAGCTCTCATAATGTAAACGAGTGTCCTTATTTTGGTCCATTTAGGGGCACATTGTCCACTTTTGTGATTTTTGTTGATGATCTTGCTATTTAAAATGGCTCCCAAGCTAGTGTAAAAGTATGGTCTAATGTGTCTAAATGCAAGAAGGCTGTAATGGTTTGCGTTGATTTTATAAAACATAACTACAGATAATAAAAAGAATCATTTATACTATAAAACTTTTGATCAATTGCTTATGTATTGTAAACTCCCTCTACTTTTATATATTTTAAACTCTCTTTCTCCAAAATATGACTGCAACTGGCTTTTCAGTAAAGACAATACTATCTAAAATATCATTTCTTCATTTTATTTTGTTGAACTATTGAGCTTAGGTACAGTAAAAGAGTGAGAATAATTTTGTTTCATTTTGCTTAACCTCTCTCATCAAATTGGTGAGGTCCTTGGGATCGAGGATAAATAAATGCATACATCATTTATTAAAGTCACATGTTCATTTATTCCAGTTAAGACTAAAACTGGAAAAAACATAAATCAATGAAAAGTAACTGAGCAAAAATGATTGTGGAAATTTTTGCATCAGAGAGCTAAACTAGTAAACTGAGGTGGGGAAGTTTAGAAAGAATTTATTGCAGAATGTTGATGATAAAGAGAGGATTAGGAAACTTAAGACCAAGTCTATGGTTAATTACAGATTTCAAGTCTTTTAGATATTTTAGCTCAAACCCCTAATTCCTCTCAAGGCAAAGTATTGGTGTTTACTGTTCTTGATGGCTGATTTTAGCAATTCTTCAAAGAATGAAGGAAAATGTGTGGGTGCCCAGCAAGTTGGAATTCATGTGTGTTCCATAATCCTTGTCATGTTTTCCCAATGATGACTCGAACCACATGCTTTTTAAATTCCATCTGGTTAGAGAAATTAAGAGCAGAGATTTCCTCCATTATTTCAGTTTCCCAACTTGAGAAAAACAGAGCATTATTGTTCAAAAGAGTGAGTTTTTCTAATTGCCTTACCAAGGAGAATATGCATATTGTTTAACAAGTTCTCAAAATGCATGAGAATCTTGAGATTTTTGAGATTCTGACTCAGCCAGCCGTTCTCATTTTTGTTCTTGTTTTTGTTGTCTTCTCTAAAATGTTCATAAAAACTTCCTGTCTAGAAGGCACGTTTGTGTGGGATTCCAGATTGCTTGGGTGGCTGTGGTAAGAACTGAATGTGGGCTTTAAAGTATGCCTATGCAACCAGAAGAATGCAGTCTTTGTTCAACGTTTCCCTCTGTAAATCAAAAATCGCTCCCTGTCCCAGGAAAAGGCACCCCTCGTTAGGTACATAATATCCTTTTTTCTGCCCCCAAAAGCCCATAACATCTGACTCTGCTCTTCACTCCCTGCAGCTCTTCCCCATCCCTTGGCCTAAGCAACCTTGTAATGCAAACTCCTGTAAGTTGGGGACAAGACCTGCTGAGACAAACAGGGCAGTGCCTGAGTTGGCTGAAGGTTCCATTCACTGCAAAAAAGTGTAAGCTGGGCGCGGTGGCTCACGCCTGTAATCCCAGCACTTTGTGAGGCCAAGGCAGGCGGATAACGAGGTCAAGAGATCGAGACCATCCTGGCCAACATGGTGAAACTCCATCTCTACTAAAACTACAAAAATTAGCTGGGCATGGTGGTGCACACCTGTAGTCTCAGCTACTTGGGAGGCTAAGACAGGAGAATCACTTGGACCCATGAGGTGGAGGTTGCAGTCAGTCAAGATTGCGCCACTGCACTCCAACCTGGTGATAGAGTGAGACTCTGTCTCAATAAATAAATAAATAAATATATATAAATATTGTAAGTCATCGCCATGGACTGTGGAGTAGAGCTGTGAAAAATGGACATCTTTTCATATTTCTGGGAGACCAGAAAGAAAAAGAGTAGAGAAGATGATTATTAACAAAACGTGACTAAAAGTGGAAAGCTGAGTAAAGAATCCATTAGAAAGGAGAAAATACAAGAAAAAGGATAACAAGAAAGAGAAGAACTGTAAAAGAGGTTGAAGCATTGGCTGGAGAATCAGAAAGCCAGGCTCAACACTGTTGCACTTAAACAAATCATGGGGCCTCAGCATCACTGTTGCTAAAGAAAAAATGACAGTACCTATCTCATAGGATGGTTAGGAGGATTGGGTAGATGATGGTGAGAAGTACCTGTCTCATAGGATAGGATGAGTCTTACTGCAGACTCTGAAATGCACCCATTTCTCACCTGGGCTGTAACAGAGGGACTCCCCTCTCTGCTGGAGCATACAACGCAGGACATCACCTTCCAAAGATATGTTAGAAAACCCCACGTGATTTCAGGAAGAAGTGACTCATACACTGAAAGGAAACAGAACGGTGGCAGTGGGAAGTGAGACCCAGAATGCATAGCCTAATAATGAAGCAAGAAGTTAGACCACACACATGTTATATAACCCAAAGGCATAAAACCTAGACCAATGGGTGGCAATTCTAGGCAGGTGGAGTCTAGCTAAAGATAAAACAAGACAAAAACAAACAAATAAGTACAACTACAGCAAGGACCTTGGGGCTAAACTCAACTCTCTACATGTGGAAGCGATCTGTTATCAGAGCTAGTAAATTCACGATTCAGGGATTAAGATAAGCAGTTCAAATAATTTGCAAGGAAGAGGTAGAGGCAATTGAAGCCTTGGATACAGCTTAGAGTATTATTTCCTTGGAGCACATATTGGAATAAAGTAGACCTGAGACATTTTCCCTTTTGATGGAAGCCTGACCTGGGCCTCGGAGGTACCTGCTGCCATTTGCAGACTCCAGTCCATGTGAGGATTTGTCTTGTTAAAGCAAACTGAGAAGGACTCCTACCTCTATATTTGAGTCCTCATGATGGAACAGTAACCTAGCTTAATAGGCAGACAATATTGAAAATCTAACATAATAGTATGCACTTGTAACAATAGCTGAGTATTGGCCAATCCCAGCGGCCAGACTTCAACTACTCACAGACGGCTTAGTGTTCAAACTATCTTCAAATAAGGTAAATGGCAAGGTGCAACCAAACTCACTGTTTCTGTACCTCACTGCCAATTCCTGTACATAACTTCACTTTTTTTGTCTATAAATTTGTTCTGACCACAAGGCACTCCTGGAATCTCTCCACATCTGTTGTGATTCTGGAAGCTGCCCGATTCGTGAATCATTTCTTCTTTTTTTTTTTTTCTCAATTAAACTCCATCAAATTTAACTTGTCTGAAGTTTTCTTTTCTTTTCTTTTCTTTTTTTTTTCTTTGAGACAGAGTTTCACTCTGTCACTCAGGCTGGAATGGAATGTTGCAATCTCGGCTCACTGCAACCTCTGCTTCTCAGGTTCAAGTGATTCTCATGCCTCAGCCTCCCAAGTAGCTGGGACTACAGGTGCCAGGTGCCAGGTGTATTTTTAGTAGAGACGGGGGTTTCGCCATGTTGGTCAGGCTGGTCTTGAACTCCTAACCTCAGGTGATCCGCCCACTTCGGCCTCTCAAAGTGCTGGAATTACAGGTGTGAGCCACCACACCCGGCTTTTGAAGTTTTCTAACAGTCTGCAATGCCTCTGCTGTGCCAGCACTGTGTCCAGAATTGGTTCCTTCTGTTGGGTTCTTGGTCTTGCTGACTTCAAGAATGAAGCCGTGGATGCTCGCAGTGAGTGTTACAGTTCTTAAAGATGGTGTGTCCAGAGTTTGTTCCTTCTGATGTTCAGATGTGTCCAGAGTTTCTTCCTTCTGGTGGGTTCATGGTCTCGCTGACTTCAGGAGTGAAGGCACAGACCTTCGCAGTGAGCATTACAGCTCTTAAAGGTGGTGTGTCCAGAGTTGTTCATTCCTCCTGGTGGGTTCATGGTCTCACTGACTTCAGAAGGAGTGAAGCTGCAGATCTTCGCAGTGAGTGTTACAGCTCATAAAGGCAGCATGAACCCAAAGAGTGAGCAGCAGCAAGATTGATTGCGAAGAGCGAAAGAACAAAGCTTCCACGGCATGGAAGGGGACCCGAGTGTGTTGCTACTGCTGGCTCCAGTGGCCTGCTTTTATTCCTTCATTTGGACCCACCCACATCCTGCTGATTGGTCCATTTTATAGAGAGCTGATTGGTGAGTTTACAAACCTTTAGCTAGACACAGAGCACTGATTGGTGCATTTACCATCCCTTAGCTAGACAGAAAAGTTCTCCAAGTCCCCACCTGACCCAGAAGCCCGGCCAGCTTCACCTCTCAATCCCCCCTCTAAACAGGACACCCCAACCACTATTGGGAATTTGGCCAATGACCACTCTAGCTGCTTCCTGCTGGATAGGGGCGAAGAAGGGGCCCTGCAGTTGTAGTGTCCTCTAGAGGGGAGCTCTTTAGGCCGGTGGAAGGGCCAGTGGGTCGGTCCAGGGGTCCTCAGTAGAAGTTGTTAGCTGAGCTCATTTGGGGTTCCATTTGTGAGACCATCTGTAGCTTCATGGCCTCGATTCTAGAGGAAACAAATTTGACAAGCAGGTTAAAACTACAGGGCCCAAAGGTGGGTAACAGCAAGATGGCTGCCACGGGACCTAGAAAGCAGAGGAGCCATGTTGTCCAACTCCAGAGGTTGGCATAAGAGTTTGAAAGGCGTTGTCCGATTTCAGAAGCCTTTTCCTGTAAAAGCCGGGTGGCATCTCAAACTATCCCTGACTGGTTAGTGTAAAAACAACACTCTTCCCCTAAGAAGGTGCGGAGTCCTCCTTTCTCAGCAGTGAGGAGGTCTTGGCCTTGGCAGTTTTGGAGAGTCATTGCTGCCAAAGAGTCTGTTTGGGATTGTAGAGTAAGGATAGATTTCATTATTTCTTGCAAACTGTCTGAGAAATCCTTTGAGAGTATGTGGTAGTAGGATAATGAAGTAGATAAACTGGCTATTCAGGTTCCTGTAGCAGTAGCCATTCCTAACCCCATAAGTAGTGGTAGTAGTTGTATGGCCCTGCACTGACAGAATTGAGATTTGAGGGGCACAGATAGGGTCTGATTTCCATAAGATTAGAAGTTAGGATAATACATGTTACGCTGTTAACTTTCTTAGCAAACTTTACTTTTGTTGAAAACCTTGTAAGTTTGGGATTTTAATTTTTCTTTGCTATTAATACAATCTGGTTCAGTCCATATTAACTTAGAATCGGTATAGATGTCCCCTTCCTGATTCTGTAAGTACTTTCAGATTTGGCTGAGTGCAGACAACTCGAACGTTTGAGCAGAACAATTATTAGGCAATTTTCCTAATTCTGCTTCTCTAAGAGTTTCCTTATCACTTCCTGAGTATCCATTGTGTCTTTTTCCTTAAATCGCCCAGGAGGAACCATCTATCATCCTATCCTGAAGGGAGTTCCTCCTATGTCTGGTCATACCTTTGTATGGTAATTAATTAAGATTTAGATCCCCTGTTAGGCAACCTGCTGGGTTACGGATTTTTGATAAGAAGGTTACAGGTTGTCAGTGGCCTCAGTGCTTTTGGGCTGTGCCCTTGTTTACACTGAGAAAAGGGGGTATTGGACTGTTATAGGGTTACAGAGAAGACCATCAATTATCAATTACAGGTTTTAAATTTACCCTGGCTTTTAAAGGAATAGAGTACACTTTTTTCTTTACTATTTCTCTCTCTCTCTGTTTGACTTCTTCTTTGTCTCTCTCTTTCTGACTCCCTCTTTGTTTCTGTCTCTTTCTTTCTCTCTTTCATTTTATCTGTTCTTTCCTCTCTCTGTCTCTTTCTTTGGCTTTTTGTCTCTCTGTCTCTTCCTCTCTCCTTCTCTTTGACTTCCTATCTTTCTGTCTCTCTCTCTCTCACTTTCTCTGACTTTCTGTCTCTTTTTCTCTTTCCTTCTTTGACTTTGTCTCTCTCTTTCTCTCTGTTGGTCTTTCCCTGCCTCTGTCAGCCACTTATGTTGCTGTTCTTCCCTTTCCTTCCCCTTTTTGATGGTTTCAGCAGTGTGAGACTGCCACCTCCTTGGGTTTTTGCACTGCGTGCAATAACTCCATAATTTTCTTGTGGTATTTAATGGGGGTTCCCCCAGAGGTTAGGAACTCCCTTTCTTTCCATATTGCAGCATGGGCATGTAGGATTAGATAAATATACTTGCTATCTGTATACACATTTATTCCTTCTCCTTTTCCCAGTTCTAAGGCTCGGATAAATACCACTAGTTCTGCTAACCGGGTGCTGGTCCCTGGGTGAAGAGACTTACTTTCAAGTATGGTTACATCACTAACTATGGCATAACCTGCCCTTCGTATCCCCTTCTCCACAAACGAACCTCCATCGGCATACAGGTTAAGGTCAGGATTAGCCGAGGGGAATTCTAAGAGATCACCTCGGGCAGCTTAAGTCTGGACTATAATTTGTTGGCAGTCATGCTCGCCTGGTTACCAATCCTCTGGGAGAAAAGTGGCAGGGTTGAGGGCCACACACGTACGTATTTGAAGCCCTGGTCCCTCAGGAAGTAGTGCCTGGTATCTAAGTAGGCAGTTGTCTGAAAGCCATAAACTTCCTTTGGCACCTAGTATGCCATTTACATCATGAGTAGTTCAGACAGGGAGATCCGTTCCTTGTATTATTTTGATAGCCTCTGACACTAAGACGGCCACTGCCGCAACTACCCGTAAACAGTGAGCCCGGCCTTTCGCTCTGCATCAGTTTCCTCACTTAGGTCTGCCACTGGTTGTGGGGTTGTCCCACGAGTCCAAGTAAGGACTCCAAATGCTATCCCTGCTCTCTCTGCGACGTATAAAGAGAAGTCTTGTCCTGTGGGAAGGCTTAAAGCTGGAGCTTGTACTAGGTCCTGCTTTAAGGTTTTGAAGGCTGTTTCTGCCCCTTGTTCCCATTCTACTAGATGAGTATTTGCCCTCTGGGTTTCCTTGATTAGAGTATGGAGGGGCCTGACTATCTCACTCGGCTTGCCTGTTTGGGGAGAAGTCTGTATAATGAACCGATTTTAGTTCTTAACTTGGATGTCCATGAGTGCAAGTTAAAGAAAGGCAAATCTGGTCTAAGTAAAATATCTTCTGCTATGAAAATTCTTCAGAAAATACTGTCTACATAAAATGTTCCCAGACTTTATCCCTGCATTTCACTTCTGAGAATGTATTTTAAATCTACAACCAAAAACACGTATGAGGATTCATATCAAAGACGTAGCTGTTTATAATTTCATAATTATAACAGAATTTGTAAGACAATTAAAGTGAAAATATTTACATTATTTGTGCTAATGAAAAATTGGAAACATCCAATTGTTTATGAGTTACATAAACCTGAAATGCAACATCCATCCCACAAAACATGCAGGCATTAAAAATAACATTTACTAAGAATTTTAATGATATGGAGAAGAACATATGCATATTCTAAATTTTCTGCAGTGAGTTTAGGATGCATTATTAATTGAAACAAGCTTATGTACAGATAAGAGGGAAACTGATATCTGAATAATCACAACTTAGGCCAGGCACAGTGGCTCACTCCTGTAATCCCAGCACTTTGGGAGGCCAAGATGGGCGGATCACCTAGGTCAGGAGTTCGAGACCAGCCTGACCAACATGGTGAAACCTTGTCTCTACTAAAAATACAAAATTAGTCAGGCGTGGTGGTATATGCCTGTAATCCAAGCTACTCAGGAGGCTGAGGCAGGAGAATTGCTTGAACCCAGGAGGCG
This sequence comes from Trachypithecus francoisi, assembly GCF_009764315.1. Taxonomy (NCBI): domain Eukaryota; kingdom Metazoa; phylum Chordata; class Mammalia; order Primates; family Cercopithecidae; genus Trachypithecus; species Trachypithecus francoisi. Next base: position 5,895,595 of record NW_022681463.1, on the reverse strand, counting down.
GAGGTTGTAGTGAGCCGAGATTGTGCCATTGCACTCCAGTCTGGGCAACAAGAGTGAAACTCAACGTCAAAACAAACAACAAAAAAAAGATAGTCACAACTTTTCTTAAAATGGCAAATAAATAGTTAATCCTGGCATCCACAAAATGAGATGGAAAAATAAAGTAATCATGTGGGGAGGTAGAATATAACATAACCTCTAAATTGACCTATTTTTCACAGAAGTAGCTGTTATTAGTTTTATTGAATGACACAATTATTCTGATCATTGTTGAGTTACTTAAATTTGCTGATTAATAAACAGGAACTTAATGGCAAAAGAGTTTTGGCTTTCCAAAATTCGTTTGTTGAAAGTGTGGGGTTGGGGAGAGGTGAGAGAGAGAGAGAGAGAATGCATACATTTATGTGTTTTTTTAAATCATGTATTTTACCATGTTCCAGGAAACGTTTAAAGCAAATTGATTTGTGATGGGATATCAACAGTCATATGTAAGTGAAAAATAAAGCGACCTAGTGGAATAAAATGGCATCCTTCCACACCTCTCAAGAGACCACCTCCTGTATCTTTAAAGTTCACTGGCTCCACGTACTACAACTGATTCATAATTTCATGTTCACTGTAGACCTGTAGTGAGCTTGCGGGCTTTCTTCATTGCTTGACGAAGGTGGCTTTTGTTCCTGAAAATGTCACTATTCAAACTGCTGAATGAGCACTTGAAATTAGGAATAAATTATGAATTCTTTAGGGAACATTGTTCCCGGCAGCCCATTTATGGTGGCCTGAATGCATTTTTGTTTCTGTTTGTCGCACAGGCCTTGCAGACAGTGGAGCCATGTGGTTTTCTGACTATAGACCTCTCTTCCCCTGGGCTTCTGAACCACCATGGAATGTGTCACCTGGAATTGAGTCTACTCCTCAGTTATTACTTAGTTAAGCTTAGAACGTCTGATTTGACTAGCCGCTATCAGTTCCCGTAATTTGTAATGGAGTTCTTTTTCTGTTTCTATGTTCATTTCCTGATACTTATAAAGAGCACTAAATCAATTGATAAACCACCCATAATAATTAACTAAACATAGTGAAATCATTTGTTACTCAAAACATGTTACTCAAACCTGCATTATTACACAGAAGAAAACCCACTACCCTTTGACAGTTATTGCCACATGATTACAAAAGAGCCAGTGGGTGAAAGTTGTAATTTTTTTTTTCAGACACTGTATTTGCCAGAGGACATAGATTGCACCATTTCTGTTGCTCATACTTGTAACTCCATAATATGGGCTGTTTTCATAGGCAAATGAATTTGTAAAATCAGACCTACCCTTCCGGCCTACGCTGCCTTAGCTACACATATCAACAAAGTCAGCAAATCAACAATTCTCAAAGGAGCCTTCCAGCAAGTTCTGCTAGCATCATTGGATTCCTTTGGGAAGAATTATGCAACTGTTGTTTATCCATCTACCCCGTTAACCCAATCAATGAATATGTATTGAGCACCAACTGTGAGTAAGGTGCTGTGTTGGGTGGGGAAGAAGACACAGTGATGTGTAAAATACAGTCCTACTGCTTCGGCGTTTAACTGTACTACAGAAGGTAGATTATGTATGCAAGTCTATCAAACATATAGGAGAAGGTAAATTACATCTAAGCAAATCTAAATGAAACCAGAAGCCCCACCTTTCCTTATCCTCCATGCAGAACTCAAAGCAGGAAAGGCAGGCTTCACCTCCCAGGTAGATCTTAAACTTGCCTAATTCTTGACATTCCTCCTCCCTGCTGGAGCAACTGGCACTGGGCTAACCCTGGCTAACCTTCTTGAGAGCCTTCCTGTATCTACTCTTGTCCACTTGCAGTAAGTTCTCCCTACTGCAATAAGCAAGATGTTTTAAAAGCCCAGACCTGATCACTGAAACACCTGCATAAAATTCTTCAATTGCTTTCCATTTATTTTTATTTTTATATTATTATTATTATTACTTTTTTTGAGACAGAGTTTCACTCTGTCACCCAGGCTGGAGTGCAGTGGCATGATCTTAGCTTACTGCAACCTCCGCTTCCCAGGTTCAAGCAATTCTCCTGCCTCAACCTCCTGAATAGCTGGGATTACAGGCACGCACCACCACACCCAGCTGATTTTTGTATTTTTGATAGAAACAGGGTTTCACCATGTTGGCCAGGCTCATCTCGAACTCCCGACCTCAGGTGATCTGCCCACCTCAGCCTCCCAAACTGCTGGGATTACAGGTGTGAGCCACCACATTCACCTCTATTTTTTTGTAGAATAAAGAACAACATTCCCACCCTGGTCTGCAGTGTCATAGGTAATCTGGCCCCTGCCTGCCTCTCTAGACATATGCTGGGCCACTCTTTTCCTACTTCACTCTGCTGAAGCCACAGTCTTGGGACCTCAAAGTGCTGTATTCTCCCGTTTTAGGGTCTTTGAAATACTGTTCCCTCCATCTGGACTTTACTGTTCCCTCCTTCTATGACTTTATTGAACTCCAAACCTTCCCTATGATCTAAACCTGAAGTCCACTACTCCAGAAAACCTCCTGTAAGTCCCTTAACTGAATCGTATCATATGTTCTTAGAGCCCTTTCCATTTTTCGGCTGATAGCCTTTATTTTAGTTAGACCAAATGTGCACAACAGGATACTTGAAATACCAGTGGCTTAAAACAACAAGGCTCTACTTTCTTATTTAAAAAGAGCAGGTCTGAGTAGAGCCACATGGGCTCGGAAGGCGCCAAGAACCCAGGGTCCTTCTAGGATCTCACTTGAATCAGACTCAAATTTGGCTTCCACTGCACTGTCCACAATGACTAATGCAGCTCCATCCAGCCATGAAAGCTACATTCCAAATGGCAGGATAAGGAAATTGAAAAACAAAACAAAACAAAATCTTTAAAGGCATTTCTCCTCACTTCAAGACTACATCTCATAAACGGTACCTGACATTTCAACTCACAAGCTGTTGGTTAACACTTAATCACACGCCACATCTAGCTGCAAAAACAGTCGAAAAATGCCATCTGTGATAGGTGGTCATTGTCCAGCTTAAAGTAGCGGAATGGAGAGAGTGGAGTTACTCCTGGGAGTACCATCTCTGCCACAGTGCTTGTTCTAGGTGGTGACTGCTTATAGGCAAGGCCCACGTCAATTTGCTCACCACCGTATTCCTGGAACCTACATGCCTACACCCAGCACACTGTAGATAATCTATAAAAACCTGTTGAATAAGCAAGTGGATGAATGAATGAATGAATGTTCCATGGGCATCCCTAGAGAGAACATTCCAAATGGAGGCTGGCGAAGGAGGTCATCAGAAATGTGTCCTTTTAAAGGTATAATTTGAACTGGGTGAAAAGAATTGGCTTATTTCCCATGTGGAAGTGGGATGTGAATATTCCTGCCAGAAAAATGTTGTGAGCACTGGCCTGGAAAGAGTGAAGCTCCAGAGAAGACTGGAGAGCAGTAAGAGAGCCACGGCAGGCCGGGCGCTGTGTCTCATGCCTGTAATCCCAACACTTTGCGAGATGGGAGCAGCCAGATCACTTGAGGTCAGGAGTTTGAGACCAGCCTGGCCAACATGGCGAAACCCTGTCTCTACTAAAAATAAAAACCTAGCTGGGTGTGGTTGTGCACACCTGTAATCCTAGCAACTTGGAGGATGAAGCAGAAGAGTCTTTTGAACCCAGGAGGCAGAGGCTAAAGTCAGCTGAGATCACACCACTGCATTCCAGCCTGTGTGACAGAGTGAGACCCTGTCTTAAAAAGAGAAAGAAAGAAGGAAGGAAGGAAGGAAGGAAGGAAGGGCAAAGTGGAGAAATATGAGAAAATGTCGGAATTGTAGATGGGGCTGAAACTGCAGAGCATAATTAAGTGAGCACATTAACATCTGGGTAAAGCACCGCTAAGCTCAGTGACCATCAGTGGCTCTCATGATGACAGCACAGCACGCACGGCCACTTGTCCCATCAGTCCTGGAATATAGACATCTTAGGATGTGCAGATCACAGCCAGATCAAAATAGTCCCTGTAGAGTGCACCACACTACCACACAGCACCTCCTAACTGTTGCATCTGTTCATCTTGCCTCATCCCAGGTTAAGACAATAGAAAGAAATGGAGAGGAATCCATCTGACTGCCACCAGCTCTACCAGCCTAACAGCTGTGCGGTTTTCCTAGATCTCAGCTTTGCCTGAGGTTTCAGAGGATGGTGTGTCCTTTTTCCTATCAAAGACCAACCAAGCATTTCTGCTCTGCTCCTATCACCTCTCTCCTCATAGAGTTATTACCTGTGTCTTCCACAGCACCCTCTCCTTCTACTGGGGCATTTCTATCTGCATACGAGCATGCTCTGGGATAGGCTTTATTTTCTTAAAAAAAATGCTGGTTTTGATTTCCTATTTCTTTTTTATTTTTTATTTTTGGAGATGGAGTCTTGCTGTCACCCAGGCTGGAGTGCAGTGGTGCGATCTCAGCTCACTGCAACCTCCGCTTCCTGGGTTCAAGCAATTTTCCTGCTTCAGCCTCCTGAGTTGCAGGGACTACAGGTGCACCTGGCTAACTTTTGTATTTTTAGTAGAGACGGGGTTTCACCATGTTGGCCAGGCTGGTCTCGAACTCCTGAGCTTAGGCAATCCACCCACCTTGGCCTCCCAAAGTGCTGGGATTACAGGCGTGAGCCACCATGCCCAGCCTCGACTTCCTATTTCTGTGCAATAAATGCCTTGTTTCTTTGCTCCTCTGGATGACAGATGTTCTTGAGAGCATCTGAAGCCACAGCCTCTGCGTCCTGCCCTCTTGCTCTGTCCCTCACTCTCTCTCATCAGGCTCTTCCCGCTTCATTCTCCAGAAACCGAAGCCGTTCTCTTCCAACTTACTTGGAAAGTGGCTACCAGACCCGGATCTCAACTCCCTCTCACCTCTCCAGTCCTCCCAGCGGCACTTAGCACCCATGGATACACATCACCTCCCCAGGACACGTTTTCTCTCAGCTTCCATGGACCCCATGCTCATGCTTTTTCTACATCACAGTCTTCTTTACTGAACCCTAAATGGTGGGTCTGGATGGGATTCCTCTGCTGTATGTTCTAGATTGTCCATTTTTATCCAGTGGCTTTAAACACAGTCTGTATACCAATAGCCCTCTCGTTCATATCTATAGCTGTGACCTCTACCCTGAATTCCTGGCCTGCACACCAAACATGCAGCTCTTCATTTGTCATATCGCCTTGGAAATCTAATGGGCTTCTAAACTTAACCTGACAACACAAAACTTTTCATTTTTTCCCCAACATTATCTGCCTGTTAGATGACTCTACAGTCTACCCGGGTGTTCCAGCCCATTCTTCAGATGGATCCTCTATTCATTGTCTTTACTGACCTTCTCCACCCAGTTGATTGGCAGGTCATAATGACTACATCCAAAAGACATCCCAGAGACATTCCCTTCTCCCTCTCTGCTATATCAACCCAGCCACAGCCTCTATCATCTTACTCTTGGTGTGTGTAAGAGACATCTAACTGGGCTCTCTGCTTCTTTATTTGCCTTTCTTGCTATTTTCTGCACATCACAGCGAGGATATTTTGTAATGTACATCACTGCCTGTCAGTATCCCGTGCCACATACCCCACTTACAGGCCCATCTGAACCCTTGGCTGAGTCCACCGCTCGTGATGACCTGGTCCCGTCCATGTCTCTGAGCTTTGCATATTGACTTGTCTTCTTTCCCAACAACCATCCTCACTTCCCTTCTTTCCGTGCCTCGAACGTGCCATATTTCCTTCTCCTTAGGACACTTGCTTTCATTGTTTCCTCTACCTGCGATGTCTTTTCCACACATCCTGCATGACTGGGACTGACTTATCGTTTATTTCTTTTCACAAATGTCCCCTCCTTTGAGGGGATGTTCTTGGCCTTTCATTCTAAGTTACTTTGTAAAAACTCAGGTTTTGTCCCACCACTTTTTTTTTTCAACAAGACTCAACATTATCTGGTTTTTTGTTTATTTAATTTCCCCTTTTGTGAGTCTGCCTCCCTCCCCAGGGTAAGCACCAAGGTGGCAGGAATTTATCTGATGTGCTCGCTGACCAGCCTCACATACAGCACCGTGCTTGGAACAAAGCTTGTACAAACGTGTGCAGTATGTGCTGGAGAAATGAAGACAACAATGAGCACAGTGATGATTGCTGGCAAGTGCAGAATTAGCCACAGATGCTGAGTAAATACCAATGACCAGAAAAGTTTAGAGGACTTTTAAATGTCTCTCCCTCCCTGCCTGTCATTTAGATTCATCCTGTTAGGACTCACTTACTGGTTGATGTTATGCTCAGGGTCTGCCCCTGCCATGGGCTCAATGTTTATGTCCCCCTGCCCCCAAACCCCATCCCCGAGGTGACGTTATATGGAGGTGGAGCCTGTGGGAGGTGATTAGGTCATGAGGGAAGAGGGCTCCTGAAATCTCATTCCAATTTTAGAACATGTGCTCCGGAAGCAAACACATCATGAAATCTCATGTTGAAATGCTGTCCTCCAGGTAATGTTGCATGGAGGTGGCACCTGTGGAAAGTGATAAGGCCATGAGGGAGGAGGTCTCATGAAAGGGGTTCGTGAGCTTATGAAAGAGGCCCAAGAAGCTCACTTGCCTCTTCCACCATGTAAAGACACAGTGAGAAGACGGCCCTCTGTGAATCAGGAAGCGGGCTCTCACCAGACGCTGAGTCTGCCGGTGATTTTCTCCTGGACATCCCAAACTCCAGAACTGTGAGGAATCAACTTCTGTTGTTAGAAACCACCCAGCTTATGGGATTTTGTTATAGCACCCAAATGGACTTAGGCCTTGTTTTATGATTTCAAACGTGATAGGGGCAGGTTGATCTACCTTAATTGACCTACCTAATTAGTCTTTTCCTGGAATAAAGTTTCTCAGAAAGTGGGTATAAAATCTTAGAGAAGTGATTACTTTATGGGTAAATAGGCAAATATAATTTTCATTTCAATGCAGTTACTTTTCAGGGTGAAATCAGCTACTGTTGACAACAGGACAACAGATAGAAAACCAGGATTGTTCTGGGCACCATGGAAATTTTTGGAAAGGAAATTAGAAACAAGATGAACAGAGAAAAGAAAGACACAAGGATATGGTGAAACATTTTGAAACGATGTTACAATGAAATTACTAGTGGAGGAACACACTAGCATGTAGTAAACAAATTTAAGTTCACTGAAAAAGATGGAGTAAAAACATTAGGGTAGGAAATGGCCAGCCTCTGGAACAGTAAACATCCCTGTAAATAGGCCACTGCTGTGACCACAGGGCAGGAGGGCAAACAAACCATTGCATCTGTCTGCATTGTAGAAAGAACATCGGGTTCAGAATGACTCATTCATACAACTCTGTCTCTGCGTGAAAGATTCACACATACACAGACAAGAAGATAGGAGACGGCCGGGCGCGGTGGCTCACACCTGTAATCCCAGCACTCTGGGAGGCCGAGGCAGGTGGATCATGAGGTCGGGAGATCGAGACCATCCTGCCTAACACGGTGAAACCCCGTCTCTACTAAAAAAAATACAAAAAACTAGCCGGGCGTGGTGGCGGGCGCCTGTAGTCCCAGCTACTTGGGAGGCTGTGGCAGGAGAATGGCGTGAACCCAGGAGGCGGAGCTTGCAGTGAGCCGAGATCGCACCACTGCACTCCAGCCTGGGTGACAGAGATTCCGTCTCAAGAAAACAAAAAAACAAAACAAAACAAAAAAAGAAGTTAGGAGACGTCTCAGCCGCACCATGGACAGGCCTCTCCAGGCATAATCTTCAGTTTATCCTGAGAGTATATTAACCGGCAACTTGTTTTCTGCTTATTCGCTAAGGTCAGCTCAGTTATAAAACAACAGACAGTTTACAAATATACGGATCATAGAGTGACAGGAGGGGAAGTCACCTAAACAAGGCATTGATGATCAAGGATAGAAAATTGCAAAGCAGATGTAGAGGGGTCAAGGAATATTATGTCTTGTGCACAGTAAAGGGGAGTGGATGAGTTATAATTCCATCTTCTGCCCTCTGCTCTATTGATTCTTTGGCTTCTTAAATATGAAAATAGAAGAAAGGCAAAGGGAAACACTTAACATATATTTTTAAAAATCTGAATGGTCTAAGCTAAATGCATATGGGCCCTTTCCACTTGATACTCAGGCGAGCACATAGTCCTTTCACAGCAATAGCAAAGGGGAAATTACACCTGTATTGCTTTCTTGGAGCCTTGGTGAATACTGGTTACCTGAACTCCTCAAAAACAAGTGTGGAGAAAGGGAATTCTGCAACAGGGTACCTGGTGTAGTTGTCCTGGCAGAAGCACTGCAGGGAGGAGTCCTGCAAGTTGCAATCAGCTGAGTCAGGGAAGGACAGGACAGAGGCCCTGGCCAAGTTTCCTTGAAGAAAATGGCAATTTTCTCCCACAAGTAACGTGACACTCAATTTCACCCAATATCCACATCTGACCTTTGAAGGTCAGAGAATTGACAGTGTGTTTTATTTTGTCAGCAATCAAAGAACCCAGGGAATGTGGGAGAGTACTATTATGCCTGTTTGTTTTTTGTTGTTGTTGTTGTTGCTGTTTGTTTTTGTTTTGTTTTGTTTTGTTTTTGAGACTGAGTCTCACTCTGTTGCCCAGACTGGAGTGCAACAGTGCAATGGTGCGATCTCAGCTCACTGCAACCTCTGCCTCCTGGGTTCAAGCTATTCTCCTGCCTCAGCCGCCTGAGTAGCTGGGATTACAGGCACGCACCACCACACTGGCTAATTTTTTTGTGTTTTTAGTAGAGGCGGGGTTTCACCATGTTCGCCAAGCTGGTCTGACCTCAGGTGATCCGCCCACCTTGGCCTCCCAAAGTGCTGCTGGGATTCCAGTGTGAACCGCCGTGCCCAGCCAATTATTAGGCCTGTTTTATGATGTACCATTTGATTTACAAAATCTTAAGGAAAAACAGCAAATATAAGATATTTAATGCAAAGCAGAGACAGTTTTCCTTTGGTAGAATTGTCTTAACAATCATCATATTGTCTTCCACAATGGTTAAACTGATTTACATTCCCACCAACAGCGTCAATACGTTCCTATTTCTCCACATCCTCTCCACCATCTGTTGTTTCCTGACTTTTTCATGATCGCCATTCTAACTGGCATGAGATGGTATCTCATTGTGGTTTTGATTTGCATTTCTCTAATGACCAGTGATGATGAGCTTTTTTTCATATGTTTGTTGGCCACATAAATGTCTTCTTTTGAGAAGTGTCTGTTCACATCCTTTGTCCACTTTTTGATGGGGTTGTGTTTTTTTTGTAAATTTGTTTAAGTTCCTTATAGATTCTGGATATTAGCCCTTTGTCAGATGGATAGATTGCAAAAATTTTCTCCCATTCTGCAGGTTGCCTGTTCACTCTGATGATAGTTCCTTTTGCTGTGCAGAAGCTCTTTAGTTTAATTAGATCCCATTTGTCAATTTTGGCTTTTATTGCCATTACTTTTGGTGTTTTAATAGTGTAATCTTTGCCCATTGCTGTGTCCTGAAAGGTATTGCCTAGGTTTTCTTCTAGGGTTTTTATGGTTTTAGGTCTTATGTTTAAGTCCTTAACACCATGGAATACTATGCAGCCATAAAAACAGATAAGTTTATGTCCTTTGCAGGAACATGTATAAAGCTGGAAACCATCGTTCTCAGTAAACTAACACAGGAACAGAAAATCAAACACTGCATGTTCTCACTCATAAGTGAGAGTTGAACAATGAGAACACATGGAAACAGGGAGGGGAACATCACACACCCGGGCCTGTTGAGGGGAAGAATAGCATTAAGAGAAATACCTAACGTAGATGACAGGTTGATAGGCGCAGCAAACCACCATGGCACGTGTATCCCTATGTAACAAACCCACACATTCTGGACATGTATCCCAGAACTTAAACTATAAAAATAATTTTAAAAATAGGTCAACAACAACAACAACTAAAAACCATCCATCATATTGTGCCTGGAGTTGGTTCCTTCCGGTGGGTTCCTGGTCTCACTGACTTCAAGAATGAAGCCGCAGACCCTTGCATTGAGTGTTACAGCTCTTAAAGATGGTGTGTACAGAGTTTGTTCCTTCAGATGTTCAGATGTGTCCAGAATTTCTTCCTTCTGGTGGGTCTGTGGTCTTGCTGACTTCAGGAGTGAAGCCGCAGACCTTTGCAGTGAGTGTTACAGCTCTTAAAAGTGGTGCGGCCCCAAAGAGTGAGCAGCAGCAAGATTTATTGTGAAGAGGGAAAGAACAAAGCTTCCACAGCGTGGAAGGGGACCCGAGCGGGTTGCCGCTGCTGGCTGGGGTGGCCAACTTTTATTCTCTTATTTGGCCCGGCCCACGTCCTGTTGATTGCTCCATTTTACGGAGCACTGAGTGGTGTGTTTTTACAGTGTGTTGATTGGTGCATTTACAAACTTTTAGCTAGACACAGAGTGCTGATTGGCACGTTTACAGACCTTTAGCTAGACACAGAGTGCTGATTGGTGTGTTTACAATCCTTTCGCTAGACAGAAAAGTTCTCCAAGCCCCCACTCAACCCAGGAAGTCCAGCTGGCTTCGCCTCTCAATATTATATCCCCTAGCCAATCAAAACCGTTTAGGGTGCCAGATATCGTAGCTCACTCCTGTAATCCCAGCATTTTGAGGGGCTGAGGCTGGCAAATTGCTTGGTCTCAGGAGTTTTAGACCAGCCTGGGCAACATGACAAAACCCTGTCTCAAAAATAAAAAAAAAAGTTGCAGGGTGTGATGGCCTGTGCCTGTAGTCTGGCTACTTGGGGGTAGAGGACTAAGGTGAGGGTTTCTTTTGAGGCCCAGAAGTCGAGGCTGAAGTGAACTATGGTTATGCTACTGCACTCCAGCCTGGGCAACAAAGTGAGACCCAGTCTCAAAAAAAAAAAAAAAAAAAAAAAAAAAAAAAGGTTTAGGGTGCTATTATTTCCTAAATTTAATTATGAGCTGAATGCCTTGGAAAATTCATCTGAATTGACTAAAACATGATAATATTATGTCAATTTATATTTTTAAATGTATTTTTATTATTTTCATCCTTATTAGATTATTTCCTAGCTGCTTTCAAATTAGCAATCATAATTCTCAAAAACAAATGTAAGTCATCAAAAGGTAGGCACGTCAGCATTAAACCTGTTGTTTTTAGGATAAGATCCATTTTCCATGAAGTTTGTTTTATTGCTTCCTAGTTCTCTGTGCAGAAATGTGCTCCGGGAGGCCTGCCCTGCTCTGCCCAGCTGTAAATCTGCTGCGCGTTTCCCTCACCAGCTACTGCTTCCTCCTGGGCCTCCCGGCAATCACCAGCCAGGAGGCAGAACTTGGCCTCCCTTAATCCTGAATAGGCATGCAGGGTTATATGCTAGACACAAAGGAAGCCGCAGCTAGCAGAAGGCGAGCCGACAAGAACAGGGAAATGGTTCCGCCGTCATATCCCCTGGAATCTCTGTGCCTTGGTGTCTCTGTTGGTAAAGACAGACTGTCCTAGATCTCCAAGGTTTCTTGAAAAACTAAAATCCATTATTGTTTAGTGCCTTCTAGAAGTTGCTTAGGAAACACTTTTTCTTAGAAAAATATTCATAAACAGACCTGGAATGAATCCTTCTCGCTGTACCTACACTGAGACAGGATCAACTCTAAGACCGTGGCAGGGAGAAGCCACACGTGGAGTCACACTGTCAGGATCCAGGATCCGTAGGAAACAGGCTCTGTGCCCTGCTCTGGCACCAGCCAAGCTGGCCCTTATCTGAATCCATTCCAAATGCTTGACGTTACCTTAACCCACAGAACTCAGAATTAGATATGATAGGCAAGGCAAATGCTCACTATTAATGATGCAAGATAAACCCTGATAAGGATAATAAAATTAGAAGTTATCCGTGATTAGCTTGAAACAAAATTTCGCTGCCTTAAAAACACTTTCTTTTCCCATATCTATACCATTTTCTCCGACGGTAATTTCAAATCATGACCTTTTATTTGGAATTTGAGCTCTTTACTTTCCCCCTCTAAATGAACTCTCCTTAGAAACATTAATTATCTTTGAAAGTATAATTTCAGTAGCAGCAAAAGAATTCACTGTAATTTAAAAAGTCAAGTATTGGTTATTTCTATATTTTGCTAATACAACTAACGCTGTCATAAGCATCCTTGTGATAACCCCTTGCTTCAAGACTGTTACGTTACATTACCACAATTTCTTTTTCTTTTTCTTTTTTTGTAATTCATGCATTCAGATCTTAATCAGATTGCAAGTTTTTCAGCCTCGGAACCATATCATCACAGTGACTAGCCAAGTGTAAAGGGGATCCCAGAGAAACTCCGACCGCCTGCGCGCTGGGAGAATGGGGTGGAGTCACGGAAGTTCACGCGCTTTGCAGAGGGGCGGACCCTCGCCTCTCCTGATCCTGGATAGTACCTGGGGTTCTGTCGCTGAGGCGGGAAAACCGGCTAGCAGGACTGTTGCTTTGCTGAGAGTCCGTTTCCCCTTTTTTCCTTTTGGCCCAATAAATTCCATTTTTTCTCAACCTTCCAAGTGTCTGTGACCCTAATCTCTCATGGCCGTGTGACAAGGGCCCTAAAGGGAAAGTCCTACCACATAGCTTTCATAGGATCATATCAGTCTTAAGCTGTAGTTTATAATGGACGCCTCTCAGGAAGGTGTCCCTCAATAACGTGAACATTTTTAAAATGAAAAAACTGATTGTAGAGGGTCTACTTATGAAATGAGCACGTATTAGGGCAGAGCTGGAAAATCAACGTGAAGAAACAGAGCAGCTGGCATGTCTACAAAACTCAACTTGAACATAGTGGGAGATGTTAGCACAACCGAAGAAAATCGCTGTCAGCAGTTTGGGAGGGAAGGACTGGGTCTGAACATACAGACAAATTATAGCAAGAACCACCAAGGTGGACGTTGCTTACCCAGTGCTCATGGAGTCAGAGCTGTCTTCACAGGCTCCAAAGTATTCTTGCCCCGAGCAAAGCCATCTCTATTGTCGGATGCAGAAGCCCCAGCCAGGGCCCAGGAGATGCTGGATTCTTCTAACTCCTGCAGGTCTTCGAGACCTCTTCCAACTGTGATTGGGTGTCCTGTGTAAGTGCCCAGGGGAGAGAAAGCTCGGTTATTGTGACTTTCAGTCTGCTGGACTTTGTAAAGTGATTTCTCATTGAATTTAAGAAATAACACACAGTTATTCAATTAGCAAAGCTTTAGCGTGCAGCAGCTGTTCACCAGATCTTATGCCAGGCCCTGAGCATAAAAGGACGAACAAGATAGCCCCTACCCTCAGGGAGCTTCCAGTCCAAAGAAACCCAGGAGGCTCAACTCAATGTGATGATTCCTGTGACGTGGTTAAGTCCAGGGGGCCATAAAAAGAGGAGCCTCTAACCGGGCCTGTGGGCAGGTGAGCACTGGAGAAAGTTTCTATGAAGAGACAGCATATCTGGATGAAAACACGCAGAAGAGTGTAAATTAGTAAGGTAAATGAATGAGGATTAGAGATCAGGGATCAGGGCTACACAATGAGGAAAACATGGCTTCCAGGTAGAAAACAGGTGTGAGCCATTTTGTCTTCAAGAAGCTACAAACTGTTGTGTGTGGATGGGGCACAGGTATGAAGTTATAGACCAGTAAGAGATGGGGCTAGACACACAGGCATGGAAACTCCTCCCCAGTCATGTACAGGAGATCACTCTAAGGTTTGTGAGCAAAGAAGTGACTTGTCCTTTACTTCTGCAAAGGTGTGGTGCCTTATCATTATAGTGTGCCTACTCTGCCCAGTACTGTTATAAATACTTCCCATACATTAAGCTGCACACTGGGGCTTATTATCCTCATTTTACTGCTGAGAAACTGAGTCCCTACCTCTTCGGCCCTTGCCCAGAGACACACATCTGGCAGCTGTAGAGCTGGTGCCTTGACTTGGGTACCCTGAGCCCGGAGTCTTGTGCACACAACTGCCCTCATGCTACACTGCCAGCAGGCAGCTAGACTGACCCCTCGTCTGCACACAAGCAAGGCTGCTTCTTACTGTTCATGATGCTGGTAGGGTTTCCTAACCCAGGCCAACAATGAAAACATTAAGTAACACTGGGTTCAGGGCCACCCATTGCAAAATACTGTTGGTAAGATCCTGTTAGGTCTAAATTGATCTGTTTTTTAATGACTCAGTTTCAGCTCCAGGCTTCAGCAGATGCGTTGTTGAGGCAGTGCTAAGATGAAAGTACATATGGCCAAGGCCATGAGCTAAATGCAGCAGTGGGCTGTGTCTGAAGAAAGCCTTTTGAAGTGCATTGAAGAATAGTTAATGACAAGAGAGGGTGCTTTGGACACACTGTTCAGTTTTTAAAGAAGGCTATAAAATTGATATGCTGTATAGTGGGCATTGTGTTTTCACATGTACACACCCAGTGTATAAATAGAAAAACACAGGAAAAGATTATATCATAATACAGAGTAGCAGACTTATACATGATTTTAGCTTTCTTCTATTTTCTCCATTTTTTTTTAATAAACACACATTGTTTTGTATATTCAGAGATATTTTTTCTCCAGGAAGATGTCACCAGAAACTTAAGAAAAAACCTTTCTATTGAAATATGCATTTAAAAAGTGCACAAATGAAAATTTTACAGCTTGACAAGGTCCCAGAGTCAACCCATGATGTAGCCAGTGCCCGGGTCTACCTAGGAGGAGAATATTACCACCCTTTCCAGAAGCTTCGGGCTCTGCAAAGATAACTTCTCATGCCACGAATGGTTTGCCTGCCTCTGAAGTTTATGTAAGTGGAGTGCAGTGCAGTGTCTACCCTTTGGCACGTAGCTGATTTATATCAACACTGTGCTTATGAGGATTCTCCCATGTTCTCCCATGCGGCAATCATGTTTCCTTCTCTTCGCTACTTCACACTCCATTGTATGAACATGCTGCATTGAGATTGTTCCCGCCATGACTAGCTGGGCCCAGGTAATGTAACTGCTCCACTTTAATAAGATTTTCAGAGTTTTTCAAAACGATTCTACCACATTACACCGTTGCTAACCATGCAGGTGAGTACCAGTTGTTCTACATTTTTACAGACACCTCCGTTCATTTTGCTTTGTCTAGTGGGTGTGTAATGGGATTGCAGTGTGACCTCAATTTGCAATTTCCTCATGACAAACGACATTATGCACCTTTTCATATTGATGGCAGTGGCCATCATACCGGCTGCAGCAGGGAGGCACAGCTAGGGCTGCACGCTCCATGGAGCCAGTGGGACCCTGCCCCTTCTGAGTTGGGGCAGGAACTCCCTGGAACGCCCAAATGGCAGCTGCAGACCCAGGCCTCCTGCTCTACAGAGTAGGCAGGAGCTGGGGACAAGCAGGAGCCCTGCCCTTTTAGAGGTGGTGAGGGCAGGGAGCTCCTGGGTGCAGCCCAGCCACAGGACCCAGGTGTCTCTGCAGCCTGCGCCCTTGGGGGCCCCAGAAAGGAGACCCCCCACGTCCCTGCAGGCTCAGGAGTATCTGCTCCCACTGCCTGGCCTCTCTTCATGCCACGAACCTGCTGCCATCTCTGAGTGGGGATTGGGGCCAAGCCCCAACAGCCATGAATGGCAGTGGGAGGCAGATTGATTCCTGAATGGAAATGGGCAGGTCCCCATGAAGGCCCCCTCTTCAGGGTAGGGAGGGGCTAAAGGCTGGAGTGGGGACTCATGGTGCCTCTTCTGGCCCCACCCATGGCTGCCCATGGACCAATCAGCACACATTTCCACCCCTCTGAAGTCCATAAAAGCCCTGGGCTCAGCCAGAGCAGGGCAGAGGAAGGCCAGAGGATCAAGGGGGCAGAGAGGAGGAGACAACCAACTGCAGAGAGGAGTACCCTCTCTGCTGATAGTTGGAGATGACGTGACAACCAGTTGCAGAGAGCAGCTACCATCTCTGATGACAGCTGCTGTGGGCAGAGAGAAGCCACCCTCTCCAGAGCCTCCTCTCTGCTGAGAACTGAACACTCCACAGATGGCCTGCCTGCAGAGAGCAGCTACCCACTGCAAGTCGCCTCTGAGCGATTCTTAACACTCAGTGAAGTTCATCTTGCGCACCCTTCACTTGTCTGCATACCTCCTTCTTCCTGGACACAGGACAGGAGCTTGGGTAAAGGTGCTGTGGCCACAGAGGTTTCCAGCCAGAAAATCTGACACCCCAAACATCCCATAACAATATGATTAATGACTATGTGGCTGTTATCTTTTGTAATGTGACTTGAAGTTTTGTTTTGTTTTGTTTTGAGATAGAATTTTTGCTCTTATTGCCCAGGCTAGAGTGCAGTGGTACAATATCGGCTCATTGCAACCTCCACCTTCCGGTTTCAAGCGATTCTCTTGCCTCAGCTTCCCAAGTTGCTGGGATTATAGGTGCCCACCACCATGCCCAGTTAATTTTTTTGTATTTTTAGTAGAGACGGGGTTTCACCATGTTGGTCAGGCTGGTCTTGAACTGCTGACCTCGTGATCCACCCACCTCAGCCTCCCAAAGTGCTGGGATTACAGGCCTGACTCATTTTTTTTTTTAAACCAATCATTCGATTGACTTAATTGTCTGTGTCTTACTGATTTGTAGATCTTGTTTACATCTTTCAGATACAAGTCTTTTGTATAATATGGGTACTTGCAAATATCTTGTTCTGCTCTGTGGCTTGCCATTTCACCCTCTTACTGGTCTATTTTGATGAACTGAATTTATTCATTTTAATGCAGTCCAATTTATCATTTTTTTTAAAGATTCATGTTTTGGGGATCCTATTTAAGAAATAGTTTTCTACTCAAAGTCATAAAGATATTCTATGTTTTACTCTAAAAAATGCTTTGTTTCACCTTCTACATTATGATATATTATCCATCAGGAATCGATATTTATATATAATGCGATGTATGGGTCATGATATGTTTGTTCACTTTTCAAGTCTTCCAAATTAATTACCTAAAAATAATTTTTAAATTCTAATCAGCACGCCCCCTCTCAAAAGACAGTGGCCCTTCCTGAAAAAAATAGTGTATAATAGCCAACCGAAGAAGAGTCCCTGAGTAGGAAAAAAGGAGGCAGAAGCCATCAGGTATTGGACAGCAATCATATACGCTTTCACATACATCTCTCTCTATAGATATGGATATGTATGTACTTATATACCCTGTGAGCTGTATCTTTGCATTCCCATTTTATAGATGAAAATAATAAAATGATAATAACAGAAATAAAGCCATTTGCCCATGGTCACATGGTGAGTAAATGGCAGAGACAGGATTCAAATTCCCATCTTATCTCACTCCAACAGAAATGTCCTTTGACTATTCCACACGCACGTAGCAAGGGAAGCAGGTAATGATTATTCACTAGGATTTAGCTCCAAACCTACTTTCTCTAAGACTGCCAGTTGCAGTCCCATTGGCTGGGCACCATTAATTTTGTGCTTCCGGTCCTCCAGATCAATAGGCAGGCAACTGAATGGATAGAGTATATCCAATCTGATTTATTTTCTAAAATGGCTACAGTAACTGGATTGATTCTGCTGTGGTCCAGTTATTTCAGATATAAAGACAGTCCCTAGGAATGAATTATCTAGCCTGTAATGTCTCTCTGATAAATAAATTAACACTGCATTTGTCACTAACACCATTTGCATCTGAATGAACTTCTCAGACATCTCTGCGAGAAAAGAAGATCCCATACATAACTCGGCCTCTGGGACCCCTTTTGCAACACACTGCAAAGAATAATTTCTCTGAAAGTGACCCTGATGAAAAAGCGTCACTTGCCTAATTGTTGTGAAAATGAGAGCTTTATCTTGTGTTTCTCTAGGCCCTCTTTCCACAAACACATTAGGAGGCGATTGCTACTTTATGATCTAACGCATTGAAGAGGGAAGAAAGCTGGGGCTACTCAGCATTGCATGAGGCAAGCTGGGTGCAAAGAGTCTCATGGCATATGGTACAGGACATGAGTGTTTCCTGGAACCACACTGGAAACCAGGCTGATGGCTGGCATTAGAGCTCAGGCAGTTCTTCAGCACATCACATCTACCTGCTGGAATACATTTGCTCTTCTCATGATGTTAATATTCTAAACAAACAGACGAATACATCAATCCAATCAATACATTCTGAAACTCATGACCATCAAAATTATGGAAATGTATTTGGTACATCTTCAATGTTCAGCTAAAAATCAATAAAAATCCATTATCTAGTATTTCAACTGCTACACACTAGAGAAACAATTCAAAATAAATCTCTGCAAAGAAAAAAATTAAACTGTCTTACACAATTACTAATTATTGATATTTATTTATTATAATAGTATACCTGGTGGGCACTTACTGGTAATTAAATCTATAGATTTAATTACCAGTAGATATAGATAGCTAGATAGATAGCCTCAAAGGAAACAAAATGTTAAATTGTTAGATTGTAACATTTTGTAGATAGCCTCGAAGGAAACAAAATGTTAAATTGTTAGATTGAGACCTTGCCTATATATATGGTGACCATTTCAGTGAATATTAAGATGCTAAGAGATGGACACTGGATCAATATTCTTAGTTACTGCTTTAAACACTGATTTAGTTTCACAATGTTTCTTTGGGCACCGCAGATAATTAATATTAAGTGAACAAAATGAAACACTGTAACAATCTAAAACTATGCCAGATTTAGTAACTAAGAAAAGGTAAGATGACAAAAATGTGGTCTGCTGTTTGAAGAATAACACCCAACAAAACATGTTTGGTGAAATTGAGAATCTGGACGGGAAGTCGAGACCCAATGAATTTAACACTGATTAGAAATGAGAAATTTCAAATGACATGAACTTGGGAGGCAGAGCTTATAATGAGCCGAGATCGTGCCACTGCACCTCCAGCCTGGGCAGTAGAGCAAGACTCCGTTTCAAAAAAAAGAAATGATAAATTTCAATGCTGAGAATAGATACAATCAGATGCTGACTTCTTTGAAGCACTCCATGCCCCCACCCAAAGAGATGGCCATATAAGTTAGACTTTTTTTTTTTTTTTTTTTTTTTGAGACAGAGTCTCGCTGTGTGGACCAGGTTGGAGTGCAGTGGTGGCTCACTGCAACCTCTGCCTCCCAGGTTCAAGCGATTCTCCTACTTCAACCTCCTGAGTAGCTGGGATTACAGGTGCTGGCCACCACGGCTAGCTAATTTTTGTATTTTCAGTAGAGTCAGTGTTTTGCCATGTTGGCCAGGCTGGTCAGGAACTCCTGAGCTCAGATGATCCACCTGCCTTGGCCTCCCAGAGTGCTGGGATTACAGGTATGAGCCACCATACCTGGCTAAGGTAGGCATTTGATAGATAAAACTTGCAAGCATGTGTCTTGGATAAAGAAATAGGCTGAGAGAATGATCTGATTGATGTCATAAAGTCAGTCAAGGCTGCAACTTGAGACCAGGCTTGTGTCATTCTCAAGAACTGTTCATTCCCATTTACTGGGGGACTTCCCTGTCCAACAATTCCATCTAAATTTATTTGCATTTTTTAATCTTTTATTTTCTTAGGCCTGAGCCTCTTTAAATAGGGTACACCTTCTTAGAAAGCAAAATATTACAAAAAATATATAGCATATCCTAAATGTCACAATGAGGAATTATTTTTGGTATCTTAATGGTTCAAAAATCTGTTTATACATAGTCATAAACTTTAACGGAGGGGCCCCTATCCATTCATTCTCTTAACAAACATTTTTTGAGCATGTACTATGTGCCCGGTGCCATGCAGAGCACTGAGAATACCAGAATGCCCGGTGCCATGCAGAGCATTGAGAATACCTCAATGAGTGAAAATCATGCCCGCCTATGAGAGTTCAAGAAGTAGAGCAGAAAGCGGTGGCTAAAGGAAATGGCATTCACCTTGCATAGGCTCATAACTCATTTGGGGGTGCTCAAGGGAGTTTTTTGGGGGTAGGTGAACACAGATCTGAGTTTTCCGTGACAGGTAGGAGTTTTGTCTGGGTAGTCTGGGAAGCAAGGGCTGGATGTCGACCTCAGAGAGGCTTGAAAACGTGGGACTCACTAAAGAAATACGTCTTTTTTCAGTCCAGCAGTTCAGAGGTGTAGTATTAGAAGATCAGGAAAGATTGCAGATTGTGAAATTTGCTGGCCAAGCTATGAAGTTCAAATTAACTCAGGGCAATGGGGAGCCACTGACAGGTCTGAAGCAGAGGAATAACATACTCACATTTGGTTTTTTAAAAAAATTACTCGGGCTGCTTTGAAAGGAGATAAATGGGAAGGGAATGAGGATGAGAATGAGGTCCAGGGAAACCAGTCATGAGTTTCTCAACCATGGCAAAGTGAGAGGCACAGTGCAGACATTGACCAGGTTGGAACCAGCAGACCAGCAGTGGCTGATGCCTGATGACACAGGGCGAGGGCAGAGGTGGAATCACGGAAAGTCATGAGTTTCTTGTTGAAGTACCCATTGGGTGTGTTACAGCAAGTTTAGCCTCAAGTTGCCTCATTCCACGTGTGACATTCGGCCAAAAGGTTCTTGGTACATCATGAACTGTGACCTAAAAAGAGCTGTAAACAGACTGTAGCCTATTCTTGTGGCAATCACCGAGTGTTGGCCCATCAAGGTGGCCAACTTTTCAAACCTTTTCAAATAAAGTGAACGTGGAGCTGTAGCGGTCTGTCCATTTCTACACCTCACTTCCGAGTTCTGTCCACAAATCTTCTTCCTCCCAGTGGCTGTGCTGCTGGAAGACTGCCCGATTTGCCAGTCGTTCTTTGCTCAATTAAATGCTTATACATTTAATTTGGCTAAAGTTTTTCTTTTAACAGATGGAAACCTCAGTGTGTGAAGACTGGGAATCCACGAGAAAAAGAAGGTTGGTGGGTAGATGAATTCAGCTTGGAAAGTTAAGTTGAAGGTGCTCATGTGAAATGCCTCAGGTGATTCCACAAACACGCTCACTGTGCAGGAGGCCAGGCTGAGGACTCAGCTGTGGCCGTCAGGAGAGTGTAGACAGCAAGCCACATGTGCTAGCATGGGCAGGGGACAGCCACAAAGCAAAAAGCCCCCAAATGGACTCAGAGAACTGGAAACACCTGAGCAGCAAGAAAGCAGAGGCTGAGAGGGAATTTGAGAAGGAGCTCCAGGAAGGATTGGAGCAGCTCTAGCCCCAGAATCCAAGGGAATGAGCCAGGCAGGGGGCCGCGTCCTCTCCAGCCCATCAGCACATCATCCCCTGTTACTTACTGTATTTTTTTCTTTTTTCTCTTTTTCTTTTTTTTTTTTTTTTTTGAGACAGTCTCATTCTGTCACTCCGTCAGACTGGAGTGCAGTGGTTTAATGTCGGCTCACTGCAACCTCTGCCTCCTGGGTTCAAGCAATTCTCCTGCTTCAGCCTCAAGAGGAGCTGGGATTACAGGTGCCTGCAACCACACCTGGCTAATTTTTGTATTTTTTAGTAGAGACGGTGTTTCACCATGTTGGCCAGGCTGATCTTGAACTCCCAACCTCAGGTAATTCAACTGTCTCGGCCTCCAAAAGTGCTGTGATTATAGGTGTGAGCCACTGTGCCTGGCTGCTATTTTTATTATTTAAAAATTAACGTGGTTTATTGATTAAAACCTAGACAATGGAAAACCTCTTAAGAAAATATAATTTTTCCATAATTCCTCCCTTCCAAAATAACCACTTTTCACACGTCTTTCAATTACATGCCTTTATAATGCTCTTACCCTAGCTACCTTGAAAAAAATACTAGAAGATCAAAGTTGAGAAATAATTGCTTTTTTATTTTTTCTGCAGTTGACTTTTGTACTTTTATGTACAATGATATCCACTTTTAGCTTTTTGAGAAAAATATATTGATCATTTTGATGTTGAAGATAAAGAAGCAGTAAACTTTTCCATGGGACTACGTGGTAAATGAATTTATTTTCTTTCTGTAGGAAATAGCTTTTATGATGGATTTTTATAAATTTTTTAAATTCTTAAATATATAAACACCAAAAAATTTAGTTTAAAATTATTCTAGTCCAAAATCCAAAGGAAACAATTTTATAGCTTTTTAAACTCAGGTTTATACTACTCTAAGCAGTATTTGAAGGATTCATTTCAGTACAATTGTTTTTTCTTGTGCTTTGTGCAAAGTACCTACTATTTGGGGTCTTTCATTGTTTTGATTATTTTGTTTTCACATTTTCCCCATTCTAGTGACTTATCCCCAGGATTTTGATTAAAGACAATTTTAGATAATATGTCAGGCATAAAACCAAGTGCTGGCCCATATGTCCAGAGTCTACAAAAATAGACTAAAATAGATGCGCTGTCCATGGCCATCTGCAGCTTGGGCAACCTTTGGTGTGTTTGGCTGCGTAGGAGCAAACCTTTGACTTTTCCTTGGCTGGGCTCTGTAAGGACAGGGGAATAGGACCAGGCCCGAGGATAAAGGTAGGCCCAGCTTGACTTTCCAACTCCTGCCAGCTCCTCCATGTTTTGCACCGTGTTGCCTCCGTGTGTCTGAAGGTGAGTTCATCTGCAGACTCCAAGACTGTTGAGAGGGTGGAGATCACCTGCCCACAGAACATGACTCTGTCTTGTTTCCGTAGACTGAAGAACTGGGCAGCAGAATGGCACAATGCCCACCTCTACTGCTGCTCACACCTTTTTTGCCAGAGGTATAACTCTTTTAAGTAAGGACAAGTTCTGAAAAATTTCCTATGCAGTATCTTTCAGAAAACTCCCATACACATTAAGTTTTTTAATTGAACCTTGAAATCACAGTGGCAGAAATAGCCACATTCTTGTATTTTAAAATTCTGCAATGTTTTGAGTGAAGCAGTGAACATCTTCAAGATGCTGGCTCAATTCCATAGCCGTGTCTCATACAGTGGTTCTCAAATCTGTGTCATCTCTAGACAAAGGCAATTAATTGCACTAGTCTGTAAGCAGAGGAAACAGTTTTCATCCCTTAATAGGCACCAACTGGAATGAACCCTGAGATACACTGAAGCGTTTTTCCTCCATGTGCAAATCAACACATGGTACAAGTTGTTCTTAGCCAGGTACATTTTGCTATGTCACTTGGAGCAGAATAAATCATACCAAAAAAGGCACAATATTACTTTCCCTGCAGTCTTCAACAAGGGATGTATCCAGGAGCAAATTAGGATTCTTCAAAAGTAAATGCACCCAAAATTAACACAGGTTGTAGTTTTGCATCTAATAACAACCAACAGCTACTTAGAACAACAAATGTGTTCTCCTGTCAGACAAGGTAGAAGGAGAGCCAGGCACCCTGAGCAGGGAAGCCACATCACCATCTTTTGTAGCTGTGAACTCAGGTTGAAAAATGAGGAGAAATGTTTTAAAAGTGTCAAATTTACCAAGTTTTAAAAACCTGCACCCTACTGATAACATTTTGTATGCTTTCTTTGGAACACAAAATCCATGGAAATTTAGGTGTGGCCTACCTAATTGTTTAAATTCTGAGTTTTTGCATTTTTGAATTCTGAGGTTGAAAACTGATTTTAAAATAAAATATCAAAACAGAATTTTGCCTTCTATGACAAGCAATGTCAGGCTCAAAATAATTTACGATTTGCAGTTGTGTCATTAAAAAAATCTAGGCGGCGTGTTGTTGTATTGAACTTGTGTCTAAGTTTGAGGTCAAGAACCTAAGCCTCATTTGTCTCATACAGAGAACTGCACACTTGTGTGCACACACATACATGCATGCTGAAGCGCATGTGCGCGCGCACACAAGCAGCAGACACTACTGGCTCATCCGTCCCGCTAATTATCCCTAGCGGTTGCAGTCATTTCCCTGTTCCCCTCCCTCACACTGGGGTGTCTTGGAGCCCTCAGCAGCGTGGTGCTACATGGACTGTCTGGCCTGTGGAGACCTTTCTGTCTGGGACAGTACCATTCTGTCTAGACAGGGAGGGACCATATGTTTTGGTTGTTATTATCAACACCAAAAGCACCTCTCTACAACCCTTTGCTGAGACTCCTTTTTTAAAAATTTTAATTCCAGAAGCTCTTGTTGCAGAAACCCTGGAAGGTCAAACCCTGATTCAACAGCAATGCATCTCCTCCTTGATTCTGCAGAGCAGTCTGCCCTCCCCCGTGGCGAGTGGCTGCAGCCGCTGCAGTTATCTGTGCACCAGGGCCCTTTTGCTTGCAAACGATGAACACAATTCTGCCTAGTTGGGAAGGAGAGTGAGCCTGGCCACGCAAACATGCAGAGCTGGGTTTAAAACGCTGCTGGTTTAGAAGAGCTCAGCAGTTCACAGCTCCCAATTAGGCTGGCTGTAAATGCACAGGCTTTAACCTCCAAAGGCAAAAGCTTAGATGTGCAGGGCGATTCCAAGAAATATTAAACATCAAATAGAAATATCATAATCCACACAAAGCTTATTACTATGCAGGTGTTAGCCCAGCAGTTCAAAGGTAGTCCTAATATTTAATGAAGGGAATTAGTTCAATAAAAGTTTATATGCTGCGTGTCTTCCATATTGTACGTGCATTCTTTACATTAAGTGTTATTCTACTTGCCATAATGAAATCTTCAAAGAACTAAAACGCCCCGTGGCGAACAGATTTTACAGATCAGACACCACGGGACAAATAACTTTTGCACTTTCAACAGTACCTAGTGTAAGAGGTTTTATTCTGTTTTTCATTGTACGCAGACAAAAATCCAGAACTCCATTTCTGTGACATTGTAAAGGAACCATCGGCAAAAGGAAGAAGTAGCCTGTTCACTTTGAGCTTGTCCTAAGTTTCTTTGTCATAGAACTACTATTCCCTAAAAGTACGCTTTGAAGAGATCTTTTGCATTTGTTTGTAAAGGAGTCTTACTATAGCTCATACTGAACTAAAATCCCGACAGCATAGAACTCATTTCTTCTCTCAAAATAGACATCTTAAAGAATTGTCTTATTTATTTATTTAGGAAAAAGAAGGCAACAATATCATTTTATGTCAGGAAAATAGAAAAAGCTGGGTGCAGTCTGTTCTAGTGCATCGAATTTCTCCTCTACATTTGCAAAACTAATTTGGAAAATTCAGACTGATACTGGCCCAGTTTGGAGTCCATGTAGATATGTTTTAATACCCCACACGCCTCTCAGTAGTAGGAAGTCCTCCTGCTGTTGATCCTGCCAGTTTTCTCATCTCAGCTTGTCCCCTGCACATACATTGAGTGAGTCACCAGAGGTTTGATAAAATATTCTAGGTTTATTAAATATTTGATCCTTACAGACATTAAAGTGAAGTCATTTGATTTTTTGGCTTCCGTCTGACTGATTAAAATACTTCTCCTCCTCCTCCCACTCCTCCTACTAATAATATTACTACGGAGAAGATATGGCTAGTACTCAAGATCACATAGCATCTTGGAATGAGGAATAATAGGAAAAAATTTTGCTTTTTTGTCCAGACCCTAAACTTATTAAGCATCCTTGTTTCTAACAAATCTGAAAAATAGGCATATTAAATACTATAATTATTTTGCACTTTGATGTCATTAAATTGTAATAATAAATAAAAAGTAAAGCAAGAGAAAGAGAAAAAAAGACAAAAAAGAATGAGAACAAGCTCTTTAGTTTAATTGGATCCCATTTGTCAATTTGTGCTTTTGTTGCAATTGCTCTAGGCATCTTTATGATGAAATATTTGCGTGTGTCTATGTCCTGAATGGTATTGCCCGAGGTTGTCTTCCACGGTTTTTATAGTTTTGTGTTTTACATTTAAGTCTTTAATCCATCTTGAGTTAATTTTGTATATGGTATAAGGAAGGGTTCCAGCTTCAGCCTTCTGCATGTGGCTCGCCAGTTGTCCCAGCACCATTTATTTAATAGGGAATCCTTTCTCCATTGCTTGTTTTTGTCAGATTTATTGAAGATCAGGTGGTTGTAGGTGTGCAGTCTTACTTCTGGGTTGTCTATTCTGTTCCATTGGTCTATGTGTCTGCTGGGGTGGGAGGAGGGAGAAAATCAGGAAAACTAACTCATGGGTACTGGGCTTAATACCTGGGTGATGAAATAATCTGTTTCATGAGATGAGTTTATGACATGAGTTTTTCTGTGTAAGAAACCTGCACTTGTATCCCTGAACTTAAAATAAAAGTTAAAAGAAAAAGTAGGATGCTGGGGGGAGACTGAGAAAAAGAAAGAGTATTTAACAACAGCTGCAGCCCAGGCCACTCAGTTCCCCCAAATGCTGAGATTCTGGGTCACTGCTCTAATTCCTGTCAAGTAGCATGAAAGCTGGAGGATCCAGAGCCGTTTCTTGCAGAAACCGACTTTCAATTTGGCACCTCTTATGCTGTCTTGAAGAAAATATCAATTTAACTGACAGCTTTTGAAGGAAAGTGGATATCATAATGTTTTAAAATTTCCAAATATTAGCTCATGCTCATGACTGTCTTAGAACACGTTGTACTCAACTTAATCTCACATCCTGAGAAACTGAGGCAAAAAGTGGGCTCTAGTTATTTGCATAAAGGCATGGAAACTTAAAGAAAAAGTCACTTCAGAATCTGTATGTGACAGGGGACACTATCTCTTAATCATGCCTTATACGCCATAATTTCCACAGTTTATCTTGAGATTTCTTTTCTTCCCCCGTTTTAATAAAAAATTTCCCAGGAAATTGCCCAATAACTGCCACATAAGGGAGACAGATGTTCTAAGAAAAGAGTAATTTTATTTTATAAGGTATCTTTTAACATATGCATGTGAAGTCTCATAAACTGTCTAAGAGTAACAACAGTCAATAAAAGGTAAGGCTATAACAGAATTTTAAAAATGTGATTCTGCATAAAGCGAATCTAATATAATTATGTGCATCTAAAGATAAAAATGTATCAAGGAAAAAAATCCTGAGTATCTAGGGTAGTGATGCGTAATGTGCCTCTTAGGCTTACCTCATTTTTCCCAAGTATCACTTCTCCAACTCTAGTTTTCTTTCACCCCATATGATTATGACAACTTTGGGAAAAGGGTGGGTTTTTTTTTTTCCTTATTATCAAAGCAAATAATAATTATTGTGAACATTTTAGAAAGAAAGAAAAATATGAAAGACAAAAGTAAGAACTTCCCACAACGCCATTACCTGGATGAAACTGATGTTAATTTGTCTTATTTATTTCTAGCTCTGTTTTCTCCTGTGCAAGGGAAATAGGAGAAATATATTGAAAAATACATGAATACAAATGTGTTGCGTTTCTTTCATTGTCATTTATGAGACGGTCTCTGTAGTCATCTCAAATACACAACTGCCTTGAGGAAATTAAGATTTTATCTCAGAGATGCCCAGAGAAATATTTTGCTTCTGACATTCAAAATAGGTGTTATTCCCCCAGAAGACACCGCTGCAAAAGACAAGGATTTGGTTTGTTTGGATCTCAGGCTCGAAGGTGTCAGTCATTCACACTTCTCGGTTCATGCCACATTTTCGTAATTGTTTTGAGCTGGGAACGGGTTTTGTAAATCCCACCATCTCTTCCTTTCACAGGTAAAAATGTCCTTGTCCGTTGATTCAGCCAATGAAGATCAGGAGATCAGAGAGGGAGGAGCGAGACTGGAGGAGGAGTTCCTGGCTCCTCACCTGCCACTCCTAGTTGGCCTTTACTGCAGACCCTGGCTCCTCTCAGGCTCTAGAGAGTTGCCTTCCTCAGGTGCTGGAAGCCACTCCCTCCTCTTCATCTGCCCATCCAGGGACCATGGAGGCGCTCTGCAGTCGCTAGCCCCACACCCACTTTCCACACGTTGGTAGTTTGTGAGTAAGCTGTTTGTTTCCCGGGGGCGATCTTGGCTGACACAGAGTGACATGTGAGTCCCAATTTCCCCTATAAAATGCAAACCCCTAAGACAGGGCAGTGAATAAAAAAGTGAGGGAACACCAAAGGCAGAAAGAAGACCTTTGTCCACCTTCCTGAGTGAACCTTTTGGGAGAAATCTGTGTGCAAAGTCAACTTGACCTAGTAAAGAAATCAAAAGACGGAACTCAGGCCACCAGGGAGTCAACTTTCAGTCTCAGCTCTCCTGGCTCCTCGACTCCCAGGGCAGTGTGATGTGGCTCTGTCTGTCTGTCTGTCTCTCTCTCCATCTGTCATCTGTCTATCACCTGTCTATCCATCTATCTGTTAATCTATTTCTCTCTCCATCTGACATCTATCCATCTTCTATCTATCCATCTATCATCTATCCATCATCTGTCTGTTTATGTCTCATCTATCCATCTATCATCTGTTTATCAGTCTCTCCATCTATCATCTATCTGTCTCTTTTTATTTCTCATCTAGCCATAATCTTTTCATCTCTCCAACTATCATCTATCCAGCTATCATGTCTGTCTATCTCTTTCTCTCTACCTATCATCTGTCCATCTGTCAATTGATCCCTCCCTCTATTATCTGTCTGTCTATTACCTATCCATCTCTTAGCTATCGTATCTATCTGTTTTCTATCTACCTTTCTATTTATCATCTATACATCTATTATCTATCTATCCTCTGTCTATCTATCCTTCCATCATCTATCTATCCATCCTCTATCTAATTATCTATACTTTATCTTTCTATCAACACAAAATATTTATGTATCATGCATATTGTAACCATATTGCTATAAAACATTGATTTCTATTTTTTTCACCACAAATTCTGAAACTTTTTCTTGTGTAATGGCTGTGAACTGGCTCAGTTTAATTTGTTGAACAGCAGAGTGATAATCAAGTTCACAGCCTTATTAGCTTACACAATCACTTTGCTTAGAAGGGGGGGATGGAGAGCTTTAAAAACAAAACCAATTCTTAGAAAATTCAGAGAAGCCCCCAATATTCTGAAATCTCCAAATAGATGCTATGAGGTGTGATCAACTACCTTTTCTCTTTTCTAGGTGTGTGATACCTATTAAAGTGACAGGACTCATCAAACACATCAACTTAACAGTAACATGCTTAGCAACAAAGTGTATTTAAACACTTTCAACTTATTGTCCTTTTTGGGCTCTTGGTCTAGTTTGGGCTTGTCCTGTATATAAAGCCCCAGCTAGCCCTTCAGTATCATATCGTCAAATAATCTAAAAGTACAATTTTTTTGTTGCTTGTACTGCAGGCTTTATATAAATATACTGCCCTTATATGTAAATTAAAATGCTGTTGTGAACATTTTTATAATATGTATTTTTGCATACAACTCCGATTATTTCTTTCATTATCCAGAAGTGTGACATAGAAAAAATGGTGAAATACTGTTAAGTTTCTTGGGGTATATCAATAAGCTGTCTTCAAAAGAGGCATATGATTATTGAGTCCCACCACACTCACAGTGCACACTGTTTTCCTCTCTAAATTTTTGTGTTTAATTTTTAATTGTAAAGTAATTACTGACTTTTAAAAAATTGCAAAAAGAGTACAAAGAATCTTCGCATTCACCCCAATTCTCCCAGTGACAACATCTTAAACAGCCCCAGTAAAGATAGAAACATCAGAAAAAAATAACATTGGTACAATACTGTTATCTAATCCACACACTTCATGTCAGTTTCACCAGTTGTTCCATTAATATGCATTTTTTGGTCCAGGATATAATTCAAAATCCCGTGTTGATTGCATTTAGTTTCCATGTCACAATAATTTTAATCTGGGTATTTCCTCAGTCTGTCTTTCAAGACTTTATGCTTTTGAGGACTGCTGGCCAGTTATTTTATGTAACGTTCCCTACTTCAGTTTGCCTGACATTTATTTAAGTTTTCTTGATGTCCTTTTGGGGAAAATGGTAGTTTTGTGACACTAAAATTTTTGACAACTGGTACGATAATAAAGTATATTATTTTCATATAAATTAATTAAATATATGCCTCAAAAGTAAAATATACCCTCCTTTATCCATTAACTGACTGGATTAAATTATATATATATTTTCAATGCTTACTATGTGATACGTTGAGCACAATTTTCTCTAAAATCATCAATTTCCAAATTGTTTGTTTATAAATGAAAAACTGTTTTATCATTTTTTTTGTCACTATTCTCACCAGCTAAATGATGACCCAGTCAGTGTCATGAGGTGACTGAGGGAACTGCATTAAAGTCTTCCCAAGACAACTCATTGAATGCGTGGACATGAGATAACTTGTAGTTGAAGCAGAAAATATGTGTCATCGATGTCATCCATCATGCTGCTGATTGCTCTCTCATGTTCTTTTGCACAAAAAGATCTTATACTCAAAATATTTCCTAGCCTCAGTATACAGTCTGAGATCCATACATACTAAATAGCTCTGTTATCAAAGTCACAAATGTTACTTATTGGCATGTTCGATTCCTCTGTTGACTTAGCTTTATTCATTAGGTCATTTTGAATTCAAGCAGATTTGCAAGAATGGACCAACCTGAATCACAGAAAACAGGTCTTTATTGTTTTTTCTCAGAATGAGTTTAATTAAAGTCATATTTCCAAAAGAATTATTTTCTCGTGTCTGTTTCTCCAATGAATTACTATTGTACATTTTGATATAGTTTTTAAACTTTTCTTACTGCCCTGGCACTCTTGTCCTGTGCTACTATGCCACTATTGACATTTCCGTATTCTTCTGGTTTTTCTTATTTCAATCCCTATCACTTCAGATGTATGGTTTAATTTTCTTTAGTATTTATTTGGCACATAGCTAAAACATGAGATTTATTGAAACTAGTGGTAAGGGTAAAGTGATTTACTCAATTTATATTATTTATAGCACACCCATAGGTGGGTATCATGACTTAGATGTTGCCACATTTAAATATGTACAAATATTTCTAAATTTTGACTAAAACTTCAGACTTTCTCCACAGATTTATCCTAATGTAATCTGTGCAAAACCTGATCAGATTTTATTGTAAATCTTTCTCTTTAAAATACTTTTTTCTAGATATATTCACCTACTATATAATCCCCTAAGTTTCAAATAGAATAAAAAATAAAATATTTTTCTCATGTACCAAAAATAAGGTCCAATGTTTTTCATATGACATTCCTTTCAGCTCCCTGAGATCATCAAAATACATTACTAACTTCAGAAATATGGCATTTTAACTTTCCAGTAAATTATTAAAACAACTTGATGTGAAATACTTATCAAAAATAGTAATTGAAATTTTAGTGCCCTGATTTTTAAGTGTTTTCAAAAAGTTACTATTTTATTTGAATAGATGAAATTCTTGTGATAAATACTCAAAAATCTAATTTTCAAAATAATGTCCAGTGTGATGTTAATCTTTTTAAAGTTCTGTTTAATATTTAGTGTCCAAAATGCTCAATATTTTCTTTTTTATGTATTTATCTGTATTGTAAATTCAGGGGTACCTTTGCATATTTGTTGCACAGGTATTTTGTACGATGGTGGAGACTGGTCTACGGTGTAGCCATCACTCAAATACTGAACACTGTATCCAATATGAAAGTTCCCAACCCTCAGCCCTGTGGACCCCTCCCTGCCCCCAGTGTCCGTTATAAAATGTTCAATATTTTCTAAATATAGAATAGTGTTTAAAATTATGGTGGCACATTCTAAGTATTTTCTTTTGCTTTATCAGCACCCTTTTGGTTTTCAAGAGTTTTTATTTTTCAAATGCTTTATAAGAACTAAATTATTCATCATGTTATCTTAATTTTCACCTTATTGATTATAATAAGTTTTCTCTATTTGAACGATAAAAATAAACTGTATGTGACTGTTATGACGAAATAATAAAAATTTGGCATGTCCCACTTTTAATGATAAAAGTTGTGAACAACATTTGCATTTAATATTTATACCAGAAGTCATAATAAGGCACACATTATTTTGTTGTTGAAAACATTCATTGCTTTTCCTTTACAAATGCAAACTATTTATGTTGATTCTTGTGCCGTCAAAAGACGTCCTGGGCTGTTCAGGTTTTTACACGCTATCAACAGATGTTTGCGCTGACATTTCATTATTAAATAAATGTCTTTTTAAATTGTTTTTTGCAATCTAGAATATTTATGTTCATTATATTTAAAAGGAATGTTCGCAATTATTTAAATATTGTCACCAATTCCTCCTGGGTGTTTAAGTGTTTTTATAGATGAAAACACCCCACCTGTGAACCCTGCTTGCGTTCTTGCTAGTTTTCAACCCTTTAATGGACTGTACATTTTAGGATCAGTGTCTTGAATATCTTTAAAAGTCCTCTCTATGGTCATGGTGTATTCTTATGTGTTTTAATAAAATATCATTTTCTGCAAAAAGGACTTGCACATTTAAGTTTTTTTCTTAGTGTATTCATTTGCTAGAGCTGCCATAGCAAAACCACATAGACCAGGAGGCTCCAACCACAGACGCTGATCATCTCACCGCGCTGGAGGCTGAAAGAGCAAGGTGTCAGCAGAACTGGTTCCTTCTGAGGCTGAGGGAAAGATCTGTTTGGGGCCTCTCCCCTTGGCTTGCAGGTGGCTCTGTTTTCTCTGTGTCTTCACGTCGTCTTCCCTCTGTCTGGGTGTGTTACAGTTTCCTCTTCTTGTAAGGACATCAGTAGTATTGCATTAGGGGCCATGCTAATAACCTTCACTCTAACTGAATCACCTCTCTAAAGATCTTCTATCTCTAAATAAAGTCACATGCTGAGATACTGGGTTTAGGTCTTCCATATGCGAATTTTTCTAGGGACACCATTCAGCCCATAAGACTGAATAATTTATATTCTGGGTGTCATTTAAAATATTCTTTTAAATTTCGTTTTGTAGAATTTCGGTGTTGCTATATTTTGAAGTTATACCTGGGAAACTTGTAGACTGTCCCATGAATCTGAAAAGTTTTATATTTATTAAGGATTTTCTGTGTAGATATTCATATCGTTTGTCAATCATGATAATGTTATTCTTTTGGGGGGGGAGGGGGAGGGGGATGGAATCTCACCCTATCACCCAGGCTAGAGTGCAGTGGCACAATCTCAGTTCACTGCAACCTCCACCTTCTGGGTTCAAGAGGTTTTTCTGCCTCAGCCTCCTGAGTAGCTGAGTCAGAAAAACCTCTACGGGATTACAGGCGTGCACCACTACGCCTGGCTAATTTTTGTATGTTTAATAGAGACAGGGTTTCACTATGTTGGCAAGGCTGGTCTCGAACTCTTGACCTCAAGGGATCCACCCTCCTCGGCCTCCCAAAGTGCTGGGATTACAGGAGTGAGCCCCCGCGCCCGGCCAATGATGCTCTTTTCTTTCCAATTTTATTTGACCTTTAATTTCCTTTTCTTTTCCTGTGGTGCTAACCAGTACTTTTTTTCAGAAGTGGGGCTCATAGGTACCTTTACTTCTTCTTCTCATTTACCACCGTCCTCATGATAATTCACATCCCAAAATGCACTAAACCATCATGATTGTAATTACATTTAGATGTCTTGCTTTACAGAGAGCTTTTCACTGGCAAATGCAGGTGAAAGGTAGTTTCTGAGAGAAGGGTGAGCAGGAATCGTTGGCCACTCCCCAGCTGAGTTCACTGCTCTACTCCAGTGACACCAGCCTTGGGTCATCAGATACATTCTGCATTTTCAGAAGTAGCACCGCATCACATATCCTTGTGAGTCTTTGTACATGCGTCTGTGTTTGTGTTGGATGCTTATTTGGATTTATTTCTGTTGAATAAATCCCACAAAATAGCATTAAATAATTCATTAATTATCCAACCATGGTAAAATCTCTAGTAAGAGCCTCAGAATTCTGAACTTGACCCTGTTCTGTCTGATATGTATTTTCTATAAGAGCTTGAGATATAATTCACGTGCCATAAAATTCACTCTTTTTAAGTGCACAATTTGTGGTTCCTAGTATATTCAGAGTCATGTAACCATCACAACTGTCTAATTTTCATCACCACATCAATAAAATCCGTACCCCTACCAGTCACTCTGCAAATCCCCTCTCCCTCATCCCTTGGCAACCAAGAATCTACTTTCTGCCTGTGAATTTGCCTATTCTAGGCATTTCACATAAATGGGATCATACAATATGTGACCTTTTGTGACTGGCTTCTTTCACTCAGCATAATGTGTTCAAGGTTCACACATGTTGTGGCATGTGTTCGTAATTCATTTCTTTTTATTACCTAATATACTCCAGTGCTTTTATACATTTTTTCGGGGGGGGGGGTGGTTACAAAGGTTACAGTAGATCAGCTATTGCTGGCTAGCCTCCAAATTGGTCTCTAATTTGTCTCTGTTGACTGCTGCAAAATGGTTCAGATGCAAACTCTGTAACACATTGTTTCCCTTTTTTGTTTACCAGAAACACAGGATTCAATTCAATACTTTTATTTATATCATTAAAATGAAAATAAGTGGAAAAAGAGGTAATGTAAATAATAGCTAACATTTATTGAGTGGTTATTATGCACCAAGCACTGTGATTTATATACACAGCTCATATAAATGGAATTGTAACAACATACACAGGAAGTAGGAACTATTACTGTCTTTATTCCACAGCTGAAGAAAATGAAGCTTAGAGATTTTAAATACCTTGTCCAAAGTCAAACACAGCTAGTAAATGATGGAGCTGGAATCTCAACCCATATCTCACAGACTTTGCAGAAGGAAGAAAAAAAGGGAGAAGGCAAGAAGGGAAGAAAAGGTGAGAGAAAGAACAGGAGAAATCTGGTCCAGTGTTCATCTATTAACCCCCAGGTAATTGTGGCTTTTGAAGTCTTCCTACATTAGATTTACATACAAATACTTTGTTTCCTTAAACACACAACCGACAAATTTACCTTCTAGAACAAAGATTATTTTTTCTATATCTCTTCAATGTTTTCACAAGTCCTAATATAACACTCTTCTTGGTGCAGATAAACAAATGATGTTAACAAACACCCGAGGTAAACAATTCTGAGTAGACATGTGTAGTCTCCAGGGTGTTATATTGGAAATGACAGCCACACCAGGATGAAATGCTCAAGCATTTAAAACAATATTCTGGAATTTATGAGTCGGTGCTTAAAAATAATGGCCCCAAAATGCCTCAAAATATGCGCACACCAAACAGAACCTCACCTCTGTATTTATTGTTGAGTAATAAAAATGTGTAGAAAAAGGATTTGATGGTAAATAGTCTTATTAAACCTAGGAGCCATGCACACAGCCACGATGGAGCATTGGGCCAAATAATGCCCACTGAGCTATAATTCTGTCAAGAAGGGACACATAAACGCCCCTGATGGAATTAGAGGCTTATACTGGATGGTAAATATACCTTCTTGTTTATAAATATAATGTCAGATTAAACTGTGGTGGTAGCCATTGTATCATTACTTCTCAGAAGCAAAACAATGTATGGAATCCTTTAGTTTTTCTTAAGAGAACTGAAAATGAGACACTGCACATGGGTAAGGTGAAGGGGGCACACTGCTGACTGGAATAAACATGGCAGGAAAATTCTCTTTAAGGAAAATATATAAACAATATAAAATGGTGAGCATTAAAAAGGATTAGCTCTGACACGGGGTGGGGATTTTTTTCTTTGTCATTGTTCAAAGCTGAATAGCAATAAGATTGCAAACTGCAGCACTTCATAATAGAATTAAACCTCCTTGTATAATGAGGTTCATTATAAATGACATGCATAATTCCAATTCTATTCTGTGTTGATTCCATCTTTTGTTGCTGAGACAGACGGCTTTAATGGGCAAAGCAACCAGGCCACACTTAAAACACACTTAATATTTTGCGGGAGTGTTTTGTTTCCTTTCTTTTTTCAATAAGTCAGGGTATGCTTTACACAAAAATATCTATTTGGATGTAGAGTCCTTATGTAATAAAATGTACATCATTCAGGAGAGTATTTTAAAAATCTTCAGTGATGAAATAGTGCATGTAAAGATTTCCTGGTGAGTCCATTTCATCTGCTATTAACCAAAAAATGCAAACAACATAGGAAAATTATTTGATTCGTGGGGATTTTCAAGGCTGTATACTTATTGCTGCCAGCCCACCACCACCACCCTCACTACTCAAATCTTTTGAGAAAATCAAACACAGTGAGACATGACGGAATCTCTGAGGAGAAAATAAAGGAAACAGTACTATACAGGATAAATAAAAACAAAGACAATGCAGGTAAAAGATACATGTGGCCACCTTAACAATGGATTTTAAAACTCGACTGAGTTAAACATGGGACAATGACAAGGTGAACCCACTGCTAGAATGTCCACCACTTCGCTCAGTCCCTGCCCCTCCTTCCTTCCTTCCTTCCTTCCTTCCTTCCTTCCTTCCTTCCTTCCTTCCTTCCTTCCTTCCTTCCTTCCTTCCCCCTCCATCATAGCTTTCCCACAAGGCCCTGGAGAGCGCAGAGAAACATGTTTCCAGGGATCTGGTGTCTACGACATTGCACACCTAGGAAGTGTGCAACCTGATGTCAGCTTTTTTATCTGTCCTCTCTGTTCTCTTCTTGCTGTTTGATTAGAGAGAAGTGAAAAGTGAAGTGCCCAAGCTTGAGAAGCTCTCTTCCAAGTGTGGTATCTTGGGCTAAGTTTATCTACCCTAGGAGAATTTCAAATTTGCCCATGACTTCCCCACACACTTGCCCCAATCCACGCGCAAGTCAGAGAACACTGTGGTTTTTTTTTTTTTTTTTTTTTTTTGAGACGGAGTCTCGCTCTGTCGCCCAGGCTGGAGTGCAGTGGCGCGATCTCAGCTCACTGCAAGCTCCGCCTCCCGGGTTCCCGCCATTCTCCTGACTCAGCCTCCCGAGTAGCTGGGACTACAGGCACCCGCCACCTCGCCTGGCTAGTTTTTGTATTTTTAGTAGAGACGGGGTTTCACCGTGTTAGCCAGGATGGTCTCGATCTCCTGACCTCGTGATCCACCCGTCTCGGCCTCCCAAAGTGCTGGGATTACAGGCTTGAGCCACCGCGCCCGGCCTGTGTGGTTCTTTTTGGCACCATTCTTCAAATCATTTTGAAGTTTCATGAATTTCAATAGGAGGCAAAAGGCCACCAAATGTCTTAGATCCAGCATCTATTCCATCCTTGCTGCAATAATGATAGATGATTTCATAAACATTCATGTGAATGTGTTACACCACATCCAGTCAGGACCAATGAAGAGAATCATGGATTCCATGGAGAAATCAACACATTCCTTTGGCCCTAGGTTCTGTATCATTTGCCTCTGTTTACCCATAATACGGTTTTAAATGTACATCCCAGAAAAAGAGTTCTACCTGGGCTTTCTTCCTTCCCTGTTACATGTACAATGGTGCTTCAGAGAAGTCTGCAGTTTACAAGTCGTTTCCTGAAAGGGTTGACATCAAACACTGAGAAAAGTCCCAAGAGAAAGTTGCTATGGTGGAGTGGAGGCAGATTCGCTGGGTCACAAGTGCAGCACATTTGTGTGGGCAGATGAGAACAACCACAGGAATGAAAAGGAAGCCATAATTAGAATCGCTTCCACATCTTTATAGCAGTACCCCACTACCCGGTACCAATTTACTGTATTCATCAGTGCTCATGCTACTCATAAAGACATACCCAAGACCGGGTAATTTATAAAGGAAAGCATTTTAAAGGACTCACAGCTCCACATGATTGGTGAGGTCTCACAATTATGTCAAAAGATAAAGGAAGAGCAAGGCACATCTTACCTGGCAGCAGGCAAGAGGGCATGTGTAGGGGAACTTTCCTTTATAAAACCATCAGATCTTGTGAGACTTATTCACTCTCATGAGAACAGCATGGGAAAGACCCATTCCCATGATTCAGTTACCTCCCATCAGGTCCCTCCCACAACACATGGGGATTTGGGGGCTGCAATTCAAGATGAGATTTGAGTGACACACAGTCAAACTTTATCAAGTATTAAGTATAAGTAAGTATTTAATAAATATATGCTGTTACGTAGCTGTTTTGGCCTGTGCATGCTAGTGGAAAAAAAAAAAACAAAACAACTGAGGCACTAAGAGTCAGAGAGTTTAGGAACCTCTTCTCTAAAGAAGGAATTACTGGTTAGAGTCCTTATTGGCAAGCAACAGATGCTGATTCTGACTGACTTCTGCAAAATAAATACATTTATTAAAATAGTATTGTGTAGTTCTCAGAATCACTGAAATAGCTTTAAGATGAAGTTTAGAGCCAAAACTTCCAGGAACAATGCCCACAACTACAACCTCCAGACCTGTCAGGAGAGAAGTTGCAAACGTGCTTCTCTGTGCAGGAAACCCAATATTGCTCTGGAAATAGAGAACATGGAGACAGAGAGAGGAGAGAGAAACACGGAGAGACAAATACTGAAAGAGAAAGAAACATTGAGGCATACATTAAGAAAGAGAGATAAAGATGTATTGAGAGAGAGAGAGAGAGATTTAGGCAGGAAGAGAGAGGGAGAGACAGGCAGAGAGAGATTGGGAGAGACAGGCAGAGAGGGACTGAGAGAGACAGATTAGGAGAGAGAAGTAAAGGCATATTGAGAGAGAAAGAGAGAGCAAGAATTACTGGGTAAATTGGTATAAATACTTTAACAATAGAGTTTTTAAAATTATTATTCTTTAAGTTCTGGGATACAGGTGCAGAACGTGCAGGTTTGTTACATAGGTATACACGTGCCATGGTGGTTTGCTGCACCCATCAACCCATCATCTACATTATGGATTTCTCCTAATGCTATCCCTCCCCTAATCCCCCACCCCCTGACAGGCCCTATTGTGTGTTGTTACCCTTCCTGTGTCAACGTGTTCTCATTGTTCAACTTCCACTTATGAGTGAGAGCATGAGATGTTTGGTTTTCTGTTTCTGTGTTAGTTTGCTGGGAATGATGGTTTCCAGCTTCATCCATGGGGAAAATGTTTGCAATCTATCCATCTGACAAAGGGCTAATATTCTGAATCTACAGGGAACTTGAACAAATTTACAAGAAAAAAAAAACCTCAGAAAGTAGGTGAATGATATGAACAGACACTTCTCAAAAGAAGACACTTACGTGGCCAATAAACATATGAAAAAAAAGCTCATCATCACTGGTCATCAGAGAAATACAAATCAAAACCACAGTGAGATACCATCTCATGCCAGTCAGAATGGTGATCATTAAAAAGTCAGGAAATGACAGATTCTGGAGATGTAAAGAAATAGGAATACTTTTACACTGTTGGTGGGAGTATAAATTAGTTCAACCATTGTGGAAGACAGTGTGTCAATTCCTCAAGGATCTAGAACCACAAATACTATTTGACCCAGCAATCTCCTTACTGGATATATTCCCAAAGGATTATAAATCATTGTATTATAAAGACATTTGCACATGTATGTTTATTGCAACACTATTCACAATAGCAAAGACTTGGCTAAAGAAAATGTGGCACATATACACCATGGAATAGCATTAAAAAGGATGAGTTAATGTCCTTTGCAGGGACATGGAATTTATTTTTTAATAAAATTAACACAAGATTATTAAATAAACTATTACTAATTTAAAACATAAATAGCATCTTGAAGTAAACCTTTCATGTATTAAAATAATCATTTTTCAGTATTTTTAATATATACCTCAAAAATAAATTTGAATTATTTTTAAGATAAAAGAGGAATAGAATTGGACTTTCAGTATTATAAATAACATCAATAAAAAACTGCACAATGAATGAGTCGAAGTATTCCTGTAGATTATAAAAATCATTAAATTCCTAAAAGATGAAAAGAAAAAAGTTTTAAAACAAACCGAACTCCCAGTCAGAATAATAATGGCAGCTGAAACTCTTTATGGTAGTTGCCATTTAAAAAGGATGGTTTCCACGTCCAGGAGAAATTGGTTTCATACATGTAAGGATTCCTTCCAGTCTGCGATAAACAAAATAATAAACCAAATAAGAATCGACTTCTAGTGAGCTAGGAATAAAACATATTTTAAGGGAAAAAATGGTTCTCTCCCACCTCAGTTTAAGTCAGTTCCTCTGGGAGGAGTTCAGCTAGAGTTAATGGAAAGATATGGAGAGACATAGAAAGATAGTTGAGTTAGGAGTGCGAATAGGAAGTTGGTTGTCTGTTACAAGCCTAGGGAAGTACTTTGACAACTGGAGAATGAGTGTTGTCAGTGATAAATCATCCCTGGTGGAAACCTGTCACAAGCTATGGAGAGAGTGTGTGGTTTGTGCAGTGATTGGTGTAGAGGAGAATGAGCCTGAAGCCTACCTTGGTGTTGTTCATCAAAAAAAAAATGTTTTTGGCCTTTGGGCAAATGAGTTAAGTCTTTTGTGCTTTGGTTTTCCAAGCCAAAGCGTGTCAGGCCATGCCCAAGTGGCATCCTGATGTGTTTGGCACCGGCAGGTGCCTATCACTCATAGTTTAACAGTCTCAGCACAATGGACTTGCATGCCACAATAGGGGTGTTCTCTATGCATGGGTACGCCAGTGCATCTATGTTGTATTAACCATATTTAGTGGTGCTCTTGGGAGACAGTCATCTGTCTACTAGGCAGGTGGCTGTAGTTGACTGGCCTTTCCTGGTAATGAATGTTTCAGTAGATGCCTGGTCATCTGAAAAGCGGAGAGGTGAAGCATTTCTTGACATTAAACAACATTTAAATGTTCCTCAGTGTAGACATATTGTCTTTGTTTATTCATCAATCACTAATCAGAATGTGGCTGTGCCAACCCAATCACTATTTTGGCCACTGTTATAATCAGTACCAATTACTCTGGCCAACTCGATTGTATAAAGATTGTCTTTGAGCTAGAAGGTATTCTAATTGACTGGAATGATTGTGCTAAACTGAGCTGGTTGCTCTGTTTAGTGGACTAGACTCATCTAAACTAGTAGTTAGTTGTTTAGCATTGAGTACTATCTTACCGAGTTATGGTGGAAAAGGCACAAATTTAGCAATCTGGAGACTCACATTTGAGTTGAGTCACATACCTTCTGGTCATGTGATCTTAAAATATCTCTTAATCATCCTGTGTCTCACTTCTCTGTCTGGAAATTAAAACCAATTATTTCCCATGATTTCCTTTCATTAGGCACTGAGAATTTTAAAACCTTAGAATACTTGGCAATTAAATTTTGTACTCAATCTTTTTGACATCCCTAGTCCTGTTTATCTCATACAAATTTTCCTCTTCCTTTCATTCTGTCTTATTATTTTCAGACTTATTGCAAAGTATTTTATGCTGTGTAACACGCTCGTGTGTTTTTTGCTCTTATTAGCAGGCAAATTATAAATAGCAAATAAACTAGTATCTGAATTATTTTCCCAATCAAGTGTGTGCAGAAATATATTTTTTTAAGTGTGTGAAAATATTTTGTAACTGAAAAGCCCAGGTACACAATATTTATATATATTATAGATACTACATTACTATAAATCTCTGTGTGCATACTTATGTACATACCTACATACATACATACATATGCATGTGTGTGCATGTTTACCTATTGAGATGTGGGGGAGAGAGAGAGAAGCTACCAATGAAAGTATAGAAGAGACAACATAAGAAACACTACTATCTTTTACTTTCGTCCTGGCGTTGCGTACACGTCCTCCCTGTCTGACTTATTCATCCCAGCAAGCAGAGGTGGCGGTGGGAAATCAGGCTGCTTGGACCTTGTGGGAGGGAGCTGGGCTTCATGCCCAAGAGCACATGGGAAGGTCCCCTTGCTTGGCTGACCACCAGGGCTTCTGTCATCTCTGTGTTCCATAGTTCTTCACTTTCACTAGATAAGTTGATTAAATAAAGCAGCCAGGCACCTCTGAAGGGCAGCACCATACCTACTTTAATTTTTCAAGAGTTTTGACCTATTATATGTTAAACTCATAAATTTAATTAGAATTTGGGGTTTATTTGTGAGATCCATGCTCATTGACCTTTTTGACCTTTTATTATTGTTATTATTATTATTACTATTTTACTTTTTGGCAGTAGTGACTTGCTTGTTGGATAACTTTCATTTTTCTGCTGTCTGGTATTTTGTACTCAGGTGATTTTGAAAGATGTGCCCCTTCATTTCTTCACAGAAGAATGCTTTAAAAAGTGATCATATGAAAGAGTCCTTCCATCTGGTTTCATATCTGTGGGAAAGATCCCTCCACACCTCAGCACTCTCACAGACACGCGCGCGCACACACACACACACACACACACACAGTTCAGCTCTTCTTCCACTCGGTTTATCTAAGAGAAACTAAGCCACACAGAGGTGCCTGGAGATAAAGACTTGACCTATCCCAGCTTTCACGCCATGAGAGTTGGTACTGTATGTATGACTTCTAACCTGTGTCTGAACACATAACTTAATGAAAAAGTCAAGTAAATGTTCTAACATCTGTTTCTCCTTTGTTCAATGCATCTATTGCATCTCTTCTTCTCTCTAGGTTGAATATGGATTACTGTGGGGGATTTTATCTTCTAAAACACGATACCCCTTTTGCCAGGGATTGGGAAAAACATACCCTCTGTCTAAAGAGTGTTCTCAAAGAAACAGCCTTTGGAAAAGCTGTTAAGCAGGAAAGGCTTACAAAAGAAAACTGTTCAGTCACAGAGAAGGTAATTAGGTCCCAATTGTATCATCAACAATACATTTCATGCTAGAAAGTTTGTGTGTTATAATAGTTCATTTTTAAGTAAAATATAATAACCATTCCCCTTCTTCCTTCATTGTATTTATTTTTAAAGCTGATTTCTATAGACAGTTCTTTCACTAGCCAGTCTGATCCCACAACTTAATAAAAACTTCTCACTACAAAAATAGTCAGAAACACATCCCTATAATCCATTAATTTATGATCATTTTTGATTACTTAAAAGACATGCCATTAAAAGTCAAACTACTAGTGTTAAGTTAACATAAACTAAAAATGATACAATTTTCAATATGATTAAAGAAATAGAAGGTAAAAAAGAAACAGAAACCAATGGCAGCCCAGGTGTTGTTACAACTTTTTAGTGCTTTATGAGACAACACAGATTAGTCCTATCTTTATTTTCCCTTACAGTTATCCTAGAATTCATCGGTTGTTTGTCAGTTTACACACTCTTTTAGACTGAAGTTTGATTTTCCTGTAGAACTACCTTTATTTTTTTATGTTTATACACTAGGAAATTGTTGAGACTATAATTGTTTTATTTCTAAAGACCAATACTTGGCTTTGGTATACTTATTAATTCAGTAACTTCTTAGTGAGCATGTTCTAATTATGAGATTCAGACAAACTCTCCTAAACTCTACATCCTTTTGAGATACTCTCCTTTTGGCCAACGCTGGCAGAGTCCTGAAAACACTGTTGGATTTATTACTGGATCAAGAGCTGACAGAGCTGCCATTGTTTCCCCTCAGCATAATCCTCCTCTGAAATGCTACTCTTTGACTGAAGCCCTCAGGTGGAGTGCTGCCTGCAAGAGTCATGCACAAGTGATGTCCATCCTGGAAT
The DNA here is from genome assembly GCF_009764315.1 of Trachypithecus francoisi. NCBI lineage: Eukaryota > Metazoa > Chordata > Mammalia > Primates > Cercopithecidae > Trachypithecus > Trachypithecus francoisi. The sequence continues at coordinate 5,852,093 of NW_022681463.1, read as the reverse complement.
GGGAGTTTGCCCCTAACAAATGTGAAGACTACTTGAGCTAAGAGAGAGAAAAATTGAGACCAACATTCAGTACCAGCTGCCATAAAATGACGACTGCACACTCAAGTGAGGGGTTAAGTAGAAGCATAATAAATAAAATGAAGTGCAAGACTGAAGAAATTGAGAAGAACAGTGTGTCCACACTTGGTGAAGCAGGTGCTCAGTGCTTATGTCCAAAAGTGCTGAGAATCTGGGCATCCATCAGAGTTTCCAGAACTACGAGGGCTCTGAGATCCTACCCTACATACAACCTGACAAGTTAAACTGTCACAGTCGCATGGACAGTAGCAGAAGACACAAGATTCCTGGGTCAGAAACCAAAGACTTTATTAGCCAGATGCAGAGGCTCACACCTGTAATCTCAGCACTTTGGGAGGCCGAGGCCTGTAGATCACTTGAGAGCCCAGGAGTTCAAGACTGGCCTGGACACCATGGCGAAACCTCGCCTCTACACAAAAATACAAAAATTAGCTGGGTGTGATGGCACATGCCTGTGATTCCAGCTACTTGAGAGACTGGGGTGTGAGGGTTGCGTGAGCCCAGGAGGCAGAGATTTCAGCGAGTCAAGAGCACATGAGTGCACTCCAACCTAGGTGATAGCGACAGACTCTGGCTCAAAAAACAAAAACAAGACTTTATTATTCATAGTGCAGCAAACAGCTAAGCATTCACTTATTTGCATCAATGTCCTTGGCCCTCAAGTCCCACAGGGCAACACAGACAGGCACATGCAGCAGGTTCCCTTACAGGAGAAGAATCCACAGATATTTTATGAACATTAAGCCACTCTGCACTCTGCTCCAAAGAGACATTCTCACTGTTTTAAAAGGCTGTTAGCAAACCTCCTCTTTTCTCTGCAAGAAGTACCATCTCTCTCTTCCAAGGCTTTTTGCTATGGAAACATCCGTGAAGTGAGTTCAGAACAGAGCTAAAAGTGGCTCTGTCACACAATGCACAGAAGCATGAGAGGCCCACAAAGAACAGTTGGAGAAAGGAGAAGGTGGCTAATGTCACTTCAGAAAGAAGGAAGATATGGCACAGAGGATGTATCAGAGGCACAGGCAGAGCGAGAAGAACTGATCTCTGAGAGCTTCCCAGGGAATGAAGGAAGAAAGGAGTCAACAGATAAGGAAAATAGGTGACAAGATGCTGGTGTCCCAACTTCTCTGGAGCCTCAGCATAGAGGGGATGGGGCAAAGGAAGTTGGAAGCAGATGTCATTTGCCTTACTTCCTGATTGAGGTTCATAATTTGGGTTCTCTAGAAGCAGATGTTGAGATGGAATTTGGGATGCAAGATATTTATTAGAGATCAACAACTGTGGAAGAGTCACGGAGAAGCAGAACTGGACAGAGAGATGTCAAACTTCAGAACAGGGCCAGCGAGGCATCAACCAATCTCACAGGGAATGGAGATGTAGATGGCATGTTGGCATCTTCCTGGATTAAGCCAAACTAGCCAGGCAGTTATTCCCCTGCTGCACTCAACTAATGGAAATCCATTGTCCTAGGAGAGGTGGACTCTTAGGTGAGGCAGCTCTGGAGCTGAGGCATATTGGGCAGGGGCTGACAGCTGGGAGATAGGATCGTCTGCTGACCACATTCCCAGCTGTTGTGGCAACAAGTTCTTCCTTGAATGGGGAACTAGAAGGGTCCCCTCTACATTCCCCACAGTCTGCCTCTGTGTCCCTTGGGTCCTCTTTTCCATGTAAGTTTGTTAAGCAGCGACTCCCAGGTCCTGGAGAGCCCTTTTTCTTTCTTTTTTTATTATTATTATACTTTAAGTTCTAGGGTACATGTGCACAACGTGCAGGTTTGTTACATATGTATACATGTGCCATGTTGGTGTGCTGCACCCATTAACTCATCATTTACATTAGGTATATCTCCTAATGCTATCCCTCCCCCGCCTCTCCCTCCCCACCCCACAACACTCGCCAGCGTGTGATGTTCCCCACCCTGTGTTCAAGTGATCTCATTGTTAAATTCCCACCTGTGAGTGAGAACATGCAGTGTTTGGTCTTCCATCCTTGCAATAGTTTGCTCAGAATGATGGTTTCTAGCTTCATCCATGTCCCTACAAAGGACATGAACTCATCCGTTTTTGTGACTGCATAGTACTGCATGGTGTATACATGTCACATTTTCTTAATCCAGTTTATCATTGATGTATCATTGAGACACTTTCAGAGGCTTGTACAGGATTGTCCCAACTGTGATAGTCCTCATCCTGCAGGACAAGGACCCAAGGTGGGATTTTGCAAACTAGCAAACACATCAATCCCAGTTATACATCTGGGGATTGGGGGAAGGCCATTGGGCAGAGGCATGGGACATGATGAGCAGATGAGACTGCTGGGTACCCCTGTGCAAATGTGGTTGCCAGAGACCGAGACCGGACAAGCAATCCCAAGAAAGGAAGGGACCAGAACTCCCGAGTTACACCAAGGGGATGTTGGAAATGATGGGCAGACTCAACGGCCTTCCCTGCTTCCCTGAAGGGAGATAAGCCTGCAGCCGTAGGTTTCCAGCCTGAAACTCCACGCAGGACATTATAGATCCTCAAGGAGGCTGGAGACCTAGCAAGGGTCACTATGGGATAAATCATTGTGCAAGGCCTGGCCCCAGCACTGCCAGAGGCTGAATCAGGAACCGCCAGTCACAGGTTTCAGTGGAAGCCCATCACCCATGGGGACAAGGGACGCCACTGTGGACAGGAGATAGTGCCAAGGCCCATGCCCCCCACCCATCACCAAACACTGCCAGGCTCATAGCCATCACCTCACTCACCACATCATCGTCTGGGAATTTAACAAGGGCAAGAGGAGGAAACCTCAAAGCAGATGAATTTCTGTTCTTCAACAAACATTGACTGAGTGTGTTAGCCACCGTTTTAGGTGCCTTCCCTGGGCGACCTAAAGACACTGTTCAAATGGTAAGATCACACTGAAGATGACAAATCTCACCGCATTTATCTCTGCTTCTATCTAAAATGGTAAGAATGTGTAAGAAAGACAGATTGGCTACAGATAAAATAATGAGGTTTTGCTTTTTTTTTTTTTTTAGCATATTTGAGTTTCAGTGTGAGTAATTGTGTGACCACCCACCCTTAACTCCACTTAAAAAATTATATACATATATTGTTTATTTATATATAATATATATAAAACACTATATATATAAATTATATATATTATACTTTATATATATATATATATATATATTATATATATATATATTAGAGATGGGATCTCTCTATGCTGCCCAGGCTGGTCTCAAACTTCTGGGCTCGAGTGATCCTCCTGTCTCAGCCTCCCAAATTGTTGGGATTACAGAAATGAGCCAACACAGCTTTTTGTATCTTCATTCACCGTGGACGAGTACATGCTATATTTTAATTACATGGCCACTTGGGTATACAAGTGGTGATCAAAATAGACACCATCACTACTGTTAGTCTACAGAGAGTATGGAGGAAATATAACATTAAATCACCAATTGCAGAATTAGAAATGGAGAGAAGTAGTGTGAGTAAAAGTCACAGTGCTGAGACTGAGGATAATACCGGGGACAGTGCAGGGTGGGACTATTCCAGAAAAGACCTGGCTACGGAGGAAGGAGGCTGGGGCTGGGGGACGCGGAAGAGCCCGTCCTGGGAAGAGTGATGAGCACACAGCTCTCCAAGGAGAACTCACTAAGGCAGACACGAGGCAGGCTTTTTGGAAATTTCTTACATTTTTCTGACAGAAGATGAAAATGTAGACATTATTAGCATTTCATGATATAACCTTCCAGGCCACACGCACACACACACACACACACACACACACACACACACACATTTTGTTTAAAATTATCGGTGAATACCGTTTTGTGTTGTTACATATTCTTCCACATTATTTTAATGGCTATGGTAATACCTGTATGAACATGCTATGATTGATACAAACTCCTATTTTTGGATATTTAAATCACCTCTACTCTTTTGCTATTATAAATAGCTCCCTACAGAACATTCTCATTTCCTTCAAATAAATTTCTAAAACGTGAATTTGCTGATTCAAGGAGAATCCAACATTGGCTTTGAAACCTAGTATTTAATATAAAATTGTAAAATTCCTCCTACTTGAACCCTGGCATGCTTCATCATATTGTGATATTGTGGGAGATATATATTTGAGACAGAGTCTTGCTCTGTTGTCCAGGCTGGAGTGCAGTGGCATGATCTCGGCTCACTGCAACCTCCACCTCCCCAGGCTTGAGTGATTCTCATGCCTCAGCTTCCCAAGTAGCTGAGAGCACACGTGCCCGCCACCACAACTGGATAATTTTTGTACTTTTGATGGAGACTCTTTCACCATGTTGGCCAGACTGGTCTCGAACTCCTAACCTCAAGTGATCCACCCGCCTCAGCCTCCCAAAGTGCTGAGATGACAAGCGGGAATCACCGTGCCCAACCAAAACTTCTATTTAGTTGAATAATTTCAAATTAAATATGTGCATGCAGTAAACAATTTTAATAGTTCAAAAAAGATAAGATTCTTTCTTGCCTTCTGCTCCCAGCACTCCCAGGCTCAGTGTCTCCCTCCTGGAGGCAATTTCTGGTATGTTTCTCCAGAAATGTTTTATGTGTACACAAATACGTGCATGTGTGTGCATTTTACATAAATGAGATAATATTTTAGAAATCAATATATCTTGATATTTTTACCTAATGACCTTTTTATATCAGCCCATACAGATTTATCAATTTGTTTTTAATGGGGACAGAGTATTCTATGACTGTACCGTCATTAATTTAGCCCATCTCTTATTATTGACTATTTAAGGTGTTCCTGTTTTGCCTTTTAATATTTTTATTTAGATAATTTTACATACAGTGAAATACTCAGATCTGAGGGTTCTTGTTCGTGGAGTTTTACAAATGTTCACACCCATGGAACCCATGTTCTTATCAAGACACAGACCATTTTCATCATTCCAGAAAGTTCCTACTCATTTCCCAAAAATGGTCACTATTCTGATTTCTTTCACTCCAGATTAGTTCTGCCTGTTCTAGCACGTCAAATACATGGAAACCATAGAGAATGTATCTTTTTTTGGTCTGGCTTTGTTCAGCACAATGTTAGGTTTTGCTGTGGGATTCATCTACGTCATCTAATTAACATACTTTTATTTAATGATAAGCGATGTCTTATCGTTTGTGTATACAGTCATTTGTTATCCATTCTCTTGTTGGATATTTGCATTGTTTCTAGGTTTGTGCTATTGAGTCAAGCTTCTACAAACATCTTTTCATGTGTCTTGTTCTGGGAATGTATGTCATTGCTTTGGGGAGTGGAATGGTTGGATCACAGAGTAGGTGTATGTTTGACTTGTTAAGCAGCTACCAAACCAATTTCCACAGTGGCTATACCGTTTGATGCTCATGCCAGGAGCGCATGAGCATTTCGGGGAATCAACAGTCTCACAGTCATTCACTGTTAATGGGCTAAACTTTAGCTACTTTAGTGGTCGTGGGGTTGTATTATAGTATGGTTTGAATGTGCATTTCCTAGTAACTAATGAGGACACAACATTCCAAGGAGAATGAAAAACATTTTTGAAGACCCTAAAGCATAAAAGGAGTGTTTTTTGAAATTTCTTGTGTGTGATTGTATAGAAAATATGTATATAAATATTATTAGCATTTCAGATTATATCTTTCTAGATCTTCCTCACACACACACAGACATACATTTTATTTAGTATATTTTTTAATGGTTCTATAGTAATACATTACATGAATAACCATAATTGGTACAGTCAAATCCCTACTGTTTGATATTTCCTAGTGCCTTTATCCTTTTACTCTTTGCTCTGAAATTTGGGCAGAACTAGAGTAGCCCATCTCCTAAAATGTGTTCTCTCTTAGGTTGTGATTAAATGCCCTGGATATTCTGGGAGGTATCTTCTTTCTGGCTGGCTGGAATTTCTGTCTTCTAGCACCCTGTGGCGCCAGCATCCCCTGCAGCTTACAGCTTCCCAGAGCTGTGCTTTTCCAGGCCCCAGGGATTCCACCCTACCTACACATGCACAGCTTAGCACTTGGCTAAAGACTTGAGAAAACCCTGCACATTTTTTTTTTGTCTCTTCACTGCACAGATTTCTCCTCGCCAGCATGCTGCACTAGAATTCCAGCTGCTCCAGAAGCCTCCAATCCTGCCTCACTTGGGCTCCACATTCCTGCCTCTGGGTCCACAAAGGGCCTATAGCAGAACACCTGGAAGATTCTGTGCATTTCTCTTCTCTGCAGGAACACAATCGTCTGCTTCTTGTCTGACACCTGAAAATAGTTGCTTCCTATATTTTGTGTAGTTTTGTAGTTACTTACACCAAGGGATGGTGAGTCTGGTACCAGTTACTTTATCACATTTGAAAGTTACCTTCTTGCTTTTTTTGTAAAATGAATTTGCCAGGAAAAGTAAATCTTCAGGGGACATACATATAGCTCTACAGCTCTATCTCTACAGACACCTCAAATAATTTTCTTTCAGTATTTATTGAAAGTAATAATGCTGAGTCAAGATGTATAGTTTTTGAAATTTGTCTCCTGTTTGTACTATTCTTTTAGCTATACCCTGGCTTGCTTCAACAGTAAACACGCAATTTTAAATGATTACTTTTTAATCATAATGAAAATAAATACATGTAAACTACATTTTTTCCCAAGGAGTAAAGCAGAACTATAATGAAACAGAAATTTTTCTTCTGGATCAATACTCATCATCTTTAGAAAGAAAAAAGCAACATTAATAGTCTTCTTCTGTACATTTCAAAATTTTCTAGTTCTAAACATTCTAATATACAGTTTTTCTCCTTTGTTTTTTCATACAAATGGAAATATATTTTTGCATTGTTGTGCAATTTTTAAAAAGTAACAAAGTACATTGAATAAATTTTTATGTTAGCACGAACATAGCTATCACATTTTAAAAAGCTTGTAAATTATTCTTACTACAGGCACCATAATTTCATTAATATGTTTCCTGTTGATATGGTTTGGTTTTGTCCCCACCAAAATCTCATATTGAATTCCCACGTGTTGTGGGAGGGACCCAGTGGGAGGTAATTGAATTATGGGATCAAGTCTTTCCCAACTATTCTCATGATAGTGAATAAGTCTCATGAGATCGGATGGTTTTCAAAACGGGAGTTTCCCTGCACAAGCTCTCATTCTTTCTTGTCACCACCATGTAAGAAGTGCCTTTTACCTTCTGCCATGATTGTGAGACCTCCCCAGCTATGTGGAACTGTAAGTCCATTACGCCTATTTTTCTTCCCGCTTTTGGGTATGTCTTTATCAGCAGCATGGAAACAGACTCATATGCCTATTGATGGACATTTATATTGTTTTCAGTGTTTTTTTAGTTTTTCAAATAATGCTACAAGGAAAATTCTGTGCAGGCCTTCATGTAGACATGGTAATATACCTGTAAGGTAAATTTCCCAAAGTAAAATTGGAAGACCGAAGTAAATATGCATTGCATTTTGACAGACATTGGAAAAACACTCTCCAAAGAGATTCCACCAACTTACACTCACACCAGCAGCAAATGAGACCATCTGTTGGCCCACATCCTGTGCACACTGTGAAAGATCAACTTTCCAATCTTTGCCAATCTGATAGGTTTTAAAAAATAGCATCTCATTTCAATTTGTGATTAATTATGCATAAGATTATGCTTCTTTCTTTTTCTTCATATTGGCATATATTTGAACTGTTTGCTCATATCCTTTAAATAATAAACTTTAGTGGGGTCAAACTGGGCCTGGTAGCTACTGCTGATGCTATTGAATTATGGTGAGTTAATCTAAGCAAGAAGCTCATGGGCAATGTAATTCACCCCAAGAAACGTTTCTGAAGCTGTACGGATTTTTTTGGCATTGATTACAGATTTATTTTAACTACTTTTATTCTCAAAATGCTTCATTCACATTACACACTTGTGTGTGTTTGATTACACCAGTGTTTCTGCATACTATTGCAAAATACTGTTTAAAATTTGGGGTCACATCCTTTTTCACAAATCTGATAATGAGTGAAGGCAAACTCTTAGCTCACGTTTGGGTATCTGGCCTCCATTAAGCTGATGTCTCTATTGCCACATAGTCCATTCAACATTCTCTCAATGTCTTTGAGGTGTTAGGGCAGATGCTGGCACTGTATGTATTAATAAGATGTCCGGCTTAGTGACAGGAGGTCTTGTTTATTATAATGAACAAATGAAGGCGTTTCAAGTATATTTGATTTATGCGGCTGCTTAAGAGCCAACCTCCACTACTGTGAGACTTAGTGACAGGTGGCTACCAAGGACCTGCTCCTGCATGCCTGTTCCCAGGCTCCCCCAAGAATGACTCTGGGACACAGTAAGAGCTTTCTGTGAGCTTGTGTGAGACTCAGTCCCAGACAGAGGCTGCCTCCCACTTCTCAGCTGAATCTTGAGCTTTGGAAACCCTATTGTGTGCCAATGTAATCAACCTACACATGATGTCACGAGACAGAGAAAACACTATAAATGGTATCCAAGTTCATGGCACAGAGTCTCCAAGGGCTGTGAGAGAAAGGGTTGGTAATGCTGGCATGATCGCTTGGCTGAAAGAAGGGCCATGGCAGGAAAGATGTAACTGAACTGAAGGTGCAGCCACTGCTTCAACATAAGACCTCACCTCGTTAATATGGGTGATCAGAAAATCAGACATTACCTCCTCCTGTCAATCACCTTATTTTGGTGAATTCTTAAATAGCCTCTTAGCCACTGTTGTGACTCAATAATTGTGACCTTCTAACAGTTACCATGGAAAGAATTCCTAGATTATAAATAATGACAATGTGAGTTTCCTAGTTACCAAGTGTATTTATAAAATGAATTCCAAAGGTACATGACATTTAATTCCAGCCTATTTTTAGACACTAACGGATAATAAAGGAAAATACTTTTTTTCCAGAAGAGGAAGAATTGTAATATTTTTCCAAATCTAGTTATAGAGCAGTACATCTATACGACTATAAGGGGAAAAAGGGGGTTTTAGTAATATACTGTCCTTGGAAATTTAAAGGAAGCATTTACAATAATATAGATTTCACAATTAAATGGAGTCTCCAAAATCATGTATAGAATTTGATCCACACAAATTATCTTGGAAATAAAAAGATACAGTGTCCTTTAATAATTTTTTAAACACAAAAATTGGGAAGACTTTTATGCCTTCAACTTTACAAGGTATTTCTTATGAAAGGAAATCATTATTTCTCATAAATAACTCTTCCTTATTTTTTTAATAGAGATGATAGGGTCTTGCTGTGTTGGCCAGGTTGGTCTTGAACTCCTGGTCTCAGGTGATCCTCCCATCTCGGCCTCCCAAAGTGCTGGGATTACAGGAACGAGCCACTGTCCCTGGCTCTTCATGAAGAACTCTTGGAAGCAGAAATTTAGCTAGTCAAACAGTTACAATCCAAGAAAGGGAAGTGAAGATTCTGAAGGAACACATCACAAAAAAGAAAAGCTACCTAATGGTGTCTCAATCACATTTGAATGCGCTGCAGAAATCATAGTTCAAAAAAATTAGAGCAATGGAAATATAATAATTTTTATGTTCTGTCTAGTATTTTGTCTTTTCCAAACACTGTTCCAGAAGATACTTCAAAGAAGTTGATGTATAATGTTTCTTAGACTTGCATGTAATGGTCTCATAATTGAAAAATTTTCTCCTTTCTGATTCTTGAATCAAATCCTATCTTTTGTCCATACTCTGAAACAAGAAATTGGAGAATTTGATGGCTGGAACCTCTAGCGTTAACACTTTTCTCTCTCCATGTATACTTAACGTATTGTAAGTTCTTTTGGTACAATTTCAATAAATACTTATGGTGAACTGCATTCATTTTCTGTACTGCTCTAGAGAGTTACCACCAATTTAGTGGCTTGAAACAATACAAGTTCATCATCATATGGTTCTGAGAAGTCTAACATGGCCTCACTGAGCTACAATCAAGGTCCCTCCTGAAGGCTCCAGGGGAGACTCTATTCCCTTTGGTTTTCAGCTTCTAGAGGCCACCATGTTCCATGGCTATGGTCCCTTTCTCCATCTTGAAAGCCAGCAACAGCAAATGGAGTCCTCCTCACATTGCTTAATTCACATTCTGTGATTGCATCACTGTGACCTCTTCCATATCCACGTCTCCCCCAGACTCTCACCTCCTGCCTTCTTCTCCCTCCGATGAAGACCCTTGTGGTGACCTTGGTCCCGCCTGGATGACCTGGGATATTCTCTCCATCTCAAGGTCTTTTTTAACTTAATCACATCAGTTAAGTCCATTTGCCACTAAGGTAGAACATATACAAGTTCTGGAGATCAGAATGTGGACCTCTTTGGAGAGGGTGACCGTTATTCTGCCTGCCACAAGCATTTGTTAATTCTCTCAAAAATATTTCTTGAATATCTGCTATGTTCTTGATACAGTGCTAAATGGATGATTAGGAGAATGGAGGGTTACCAGGGTATCTGTGCATAAGTCTAGGAAAGGAATCCAAGGACTGGTATTTCATTTTCCCTTCTAATGGCTTTTCTATGTGTTTCTCATTTTCCTCTTTCTTTTCCTCCAAATCTATAGGAAATCACAGTGTTATGAAATTAAAAGGTATTTTTGACTGAATCTAATAATCACATTAATTAGTTTAATTAATAGCAGGCAACTCATTATTCAAATTACAGCTCAATGTACTAGAAACAAATTAATACAAATTTTGTAATGATGCTAGTTACAGGTCAATTTTAGTTCCAGAAAGAAGTCATGGCTAGCAATTACATGCCTTCCTTTCTTTTGAAAGCTGTCATCTTGGAATCAGCCTCAAATGTTTGAAATAGAATTGGGTCAGATCTAGAAGCTAAAGTTTAGTGAAAAGACTATCATCATCAAATTCTGAGAATGCAAGGGAAATCAAGTCAATTATCAGCATCCCTGTAGATTTGAAGGTCATTAGAAACAGCAATGATCCTTATATGTCAGGACAAAGACTTAGCAGATTCCAGAAATGCTCAGAATATTAGAAAAAATTCTGCAAATGCCACCCCAAACTACAGCAGACTACAAAAGCCAATGCCTTTGCCACAAACAGGAAAGGGACCTGGAGGAAGAGAGATTGGAAATTTGCAGCAGACAGCTGGGATCCCACGCAGCAGTACTGGCCATGGGAACTTGTACCAATGCCTTCATTGTGGTGCTAAATTTTTTGTTAAATGAAGGTTTTGAGCTGTTATCAATCACCTCTAAGATTTTTTTTCATTTAAAAAGTATATGTCTTTATCTGCAGTTCTCAAGTAATTTGGTCTCAGGATCACTTTACCTTCTTAAAAAATTATTGAGGGCCGGGCGCGGTGGCTCAAGCCTGTGATCCCAGCACTTTGGGAGGCCATCGTGGGCGGATCACAAGGTCAGGAGATCGAGACCATCCTGGCTAACATGGTGAAACCCCGTCTCTACTAAAAAATACAAAAAAACTAGCCAGGCGAGGTGGCGGCGCCTGTAGTCCCAGCTACTTGGGAGGCTGAGGCAGGAGAATGGCGTAAACCCAGGAGGCGGAGCTTGCAGTGAGCTGAGATCTGGCCCCTGCATTCCAGCCTGGGCGACAGAGCGAGACTCTGTCTCAAAAAAAAAAAAAAAAAAAAAAAAAGAAATAACTCAAAACTAAAAACATTTACAACAGAATGGCATTGTTTGACATTTAAAAAATCGCTTAGATGTCTGGCTGAATAGAAGAAAGCTGAATTCTTAGACCTGCTTCTACATTTCATCTGTTTTGCTATCATAAGTTATACAGCCTTGGGAAGCTCCACCTGTGCTCTCATGAGATAAAGAAAGTGAAAAGGCAAATGATGCCTCAGTATTTTTATGGAAGTAGTTTTGAACTCTCAAAATCCCTAACAGGATCTTGGGGTTCCCCTCGTGATGTTCTACCATCAGGATTTAGTGGTGCCTCCCCACAGGGGTAGTTATTTGTAGTGTCTTCTGAAGTGGGAATGATTCAAATCCAGCTCATTGGTCTATACTGTTGGTTCTCACTCCTGCTATGAAAGCCATAGCTCAGCAGTCTAGTAAGTTCTTCAGGGTCAACTATCCCTACTGTTGCATTTCTTTCTTGTGCTTTTCACTGTTCCTCATAGTACCAGGTAACTGACATGATTTCAAGCATCACAGGCATGACAATCATTGTCTTTGACTACCTTTATGGATTTTTGTAAGTGCAAAGAAATATTTCGCAAATCTCCCAGCAAACCTGTTCTTTAACATCACTGGTAAAAATTGAACCACGTGCCTTTACCTAAACCCAATTCTAAAGAGGAGGATCAGCCTCCAGGTTGGACTTAAGCTAAGCCAGGTCCACCCAAGAACTGCAGTTGGACTGTAGTTGCCCTAAAGCAGTGGCCACATGAAAGAGAACTTGTACTTTCTTTGGAGAACTGGCTGTGGTGAACAGGCAGGCAACCCACAGTTTCTGGCACAAAGGATTTCATAAGTGTAGTTATAATATAGATAAGAAACAACTGAAAGAATACTGTAGTCCCTTGGAAAAAGATGAGTTGATGCTTTCATCACACCAACTTCTCCATCTGGATGATTGAACGTGGCCTCCTTTGTACTTGGATGGCACAACATCCACCAGAATTTAGGGTTATTCCTTTTTATGGCTGCATAGTATTCCATAGTGTATGTATACCACATTTTCTTTATCCAGTCTATTATTGATGGGCATTTGGGTTTGTTCCATGACTTTGCTATTGTAAATAGTGCTGCAATATACATATGTGTGCATGTGTCTTTATAGTGGAATGATTTCTATACCTTTGGGTATATACTCAGGAATGGGATTGCTGGGTCAAATGGTATTTCTGGTTCTAGATAATTGAGGAATTGCCATGCTGTTTTCCACAATTGGAAATTCCCACCAACAGTGTAATTGACATTCCCACCAACAGTGTAAAAGCGTTCCTATTTCTCCACAGCCTTGCCAGCATCTATTGTTTCTTGCCTTTTTAATAATTGTTATTCTGACTGGCATGAGATGGTATCTCATTGTGGTTTTGATTTGCATTTCTCTAATGATCAGTGATGTTGAAGTTTTTTGTGTTTTGTTTTGTTTTGTATTTTTGGTAGAGGGGACAGAGTTTCGCTCTGTCACCCAGGCTGGAGTGCAGTGGCGTGATCTTGGCTCACTGCAAGCTATGCCTCCCAGGTTCACGCCATTCTCCTGTCTCCACCTCCCGAGTAGCTGGCACTACAGGGACCACGCCCAGCTAATGTTTTTTGTATTTTTAGTAGAGACGGGGTTTCACCATGTTAGCCAGGATGGTCTCGATCTCCTGACCTCGTGATCCGCCAGCCTCAGCCTCCCAAAGTGCTGGGATTGATGTTGAGCTTTTTTGTGTATGTTTGTTGGCCACGTAAATGTCTTCTGTTGAGAAGTGTCTGTTCATACCCTTGGCCTACTTTTTGATGGGATCAAATTCTTTACAGGGACATGGATGAAGCTGGAAGCCATCATCCTCAGCAAACTATCACAGAAACAGAAAACCAGACACAGCATATCCTCACTGATAAATGGGAGTTGAACAATGAGAACACATGGACACAGGGAGGGGAACAACACACACCATGGCCTGTTGGGGGATGGGGGCGAGGGGAGGGAATTTAGAGGACAGGTCAATAGATGCAGCAAACCACCATGCCACATGTATACCTACATAACAAACCTGCACGTTCTGCACATGTGTCTCAGAACTTAAAGTTAAAAAAAAAAAAGAATTTAGGTGTTTTAAACATTTTTATTATATATCATCAAACTACAGTTATATGTATTTACAGGATACAAGTGATGTTATAATTTTAAAATACAACATGGAATAATTAAATTAAGCTAATTAACATATTCATCACCTCAAATATTAATATTTTTGTGATAAGAACATTTGAAATTTACTCTCTTAGCAAATTTAAAGTGCACAGTATTCAATTATTAGCTATTTTCACCATGTTGTGCAATAGATCTCAAAAAAAAAAAAAAACAAAGTTATTCCTTTTATCTAATTAGGGTTTTGTGCCCTTTGTCTTCCCCCTACCCCCTCTCACAGCAACATCTGGTAGCCACCATTCCACTCTCTGATGCTATGAAAGCAATTGTTTTAGATTCCACACATAACTGAGAATAAGCAGTTTTTGTCTTTCTGTGCCTGGATTTTTCACTTAGCATAATCACGAATTTCATCCATTTGCTGAAAATGACAGAGTATCTCCCTTTTTAAAGGCTGAATGGGATTCTATTGTGTACATACACTCCATTTTCCTTATTGATTCATCCATTGATGGACATGTAGGTTGATTCCTTCACTTGGCTATTGTGCATAGTGCTGCAGTAAACGTGGAAGTGCAAACATCTCTTCCACGTACTGATATCAAACCCTCCAGGTAATTACCCAGAGATGGAATTGATGGATCATATGGTAATTCTATTTTTAGTTTTTTGAGGAAGCTCCAAACTATTTTCCACAATGGCTGTGCTAATTTACGTTCTTACAGTGCACAAGAATTCCCTTTTCTTCACATCCTTGCCAACACTTATTATCTTTTGTCTTTTTGATAATAGTCTTGTTCTAAGAAGTGTGAGGTGTTAACTCATTGGAGTTTTGCTTTGCATCTCCCCAGTGATTAGTGATGCTGAGGATTTTTTAAATGTGCCTGTTAGCCATTCACATGTCATTTTTTGGAGATAGCTATTCAAGTATCTTACCAATTTCTTAATCAGATTATTTTTCTTTCTGTAGAGTTGTTTCATTTCCTTATACATTTTGGATATTAATCCTTCATCAGATATAAGGCTTGCAAATATTTTCTCCCAATCCACACACAGTGTCTCTTCACTGTGTTAATTGCTTCTTTTGTTATGCAGAGGGTTTTATTTTGATTTAATCTCCTTTGCCTATTTTTGCTTTTGACACCTATGCTTTTGGGGTCAAATCTAAAAACATAATTGCATAGACTGATGTGATGTAGTTTTTTTCATTTATCTTTTTCCAGTAGTTTTACAATTTCATGTCTTATATTTAAGTCTTAATTCATTTTAAATGGATTTTCTTATATGGTGTGAGATATGGGTCTAATTTCATTCTTTTGCATATAAATATCCAGGTTTTCCAATATCACTTACTGAAGGCATTGTCCTTATCCTTCTGTGTCTATTTTTATGTCAGTACTATGCCATTTTAATTACTATCACTCTGTAGTATACTTTAAAATCAGGTAGTGTAAATTCTCTAGCTTTGTTCTTTTTGCTCATGATTGTCTTGGTTATTTGGGATTTTTTTTATAGGTCCATGTAAATTTTAGAAAATTTTCTATATTAATGAAATATGACATTAAAATTTTGATAGAAATTGCATGGAACCTGTAGATCACTTTGGGTAGTATATACACTTTAATAATGTTATTTCTTCCAGTCTAAGAACACAGCATACCTGTCTATTTATTTATGTCTTCTTCAATGTGTTTCATTAATATTTTACAGTTTTAAGTGTAGGATCTCTCATCTTTTTGGTTATTTTTTTCCTAAGTATATTTTCTATAGCTATCATGAATGGGATTGTTTTAATTGTATTTATCAGATGGCCTGTTGCTAGTGTAATGAAACATTACTGATTTTTTGTTTTAATTTTGTATCCTGCAATTTTACTAAATTTATCAGTTTTACAGTTCTTTGGTCAAATCTTTATGGTTTTCTATATATAAGGTCATATCATCAGCACACAGCAACAGTTTCACTTCTTTCTTTCACACTTGGATGGTTTATATTTCTTTCTCTTGCCTTATTGCTCTAGCAGGCACTTCCAATACTATATTGAATTAAAGTGATTAGAGTAGGCATCCTTTTGTTGTTGCAACTCTTACAAGGGGTCCTTTTAAAAGGGTTCCAATTCCTTTACTATTAAGTGTAATGTTCGCAGTGGGCTTATTATATATGGCCTTTATTACCTTTATTGCGTAAAACTTCATTACTTGTATACCTAATCTGTTGAATGTTTTCAGGATAAAATAATGTTACATTTTGTCAAATATTTCTTCTGTATCTAATGAGATGATTATATGATTTTTGTCTTTCATTCTGTTAATGTATTAACTGTAGATCACATTTATTGATTTTCAAATGTTAAACCATCCTTGCATCCCAGTGATAAATCCCACTTGATCATGGTGAGTAATCCTTTTCATGTGTTGTCAAATTCATTCGGCTAGAATTTTGTTGAGAATTTTTTCATCTATGGTCATCAAGGATAATAGCCTACAGTTTTCTTTTCTTTTTGATGTCCTATTCAGGCTTTCATATTAGTGTAATGCTAGCCTCATTGAAGGAGTTTGAAAGTATTCCCTCATCTTTGACTTTCTGGAAAAGTTAGTTGAGAACTGGTATTATTAATAGTTCTTTTTTCAGTGTTTGGTAGAATTCAGTAGCTAAGCCATCAGGTCCTGAGCTTTTCTTTGATGAGAGATATTTTATTATGGATTTAATTTTTTTATGCCTTATTAGTATGTTTAGGTTTTCTATTTCTTCATGATTTAATTTTGGTAGATTGTATGGGTTTAGGAATTTATCCATTTCATCTAGGTTATTCAACTTATTGATGAATAATTGTACATAGTAGTCTCATGATTTCTCGCATTTCTGTAATATCAGTTATAGTATCTCTTCTTTCACTTCTGATTTTATTAATTTGAATCTTCCCTCATTTTTTTCTTAGTCTAGATAATAGTCAGTTTTGTTTACCTTTTCAAAAAAACAAACTCTTAGTTGTGTTCATCTTTTCTAATGCTTAGCTTGGCTCTACTACATTTATTTGTGCTCTGATCTTTATTGTTTTCTTTACTTTACTTAGTTTGTTCTACTTTTGCTAGTTCCTTGAGGTGTGACATAGGTTGTTTATTTGGGATCTTTCATCTTTTTTGATGTAGGTGTTTATGGCTATAAACTTCCCTCTTAGACCTGCTTTTGGTGCATTTCATAAGCTTGGCATATTGTATTACCATTTTTATTTATTCCAAGACATTTTAAAATCTGTCTTTTAATTTCTTCCTATATCCTTTGTTTATGTAGAAACATGTTTAATTTCCACATATTTGTGAATTTTTCAAAATTCTTATTATTGATTGCTGGTCTCTTTGTGGTTGGAAAAGATACTTGATATAATATCAACTTTTTAAAATTAGTTATGACTTGTTTTGTGGCCTAATATGGTTTTTCATAGTGTGGTACGTTTAAAACCTTTTTATTTTGTGTGTGTGTGTGTGTCTCCTATAGATTTTTGCTTTCAATTAATAAAGATTACATGAAATATCTCACTTTTATAACAGTTTGCTGATAATAACTTAACTTTGATTGCATACAACAAATCTACACCTTTATTTCCCCCACATCATGTGTGTTTTTGATGTCTGAACTTACATCATTTTGTAACATGTATCCTTTCCAGCTTATTTAGCTATAGTTGTTATTAATAATTCTTTCCTTTAAGCCTCATACTGGGAATAAAATAACTTTATACACCACCATTATACTCCTAGAGTACTCTATATATTGCTCTGTATTACTTATATATTACTTACACATTTTGTGGTTTCTAAGTTTTATGCTATTGATTATCAGCCTTTAGTTTTAGTTTAAACAGCTTCTTTACCAATTCCTGTAAAGCAGACCTAGTGGTATGTACTTCTTTAGCTTTTGTTTGTCTGAGGAAGATTTTACTTTTCTCCTATTTCTGAAATACAGGTTTGCTGAGTAAATTATTCTTAATTGTCAGGGTTCGTTTCTCTTCAGCATTTTTAATATATCATCCCACCTTTTCCTGACCTTCAGAGTTTCTTCTGAGAAATATGCTGATGCTTACATTGGGACTTTCTGTTACGTGATGTATTTCTTATCTCTTACTGTTCTCAGAATTTTTTCTGTCTTTGGATTTTGGTACTTCTATTATTATGTATCATGGTAAACTCTTCTTTGGGTTGAATTTAATTTGAGACCTCTGTGCTTCCTCTACCTAGATATTGGCTTGTTTCCTCAGATTAGAAACTTTGCAGCAATTGTTTTTTAAGGACTTTCTGGCCTTTTTAATCTTTCTTCTCCTTGAATTCCCATTATGTGTAGGTTGGGTCTCTTAATAGTGTCCATAATTACTGCAGTCTGTCTTCATATTTTAATTATTTTTTTCTTGTTGCTTCCCTAATTGGTTGATTTTAAATGTTCTGTATTCAAGCTCACCGAGTCTTTCTTCATGTTAATAAAGCCTGCTATTGATGTTTTCTGTTGCATTTTTCAGTTCAGTCATTGTCCTCTTTATCTCTAGGATTTATTTATTTATTTATTTTACTGTTTCTGTTTCTTTGTCAAATTTCTTATTTTGCTTGTGCATTGTTTCCCAAATTTTATTGAATTCTTTATTTAAATAAGTAGGTTAAAGTTCACTGAACTTTTATAAGATAATTTTTCTGAATTTGTGTTTCTGTCATTCATAAATCTTTCTTTTTTTAGGGCCCAGTGTTGGAGCTGTGTTCTTTTTTTTTTTTTTTTTTTTTTGGAGTTGTCATAATTTCCCAAGTCTTAAAGAAATAATAAAGAAATAATCCTTATTTTCTTGCACTGATGTTTGCACATTTTTGGAGAAAGCCATCTTTTCTGACTTTTATAGGTATTCTCTGGCAAGAATAAGACCTTCACTATTTAGTCTACCTGTGATTCTCTACAAGAATGTATTACTATTTTAAGTGTTGGTTACAATTCCTAAGAAGAATTAGAAAAGTGCCAGGATTTTCATTCCACAGCTAATTTTTTAGCATTTGCCAAATGTACTATTTCAGCTGGATGTTAAAACTTTGAATAAAGAAACCTCAGTTTGGGGCTAGTTTATCCTTTAATTTTTGTGTTCTGCTTATTTTTGGATTTGAATTTTTGCTGACTTTTCTAAATATGTTTGAATTTATGCTGATTTTCCTAAGTATGTTTGTAAAACTGTAGCTTTGTTATTATTTGTAATTCAAGCTTAAAATGTATACCCTTGTCTCTAGGTATTTGATGCAAAAAAAAAACATAGCTTGAAAAGAGCAATGGCAAATAGTTGCTGTGACTTCTTACTGTTTTATTGTGAGTATAAATTCTTCCTTCCAATCTACACTG
The DNA here is from genome assembly GCF_009764315.1 of Trachypithecus francoisi. Lineage (NCBI taxonomy): Eukaryota > Metazoa > Chordata > Mammalia > Primates > Cercopithecidae > Trachypithecus > Trachypithecus francoisi. The sequence goes on along the minus strand of NW_022681463.1, from coordinate 5,832,803 downwards.
TGATTACCTATTCAGAGGAAGCACTTAGTCTCCACTTAACATATAGGAAGACTTCCCATTAACATCAACTAAAAGACTGTGAGCAAAGCAATAGCAGACTTTATAAGCACAAAACAGATGCCCTAAAGCAAAACATATGGAGCTTCAAACCACCCAAATAGGTCCATGAGAAATCCTGCCCTTTTCTAAATCAATAATTGATTACAAAATCATTTTTATGCTTAAAATGTGTGTAGCAGAGCGGAAAAGTTTCTATTCCCAAAAAAAGGGAAGAAAGAGAAAGAGAGAGAAAGAAAGAAAAAAGGAAGGAAAGAGGGAAGGAAAGAAGGAAGGAAAAAGAAAAGAAAATGAAAAAGAGGAGAAAATAATATAAATTCAGTTTAGGATAAAAATGGCAAGTTATACACATAGGTACATTGATGAGTGTTTACTTACAGTGAACCTTTAACAGACATCACAGTGATTAGAGTAAAATTGTGCCCTATTGCAGTCAACAACAAGCAGAACATCCACTTCCTCCAATCCTAGGATGCTTTGATGAGCTGTCAGAGAGAGAATCTGGGACTGGACATTGCAAAGACCAGCAAATTCTTTATTTATTTACAGCAGATGTGGGTTTACACAAATAATTCATGAAAGCTGGAAATCTGCCATAAATTAAAAGTTTATGCTGATGTTGCCTGTAATTGCCTAGAAGTTATGGTATCATGTCCTGATCACACGATTTTGCAAAAATTGTTCCTAACGTGTCAAATTCATTAAAATAAAATTTTACAGCCCTTTGTTCAATGTTTTGGTGAGAAGAAGAGAGCATTACTGTCAGTCATGAAGCCTTGGCTTATCTGATTTTTATTCCTGACTTCAGTACAGCTGTTTCCCCATGTGCATGCTACAGAAAAGCACAAGAAGGTAGGTGTGGTTGCCATGAATTGCATCACTCAGCTATCCTGCCACAGGGATCATAAATAGCTGATGCTGTAGGCACTACCACTCTGGACCCACCATCACAATTACTCAGCATTGATGGTCCTCACAAGCTGTTCCCAGCCAACAACTAAACATGACAGGTAGTTTCTATAAAGATGTAAGACTCTTCTGCTGAGTCACTTGCATCCAAGGACCATTTCACTGAACTGGCTGAGCCTCACTTAAAACTGTGCTGTAGTGCAAGACTCTTGCTACTGAATCAATTTTCCTTTCTTCTCTCCTTTCATAGGCATAGGCTTGTGTCAAGGTCTGAATGAACTCTGCACTGTGTTCTGCACCCACCCCAATCAATCTCTCTTGTCTAATCCTGTCTTGGAATTTGCACATAGACAGATCTGTGGGAACTCGCTTTGCTTCCCATAAGTTCATCAAAAGACGTCACATCTGAATAGAATGCAGGGCCTCTGATGAATAATAAAAACTTATGTTCAAAATATGAATTATAGAATTTTCAAGAAATAAAATTTTATCATAGTCCAATAAACACACAATAATTAAAGTAACAAGGAATTGGCCAACAAAGTACCTTTAACAAGTAAATATTGAAAGCATGTATTATATCACTTCTTTGGGAGGAAAATGGGCCAACTCTATAGGTGGGTCCAAGCTGGAAAAGAACTGCTACTGAAATGTAGCTCCATCAGGATGCCACCGGAAGTCAATGGCGAGGAGAAACTTTTGCAGTGGGCAGAGTTTCAGCGTTTTCACCTGTTTATCCATATTGTATAGAAAAAAGTGGCAAGGTAAGAATTTAAAGCGACTCATTGGTAGTGACCAATGACTTGGCTACTGCATATTACATATAAAATGTCCAGGGACAATGTAAAGATATATCTATGGGGACAGTCACTAGTAAGCAAATCTTCTTATTGCACGTTAATGTCCATCAGATATTATTTACCATGGAGGAAATACAGAGATACCATGTAGAGAGAAAGGTTTGGCCAGGTGACATCAGCCAGCCTCTTCACTGGCTACCCTAGCTCTGGCACAATGAGCACCTGAGAAGAATTACCGTCATGTCAAGAATCAAGAGTGTTTGGAGCCCCAGAAGCAAGATCTTCCCTTTCCCATGGCTGTTTGAGTACTGCTACTGGAGAGTATTTGACCTGAGAGCAATGAGGACCAAGGGCGAGCTCCCCAAAATGGCACCAACCTTTGAGGAGGCCAACTAGCTTCATGGTGGGAAGTAAATTTTCTTGGAAGTAACAGTAGTTCATCTTGCCTAGAATTGACATATATTCTGGCCATCAGGTTACCTTTCCTATCTTGTAAAATGTTAGCCCACACCATTCTCAAAGGACTTACAGAAGTTGAGTTATCTCACCTGGCATTTCATGTACATTGTGTTGAACCAAATGACCCACATTACAGCGTAGCTGCAGAGGCAGCGACCATGCAACTGTGGGATTCATGGGTTCTCTCACATACCACAGCTCCCACAAGGCTGCTGGACTGACAGAGCAACAGGGTGGCCTTTTGAAGGCAGACCTAAGGTGTAAGCTTGTGATACCATGTGATAATGGGTGCCGTCCTCCACTATATGTCATGTACCCCAAATCAAACACCACTATATGATGCTGTGCCCTCAATAGGTAGAATGCATGGGGCCATGAATAATGGTGTGGAAATGGGAGTGGCTCTGCCAATCCCCTAGTGATTCACCTGGAAAATGTATTTTTCTTGTAACTACAATTTGAGACTCTGTGGATCTATAGGCAAAATATGTTCACAAAGATACACAGCAAGAGTCCTGTTAACTTTCAGTTATGCCTCCCACTCAGTCACTTCAAGCTCCTTTTGCCAAGACAGCAGCAGCAAGGAGAAGAGCCACCCATCCCGGCAAAGTGAATTAACCATGATCATGAAGAGAAACCAGAGCTCCTATCACAAATGGGAGTAGGTAAAAAAATGTATTTGACACCCAGGTGATCCACTAGGGCATCCATTTATAGGCCCCATCTGATTTTGATGATGACTGAACAAATGCACAACCTGAGAAAGGAACACTGACCAGAAGCTTGAGTCCCTTAGGGATGATGGTCTGGGTGCACCAGTAAGCTACACAGATTGGCAGAGATGCTAGCCAAGATTAGGAGGAATCTAGAATGGGCAGTAAAAAAAGGAGATGATATGCACCATTTGAAGCCCTATAACCAATTGTTGTGTTCTGTATTTTGTAACACTGACTTTACATTTAATGGATTCCCAGGGCAAAGACAAAACAGCATATTGGAAGACCTGTTCCCAGCAGGGTAAATGAGTTAAGACTAAGAAAGCAGATCTGAGTGGTGCAAGCAGGGGACTGCAGTGGGTGCAGTGGGTCCTCAGGCTCTCCCTTCAAGATGGAGGCACTCATTTCCTCACCTGCCAGGAGTTTTCCCAGCCAAATTCTTCTCAGAAATGGTATTGGCTGAGCAGATGGTAATAAAGGAGAAACAGGTTACTATAGGTTTGCCTTCAGTCCGGTACATTTTAGGAAGGATTACTTAAGGAATTCAAGCATCTTGAAACAAATTTTCTTAAAGCCACCTATTTACCCCAATACCACAGCCAAGCCCTATGTACCAGCAAGGGTATTTGTACTTCAGCTTAAGACTCCTCCCACTCATCATCCATTCACACTTAGAATATCATGGCTTTATCTTTACTGGAACTCTGGTGTGCACTTTTCCATGCCACCTCTTTAGCTCCAATGTTATGGTTACTGTGGCCAGTGACACTTTATAAACTGAAATCATGCCTCTTTGATACTTTTCTCAAGGCAACTTCCTTAGGAGACGGAAGCCATTCCCAGCAAGAAGCACCAGCCTTGCATGGTCCAGCCCTCTGGGCTCTGCAGCCTCCTGCACTCACCAGGGTGGGGCGTCCTGGACTTCAGCTCTTTCCCTTCTGCCCAGCACCTTCCCTCTCACTGCCTTTCTTCTGGAGTGTCCTCCCCGCCTTCCATTCCCTTCACTCAGCTGTGCTGTAATCAAACTTCAACTCATCAACTAGAATTTTACTTTCCTGGGAAACTTTCCCAAATAAGAGAGAGTAAATCTTCTATAACGAAGGTGACCATGTGTCCTCGTTTGTCTGGGCTGTCCAGGTGTCCACCAGTAGTCTGCTTACTGCCCCTTCTTTGCTAACCTAAGCCTTCTGCTCCCAACCTGTAACCCCAGTTGGAGGTGGAAAATGTAGGCACAGAATATATAATCCAGTTCAGTTTCCAGAAGCCTCATAATATATTCTGTATTTGTGTTTTACAGGAGTTATGAGTTACAATGAGAAGACGGCCATCCCAAGTATTTAAAATAGTATTTGTTCCTTCTAGACATGATCTCAACTATTTAAAATATGTATCATCTTATTTGTTAATATATGTTTCCTTAGAGCAACTGTAAGAATCATGAAGGTACTATGTTTATCTTGTTCATCATTGAATTCCCAGCATAGGGTAGAGTCATTGACAAATTGTAGAAGCTCAACAAATAATTCTTGAATGGAAGATAGGTTGAATGAAAACTGTTGGCACTGAAACATTATTCAATTGCTTTAACCGAGAAAGAACATTATCAGTTTATACTACCAATTATTATGGAATATTATATGTTCCATATAATAGTCAACGGTATGGAATTTTATCCTTTTTAAAACATTTCACCAGGAATGAAGTGGCTTCTGGTCTTGCTTTAATTTGCATTTCTTTGGTAGCTAGGAAGGTAGACATTTCTCTTTACTATTTATATCCTATTGTTAATTTTCCATTCATTTCCTGAGCTCTTTCATTTACTGTGATCTTGGTAATGTTCTCACATCTGCAAATAAATTTACTTATAATAGGTATTAATCCTCTATCTCATATATGGGGTGCAAATGTCTTCTTCTTATTGCTTTCTTACTCATTTCATATCTATTGCTTTTCACATTCTATATGGTTAACATCTTATGGTAAAAGATCTGTCAACCATTTGTGTTATGGACTAAGTGTGTTTCCCAAAATTCATGTGCAGAAATCCTAATCCATAGGGTGATGGTGTTAGGAGGTGAAGCCTTTGGGAGCTGATTAGGTCCTGAGAGTGCAACCCTCTGAATGGGATTAGTGGCTTTATAAGAAGAGACATGAGAACTTCATCCCTCTGCTTTCTGCCACATGAGGACACAATGAGAAGACGGCCATCTGTACACCAGGAAGCCAGACACCAGATTTGCTGGGGCCTGGATCTTGGACTTCCCAGCCTCCAGAACTGTGAGCAATAAGTGTTTATTGTTGAAGCAACCCAGTCTGTGGTAATTTGTTACAGTAGGCTGAACTGACGGAGAATTTTTTTTCATAATTTCATTACTTCTTTGGCATACTTCTCCCAACATTGTGAGAAATTCTTTTTAAAATGTTGTTCCTGGTTTTTCAAGAATTTTTAGGTTTTTTTTTTAGTTTTTAGCCAAATTTTCTTTTGACATATGATATATATGATGAATTTAAATAATTTTCTCTCCATTCCTCTTTGCTACATAATAACTTTTTAAACATATCTAGTTAAGGATAAACTTTAGTCCAGCTCATTCTAATTCAGAATTATTATAGCTCATCCAAAGTACTGAGGTATTGTGTGTGTGAAACAGTATCATGAACAGGATGGGGGCACAGTGAGATCAGCCCCTGCAAAGTAATACCTGGGAATCTAGCAAGGTGAGCGTACAGTCTTCTCATGGATTATGGTGTATTCATGACTACCTGTGGGCCTCAAGGGCCCCTTTTTGCAAGGGACTGCATGATGTCCTTCAAATTAACATTGTCTCCATATGAATGGCACATGAATCTGGGACAGTTTCTCCTTGTACACAACATGATCATTCTACAAAATGCTATCTAGTAAGGAATCTAGTCTTTAATAACAAGATTTCCCCACAACCACTGTTAGATAAATCTCTGTCTGGTCATACAGAGGGGCGGCTAGAGAGAAGTGAAATTGTAAACATGAAAACATACAGCTCACTTCTCATCTGGACCCTAGATGGAAGTCAAAGATGACAGCAGTAGTCTGACATTCTTAAGTCGTATCCTTTCATTTGTTAATTTCTTTATATTTGCTGGTACTTTCCTAGAATCTTATACACCTTGCCCAGACTCTTACACACATGACCTTGTGAGGATATGCATGTATTTAAAAGAAGGTGAATGATAGATAGGGTGCAGTCTGTGCTTACGGAAGTACACACGCCTGACCCAAGGGAACGTTGAACTTCATTCACGGATGAGCTGACCGCACCAAAATGGTGGCTCAGAGCTGTTTGCAAAGTTATGCTTTAGAAACAGATGTAAATGGGGCCCAGGTTAGGCCACACGTAGCTGAAACTTCATGCACCAAAAGTACATCCTTTTAGAAGAAGTTGAGAAGAAGTTGAGCTTCAACACAAGCCTGAGCTTTCTAATAAAGACACTGACAAAAAGTGCATTCCTGCAGCTGACTTGAGATCATTAGTCTCCAAATGCCTCATAATAAACCTCATTTGTATTCTTTCTTTTTCTCAGGGAATGAAGTGGATCTCGGCCCATTTCTTTTCATCTATTTGAACTAAAAATTAGATCTCTCATTTGTTTTACTGCTTTCATTTTTGAGAGAAGAAAATGATGAATGCATCCATGAAAATTTTCAGCAAAGAACGGCAATAAGAATTGTTCATTACCCAACATATATCCATTGTATTTCTAACTCCCTTTATCACTGTTGGATTAAAATTTGCTTTTATGAATATGAATACCGCCATTTCCTTCTAAAAAAATTGTTCTGTTTTGTTTGTTCTATTTTCTCGGCTCAGCTGACCTTGCACTTTAAATGTGATGGTGACTTCATTCAGATAATGTTACAAAAGCTAAAATGGAAAATGAAAATAAAAACTGTAAAAAGAAAATTGAAATATCAGTTTTTGTTTGCTTGTATTTAAGATTTAATAATGTTTTTGAATAACGAATGCATTGTAACCGGAAGATCAAACTCAGGCAATATTGAATCCTGCTTTTAAAAAATGTCCTTCAAGTTTTAGTTGCCCCCTTCTCAAATGCAAATCACTCACTCAGCGCATCTTTATCTGTTATGCTAGTTAGCATGATAGATGTTGGCATTACAGCATCAAACAAAACAGACAGAAATTCCTGAGCCTATGTGTTGAATACACAGATGGTATCTGTCTTATATATTCATCCAATGTTCTGTTTCTGTAGCCCAGGGTATACTAGTAGCTCTTATTTCTCTTCCTCTGAGCCTGGTGTTGAAAGAATTTTAATAGTGCATAGAATTGAAACCAGGTTAAAGATATCCTGAGACCACAGCCATTTACAGAAAACTTCGTAACGTGTAAGATCCAGTTAAGCTGGCCTGTGGCTGAGGCTCTTGACACAATCGTGCCCTCTATATTTCTATAAAAGGGAGAAAATGTATTTTACTTGTGGTCCTTCAAGTCATGGTTCAGGCTGAGACAAGCATTCTTAAAAAAAAAAAAAAAAATCACCTTTGATACTCTAGTGTCTACAAGCCACATTTTGTCATGTCTAGCATTTAAGTATTTTAAAGATTAGAAAATTTATCCTCGGAAAGAAAATAAGAAAACCATTGTTGTGTGTTTACCAGGCCTGTCCTAGGCCTAGTCACATATGCTACCCAAATTCAATGATTGCAGCCACCATTGAGATTATATTTTTTACACTTGTGAATACTTTGCTCAAAAACCACACATCTAGAGTCATGATGGAGTCTCACAAGGGCAAGACCAGGGAAGGGGAGGACCGCCGGCCTTGAGGGAGTCCATGGTGAGAATGGTAGCCTTTCCCTCTGTGGATCCAAGGAGAACTACAAATCTCTAACGCACAGATCCAAGGCAGAAAGTCAGACCTGAATCCAATTTCATGCTCAGAGGGTCAGAACACGACAGAAATTAATTAATTAATTAATAAGAAAAAAGAAGAAGGGGGAAGGAGCGTCTTGTTAGACTTCCATTTGCCCATGACACTCTCTAATATGAGGGGCATGTTCAGAAATAGGCCATAGCCCTCAGCAACATGTCTGACAAGCATGGGATGAAGACAGCCAGTGCCTGTTCAAAGAAGCAGAAAGACAGAAGCTTCGGACACCACCTGCCTAGAAAAGCGAGGGCCCCGAAGACAGCAGGCTGAGGTTTGCCCGATGATCATTAGTGGTAGATGGAATTTGTCTGAAGCTGGGAAAGAACTGAGAGTCAACACTCAAACCCATGTTTACCAAATGTGACACCTGACATGAAATGGAGGCTACCATGCTTAGCTCCATCTAAAGGAGGTGCAGTGAGACCCAGTGCTTGTTAAGCCCTGACAGGCAGCCTTGTGCTGTGCTGGAGCTGGCCCAGTTCACCAAATGAACTCAAGAAACGGAAGCCCAGTCTTGTATATGGCGTCTCAAAAGAGAAATACTGGGGTAACTTGGAGGGATGCTGAAACTCTAAACAAGTTTTTAAGCTGTTCTTATCATTGTTGACAGCATGTTTCTGAGGACAGGGCCCAATGAGTGAAGAGACAAGACTGAAGGAAGTTTCAGGAGGAGGATTCCGGGCTGTGATGGTCATGCCTTTTGGAGCTGTGTTTCAGTGTCAGTGTTCAGCTCTGCAGAACTCTCCCTTCCTTGCATAAACCTTTTTCACCATGGCTGAGTGGATTTGTTTTTTAAATTAAAGTGCATTAAAATACATTTTGGTGATAATAGATTGAAATGTTTACAATAAATATAATTACAAATGTACTTTGCTATCACAAAGCAAGAATGGAAATCACTAATGTGCCAATTTAATGCTGCTGTGAATAAATAGAAAAAAATGTAGCTGGTAGGCTGAAAAATTTTTACCCACATTTGAAAACTTTTGTAAATAAAGCTAAACACTCATCAGTAGCTTTGCACTGTATTTTAAAATCTGTATTGATACACAACTGAACCTATTGATGGGGTAAGTGTGATATTTTGATATTCATATACAATGTGTAATGACCAAATCAGGGTACTTATCACCTAAAACATTTATCATTTCTTTGCGCTGGGGGCATTTAAAATCTTTTCCTCTATTTTAAAATATATAATAAATTATTGTTGACTATAGTCACCCTACTGTGTTATCAAACACTGGAACTTATTTTTTCCATCTAATTCTATGTTTTTACCCATTAACCAACCTCTCTTCACCCCTCCCAGCCTCTGGTAACTGTCAATAAAAGCATTACCTTGACTGAAGTGTGTCTCTCTTTGTCCGTCTTTCCGGAAGACAACCCTGGCATAGGAGGTTTTCTGATCTTACTGGTGGATATCCATTTTTGGCAGCTTTCTGACATTGTTTCATAATTTCTATGGCCTGATATTTGCTTTTCTGTTAGTGTCTGTGTATATTTTCTAACTTGGAACCAACTACACGGGCCTCCTTATCCAAAGTATTTCACGCTGAGATGTTAAGGGGGAACATGCTTTTCCAGCAATTGCTTGGCCTCACTCCTCTGAGGCTAAACCATTCTGTCAGTTGTTACATCTGGCACACCTCTGTTCAGTCGCATTTCATCTAGCTTTATTCAATTCTAATTCAGCAGCTAATTCTACTTGAAGAACGAACACAAGATGGAGTTGGTCAGATTTACCATAGTATATGAAGACAGAGACATGGGGACCTGGGTGCTATCCCTTCTGAATCCATTGCCAAGTTGACAAAATAATTTTGTATGAAATGGTAGCAGTCAGGGTAGTTGGCCACGTTACATAGTCAACAGGAAGGTCAGGCAAAGGGGACAGGGGAGCAACACATTCAGTGATTAAGCCTTTGCTATTCACATACATTTTCGTGGATCACAATCTCAATTAAAAACTCAGAGGTCCAAGCAGTGCGTAACTGCTGCCAGTACCCTTTCAAGAGTTGAAAAGAAGACGTACATGGGAAATGTTAGCTCTGAAACAGTATATTGTCCAGTCCAAAAACACAAATAAAATGACCTTTTAGTAAGCAGGGTGGGACGAGACTGAGAAGTCCAGAGTCAACCCTTTGCTCACGGCTTCACAGGCACGCTGCCTTTCCAAAGTAATCCTTGGCCGCTTCTGAGCTAGTGTCAAAAGTGGCCATTTGAATGGACCATGGTGCTCATCAATGTTGCCTGCGTGATCGAGTTCACTTTGGAAACATAGTGGTAGAACATTTGATAACAGAGATCACATGACACACAGTAGGCATTGTCCCAGAAGCCTGTGTATTTATCTGTTTTGTTTGTTTGTTTTACATCCATTTATTTAACAAAGGTTTACTGTACCAAGCACTGTGCTTTGTGTAGGGGAAACGACAGTGAGCAAAAACAGATTTTGTCTGTTGCAAATCTGTACAGACGTCAACGGAACCCGTTATTCAGTAAACAGGAATGGATCCGCTTCGTTTTGTTTTCTGAAAACTGGGAGCTGTCCCTTCTCTGTGGCATGAACGCAGAGCTGTTGATTTCCAGCCTTACTCTTTTATTTGCTCATTCATGGTCTTAAGCCATAGAATCCCTCAATTTCCTCATCTATATAAATGGGGAAAATAACTCTAAACTCCCAGGGATTAACCAATTAGGGATTTCAAAGGATTTGAAAGTCTCTTTCATGGTTTTTCAGTGTTATTTTTCTAGCAGTCTTATTAATATGCTTCATCTGTTGTAGTTTTGTAAATTGTAACCAACAAGTTCTTTGTCCTTTATTATACTCACCACCATGGATCTTTATTCTTGATTAAATTTGTTGTTATAAAGATCCCTTTTCACTCTTGGAATTGTATTTTCTATTCCAAAGAATTCCTCAGCATAGGGAAAATTGTGTTTTCATATGTCCCCTTCCAAACTACAGTGTTTTTATGCTTTTTAAATTATCTAAGTATTTCATATTATTTCAATACAGAGGAGGGCAAATTTGCTTGAGAGACAGAGATTGAAGGGAGGAAGGAGAGAAAACACATTTCAATGTTCCTCACAGAAAATGTAATGTCTAACAGCAGACTGTTTGAATACATAGTCTTCAATGTATTTGTATATGTTGAAGATAAAACAGAATTGATGAATAAAATATTCTAATAAAATTCCTGAAGCCAAAAACGTATCTACTATCTGTGTACAGGAACATGTAAGTGCAGTGAAAATACTTCCTAAACTGTAGTTAAGTAATAAATTATATGACTGAGATATTTTAAATCATACTTTGTTTATAATATCTTTTTATAATCCCTAACTTCTAATTAATGCAAAATAAATCACCCACCTAACACATTCTATAATTTCCAAATTACCTGCATCTCATAACCAAATCATTCTTTATTGTGTTTTAAAATTATAAGTATATGAAAATGTCTTTCACTGACAGTATTTTTGTAAGTTTACCAATTCTCATATTTTTTCTGTATGTTCTACAAGACTAAAATTTCTATATCTTTATCAGTCAGGCCAAAACTTAATTTATTTACGACACTGTGACAAGGGTATATTCTCCTTTCTTAGTCTAAAACACACCCCATTCTTACCTAAGAATATTATGTCTCTTCCATTTCACTCACATACGCATTCATTCTATATATGGCGTGCCCTGCAAGCAATTATGCTCTTTTTATTTTTCAAGCGACTTTATTTACTTATAAAATCCTCAAAAGGGCACAAGCGACAACCTCAGCCTTTTGCCACAGCCCTTATTGCTGTGCATACTGATGAGCAATTCATAAAATATTAACCAAGTTTGTGTCTAGGGTAAAATATGAGGTAGAGGTTTGACAGTGAGCTGTGTAATCAACTGGAGGTTTCCATTTTATGCTTCAGAAGGTGCGAGGAAGGCAGTTTTTTCAGCTTTCCCTCCCAGGGCCAGTGGGGCAAGGTTGGTGGACAGCGTGAATCTGTGCACTGAGATGCAATGCAGCATTCTGTGTTCATGACTAAAGTATCCTTCCCCATCTTTGTGATGCCCCTACCATTTTCATGAATCAGAGAGAAAGAGAGCACTCTATCAAAAGAGCTCATAGCTCCACTATGAGATGTGATCAGGTTTTCAAAGGAAAGAAGTGGCGCTGTGATAGGAAACAGCAGTGAAATCTGTGTGATATTGTGAGAGCATTTGGGCTGAGACGTGAGGAGTGGAAAGCCCAAAGCCTGGGGAAGGGCAAAGGGAAATGTTTCCAGGTGAGGGAAAAGCAATGCAAAGTCTTCTCATGAAATAAACCATATCATGTCCATGGGGATAATGACGATCTCTACAACCCCTACGTGGAGTACGGTTAAGTTGGCTACAGACTACAGGTTTAATCATAATTATGTCCATCAGTGGCCATGAGAATTAGGTGTCAGTCAGGAACAGTAAAGTGAAAGCAACAATTAAATTTCTGCGGGAGGCAGACAGGAAGGGTTGGTGCGTACACTTTGCCCGGCACAGGCACACAGAATATTAGAGCAGGTCCTCAGAGATTCTGTTTGTAGTGGGCGTCCAAATTGAGACTCTCACTAGGGTGTCCAGGCAGGGGGAGGAAAGTCAAAGAAGATGGTGTGGCCTAGGGAGTCCCAAAGCCCCAGATAAAGGGGGCAGAGACCTGAAGTGCCTGGAGACAAGTTGGGGGCAGTAGTCTGTGTTCAGCCCAAAGAGCAGCAAGGGCAATAAGCCACATAAGGCGGTGTCATATGGTGACCCTCCAGACCAAGTGCTGGGCGTCTGCCCCACAGTCCTCACAGTGGGCTGGAACAAAGACAGCCAGGTGCCTTTTCGAAGCAAAATTAAAACACCAGCTTCCATGCCACACTTTCGAAAGTCATGCTAAGAGGGATTCTTTGTACAACTTGTTTATGACATGCCTCAACATCTCTGTCTTCGTATGTGTGTGTGTGTTGGGGGGGGGGGTGATGTGTGCATGCACATGCTTGGAGTGGTTGAGCTGCTGGGATCAGCGAGTGTATATTTTTCATTAATTTGAGACATTTTGGAACATCACTTTTCAAATATCTCTCTTCTGCTTCTCCTTTCTTCTCTCCTTCAGAAACTCTAATTATACATAGAGTATAATTGGAGGCCACTTGAACTTGTGCCACACATCACCACACTGTTCATTTCTTGTCTTTTTTTCTCTGTGTGTTTCATTTTGGGTAGTTTTCTATATTTTCAAGTTCACTAATCTTTTCCTCTGCAAGGTCTCATCTGCTAATGACCTCACCTAGTGTATTTTCACCTTTGCCACTGTCATCTTCAACACTAGATATTTGATTTGAGTTATTTTTATATTTTCTAAGTCACTGCTGATAACAGGCTCATTTTCTTCCTAGTTTTTTGATCATATGGAATACAGCTACAGTTCCCATTATAATGTCCTTATTCACTAATTCTATCATCTGTGTCTATATATTTAGATCTGTCTTGGGAGATCTGTTTATCTCCTTCTTTTTATGATAGATAGATAGATAGATAGATAGATAGATAGATAGATAGATAGATAGAATTTTTGTTGTTTGTTAGGTGGGGCCGAAACAGCTTTAGTTGAGGGCTGCGTGTGCCTCCTGCTGAGGCAATACCCTTCTGTATGCCCTGATGATGTCCTATGAATTACAAGCACTTTTCTCTCTGGTTGGTGGGAACACATGATGTTTCTTGCCTTGTGTCAGCTCCAGGGCTATTCCTCCAGGCCTTTTTGAGTGGTTCTTTCCCCAGCCTAGGGTAGTTTCCTGGTCCTCCCATGATGTACTTCAGCTAAAGACTTGAGGGAGGCCTCTGTGAGTTTCGAAGTTCTCTCTCTCCGTGCAGCTCTCTCCTTCTGGGTACCCTCCTGGGATACTCTATCCACTTGGCCTCTACGGGGTCTCAGCCCCACCTCTTCGGTGCAAGGATGAGCCAGGTCCTCCTGGGGAACCCTCGCTGCACAGCAACCTGGACGCACTCTCCCAGCAGGAGGTGGCGGTGCTTCCAGGGCTGACGCTGTTTCCCACCTGTGACGGTCATTGTCCTGTGCTGACTCATGCCCGGTGTCAGAAAACCTGTTTCATAGTTCTGACTGTGTCTTTAGTTGTTTCAGATAGGGGGGAAATCCATTCACTGTAACTTTATATTGGTAAGAAGAAGAATTGAAATAAGCAAGATCTACTTTTCTGAAGTTAATAAAGACCCTTAGGTAAGTGCAAGAAGTGAAGCTAGATGGAGCAATCGGTCACAAACTGCATCCAATAATGAAAAATTAAATAACATGAAACAACCAGAAGAGTCGCTAACATTTATTAATGGCTTCAGAGTACTTGGCACTATTCTAAGTGGATGAATTATTTTACTTATTACTCTAAACGATTATTTGAAGTAGGTACTTTCAAAACCTTCTCTGTATATATTTTTCAAAAAACGTAAGAAAGAAAGAAGTTAAGTTAATTGCCCAAGAAAGTGTAATTTTCCAGAGCTGGGAGAGGACCCAGGCCAGTTACGTCGGGTTTAGAGATGGGTTTAGAGATGGGACTGACAGAGCAGAGAAACTTCAAAAGCTACTCAGAACAAAGCAGAAGCTGCAGGAACCTTAAGGAAGGACATTAAGATAAACCCTACCAGCTTTGTTAGATATTTAGTCTCATCGTCATTACTGGTCACACCCTTGCCTTTTCCTCAAGGCCAGTGCAGTCTGGAACAAACACAACTCTGTGCTGCTATGAAATCACAGCTTGCTGTGTGACCCTCATCCTCTGCACGCACATGACTTTCTGCTTCTCTGAAGACCATAAGCCAGACACCCCCATCTTGGTCTTGAAGTGTTCTTATGTTTTAGACAATACCACCGACAAAACGTATCCTCTTTCCTTTGTTATTTTCTGATATGTCTGTGCTCAATGAGCCTGTCAAAATGAACATACTCCACTATATAAACACATAGATACACATCATGTACCCATGAATTTCAAGTAGGGGTAAGTTCTTAAGTGATTGAAATTCACCCATCCAACTTTCTCACCATCCATCTCTGGCACTGTTGCCTAGGACCTGTGAAAGCCACGTCATACCAGTAGAGTGGTACGGATGGATTTCCTTTACCATTCCCTGTCTTTTAAGATTTGATATAAATGTGTACAGGCCATAGTAGCACATGGGATGGAAGCTTGTGGAAGGATGTACAGGGGCAAGCTGCTTGTGGCTTTCATGTTTGAGGATCCTGCAGTGCCTCTGCTGGTGCTCTGAGCTAACACAGCACCTGTGCCTACTATGCAGCCTCCTCCCGGGGCAGGTCAGGCCCTTCTCAGTCTTGCATCTCCTTCAGGTCATCCCTGCCACCCTCCTCCCTCATGTGTCCTCCATCACCTGGGGCAACATCCCTGGACCAGAGGCCTTTCTTGAAGAGCCCACTGTGCAGCTTTTGTAACAAAATGCATACAGCACAGCATTTCCTAAGAAGGAGAAATAGAACCAAGATGCTATAATTTGAGGGACACAAGAGCTAGAGATGCTCCAGGTGCCAATTAATGGCGACACATTAGGAAACACTCACAGGTGAGAAAATATCATCCAGGCAGTCAAGAGTACACTGTTCACTAACAAACATCTGTCAAGTTGCAGAGGCTGTGGCAGCACACGTTTCTGTCTCCCTCGTGTTACAGATCTGTCTGGGGTTTGGCTCTGCTCAACATTCTGTTCAATTTATGAGCAAGTCTGATGGAGTCACTATCTGGGACACTGCCAGTCTTCAAAGCAAGGCAAGATAAGGGGACTCACGAGCCGGCTCTTGACACTTCTGCTCAAAGATGACGCAGGTTATTCTTTCTCATGTTACACTGGACACACAAGTGGCATGCCACTCAGCAAAGTGGGTCCTCGGCTTAGGGGACCCTCCCAATTCTCCCACCAGGAAGGATATTGCAGCCCCATGGCCAAGCCTGATATGCTCTAGGGAAGGAGGATGAGTATCTAGAGCAATAATAAAACCTACCATGAGGAGTAAGGAATTTCCCCATTGCAACAGACTTCACTTGTGACTTTAACTACTCAGCCTTGGGGCCTCGCAGAGATAAGCAGAGTTGCAAACTATGTGGCCTTGCACATAGAAGGAAATGCTAGAGTATATCCTGGATTATAAGAATTGGCAGCGGAGCAGCTAAATTATTGTTGTCCCCAGCAGGGTACAGGCTGGAGTAAAAGAGCTACTGACACCAAAGACCATATCACCATGTAAAAATGGATCGAGACCCTCACTTTCTGATGGGCAAATAGCATGCAAGTCTAAGTGATTCCGACTGGCATCCCCAGGGTGGCAGCTCAACTCCACCTTGTCCTGTCCGTGTAACACAAGTGTGAGAAATTCAGAACACAGATGACAGTCAATAAAAGAATGAAAGCCATTCTGTCAGAGGATTGAACAAAGATGTTCTTCAGTTTAAAGACCTCACAGCCCTGGGGAAGCCAGGTAAAATGGAGTTTAATTGTCTCATTTAAGAAATCGAGATTATTTTATTCACATAAAAATGTCTTAGATAAAAAAGTATAATTGCTGAGACCATAGACAACACCCAGGAGAGGAGCTCTCTGAATTGGCAGCAAGTTTAAAAGCTTCATTTCTCTCTTTCAAATGTGACGCTGAAGATCAATTTAGCTGTGGGATTAGGAACAACAAGCTGCATTACTGAATGAAGTCTACAGGAAGGGCTGACTTAGAGAGGATGTAAAGAGAGGACATCATGTTGTGGATCATTTTGAAAACAGAGCACGCTGCATGGAGATGTTTTAATTGTCCTCCACAGTCATTGCATAAAACTACATCGATGCATTCGGAAGTCCCTTTGCAGACAGCATCAGCCCACTGGGGCAGAGCCTCAGGCTGACTCACCACCCATTCCAGCAACTTCCACTGGTTCAGAGCTTTCCCGGACTGGCGATGGGACTCTGTTCTGAAGGCCCACCATTATTGCTGTTGTAACTTCACTGTTACTATTGATAATCACAAATAGTGCATCAGCACATAACTGTGTATATGCAAAGTGGCTTACAATACAGTTTTTTTTTTCAAACTGATGAGAATATCAGGAACTGCACTCCCCACCTCTCTCTCTCTGCATCTCTCTCTCTCCATCTCTGACACATACACACTCTTTCTATATGTAGTACACAGATACACTATATATACTACATAGCCACATACAACATGTCCACTAATTATATTGCCAGCAGGCCATACTAAACAAGAGAAGACTATAACAACATAATCAAAATGTAGCACTATAAACAAACAGAACGTCTGACAGTGAGTCTGATCCATGTGTAATCACGTTCCGTGAGAGAAGGAGCTCCCCAAGAGACCTGGGAAATGATTCAGTTGATGGGATCATGGGATAAGCAACAACGACCAAAGGACACAAGGATTAGCCCATACCAAGTAGGGAAGCCAAGAGAAAAGAATCAGAAATGAGGAGTTTATCAAGTACTGAACAAAATAAAATGAGAATTGAAGAAAGGGCACTGAATTTGCTGTGTCTGAAGCCATTGGTGGCTTATTTAAGGAGAGTGGTGGGCAACATTATATTGTAGTGTCTAAACCATTCAATCTCTCATCTGTCCAAGTCACAGGTCCAAGGGGGGAGTTACACACAGGCAGCCCCTGGCCTCATGGAGCATCTACTCTATCTCTGTGATTTCCTACATTTTAGACAATGATCTCTTATAAGAGATGCATTTTCCACTACAAAATCATGTGTGGGCACACACATACACAAACACACACACACGCACCCCACTGGAACAAAAGTTTCATTAAGGAACACCTGTATTTACCAAATGTGATCAACACTTCTTTTGCATTCTATTTAATTCAATTAAAAACCTAATGGTGATGACCAACTGAAGCAATTCCACAACCACGCACTGGGTTTCAAGCAGTGCTGAACACACATGCAGCCAATATGGCGCCTAGAGCTGGCAAGTCCTTCCAGCCCTGGGCCTTTACTGGAGAGGAACTGGGTGTATGGGGCCTCAGTCCTCAGGAGCAGAGGCGGACCCTGAGGGGATTTCAGATCCAGGAACTGTGGGTATTGGTGAGGGAAGAAAAGGGGGAGAGGGAGAGGGAAGCAGGGGGCCGGGTCAGTGGGGAGTCCTGGCCCCCACAATGGATTCCAGGTTCCAATGCTGCAGCTGAGAGGACACGGTGAATAGGGATCCCCAAACCCAAGATTCTCTTCCTGCGAGAGCTTCCACTTCAGTCCATCAGCACTAACTGACACCAAGAGCAGGACCACCCAAGGATGGAGTGATTCTGGTGGTGGGGGCAGGCAAGAGGGCCAGCCTGGGGCCCTGAGCGGCTGAGCAAGCAGGACAAGCTTTCTCTCCTTCCCTACACTTCTCTCACCTTTGCTCTACCCTCACGGACATTCTGCAGACCTTGCTCCAGTGTGCTTTTCCTTGCGCTCCAGGCAAAGGCAGAAGACATGGCAATACTCCAGGGTTCTCCAAGGAGGCGTAGGTCACTCCGGTCCTCCCAGGACTCGAGACTGAGCTAGAGCAAGTGGAGGATGGGGTTGGGCCTTGGAGCTTCTTCCCCTCCTTTTCTAGGTCAGAGGTACGTCTCCTTCCTGCTCACTCCCATCCCCTTCCCCGCTCCTCCTCTGTCCAAGGAGAAGGTGTGCAACACCTGCCCTATGCATTTTATGGGTGCATAACAGGTACTAAAGGAGGCCTTTCCTTCAGTCTCCCCAAGGCTACGTCTTGCTCTGCCAAAGTTCAAAACCCTGACATACATGGAGATGAACGACAGCATCCCAGGGAGAGCTTCACAGACATGCGTTCTGCAGGGGGCACTCGACAGCAGTGAGATCTCTACTCTCTGCCCTTCTCCTGGGAGCTCACACATGCACAAGGGCACATGAGGCTCTGGCACGCAGCCATGGAAGGGCTGTCTGTGCTCTGGGTCCCACACTTTCCAGCTTCATTATTCTCTTGGATTCTTTTTCTCTGTCCCCACTTCCAGCTGACCTGGCAGTGAACCCAGAGTTGAATCCCTTGGCCATTTTCTATTTAGTATTCCGTCCTGGTATCTCCTCGGCTACTTCCCTTCCTGGTGGAGAAAGTGCTGTTGAGAGAAGAGTGAAGTGACGCAGGGCCAGCCTGGGAAAGGATGTTGACACAAAGCAAAGTTCTCCTCACTTCCTGCTCTGCTCGGGACAGAGCTGCTATCTCTCCACCGTGTGCAGATGCAAAGTAGAGTTTGTTTTTGTCCATACCAAATACAAACTAATTTTTCTGTATCACTGGCCACAAAAATACATAATTAAGTCACCCACAATAAAATGAAGTAGAGGCCTAAGATTTTTTATTCTCTAAATTTTTCTCAAAATAGATGATCCCCCAAAATACTTTAATAAGATTAAAGACTGATTCCCAAATAGAGGTTAGACATGCTTGAATTTGCTAGCCTTTGCGTATATATATAAGCAAGGGAACTCTAGAAATAAAACCCTTAGCACACTATTGATTTGATATAAATATCTATTTTGTGGCAAAGCTGTTGTGCTAAGCACAGAATTTCCCATAAATTTGCTTCACAATATGAGATAGATGCTATTAGCTCCATTTTGTAAGGAAAGAAATGAAGAGACAAAGAGGTTAACGACCTTGCCCATAAACACAAGCAGCAAGTGGCAGGTTCGAGACGTGAATCCCACGTGGCTGCCGGCCCGCTTGCTTAGCTACAAAAACACATCCTCTCAGCATTTAAGGAGCTCTAAGGAGCTAAGAAAAGAGCCACTGTAGAGTATTGGTCTTATAATTACTGTCCCAGAATGTTGCTTTGTAAGCATAATATAATGAATTAAACACTGTTATATCAGACAATTAGACACTATCCTTCAGGTACAGACCATAGGAAAACACACAATAATCTAAATTCACTCCCCAAACCAAAGGATAAAGCCAGCTTCAGTGAAAGCCTTAAGAATAATGCTTTGTTCATTAAGGCGTGTAGGGCAAATGACAGACATTGGCCGTACTGCCTTGTTTTAAGGAAACCTCTTTGGAGACACGGGTTGTACAGGTCCCAGTCAATCATTGCCACTGGAGACCATAAGCTCCCTAAGTTTACCACCATATCCATCAAGCAGCGTGTTGAGTGAAAGCAGAAAACTCATTTGATTTTTCTATTTGTCAGCAATGTTGAAGATTAAATGGGAATAAGCTGGAGGCATTTTCTTTACGGGCAAAGAGAAAACTATCTAGTCTCTGCCTGTCTGTTACCCTGCTTGTCTTTATCTTTGCTCTCACCTGGAAACTTTGAGGTCAAAAACATTACCAATTTCCAAACAGTTGTGATAACTAAGCAACATACACTTAAAGGATTCCATTTATAAGAAATAAGTGTGTGTCCTTTTCCTGAAGAAAAAAAAAAACACTCTGATTTGACTGGGATTAGACAATCGGCAAACAACATGGTCGCTTAGAAACTTTTCTTTCTCACACACAAATGCAATATAAAATAGCTTCAAACAAAGAGAACAAGTGCTGCTAACTAAAGATATCTTCCCAGCACCCAAATCCTTTGCCAACAGTTACATGTCCTTTAAAATCTGTTCTGAAGGATAATCTTTGGTCTTATATCATGGATGCAAGCTATAACCATGCAGAGATTTTACTTTCGTTATTTGCCTTAAAACACTGCAAGTCACTTTGCTTGCTAATTCATGATACAAGTTTGAAGCATCTAAATTTGATTCAAGGTTCTCTTATAAAGTTTTCTCTTTTGCCATTGCTGTTAGGAAACGTCCTAGCTAAACTTTCAGCCATTTTCTATCGTTTTGTTTTTAAATTTTGACTTGAGCTTTGACTGGCCAAAAACCTATGCGACATGAGAGTATAACAGGGTGCCCCCGCCACCCCGTTCTTTGCCTCACAGGTGACGGGGCGCTCTCAGGCTGGGTTTCGTTACCCTTGCAATAGCAGAACTTAACACTCAGGTCTTTGCTTCAGGGATAAACACCTTTGAGCATCTTCTCTCATTTTCAAATTGGTTGGAATAATGAACAGGGTTCAGAAAATTCTTTAACTGGGCCAGACCCCAGGTTCCTGAAATTTCCCGAACATTTTTCTCATTCTTCACCTTCTGTCTCCCTTTGACATTCTATCAGGGGGACAGTGTCCAGCTCCACCTGGCATAGAGCCAGTGCCCAGCACATCCTAACTGCTCAGTATATATCTGCCAAATACACACACAGATTAACGTAAATTATTTTTGATAATATCCTTTTTTTTTACATTACAGATTTTTATGGTAACATAAAACATACATACAGAAAAACACCCAGCATAAAGGTATGGCTGAGTGAAACATCACAAGGTGGACATTCCCCATCCGGGTGTGGAGACAGAACTTGGATAGAGCCCTCAGAAGCGCTGCCCTGGGGCCTTTGGAAACCCCCCAAAGACCCCTTCCACATCCTCATTGTTGTGGTAGTCACTTCCTTGCATTTCTTTATGGTTTAATCACCCAAGCAAGGGTCACTACAAGCTACTGTTTACGGTTGCTCACTAAAAATGTTTTTAAAAACTAGATGATACGGGCCGGGCATAGTGGCTCATGCCTGTAATCCCAGCACTTTGGGAGGTGGAGGCTGGCGGATCACGAGGTCACGGTCAGAAGATTAAGACCATAACACAGTGAAACCCCGTCTCTACTAAAACTACAAAAAAAATCACCCGGACATGGTGGCGGCGCCTGTAGTCCCAGCTACTCTGGAGGCTGAGGCAGGAGAATGGCGGGAACCCGGGAGGCGGAGCTTGCAGTGAGCCGAGACTGCGCCACTGCACTCCAGCCTGAGCGACTGAGCGAGACTCCGTCTCAAAAAATTAAAAAAAAGAAAAAGAAATAAAAATAAAAATAAAAAATGAAAAAACACTAAATGATATGATGTGGCTCTGTGTACCCACCCAAACCTCATATTGAATGGTAATGCCCAGTGTCGGAGGAGGGAGTGGCTGGGTGAGATGCTTGGATCATGGGGACAGACTTCCGCCTTGCTGGTCCTGTGATAGTGAGTTCTCGCGATATTTGGTTGTTAAAAGTGTGTAGCACAGCCCCTGCTTTCTATCCCTCCTGCTCCAGCCATGTAGGACATACCGTCTTCTCCACCTTCTGCCGTGATTGTAAGTTTCCTGAGGCCTTCGAGCCA
This sequence comes from Trachypithecus francoisi, assembly GCF_009764315.1. Classification (NCBI taxonomy): domain Eukaryota; kingdom Metazoa; phylum Chordata; class Mammalia; order Primates; family Cercopithecidae; genus Trachypithecus; species Trachypithecus francoisi. Next base: position 5,810,680 of record NW_022681463.1, on the reverse strand, counting down.
TGCTTCTTGTACAGACTGCAGAACTGTGAGTCAATTAAACCTCTTTTCTTCACACATTACCCAGTTTCACTTTGCTCTTTATAGCAGTGTGAGAATGAACTAATACACTAGGCTTGGGATAAGTCTCTTTTACTTACATTCCCTTCCACAGCCCTTTATTTGCCTTATAATTTATCTGCTGAAAATTCTGGACAGAGTATCTGACAGTACCATCTCCTTCAGCCTGCATTTTGCTGATTGTAGGTTCCTTGTGCAGCTCAACTCACCTCTCTACCTTCTGTTTTTCCTGCAGATTGACAGCTGTATCCAGAGACTTGATGAGACTCAGGTTTGATCCCTTTGGCAGGAGTATGGGTGTCACTCTACTGTTTCATCAGAAAGCACAAAATATTGAAATTTCATTCATTTTTGGTGGTAGCTGCTGTTTATGGTCAAAGCCTACACATATTCTTTCACAAGGGTTGCAAAAGAATATCCTAATTCTATCTTTTTAAAAACTGGAATAATTTTTAAAAGAAAATAATTTCTATTATCTTTTTTTAATTATCTGATGCTACATTTTGCATTTTAAAAGTAAGTACAAGTGCTTCTTTTCTTGCATTTACCTAGTTTTCAAGACAATGAATTTTTCCCTGTCATCTTCAAAATGCAACCAGTTGTTAATTTTTAATATCATTATGAACTTATGAATTTAAACCTATCTGTTGGGTTTCAATTCATTATAATTTTTATCCCTTTCGAAGCTTCAATTGTCCCATATTTGGCCAAAGGAGCCTTTTAAAATAAACTCCTGAGTCTTTTGAAGTGAGTCTACAAATCTTTGATAGCTTCCTTATTATCTGGTATGTCAAGATGTTCCGACTCTGTTTCTTTTAATGGAAAATGGTAATTCAAGGCCACAGTCTTGGCATTAAAGATGTTCATTGCTGTCTGGTTAGTCGTCATTGTTAGGCCTTTGCAGTAGAAAAAGCTAGGAATAATAGACAGGTAGATATGTAATTTAATTATCTATTTAAAGATAAAATACTTCTTGAGGACCTACCAATGCTTTTGATTTAAACTTCAAGTCTAAAGCATTCATATTTCTCTTCTTCTAATTAAATCTCTATATTCGTTCTTTAATACCAAGAATCCTGGCTCTCAAAGACATAGATGGTAATTTATAACGTCTCCAAAGGGTTCATTGCTTTCCCACATTGCACAAATAAGTCTCAGAATAACAGCACTAGGCTACCGACACTGAGTTTGATTACTAAGAATAGTTTAAATATATGTATGTATGCTCATTCTCTCTCCAATTTTTATCTTGTACTTTTCTACATTGTCATGTCTCATAACCATTTCATACTATGCTGTCTGTTTTACCCATTTAGTCTTAGTCCCATCAGTAAGTATACATTTATTTCACTCTACTTAGAATAATGTCAATTTGTCTGCAGTCATTTTGGCTTTCTGAAGTTTGCTGTCTAGGTGATTCTGTAGGAAGAAGTCAGGAAAGAAAATTCCCTAGATTATTAAACATTGACAATTGTTTGTCTAGGGTTTGTGTACTTGAATGCCAGTTTTGCTAGCTATAAAATTCTTGGCTCACATTTTTCTTTACCTTGGGTATTTTAAACATGTTACTCCATTTTCTTCTGGCATAAAATACTGGTGTCTTAAAGAAAAGCTGATGATAATCTAATTTTCTTTTCTATATAAGCCATGTCTTGTTTTGCCTAGATAGTCGTCAAATTATTATTGCTCTTTTTCTGTAAAATTTAGTAATTTTACTAATGTATGTCTTAGTTTAGTTGTTTCCCTTATATTCCCTGGTTTATAATGAGTTATTTTGATTCATAGCTTCAAATCTGTTTTTTAATTGAAAAAAAGTTATTGATCGCAAATTTTAGTATTTGTCATTATCTGTTGTTTTGGCTTCACACATCAGTCTCCTATTCAGTTGTCTTTATCTGTTTTCAATGTTTGCCACTTTCATGCTTTCAATTATCTTCATTGTCTTTTTAATTTTTTTTCCTTTTTTACCTTCTGCTTCTCCTAAGGTTACATAAGTTGTGTCCACTCACCTTTTTTTAAGTCTGTATTTCTAAAAGTTTTATTTTGTATTTATATTATTTCTTAAATTTTTCGGCTCATTGCTATAATGTTTGTAATTATGATTTATGTTCTTTTATGTCTCACATCTTTTTTAAACCTTTTATCTCATTCTGAAATTATACTTTACAATTTTGCTGTTTTCTCAGGATGTCTTTTTATCTTGTTTTCATTGTCTACCAAGATGTTATTCTACTTCTTATTCTCTTTTTTCTTAAAGTAACTTTGTATGAAATTTGGCCTCCATGCTTTCCTGTTGATTTTATGTAAATTTAATTTTCCTGGATTTTTAGAAGGAGGCTTGCTTCAGATCGTTTTTTTATTATCTCGTAAAGAACTCCCTTTTATGTTGTTTTGTATCATTTTTAAAGATATAGCAGTTTGCTTTTTGACATGTCATGTCCCTATTCCTCTCCTCCACTTTCTCTTTCTTTCTTTTCCATGGTCATTTTCTCACTCAGTTATAATCCTCTAAGTTGGGGTCCCCAATCCCCAGGCGGCAGACTGGTACTGGTCTATGTCCTGCTAGGAACTGGGCGCACAGCAGGAGGTGAGCGTCAGACCAGAGAGGATGACCACCTGCGCTCTGCCTCCTGTCGGATCCCAGAGAACATGACCGCCTGAGCTCCGCCTCCTGTCAGATCAGTGGCATTCAATTCTTACACAAGCAGGAACCCTGTTATAAATTATGCATTCGAGGTTTTGTGCTCCTTATGAGAATCTAAGGCCTGATGATCTGAGGTGGAATAGCTTCATCCTGAAACCATCCTCTCCACGAAACTGGTCCCTGGTGCCAAAAACTTTGGGGACTGCTGCTCTAAGCAATTTTCCTCAGTTCAGCACTCTACCCTGGAAGGATGCCCTGGAAGACTAGTTTCAGCAGTTAATGGGGTCCAGACCCAGCCTCTTCCGACCTTACCACAGACCCCTTGCACGCAGACTCAGAAAAATCCTCTCAGTTTGAGTTGGTCCCTCCAAATTGGCACGTCTCCCTTGCTCTGTCTGTTGGCTCTTTGGGGGCTCTTGTGTCCACCTCCCCGGGGGTCCTTGTGTCTACATTCCTAGTGCTCTCTGACATTCCTTTCCACGTTGGTGCTGGCAACACATGGCCTTGTGGGTGTTGCTGGCTTGCTCCGGAGACTTGTAAGTCATCTTTCAGGGGATATCTTATTATTTTATTTTTTTGTAAATGTTGATGTTGTTGATTGATTTTTTTTGGAGGGAGAGAGAAATCTAATGGCTCTTTTTATAGAGGGATTCAGGAATATCCCTAACTATGCTGGCACCACCAACACCATCCTTTCAGAACTCCTGATGCTCCTTTTTCAAAGTCTTTTAATTAGCTCATAGATTTATCTCGCTGCCTGAACCACATTCTGGATTCTTTTAGGGGTGAGGAATTTAACACAAATCTTCTGTTTTATGTTCACTTAGGGTAAGTCTAGTGTGTATGGCTCAATAAATGTGAATTATTACATACATTAAGTTAATAGAAATTTAGAGTCTGTAGGAATTTTAAAGGTTAACTAGACTAATGTTTTCAATTTATAGCATTGGAATTTGTGTTTTAAATATTTTTTTCCGAATATATCGTTTCTTTATTTTTTGGTGTTTTTATTAATGAAGTGTTTGAATGAGTATAATGTGATAAATACATCGGTCCTTTTGAGTTTTCTGATTTTTGAGCATTATTAGAAAATCTTTCTCCCGTCTAAGTTAGCAAGAAACAAATCCTCATGAAAACCTCATGCATTATCTGTATGTTTGTCGGGGTTATTTTTGTTGTTCTTTTTAACATTTAAGTATTTAATGCAGCTAAAGTTACTCTGATGTTGGCTGAGAGGAGGGGAATCTCACTTCATTATTTTTTTCCTGCAGATGACAGTCATTTGCAATTGTTCCAACATACTTTATTAAATAATCAAACCATTTTTCTCAAATGATTATAAATGCCATCTTTATCACATACAGAAATCTTGTATGTGATAAATATGTTCCTGAATTATTTATTTTTTCTCTCATTTTCTAAATTTGCATCCCTATTCCTTTCTCTTACCTAACAGTGCAGATAGCTTCTCCGAAATATCACATATGGTGATGATAGTAAACACTACTGCCTGTGACTGATCTTACCAGGAACACTGCCTCATGTTTGCCTTTTAAGCATCATATAATATAGGATTTTGAGCTGATACATAGAAATATTTGTATTTTGCTACTATCTACTTATTCCTATTTTGGTAATTATTTTGTTAAATTGGAAATGGATGCTTAATTTAAATAAATAGATGCTAAATTTTCAGCTTCAATAGAGACAAGCTTGTGATTTACTATTTTCACATAAAAATTATAGAATTTTCTAATATTGAGTCATCTTTGTATTCTAAGAGTAGACCATCCTACTTCTTCATAGGGTGTTTATTAAAATAGAAGTTTGGATTTTATAAAAAAATATTTTATTTAGCATTTTTACATCATTATTCATAAATAAGATTGATCTGTAATTTTGATTTCTTTTTCTTTTAACTATCTATGCAAGAATTATAAACAGAATTTGCAATTCTTTTTCTGCACTTTCAAGCAGTTTAGATAGCAGTGAAGTTACTTGAATTTTGCAAGATTGCTGGGCTTCCCCTATGAACCTCTTTAAGTTGCTGCATTGTGGGAATTAGCACTTAGTCAACTTTTGTTATTTCTTGCTCCAATAATTTGTCTGCTTTGTTTGTTCTTGTCATCTGGGATCAATTTTGTTAATGTTACTAAATCACTTATTTATCTTGATTCTCAAATATGTACACAGGTTTAAGCAAAATAATCTCATCTAATTCATCCATTTTTTGTCTTTCTGTTTCTGTTAAGATTATTGTTTCTTAACATTCACGTTTAGAACTTTTTTCTTTTCTGATTCACAAATTTCCATTTTTATTAGTACCTTCCATTGCTGTGTGAGGTGATATTTGTTATTCTTTTTCAATTTATTTAATTGTGTGTTTATTACCTTTGTTTTGACTCTTATTTATATGAATACTTAAGGCTGTTAATCACCTTTTGAGTGTTGTTTTTGCTGTGTGGCACAGATTCTGATGTAGAGTGTTCTAGTATCGCTATTTTCCATATATTATAATATTTTGGTTTTGATTTTATCCTAGGGTTGAGATTTTTGTTTTGGTTTTGTTTGTCTGGTAAATATATGTAATTATATGCAGTCATGGTTTTGTTTGTTTGTTTTCTATCTTTAAAATTAATTTTGGACTTAATTCCCTTGTGACCAGGGCAACAATGAAAATCTGTCACTCGACAAATCTGAAAAAGTTAACGGCTAAACGTGACTTCCTCTCCTAAGGCCACACCTCCCTCTGACTCTCATCTTGTCTGTCTTCCTCACACCTTGTGAGTAAACATTTATACAATTATTCTAAACCAATAACATTTTCAAGCAGAGAAACTCCGTTTTATGAGGTCTTTGTGCAAAGTACAGAAAATAATTATTATTATTTACAAATATTAACTCCACTAAATTCTGATGGCTTTTCAAATCTTAGTCATGAAATTTTGAATCACCAGTGGTAACTGAGGCTTAAGCTTATAACTGGGTCCTGTGCATAAAAACACCAAGCCAGTGATCTTTGTGATGGTAGAACCTAGTTGTTTCAGTCGAAGATTGTGATTACAGCCAAACAATCTTTATGAGATTTGATATTGCACATTATGTAAATGGAAAATAGTGGCAAATTAATTGATCCTATTACAGTTTTCCATTGCTGACATAAACTATTTGACTTGAAAGCTAAAGTGTGCAATGGTTCCTATTTACCTGCCCATAGGAGATAGAAAATGCTATTAGGCTTATGATATACTTTTTTATTGACATAAAATGTATAACTATGTGATATGGTCACAGAGATTTAGGTCAAATGTGACTGATGAATAAACAGGTCTGAGGGACTCAGGAAGGAAGAGAAGGCCCCCAGGATGGAGTCTGCTGAATGTATATCTGCAAGTTAGGCACACTTTTCTTCTAGAAATCTTCTCTTTTTTTAATAAAAGGGATAATCAGGATTAAAAAGAAACTAGTGAGGATGAGGTGATTGATGGTTTATCTGATATTAATATAGACTCCATAATCCCTCTTAGTTTACTAAATGAAAGGCCATTACAAGCATCAGCATCATATTAGCTAATTATTACCATGCACATTCGCTTTACCTACAGATTTCATTTCATTATCACAGCAACCCTTGGAGGTAGTTATTCTTATTATCCTAATTTTACAGATGAAGAAATAATAAATATTTATTGTACTAAGCACTTTAAACATAGTAAGTCATTTAACAAGACAAATTTAGGTATCAATTATGGAGTATTAAGAACTATATGAGGCTTTCTAATATGCTGGTTTTTTTTTTTTTTTTTACATCTGGTAAAGTATTCCCCATTGAAATGATATGGATGGTGGACACACATCCTTCATCCAATCAATTTTTAACTGTCAGGGCCCTTTTGTTATACTACAGGATGTCTCAATTTCAGAATAACATATTATTCTGAAATGTTTTCTCCATCAGTATTGTAAATTTCTGATTATCCTTGTCAAATGTCCTAAGTACTGACCATCCTGGGGAACTTCTCATAGCCTGATCATTCAACAGTTACACAGAGGCAGACGTAACTAAGAATGTAAAGTTAATAAGTAAAAATGGAGCAAGAGACCTTCTGACATCATGGGCATACCTCTCAGGTTGAAGCATTGCAATACCTGGATGAAAGTTTCCATTCTATTTTGGAATTATGGCCCAGAAAATATGACTGATTTAGTTAAAAGCAAGGGACAATGTCCACAGCCAAGCCAATGGAGAGAAGAGAGCACACAAAAGTGGTTGAGACAACTCCACCTAATCACAGCTGGCAATACTGCAGTCAAATCTTTCATTTGATTTTGTCTTAATTTCTCTTAATTTGTGTCTGTGTTGTATCACTAAGGGTAACCTTTCTTGACATTAAAGGGATGATAAATGAAGATTCTACAATTCTCAAAGGTCACCATGTCTATTCTATTGTGTAGCTTATTTGCAGAGACATCACCATGTCACCCAGGATGCCCTGGAAGGAGTTAAAGGCAGGACTTGGCCCGGCACAGTGGCTCACACCTGTAATCCCAGCACTTTGGGAGGCCGAGGCGAACTGATCACAGGATCAGGAGATGGAGACCATTCTGGCTAACACGGTGAAACCCCATCTCTACTAAAAAATTTTAAAAAATTAGCCGGGCGTGGTGGCGGGTGCCTATAGTCCCAGCTACTTGGGAGGCTGAGGCAGGAGAATGGCATGAACCCGGGAGGCAGAGCTTGCAGTGAGCCAAGATCGTGCCACTGCACTCCAGCCTGGGTCACAGAGTGGGACTCCGTTTGAAAATAAATAAGTAAGTAAATAAATAAATAAATAAAGCTGGACTTGTGTGGCAGTGGACCATGGGTCATCTGTGTGACCTTGGGCCACCATTTAACCTCTCTGCCCCTTGGTTTCCCCATCTGCAAACTGAGATTGGGCCAGTTGGTCTCAGAGCCTCTTGCAGCTCTTTAATTGGATAGAATTTGGGACTGAAATTCACCACATCCCTGACGTTTTACCAGATGCTTTCTCCAGCAAATGCAGTGGTGTTAAATACATGTTTCCCCTTTTCTTTTGCTCTCAAGAATCCCTGTAAACTGCTGCTCACCTGGGCACATGGCTATGACTAAATTGGCCTTCTGACGCACTCATGAATGGTAACAGCAGAATCATCACTCTCTCTCTTTCAAAAATGAGGCAAGCCTAGACACAAGCAGAGAGTACTGAGACTCTAAAGATTACATACAATGTCCACCTACTTCCCAATTGCGGTGACCAATCACAAAATAGAACCACAGCAGCCCCAGACCTGGCCCCTCAGGCAAGCAGGCCTGACCCTCCCGCCCCGCTCTCCCTGCTGCCCCTCGTCTCTCAGAAACTGTCCATTTCCATCAAGCTGGAGACCTCTGTGCTCCTCTCCTCATGGTGTCATCAAGTGTCATAATGTACACGTATCATATTTGCCAGGGATCGCTTAGCAACAGAACCCTGTGTTCTGCCAATTTGCTTTTCATGCTGACAACCTAGATTTCACAGAAGTTGTGTTTTCTAGAAGGCTTTACAGACCGGAAAGGGTGACAAAGGGATGTCTCATCGCAGATGCAGACAGAGACTGGCCCTGGCCGCCCCTGTTTATGATTTCTGGGGATATTTTAGATGCTATGATGGCACAGTATTCAAAAACAATTTATTTTTAATCTCCGGCTATTAATCACAGTAGATTGACGTCAGTTAGCTCATAAAGCTGAGGATATAAAGTACTGTATTTGTGAAGAAATATCAACTTGATTTTAGTCACAAACATTAAAAGCCAGCATAAAACTAATATATTGCCAATGGGGTGTTCATAGTGCATTAGTGATGTCTGCTCACCTTGCAAAAAATGTTATTTTATTGGAGAAACATTCATTTTGAGAACTTAGACTTCTCCTGCAGGGTAAAGGGGAGAGCATAGAATCTGAGGTGATTTTATCTTTGTCCTTCAACTTGTCTTTACTCATGCTGTGTGGGGAGGGGAGGCAAATACTGTATCACACATTGCAAAGCAGAATAATGTTACCAATGTTTGAATGTAATAAATGCATCTCATTTTAATGCAGGCCTTATAAAATAATTTAATATGTATGATTTATTTTAAAAGAGTATCTAACCAGGGCAATAACAAAGTACACAATGGACTATGGAGTGTTGTTCCCTCTAAAGAAGTCACTGCTTCTCATTAATTATTCTCCATACATACTATAATAACTAATATGATTAATATATAATAATACAATTAAGCCAATTCATTGGCTGATGACAGTTTAATCTATTTTCCCTCGTATTTCTTCATGAGATTATGTGAGTTTGAATTAATCATAGGTGAATTGGTATAAAATTATGCACAAATTTTCCAGAATTTCTCACCCCAGCCATTGCAATGAACGAACTGAAGTTCCCGCAGGTAAGTTCCCAGACCAATTACATTTTTCTCATACTTCTCTTTTGAGGTATATGGGGCTAAATTATGAAATGAGTTATGTTCAGACGGGCTGCAGCTTACAGAAATTAATGGACTGGTGGTGGTTTAATAGCAAGCTGATTGGCAAGCTGGACTTAATTATTTCTTCTAGTGTGTGCTCTAAAGGACCCCAGCACTCAAATCGTTTCTGCTTATCATTCATTCAGCATTTACTTAAGGAGCATCTATTATGTCTCAAACATTAGAGAGAAGCAGAACTGTAGTAAAGAATCAAGTTCTCCTAGAGCTTACATTCCACTTGGCCACAAAAGGAAGGGCCTCTCCAAACAGTAAATGAGTGAATAATCCTCAGGGTAAATTCAAAGAGCGACGAGGACTCGGAAGAGGACAATACAGCGTAACACTGATGTGGCCGTGCTCCCATGGCAAAGGGTGCTGCCGCGGCTTAGACTGTCTATAAGCTTGTAGAATGTACTTCACAAAAACGCTCTTCCTCTCCTGACCCCATCCTGGTGGGTTTCTTGGAAGCACACGTGTACAACTGCAGGCTTGTCCTCTACCGTTTGAACTTTCTAAATGGTAACACCAGACCAACCATACAAACATGAAGTACCCCACTCACAGAAGTTGATTTTGTGAGCATGATATCTTTTTTCTCTCTCTGCCTTTGAAAAAAGATAAAAGACAAAAAGTTTTCTTTCTATACATAATATAAGGAATGCATTGTGAAAGTTATCTAAGCTTCTAGGGCACAGTTGGTTTCAATTACGTCTTCAGTGTTGCAGGGAAAAGTCTCGATTTTATTGTTCCTGTTTTAATCATTAAACCTTGCTGGATATTTACTCCATGCTTTTGGACTGAAGTAAAGAGAGCTTCCCAGGGGGCAGGAGGATGTTCAGAACAAGAAAAACCCAAGAGTGGTCCACCTAGGGCTAACTTTATTAAGGAACCACATGTTTGGGGACCTGTGGAGAGAGTGTCACATGAATTCCTATCAACCTGAGTCTGAATGTGAGGTGGCCCAGTGAGGAGTATGCCCTCTTGGCTTATTCGGTACCCAAAATCTGAGAGAAAATAAATGTGGACAATTTGTATACATTTTAAAAATAAATGAGGATAAAAATGAAAGCCAAGAAAGTGAGAAGGAAAGGAGAAAACATCTGTCATTTTCTGTGTCTGCCTCTGTCTGTCTCTCTCTCTCTTTCATGCACACACACACACCACATAAAACCTTAACAGGCTTCAAGCCATTAAGCAAGCTGAAAATGGTTGAAATGATAACTATATGAAATGTTTCTAGTTTTTCAAGTTGGAGCTGGTGGCATGGTGGTGTTAATATTCCCAAGAGAAAAATTGCTCTAATTCTTTAGCTCTTGGAGAGGAGTATGGGTGGTTTAGGGTGGTAGGCTTTGAAGTCACACAGATCAGGGTTTAAAATCCAACTTTGATTCTTCCTCACTGTGTCAAACCAGACAAGTTAGCACACCCTGCAAAGCTTTGGTGTTTACAAACACAGGTCAACGGGAGAGAGGTTTCTACCATATAAGGTCTTTGTGAGTATGTGGGGAGTATTGCACACGTGGTTCCTCCACACAGGGCTTCGTGGAGAGTGCCACTGAGTCAGTGACAGCTTCTTCTCTGACTCCACGCCAGGACAGTTCAGGCTCAAGGTCTTGCCCCTCCAGGTTGGATAACAGCTGCTATGAATTTATCTTGGTTGTCCCAGGAAAGTCATTTGAATCTAGGAACAAATACAAATACTCTAAAGCAGTTGTGGGAATGGGAGAGTCAAACATGAGGCCCAATTCATTCTTGTTATTCACAGTAGTTGCATTCTACAGAGTCAGGCAAAGGCAGAGCTAGTGGACACTGAAGCTTTGCTCCCGGGTAAGTACAGCGTTAGGTTTCTGTGAGCCTCTGGTCATGTTTTTATCAACTGATCAATACATAAGCTGGTTTTATGTGTATGTCTGTTTAAAGACACCTCACTTAGTTTATGTTGCTGGCTCCTTAGCCCTGGACCACACCGAACAGCACCGTCACTCACGCCCTGGCACAGTTCATCTCACAAGCCGGTTCTCTCTATGAGATGCATCGCAGCCTCCTTGCTCTTCTGAACATTCGGTAGCAATTCAGCACAGTGCACAGAGGCCATTTTAAACAGAGAAATCACCAACAAAAACTTGAAAATGTGAAACACAAGGCACCCAGTAGACCATGGCAAGGACACCGGTTCACAGCACGGGCTTGCAACAGGGAGGCTGAGCCCCTGTGCACCACAGCGGGGAACGTGCAGGCTGGGGGTCTCCAAGTGTTGGCTCCTTTCTTTTTCGCCATGAAGAACTACAAAAGTACCAAGAGTATTTATTTGGGTGTTTACAAATAAACTTTGGTGAGTAGGCAAATTCACAAATACAGAATCCACGAGTAATGAGGATCATGTATGTAACACTCAACCCATATGCTATAACAGGCAGAGTTCATAAACGCCTGGGAATGGCCACACAGCATTGAAAGAGCTTGTTTTCACCTAAGGCACCAGGAAGTCTTACGGGGTGATGGAATCACACTCAGTGTCCGTAGTTATTAGTTAATCTGTTTATTGGTGAAGGAAACAAATGGAAACCATTAAAAAAAAGTAGTTTCCGCAAGATTTGCCTGATTTCAGTAAATCGTTTCATCACAAACGGCAAAAGGCAAAAAAGTTTTGGATCACTTTGTCCATTATTTTTCAAATATTCATTAAACAATGACAGTACTTGTAGTCATTTGGGAGGTGCTATGAGAGGTTACAGAGAAGGAGAAGATAAAATCTCTACCCTCCTTTAGGTCAGAGTCTAGGATTCCATGACTATATACCATATTTATATCAGATTTGGGATTCATATGCACTTCTCAAAAGAGTGGCCTCAAGACTAAGTGGGTCAGAGCTGGTGGTTCTGAGAGATCAGCACAGAGACAGCCATGGCAGCAACAGCAAAGGGCTGGCCTCATGCCCCAGGAGTTCCCTCCCATCTCATCCATCCTGTGCAGGAGGGCAGTGTGTGCCCATGTGGGGGTTCTGGAAAGCAAGGTGTGAACCTGTCCAGACCCACAGCTTCCGAGCACCCTGCCTCCGCTCAGTATGTGATGTTTGGAGAGGCCGGGGGAACTGCCCACTGAGGCCAGTGTGCTGCTGGCTCCAAGATGTGTGGTAGGAAGGCAGGACCTCTCTGTTCAGATACCTTGATGACTGGGAAACAAGGATGCAGAGAAGATTTGATGGGTATTTGGGGTGGAGAATTTAACTCGGTTTGCTTCAGCAAAATGTCACGAAACTCTGCTATCCATGAACAGGAGGGGCAGGTGCTGGACATAGAACTGAACAAGATGACCCCAATCTTGCCTGCAGGGAGCTTTCAGTTGACACAGGTTAAGCTTGTCTACTAACAATCATAAATTAGGTAAGGCAGGGCACTGAAAGTCCAGAACACGGTGGGTCGGCTAAAAGTAGAGTCTGGAACGACTTCTCTGAAATGGACTTTAAATGGAAAAGAAATTAATACATTAATACGTTGAAGAAGGGGTAGCTCTAGGCTAGGGAAAATCAACAGAAGCTGCAAAGGCCTCGAGTGAAACGTAAACTTCTGGCATGGAGGTGCTCTGTACTTCGGAAGAATGAGAAAGTTCATATTTCACTTTTTAATTATTGTTTTTTGCTTACTCTACAATCTGCATTTAGGATCATCTTGAATTTGAGTTCTTAAATCCCTGCAGATAGAACTGCTCCAAACAGATCTCAAAGAGCAGGAAAGCAGGAGGATGGTGCATTTGGGAAAGGAAGTCCCCTCTGTTGGATTCATGTTGCTCTTATGGAAATCAGTAACATTTACAAGGTGGAATAAGGTAATAATGTTTAGAATTTCAGTGACTGAAAGGATTATAGGGGAATCATTCAAACTTTCTTAATCAAGTCATCTAAAAGTATCCAGTGGGGTTTTCTTATTCACAGTGTGATCAATTGCTCATCCCAAATAAGAGGAAAAGTCCAGGTGTCTTCCCAAGGCCACACAAGCACACTTCGCTTCTGCGGGACTTTTTACATAAGCATTAAAGTAGGCAGTTGTAAGAAACATAGAGACCCTAGGGGTGGTGCTCTCAAGACGGATTGACCAGGTCACGTCAACGTCTGCGCACAGCAGCACAGTTTGTGGACAGAAGCAGGATGGGGATGGGAGAAAGGACAGCCACGAAGCCAGGCAGCACCAGGCAGATAACTCTCCATCTTTCTAGGCAAGCAGCCACCAGGGGCAGGGGAGTGGGGGTGTGAGCTGTGAGCTGTGAACTGTGAGCTGTGAGACAAAAGCAGAGACAGCTGCAAGGCAGGGAAGACCGGACTTGCCCTGATTATCCCCAGGAACTGCCTGGCAAAGAAGATTTGACCTGAACTTGTGTTGGGGGAACATCAAAGTCTTTGCTATTAGAAAAAGAAGGTTTAGGATATGTCAAGATCAAAGGAAAGTAAACAGCTTCGTCATTGGAGGGCACGCATCACCAGAGAGAAGGAGACTACTGCTATTGATATTTTTAAACATATTAATATTAAGAAGGATACATAACATGTATACGCAATAAATGTATGGAGGAGTCAATAAGATAAATTAATGAATTGTGTTGCTTTTCCATGCATTTATCTTTTTAGTTTGGTACTTTTTGAAAACAGGATTTCAGAAATTACATCAATTAATTTTATTTGGGTACAGACGATTATCAGGAATATTACATACAAAGACATATATTCTTACAAATGTGAAAGTGGCAAAATGCCTCGTATCATGAGACTGAGATTTCAGTGATGATCAATATGAAATATGGAACTTTTCTTTAAAACTATGCATTCAGTCCTAAATTGGTTTTGAAGATTCCAGGTTTGGAGTCCTGATTGTTCTCCATTTAGGCCTGTGACCATAAGCCATAGGAAATACGTATAAGTAAAAATGAGATATCCATGTCTGCCTATCAAAATGGCAAAATGAAAAAATATGCAACCTATATTGATGAGAGTCCACTTTGAAATAGCCATTAACAATGTGGAGACTTTGTGAAGGGTATTTTGGCAGTCAGTATAAAAATACTAGAAATTGGTGCATATCATATCCAGCAATCATATTTCTAGAAAATTTTCTTAATAAAATAAACAGGGATCTGCACAAAGATTTATCTATCATGGTGATTGGAGCAGTCCTCTTCATAACACTGAAAACCTGGAAATAATTTAAATGTCCAAGAATTATGACATGTTCATAAACTCTCATTATGTCATGTTGTGTTTAATAACATAGAAAAATGTAGACTATTAAAAAATAAATAAATAATAAAAGAATGTCTGTCATGTAGAGAATATATACCTACATGCATATATTTATGAATAGAAAAAGAAAATAAATATATGTTCTAAATGTTTTAAAAAGTCTTATCATAAAAAATGTGTAATATATGCCAAGTGGACGTAATAGTATAATGAACTCAAATGCACCCATTTACTCAGCTTTAATAAATATCAACTCATGGCCAATCTTGTTCATTTATATCCCGGTCTATGCTCTCCCAGCCCCACTGCCATCAGGAAATTATTTTGAAGTCTTCATATCACTTCATTTGTAACTATTTTATTAAAATGACTAAAAGATAATGGCTCTTTTTTTTTTTTTTTTTTTTTTTTTTTTTTTTTTTTTTTTTGAGGCGGAGTCTCGCTTTGTCGCCCGGACTGGAGTGCAGTGGCCGGATCTCAGCTCACTGCAAGCTCCGCCTCCCGGGTTACACCATTCTCCTGCCTCAGCCTCCCAAGTAGCTGGGACTACAGGCGCCTGCCACCTCGCCCGGCTAGTTTTTGTATTTTTAGTAGAGACGGGGTTTCACCGTGTTAGCCAGGATGGTCTCGATCTCCTGACCTCGTGATCCGCCCGTCTCGGCCTCCCATAATGGCTCTTAAAAATCAAATCACCACAATTTAATTATCACAGTCCAAAAAAATCAAAATAGTAATTTCCTATTTTATTAAATATCAGTCAATGCTTAAATGTCCTTAATTATCTATCTATCTATCTATCTATCTATCTATCTGTCTGTCTGTCTACCTACCTACCTACCTACCTACCTGTCTGTCTATCTATGTTGGTTCTCTAAAATCAGAATTTAAAACAAAACAGATATTGTGATGTTTGATTATATCTTCTAAGGCTCTTTTAAATTTTAAATGATCTGCCTCCCCACTTTTCTGCTATTTATTGTTGGAAAAAATTTGCTGATTGCATTTCTATGGTAATGTTTAACGTGTTTTTCTTCCACTTAAATTTGCTAAAAGCTGGTGTTAACTGTGATGTTAACTAATCCATTATTTCATTATGGGTGATAAAATGATGATATTCTAATTCTATCATTTTTTTTCATTGCTAAGCCAGAAAATGTTATGAAATGAAACTTCACCTCATCAACTCTGATTACATTGTGTCCCTTTAAGAAATGCAGGATAAATGCTTGAGTCTTTTGAGTCTTTGCCTTTCTTTCATATATATATATGACAGGCCCCGGTGGGTGATGCTCCCCGCCCAGTGTCCAAGTGTTCTCATTGTTCAATTCCCACCTATGAGTGAGCAATTCCCACTGCATATTCCCACATGCAGTGTTTAGTTTTCTGTCCTTGCAACAGTTTGCTCAGAATGATGGCATCCAGCTGCATCCATGTCCCTGCAAAGGACATGAACTCACCCTTTTTAATGGCTGCATAGTATTCCATGGTGTATATGTGCCACATTTTCTTAATCCAGTCTATCACTGACGGACATTTGAGTTGGTTCCAAGTCTTTGCTATTGTGAATAGTGCCGCAATAAACATATGTGTGTGTGTCTTTATAGTAGCATGATTTATAACCCTTTGGGTATATACACAGTAATGGGGATTGCTGGGTCAAATGGTATTTCTAGCTCTAGATCCTTGAGGAATCGTCACACTGTCTTCCACAATGGTTGAACTAGTTTACATTCCCACCAACAGTGTAAAACTGTTCCTATTTCTCCACATCCTCTCCAGCACCTGTTGTTTCCTGACTTTTTAATGATTGCCATTCTAACTGGTATGAGATGGTATCTCATTGTGGCTTTGATTTGCATTTCCTTGATGACCAGTGATAATGAACATTTCCTCATGTGTCTGTTGGCTGCATAGATGTCTTCTTTTCAGAAGTGCCTGTTCATATCCTTTGCCCACTTTTTGATGGGGTCGTTTGTTTTTTTTCTTCTAAATTTGTTTAAGTTTTTTGTAGATTCTGGATATTAGCCCTTTGTCAGATGGGTAGATTGCAAACATTTTCTCCCATTTTGTAGGTTGCCTGTTCACTCCGATGGTAGTTTCTTTTGCTGTGCAGAAACTCTTTAGTTTAATTAGATCCCATTTGTCTACTTTGGCTTTTGTTGCCATTGCTTTTGGTGTTTTAGTGATGAAGTCCTTGCCCATGCCTATATCCTGAATGGTATCGCCTAGGTTTTCTTCTAGGGTTTTTATGGTTTTAGGTCTAACCATAAAAAGATTAAGTCTTTAATCCATCTTGAATTAACTTTTGTATAAGGTGTAAGGAAGGGATCCAGTTACAACTTTCCACATATGGCTAGCCAGTTTTCCCAGCACCATTTATTAAATAGGGAATCCTATTTCTTGTTTTTGTCAGGTTTGTCAAGGATCAGATGGTTGTAGATGTATGGTGTCATTTCTGAGGCCTCTGCCCTGTTCCATTGGTCTATATCTCTGTTTTGGTACCAGTACCATGCTCTTTTGGTTACAATAGCCTTGTAGCATAGTTTGAAGTCAGGTAGCACGATGCCTCCAGTTTTGTTTTTTTTTTTGTTGTTTTTTTTTTTTTATTATACTTTAAGTTCTAGGGTACATGTGCATAACGTTTATATCATGTATAACTCCCCAATGCAATCCCTCCCTCCTCCCCCCTCCCCATGATAGGCCCCAGTGTGTGATGTTCCCCTTCCCGAGTCCAAGTGATCTCATTGTTCAGTTCCCACCTATGAGTGAGAACATGCGGTGTTTGGTTTTCTCTTCTTGTGATAGTTTGCTAAGAATGATGGTTTCCAGCTGCATCCATGTCCCTACAAAGGATGCAAACTCATCCTTTTTTATGGCTGCATAGTATTCCATGGTGTATATGTGCCACATTTTCTTAATCCAGTCTGTCACAGATGGACATTTGGGTTGATTCCAAGTCTTTGCTATTGTGAATAGTGCCGCAATAAACATACGTGTGCATGTGTCTTTGTAGTAGAGTAATTTATAATCCTTTGGGTATATACCCAGTAGTGGGATGGCTGGGTCATATGGTACATCTAGTTCTAGATCCTTGAGGAATTGCCATACTGTTTTCCATAATGGTTGAACTAGTTTACAATCCCACCAACAGTGTAAAAGTGTTCCTATTTCTCCACATCCTCTCCAACACCTGTTGTTTCCTGACTTCTTAATGATTGCCATTCTAACTGGTGTGAGATGGTATCTCATTGTGGTTTTGATTTGCATTTCTCTGATGGCGAGTGATGATGAGCATTTTTTCATGTGTCTGTTGGCTGTATGGATGTCTTCTTTTGAGAAATGTCTGTTCATATCCTTTCCCCACTTTTTGATGGGGTTGTTTGTTTTTTTCTTGTATATTTGTTTGAGTTCTTTGTAGATTCTGGATATTAGCCCTTTGTCAGATGAGTAGGTTGCAAAAATTTTCTCCCATTCTGTAGGTTGCCTGTTCACTCTGATGGTAGTTTCTTTTGCTGTGCAAAAGCTCTTTAGTTTAATGAGATCCCATTTGTCAATTTTGGCTTTTGCTGCCGTTGCTTTTGGTGTTTTAGACATGAAGTCCTTGCCCATGCCTATGTCCTGAATGGTACTACCTAGATTTTCTTCTAGGGTTTTTATGGTATTAGGTCTAACATTTAAGTCTCTAATCTATCTTGAATTAATCTTCGTATAAGGGGTAAGGAAAGGATCCAGTTTCAGCTTTCTACTAATGGCTAGCCAATTTTCCCAGCACCATTTATTAAATAGGGAATCCTTTCCCCATTTCTTGTTTCTCTCAGGTTTGTCAAAGATCAGATGGCTGTAGATGTGTGGTATTATTTCTGAGGACTCTGTTCTGTTCCATTGGTCTATATCTCTGTTGTGGTACCAGTACCATGCTGTTTTGGTTACTGTAGCCTTGTAGTATAGTTTGAAGTCAGGTAGCGTGACGCCTCCAGCTTTGTCCTTTTGACTTAGGATTGTCTTGGCAATGCGGGCTCTTTTTTGTTCCATATGAACTTTAAAGCCGTTTTTTTCCAATTCTGTGAAGAAAGTCATTGGTAGCTTGATGGGGATGGCATTGAATCTATAAATAACCTTGGGCAGTATGGCCATTTTCACGATATTGATTCTTCCTATCCATGAGCATGGTATGTTCTTCCATTTGTTTGTGTCCTCTTTGATTTCACTGAGCAGTGGTTTGTAGTTCTCCTTGAAGAGGTCCTTTACATCCCTTGTAAGCTGGATTCCTAGGTATTTTATTCTCTTTGAAGCAATTGTGAATGGAAGTTCATTCCTGATTTGGCTCTCTGCTTGTCTGTTACTGGTGTATAAGAATGCTTGTGATTTTTGCACATTAATTTTGTATCCTGAGACTTTGCTGAAGTTGCTTATCAGCTTAAGGAGATTTTGGGCTGAGACGATGGGGTTTTCTAAATATACAATCATGTCATCTGCAAACAGGGACAATTTGACTTCTTCTTTTCCTAACTGGATACCCTTGATTTCTTTCTCTTGCCTGATTGCCCTAGCCAGAACTTCCAACACTATGTTGAATAGGAGTGGTGAGAGAGGGCATCCCTGTCTTGTGCCAGTTTTCAAAGGGAATTTTTCCAGTTTTTGCCCATTCAGTATGATATTAGCTGTGGGTTTGTCATAAATAGCTCTTATTATTTTGAGGTACGTTCCATCAATACCGAATTTATTGAGCGTTTTTAGCATAAAGGGCTGTTGAATTTTGTCAAAAGCCTTTTCTGCATCTATTGAGATAATCATGTGGTTCTTGTCTTTGGTTCTGTTTATATGCTGGATTACGTTTATTGATTTGCGAATGTTGAACCAGCCTTGCATCCCAGGGATGAAGCCCACTTGATCATGGTGGATAAGCTTTTTGATGTGCTGCTGAATCCGGTTTGCCAGTATTTTATTGAGAATTTTTGCATCGATGTTCATCAGGGATATTGGTCTAAAATTCTCTTTTTTTGTTGTGTCTCTGCCAGGCTTTGGTATCAGGATGATGTTGGCCTCATAAAATGAGTTAGGGAGGATTCCCTCTTTTTCTATTGATTGGAATAGTTTCAGAAGGAATGGTACCAGCTCCTCCTTGTACCTCTGGTAGAATTCAGCTGTGAATCCATCTGGTCCTGGACTTTTTTTGGTGGGTAGGCTATTAATTGTTGCCTCAATTTCAGAGCCTGCTATTGGTCTATTCAGGGATTCAACTTCTTCCTGGTTTAGTCTTGGGAGAGTGTAAGTGTCCAGGAAATTATCCATTTCTTCTAGATTTTCTAGTTGATTTGCGTAGAGGCGTTTATAGTATTCTCTGATGGTTGTTTGTATTTCTGTGGGGTCAGTGGTGATATCCCCTTTATCATTTTTTATTGCATCTATTTGATTCCTCTCTCTTTTCTTCTTTATTAGTCTACCTAGCGGTCTGTCAATTTTGTTGATCTTTTCAAAAAACCAACTCCTGGATTCATTGATTTTTTGGAGGGTTTTTTGTGTCTCTATCTCCTTCAGTTCTGCTCTGATCTTAGTTATTTCTTGCCTTCTGCTAGCTTTTGAATGTGTTTGCTCTGGCTTCTCCAGTTCTTTTAATTGTGATGATAGAGTGTCAATTTTAGATCTTTCCTGCTTTCTCTTGTGGGCATTTAGTGCTATAAATTTCCCTCTACACACTGCTTTAAATGTGTCCCAGAGATTCTGGTATGTTGTATCTTTGTTCTCATTGGTTTCAAAGAACATCTTTATTTCTGCTTTCATTTCGTTATGTACCCAGTAGTCATTCAGGAGCAGGTTGTTCAGTTTCCATGTAGTTGAGCGGTTTGATTGAGTTTCTTAGTCCTGAGTTCTAGTTTGATTGCACTGTGGTCTGAGAGACAGTTTGTTATAATTTCTGTTCTTGTACATTTGCTGAGGAGTGCTTTACTTCCAATTATGTGGTCAATTTTGGAATAAGTGCGATGTGGTGCTGAGAAGAATGTATATTCTGTTGATTTGGGGTGGAGAGTTCTATAGATGTCTATTAGGTCCGCTTGGTGCAGAGATGAGTTCAATTCCTGGATATCCTTGTTAACTTTCTGTCTCGTTGATCTGTCTAATGTTGACAGTGGAGTGTTGAAGTCTCCCATTATTATTGTATGGGAGTCTGTCTCTTTGTAGGTCTCTAAGGACTTGCTTTATGAATCTGGGTGCTCCTGTATTGGGTGCATATATATTTAGGAGAGTTAGCTCTTCCTGTTGAATTGATCCCTTTACCATTATGTAATGGCCTTCTTTGTCTCTTTTGATCTTTGATGGTTTAAAGTCTGTTTTATCAGAGACTAGGATTGCAACCCCTGCTTTTTTTGTTCTCCATTTGCTTGGTAGATCTTCCTCCATCCCTTTATTTTGAGCCTATGTATGTCTCTGCATGTGAGATGGGTCTCCTGAATACAGCAGACTGATGGGTCTTGACTCTTTATCCAGTTTGCCAGTCTGTGTCTTTTAATTGGAGCATTTAGTCCATTGACATTTAAGGTTAATATTGTTATGTGTGAACTTGATCCTGTCATTATGATATTAACTGGTTATTTTGCTCGTTAGTTGATGCAGTTTCTTCCTAGCCTCGATGGTCTTTACATTTTGGCATGTTTTTGCAATGGCTGGTACCGGTTGTTCTTTTCCATGTTTAGGGCTTCCTTCAGGGTCTCTTGTAAGGCAGGCCTGGTGGTGACAAAATCTCTAAGCATTTGCTTATCTCTAAAGGATTTTATTTCTCCTTCACTGATGAACTTAGTTTGGCTGGATATGAAATTCTGGGTTGAAAATTCTTTTCTTTAAGAACGTTGAATATTGGCCCCCACTCTCTTCTGGCTTGTAGAGTTTCTGCCGAGAGATCTGCTGTTAGTCTGATGGGCTTCCCTTTGTGGGTAACCCGACCTTTCTCTCTGGCTGCCCTTAAGATTTTTTCCTTCATTTCAACTTTGGTGAATCTGGCAATTATGTGTCTTGGAGTTGCTCTTCTGGAGGAGTATCTTTGTGGCGTTCTCTGTATTTCCTGAATTTGAATGTTGGCCTGCCCTACTAGGTTGGGGAAGTTCTCCTGGATGATATCCTGAAGAGTGTTTTCCAACTTGGTTCCATTTTCCCCCTCACTTTCAGGCACCCCAATCAGACGTAGATTTGGTCTTTTTACATAATCCCATACTTCTTGCAGGCTTTGTTCATTTCTTTTTCTTCTTTTTTCTTTTGGTTTCTCTTCTCGCTTCATTTCATTCATTTGATCCTCAATCGCTGATACTCTTTCTTCCAGTTGATCGAGTCGGTTACTGAAGCTTGTGCATTTGTCACGTATTTCTCGTGTCATGGTTTTCATCTCTGTCATTTCGTTTATGATCTTCTCTGCATTAATTAGTCTAGCTGTCAATTCTTCCACTCTTTTTTCAAGATTTTTAGTTTCTTTGCGCTGGGTACGTAATTCCTCCTTTAGCTCTGAGAGGTTTGATGGACTGAAGCCTTCTTCTCTCATCTCGTCAAAGTCATTCTCTGACCAGCTTTGATCCGTTGCTGGCGATGGGCTGCGCTCCTTTGCAGGGGGAGATGCGCTCTTATTTTTGAATTTCCAGCTTTTCTGCCCTGCTTCTTCCCCATCTTTGTGGTTTTATCTGTCTCTGGTCTTTGATGATGGTGACGTACTGATGGGGTTTTGGTATAGGTGTCCTTCCTGTTTGATAGTTTTCCGTCTGACAGTCAGAAGGACTGTCTGTTGGTCTGTTGGAGATTGCTTGAGGTCCACTCCAGACCCTGTTTGCCTGGGTATCAGCAGCAGAGGTTGCCGAAGATAGAATATTGCTGAACAGCGAGTGTACCTGTCTGATTCTTCCTTTGGAAGTTTCCTCTCAGGGGTGACTCCACCCTGTGAGGTGTGGGGTGTCAGACTGCCCCTAGTGGGGGATGTCTCCCAGCTAGGCTACTCAGGGGTCAGGGACCCACCTGAGCAGGCAGTCTGTCCGTTCTCAGATCTCAACCTCCGCGTTAGGAGATCCACGGCTCTCCCCAAAGCTGTCAGACAGAGTCGTTCGCGTCTGCACCGGCCCCGCTGCTTCCCCTATTGGACTGCAGCTGTGTGCTGTCCGCAGAGGTAGAGTCTACAGAGACAGGCAGGCTTCCTTGAGCTGCTGTGTGCTCCACCCAGTTCGAGCTTCCCAGCGGCTTTGTTTACCTACTTAAGCCTCAGCAATGGCGGGCGCCCCTCCCCCAGCCTGGCTGCTGCCTTGCGGATCGATCGCCGCAGACTGCTGTGTTAGCAGTGAGGGAGGCTCCCTGGGCATGGGACCCTCCCGGCCAGGTGTGGGATATATTCTCCTGGTGTGCCTGTTTCCTTAAAGCGCAGTATTGGGGTGGGAGTTACCCGATTTTCCAGGTGTTGTGTGTCTCAGTTCCCCTGGCTAGGAAAACGGATTTCCTTCCCCCTTGCGCTTCCAGGTGAGGCGATGCCTCGCCCTGCTTCAGCTCACGCTGGTCAGGCTGCAGCAGCTGACCAGCACCGATTGTCCGGCACTCCCTAGAGAGATGACCCCAGTACCTCAGTTGAAAATGCAGAAATCACCGGTCTTCTGTGTCGCTCGCGCTGGGAGTTGGAGACTGGAGCTGTTCCTATTCGGCCATCTTGCTCCGCCTCCCAGTTTTGTTCTTTTTGCTTAAGATTGACTTGGTAATATGGGCTCTTTTTTGGTTCTATATGAACTTTAAAGTAGTTTTTTCCAATTATGTGAAGAAAGTCATTGGTAGTTTGATAGGGATGGCATTGAATCTATAAATTACCTTGGGCAGTATGGCCATTTTCACAATATTGACTCTTCCTATCCATGAGCATGGAATGTTCTTCCATTTGTTTGTGTCCTCTTTTATTTCGTTGAGCAGTGATTTATAGTTCTCCTTCTGGATGTCCTTCACATCCCTTGTAAGTTGGATTCCTAGGCATTTTATTCTCTTTGTAACAATTGTGAATGGGAGCTCACTCATGATTTGGCTCTCTGTTGTCTGTTCTTCGTGTATAGGAATGCTTGTGATTTTTGCACATTGATTTTGTGTCCTGAGACTTTGCTGAAGTTGCTTATCAGCTTAAGGAGATTTTGGGCTAAGATGATGGGGTTTTCTAAGTATACAATCATGTCATCTGCAAACAGGGACAATTTGCCTTCCTCTTTTCCTAATTGAATACATTTATTTCTTTCTCTTGCCTGATTGCCCTGGCCAGAATTTGCAACACTATGTTGAATAGGAGTGGTGAGAGAGGGCATCCCTGTCTTGTGTCAGTTTTCAAAGGGAATGCTTCCAGTTTTTGCCCACTCAGTATGATGTTGGCTGTGGGTCTGTCATAAATAGCTGTTATTATTTTGAGATATGTTCCATCAATACCTAGTTTATTGAGAGTTTTTAGCACGAAGGGCTGTTGAATTTTGTTGAAGACATTTTCTGCATCTATTGAGATTATCGTGGTTTTTGTTGTTAGTTCTGTTTTTGTGATGGATTATGTTTGTCAGTTTTCGTATGTTGAACCAGCCTTGCATCCCAGGGATGAAGCCCACTTGATCATAGTGGATAAGCTTTTTGATGTGCTGCTGGATTTGGTTTGCCAGTATTTTACTGAGGATTTTCGCATCGATGTTCATCAGGGATACAGGTCTAAAATTCTCTTTTTTTGTTGTGTCTCTGCCAGGCTTTGGTTTCAGGATGATGCTGGTCTCATAAAATGAGTTAGGGAGGATTCCGTCTTTTTCTATTGGTTGGAATAGTTTCAGAAGGAACGGTACCAGCTCCTCTTTCTACCTCTGGTAGATTTCAGCTATGAATCCATTTGGTCCTGGACTTTTTTTGGTTGGTAGGCTATTAATTATTGCCTCAACTTCAGAGCCTATTATTGGTCTACTGAGAGATTCAACTTCTTCTGGTTTAGTCTTGGGAGACTGTATCTGTCCAGGAATTTATCCATTTCTTCTAAATTTTCTAGTTGATTTGTGTAGTGGTGTTTATAGTATTCTGTGATGGTGGTTTGTATTTCTGTGGGATTGGTGGTGATATCCCCTTTATCATCTTTTATTGCATGTATTTGATTCTTTTCTCTTTTTTTCTTTATTAGTCTTGCTAGCATTCTCTCAATTTTTGTTGATCTTTTCCAAAAAACAACTCATAGATTCATTGATTTTTTTGAAGGGTTTTTTGTGTCTCTATCTCCTTCAGTTCTACTCTGATCTTAGTTATTTCTTGCCTTCTGCTAGCTTTTGAATTTGTTCGCTCTTGCTTTTCTAGTTATTTTAATTGTGATGTTAGGATGTCGATTTTAGATCTTCCCCGCTTTCTCTTGTGGGCATTTAGTGCTATAAATGTTCCTCTACACACGGCTTTAAATGTGTCCCAGAGATTCTGGTACGTTGTGTCTTTGTTCTCATTGGTTTCAAAGAACATCTTTATTTCTGCCTTCATTTTGTTATTTACCTAGTAGTAATTCAGGAGCAGGTTGCTCAGTTTTCATGTAGTTGTGTGGTTTTTGAGTGAGTTTCTTAATCCTGATTTCTAATTTGATTGTGCTGTGATCTGAGAGACAGTTTGTTGTGATTTCTGTTATTTTACATTTGATGAGGACTGCTTTACTTGCAACTATGTGGTCAATTTTGGAATCAGTGTGATGTGGTCCTGAGAAGAATGTATATTCTGTTGATTTTGAGTGGAGAGTTCTGTGAATGTCTATTAGGTCTGCTTGGTGCAGAGCTGAGTTCAAGTCCTGGATATCCTTGTTAAACTTCTGTCTCATTGATCTAATATTGACAGTGGGGTGTTAAACTCTCCAATTATTATTGTGTATGAGTCTAAGTCTCTTTGTAGGTCTCTAAGGACTTGCTTTATGAATCTGGGTGCTCCTGTATTGGGTGCATATATATTTAGGATAGTTAGCTCTTCTTGTTGAGTTGATCCCTTTACCATTACGTAATGGCCTTCTTTGTCTCTTTTGATCTTTGTTGGTTGAAAGTCTGTTTTATCAGAGACTAAGATTGCAACCCCTGCTTTTTTTTTGCTTTCCATTTGCTTGGTAGATCTTCCTTCATTCCTTTATTTTGAGCTTATGTGTGTCCCTACATGTGAGATGGGTCTCCTGAATACAGCACACTGATGGGTCTTGACTTTTTATCCAATTTGCCAGTCTGTGTCTTTTAATTTGGGCATTTAGCCCATTTACATTTAAGGTTAATATTGTTATGAGTGAATTTGATCCTATCATTATGATGTTAGCTGGTTATTTTGCCCATTAGTTGATGCAGTTTTTTCCTAGCATTAATGGTTTTTACAATTTGGCATGTTTTTGCAGTGGCTGGTACCGGTTGTTCCTTTCCATGTTTAGTGCTTCCTTCAGGAGCTCTTGTAAGTCTGTATTTGTTTGACAAAATCTCTCAGCATTTGTTTGTCTGTAAAGGATTTTATTTCTTCTTCACTTATGAAGCTTAGTTTGGCTGGATATGAAATTCTGGGTTGAAAATTCTTTTTGTTAAGAATGTTGAATATTGGCCCTCACTCTCTTCTGGCTTGTAGTTTCTGCCAAGATATCTGCTGTTAGTCTGATGGGCTTCCCTTTGTCGGCAACCAGATCTTTCTGTCTGGCTGCCCCTAACATTTTTCCTTCATTTCAACCTTGGCAAATGACAATTATGTCTTGGGGTTGTTCTTCTCAAGGAGTATCTTTGTGGTGTTCTCTGGAGTTTCTGAATTTGAATGTTGGCCTGCCTTGCTAGATTGGGGAAGTTCTCCTGGATAATATCCTGAAGAGTGTTTTCCAACTTGGTTCCATTCTCCTTGTCACTTTCAAGCACACCAATCAAACGTACATTTGGTCTTTTCATGTAGTATCATATTTCTTGGAAGCTTTGTGCATTTCTTTTTACTCTTTTTTCCTCTAAACTTCTCTTCTCACTTTATTTCATTAATTTGATTTTCAATCACTGATACCCTTTCTTCCACATGATCAAATTGGCTATTGAAGCCTGTGCCTGTGTCACATAGTTCTCATGGCATGGTTTTCCCCTCCATCAGGTCATTTAAGGTCTTTTCTATCTCTACACTGTTTATTCTAGTTAGCCACTCGTCTAATCTTTTTTTCAAGGTTTTTAGCTTCCTTGCAATGGGTTCAAACATCCTCCGTTAGCTCAGAGAAGTTTCTTATTACTGACCTTCTGAAGCCTACTTCTGTCAGCTCATCAATGTCATTCTCCCTCCAGCTTTGTTCCATTCCTGGTGAGGAGTGGCAATCCTTTGGTGGAGAAGAGGCACTCTGGTTTTTAGAATTTTCAGCTTTTCTGTTCTGGTTTCTCCCCATCTTTGTGGTTTTATCTGCCTTTGGTCTTTGATGTTGGTGACTTACAGATGGGATTTTGGTGTGGATGTCCTTTTTGTTGATGTTGGTAATATTCCTTTCTGTTTGTTAGTTTTCCTTCTAACAGTCAGGTCCTTCAGCTGCAGGTCTGTTGGAGTTGACTGGAGGTCCAATCCAGACCCTGTTTGCCTGGGTATCACCAATGGAGGCTGCAGAACAGCAAGTATTGCAGAACAGGAAATATTGCTGCCTGATCCTTCCTCTGGAAGCTTCGTCCCAGAGGAGCAGCCTCCTATATGAAGTGTCAGTCAGCCCCTACTGGGAGGTGTCTCCCAGTTAGGCTACATGGGGGTCAGGGACCCACTTAAGGAGGCAGTCTGTCCGTTCTCAGAGCTCAAACATGGTGCTGGGAGAACCACTGCTCTCTTCAGAGCTGTCAGACAGGGATGTTTAAGTCTGCAGAAGTTTCTGCTGCCTTTTGTTCAGCTATGCCCTGCCCCTAGAGGTGGAGTTTACACAGGCAGCAGAGCTGCAGTGGGCTCCACCCAGTTTGAGCTTCCTGGCTGCTTTGTTTACCTACTCAAGCCTCAGCAATGGCAGACACCCCTCTCCCCACCAGGCTGCTGCCTCGCAGGTCGATCTCAGACTGATGTGCTAGCAGTGAGGAAGGCTCCGTGGGCATGTGACCCACCAAGCTAGGCATGGGATATAGTCTCCTGGTGGGCTGTTTGCTAAGACCTTGGAAAAGCACAGTATTTGGGTGGGACTGTCCCGGTTTTCCAGGTACCATCAGTCATGGCTTCCCTTGGCTAGGAAAGGGAAATCCCCCAACCCCTTGCGCTTCCTGGGTGATGTGATGCCCCACCCTGCTTTGGCTTGCCCTCCATGGGCTGCACTAACTGTCCAATCAGTCCCAATGAGATGAATCAGGCACCTCAGTTGGAAATGCAGAAATCACCCATCTTCTGCGTCAATCACACTGGGAGCTGCAGACTGGAGCTGTTCCCATTCCGCCATCTTGGAACAGAATCCCCCCCTTTTATTTTGAGACAGATTTTTACTCTTGTCACCCAGGCTGGAGTGCAATGACATGACCTCAGCTCACTGCAACCTCTGCCTCCCAGGTTCAAGCAATTCTCCTGCCTCAGTCTTCTGAGTAGCTGGAATTACAGGTGCCTGCTACCACACCCGGCTAATTTTTTGTATTTTTAGTAGAGATGGGGGTTTCACCATCTTGGGCAGGCTGGTCTCGAACTCCTGACCTCAGGTGATCGCCTGCCTTGGCCTCTCAAGTACTGGGATAACAGGTGTGAGCCACTGCACCCGGCTTCTTTTCCTTTCTTTACCAGTTACCAAATAATTAGTTGTTTCTCTCACCTCTTCCCAAAGAACAAGAAGGCAAATGAGGCATCCTTTTGTTTTTCAATATCATCAAGAACCAATGGGCTTAAATGTATGTTATGTATTTCAGTGCAGTTATTATTGTTGATGTTCTTATTGACCATTGGTCAAGGGGAATTTATTCAAGTTGACTTGCATCTTTCTGACTTTACCCCAGTAATCTCTGATAGTTCTCAGGATGTGGAGAGGCCTCAAGTGGCCCAAGAGGTGGGAAGGAAGGAGAGAAGCAAGGAGAAAAGGAAAGAAAGAAAGAGGAGGGAAAAGCAATATAGAAGAAAGAAAAATAAAATATAAATTGGCTACTTTTTGATTCAGTTTCAATTTAGGCCACTTTAATGGCACTGGTGAATGCACACTCCCCACTAAATGCACAACCACTGGTGATTGTAAACCCATATCCAGAGTTTCAAACAAAAAGAGATGCAAGCACCTTCAGGAAAGCTTGAAGCATTTTTATCCTCATTTCTGATATTTAAACCAAAGCTGAGTACTCTTCCCCCAGTAAAACATCTGTGAATCTGTGATGGTGTCTCAGAATCTGATCACAGAGATTAGGGTCGCTTCCCAGGTGTGACTCATAAAGTAGTTCTTCATCTTCACTAGGATGATTAGGATATGTGCCTAGACAATCATTTTTCATTTCCTTTCCCATTTAAATAAAGCTTGGTATAGTCTACTACCTTTGAAGAAAAACGAGAGTTATAAGACTAGTGTAATGATTTGCTTGTGTTTGTGATACCTTTGCTTCACAGAGCTGAACTTTGCACAAGCTTTATGCAATGGGTACCCTGTATCATTGCAGCCATATCCCAGGACAACACTCTTGAGTGACAGCTGCTTATTAGGGCAGGTTTAAATAACTAATTCAGTTGCTAGGTACATCATGTCCCAGTATGCAATGTGGAAAAACCAGTCCTTTCTACCTACACAGGATTTTCAGGGCAGACAGCATCCTTGCTAAATGGCAACACTGGGCTCACGTTTGGAGTTTTTCATAGCTCATATGCCGGTTACGTAGAATTTATTGGGCACATCTATGTGTTCAACACCATGAAAATCCAAGTCCAGCACAAAAGAATGGTAACAAGAAAGAGGCACAAATTGCGGGTAAATAGTAAATATTTTTAACTAGGAGGAGAGACCTTTATCCACTTTCCCTAGCAACACCCAGCATCGTTCAGGAAGTTTGGTTTTTATTTCTGGTTCTGAACCACTGGTGATTGTTTTCCAAGGTTTCGAGCATTGGCTATGGAAGTGGCTGAAACCTGCCTTTGCTTGAAAAAAGAAGAGGACTAAAGACAGTAATTGAAGGGACTGTGGGATGGTACAGACTGTGCAGATTTGGAGGGAGTGAGACTGTCGCTTGCATTCCTGAGCTCCTACCTGACCTCTGTACATGCTGAGGAGCTGACCTGAGGCCAGTGCATGCCAGAATATCACTTGAGAACTTTATTAGTCTATTAGTGTAAATACTTTCAAGGTAACTTAGTAAGCCTTCACTTCTATTATCATAACCTCTTCCCTAATGAAAAGGTAGTTTAGGCAATCCTGGTTGAAACCACGCCTCTCCATCTTCTAGTTTTAAACTGATGCATGGGCTTATTCCGACTCATTTTCTGGACCTGGACTATGAAGACCTTTATTGCCTTTGAGTAAAGATGTTTTCTTTCCATTGATACACAAGCACTCGTTAATAATTACAATATTCCAGAACACCCTTTCTGAACCACTCACTTTGACTTTCTTTAATCTTCCATTATTCTCATAAAAGAGAAGTTAAAACTATTTCTTTTTCAAATGAACACCTGTAACATATCCCTTACCATCTTGTAAGAGCTGGAGAGAGATAGTAGTATAATAATTAGCATTGCAAAAATTTCCGTTCTCATTTCTATTTATTAAGCAAATGTTCTTGGAAAGGTTCTTAAATTATAATTTATATATTACATGTACATACATATTCTTAGAATTCTACTCAGATTTTTCTGCATAATTTTAATGCCTTAAAATGCTTACATTTGCATTTAGCTACTCTTCTGAAGATTAATAGAACCAGCAAAAGTAATCACATTATGAACAACTTAAATATAGAATTTCGAACATGCAGGCTCCTTTTTTTACTTTTCATTTTTTTCAACTATCATTTGGCCTGGTATCTAAAAATTTTGAGGAAACAAAAAATCCAAATTACAAAGCATCTTAGTTCTTTATCTCTTTCTTCTTTGACCCCTTAAGAATATAAACTCAATTCTAGGCCCTTGGTTTACGGATATTACTTGTGATTACTCTTAAAGGGCAGCCCTTGCAGGGTTACCCCAGGAGAAAGAAGTGACAACCTTCCGCTGGGGCCCCTCTGAAAAGAGGGGCAAGAACTCCCTGCTTCCCAAAGGATATCCCTAATACCAGGTGGGAACAGCTTCCAGAGAGGCAGTGAACTCTTCAGTACACAGAGAGATGCAGTCACATTTGTTTACTGGCCAGCTGAAACCTAGCAAGATGTATCTTTTTTTCTCAGACTTTGGTGAAAATCTCTCTAAAATGTGCCCTATCTTAATAAACAAACAAAAAAAGAATATGATTGAGTTTCTTGCTTAATGTTGAATATTCATATAATGACATTAATTATTCTGACCCTCAAATATGATAGTATCGCATATAGAGCAGTGTTTTATCAAAGTATGGTCCCTGGACCAGCTACATTGGCAAAGCTTGGAGAAATGGTTCAGAGTTAGACCAAAGAACCAATAAATGAGAATTTAAAGGCTTACGAACTGGGAAACTGCATTTTAACACATTTTTAATAATTCTGATGCTCAATGAACAAGTGACTAAATATTTTTTTTTGCAATTTTTGTGGCATTTTTATTGTTTTCTTCAAATTTTTTAGTGCTAGATATAAATAACTCCTTACACGAGACTAACCCTTTTCACTGTAAATGGAGAACAAAGAACTGAACGTTTGTTGTGAAAAGCTCTGTCTATGAGGTGAATGCCCTAAGGGGAATGTGAACTTAAGAGAGGTTCCGTAACATACATTCCCACCAACTTGGAGATGCTAAAATGAGTTGATGAAATTTCCAGCAGACAAGTGACCGAATATTAATTATACCACAGGGAAACTACAGCATAAAAAACACTAGGATATAATGTTTATGCGACTAAATTGAAACAATAGCAATGCCAGCACAGAAGATGATACTATGTCTGAGAATCCATCTCTGATCAGTCGAGGCAAGTAGTGTAGTGATGGTATAATACTTTCTTGTTTTAAAACCAAAGTGGATAAAACCCCAATGATTTATTCACTTGAGTGGCTCATTATAGATTTTCTGTAGCATGGTGGCTGGCACCATGCATTCAGTGATACATGTTTTTCTTCAACCCTGAATTTCCTTTTCAACTGAAAGCAAAGAAACTAAATGCAAAAGAGGTAGGAAATGAATGGTTCCCTTTTTGTCCAGAGGACCAATTCTCTTGCCTGGAAGGGTAAATGCATTGGTACATGTAGTGGCAAGTGGCATGTGGCATCAATAGCACCAATATCAGGGTTGGCCAAAGGACTCTCCAATTTCTCTCAATCCACGTTTTCCTGCCCCACTCCAACCTGGTTCCAGAACAGACCCCGTTAGCATCACTGTCACACAGAGCACTAGGTGCAACAGGAATGCTTCGTTTCTCTAATTACTTCATCCAATAATAGCATCTAACCCTGGTGATCGCAGCTTCCTTCTTGAAGCACGTTCTTCCCTTTGTTCTCCATGACACCACCTTCTTCCTGTTTTCCTTCTATTTCTACAGTCTTCCATCCAAATTCTAAGTGTTGGAGTTCCTCAAAGGTTAATCCTAAACTCTTTTCTCTGATTTCTCTGTAGTCTCTTCCTATTTGTCAACATCTACAATTGATGTGATTAAGATTTTCAGCTATGAGGCTAGGCGTGGTGGCTCATGCCTATATCCTAGCATTTTGGGAGGCCGAGGTGGGCAGATCACATGAGGCCAGGAGTTTGAGACCAGCCTGGCCAACATGGCGAAACCCCATCTCTAATAAAAATACAAAAGTTAGCCGGGCATGGTGGTGCATGCTTGTAATCCCAACTACTCGGGAGGCTGAGGCACAAGATCTCTTGAACCCGGGAGGTAGACATTACAGTGAGCCAAGGTCATGCCACTGCACTCAGCCTGGGCAACAGAGTGAGACTCTGCCTAAGAAAAAAGAAAAGAAAAGAAATTTTCAGCTATGCACAGAGGACTTCTAAATTCGTTTCTTGAACACGGAACTCATCTCTGAGCTCCAGACTTGTGTTTCCCACCCAAAATCTCCATCTGGGTTAGGCTTTTATGATGATATTTATGCCCTTATAAAAAAGCCTGTAATCCCAGCACTTTGGGAGGCCGAGATGGGCAGATCATGAGGTCAGGAGATCGAGACCATCCTGGCTAACACGGTGAAACCCCGTCTCTACTAAAAAATACAATAAAACTAGCCGGGCGAGGTGACGGGCGCCTGTAGTCCCAGCTACTCCGGAGGCTGAGGCAGGAGAATAGCGTGAACCCGGGAGGCGGAGCTTGCAGTGAGCTGAGATCCGGCCACCGCACTCCAGCCTGGGTGACAGAGCAAGACTCCGTCTCAAAAAAAAAAAAAAAAAAGAAGAGACATGAGATATCATTCTCTTCACTGCATGGGGATATAGAAAGAAGGCAACCACCTGCAAATGAAGAAACAGGCCCTCACCAGACAGCGATAAATCTGCTGGCAATTTGATCTGGACTTCTCAGCCTCTAGAACTGTAAGAAATATTGTATTTAAAAAAGAAAATCTCCATCTGACTGTCTCAGAAGCAGATAATGTTGAATAGAGTTTTATCTTTTCTTCACTTCACCCCTAATTTGGCCCTTCTCCACTAGTTCCTATTTGTGAATGGCCTCTCCAACTGTCTGATAACCCATCTTTGATTTCTTTGTTTCCCTTATGTCTCATATTTAATCATCAAGCCCTGTCCTTTTTCTTCGTAAATCTCACCAACACTCCCCCATGTATCTCCACCTTCACCACTGCCCTTGTCTAAGCTACAGTCATCTCTCATCTGGACCGATGCAAAGGTCTCCTGCTCTGTTCTATTCTTCACACCACAGTCAGAAAGAGTTTTAGATAATGACTATCTTGGCTGTGTCATTCCTTTTTAAAAGTCATTCAAGGACCTTCTCCATTCAAGTCCACTCCTCCTGTGGGCTCTGGACCTGGTTGACTGAGCCCTGCGACTTTTAGCCTCCCTCTGAGCTTGTCTCTGTATCCTCACTGGACTCCAGTTCCTCAGTAGGATGGGATCCCTCCTGTGCTGGGCCAGTGGACTTACTTGCTGTTTTCCCTGCTCAGATCTGTCTTCTCTTTCTTTCTTTGACCGGCTCAATCTTTGTGTGTCTTTAAGCTCAGATCAAATGGTGTTTCCTCAGAGCAGCCTTCTCATCATCAGAAAAGACTGCATCCCCATTATGGACTCTTCTAGAGCTCCACAGAACTGCATGTCCTTCCTTCTTATCACAGGTTGCACATTTGCATTTATTTGTTTAATTTTTGGATGAATGTATATCTTTCTCAGGAGACTGGAAGTTTCTTAAGGATAAGGACCAAGACCTTCTGCCCTGAATCACCTGAATCACCACCGTTGCAAACCAAGTCAGCACTGGCTGGTACTGAGCAAAGACTCACAGTCTGGAAGACAAAGGTAGGGACCCGGAAGACAAAGGCAGGGACCCACAGCACCGAGCCTATGCCCGTGGCCAGCTCCCAGTGGCCAATCCCTGTGGACCGGCCCTGCCTGCCTGCCTTTCTCGTATCCCTCCACACCGACCGGCTCACAGGGAGGCCCTAAGTCGGCTAGACCTTCTCCCTTCACTCTTCAACACACTTCACAGTGTTCAGGGGGAAAGGTGAGGGCCAGGGACCAGGAAGCACAGGTATGAAGGCCGTCTCACTGCGACTAAGAAGCCACATGCAAACTGGATTAGTCAATAGTTACTGCTATTGTTATTGTTGTTATTATTTTCACAGGTCTAAGCATCTTACATCTATCTGTTCCTGAATGACACCAGCTCATGGTTTTCAGTTTTCCATACTTTATTTGTTTGATTTTAATATCAAGGTTATACGAGACTCATAGAATGGCTGGGGGAGTTTTCTCTCTCTTTTTCTATTTTTGATATGAGTTTGTATCACTTTAAAACTGTGTTTTCCTTAAAGATTTGGCAGAATTCACCTGTAAAACTGTGTGAGTCTGGTGTTCTCTTTGTGGAAGGATTTTAAAATATTCATTCAGTTTGTTTAATACTTATGAGATTATTCAGGCTTTCTAATTTAAATACAGCTAATCTCAGATTTTTTGAAGCTAGTTTTGGTACATTTCTAGGAATTTGTTTAAAATTTTAAAATTCTTAACAACCTTTGAAATCTACCTGTAATCTCCTCTGCAGGTCAAACACTGAGTATTTGTGACCCCTCCCTACATTTCTTGGTCAGAGGTTTATTCTTAATCTTTTCAAAGAACCAGTTTTGATATTGTTGGCCCTCCCTGTTGAATCTGTTTGTTATTATCTCCTTTTTTTCTACTTTCTAGGCTTCCATTGTTATGCTTTATCTAACTTCTGAAATAGAAAGATTAACCAGTTAATACTTTATTAATTTTCTCTGCTCACATAATCTTCTACACTTCCTTTTAAGTCTTACTTGAACTGTCCTTCACATATTTTAATGTGGAATTTTTATTGTTGTTGAGGTGCATTCTTTTTGTTTGCATTTTGAATTTTTTAAATTGATGGTTGACATTGGAATTAGAAAGCTATAACATGTCAGAATACGTGCATTTTTAATGTTGTCTATCTCTTACTGATTTACAACTTGATTGCTGTGTAATCAGAGAATGTGGCCTGCTTTAATATAATCTTTTAAATTCATTTAGACTTCTTTTGTGACACGGCACATGATGTTTGTATAAATGTTCTTTGTAGTAATGAAAATAATGGCTCTCAAATTGTTAAGCAGCTTTCATTATATGCCCACTAAATCCAGCTCGTTAATTGTCTCATTCAAAGATTTCTATCGGTACTAAATATTTTTGGCCTGGTCTATCACTTTCTAACCAAGTTATAAGAATATATTCAAGTGTATTAATGAATTTGCCTATATCTCCATGTAATTCTGTCAATTTTTCTTACATTTTGTGGCATTTTATTACATCCATAAATATTTAGATCTTTATAACCTCATGGGCAATTTAAACTTAAATAAAAATATAATGACCCTCTTCATCTGTAATAATGGTTTTTGCCTTTTAGGCTTTTCCTCTGATATTAATATTACTAGGCCAGATTTCTTTGAGTTGTTATCTGCCTGGCATACATTTTTCAATTAATTACCTAAGTATTCTATTTCTATATTCTTAGGCTTTAGGCATATCTCTTGCAAAAAGCATATAATTTAATTTTTTGATTCTCATCTGGAAATCTTTGTCTTTTTACCTAATCCATTCCTGGTGATGTCTAGTGCATTTGGTTTATTTCCGCCATCTCATTTTTGTGCTTTCTATTTTTCTGTTTGCTGTATCATGCTTACTTTTTTCTTATTTCTTGCATTTCCTTACTGTATTGGCTCTCCCCATATCTATCCAATTAAAATAATAAATCTAAAGTGAATTTAACATATCTACCCTTTCATGAATAGAACAAAGACCTTAGGATTTTTTTTATCATCCTCTATCTGACTAATCTGCTATCGTTGTACATATACTTTCATATTTTTAATTTTAGCCCCAGAAATTAGACATTTCCATTATTGTTCTATAAGCCAATGTTGGTTTAGATTTTCCCACTTGCTCTCAGTTCCCTCAGTGATCACATCTTCTCTTGGGATGCTTTGCATTCTTTCTGAGGTTGATCTTGCCAAAGTTTCTCTACATACGACTCTGGTTGTAAGTGCTTTCAGTTTTTGCTTTTCTGAAAAATATTATTATCCCATTCTTGACCTTGGGAGATCACTTGATCATGTACAGCAATTTGTATTGCATTTGTTTTTCTAATTTTTTTTTTTTTTTTTTTTGAGGCGGAGTCTCGCTCTGTCTCCTGGACTGGAGTGCAGTGGCCGGATCTCAGCTCACTGCAAGCTCCGCCTCCCGGGTTTACGCCATTCTCCTGCCTCAGCCTCCCGAGTAGCTGGGACTACAGGCGCCCGCCACCTCGCCCAGCTAGTTTTTGTATTTTTAGTAGAGACGGGGTTTCACCATGTTAGCCAGGATGGTCTCGATCTCCTGACCTCGTGATCCACCCGTCTCGGCCTCCCAAAGTGCTGGGATTACAGGCTTGAGCCACCGTGCCCGGTGTTTTTCTAATTTGTTAAAGATACCATTCCACTTTCTCCTGGTGTGTCTCTTGGGTTTCCTTTATTTTTGTCAGTTCTGAAAACTTATCAGCTATATCTTCCTTGTTCTCTCACTTATATTCTTTCAATTTTCTTGGCTATTTTTATTTGGCATTTAATCTTTATAATGTCTGAAGTCTTTGAGAATGGAAATAAATTACTTGTGACTTCTGCATATTCTCACTCAGTGACTTTTTTCATTGCATGTTAATGGGTGTGTGTGTGTGTGTGCGTGTGTGCATGTGCATGCACTAATATTTGGCCAAATACAATATGTGAGAATCCCTAGGAATCAAGATTCAGGATTATTTTCTGCAGAGATTTGCCTGAAAATGTAATGGGTGCTGCCCGCCTGGAAATGTTTAATGCCTCAGCCTGGGGCTCCTTGAGCGTGGGGGCGGGAGGGTGGTGCACATTTGGACTCTAGGTGCATGAGACCAAGCTTTGCGGCAGAAACTCTACAAGCCAGAAGAGAGTGGGGGCCAATATTCAACGTTCTTAAAGAAAAGAATTTTCAACCCAGAATTTCATATCCAGCCAAACTAAGCTTCATCAGTGAAGGAGAAATAAAATCCTTTACAGATAAGCAAATGCTTAGAGATTTTGTCACCACCAGGCCTGCCTTACAAGAGACCCTGAAGGAAGCCCTAAACATGGAAAGGAACAACCGGTACCAGCCATTGCAAAAACATGCCAAAATGTAAAGACCATCGAGGCTAGGAAGAAACTGCATCAACTAACGAGCAAAATCACCAGTTAATATCATAATGACAGGATCAAGTTCACACATAACAATATTAACCTTAAATGTCAATGGACTAAATGCTCCAATTAAAAGACACAGACTGGCAAACTGGATAAAGAGTCAAGACCCATCAGTCTGCTGTATTCAGGAGACCCATCTCACATGCAGAGACATACATAGGCTCAAAATAAAGGGATGGAGGAAGATCTACCAAGCAAATGGAGAACAAAAAAAAGCAGGGGTTGCAATCCTAGTTTCTGATAAAACAGACTTTCAACCATCAAAGATCAAAAGAGACAAAGAAGGCCATTACATAATGGTAAAGGGATCAATTCAACAGGAAGAGCTAACTCTCCTAAATATATATGCACCCAATACAGGAGACCAAGCTTTGCTCTTATATTCTCATGGAGATGATATTTTTCCATTTGGAAAAAGGACAGAGCTCAAGATGTTCTTCCTTGGTTCTCTTGCAGGCAGTCAGATTTTTTTTTTCACCCACCATTTCTCTGAAGCTAGAGTTCCTCCAATTGTCCTGGCTTTGTGTAGGAGGTTTTAATTCAACTATGCAAATTTGCAAGCAGATTCAGAGTCCTATCTCTCATTCCGCTAAGTGGCCACAATAATTCTCAAAACTATGTTGCCAGTTTTGACTTTTGTATGCAAATTTTGGTACATTGGCTTCTATGATTACCTTCACCCAGCTCTTGTTTTATTTTATTCACATTTTTTTTCCAGCTTTTAAAGAGTTCTGGTGTGTGTGTGTGTGTGTGTGTGTGTGTGTTGAGCAACAGGCATTTTAAAATAACTTATCCAGCATGAAGCCATTTTAGAAAACCTGATCTACCCCTCTTCCATCAGCAGATTTCCTAGAAAAGCTCTGTTCTTCTTAAAAGGGGTTTTTTGACCATTGGATTTCCTTAAATGTATAGCTGATGTTCTTCTATAAAATGACTGAAGCAGAGTTGGTGCTAGATATAATAGAATATGTGTGTTTTAAGGCAGAGATTGGGTTAAAATAATTGCTAAGACTTCTTTTAGCTTTAGTATGCCCTCTTTCTTTCTCACCAGTGAAGAGAGTTGGATGAGTCATGTAGCACAGTGCTATTACTGGTCTGTCAAGGACTCTCTTGTTTTATTTCATTTCATTATTTTTCCCTTCATTGTCCATCAGTGACCCAATCCTTCCCTTACCAAAACATCAACTGAATTGTGTTTATTAAATGTCCTTGGATACAAATGTATCCTTGAAAGATACACCATATATATGTGATTTTAAGCCACACGCTTTTGTGTTACGGATCCTGTTTTCCCATTCAGTGCTGTTTTCGAGATCTCTCCATGTTGCTAAATTGCGTTTCTGACTGTGGGATGCAATTTAACAATGTGTTTTTACTACATGGTTACTTACATGTTCACCTAGCGAAGGACACCTAGGTTTCTTCCAACTGTCTCCTCCCACAAACAATGCTGTGCATATCTCTTATGAACTGGATACGTCTCTCTGATTCCCTGAATCGATGCATGCTTGCCTTTAATAAATGCCATAGAATGCTCTGCAGGGTGACTGTCTTCTTTTTTTTTTTTTTTTTTTTTGAGACGGAGTCTCGCTCTGTCGCCCAGGCTGGAGTGCAGTGGCCGGATCTGAGCTCACTGCAACCTCCGCCTCCCGTGTTTACGCCATTCTCCTGCCTCAGCCTCCGGAGTAGCTGGGACTACAGGCACGCGCCACCTCGCCTGGCTAGTTTTTTGTATTTTTTAGTAGAGATGGGGTTTCACCATATTAGCCAGGATGGTCTCGATCTCCTGACCTCGTGATCCGCCCGTCTCGGCCTCCCAAAGTGCTGGGATTACAGGCTTGAGCCACCGCGCCCGGCCTGGGTGACTGTCTTCTTCCCACAAGGAATAAGGGTGCCCGTTTTCAATTTCACAGCTGTTTGAAACAACATGGTCTAAGGTTGGACCAAGTAGCAGCAGTAGGAGTGGTGAGAAAAAGATTATGGGTATATTTTGAAAGTAGGTTCCAAAAGATTTTCTGGCGAAATCAATATGGGATATGAAACAAAGAAAGGAGTGAAGGAAACACCAAGTACCCGGCACTTAGTAACTGGAATTCTCATCAACTGAGGTGAGGGTTGCCGAAGGTGCAGCTTTTGGGAGTGAGAAGAAAAGTTGGGAGTTGTCTTGAATATGTTCAGTTGAGTGTTTAATTAGAGATCCACATGGAAATATGGAATAGGCAATCGGATATATAGTCTGAACTTCATGAGAGATATCTGTGCTAGAGACAGCAATTCAGGAATCAGTTGCATACAGATGGTATTTAGAACCACAGTGCTGGGTGAAATCCCATAGGAAAAGCATGCAGCCAGGGAAGAAAAGGGGCAAATCCTAAGCCCTTGTCTCTTCCAAACTGGTGAGGCTGGAGACAAGGGGGGGATAGTCTACAAGGAGCAACCAATGAGATAGAAGGAAACCCAGTGGAGCACGTAGTCCCAGAAGGCAAAAGAAGAAGCTGTATCAATGAGTGAAGAGGGATATGCTTTGCCAAATGCATTTGGAAGGTCAAGTACAAGAATGAAAATTGAAAGCCAGAATTATTGAGGAAAAGACCATCAGTGACTTGGGGAAGGGAATTGGAGAGGTGTGGTGATCATCTATTTTGGGTTGGGTTTGAAGAAGAAAGAGTGAACACAGGCAACATTTTTGAATAGTTTTGCTTTTAAAGGGAAGCAGAGAATTACATGGGGGCAGTAGCAAGATAGAGACACATCACAGTTTGGGATTTTTTTAAGATAGGAAAGCTCATAATGTAAAGATGTCTTAATGGAAGTGATCCAGAACAAGGAAAACTGATGACATCGGAGGGAAGAAAGAATTGCTACTTCAGTATCGTGGAGTAGTCAGGAGGGCCTGAGGCCTGTAAAAATGGAGAGGTTTGCCTTAGATGATGGTACAAACAGTTACCCTCTGCTAGTGGGGGGAAGGCACAGTGTTCCATTCCTGATGTTTAGATGTGGGTAGAAACAATTAAGGGAATTATGTGAAGAAGCTCATTGGATGACTCCAAGTCTGTGAGTGAGGAGGGGAGATTTGTTGGGGGCTTCAGGAGAGAGGGGCAAATGGAAGTTACTCATGTAGAGGAGGGAAGAAACAATTGGAGCAGGAATGAATAGTGTAAATACCAGCAGCACCAAAGCCCCACTGAGGTTCATGGCCGTTAAGTTAACGTGAGACCCATGTAGTGCTTGACTTTTCTCCAGTGAAACTCAGGCTGAATTGACGCACACAGGGATTAGACAGAGAGCGACAGTCAAGCTGTGGTTTCGATGGGTGAGGATCAGGAAGCAAGACTGGGGAAGGGAGCTGGATGTGTTCAAGGGTATCATGATGAATGGCTGTGGCAGTCACACTGGCTCACATTGGGTGGTGAAAAGAGACGACTTCAGTGGACAGAGCGACACTGAAAGCTTGAGGTGATCCATGGATTGTGGCTCAAGGTGGAACCAAAGGATGGCTGAGAGTCAGGGAAACGGGAAGGGAGCTAGACAGATGAGAGGTGGTAGCCAGAGTGCAAGATTCATGCATCTGAATTTGAGGTGCAGTGGTATTTGTTGATAATGACAAAGCTGGATTGTTGACCTTGAAGGTGACTGTGTGTAGTAAGGTGAGGGATAGGGCCAGGGGAGA
Source organism: Trachypithecus francoisi (assembly GCF_009764315.1). Taxonomy (NCBI): domain Eukaryota; kingdom Metazoa; phylum Chordata; class Mammalia; order Primates; family Cercopithecidae; genus Trachypithecus; species Trachypithecus francoisi. Next base: position 5,769,620 of record NW_022681463.1, on the reverse strand, counting down.
GTGTGTGAGTATCATCCTTGACTCTTCTTATGGTAGGGCCAGTCTCCCTCTCAGGTCTCTTGAACTCGTCCTCTGGACAATATAGCCAGTCTTGAGATTTTAATAGAACCCGCTTGTAAGAAAGCATGGGCCTTTTTTGCTCATAGAGGTCTTCTCTACGTATTAATTTCATCGCTTGTAAAAAAGCATGGGCCTTTTCTGTTCATAGACGTCTTCTCTTCCTATTAATTTTTTAACGGTCATCTGTCTATTTGATTTTTTTTTCTGTGACTTTTTCTGACCCTCTTTGGCATTTTATTTTTTTCCCCAGAAATTTGCCCTATCAATTGGTTTTATAATGTATTGACGTTGTTTCTAATATGCTTTTTTCTTTTAAAATCAGTTAAATCTGCAGTTATTTTTCCTTTCCTTTCAATATTGTTTTTAAATTTTCTTTGCCAGAGATTTTCTGCTAACATTTCAGAGAAGCAGATTTTATTATTTATGTTATCAGGGTTTTTTCCCTGAATTTTGCTGATTTAAAAAAAACATATTTTGTTCCGTTCCATTTATTTGTGCTTTCTCTTTTTTCCCCTCACTTTCAGGGTTGCATGCTGAGTTCTTTTGCTTTTTTATTTTTCTTATTTTTAAATAGTATTGTCACAGTTACAAATTTCTTTCTGAAGTACAACTTTAACAGTTTCCAACAAAGTTTAACGTGTACTGTTTTCACTGTTATTCAGTTCTAAGTATTTCCCAAGTTCATGTCTCATTTTTAACACATTTAATATGGATTTGTTTCTTTCCTCCTATATGAAATTTTGAAATAATTCTTTTGTTTATGGTTTTATTGGATTATGGTCAGAGAATATTGCTCAGAGCTAGTTTCTGATTTAGAATTTACTGAGTTTTTCTTGATACTCTAACACAGAAGATGTTCATGACGGCTTCCTGTGTCTTCAACAAAGTGCATTTTCCACTGATGGGGAACGTGTGTGCCTACTGTCACCCTTATCCACTTGGTTGAATGTGTCATATTATCAGTAGTGTCCCCTCTGTGTTCTTTAGGACAATTTTGCCCTAAATCTTCTGTTGCTTGGTAACAAAATCACCATCTTAATTTTATTATTGGTTTGTATTTGGTAGCATATCTTTCTTAAATCCTTTTACTTAAAAAAAAAAAAGAAGTCAGTACATATTGTTTTCAGTGTGTCTTTTCATGACAAGCTGGATTTGTTCATTTTCTTCATCCAGCAAATCTGAGATCTGTCCTTTGGGAAGTTTGGCTTCTCTGCATTTGCTGATATTGCTGATACCTCATATTGTGCTTTATTTACTAAACTTCGTTTTTATTTCTTTTTCTTTTCTTGTTATTTCTAATTAGGTATATTTTCTTCTAGTGCTTTAAAAAGCTATTTAATTTTAATTTTCTTAGAGTTGTCTTTATTTTATAAAGACCTTTAACTTTTCCTCCTAATTTCCATCTTTACCGGAAACAAGATACAATATTCACCTGCTTCTCATGGTCTCATATTCTGATGTTCCGTCGGCCACGCCTCCGCCTCCGCTGTCATCGGGCTCTGCACTCCATGGGGCCTTGTCACCTGGAGTTTGGGTTCTGGTTCCTGCAGATGTGCTTCTCTTTGTTTTGTTGACGTTTTGGTTTTAGTCACTGCTTACTGAGAAGACAATAAAACGCGCCTGTTTATTTACTGAACCTTGCTTTCCATGTATCCCCGTGTGCTCCTCAGTTTATATCTCCTCACAGAATCGCGTCCCTCAAGTACCTTTTGGAAGAGGAATCTTGTGGTCAACATTCTGTGGTCCTTTGTACCAGGGAATTCCTTTCTGCCATCCTCGCGGTGCGCTCCGATCTCGGCGGCCGCCCCTCCCTTGGGGCTTTGGGTCCCGCCTCCCCTTGCTGCCGGGGTTTTCGCTTCGCCGGGCGCCATGTGAATCCCTCCGGAACACCTCACAGTTTTCTTTGTGTCTGACGTTCTTTTTTGAGACGGAGTCTCGCTCTGTCGCCCAGGCTGGAGTGCGGTGGCGCCATCTCGGTTCACTGCAAGCTCCGCCTCCCGGGTTCCCGCCATTCTCCTGCCTCAGCCTCCCGAGTAGCTGGAACTACAGGCGCCGCCACCGCGCCCGGGTAATTTTATTTTTTTATTTTATTAGAGACGGCGTTTCATCGTGTTAGCCAGGACGGTCTCTATCTCCTGACCTGTGATCCGCCCACCTCGGCGTCCCAAAGTGCTGGGGTTACAGGCGTGAGCCCCCGCGACATAGCCAAATGCGGTCTCGCCTGTCTCTTCTGCTCGGCACTGTACACTTTTCCGCCCTAGGCCTTCTGACTTTCTTTAATACTGCAAGGCTCTCTGTCATTATTTAGCAAAGTGTATCATCTGATTTTTTTTCTACTTAAGTCCACTCATACTAGGACTTTCGATACTTCAACTTCTTTCTTCCATTCCTCTTAACTTTCTTTTTAAATTTGTTTCCATCTGCTTATCACTAATGGAATTATTTGGAGACCTCCTCTCCTGATTTTCCCAGCTCACTTCCGCCTACTGTGAGCTAGTCATTTTGCTATTAGGGTGGTGTAAAAGTAATGGCAGTTTTTGTAATTAGAAGTAACCGCAAAAAAAAAGAAAAAAACACCATTACTTTTACACCAACTTAATATTTAGCCTTTCATTGTGTTTTTTCATCTAAGCGATTGTATTTTTCATAAAAATATTTTCATTTCCTTTACCTGGTGACAGCCTGATCCTGGCTCATATTTCCCATATGTTCTGTTAGGGTCTCTCTGAGTTCCAGTCTGTGGGCCCTGTGCCTAGACCTCCTGGTCCTAACTGAAACTGTCTCTTTTTAGCTGGGTAAGTTTTAGAAAGATTCTTAGCTACTCCTTGCTTGAGTTTATTCATCTGCAAAACAGAAATAAGTGCCTATGTCACAGAGCTACTGAAAAGAGCAAATGAACAAAGTAGGTAAGTTACTTAGAACAGTTCTTGAAACATAATAAATACTAGCAATTATTGTTCATTTAAATTAATTTTTGTATTTTCCAGTAATTATACTCTCCCTGCTAAAAGTTTCTCAGCATGTGGTCTTTCTTTTAGGGGGTGGTACTGGATAGATGCCTGTGGCTGTTCTTTTCTGTGAGCACATATTCAATGAGCGCTCAAAGAGCTCTGATTCCCTAGAAAATAGTCACAGATTTCTGTTTAGATTTCCGTCAACTTTCTTACTTTTTTGCTATGGCCTGGGATAAATTCAGAGACAAAACCACCAGAGTCCAAAGTTAATCACCCATCTTCTCCTCTGAGGAGTCTATTGACGCTTTATTTTCCTGTTTAAATTATTGATAGGAGTAACAGGAAAGAGAGAATGTGGAATTCTAGCATGATGGCACTCAAAGGTGATGAGGGATAAGATATTGCAGTGTTGCACCTGCGAAGAAACATCCTTCTCCTCCCACCAAACACATGTACTGGCACGATGAGCGCCTGAGTAAAAGTATTCAGGAATGAGGGTGTCAGAGGAAAAACAAGTGGAGAGGAAGGGGAAGTCTCATCTTAGGAGCAGACATGACCCTAGTCCATCATATTGAAGAAAGATGGCTGGGAAATGAAGGAAAAAACCCCACTTGCACTTGCTTCTTACCTGACTGCACCTCTCACCCATGGTGCTCCATGTAAGCAAGATGCAAACATGCAGAGCTGCACCAGAAACATAACAGAACTGGAGACGTGTCTGTCATGTTCCACAGGGTGATGGTACCTCACAGTTCAAGCCAGATAGTCTCAGTCATGCCTACTGTGTCCGTGTAATTTTTTTTTTTTTTTTTTTGAGAAAAACAAAAACACTGCATCACCCAGGCTGGAGTGCAGTGCTGCAATCTCAGCTCACTGCAACCTCTGCCTCCTGGGTTCAAGCAATTCTCATGCTTCAGCCTCCCGAGTAGCTGGGATTACAGGTGCATACCACCACACCCATCTAATTTTTGTATTTTTTATAGAGAGAGTTTAGCCATGTTGGCCAGGCTGGTCTCGAACACCTGACATCAAGTGATTCACCTGCCTTGACCTCCGGAATTGCTGGGATTACAGGCCTGAGTCACTGTGCCTGTTTCTGTGTAATTATTAATGACACCTCTTTCACTCCCAAGAATGGGTCCTTTTTGCATGATAATTATATCATTATATCTGTATCATATATCTGTACACTTTATAAACTGTTTAAAAATGCCACTAGAAATGCAGCATTTGAAGATGAAGCAATGCATTGGTTTTGTGTTGCTGCTGTCACAAATTACCACAAATTTAGTGGCTTAAAACAACAAAAATGTATTATCTTACAGTTGTGAAGGTTGGAAGTCCAAAATAAGGTTCAGCGGGTTAAGATGGAGCTGCCTGCAGAGCCTCATTCCTCCTGGAGACCCAGGGGAGAATCGTTCCCTTGCCTTTTCCCGCTTCCAAAGGTGCCCATGTTGTGAGGCTGGAGGCGTGCTCCCCCTCTTCAAAGCCTATGAAGGTGAGACAAGTGTTCTGATGTTGGGACACACTGACGTGGAGTCTCCTACCTCTTCTCTTCGTTTCTGAGAACCTTGTGATTACCTTGGGTTTCTCCAGATAACCCAGGATCATCTCCCCATTTTAAGTTCTTGACTATTCACATCTGTGTGGTCCCTTTTGTCATGTAAGGTGACAGAGTCCCAGGTTCTGGGAATTTGGGCTTGTACAATTGGCGGGGGTAGAGGGGGCAGATGATTCTGCCTACCACAGGTGATTACAGAGGCTGTGACAGTCAGGTCTGACTCGGAAGTGGCAGCTTCCTCTTCCGAGGAGATGAACTCAGTGGTGTTTGATGGAGCAGGACACTGCAGGCAGAGTCCTTCAGCTCAGACCAATGGGGACATTGGAGTGAGCATGTCCTTTCAGAGTTCTAAAGAAATAACACAGCAGCAACAACCACCACCTCACAGCCTTGCGTGGAGGACTAACAGAATGATCAGCATACGTATGGGGGGTTAGGGAAGAAAATCGACAGCATGGCACAGGCAGCCCGAGTCCCTGGCACCCTCCATGCAGGAGGAATGAGCGCTCGCCACAGCGCCAGGAAAGGTGATCAGGAATACTCGGGGCTCATTACACTCAAGAAGGATGCAGGAAACAGCACCAAGAAGTCACTGTTTTATACCTCCAAGTAAAGGTGTAAAACACTGTTTTATACCTCCAAGTATAAAGAGTTTGAACTGTCCTGGGCCAGCTCAAAACTCCTCTGTTCTTCCTCTTTTGTTGTGCTTCAGCCTGCCTCTCAGCTAGTGGGAAACTTGTCCAGGGGGACACCCAGAGCCCATCCTCCACTGAACCCTGAGTCCTCGGCCGCCAGCCGCAAGGGCATTTTAGAAGCCTGCAGGTTGGGGACTAAAAAGGGGGTTGCTGGATTTCTTAAGGCATTGGAGCTAAAAAGGATGTAGGAATGACTAGGGTAACACTGTCAGGATAGAATTATATCCGTCTTCAAAGCCTCATGTAACATTCCAGAAAGAGCATCCTGGCAGTCCCATAGGGGCATCTTTAAAGCTGCCCCCAACCACTTGCAGGTGCCCTCCTGGCCTTTTCTTAGAGACTTCACAGAGTTACTCTGAGGTTTTGCTTCTTGTGAAAACAGTCTGAAGTGTCCTCTCCCAACAGGTGCCTGTGGCAGTGCATCTGGTTCGGTCACCTTCTGTCATTTAGTCTGGAAATTCCCGTAACAGAATTTTTATTTGCTTTATGTAGTATAAAGTATATACATATATGTAAATTATATGTACGTATTTATGTGTATATGTAATATCAAGTATGTGTACTATTAAGTATCTATACACAACATAATTAGATACAAAAATCACACACACACACACACACACACACACGAATTGTCTTTTCTGGGAGAAGCACATGGCTGCTGAAATGGTTGTTAAAGCAGGTGCACAAGGATTACCCATAGTGTAACCAATGTGCATAGTCACTTTAAGAACCTAGTTAGGATGTTAGCTTGTGTCCATGTGAAAGGATAAAAGATGGCATACAATGGTATGATTCGTTGTAGCACTAACTAAGTATTAATACCCATTGCCAAGGTTGTCGGTTTGTATGTCCCCTTCTGTGCCCTCTGTAAATGCACTCCAGTCCAGCATTTTATTCCTTCTATCTCCAGGCCAGAAATCCTTAAATGGCATATAACTACCATTTAATGGTAGGAGCACAATCTCCTACCTTACTCAACAAAAGGACTAGAGTAGACCCTTTGCCCCATGTCTGCAGTTGCAGTGTAGCATGGGGTCAAATCTAGACTACAGGACCATCTGTCACACCACCACAGAAACATAGAGAATCTGAGACCAGGGTCACCACAGCATAGTGCCAGATGCTGGATATGAAGCTGTTTCTGGACCCTTGCCTACTATTTCTTCCTACCACTACATTACATTCCAGGTTTATGCTCAGAGGAATGAAATTAATCCACCTTAATTTAATTGCTTAGCTTAGTTATTCACTGTCTATTCCACCAGACACCCTCTTTCTGTAGGGAAAATCAGCGCAATTCCTCGACTGTCCTGAGCTCTACTTCATGTCGGCAAGGCAGGATTCATTCTTGGGTGCTGTGTGTGCAAACGTGTCTGGCTGGTACACCATGGGCTGGAGTGTGAGTGAAAAACCAGCCCCACCCACACTTTCACTCTTGCTACTGAGCCATGTCACGTTTCTCCTGGCACAGGTTCATCTCTATTCTCCCACTGTCAATCATCTCAACTTGACTCAAAGATCCATCTTTCTGTTAGAAACTTTCTACCCTGCGTCCATGGGATTTCAAAGTTGTTGCATTGGCTGTCAGTTTACTGACTAAATCTGCAATGATGAAAGCATCCCTAAGAAAACTCTTGCAGAAAGATATGGTGCCCCTAAAACCAATTTGCACTGCCCCTCATTTTAGTACCCCAAACATTTCACCTAAACATTTCAAGCTTCTGTTGTTGGAATGAGACAAAGGGGGCCTTTGACTTAATTATACTCTTTAAAAGCATCTTTACTCATCTCTGCCGAGGATTCTCTTCCCTGTGTGAAAATGGACCCACCTTGCACAGAAATACACCAGGGTGTAATGACCACAATTACAGGCAGTCAAAACAGCAGCACAGCAACCCCAGAGCTAAAAGTATATCTGATTTTCAAATGATGTTGGAGTTGCTCGCTAAAACCCATACTCTATCTTGCCTGGCAGGACTAGAGGAAAAAAGCAAATGTTCCTCATATTTGAAAATTCAATGACATTTTATTTCCATGTTACATTTGCATTTTTCAAATCTACGTTTTCTTTTTAATCAGGGTCATGGATTATACCTTCGCTGATTATATTTATACCCACTTACGTTTTCCTTTTACTTTCTTTTTTTCCCTCTCTTCCTGCCTTTCTTCCTGCTGTCCTGCCTTCTTCTCTGCATTTTTTCAGGTACATCTTCTTCATGTATTTTTAAATTTAGTGACATATGGTTGGCTTTTGCTTTTTTGGATATCTAGTCTGAGAGTGTTATCTTTTAATATTTTAAGCCACTCCCATTGAATGTTTTTAAAAAAGGAGTAACACCAATGTGTCGATCATTTTGTTTTCTGTTTCCTTTCTTATACTCTTCTTTCTTCCTTTTCATTCCTGACTTTCTTTATGCTGTTCACCATTTTTCTAACACCTGCACTTTGCAGGCATAGTCGAATTCTTTCCCTTCCACAAATGTGGCTCGGTCTTTCCAGCTCTCTGTCTGGTACGCACCTTGTCTGTCTCTTGTCACTGCCTTCACTTGGCTAGTTCTTATTCATCCTTGATTCTCATATTGAATGATTTTGCCCTGAGAGACCCTTCCTCAGCCCTCTGCTCCTATGACATCCCTGACTTCCTTATCTTAGAGGACGATGCACTGTATCCGTTTTCTGGGTATAAGGATAAGCTCCATGAAGTCAGGAATGATCTCATACACCAGTGCTTAGCATGGTTCCTAGGATAAAGTAGATATAATAAAAATTCAGGGAAGAGTTAAATGAGTAGTTGATGACTTAGACAGTCTCATTAGCCCACAGATTGCTGAAGACTGTAGGAATGGCTAGCAGCCTATGCCGAAGGAACTTGATCTTTGTTGAGCTTCAGCCTCCTTTGTACCTGAAATCAGCTCTCCATGTTCACATCCATCTCACGCTGGCCTCTACGGAGTGCAGTCCAGCAAAGTGGCACCACGTCAGTGAGTGGATCATTTCTGCAACCTGTGAGTCAGGGTATGAGCTATGTCAGTGTCTCTGAGCCCTGTGCCTCCTGGCTCCAAGTTTGGCAGTCTGGGCTTACTCTCTGTTTCCCGATTTCTCACCCACCAGGTGGAGAGAACAATGATCCCCTCGACTTCCTTCCCTGAAATGTTAGGAAAACTATAGGTTTATTTTCCACCAGAACCAGGTTAGACCATCAGAGGCTCTATTCCTGGATCACACTGCTTTGCCTTTTCACAGAACTGCGTTGAAGGACATTTTAAGAACCATTCTCCTGAAATTAAAGTTATTTAATATGGAAGTCCCCATGATTTCACATGTTCAATTTTTGAGGACCCATGGGAAAAATCCCACTTGTATATAAGTATTAGAAGAAGATTTGCGCTTCTTGTCCGGCTGCTCATTTGCTGTCTGTTTAATCTTATCATACTAGAAATCATGTATCCAGCTTTGACTTGGTAGCAGGGAAGGCTTACAGCAAAAGGTGTTGCCTGCCCCTCCACCTGTTTGGCCACAGGGGTCATCCTGGGTCCTGCCTTACTTGTATTTTCTTCTCCTTGCCCAGATTGCCGTACCTATTGATTTTATCTCTTTTTTTTTGTCTTATAAGTATTTTGTCAAACTTCCTTTTTTAAATATTTTTTCTGCCCCAAGGACAGAAAAAAAAAAAAAAAGATTAATTTTTGAAACCTGGATTTTCACTGCTCTTCCCAATCACCACAGTCAATAAGGAGCTGACAAAAATTTTCCTGGAAGTCTTGATACTCACAAACCCTATTACCATTATGATTATCATCTTTTACTTAATAGAATGGAGAACATTTCTTCCTTTGTTTCATTTTCTGTTTCTCTCTTTTCCATGAATTTATTTATATGTGATATAAATGTTTCTGTTTTAATATCAACTTTTTTGAAACAGGGCCTTGCTGTGTCACTAAGGCTGAAGTGCAGTGGTGTAATTACAGCTTACTGCAACCTCGACCTCCTGATCCTCCTGCCAGCCTCCCAAGCAGCTGGGATCACAGGCATGCGCCACTGTGCCCAGTTAATTTTGTTTTTAATTTTTAGAGATGGGGTCTCTTTATGTTACCTAGACTGGTCTCAAACTCCTGAGCTTAAGTCATCCTCCCGCCTCAACCCTTCAAAGTGCTGAGATTACAGGCATGAGCCACTGTGTTCAGCCATAGTATCAATTTTATAGGTTTGTTTGTTTGTTTGTTTTTTAAAGACAGAGCCTTGCTCTGTCACCCAGGTTGGAGTGTAGTGGTGCGATCTCAGCTCACTGCAACCTCCCCCTCCCAGGCTCAAGTGATTCTTGTGGCTCAGCCTCCCGAGTAGCAGGATTACAGGTGCCCACCACCACACCCAGCTAACTTTTGTATTTTTAGTAGAGATGGAGTTTCACCATGTTTCCCAGGCTGGTTTTGAACCCCTGACCTCAAGTGATCTATCTGCCTTGGCCTCCCAAAGTGCTGGGATTACAGGCATGAGCCTCCATGCCCAACCAATTTTGTGTACCATTGCTATTCTGTCAGCGGTCTGATATTCATAAATCCCAGGACTAGAGAGGAAATGTGAGCTCTGCTGCCTCTCGTATGCAGTAAGCACGGATGCTCTGAGGACAGGCACAGTGCACTCGTGGCCTGGTTACCTCTCACCAGTTCCCCACTTCCAAACTGTGCTCTTTTCCTTCCTTTATTTTTTATAAACCCATAATGCTTGTAAAGAATGGTCACATCTCTTTTGACAAACACTAAAATCCCCCGAGGGTGTTATTATCTTCATCCTCAATTTTTCACACAAGAAAACGGAAACTCTGATGGGAGTCTAAGGGTGGATGCTGTGTCATTTGCCCAAAGTTGTGCAGCTGGCAAGGGGGCGACTCAGCATCTTCATGGAGAGCATCCTCTCTGGGGCTGGCTGGAGGCAGGTTCAGATCGCAGCTTCTGCATGTTCTCTGTGTACCATTCTACTTAGCATCTCTGCCTTCATTTCCATAACAGCAAATGTGGGTAACAAGTGAACCTGCTTAAGGGCCGTTGTGAAGTGAAGGAGACAACGAATGCAAAAGTATCTAAAACATAAGCTATCAACAGATGTTTGTCAAAAAGATAAATGATAAAACACTGAGTCTGAATGTAGGCCTTTTGACTCCAGATCCAGTATCCCTTTTCATTAAACTACCATCTCTCTTGGGAGGTGGTTGAGAGATTTGTGAGCCACGTGGAGAAGACTTGAAGGTGTGAATTGGATACCATGGCAGCTGATATCAGGACAGGCTATCGCTAGATGACTGTACCCTGCATCCAAAGTGAGCTTTCCTGTCAGTGTTTTGACTTCTCGTGTGAACAACGATTGACGTGGTTCATTCCTGCAGAGAAGCCCCTTGCTTCTCACTACGCACCTTCTGGGGGCTGGACTGCAAAGGTGAAATGGACAATCAACACACTGGAAAAGTGACTGCTGGGCTGTAGGAAAGGGCAGGGCTCAGGGCCTTGCTGTCCAAACACTACTCACAAGTCCAGCAAAGGACGGGTTAAATGAATCTTCAAAGCACTTTGAATGTTCAGGGGAGAATAAAACAGAAGGGAGAAGAGTAGAATAAAATAACCCAGACCAACCCACTCCAGGCCATAGTAACCCCAAGGAAAGACTTACTAATTGTGATCAGCAATCACTGAGATACTAGGTGAGCCTCTTCCATCATTGCTAGTGTCTCACTGGAGTACTACATCTTAGCAAATTCTTTTTTTTATTTTTATTACTATTATTTTTTTGAGCCAGAGTCTCGCGGCAACACCCAGGCTGAAGTGCAGTGGTACAATCTCAGCTCACTGCAACCTGTGCTTCTTGGGTTCAAGTCATTCTCCTGCCTCAGCCTCCCGAGTAGCTGGGACTACAGGTGTGCACCACCAAGCATGGCTAATTTTTGTATTTTTCGTAGAAACAGGGTTTCACCATGTTGGCCAGGCTGGCCTCAAACTCCTGGCCTCAAGTGATCCACCTGCCTCGACCTCCCAAAGCACTGGGATTACAGGAGTACGCCACCACACCCAACCCATCTTAGCAAATTCTTAAGTTGCATCTGCACTGAAAGGAAAGGCATTCACCCATCAGTGATGTTTGCTTTGAGCCCAGGAGAGGGGGAAATGTCCAAATGAACAGTCCTTGTCTGGAGATGAAATCTGCCCTCACCATCCCACCTATGGAGTTATCTGTGGGAGCTGGATAGAGAACTGTGTTCTTCCTATCCATTAAATAACAGAACATATTACAAAGGAAAATCGAGTATCCACAAGACAACATTATATTTTGGGGTGGTATGATACTACTATGGCTTTTCTGGTAATCGAAGGGTCTGAGCTATGCAAAATGATTCTCACTGGGAATAAAACATTTGCTTCAGGAACTTCTAAAGGTGAGGGCAAAACAATTTGTGTTTGTTTAGAACATAATGTCATCCATAATTAATGGGATAGCTCTGGCTCAGTAGAGCTTGAAACTACTGTATATATTTGAAGCTGGATTTCTGATTCCTGAGATAAGGAATAAATTTACCCTTAAGCTTTTATTTTATTTTTTTCATGGTAAAGGTTATTTCAGTGACTGAACATGTGGTTCCTTTTCAGTATGTTTTCTAGTGTTATTTACCATCAAGTTATAAGAGCAAGAAAATTGCTGAAACCAGCTTTCAAATGACAGGCCTGAAAACCAGGAGTATTAACTTAGGTTACCAAGAGTTCTTTTAATGCTGTTTCTCCATACCATAATTTGAACTCTTGATACAGTCTTTAGAAAGTGTGTCTTAAAAAAAAAAAAAAAAATAGTTGGCCGGGCGCGGTGGCTCAAGCCTGTAATCCCAGCACTTTGGGAGGCCGAGACGGGAGGATCACGAGGTCAGGAGATCGAGACCATCCTGGCTAACACGGTGAAACCCCGTCTCTACTAAAAATACAAAAAAAAAAAAAAAAAATAGTTAAAAGGGTTTTTTTTCCATCTGGATATATATTTTTAAAAAATTAAAACTGCCATTTGTAAACCAGGGGCCAGAATAAAAAAATATAATCTATTATGACATCATTGAAATCTACTCAATAATTATACATCTAAATGCATGCAAGACAGCAATACAGAATGACTCTTAGATGATCTTATCCCAGTGCAAATGTTACTTAACCCATGTGCAGGGAACTGTGACAGGGAACATACAAGTGGAATTTTAAAAATTCATTTAGTCAGTCAGCCTTGAAAACTTTTTATTTGTTATTTGTTTGGCTACATCCTGTATGTAAGTGTATTAGTCTATTTTCACACTACTATAAAGAACTAGCTGGGACTGGGTAATTTATAAAGAGAAGAGGTTTAACTGACTCACGGTTCCGCATGGCCTCAGGAAACTTACAATCAGGGTGGAAGTGAAGGGGAAGCAGGCACCTTCTTCATAAGGTGGCAGGAGAGAGAGAGAGTGTGTGTGAGGAGGGAAATGCCAAGAACTTTTAAACTGTGAGGTTCCTGGGAACACACTCACTATCAGGAGAAAAGCATAGGGGAAACTGCCCCTACGAGCCAATCATTTCCCACCAGTTCCCTCCCTCAATATGTAGGGATTGTAATTTGAGATGAGATTTGGGTGGGGACACAGAGCCAAACCATATCAGTGAGGTTTTATGCTTTGACTAGATTCATAGATAGGCACTTTCCTATGTGAATGCTCAAATAATTCCAACACAAGGAAGATTGTGGCTCCTGACTTAAGTAGAATATGGATACGAGTATCATGTATAAAGGTTCAGGAGGACAGGGATTCAGAGAGGTTCCATAAAGAAAGCTGGTGCACTTGTGGGAGGTGAAAGCAAGGTACAGTGTTCACAGAAATCAATAAGAAGAGAAAAGGTAACCCAGGGAGGCAAATGGCTGGAGCAAAAGCAAAAATAGAAGGTTGCCTAAAATAATCAGCAAAGACTCATCTTTTCACCCTCCACAGAAAAGAGAATCACACCAGGAAGATGACTAGATAAGGAAGAAATGGTTTTTGATACTAAATTGTAGGCCTCTTGAATGGCTAGCAAAGAGGGTTGAAATTTATTGCTGACATTATAAATCCTTAGAGCTGTGTGTGTATGTGGGTATATGTGTGTGGTGTTGTTGTTATTGTTTGTTGAGCTGGAGAATGTCCTGATTAAAACTATGTTTGGTAATAGCAATTTGATAAAGTTAAGAATATTGGACATAAAACAAAGGAATTATCAAACAATTTCAAGTCAATTAGGGAAAAAATACTAAGAAAGAGCAAAAGACTAGCCAACATAATCTCATCAACACTTACACTCATGCAAGGAAGGCTGGCTGCACTCAGCCTGCAGAGGGCCCAAGGGGCCTGGTTAGGAGCTGGGAGAGTGAGCAGAACCATCAGGGGCGGGATGGGAATGATGGAGTGAAGGAAAATGCAAAGGGCCTAGAGAACGACGGTGGCAAGAACCACTGGGAAGGACAAGCCAGTGAGGCTTCTCCTGTCTGTGCTGGAAGGTGAGGCGGTGCCATCCTGTTGCCGTGACACCAACTCAAACCCTCTGCTCTTGTGAGCTGGCTCTGTGAGACCCAGCCTCCACCCGCTTCAGACCAGGTGCCTGACCTGACCATTGCATCTTTGGTAACCTAACTCAAACTGTTGGCTGGTGATTATGTCTCCAATCCTTTTATTTGTACCTATCAATGTTCTCCATCTCTGGTTTCCAGTGTCATTAAAGAAGTGCTGACATTTTTGCTCGTCTGCTAAAGATGCTAGTCCATTTTTCACTCTACCTGCATTTTACATAAATCCTTTAACTTCTCCCTACTTCCATTTTTTCATAATTGAGGGGACAGGTTTGGACTGACATCCTTCAAATCTAAAATTCAGTGGCTGTCTCCCTCATCTGTGAGGTCTTCCTTTTGTCCAGTAGCCTATGTCCTTTCTTTAACTTTCCCCAGTGTGGTTTCAGCCATTGAGTTAAATCCTCCAAGATTAGACGTACTGACTTGTACTTATCCAGGTGACCCAGACATTAAGGAAATGCTTTGCCCATAGATTTTTAATCATAACAATTTGTGGAATTAACACAGGAGACAAACATTGAGGAATAATTTTATCTCTCTCTAACAGTATATAAAACTGTGCTAAAGAGAATTTTCTGCTGGCACTTTTACATCTAATTGGAGGATAAAAACTTCAATAGGTAACTATTGACAATCAGATGGCAAAAACTTTTTTAAAAACTGAAAAGGTGTAGTACTTAGAGATTTACAAATACGCAATCCTTCTGAAGTGGGGTAGCATTTTATGTAACTTGACATAGTTCCTAAAGTATCAATACTAAAAAGATAAGGAAATATCTGCCCTCTCTTTCCTAATAGGAAGAAACATACTTTATTCAGTTTTATCCTCAAGATTCTCCTGGAATATAAAATTCTCAGTAGCTTTTTGAACTAGAGCCAGTCTTCACTGCATCGGTCATTTTTTCATATTAACCTTTCTAATCGCTGGGCAGTTTGGTTGTCAGAGAGACCGTAAATAGCACACAATGCAAATCAGCAAAAGCAAGGCAATAGAAAATGTTTTGCTGATGGTCACACGTTTTGATAGGTCATATTGAAAGTCGGCCTACAATGCAGGTATGACAAGCTGTACCTCTGTAGACTTGCTGAATTGTCACAGCAAAATCTTGTGTTTATAGAGCTCCTTATCCTGGGGAATACCGATCTACTGGGCTATTCCCTGCCATTCTCTTTTGCACTTGATAACACTTGAAAGCACTAAGAAAGCAAGATCATTCCCATTCCACAAATCGGGAAAATGAGGTAGAGAAGGACAAATTCACTCATCCTAGAAACTAATGCCTGAGTTACATCTATCAGTTTCCAGAATGTGCACCAGCCTCTATCACGCCCGCCTTCACCTCTGGCTTCAGTTTTGCTCTTAAACTCTCAAGGGTTTCAGCACCTTCTTCTTTCCCAAGGGCTACTTGTCACTTCCCAGTTCTTAACCCCTCAGTTTCTCTCCTTAACTTAAATTGCTGAGCCCCAAAACCTCCTTCCAAGGCGCTTCTTCTCCACCATCAGAGAATAGTTTTCCTCAATTTTTTATCACTGTTATCTGCATGCCATCATAATGCTGATGTAAGTAGAAACCCCTCTATTTCAACATTTGAACTTTTTTCTTTTCTTCAGTGGTCATTCTAATGCTAATGACTGGTTTATTTTATCTTCTGCGTGCCAGGCAGTGTTCTAAGTTCTTGGATAAACACACCTGAACAAAACAGACCCAACTGCCTTCCTTCATAGGTTGTCATTCCATCCAAAGGAAGGTAGATAATAAACACCTGGTATAATAGACAATTAATTACATAACGTGTTAGAAAATGCTACATGATACAGAAAAACAAAAGTTATATCAGACTAAAGAGAACCAGAAGTGACAGCAGAAGGTCATCGTTTTAAACAGGGTTGCCTGGATGCACTTGATTGAGAAGACTTGGACAATGACTTGAAGGCTGTCTGGGGAAAGAGTGTTCTGGCAGCGGAGACAGGCAGTACCAAGGCCCTGAGGCCAGCACATCCTTCATTCGTTTAAAGAATAGGGAGTAAGTGAGGATGGCTGAAGCAGAGCAGCTAAGAGAGGGAGAGTGTTGCCATCAATGATGTCAGACCAGGTAGGGCCTCGCAGTCCCTTTAAAAACTCTGGCAGTTATTCCAGTTGAAAAGGTGAGCCTCTGTGGGGTTTTGATTAAAGGGTTCACTCTAGTTATTGTGTGAAAATAGAAAAGAAGCAAGGAAGAATAAAAGAAGGCAGACCAGTGAGGAGGTGATCAGAGCAATCCAGGTAAGAGTTTTTGAGGGCTTGGAGTAGAGGGGCCGCAGTGGACGCGTGAAAACTGTTTGGTTTTAAATGCAGAGTATTTGGAGGGCAAAACCAAAAGGATTTGCTAATAGGTGGTTTGGTGGCCTGAGCAATAGGAAAACTTGCTGCCTCGCTTAGACAGGGGAAGGCTGCAGATGGAGCAGCTTACGTGGGACAGATTAGAAGTCAGTCTTGGACGTGATGACTTTGTGGTGTCCGTGAGACAGTCAAAGGGAGATACTGAGATGCCAGCTGATTAAACGGGGCTGGGGCTTGGGAAAGAGGCCTGCAGGGGCTTCAGCACACTGATGACATTTACATCCCCAGGAGTGGACAAAATTACCAGGAGAATGAGCAGTGATCCAGAAAAGAAGAGGGTCAAGACTGCTGCTCTTAAAGAATTGAAAAGATAGGCCAGGTGCGGTGGCTCACGCCTGTAATTCCAGCACTATGGGAGGCCAAGGCAGGCGGATCACCTGAGGTCGGGCGTTCGAGACCAGCCTGACCAACATGAAGAAACCCTGTCTCTACTAAAAATACAAAAGTAGTCGGGGGTGGTGGCACATGCCTGTAATCTCAGCTACTCGGGAGGTTGAGGCAGGAGAATTGCTTGAACCCAGGAGGTGGAGGTTGCAGTGAGCTGAGATTGCACGATTGCACTCCAGCCTGGGTAACAAGAGCAAAACTCTGTCTCAAAAAGAAAAAAAAAAGGAAGTAACATTGTTTTGGCCACTACTATATCTTCATTACCATTCAATTCATATTTATTAATTTAATATTTTCAGCTTCATAACACAGAAAGCTTTATGTAACCACTGAATTCTCAGTATATACAAAGTTTACTTTGCTTTTGTACCACCCTACCCTTTATCCCTCCCTCAAACACTCATTTTCCACAAATGATAACACTAAAATAATTTTAAAATAAAACATTTTTCACATGGCAGTGATGGCTTAAGTGAAAGCAAAGCAAATCCCTCAGCATTTTTTTTCTCAAAATAGAGAAAAAGGGATCCAACTGTGTGATCAACCACTTAGAGAATTTTGCATCAAATCCATTTTTATGCCTAATTGTTTTAATGTTAAATTTACAAAAGGATGTATTCATCAAGAAATACCTTGAGAAAACATAAAAAACATAATTAGAATTTGAGCTTTTCTATTTCTTCAAAGACTTTTGTGGAGGGAGACATCAAATTATCATTCTCTCGTGTTAAGAGCAATAAATAAAGGTAGCAGAAGGAATGATAATAGGACTATTATGAAGTCCACAGAGAGGAAGCCCCCATTGTTCACATTATAAGCAATAAAATAAAACATCCACTGCTGGGTTTGATGTCTGCTAGACAAGGAATGCAAGCTTACAGAATGGCTACTGATCCCTGTCCAGAACATATAGACAATTACCCTGAGATCTTTCTATTTGTTTTCCTTTCTGTGAAATGACAGCCAAGCACTACGTGAAACATTCACCAGCATCACTGTAATATCCTGGAAAACCCGAAGGGAACTAGGAATAACAAATCTGAAACACTTCAAAAGGAAGGAAATGTAATATGTGGAGCTATTCGTCTTTACTCAAATATACATATAGACTACACTGGGTGAATATTTGCCTCTAATTTTACAACATACCTAGTTTAATGGAACAAAATTAACATTCCATTCTTCGTGCAGTTCAAGGTCCTTTTACGTTGTGGTAAAGCCTGAGAAAAATACTTCATAAAGTACTTTTCCTATGTACGTAACTTGGGACATGCCAGTTAGCAAATATTTAGCAAACAAATCAGCATCTCTGCTGCTATGAGATAGGCAAGAGCACATTCATTTGGTTTCCAGCTTCACGGGGTTTACGATCCAGTGGGAGGGACAACGTGTGGACGGCAGTGGCACTGAGGGGCTTCCCTTGCTTTGGTCGTAGTCCCCCTGTTCTCCATGGGACCTACAGGGCGTGAAACGCGCCACATCTGCAGACACCTCAGGTACCTCTCACCTGCTTGGTACAGTGGGCTTGAACCACAGTGACCTCCTTTCCTTTTTTTTTTTGAGATGCTGTCTTGCTCCCATTGCACAGGCTGGAGTGCAGTGGTGCCGTCTCAGCTCACTGCAACCTCCACCTCCCAGGTTGAAGTGATTCTCCTTCCTCAGCCTCCCGAGAAGCTGAGATTACAGGTGTACACCACCACGCCCGGCTAACTTTTGTATTTTTAGTAAAGACAGTGTTTTGCCATGTTGGTCAAGCTTGTCTTGAACTCCTGAACTCAGGTGATCTACCCACCTCAGCCTCCCAAAGTGCTGGGATTACAGGTGTGAGTCACCGCACCTGGCACAATGGCCTCCATTCACACCCTCACCATGGTGGTTCTCACTCCAGGACTCCCCATGCTGCTCCTGTCCGTCTGGAACGTGCTGTCTTCTTCTCTGCTGGATTTACCCAACCATTCCTCAGATATCAGCTTCAATGTAATATTCTCAAAGAGGGCTACCCTGGTTCTGAAAATCCAACTGGACTCTCATGCTAATCTCCCTCAAAGCAGCTATTCGTACACATTTGTTTATGTATTTAAGTGTACTAGCTGCCTCTTCTATGTAATTGTAAGCTCCATGACAGAGGAATTGAATCTGCTATATTCGCCTCTCTTACACCTTGGCTAGTATCATTCATGGTCCATATTGGGCGCTTGACAAATAGGGTTTGATTAATAAACAAATGCATTTAATTAAAAAATTCATATAATAAAACTACCTACACATTATCATAATTCTATGTGGGATCAATATGATCATTCCTGATGTTTACAGAGGGAGAAATTAAGGCTGAGAGACCTCTAGTCATTTCTGGAAGGTCGTTTAATTAATAACTGGATTCTGAAAAGGTGATCTTTCCAACTGTCCATGCTGATGTAAACGTCTTGGTCTAAAATATCTGGGCTCCTGAGTCTGGAGGGAGAAGCAGTTTATAAGGCATGTGTGGTGAGAGTTAAACGAGACTGACTTTGCCTCCAGGTGCCACATCCTGCATCCTGGCACTTGGAGCTGGACTTGGAAAGATGAAATGTGAAGAATGCACCCAGCTTCTATCCAGGTGAATCTCCAAGAAGCCTGAGGTCTCTTGTCATCTGAAAAATGAAAATACTAACAGTGATGCATGGTGGGATGGTGGAAAATCTTGAGGAAGACCAGTTTCCTTAATTCCACACACTTTTGTCTCAGATTAAGGCAGTGCCCAAAGCCCACACCCCCAAAGCCATGACTGGAATGCTTATGACGGACTTCCTGCCCAAGGGTGTGGCTGTAGCAACACTCTGACCATAACACCCAATACCCCAAGGCTCGAAGGCACCAACTGCAACCTCGTCTGAACATAGAGCGAGGAAATGCAACTTCAACTAGCAAATGTTTTCCACTTCAATTCCTCTAATGCTTGGGGAATCTTTATTTTAACATTTCCAGTTCTAGTTTTACCATCACTAAAGTGGTTAATGACAAGAAAACTATTAATTATCTGGGCAATAGTGTACACTACTGCCATGGACTGTATAATGAATAGCCATGAAATGGAAGAGGGGTGACATTTGGTGAAGGCCTGTTTCTTGGTTGCTTCTATTAAAACTACATTTCTTTCTATAAAACAAATGGAAATGTTTATATGAAATTGTGAGGCTACTTGGTCATTGTCACAACTTCCAAACCCTCATATCTGAGGGCTTCTTAAAAGACCAGATAAGAAACCTAAGAGTTAATATTGCTTTAGGTTGACCCATCTAAAATGACGTTCTCTCTCTTTTTATTGAAATGAAATTCATCATTCAAAGTTTAATTAAAATCCTGCCTGCAATACGAAATCTTCCCCGACTATGCCATATTAGCATCCTCGCTCCTGAACTTGTACAACATTACTCATGTATAAGGCTAATTTGCATTATCAATTATCACTTTGTTTAATCAGCGTCACTCTTGTCTGGACTCTAAGCTCCCTGAGGGCAGAATAATGTAGTCAGGGAAATCCGGCTCTTACGTGTATCCTTTTCATCCCCTTCATCCTCATGCCTAATGAGATTGGAGGCAGGGACTCACTTCTCTTCTCGCTCTGGGTCTGCCCAAAGGAGGAAGGGATTTGGGTTCAAAGCTCTCTCTCTGTTTCTCTCCATTTCTCTGGAGCTATGAGTGTGATACAGACATACACCTTCTGCTGAGAGCCACCTACCCTATGCCACATTGGAGGAAATTCTAATTCGACCAGGTAGACTCTTAGACCAGGCGTTAGTAGTGGGTGGGATTGCTGCCTCATGAAAAAAACACTCTTCCCTGAGGTTATTTTGGTAGGTGGCCTGATCTGTTGGCATTTTGCAGATGAGATCTGCAGTAAGTGGGCTGAGTGTGGCCCCTCATCCGCAGCCTGCCTTGATACCCTCTGCAGTTACATGGCTAAATGGAGTCTGGCTTCAGGGAAAGACTAGGAAGCAAAAATCCTTGCCTACCGGCTCTTAACTTTGCTGAATCATTAACGCAAATTGTTGAATTCAGCTTTCACCAGATATTAGGGAGCATTAGGGACTGGCCCCACTATCTGGAAACTCACATTCCGCTTCCCTGTCAGCTATAGACATTTGTGTGCGTAGTAAGCTCAGCAGGGATCTTCAGAGAACAGAAGGAGCAAGGAGGAATTCTGATCCCAAAACCCACCCCCAAATCACTGCAATCTTATATTAATAAATATTATTCATATGAAGATCTGTTCTAAAATTAGGAATATCAAAAAATAGCACATTCTCCAAATAGAATGAATAGAATGGTGGTTGCTGGGGTCTGAGGGAGGTAGAAAGAGCAGCGATGCAGAGGTCAACAGGGACAGAGTTTCCGTCTCACAAGATGGAAAGCTCTGGAGATCTGCTGCACAGCACTGTCCGTGGAGTCAGTGCTGCTGTGCTGCACACTCAAAAACGTGTTCAGAGGGTGGGTCTTATGTGGTGCGTTTTTTGCAATAATAATAATAAATAACACATTTTCAACAAATGCATTTAGAGCTATTCATCTCCAGAGACTCCTCACCCACTGAGTTCCTTTCAAAGGGAACTTCTGCTTTGTTTTCTGGTTTTGCCCTGTGTTTCCTCCCGCTTGAGGAAGGACAGAATGTTTGACTGATAAACACTCGTCCATGCTTGAAGGTCAGATTCCACTAAAATGGTCTCTCCGTGACTGTGAGCAAAGGCTTGTCCCTTGATGGGACACACACATCTGCACATCTGTTAAAGCTTCTGAACCACTCACCACACTGGGATTGGGTGAGTGGGTCTCTCTCGCTCTCTGATGGTGCATTTCCATAATCCCAGCATCTGTCTCTCTGTCAGAAGTACAGGGAGTAGGTAGGTATGCCAGTGAGGGCCACCGAGGTTGTCCGTGTCCACACATGCACCTCCCAAATGAGATCCTTCCGCTTTAACATAATTTGCAAGTCATGTAACATAAGATATCTTGAAATTAGTTTTATTTTGTGTAACTTTTTTTTTTTTAAATAAGCAATTGCTTGGGATTAGAAACCTTTTGCACAGACTTTTCTCTTGGTGCTCTATTAAAGCACTCACTCTATTGCACTGTAGCTGAGATCGCACAGAGTCGTCTTCCTAGAAGTGAATTTCATGACCGAAGATGATTTGACTCATTTCTGCATCTGTAGCCCTAGCAGAGCTTTGCAACAGATGGGGGGCTCACATATTATTGGCAGAACAAAGATAAACCTCATGCTCCCTCCTCCAACCACCATGTTATATAAACTGTGCACCTTCTGATAATGCTGACTATTGAAGACCAACTTTCTTCTGCCTTCCTTTCTTTCTTCCGCCTTCCTTTCTGATGCTATCCCACGTGCAATTTTGGAAATTGACCAAGGAAAGTGCAAAACAGAAGGGGATGGATGAGCACTGATGGTGATGGATGTGATTCCAGGGACAGAGGGGTTCTGCGGGCAAGGGCGGCCTTGCTTCTGGAAAGCACTCGTGAGTTGGAAACGTTCTGCTCTGAACAATAAAAGCATCTCATCTTTTCTATTTGAAGACAGAGCTGTGCACACGATTACTGAGCTGTGTGCTGTGATGCAGTGTTTTAGTCTGTCCATGCTGCTGTAACAAAATACACAGATGGGGAGATCGATAAGCAATGGGCATCTCGTTCTCATAGTTCTGGAGGCCGGGAGTCTAAGATGCAGACACAGTGAGGTTCGACTGTGTGGTGAGGGCTGCTCTCTGCTTCTCATTCGGGCCTTCAACATCGTGTCCTTGCAGGGAGAAGGCAAAAGGGCAGAACGAGAAGAGCTCCCTCAGTGAAGCCCTCTCTCGGGGTACCTAATCCTGGTCACAAGGAAGAGCCCTCATAGCCTACTCACAGCCCGAGGGCCCCACGTTTTAATACCATCACATTGGCAACACCTGAATTTGGGAGGGGACACATTCAAATCTAACGTGGGCGCATTTAATTATTTAGCTATGTGTTAAACGCCCAGGCCGGAGGGTAGTGGCGCAGTCTCCAATCACTACAACCTCTGCCTCCCAAGTTCAAGCAATTCTTGTGCCTCAGACTCCAGAGAGCTGGGATTACAGGCACGTGCCACCACGCCCAGCTAATTTTTGTATTTTTCTTTTTTTTAATCAAAGATGGGATTTTGCTATGTTGCCAGGCTGGTCTCAAACTCCTGGTCTCAAGCGATCCACATGCCTTGGCCTCCCAAAATGCTGGGATTACTGGCGTGAGCCACAGAGCCCAGCCTGTAATTTCATTTTTTTAAAACAGATTCCTTTACTAACATTTATTTCCTAATGCAGCCAGAAATGCAGGAGAGGTGCTTTAAATTGGAGGAAAAAAATGCTGAGCTATATGCCGCAGAAATACTTTTTGTTTTACGTTTCTTAACCTCCGTTTCTTCTCACCAGGAATACTTTTCTTGTGATAGGTTTGCTATGTTGCCCCTCAGCCCAGGCCAGCCAAGCTTGGCTGTTGAGTCAAAGAACCCCACACCATTCCACGCCACAGAACCTATGTGGCCAATCAAAGCCTGACCACCTGACCAAGGACTTTCCTACCAAAGCTGTCAGTGAACACTGACCAACTTTGCAGGCAATACTAAACTAGCAGTGAGTTAAGAATTCTTAGTGGGCTTCCCACCTGCCAAGAAGTTATTTATCTGCCCATCCTAGCTGCCATGATGCTAATTTACGCAGCCAGTCTCTCGGCCTACTTTACTGAACTGTTTTCAATGTGTCTTTTGGACACTTAATTGATTTTTCTGCTTCCTCATGTGTGCTTGCTCTGGTCTGTTTTCCCCTCAGCTGTCAGAGTCCAGCTTCTAATGTACAAAGATGATCATAGTCATCCATCAGTATTTTCAGAAGATTGGTTCCAGGATCTCCCTTGGATACCAAAATCTGAGGATACTCATGTCCCTGATATAAAATCTCATGGTATTGGTATACGACCAATGAACATCCTTCCATACACTTTAAATCACTTCTAGATTACTTATAGTCCTAATACAACGTAAATGCTATGTGAATAGCTGTCACACTGTATTGCTTAGGAAATAATAACAAGAAAAAAGACTGCACATGTTCAGTACAGTTGCAATTTTGTCTGAATATTTTCTATCTGGTTGGTTGAATCCGTACATGTGGCACTCACAAATTCAGAGAGCTGACTATATTTATTCTTTTGCTGGAAATATTTAAGTGACTCATGCTAAAGTACCAACTCCTTTATAATAGTTTGTAAAATGCATCATAATCCTGTTCACATCCCCATCTCCTGCCTAGTACCACTTTACTCTTCCTTTTTTACTGTTTTCCAGCCGTGCTGAGCTACCTGCAGGTTTTGGAAGATAGTGCTCTTTTTTGTCTCTTTGTAAGAGACAAGAAATTACCCTTTCCTTCCTCTTCCTGTCAGCATTTCTCTGCCCAGCTTCCTCTTATGTGTTCCTGTGATGCTCTGTGTGCCCCTTATCTAACATTTATATCTCACTGCAGCATAAATGACAGTTTTCTTGTCTATCTCTTGTCTATCTGTCTCTCGGAGGCAGGGATGTCATAACATGTGCAGAAACAACTCCAAGACCAGGCGCAGGTGCCCTGTAGGTGCCATGAGTAATTCCAGAGGGAAAGGCTGCATGATGAGAGCTTGCAGCTTGAAGAATGAAGAGGTAGCCTCAGGAGTGCTAACATGTGTTGTTCAGGTAGGAAAAGAAGATTGAGCAAAATAAATGGAGAACATTGTCCAAGAGACAGATAGGAAAAAAGGCATTCAAGTCACGTAGACAGAGGGAGGACATGGCGTCAGCATTAGGGAGTGTCTCCAGCAGGATTAGCAGATGCTCGCTCATCCACCTGCAGGTTAGGAAACTTCGGGTTGGGAAGAGTCTATTGGATCCACTTCCATGAAAAGTTTCAGTGCAACAGTGGATTGGCAAGTTGGACGTGGTGGATCGTGGAAAGTAAAATGGAGAGTCAGAAGGAAGGATGAAAGAAGAGAGGGAGGAAAGGGGGAGAATGCACCAGAGGATTTTAAGTGTATGAACGATTTTCACAAACAGTTTCAATCACGTGGTAGGGCTAGAGGGCCAGTTGCACGTAGTCAGCGATTGGGAGTGATGATGAAGAGAGAGTTGCTTTTGCACACACCTGGACTTGAAGAGGAAGTCTGGAATATCCCGGATGATGGCACAGGGAGGAACAATGCTGGGGAGAGTACATTCCTAGCTGGAAAAGAAAGTGAGGGAAGAAGTAGAACGGGAGCTGCAAACACGAAAGGCCATAATCTGAGTGAGGAAAAGAGAGATCGAGTAACCTGACATCTTGATCTTACTTAGCTCATAGACGAGGCCATCTGTTGAGAGTTATTGGGGCTTGGGTGGAGAACCTGAGGAATGGGGAAATATTTGGTGTGTCCTCTGTGAGGACACTGATAGGGAGTCCTCAGATGTTCAGGGCTCTGCCTCATGAGTCTCGGTCCTTGACGCTGTGTGTGTGTGAAGCAAATTTACACAATTCAATCAGACAAACCTCATCATGCACACCAAGACTTCCCAAAGATCTAAAAAATAAACTATTTAATGCAAAGTTGTGTGTGTGTGCATGTGTGTGGTGTGTGTGTGTGTGTATTGTAACAGGGCTTTGTAAGATAACCCCTCAAACTTCCCATCCACCCCCTCCAAAAAGAAAAAATGCCCAAGGAAAAAGTTTTTATTTCATTGAAAGCTTTGATAATTTTCAAATAAAATGATACTGATTAAAAACCTTTCTGCAATTCTAAATCCAGCCAGGCACAAACATTTGCAATGAAAGGTCTTTCATAACTCTAATGCCTACCCTGAGAGACTTTTCTTTTTCTGAAATATGAGTTGTATCTCAGGAAAATACACAAGCTACCAAAGAAATCATCAGAGAATTCTCTAGAAATCTCTTAAGCAAACATGTAGGTTAGGTCAAACCAGGCTGTCAGAGTTGCCATAAAAATTGCTTTCCAGGGTCATTTTAAATACCTTCCTCCACAGGGACAAAACAACATTGAGATGGTTAACTTAGATGTACATTTCTGGACCTTTGACCTCATGTTTAAAAGATCTGTGTAAGTTTACTTTGCATGTGTAGAGTTGTAAAGCATTGGCCATTACTGCTTTTGACTTCAAACCATTTTTACAAGCTCTATACATAGAAGGCATTGATGTTTCTTAAAAAGGTGTTTTCACTGTCTTGCATTTTCTCCAATGAAAAGCTAAGTACAGGAGGGTGTGTTTCTGTCACAGCTACAACTGTCCTTCACCTCAGGACCTAATTTCCATTCCCTCAAAAGAATCCACACGAAAGGAATGCATCCAGCTTGTTGAAAGAGAATCTCTAGAGAGTCGTTTCCCATTTACTTTGGAGCTCTCTTTTTTCTCTGTCACCAATGCAATATTCCCTGCCTGCAACCCCATGCCACCTTTTGGAACAGACCACATGGCTCTTGGAGAGTCTCAAAGATCTTTAAAAGTGACACTAGCTTTGGTCTCTCCCAAGAGAACAGAGGGTCTCTCGTCTGTGATCATTGGAGTCTCTCTCAGCCCAGGGCACAGGATTCACTTCCTGATCAGGGTCCTCCCATGCCACACTGCTTGACTGCAGCGGCTTCAGGAAGACTTATAAATATGCATTAGAAACACGTCCCTGCAGAGGGCCAAGCATAAATCCCCATACACCGTCGCTATGCAAAAAGTAAATCGCAGCGCGCTTGCCTCAAGAGTTCACTCTTTTCTCTTTCTCCCCTTAAAACAATTTAACCGTTTTGTTTTAGAAAGCCAAGATTCTCTCTCTCTCTCTCTCTTTCAATTTGATTTTATAACCTTAAAATTTTCTCCCAGTGACAATGTTTGCTAGTCTACATCCTGTCAATGTTCTCCAAATTGCAGCTCATTCACCTACATTCTTTTTATGTCCTATCTACCACATTCATTTTAAAACAATATGCCACTGAGGGTTTTCTAGCATTATCACTTCCATACAGCATTGCCAATATCTGTCGAGGAAGCATTACAGAGTTTTGGGGGTTGTAATGATAGAAGGAAAGAGCCTCCCTTTTCTCAAATGAAGATATAAAAGATAAATACAAAATTATATTGCAGATTACATCTATGACAAAAAAGACGGGATTAACCACAGGCCTTTCTCTTCCTTCTCCCAGATGCCTGCCCCTCCCCAGCTCGGCCATCTGCACTGACTCCTGCACTGGGTTTCCTGATTAACAAAGCCCCACCTATTGATTCTGCTTTAATTCACCCACCCAACCTCCCCTCCCTCTTCTTTCGCCCCCAGAAAACATAATTTCTAATGGTGATCCCTTTGTCTGCCGAGTGATGTCCTGAAAAAGCAGGTCCTCCCCTCGTAGGGAAGGTTTCCAATGGCAGAGGGTTTCCAAAGTCCACTCAGGTTACAAATCAGAAGAAAAAAATCAGAGTTTAACCCTTCGAATTTCTTTCAACAGTTTCTGAAACTAGCATGAGAAAGCATTCAACAAAGATTTTATTTAGTGCCCCCAAAATAATAAAGCCCTCCTGCTGAATATTGGAGCTTATTAGCAAACATTGTACTTCACCATACAATCAGTATGTTATTAAAAAATTAATGCCTGTGAAATGAGTTTTTGATACAAAGCTGCATGGCTGAGACTTTTTTTTATTTTTTAAAACATTAATATCCTCAATAATTCATCTTTTATTCCTTTAGCCTTACTAAATATTAAACAGGTTAAAGTTAAATATTTGAAAACTAAATACCAGCCCAAGCCTCAGAGAAGGCATAGCCATGCCCCAGCTCTGAGGCTGCCGCCTCTTGCTAGCCTTTTGTCAGACATGGTAACTGGCACGCCTGCTGGCCCTGGGCTAGTCACTTTCTTCTCTTGGATATTACCTGCTGGACAATTGAGCTTTTTGCATGCACCTTGTCACCTCTGAGCTGGTGATGACATTACAAAGGGTTACAACAAAAATAAGAACCCCAAAACATAAGAGGAGGTGTGCATTGATTGGCTACCTAGGTCGGGCTCAGAGAAAGGGAAAGCTAACAGTCATTGGCCACAGTCAGCACGGACAATCTGGCTGGGTTACCAGACCACCCTCTGGCCTTTGCTCACTCACCCCCAACCCCAGTCACCATCACATTACCCCCAGTAATCTGGTTAAGTGAGGCAACAGCAGGGGCCCTTCTCTGCTGAATAATCTACATAATTTTATCCGAGTTGATCTGAGTCAGGAGACTTACATTCCTCTCTCGTTTGGCCCCTTGATAGCAGACGCCTTTTAATTATTAGGAGTATTGTTTCTACTAGACTGAGAAATTAATTTTATGATGCATGCTTGGGACATAACTTTCAGGGTAATATTCATCCAAAGGTTTCCATTGCAATTTATCAACATTGCTCACCTATCAGCGTGAGACTTTGTTGAGATTGACAATTACTACACTACTGATGTTAAAAACAAACGATTTTTTTTCTTTGAAACAGTATGTGCGTATGGACTGAGAGATGTGGTTACTTTGAAGTAAATAGCTTTCATTTTAAATGTCCACAATAATAGCAACTCAGGAGTATTCTACAATGGCCTGCCAGAAACCTCCCAGCTAGAACTGAGAAAACTTGCACCTGCTTCTCAAAAACACACACCAAAGAATGAATGCCTCAAGGTCAAACCATGCGGCAATGACAATTCTGAATCCCACAACCTAATAATATTTCAACCTCATAGAAGAACATAAACTCTACCATATCTAAATTTGACCTTCTGCTTAGCAAGCATCCATAAACAAGCTCATAATGTGATCACTCGAAAAACAAAGTGGAATTGGTAGGTAGCACCAGGATAGGCTGTGGTGACACTGAGGTTAACCCAACCATCCATCCTCTGTCCTCCTCCCGACCCTCCATCAGATCTCCCAACCAGCATCAGCACAGACACTCTTCATGCTGTAACTACTAAATAGAGGTTTCTGATGATGGTAACACAGTTTTTCACAGTGCAGCGTACGCTGTAAGCTGCGACTGGACAGGAAATACAATGAAAATGCTAATTGGCATCACAGATCCCACTTTCATGTTTTATTAATGACATCTGCACCATATTTGTAAAGTAATTTACATAATATGTTAATTCTCCAAAGAGGAGGGAATGGGAGCTCATAATTGCATATGGAATCAGCACTTTCTCTGCCTCTACCAAGACTGCATAATGCTTTAGATTTTTCTAATAGTGGCTCTTTTTAGGATGGGTTACATTTAAAAGTCAGTCAAGATTAAATTTTTAAATCTAGTTTTTGGGATATAGAAGCATTAGCAAATGTCCATGGTGGCTTTAGACCTGGCGGTGCACTAGTTTTATTTTAAAGAATTAGGGAGGATTCAATAGTAAATGAGTGCACACAAAATGAAATGCAAGACTTCTTGGAACTCATAAAAGCACTTGGAATCTGGTTGCTGATACTTTCATAAGATGTGCTGGATTTCCAGTCTTTTAATTGATTTTTTTTTTATTCTGGAACTTGTTTCATATGATTTGGAAATGCCACACTATGCCTTTTCTTTTTTTTTTTTTTTTGAGACAGACTCTTGTTCTGTCACCCAGGCTGGAGTGCAGTGGCCGGATCTCAGCTCACTGCAAGCTCCACCTCCCAGGTTCACGCCATTCTCCTGCCTCAACCTCCCAAGTAGCTGGGACTACAGGCACCTGCCACCATGCCCAGTTAAATTTTTGTATTTTTAGTAGAGATGGGGTTTCATCGTGTTAGCCAGGATGGTCTTGATCTCCTGACCTCATGATCTGCCCGCCTTGGCCTCCCACAGTGTTGGGATTACAGGTGTGAGCCACCGCACCTGGCCCATGACCTTCTTAAACGGAGGGACTTGCCAAAATTGTTATAGAACTTTCAGTGAGTTAGGCAAACATACCACCAGCATAAGGAAACCAGACTTCAGGCAGGGCTGTGCTCCATGGGCACATGATAAAGCTAGAAGAGCTGCCAACTCATAGAATCTAGTGTAATCTAGAGCTGCTTTCGATTTTTAAAATCATGGGCTATGGTTACATAGCCAGCCCTACATGGCTCAACTGACCTCAGCCTTTTTAAAGTTTATCAAGTTGCTCCTTTTTAAAAAAACATTAATGAATACTAGTCATATAAACAGACCTATTTTGATGATTTTTAAAAACAAAATTGAAATTCTTTTTTTTTTTTTTTTTTTTTGAGGCGGAGTCTCGCTCTGTCGCCCGGACTGGAGTGCAGTGGCCAGATCTCAGCTCACTGCAAGCTCCGCCTCCCGGGTTTACGCCATTCTCCTGCCTCAGCCTCCCGAGTAGCTGGGACTACAGGCGCCCGCCACCTCGCCCGGCTAGTTTTTGTATTTTTAGTAGAGACGGGGTTTCACCGTGTTAGCCAGGATGGTCTCGATCTCCTGACCTCGTGATCCGCCCGTCTCGGCCTCCCAAAGTGCTGGGATTACAGGCTTGAGCCACCGCGCCCGGCCACAAAATTGAAATTCTTATTCCCAGTTCACTGCCGGTTTGTGAGTTAAGTTTGTAATTATGGTGTAACTTACAAGCCAGGGTGGTAAGTAAAACCACTATGTTCTGAAACCTGATAAAGGAGACTTTCTAGAGAGCATTCCTCAGCCCTGGAAACATCACAGTAACTGGAAAATCTCGTTTTTCTCTGTATTCACTGCTCTCAAATGAAGAGGATCAAATAGGAAGATGGGGCTCCCTCAAGTTTGTGCCTTTGAATTCTGGAAGATGCTGCTTATTAAATCAAGGCAGTATGTAAAAGTGGCCAAATATATAGTAATGACAACTAAATAAGAAGATGCAGGAAAAGGAAAAAAATACATTTTGATACATCACCTACTTTCTCCCCTATTTTAGGAGTTTAGGAGTCTCCCAGGAGCAGTGACTACTGAGAATCAAAGATTGTATTCTTCAACCCTGGTCCTAATAAAACACGTGTCACATAGAGCTGGTTACCTTAAGAGATGCTAAATGGTCTAAGCTACACAGTTTCTCGCTTCATCTTTAGCAACAAGATAATTTCAGGCCCTTTTCAGGATTTAATTATTTTAGTTATTCCATGAGGTTATTCACATGTATAAGAAGTACATTTCACTCATTCTGTTACTTGTCGATTAATGAGTACATTCATTGAACACCTATTACATGTCAGGTACTGTGCTCTCTGATAGTACTGGTACCTCCAAAGGGTGCCTCACTGACAGAGGAAATTGATTTCTCCTTCCACCTTATTTCCCAATGTCAAATTTCTGAGTCCTAATTAGTGAGTTTGATTGTTTGTTGTTTTTTGTTTTGTTTTGTTTTTTTGCCTTTGACAATCTGTTTTCTTTCTATGAAAATGGGAAATACAAAAGGATACTTGGAATGTTGACACCACTTCTGGGTGGATTATTATATCTCTAGAGTAACTCTATCTTGGCTTCCTTATCTATTCAAACATCAGTACCCTTAGCTGACAACTGAACCAAAAAGCTACAGGAAAATTTGTGGGAGGCCTCATGGTCCTTTCAACAGCAGAATTATTTTCATTGGAAAACTCAGCAGACAACTGATTCTTCAAATATTCTCCCCAACAATTCCCTCAAACAAGCCAAAGAACCTGAGACAAACGTCAATTCTAAGGAAGGCTGTGTGTTCATTCCACCAGTGTGTAATACCACAGAGACAGGTGTGAGAGTACTAATCGAGGCCTGCATATCCATATTTAAAAGGAGCAAACCAAACTAGCAAACTACTGAATAAAATATCACCTGCCTTCTAACTGGATAAATATATCCTTATAATTGCAAAATTAATTGAATGTGCATAGACCTAAATGTCTCGCTAGTCTGGAGAGGTTTAGATAAGTAACAAAATAGTTACATACAAAATTCATAATTCTTTTCTTACCATTACTTTAGAAAATTCACTAATTAGGGGCTACAATAGAGATTCTTCTGCATAATTTGTGTTCTACTGACACAAAGTAAGCAATTTTGGGGGATCATCATAGTTTTTAAATTTTTGCAGCAAGTTTTTTGTTATTTTAGATTGGAATAACATCACGCTGCTGAAGCAATAGACAATGGTATTATTAATAAAATTCACAAAGTAATTTGTAGATTTGAAAATAAGCCGTGAGCTTTACATCTAGCATTCAGACATTGTAATCAGGTTGTATAGAATGAATCACCGTTGTTGTAGAAAATATAAAAACATTTTAATTGTATATAAATGACTACAATTTACAAAGCAGTTTTTAGTTAAATCAGTAACTAGATTCACAAAGTATTTTTAAAATTCTTCTTTCAAATTTTTCACTGCAAGAATTTTAAATTAAACCAAAAATAGAAGTATGTTGTTCATGGTCAGAGGAATCTATATAGAAATCCATTTGAAGATCATTTGCATATGAATCTTCTTTATGATAGTCATGCAAAATTTAAATCATGATAATGAATAACAAAATTTTATACCAAAATATGTAAACAAGCTATAATGCCCTTTTGAAAATTTAATAAACCTCTTATTAAATACTTTTATTCTCAAAACTCACAATTTTGTGTTCAATATCCATTGAGTTCCCATGTAAAAAATTGGTTAGGTGCTTCAAAATTAAATATTTGGAAACACATATGTATATATAAATTTAAGAGCAATTTGACGTATTTAATGTTGCAAAATGTTTCTCAGGCCATCTCATACAACTGTTGTGAAATGTGTGCTAATTCACAAATACCTTCCAGACAAAATTTAGTATATGAAGAGAAGGAGGAACCTAGGTGCTCAGCGTTGCTGAGGAATGATGCTTCATTATGCAAGAGTCTATTGCATCTGTGCTCTCTGAAAAGAAGAATTTGACAAGCTAATTAATTTGTCGTTTCTTTTATCTAAGTGTTTCTGCCTCATATCCCCTCTGCCCTGAAAAGCAGCATCTATCTTTGGTGTTGGCAGCAGCACAACCCCAAACCTTCATGCATTTAGTTTCCTTTATGTCAAGGACACAGCAATAGATGTGGGAAATGTATTTCTGGGAATCTACGGGGTGCTGTTGTGATGAGATATTTGGAGTTATGGGTTGCATTGGAACGTGCTTACAACCTCCATAGTAGCTGAGCAGAAGGTGGACGTGGAAAACTCAATGCAGGAGCTATTTTACAACTATACAATCATGTGCCAGTGGAATAATGCATTTGCCTGGCACCTACAAGGCCATCACAATATTTATTAAATAAATTAATAAAAAATGAATGAAGACAGAATAAATGAAAAAACTGCCAAGGATAGTGTGCACAGCAAAGTTGTTCTTCGAAAGTGAAGGAAGGATAAAGACCTTCCCAGACATAGAAAAGCTGAAGGAGTTCACCACCACTAGACCTATCTTACAATAAATGCTAAAGAAAAATTTTCAAGCGGGAATAAAAGAACGCTAATTAGTAACACAAAAACACATAAAAATGTAAAACCCATTGGTAAAAGCAAGTACAGTGTCAAATTCAGAATACTCTAATAATGTGTAGGTGGTATGTAAATCCCTTATATCTTTAGTATGAAGGTTAAAGGAAAACTATTAAAATATATAGCCCTAATAAATTAGGGTATTTTCTTTTTTTTTGAGACGGAGTCTCGCTCTGTCACCCAGACTGGAGTGCTGTGGCCGGATCTCAGCTCACTGCAAGCTCCACCTCCCGGGTTCACGCCATTCTCCTGCCTCAGCCTCCCGGGTAGCTGGGACCACAGGCGCCACCTCGCCTGGCTAGTTTTTTGTAGTTTTTAGTAGAGACGGGGTTTCACCATGTTAGCCAGGATAGTCTCGATCTCCTGACCTCGTGATCTGCCTGTCTCGGCCTCCCAAAGTGCTGGGATTACAGGCTTGATCCACCACGCCCGGCCAAATTAGGGTATTTTCAATAGACTATTATGTAAATTGTGATATCAAAAACAAAGTGTGAGATTGAGGGTGGTAAAAATATAGCTATTTAGTGCAATCAAATTTAAGTTGTTATCAGTTTAAAATAGCCTGTTAGAAGTACGTTTTAGGTCAGCCTTATAGTAACCACAAAGCAAAAAAACTATATTAGATACACAGAAAATTAAAAGTAAAGAATTAAAGCATACCACTAGAGAAAATAATCTAAACATAGAAAAAGGCAGCAAAAGAGAAAGAAAGAACAAAAGAATTTACAAAACAACAACAAAATAAAAATATGAGAATAGTCTTTCCCAATGAATAATTACCTTGAATGCAAATAGACTAAATGTTTTTATTAAGAATCATAGAGTGGATGAATGGATAAAAAATAAAGACCCGACCATATGCTGCCTATAAGAGACTCATCTTATTTTGAAGGATACAGATGGACTAAAAGTGAGGGGATAGAAAAAGATATTCCAAACAAATGGAACAAAAAGAGAGCAGGAATAGCTACACCTATATCAGATAAAATAGACTTTAAGTCAAAAACTTTAAAAATAGACAAAGTCCTTATATAACAATAAATGGATCAATGAATCAAGAAACTCTAACAATAATTAATACATATACACCCAATATAGGAGCACCTAAATGTACAAAGCAATTAGAGGGAGACTGCAATGCAATAATAATAAGGGACTTAAATATCCCCACTTTCTACCGTGGACAAATGATCCAGACAGAAAATCAATAAGGAAACACTGGACTTGCACTGAGCCTTTGACCAAATGGACCTAACAGACATATACAGAACATTCCATCCAACTGCACCAAAATACAAATTCTCTTCAAATGCACACAGAACGTTCTCCAAGATAGGTCATATGTTAGGCCACAAAAAATGTCACAACACACTTTAAAAGATTGAAATCATAGCAAGTATCTTTTCTGATGACAAGAATATGAAACTAGAAATCAATAACGAGAATGTTGGAAAATTCACTAATGTGGAAATTAAACATTTTTCTATACAAAAAATCAAATATGAAATTTAAAGAGAAAATTTAAAATATCTTGACATAAAAGAAAATGGTAATACAACATACCAAACTTATGAAATGCAGCAAAAGCATATCTAAGAGGGAAGCTTATAGCAATAAACATCTATATCAAAAAAAGAAAAAATATCTCAAATAAAAAACCTAAAGTTCACCTCAAGGAACTAGAAAAAGATGAACAAACTAAGCCCAAAGTGAATAAAAGAAAGAAAAACAATAATGCTCAGAGCACAAATAAATGAAATGGAGACTAAATAAACATTAGTAAAGATGAACAAAACTAAGTGTTGGTTTCTTGAAAAGATAAACAAAAGTGACAAATGATTATCTAGATTAACCAAGAAAAAAAGGAGAGAAGACTGAAATAAATAAAATTAGAATTGAAAGAGAAGACACTACAGTTGATACCACAGAAATACAAGGGACCATAAGAAACTACTATGAACAGTTATTCATCAAGAAGTTGGATAACCTAGAAGAAATACATAATTTCCTAGACCCACCTAATCTACCAAGATTGAATCATGAAGCAATCAACAATCTGAACCGACTAATAACTCATAAAAAATTAAATCTATAATAAAATATCCCCATCAAAGTTCAGAACCTGATAGCTTTGTTCCTGAATTCTACCAAACATTTAAAGAAAAACTAGTACCAATCCTTCTCACACTCTCTCAAAAAATTTAATAAAAGGGAATACCTCCAAACTCATTTTATAAGGCCAGCATTACAATCATACCAGTCAATGACAAGAAAACCAGAAGAAAATTACAGACCAATAACCTTGAAGAACATACATGCAAAAATCCACAACAAAATACTAGTAAACCTAATTCAATGCACATGAAGAATCATTCACTATGACCAAGTGAAATTTGTTCCTAGGATGCAAGGTGGTTCAAGATATGCAAATCAATAAATGCAATGCACCTCATTAACAGAATGAAGGACAAAAATAACATGATCACTTCAACAGATGCAGAAAAGTTATCCAACAAAATCCAACATCCTATTGTGACACAAACTCTCAACAAATTAGAAACAGAAAAAAATGTACTTCAACACAATAAAGGTCATATATACCAAGCCAATAACTAATATCATACTCCACAGTAGAAAGCTGAAATCTTTTCCCATGAGATCAGGAACAAAAAAAAGAATGTCCACTCTTGCCATTTTGCTTCAACATAGTAATGGAAGTCCTAGCCAGAGCAACTAGGCAAGAACAAGAATTTTAAAAAGCACCCAAATTGGAAAAGAATAAATTAAAGTTTCTGTTTTCATAAAACCTGATCTTATATGTAGAAAACTCTAAGGACTCTACAAAAGCAAACAAACAAACAAAAAAAAACTGAAAAAAGTAATAAACAAATTCAGTGCAGTTGCAGGATACAAAATCAATATACAAAAATTAGTAGCATTCTATTTTTTTTTTTTTTTTTTTTTTTTGGTAGTGGATTCTATACCCTAACAACAAACTATTCAGGAAAAAGATTAAGAAAATAATCCCATTCATAATAGCAGCCAACAAACAGGAATAAATGTAGCCAAAGAGGTAAAAGACTTGTACACTGCAACTATAAAATGCTGATGAAAGAAACTGAAGAAGACAAAAATAAGTGAGAAGATACCCTGTGTTTATGAACCAGAAAGATTATTTTGTTAAAATGTTCACCTTTTAACAAAATGTGAGCAATTTACAGATTTAATGCAATCTCTATCAAAATAACAATGACATTTTTCACAGAAATAGGAAAAAAATCGTAAAATCTGTATGGAACCTCAACAGACTTTCAATAGCAAAACCAATTGAGCAAAAAGAACAAAGCCAGAGGTATCACTCCACCTGACTTCCAAATATATGATAAAACTATCATAATCAAAAGAGCATGGTATTGACGTAAAAACAGGCATACAGACCAGTGAAACAGAATAGAGAACATAAAAATAAATCTCTACTTGTATAGTAGATTAATTTCAACAAAGGTGCCAAGGATACCTGATGGGGAGAGAGTTGTCTCTTCAATAAATGGTGTTAGGAAAACCGAATATCTATGTGCAGAAGGATGAAATTGAATGTTTATTTCATACCATATAGAAAAGTCAACTCAAAACACAAATAACTTAAATATAAGACCTGACACTGTAGAATTGCTAGAAGAAAACATAAGGAAAATATGACATTGGTCTGGGCAATTATTTCTTGTATAGGACTCCAAAGTACAACAATGAAAGTAACAATGGACAAATGGGATTACATGGAAATAAAAAGCTTCTGTGCAGCAAAGTAAACAATTAAGAGAGTGAAGAGATAGCCCATGAAATGAAAGAGAATATTTATAAACCGTACATCTGACAAGGGGCTAATATCTGAAACATATAAGGAACTCAAACAACTCAATGACAAAAAAATACCCAACTTAAAAATGGGAAAAGAATCTTAAGGAATATTTCTCAAAAGAAGAGATATGAATAGCCAACAGATGTATTTAAAAAGTCAATGTCTCTAATCATCAGGGAAATGCTAATTAAAACAATGAGATGACATCTGACACCTGTTAGAGTGGCTACTATCAAAAAGATGAATGATAACAAGTGTTGGTAAAGACGTGGAGAACAGGGAACTCTTCTATACTGTTGATGGGAATGTAAATTAGTATAGCCATTTTGGAAAATAGTATGGTGACACCTCAAAAAACTAAAGACAGAATTCCCATCTGATCCAACAATTTCACTTCTGGGCATGTATCCAAAGGAATTAATATCAGCACTCCCATGTTTAGTTTATCACTATTTACAATAGCCAAGATATGGAAGCAACCTAACTGATCATCAGTAGGTGAAGGGATAAAGAAAATGTGGTACACAATAGAGTACTATAATCTTTATCTTTTTTTTTCTTTTGAGACAGGGTCTTGCTCTGTTGCCCAGGCTAGAGTGCAGTGGTGAGATCATGGCTCACTGCAGCCTCAACCTCCCAGGATCAAGCAGCCTTCCCACCCCAGCCTCCTGAGTAGGTGGGACTACAGACATGCACCACCATGTGCCTGGCAAATTTTTGTATTTTTATAGAGACAATGTGATACTATTTGACTTTTCAAAAGAAGGAAATTCTGTCATTTGTGACAACACAGATGAGCCTGGAAGACAATGTGTTAAATGAAGTAAGCCTGGCACAGAAAAACGAAGACCACATAATCTCACTTATATGTGAAAAAAAAGTCAAACTCATAGAAACAGTAAAATGGTAGTTACCATAAGCTGAGGGATGAAGCAGTTGAGGAGATGTTCGTCAAAGGATACAAAATTTCAGGTAGACAGAAGGAATACATTCAAGATCTCTATTGTATGACATGGTGACTACAGTTAAAAACAACATATTGTATATCTGAAAAATGCTATGACAGATTTTAAGTGTTCTCACTACAAAAAAAAATGTGTGTGATGTAATGCATATGTTAAATAGCTTGATTTCGCCATTCCACAATGTATACATATATTAAAACAATATGTTGTATACTGTAAGCACACACAACTTTTACTTAATAAAGAAAGAGTAAGATTGGAAAAAGACAGAGGTTAAGTTTCACCTGACCCTCTAAAAAAAATGGAAAGAAAAAGAACTTGATATGGAAAAATAGAAAATGAACTCTAAAATGTGATCATGACCTACAGAGAAATTCTGCAGGAGCAATGGATGCACCTCTTCAGCTTACCCTTATCTGGCCTCCACTGCTGGGTCCTGAACTCTGTAAGGAAAGGACTTTGTACTATTCAGCCTTGAATTCCCAGGGTTCAGATCGTGTCTGGAAAACAATGCATGTGCAAAAAATGCCTGCTGTTGACTGAATCTCTGCAGGCTATGAGTGGCGTATTCAGCACTAAATTCAGCATTAAACTCTCATGACAAACACTTTGCCTTGGGGCTTAAGTTATGTAACCCCCCCCTCCTCTTTTTGTGCCAAATGGGTGTAGTTTCAGAAAGACTCTTAGTGAGATATATCTTTCACAAGCACTGATTCTATACTACAGTTTAAGAAGAAAGCATTTGAATTTTTAAAGTTTTAATGTAATGTATATTAAGTGAGGGTCTTTAAACAGGAACTTGAATCAGTTCAGGATATATATATATATATATACACACACACACACACACACACATATATATATACACACACACATATATATACACATACTTTAAGTTCTGGGATATATGTACAGAACATGCAGGTTCATTACATAGGTATACACGTGCCTTGGTGGTTTGCTACACCCATCAACCCATCATCTACATTAGATATTTCTCCTAATGCTATCCCTCTCCTATCCCTGCACCCTCAACAGGCCCCAATGTGTGATGTTCGCCTCCCTGTGTCCATGTGTTCTCATTGTTCAACTCCCACTTATGAGTGAGAGCATGTGTGTTTGGTTTTCTCTTCCTATGTTAGTTTGCTGAGAATCATGGTTTCCATCTTCATCCATGTCCCTGCAAAGGACATGAGCTCATCCTTGTTTATGGCTGAAGAGTATTCCATGGTATATATACGCCACATTTTATTTATCCAGTCTATCGTTGATGGGCATTTGGGTTGGTTCCAAGTCTTTGCTATTGTGAATAGTGCTGCAATAAAACATATGTATGTGTGTGTCTTTATAGTAGAATGATTTATATTCCTTTGGGTATATACCCAAGAATGGGATTGCTGGGTCAAATGGTATTTCTGGTTCTACATCCTTGAAAAATCACCACACTGTCTTCCACAATGGTTGAACTAATTTACACTCCCACCTGTCAGGTACCAGGAATGATTACAAGAAACAAGTGACCTTTGTTTATATCTAATACCAAAAAGATGGGCTGAACATTCACCAATCAAGCAGAGATATGCATGATGGTTTTTCTCCAACAGCAAAGTGATAAACATCAAATAATCCTGCAGAGCAGGCTATTTCAGTTCATTTTAAAAGATCTCTGTTGCAGTTAATTCTTCTCGTCAGTCACATTGGAAGTCATGTGGCTCAAGGCAGATGACTACCTTATGCATTTCTGTAGCCTCAATACTTTACATGGGGCCCTCAATATAGTAGCCACTCAATAAATGCACAAGGAAGAAAGGGAGAAAAGAAGAAAGAGGAAAAGAATATAGGAAGAGAAACAAGAAATGAGGAATAGAAGGAAGGAATGATTCTTCCCAGAGTAACTGGCAACACCAGCTCTGAGATTTTTTTTTTTCCCCAAGTGAAACCGTTTTTGGGCAGTAGTTACCAAATTTCAAAATGTCTAAGAATAACTGGGAAACACTTTAAACTACATGTTCCTGAGTCCTTCAGTCATCACCCTGTCAATATTCCTACTCAGCAGGTCTGGGGTAGGACCCAGGAGCCTGCATTACTCACAAGTACTACAGAAAATAGGGTCAAGAAGGTCAGGGGACAACACAAAGAAGCACTGCTCTGTGGTAGCGAGCTCTGAGTCCTTAGCAGAATTAATATATGTTCACACTCTGTAACAGACCCCACCCTGCTTTTGGAGAACAATTCTGTCTTTGCCTTTAGCTACCCCTCCACCCCACCTCTGTGTTCCATAGGGTGGACTTCCTATTGTATTCCCTGATTTTTTAAAGGAAAGAATGACTCTAGCCCTGCTTATCTGGCTGCCAGGGTCTATGTCTGTGTCCTTAATCAGCAATTAAAGCAATCGTATTCCAGCAAATTAATATAATTGTAATCTCCTGCCACTCAGCTGCTACCCGAAGCTTGATTTCCATCAAACAACACTTGAGCAAGATAATCTAAAGGATGCTACAATCTAAAGAGTCTAAGTTCCATCTTTGGACCAAATAAAAGACTAGATAAAATTAACATTTTAATAAAATAATACTTCCATATCGTATCTGACTTGCATGAACGGTTGCTTAGAGTTGTATGCAGATGAATACTATTTCTATGTTTACCGTGAAATGGTTGTGGCAAGAGTGTGCATCTTAGCCACCTGAGTCTCCCAGGTCAGTCAGGGGCATGAGAAGAGGAAAGTTCTCTCCTGAGGGTTTCTGAGTATGCCCAAGTTTTTACAATAGAGTTTGTACAGTGCTGTATTTACTGCTTTCCTGTGGCTGCCACAAAGCTTAAAGCTGGGCGTCTAACATGCACTTAGCTGCTTCATCCTGCTTGGTTTCCATTTATTTGGATTTTTCATTTGGTGGGATATTCTGTTTGTTTTATCTTTTTTGTTGTTGTTGTTTATATGATGCCTTAACTCCTTCCTTTTGGAAAAAGGAAAGATGTACATTCTTTAACAGTTGAAGTGTTATTTTAATAAATGGCAAAATCATGGAGGGCTACTTCATCATATATTGTTAATATGATCTACTAGTGAAAATAGTCATTGTTGCTAATTGCAGACAATACATGAGCGTATGAGCGCAGGCTTGGCCACCCAACCCTCATCATGTAGGAGGCTGATCCATCAAGACAAAGTCATTGTTTTCTCTTTACTCTTGTCTATCATTTTCTTGCATCTAATGAAGGAACCTAGCCAGACTGTTTTGTGAAAAATAGTCCACCTTGGAGTTATGACCTTGTCTGTCTTCTAATCTCTACCTTGCTACATCGGTGGGCTTATTCCCTCCTGTGGCTCTAACTGCCTCTCTGTGCTGGTGGGTCTCAATCCAAACTTCCAGCTGCAGAATCTCTTCAAGTTCCAGAACCTGTGAAAATCGAATAACCTCTCTGCTACTGTAGTGAAGCTCCTGAGTAAATATTGGACACATCAAGGCCTTGGTATTCCATTCAGAGAGTTACTGTCCTCAAGGAAGATGAACGAGCAGAAGTTAGGATGAGCTAATACCTGTGTGCTTTTAAAAGAAAGTTCTATTTTGCAATCAGGATTGTCTAGATTATTCTTTCTCTGTACATAGAAACTGCCAACAATTACTTTAAAATGAGCTCCATGATCAATTAGGTGTAATGTTCCTTGTCTCCTTAGACACTGGTTCCTGAGGATCTATAAGGGCATCAAAGTACACCTGCGGTGTAGTGAATCCCAGACACCATTCATTAAACTTGTCCAACCCATGGCCCATAGACCACGTGTGGCCCAGGATGGCTTTGAATGTGGCCCAACAAAAATTCATAAACTTTCTTAAAACTTTATGAGATTTTTGTGTGTGTGACTTTTTTTAACCCTCATCAGCTGTCATTAGTGTTGTATTTTATGTGTAGCCCAAGACAATTCTTCTTCCAATGTGACTCAGGGAAGCCAAAAGATTGAACACCCCAGCCACTCATCACAGGGTGAGCTATTGTTCTATATGCCACTAAGGAAGAAAACCACCACCAAATAAACAATGCTGTAAAATGGTCTTCTCATTTCAAATTTCTAATTTGTACTTATTGCGAGGTTTAATATCTTTATGAGTCATGATTGACATATAATAAACTGCATATCTTAAAAGCTTTGATATGTCTTACATATGGACATACCTGTGAAGCCAGCACCACAATCTAAGAAGGGAATCTGTCTACCACCTCCCAATCCAAATGTTCTCTCATACCCTTTGTAGTTCCTCCCTGACATCCTTCCTTTCAAACTACACTCTTGTTCAAAGGCAAATACTAATCTGATTTGTCTCTCTCGAAAAATTTTCATCTACCAAAATGTTATTTAATTTTACACCATTGTACGAGTTTCTTTTTGGGTCTGCCTTCTTTCATGACACACAGTTATTTTGGAATTCACCCATGTTGTCATGTTTATCAGTGGCTTATTTAATTCTTTGCTGTATAGTGTTCCATTGTGTGGATGTATCACAGTATGTTTATCCACTCATCTGTGATGGCATTTTGACCTGTTTCCAGGTTTTGAATATTACATAGTAACCTGCAATAAATACTTTTATATATGTACTTGTGTGGACATGTGTCTTTCTCTTATTTTATGGCGAAAAATATAGTCTTTTTGTGTGCATTTGAAACATTGTGTGCTTTGATTGGTCTATAAAAGTCAACTAGGTCAAATTGGTTGGTGATGCTGTTCAAATCTTCTATATTCTTAACAATTTTCTATCTATTAAGAGACAGGTATTGAAATCTCTGAATATAATTGCGGAGTTTTCTATTCTCCTTCTGTCTCTATCAGTTCTCCGTTCTTGTTCCATGTATTTATAAGCTCCATTAGGTGCACAAGCCTTTAGGATTAGTATGTTCTCTTGATGAATTAACCCCCTTCTTATAATGAAACATCTGTTTTTAATTCCTTAAGTGTTTTGTTGCCTGAAATGTTGAGGGGTTCCCATTGCCCCAACATGACTTAGAATGACAGCTGAGGTCACACATGATGAGGGCAATGGCAACTCCTTTTTTTTTTTTTTTTTTGTGACAGGGTCTCACTCTATCACCCAGGCTGGAGTGCAGTGGCACAATCTCAGCTCAATGCAACCTTCACCTCCCAGGTTCAAGTGATTCTTGTCCCTCAGCCTTCCAAATAGCTGGGATTACTGGCATGTGTCACCATGCCTGGCTAATTTTCTTTTTTGGTAGAGACAGGGTATCACCATGTTAGCCAGGCTGGTCATGAACTCCTGGCCTCAAGTGATCCACCAGGCTCGGCCTCCCTAAGTCCTGGGATTACAGGCATGGGCCACAGCACCCAGCCGGCAACTCCATCTTGAGTGCTCCTGGCCATCAATGTCTCGAAGATGTGCACACTCTTCATAAATGTTAAAATGTAAAACATCAACTTGTGTTTGATAACCAATGACAATATTATGTGGTGTTTGTGAAGCTAATT
This sequence comes from Trachypithecus francoisi, assembly GCF_009764315.1. NCBI lineage: Eukaryota > Metazoa > Chordata > Mammalia > Primates > Cercopithecidae > Trachypithecus > Trachypithecus francoisi. Next base: position 5,726,154 of record NW_022681463.1, on the reverse strand, counting down.
AGCAACAGTGATTATTTTTAATGGAAACCTCTGAGGAATAGTCTCTGACAGGTCCTTAATTCACCTTGGGTGATGCCTGTTTAAATGGCCCAAACTCTGTTTACCTATACTATAGAGTGATAAGGAAAATGGGCATCATCACTGTGGGCATGACTAGGTTAGGGTGAGAAGTCGTGACTATGCCTCTCTGAGGGGAAGAGGAGTCTCAGAGGTCAGTGAGGCGGCCCCAGACCCTGCTGCCCTCCCCCCTCAGGGGTATGGCTTTACCTGTGTCAGTCTTGAAGGCCCTGGGTCTATATTTTGTCAGAGATTTCCTTACCCTTGTAACTCCATCTGCATTCTGGTCATCTCTACACAGGGGTCTCACAGCATTTCAAACGGAAGACATCCAAAGTTGAAATTCTTATATTTGAGGGGCTGCTTCTCCATCTCTCTTGTCATCTCAGTTAGTGCATAAGCATGGATACAACCACACACGTGCATGTGCACACGCACGTGCGCGCGCGCGCGCGCGCACACACACACACACACACACACGATGTTCCACAGAAGCCGTTTCAAATACCATGGCCAGTCATTTCATCCCTTACAGTCTTGCCTCAAACGCCCCTGTGAACCTCATCTCTCCCCATCCCATCCCATCCGATCCTCAAATGACACTTGTGATTCTGTCACCTTGAAATTCTCACTCTGTATTGGTGTCCCTTTTTCTTCAATTGACTCATGCCAAGAACATACTTAACTTTTAAATTTACATCTAGAAAGTTCTTCTCATCCTCTACAACTGAACTCAAAATGTTTTCCCCAGCAAAGAACTCCTACAGTTCCCAGGCAGAGGGGGCTTCTCTCTATACAGCCCTGTTCTGCACTCCAAGCTGCATTTTGGGACAATTCTGTGCCCATGTGCTGACTTCCTGTGTGTTCCTGCTCTAGGCTATGCTCTGAGGAAACAAAGCATGTGTCTACTGATAAATGGAACAGGGAGGGCATTTCTCACCTACCTACCTGTCCCTGGAAATCCCTCTCTGTTTTGCTTCTTTCCTCTTACACTTGCCTCTAGATAACTGGTTGATATGGTTTGGCTGTGCCCCACCCAAATCTCATGTTGAATTGTAGTTCCCACAATCCCCACGTGTCATGGGAGGACCCAGTGGGAGGTTATTGAATCATGGGGGCGGTTTCCCGCATGCTGTTCTCGTGATAGTGAGTGATTTCTCAGGAGATCTGATGGTTTTACAAGGGGCTTCCCCCTTTGTTCAGCTCTCATTCTTCTCGTTCCTGTCACCATGTGAAGAAGGACGTGTTTGTTTCCCCTTCCACCATGATTGTAAGTTTTCTGAGGCCTCCCCAGCCCTGCAGAACTGTGAGTTGATTAAACGTCTTTCCTTTATACATGACCCAGTCTTGAGTATGTCCTTATAGCAGCATGAGAACAGACTGATACACTGGTTGCCTGTGAAGCACCTGCCTCCTAGTTCTTGCTGCTCCTGCTGCTCTCCCAGCCACTAATGCCCGGCGCACAGGTCTGGGGCTGCTCTGTCCAAGCACCTATCTCGTGACCTGCCTGCCCTCAGTCTTTCTTGTGAGGAATCCATGCTTTGGGCGTATACTTGACACTGCCCTTGAGTGGATGCAGATAGTTCTCAGGTTATACTGTGAATTCCCCACTTGATGGGAGGGGATATTTACCTACTCCTTTTGGAAAAGAGTTAATTCTGGGGAAAGGGCCTGGACTCCTGGCAGAGTGGACCCAGGAGGACCATTGCCCTGTAAACAGTCTCATGGCTGCCACATCTAAACTGCCAAAAGCAATAATTTGTGATGCTCACACTAAGTCATTATAAAATGAGAAATTAGTGGAACTGGTTGGTTTTAAATCTCAGTGTGTAAACACTAAAGTTGTAGTTTCATATCATTGATCTTTAATTATGGCCATATGTGCAAATGGGATGCAAAATTGAGCAAGCACTATGTAAATCAGTTAAAAAATTGTGAGTAATCAAATGTCATTCACTATTTTATATATTTCTATCCATGCTACTTTAGTCAAATATTGGTCAGTCCTCTGCCAGGGGCAAACGGAAATGAACAGAGCTTGATTCAGAGATTTCCAAAACAGTGAAAGTCATCATGGTTTTATGTATTATCCAAAATTGGGGGAACTTCTATTAATGTACTTATTTTAAAACACAGGAATTCTTCTTGGTTTTGTTTTTGAAGTAGTTTGTCTAAAACTTCAGTCAATATTTTTATTTTACTTGAGAAAGTCCTCTTGAACATTTTAAAAGTCAGCCAGTTTTTTTACAATTAGACAAGTATCTTCCAAGAGTTGTGGAGCTTTTAGGCTGAGTTCCCCCAGATTACAATGGGAAAGATAAACTTTAAACAGTTTTTATGTAGTCTAAACAAGTATGTCTACATTCTAAGTTGTCATATAAATTTTGTTCAGATGTCCAAAGGTTTTCCAATAGATATGTTAATGTTCTGAAAAGAAAATATTTTAATATATTGCCTCAAAGTATCTGGAATTTTAAAATTTAATATAATTTGTTTTCCCATTCAAAAAGTAATATCGTCTTTTAGTAAAAACAGTAATGTAATACAGAAGATTTCCTTCAGCTACATAATTTTTCTTATTAATTCATAACGCCTTAGCATTTACAAAAAAAACTCACCATATTGTTTACATTAATTTTTGCTTGGCCAAATTCAAAACTCATTTTGAGCCTCTTTTATATTAAGATTGTTTTTCTCCATTTATTAAACTTATTTATGCAAGAGTCAACAAAAGCTGTTTACTTGGAGTCTTGAACAGTGTATAATGTTTCAGTGTGTTGAATAATTTTTGTTATCTTTGCCTTTGAATTATTGTGGGAAAAAAAGACACAACAGACTAGTCAGCTGGCCTAACTCCTTCTTGGAAATTTATAGTTAATTTCTGGTCCTACATTGACCATCTGTGCCCAAATATCCAACGTAGATGTTTTCAAAAACAGTTTCTGCTCTAACAAAACAAGAGTTTATGATTCACTTTCAGACTTTGTTCTTTCAACTAACTTGTTTGTTCAGGAAAACAGATTTCCAAGACTTGCACACACAGCAGGATCTCTGTGCCCTGTGTTCACTCCTCAGTTGCTCAGATGACACGTCTTTTGGTCCATAAAACACATGTTAGAGATAACTGGAGGAAAGCACAATAATCTCATGACTGTTTTTTTCCAAAGATGCACCAGCCTCTGCCTAGGAAAAGCGCAGGCATGTAAAAAGACCCCGTGCCCATGAACAAGAGCTTTTATCATCACCCAGTCTGGAGGGAGGCCAGAATGCCTCTCTCTGTGTATCTCTTTTGCCTGGACCTGAGAATATGTCAGCATTTCAATACACTTATCCAGGTTTCATTCCCATTTTTACCATTTTCCTCTAAACAGGCTGCCTCAACTCTCCGAGTTGACTCCATTCTATCGCTTGCGGCTGCTGCTTCCCTAACTCTGAGTCCTTGCCTTCTGCTCCATTTGGTTACAATTAATATCCAGCTTGTCTTCTAGACCTCACCTGCTCTGGGCTCTGGACCCAGGTGAGTAAGTCATCCTTTTTAGCCCTTACCAGTAAATCAAGTCCAACCTCAGGAGAACTACTTCAGACATTTCTAAGTGTATGGGAAAACAAAGCAAAATAAAAAACAACCAGAGAGGATGTGCTGTGCAAATCTACTGTAGTGGAGACGGCTCCCTCTCTGTAAATCTACTGGAGTGTAGACGGCTCCCTCTCTGTAAATCTACTGGAGTGTAGACGGCTCCCTCTCTGCAAATCTACTGGAGTGTAGACGGCTCCCTCTCTGCAAATCTACTGGAGTGTAGACGGCTCCCTCTCTGCAAATCTACTGGAGTGTAGACGGCTCCCTCTCTGCAAATCTACTGGAGTGTAGACGGCTCCCTCTCTGTAAATCTATGGAAGGCAGACGTCTCCCTCTCTGTACTTCTAAGCAGTAGAGGAGAAAAGGGACAGGACATTTAGAGCACCTTGTCACTCAAGCATGAGATGGAAAGAATAGGGCCTGCTGGTAAGTTACAAAGTACACGACACAAGTATCCCACCGTGCTGTCCCCGCTCAGTGTGAGCTCCCCGTGCACTGACTGTGGTAGCAACGGCATTGCCCTGCAACCTTTCAAGTCTAGTCGCTGACGCAGCCCTCTGGTTGGAACTAGAGCTTTGGCCCTAGTTAGGCAAGAGAAGGAAAACTAAAAGATAAAAGACGTGCTTGACTTATGCTTGAGTCAGGATTTTCCTTATGTGACAATTCAGGTAAAGACACCCAAGCCGAAGCTCAATTCTGAGGCCACAGGCCCTGTTCTTCCTGACCTTCAGGCCCTGTTCTTCCTGACCTTCAGGCCCTGTTCTTCTTGACCTTCAGGCCCTGTTCTTCCTGACCTTCAGGCCCTGTTCTTCCTGACCTTCAGGTCCTGCATGTATTTCCCACAGAGTTTCTCCAGCTTTTAGGAAGAAATGATATCCATGAGTGCTTTTCATACAGTTGGTTGGATAGAAAGCAAAACTGAAAGAACAGTCAGGTCGGCAGGTTTCTGCTTTCTCATTCTCACTTCCTAGAGAGATAACCACAGGCGGGTCCTGGGCCTCTTGGCAGCACAGTGTTCAGCTGCTCCTGACACTGCTGACACGTAGTGCTTCTCTCACAGGGTTGTTTGAGGATCAAATAAAAAAGAACTTGGTAAACACTAAATAAATTACCACGTGTTTCTTCCTGTCTCTTTCCTATTTCATTTCTTCTAGGTCCTTCTTTCACTCCTTTGTTCTGTTCCATCCCTTCTTTTTCTTTTTTTTAATTGATTTTTTTTTTTTATTTCAGTAGGTTTCTTGGGGGAACAGCTGGTGTTTGGTTACATGAGCAAGTTCTTTAGTGGTGATTTCTGAGATCTTGGTGCACCCATCACCCGAGCAGTGTACACTGAACCCAATGTGTAGTCTTTTATCCCTCACCCCCCTCCCATCCTTTCCCCCAAGTCCCCAAAGTCCATTGTCTCATTCTTATGCCTTTGCATCCTCATAGCTTAGCTCCCACTTATGAGTGAGAACATACGATGTTTGGTTTTCCATTCCTGAGCTACATCACTTAGAATAACAGTCTTCAATTCAATTTTCCTTTGTCTAGTCCTTCTTCCAGCAATTGCTTCATTACCTTCAGTTTGTTTTTTATCTTCCTCAGTTTCATCTTCTTTACTTCCTCATCTGTCCCCATGTTTAATTCTGTCCTTCTCTTTTCTCTGTATAAGTGAATTCAGGAAATATAAATAAAATAATACCTTACTATTTTATGCTAACTACCAATGGAAAGAAGAATAAAACCAGATTAATCTAAATTAGAAACTAAAACAAATTTCATATATATATATATATATATATATATATATATATATTTCTGCTTACTACAGAGTGAAGGATGAGATGGTACATCTTAGATAACTTTACCAATAGATGTTAATTAAGTATAATTTTCTGCCAAAGGTCTTCAGTCTGAAAATGAATTTATTCTGATGAGTCATTTTATTTAAATAGACAGACACACAGACTTACAGACAAAGACACACACACATGGGGAAGTAGTGGGGATGGAAAAGTGAGAGGCAGGAAGAGAAGAGAGAGAGGGAAAGAGAATCGGAGAACAGTCAACTAAAATGTAAATACTTGGATGCGTAATATGGAGCATTAGTTCTAAAAGTTCTGTGTATTTAAAAAAAAAATGCCAGAAAAGCTTCATCTAGATTTTAAGCCCAGATCCTTGGCCCCCAGCTCATGTGAACTGACTTAGTAGAGCTCGGTGTTAACCTGGAATCACTATTGCTTAACATGCACCCCAGGAACTTTTAACACAGTTGGTCATTTTTCAGGTCATTGAGATTGATTTCAGATCTGCTTTTTACAACAGATTCATCTGGGAAACTTTGACAATAAGGATGTCTGATGTTGAATGAGGTCCAGACATCCATCCATACCCTGAGTGATTCTAATACTCAGCTGCAGTTGGGAGTTATTACCCTGAAGGATTTCAACTTTGGGCTCAGAAAAGCCAGGGTGGTAATCATAGCTCCAACACTCAGATGTGTGGCCTTGAACAAATAACTAAATCTCCCTGGGCCTCTTTATTCTCATCCGTAAATTAGGTGACAGTAATTTTCACTTCAAGCATTGGATCAGTGGGCTCTCACGCTTAGCTATATATTAAAATCATCCAGGGAAGTTTTGAACCATGCCGGGCCCCATCCTATCTGAATTTGAATCTTTGGCAGTGGACTAAGGCATTGGTGTTTTTATAAAGCTTCCTAGGTGATTTAAATGTACACTCAAATTTAAGACCTGTAGATTGGGGAATGAAATGAGATCCTGCTCTCATTATTAATCAACTACTAGTAGTAATGGAAATAGTAACTGGCATGCACTGTGTCCTTACTAGGACCATTCTAGCATTCCACATGGGATGTCTTGGTTTTATCACCAACACCCGTGTGGGATAGATTCTCTGTTTTTGTGAAGCATCTTCCTTAGTTACCAGTTGCTAGGTCAGATTTCTCTTTCCCAATGTAGGCAGAAAAAGAACCAAGGTGTGTCAAGGGAAGACACACCCCGCAGGCCTGTGGTAGCAGTGCCCTCTCTGCAGCTGTGGGTCTGTGGGCAGCCTGCCCTGGCTGGCCGGCCTTTGCTGGCAGTCGCAGAGCCTGTGGCTGCGGGTAAGGGGTCATCTACTGAAGGTAGGTACACATCCAAGTGGAACAGAGGATTCAGGAGGGAGACTAGCAAAATATTGTCTTAGGTCTATGACAAAAGAGGAAAAACTGAAAAGATTGTATTTGACACCAATTAGCAAAAGCTTTGAATGAGACCCATTGCCATTGTTTTTTAATGTCTTGAGGGGTCAGTGAGAAGTCAGGAGCATGTTAAATCTTCCTCCTTTCAGTTCGCACACTACTTTCTCTTCCTGGAAGAGTACTGACACTGATGTTTTCAATCTTTTCATCTAGGAAATGGGTATGTTTTTGGTATCCATCTGACCCAAGAGTCAGTACACATCTGACATAAGTAATTACATAGCATATAATTAATAGAAAGTCTCTAAAAGTGCATGTGAGCTGTAAAAGTTTCTCCCACTATGATTATCTGTAAAAAATGAAAGAAAAAGAATATCTTGTGTTTTCTCTGCTCTTCATACATAAAAACCATGTTTTGGTACTGGCATAAAAACAGACATGTAGACCAATGGAACAGAATAGACAACGCAGAAATAAATACATGTATTTACAGCCAACTGATTTTTGACAAAAGCATCTGGAACATTTGGTGGGGAAAGGACAGCCAATACAATAAATAGTGCTGTGAAAACTGGATATCTGTATTCAGAAAAATAAAACTAACCCCTATCTCTTACCATACACAAAAAAGAAATCAAAATGAATTAAAGACTTAAATATAAGACTTGAAAGTATGAAATTACTAGAAGAAAACATAGGGAAAATGCTTCAGAACATTGGTCTGCACAAAAAATTTTATGGATAAGACTCAAAAGCACAGGCAACAAAACCAAAAATAGACAAATGGGATTACATCAAACTAAAAAGATTCTACACAGCAAAGGACGTAATCAACAGAGCACAGAGACAACTTACAGAATGGAAGAATATATTTGCAAACTATTCATCTGACAAGGGATTAATATCCAGAATATGTAAGGAACTCAATTCTGTGAAAAATCTAAATAGATATCACTGAAAAGATGACACACATTTGGCCAACAAGTATATGAAAATGCTCAACATGACTAGTCATCAGGTAAAGCAAATCGAAACCACAACGAGCCACCATCTCACTTTAGTTAAGATGACTATTATCAAAAAGACAAAAAATAAATGCTAGAGAGGGTACAGAGAAAGGCAAACTCTTACGTACTGTAGGTGGGAATGTAAATTAGTACAGCCATTATGAAAAACAACAACAACAACATAGAGGTTCTTCAAGAAACTAAAACTAGAACAACAACAACAACAACAACATAGAAGTTCTTCAAGAAACTAAAACTAGAACTACCATTGTATCAGCCAGGGTTCTCTAAAGGGACAGAACTAATAGGATAGATGAATATCTGAAGGTGAGTTTATTAGGAGAATTGACTCACATAATCCCAAGGTGAAGTCCCACCATATGCTGCCTTCAAGTTGAGGAGCAAAAAAGCCAGTCCAAGTCCTCAAACCCCAAAGTAGGGAAGCCAACAGTGCAGCCTTCAGTCTGTGGCCAAAGGCCTGAGAGCCGCCGGCAAATCACTGGTAAGTCCAAGAGTCCAAAACCTGAAGAACTTGGAGTCTGATGTTCGAAGGCAGGAAGCATCCAGCACGGGAGAAAGATGAAGACCAGAAAACTCAGTGAGTCTGCTCATTCCACCTTCTGTCTGCTTTATTTTAGCTGCACTGGCAGCTGATTAGATGGTGCCCACCCAGATTGAGGGTGAGGCTGCCTCTCCCAGTCCCTTGACTCAAATGTTAATCTCCTTTGGCAACACCCTCATGGACACACCCAGGAAAATTACTTGCATCCTTCAATCCAATCAAGTTGACACAATATCAACCATCACAACCATATTATCCAGCAATCCCACTACTGGCTATACATCCAAAGAAAATGAAATCAGGATGTCAAAGAGATATATCCACTCCCATTTTTTTTATTTTGTTTTGTTTTGGTTTTGTTTTTGTTTTTTTGCAGCACTTTCCACAAATAGCCAAGATACCAAGTTAACCTTGTCTATCAGCAGATGAATGAATAAAGAAAATATGGTACATATCCACAATGGAGTACTATTCAGCCATAAAAAAGAATTAAAATCTTGTCATTCACGGCAGCATAGAAAGCCTGGATGACATTATGTTAAGTAAAATAAGTCAGGCACAGAGAAATAAAATACCACCCCTTCTCACTCGTATGTGAAAACTAAAGAAGTTAATCTCCTAGAGGAGGGTGAACATTGAAAGCTGGGAAGTGAGAGGGGAAGGGTTAGAGGGAGAGGTTGGTTAAAGTATACAAAATGTCAGCTAGCCAGGAGGAACACATTCTAGCATTCTATAGAACTTTACAGTGACTATAGTTAATGACTTACCATATATTTTTAAATAGCTAGAAAAAAGAAGTTTGAATCTTCTTAACACAAATAAATGATAAATGTTCAAGGTGACAAATTTGTTAATTACACTGATTTGATCACTACAATAATTTTAAAAAATAAAAATATGCATACTTTTTCATGTATTTCTACAAAGAGAGTTCCACGTCAGTTTTATGATTGCTACTTACCATAAGAATTAAGTAACAAAAAGCTATGTGGAAGATTTTTTTTCCTCGAGAATCAGAAACGATCATGAAACAGGGCCAGTAATCTTCCTTTAATGAAATGGAGAGTCTAACCCACTACATTTTGTAAAGATGTTAAATCAGAGGAAGCAATCAAATGGGTTCCCATATCAATAAAATGCAATTCTTTATGTTGTTATTATGTAAAACAGTAAGTCAGGCTCTCTGAAGAAGACAGCGTCTAGTCTGATTGTGTTTTCATGAGCACCTTACAAGTCTATTTCATACGCAGTTAGTGAATAAACAGGTCTGTTTATGAAAAAATCTGTTCATGATACCAGTAGATTGCATCTGAGGCATTTTCAGTGGTAAAACAATTTGCACTGCAGATATATGTTTATGGGAAATTAGTGGAATGGTAGAGCTTAATGCATAGAAGTGGAGAATTAATGTAAAATAAGTAGGGGTACTCAAGCCACACTTTCTAGTAATCCTTTTAAAGCTATATTTCATCCAGAAAGCTTTTTATTTTAAAACCAATTTAAAAAGTCAATAATTATTAAATATGCAGAGACATTTGTATGCTTCCTGCTTTGTGGCATTTTATTTGACATGCTTCCAAATTAGGCTATTAGTGTTTTGGTTGTTTGTTTGTTTGGTGCATCTATAGGGATCTGGGTGATGTTGAAATCTATTACACCAGACTCCCAAAAGATAGTGCTTTTCCTGCACTCATAGAGAGGTTGTGTGACACCATAACCAATCCTATTCCTTGACTGGGCCCTTGAGGAACTAAATGAAGAGCAAACTCTTTGCTGCCAGGGTTTTCCAATTCCAGAATTCCACCGTCACTGCCCTGGTCCCTCCTACCATCTGGCCCAGTCATTAAACTCATGCCTGCCCTTTCCAGGATATTTATTTCCTGTTCTCTTCTCTGCTAGGAGAGCCCCGCAAGTGGGCTGCAGTCTTCCTCACTGCCTCCTCTTGGATGGATTTCATTTTGCCTGCTTTCCACCTTGACATTTTGACAAACCAGCAATGGCCCAGAATTGTTCCTATGCTCTTTTCCCTGAGCTCAAGCCCACCCCTGTGATTGACAGGACTGGCTTTTAGCTTGGCAAGGTGATCCTTTTCTAAGGGCATGATCAGAGGGAGCACATAATGACCTCACTCTGGCCAGGACACTGCCGGGTACAGAATATAACTCCTTGGTGTTTGGCCTCCTGAGTCACTCATTCATTACACAAAGTCTTTATCTTTGTGCATATCCTGGAACAATACTCTTAAATAAATACTCTCGGAGGCATTTTACTCCATGGTTATTTACTTTGCATTTCCATGATCTCAATGGAACACAGAAAGGGAGGAGGTAGACGGCTTGGCAAACAATCATTTGCCACCATCTACGCACAAGGGGACAAATGCGAGGGATATTGTTTTGTTTAAAAGAGAGACACGTCATTGACTTGACATAATCCATCTGTGTTCCGACCAGAGTGGATTAGAAACTTCCACTTGGCAAAGCATGCTAGACAACCTCTATCTTGAGAGAACAGAGGCAATTTGGGTTTGGAGTTAAAAGTCCTGGTTTTATTTCCCAACTTATCCCCTTAGCCTTGAGACCTTGGGCAAGTCCTTGAACTTTTCTGAGTCTCAGTTACATTCCACCACCAAGAAATAATAATGGGCCTCCCATCTACTCCTTCAAATTGCTTTGAGATAAAATGAGAATCTGTGCCCTGAATGCTAAAGTGTGAAAAATCTGAAGAAAAAATATAAAGCCATGAATTAGCAGCCTGCTCTTAAAATGATTACTAATAGTGGTCATTATTACTAGCTTCAGCATCATCATATATGATTGTTTGATTTTTAAATAAAACCTGATTAGATTAAAACTTATTTTGAAAGGATGTTAAACTCACAAATAAAAATGCATTGGGCTATCAAAATTTTAGACCCACCGACATTTATCGGTGAGATCTTACCTGCTCCTTTTATCTACCTCTTCCTTCTATTTATCCTTCTCAATTCACTATGAACAGAAAGATTTATTTGCCCTCAACAAATAAATACAGATTCCCATGAAAACCTGCCAAAAGGAAAACCAAAAGAGGAAGAGGATATAAGATTTCTCAAGGTTCACTGTGTTTATTTCCAGTTAAGCCAACCTGACTCCATTCATGCGCTGAGACAGCATGTGCTTATTTTTACAGCAATCGCCAGTCCATAGGCCATCCCAGAGGGCTGCTGGATGTCCTCCCAGGAACCCAGTGGAGGGGGAATCTGTTTTCTACTTCATTTTCAGAAAGTGGGGAGGATCCAGCCATTGGCTGCCCCCAGAATCTTTCTGGACTGACCCATGACTGGCACAGGTTGGAGACAGTTACACAAGTTCAGTCATAACCAGGCTGCTCAAAATCCGATAGTGAAGGAGAGTTACACACCTGGCCACTTTCTAGGTATTGGTACCCACCCCTTTCCCTTTACTCCCATAGGTAGACAACTACACGGTGTAAGATGTTGATGTGGTTTGGCTCTGTGTCCCCAGTCAAATCTCATCTCAAATTGTAATCCCCATGAATTGACGGAGGGAGCTGGTGGGAGGTCACTGGACCACGGGGGTGGTTTCCTCCATGCTGTTCTCATGACAGTGAGTGAGTTCTCATGAGATCTGATGGCTTAAAACTGGCACTTCCCACTTTTCTCTTTCTCTCCCCTCCCTCCATGCCAGATGAGCACCAGCAATAGCTGTCGAGGAGTGCGCTTCCCCTTCAGCCATGATTGTGAGTTTCCTAAGGCCTCCCCAGCCACGCAGAACTGTGAGTCAATTAAACCTCTTTTCTTTATAAATTACTTAGTCTCAGGTAGTCCTTTCTATCAGTGTGAAAATGGACTAATATAGCTGTCTTTTAAAAACTACAAACATAGGAGCTCAAATGCTCTCAACCTAATGCACCAAAGGCAATGTAATCACCTTTACATGCCTTTAATTCAGTTGTCCTTCCACTGTTCAAAACATCCTTGGAACTCATTTTTTAACAATTATCTTCAGAGAATGTAGCACTCTTCTGGATATCCTGAATGAATGAAGTTATCAAACTTTTAGCGTAAGTATGATTTTTAAAAGCAGTTAAAGACCGTGGTGCTAGTTTAGTAAATGTGGTCAGGTCTAAAGCTAAATACAATTTGTTTATAGTGTTAAAGGAAGTGCAATCATAAAGTCAAGGGATATTTTTGGAAGTGATTATAAAAATGGCTCTGAATGGAGCTAGACTTTATTGATAGCAGCATTCTCAGGGATAACTGAATGGCTTCCCAAAGTAAACTTTTGAGGGGGCCAAAAATTTACCTCTGTTACTTTACTCTGTAGTTGCCATGCATTTTATGAGATGATGACACTTATCCTTTCCATAATAGACACTGGTAAAATAGCCTCTTCCCCACTGCAACCTCTACCACCACCAAGTTCACAATATGCGTAGAAATGGTATGGGGTTGCCGAGGAAAGAAAGGAGACAAATTCATGCCCAAGTAGAGCAACTTCTTACACCTCTAGTGGAGAAATGATAAGGCTTCTGAGACCTTCATGAAGAAGGGATGGAGCCCAGAAACTTCTTTCTGCAGTGCACCCGAGTTCCACCTGCTGGACTCCCACAGTGGATCAGATCACTCCTCGGACGGCTATTGCGGGTGCCCATCTGGCATGCTGATTAAAAAGCAATACGTATACCATGATGTCTTTGGAACCACTGCCTGATGTGGAAGGGAATAGTGTCAATAAATCAAGATAACAGTTAATTCAAGTAACATATACTTTTATGGTTGAATATTGCATTATTTGTTTTTAAGTCTGGCTGATATCTATTATAATGAGATTTTCCTTTTCTGTTCCATTTCATTATGATTGACAGTATTTATCTGAAATATTGATGGGGCCCTGATAGCCACATTCAAAAACATAGTCAAGGTCTGTCATGGGGCATCCCATCTAAGACAGAGACCTCGGGGACAAGCCACAAAGGCACATACTGAAACAAAACCCTGGGGAATGCCTGAGCCAATATCAAATCGTAAGACAAGAAGCAAACTTACATTCAGTGAAATTTGATGGGGGCATCTTGAGAGACAATGGTAGGGTCTTGAGGTTGCTGTTGAGACAGTATGGAAATGGATAAGAAATCATTGCCTCAGATTTGGTTGATAGCCAATAAAGGCTTAGGGATTAGCAAAAAGTTAGAAATTATTGAAAATAATGAAAAGCTAGGTTCTAGCCTTTACCATTTCTATACAAAAGAATTAATTTAATTTCGTACAATCCTATGAGGTCCTTCCCATCAACTATGATCATGAGCAAGGAAATAGTTAAAATGGAACCACATGTTGTTTCGCCTAAAGAAAAAAGCTTGAGTTTTTGGTAACTGTTCTACCCACAAAACAGTAAAGTTATAGATACCTATAGCGTTAATGATGGCAGGGAGGAGATGATATTATGTCAGTGACAGCGAGCCAAGCCCCATCTAAAAGAAAGGTGAGCTGGGAGTTTCACTTAAAAAGCCTACCTAAATTGACAGCTCTCACAGAATGCACTGGAGTTTGGGGGTAAAGATAGAATCTTCCCTCAGGTTTGAAAAATAAGCTCTTATTCACATTTTCTATTTTCCCATTGACATGAAAATTGCCTAAGAAAAGTAGAAGAGATCCCAGGGGCACACTGCTTTTCAACTTGAATCTTTACTTTCCCTTCTCATTTTTTACTTACAGTGTGTACATGTGTGTATGCGTGCACTTGCGTATGTGTGTGTACACGTGTGTGTGTATGTGGCGGGGGTTGTCCATGGAGATTTTCTCTTAAAGGAAAGCCTATTTCCCTCAGCAGTAGGAAACTTGAAGCCTGCACCCTCCTAATACCAGACCTACTCTTTTCTTTAAAACATAGAAGACTTATCTTTTGAAAAGGGGTAGCCACTTAAGGAACAGATAAATTCCCTGTGATATTTACTCCCAGAAAGAAAAAAAATAGTATAAAAAATAATTTTAATACTTGGCTTACTGAGATTTTGGAATGAGCCTCAGGCTGTTTCAGAGAAAAGTCTGTGTATACAGGTTGCAAGGAGAACTGTGTGTGTCAGTTTATTTGGAAAGGCAAATTGTATTTGATATATTTGGAGTTATTCAGTGTGCAAAATGCTGCAAAAGCCTATTGTATTCATACTTACTTGTTATACCCACATTTCATTAAACCTCACAGATATTATTACCCATAGTTCACACTCTAGACTGCCAAGGGGTTACCACTCATTTCCTCATATACCAGAGATACCCCAAAAGAGATACGAGGGGCACAGGTAACCCTCTTTTTCAACTATTATGACATCTTTAAGTATTTAAACTACTATAATATATTTAAGTATTTAGGGGGTGTGATGATTAATGTTGTGCCTCAACTTGACTGGGCCATGGGGTGCCCAGACGTTTGATTGGACATTCTTCTGGGTGTTTGTCTGCCAGGGTGTTATTGGAAGAAACTTGCATTCGCATCAGGAGACTGAGTACAGTAGATTGCCCTCCCTAATGTGGGCTGGCCTTGTCCAGTCAGTTGACAACCTGGACAGAACAAAATGGCAGAGTAAGAGAGAGCTCCTCCTGCCTGACTGCTGAGTTGGGACATCAGTCATTTCTGAACTTCAGACTAGGACTGAAATATCCACTTTTGTTGGGTCCCGAGCCTGCCAGCTTTCAGACTGGACCTTACACCAGTGGCTCCCCTGTTTTCAGGTTTTCAGACTTGGACTGGAACCACATGTGGTCTCTCCTATTCTGCCAGTTGCAGAACTTGAGACCTCTTGGCTCCGTATCACATGAGTTAATTCCCGATAATAAATATGTGTGTGTGCGTGTGTGTATATGTGTGTGTTTGTGTGTGTCTTGTTAGTTCTGGTTCTCTGGAGAACCCTGACTAATATGGGAGGTAAGGGGTGCAACTAAGGTACATTTCCTTAGTTGTAAAATGAAAAAAATAAGCTAAACCATAGAATTATTTTGATGCTTACATGAGCTGTTACATTCCTTGTTAGATACTTGTATTAGTCTATTCTCACATTGCTATAAAGAAATACCTGAGACTGGGTAATTCATAAAGGAAGGAGGTTTAATTGTCGCACCGTTCTGCAGGCTGTACAGGAAGCGTGGTGCTGGTATCTGCTCAGCTTCTTGGGAGGCCTCAGGATCTTACAATCACGGTAGAAGATAAAGAGGAAACAGGCACATCACATGGCCAGAGCAGGAGCAAGAAAGAGAGAGGGAAGTGCCACACATATTTAAACAGCCAGATCTCATGAGGACTCACTGTACAGTACCAAAGAAGGATGGTGCTAAACCATTCATGAAAATCTGCCCCCAAGATGCAGGCACCTCCCACTAGGCCCCACCTCCAACACTGGGTATTTAATTGAACATGAGATTTGGGTGAGGACACAGATCCAAACCATATCAGTACTCCACACTGCATTAGGTATAAAGAAACCTGGCCGGGCGCGGTGGCTCAAGCCTGTAATCTCAGCACTTTGGGAGGCCGAGACGCGGATCACGAGGTCAAGAGATCGAGACCATCCTGGCTAACACGGTGAAACCCCGTCTCTACTAAAAACTACAAAAAACTAGCCGGGCAAGGTGGCGGCGCCTGTAGTCCCAGCTACCCGGGAGGCTGAGGCAGGAGAATGGCGGGAACCCGGGAGGCGGAGCTTGCAGTGAGCTGAGATCCGGCCACAGCACTCCAGCCTGGGTGACAGAGCGAGACTCCGTCTCAAGAAAAAAAAAAAAAAGAAACCTAACCAGTGGTTCCACCATCACCTTCTCCCAACACCACATGTTCATCACCACAAACTTTCTTTCTGTCCCTAGATCTGCCACCCACCAAAGGAACAGCAGTACAATCTTCACTCAGTATTTGCAGGGAATTGGTTTCAGGAGTCCCAAAGATACCAAAATCCATGGATGCTCAAATCAATTAAATAAAATCATGTAGTGTTTACATATAACCTACTGCACATTCTCTTATATACTTTAAATCATCTCTAGATTATTTATAATATTTAACAAAGGTAAAGGCTATGCAAATATTTGTTGAGGTGTATTTTTTATATCAGTTTTCATTGTACTTTTTATTTTTTAATTGTTTTTCTTGAATTTTTCAATCTACGGTTGTTGAATCTACGGATGCACAACTGCGGATATAGAAGGTTGACCGTATTCAGAATATTAAGAAATGAGAGAAAACAGCATACCCTAATCAGTAGGGGACAGCTTAGCGAATGTCACAGAGATGCCAAAGAAAGGTTATCTTTTTGTGATTCTTGTGATTCCATTTTTAATAATAAATCACAGTAATATACACAAAGACCATTCATTCACACATACATGGTGTATCAGTCTTATACAGAATCATTTTCTTTCATTTTTCCAGCGCAGTTTTGAAACATGCTTTTCCCAGTTCACAGCCCATGTGCAGGGTCACCATCAGTGCTTCCCAGGGTGTGGGCGATGCTGATTGTCTTCTGAAGATTTCCCATTCTTTTTCTGAACATCCTTTCTGGCAGTCCCAGATTGGGGATGGGGCAAGGGTTCCAATGAACATCAAAGCAATTTCAAGATCTTCTTAGTAAATAGAGGTTATCATCAATACCAATGAGCTCTTATTTACAGGAGTATGTTCTTGTTTAAGGATGGAGTAATTATCTACATAGAAGGCATGTAAGAAGAAAGCAAGGAAGAGCAGAACAACTTGAAAGAACAAAGCGGAGATGCAAAAGGTGTTTGGGGGTTGGGAGGGGTCAACTGGAAGATTAAATAAATATTCTGGCTGGGTGTGGTGGCTCATGCCTATAATCCCAGCACTTTGGGAGGCCGAGGTAGGCAGATCACCTGAGGTTGGGAGTTGGAGACTGGCCAGCGTGGTGAAACCCCATCTCTACTAAAAAGACAAAAATTAGCTGGACGTGGTGGCGGGCGCCTGTAATCTCAGCCACTTGGGAGGCTGAGGCAGGAGAATCACTTGAACCTGGGAGGCAGAGGTTGCAGTGAGCCCAGATAGTGCCACTGCACTCCAGCCTAACCAACAGGAGCGAAACTCCATCTTAAAAATATAAATAAATTAAGTAAATAAATAAATATTCTGCTGCTGTAGAAGAAGGAGTGGTTTTTAACATGAGCCACTGCCTTTCACACTATGCCTTCTCTCCTTTTTCAAATATTCCTATGTCTACACATTGACAGCCAGTTTGTATTTTAGTGCATTCAATTTAATCTCCCAATATGAATATCAATCGTTAATATGCTACACTTCATTCTATAACCAAATCAACTGGGGTAAAAAAAAAAAAAAAAAGTCAATTTACTGCCAATAATATAAGGATCAGAGTCAAGGTTAGAACCCAAGAACTGCAAATAATGGCTGTGACCACTACCTAAAGGACATTCTTTATGCACCTGTACTACATTAGGGCTGTCAGGTGCCTCACCTGACAGGTGTAGCCACACCTGTACCCAGAAATTAATCCATGTCCAAGGTATCATTTTTCAGTGCCAGAATTAGTTGGTCTATAAGACTGAATGTGTGATGCCTACAGATCTCTCTTACCATAATGGTACTTCTGTCATTTATACGTGAAATATAAATACAAATGTGTGGCGTGGCTGGCATTAGTTTATTGATTTTGGATGGTTCCAGCTCCTTCGGAGGTCATTTCCTGAGTAATCCCATCTGGAAAAAGTAATTTGCCATTCACTAGTCACTGCAGTTTGGATTACCGTAATGACCTACTTGGGATGAAAGAAAAGGTCTTTCCATTTCTATTCAATACCTGGATTCCTTTCAACCATAACAGATACACGCCTTTATTACCCTTTCCCAACTGGCCAGCATCGAAGGTGACAAACATCCCAGCTGTCAGTGGCACAGACAAGATTCTCTCCCTCCCCAGATTAGCTCTTGTAAGCCTAATGCCATTTCCTCCCCTGACTCTTAGGTCTGTCTTGGGAGATGGCCATCAATGTGTCCTTCTAAAAATACAGAATTATTAACAGTTTGGTTTTGTGTCATTGATCCTCGGAGCAAGTGATGGAAATTATAGGTTAGTATTGACATGAATAAAATATTTTGGAATAACCTGAATAGTATGCTTTCCCCTGTCACATTCTTAGAGAAGTTAATAAAGAATCATGAAGATATTGCAACAATTGGAAGCAGACTTGGGGTTTGTTTTCAATAGTAAAAGATAAGTAGATGAAAATTGGAATTTATAACTCAAGCAGCATTTCCGAGCCTTAGCAAGTGATGAGAGTACACCACATTCAATTGCTTAGAAGAGGCATAAAGGGAAGAAGAGAGGGCTAACTATTGAAACATGAGAGGTTTGTTCTTGTTGCTTGTGTGCATGTGTTTTTAAAGATAAATCTAAAGACTAAAAGCCAACATTTCAGGAGGTCTCCATTTGTTTAGAAACATTACCCATTTCTGCAGTGAGAACACATGCATAATTTATGGAAGTGCCAGAATGTCCAAATGTTTCTAACTGTCCCTTATAGCTGACTTTCTTCATGTACAGGATCTGACCTGGAATTTGTACCAAACATAATGTCATACCAGAACATACCATACGCGTACCAAAAAAATAAAAATAAAAATAAAAAAAAACAAGAACTAAGCATAAATATTCATTCTAGGCTCACCTACAAACTGAGCACAGGTAGATTGATGTGAATTTGTTCATTTTGTTTATTATACCTAATTAGACTGCTTAATTTTCTTATAAGCTATATCAGAATCTGTGTTTTATTTAGGCCAACCTCTCACCTGCTAATCACCTGGCGACATAAATTCAGACACACATAGCTGTGATTTTGAAAAGGAATCTGGGAAACTTCATGACATTTCAGGAGAGAAAAGCTTTCTTGAGTTCTCTGTATAGCCAAGAATAATTTTAAAAGTATGCAAGCCACAGAATTCCAGGAGTATATTTTATGTTATCAGAAACTGATCTTCACATCATAGTTCATTAAACTGGTTGCATAGTTTACACACAGGTAAACCATCTCACCTCAAGACTGGAAAAATATCTGCACTATAAGTAGAAGAAATAAAAAAACTGTGAACACATGAGCACCTCTTGAGTTAAGAATGCCAAAATATTGACATAAACATTCCAAAGCAGACAGGATCTCTATCGCTCTATCCTTTCTGAAACCACATTTTCTCCCAAAGCCCTTATCAAATGCCCCTCTTCACATAAGCTCCCCACTCTAGGGGGTAATAGAGTCCTTCTAGGGCTTTGGTAATCCCTGATAGCCATAGAGGGAATCTGTGTATTTCATCCACACTAACTCCTTCCTTTTCTTTCAGAAAAATAATGAACAAAGCGTGGTTTCCCCTTGGATTGAAATGTGCCCTGTACATGCAAGCTGTGAGTCCTCGGGCAGGACGCAGAATCTTTCTCAGCCTCAGTTTCCTTTTCTGTACAACAAAGATGATATCTGTCTCATAGGGTGATGGTGGTGACTAAGCTAGGTAGGATCTGCTCAAGACCTAACACATCCCGGGGTCTCTGTCCCGGCCCCTTTCCCAGCTAATTCCCCTCCTCCCAGCCTCATCGGGATCCAGGCACATCCCGGCAGCTCTGCCCTCTTCCAGTTCCTAACTGTTCCTCAGCATGCATCCTCTTTCCTCTGTTTTCATTCCTCTTCTTAAGCATTCTTTTTTATTCTTCCTAGGCTCTTTTAAGTAAACCTTTAAGACTGAAGTATAACATAAATGCAGAAAAGATCACAAATTGCAAGTGCCCAGAGAATTTTGGGGAACACACATCTGTGCAATCTGAATTCAACTCAAGAAGTCAATCACTGCCAGCACCCCAGAAGCCTCCCTTGAATACAGAGCCCACGCACCCACAGCAAATCTCCATTCTGATTTATCTTACTGTAGATTAATTTTGCCTGACTATATGACGTGTACTCTTTAGGGACTAGCTTTATTCATTCACCATCATGTTAGTGAAAGTCTCCCTTGCTGTTTGTTAATTTTACTGCTGCTTAACAGGGGCTAGCAAACACTTTCTTAAAGAGCCATGTAGTAAGTATTTTGCCTTTCAGGCCGAAGGAGTCTCTCTGGCAGTGCAGCACAAAAAGCAGCCACAGACAATACATACGGAAATGAATCTTGCTGTGCCCTAATAGAAATGCATTTATGGACACTGAAATTTGACTTTTATATAACCTTCACATGGCATAAAATCTTCTACTTTCAAAAATTTTACATCTAAAATGTAAGAACCTTTTTTAGTTTGCAGGCTGTAAGAAGCAGGCGATGGGCCAGATTCGACCTACAGGATGGAGTTTGCAGACTCATGCTGTGTAGTATTCTTTTGCACGAATATACCGTCGTTCATGTATGCATTCTACTCTTCGCAAATGTTTTCTTTCAAGTTTTGATCCAAAAAAAAAAAAGATTTCTATTAAAGCGGATACATATAAAAGCAGTGGCAGTGATAATCCCACATCTAAAAGAAAATGAAAGCCACTAATTTTTAAGGAAAATTGGATATTTAAGGAAAAAAATTCTTTTTTTAGTCAACAGCTAATATTTTTAAAGATACATGTATTAATAAACTCTTTTGGAAAATCCACAAAATTGCCTATCATTTCATTTTCCCATAATAAAATCTGCTTCATCTGCTTTATCTCAAGTATGAGTATTTCCCTCAAAAGTAGAGGAGGCAACGCTCTAATTCATTTTTGTTTCAACTTTGGGCATTGCAAAACCTTGTTCTGTTTCATGTGGTCATTGCATCTGTGTGGATTTTCAAATGTTTTACTAGCACAATGGGCTTGGATAGAGTGATTTGGGGTCTTATCACCCTCTAGTTTCAATAGTGCCTATTACACAGGCAATTTAAAAATTCAGGATTGCCTATAAAGATAGGTCATTTAACTTTCTTTTTTTAAAAAAAGAAAAAAAAAAAGCTACTTCCCCTTAAACTCCAATAACTGATAAGGAGATAAGACAGGCTATTGTGGAGGAAAGAACGTCTATGCAAACCCAATCCTGGCACTGTGAGGCATGCTGCTGGTCTTGACAAACATTGCTCTAATTAGGGGCATATCACAGACACTTCTGAAACTTTAGAAAAGGATTCCAGGTGGTATGTGATGAGGTACCAAGTGAGTCTAAGAGACGACCTGCACTCAAGAGCCCAGAGGTGGGAGACATCGGCACCAGAGAGTATAGGACGGAATGGACTGATGAGTGTCAGGGAGAAGGCTAGAAATGAGCTCTGCTTTTGAGAATGGACACGGAGGAGGAGCCTTGTAGATGAAAGGTCATCTTGAACAGAGGAGATAATATGAGCCAAAGAACAGGGTGCAGGAACAAAGCAAAGGGGACTTCCTTGTCAGAGGAAAACCCCATGGTGAGACCTAGGTAGAAGCTGGAGGTAGACTGCAGTCAGAGTTTGGTAGGTTAGGGTTAGGAAGACGGAAGAGTAAAGGATTGATAACAGCAACATTTTTAGGAATGATTGACCCCAAAGCGCTACTAGATTAAAAAAAAAAAAGAAAGAAAGAAAGAAAGCAAATCTGTCAGTCTAAAAGCCAAGAAAATAAATAACGCAATGTGAAGTGATAAGATATGACAGCTATGAAAATAGAAATACACAGATGTGAGAAATATGGCAGTTCATGGAGAGGAGGAATCAAATATTCAACTCCATGTTGTTAAACGTGTATGAGTTGGAAAGTGTTGCTGTCATTGCCAGAAATAGGGAAATCTGGGGCGGGAGCTAATTTTAGTAGAAAAGGGAGTTTGGTTTTAACTGTATTAAACTTAAGCATGAATCCACAGGCCAATCCTGCTGGCTGAATGTTTTATAAATAAAGTTTTATTGGAACACACCTTGCCCCTTCATGAACACGTGGCCTCTGGCTGCTTTTTCACTACAACAGCAGTATCGAGTGTTTGTGAGAGAGATCATCATAGCCCACAAGGCTAAAATATTTACTATCTGGCCATTTACAGTAAAAAAGCTGCAGATCTTTAGTTAAAGTTACAGAGGGATGAAACCAGCAGGAAAGATTTGAGGTTTTTGAAAAACGTCCTCAGACCAGACAAGACAAGACTTCCCGAGATGAAGTGTGTGGGATACCACAGAGCAGAGGACTGAACGGTCCTACTACGGCCAGCGTTTCACAAAATGGAAAAGAATCCTGGGATGAAACAGCTTGATCTGGTATGCCTCAGGCAACTACCATCACGCAAGAAGAGAAAAGAACCCGAGCTCAAGAGAAGGCCTTCCCAATGTGTGTCCTGGGAGCGCTATTTCCAGAGGGTGATATTCAGAATGTATACAGGTGCTGTCTCCTCCATGCAGGATTCCTGGAGAATTCTGTGGCTGGAGACAAGCGCCGGCAGCCTCTCATAGGTGTGTTAGTGCTTGATGAAGTTGTACAAATGGCAAAGAGAAGAGTCAGAGGGCAGCTTTGGGTGATCTTTTGCTAGAGACACATGAGACGGGAGTGTGTGTCTGAAGAAGGGCTTATCTCCGGGGGCTGTGAATGGGTCAAGGAGGCGGCAAACACAGGACTCAGATAAAACTCTGGAAAACACCCCCAAGTGTCACTTCCTTTCCTAATCAGTTTACCTAAAAAGTCCTCTTCTCCCCTCCTCCACCTTTCCCCAAGTGCCACTTAGCCTTCAGACTCTGCTTGCCTACACTTCTGCAAGAAGGGTTTCTCTGTCCCCAGGTGAGGTTAGGCCTTTCTAGCATAATAATAACTAACACTCAGAGATTACTTACTGTGTCTGGACCTGTTCTGGGAATTTCATGTGAATTCATTTAGTCTAGCCTTCCAATAATGCTGTGAAATGTTTACCGATAGTATACCCTTTCAACAGATGGGCAAACTGAGGCACAAAGAAGTAAGGCGATTGGTCCACAGTCACAGATCTAGGAAGGAGTACAGCCAAATTTCAAAAGGCCACGTCCAAAACTCTCTGCATTTGTCTTTAGTACTTGTATAATGTCTGTCTTTGCTGCTAGACCTTAACCCCCATAAGAGTAAAGACTGCATCAGCTCTAGTCCTCATTGATCCCCAAGCACCTAGAACATTTCCTGGCACAAAGCAGATGCTCAGTGTAATGCAGAAAGATGTGTAGAGTGAATTGACAATACCTTGACATACTTAGATAAGGAAAATCAAACCAAACAACAACAACAACAACAACAAAAAGTGTGGTGGACCCATATGTCTATTGGCCAATACCCAGTGCATAATTCATAATGTGAATTTGAGACTATAATTTAGGGTGGTATATGCAATCCTACAAATTACTTTGAGCTTTGGCCTGGTGGGATTTATGACTAGAAAATGATGGCAGAAGAGTTTGCACTGTTAAATAGAAGCAGGTTTCCCAAGTGTTACGAGTTGAATTGTGTCCCCCCAAAAGTAATGTTGAAACCTTTAAACTCCCAGCACCTGTCAATGTGACCTAAATGGAAACAGTATCTTTGCAGATGTAATCAGGTTAAGAAGAGGGCATTACAATGAGTCTGAACCCAACAGGACTGGTGTCCTTATAGGTAGAAGAGACGGAGATGATAGAGAAAGGCAATGGCATGGGAGGGCAGAGGCAGAACTAGGGAGCTGCAGCTGCAAGACCAGGAAGGGAAGAGGCAGGGAAGGACTCTAATCAGTCCCAGAGGGGCATGGCCCCCTTGGCACTCTGATTTGAGGCTCCTGGCCCCCCAGAACCCAGTTCATGGTACTTATGGCAACCCTAGGAGACACAAGCACTGAGGGAGAAGATGGAGCTGTGATTTTGGAAAACTCGCAAGCTGGAGGGTTGAGCAAGTTGGTCAGGATCTCGGTGAAGATGGATGGTTATATTAACTTGGAAGAGAGTGCATCACAAATCACTTAGTGGAAGAAGGAAAAGGGAAAGTTTGACGCAGTGATCCTGGTTTACCTGTAAACCACACAGAAGCAAGATGGAGGAATGACTGGAGACCAACTCTCCACCTGCCAGGCTGAATCCAGAGTATTTAGCCTGTTACCGGCTCAGCATGCTGATCATTTGTCTCTCAGGTTTTGGAAAAAGCATTGATGTTGACTGCTAGTTGATAAAGGGGAAGAAATAGGTTCTTTGGGCAGCAGCAACCAAGAAAACAAAGGCTTTCCAAAGTGACACATGCAACTGGGCACTATCAGGGCTGTTGGAAAGTTTCCAAGGACAGGGAGGCTGATCCCATGAAATGAGGCTGGACAGGAAGTCTTCCCAACGAGGTTCTCATGCAAATGAAGAAGAGTGGGAAGTGCCCAAAGACAGGAGGCTGCCTGCCAGCGACTCCATGGGCTTAAGCTGTTTGCAGTTCATGTGTGTAATTTTTAAAGATAGACCTACCCCTGAAGATGAGTACAAGAGAGAAAGACAGGGCTCCAAAAATACTGCCACAGGCTCAAGTTCCAAAGTGCTGGAGTTACAAAAGGATAAAGGAAAACACAAAGGACTTTTTAGCCAAAGAAGAACCAGAAAGGTAAAACAGAAAGCAGGAAAGAGTGTGGGCTCTGGAGCTGGCCGTATCTGTGTTTGGATCTTGGCTCTGTCCTTTACTTCCTGGTGAACTTGGGTGGCTTTTGAGCCTGCATACACCTCAATTTGACTGTGGTTTTCATTTGTAAAATATTGACGATCCGTGGGCCTACCTCAGAGGTTTGACGTGAATTATATATGTTTGGTGGAGTGCGTGGACTATAGCGAGAATGCATCACATATTTGCTCTTATCACGATTATTAACTAGAATAATTAAGAGCATAGTATAAGAGCATTTAAGGAAGGGAAGCATACATGTAAAAAGTAAGCTACAAAATAGTATAAGAGTGTGGTTACACACACACACACACACACACAGACACTTTAAAAAGAAACACACCAAAATGGTAATTTTAAAACACTTGACTGGTAAGTAAAAATAAACTGGAACACAATCAAAGGGGAACAATCGTATCTCCTGAGGAGCAGCTGAAAATGAGTCTATTTGCCATGGAGAGAAGTAGACCTGGAGGAATTTTCAAGGGGTTATTCTGGTTTTGTAGGGTTGCACCAGCTACATCTAGAATCAATGGGTGGAAGTTATATGGCATAAATTTCAGATCAGTGAGGTCAGTATCATTTGATGCTTATCTGAGCTTTCAGAAGGAGGAATACTTTATCAAATCAGTTCTTCATGCCCTGGGCCCTGCACTGAACGAGTTACATGCATTCTCTTATTTAAAGGTTCTCTCCAACAGGAAGAGTCCTAGGAAATTGAAGACGTCGCAAAGGAATGTTGTAAGGAGACTTCAAGCCTAAAACAGTGATAAATCACAGCATCTACAACATCTTTTTGAAACTCATGGGCTTTGGCCTCCATGTTCTAGCCTCAGCAGGACAGAAGGGTGGCAAGAGCAATATCTGGTAGGGGGTCAAGATTCTGGGCCCATGGTGGAGGCCAAGAAGAAGAGTGACCTCATGGGGACCGCGCCTGGGTTTGTGTGCCCACTGGAGAGCCGGTTCCTATGGCAGGGCCATAACGTAAAGCAGTGGGTGCTTCCTTTCGGAAAGCTCACCTATAGCTCCTGCAGACCTGAACTCTTAGGAGGGAAAAAGGAAGGGAGTATAGGTTCTGGAACTTAAAGAAACAAAATGGATTATTCTGAAACATAAGGACTTTAGAGGACATGTGGGTTCATATTTTATGTCTTTCTATTTCTTTATTCCCTTTGCTTTCTAGGCTTCAACCATATATCTTGCCCTCACATCCAAAAGCTCCAGAGTTGATATGTTTTGTTGCTGTTTATTGCTTATTGTCCACAGATCTTGAGGCATGGGCCACAGTACTGGGGATAAGGAAGGTGTAGGGAGAAACAGCCAGAGTAGTTCCTTCTCTCCTCTTCCCAGTGGCAGGGCTGAGAAACCATTTCTCAAGCATTTTTATTGACTGGGACAGCTTGAAAGTGCTGTCGGCCGGGCGCGGTGGCTCAAGCCTGTAATCCCAGCACTTTTGGGAGGCCGAGACGGGCGGATCACGAGGTCAGGAGATCGAGACCATCCTGGCTAACACGGTGAAACCCCGTCTCTACTAAAAATACAAAAAAAAAAAAAACTAGCCGGGCATGGTGGCGGGTGCCTGTAGTCCCAGCTACTCGGGAGGCTGAGGCAGGAGAATGGCGGGAACCCGGGAGGCGGAGCTTGCAGTGAGCTGAGATCCGGCCACTGCACTCCAGCCCGGGCGACAGAGCGAGACTCCGCCTCAAAAAAAAAAAAAAAGAAAAGAAAAGAAATTGCTGTCATTACCTGGGCCCATTTCTCTTCTGTTTTCATGGTA
This sequence comes from Trachypithecus francoisi, assembly GCF_009764315.1. Lineage (NCBI taxonomy): Eukaryota > Metazoa > Chordata > Mammalia > Primates > Cercopithecidae > Trachypithecus > Trachypithecus francoisi. The sequence goes on along the minus strand of NW_022681463.1, from coordinate 5,699,399 downwards.
ATTTCTGTAAGTCACTGAGGAAGCCCAATGTTCTGGCTGGTCCACAGATTCCTTATTGCAATCATTTATTTGCCTGCGCTATAGGCTTAATTCTCCTCCTCTTTTGTACCAAGAGAGGTGCTAAAAATCCTATCAATATCACAATTGACTCCTAAGCTGAGGAAGAAAGTTATTTTCCTGTGTGATGTGTAAAGTGATCCTCCATGTAATTCCTAACGTTGAACTTCAGAAATGTTTCGTGCCGCAGCAAAATTAGTGGAAAACATTTGCATAATCTTCCAAGAACACATGGGTCTTGGGATGACCACATGCATTAGACTATCTACATTCCTGCACATCTGTGGGGAGAAAAAATTTCTTTTTAAAAATATAGAGTCATACATTTATTCTTAGGCTACTCCAAAGATGTAACAACGTGTTTTGTATTTATTTTTTCAAAATGGGTTTGACAGTCTTTCTGCCTACTGATTGTCATGGCTAATTGCTCTTTCATTTGCATGAGAAGAGAAAATGTAAGAGAGGGACTGTGATGGCCCATTACAGCGGCTTCTGGGAGTGAATGTGTATACAATAATCTACTGAATGGAGCACAGAATGAAAGCAACACATAAGAATTCAAACAGTACATTTTAATGATGGGTGCATATATATTACCAACTTGGGGGTGCAGACATGGCACCTGCTACTCTAGCTTCACTCAAAGTGTTCAATGAAAACCTCCCCAAAATTAAAAGTCAGCTGTCTTATGACTGACATTTAATTTTGAAAGATGTGATTTTCTTCAGTATTTCCTGTGCTCTTTATGAACCTGTTTATCAAATGTATAGAACACTTTTGTTTATGATAGCTTATGATTAATCATTCACCAAGGACACAAGTCCTTTGTACCTATTATTGTCAAGCATTTGTTTGGACTGTGTTTGACCCTTTGTACCGAAGTGGTCTGTGTTGGAACCTTTTGAAAACAGTCTACCACGCTGAATGTGCTCATGTCACTTACTGAAATCTCATGGCTGTGTCACTGTGACATCCTGTTACCTGGGAGAGACCAAAATTATAATTTTAGTCACAATATCAAATCCATTGTTACGCCAGGATAAATAGATTCATATCCAGTTAGTTGTAAGTATTCTAGAGTGAAATTTTAAAAAACATTTTAAGAAATACATAGCCGTTTTGTGACCAGAGTTACATGAATAGCATGCCTCTTTGCAAAAAAAGAAAAAAGAAAGAAAAAACAGAAAAGAAAACAAGAGCAATTTAGCGTCAGATCTGTACTCTGCTTTGTGGGACAATCAAAGTCCTTCCTAAAACATACCTCAAGGCAGTATATCCATATATCTGATTACTTAGTGACCAGAGAATCTCAGCTACCAAAACAACAGCGCAGGTCAAAAGGAAGAACAGTATGAGTTACTGCTTCTTGTTTAATCATTCACTATTTGGACACCTCTTCGATGAGTAACCACCTCAGTTTTAATCTCTTGTCATTCACTCATTCAGTCAACAGACGTTTATTGTAAGGTTGCTATGCATGCAATACCTTGCAAATATCAATCTGGGCGGTTGATGACCTCCAAGAATTCATAATCTAGCACTGGGCACAAACATGCCCACATTTAACCTCAAAATAAAGTTGTAAATGCACATGCCACATGTCTGATACAGATAATAAATGTTAGGAGTTCAGAGCAAGGATAGATAATTACAGTGTTCAGAAGCCATTGTACAGAAATAAGTAGATTTGAGATTAAGGAATGGCTAGTAAGATTTTCAGGGGAAAAAATGCCAAGAAGAGCAAATGAAGGCAGTAACATCAGATGGGCAAGAATTAATTTAGAGAGTTTGGCTAGACAGAAGAGTTCATGAACAGGATTAGTTGGAGATTTGATTGAGAATGAAGTTGAAGGTCTCTCATTTTACTTTGAGGTATGATGAGCTGTCAAAGAATGGAAGGGCATGCTGTGTTATGAAGCAAAACTAGAATACCTGTTTAAACTCAAGAAGGGTTAACAGTTTAATACCATCATTCTCAGCAAAGTAACACAAGAAGAGAAAATCAAACACTGCATGTTCTCACTCATAAGTGGGAGTTGAACAATGAGAACACATGAACATAGGGAGGGGAGCATCACACACCGGGGCCTGTGGGGCTGGGGAAGGGATAGCGTTAGGAGATACACCTAATGTAAATGATGAGTTGATGGGTGCAGCAAACCAACATGGCACATGTATACCTATGTAATAAACCTGCATGTTGTGCACATGTACCCTAGAACTTAAAGTATAATAATAAACATAAATAAAGAAAACAATGTGATATTGACCAATATTGTAACATTTTTATACTTGAACTTAAGAATTTCCCTATGAGAAATCTGATGTTCTCGCTTGTTATGTGATCTTAGACTGCGCAAATCCATGCAAAAAAACAATAAGATACTCTCAAAACCTTTAAAGCAAATTAATCTGTCTTGCCATTTCTGCCCTCTCAGGTTCTGAGTACTGATTTCATCAAGCCAATGGAGGCAATAGTAAGTATGAATCCAGTCTCCGTATGTTGGTTATTTCAGAGAAAGTTCAATGATAATGACCTTCATGTTCTTTAAATAAGCAAATTGTCAGATGCAAATAACTATCACCTGAATCAGTACAACGAAATAAGCGAAGCCTGACAATTTTTGCTTTTTGCCAAAATACATTAAAAAATGGGCAATGACCCAAATGACATTTGACATTCCTTTGACAAAGGAATCTCAATCAATAAAGGGTATGATAATATTCAGTAACAGCATTCCACTCGGCTCCCTTTACCCTCTGCAAACAATATACATTCCCAAAGTGTTATCCTATTGGGGAAAATATAGTACACACAGGCACACACACACACACACACACACACAGGCACACACACATGTACATAGGCACACATATATAGAATATTGGGTTAATGAAGCTTATGAGAGAAAACCAATCTTTATAGACTAAGGAAAAGCCCTGTGCTGTCTCAATACTTTTTTATTCCTATAAAAGTATTTTACAGTCACATGAGGTAACTAAGAACTAGGTTTCACTCCAAAATAATTACTCTTCAGGAAGCACTGTCCTCATTTTTGGTTCAAAGGATTATTACGTCGTGTCATGTCTTATTGCTAAAAGTTCTTAACATTACTGATTATAACTTAGGTAACAAATGAATCCTTTGGGATGTATTCTGTACACAAACCAAACCACAAATATTTTTAGATATTTCATTTGTTAAGAATGCTTCAAAAGTTCAATGCTTATACTGGAAATGAAGGAAGAAGCGAACTTTAGAACTAGGGAGAGGGACAGCTCTGAAATCCACGTTTATATACTCTGCATTGATCCATTCATATATGTATAACTTCAGACATTCGTTCATGAAACATGTATCAAGCATCAACTGCATTCCACAATGGGTTGTGCTTTAAAATTGTCTTAACTCAGAGTAACAGGATATCTTTTTTATTGCTGGTTGAAGGGGCTCCTCAAAAAGGCACAGCTTTAAGATGATAATGCATTTAATCCTCCCATAACTAGCACATAGTCTATGCCCCACAAAATACAAAGGCAAATAAGAAATGTTCCCTCAGATAACTTGCTCGGCTAGATCTCATATCCAAACCAGAATCTCGTATTATGTAACTCCATAAGCTTCTGTATTTATCATCACTGGAATGTGTTTAAATAAGACCATCTGTGAAAGTATTGCAAAAACATATCTATTATCATTCTGATTCATTTATAGATGATTTTCTTCAGATGTTTGAAAACATAAAGTTTCAACACATGTGAAAAAAAAAATCACTTCTTACTGCTTGGTTGTCTTTATCTTAAAAATTGGTTTTATTTCATCTAAAGGCCAAACGCATCCCAAAACAACTAGTTAGATAGTGATCATTTACAGAAATTAATCAGGACAAGGCTTGAATTATCTAAAAGAGCTAAGAAAGGTTTTTATAGCAATTTATTGAAATATAATTCACCTATTGTAAAATGCATCTTTAAAGGGTATAATTCAGTGATTTTTAGTTTATTCACCTAATTCTAAAACCATTGACACTATCTTTTATCATCCCCAAATAAAGCACGTTAGCAGTCCCTCTTCACTTTCTCCAAAGCTTCCCCAAAGCGCTTGACCTCCACTACTCAACTTTCTGTGTCTGCGGATTTACCTGTTATGAACATTTCCTATAAATAGAATTATACAATATGTGGCTCATTAATACTGCTTCTTTCACTTAGCATAGTATTTTCGAGGTTCTTCTGTGTTAAGGCATTGATCAGAACCTCATTCTTTCCATAAAATGTCAAATAATATTCCATTGCACAGACATACCACATTTTGTTTATTCACGCATCTGTTGATGAACGTTTGAATTGTTTCCAATTTAGCTATTCTGAATAAAGCTGATAAGAATATTCGTGTACAAGTTTTTGTGCAGATGTAAGTTTTCAATTCTCTTGGGTCTATATTTAGGAGTAGAATTACTGGGTCTTATGTTAACTCTATGCTTGACATTTTGAGGGACTGTCAAACTGTTTTTCAATGTGGCTGCCCTAGTTTACATTCCCACCAGCAAAGTATGAGGGTTCCAATTTCCCCACATCCTCACCAACACTTGTTTCAGAAAGATTTCTATACTGGCATGTGAATAAAGTGTCTTAATTTCTAAGAATAGAATCAATTCATTTCAAAGAATATAATAAAAGCACAATATGCCAATCTTATTTATGGGGAGATTAAAATGGTATCATTTTTCATCCTGACAGTTTCCCAAATCCCTGCACCAGGATTCTAGGAAGAGAATCTGTTGCAGCCATTGTATATTCTTCCTGTGGCAGAGTAATTCTTAAACTTTCCCTGGTGCAGGAAGGAGCATCATTTGGGGGTCTTCAGTGAACATCTCTCCTGCAGATAAAGAATATAGTGTCCAAGCTGTGAGCAATCAAGTGACATGTGTTCCTTAGGGCTACGAGGTTGGAGAGTTGTTATTTGATTCCCATCTCATAGAGGTTATTTATGTATCCTAACTGGAATTTTGTCTCTTGTAATGATTACTATGTATCTTTTATGAAGCCTATGCTCAGTCATTTGATAAATTTTATAGTGTTAATGACCAAATATTTCCCTTAGACATGTTCCTTAGGGAAAATTAAGATGCATAGCATGCTTCAAAATGATGGCCAAGAACAACCAACTCAACAAACCTTCAGGAATTCATGATTTGAATATCATGTTCAAGGTAGGCACCTTTTTAAAGTTAGGACAATTACTAATGATTCACGAATACCTGAAATTCTATCAAAAGTCTATGATATGAGAATTTACACTATGCTTTGGGGAAAGAATTCAGCCTTACTCATTCTAGAGCCAGTGTAAATGAACAACCACAAAATGTAATAACTTTAGACACGAGTATGTATGAATGTATGTTGCATCTTAGGAGATTAGGTTGAGTCCTAGGTAAGTTATGTTGGCATGCCTACATCGCACACTGCTATTTGAAGCTGTTAAATTACACACACATTCTCATGTTATTGGACTAAACCATCCATAATTCTAACTCCCAACACACTGCTGTCATGAAGTGCTTGGTAGGTCCTGGAGTGGTTAGTCCCTCAAAATGTACTTTGGGTATTGAGTCGAAGTCATGAACTGTTGTTGATGGATTTTATTTGATGGACAGAATAAGAGGCAAATAGAAGTAGGTTTTATTCTATCTCTAGAGACCTCTAGTCTCTTCTGCTTTTAGCATGAGGACATTGTTGTTGGTCTCTGCTTCCAAGATCTTCACAATATATGGCCCAGATCTTTACAGTACTGGCCAAGATCTTTACAGTAGACGCAATGAAACTAGCAATGTACTTTCTTACTTGCTAAGGGCACTACAGATCACCACTGTCTGGTTGTGAGATCACAACAATAATCACCACATTGCCTCAAGTACACTGTTAAAACTTGGAGAATGCTTAGACATGGCTTCAACTTGTCCAGGATGCCTTCTAGATACAAATCAAATCAAGAAAGTCCATGTGTCCCTGCTCTGTGAAGGCTCCAGGTGGAATTGCCTGCCCCACTCCACCTTTAAGATTTCCAGGACAGTGTCTTCACTTCCTTCAGTGGCCCCCTGTTTACATGTCCATCTCTCTTTTTAGAAGGTGAGCTGGAGAGGAAGTATCAGGTCTCGATCATCTTTATAGCCCGAGGGCTTACTGTGCAATAGGTAAATGATAAATGTGTAACTGTGGATCACCATTATCCCCAAATTCCTTGCAAAAGAAAAATTCTGTTTACACTTTCACTGCAATGCATCATCGACTTTGTTAGTTTTTTATGCAGATGATAATAGTATGCCCTTCATAAGATTGTTTGTTTAGAGGGATAAATTTTGTGTGTGTGTGTGTGTGTGTGTGTGTGTGTGTGTGTGTAAACTGCCTGGCACTTAATGAATATTAATAATTGCTTTTAGTTCAAGAAAATAATCTATGTAGATTAATGATGGTTCTACTAAATTTGTCAAATGGGGTTCCCTAATATTACATAGAAAGTGTTAAAAATTCAAACATATTTACCTTGCACATAAGCTCAGATGATTTTAATTTAAGCTGAACAGTTAGCTTATAAAAATAAATTATTAATTTAGTTAGTAATCAAAGTTCAAACAAATCCGTAATCATGAAGACTCTAATCATTTGTTTTTGTTCTTCGTAGCTACAGACATCAGCAAACTCGAGAGAAGAAGGTTTCCTCTGGGAGATTCCACATATGACCTGTTTATATGTAATTATATTATCTATTACTCAAGTATTTGTCTTGTGCTGTCTAAATTATAAGCTTCTCAACTATTTGCCTTGAGTGAGATGTGCATGCTAAAGCCCCTCAATAAATATTAATTGAATGAATAATTTTAAAAAAACCCTGACTGCCTTTTTACTTAAATCCAAGCCTTTGCTAACTTTTACCTTTCTTGATCACACAATCACTTACAATTCACAAAGGAAAAAGTATGATAAGTGGTGAATCACTTTTCATTTTAAATTCCACTTTAAATTTTGTTCCTAGCACAAACATCACAGATTTTATATGATTTATGTATTTAACTTTCAACTAAATCTAGAAAGTGATCTTAGCAAATCCCTGAGTTTCCCTTTCCAGGACTCTCTAATTCTGTCTGTTCATTTAACCTGGTTTGATTTGAATCATACATTCTTCTCTCTGCCTGACTCAGGTGACCAGTGGTTATGAATGGGAAAGTAGATGACGCTCCGTTCTGGGGAGATTTGGCTTAGTGCCTTTTTTTTTTTTTTTTAAAGATCTAGTTCAAAAGTAGTCAAGTAGAAAAATGGGTGCATTCTTGCTTTTCATTCCCAAACTACTGACATTCATGATTGAACTCTGTAGCATAAGACTTACATCACTGTTGGGGCTACAAAGAAAGAAAACAGAAGATTGGCCGGGGCAAAGCCACGCATTGGCTTCTGCCACCCACGGGCACCTCAGGGTCGAAATCTACACTTATGAGCCCCACTCAAGGGCCATTTCCTCCTTGATGGAAACTCTGTTTCTCTATCTGGCTGGTTATAATGATGTTGTGAGCACAGATCGAGACCTCCACTTAAATAAAAACAAATCTACATGTGGAGAGGTCTTATTAAAAAAATGAACTCAAAACTTCAAAAATGAATATATTTCTCTAGCCAATTTTATATTTCATAAGAGGATTAATCAAATTTGGCATAATGAGAACATTTATGATGTGGGAACATTTCAAAACAAGTGTGTTTTGTTTATTTTCTTTTCAAATGGAAGAAAATCTAGGAAAAGGTGGTTAGTTGCTGAATCCCACAAATGAAGGGAGAATAGAGATTTTCTTTTGGAGACAGAGGAAGAAAAGTGATTTTTTTATTAGCATACTTTGAAAACAACTTGAAACTGGAAGTGTTTTTCATGCTTTTAGCAGGTCCAGGCCCAAAGTAAACGATTCTAATGAAATAGTACAGGACATAGTCTAGTGGATAAATGACGTGTTTCACGGGTGAAGCATTCAGGAAAACAGTTTAATGTATCATTTTGCTACAGGTTCTCCGGCAGCCAACAGCCCTCCCCATCTCCATCCCTGCACCATCCCCGCACACTATTTATGTATTTTCATTTGCATGAACCTACTCTAAGGTTCTGGCCAGTTGATTTTTCAAGTTAATGATAGGGCACTTGGGGAAAGATTAATGTCAGGAATGCAGAGGTTCAGCAAATTGTTGAAGAGTTTCACCACACAATTAATCTCTCTTTCCCACATTACAAAAGTGCAAGGGATGGATGCAGGGAAGTGGTAATGATGCTGCTATCACAGGTCTCTAAGAGCCGGGGGAGTCAGCTATAAAGATGATGGGAAGACGACTTTCTGCTCTCAGAAGGATTTATAAATCATCCCCTGTTCCCTGTGCCATCCATCCTTGCCAAGTGACTGTGGTACCCCTTTGCTGTTTCCCATTCAGCTGTCACTGACTGGATGAGAGTCCTCTTAGGAGCACTACGGAGAGCAGAGACACCATCTCAGCTAAAGTGACCGCCAAGCCCCCCAGTCCATGGATGCCCCTAATATCATCTCTTTATTTCCAGCTTTCTCATCATTCGGCTGCTGACAATTCCATTTCTGCAATGTGCTCTGTGAATTAAGTACCTCTGCCCTCCATGGCAGTATTTTGTCAGACACAAGGGTGATGTTCAAAATAGTTCACTGGTATGTCCCAGAAACGGATCTATGAGAAAGGACACAGTTTCCAGCTAAATCCTTCTTAATCCCTTAGTTACTGGGTCTTCAGGTTCTGGGGTGCCCAGAGAGGAAGAGGGATGCTGAGACTGCGGAAGTTGGGAGAGCGCCAGGTACTTGGGGCCGTGCTAAAAGTGCTTCAATACTGCATCAGCCTTGGAGGTAGCAAAATCTGTTGTTGGTCTTCTCCGCTTCTCTTTTCCAGCCTCTCAACTGCCTCCAGCTCCAGGCCTTGAGGCATCTCAGTAAAATGTTAACCCAGATACGTCCCCTCTCTTGGAATAGGCTTGACAGAGACTGGTGACAACGTCCTCCTTCCCCCAACCCAGAGGACTTAGAGATCTCTTCCTCACTGGGTCCCCTGAACAAGGAAGGCAGTGCTCCCTCAAATCACAGAAGCTTTCTATCCCCAGCCATGCCCAGCCAGCACCCTCACTGCTTCAGATGTGCCATGGGCTGTGGGCTGGCAGCTTGAAGACGTGCCTTGGGATTATCAAGCCCAAATATGAACATTGCTTTCTGAAAGGAGAACAACAACAATTTTCCCCCTCTACCTCCAGATACATAGTAATTCTGGAAGAAAAGTGTAACATTCAGAGGCAAAGCCACCTTGTTCTCAGGATGGCCAGGAGCTGAGTAGGGCTGAGTCCCTGGGGAAGGTATTGCCACACCCGCCCTCTCAAGAGGAGCAGATCACAGCTGACAGGGCAGGAGAAGCAGGGGACCTGGACCCCCAGAAGCAGGGCAGGATCCTGGGAGAAGGAACTTAAAAGATACCTGGAGCTTCCTCTTAAAAACGGGGCTTCTCGCTCTTTATGACAGGCAGATAGATGTGTTATAAACATTTGGACAGTGGCTTCCAAGCGCAGTTTTTGAACAGTACATCTCCTCTCATATGAATTTGAGGACTGCCTCTATCACTAAGGGTGGACCTTCAAGATTTTGAGCAGCTATCAGACTTGATTTCTTTAAATCCCTTTGTCATCTCATCTGAGATTTTGGTGAGACAAATATCTGACTCTGTGAGTCTTTTTGTGCTGCTACAACAAAATACCCGAGGCTGGGTAATTTATGAGTCATAAAAATCTATATCACAGTTCTGGAGGCTGGAAAATCTGAGATCAAGGCACCTGCAGGTTTGTGGCTGGTGAGGACTCACTTCTGCCTCCAAGATGGCGCCGTGAACTCTGTGTCCTGACATGGCCCAAAGGATGCAAGGGCAAAGATGGTCCTGAGCTAGCTCCCTCCAGTCCTCATGACTTAATCACTTCCCCAAAGGCCCCATGTCCTAATACCACCACTCCGGGGGTTACGTTTCAATGGGAATTTTGGTGGAGACACCATCATTCAAACCATAGTAGACTCAAACAAACAAAACTTACAGACTCGTGCTGGACTGTGACTAGTTCGGATGTCATTGGTCTCATTTATAACTTCATATATGTGTGAGGATCTTAGTTCTGGGACGAAATCCCACTGTGAACTCTACCGCCATGCCAGGACCCCAGTGAGCCGGCAGCCCCTCCCAGTGCCTCTCCACCAGACCACCCAGCTCTGCACAGGTGGGCTGCCTGACACGGTGTGTGGCATCAGTCAATGTGTGTGTTTATGTCTGTGCCTGCATATTTAAATCTCAGGCTTGAGAGCTTGGAGGATCCCTGGGAGGGCCTTTCACTCCATTCCTCTACCTGCAGAGCCCAGAAAGAAATCTATTTAGAAAATTCAAAAACCTCTTTGTTGATGCAAGGAAGAAAAAGACACAACTTCTCTTACTTTATCCTCTCCTCATCTTTGTGGTTGAGAGGTGATTCATTCATCATTCTACCCTTGGGGTGCAGAGCATGTCTTACGCAGAGGCCTTGGCCACACCCCAGTCGAAGAAGAGAGGGTCAGACACAGCGTAGCTATGGCCATTATCTTTTCCATAAAAGCACTTCTGTTAGAGTCTCAGGGTGGAAGTATCTTCAGTGCTTTTTTGTTTTTATTTGCTGCCAAGGCTATAAGTCAATATTGTCACAGTGGTGTGGTCAGAAGCCCCAACTCCACCCATCCCATGTCTCATAGCTATATAGACTTGGAAGCTGGAAAGCTTTCGACGGATCCTCACAGCTACCCAGAGGATTGGCCTTAGCATCCTACAGAGGTGGCGCCAAGGTCCCAGACCAGGGGACACATTGTTTTCAACTGTACAGCTTGTGAGCTACCTTTCTCTTGGTTCCCATGACAACTTCTGTGGCAAGGAAAAGTGAGAAACTACAGCTGACCCTTCAATAACAAGTGTTTGAACTGTGCGGGTTGACTCACATGTGAATTTTCCTCCGTGAATGCCATCCCTGAAACAGCAAGACCTCTTCCCGCTCCTCAGCCTGCTCCCCATGAAGAAGATGAGAACGGAGACCTTTACGATGACCCACTTCCACTGAATAAGCAGTAAATATATTTTCTCTTCCTTATGGTTTTCATAGTAACATTTTTTCTCTAGGTTACTTTATTGTAAGAATACAGTGTATAATACATGTAATAAATACAAATATGTGTAATCAGCTCTTTATGCTATCAGTGTGGCTTCTGGTGAACAGTAGGCTGCTGCTCACAGTTTTGGGGGAGTCAAAACTATACTTAGATTTTCTACTGTGTGGAGATCAGTGCCCCTAACCCCTGTGTTGTTCCAAGGTTAACGGCACCGTCCATTACAAAAATGAGGTCCTGTCACTTTTTGCCTCTAAAACTCACTCAATATTTAGGGTGCTAAGTACATCTTTCTAAGCAGTGTAAAAAGATGAAGGGCCCTTCCATTAACTCATGTGCCAGGAATCTCAGTTTCTTCCTCCTCAGCCACACTTCCTGCTGAAGTACAGCTCTGTCCTTAACAGTCCTGGAGAAAGGGCCCTCCCCTACAAAGCTGCCCATCCCTGTCTGCTGCCAGCCACAGTTGACTGCATCCTGATCCAAGTGAAGCAAATCTGATTTTTTCCCACAAATTTGGTGTTAAAATACAGAGGCTGAGGCCATGAGAGCTGTGAAGTCAGAGATCATCCTCATTGTTGGTGAATTCCTTATCTGCCAATCTTCAGACTCACTGCATTTGCTTAGAGCCCCAAAATCAATACCCTTAGTGCTTTCTTGACCATATGAGGGTGCGCACAGAGCAACAAAACATTTAGCCACTGGCTGCTCATGATATCACCTGAGGTCAAACAGAGCAACACTCTGGCTTCTTGTTTCATTGGTCATCCTATATAAATAAGTGCCTTTTGCTTTTGCAGCCCATTTCATACCACATTTTTTGCATTTTTGTGCTTTTTGTTGGTGATTTCACTGTTTAGAACGGCTCTCAAGTATAGTAATGAAGTACTGTCTAATGTTCCTTCATTCAGGAAGGCAGTGATGTGGCTGATGGAGAATGGATATGAGTTAGAGGAACTTGGTTCAAGAGTGAGTGACAGCTCTGCTGGCCGTGAGCTCAGTGCTTATGAATCAGTGACTATGTATTAAATATGGTGTTGTGAAACAGAAACACACATAAAGCAAGTTTATTACTTACCAGGGAATGAAAATCTTGTGACTGGAGGTTCACAGGAAGGTACCCTTCTATTTTCCCTGGAAGCAGTGATTTAGTATTCACTAATTTAGAATTCATGGCAACTTTATAGCAGATAACTACTGTGAAGAATGAGAATCAACTAGAAACTGGTCAAGCCAGGTAGAAGCAAGGAATCCTGACCTGCAGAGAGGGCCAGAGTCTAGATGTTTACACTCACAGATGACTGGAGGTGAGAGCCTTGGAGGCGGGGGAGCCACGGCATGGACAGAAACACTTCCCGATCACCTTCCTGTTCCCATGCTGCCCCACTGGGCCTCCCGCAGCAGTTCCTGTGAGATTCCACATCTAAGGGCACATCCGCATGGACTCTAGCAAGCATGGCTGCTTCTCTGCTCCTTGGACATACATTTCTGTTGACTAGAACCACCCCAACATTACTACTAAACACCTCCTAAGATCTCCAACTTCAACTATGAATAAAATGCAAATATCTATCAGAAATAACAGTTATTCTCATCCTTAGCACTAATAAAATGGGAGAGAAATTAAGCAGATTAAGTTTAGATCCTGATCAATGATGTAACCACCTTTTCCCTATCCTCTTGAATGTCTAGTTACCTTGAATTTCCTTTGAATAACTTCTGCTTTTTCTTTTTTGTAAAACAAAAAGCCAGGGGGCAGGGGAGGGCGGGGGTTAGAAAGCATTTAAAGTTTCTCTATAGCCTTCTACTAAAGAAATATCTTCTCTCTCTCATGCTTGATCTTGGTGAAAGAACTGACCAAGTTGACCTTTCTCAGGCAGGGCATGTTGATTCAAAGAGTCAAAGGTCACCCGACATCAGAGCTAATCGATAGCCTTTTGATTCCGTGGTTTTACAAGAAATATAAACTTAATCAGCTTTGCAAAGCTATTTGCATTTCTTTGCTCTTCAGGATAATTTGTGCCTAGTGCTAAAGATCAAAGTAAAGCAGAAAAGATCCAGAAAATCTAACATGCTTCCTTATTTATTTACCTGCTTTGATTAAAGAAGCAATAATTACTACAATTTATAGAACGACCACGCTGTGCTGACTACTTCACATACATTGTTGATAATGCGCTTGACAATCTTGCAAGGTTGTCGTCATGAACACCAATCTAGTCACAAGAGAACAGGTTTCACACAAATTAGATGAGTGGACGAACGTCACATAGAGGCAAAGCTGGGATTAAAACACATAGCTGTTTAACTTCAGAGTCGTAGTGTTTTCACCTAACTGTGTCCATTCATGGAGAAGAGGAATCAAGAACGTGCAGGGGCGTCATTTCCGCAAACGGAAACAACAGACGTGACGTGTCACACAGGCCCACCAAGGGTTCCCAACCCAACCTTGTAGACTGGCACAGAAAACAGCACACTGGTCTGCCCATTCTCAATGACATTCATCATCTCAATGACATGGATGTCTTCACCCTAATAGCCGGAGGGCCAAATCCTAAGCCTTGGCACCATTGGGCTATGGCTGGCCTAACCTGAGCCCAGTCCCAAAAGGCGTCTGTGTCGCTCACCAGCTCTCTCCCCTCTCTGGAATATGATTTCATTTCCAAAAGGCAGTTGCTATTATGGACATGAAAGGAGGAATCTGAAACATCCAGTTTCACAATCTCTAACTTGTAGTTGGCTGAATTGTAGTAAATAGGGGCAAATCTTACTTGTTTTTAAGAATAAATATGTTATACATTATATATACTCAAAAGCACATGGCTCAAATTATGTGCAAAGTACATGCAGGAGAGCACATGCAGCTGGAAATATTTGACCCCACAGTGAATTTAGCGTATTTGGTTCAGAGCACTTCTGTTACAAATATATAAAGTGTTTATGTAGCCCATTGATTGCTATTATGGCACCAATAAAACCCAACAAATGGCAGAATTTTTTATACAAACTGGCTGATGTCCATGCATCACATCTTTATCTGTGGTATCTCTTCAGTCCTGTGTTTTTGGAAGTTCTTCTCTGCCTTTAGTTTCAGGAATTGCATGTGTGTTTTGTGATCAGTGTGAAAATGAGAAAAACTAAATGATATCATTCTCCTAGGGAAAAAAAATCAAATGAGAGTAAATATATACGTGTAAGTTCTAACTATAAACCTATACTGTGGTTTGTCAAATTTGACTTACAACTACAGACAGTCACCCCCATGTAAAAATGGTTCTTACAGAGCAATGTGACTAGGTACCCTTACTCACTTCTGCAGACAGTCACCCCCATGTAAAAATGGTTCTTACAGAGCAATGTGACTAGGTACCCTTACTCACTTCTGCCATCAAACAGACATCAGATCCAGAGCCTCCTCTGCTCTGTCTTCAGAAACTGTCAACACCTGTACTCTTCATAAGACTCGGGCCGGGTAGGTAAGCCACGTGCTTCGTGCACTCAGATTCCTTTGTCACCCAGAATCTTAGGGACTTCCTCAGCGTCCCCAGATAGTCACTTCACTCTGTCCTTCATCTTTCAACAAAATACAATGTCATGAAGCAATTGTGCCAATAGTTTTCTAGAATTGCTCTGACTGCAATTTGAGCTTTAGTCGCTAAACTTGATATTGCAAAACCTCCCTTACTGATACAGCCCAACCCTCTATTCTTAACTGTCCACACCAATTTCTACTCCCTTAGGCAATAAAGAGCTGTTTTACATGAAAAGCACTCAAAGATAGTAACTGAAGATCACCCTGAAGATAGTAACTGCTATGGGCCTGTACTGCTTACCACCTACCATTCAAGCTGGAAAAGATTGTGGCCACGTTTTCCCCCCAACACTCTCTTTTTGATTTTTATTTCTAAAATGGCCATAAAAAAAAAAAAAAAACTTTTATTTTAGATTCAGGGCTACATGTGAAAGTTTGTTATATAGATAAACTTGTGTCATGGGGGTGTTGTACAGATTATTTTGTCCCCCTGTTACTAAGCTTAGTACCAAATAGTTATTTTTTCTGCTCCTCTCCCTCCTCCTCCCACCCCCTACCCTCAGGTTGGCCCCCATGGCTGTCATTCCCCTCTTTGTGTCCATGTGTTCTCATCATTTAGCTCTCACCTATAAGTGAGAACACGGGATATTTTGTTTTCTGTTTCTGCATTAGTTTGCTAAGGATAATGACCTCCAGCTTCATCCATGTTCCTGCAAAGGACATGATCTCATTCTTTTTAATGGCTGCATAGTACTCCATGATGTATATGTCCACATTTTCTTTAGGCAGTCTACCACGGATGGGTATTTAAGTGGACTTCATGTATTTGCTCTTGTGAATAGAACTGGAGGCATCCCCCTAAATCTCTCCTATCATCTGTCAGGAAAGGGGTGGATGCACACACACATCTTGGGGTGCTCTGTCCCCAGGAGGAGGGCAGCAGAGCTGGCTACACAGAAACATTCCCTCCATTCTGTGGCTTCCTCCCCTCGACTGTTAAGGCTGAGGGCCACCCATAACCCACGCACATTCATGTGTTTTGGCTCATGTGATTGTGTAAATTACAATATTTGAACTGTTCCCAAATTCTACAAAGGAGAGAAAGTGTGAAAAATTATGGCTGCAAAATAAGTAAGTAGTTTGAAGCAAACCCTATGTATTTCTCTGGTTTTACGTAGGCAGATAAAATATGGTGGTTCTTTATAAACCTTGCTAAATTGGAAGGGCTTGAGAGACCTCAAAAAAAGCTATGGACAAAGTTAGCTCTGCCAAAACGGAATTTGCAATTACAGGAAAACTGAGGATTTTTAAGATTGAAATTATGATTGAATCATTGCTCTTCAATTCACACATTTATTTGTTTTAGCTTCATTTGTGAAATACAACACCATCTTCCTACTTAATGGCATTATAAAATCATCAGTGAAACCTGGCAAATGTGAATTATCTGTGCACAACTTGTATCTCCAGTAAATAATGGAGGAAGGAGATGTGGAATTCTGAAAGCATCCATAGGATAATGGAACCAGAAACCATAATCACTAGATGTTTGTGAGGCACAAATCATCCCATAGACAACTTGATTGCTTTTTTGATGGAATTGCCAGATTTACAGATGAAAGCAAGGTAGTTGATGTAATACATTAGAATGATGATTGTAATACACTTGATACAGTGTTGCACAAAATCCCACTTGCAAAACACATTTGTGTACATTAGGACTGTCACCAGAACAAAAACTGAGGACTGACTGCCGATGAATGAGTCGGAACAGGATAATACTGTCTCCTTTGTCCATACATTAAACCCTGACTCACAACAACAAAAACAAATGGCCTCTGATACAGAGTTTAAAACTGTTTAAAAACAAACAGTAGTTAAAAGATTATAATACATGCTGACCTTGTTGAATATCTGAGATTTTCTTCAGTTGTACAAAAAAGACTGCTGGACTATGAATCAACATAGCTTTATGAGCAAAAACTAAAAGCTGGGATATAAAGAAGTGTAGTGCACTCTGCCCAAGCTCTGAAGCAGGAGGGTGTAACTGAGGTACTGGAGGCATTCACTAAAAAGTAACTCACTGTAAAATGTGCTGCATGCTAAGACATAGAGAGTTGCACTGGAAGAAGTAACAGGACTTAGGAGCAGGGAGGGATGTAGGAAAGAAGTCATATTGTGAGCCCGTCATCTATGGACAGATCCAAGTTGCTGTGAATGCGTATGATGGGTGGAAGGTGGCTTCAGAGATCCCTTCCCCATGCAATACACACTCTCTTTATAACATGCTCATGCAACTGAATTTTAAACACAAAAGCAAACAAGAACAACATACTGAGAATAGAAATCAAAAGGTACAGCACTTCCTAACAGTGACGTCTGCTACTGAAGAAGAGAGAACAATGCATTTAAAATTCAGACAGAGAATAATCTTCAATTTAGAATTCTAAAATTAGTCAACATATCAAGTACAAAGGAAGAATAATGACATCTGAAGACATGTGAGGGCCTGGGGATGGAATTCAACACAAATGTAATGGGGGGAAAAAAAGGAAAGAAAGACATTTTTCCCCAGCTAAAATGGTGATATAAGAAAGGAAATATAATTGCAGTATACCACCTGGCTCTGCAAGGGATAATGGAAATGCACATATGTGCCCGTGTTCCTGATCTGTCTATTAACACTGTGATAGAATGTGTTGGCGAGGATGTGATAGAGAAGGTGAGGTGTTGCTTATGGGAGCTCGTTCATGATAGAAGAAAGAAAACAAGTCATGCCTAAGTTAATAAATGATGAGTCGAGATTATAAATACATGGAAGAGGTTAAAAAAGAAAAATGAAACATCCACAAGAGTGAAAAGTGATTGGCCCTAGCAAGTGGGATCAAGGCCTGGGGAGTGTTGGCCTAGGGGTTGCTGGGTTTTGTCATATGCCTTCTTTCTCTTTGATTTTATTTAAACATGCACATATTACCTGGGTAAAAATAAATATTTAAAACCAACATCATAGCATACCTCAGAAAGCAAATAGACAGGGAGAGAGGAAGAGAGTCAGAGGAAGAGACAGAGAGAGACAGAGGGAAAGCCATGAGAAAAACACCTGTGGCTGAGGATGTGTGTGTGTAGAGGGCATTGCTGAGTGAAGGGATTCAGCCACGTGGGCCTGGACACAATACAGCATCTCCAGTGTGTGAAGCCCAGATCCAGCCCTCAGACCAGTTGATTCTGATAGACACCAAAGGGGGAACCAACCAGACCTTTAAGCTTTGGATCCTGGACTGCTGGGAAAATACTGGCGTCTGGGTTATTTTTTCCTGTTTTTTGTTTTGTTTTGTTTTGTTTTGTTTTCCTAGACATAATACCTCTCATGAGCTACTAGTGAAAATAAAAAATAATTGTCATCATGTCACATGCATTGAGTGCTTACTGCATTCCAGATGATGATCTCAGCACTTCACATAAATTCATCCACTCAGTCATTCCAGCCAACCCCAGAGTGGGTTCTGCAGTCGTGCCCAGCATCGTGGAAACTGGCGGACCCCACACGGGGCTGGCGCACTCATCACCCCCCGACACACAGCTGACTGCTAATAACTCAGAGATATTCCCTTCTTCCCAGTTGCCCTAGACAAAATAAAAACACTTTTCCTGGGAGGCTATTTCCACACCTCCTGGCCCCCACAAGAGGCAGCTGACAACCTGCAGTCTACTAACACTGGGACACAAAGGCCAGTCTGTGCCCCAAGCTGGGATCAACTTTGTACAGCGATTGTTCTCCAGAGCTCCCATGGAACCAGGCAGAACATAGACTCCAGCTGAGACCATGCTTTCACCAGGACGGTCTTGCATTCGTCCCTCCCTTTCTCCTGAGAGCATTCCTCAGTGGACCAAACCCATCTCAGGCTCTGCTTCCACAGGACTTGACTTAAAAAGGAGTTTACAGATGAGGAAATCGAGGCACAGAAAAGTTCAACAACTTGTTCTAGGGCCATAACTCTTATGTGGCAGAGACAGAACGGAACCCAGGCTGTCTTGTGGGAGCCCCACCCAAGAGCTGCTGGAAGCCCCATGAGAATGAGGCCACACAGCAGAGGGTAGAGGTGGGGAGTGCAGTGGGTTCCTGTCCATGTCCCACGTACCATGAGGACCCTACTGCTTCCCACCCCTCAGGTGGGCCATTGACACCCAGCCCTAAACTGTCACTTGCCAGTTGCTCCCTCTGGGTTTCCCTCACTTGTGACGAAGAATCCTAACCCAGGATCCTTGACATAAACAGGAAAGTTCAGGGTAGACCATTATCTCATTTTAGAGAAAAGATAATGAGTTTGTTCTTAGACGCATTTAGGTAGAGATGCCCAAGGAATGCATAAATCTGTAGACAGCCCTTTGCTAAGAGAGAGAAGAATTGATGATGTGGTCAGGGAATTAAATTGTAGGATGGATACTGATGCTTTGCCCTGAACTGAGGAAGCAGGAGGGAGGATTCCTGGAGAGTCGTTCCAGCTCTGAAATTTACTAGGCTCACCAGATTGGATCCATAAAAGTAGAGGATTCTCAGTTAAACATGAATTTTCTCTAAATAGTGAATAATTGAAGCATAAGTATATCACATGCAATATTTGGGATCAACTCCACTAAATTTTTTTTCATATTTTCTCTAAATTTAAAATTTCACTGGGTGTTCTGTGTTTTTTTTAAACACTGTTAGGCACCTTTGTAAGCTAAATAGTCATTGAATTCTGCGGCCACTAGATACCATTGTTCTTTTTACCCTTTTTAAAAGAAAAACTGCATTTCTAAAATGTTAAGTGCCTACAAAATGAATGTAAAATATATATAGCTTATGAATAACCACAATGAGATGATCATTTTTATACCCACTGCCTACTAGTTTAAGAAAATGCGTATTCGCCATAAAATATTTATTGGCTCTTCCCACAAAATCAAACACCATCTTAAATTGCCTACTTAGCAGTCCCTTGGATTAGTTGTGCAATTTACCATCCATATGTAATACTACATAAAACATATATACAGTATAAGGAATTGTGCAGAAAAATCTATATAGCTACCATCCAGGCCAAGAATTTGTTCCTTGTCAGACCCCAGAAGTTCCCATGAATTCTTCCTCCATTGTATTCAGCTCCTTCCTCCTAGAGAAAACCACTATCTAGACTCTTTGTGAAAATCATTTTCTTGTTTTATCATCCTCATCTACATTCCTAAACAAGATAATTTAAGTTTACCTGTTCCTGAAATTTATATATAAATTTATATAAAAACACCTAAAAGTGTGTTTTCTGTATTAATGTGGTGGGAATACCACACCAAATACCATACCAAAATGCCACTGACTTAGGTGGAGGCACTTAAAACAACAGGAGTGTATTGTCTCACAATTCTGGAGGCTGGAAGCCCAAGATCAAGGTGCCAGCAGATTTGGTTTCTCCTGAGGCCTCTCTCCTTGGCTTGCAGACAGCCGCCTTCTCACTGTGTCCTCACATGGTCCTGAATCTGTGAGCACAGGCGCCTGTGTCCTATTCTTTTCTTGTAAGGACACCAATCATGTTGGGCCACACCATTATGACCTCCCTTAACCTTAATTACCTCCTTAAAGACCCCAATACAGCAGTTACCCCCATATCCAAGGGGAATTTCTATTAAAACCCCAGTGGATGCCTGAAACCACAGACAGTACCAAACCCTAGACATGCTGTTTTTCCTAAGCATACATATGTATCATAAAGTTTAATTTATAAATTAGGTACAGTAAGAAATTTGCAATAACTAATAATAATTATAACGATATACTGTAGTAAAAGCTATGTGTATGTGCTCTCTCTCCTTCTGTCTCTCTCATCTTATTGCTCTGATTCACCTATTTTTGGACCCTGTTTAACTGCACATAACTGAAACCACAGAAAGCAAAACCATGGATAAGGGAGGACTGCTGTCAACCCCATGAGGGGTTACAGCTTCGACATATGAACTTTGGGAGGATGGCAGGACATCGTTCAGTCCATAATGTGTTCTTTTGTGATGTTGCCCCCGCCCCAAATTATTTTTGTGAAGTTGATCCATTTTGTTGAAAACAGTTATAGTTTGTTCATTTTCACTGTTGGCTAGAATTCCGTAACACACGTCCAAACAAATTTACTATATCTGTTTTCTTGGTGGACATCTAAGTTATTTTCAAATTTGATTTTATAAAAAAACACTGCTTTGTACAGTTTTTTTAAATGTGTATTCTCATGCACAAAGGCAATTGCTTTTCTGAATATATATTTAAGAGTAGGACTGCTTTGTCAAAAGATGTGAACATCTTCAAATATGTTAGATATTGCCAAACTATTTGCCGAAGTAGGTTTAACATTCCCACCGACGTTGTGTCAGAGACCCCTTTGCCCCATATCTTCACTCACAGTGTTGCCTCTGACTTCTTTTCTTTTTCTTTTTTATACTTTTGCTAGTTTTATGGGTAATTGGTTCTCATTTTGGTTTTAATTTGCACTTATCTTATTGATTATAAGGTCAAGCCTATTTGAATATGTTTGCTGGCCACTTAGACATGTGTTTTTGAGGTGTCTCTTCAGATTCCTGACCATTTGTCTACTGGATCACCAGTTTTAGTTTGTTTTTTATGGACTAACATGTTCTGGCATGAGTCTTTTGTTGATGAGCTATATTACAAATATCTTCTTTACAGCATGACTTAATTCACTTTAGTAATACAGGTTCAGTGTCCCTTGTGCAAAGTGCTTGGGACCAGAAGTGCTTTGGATTTTGGAATATTTGCATATACATAATGAGACATCTTGGGAATGGGACTAAAGCCCAAACATAAATTCATTTGTGTTTCATACACACCTTATACACATAGCCTGAAGGTAAGTTTACACATCATTTTTAAGAAATTTTGTACATAAAACAAAGTTTGTGTACAGTGAACCAGCACAAAGCAAAGGTGTCCATCTCAGCCACCATCCCCCTACTGTGGACAATCTGTAGTTATTTGGCATCACCATTATTCCTGACTAAATTTACATGCTACATGCTACAGATAAGCAACCGTTTTCTTACCCTTATTCTCACGTAAGTATTTAACAGTAAAAATATGACATACCATGAATAGAGTGAAAACAATATGTGTTCCTGGTAGCTAACCAGCACTGCAACATCCCCAGAACACCTGCATCGGCTGTCAGACAATGGCAGCAACAAACAACACCGCTTCCAGCCTCCATCTACAGTGCTGTGTTTTGATTAAAAGGTTACTGTACACTGTGTTTTATTTTTTTAGAGCAGAAGAAACCTCAGAAGCAGTTAAAGGACCAGAAAGTGGGTCCTCTAGGGATGAGGAGGCATTCTACTGGGTGGCTTTTCAAAGTGTTTCCACCACAGTCATCCGCCTCATTAACGATGTTTTGTGTCTCCAACGTCTCTCTTTGACTTTATAAACTAACATGATGTTTTGCTCTGCGATGAATGCATGCTGTGCTGTTCCTTCAGTGAGACCATGACACACTTTCACAGTGTCATCTGTAGGCATTTTTTCTGCATTGTTGACAACAACATCTTCATCATCACCATGATCATAACCACCCGGATTCAGAACCATTTTGGCTATTTCAGTAGTTGTCAATCAATGAACAACTGGAGCCTCATTATTGTTGTTAAAAACTTTTTTGATATTCAGTTCTCCCAGGTTACTGATGGGCTCTGAAAGCATATTTTTTGCATATGTAAGGAGATCAAAAGACACTTTTTTCTCACTTGATATACAGAATCCTACAAAGTCACCACCTTATTCATCATCATCACCGAACATAGTCTCAGCACCACTGCATCTTTAGTCACTGTGTTCCAGCCATTGGCAACAGCATATGGGGCATCCTTTATGCTAAACTCATTGTGAAAACCTTCCACACCTACACCTCTGTTCACTGCTGCTGGAATGCTGCTCAAGATCGCATTTCACGTTTACTCTTCATTAATCTCAGGATATCCTAGTCACATGACTGAATTAATAAAGTCACATTTGAAGGAAAGTCCATGGCATCAACATTATTTTTTCATGAGAATTTCAGCTGGGGGATGAATGAAACAGTTGTCTAGGGAAGCCGAAATCTTGTAGTTGTGATACAGTCTAGCTTCCCTGCAGTGAGCATAAACCACTGGTATGAAATGTTTGTGGAACCAATCATAAAATATATCCCTGGTGACCTATGCCTTTTTGTTAGCAGAATAATTGATGGATAAGAAATTCCCTCTTTAAAAACAGAGAGGATGCAAGCTTTGCCTACCAGGCAAGTTTACCCTTAATGCATGCCTGCTGCATTAGTGCACCCCAGCACAGTTATTCTGTCCTTGGCATCCTCAGACCAGGGGTTGTCTTCCCACCTGTAGTCGGTGTCTTTCTGGGGCAATAATGCCACAACAGTGATGTTTCCTCAGCATTAGACTTTTTCTAGTGTCAGATTTGTATCAGCAATAACCTTGGCAAACTCATCAATGATTTCTTCACTGCTTCATGATCAGCAGATGATTGATCATCATGAAGCCTTAAAAATCAAATGTCATGTCTTTTCTTAAATGTCTGCAGCCGGCCTGTTAAATGTCCACAGTTCCCTTCAATTTTCATTTCATCATGATAGAACCTCGCTTGTTTCATAATCAGAATATCATTAAGTGGCCTGTGTTCACTGCCGTGCTGACAGATCCAATCTCCCAATACACAATTGAGATCTTCATTTTTAGCTTTAGGCAGTGTTTTTAAAAAAGTTTTCATTAACTTCTGTTTACCACTTTCAGCATAGAACTTCAACAGTTTTATCCTGCTGTTTCTGTAAGTCCCGTACAGTCATTTCCACACCATGCTCTTCTATAAGATGTTTCACGCTGGCACTGCTGTGCAGTTTCTCCAGCAGCTTGACTTTCTGTGCTAGAGATAAACATAAGTGCTTCCTCTTTGTTTAGTCACTGTTACCCATGGAGGTATCTGCAGGCCTTTTATTTTATTTGTTTGTTTTACTTTAAGGTATAGGATACATGTGCAGAACATGCAGGTTTGTTACATAGGTATACATCTGCCATGGTGGTTTGCTGCACCCCATCAACGCATCATCTAAGCCCTAGATGCATTAGGTATTTGTCCTAATGCTCTCCCTCTCTTTGCCTCCCATGCCCCAAAAGGCCCCAGTGTACGATGTTCCTCTCCCTGTGTCCATGTGTTCTCATTGTTCAGCTCCCACTTATGAGTGAGAACATGCGGTGTTTGGTTTTCTGTTCCTGTGTTAGTTTGCTGAGAGTGATGACTTCCAGCTTCAGATATTTAACAATATCTTCACACCACAGAGTAGAAACTAAGCAAAAAAGAAAGAAAGAAAGAGAGAAATCCACAATGGGTAATGCACGCAGGTCTTGGCACCACATGGCATGCAGTAGGGAATCTGCCACTGGCGAGTCCAGCCTGTACACATGACAGTTTGTTACCCTTTGCAGGCTGCTAGTGTGGGGAAATCTGGGCTTGTGTGGAAAAGATATTACACAGCTGAAAGGGGCTAAGATCATTTTTTATTTTCCCATGGGGATGCTGAATAAACTGGCATGTTGGCGTTTTGACGGCAACTTGTCACTTGAAGTCAGTTGTGGAATTTTCCACTTAGGGCATCATGTCCAAAATGAGTCACAAGAATTTTATCTTTTCCTAAATCTCAGATATTCTATCTGGTATACCTTTCTTTCTGCTTAAAGTTTTTTTTTTTTTTTAGAATTTTTCTTTATTTGGGTATTTTGGCCTCAAATTTTCTCACCATTTGTTTTTCTAAAAATAAATTTATTTTGTCTTTATTATTTTAAGAGATTTTTCTGGATCAGAATTCTAAAGTATTTTTTCCCAGAACATTGAAGATATCCTATTATCATCCTCCTAATATTGTTACTGTTGAGATAACAGAAATAATTCTGTTATTCCTTCAGATATACAATTTGAACCTGAAATGCAGAGAATGTGGGTTTATA
This sequence comes from Trachypithecus francoisi, assembly GCF_009764315.1. NCBI lineage: Eukaryota > Metazoa > Chordata > Mammalia > Primates > Cercopithecidae > Trachypithecus > Trachypithecus francoisi. The sequence continues at coordinate 5,674,583 of NW_022681463.1, read as the reverse complement.
CTGCCCGTTTCACAGGGGTATTGATATTCCAAGTCCCCAGGTTGATGCAAAGCAAACAATTTCAAGCCCCAACCATGCAGGGACATGTTCATCTCCAATCCTTGAGTTTACACTAGCGCCAACGCCTGGGCCATCTCTGGCTCTGTTGACTACCTTCTGTAGCACTGGCTCACCTACTTACTGCTATGTCTTCTCGGTGCTGGCTTTCATTCTGGCGTCTTCAAGGTTCCCTTTCTCTCTTGGAGCTTAGCTATGCATTAAATTTCTGTGCTTGTATTTTTACTTAGCATATCTAGGTATTTGTAGAAGGCATGTTCTATGTTAACTTTGCCAAACATGATGCTGGAACAAGAAGTCCCAATACTGGCAATGTGTGCCTAATTTGTAGTTAACTTTTCCAGAGCATAGCAGTATGAAAATCTTCTTCATCAACTCAGTGACACCATCCTGTTGCATTTTTTAAAAACTGTACTCATGGCCAGGCACAGCGATGGCTCACACCTACAGTCCGGCACTTTGGGAGGCCAAAGCAGGAGGATTGCTTGAGCCGAGGAGTAAGAAATTGCAGTGAGCTATGATGGCACCACCGCACTCCAGCCTGGGTGACAGAGCAAGACTCTGTCTCAAAATAAATAAATTAATAAATACATACATACATTAAAAGGAGAAACTACTGGCCAATTTCCCTTATCAATAGACTTTTTTTAATTTGCAAATTTAATCCAGGAGCATCGTCAATGAATATTACATTATCATCAAGTAAAATTTATTCCAAGAATATAAGAACAGTTAAACATTAGGGAACTTATGAATGCTAGTCAACACATTTCTGAGAATAGTGGCTTAATGATAATTATGGGATAATATTAATTTTAAAAATCAGGATATTAAAAGTATATGGAGAATAATTCTACTTTTATGCCAAAACTATATGTATCTATATGCAAACAAACAAACAAAAAAGACATGATTAAAAAAACAGTGAAACTGTTCTAGTGCATCTTCCTTGGTGACATGTTTACAAGTGACTTCTGTGTTCCCTTGTGCTTTTCTGTGTTTTCTAAATGTTCTGCAATAAAATAGGTGTTTCTTTTAATATCAGAAAATACTGATAAGATAACAAAGTTTCACTTAGTTGTTCACAAGGCAAATCTAACATTTCACCCAGGCAGGGAGGAACCCCTCCAACTGCCTGTCGACTACCACCTCTTCTAATCACATTCCCTCTACCTGTCTCCTGAGGAAGGCCTTTTACAGACGAGCATTTAAAGACAACCTTTTAAGGTCACACTCAAGCACCATGATCTTTCTCAAACCCACTTTATTTTTTAGATTCTTTTGCCCACTTTCTTATTCTCTCATTCCTAGTATTTACGGAGTCAAATGCTCTCATTTTAAATGCCCATTTCTCCATTCCTTCCATTCCAAATTCCAATCTAATAAAATATTGAAGATTTTATTTTTTTTCTCAGTTTCTACAGTCCTGAAATCTCCTCGCACAGTGTGGCGTTGGATTACATCATGATTTGTTATCTTTCCTAGTCACTCAGTGCACGTTGACCCTGTCTCCAAGACCAATTTCTGTACATAAAAAGCATCAACGTTTTCATTGTTCTCATTGATTTTATATATTTATTTATTTTATAGCTCGGTGACTAGCATATTCCATAACTCAATATACAAAATCAATAAATCAACCTGGCTAATTGGCTATTCGTGAGGAAACAGCACTTTTGAGAAAATAAATTGAAAAAGTAAATTCAAAACCCAATGTATTGTTTGTGTCTCCACTACAGGAAGACAAGCAGCGAAAAATAAACTTCAAAAGAGAAATACACCACGGAACTATGAGTACCTTTGATAAAATTAGAGGGATTTTAAAAAATTAAAATGTAAATAAAACATTATCACCTTTTCCTTTGGGGTTACAGAGGAATGTGGGCAAAAGGTGACCACGGAGAAACAAAAGTCCATTGAGAAGAAACGTGCACAAAGGCACAGATTGAAAGAAGAAATGAGAAAGACCTTGGTATCATCTATACAGGAGGTCACTAATGAATGTTTAAGTACATGTATAAATTAAATTCCCAGCCAGTTCTTTAGAAGAATGTTACAACCAAAATGGATCACGGTTTGGGTTTTCTTCCATAGAGTGATCTGATTATATGCTTTAGTTATTCAGCTCATCCCGTATGCTTGGGCCACCTCACCTGTATCCCAGTAAAGATGGGACAGCAGGCTGGGCGCGGTGGCTCAAGCCTGTAATCCCAGCACTTTGGGAGGCCGAGACGGGCGGATCACGAAGTCAGGAGACCGAGACCATCTGGGCTAACACGGTGAAACCCCGTCTCTACTAAAAAATACAAAAAACTAGCCGGGGGAGGTGGCGGCGCCTGTAGTCCCAGCTACTCGGGAGGCTGAGGCAGGAGAATGGCGTGAACCCGGGAGGCGGAGCTTGCAGTGAGCAGAGATCCGGCCACTGCACTCCAGCCTGGGCGACAGAGCCAGACTCCGCCTCAAAAAAAAAAAAAAAAAAAAAGGGACACCAAGACGAGGGTCTTTCTACGAGCCTGTGGCTTAATAAGTTAGATTTTGGAGTTTCTGTTCTTATGTTTAGCTCACTCAACACATTCACCACTTTCCCGTTTGTGTCACACCCCCTAGTTATCCCCCAACATCACCAAACTGCACCCCCTCCTATGCCCCGTCTCCAGCACTTACCCACTGTATTAGTCTGTTCTCACACTGCTAATAAAGACATACCTGAGACTGGGTAATTTATAAAGAAAAAGAAGTTTAACGGACTCACTGTTTCACATGACTGGGGAGGCCTCACGATCATGGCAAAAAGCGAAGGAAAAGCAAAGTCACATCTTACATGGCAGCAGCAAGTGAAAGAACATGTGCAGGGGAACTGCCCTTTATAAAACGATCAGATCTCTTGAGACCTATTCACTATCACAAGGACAGCACGGGAAAAAGCCACCGCCATGATTCAATTGCTTTCCACCTGGTCCCTCCCATGACATGTGGGGATTATTACAATTCAAGGTGAGATTTGGGTGGGGACACAGAGCCAAACCATATCACCCACACTCTACTATGACGAAGCCTCATGTCCAAAATTGCCCACCATTCTTCTCTTTCTTCTACCTGCCCATCCCATCTTCTGTTGAATCCTAAGAAACAGATGGCACAACGTAAACGTTACCACACTAAAATCAAAGACTTGAAAACAAGCTCACCTAATATATAAGTAAAAGATATGATTTTCTAAGCCAAAAGAAAAATCCTTTAAAAAAAAAAAACACACTTTAAATTGTGTCACTTACCCTACATTTCATTTTTCCTCTTTGTATGTATTTCTTTTCAAGTTTGTTGAAAGTCACTGGTAGAATCTTTGCAATATGACTTATAGATTAAAATCTCTTTTCTAAGGCACGAGAACCAGTTCTAGATGTCTCCCTGAATTTCCAGGCTATTGTACCCATAATGCAGTGGGTGTAGCTCCTTCTTAGACAGTTCATATTGAAAATGTCCATAGTTTCTTTTTAATCAGTTTGCCATGATGTAGAGCCTCACTCAGGAATGGGGTAAAATGATGCTTCCCCAACTGCATCATCTGAGTAGGACTACATAATTTTTGCCATATCCACACAGCACTGATACTATTGTTTACTTAATATATATATATTTTTTTTTTTGAGACGGAGTTTCTCTCTTGTCACCCAGTCTGGAGTGCAGTGATGCAATGTCAGCTCACAGCAACCTCTGTTTCCCGGCTTCAAGCGATTCTCCTGCCTCAGACTTCCGAGTGGCTGGGATTACAGGTGCCTGCAACCATGCCTGGCTAATTTTTGTATTTTTAGTAGATACAAGGTTTCGCCATGTTGGCCAGGCTGGTCTCAACCTCCTGACCTCAGGTGATCCACCCACCTGGGCCTCCCAAAGTGCTGGGATTACAGGCATGAGCCACCGTACCTACTTAATTATCTTTTTTTTTTTTTTTTCTGAGTCTCGCTCTGTCGCCCAGGCTACAGTGCAGTTGCGTGATCTTGGCTTACTGCAAGCTCTGCCTCCCAGGTTCATGCCATTCTCCTGCCTCAGCCACCCAAGTAGCTGGGACTACAGGCGCCCACCACCACACCAGGCTAATTTTTTTGTTTTTTTTTAAAGTAGAGACAGGGTTTCACTGTGTTAGCCAGGATGGTCTCTATCTCCTGACCTCATGATCCACCTTCCTCGGCTTCCCAAAGTGCTGGGATTACAGGTATGAGCCACCGCACCCAGTCAATATATGTCTTTATATTGGTAATGTTTTACTTAAGGTTGATTTAAATGGAGCCTCCACATTCATTGCTATATTGCCATATGGCATTACCACTTGCCATAAGTGGAGGGTAGCAATATAAATAAAAGCATAACCAATAACCCCCAAAGCACCTAAAATCACCTGGCAAGCCATATGCTCTGTCGCATTTTGGGAGATGCTGAAAAAAGGGAGTTTCCATAGTCACGGGAAAATACCTAAAGAAATTATCCAAAGAGAAAAGTAACTGTTTGCTCTTAAAAACTTGTACTTCACCTTGCCATCCCCCGTTTTCCAATGGCCTTTCCACTGAGGAGACTGAGAAAGGACTTCCGCACAGTCGTTATAAAACTGTAAGGGCCATGCCGTTTTGAATACTACTATTACTTTCTGATTGCAACAGGAAAATCATTATCAATTCTGTTTTCTCCTATCTTTAAAGTTCAGTCATATTATGAGTACATACCATTTTTAACATAATGTTAGTTCACGTAAATATTTTCACATGGTAACATTATATACATATATAGTGTTTTCATACATTCAGCATGCTAGTTCCTCACACATTCCTATGAAATCGAATATTTGGTTTATTTCCCCACCTCTTTTCCTTCCTCTCTTCTCTCCTTTCTTTTTAAAAAAGGCCTCATTACCACTCTTTTGTAAATTGAATAACCGAGGCAAAAAGGTTAAATGGCTGACTTGCAATTTACTGTGAGTTACATTTTCCAAAATCACATAAAATGTAGGCTCAAAATGGAATCATTTCCCTGGAGATATTGGGTTACCTAGACCATAAATGAGAAAAGTGCTCAAAAACCAATTTAATTATGGGGAGGAATAAATCATTATTTCCAACGGAAGCACTATCTCCTGCATGTTAACTAAATAATGTTTAATTAGTTAGATGTGTCCTAAACAAAATGGAAACTTACAGGTACAGAACTACAGGAGAAAAATGTATCCATCAGTTGTTTTGCGTAAAACAAGTATTGGAATCCATCTTAATTTTTAGTTTTTATTTTGCCACCCGATAATGTCATTTAATAAATCTTCCCTGCAGCACTGTATTGAAGCTAGGAAGGATGGATATGTGGATTTGCCCTTCCATTGATTAGTGACAGTCCCTGCAACAATAATGTAACTTTTCGCATCATAATTTACCGACGTTTGAAATGAGAACACGATACCTACATTAACAACTTTGCAGAACGGATTGTGAGAATGGTGATATGAAGTAAGTTACCAGCACCGCTTTATCAGATTTTTATGGATTGGAAATAGTCCTAAAATTATGATAATCGAGGAGAGGTGTAGTGCATATAAATTTAATGAAGTACTCGTTTATCTCTTTCTAAATGTAAGACATACGGAAGGAAAGAGAGATTGCAAAGACATCAGGCTTCTTCCGCTCCCAGCTACGACAAGTAGCCTGTATTATGACAATCCTTCCAAGAATAACTAAAAAAGCTGAATACAGTTCCAAAGAAGACCAGTGTAAAGGCATTCCAGAGCAACCAAGGCAGCCAGGACCTAAAGATCTAAGATTCCAGGAAGAAGGAACATGGAGGGAAGCCCAGTGCCACCTGCTGCTCAATTTCTGATGACTTTGCCAATCTGACAGCTCTGCCAGTGCCTAAGGAGCAAGTTCCACATGCCCAGCCCCTCAGAGGTCATGTCCAGCGTTCACACATGTGTCTACCCGGATTCTGCAGGCACCTGATGCAATGTCAGAGAAGCCACTGGGCAGAAAACAAACCAAAGCAAACATGGCATAATAGGTTGAATACCATGTTTCCAGAATCCGTGTCCATCCAGAACCTCAGAATATGAACTTACTTGGAAAGCAGGTCTTTGCAGATATAATTGGGTAAATTAAGATGAACTCATACTGGATAAAGGTGGGCCTAAATCCAGGTGTCTTTATAAGAAGAAGAGGGGACGCAAAGAGACACAAGGAGGGAAGACCGTGTGAAAATGGACACAGAGATTGGAGTGACGCCTTTACAACAGGAGTCCCCAACCCCCAGGGCGCAGACCTGTACTGGTCTGTGGTCTGTTAGTAATCAGGCTGCACAGCAGTAGGTGAGTGGTGGGTGAGCGAGCATGACCACCTGAGCTCTGCCTCCAGTCAGATCAGTGGGCATTAGATCCTAATAGGAGCATGAACCCTACTGTGGACTGTGCACGTGAGGATCTAGGCTGTGTGCTCCTTATGAAAACTGAACCGATGCCTGACAGTCGGAGGTGAACAGTTTCATCGCCAGAGCATCTCCCCACCAACCCCCAACCGTGCGATCCCCCCATTCCCCGTCCCTATTCATGGAAAAATCGACCATGCGATTCCCCCATTCCCCGTCCCTATTCATGGAAAAATCGTCTTCCATGAAACCAGTCCCTGGTGCCAAAAAGGTTGGGACCACTGCTCCCACGAGCTGGGAAAGCTGGGGAACGCCAGGAGACACCAGGAGCTGGCAAGAGGCAAGGGAGAATTCCATTCTTCCCTAGAGCCTTCAGAGAGACATGGCCCTGTTGACACCTTGATTTTCAGAGTTCTGGCCTCCGGAATTGCAAGAATATAAATTTCTATGGTTTTAAGTCACCCAGTTTGTGGTCATTTGTGACAGTATCTCTTGGAAACAAATATACATGGTGTGGGTCCCAAACGGGGTGCTGTTAGGGGGAAGCTTTACCCAGCTCCCTGAAGATTGTGCAGAGTAGGTTGTTGAAGGTGAGTAGGAAGAAAGGGAGGCCTTCACCATGGTGCCCAAGAGGGATCCAGCACACTGGCCCATCTTCTCATTTAAATGTTAGTGGCTACTGCACTGGAGCTTGAATGGGTTACTTGGCCAGTTTGGTTTCCTTCCTGTTCTGTAACACAGGTGCTTATCCCTACTTTCCAGATGCTATAGGAGCTCTGAGTTGCACTACAGCCAGCCCTCTCACTACAATTCCAAATCTTGCACATGACTCCTAGCCAGGTGAAGTGCTGCCTCCTAAAACATTTTACAACTCATTACATTTTCTCTTCTCTGAAACCATTATTCCCTTACTTCACACAGGAAAACACGAACTCCAAGAAAAGTCAAATGGTTTGCCCAGGGTCAGCCAGCTAGGAAGAAGAAGGACCAAATTAGAATCTCAGGTTCTCCTGCCCTCATCAATTTCCATTTCTGTAATGCTATACTGCCACAGCCATCTTTGCATTTCTCTCTCTCTTATGTAGCAAAAACATATTTTCTTTAGCAAGTTGTTTTCCAGTGACTGGGATAATGATTGAGCTCCTGCTTCTTCCTTGATCAGAGGAGGGGAATTAGATCTATTAGCCCTGCCACATGCCTTTTGTGATACTAAATTATATTTGATTGCTACTGATTTTATTTGTAGCCGCAAAACTGATGTTCTACTGTGCATCTGACTTGTCACCAGTTACGTACAATGTTATTGATTTAGACATTGACCCTAATATTCACTAGGGCTCCTTTACCCTAATGGCTTGTTTAGACTTATAAATTGATTATTTTGATAGTTTTCATTGTACTAATAAACTTTTCACATCAAGTGAAAATGGAGCTGCTATAATTTCATTATTAAGCCTATGCCTAGTGGACTGCATTGAATTGGGTGCAGCCTGCAATATCCCATAATATACGGTTATTGAGAAGCTGTGTGCTTGATTTCTGATTTATAATAATTTTACGGTCTGTTATTTGCAGAGTTTATAATGTTCCTGGCAGTTAAACACAAAGCCATAATTTACAAAGGGAAGATTTAGAGTTTCTAACCTTCTCAATTTTGGAGATGATGGTTGCTGGAGTTACATAAGCTCAGACATTATCGATTCCCATTGAAGCTAAGTCTGCAGTTTTTACTTAGGTTTAGGCCCATCAAAGTCAATTACCGGAAGAAGTTACATGTATCGCCAACTATCATTCCTTTTTTCCCTCCATTTTTCTCCAGAAGGGTTTATTGATTATTACTTTGTTTATTATTTATTGGCCTTAATCCTTTGAGTCTCAGAATAAGAGCCTTAGGTGAGTTTTTCCCACCAATATAAAATAAATATTGTCATGCTTTGTTATGCACTGACATTGCCTTGTGTGAAAAATGCTTATGGACTGTACTTTTGATCTATTTTCCCATTCATTTACTGGTATTCTTTGAAAGAGTTTGTCTTTATTTTTTATACTATTTAAAAGTTACCTTTATTCATATAATCTGTACTTGACTCACTCTGTTCAAAATGACAATGAAGTGTTGTAGATTATAAATGTTGTTGAGTATATAGCATGTGTCATGCCCAGTACTTGCTGCCTGATGCTTGATGGAACAGAGATTTAAAAATGTATCCCCTGCCATTGAAGAACTCACAGTCCAGTGACAAAGCAAAATATACAGAAATAATTAAAATTCATTATACATCAGTTAGGAGTAGATTCCATTGCAAATAAATTGGCTTATTAAATAGAAATTCTCTATTTGTCCAAGGCTGATATGGTGGCTTTCTCACCAAAGACCTTAGAAACTCACATTACTTCCAGTTCCATTCCATAATTTCTAGGGTGTATCCCTTTAACTTCATATTCTAAAAAAGCTGCCAGAGCTCTGGTGATTCTAAGTGCGTTCCAGGCAGCAGGATGGAGGAAGGACTATGAAGAAAAAAATTTTTGAGACAAAGTCTTGATCTATTGCCCAGGCTGGAGTACAGTGGGCAACCATGGCTCACTGCAGCCTCACTCAACCTCTCAGGCTCAAGCAATCCTCCCACCTCAGCCTCCTTCCAGAGTAACTGGGACTACAGGTATGTGCCACCATGCCCAGCTAATTTTTCCATTTTGTAGAGATGGGGGTCTTGCTATGTTGCCAGGACTGGTCTCAAACTCCTGGACTCAAGTGATCCTCCTGCCTGGGCCTCCCAAAGTGCTGGGATTCTGGGTGTGAGCTACTGCGTTCAGTCGAGACTATGAAGAAATATGAAATGACAAATGACATGCACGAGCTATCTTTTAAGATTCTTAGAAGCTGCTGGCCAATGTATCTGCTTATATCTCATTGGCCAGAATTTATTCTAATGTTATTTTTTTTCTTTCTTTTTTCTTTTCTTTTTTTTTTTTTTTTTTGAGACGGAGTCTCGCTCTGTCGCCCAGGCTGGAGTGCAGTGGTGCTATCTCAGCTCACTGCAAACTCCATCTCCCAGGTTCAAGCCATTCTCCTGCCTCAGCCTCCAGAGTAGCTGAGACTACAGGCGCCCACCACCACGCCCGGCTAACTTTTTTTATTTTTAGCAGAGACGGGGTTTCATCATGTTAGCCAGGATGGTCTCGATCTCCTGACCTCGTGATTCGCCCACCTCAGCCTCCCAAAGTGCTGGGATTACAGGCGTGAGCCACCGCACCCGGCCACAAAATGTAATCTTTCTAATGGGTAGCCACTGGCTCACATAAAAATTAGGGATTCCATTTCTATTAAGATGAAATACAGACAATGAGAACCAACCACTAGGTTGAACTATTAACATATGAAATTGCTAATATCTGATTGTTTTTCATCTTCAAAGAGCCAGTTTCACATACTTCATTCTAAGAATGGTCTTGGCCCCATAGTGCAGCACACATTATAACTCAGAATTGTGCATGCAGAGAAGACTAGTGAGCAAGCACTAACTGCCGGAAGGTCTGAGGAGGTTTAGTGAGGATGATTGGGTTGATTTTGAAGGATGAATTCCATTCACTAGACAGAAAGAGGAGGAGCGTGGACTCCGGGCAGGGGGACAGTTTTCTGGAATCACAGATTGTAGCTGTGTTATCACGGATAAGCATTTGGATGCCTGGGGTGTAGGTGCCTCGTGGGAAGTGGTTGGAAAGATTTATAGGACCAACCTGGAGGCCTTTCGATGTCGTGCTGTGGGGCTGGGACTTGTCCTAGAATCAACAGGGATGTCACAAAGTTAGGCTTATTTTTAGAAAGATCATTCTTAAGGGGATAATAAATGAAATCCACATTTTCACTTTTTAAAAAAAGTTTCTGAAAGGGTCTTGTTAAATATTTGCAAAGGGTAAGTCTGTCTACAAAGGCAGGTTGCCATTGCTGGTTTTATTCTAAGCCTATCACTCTATACCATTTTAGTGAAGGACAAATACCCAAAGAGGGATGGTCACCATCTCTCTTCTCCCACTCGAACATGAAACCCAACCTGGCAAGAGCGATCTTCTGCCCATGAAACACCTTGGGCCAACAGCAATTCTTGTCAGGGAAATCCTTAAGTCAGAGAGAACATCGTCAGAAAGCCAAGCTCCCTGCTGTTTGAGCAAGAAAGACAGCTGAGCCTGCAAGGAGACTGACAGTGCCTCTGAGTAAGAGCCTCGCACTACCTAGAGCAGTGCAAAACTCAACGTGGCCAACTCCATCTTGTCATTTAGATTTCAGCTTAAATGGTAATTCTTAAGTCATTGGCTCTCCTGTCACCATATTTAGCTTCTCTGCATGCATTCTGCCCTCCTGCCACTCCATTTATTTATTTGCATGGTGAGCAACCGTCCTCCTTTCCCCTTGAGAATGGAAACTCCATGCAAGCCGGGCATCAGCTGCCTTGTCTTGAGCTATATCTGAAGCCCCCAGAATAACGCCTGGCTCATAGTAACCATAGCAACATACCCAAACTCTGCAGCTTGCTTCCTGCCATTTTCCTAATCAGTCCTGCTCACCGACTGGAGATTTTGCTGAGTCAGAGTCCTCCACACTAACTACTCTTGCCAGCAGTCTGCAGGAATTCTGTGACTGTGCAGACAGACCATCAGTATCTCAACCACTCATTACTTTACCTCTTCATCTCTACTTCATTTTCCACTTGTTAACTCCTGAAGCTGCTCTGCCACAAAAACCATGCTTCTAGTCCGGTTACCCTTCTGCTCTTCTTCTCCCCATCATCTCTCTCCCTCTTCATTTCCCCATCTTTTCAGCTTATATTCTCTTGTCAGCAATTTCAGTTGCTCTCTTCCCAATATCCTAACCAATTTCTATTCATCAATCCAACTAGAAAATGATGCGGTGGGGGTGGGATGAGTCTAAATTTCCATCTGAGCTGCACTCGTATAAGATATTGAGTGATGCTAGAGAATATCTCACAACCACGTGTATTAGACCATAAGAAATTCACGCTCGCAACTTCAACTGCACACAGCATGATAACGCAAGTCTACCACGTTCTTCAGTCAGCTTTTCTGTCGCAGGCTAGACCACACCTTTTTCACTGATTGTGGCAGCACGAGTCTGCCTGAGTTCACTCATAATTCCTACAGTCCATTTGCCAGGTTGTAATACAAATATGTCTTACTTAAAACTCTTCAGTAGCTTCCCAATATGATTAAAATCTGACATCCTTAGTCTGGTTCTTACAAGTTATTCTATGATCTTGTGCCTAACTCTTCTGTCCTATGATCTCATGCCACTCTCTTTTTCATTCAGATTTGTGCTTTAAGCGATACTGTATTTTTTTTAACTTTCTTGAAACTGAACCTCATACAGTTTCAGATCTGAGATGTATGTGCTCTGCATCTTTCTGCCCAGAGTGTTCTCTCAGCCAGCTCTCCACCTCTTCACCCAGCCAACTCCTTCTCACCCTCAAGTCTCTACTTCAAAGTCCCTTCCTTAGGATGGCATTTTCTGAACCTTCAAGCTAATTTAGGGATCTCACTGATGGGCTCACACTGCAACATTTACCCCCATAGTTATGATTATCACTTTTTTCATCGTTTATTTAATCTCCAGCTTATCAGTTAAGCTCTAAGCTTTCAAGTCTGGTTTCTCTCTGCTGTCTCTCCTGGACCTAGAAGAGTAGCAGCACACAGATGGAAGTGAACTGAAGGACTAAAACCACTCAGTGGGGACTGGCACAACCTCAAGGTCCAAATTTCAGAACCACATGATATCCCTCAAAAATCCACTGATAGAACTGCCTCAGTGCCTGCTACTGCTATTTTGGTTCATGGATGCCATTCCTCTTTGTTACGAGAATTTGGGGTGAGGAAACAGGAACATAAATAAGCAGGAGAGTCATAGGCACAAGGAATGCTCCAGTTGACTCTTCAGCTTGTGACCATTTGACTACTATGAATCACACGGATTGCACTAGCACAGAGCTCTCATTCCTGGAGGTTTGACAGCAACTTCAAGCCCAATGAATGACACCCTCACAATAAAAAGCAACATTCTATAAAAAGAGTGAAGAGTTAATATCCTCATGGATTTAAACCAGAGGTCTAGTACAGATATAGAACTTGAGTGATTCACAGGCCTTATGTATTTTTAATATCCGAGACCACAGGAAATATGTCCAGGATAATGCCGCTAATGATATCGTAATACATGTCCACAGGTTTCTTACAGAGCTGTTGTCATTTTAACCCCATAATATAAAGTACAAATGACCTAATTGCCAAAGCAGAAATGTTTACCTAATCAGGACTCAGTGTGTTATGGAAAAGAGAGAGAATCAGCTAAAGCTGTTATTGTGCACTTATAAGATGATGCTGATATGGTTTGGATTTGTGTCCCTTCCCAATTCTCATCTTCAATTGCAATCCCCAATGTTGCAATAGGAGCCTGGTGGGAGGTGATTTTATCAACAGGGCGGACTTCCCCTTTGCTGTTCTCGTGATAGTGAGTGAGTTCTCACGAGGTCTGGTTGTTTAAAAGTGTGCGGCACCTTTCCCTTTGCTCTCTTCCTCCTGCTCCAGCCATGTAGGAGGTGTCTGCTTCCCCTTCACCTTTGCCATGATTTTAAGTTTCCTGAGGCCTCCCCAGCCATGCTTCTTGTACAGCCTGTGGAATTGTGAGCCAATTAAACCTCTTTTCTTTATAAATTACCCGGTCTCAGGTAGCTCTTTAGAGCAATACGAGAAGGAACTAACACAGATGCCAACAGGTTTTTCCAAGAAACTCTGTAACTTAACTGATAGTGTGTTCTCAGCACCTGAGTGAAGGGACATCGAATCCCAGGCTGTTGAGAAGCCCTTCTTTTCCCTAGGAAGGAAAGGCCAGTGCAAGTCTAATTTTTGCTTCTCAGTTTTTTCAGTGATAGTCTGGAGACACAGCTCTTCAGTTCCAAGAACCCAGTCTCTATTGTGTGTGGGAAACGGAATCACACGGGGAGAAAGGAAGGTGTTCCTGATGTCAGCGAGCAAGAGTTGGGAAAGGAAGAGGTGAATGGGGACAGACATAGGAGGTCGCCTGTGAGGACAATTAACTGAGTTGTGAGCAGTGAAGACCGAATGAAAGGAAACCCACTGTAATTAAATAGGGTGGCGGTGCGAGGAGCTGGGCCAACAGTTTCACACATAAGCTTTGGTAATTTATTTAAGAGGGAAGGGAATGTTCAAGGGAGAACAATCAGGGCTCAGGGCTCGTAGCATAAATGAATGAATGAAAGTTCCTAGTAGCCCAGTCATCACTCAAGGAGTGCCTGCATGCTCTGGAATGTCGACACTATACCGCCTCATTCAATTCGCCTAGAAGAATATTTAAATAAATAGTTTTTCTATACAATCTTTTCTCCTCAAGTGTTCTTTTCTGAAATTTGGTAGTTTAAAATGTACATCTACATTATGGTTGTGTTTGTATTGAGCATCTGAACTAGACTTAGTCCAGCCAAACTGTTCACTCCTGCTCTCATCACGATCAATACCAGTCAAATCAATCTTGCAGCAATCTGCACCAATCACAGGAATGACCAAAATGAGATCAGCCAAGCTGCCATCCAATTTCATGCCAAGGGACAGAGTCTTGGTGTCATTTGTAGTTGCAATTAAATCTGGCATAAAACATATTTAGCATTCCATCTTATTCAACAGCTAAGTACCACTTATTTCAACATAGCTTCATGAGAATATAAGCATAGAAAGATTAACCCTTTAGCATAAATAGGGAAAAACACTGGGCCAGTACAGATTGCTGCTTCAAGTACTTTCAGTCTCACTAGTCAAGAGACTAACTCAAATTCTGTCACCTGCTATGCAGAAATCTGCATGAGTGCTTTAAAAGGGTAGGCTATCTCTCACTTATTAATATTTAATGACTTTGGGAAATCGTGGGTTATCTTACTCCCCTTGAAGGAATTATATATTTTAAATGTTGTAAATATCTGTAGGCTTTAAGCTGCTCTGTGCTATGTAAACAAACGCCTTGGTCATCATTTATTCCTGAAGTTATGAACCATGATGCATTTTACTGGCAGCATTTCGTTCTCATTATCATGCATAGGCAAGTCTGTAGTTTCTGCTCTCATAGATGATAGCAGCTTTGTCTTCCTTTTTTTTTCTCTTTGTTTAAGGCGGGGTCTCACTCCATCACCAGGCTGGAGTGCAGTGGCAGCCGCAGCCTCGACCTCCCAGGCTCCAGCAATCCTCCCACCTCAGCCTCCCGAGTAGCTGGGACCACAGATGTGCACCATCACACCCAGCTAATTTTGTTTTATTTTTCATAGAGACACAGTCTCACTACATTGCCCAGGCTAGTCCTGTACTCCTGGGCTCAAGCGGTCCTCCTTGCACTGCCATCAGTGCTCCGCAGCAGCCCCTTCCCTGAAGGAAAATCTGTGCCGCCCTCACCAGCACGCTGAAGTAGCTGCTGCCAGTTGCTCTGAAGTTTGCCTTTGCCCATTGCCCAATCTAAAGAAAAAGGGGCAGAAAGCTGTTAGAGACTGAACTGTGCCCCCACAAATCCATAGGTTGAAGTCCTAAACCTCCATGTGACTGTATTTGGAAATAAGGCCTTTAAAGAGGTAATTAAGGTAAAAAGAGGTCGTTGGTGTGGGACGCTGACCCAATAAGACTGGTGTGTGTCCTTTTGCAAGAAGAGGAAAGGACACCAGGAGCTTTCATGCATGGAGAAACGGCTACATGAAGACAGTTAGAAGGCTGCAGGCGGGAAGAAAGGTCGCATCAGAACCTGAGCCTGCTGGCACCCTGATCTCGAACTTCCAGCCTCCGGAGCTGTGAGGAAATACATTTCTGTTGCTGAAGCCCTCATCTGTGGTGTTTTGTTATGGCAGCCTGGGTTCGCTCATGCAGAGGTGCACGTGACACTCACTCCCATGGCAAGTACGTGATCATTCTGCTCTGCTCCTCCCAGATCACCATCCTGGGGCTTATTTGTCCTTTGAGAATTATTACACCAGAGACTATCACAAATGTAGTATGCTGCCTGGCTGGCACATGCAAATAACTTTGTATTATGATAAATATACATAACATAAAATGTACCATTTTAGCCATTTTGGACTGCCTAGTTCAGTGGCATTAAGCACGTTCATCTTGTCATACTACCATCGCCGCCATCTATCTCCAAAACTCTTTCATCTTCCCAAACTAAAACTCTGAACCCACTGAACAATAACTCTGCATTCTCCCCTCGCCCCAGTTCCTAGTCACCATTATTCTACTTTCTGTCCCTATCAAGTTGACCACTCAAGGGACTTCCTATAAATGAAACTCAATTTGTCTTTTTGTGTCTGAGTTATTTTACTTAGCATAATGTCTTCAAATTCCATTCATGTGGTGATATGTATTAGAATTTCCTCCCTTTTTGAGCTTGAATAATATTCCTGTGTGTGTGTATGCATGTGTGTGTGTGTGTGTGTGTGTGTGATTTTGTTTGTCCACTCAGTGAGTCACTTTATACGTTGTATTAATCCATTCTCACGCTGCTATAAAGAACTGCCTGAGACTGGGTAATTTATAAAGGGAAGAGGTTTAATTGACTCACAGTTTTGCATGGCTGGGGAGGTCTCAAAAAACCTACAATCATGGCGGAAGGGGAAGCAAACACATCCTTCTTCACATGATGGCAGGAATGAGAAGTCCCAAGCAAAAAGGGAAAAACCCCTTACAAAACCATCAGATTTTGTGAGAACTCACTATCACGAGAAAAGCAGCATGGGGATGACTGCCCCAGTGATTTAATTACCTCCCACCGAGTTCCTCCCACTGCATAAGGGGATTATGGGAACTACAATTCAAGATGAGATTCGGGTGGGGACACAGCCAAACCGTGTCGTTTGTTAACTCCTTTCTCTTACTTAGGTAGCTTCTTTTTCTTTTCCTTGAAATCCTTCAGCATCTACCACAGTGGTTCTCAATCCCAGGGTGATTCTGCCCAATTACCCCCCAACCCCCAGCACATTTGGGAACCTCTGGAGACATTTTTACTCTCACAGCTGGGGAGTGCCTCTGACATCTAGTAGGAAGAGCCCAGGGGTGCTGCTGAATACCCTGCAAGGCACAGGACAGCCCTACAGCAGAAAATTATCCAGCCCCAAGTGTCAATCCCCCAAGGCTGAGAAATCTTGATCTATAATGTCAGTATTTAACATAGGATTGGCCCACTTTAAAACGGTGGCTCACGCCTGTAATCCCAGCATTTTGAAAGGCCGACGTGTGGATCACTTGAGTCAGGAGTTCAAGACCAGCCTGGCCAACATGGTGAAACCCCGTCTCTACAAAAAATACAAAAATTAGCCAGGTGTGGTTAATCCCAGCTACTTGGGAGGCTGAGGCACGGGAATCGCTTGAACCCACAAGGCAGAGGTTGCAGTGAACAGAGATGATGCCAGTGCACTCCAGCCTGGGCTCATCTGATTGGCATCATCTGACTGGATCCTGCCGTGTGGTGACACCTGGGCAACAGAGTGAGACTCAGTCTCCAGTAAGTAAGTAAATAAACAAAGAAACAAACAGGATCATTTAGTGGATCATTTAGTACCGCAGCCTAAGTGTTTCTTTACTTCATTATTCCACAGACCATTCCAAATACTCCACACCAGCCGAGGAACCGCACATCCACCATCTGACCCAACTCAACTTCCCCTTCCTCCTTGCCCTCTTACCTTCTGCCACACAGGAGATCCTCTACTCTATGTCTTCTTTGTCTTCCTGTCACCTAAGTCCACCTTACTCTCTAGCCCCAAGTTGATAACCCTGAACTTCCAAGTGTGTCCAGATTAGTCTGAATGGTCACTTCTTTAACCTTTACTACCATGGCCTTCCTTCCCTCTGAAATTCAGTCACGTCTGCAAGGGCAACGTCGCACTTTGTGTGATCTTTATTGTTATATTTTATCTCGGCTGCTGGACTCAACTTGTTTTTATACAAAGCTGCTTGACCCCACTCTGAATGTATATTCTCTAGGATTAATTGGCCTTTACTGCTTTACTGCTTTAATTTTGTCACTAAGCCATCAATGAGCTCACTGCCCCATGCACATAGAAGCCAATACGGTGGCACTAGCTTTTCAGGAAAGAAAACTTTATTGTGAGTTGACTGGTAAGGAGACATGAGGAAAGGCTCAAATCTGTCTCCAGAGCTGGGGGATGTGTTGGGTTTCATGGGCATAAGATAATGAGATGTGATCTAATTGGATATTCAAATGAGGTGAAGCCAGGAGACATGATCTGACTGGATCCTGCCATGTGGTGACACGAGGGTTTGATCTGATTGGATGCTGGATCCTGCCATGCTGTGTCCACTTCCAAATTCTGTCCCTGCTCCTCAGTATGAACACTTAGGTTCTGCCCATGCTTTGCCAGCTTGGGCTATCTGGACATGCTCAGTTTCCATGACCTTCAACCTGGGGTTCTATGGCAGCTAAGAAACAACTCACAACTTTGTTACATAAACGCTGAGCCAGATTGGTCTGGTACAGCTGCAGTTTCCTTAATATTTTGCTCTTATTTACAAAGCAGAAGTGGAGAGACAGAAGAATTGCACTCCTTTTTCCTGTCTAAATAACCGTACTCTTTAGCGCTTGTCTTTTCAGTTTTTATGATTTTAGCAACTTATTTTTTTCACACACCCAGAGCAATTTTTATTTATCTCATCCTCATTCTTGTCATTGACAAAGTTCTGTATTATTCCTATTTATTTACACCAAAATCTAGGTGGCAAACAGAGAGAGCTATTTACAAGTATTGACTTCCTGGCTAGCTTGGCCTGACTTCTGTCTCTGCCACTAGAGAGAAACTGCACCAATGATCTTCAGTAAACTTCTCACTTCCAAAATCTGTGTTTAATTCATATTTACAATAACCTCTCAAAACTTGACATGGCTAACCTATTTTAAAATGTTGAGCTATTTACTTGACTTCCATCGCCCCAAATTACCTTGGTTCAATTTTAACCTCTTTGGTTCTCACTTCTGTTTCACTTCATTGGTTCTCCCTCTGCTTCCTCCCTCTAACAACTTCTAAATATTCACATTTTTCCAAGCAAATTCATTTACCTTTTACTGGTTTGTTCCCATACTTTCTTCACTAGAAAAATTATCCACAAGTCAGCTTCTTACTTGAAGATATTGAAAAAAAATCCATTTTTACTTTATTGTGACTTAAATTTAATCCATCCAATCCAAGGTGACCATCCCTTCCATCCAAAGATGACCATCCCTTCCATCCAAAACTGACCATCCCTTCCATCCAAAGATGACCATCCCTTCCATCCAAAGATGACCATCCCTTCCACCCAAAACTGACCGTTCCTTCCATGCAAAGATGACCATCCCTTCCATCCAAAGATGACCATCCCTTCCATCCAAAGGCGACCATCTCTTCCATCCAAAAGTGACCATGCCTTCCACCCCAACGTGACCAACCCTTCCATCTCAAGGTGACCATCTCTTCCATCCCAAGATGACCATCTCTTCCATCCCAAGGTGACCACCCATTCCATCCCAAGGTGACCACCTATTCCATCCCAGGGTGACCACCTATTCCATCCCAAGGTATCCATCCCTTCCATCCAAAGATGACCGTCCCTTCCAACCCAAGGTGACCATCCCCTCCATATGAAGGTGACTATCCCTTTTACTCCAATATGACTACCACTTCTGTCCCAAGGTGATCATTCTCCTTTCATCCCAAGATGACTATCCCTTCCATCCCAAGGTGACTGTCCCTTTCATTCCAAGGTGAGTATCCCTTTCACCAAGATGACCATCCCTTCCATCCCAATATGACTACATCTTCCATCCCAAGGTGTCCACCCATTCCATCCCAAGGTCACCATCCTTTCCATCCCAAGGTGGCCATCCCTTCCATCCATTTCCCTGTTTTGATTAATGGCACTAGCATTCTGTCCATCTCCCATCCTAGAAACTCTTCTATTATCTTTACATTCCTTAGAGCTAGGAAATAACCAAACCTTGTCTATTATCTTTAAATTTTTTATACCTCTCATATCCATCAATATTTTTTCAACATCAGCACTACCTCCGTAACCCAGATCTTTTTACCTCACAAGACTTTTAAACCCTCTTAACTAGTTTCCTTACTTCCAATTTTTCCTCTACTAATACATTTTGAACCATGTTGTACATTTAACACTTTTAACACCTTGCTTTACATATTGTATTCCTTGCCACTGGTTGGTTAACTAAAAGATGGCTTGGGTGGGGAAGAGCTAAGCCAAGATTCCAGGTGGAAACAGAGTATTCATTAAGCCTAAGCATTTAGCTATAGAACTATGATTAAGATTCTACTTTTCTAGCAATAGGCACTTGGAAATGTGAGTCTGAAAAGTTGAGTAGCAGTGGGAAAACTGTCTGAAGATGGGTCAAGGTGTGTGAAGTGTACATGCCTTGCAAATAAAAACCAGGAATTGTCCACAACAGTCAGCATGGCAGGAACAGGGAACTGGCTGTGCCTATACCATTGGAAACTGGCAGGTTAGAGCAGATGGGCAGGAAGTTTAGAGATACCGAAGGAGGCACTGAGGGTTGCTTTATGGGTGCTTTAGGACATGTTGGCAGCAAACCTAAACTCTGCAGAGGCTGAGCTATGTAAAGGGTGACCTAGAAAGCATGAAGTACAATACAATGCAGGGGTTAGTTTCCCAGGCTCGGAGCAGTACCTGGAACAAGGCTGAATGATGAGCAAATGCTCTGCAGAATCAAGACATCCTTCAGTTGCCCTGCCTGGAGCTAGACTGGGTATAGCTGATTCCAGATGCGTACACACAACTGTCATCATTAGACAGTCATCACTATCTAGAAAGAAGTGGGAAACCAAAACGTATTCAAAACACATCAGCATCGACTCCTTTTCTATAGGATAATATCCAAATTCCCTAGCATTTCAAAAGGGAGACCTTAGAATATAAACTTGTTTATCTTTTAAATCTAGGATCCCAATTTATCTCTTAGATAAAACATAGATTCTCTATTTTGCCTTACTTCCTGAGCCCCCAAATACACATTTTAACCTTCTTATAATCCATATGCTCGCTCAGAATTATCTCAATGCAACCCGCCATTAAAAATCAATTTCTACACCTCTTCCCCAGTGAGATTTTTCTTGATCAAACATTGTGCATTATATCTCTCTCATCTGGACTCCCAGGGCAGCTATTGTCTAAATAATTTATTTCTCAGTTAATCATGGATGTACTGCATTAAGATAATTGTCTGCCCGTTGTCTTGAGCTTATCTTTAACTTCTTGTGTGATTATGTCTGCATTCCCCAATTAGAATCGCAGCTCTTTAAGACCAGATCTTATTTTTGCCTTTGTATCTCCTACAGCTCTTAAAATGGGTTGTTTACATAATAGATAACCACTAAATATTTGTGGCTCTAATTTAATTGTTACTATCTCCTTTAAGATACTAAGGCCCAAGGATGATGAAGTTTTTTTCTGCGTTCATGGTTTACTCGTACATTTTGTCAGTGTTACTCTCATTTCCATTCCTCTTCAGATAAAAGTGTTTGCCATAGTAACAGACTTTCCTGGGGATGCTCAATCCTTAGTAATAAGCACAGATGCAGATTTCTTGGCCAAAGTTAAAATGCATACACTGACAATTAAAAAGGCAATATGTTGGGAAAATATACCAAATGATTATTTTTCTTTGTTTTTCCTCGGAGCCTTTATTTAAAGGTCTTTTCCAAAAGATAAATATTGTCACTCATTTATTGTGTATTTCAAATTGCTTGAGGTTTTATGGTTTTGCTTTTCATGTTTTTTTTTACACAAGTCCAAGAGCTTTGAACACTAAGTCTACTGGGTCTGGCAAGAATACCCTACAGCTTGATATAAAATTCTTTTTTCCTTTCTTCAAGATGAGAAGTCTGGGGTAGAATGGCGCTCAGGGACAAAGGGAATTGTAGACAGAAGACAGATTAAGGCTACGTTTTTTTAAAAAACAAACCATTGAGTTGGCATTAGAGTAGCCTCATTTTGCTCTACTCCCTAAACTCTCAGGGGACTTGATAATTGTCACCTAGTATATTTGTCTAGGTAAGCCAGGTGTCAATCACACAGCTCCTCGGAAGGGAGTTTAAGAAGGTGACCCAGATCTCTGGTGACCTGTCTTCCCTGAAATCCCTCTTATTGTGCAGAAGCGTGTGTTCCTCTAGACAGCATGGGGTCCTATTGATTCCTCTGCCTGACTCACTCTCCACAGTGGGCAACAGGACCAGCTTCAGCAGCACCGGAGGAAGCACATCTCATCAAAGTGGTTGTGCTTTCACCAACATTACAAGGTCAGACAAGCTAAGTAGCTATGATTGTCCCCCAAGAAAGTGTGACTTCCAAAGTCTAAGCTTCCTGGAGGGACTTAATTATAAAAGGCAGTCCATGTTCCTTTTGGCTTTTGAAAATGAGCTGAGCTCCTTGCTGGTAGAGAAAAACAAGAACATATTGACAGATTGATTTCTTGTCATGCACTGATTTCCATCATAAGCAAAAAGTCTGTGCTGTTCAGAAGCAGAAGAAACACAGGGTACCAATTTGCCATATTTCGTTTTCGTTTTTCCAACACTCATGTCACATTCGAAAAGGAGGCTCAGGCTGACCAAGGTTGAAGAGAGATGGCTAGAGTTGTACATTATTCTTATGTTTCATTACTTTTCACACGGCCCACCACCTATTTTTTTTTCAATCTCTTTATATTGTTGAATTGATTTGAATTTCCTTTCTCCACCAATCTTTCCATTTTTCTTGGTTTCACTGGATTAGTAAACTCTTAGAGTTTGCAAGTTGGGAACATAATTTGTCCAAATGAGCTACTCTTTGGGAGAAATGAAGACCAAGTTAGGTGATGCAGAAACAAGCAGTTTTTCATTAGTGATATTAGTCCCTTTTCTGCATCTGCCCTGCCCCACACCACTCATTATCTTTTATATCAAGCTTTTTCACAACTGATTATATGGTCTGTACAATGAATTCAAACTGTGCAACAGGTTTTCACAGACACCAAACAATATTTTGGTTTGTTTTGATGCAGTTGTTTTGCTTATGCAATTGCCATCAGGTCTAACACTTCAGAGCACTCTATTTGCACAAATGTTCACTGACCCAGTCAAATTCAACATAAATGAATCTGAATCAGCTCTTCTAGGTCAGAAAATGAGAAGACCTCTAATTTTCTGATACTTTTAGAAATTTCTCTCTACATGGAAAATGACTGCCTAAAGAGGACAACTGCTGATATGAGTTGGCTGTGTCCCCACCCAAATCTCATCTTGAATCATAACTCCCATAATCCCCAAGTGTTGTGGTGGGGACCCAGTGGGAGGTAATTGAATCATGGGGGTGGTTTACCCCCATGCTGTTCTCGTGATAGTGAGTTTTCATGAAATATGATGGTTCTGTAAAGGGTTTTCCCTCTCTTTGCTCAGCACTTCTCCTTCCTACCACCATGTGAAGAAGGACGTGTTTGCTTCCTCTTCCACCATGATCGTAAGTTTCTTGAGGCCTCCCCAGCCATACTGAATTGTGAGTCAATTAAACCTCTTTCCTTTATAAATTACCCAGTCATGGATATGTCTCTATTAGCAGTGTGAGAACAGACTCATACAATTGCCCTGGTGAAACCCCTGCATCATGATACACAAAATGTGAATTGGTGTCTGGCAACTTAAAGAACGTTTTAGCACTTAAATGCTCCTGTTTTTGAAAAAAGGAAGACTCATCAAAGACATTAAAAATAATTATAAATGTGGCATTGTTTGTTTGACTTAATTTTATGTGATTATTATGTTTCTGGGGAAAATCAATTTATTAGAAATTATAAATTTTCCTTATTGCCTCCACATGAAAGAATCCTGATTGTGACAAGAGAGTTGAGACACATTTGCAAATATTGTGAGGGTTCTGGTAGAGTGTTTCTGGCAACCACATCGTCTGCTGAAATCCTGGCTTGCAAAGGAAAGCAGCCAGGTGTGAGGCAGCACATACACAAAGGCGCACAAGCATGAAAAGGCAGACAGATCTTTTATGCTAAGTCAGGCCATAAGCTGAAGTTAAGATTTTCAAGACTAAAGTCACCAGTTTCCTGCCACCACTGAAGGCCCGCCTTGCTTGAGGAGGGCCTGCCTTACAGCTAGCTGGGCCTGGGCTAATGTCTGTTTTGTTTTGTTTTGTTTTGTTTTGTTTTGTTTTGTTTTTGGAGATGGTATCTCACTCTGTCGCCCAGGCTGGCATGCAGTGGTGCGATCTCAGCTCACTCCAATCTTTGCATCCTGGGTTCAAGCGATTCTCCTGCCTCAGCCTCCTGAGTAGTTGGGATTACAGGCACTCACCACCATGCTTGGCTAATTTTTTTTTTTTTTTTTTTTTTTTTTGTATTTTTAGTAGAGACGAGGTTTCACCATGTTGGTCAGGCTGACCCCAAGTGATCCACCCACCTCAGCCTCCCAAAGTGCTGGGATTACAGGCGTGAGCCACCATACCTGACCGGGCCTGGGCTAATGTCTTGGGGGAGCATTACATGTTTGTCTTTCCCCAGGTTGAGAATAAGAGAAAGATGCTTCCCAGCCTTGAACACCAAATACAACTTGCAAAATAAACACGTTAGGGCAAAGAGGAAAGTTACTTTCTCCAGTACACTAAAAAAAAAAAAAGGTGGGGAGGGGGGAGGGGGAATTAGTGCAATTGGAAATTGAGAGGTGAGTGGGACAGAAAAGGGAACACACTCTACGTTGACATTTATAGGCATCTGAAAATCAACAAGGCTAACGCAGAACACTTGACGTTCTTCCTCCAGTCTGGTTTCACCCCCGTCTCTCTACCAGCTTGGTTCACACTCAGTACCTAGAGCCAGGAGCACAGGAATCATCCTTCTTGCCTCCTTCACCATCACCCTAAAACCCAGCCCATCCCCAGTCATCTGTCCATGTCCCACCATGACCACCCTTGTCTGTGACTCCACCAGCTCTCCCCAGAATTGCCAGCTGCCCTGGTTCACTGCTGCCCCTGACAGTCCATCATCCCCATGACAGGTATAACCACCCCACCTACAAGCTCGGTCTCACAGCTGCAGTCAACCCCCACCATCCCCACCACCCCACCCACCATAGAGCAGCATCACTGCCTTGTCTGGGCAGAGGCCTGCCAGCCTCCTCATTGCTTTTTTACCTTGTTTATAATATTTTGCCACTCAGCAGCAAATGGCCTTCTTAAAATGAAAATCAGATCATAGGACTACATTATTTGAAAATCCTTACCTGATTTCTCTTTGCTTTTAGAACAAAATCCAAACTTTTCCCATAGCCTATAGGGTCAGCCCTGACTGAGCTCCTGCTCTTTAGTTCCTGCATCTTTTCCTGGGGCTGACACATACAACCACAAGCTTGGTGGCTTAAATAGAAACATATCCTCCCACAGTTCTAAAAGCTGGAAGTCCAAAACCAATGTGTTTTCAGGGCCATGCTCCCACTGCAGGCTCAAGGGAGGACTCTTACTTGCCTCTTGCAGCCTCCATGGTTGCCAGCAGATGTGGCATCCCTTGACTTGCAGGTGCACTGCTACAATGTCTGCCTTCCTCTTCTTCCTCTTGTGCCCAGTTTCCCTCTTCTCATAAAAACATCACTCATTGGATTAGGGCCCACTCTAGTCCACCTCTTTTAACTTCATGGCATCAGCAGAGACCCTATTTCTGAACAAGATCTCATTCACATGTTCAGGATGGGTGAATTTCTGCAAGGACACTATTCTACCCAGCACAACTATCCAGCTTCAGAGGTCGTATTTGCGCCTTCTCTGCCATCTTCAGCCACATTGGGCTCTGCTCAGCTCCTTCTGTGGTTCTTTACTCCTCAGGACATCCCACTGGCCCTGGGCTCGGGATGTTCTCCTCATCCACATCTTGTGGCTGGTTCCTTCTCATTGTTTGAATTTCAACTTAAGTGTCACTATTCCAAAGAAGATTTCCTGCTCACCTACCTAGGATAGGACATTCTATTTTTTTAATTGACATTTTACTTGTTATTTCCTCTCCTTTTTCCAGCTGGAGTATAATCTCCTTGGAGGCAGACATTTGTTTGTGATGTTCACTGTATTATCCCAGTGCATGGCCCAGCAGGTGAAGCTCTCCTTTGATCAGTCTTGGGATCAATCAATGGTCAGGTAATTGACCAAATGTCTTTGTGTCCTGCTTAACCCATTCCTGGAAGACAGAGAGGTGCAGGCTGCAACATTTGCATATGGGCTCCATTTCAGCAGTATGCATGTAGCTTAGTGTCACCAGCACGCTCTCCCTCTGCATCGGTGTCCTTCAGCTGCTTTCATTATTACCTCCTTAAGGAGCCTTTTAAGACATTTTTTCTTAACCCTCCTCATGAAATTTTAATATCATAGATGTATTGTATATCTGTGTGTGTGCTGTGGTCACTTGAAGGCCCACAAACTACTGCACAACCTAAGGGCTTTCTTGCCAGCCAAGCATCAACTTTTGCCTCCCGGGGATAATATCACACCTTTTGAGAATGTATGATTTACATAATCAATGATTTTTCTATTCTGTGTTTAGGAAAGGTGCATGGAGATCAACTACACCTTTTGAAATTCTGTCTTCTATTTCCAACTGAATAGTTATTAACATGCAATCATCTTGATCTTAAAATTTGGTGAGATGTGTGTGTACTTTCCTGTGGATAGAAATGTCAGCATCTTCCCTTGGAGGATGGAAGAGTTTCGAAATGTATTGCTGGCTGAGCATGTCTTCCCTGTCTCTGATTTTGGTTGGGGATTGAACAAGAGAGGTAAGAAGGTGAGGAACAGGCAAGTGTGCTGTTGAGCCTATGTTGTTGAGTGACAAGTACCATATTAGTCACTTTACATTATAAATCAGAAAAGAAAATTCACTATGTAACACCATGATAAAGAATATTTAAATATCATAGGTGTTTGAAATTAATAAATAAAATACATATTAATTTTTTAATGCAAAGACTCACAGTATCTCACCACCCCTCAACAAGGGAGGCTTCCTGGCCTATTTGCAGAAGGAAGCAGACCCCATTTAGTTTGTTTCCATGAAGCAATCAGCCCGGCCAGGAACAGAGTGTATTCCCTACTGATGCACACTTGTATCTGTCCTCGGTTGATGCCTCTGCTTTCTGTGTTTGTCACTGAAGTTTGAGGGTGGGCCAGATGCCAGGCCAGCAGATGGCCGAAATGATAAGCATATGTCCAGTAGCAGGTATGTGCAGCTCATGTGATCATTAATCAAAAACTGTCTGTCTCTTACAGGTCACAGGTGTGATTCTTACAGCTTGTCCTCACATGAGAGGTGAGAGCTGTGCCATCTTAACCTGTGCTGAGCACTGGCTTAACCCTGCAAACGATCGGAACAAAAACTTCCAGCTGCAACTCTTGTGGCTCTGACAAATCAAGCTTGGGTGAAGGGGCTTATCATGGTTTCCCTTCCTGAGACCACTCTTCCCAGCAAACGCCTGTGGATAGTAGTAGATTCCGTGGCTCTGCCCTATCTCCTGGCAATTGGTGCTGCTCCCCATGGTGAAAGACCCATAGGCTATTGTGCAGGATGGTAATCGCCCACATGTGTGTTCCTTTAAGAAACCTAGGGACCCTTCTGGGATGCTACAGCCCAATCGCATGAGGCTGGCCTGTCATTACAGGTTCTCACCATCTGCAGTTTGTGTGTTTGGAATCTTCTCTCACTATGAGACATAAACTGGCCAAGATGGCAGATTCACTTCTCATATTGGTTCTGCTCATTCCAGATGCACTGAAACTCTTGTGAGTTGATTCAAACAAGGATGACCAGGTCCCCACCCACAAGACGCCTGTAGCACTGGGCCTTCCTCATTCACTGATGAAAGCAAACCCAGCCAGTAGGGCAGCCCCCATCCTGATGTTTGGCCAAGAGAAAGAAGACAGGGAGCTGGGATGACAGCTCACAGACCCTCCCACTGACTGCAATGACCTTCAGCAATGTTGGAACCTGCTTTCCATTTCCAGCACCAACCACAGAGTTGCACATGTGGGAGTTGTTCAATAAACACTTGCTGAGTAAATGAATGAAGGAAACTCTCACAAGCTCCCGATGCTTTCCCTGGTGAGGTGAGTTCTGACAGTTTCTACTTTTTAAATTATTATTATTATACTTTAAGTTCTGGGATACATGTGCAGAACATGCAGTTTTGTTACATAGGTATACACGTGCCTTGGTGGTTTGCTGCACCCATCAACCCATCATCCACATTAGGTATTTCTCCTAATGCTATCCCTCCCCTAGCCCCCCACCCCCTGACAGGCTCCAGTGTGTGATGTTCCCCTCCCTGTGTCCATGTGTTCTCATTGTTCAGCTGCCACTTATGAATGAGAACATGTGGTGTTTGGTTTTCTGTTCCTGTGTTAGTTTGCTGAGAATGATGGTTTCCAGCTTCATCCGCGTCCCTGCAAAGGACATGAACTCATCCTTTTTTATGGCTGCATAGTTACTCCATGGTGTATATGTGCCACATGTTCTTTATCCAATCTATCACTGATGGGCATTTGGGTTGATTCCAAGTCTTTGGTATTGTGAATAGTGCAGCAATAAACATATGTGTGCATGTCTCTTTATAGAAGAATGATTTGTAAGCCTTTGGGTATACACCCAGTAATGGGATTGCTGGGTCAAAGGGTAGTTCTGGTTCTAGATCCTTGAGAAACATTTGCTAAGAGTGATGGCTAGGGGCTAAGACACATACTCCCACTGGATTCTCAGAGCAGTTACGAGAGGAAGCTGGGCATACATTATACCCCGGTAATATGAGATGACGGTGACTTGTTGTATTTTACCCATTTGTTTACTCAGCAACTATTTGTTAAACATCATGTGTCAAGCTTAAAGAGCGAGGAATATATAGAGAGAAACCAGACAGGCAGGACAGTTGTTATCATTTGAGACACAGGTCCAGGTCCACAGTGACACAGAAAAGAGACTGGCAAGGACGTGGGGGCCTGAGAGGGCCTTGTTTTCCACAGTTAGAAGAGTGGGCTCCCTATTCATTAAACAGGAGGAAGAGGCCTAGAGTAGTCATATTTGCAGTTCAGAATGTCACTCCAGCATCACTGGGGAGAAGGTACCGAGGCTGGGGACATTCTGAGACCAGAGGCAAAGACAAAAGTACAGGAGTAGGTGGATAATTGCAAGCAAATGTCTAGTGGAAAGAATCTGTAACTGGATATTCAGCAATGCTTACAAGAAATCTTTGCAAAACAGTAAGGAGGCCAGGCGCAGTGTCTCATGCCTGTAATCCCAACTCTGGCAGGCTGAGGTTGGAGGATTGTTTGATCCCAAGAGTTCGACACCAGACTTGGCAACATGGCAAAGCCCCATCTCTACTACAAATACAAAAAGTTAGCTGGATATGGTGGCATGCACCTGTAGTCCCAGCTCTCAGCGAGGCTGAGGCAGGAGGATCATCTGAGCCTGGGAAGTTGAGGCTGCAGTGAGCTGTGATGGTGCTACTGCACTCCAGCCTGAGTGACAGGAAAAATAATAATAATAATAATATAATTAAGGAAAAGGGGGGAAGGGATGAAAGGGGTGGCAGAGATAATTCTTGTTAAGTTATTGAATGTAGAACTTGGAGGAAAGAAAAAAATAGGGGGGAGATTCCGCTGATCTAATCCACTGACTGGAAGGACACACTCAGAAACAGCTCTGCTTCCATCCCATCCCCATCTTCACATGCACTTGATCCAACCAGGGGCCCTTCCCTGGCTGGATCTTTTAGCTTCCCACACACTTTCCAGGATTAGAAAGTTCACCCCAGTTTGTTCTTCCATTTTGTATCTGTCTCAGTGCATTTTCCCTCCATTCACTCTGGCTTGACCTCAAGGGGTGAGGAGCGAAAGGTCCTTCATGCTGCAGTTCAACCTCCTTCCTAAACCCCTGTGAGGCTTCCTACTCTTCATACCCCAGAGCTTCCCCTGGAGGCTGGGGAGAGGGAGGCCGTGTGAGAAGGAATGAAAGGGAACATGGAAACGTATTTCCACTTAGCTGATGCTGAGCCTCTCTCTCTCACTGGCCGAGGCCCTGAGTCATGGCAGCCATTCAAGACTGGCTTCTGCATTGGGTGCAGTTGAGGGTCCTTTTGATTCCTCACCCAGGAGCTCCCCTTCTCCACGATCCTCTGGCAGGGTCAAGGGACTTCCAGCTCTCTTGCCTTTCCCAGCCCTCAGCTCCTGCCCTGTGGTCTCCCTTCAGGTCCTTTTTGCTGGAGTCCTTTTGCTCCAGAAACTCTCCCTCCTGAGTCAGGTCTTTCTGAGATGGATAGACTCTATTCCCTTCCCTGGCCTTCACTACCCACAGAAAAACTCATGGTCCATGGTCCTTTCTAAACTCATGGTCCTTTCAAACAGCTTGGCCACCTGTTGACTTCTCTCTCTTCTCCATGCTACAGGCATCCTTCTACCTTCAGGACGGGGACAGGCACTGGTCCCTAGGATCACTGCACTAGAAGACACAGTTCCACATCTGCCAAAGCCATTCTCGGGCCTCACTTCAGCGGGAGCACTGAGCTGGCCTGCAGGCCATTGAGCTCAGTAAGCGACCAGCTAGCAACCATAGTGATTCTGCGCTTCTCGCAAACCCTCAGATCTCTCCCTGGGATTCTCACAGGCCCTAAGATCTCACTCACACGTGGGAGCAGAGAAGTGCCCAGCAAGTTTCACTTTACAAAATCACATAAATAAGTTGCTATCTCGTAAAATAAATGTTGAGCATTTTCTTAGACAAGCTCTTTGAGGTGGGGACCATAAGAACAATTTACTTATCATTTTGCAAGTGCTGCATGCCTGAGTTTTGTATTTCTCTGCATAATATGGGGAGGGAGCGCACATCACCTTCAGCTTGGAGACTTCAATCAAATTCGGAAAATACAGGAAAAGCAGCATTGAGCATGCTCCTGCAGAAATGTCAAGGTCATGTGATTTGGAGAATCTCTCAAATATAGTTAATTATTGGAATTCATAAAATATAAAGCCATAACATCCATTTTCTCAAATTTCATTTTTATAGATGGGGTCAGCCAGCTTTTTCTAAAAACATCCAAAAGTAAATGTTTTCAGTTTTGCAGGCCATGCAGTCTCCCTTGCAACTATTCAACTTTCCTTTTGTGGCAAGAAAGCAGCCATGGGCAATGCATAGGCAAATGGTGTGGCCAAGGAAACCTTATTTATAAAATCAGGTACTGGGTCACATTAGGCCATAGGCCATACTTTGCTGACTCTGGATTTATATAGCGTTGAAACCAAACTGTCATGGTTAACACAGTACACATCTGTGAAATAAGACTTAGCAGCAATTATACAGTATATAAGACATGCCTTTCAAAATGTAAGTTATCGAGTAGAATTTTAAAGCATGGATTCTCATTTGGGGGTACGGAGATTGCTTGAATCCCTCAAAATTGTAAGCAAAATTGTGTGTAACTGCATTTTTCTAGGGACTCAATCATAATTGTCAGGAGATTTCCAAAGGGTTAAAAAAAAAAAAGATGAGAAACACTGGTTTAAAAGTAAATCTCAAACTCAAAATGGACAATTTAATGATTTCTTTCTTATAACAATAGTTGTAGTACTCTATAAAACTGTAATCTAGAAAAGCATGTGTTTAACCACTAGTAATGACATTTTCTAGCCTAGTTGATTTCCCCAGTCACATTCCTGGGCCCCACAACCTTCACAGGGAAGGCAGGAAAAGGGCAAAATGAGCCTCCGTCGCAAACCCATGGAGTTCTTCTTCCATAACGCCCAAGATCATCTCCTCCTTTCAGCTCCTCCTCCTCCTCACAAACCGCACAATCCCCTTAGGGTGTAGCAAAACTTGCGGGGGAGTGTGGGGGGGGTATTCCCAGGAGGATCAATTCCTTTCAGACAGGCCAAGCAGGAAATAAAACTGGATTACTCATAGGTAGGAGAATGGTCTTAGAAATTCCTTTTGACTATTGTTTTGTTTTTTACTGAACATGCCAAAAACCACACCTTATAACTCTGGGAAATTCATCTTCCCCAGCTATATCAAGAACTATTTAAACCAAAAACTGTGGTTCTTACAGATGATCTAACTGTGGCATTAAAAACTTATAAAAATTTGTTTAAAAACAGCATTGTGCACATTGTCACCCCAGTAGGAAAAATAAAGCAAAATCAAGAGATTCTAAGTCAATGAGACACAATTTAAAGAGATTCAGAGAAGGCTTACATGCAAAGATTTTCAAGAAATTTGTATATATAATATCACAATTTGTCACGTAAAAAATAGAGTGGAAAAGCCATATCTCCAAATGTTATAAAATTTTTTAAATGATCAATAAACTCCAAATAGCATGATATTGAAGAACAAAATTGCAGAACTAAAAATACCCAAACCTCACGAGTTCCTGTGAAGCTACTGTGATCAAGATGCTGTGGCGCTGGCAAAGTAATAGAAAAATAGATCAGAATAAAGCAGAACAGATAGCCCTGAAACAGACCCATGTAAATACAGTCAACTGATCGTTGACAATGTGACAAAGGTAATATATTGGAGTGAAGATAGACTTTCCAACAAAGGGTGTTGAAAAAACTGGACATCCACATGCAAAAAAAAAAAAAAAAAAAAGAAAGAAAAGAGGAAAGAAAGAAGAAAGGAAGGAAAGAAAGAAAGAGAAAGAGAAAAAAGAATATTAACACATACCTTACAAGTTTTACAAAAATTAACTCATAATGGATCATAGACCTAAATGTAAAACGCAAAACTATAAGACTCCTTGAAGAAAAACATCAGAGAAAATCCAAATGACCTTAGGTTTGGCAATTATTTTTAGATACAACACCAAAGATACAACCCATGAAAGAAATAAGCTGGACTTTATTAAAATTAAAAACTTCAGTCTGTGGCCAGATACTGCCAAGACAACGAGAAAAGGTAAGCCAAAAACACGGAAAAAATATTTGCAAATAACTTACCTGATAAAGGAGTGTTATCCAAAATATATAAAGAACTCTTAAAACTAACTTGCCAGTAAGAAAATGAACAGCCAAATTTTTATTTTTTTGTGACTTCTTTTTTATTTCCAACTTATATTTTAAGTTCAAGGGTACCTGTGCAGGATGTACAGGTTTGTTACATAGGTAAATGTGTGCTATGGTGGTTGGCTGCACAGATTATCCCATCACCCGGGAATTCAGCCCGGCATCCGTTAACGATTCTTCCTGATCCTCTCCCTCCTCCCACCCCCAACCCTCTGACAGGCACCAGTGTGTGTTGTTCTCCACAGTATGTCCATTTGTTCTCATCATTCAGGTCCCACTGACAAGTGAGAACACACAGTATTTGGTTTTCTGTTCCTGTGTTATTAAATAGTTTGCTAAGGATAATGGCCTCTAGCTACATCCATGTCCCTGCAAAAGACATTATCTCATTCCTGTTTATGGCTGCATAATATTCTGTGATGTATATGTACCACATGTTCTTCATCCAGTCTATCACTGATGGAACAGTCCAAGTTTTAAAAATGGGCAAAGAGAAATGAGGATGTTTCATTATAAGAAGGGGGTTAATTCATCAAGGAAAGTGAGTGGTGCAGTTCCCTCTTACTTGGGGGAAGTCAGCCTTTCTGTTCTGTTCAAGCTTTCAACTGATTTTACCAGGCCCACCCACACTGGGGAGGGCCCTCTGCTTTACTCAGTCCACTGATTCAAATGTCAATCTCATTCAGAAACTCTCTTCTCAAAACACCCAGAATAATGCTCGACCAAATATCTGGGCACACTCTGGCCCAGTCAACTTGAAACATAAGGTTCACTATTACAGTGGGGGACTCTGTGCATGTAGAGGGGAAGGGGGTGTACAGAAACCCTCTGTATCTTCCGTTCAATTTTTCTGTAAACCTAAAAAACTGCTCTAAAAATAAAACCATAAAAAAAAAAAAAGCTTAACTCAGAAAGAATAGCACTCTTCAAAAAAGTAATCTCCAAATGTAACTACATGAAAAGTGAATGAATCTTACAGAAATACATTTTAGTTAAATGGAATTGATTAGCTAGATTTAACTGACTGTTCAAAACTGCCCCCCAAAGCAGGTGTTAACTCACACCCTTCCTTATCACATGAAGATAATAGTAAATGAGCAACTTAAATGTCTATAACGATTATTCTATTAGCATTGTGGATGAGGATTTCTGGATATAAACAGAGGGAGAAGGAGAAATCTTCAGTGTAAGGAATTCAGCCCCCTCCAGTCTAGACCACAGGACAGGAGGCCTATTTAGATCCTTCAGCACAAAACACACTCAGTCCAGGACAATACAAAAAAGACCCTAAACGCTTTGGTAGCAATAAGAGAAGGTATATGTGACTGACTAGTACATCAGGCTTGACGCTAAACCACAGCTCAATGAAGTCAGAGACTGCCAAACTATTGCTTCAATATGGCCCCCCACATGTTTTTGTAAATAAAATTTTATTAGAATATGGCCACGCCCATTTGTTTACTTATGTCTGTGTCTGTTTTTGTACTACAAAGGCAGAGCTAAGTAGTTGCAACAGAGATTATATGGACCACAAAGCCTGAAATACGTACAGACTTGTTTTTTCCTTTTTTTATTTTTTATTTTTATTTTTTTGAGATAGAGTCTCACTCTGTTACCCAGGCTGGAGTGCAGCGGCGCTATCTCGGCTCGCTGCAACCTCAGCCACCCAGGCTCAAGCGACTCTTGTGCCTCAGCCTCCCATGTAGCTGAGAACACAGGTGCCCGCCACCACACCCAGCTAATTTTTGTATTTTTAATAGAGACAGGGTTTCACCATGTTGGCCAAGCTGGTCTCAAACTCCTGGCCTCAAGTGATCTGCCCTCCTTGGCCTCCCAAAATGCCAGGATTACAGACATGAAGAACAATGCCTGACCAACTCTCTTGCTATTTACAGAATAATTCTGTCAAGTCTTTACAAAGTTCGTCATTTTTTTAAAGGAGAAATTTCTGCTCTTTTTAATTTTATGAAGAAAGGTCCTAAATGCAATGTGGTTTCCTGAAGGAAGCGCATTCACTGCTAACCTAGTCAAATCTGAATAAAGTCTGTAGGTGAGTTAAAAATAACATAGCAATGCTAGTGTCTGGATTTTAATAAATGTACCATGGTTACATAAGATGTTAATGTTAGAAGACCTCTCTGTACTCGCCTTCAATGTTTTTGTAAATCTAAAATTTTTCCAAAATTTTTAAATAGGCTTTAAAGAAAAACTCCTCAGCAAACAGATATTTGCAATAAACATGCAGAGTGTAAAATAAGTCTGTCTCTAATCACAACAATCATGTGGCTATGGGAGTCATTCTTTTATTCAATAAACATTTACTGAGAAATTGCAACAACAATAACGAAAAAACTACTTAACAAATATACGGATAAAAATCAGCTTGCTTCCCTAATCTTGGCAATTTTATCCCAGCCGTATGTTAGAAACTATAAAAATATTGCTGATACAGTTAATAATATAAAGGAAATGAAGAAGAAAAATGACAATCACATTGTAAGCAGGAGCTATAGACGGGCACGTCACAACTAATTCAGAGACCAAAGTAATAATAAGGACTTTCATTTTTCACCATCCTAGAGGAAGTCTACAAAAAGAAATATGAAATGAATACTACTTCCTTAAAGTAGTACTATGAGAGGAGAAGGTTAAAAGCATCTTTGTTTATCCAGTCTGTCACTGATGGACATTAAGGTTGATTCCATGTCTTTGCTGTTATGAATAGGGCTGCAATAAACATTCGAATACATATGTCTTTATGGCAGAATAATCTATGTTCCTCTAGGTATATACCTAGTAATGGGATTGCTCGGTCCAATGACAGTTCTACTTTTAGTTCATTGGATAGAGAAAATGTGGTACATACACACCATGGAAAACTATGCAGCCACAGAAAAGAACGATGTCATGTCTTTTGCAGGAACATGGATGGAGTTGGAGGCCATTATCTTTAGCAAACTAATGCAGGAACAGAAAACCAAATACCGCATGCTTATGAGTGGGAGCTAAATAATAAGAACTCATTTAGGGCACAAATTGGGGAACAACAGACACTGGGTTCTAGGATGGAGGTTGGGAGGAGGGAGAGGAGCAGAAAAAAATAACTATTGGGTGCTAGGCTTAGTACCTGGATGATGAAATAATCTGTACAGCAAATCCCCGTGACACGAGTTTTCCCAGGCAACAAACCTCCACAGGAACCCCTGAACTTAAAATACAAGTTAAAACAAGCATCTTTGAACATCTGCTCTTTGCACAGGTTGTGTGTCTCCTCTCATGGTGCCTGTCAGACCTAAGCACCAAGAAGTCATTCACTCACCGGGAGTAAACCCAAATTACCCAGGCTCAGGAACCAGTCTGGATATACCCTGTTGTGTGACAGCAGATCAGAGAGAAATTGTTTATAACCCTGGCCAAAAAAAATACAACATTATGCAACATTCAAATGGTATTTTGGATGATGGGAGGCCACGCAGGTGGGAATGAAAACGCACACAGGGGAGTAACTGAATGGTGAGACCAGGACGGGCCCTCAAGCTGGCCAGACAGATGCCAAGAGGAAGTAAACAACATGACAGCAGTGCCCGCATAGGGAGATTTTGCAAAGTCCTGGGGTTTTACTTTCTTATCAATTGCACAAATTAGGAACTCTTTTCTGCCTAATGACTGTCCACACATGGATAGGTAAATAGCTCTGTTGCCCACAGGATACTGGGATAAGAGTTATGGGGACCAGTTGTTTAGGAGGGCACATTCCCATGTCTCACTCCTCTAAGATTTAGACTCTGGTATTCAGACTCTGCAAAGTTAAGAGGGACATCCACATACACTTGCCCTCTGCCTTCTCAGTCCGTTTCATCACCTGCAAATTGAACAGATTAGAATAATGGTAATGAATGTCCCCTTCCATCCTGAGATTTATGATACTATAGGTAGGACCAATGAGTTTGGGCATCTCTTTTACCCCATTAGGATTCCTCCTCATAGGAAAAATAACAAAGTGGAGAGTTAGAGGCTACTCAAATCATTTGGGCAAGGTAATTGAGACATTCAAAGTATGTGTATATACAAGTCCTGAAATGCATGGGATGTTTGTATGAATGCAGCCTTTGGAATAAGCACTGTTGTAATAACCAGCCAAGATTCAGCAAAGGCAGCTACAGAGTTCTCAGAGAGGAAATTTGAGTCCAGGGGGAAAATGTTATTGTTTGGATACTATTTCCTGTCATAAAGCTGCAGCCATGATTTTCTCTCCCATGCCGGAAATGAAGTATTTCCTTATTGCCAAAGACCTGAGATATAGGGTTAAAAGGCTCAGGATGGAAAGTGATTCAGTGGCATGTAGAATTTCCCCAGGAAATGTTGGAGTACTCAACGTGTGACAGGTACAGCGCAAAAAGCTTTATATAAATTTTCTAATTTAACTCCTCACATCAACTCGATGAAGAAAAGATGGTTGTTACCCCAGCTTTACACAAGAGGAAACGGACTCAGGTTTAGCAACTCACCCAAGGTCACAGAACTAAGAAGGATCTCAAACCCAAGTGGCCTGGAGGTCATAGTCTGTATTCTCAACTGCTAATATCCACCTGAACCCAAGGACATACGATGTGAATGCCCAGAATTACCGTCCCAAACATCTGTCCTACTACATGAAAATTCTACTTTCAGTTTTTTTGTTTGTTTGATTTTTGGGTTTTTTTTTTTTTTTTTTTTTTGAGGCAGAATCTTGCTCTGTTGTCCAGGCTGGAGTGCAGTGGCACGGTCTCGGCTCACTACAACATCTGCCTCCCAGCTTCAAGTGATTATCATGCCTCAGCCTCCCAAATGGCACAATCTTGGCTCACAGCAACCTCCACCTCCCGACTTCAGGAAATTCTCATGCCTGAGCTTCCCAAGTAGCTGGGACTACAGGTACACGTCACCACACCCAGCTAATTTTTGTATTTTTAGTAGAGACAGGGCTTCGCCATGTTGCTCAGGCTGCTCTCCAACTCCTGGCCTCAACTAATCCACCTACGTCAGCCTCCCAAAGTACTGGGATTACAGGCCTGAGCCACCATACCCAGCCAACAATTCTACTTTCTTTCACAGAAATGAAGTTTGGACTAAGGCAAATCTCCCTTTCTTCACTACAGTCCTGGATGGCTCAGGCTGGAGTTCCTCCATCCTACAGGATTCCTAAGAGTTCCCATTAGCCAACTCACCCATCTCAGAATACCACCTGGGTTGTTCTGGGGGGCTTCCTAAGATGAGCTGACCTTATGAACAACTGGCTATTTGAGAACTAGGGGTAAACATTTGCTATATAACTTCTCAGTTACAAGAAAAACTCACATGAGACTTGGTCATGGAAGCTTCATTTAGAATAAAAATGCCTCATTTTCACACAAGAAAGACACAACTACCTTTTTTCTCCTCTCATTAAATGATAGTTACATAATCTGTTTTTTTCTGTGGTTCCCATTTAATCTGTCATCCTGGATCTCCGGTGGCAATACTAGACAAAATTTGCAAAACTGTTTTTCTTATTCAGGAATATATTTGCCTTATATGACTACATTGCTATTTTTCATTCATATGTTAGGAATTTGTTTACCTTATCTTAATTCATTAACTTAATATATTTTAAGGTTTTCTGCTTTACTTTGAGCTAGTTGTTACAATTCTTACAAAAAGGTCCAAAGTCAGAGTCTTCTTATATCTGAAATTTCCACCCATGTTAACTTATCTCTAAGGAAAACACAAAAAATTCATGATATTCAGCCATTTTACCTACCAAAATTATAATTTCATACAGTTTTGCTCACTACATCTTGTTGAACAAAAAGCAGAAAGTCTTATAAATATCTTAAAGCTAATGAAAAAAAGTAATATTGTAGATATGTTTTATATACTTATGCAAATATACTTTTCTACATGCCTCTGAATAGTGATATACTTTACATTAGACTGCCCAAGGTATTCTTAGCATGAGGAGTTAAAACCACAATTCCGTTGTGTATCAGAACTGGCAAAAAGTGTTTTGGTCTAAGGAAGCAATGGTGATGATAGTGATGTTGTAATAGATGTCTGTGAAGGGTCTCTCTGAGACACACTGTTCTGTTCTTAACAGTTCCTGTTCATCTAAATGTGACTTCTGCAACGAGGAAGAAAGAAGGCAACAATCCAAGAAAACAATTTGTGAGAAAAAAAGTGCAAAAAGTGAACATACAGGGCTTGCAAATGATGCAGATTTAGAATGTAACTTGCTAAAGATATGCTTACCAAGTGTTGGAAGGGACCCTGGGACTGTGTGCATGTGTGTGTGTGTGCGTGTGTGTGGTGTGGTGTACGCACGTGCCTGTGAGCATGCGTGTGTGTGCCTGTGTGGTGTGGTATATGTACGTGCCTGTGAGCGTGTGTGTGTGCGCATGTGTGGTGTGGTATATGCACGTGCCTGTGAGCGTGTGTGTGTGATGTGTGCATATGTGTGCATGTGAGCATGTGTTTCTACATTCATAGGAGATGTGCCAAAAACTGCCCATTGATCGAACTGAACTGGCTTGAACTTGAACACACTGGAATTATATCAAAGGCATCCCCAGAGATTTTGGAGAGGAAATGAAGCAAAACCTCTGTTTCCAGTTAGGGTGGAATTCACTCTGTAATTGAGTCTGGCAGAGTAACTGTGCAAGCTAGGAATTTTGATAAATGGTATTTTGTGAGCTAAGGCAGGCTGATGTTTCAACATAAATGACACATTTGTTTCCAGTTTCAGGGGAAGAGTTCAATTCTAAACCAAGGATGTCTTCATTTCCCTTTTTTTCCTTCTCTTCCTCTTGAGTTTAGAAATAACAGAGCCATCGAATGACAAGTAGGAAATTTCTCAGTGGCTTCTCCCACAGCAGCGATGGATAACAAGAGAAAAACATATATCATGAGCAAAATGGGGAGGAATGAGTCCCAAAGCAACTATGCAGAAGCTGAACTAGGTTTAATCCTAGATATGGAAACCCTTGTTTATATCATGCCTTCCAAGTAAATCTCTTTAAGGTCCACTCAAAGAACTCCATCCTGACTGCAGGATACCCGCACCGGAGATTCCAGATCACTCTGGAGTATCCAAGGGAGCCTGAGAATCAGGGTTCACACAGACCAGCTGGCTGTCTTCTTCTGGCCCTGGCTAATTCCCCCTGGGCTTTCCTGGGGTTCTCACAGTCCCTCAAGAGCCACTCCAGGGAGATCAGGCGTGGTGCACGGGAACACACTGAAGGATGCTAACTTGGTTAAGAGCAAGCACTCTGGAGTTAAACACCTGGGCTTGAATTCTGGCTCCCCCTACCTAAAAGTCAAATACATGTTTGCCTCTCTAGGACTTAGTTTCCTCCTTTATGAACGAGGAATATGTAAAACTACTTTTGTGAGGAAAAAGTAAGAAAGTGAATGGAAGAGCTTAGGGCAGGGCGTAGCACTTACCAGTGAATAGATGGCTTCCTACAGACCCTGCTTTCCATCTGGACTCCACAGAGGCTGTATCAGCTAGACGCCCTGGAAGGCCCTTGCTGGGAAAGAAAAGAGCCAGCCAGATGCAAAGTGGGAAGTATTGATAATGTATAGAAAAGGGCAAGAAGAGGAACAAAAACCAGGAAGTAAGAAATGGTAGGATACCACGGACGCTTCCACCATGATACACAATTCCTCTAGACTCCTCCAAAATTTCTAAAAGGAGAAACATAAGATAGCTACTTCCCACATCCTGAAAGTTCCCCTTCTGCATTTTCTTTTAAACTGTGGGAGTTTAATGTGTTTGGAGAGACTTCTGCTAATTCAGATGACAGGAACAATATCATCATGAAGTTGGTTAAGTGGTGATGTTTAAAACAGTAAAACTTCCTTCACCCATGGGTTCTGTATGTGCTAATTTTGATCGAAATACCTGTCCCATGGATAATCTGCAAGTGGGAGGAACCTCACAATATTCAATATGTTCCCCACAATTTAAACTGCAAAGGCTTATGAAGCCCTGCCACCTGACCGGATCGCTTAGCTCTCATATTCCCATGAATTTCATACTTGATATCTTTCTTCTTCTGCCTCTAACTCTCTCCTTCCCACTATCCTATCTTTGTATTTAAAAATGCAAATAATAGGAAATGGTTGTCCATTTTTGCTGGTGACAACTGAATGCACAAGCACAGCATCTGTCACTGCATGTCGGGGGAGCGTCTGAGGAGTGGGCCCATGCTTGAGGTTGTCACACCGTCAGAATCCAAACACTGCACTTCTGCAGGCTCCTGAGTCTTGGATGTGTAATGCACAGCTTTGGCTTATATTCTTTAAAAACTCAAGCCCTATCAAGCATTATAGTAAAGGTGAAATTGTTTAATTTGATGGAAGAAGGAGTCTCAGGGGATTCAGAGGGAAGCAGACAAAATAGTGCATTTTCTTTGTTCTCTCTTATCTTAAGCCCTGTATCAAAGAACATAAATAAAAGCCTTTATTTTGTATTTATGAACCTCTAAGTTGACAATATCAATATGTTCCACACATAATGGTATATGTTTGCTTACCAGGATAAAAACTGAATTATAAAACCTGTTCATCTTCCTAGATGGACTCTTGTAAATTACAAATTTGGAAATCCTAAAAGCAAATCTTAATAGAACAAACACAGCAGTTCTGCCATGGAGAAGGATGTGGTGCTCTGGGACTGGAGCCCATAGGCTCCAGCTGTGATTTTAAAATATCATTTAAAAATAAAAAATCTGTCTCTCTGTGTGTATCTGTATCAAACTAACTCAAATCAGTCTCCAAACTAACTCACACCAACTCAATTCTGATTTTGGTAATGTCTCGCCAATGTTCGGGGAAAATAATTACATGTGGATCTGGTATCTGTCCCTGATGAATCCTGGTGCAGATAAACATATCAGCTTTCCCCAACAAGCTCGTGTGATTTCTCGTAACTGCTTTACAATAACGACAGCCACGTCTCCGAAACATCATGTTCTTGTCTCAGGAGATCAATCTACAAAGCATATTTAGTGTGTACCTGTTCAGTAAGGGCATATTAAAAAGAGTCAGATTCCAGAGAAAA
Organism: Trachypithecus francoisi; assembly: GCF_009764315.1. Lineage (NCBI taxonomy): Eukaryota > Metazoa > Chordata > Mammalia > Primates > Cercopithecidae > Trachypithecus > Trachypithecus francoisi. The sequence goes on along the minus strand of NW_022681463.1, from coordinate 5,632,900 downwards.
TGGAGAAAAATATAATAAATAGACATCGTTGTCATTGTTGTTGTTGTTTTAAGGTAATCAGTCCATTTAGATGTCAAACCACAACCTTATTGGTTCTGAAATGGGCATGGTAATCTTGAGCCTACTGACTATGCTTTTATTGTACACAGTATATTTGAGGAGTAGAAGAAGCAGTTGCTCTGAAATTCTTGCAATACAGGTAATCAAGTTTTTTTGGTACAAATATAGGAACTATATGCAAATGTAGCGTGTATTCCATGGTTTTTAACATACCCATAACCTGTAGCATGTTATAGTTCTGGGCCTCCAAACAGGCCAAAATGTTAATAAAAAATAAATTTTAAACATTACATATACATATAGATAGAAATGTATAGACATGCGTACATACACGCATATATATAATCCCAAACCTGAAAGTCAAGAATTTAGCAAAGATATAAAAGAGGGATTGTCTTATTCCATTTTCTGTGGCTATAACAGAATACCACAGACTGAAGAGTTTATAAAGAAAAAAAAAAAACATTTCTTACTATTTTGGAGGCTGGAAAGTCTAACATGAAGGCACAGGCATCCAGTGAGGGCGCCTTCCTGCACCGTCACTCAGCAGAGCACACACCAGTGAGGGCAAGAGCAAGCCAAACTGGCTTTTAAACGGACCCACTCCCGTGATAACCCCTTAATCCAGTCACCCACTAATCCACTAATCCGTGAATGGATTAACCCATTCATGACAGCAAAGCCCTTATGATCCAATCATCTCTTAAAGGTCCTACCTCTTAATACTGTTACATTGGAGATTAAGGTTCAACATGAGTTTTGAGGGACAAACATTCAAAGCACTATGGGATGTGGCCATCCCATAGAGCTAGGTAAAATAAACCAGTCAGGCAGTCAGAAAATTACTTGAATAAATGAGCGTATATTCCACAATTGAGTACTTCTAAGTCACCAAAATAGTGCTGGACACATTTATTTGATGACGGAAAGCTGTTTCTCACATAATGTTAAATGGAGAGAAGAAAATCTGGTTACGAAACATTATGCAAGGTATGATTGCTTTTTTATAAAAATAAACAAAATACATAAAACTCTGGAATAATAATTACCAGAGTTTTAACTGTGATTAGCTCTGGCAAGGGAATTGTGGGGTGTTTTTCTTTCTTTTTTATTTTCTATATTTTGTATTTTATCTTTCTTGAACATAAGTGGCTTTTCCTTCATAAGAGGAATAAATGGGTGTTAGAGACATGGAAATAGGGTGGGAGGCAGCTTGGTTGAGGGGCAGTACATTGAGATTATCTAGTGAGCCTCTGAAAACAGGTGTAAGTTGTAGAAGTTAATGAAGTTACCAACAAGAAGTAACAACCTAACTGAAAAAGAAATTTTAAACTTCCCATTTATGATAGCATCAGAAACTAAATTTAACCAAGGAGGTAAAAGGTCTGGACACTGAAAACTATAAAATATGAATGAAAGAAATGGAGAAGACAAAAATACATGAAAAGATAATTTCAAAAAATCAATATGATTAAAATGTCTATACTACCCAAAGCAATATGGAGATTCAATGCAATCCCTATCAAAACCCCAATGGCATTCTTCACAGAAATAGAAAAACTTATCCTAAAATTCATATGGAACCATGAAAGACAGCAAATAGCCAAAACATTTCTAAGAAAGAAAAACCAAGTTGGAGACATCACATTCCCTCACTTAAAATTGTATTACAAAACTATTATCATCTAATACTTCGGTAACTGGTATAAAAACACACATAATAGTCCAGTGGAACAGAATGAAAAGCCTAGAAATAAATCCAAACATACAGGATCAACTAATTTTTCACAGGGGAAATACACCGACACAATGAGGAAACAGTAGTCTGGCCAATAAAAGGCACTGAGAAAACTGAATTTTTGTGTGCAAAAGAATGAAATGGGAATCTTTTCTTATGCAAGACAGAAAAATCAACTCCAAATGGATTAAAAATTCTTAACATAAGACCAAAAACTATAAAACTCCTAGAAAAGAACATAGGGGAAAACTTCCTGGACATTGGCCTTGGCAAGGACGTTTTTGGTTATCACACCAGAAGCTCAAGCCACAAAAGCAAAAATGAATACATAGTACTACATCAAACTAAAAAGAATTGCTTTCTGCACAGCAAAGGAAACAATCAACAAAATGAAACCGCAACTAACAGACTGGGAAAAAATATTTGCAAACCATATATCTGATCAGGAATTAATATCCAAAATATATATATAAAAAAAAACTCATACAACTCAATAGTGGAAAAACAAATAACCTATTTTTTTAAATAGGCAAAAGACCTGAATAGACATTTCTCCAAAGAATACATAGAAATCAACCAACAGGTATATGAAAAGGTGTTCCACATCATTAATCATCAAGGAAATGCAATTCAAAACCACTGTGCAATATTACCTACACCCTTTAGGATGGCTATTACCAGAGACAAGCGACAAATGTTTGCAGAGTGTGGAGAAAAGGAAATTCTTGTACACTGTTGGTAGGAATGTAGATTGGAAGACCATTATGGAAAACAAAATGGAACTTCCTTCAATAAATGAAAAACAGAACTACCATATGACCCAGGATCCCTTTTCTGGGTATATACCCAAGGGAGAGGAAATAGCTACGTTATAAAAATATTGGCACTTCCATGTGCATTGCAGCATTATTTACAATAGCCAAGGTATGGAAACCACCTAAGTGTCCATTGACAGGCAAATGGAGGAAGAAATTCCTGGATGAGACTGGAGACTATTATTCTAACTGAAGTAACTCAGGAATGGAAAACCAAACATCGTGTGTTCCCTCTGATATATGGGAGTTAAGCTATGAGGATGCAAAGACATAAGAATGACACAATGGACTTTGGGGACTTGGGGGGAAGAGTGGGAAGAGAACAAGGCATAAAAGACTACAAATATGGTGCAGTGTATACTGCTCGGGTGATGGGTGCACCCAAATCTCACAAATCACCACTAAAGAACTTACTCATGTAACCAAATATCACCTGTTTCACAATTCCTTATGGAAAAATAAAATAAAATAATAAACTAAAATAAATAATGTCACATATGTACAACAGAATGTTATTTGGCCCTCATAAAGAATAAGATCCCATACCATATGCCACAACATAGATGAGGCTACAGGACATTATGCTAAGTGGAATAAGCCAGACACAGCAAGAAAAATATTGCATGATCTCACTCATATGTGGAATCTAAAAAGAAAAATTCAAATGGAGATAGAAAATAAAACAGGGGGCCGGGCGCGGTGGCTCAAGCCTGTAATCCCAGCACTTTGGGAGGCCGAGACGGGCGGATCACGAGGTCAGGAGATCGAGACCATCCTGGCTAACATGGTGAAACCCCGTCTCTACTAAAAAATACAAAAAACTAGCCGGGCGAGGTGGTGGGCGCCTGTAGTCCCAGCTACTCGGGAGGCTGAGGCAGGAGAATGGGGAGAACCCGGGAGGCGGAGCTTGCAGTGAGCTGAGATCCGGCCACTGCACTCCAGCCTGGGCGACAGAGCGAGACTCCGTCTCAAAAAAAAAGAAAAAAAGAAAAAAGAAATAGAACAGGGTTGTAGGGAGATGCAGGTTAGAGAATACAATGTAGCCCATATGCAAGATGAACACCTCTAGAGACTTCAGGCACGAAATGAGGACACTAAGGGCCCTAACCACACTGGAGTAAGAGCTGACGTTACTGCCTTCCCCTGCCCCGGGGAATCGTCACCATCCACCCACTGCATAAAGAGGAGCAGTAAGAACTTAAAGTAGAATAAAAAAAAAAAATCAACAAACCACTATTTTCATGTACCTTTTGTGATATATAGATAGATATCTTACAATATAAATTTATATATATATATAAATACAATATAAATTCCAGGTACCTTTTGTGATATATATATCTTACAATATAAATTCACATATATAAATATATATAAATACAATATAAATTTATATAAATATAAATACAAATATATATGTAAATATATATATATATATAAAAGGCATGGGATTTCCAGAAATAGCTTGGTGTGGTAGAGTCTATCTAAATGCAGAATACTTTGATGGAGGCTACTGGCTGGGTCACTGCCACTGAGTCTGTAGCAGGCGGTGGGACAGGGTGACTCCCATGCCTGGTTACAAAAGCAGAGACCTTGCTGAGTGACATGCAGATTGGAGGGAAATGGCTCATCCTTACCAACCTTCCTGCCTGCTGCTCCCCAGGGCTCACTGACGAATTTCTAGTGACAGTGTGTTCTAGAAGTTAGCTCCAACTATAAAACATTTTTTCAGGTCTTCCACTTCCTGAACAATCTGATCCTAAAGCCACTGTGTGTATCCAAACAATGGGGACATCCACACCAATGGAAGGGACCACCGAGGAACAGAGTGAGCCAGGATGGGATTGGGGGAGGTTTGCAAGAGCCCGAGCTGGGCATTGGTAGGGTGCAGTGGCGGTCCACATGGCTGGGCCATGGTATCAGAGCTCCGGTGGAATGAGGATTGGGCCCCTGCGGGAGTAGGACCATGGGACTTTCAGCCTGAGGAGGGTAGAGAGAGTGTCCAAGCAGGGGAAGGGACTGAATGGAAGGGTGGCAGACCCCCAGAAAAATGACTAGTGTTTAAGGGGGAAGCAGCTGGAGCAAAGTGTGCCTCTGGGCAAGGCAAGGAGGGCATTGGTATAGGAAGGGCAGGGAAAGGGGCTTTCATGTGGGCGGATGGTCCAGACAGGAATGGCACAGCATTACTGGGCAGGGAAGATGCCGGCCTGGGATGCAGGCCAGTGCCTGGCCTCAGAGATCATACAGAATTTGGAATGGGTCTATGCAGGGGGAGGTGGCAGTGTTGATAGAAAATGGCAGGGGTGGCACAGGGTGTGAATGAGAGTCACAAATATACAAAGGAAGAAAGTGGGAGTGGACTCTGAGGTGCTTGAGTGAACTGAATATATTAGCACAAACTCATGGCTTTCCGTATAGACAGAGTTAGAGACAAACATAGATGTAAACGTGTGTGTGTGTGTGTGTGTGTGTGTGTTTATGCACATATGCTGTCCAGCTCGGTGCACTGAGGTGCATCCAGATCATGGTGTCTAAATCCCATTCTCCTCTTGGTAACCAGCTCTTTTTGGAGAACCACCTGACCCATGGTCTAAAGCAGGGAGGGTCCACAATGACTCAGAAACATCTTGAGGGCCTGCTCAGAGAATGACAACACACGGGCCAGCGGGAAGAGCTTCCAGACCCCAGCAAACGTGAGCAGTAAGATCAGTAATGATAATTCCTGGTTAAAATCCATTAAATAAGATAGAAACTACATGTCCATACTGACACAGATACATCATAAATGAATAAATTAAATATGGAATGAAGAGCAGAGTGTTTATCCAGTTTTAAGCTAGTTCCCCATGTAATACTAAATAATTACAAAAGAAGAAAGCAGTGAAGAAGCCACAGACACCACCTCCATCAGGTCACCAGTGTGAACATCCTCAGTAACCGGGCAAATCGCCGTCCTGTCGACCTGAGAGCATGGGGTAAGGAGTTCCCAGGGTCGCTCCTGGGTTCTCCTGCCAAAGATGCTCAACCTGAATCTGCTCATCAGGAAGCATCAGGCAGCCCTGCGCTGGGGCAAATCCTGCAATGTAACTGGCCTAGAGCCATTAGAGTCTCAAGGCCATGAAAGTCACAGAAAAACCAAGGAACTTTTCCAGGTGAATGGAGCCTAATGAAACACAACAGCCAAATGCAGCGTGTGGCTCTGAGATGGTTCCTTTTGTTTTAAAGAGTGTTTGGGGGCAAATATGAACAGGGTCTGAGAATTAGGCATTAGTAATATATCAACGTTGATTATCTGATTCTGTTAACTCTGCTGTGGTTGTGTAGAAGCATATTTGTGTTTGTACAAAATACACACTACAGTATTCAGGGATGACAGGATTCCTGTAGGCAACTTACTCTCAAAAGGTCCAGCAAAAAAATTATTTGTGTTGTCCTTGCAACTATTTTGTAAGTAATTTGTACTTGTTAGAAAAAAAAAATTTCAGACTTCTTATAACTGGTACCTTTATGCATGAAGAGACAACAAATATTTCCAATGAAAATAAATTCCCCAAACACTTGGGCAGCCTCTGCACCCATTTGGTAAACTCCTGGCTTTCATGCCCTGTAGTTTTGACCTGCAGTGGTTCCCAGGTCACTTGAGTCTCTGCTGTAATGAGACAGGCATGCTCCACGATGCCAGTGCATAGCAGGGTGATGAACCCCCCCCCCAAGTTTGCCAGTGTCCTCAGTAAAGGACAGTGAGACCAACAGATGATATCCTTTAGCTGCCAACCCAGGAGGGTTGGAAAGATTGCCTAGCCCTACCAGTGTGGGTCAAGTAATTTTTGTTCTTGGAATCTAGTCAAATGAACACCCAGTAGGAAGAGACCAGAGAATCTTAGCACCCAGGATAATGGCAGCACTAAAAATAACCAAAGCTATCATTTAATCTATGTGATGACCCTTCCACTCACCCTATTGCATGCTGTCATCGCAATAGTCTGGGGAAGTGAGTACCGTTGCTATCTCATATGGGGCAAGAGAAACTGAAAGCTCAGAAAGGTTAAAAACCTGGCCACTGTCACTCCACTGTGTGTATTCATCTCTTAAGGGAGATGCTTGCATTCAAAGGGGGTGCAATCATTATCTCTCTCTCCCTCACAGAATAGGAACCTGAGACACAGAAATGATCAGTGGGCTGCCTGAGGTCACATGGCCAATGAGGGATGAACTGAACATTCTCAAATTCTCACTCACAACCAACTCCTCATGTCCTGTGCTGCCCCACCTCCCAGGTGGGACTTGCAGGAGTTTTAAGAACTTGCGTTCATTGACACTATCTTGACGAAAGTAAACGGGTAGCAAAACTAATGGGAGCACATTCAAATACAATTTATTTTTTAAGCAGCCTGGGAGAGTGGAAAAAGCACTCCTGAGTTCAGCCTCCATCACCCGCTAGCTGTGAGCTTTTGTACAATCTCTTCACTTTTTCCAATCCCCCAACGTCCTTCCTTAGATTGAAATCGACTCTTTAAAATCAGCACATTCAAGGAGGTAAAGTCGCAGCTCGTCTTGCAGCCCAAACCTCCCGTCCAATAGGCCCATGAAAAAGAACCCACAGGCTGGGAGCTTCGCATCAGGCATACTTGTTTTTATTTGAGCCTTTTCTTTGAAATATATGGATAATGTCCATGTTCTGGGCTAAACATAAAGCATTATATTCATTAGGACCATGTCAGGGACTGTGTGGCATGTGGAAAATATTACCATGGATACGGAGGAGGTGCATGTGGATGCTGGCAGCGGGGAGGGAGCCCATGCCTGGCTGGTTGCTGCTAAACAGTGAGTCAATCTGTGTCTCACTGGGGTGTTAGTATTCTGTTCCCTCTCACCTCCTGGAGACCAAGGATGTCTCCCTGACATCAAGCTGAGCGGCAGCTGAGTTACTCCTCCTGGCAGCAGTGGGAAGCTGAGATATGAGAGAAGAAAGGGCCTCCAGAGAGTTAGGTGTAGGTGATGGCTCTGGAGCTTCCGTTCAGTTATTCCACCAGCATGCACTGAGTGACTGCCATGTGCAAAGCAAGCCAGCAGCAAGCTAAATTCTGTCAAGGAGACAATGTGGAGAAACGCTGCAAGGAGCTTCCACACATCTGATGCCCTTTCACCACTCAAAGACACAGTTTCCATGCCAGTCTTAGGGCAGTAAGTGAAAGGCTAAAATTAGAACAGATGAATCCCAAAATGCAGAGCCTCTGCTGTGCATGAACCATGAGTCAGCACCTCCGCTGTGCACTAACCATGAGTTGGCATCTCCACGGTGCACTAACCATGAGCTGGCACCTCTGCTGTGCACTAACCACGTGTAGGCTTTGAGTCAGTCTCTGTTCTTGAATCTTGCTTTGCTCAGGAGATTTTTTCCTGTTCCTTCCTTGTGTCCAGTCCTCTTGAGGGAGGAAAACCAAACTATGCTGCTACTATTCCCTTTCTTGATAACAATCTGAAATCATTCTGGCCAAACTGGGATGGGCACAGTGCTCTTTCACATTTACTTTTTTTCTGCTTTCCATGTTTAGGCTCAAATTTCTAAAATAGACCAGAGATATAAAAGGGCTATTCAAGTATAAAGTCCTGTATAAACGTACGGTATAAATATTATGATCCTCATCACTTTTAGGAGAGTGAGGTAGAATGATGATTTTAAAAAATAGGAACAAAGTTACTTCTTTGATCTCTTTGTTACTCACTTCCAATAAACACTGTCCCACTCATCCTAACCCCTCCAGCCCCCTCCAGTCTCCCATCCAATCACACACAGAATTACCACAATCTAAATGCACCCTTTGAATCAGACAATACTCCTATTGCTATTAATAATGATAATAATATTCTGGTTAGTCACCATTATAAAGATTTTACAAAATATATTTATGTCATCGCCAGCCAACATATAACAGGTTATTTTTATTAAGTTGCATTTGTTATCCCTGATCTTCACAGGATTCTTACAAGACAGGTATTACTATGCCCACTTTTATGGTTAGAGAAGGATGATTCATAGTTATTGAAACTTGCTCATACTCAGGAGGAAGCTGAGCCATCTTTCTGGCCCACTACCATTGTTTGATTTCACAGTGATGGATAGCCTATGGTGTCATCCTCAGAGGCCATAGGTAACCACATCCTCAGATCCTTAACAGCCAGGCCCCCCACCACCACAGAACTTTGGGAAACACAGAAGCCCGGGATGCAGCCCCACGGGCTCTAATACAGTTCAACTGGGTGCGACCCCCCAGCCCCCACGTAGAGACACCCCCACCCCGCCCCCACCACCTCTCTAGGTTTAAAAGCCTCAGCAATAAGCCTCATCGGACCCGAGCTGCGATTATCGATGCCTTCCTTTCATCTTTGCTTCGGGCTCTTGGTCAGGGTGGTATCTTCAGCCTTTTTGTAGAAGGCTTCCCTTTGCATTAGCAGCTTTGCTATAGTTCCAGAATAAATGAGCACAGGAAGAAGACGCTGTCCCACGGGACCGATCCATGTCCACATGAAGTCATCAGATCGGTGTGGGCAGGTGGCAGGCACATCCGCTGCAGGGAAGCGGAAACCCTGAGGAGCCAGGACTTATCAAAGACTAAACACTTTCGGGTTCTTTAAAGGACAAAGTCTGAGTTTCCCAGCGTAGTATTTGAGCTATTTGAGGGTCTGAAAAGATATCATACAGGTTACCCTGCCTTTTGACAGTCTTTCCTTACTTTAATCCAAGCCTGTGGCAACCTGATTGTAAACTATTACTGAAGAAATGGCTCTATATTTCTATTCTCTCTCTCCTCTCTCTCTCTGTCTTTCTATCTCTCTTCCCCTGTTTGAAATGAGAACACAGTTCTTTCATTAGCTCATTAAAAAATTTACTCCTTTGTGCATATTTTGAAATCACAGAGCAGATATATATTCTATATCAAAGACTCCAGTGAAATATTGATCGCCTGTGTGTTTCACTCCCTCAGTTCACAATAACTGTGCCTATGTGGCTTGCTTCAAATACACATCTTACTCTCCAGTCTGAAGTTTAAATCCTTGCGGTAGGCGTTGTACAGAGGATTGCTTTTTATTTTCTGTGCTTAAGTGCAGGGCAGCCAAAACAAGAACATAATTATATCGTCAGAGTCGATAAGAGCATCAAGCCCCTATCAGATCTTGCTGGGCTCAGCACTGCTTCACAGGAACTGCTGGGGAGCTCTTCCGCCACCAAATCCATTTGGCTCTATTTAGGAACTAAGTACAGGAAGGTAGTTATTGTACAAGATTAGTTTCCTGTAGGCCATAAATTGGCAGAAGCAGAAAAATACAGGATGAATTTATTAGCGTGCAAGGTCAGCTAAAAGGAAGACAAGGCTGAGCGATTGTACTTGTTCTCTTTCATTTAGCCCACCTCCTGGACCTCAGGGCTGAAAAAGACCCTCTAACTACTTAATTACTTCTTAATAGTTTTAAGCAAATTCAAAAGGCCTGCGTGTTGCTAAGTGCCTGAGGTAAGAGCTGCCTGGGCTAGGTTAGGAATGCCTGTTTGGACTAGCGTTTCTGAAACCTGACTAGGCCCCTTATAATCTGAGGCTCTGTGAGTTTTCTGGGGTTTTTGTTTTTTTTTTTCTTTCCAGCCTTATTTGGTGTTGATTGGCTAAGCATTTACTTTGAAGCTAGAATTTTATACTTGGGAATAAAGGAGCAGCTTCTAATAGTGAAAACATAAAATCCATCAAGTCAAAAACATTGTTTACAACCAGAGGTATGATAATGTGATCAACATCTCTGAAGATATTTGCTTTAAAGAGAACAAGGACAGATTGCATTTAAAATTTTTTTTTTTTACAAAAAGAATACTTCTTTGAAAATACACAGTTAAAGGTAGCCCAAAAGGTGGAATGATCTCCTTACACAGACATTTCTACATTCAAGAAGAAAACCTGGCTCAGTTACCTGAGCCTCTGTACCATGTTAGACACATGTAATTCACATTTTAATTATACCCAACGTCTGCAGTGAGTTATAGGAGACCCCTCCTTCTCCATCCCTGCTTCCCCTGGGCCTGCTCACGCCGCCTCTCCTCACAGATACCCAGGTGGAGCATACAGGGCTGCATGCCTGAAAGTAGAAAGGCAGAGTCCTCTCTGTTCCTTCCTAGAAGACAACCCTGTTTTGGAATATGCTTTCCTGATTTCTTAGTAAACTGCAGCACTGTAAAAAGCTGTAGTTTGATGCTGTAAAAAGCCTGATGATCTACTAGCACCAGCTCAGGTCCTGCCATTTGCAAACAAAGGGCCCAGTTAACCTTCACTGGGTGAGGCCATCCTCCGCTGAGGGCAGCCTGGAGGGGTGAGAGGAGCCTGAGGGGGGAAGGTCCGTTCAGAGGCAGACAGGGCTGCTGTTCCCGGAGGTCCTAGGGATGTCACCGCCTCTCTGTTGTGGCCATTTGTCCAAGCTGTGCTGTCCTGATAAAAGAGTTTGAGGGCGTTTCGAAAGGGCAGGTCTTAAACAGATCTCTGGGTGAATTTCACGGGCTCCTTCCCCAGAACACAGACCCAGGGTAGCCCAAAGAGTGTTCAGGTGCCTAGCCTCGCTCCGGGGTAGGGTGGGGGCAAGCATTGCAACGCTCCAACATTTGTTGAAGGACTGGGTCACAGTAGCTTTGCGGATTTTCTGTTCCTGTCCACTCCCTGGAGATGTGGGTCTGAGGTGAGCTCAGACACCAAACCTATTTCTCTGGCATTGGCTAGAGTCTCATGTCAGGCCAGACTCAACCTCTGGTAACCTTTCCAAAGCCAATTATCACAACACGGATTCAGAAATTAAGGGAGAAGTTCAAAGCCCAAACTGTGCCAGAAGGAGCCTTTGCAAGGCAGTCTGAGGCCAAGCAGTCGTAGGCAGTTTCTTCATTGACTCACCAGGGAAGCCGAAGCCCTGGCATTCCTGAAACAAAGAGAACGTTTCCTTCCCGTGTTGTTCTGAAGTAGGTTTTAGCCAATCCTGAAAAATCTCAAATCAAGAAATTTTTAGCCCTAAATAATGATGTGCCCAATTACCTGCTCTCTGCTTAGCATACCGCAGTAATAATAATAATAATAATAAAGAGAATTCTTCAATGAATCTCCTGGATTTCTTAGTCCAGGCACCCTCAGAGACATATGCTTAGATCCTATGTCTGCTTCTACAGAAACTACAAAGGAACGTGGCTCTGGAAAGGAGGGAGTGTGAGATTCGAGGCCAGAAACGCTCCTGATAGACTTTGAAAATGATTTGGAAGTTCTTGCTGACTATCCCCCTCCTATGCAGCTGCCCCGAGTTAGACGTGAAGACTAAAGTGGAATCCTGTAGCAGCCTGTCCTCCACCAGCCTGCTCCTCTGTCTTCCACTCTACCCTGGGCTGCAACCCCAAGCAGAGCAGCCAGCGGCAGCATCACTCCATTGGTGGAGGGCTCCTCTGTGAACCCACAGGACGGTCCCTGCCTCCCAGTGGGTGAAGGTGCACCCTCCACCTGCTGAGTGGTGTGACCTCCACACCCGCTGGGATGCGTGGTGGCTTGGGCCTCACTGTCTCCGCTTTGCCCAGCAGCAATCTTGCCTTTCTGCCCCCAACTCAGACACCCACTACCTACCTCTGTGGCTTCACAGAGGAGATGTCCTGTTAGGTTGTGGTGTCTTGTCCCCAGCACATGTTTTGGGTTTTTTTCATGGTTTTTGTTTTGTTTTGTTTTGAGACAGAGTCTCCCTCTGTGGCCCAGGCTGAAGTGCAATGGCACCATCTCAGCTCACTACAACATCTGCCTCCTGTGTTCAAGCGATTCACCTCCCTCAGCCTCCCAAGTAGCTGGGATTACAGGCATCCACCACCATGCCCGGCTAATTTTTGTATTCTTAGCAGAGAAGGGGTTTCACCATGTTGGCCAGGCTGGTCTCGAACTCCTGGCTTCAAGTGATCCGCCCACCTCGGCCTCCCAAAGTGCTGAAATTACAGGCGTGAGCCACTGTGCCCAGCACACATGGTATTAAAGCCATGGACCCTACCAGGTCCTCAGCTTCAGAACAGAACATGACTGTGACTTGTTAGACCCAGGAATGGGAAGGAGGAAAAAGATTCTTCAGGGCCACCAAGTTCTTTTGCTGAACTTCTTGAAAGACTATCAGAAGCATAAAATTGATTATCTTCACCCACACCCAGCAACCACACACATGCACTCCTGACTTAGGGAAAATTATATGCTGTCAACGAACCAGTGATAGCAAATGCTTTTCCTCACCAGTGAGTTCAGAAAATCCTGCATTTATTTGGCCCAAAGACCGCATCTCAGATAAAGTCTGAACATGATAACTGCAGACCAACAGCAGCCCTATCCCAAGGCTCAATCAATGCCACTCTCAAGCCAGCAGAACAGACAGGACTCAGACAGGGTCAGGACACAACAGTGTAACATCACTGAGGAAGTAAACAAGTCACCAAAGAAACACCAGAGAAATTCATGGACAATATTCCAGGCATTACCATGTGAGGGCTAGCGTGTTAAAAGACAGCATATTGTATTGGTGTGTTTTTTAAAATTCTTATTGAAAAATTCGAAAACGAGGAAACAAAATGTGGTATTTTATATATATAAAATATATATAATGTGGTATTATAAATGTAAAATATATATAAATGTAATATATATTATATATCATATATTATATTTATATATCATATATATTTCTATATGATATATAATATATAATGTGGTATTATATATTATATATATCTCTTTAATGGAATATTATTTAGTCATAAAAAACGAATGAAGTGCTAGCACACACTACAACATGGATGAACCTTTAAACATCATGTTAAGGGAAAGAAGCCAGACACAACATACAACGTATGATTCCATTTATCCACAGTACCCAAGTCAGTCATGACAGGAACTGGATTAGTAGTTGTAAGGGACTAGGAGTCCAGGGAAATGGGTATCATGACTTTGGGGCTTCTCTTTGGGATGATGAAACATTCTGAAATTAGATGGTGAAGATGGTTGCCAACCTTGTGAATACGCTAACAACTACTGAACTATACACCTTTTAAAAGTTGATATTATGATATGTAAATTATATCTTTATGGTGATAAAATAAATGAGGGGCAGTGGCAGACAGAAACAGAAATGACTTCCCTTATCCAGTATGCCTTCACACCAGCCTTCATGTCGAGCCACTTTTATGCAGCAATCTCTTTTGAGACAAAGGCCACTAGGATTTGGATGGTTACCCAATGTTACAATGAAACCTTCTAGAGGAACTGGTTTACTCAGTTTCCTGGCTAGCTGACATGTCTCTCTTTGAGTTTTAGTTTTAATGAACCTGCTAATTCCAGTGGAACTAAGAGGCCTCTAGAAAGAACTGCCAACTTGGTCAAGACCTTAGTAGTTTGAATAACGTTGGCCTGGAAACCGTGCACATTTATCTATTTTGTAACAAAACCCTAACTCAATGAAATGTGTTTGTCCTTAACTAGTCTCAGGGGATTTACATTTTGCCATCTATACGGCGGGGTTTCCTTGCCAACTTGAGCTGGATTTGCAGGCAAGCAGATTTCCCAACTTAGGTACTCTAGCTTTGTGTTCCCTTATGCACTTTTCCAATGACCTGATGACGGCAAGCCCCCTGGCTCAGATCCCCAAATTTCCACATCAGTAAATGTTGAGAAAGAAATTATATTTCTTAATTGCTTAGAAACCAAAGACATACAGGGGAAATGGCATCATGTCCTACACTCGTGGATCTTGAAGACATAAAGTAGACCTAATAAAATAAGAATATAAACAGACAACAGAGATTTCATTTCCCCTAATCGTCAGGCATTTCAGTGGCCCGGTGCTCCTTGTGAGCCACTCTATGGTGGTAAGTCAAAGAAAAAAACACATGGCGACAACGGACTGTCTATCAGAATGCACCTAGTTTCCTCGTTTACCCTTGTTTATTCCTAGTTTTCCGTTATTATTTACAAAGATGTTTGCCAGTTCTGGTCTTTAATGATCTATGCATACATTCCTTTCTGGGTTCTGACCTCTCTCCCTTCGGTCTCACCTCTGCATCCTGCCTAATTGCGGCTTATCCTTCAGGTTTGCCCTGTTGATTCTCGATGTGAATTCCTGGAGAGGCTAATCCTCAACTCTCTCATCCCTCAAAGGAAATAAACAAATGAATTCCTTCCACATTCTGCTGACCATAATCACTGAAGGATGTGCACAGTGAGGGCTAATTGCTTGCTGGCTGACTGGTTGGTTGGTTGGTTGGTCTCTATCTCAGCAATCTCTGATTAATTCATCGTTCCCTATTCTAAATTCTAGGACCTGGAAAAAATGCCTGCCACATAGGAGAAATTTAACAACTATATGCTAAATAAATGAATGAGGGTTAACAGAACTTTGTGGCTTAAATTTGAGACACAAAACTATGTTGTAGGCTCTAGGGATCCTTAAATGTAAGAACTGGGTTTTTTGTTTGGTTGGTTTAGTTTTTGTCCCATCTCTACCATTATGGTGTGCCTGAGCACAGAGCTAGGAGATAGGACTCTTGGGCTTGAATCCTGGCTACCACAGGTGTTTTGATGACCTCAGATAGGGGATGCATCCTCTCAGATGGACAGTCAGCTACATAGAGGAAGAAACTGACAAGGGACTCAAGGAGGAAGCTCCAACTTGAATTTCAGCCTAAATGACAGTGCAGTGAGTATCTCCTGGATTCCCAGTTTCTGGGACCATGTGTGCTCCCCATGCTTCTTAGAAATCGTCTGCTGATGAATTTGGCTTCTCCACTGGAGTATGAGCCCCTGATGATGAAGGCTGAGTCTTGTTTACCTCTATGTCTACATATAGTAGGCACACAATGAAGAGTTGCAGACAAGCTCAACTTCAAATATCATTTGAAGGAGAGTAAA
Source organism: Trachypithecus francoisi (assembly GCF_009764315.1). Classification (NCBI taxonomy): domain Eukaryota; kingdom Metazoa; phylum Chordata; class Mammalia; order Primates; family Cercopithecidae; genus Trachypithecus; species Trachypithecus francoisi. Next base: position 5,617,349 of record NW_022681463.1, on the reverse strand, counting down.
GTCTGAGTCAGATCTTTAGTATCAGTTGTTTCCTGTTAAAAATAACATATTTTATTTGACAAAACTGTTTCAAGATTGTCTGCCAGGATAAAAGTGAAGTCAAGTTCCTTGCTGTTCCCAGTGTAAGAATAACATGAGTAAAATTCACAGTATAACCTGCTAGGACTCTCAGAAATCTCCTGGTTCTTTCCTGAAGGTTCATGATGCCATAGTAAAGACTATGAGCAACCAATTCTATGGAATTCTGTTACAAAACTAAAAGTAAACAGGGAAATGCTGTGTAATTTTTTAAAGGCACTAAAAGTATACCAGATAAATAGTCTTTGTTGGCAGTAGGAATAAAAACTTCCAATACTCCTGTAAAATTATAAGCAAAATTAGTTAGCTTCATATTTTTTTTTCTTTTGCAGAGCAATTTTATTGGTATTATTGAATAACATGTGATACGGTTTGGCTCTGTGTCCCCACCTAAATCTCATCTCTAATTGTAATTCCCCTGTGTCAAGGGAGGGACATACCTAGTAAGAGGTGATTGGATCATGGGGGAGGTTTCCCACGTGCTGTTCTCATGTTATTGAGTGAGTTTTTACAGTTTAAAAGTGGCAGTTTTCCCTGCACGCTCTCTCTCTCCTGCCACCATGTAAGACTTGCTTTGCTTCCTCTTCATCTTCCGCCATGATTGTAAGTTTCCTGAGGCTTCCCCAGTCATGCAGAACTGTGAGTCAATTAAGCCTCCTTTCTTTATGAATTACCCAGTCTCGGGTAGTATATTTATAGCAGTGTGAACATGGATGAATACATCATGCCATGATGATAATTACCATTTTTAAGTGCTTATGCCTGTTCAGAGCTTTTTTACTCATATTACCTCAGTGGAACTCTCCCATTCCTCAATAAGGTGGCCACTGGTATCACCTCTATTTGACAGGCGATGACATCTGTACACGGAGCTGCTAAGTGTGAGGATTGAAATTTAACTCAGGCTGTCTTATTCTAGCACCCCCACCTCCACATGAACCTCTCACCACTGCCACAATAATCAAAGCACAGCTGTCAGAGATGGCAACCCAGGGCAAGATGACTTTTTTATTATACATTTTGTATACTGAACCTTTAGCGCATTAAACAGAGTAAATGCCAGGGCCCAACTTACAAGGTCTATGAAAAGGTCAAAGTCTCCTTTTACTTCATCACCACTGGAGAAAAACCTAAACAAGAACGGTAACCAAAGTCCAATGATGTCTTCTTTCAGAAGACCAAAGTTTGAATTCCTCTGTCATGAGGCTTTGATGGAGATCTGCTTAATTTTTTTTCTGGGGATTTACAACAAATATATTTTTCATAATTCTTCATTCTCTGTTTTTGTCATGGTTTTAAGGGATAATTACTATTTTTTATAAACTTAACGAGTTACACAACGGTGATCTCTACTTCAAATTTTTGTACACTGCTTTCATTGGTAACAGTATGGGTTCATGCTCCAACCCCAGCTCTGCCACTTACAGAACTGGAGGACCTGGGCCAATCTATTTAACTTCTCCTTGCCTCAGTGTTCTCTGTAAAATGGGAATAACAATAGAACTTCTGGTATTAGGGTCTTGTAAGGATTAAAGAAATTCATATTTGCAAATTGCTTAGAAGAGTGCCTGGCATAAAATAAGTGGCTCTGAAGGTGTTTGTTGGATAAAAACAACTTTTGAGGTGATTTGGGGCTGGAGGAAGGACAAGCAAGCAAAAGTGCTGAGCTGAGAAGACTCAGGCCACACACTTCCCCTTGGTGGTGCACATTACAGACGCTGCCAGAAAGAAGCTCAGACAATAGGGTGAAAAGACTGGGCTTGAAGTAAGGTTTTGCCAGGGAGAATCAGATTAGCGCTGCATTTCAGAAAATCTGATCTGGCAGGGACGGATTGGAGAAACAAAAAAACTGGAGGTAGAAAAGAATAGCCAGGAGTTAGAGGCACAACCCTTCTGTGAATCAAAGAAACCCAAAAGCAGATGGGGTTGGAATGAGGGTGAAAGAGAGAGAAGGGAATGGGAGGGTCGGGGAAGGCACTGGAGTTACTCTCAGACTGAGAATTGGGCAGCAAGGGCTCAAGGCTTCTGCGAGAAACAGGTAAAAGGGGAGCTCATTTGAGAGCAAGGTTGAGTTCAAATGCTTTGAATAGTTTATGTCAAAGGCAAGGGTGGGGGTTCAGGTGGAGATGGATATTGTACAGTTGAAAACATGGACTAGGGATCAGCAGTCAGAGGGATTAAACTGGGGATTTGGAAGTCGTTTGCCTAGAAATGAAAGTTGACATCTTAGAATGGATGCTATTGGCTTAGATTTAGGAGAGACTAGATGAGAGAAGAGGGTTAAGGGAAGAGCCTGAGAGAACAACAACATTTAGGGGTTGGGAAGGAGAAAAAGAGCCAGTGGAAGCAAGAAAGATGAAGCGAAAGAGCCTCAGGATGGAGCTTTCTGGAAATAGAGAGTTGCCACTGAGTCAGACTGTGCAGAAACTGCAGAGGCTAATAGATTAAGAAATCCATCAGACTGGGCAGTAATGTGGTTCCTAGTAACACTCAGTAAGCAACGTCAAGTCATTCAAGGAGAGGGGGTGAGTAGATGATAAGAAAGTAGAGAAATCCATGGTTCCCAAACTGCAGTGGTTCCCGAATTGCAGAGCATAGTTCTCATAGCTTTTTACAGGCATGCACACTCCCACAGCCATCTCATTGGCCATGATTTAATCATAGACCACAAATAAGTGTAAGCAGGACTAGAAGATACAGCCTTTATCCCAGATAATGATGCACTCAGCTAAGCACTGAGAATTCTGCACCTAGGAAGGAAAATGGACATCTGGTAGACCTCAGTTTCCTCTGCCTCATGTTGGACAGATTATTTATTAAGAAATCCAAAAGCCAGGCATGGTGGTTCACACCTGTAATCCCAACACTTTGGAAGGCTGAGGCAGGCAGATCATTTGAAGTCAGGAGTTCAAGACCAGCCTGGCCAACAAGGTGAAACCCCATCTCTACTAAAAACACACACAAAAAATTAGCTGGGTGTGGTGGCACATGGCTGTAATCCCAGCTACTCAGGAGGCTGAGGCAGGATAATCACTTGAGCCCGGAAGGCAGAGGTTACAGTGAGCTGAGATCTCACCACTGTACTCCAGCTCTGGTGACAGAACAAGACTCAATCTCAAAAAAAAAAAAAAGAAAAAGAAAGAAAGAAAAGAAAAGAAAAGAAAAAGAAATCTAACCATGAATGGGCAGGAAGGCTATAAATTGCAGGATGGTGATCCACCTGCCTCGGCCTCCCAAAGTGCTGAGATTACAGGTGTGAACCACCGCACCTGGCCCTGATTGCTTTTTATACATAAAAACAGAAAATTTTAAAAATTAGATCAACATAGAGAAAGAGCTTCAAAATTGTTCCAATAACTCCATGTATAACATGGAAACCCGATTTATACCATAACAATGTATTTATTTGTTTGTTTTGGGGATTTTGGAAGGAAAGGGGCTTTTTCCATAACCATATGTCATATCATTGTCATCATCCACTGAACTAAAAACTTACCATACGATAGTTATTTCAAGTATTCCTCATAGATGTCCAGGACTGATGGTTTATTCATCGCATTTTCCAGCTGATGGAAATGAAGTTTAGACGGGTCAAAGAATGACTACGATTACATAGCTGACAAACCTCAGGTTCATGATTCAAATTCTATGCTTTTTCCCAAACACTGCATTCTTTGCACATAGCCAGTGCTGGTGTGTACACGCATGCACACACACGTGTAGAGCTTGGGAAACTCTGAACAACAAGTGGTTCACTTTGACGCCTCCCTTTTTCTTCTACAAGTTCCCCCTAACCAGTTATTTCAATCAGAGGGTGCTTCAGGACTAAAACAGGATCTGTCTGACCGTGCCTGGCTCAAACACTTCCAATTCCTTCCTAGAATAAGTAGGAAAGCACAGAAAAGGATAAAAACACAAACACACAGACGGGTGGGCCTGTCGATCCGCAAACCCCCTGCCGGACTCTGGGAGATGCCGGTGACAGGAAAGGATGACAGACCTGGACTGGGAAACACGATCCACAGCCTTGTGCAGAGGCTGGAATGAAGTGCACAGGTGAAAAGAAAAAACACAGAGTGATAAATAACATAGGTTCCATTGTTTTGAAAGTGAAACTCGTTCCAAAACACAGCAGAGGCATGTGTCCCCCATGTCTCGCCTTCCCCACCGGGCAAGCCCTTCATCTCTCCAAGGTCAGTCTGTTTTTACCCCCATGTTGCCTGAACCTGTCATCTTCCCTCCAATTGCACCATCACTACCAGTGCTCCCACCGTTACAGTGCTCCCACCATCACAGTGCTCCCACCATCATTGTCCCTCTCTTGGCTTCCTAGAAAGGTTGCCCTGCTTTAATCTTGCACTATTTTAATGAGTTCTGCACTGATATCAAGAATGTCTTCACAAATGCCAATGTGAGTCTCCTCTCCCTGTGCTCCCACACTGATGAGGGACCATCTTGTCCTCCCCCAACTCTGTTCAACTAAATAGACCCTGAATGTATCAGGTTTGCTCTTGGCCCCTCACTCACGAGCTTTCTGCTCCCTTTCTCTGCCTACAATGTTCCCATTCCCTCTGTCCTCCTTCACTGAACTTACTCCTTTTCATCCCTTCAGATGTAGCTCCAGGAAAACCTCCCACCGCCCACAGGCAAAGTCAGAGTGCTTTCTCCACTGCGGTTCTGAAGACATTCCCCACACCCCATCACAAACACAGTTGAGCTGTGATCAGGTGCTTGTGTCTCCTCTACAGTAAACTCCTGGTGATAGCTTCAGTCATTCCTTCAAAAGACTTTTATGAGCCCCTATCCCACAGCCAGCACTCCCAACATACAGCAGTGAAAGCACAGGCTCTGTGACTTTGATGCTTGCAAATAGACAATTGTATAAATAAACAAGATAATTGCTGAGAATGATGGACGCTTTACAACTGTAGCTTTTACTTTTCTATCCCCCAAGATCCAACCCCATTTTTGACATTTAAAAAAAATGCTCAATAAATGTGTTAGATGAATATAAAATGGCAAGTACCATCGTGATGACAGTAATAAAGTTTTGAGTGTAGAAAATGAGTGATAAACAGAAATACAGAGAGGAGTAGAAGAAGGAGATGAAGGATTAAGGAGAAATTTAACAGTGAAGGTTTAGAGAAGGTTTTTTCTTGGCTGTTTAAGACAGTGGCAAAAGGATAGAAAAGAGAGGGAAGATGACAGATTCATTAATATACAGATAGGAAAAAAAGCAGTGTTGAGTGCTTTCTTGAAAAGCAAAAGGAATAACTTCTCTGATATGAGCTTAAAACAGGTATGTGAACAGGTAGAAATGAGTTGGTAGAAAAGTAACCTGAAAGTTGAGGGGGGTTGTCTTGATGGTATCTGTTTCTTTTAAAAAGTCAAAATCAAGGTTGGGTGTTTAGTTTGGAGGGTGGGGAAGGGATAAGTTAGGAGTTGAGGGAAAATGAAAATGGTAAAAGTGTGCAATGACCATTGTAGGGAATGGGAAAGACAGCTTTCTAGAAGCTGAAATAGGACACCCCTCCCCCCACAGCCGCTGCCAGCAGCATCAGTGCAGCCACAACCCAGGGTATAAGCTGTGTGACTTTCCATGGAAGAGCTCTACAAGCTGAGGCGCAGAGAGGAGAACACAGAAGGGTAGAGAGGGGATCACTCACTACCGTGAAAAGCTCAAAGTCTGGCAGGTCTTTGGGTCCTGAAAGCAAATAAACCACAACAGGAGTTCATGTCTTCAGAAAATGAACTGTGCTGGTGTCTAATGATGCCTGGGGCTGTGGGGTGTCAGGTGCAAGGTCAGAGCCAAAAATATAATGCAGTTTGGAAGTTTTGCTTCATAAAGTGAAGAAGAGACATTAGTTTCAACTCCACCAAGTCGGGGAAATACAGTATATAAGATCATTTGACCCTGCTTCCAGAACGATTTGGCCTAACCCAGCAGCTTGCAGTTCTCCGATTTATCTCCACTGTATAAAATATTTCCTAATGTTTTATGACATAACTAATCTGCTAGCACTGGGCTTTGCTCACACACCCAGGACCAGGTCATCCACCTGCGTAACAGGGCCCATTCCAGGACACACCCACCATTGCCCCAAATGGTAACCCTCCTATGCACCCACCATCGCCCCAAATGGTAACCCTCCTAACACACCCACCATCGCCCCAAATGGTAACCCTCCTAACACACCCATCATCGCCCCAAATGGTAACCCTCCTAACACACCCATCATCGCCCCAAATGGTAACCCTCCTAACACACCCATCATCGCCCCAAATGGTAACCCTCCTACGCACCCCAAGAGGAAGTGAGGGATGGGACGCATCTAGGCCAGACCTCAGAAGACATGATTAGAAAGGGAGGCGTAACTGGACAGCCAGCACCCTTTTGAAAATGGCACGCAGGGGAAACGACCTTCCCCTTGCCTTCCTTGCATTAGGTTTCACTGGATCAGAATAAATGTTAAGTAGCTCTCTGTGGCCCAGCAAATACAAAGCCTGGAGCATTGTCTGTGTTGGCTTCAGTCACCGCCTCCCTTGGAAAACCGAGTGCGAGGCAGAGACATTGCTCCTGTGTGCAAAGCAACTTGGCCCACAGTCAAGTCTAAGTTTGTAATTGGAGCAGGAAGGGGTGGGTGTGTTTTCAGCAGAGGCAGGTCAACTAGGGAAAAGGTGATGTTTACTCTGGGGCTGGGGAAAGCAGATTTGCTGCATTGAAAAAGCTGAAATAGCAGCGAATGCCACAGAGCCCGTGCAAGCGACTCCGGCAAAGAAAGACAGCTCTACTGGGTTGAGGCGAAAGGGGAAACTTAGGCAACCGTTTGGAATAAAAAAAGAATAAAATCTAGAGCCCACTAAGCCTGTGTCAACAGGCGAAAATCAGGTGAAGGGCTGAGAAAATGAACTGGGTATGGCAGCCCCAAGCCCACCATGGGATGGCCACCTAAGGCTGGACCCGGCCTCTGTGCAGGTTAGAAATGAGAAAACTCCAATGCAGCTTGGAACAAGGCTCACATGCCCAGCAGGAGAGAGAGTGCCAGAAGGAGGGGGAGGGAGGGAGAAAGGAAGGAAGAGGCGATGTGGATTTATACAAATCCAGATGCTAGTGTAGAAGGGATCATTGTGCTTTCTCCATTGATTTGCTTATGCTTCTGGAATTTGCATTCACTGCATAATTGCAACCGGAATGCTATGGCGCTCTTCATTAAAAATCTCTTGGAGCAAGTTGAGCCTTTATTGGAGGCCAAATATAAATGTTCTTGGACCAAAGGTACAGGGGTAAATCTGGACTTTTGTATGTGCAGTGTAATGTTGTGGCTGACATTTTGGGGTGTGACCACATGGTCAAGATGAACCAAAGCATTGAAACATTATTTGGGACAATCGGATCAATGGAAAGAGCTGCTCTTCATCCCACAGGAGAAAACAAAGTCAGTCTAAGTAAAACCTACTCCTCCTTATTTTCTGTAGCACATTTCTGTGCATAAGTTGTCCTGGAATAAAGACCTCAAATCATATTTTTGATTGTCCCACAGAGCCAGATGTCTAAGCAAGGGTTCTTAAAATTACTTAGGGAATGAAACATCAGAAAGTTATGAAACGTGATAAAATATCAGTGTTTATCTCTATTTTTAGAACTAGGGTTATTTCAGCGATTAAAAGTATGTCAACATTAAAACCATGCAATTCAAATTCACAACTATGAGCACAGCTGTCCGTGAAAATCCAGCTGTCAAGCCACCTCAGGTATCTGTTTCCAAGGTACTTGGTTGAGAGTTTGGTACTTGTTCACTCTGTTTCTTATCAATTTAAGTGCTTTCCAGCAGATAAGCAGTAGAATTTCCAAAGATTTAAGAAAAAGTTATCGGGGAACTTTTTAAATTGAACAAAGCCTATCCCTTTTCTCAGCCTTATATGTGTACCTGGAAAAGATCATTATCTCACTTTAACGGTAAAACCCCAGGTTCAGTCTCCAGAGTACACGTTTTCCACAGGAATCGAGTTGGAGAACCATTGTCCTGTGATGTTTTTCACTTCCCATGTTGTGTCTTAGACTATATTAGAAATGTATTTTTAGAATACAGATTTTCTGCTACAAGAATGAAGCCACTCGTATTTTTCTCTTTGCTCTGATTTCATGATCTATTCTTATATTATTCTATGTACATTTTGTAAGACACCAAAGATACCCTTTTGAAGAGGTATAAATAAGTTACTTAAATACAACATAAACAAAAACAAACACTGACTCACTCTAAACTAAATTCTGGAGTCTAGAAATTTAGCATTTAAGACTTCTATTTAGTCATTTATGTAATCATTCATTCAGCGAATAATTAAAGCAAGCTAATTCTACTCCAGACACTGGTTCAGTCCTGGTTATAAGCACATACCAAGGATGCTGGACATAGTAACTCACACCTATACTTTCAGCATTTTGGGGGGCTCAGGTGGGAGGATCACTTAAGCCCAGGAGTTCAAGATCAACCTGAGCAACACAGTGAGACCCAACACAAAATTTAAAAATTGGAGCAGGGCACAGTGGCTCACGCCTGTAATCCCAGCACTTTGGGAAGCTGGGGCGGACAGATCAACTGAGGTCAGAACTTTGAGACCAGCCTGGACAATGTGATGAAACCCTGTCTCTACTAAAAATACAAAAATCAGCCGGGTATGGTGGCATGCACCTGTAATCCCAGCTACTTGGGAGGCTGAGGCAGGAGAATCGCTTAATGGAGGTGCAGTGAGCTGAGATTGCACCATTGCACTCCAGCCTGGGCAACGAGAGCAAAACTCTGCCTCAAAAAAAGAAAAAATTAAAAAATCAACCAAGCATTGTGGTGTATGCCTGCCATCCCAGCTACTCGGGAGGCTGAGGTGGGAGGACCACTTAAGCCCAAGAAGGGGAGTCTGCAGCAAGCCGTAATGGCACCACTACACTCCAGCCTGAACAACCAGGGCGAGACCCTGACTCAAAAAACAAGAACAAAAATAAAACAGGTGCCTGGTCACACAGAACTTACATTCTGGAAGGGATAAACAGGAGATAAACAATTCAATATGCACTTAGTAAAATAAAATGTCAGATGCTAGTGTTATTGAAAACTGGGAGGGTCAAGGGGATAGACAGAAAAACCCTTCTTAGAGTGAGTGGTGAGGGACGGCCTTGCAGATAAAGTGACATTTACACGGGGAACTGAAAGAAAAATTCAGGGCAAGCCACACAGCTATCTGGGACAAGAGCATTCCAGGAAGAGGGACCAGCAGGTCCACCGGCTCTGGGCAGGGTTTACTCTTTAACCCTCCTAGAACTGATTGGTCCACAAAGCCTTTGTACCCTTTACACATTTAAATAGCCTCCAAATGACTTCTTTTATGAGATAAGCACAAAGTCAAAGTCCTTTGGATTGAACATTTCTGTCTTTTCAGAATTCCAATATCACCTCTACCAGAAACTCCTGTTGGCTTGATTTCAGATGCAAGTTTCAAAGCATTCTCTTTATGGTTTCCACTAATTGGGCTCTTATTTACTTTCCCTGCACCAGGGACAAAGAAAGATGAGCTTCTGTGATGAAAATTCACTGTGACTTCGGGCAGAAGGCCTGCTTTGAGAATGTACCTAATTCCTGCCAAAGCTCATCTCTGTATTTCCTGAAAATTGTTGGAGGGTTTCTCATTTGACCGAGAATTCTTTGAAATCAACAGCCAGGAAAAACAAGTAAGCAAACAAGGGCAGCCTCCCAGGGTCACCCACACTTGGTGAACAGTAGCCAGGAGGGGAGCACGCAGGCCGCGTTCTCCTCCTCAAAGGCCTGGGTTTCCATGGTGCTAGGTCTGCAGAGGGCAGTGTTCAAAATCAGGCCACTGCATGGTGAAACCAGCACTGCAAAACCCCAAATGCTATGTGTGTTGGCTTTACAAAGGATTTGTACTATGTCGTGGGCATAGCGGTTCTACCTGATCACTTTTCGGAATAACTAAAGGATGCTTTCCATCTCTCACTATAAATTGCCGAGGGAAATCTCATATCACCTCTCTCCAGGCCTCAGCTGCTGTTTCTCCTAAAAATATGGCAGTGGGAGGGGAGGGCTGAGCACTCTGAAGTTTTACTTATATCAGGACACACACATTTGCCTCAAAATGATGCCTTTCTCCTCCTGTACAATAACAAAATTAATAAAAGCTCAGTGGCCATTACCAGATAGTGCCTTTTTCATAGAAATGCAGAGAACATGATCATAATCCTTGTCCAATTGTGATAACTCCAACATTTATATTAAATTAAGTGGTTGAGGTCTGCAGAGGCTTTGCTTGCCATATTCAACTGTATAACAATATATTTTATTTCATAGTCATGCCCCCAGAAACCCCTGTCTGGAAAATGCTATTGGACAGAGGACATAATACGCAAATATATCTTATCCGTCATAAAACCAAAGCTAAGGCTGGAAGCAAAAGGGACATTTGTTTGCAGTTCAGCTCTTCCCTTCAGACTCTGCGTTTCCCAGCTCATGTTCCTCTGAGTGCAGCGTCTGCATCTCACCATCAGAGGGAAAACCTCCAAGCAACAGTGTCGTTAACTGTTTAACTTCATTGCTTTTCAAAAATTTTAAAAATCATTGAAAATATCTTAGAAGTCACGGTAAGAAGTAGAATGGGCTTCCATAGCATCTAGTGTTTTAATTCTTTAAAAACTGTCTGAGGTGAGTGTGGCAAAATGCTAAGATTAGCGAAGCTGAGAGGTGAGGACTTCAGTGTTCCTTATATTAGTCTGTCCTCTCGTGTGCATATATTTCACAATAAATACCCAATAGTAATAGGTATTTAATAATGGAATGCGTTAGTGAAAACATCCCTGGATGTTGTGACTTCAATTAATTGACAGAGCTGAATATATCTGCATATTTTTTCATGTACAGTATTTGCAATTAATGTTTAGACTTCCTCCCTCCTCTCCCCAGAAGTTTCCAAAAGGCAGGCAACGTAAATGCTTTACATTATGGTATCTATTTTTTGTTAATTGATGCCTTCTTGGGGCAAGACTTTTCTTCCCGCTATCCTGAGACTCAGCAGCTGCGTGTGGGCATGTAACCCAGCCAAGGCCATCAGTTGGTGCGGTCCCCATTCTCAGCGGGCAAGGGCTGCCTGTAGCCTGGGGTCCATGGGATAAGGCCCTTAGCTGATTGCACACAGACTCACCAGGGCTTAGACACGAAGGAGATGGATGCTGAATATTTCACCCGAGTGTCATCTGCTTTCTATTCTTTTTGTTTGAACTGCCCTAGAAATCCCTCCTCAAGAAAATTCATCAAAGGAAACCAAAGCACGATATTTCTGTTGTCTCTTCTGCTTAGTACTGTCCTCTTTACAAAGTGTTAGTTGCCTCAACATTACATATGAGTCTACTTTAGGGCTGTGAAGTATATTACTCAACATTGATTTTCCCTTCCTTCAGCACTGGCGACCCTGGATCACTGGCCACTGTTTGGATAAATCTGTGCTGGCTTCTTCTAAACCTGTTAGCACAACGTGGTAGCCCCAGTGCTTACGGCATCCCAGACTGCATCCAGGTCAGAGGAGGCGCATGCCTCCGCCATGCACGGGCACACTCCTCCAGGAAGAACCCGAGTTCACCTGGGGCTGCCCTCATCCCATAAAAACAGAGGCACTGCCGGCCGGGCGCGGTGGCTCAGGCCTGTAATCCCAGCACTTTGGGAGGCCGAGGCAGGCGGATCACGAGGTCAGGAGATCGAGACCATCCTGGCTAAAACGTGAAGCCCCGTCTCTACTAAAAATACAAAAAAATCAGCCGGGCGTGGTGGCGGGCACCTGTCGTCCCAGCTACCCGGGAGGCTGCGACAGGAGAATGGCAGGAACCCGGGAGGCGGAGTTTGCAGTGAGCCGAGATGGCGACACTGCACTCTAGCCTGGGCGACAGAGGGAGGCTCTCTCTCAAAACAAAAACAAACAAACAAACAAACAACAAATGGAGGCACTGCCATTAGGACAGGGTCAGAGAGAGCCACACACTCGACATGCGGCCTCTTGGAGGACAGAGATGTGCTCTGCTGGAAGAAGGAAAGTGTTAGGAGAGGTCAGTCGCCTTGCCTGGCCACACCAGTCCAGTATATCTTACATCGCAATTTCTTTACTTTTCAAACACACTTTAGCCCAGCACAGAACTGTATGTCTCTCTTTATGGTAGGGAGGGGAAAATGTAAAGATGAGATCAAAATCAAGCATTCCAAGACTGTGAGGAAGAGTTGGAAATTTGTACTTTTCACCCTTCACTTCTCCTAAAGTCATTCTCACCTTTCCCTCAGCTCACAGGTAAGAGGAGGGTACGTGACAATCCCCGCAAGGGGCGGTTCAGCAGATACAAATGAGGACTGAACAAAATATTAGGACCATTCAAAGAAAAGGTGACTGCAAGTTGGAAATCATAAACATCACGTGTTCATACGTGACCTACTCATGTACCAATATTTGCTTTAAGGATAAAGGCTTTTCTTAAAAATGGATCAGTTGGGCCGGGCGTGGTGGCTCATGCCTGTAATCCCAGCACTTAGGGAGGCCAAGGTGGGTGGATCACTAGAGGTCAGGAGTTCAAGACCAGCCTGGCCAACGTGGTGAAACCCCATCTCTACTAAAAATACAAAAATTAGCCGGGTGTGATGGTGCACAGCTGTAATCCCAGCCACTTGGGAAGCTGAGGCAGGAGAATCACTCGAACGCGGGGGTGGAGGTTTCAGTAAGCCGAGATCATGCCACTGCACTCCAGCGTGGGCAACAGAAGTGAATCAGTCGATTAGAGTTCAGCACTTATTATTATTATTATTATTTTGCAAAAATAACACTGAAAGTGTCTATACTTAAATTCTAGTTGAGATGTCTTTCAATAACTTAAGAAGCCATTGGAAAGCAATCTGAAGGCAAACTTTTTCTAGTTTTTGTTTGCCAATTTTTCACCACTGTCACACCTAGGTATAACTTAACAGAAAAAAGTTTGTGACTTCACTATACTCTTTCCAAAGTTTTAACTTTATAAAAAACAGCTTAATTTTCCCCTAGTAGTTCTTTATTATTATGTACGTATCCCATATATGTTTATGTATGTGCAAGTAGATAATACAAATTCACAAAACACTCTAAAGGATGTACCTTGTGATTTTCCATTCTAGCCCAATGAAGTTGAGTCAGTTCTATTCTTTTAAAGGTCATGACCCATTACATAGATTTAACGACCTGCAAATAGTCAGGCTCCCCAGCATGAAAAGCACTGCTTTAGTAGCTGTCTATAAGCACCAAGTAGTGAGGGCAGAGAGGAGAACCCCTGAGCACCTCCCCATACCACCCACTGCATCTCAGTGTAATGTCCCAATAGCTCAGAGGATACATAGCAAACGCTTGAAGTATCAACACTACTGAAATCAGTGATGTAATCTCTGAACTCATAGTTACAGTTGCCTTTGTTTTGTGAAAGCATACAAATCTCTTGTTTTCCATCAAGACAGGAAAAGAGCACATAGACTTCCGTGTCTGTGCCTCCATGTGCTCGGGGTTCACTCCATTCTTCCACATATTTTTTTGCCTCTAAGTTCAGAGGTTGGCAAACTGCAGTCCATGGACCAAGTCTGACCGATGCCTGTTTTTGTCAAAATGCATCGGAACACAGCCACACTGGCTTTGTGTACATGTTGTCTGTGGTTGTTTTCAAGCTGCAGTGGCAGAGTGGTTTGATTGGAGAAGGTCTGCACACAGAGCCCAAGACATTCATGAACTGGCCGAAAAGATGGCTCAACCCCCACTAAGTCATCTCTAAGTCTGGGAAAATGGCAACCCTTTGATAACTCAGAAGCTCTTTCCTCATATTAAATCATTTGCTCACACACTTGTTTACTGGGATAATAAGAAGGTGGTATTATTTCCATTGCCGTTTATGCATCAGAGCACATAAATGATCAAGTCAGACTTAGAGATAGGACATATCTTATGGGTTTGAAATGAACCCTTTCCACTGTCTTAGTTTACTTTGTTTTTGTTTGTTTAACATAGTAACAGAGGAAAGAAACTTTGGGGCCCTGCAACTATGTTCACATTTTGTCATCCCATATTTATTTCCAAAGATATATGTAATATGTGCATCACACTTCATACTGTAGTTATGTTTCTATTAAAATACTTTAAATAGCTTACCTTCAAATAAAATTTGTGGTCTCGAAAAAGTCAGAGCTTCAAGAGACCCATGTGACATTAAATAGAGCTATATTTCACCTCAAAGTGTCATACCGCTGTTTGAAAACATGGAAGGAGAAATGGACATCACCAGGAATTATGAGGAACACCTCATACCCACTGAGGGTGTTTGGGGACAGCAGCTACCTGGGCTGGGCTAAAGGGAACCGTCTGCCTGGGGTACAGGAAATTTCTGTTAAAGATAATTCATACACGATAAGTAAGCCAAGCAAAATTGGCCTGCTTTTATCCCAACAAGAGGACCATTCCAAACAGTTAGTGATGAAACAGTCCTACACACACACACACACACACACACACACACAATCATTTGTTAATGAAAGTTCTAAATAATTGCTCTTTTGACTGTTGAGTTTTCATTACATGTATTTGGTTGTGTGTGTGCATGCACGTGTGTGTGTGTATGTGCGTGTGTGATGGGCTGAAATGCATCCCCCAAAAAGCTATGTTCAAGTCCTAACCCCTGGTACCTGTGAATGTGACCTTATCTGGAAGTGGGGGGTCTTTGCAGAAGCAATCAAGTTAAGATGAAATCATACTGAAGTATGGTGGGTCCTTCATCCAATGTGACTGGTGTCCTGATAAGAAGAGAGGAAGAGAAACAGCAACACAAGGGAACGTGAAAGATGTGAACATGGAGCAGAGAACAGGCAATGTGTCTGAGAGCCAAGCAGCACCCCGATGGCCCCAGCCGCCACCAGAAACTGGAGAGAGGCAGGGGGCTGATTCCTTCTCCCAGCCCCCAAAGGAACCAGCCCTGCAGCCTTCCAGCCTCGAGAACCATGAGGAATCCATGTCTGTTCTTTTCAGCCACAGTTTGTGGTCATTTGTGACAGCAGTCTGATGAAACTTATACACCTATGCAAGCTTCAATCAATTCATTTTTATTGTTATCCCTTAATAAACATCATACTCTATAGGAAAGTTATTCCAGAAAACTCCAAGTTATTCAGCTGACCCTGGCACAGAGGCACCCAGCCCCCCACCTTCATGTGGAGGGAAGGAGCCGGATGGAGTAAACTATTCAGACTTGTTCTAGGTGCTTCTCCAACTCTGGAGATAATACATATTCTCACCCTTAAACCTTAGATTCTAAATTAAACGTGACAGGATGGTGCCTGTCAAGACAAAGCAACACAACTTGACTTATTTTGATTAAGTCATCAGAGGGGACCATTTGGAAGTTTTTCTTGTGCTTAAAATCTAAGACAGTGCAATAGGGGACAAACTGCACAACATAATATTTTTGTTTAGTAAATGCAAATGTTAGTTCATAAAACATGTTACTGAATCTGAAAAAAAAATTAAACATAGAAATGTATAATTGTAACTGATTTCTATTTGTTTTAGTATTAAAGAATAAATCAAGAAAATCATTACTATTACTGACTATTACATGATCATCACTAAAAGTAATTTTGTTATGGGCCGGAGAGGAGTGTGGAAAATCATTTGTACTGCGTGTCACATGTTCTGACTACACCTTAGTGGGAGCGGCCAGGCTGTGAGCACCCTCTCACCAGCTCCCATGAAGGGGTCTGCTCTCTCTTAGTTATTCAACTATGTGCTAACACATAGCAATCAAGTTAAGATGAAATCTTAACTAGGCTTTGAGATTACAGAGATTACAAAAACATGCATGCACATAGTCCTGTTAAGCAGCCTGTACTATGTGGGAATGACCAACATGTAACAGCTCTGGCTCCCAAACCTGGCTGGACCTCAGAGTCAGCTACAAATCTTTTTTAAAAAATACAAGGGTCCACTCTCAAAAATGGTTTCACAGACTTTATATCAAGGTAAACATGACCTTACCACATGACTCAACAATTCCGCTCCTGGGTATTTAACCCAGAGAAAGGAAAATATGTCTTCACACAAAAACTTGTACATGAATGTTTATTGCAGCTCTGTTCATAATTGTCTCAACTGGAAACAACTAAAATGCCCCTCCAAAGGTGAGTGAATAGTCAGCTGTGACTCCTCCGCACCATGGAGTACAAGCCAACAAGGGACAAACAAGATACAACAGCTTGCATGGATTTTACAGGCATTACGGGGAGCTAATAAAGCTGACCTCAGTAGGTGAAGGCCGTATGATTGCACTGGTATGACAGCATTGGAAAGATATATCTGCAGTGATGCAGGATAGAATAGTGGGTGCTGGCATCGGGATGCAGGAGGATGAGCCTGTAAAGGGATAGCCCCAGAGAGTTTTGGGGATGAGGGAATTGTTTGTAACCTGATTGTGGTAGAGATCACACAAATCTATATATGAGTCAAAATTGATAGAACTATGAACACAAGAAAAAAGTCAACTGTACTGAATGGTTGAAGGGCCCATGCGGTAGTGCATAAAGACCCAAGAAGCAGGTGGCAGGGCTGTGAAGAGCTGGAAAGAGGTTGCAAATGCATCCTGGAGGCAATAGGGAAACCAAAAATTTTTCCTCATGAGAGAGACATGATTAGATCTGGGTTTTAGTAGGATCATTCTGTTGACAGATTGAAGATGGATTGGAGGCAGTTACATGGAAGAGAAGGAAGTCAATTAGTATTCCACTGCAAGAAAGATCAATTAAGGGCAACAGATAATGAATTCAGCTCTGTACATAGTGAGTTAGAGACACTCACAGGGCATTGAAGCAAAGATGTCCATAGGGGTGGAAGATAGGAGCCTGAAGCTCCAGAAAAATACCCAAGTTAATAGTAACAGTATGATAGTTGAATGCATGTGTACAGATGAAGTTGTCTTAGATGAACTGTATGTAGGGTCAGGGAGGAACAAAGCAGTTTGGGATTAGAATCAAGGGTAATTGCATTATCTTAAAAAAAAAAAAAAAACAGAAAGAAAAAACTGAAAACGTGTAGTCACAAAGGACAGGACATGAACGAGGAGAAAGTAGTGCTTCAGAACTAAAGGAAGAAAGAAGAAAGGAGTCGAGGGTTTCCACCCCTAGTGCATGAGTCTGGATGCTATCATTTAACTGCACAGAATAAGCAACTAGGCTGTACACAGAATCACAAAGCCACAGGATTTGGCCACCGAAAGAGATCTATGTGGTCACCCAGTCCAAACCCTCATTCAATAGCTAAAGAAACTGAGGCCAAGGAAGACGAGCTGGCTTATTTGAGATAACACAGCTAATGCATGGTAAGGCTGTGGCAGGCATCCAAACTGCCAGATTGTTGGAATAAAACAATTGAATTCTTCAACAAGTCTTCCATATGAAAATTTAAATTTTAATTAACACATTTTCCCCACCAGTTTCCCTTACATCCACTTACGAGAGAAAACCATCTTCTATCCCAACACAGAAAAGTAAGAACCAGGATGACTGGATTCATTCCATTTATCTACCTGTTACATAAATCAGTAGATGCCAATCTACCTGGTAAATTCATTTATTTTCCTTTTCCTGTCCAGTAGGAGAATACAAACATAGCTTTTGAACTAGCCATATAACTCCCCAAATGTGGATCCTAGATAAATTTATCAGATATTTGTGACAGAAATTCTATTTTTCCTCAGCCTTGACTTTTCTGTTTTCTATTGCAAAAGATTTCCACTTGCTCCTCACCAGGCTTTGGAGAGACTGTGATGCCCACAGGATTTCCTACAAAAGGGGCCACTTATCCAAACTTTCTAATGGCTTAAAAACTAGAATATATAACTTTTTAAAAGTCTTATACATGTTTCAAAAATGTACAATTAATTCATTGTAAGACCAACATTATTCTTTCTAGAAGGGTTAAATGTCATGCATTTCAGCTCCAAATTTTTGGCTCATTCAGTTCTTTCTGAGTAAATCTCAGTTAATAAAAAAAAAAACACACATAATGCAAACATGCCAAAATTGCTTTCTGATTTAGAGATTTCTTAAGAATTTTATTTTGCTTAGTAAATTTGGATGGAAATTCGTCTCCAAAAATATAGCAAGAGGATAAACTAGTCTAGAACTAAAGCTATAGACATTTAAATGAGTGTGATGCTGTTAAAAATCTTTCTTGGATAAGAGAAGGAGTGTAACAAGCAAACAAAAACGGCAGATCAATAACATGGGAACAAGAGACAGATCCGGCAAGTTCTAAAATAGCCACTGGAATGGGCAGGAGGGTTCACGAGTGAACTTGGGTCCTGGTGGAAATGGTGTGTTAGCAGGACATTCATATGTGGGTAGATGTCAGAGGCATAGAAGAGAAGTTCATTTCAGGATAAGAGAAGAATGGGCTGTGAAAATAAAAGGTATATTTTGGAAAGCTCAGTAACACAGAGCTTATAAATAAATGGAAGATGAGGCAGGATAGGGTGCAGACTTGTGTGGTGCTGCCAGAATTTGGATATGTCTCTAAATGCACTGAGAGTGTCTGAGGTTCTAGAAGAGCAGTATGATTCTACCTCAGCTTCTGGAAAGGGGTTCCAGCAACAGTGTCTTTGGAAAGAGACCATCACAAAAAGATCCAAGTGAAGGAAAATGGGGCCTGAGGCAGAGCCATGTGAGTGAGGAGAGAAGGAAAAGAAGGCAGAGAGAAGGATTTGGGAGATATTTCAGAGGGAGAAGGAAGAGGCCATGGTATGGGGGAAGGGTCAGACGGGTCTCACGCCAGGGACTGATGTTCCTACCTGGCAGCTGGGACAGTTGCAGTATCAGCAGCTCAAATGTGAAATACAGGAGAAAAGGCAGCAGGGAAGAAAGGCCCATCAGATTAGGGTACAGTGAGTTCCAGTGACTGCGCAGATGTTCAGAAAGCCTTTGGAAACTCAGGCCTTGCCATTCATAGAATGATATCAAGATGTAGGTCTATCACTAGAAATCAGCAGTGTGCAGGTTTGAAATTATCAGAGTGTAGGAGGTTCGTCTAGACATTTGCTTTAAGGCTTTGGCAGTGGAAGAAAAACCCAAAATACACTCAGGAGGAGAATATGGCATAGGGAGACATTATTTTTTAATAACTAATTACAATCCCTGGCAAGAGTTTTGCTGGTAATTTTACTTCTTACTGTGGTTGATACCCATGGATGTACTATGCACATAAAAGAGAGAACATCGAATAACTTGTCTCTGTGAGATACTAAAAGAGGAAATATGAAAAATATTCTATCTCATCTAAAATATCGTATCTCAGAAAGGCATTGTATTAAAGTATAAAACTGTCAACAATTTGTAAACATTCCACCAAGTGACTGCTAGGCAAAGCCTTACTTTGTGTTGATATGACATCTTTTATTTCTTGAATCCTATTGCAATAATTTAAAAGATTTCTCTTGTATCTTTTTCATGTTGCTCCCATTTTCCAATAAGTATGTGCCAAGTTTTTACTCTTCAAGGTCACCAAACCCTGGCTTAGCCATCATAATCAAACAAACTGCATTTTTACAAATGTAAGTGTCAGTCATCTGATAAAATGAGCAAATCTGCAATGTTTGGTGTTTTTTTAAATTTTTGTTTGAAAACTGAACTCATTTTAGAGGAACTCTGTTTCCTGTGGTTCTAAGTTAGTCATCCTTATCCCAGAAAAGAGTAATTTTTCAGTGTCTATTCTCACTAACTCTAGAATATACTGTATGATTAGCTAACTTTGAACCTCAAATACTTATATTAAAAATGCAGAAACCGTGATGGTTTGAATAGTTTTGTTTTGTGATTTAGAATTCAAGTAGAGCTGAATAATAACTGACAACATAAAATGTGGATTCCACAGAAGTCAATATGGTTTCAAGTCCACCATTCTAATTCAAATACAATTTTAAGAATTAAAACTGGCCGGGCGCGGTGGCTCAAGCCTGTAATCCCAGCACTTTGGGAGGCCGAGACGGGCGGATCACGAGGTCAGGAGATCGAGACCATCCTGGCTAACACGGGGAAACCCCGTCTCTACTAAAAAATACAAAAAACTAGCCGGGCGAGGTGGCGGGCGCCTATAGTCCCAGCTACTCGGGAGGCTGAGGCAGGAGAATGGCGGGAACCCGGGAGGCGGAGCTTGCAGCGAGCTGAGATCCGGCCACTGCACTCCAGCCCAGGCGACAGAGCGAGACTCCGTCTCAAAAAAAAAAAAAAAAAAAAAAAAAAAAAAAGAATTAAAACTGATGTCCAGCTCAATATAGAACCTCAAGCAACTTCAAATGACTGACGGAAGAGTTGGTTCCAATTTTGCTATTCCTCAAGTTTCCTTTTTTTTGAGAAAAACAATACATACAAATGAAAACATAACATTACTGGAAAACAGAAAAATGAAAATAGCCGTGGAATAGAAATGTTGAAAACTTCTTCCCCAGCAAGCCTGAAAAAGCCCTGAGAGCAAAGTCAAGGATGCAAAGACCTTGCCATGAGTCAAAAACATCAGAGCGAGAGCTGGAACGGCTCACTATAGCCCCTCACCGATCCCGTAAATAGAGTCGAAAAATGACGGTCGGAGGAAATGTTTCTCCCAAAGACTAGTTTTTAAAGAAAAATGAAGTTCTCGGTTAACTTACAGGGCCTAAAAGAAGCAAAGCAGATCTTCAGGTAGTCAGCAAGGAAGAGAAAACAGGAGAATTACTGCCGTCAACCGCACACACAGGGCCCGGGGTGCGCCGGCAAACCCACAGCGGCGCTGTGGAGTCTCTTCACGTTTGAGAGAAACGCAACGTCTTGGACATGCATCAGCCCCTCCGTGAAACGTCTGCTCTCGCGAGGCCACCGATCCAAGGCTCAAGGGCGCTACTTTCCTTTCCGCGAGGCCCTGGCTGGACATTCAGCAGGTGCTCTGATAAAAAGCAGGCCACGTACGAAAACCAGCACGGAACAGCAAACCCAGTAGGGCTCTCCAATCTCGTGCCAAGGTAGACAAGGCTGTGCTGTCCCCAGCAGGCACATGCAGCGCTGGTAAGTGATGGGAATTGCAGAGCAAAAGAAAAGATGGGTTATTTTTGTTTTGTTTTGTTTTTGTTTTTTTTGTTTTGTTGTTTGTTTTTTCTTTAAAGGTATATGTATCGGTTTTGCAAACAGCTACTAAGTTGTTAGGGCATGCCTAATTATGTTGTTCAGCCCTAACTACTTATACACAGAACTTTTAAGAAGTTGCTTTGACCTAGGGCCACTGTGAAAAAAATTACTGAAACAATGATAGAGCCTTGAACTAAGAAAGTGAGGAAGTTTCTGTGCTGTAGTTATCGGCTCTCAGGAAAGAAAAACCCTCCCGGTTTGGCAGCTGGCCCAGGAGGGGCGTGGGCAGGAGGCGGTCCCCAGGCTGCCGGATGGTTCTTCCTGCTGTTGGGGCCTCATCCACACACAGGCCTGTAGTTAGCCAGGCAGGGAGGAGGCTGAGCAGGAAACACATGTGCCTGGCTGCAGAGGAAACCCACAAGCAATCAACCCCATCTTCATTCATAAAAAAGAACCAAACCAAGTGCCACCCAATACAGGAGGCAAATACCAGCGTGGAGCATAATGATGAACAAATAAAACAGCTCACCTGAGAGGAAACAGAAATAATAATAATAAAAAAATCCAATGTGATACTGAGAGATTAGAGAGGAAATTGCACCCATAAAATTAGAATTAGCTACAATTAGAAGAAGTGGGAGGTACGAAGGGTAAGGAACAGGGAATAAGAAGATAACAGCCCTTACGAAAAAGGAAGAGGTATGGTAAATAAAATTTAACTGACAAAATGAAAATTAAATGGAGCTGCCAAGCTGGCTGTCCAGAAGAGGGCCTGTTCCACCGTGGAGACCAGGCAGCTAGAGGGTCCAGCCAAAGAAACCTCCCAGATCTAAAAGGAAAAATAAACAGACAGATGAATGAATGAAAACCTAAAAGTCTTGCAAGATATATTCAGGAGGGTCAAACTAATAGAGACTTTTAAAAATTGAGAACAAAAATATTAGAAAGAAATACTGGGAGAAATGATTGAAGCCTCTTTTCTGAAGCTGAAGTGCCTTATACAGTGGCCACTAAGGGCTGTGTGTCCACCCCCAGGTCCCCTGATAAAACTTGCAGACCCCCAAATAAAAGGAAAACTCTAAAAGCTCCCACAGCAAAACACAGAAGGGGACAACATGCTGTGCAGGAACCAGTGGCCGTCATCAGAAGCTAAGAAGACGCACAAAGGTTGTGAAAAGGATTCAGCAGCAGATCTTGGCCTTGGGTCACTCTCCGAGTAGTGGGAGTTTTGGTGACAGATGGCATTTCCCTCGCTACAGGTTTATTTGCTCACCTTGTTTCAAAGAGAATAAAATATGCATAATTATAATACCATGTGCTGACGTGGAGGGACAGCCATCACGTGAAAAACAAGTTGCAAAACAAATGGATAATAGGACCCTACTGAGCTTAAATACACACACACACGCACAACTAGACAAACAGGCAGATAGATAGATGATTGATAGATAGATAGATAGATAGATAGAGGAACTTAAAAATATCTAGAATACGTAGCAGACTGCTGAAACTGGGGAGTAGAGGAGGTGAAGATGTTTGCTTTTAATCTTCACAACTTGATACTCTCATTTTTTAACAAAGAGTATAAATTAGACCTGCCCCCATGATTCAATTACCTCCCACCGGCTCCCTCCCACAACACGTGGGAATTCAAGATGAGATTTAGGTGGGGACACAGCCAAACCATATCACAAATGGTAACTACGTAATTTTTTTAACAGCACTATGAGGTGTGGGAATCCAAGGCATGAGACAAGAAGGCTGGACAGTGTTCCTGGATCACACAGATGAGTACTGGTGAAGTCTACCGAGGGTTCCTTGTCTAAGGGGCTGCGCTCACCACTGCGCCCCTCCCCAGTGCCCTGAATTCTAATGCTGAATATTTGTATGTTCTCTGCTTTTCTCTTAGCCTTGCCAAAGGTCTGTCATCAGTAGTATTTTATATCAAAGAATAAAGGTTTGAATTACTATATTTGTTACAGTTTTTCAGGTTCTAGGTCATTAATTTCTACTATATCTTTGTTTTCTTACTCATGCTTTTGTTGGGGCTTTTTAAATTGTTTATTTTTTGCTTCTTCAGTAAAATGGATATTTCATTTGCAACTTTCTTCTAGATAAAAACCTTGAAAACTTACAAAGTTTTCTCCTAGCACAATGTGGGTTACATCTCATATATTATGGCATCTTCTAAACAATCTGTTTATTCAGTTTTAATTTTCTCTATCATTTTCTTTGAGTTAACAGCTCATGGATTATTCAGGGAGTATTTTTAATTTCCACATGGTTTTTAGATTTGGCGTTAAACTTTTTATTACTTAAATTCTATTGCTTATTGTCAGAAAATATGGCTTATGAGAATGCCTTGTATTGAGCTCTTTTTTGACACGGAAGCTATAATCAATGTTTAACTATACTATGGACATTTGAAGACAACATTTTCTTTAAAGAAATACTGAGTAAATAAAATATATTAATTACATTATTCAGTTCTCTGTAAAGTTTATGTGCTTAACATAAAAAGCAGAGATATTGTTAAGTAGCCTATTAAGACTGTGCTTTGCCAGTTTCTTATTGCATTTATAACAACTTTCATTTTATATCTTTTGATGCTGTTATTTGGTTTTTAAACATCCCTGGCTATTACATTCTTATAATAAATTATACTTTAAAAAATTAATATAAAATAGCCCGCTTTGTCCCTCATTCCTTATTTTCTCTCAAGTTCTACTTTATATGATATAAATATTACACTTTGGGGTTCGTTTTATTTTTGTCTCATATTAAGAATTTACTCATCTATTTTCTATGTCATTTTGCTTCATACACATGTATGTGTATATAAAATTTAATATGACAATATTTTTTGTAAAGGAAGTTTGATCCATTTATATTTATTGTATATTATCATGAGTGATCTTCTTGATAAGAGTTCTGAAACACACACACATATTGCTTTTGGCTTCATTCACTGCTATTAACACGGGTATATGACATTTTAAAAAATAAATCACCCTGATCTAACTTAAGGCTTCAAATTGTTCATTTATACATTTGTTCCAGGAATATTTGTAAAGTCTCTATTACATCATGGCATTGTACTAGCCACTGAAAACCCTTTGGTGAAAAAGATATATATGAGTTTTGCCATCATGAATGAAACTTACCTTCTAAAATTACTAACAGCAGGACAACAATGCAATCTGTGTGCTTTCTATCCAAGGGCACTGTTCTCCCTGCTTTACTTACTTTAACTTATTAAATTTTCACAACTAAATGACTTTCTACCAATGAGCAAATTGAGAATCACAGAGTTTTAAAAACATACCTATTGTTATCTACTTTGCATGTGGTGGATGCAAGTTGCTAATGTAGATCTGAACACAGAGCCGGTCACTATGAACATGCTACCCACCAACATGTGCTGTCTCTCTCTTCAGGCTCCAAGCTTTCCATAAGGCTCCCAGGTTGCCAAACCATCAATCCCAACCACTTTGAAGACCCATCCTAATGCTTCCCTGATGTTCACAACTACACCATGTGGTGACAGAACAGCTGTTCTATTTTGCTTCAGGCTGTGTTCCTGGGAACCACTAGCCATTCCTCGTGCTCACTGGGTCTGACTTCTGTTGGGTTCCAGGTACAGGCACCCTTTGCCACAGAGATGACCTCTGGAATGTTCTCAGCCTCCTTCCATGCCCTCCACGCACCTTTGAGAATGTCTTGATGCTTTCCATGCCACAGTGACAAGGACACTAAGCTCAGGTCCTCACTCTACCTATTTAAGCTGTGCAGCCACCAGCACTGTGAGAAGACCACCCTGAAGTGTTGGAGCAGGGGCATCCTACAAGGCCATATTTGCACACTGCCCCGCTGCCCTTGACAGGTGACCCTCCATCTTTCTGGATTTTTGCCATGCACTCCCACCCTCACCCCACATCCTGCCCATCAACCTTGAGGAGAAGGTCCCACACAGGGCACGGACAGGACCTGGCACTGTGCTGCTTTACACTCTGCTTTGCCTTCCCTGCCCCACAGTACAGCAGAACCTGACAGGCCATCCCTCTTCTCTTTCTGTTCCACTGCACCTTCCAGACACAAAACTCCATGATCAAATCCACTTTGCCTAGCTTTGAAGATGACAAAAAGGGAGCTCCCCAAACTGGGAAATATTTTTCTTTCTCTAAAAGCTTGGCCTTTGGGCCTTGTGTGTTTCTGTGAACTCAGATAGCTTCATTAGCATGCAGAACCTGCCTGTCCTTTCCCATATGAGTAAACCTGCTGTCTGCATCCTGGCAGGTCACCCTGTTCCCTGCAGGGCAGGAGGCTGCCCAGGTGGTAGGAGAAGCCCATATACCAGGAAATGCAAAGCATAAAATTACATCAATGTATCTCAAAAATGTTTGCCCTATTTCATAACAACTCGAGAGGTACATGGCGCGGTGACATCACAAAAGAGGAGAATATTTGCCTACTTTGAGACTGAAAAAAAAAGATTTCTTAAGGAAGTAATGCTCAAGGTGAGTTTTGAAGGACCGTGGGAAGAACCTGGCGGAAGAGGAAGTGAATTTTTTTTTCAGGCAAAAGGAATGGCATCTGCAAACAGCCACAGGCCCCAGGAGCATCTGTGTTTAAACAACGGAAGAAAGCCCACGGGACTGCAGAACAGAGAGAGAACAAGGGGCATAAGGAGATGCCAGGCAGTGGGCTTTGGCAGGGCAGGGACAGCTTGTGTTTGTCAGGCATGGCTGTGTCTCCCTGCTCCAAAGGGAAGGAGAGGAAAAATAGGAGGGACCGGCAGCGGATACTGTTGCGGCAGCTCTGGCACAGAGCACAGAAGATTACAAAATCTGATGCCTGCTGGGGTTGGTTTCATGCCCTTTTCAGCTGACGCACTCATGATCCACAGGCTGAAGAAGGCAAGGGTCGTGAGCTCTGGGTGCAGCTCTGCCTGAGGACCGAACCCCAGGGAACCTCCTGCTCCCTTCCTGCACTACCCCATCTTCTCCCAAGCTGCCCCACCCTCAACTGTGGAATTTAATTCTCCCAGAAGGCTGGGCGCGGTGGCTCAAACCTGTAATCCCAGCACTTTGGGAGGCTGAGGCTGGTGGGTCACAAGGTCAAGAGATCGAGACCATTCTGGCCAACACGGTGAAACCTCGTCTCTACTAAAAATACAAAAATTAGCTGGGCACGGTGGTGGGCACCTGTAGTCCCAGCTACTCAGGAGGCTGAGGCAGGATAATCTATTGAACCCGGGAGATGGAAGTTACAGCGAGCTGACATCATGCCACTGCACTCCAGCCTGGGTGACAGAGTAAGACTCCATCTCAAAAATCAAAAAAAAAAAAAAAAATTCTCCCAGCCATGCTCAGAGCCAAAGCAAGCAAAATGAGGGTCCTCCGCAGAGCGATTCTCCTGTGCCCTCGTTAGCTGTCCACCAACACTGCCTCCAGTTGTCCCAGGCCTGAAATGCACTTGAGAACATGTCCTCAAATCCGGTGGAAAAGTCTACATTATTTTCGGAAAACAGAGCATCAGACAGAGCTCCCAACCCCACCACTTCCTGTCCTTTGCCTTGAGGACATCCCTCAGGGTAGGGAAGCCTGTGGACCAGGAGTGGGCAGCCCAGCCCCTTCGATTTCACAACTGCCTGGTTTCCTCTCTGGTGGAAATGCACAGGTGGTGACAAAACTGCACGAATTTCATCTTCTTCACTCTTGTTTCAGAGCTGTGAGTTCGAGTCAGTTACGGTGTGTGACTTACTAACCCACGTGTGCTTCTGATCTTCACACACGCTGAGCACACTAGAGGCCCTCCTGTGGACCGGGCCCCACTTTGACAGTGGGGCAGGTGCACAGTTCCCCCAAAGGACCTCACAGTTGTGCCTTGTCCTCTGAGAAAAGGTGTCAGCCAGTTCCACTGGAGGGCCGGCACTGTCGGAAATGCTACCTTAGCAGCTGGACCGAGGTCTCACCAGAGAAGACGTCAGTGTCAATTCAATTTCAAGGCATTTTTATAAAATTTAATCAAAGGTCATCATTAGAAAAAAAAATCGTGATTAAGAAATGAATAAAATTCAAGTCATATTGTTACCTCTGTTTTAAACAAAACAATATTTTTTTACATATAAATTTTTGTTTTAAAACATTTGATCCCAAGAAAGTCTTTCACAATAAGTGAGTTTTTAGCAAACCAGGAGAGTCATCAGTGGATATGAGTTCTGTGATGAAGGGTTTCACAAAGTGCCCTAGATTGTTGACGATATTTTAATCATCTGTCCTTGGAATACGATGGACATAAAATCAAGAAGTGTACTGAACCTTGAATGAAACAGCAGGATGAATTCGGAGTCCCAGAAAACACCTAAGAACGAAGAATGCGTTTTTAATGCTCATGAAAAACAAACGGCGATATAGAATGTGGGACTAAAGAATGATCCCTTGAAGCCAGAAGTGAGCGTTCTGCAGGTGAAACCCAAGTGCAGCCCCTCCCCAAGGCTCCTTTCTGTGTTGAGAGTGCCTCGCTCCCCAGGGACAGCACTTTGTTTTCTTTCAGCTTTTCTGACATCATATGATGCAACCTGATGCAAAGCGATAGGCATCTTGTCACAGGAGAAATTCACAGAGAGGAGGCGGGCATGCTGCAGCTGGTGCGGAAATTCTCAAGAGAGGCCTGGGAGTGGAGCTGAGCCGATGCAGAGGAAGGTGGAGAACCTCTTGAGAAGTTCACGGACACACAGCGTGTTTCAGAAGAAAAGTCAGGTTCCAGTGACTGAAGAAAAAAGCGAGACATTATTGCAGGCAAGGATCCCCACGTTGGGATACAAAGGCAGTGCTGATTTCAGGATGTCTGTGTACGTCCGTGTGTCATGGGAAGGGAGGCTGGAGTTGGACATGAATGGGAACATCTGCTGAGGACAAGGACATGTGGGATCACATCTTCAGAGTCCTGTTGTCTTCCGAGCCCCGCCCCTCTCTAGGCTGGAGGCAGGGAGGACAGGATGAGAGTGTCTCCTCCCTTCCTGTTTCCCAGGGAGCATGACCAGTTGGGTGACTGTCACAGCAGGTGAGCAGCAAACTCCCAGGCCAGCAGGGAGGGGCGACTGTGAGCAGAATGACAGCCACACAGTAGGTGTGTACTTTAGAGCAGGCGCCTCTCCTCAAGGTTACCCCAGCTCATGCGCCCGCAGATAGCTTGGTGAGAATGATGTGCCTGACCCTCCCACAGCCTATGGAGCCCAGGTGGGGAAAGTCACTCTCCAGATCTTACATAAAGGACGCAGCACCTCACACACTGTTGTTACAGAGCAGGTAATAAATATTCATGATATGCAAATGAATAGTTATTTAAAATGTTTACTTTATCTATGTATGAATGAATGAACTGAACAAAGAGCAAAATACAGACAAGTAAGGTGTCACAAAGCTGGCTCTGTGTAGCCAGCCTGTTATCAAATTCATTTGTACAGTGCTAAGAGAAAACATCCCACCAGCCATGTGCCAGGCACTGATATGGGAGCTTCCCATGTATGAAGGCGCAGAGCAATCGGCACAACCCTCTGCTTCATGGAAGAGGAAACCAAAGCCCCAAGAGCCTGGGCCAGGAGGCTGAGGCCCAGCGGGGACGGCTTTGGGCCATCGCACTCTGTTTCAAGGTCTGCCGTCCGTCACTGAGGCTGTCAGAATCCCTGTCTTTTCTTAGTTGTCATATTTGCTTCTCACCTCATCATGTCTATTTTCCATGTGGTTCAAGCTTTGAGGTTACGTGGCTAATAGGTGAACCCAAATAAACCATGTTATGGCTTGTTTATTGCTCTCTGTACAGCACTACTAAGATGGGTGTTAAACCCAATTTCCTCCTCGTGAAAGAACATCTAAGTTTGGAAACTTCCCACTTTGCTGTTGATTATAAGGGTCAAAAAACACAAACTCCATGACAGTGCTTCAGGTGCTTTCTGGCAGCTCTAAACACAAAGAGCACTATCATTTGAGGCTTTCAGGATTTTATGTTAGTTGAGACAGAGTTAGTAAAATAATTTTAAATTTTCTTCTAAAGAATTGTCAAATAAGATTGTAAGGATATTCAAAAACAAATTTTATATACATACTACTAATAAGAACATCCAGGTATTTCCAAATATCTAAACACTCAAAATTGTATGTAATCAGCAAGCATCATAGTATACCTTTATCATGACTGGTAAAACCTTTGGAAGCTGAGTAAGTAATTGAAAAAAATTATTAGTTCCTCAAAGACCGTGAAATCTAGTTCATAAGTTGGAAATGAAATCTAGCTATTAATTCAAGATCCTCTAGATAAATCATACCCTGGGTACCTTAAAAGAATCAAAGATTTTCAGTACTTGTTTCCAGATACTCAAGGTATAATATTATAAGCCAAGAAAAGAGGTAGACTGAGGCTTTCATTTATCTACTCATTAATCATTTATTGAGCATCTACACTGGGTCAGATATTATGTTAGGTATTGTGGATACAAAGATGAATGAAGCAAGCTTCCTGTCTACAAATCATAGTAACCGGAGAGAATAAGTTTAGCAGGGACCGGAGAGAATAAGTTTAGCAGGGGAGAAGTGGAATTGTAAGTGGGGAAGGCAGATTTGAATAACAGCGTGGTAAATCTCAAATATTAGACGAAAGGCTTTATCCTGTAATTATTTGGAAGATAGGGAATTCTTTGGAAAATAAAATTAACATAAAAGAAATAATTAAAAACATACTACCAGCTCTGGAAGTAGCTTTAGAGCAGGGGTCCACAACCTCCAGGGCATGGACTGGTACCGGTCTGTGGCCTGTTAGGAACTGGCTGCACAGCAGAAGATGAGCCAGAAGGCACGGGGAGCATTACCAACTGAGCTCCGCCTCCTGTCAGATCAGCACTTGCATTAGATTCAGCAACACTGGAGCGCAAACACTATTGTGAGCTGTGCATGGAGGGATCTAGGTTGCACGCTCCTTATGAGAATCTAATGCCTGGTGATCTGTCACTGTCTCCCGTCATCCCCAGATGGGATGTCTAGTGGCAGGGAAACAAGCTCAGGGCTCCCCTGATTCTACATGATGGTGAGTTGTATAATTATTTCATTGTATATTATGATGTAATAATAGTAAAAATAAAGCACATGCTTGAATCATCCCAAAACCATCTCCCCACCCCCAGTGGTCCGTGGAAAAGTTGTCTTCCACAAAACCAGTCCCTGGTGCCCCTATGGACTGGAGCCACTTCATATCTAGAAAGGTGATTTATTTGTTGTGTTCTCTGCAGTGCGTGGTAGAAAGTAATCGCTCAATATATGTTTAATAAATAAATGAAAGAAACGGGAAAGTATAAACCCAAGTAACTGATTTAATGACTTGCCTGAGGTCACCCTGAAGTGGCCAGACCCCAGGTTCCCTGTTCGGCTATGACCAGAACCCATTCTTACCCCATTCATTGTTAAACATAAACTAGATGTTTTATCCACACAGAGACAGCTATCTAGAGATACGAACTTCCAGAGAGTTGACTGTATTTTTTGTTTGCATGTGGATATCTGATGTCTTGAAAATATACACATTTAGTCATTAAGTTTAAAATTAAAACGTAGGCCTAAAATTTTTTGGTGCCATAATTCCAATAATAATATTATATGGGTCCACAAGCTATATTACATATTAGAAGGACCAATAAAGCCCCAGCCCTACAGATTTCTCTCTCTCTCACACACACACACACACACACACACACAGAGCTCACCAAGATTATTGATTCTCCAGTCTTCCAAACCCTCTGTTTCTCTACTGTAGCTCTAGGTGAAACAAGATTGGCCTGAGTTTACAGCTGCTGAAGTGGGTGATCACTCCATGGCTTCTCATTAGACCATGGCTTCTTCATTTGTATATTTTTCAATTGCCCATTAAAAAATGTTTTTAAATTGAGAGCCAAAACAGAATATCCATTAACAAATAAATGTATCGTTCAGTCGGCTTATTTAGCAGCAGTCAGAAGAAAACTCCTTCGGAACTGAGCAGGTCAGGCACCTATAGAATTGTTTCTTAGCAGACGGCTGAGCTGTCCGGGAGCACCAAACGTAGGCACCTGCCCAAGGTAACTTAGGAGGTTTTCCCCTTAGAAGGGAGAGAGAGAAGGGTTTGGGGAACGTCTCTGCAGTCCCTTATATCTTTTTTTGTTTATTGTTTATTGCTTTTTTTGAGACGGAGTCTCACTCTGTCGCCCAGGCTGGAGCGCAGTGGCACGATCTCCACTCACTGCAAGCTCCGCCTCCCGGGTTCCCGCCATTCTCCTGCCTCAGCCTCCCGAGTAGCTGGGACCACAGGCGCCCGCCACCACGCCCAGGTAATTTTTTTTGTATTTTTAGTAGAGACGGGGTTTCGCGCTGTTAGCCAGGATGGTCTCGATCTCCTGACCTCGTGATCCGCCCGTCTCGGCTTCCCTGTAGTCCCTTATATCTTATTGCATAACTTTCTGCTGAACGGAGAGCTGCCTCCTTGCTTCAGGGAGAATGTCATTTTTTACACCCAAAACTTAAAAACAACATTATTATTCAGAAAAGGTTAAAAGAATTTCCAGAGTTGTCAGTAAGTGAAAACTAAGTTATTAAGAATCATTCATCAAATTTTGCCAACTCAAGATTACTGATTTTATTTTTGCATGTGTGCCAAAATAGATGTTTACCCATGGGTGCAGATCACAACCAATTTGCAAGAGCAAGTGGGAAGAAAGCTGACTACTCCTTCCCTCTGCTGCACTTCCTAAGTTTGACCATTGAAATCTGAAGATAGAAGTCACAGGTGCATGTGTGAATATAAAATATACCTTCCTCAATTAAATATACAAGACAAAGCCACTTTAGGAAGCATATTCTCAGATTGTTGGCTGCAGTCTTTGACCAACCCAAATAAAAATTAGACAGTTGTAACCATAAGAGCTGAAGAAACTGAAAACAGAGCATATTTCCTGAAATTGTGAACATAGTTAAGTGTCTTCACTTTTTCAGAAAAACTGAAATGGGATGAGGAGACAAAACCCCTCATTACCTAAAGCTCTTTTTTTTTAATGAGCTGAAGGCTCTCTCTGTCGCCCAGGCTGGAGTACAGTGGTACAATCTGGGCTCACTGCAACCTCTGCCTCCCGAGTTCAAGTGATTCTCCTGCCTCAGCCTCCTGAGTAGCTGGGATTACAGGCAAGCACCACCACACCCGGCTAATTTTTGTATTTTAGTAGAGACGGGGTTTCACCACGTTGTCCAGGATGGTCTTGATCTCCTGACATCATGATCTGTCTGCCTCGGCCTCCCAAAATGCTGGGATTACAGACCTGAGCCAGCGCACCGGGCCCTGAAGCTCTTATATACACATTTCTAGCTGCACATCCAATGTCTAATATCAGCTGATCACAGAATAAACTCAAGAAATGTTTGCTTTTGAACATATAAATCATTGTTGTTATAACTGTAATCATATGAGACTAAATGGAAGATACTGGCATAACCTATATACATATTTACATATGTAGGTATGTGTCATCTATACATTGTTCATACAGATTTGAGCAGAAGAAAACCTTAATGAACAAACCCTGACACATGGTTGCTTTATTTTTAAGTGTGTCCAAATGTCTAAGAAAATATGGAATAGAACTTGTAATAGGGTTTTAAGATCGATGCATAAAATACGTCACTATGTTTATGAAAGCATAGTCTGCCTGAGTTGTAACAAGCACAGAGTTCTGGAAATATGAATTCTTCCTTTCACACACTATTAAGATGTCCCGCAGGAGTTGAACGGTTTTAATGTTTCTGTTCTGTATGAAATAAGCCACATTCACACAGCTGCAATCTCTAGTTAACACAGGTGAGTAACACGTTGTAGGCTGAAATCATTGTGATGTGATGCTTTAAAGTGAGGAAGTGCAGTCCGGAGTCACTGGCTCTCAGAATTGGAGGGAAATTCATGTAGTGGGAAAGCTCATAGAGGATCTTGCTAAAGACTGAGTTAAATGGCCTGGAACTCAACTGACAAGCAGGTTAAAAAATCACAACCTTCCTTCCTTCTCTAGCTCCTTTAAGTGAAGTATTTTCTATCTTGGAGGCCTCTTTTGAAATGCAATACTCCTGGGAGTGGTCACACCTCAAATTATCAGCTAACACTTTCTGAGGGATTAGCAGACAGCTGGCAAAGAAAAAGACTTGGGATTTAGCAAAATGCCTGAGGGCTGGAGGGGAGACACTGCCTGGAGAAAGGTTAACTAGTCAACAGTCTGTCAATTTGCTGATAGACAAATTTCACATACTCCAGAGCATTTGGTCTACAGTGGCGACTCCCAACCTCTGGATTCTGTAACACCACCACAAAGACTACAGTTTCCCAGATTATCTTGCAAGCAACTTAAGTCTGCATGGAAAACAAACAAAATAAACCCACTATTGGCCTATGTATAATTGAAAATTATTAACTTTACTTAGAACATATTCAAATTATTTCTGAGGATTGCTTATATATATGAGATCAGATTTTTTAAACTATAAATGCATTTTAGGAAGGTAAAGGACACAGTAAAAATATAGCAAGTCTAAATAAATCTACACAGTGAAAACTCATCAGATTCTTCTAGATTGCAACTAAGATACACTACAAAAAACCCCAGATGGGCCGGCACGGTGGTTCATGCCTGTAATCCCCATATTTTGGGAGGCCGAGGAGGGCAGATCACAAGGTCAGGAGTTCGAGACCAGCCTGTCCAACATGGTGAACCCCTGTCTCTACTAAAAATACAAAAATTAGTCGGGTGTGGTGGTGGGCACCTGTAATCCCAGCTACCCAGGAGGCTGAGGCAGGAGAATCTCTTGAACCCAGGAGGTTGCAGTGAGCCGAGATGGTGCCACTGCACTCCAGCCTGGGTGACGGTGTGAGGCTCCTTCTAAAAAAATTAGAAATAAAAACAAACAAACAAACAAAAAAACAGATGCTCCTTGACCTAGGATTTTTTGACTTACCAATGGCATAAAAGCAACGCACATCCAGTGGAAACTGTATTTCCAGAGCTGAAATAACCATTCCGTGTTTCATTTTCAAGAGCCTGTTCAGTAACTTATATGAGATACTCAACTCATTATTATAAAACAGGCTTTGTGTGAGGTGGTTTTGCCCAACTGTAGGCTAATGTAAGTATTCCAAACACATTTAAGGTAGGCTAGGCTAAGCTGTGACGTTTGGTAGATTAGGCATATTCAATGCATTTTCAACTTATAGTTTTAGTTTACAATGGGTTTACAGGAATGTGTATTAGTCCATTCTCATACTGCTATAAAGAAATACCTGAGACGGCATAATTTATAAACAAAAGAGGTTGAATTGACTCACAGTTCCATAGGCTCTCCAGGAAGCACGGCTGAGGAGGACTCAGGAAACCGACAATCATGTGCAGGCAAAGGGGAAGCAGGCACATGGCGGGAGCAGGAGGAATAGAGTGAAGCAGGAAGTGCCACACACTTTTAAACAACCAGAACTTACTATCGCGAGAACAGCAAGGGGGAGATCCACCTCCATGATCCAATTACCTCCCACCAGGCCTCTCTTCCAACAATGGGGATTGCAATAAGATTTTGTCAGGGACACAAATCCAAACCATACCAGATGTAATATCATAAGTTGAGGGCCATTGGTATATAGCTGATATAATAAAAAAAGAGAATTTCTCTTCAGTTTTAGGAATCTTCCCCCCCGCCCCGAGCCTATTTTTAATTGTTCCTACTACTCTGGATATAGTATGTTACAGTCTTCGAGTATTTATGCTTTATCTTCAAATATCAATTTACATTGATTAATTTAGGCCAGAAGCCTGTTATAGTGCTTTCTTGGAACCATATTACATAGAAGAAATAATTTTTTTTACTTTGGTTTGTTTTATGTTTTTCTAGTACATTTTCCTACGGACTTCCTGGAGGCAACAAAGCTAAACAAGCTCTTTAAAGTTTAATTGAACTCTTCGGATCTGTGACTGTGTGGGTAGGCCCTAATGACCTTAAGTATTACCAAAAGTGGCTGAGCACAGGCTTTGTAAGTGCACATTTTGTTAATATTGCCTCCACTTCTCCATTTATGATCATGGGGAACATGTATACCACAGACAGAAGGTATCTCCCAACTCCATTTTTTTCATTGATTTGTATCTTCTTTTGCCATGAAACTTTTCACTATCACCAATAACAAAGAGCCAGACACAGGTGAATTTACATTCATTACCTTATTTTTAACTTCAGGCAGCCATATTCGTGACCAAGTGAAGGGTCAAAGCTATTAGTATTCTTAAATGAATATTAGATTTATTTTGAAAGCGATCATTAAGAGGAAATGTATTTGTTCCTTAGTGCTTTAATTTGGCAAACACATTTGAGTTTCTCTTGTGCCCCAGGTACTATACTAGGCTCTGCGTGTCAAATGATAAGGACAAACACAGCTGTTGCCTCTGAAGATCTAGCATAAGGCAACAATTAGTAAACCTGGTCTAATCTGTGAAACAGCAGCATGTGAATTCTGTTGAAAAACACCGAACTCATGCCCAGGAGATTCGGTTTATCATCCCAGCGTTGACATTGACTAGTTACGTGACCTTGAACAAGTCACTGTGTCTCCCTCACCTCTAGGTTTTTCCCAAAAAACGTGACATTTGACCACGAGATGATTCTTTTCTGTTCCAAAGCTGTATGATTCCATGGTCATAGTCAAGCCCATCGATGGGGAAAACTAGAATAGCACTTATCAGATGGGTACCATGCGTGCCATCATTTAACATCACCTCGTCCTCTGCGGGGTGTTATCTCGCAGGACTCCATGGCTTCCTGCCTCTCTACCATCTCCTCTCTCTGTGGAAACACGGGTCTGCTCTCAGTTTTGAATCTCAATTGTTGAGAAAGCGTAATTGTTGACATGGACAGACCAATGACTAAAACAAGCCACATTTTCACACACAAAAAAAGGGAGGATAGATCTCAACTTCTCATCATGGATAAAAATTTCAAAATATCAAGTCAGGTGAAGGACATGTGTAGCGAGCACTGGTGTGACCTCCGGACTCAGCATTTGTTTTACCTCGTTAGTATAAGAATGTCACAAGATTGACAGGAACAGCAGTTCAATCAATCGACTTCAATCAAGGCTACCGAAAATGAGAGCCAATCTCTCGCCATTAGATTTTGGACTTCAAACAATTTTAGGAAGAAGTTCTATTCGCTAGCTGTATAAATACTAGAAATTTATTGCCTGAAATCTTTGTATGAAAGATTTTTCCCTGAAATCTTTGTATGAAAATGTTTGTGTGTAAGATTAGCACATCTTTTTAAAAAGCAATACACATCAAACAATAAGAAAACAGAAGTTGAGAAACTCACAAAGACCACAGTTTAAGCTGGAATGGATCCACTGGAAAAGTATATTGTTAACACAGGTTCATCAAAACGTACACACTAACTTGTAGCATCTGAGTTTCAAAGCCCCTCCCTCATTCTGCCCCCACTGGCAAACAATTTCTAGGTCTGCCAAGAGAAAAAGATCTTCAATTGCCTCAGTGAGAGGATGGGGGCAGAAAGGAGCCTCAAATCTTCCATGTCCACATAAACCCTTAGTCATCCTCCACATGTGAAATCCCTGCTGTCAGCCCTGACCCACATGGCAGGAGCCAGGCTCATTCTGAAGCAACACTTGGTGGTGTTGTAAGGAGTGACCTGTTCATATAAAAGCCTGCTTCATAGCACCAGGCTAGCTTTTGTTCAGGGGCAAAATCCTCTGTTGCCAGAAACAACAACAGTATTTGCTCCTCAGGTCAATGTAATACCTCACTAATGAGATTACCTTCTTCATTTTAACAGATTTTTCTGCTATGTGGAGACCAAGAATATGAGAATGCCTACTTAATTTAATGTCCTCTGAATATTATACTGATGTAAAAAAACAAAAAATACTGTTGTTTCAATGTTGCTCTTGACATTTGAGGCAGAGGGACAGTTTATAATGGGACATGTAGGACTCACATCCAGTGAATAGGGAGGACGTTTTCAGCCTGGGGAGAAATAAGACAAAGTGATGGTTAAAGGTGCTGGCTCCAGAGTCACAGGTGTGGGTTTTAACCCTGGGTTTCTCATCTACTTGCTGTCTGGTCTTGGGCAAGTTTCTTAATCTTTAAATCTTAGTAGTGCTGGTAATATTAAGGTTTGGGTGAGATTTAAGCAAGATTCTGCACTAAAAGCATTTTGCACCACACCTTGCACATAGCAAAAGCCTACATTTCCATATATATATTATTCCTATGTATATTACATTACCAGGGCTGCTACAACAAAGTACCCTAGACTTGGTGGTTTAAATAATGGAAATTGATTATCTCACGGTTCTGTGGGCCAGAAGTCCAGGATAAAGGTGGTGGCAGGGCTGACTTCTTCTGACAGCTGTGAGGGAGGCTCTGCTCCAGGCCACTCCCCTGACTATAGACGCCTATCTTCTCCCTGAGTCTCTCCACATCATCTTTACTCTATGCATGTGTCTATGTGCAACTCTCCCCTATTCGAGTGCACCCTAGTGACCTTGATTACCTCTCTAAAGACCCTATCCCCCAAATATGATCATATTCTGTGATGCTGGGGATTTGGAATTTCATCACGTAAATTTGGAAGGGACATAATTCAATCCATAGTGCTGTTGATATAGGTAATAATAATAACTATTATTAGTATCATGTTTAGAGCAGAGGTCATTCATTCCAGGAAACTGCATGTCTTTGAAATGGGAAATTCTTTCCTAGTGCCTCAAATGTAATAAATGACTTGAAGTGGGTAAGAGGCTACAAGAATGAACAAGTGAGTGAATGGTGGGCAGGATATGAGGAACTTAAGGATTTACCTCCAACAGGGATGGGGCAAGTGACCAATGGAGTGCCAAGCATCCGCAGGAGGTAAACAGCGAATGTGTACACGGAACCCTCTCAAGAGCCTGCAGTTCTAAGACCACAGCAATAGGAGGACCGGGCAAGAACATCTGTTCCAAAAGGAAGACCAGGAAGAAAGCTTCAGCAAGGCAGTCTCATGTGCACCTGCAGTCACGCCCATCTTGCCCACCTGCTGTCTGCGACTAGGCCAACTCCTAAACCTCTCTGAAGCTTAAGACCTGCCACAGTGAGATGTGCCAGAGCTGGAGTGGAGACTCACTGAGATCATCTAGAAGAGGCACCTGCCTCAAAGCCTGGAGGTGATACACACAAACCTTACGGTTTTTCCTTCCTGCAATTCTGGCCCCTTCTGGCCCCTTCACAATGACCCAGCCAGCCTAGGGATCATGTCATGGCAAGTCCTAGAGGAAGTGGGAGCTGGCTGAAGTG
The DNA here is from genome assembly GCF_009764315.1 of Trachypithecus francoisi. Taxonomy (NCBI): domain Eukaryota; kingdom Metazoa; phylum Chordata; class Mammalia; order Primates; family Cercopithecidae; genus Trachypithecus; species Trachypithecus francoisi. Next base: position 5,578,700 of record NW_022681463.1, on the reverse strand, counting down.
GGTATAAGCATGTAGAGACCAAAGTTGGCAGATAGATGACCCCGGCTATCCATCCCTATATTCTGGTAACCTCCTGGAGGAAGCCATCCTACAAGGTGACCCAGAGGAAAGGAGCCTATTTTTAATGAGGTTACACTGTAACCAAACCAACAGCAGGGAGGGAGAAACAAGCATCGGAGGGAGTATAGGCATGATGGATGGCTGTGAATACTTTGAAATATTTTTGGTCTTGTTTTATTTGCTTTTACTATAAGAAAAAAAATCTGCTTTATTTAGAAAGCCATTTAGAAGGCCTTAATGGCTAATAAATATATAATAAGTAATATTATGACTTCTTAGGAAAGTCACAATATTATATGTTTATTAACCAATGTATAACTCAAAAATGAGAAATAAGAATGTCCTTTTATAAAATAAACAGGACACACAAAAAATCTAACTCAAAATATCTAATTCAAGCTACTGATTGAAAGCCTGATTATAAGTGGCCCGTGGGCAACTTCTACTTCCTACTACAAAATATGTTGTTTCCTTTGTAAAAGAGTACTTGGAAATTCTTCCAGGCAACAGCAAACTCAGTAAGCAGATGAAGGACTCTGACTGATTAATATAAATGAGAGTCTAGAACAGGAGAACTCTGGAAAATGAGCGAGTAAAGAAGCCCTGAAAAAGAAAAAGTAATAAGGCTTGCCTATTGATTCAGGAAAACAGCTTCCATTGTTCCTGCAACTTGATTCACAGTTGATGGTGAGTTATGGAAAGGGCAAAAGGACAAAATCCTTTTATAAATATAGTTCTGTAGGGCATGGGAAGCAATCAAAAGGTGCTGTGAGACTGAACACAAATCATGCTTTTTTTCAGGGATAATTATTTTGAATCAACAACTAAGTATTTCCAGTGTACTTCTGCAAGACAAATATTTTCTTGGGATGAAAAAATAAATAATGTTTTGCAAAGAAATCCAGACCATATCCAAAAAGACTGAAACGTGTGTGTGTATACACATATATATGCCTATCTATACACATCATGTATATGTATATATGTACTTATGGTGTATGTACATACACCACGTGTATACCATGTATCACATATATGCAACATATACCACGCAAGCTAGTAATAATTATTTGTACCAAATCTATCTCTTAATACTGTGATGCTGTGTTCACACCGTCACCGTTTAGAGATATATTATCACAGTGTCAATTACCAGGACTACAGACTATTCTTATAGATTGCTAAAGTTTAGTTTTGTACTTAGAAATCAGAGCTGATCTCTCATACACAGCAGGAATTAAATATTTAACAGTTCTCCATAGAACTTCATAAAAAAAGAGTAAAACAGAGAGGAATTATGCTTTTGTAGAAGAAGAAAATTAGTGCTTTGTGTAATATTTACAGGGACTGTTGATGGAGTCTCAAAGCAAGAATTATTTTTTAGGGTAAGGAGGTGAATTGGCAATACCTATGTTACTGGAAGGTCCTTAACTCCTTGGTGGTATTCTGTTTAGGACCTTTGGTGAAGGGTCAGTCATGGGATTTTGAAGGGTGCATTGATCTCATCAGGAAACATTCTGCTGCCATTGTAACACTTGCTCACTGTGATTCTCTCTAGAAGAGTGGAGACCTTTTAGAATATGGAATGACTCCAACCAGGGTCAGACTTTAACATCCAAACAACCACAATACACAACTACTTCACAGTTCTCAGAGATCAGCCCTGCCATTGGAAATGCACAGTAAACCAAGAGTAGGGTTGACATTCTCTGTGAAATGGCATCAGGCATGACTCTGGATCAATTTTACAGATGGATAGTCTTGATCTCCTTCCACTAGTTGGCTAAAGGATTGAATTTTTTACTATCTGTAGGAGATAGTCTATGATCTTGGTCCAAATATCTGAATAAACTTTAAAAACCACAGTGCAATCACTTGGACACAATCCCAGATCCGTCCATCCATTCATCCATCCACCCATCCATCCATCATTCGCGACTGACTCAATATCCTGCTGGGAGCTGGGGAAAAAAGAGACATGAAGTACCCCTGCCTCTGATCAGCCTTCGGTGCAGATGTCAAGCCAGGGACAATATACAAAACAGAATAGAGTTCATTCAAGTATCCTATGTTCTGTTATTTAGTTTTCAAATATGAACCCTGGATGGAACCAGGCTTTGTTCCCCCAGGTTATCAGCTAAAGTGAAGAGCTCAGCCAAGTGACAAGGTGTTGCCGCAGTGATAACTTGATTTTGTAGATTTCAGAAACATAGAAGAAAGAAGGTTGGAAAGAATGGGTTAGCGCTCCCTGAAGAGTGGGGCTCAAAGTTTTGGTCTCAGCTGAACTTTGAGGGAGACATAGGGTCTAGGCTGGCAAAGCCAGGGAGAAGGATAGGCTTTTAGATGCCCGTCGCACCCAAAACCACGAAATAATCTCCCGTCTCCTGATTAGTATTTGTCAGCCTCATTTACCCTTAAGATCTGTGCAAATGAAAAACATTAAATGCAGTTCCTGGATCAGTAATTAAAGATAATTATTTCAGTGGAAGAGATTTTTGTTTTCATAATCTCCTCTTTGTCTGCATAGAGCCGGCTCTTGGTTACATCTGCCACTGATAGCCTTTGCTCTGTTTACTTTAAAGAATAAGCCACTGTTTGATTTGGTTTCTTGTTTTCAATATGTAAACCCTGGTCTCTTGATTCCCCATTCCAGGAAGGAAAAAATAAAAGAACAAGGCTCTTTAAATATCAGAGCCATGATGACTTAACAGATACACGCAGGCTCAATATTTTATATAACAGCCACTTAGGAAAATGCGTAAGAATTTCCCAGCTGGCAGCCTTGATTTGGCAGGTGTACCTCAATTGAACCAATCACTTTTCATTTGGCTGTCAATTTGTTTGGTTTTTCTGGCTACATTGCACCAGAGTCCGTGTGTATTTCAAAAGGTCGTTCACCTATTCCACGGCTCAAAGGGATCATTCTGTTCACTTGAAGGGTCACTGTAATCATATATTAAGACATAGCTAAGGAAGATGAGCTAGAATTTTAGGTGGGGTAAAACTAACAGGAAAATCTAGGAGTATAAACCACAAAACACACATAAAACAGAAGATAAAAACAGAAAACATAATTCCTCAATTAAAAAAAAAGGAACCAAAAAGAAAAAATCTACAGCAAATCACACTGTAGGAGTCTCACTATACACTAAAATTAACAATCACAGCTGCTGTAAATACTTTATTTATTTTATTCATATTCTGCACTGGCAGCATATTCTCGTTGCCTGTTTGATATCATTAATCCAAAGCAAAAGAGAAGTAGGGATTTATGTACATTTCATGTTATGCTGAGATTGTAAGGGAGCCACTAACTGAACTTCAGGTCTTCCTTTATTGGAAGGAAGACCTGAAGATGAACAGCTTCATGAAAAAATCGTAAATGAGTAATTCCCCCACATCCATAAGTTGGCCTACTTCTGTGAACAAAAAAACAAGGTTGTAGTCCCATAGTCTATTTTTTAATCCAGAAAAAGTCATTCTTGCAGCAAGAATGAGGGAAACTATGTTCAAAAAATACCAGGTTTTCCAGATATAGGGAATATGTTTGACCAAAACCTCGCTTGGCCTAAAATACTGCTGTATTCAAATAAAAGGAGTTGCTGTTACTTAATTTTATTATATTAAAATATTTATACTTACATGGGATTTTTATAATGATGCTGCTGTGGTTTTCACAGATGTTTGGCTTGTAAAAATGCTAAAGATTACAATCTATAGGCCACCAACTACTTGTGTTTACGGAGGCTACAGGACAGAGCACAGAACAGGCAGGAAGCCAAAACACGAATTACCTCCAGCACTCACTGCCATGGGACTCAAACCTGAGTCCTTTCTGGGACTGCTTTTCCTTGAACGTAAAAACGGGGGTGATATCACCTTCCACAGGGATCTCCTAACCGTACAGAGGGCTTAGCACACTGTCTGGCACTCGGAGGCCTTGCTGGATCCTGATCCGCCCCCTCCAGTCAGCGACTGAGACCCCACCCTGGTCCAACGGCAAACGCGGTGCTGACGGCTGTGCGCCGGGACCCCGCCAGCAGGTGTGCTGGGGTGGGGAATGGAAGTCAGCCGTCTTGATCTCTATGTGTATCCACTGATGGACACCCTGGCTGTCTTTCACTAGGCTCACCCCAAAATGGTGAAAGAGAAACCAGCTCTCACCTCTGGAGCCAACATGGAGGGGTGGGTATGAGTGCAGATGTGGTGGGGGTGCTGGTGGGGGCTTGCTGCCAATCTGACTTTTCCTGTTACTGACATGCTCAGAGGAAAGTGGGCCCTGTTCACAAACATGGCGTCCATTCCCGGGACTCGTCCCAAGCAGAACCTCAAAGAAAAACCAGAACAAACTACAGTAATTTGCTGAACCCCAAAAGGAGCCAAATTCAAAGCTCTTATGAAACTACAAACAGAACCACAGTTTCAAAAACACCAGGAAAATAGTCTCAACAAGACATTACCTACATGAAGGATGTCTGAAACCTGTTTTAGTGTAAAAATGCCGTAAGTTTACTCTCTTACTTTCTAAAATTACTGAATTAGTTATTCAAATAACAACCTAAGTAATCTGACTATAAATTGAGCCATATTTTATTTACCCTAAGATCTCTCAATCAAATGGAGATATAACCAGGGTTATCAATTTAGTTATTTCTACTGCATCTATTCCTGTAACATATTAAATCTCCGTGTCTGTGAGAGAAGTACATTGATTTTTCCACAGGAGAATTTTTTCCAGCTCCAAGAACAGCTGAGGGCTGCAAAACTGAGCAGATGGCCACATGGAAGAATCTGCTTGGTTGATAAGATAGTTTAAAAGAAAAATCACCTGACTGCACATCCCAAATACCTGTCAAAGTAGGTCATGAACACTGTTTGATTGGAACAAACTAAAATATTTAATGGATTGAATCTTCCAGAGTTCATGATAACTGCCTCACCAAAGGTCTGGGCTTAAGCTTTGACATTTCCTTTAATTATAAAGCCCAGATTGTAAGGAAACAGCCCTGCCAGTGTGTTTGTAGGTCCAGTCAGTGACTGCTGCCTCCACAATGGTCTTTATCATTGTCACTTGTTTGACCTGACTACAACTGAGTAAAGCATCGTAATTACAAAATGCAGAGTGCGGGACAGTAATCACCTAAAGATATGGTTCAAGCACTTTACCAACCTCTGAACCTGAATATGCCTAACGAATTTTGTAAACCTTACAAAAAGTGAAGCCAGGTGTTTATCAGAAAAAAGACATCTGTCGTACTGAAGAAAGAGCATGTTCTGGACCTGAGAAAACAGCCATGCAGAAGGGAATGTCTTTTCTCCACAGTGATGTGTGGCCGCAGCCTTGAACAGCAAATCTGCAGATACATGCAGATAGTAAAATAGATCACATCCTCCTGCCTGCAGGGATAATATTTTATTCATATAAGAGCTATGTGAGCCTTGATTTATATGAACTTTCATTAGTAGGCAAAATTCAATCATGAGGTTTCGTTTTTTCCCCTCTAGGCTTCCTTAAATTCAACACACAGTCAAATGGTGATTGGCTTCCCCTCTCCCTAGGTAATATCCCACCTCCTAGCCCCCCAAAAAAGGGAGAAAAAGAGGAAAATGAAAAATAAGCACGTTAGAAAGGTGGCCAGACAAAATTGTTTGCATGAACAACATAACTTCTGATTTGCTGTCCCCCTGGGACAGCCTAATGCAGCCTCATTCAGATGTGCATTTTCAACATTATTCAACAGAGCCCACTCCGGTCAAAGTAGAGTCTTTTCCTTCACAAGTACAGAGATACAACACTAGGTTTACGGGAGGGCTATTTTCAATCTTCTTGGAGCGGTAATGTGTTTCCATTGCGGTTCCATCTATTTGTGATCTATCATACTTTCCAAATAGCCCCAAATTTCAAAGAAGTTCTAGTTGGTTCCAAATGGAAATGAGATTACATATGTATTATTATTTTATTCTCAAACGTTAGATTTCATTAGGTTGGGAGCATTCATTCATCTGCCCACTGGGTTTGTTTACTTCGTTAAGGGACAATAGCAGAATTGAAGGGAACTCATAAAACCACATAGGGCGCCCCAAACTGCAATTGTTTTTAGCTTTTATAAACCATTAAAATGAAAGTCAAGCACATAAATATATCTGCTATGAAAGGAAGTGGTATTGCTAAGTTCCCTGATAGATGATGATAGGACTTCTTGGAATTCGAAGTCCAGTGTTTTAATTTTCAGGCTCTCCCGAGTCACGTGCTTGCCAACAACATTGGACCAGGAATCTCCAGAGGTGAGAAAGCCCTGGCCAACTCCAAACGCAGCTCCTGCTTGGTGAAAGCAGAGACAGGGTGAGGACAGGGACACAGGCAGAGCCCTGATGCACTCCAGCTGAGCTGCTCACTTGCCACTCCCAAAGAAAACAGGAGGATCTACCTCTCTTTATGCAACGTCTAAAATTAATTTGGTGCTTAAAATCAGAGGTGGGTCAAGCGGTGGATTACCTGAGGTTGCCTTTGGAGTAACAAAGGCATTCAGTGTGGTGAATTGCTCTGATGGCCCTGGGCTCGGAGTGGTGATTTGAGAAAATCACCCATGGCAACAATTAGGCAATGAGTCTCCATTGACTGCCAAAATCTCACTGAATATTGGAGGGAAAGAGAATTTATATGTAATCCAATTTAGAGCAACAATAACAACAACAGCAACGATTTAGTGTTCCCCAGTTCTTTGTGGGAAGACTTCAATCCAGGTCCAAAGAGAGCTGCAAGAACAGTGCAGGTTACACCTAAAGTCTGCATTCACAGGCTGGGCTGGAGTTGCAACTCCGCTGGCCCTCCTGCTCTGTCACACCTTGTACTGCTGTGTGATTTTCGAGGAGGCATTTATCTTGCACAGCCTTAGTTTCCTCATCTGTAAAACTGAATAGCTACCTTCTAGGCTTTGGGAGAATTCACTGAAAAAAGAATCTTGCCTAGGGCATCATAAGCTCAGTAAATAATACTTATAATCATTATCATTATCCTCCAGGTAGCTGTGATATGTGGGAGCCCAGAACCAAGTAGCAAAGGAGATAGAGGTAGTTAACTCATCCCTTCTCCAATAAAACTGACTGCCCTAATTACTCGAATAGAAGCTCCGCTGTAGGAACACTCGGTCTTGGAGCTCAAGGAAAGACCTACAAGGGAGAATGATAGAGCTGTAATTATCAGCAGAAAGAGGAAGGAAGTTCTAATCTCACAGAGCCCTTGGAGACTTGTGAACACCCGAAGCTTGGAGAAGGCTTCAACAGGGAACAAACGATGAAAGCCACACAAAAATGAACTTAGCAGGCCGGGCGCGGTGGCTCAAGCCTGTAATCCCAGCACTTTGGGAGGCCGAGACGGGCGGATCACGAGGTCAGGAGATCGAGACCATCCTGGCTAACATGGTGAAACCCCGTCTCTACTAAAAATACAAAAAAAACTAGCCGGGCGCCGTGGCGGGCGCCTGTAGTCCCAGCTGCTCGGGAGGCTGAGGCAGGAGAATGGCGTAAACCCGGGAGGCGGAGCTTGCAGTGAGCTGAGACCCGGCCACTGCACTCCAGCCTGGGCGCAGAGCAAGACTCCGTCTCAAAAAAAAAAAAAAAAAAAAAAAAAAATGAACTTAGCAGTGGCTCACGCCTGTAATCCCAGCACTTTGGGAGGCTGAGGCAGGCGGATCACGAGGTCAGGAGATCGAGACCATTCTGGCAAACATGGTGAAACCCTGTCTCTACTAAAAATACAAAAAAACTAGCCAGGCGCGGTGGCAGGCGCCTGTAGTCCTAGCTACTCGAGAGGCTGAGGCAGGAGAATGGCGTGAACCCGGGAGGCGGAGCTTGCAGTGAGCCGAGATCGAGCCACTGCACTCCAGCCTGGGCAACAGAGCAAGACTCCATCTTAAAAAAAAAAAAAAAAAAATGAACTTAGCAGCAGGAAGGAGCATTCCATGTGGCCCTGCACCTCTCATCGAAGGGCTGCAGATATGTGAAGGGTGTTTCTGAAATATATGCATCATTTTCCAATGGAAAAACCTCCATATTCGCATGAGTGGATGGAGAGGTCATAGTCACTGGTCAAGGAGGCAGAGATGAGTGAGGACAAGTGATAGGGTGAGCATCCTTAATCTGGCTCCACCCTATCTGGTGCCAGACACCTAATGAACCACCTTTACTGGGGGAGACAGGGTCAAGGATGAAGCAATTTCCTCTTCATATCTAGCTATCATTTATTCTACATAGTTGGTGTGGCAGGCAATATGCTGGCTGTTTTAAGCAGGTGATAGTTCTAATTCCCACAATGGTCCTGAAAGGTAGGTATTATAGAATCACTTATCTGGATAAATAACATGAGGTTCAGAGAGATTAAGTAACCGGCCTAGATCAATAGGTGGGTAGGCAGACAAGTAGGTAGGTAGATAGATAAATAGATTGGAATATATTTTTAAAAATGCACTCTCTTTGCCCTACATTCCTTCCTTTACATAGGATTCTGAATGTGGGGCAGGCAGGAGAGCTGTCAGTCACAAAGGGAGCCTGCCCACCACTAAGCGAGTCCTGTGACCCAGGCCAGAGAATCAGGTTACCCCACAGGGAGCATCAGTGATTGGCCCAGGGGTAAGCAGGTAGCTCATGTAGAGCCAGAGTCATAGTTTTGAAGTTTTTATGGAAGTTGGAAAAATCTTTTTTGGAAATTACCAACTCCAGAGAGGATGTTAGTCTGGGAGTACCAGGAGCTTTCTGTGTCACTGGGGAAAGGGAGACTTGATTCTCCAGATATCATTGACCATCTGGGTCCTGTGGTGCCTGATGCTACGGGTCAGTGGTTCTCAAAGTGGAGCCCCCAAAGCAGCAGCAGCAGCCTCATGGCCTTGCTGGAAATTCGAATTCTCACCCCCACCCCCCAGACTCACTGCATTAGAAACTCTGGAAGACAGAGCTGACTCAGTGAGATCTGTTCCCAAGCTCTCTAGATGGGCCTCATACTTCATTCGAAAAGCACTGTTCTAGGTCGATCCACGGAATTGTTAATTTCATGAGCCAATAGATACCCCTTTTCCTGCCTACACTTTGATTATAATAAAAGAAAAATACAGCAAGATAGTTTTGAGTTTTTTTAATAAAAAATTTACAATTATTTTTTAACCACAAGTAAACTTAATTATTTTACCATTAAAATCTCTTCAACACAGAAATTCCTTTGAGGTTGTTTTTAGTTTTGTTCTGTGTTTATTTGCATGTGAAACAAGATGCTTGGAAGAAACAGGCAATTTGAAGTGAAATAGGCAGATGTACAATCTGACCCCATAAGTGACCCACTACGGAACAGACAGCTGGACATACGGACATATGCAGCTGCCTGTCATTTATACACGAGAGTTAAACAGTTGGCAAAAAGAGTCTGGGCCACAGAGGAGTGAGGTGTGGATCTAACCATTGGATAACACTGTACTTAAAACAACACAAAACTCTTATCCAAGAAGAGGAAATGATTGAATACGAAGTATTTGAAGAAAGATTTGAAAGACTGAAAATGAAACACTTCCTTACATTCACTAAGTGAGCTGAGAAAGAATGACCCTGAAGGGTGATGCAGAGGACCAGAGAATAAAGAAGACAGGGAGTGGAGGGAGAGAGCCCACCTACGCGGCAGCCGGCTTTGCAGAGGCTCCTGAAGACACAAGGTTGGAGGCCCTGGACTCAAAAAGTTCCTTGAATCTGCCAGTCAAGAGGGTTAGCTGTTTCAGCAGAGGGTGGAGCCAAGAGAAAGCTGGAGAGTGAATAAGAGATGCTAGGATCAATTGTCCTAGGGCGGGGCGGGGTGGCAGGGAGAGCGACCAGGACTGTGTTTGCCTGTGGACCAGGGCTGCTGAGTGTAGACAGCAGGTGGTTCATGTGAGGCCTGGAGCAGGGGTCGTTGCGGGAGACGGGGGTTGCTGTGTGCCTACAAATGGAATGAAAAAGCGAATGTAAAGAAATGGAGAAGTTAGAAGATGTGGCATAACTTGTGAATCATTATCCCTGACAAAGTGGGGAGGCTCATGGGTGCAGGGGTGTGTGTGTGTGTGTGTGTGTGTGTGTGTGTGAGAGAGAGAGAGAGAGAGAGATCACATGGCTGTGGACAGAAGACAGAAGTGGGCTGGAACTCCTAACTTCCAGGAAATTCCTGGGTTCTTTGCTTCTTCTACCCATAGGTCTGCATTATGTTTTTCTAGGGTCACTCATCTATTCATCCAACAAATATTGAACAAGCACCTGTTACATGCCAGATATTACATACATGTGGCTGTGCACATAACTGTGAGGCTGTGCGCTACAGCTGCAGGGTGAGGATTGGGGCTTCAGCTCCAACCTTGTGCAATGTGGGATCTTCTCCATCGTCATATCAAGCCACCCCACGTATGTATTTAATGTAAGTTGGAACACTGTGCTTGCTACAAAAGTCAGCTTCAAAAGAAGCCCAGCCGTGGATCACCACCTCCCTACAAGCCGCAGTCCTAATCTCCACCTATGTCAAAATCAGGGGCTGCCGCTGCCCCGGGGGGGTTAGAGATGAAGACCCAGACTCTGACTGAGGAGTCTTCCAGTGAAGGGAACGCGGCAAAAGCTCAGCCACCAGTGACACCACCGAGCTGAGTGGACCGCGCAGAGGGAGGTGGATGCAGGCTGCTCCAACGTGGACCTGAGAGGTGCACACTGCAATGCAAATCCTCCACAATAGTCCACAGGATGTACTGGGAGAAACTGGAAGGCCACAGGAGAAACGTTTGCCCAGGGAAACACAGGCATTTCATGTGCCTGGAGCAAGGGATGAAGAATTCCTCAGACTTCAAGTGCCAAGTTGGTGTTTGGACTTTCTTCTAAAGGCCATGGGTGAGCCCTTGGGAATGTGGAGACCGCTATGGCCTCCATGGTAGCTGGAGAAGGAAACTGTGCCAGAAGCTAGGAAGTCAAAGTTAACCCTCCAGGCTAAATGCAAGTGATGCCTGGGGCTGCACATAGGGCCGTGCCAGAGGAAATAGGACAGAGACTGGTTTTAGTATAGAAATCCTAACTGGGCTCAGAGTAGGTGTGGGAAAACCCCTGAAAATGTGTGCTGATCTTGATATGTGCAGATATTATTTTCTTCCTGGGGTAAATTTTAATTCTCAAAGGAGAATTCCTCTTCCCTACTTGAAAGATGCTTGAGTGTCTAACGGCCAGGAGCTGGTGCTGGTGGGATACCAAGCGGTAGGAGGAACATAGCATCGTCCTCAAGCCTCTGACTTCTAGACAGGGTAGCTAAGAGGACTACTTGTCAGATATGCTGCTTTTGAGGTATCTGTAAGGAGAGGGAGGCAGGAAACGCAGGCCCACACACTCACAGTGGACGTGTCTTTAGAAAGCTGCACATCCTCTAATTGAGTTAATTGTTCAAGCACTGAATGGAGCTGTTTCTGCTCAAGCTAGGGAAAGACTTGTCAGCTGTTTCTTCACTTCCCTGACCTTGGAGAATCCACTGTCTCCACCAGACACTGATCCTTGGCACAGCGAGTATTTGATACACTTTGCTCAGGAATTTAGACCTCAACCCAGGAAATGAGCTACAGTCTCACCCCAGGCAAGTGCAGAACATTTTCCTAACCGGAGAGCCGGCCTGTGTCACACATTCCAAAGGTAGCCAGCAGCTAAGAAAGCCGCAACAAAGGAAATCAAACAGCTCTTTCTCTCCTAAACGCTGCTTTCAGGCAGGTTCCAAACAGAAATGGAGGGTACGCTGCAAATTAGAAACAACAGCCTGCCAGTCAAAGGCAGTGTTTTTAAGCACAGAAAGAGCAATACCACTGCAGGGGGCAGATAAAAGAGCTTTTGAGCATCTCGGAAGCTGCTCACACACAAAAGCACCTCTGTGCCTTCAAACAGGATCTCCTAGAAGTTTCCCAAGGTTTCATAACCCAAATGCCTCTGGTAGTGATGTGGTTTGGAAATTAACCTTGCTTTTCTCCCCACTGCTGTTTTACATATTAATTAAAGTGTTTTCCTCAGATCAGGAACGCCTGCAGGCTGGCTGGGTTCTGCAGAAGGTGCCTCATTTTCCTGCTGCTTCCTGCCCCAGCCCCGCTTGTGCAGAGTTCAATGATTAAAACCTTCCCAAGTCAGCTGTAGACGCCTCCCCTCCCCTAACTGCCATCGTGATATAGAACATACACTTTAATGTGCCTTTTAGAAAGTAATCGCTTGCCCACTCCCCAAGAAAGATGGGTCGTGCAGAGCTAATTTCGGGAATCCATTTGGAAGAAATTGTTGAGAAGGCATCCAAGTATTTGGGTCCAACTCTGCTTACCTCATTCATGGACCTATTTCTTTCTTTCTTTTTTTTCTTCTTCTTTTCCAGTGCTTGGAAAAGGTGTGCAGACAATTCACATATTATAACTACGTTGACTCGGGCCGGGCGCGGTGGCTCATGCCTGTAATCCCAGCAGTCTGGGAGGCTGAGGCAGGCAGATTACTTGAGGTCAGGAGTTCCAGACCAGCCTGGCCAGCATGGCGAAACCCTGTCTCTACTGAAGTACAAAAATTCGCCTGGCAAGGTGGTGTGTGCTTGTAATCCCAGCTACTCGGGAGGCTGAAGCAGGAGAATCGCTTGAACCCAGGAGGCGGAAGTTGCAGTGAGGCGAGAACAGGACAACGCACTCCAGCCTGGGCGACAGAGCAAGACTCCGTCTCAAATAAGTAAATAAAACAAAAATAAATAAATAAATACATTGATTTGCTTTCATTCATATATTTTGGGGATACAAGGGAGCTTAAAGTCTGAAAACCAAAACAGAGCTGGCCACTGAAGGTGTAGATTTCCTCAACAAGTTGTGGACTCCAGCAGCCCGTCACTCTTGGACTCCATGTTTGAATGTTTCCATGTCACTTAAAAAACGGAAGATTCGGCCGGGCACAGTGGCTCAAGCCTGTAATCCCAGCACTTTGGGAGGCCGAGGCGGGCGGATCACGAGGTCAGGAGATCGAGACCATCCTGGCTAACACAGTGAAACCCCATCTCTACTAAAAAAAAAATACAAAAAATTAGCCAGGCGAGGTGGCGGGCGCCTGTAGTCCCAGCTAGGCAGGAGGCTGAGGCAGGAGAATGGCGTGAACTCGGGAGGCGGAGCTTGCAGTGAGCTGAGATCCGGCCACTGCACTCCAGCCTGGGGGACAGAGTGAGACTCCGTCCCAAAATAAAAAAAACAAAAAAAAAACGGAAGATTCATAGTGATGTTGAAGACATAAAAGATATACCAGGATTAATTTTCTAGTCAGGTACATCAACTTTATGTGTCTGTGACTCCAGACAATAAAAGTAAGTCATTGTTACTTCCTTAGGTGCTGGACAGTTTAGCCCAACATACCACTTTCCATTTTGAATTATAATTTGGACTGTGTCCATGAGATTCTTGGAGTACATTAAATCAACACATTTGTTTGTAATTATTGAGAACCTTTTGTTACCTATAAGATCAAGTGTAAAGCGATTTAAACTATAAAACGCAAACTGTAGGATCAATTGGTAATCAGCAGTGAAAGTAAATAAACTCTAAATAGCAAAGAGCAGATTATTCTCAAATTTAGGTAATAGAGTTCTTACATGTGGAAGTAGATACAAGTATTAATACACTCAGTTGATGTATTGAAAATAAAATGAATCTACTCTCTCTATTTTTCTACTTACCATTTGCTTATGAAATCCAAAGGGGTGAATAAGAGCCAGGATTCGTTGTTATGAGTATAGGGGTATCCTGGGAAGGTGGCCTCCATCCCACATGTTGGTGGTGTCATCAGAAATTCCATGATTGTCGGCTTTTTCTTTGGACACCTGTCTATAGGGTCCCTCTGCACACTGACTTGGTGTCCTTTAGGATGCAGAAAACCCAGATTAAACTAGTTTAATGAATAAGGAAACCCAGTGGCTCTTAGGACTGTAAGCCCTGCGGTGGGGCCTGCTTCATGGCTGGAGGAGCTAAGTATTCTCTGGTTCATTAAAGTCCCAGGTTCCTTCTGTCTTTCTGCTTTCTGTCACCCACAGCATCGGTTTCGTCCCCGGCTCACTGCCAGTAGTAATCTAGCTGCCCGAGAACTTCTGATCCACAGCAAGGTGTTTCCAGAGGACTTCTCAGTAGGGCTGGAACCCTTCCCCCCAGCCCCAGCAAGGGTCTCCCATGTCACTGCACTCCCCTAGATAACAAGAAGAGGCCTGAGCTGGCCCTCCGGGAGCACCAGGCGCAGACAACCTCCTGACACGGGAGCCAGTGTTCTCAGAGCAGCATTTGTTGAGCTGAGCTAACCAAGTTCTCTAACAGAGGACCTGGCCGTGTGGAGCCGCAAATGTCTGTCATTAGAATAGCTCAAGGATGGGCCGGGCACGGTGGCTCAAGCCTGTAATCCCAGCACTTTGGGAGGCCGAGACGGGCGGATCATGAGGTCAGGAGATCGAGACCATCCTGGCTAACACGGTGAAACCCCGTCTCTACTAAAAAATATAAAAAACTAGCCGGGCGAGGTGGCGGGCACCTACAGTCCCAGCTACTCGGGAGGCTGAGGCAGGAGAATGGCGTGAACCCGGGAGGCGGAGCTTGCAGTGAGCTGAGATCCGGCCACTGCACTCCAGCCTGGGCGACAGAGCGAGACTCAGTCTCAAAAAAAAAAAAAGAATAGCTCAAGGACAGGACAAAAGACTGACAATCGGTCCAGAATGGCATCCCAGGATTTCTGCTCTGACGAGAAAACAGGACTCAACACCATCTGAGGTCTCTTCCAACTCCAAGATTCTGCAATGTTATCTCTGTTTAAAAAGAGATATCCTACTTTTTGATGACACAGGATTCACAAAGCATTTACTGAATGCTTACTGTATACCAGGCCCTTTTCTCAAGTCTGCTTAACCAGGAGTGAAGAAGGCTGACATTACCATCCATGTCACATTCTGGTAGGAGAGGCATACAGTGGACACTATGAGTGTGTGAAATAGGTAGTACTTTAAAGAGTGACAACAACATGGAGAAGGAGGCTATGAAATACTGAGGCAATGGCTGGAGTTTTCAATATAGATAAATAAATAGCCAGAGAAGCGTTGACTGAGGAAGCAGCCAGCCCTGTAAGAAAGGAGACCCCTACCATGGCCCTAAGACAAGGGTTTGAGTGATTTCCTCGGGAGGCATTTCCAGGAGGGGAAGGAGGGAGAGGAAACAACGAGGGAAAAGTACAAGAAGGTGTGCTCACCCCTGACTGCCTGGGGGCAACCCGGCTCCACCTGCCCAGGTTCCTCAGAGCACGTGGGGTGCACGTGAAGAGGGAGTGGGGGGCCGTGGGGGAGCGTGGGCAGCACTTGGGGAGAGCGTGGGCTCCATGGGGAGGGCGTGGCGGAGCTGTCGGGGAGCCGTGGGGGAGAGCATGGGCAGCGCTTGGGGAGCGTATTGAGAGCTGTGGGGAGCGCTGAGGAAGGATGCGGTGGCCACGGCTGCCTGGCACCCCCAGGCCATGGCCAGGAGACCCTCGAGCAGCACAGGTGCTGGAGGCAGCGCCATCCATGCCGTGGACGGGTACCCCCAATTGGCAGTGGCCTCAGGGGTGAGGATGGGGTGACTGAGAGGTGGCGGATGTGGAGACAGTGGTTTCCGAATAGAGGCGAGATCAGAGCAGGAGCTGGGAACCAAACCAGAAGGTTTTCAGGACATGGTTAGACTTTGACGTGGCCTGAGGCTGTGGCACACCTGATCCACTTTCTCACCAACATTGCAGTGGCTTCTTAGTAAGGAACAGGCTGAAAGGGGTAAGGGGGGGGCCCACTGGAAAACCACCATAGCCAATATCCAGGCCAGGCAGGGGCGGTGGGGGCGGCAAGGGGGCCCATGGGGCTGGGCCGGGGCACAGGGAACCCCAGTCTTGCCGCCGCAGCTGGGAAGAGGGCATTGCCATAGATCAAGAAACGGGAGGCGCTGGGGCGGTTCTCTGCTGTGGGGCGGGGTGCTCTGTTTGGGATAATGCTGACACTTTTGGAGATCATCAATCATCCCGTTGGATGACTCCACGAGGCCACTGGATGTACAGCTCTGGGGACAAAAAACTGAGTCATCAGCATATTTACAGCCCTGGAATGGATGAGATGGCTGTGGTGACGGGCAGCAACTGCGCCTGAGGCCTCAGCACCTGCAGGGTCCAGTGGGAGGTGAGGGCAGTAAGCGAGCAAGCAACCCTTCTGCCTGGAGCAGTGCGAACAGACGGCTGCTGTCGCTGCTCTCAAAACCAAGTGGATGGCCGCTCGGGGTAGCTCAGGCCCGTAATCCCAGAACTTTGGGAGGCTGAGGCAGGCAGGTCACCTGAGGTCAGGAGTTCGAGACAAGCTTGGGCAACACGGTGACCACCCCCGCCCACTACTAAAAATATAAAAATTAGCCAGGTGTGGTGGCACACACCTGTAATTCCAGCTACTCAGGAGGCTGAGGCAGGAGAATCACTTGAACCCAGGAGGCAGAGGTTTCAGTGAGTGGAGATTGTGCCACTGCACTCCAACCTGAGCCACAGAGTGAGACTTTGTCTTAAAAAAAAAAAAAAAAGTGCAGAGGTGCTTTACATCTTTACATAGAGGAGAATGGTGTAAGACGCAGCTATTTGGTCAAACCTATGACTGAAACATCTGCAGAGAGAGAGAGAGAAAGGATGGGAGAAGAAAATATGAACTAAATAACTCTTCTTTCTGTTTGCTTACTTGTGTGTTTGCATTTATGAACACCAACATGAAATCTTGAACCTTAAATCTAGTATAAAAATATGGAACAGCCAGCTTCCTAGAGTGAGGGCACCATTCTGTGTTTGCTGCCGGTGGACCTAGTATGGGTTTTGGGGCCAATGTCCTTTTCTGCTAAAACAACTTGGCCTCTTGGAAGGAAAGTTGGACTCTGTTGCCGTGACTCAAACTGTTATTTCATTTCTTATGATGTCTCCTCATGTTAATAAAAAGAAATGGATGTGGACAATATGGGTTTAAACATAATTTTGAATGAATGAGGGAATTCAGGTAGAGGGTTTCTCATAATGTAGTGTCAATTGGTTAGACCTTCTAAAGAAACATGTAAGGGTTCTCTTAGGAATTGGTTCATTAAATCTAAAGGGCAAAACAATTAAAACACACTTCTGATATATTTGTCGGAGTTACATATAATCATATATTTCAAGAGCAGATGTGCCAAAGTATACACCACAGAGTGTAGCTGGGTGACCCGAACTGACCACAAAAGTCATGTCTCAAAATTCAAAGTTAGTTCCCCACGGGGCTGACTTTTCAGACCTACACACAATTCCACAAACATCACATTCTTGGAGGGATCCAGTACTATTGGCCCGATGCTTTAATCAGAGGGAGGCTCAAACCCACCGGAGTTAAGCTCTCAGAAAGTCTGTGCTCCTTGGTAACTACAAGCAAACCTCTACAGCTGACTCTTTTGGAGTATTTTTTACATGTTTAAAAGGATTATTTCTGAATTCTAAAACCTCCATTACCACCTTATTCTTGTAACTCTAACTTATTACTTTGAGTCCATTTTTAAAACTTGATTCACAAGAGTCAAGATTCGGCCGGGCGCGGTGGCTCAAGCCTGTAATCCCAGCACTTTGGGAGGCCGAGACGGGCGGATCACGAGGTCAGGAGATCGAGACCATCCTGGCTAACACGGTGAAACCCCGTCTCTACTAAAAAATACAAAAAAATTAGCCGGGCGAGGTGGCGGGCGCCTGTAGTCCCAGCTACTCGGGAGGCTGAGGCAGGAGAATGGCGTGAACCCGGGAGGGGGAGCTTGCAGTGAGCTGAGATCCGGCCACTGCACTCCAGCCTGGGCGGCAGAGCCAGACTCCGTCTCAAAAAAAAAAAAAAAAAAAAAAAAAAAGAGTCAAGATTCAGGGTAGGCCGGACAGTCCCTCATTCCTACCCTCAAAGAGCATACGCTCAAATAGAGAAGGAAACACGTGCCCCAAGTCACAGACAAATATTATAAGCAAAAGCCAAAGTGTTTTGGGTCAAACACTTGTTGGGGGGGTCAGGGGGTCATGGAGGGGTAACAGTGGAGAAAGACCTTCAAGGATGGTGAAGATTTTCCCAGAAAGCGTTAAGAAGGAAGAGAAAGCAGTTTGTGAGGAGACAGGGAAGCATAAATGTGAGGGGAGTGAATTTGAGGCCTTCCTGACTCTGGGTGTGACAGCAGAGGGGGACCTGCCCATGAGCTCTCTGAGATGAAGGCGAAGGTTTCACGGCCCACGTGACAAGGGGCTAGAACACTGACGGGCAGAATCTGGACTTTATTCAGTAAGAATGGGGAAGTACTGAGTGTCCCTGAGTACAGAATTGTGATCCTGCAAGCTGAGCATCGCAATGATTCGTCAGGTGATGCCTCAGAGATTCTTTGAATGGCACATAAACCAGAGAGAGGAAGTTGAGTCCAGCCGTTTCTGTGGCCCAGCAAGAAGTAACAAGCAATAAGTAAAGTGATATCAGTGGAAATGGCAAGGGAGGGGCGGTTACAGGTGACATTTCAGACAGGAATTGATTGGATGTGGGGAGGGCCCAAGGATGTGGGGAGGGAGCTGCCAGAAATAAGTGACCCTCTCTAAATTTTAGCCCAGTGACAGAGAAAATGGTCAAAAAGTGGAATTGGTTTTCAAGGAAGACACTGATCCATTCTGGACATGTTGAATTTAAGATGCCATTAGGAAAACCAAATTAAGGCACCTTGCAGGCAAATTGCACATGTAACATCCTGGCTTCTGGGATTTGAGAGGTGGCTGCAAAGACAGGAAGGCAGTAAGGGATCTCCAGAGAAGGAGATCACACAGGAAGGAAGTGAGGGATGAGAAGTCATTGTTGAAAACTTGGGGGTCAAGGACATTTAGAGAGCAGAGGGAGAAAGAAGGGGTGGCCAGTGCACTAGCCAAAGAAAATGTTCAGCCACTCACCCTGCAGGGAAGGCGAGGGGCAGGGTGGCTGTGTGCAGGTGTGGAATTGGCCGGACTCTGGGTGAAGCCATGATTCTGCTAGTGTGGTCTTGTAACCTGGAACATCTATCTGAGCGCCCTGTCAGTGCTTCCCTGCATTGTAAATGGGAGTTGTTGCAAGGGCGAAATAAGACGTAAGGTGTTTGGTGCAAGGTCTTGTGACAATTAGCACTAAGGAAGGGTGCCTATGACCTTTATTAGGCAGGGAGGAGTCAACAGAATGAACTGCTGCTACAGGGTGTTGGGAGCTCTAGCAACAGAAAGCATCGAGAAGGTTGTCAACACAGCCCCGTCAGCGGCTGAGGGTGGCAGAGTCCAGATTGCAAAGGAGCCGGGCATAAGGGACAAGGCAAGAAATAGATGGATATTCTGTTTTTTCCTTTCTCTATCTGGACAAAGGTCTTTTTCCTTCCAAGGTGTAGCTGACATTTTCTCTCTCTAGAGCTTCCCTGGGACGGCTCTGTTTTCTGGTGTCTCTATGGGTCTTTGTTCTTTATATGAGGTCCCAATGATGCCATCCAGTCATTTGCTTTCTTACAGGCATGTTTTCCACCAGCCACCCACACTGATTAGCTTGAGAGTGACTCAAGGCAGAACTGATGGCCTTGTCATAGAACAGCCTCTGATGGAGTGCTTGCTGAACAGCTGGCTAGCTCTGAGCATGAAGCAGAATGCAGGAAGGTGGGGTGTGTGAGGTGCAGGGACAGCTTAAAGAAGACAGGAGGGAGAGGAGGGGGACTCCTGCTTGGGGCACCCCATCTCCTGGATATGAGATCACTTGTATGGAGCAGGCCCAGTAGCAGGTGAGTGGGCCGGAGGGGAGGGAGTGAAAAAGTCCATGTATTGAGTCACCTGAGGTGTCATTTAAAGAGACAGGAATAACAACACATCGGTGGGACCTAAACTGAGATTAGAATGACCGATTTGATGGCCGGGCGCGGTGGCTCAAGCCTGTAATCCCAGCACTTTGGGAGGCCGAGACGGGCGGATCACGAGGTCAGGAGATCGAGACCATCCTGGCTAACAAGGTGAAACCCCGTCTCTATTAAACAATACAAAAAACTAGCCGGGTGAAGTGGCGGGCGCCTGTAGTCCCAGCTACTCGGGAGGCTGAGGCAGGAGAATGGCGTAAACCCAGGAGGCAGAGCTTGCAGTGAGCTGAGATCCGGCCACTGCACTCCAGCCTGGGCGGCAGAGCGAGACTCTGTCTCAAAAAAAAAAAAAAGAATTACCGATTTGACTTGTAGTGTCACCTGTCACCCAGGGTCAGGAATATCCCTTACCACGAGGTTACCTGGGGCCTGGGATTTGAAATCTGTCAGCCTTTCTGGGCTGGTCTCTTGCCTCCGTTTATGCTCACACAGTTGCCTCGGGATCCGTGTGTACAGAAAGGTACATAAAACTGTGCAAGGGAGATGGGCTGGGAGAATGAGGAAGAGGGGAGGGATGGGAGGTGCCCATCACCTGGACACGGGGCTGAACAACCACACAACCTCATGGCAGACACCAACCCACCTTGACCTTTGCTCACAAGTCTGTGAGTCGGGATGTGCGGGTGGCGACGGCTCATCCTGCTGGGCTTCCTACGTGTTTGAGACAACCGGACGGACTGGTGCGGGCTCCGTGTGGTCTCTCTTCATCTCACAGATTCGCCTGGACTTGTTTCCCAGCAGACAGCTTCTGAGGACAGGTTCGGGACCGGCACCTGCCACTTCCTCCACATTCCATTGGGCAGAGTGAGTTGCAAGGCTGGCCAGACTCAGGAGTGGAGAGAAATACCCTCCACTTCCAGATGAGAAGAGCCACAAAGTGACATCACTGCAGGCTGGATGCAGGGCAGGGCCAGACCGCGGAATGCGTGGGCTGTTTTCACAGTCTGTCTACCCCAGGACGCTCCAGGAAGGGGAAAGGGACAAGGAAGAGGGGCACTGTGGCCAAGCAGGGGAACTTCTGCGTTCAAAATCTTGGAGATGGATCACTTTCAGTTCCTGATAAGGCCTGAGGTGTGGCCCCAAGACTTGCGGTTTGATACTGTAATCTGCCACACACAATGTAATTTAGTGAATTGGGTGAAGGATCTTCAGGGTTTCTTACATGATTTATTTTGAATGGTTGTCATTTACTATAAAATTAATTTATTTATAATAATTTTATCTAATTGGCTGGGCATGGTGACTCAAACCTGTAATCCCAGCACTTTGTGAGGGCAGATTGCTTGAACCCAGGATCTCGAGACCGGCCTGAGCAATATAGCAAGACCTCATGTCTACTAAAACAAAAAAAAATCCAAAAAATTACCCAGGCGTGGTGCCACGTACCTGTAGTCCCGGCTACCTGGGAGGCTGAGGTGGAAGGATCCTTTGAGCCCAGGAAGTCAAGGCTGCAGTAAGCTATGATCATGCCACTGCACTCCAGCATGGGCAACAGAGCAAGACTCTGTCTCAAAATAATAATTTTATATTAATTTGTAATAATTTATTTTAAAAGAATTGTATGAAGGACCTGTGCCTTGAGGCACGGGGGCACTGATACAAGGTAGGTGGTCAGTGTAGACATTTGCTGAATTAATCTCATTCAGTCACCTGTGAGATGATTCAGGTAGAAGGAAAGTGGGGGCCCGAGAGGTCAAATGTTTGCACAGTCCTACACAGGTGAACACACTTTTCTCCTGGATCCTAGTCTACCCTACCTTTTTTTTTCCCCTTTTGAAAATTAATGTTTTGTAAGTGATTTAAAAAAAAAAAAAAAGGAAAATGATCAGGCTGGGCGTGGTGGCTCACACCTGCAATCCCAGCACTTCAGGAGGCTGAGGCGGGCGGATCACGAGGTCAGGAGTTTGAAATCAGCCTGGCCAACATGGTGAAACCCCTGTCTCTACTAAAAATACAAAAATTAGCCGGGTGTGGTGGTGCACACCTGTAGCCCCAGCTACTCGGGAGGCTAAGGCAGGAGAATTGCTTGAACCCAGGAGGCAGAGGTTGCAGTGAGCCGAGATTGCACCACTGCACTCCAGCCTGGGCAACAGAGTGAGAATCTGTCTCAAAAATAATAATAATAATAATAATAATTAATTAATAAAGAAAAGAAAATGATTGAAGACACAGTGACATTAAGTTTTGTAATAATTTTTATTTAATCCATGTCTCCCCCCAAAACTATTACGCCTACTGTACTATATTATATGGAATGAAATAGATGATCCTACAACGTAAGGGATCAGATTCTATGCCAACTTCTAACAGCATGGCTTAGGAAGTCAGACCCAAGTGTGTTGTTCAATTATGTTATCATTAGCCTAATTTATTTCCACCCTGGATTTTTCCATGATCACTAATTTCACACTTCCTCTGGATCCTCTCTTTCGATTTCAGGATTCGGGAATGGCTTCGGGGAAAGAGAGCCCTTATGTTTTTACTTGCAATCCACTTGTCAGTGTTCCCCTTTGTCAAAAGACAAATGGGAACTCCACCCCTACACTGCATGATGTTCTTGGCAGAGAAAATCCCCAGACCACAGAGGAGTGGTGTCTGCAGAAGATAGAGCACAAGAAGGCAGCTCAAAGACAAGGTTCCAGAATGAGCTTGCACCATGGGATGCAGCCAGTGGACAGTGACGTGACCAGGAAACATCTGTGGTGGCAAGCGGCATGGCCAGCGAGTCAGAGGCAACTGTGCCGGAATTGAATGTGCAGGCACTCGTGTTATAAAGGAAAAGAGGAAAGTGCAGGCAAAGGCTCTTATTCTCATGTGCTGATTATACCAATTCAAATAGATGACATCTGTGTGGGCATTCAGATGGGCATTTTCAATTCTAATGATTGTGTGAACATGAATCACCTAATCACAATTAGGTCTCTATTTTCTCCTTTCCCAATCACACCCTGAGCCCAACAACATCTAAAGGTGAATGGATGTGCAATATTGGCACAAATGGATGTGACACACGGTAGGCCTTTGTGCACCCTGGAAGGGAGGGCAGATTCTGCTCCAAGTGTGCTGGAAGGCACTGGGGAGGGATCTGAACTGGCTGACGCCACACTGTAGTAGGGAGAATGGAGTGGAATGAGGGGAAGGATGCAGGGGGAGGCCACTTAGGAGGCTGCTGTGTAGCCCAAGCAAGAAAGGAAGGCAACTTTTCTATCAGGGAAAGGGATGAGAGGAGGTTGGACTCAGGTCGGGATATGCTCTGAGGTCAAGGCGACAGAGTTGCTGAAGGATGGAGTGTGGGCTATGAGATGGAGGAGTCCTGGTGAGTGCTTGACTGGTTGGCCTGAGTGTGTGGACGGCTGGTGGTGCCGTTGATTGGTGCAGAGAAGGCTGGTGGGAGGGCAGCTTAGGGGTGGGCTGGGTGGGTCTGTTCGGGAAAGACCACACTTTGATCATGTTGGTTTTGAGGCATGTGCAGGCTAGGCCCATGGAGATGCGGAGTGAATTTGAGTGCCATCGGCATACAGATGGACTCAGGTCATGTGAATTTGTGAGATGCCAGCCCAGGTCTTGTTCGGAAGAGGCAGAGGATGTTTGGCTGCAATGGCTAAGTGGGGCTTAGATTTAGCAGGTGGAGCAGACCGTGGCAGGGTGAGACCTTCTGTCTGAGAAGCTAGGCATGGGGCGTCCGCGGCACAGCCCTGGGAGTTACCGCACAGGCAGCGGTGGACGTGAGGGTGGAAGTTAAAATTGAGGATGTAGATGAGTGAGTTGAAGTTATGAGGGGGATGAGGGCACCTGAGGAAGGGGTGTCAAGCAAGAGAGCGGTGCACAGGTGAGAACCCTGACCTTTATGAGATGGGAGACAAATCTGCAGATGAAAGGTGCGGTGTCACACAAACTCCAGTCGAGAGGCGATAAATATCTCACATCTTCTGAGCTGCGTCGTCCTTTCTAACCAAGCACAGAAATTCTGTCCGTCAAGCCGTCAGGTACATTTGCAGAAAAGGAGGAGGAAAGTCATCGAGGGCCACACTGGAGTGAGATGGGATCAGCAGGAATGGAAAGAATCAAGACCATGATGTTTACATGACTTCCGGTTACTTCTCCCCAAGCTCCAGTAGACAAATCTTGCATGGACCTCTGGGATGCATGGGTGACGGCGGACAGGCTTAGAGAAGAGGTAGTCATTTGTGGTGAGGCTCCTCCTCTCTTTCAGGGATTTTTACAGGATCCCTCCAGCCAGTGGGTCTGCGCTGGATCCTCCATCAGACACCCCTAGTGCGTGGGGGAGGCCCTCAGCACTCCAGCCTCAGAGCCCAGACGGCGCTGGTTCCCAGCTCCCCTCCTGCCATGTCTGTGAGTCCATCCTCCTGTTCCACCTTGGGGCTTTTAAGCCCTATTACTGTGGCCCCTGGGTAAGGCAGAGTTTGAGGAAGAACAAATAAGGTGAGAGCCACTGGCTTTCAGGATTTAGCTCCTCTTTGCACATGAATTTCCTGTCTACTGTCACCCACCCTTTGCTGTTCGAAATGCACGCCACAGCCTAACATCAGCATCACCCAGGAGCTCGTTAGAAATGAGGCTCTCATTCTCCACCCAACCTCCCAAATCAGAATCTGCATTTTAACAAGATCGCCAGGGATGTTTGTGTGCATGTTGACATTTGAAAAGCATTATTAGGCACAGTGGCTCATGTCAGTAATCCGAGCACTTTG
Organism: Trachypithecus francoisi; assembly: GCF_009764315.1. Lineage (NCBI taxonomy): Eukaryota > Metazoa > Chordata > Mammalia > Primates > Cercopithecidae > Trachypithecus > Trachypithecus francoisi. Next base: position 5,553,976 of record NW_022681463.1, on the reverse strand, counting down.
GGAGGCCATGGTGGGCAGGGTTGCTTGAGGCCAGGAGTTCAAGACCAGCCTGGGCAAATAAAGGAAACCCCATCTCTACAAAACTTTTTTTTTTTTTTTTTTTTTTGTGAGATGGAGTCTCACTCTGTCACTCAGGCTGGAGTGCAGTGGCATGATCTCAGCTCACTGCAACCTCCACCTCCCAGGTTCAAGCAGTTATCCTACCTCAGCCTCCAGAGTAGCTGGGATTATAAGCGTGTACCACCACACCCAGCTAATTTTTGTATTTTGAGTAGAGACAGGGTTTCACCATGTTGGCCAGGCTGGTCTCGAACTCCTGACCTCATGATCCATCCGCCTCGGCCTCCCAAAGTGCTGGGATTACAGGCATGAGCCACCATGCCCAGCCAAAACATTTTTAAACTTTAACCAGGTGTATGGTGCATGCCTGTAGTCCCAGCAACTCAGGAGGCCGAAGTGAGAGAATACCTTGAGTCTGGCATTTTGAAACTGTGGTGAGCTCTGATAGCACCACTGCACGCCAGCCTGAGTGAAAGAGTGAGACCCTGTCAAGAAAGAAAAGAGGAAAGGAAAAGAGAGAGGAAGGGGAAGGGGAAGAGGAAGGAAAGAAAGAAAAGCAGTATTATATATTATTTAATGACACTTCATCCAAGGTTTTCCAAATAAAAACTTCTGAAGAAACTAGACACCAAACATCCTTGCCTTTCAATAAAGGACTCACTTGACAATTTTAGGTACGCGCCAAAGCACCAAAGCAAAACAACCCAAACTGTTGATGTTCAGCTTAGTGACTGACATGGCTTCAATACCTACCTGGCATAGTGCTTCACTCACTCTGTAAAGACTACCTTTATGCACTTGCACTATTTCACTGCCACCCTAAACACCTAAGCGATTATATTCTTATGCCTACTGATGATGAAGTCCGTGAAGTTCAACATCAACCCTTTGCCCACTGCCCCACCGGACTGGAACCAAGCTTTCCCAAGTTCAGTTCCTTTGATAGTTCCATACCTTGTCCATGTGCCAGAGATTGAGAAGAGTGAGTTATAGCCTTCTTTGGGGTCTTACTAGTTTTGCCTTTATTATTTAGACAGCTTCAGGTCAGCTGCTTCCTTGTATACCAGTCACAAGTGGGTTTTCATTTTACAAAGGAAACATAGAAGTTACTATTTTCTAGAAAAAGGTACAATCACTCTTTCAAGACATATTTTAGATATACTTACAGGCACACCTTGGAGCAGTTCAATAATTAAAAGTTTTACCTGTCTGCCTGACCGCCAATGCAAAGGAAACATAATTAAAATTTTTTTTTGTTTCTTCTCCACGATAATAGTTTATAGAGCAGCTTAATGAAACACTGAAACTCCAGAATGGAAGAGGACGTGTGAAATCCCCTTTCCGGTGTGAACTTATTCTTAAACAATCAAATGAAAGCGCCTGTCAGCCTTTGCAAGATGCTAACCATCTGGCCCCTGCATCCTGTCTGAGTCACCCGATAAATAGCTGCAGGTTGTTTTAAGCACACTGAGCCCTGCACAAGCTGTTTTGCTCTGCTACTCACTGCCCTTAGGTGCAGATATTTACTCCCAGGGTTGAGCATATTTTCAGCCACACCTGGATGCCTCCAGGTAATTAGGAGGAAACTTAGTGGAAAGGAAACAGCATACCTTTGAGTAGCCTGAATGTGTATGTAGGAGAAAGGTTAAGTGGCAAGAGAGGGAAGTTCTCTCCTGCATTGAGTAGCTTTGCTTCCTATTGGAAAAGTGTGCAATTGAAAGGAAGTAGAAATGTTAAAAAGCTCTGTGCATTCTGCTGCATTCAATTAGCCTTCCAAGGATGCCAGAAGGAAGGCTCAATTACCAGAGTGGCTCCAGGACTTAAGAGAAGGCTGGAGGGCAAACCAAGGGGGCTGCCATCTTGCAGACCTGGGGTGAGACCAAGGTGGGGCAGCTGTGTGATTGGATTATACACAGGAGCCTTACTTTAGTTTCTATTGCAGTGGCCAGAGCTATGCATGCCACCCTTTGCATGGAGTCTTGAAAAGTCACCTAATTTTAATAACTCAGAAGGGGAAAGTGGTAAGAAGAGGGAGAGCGCATCTCTCTGAAATGCCCAAGCATTGGCCTTGCTGGAACTGGCCTCATTAGGGGAGTGGGGCCACCACCCTTGGAGCATCGGAGGAGCCCCAAGGCTGGCTCCGGCCTTTTGGCTGGATGTCACTGTTTCAGGCCGAGCAGATAAAAGCAGGAGGCATTGACCGTAAGCCAAGAGTTCAATGTTTTCAGAAAATGGACCGGACGGGAGGAAAGTGTGAGTGTGCTTTGAGAGCAATAAACAAAATATTGGCTGCCTGCCAGGGAGGAGCGTGCTGACATCTTCAAGCAGGAGATCCTCGAAAGCTCCACACAGCGGCTGAGGGAGCCTCCTTAGGGCTGTGGACGGGGTGGCGGGGCAAGGGCTGCCGTGGCCCCATGCAGCCGTGGGCATCGGGCCTCGGCCACACCCAGCAGGGAGGCCAGCAGAGTCCCAGGCAACACCCTAGGGTTCGCTCCTCATGCCCCCACTCCCCGGCCCAGCTCCCTGAAGGGCAGGGCGGTGGAGGAGAAGCAAAGCCAGGCGGTGCCCTCGGCCAGCTCTAGCTCACAGGCTGCTGGGGCTGACGGGTGGAGCTCGTGTAGACAACGCCCCTTACCCCTGAAGTGAAGGTTCTGGGGTTTCCTGGAGGGAGGGCACTGGGCTCCGTCGAGGCTTCCCATCCCCCGAGGGAGGGTGGTGAGGGGTGTCCAGACACATCCACAGGGACAAAGGAGGTTGCCAAGGCTGACCGCAGGAGTTTCTTTTCTAATGCCTTTCAAATGAACTGGTCTGTGGGGCTGCTCAGGGAACGCCTGCTCTCACACACCCAGCGCTGCACAGTTACAAAGCAGATCCTGCAACGCCACCGCGGACATCATAGTTTCTGGGAAGTCTCTGGCCTTCGTGTGAAAAGACAGCCTGACAGGTTGAATTCTTTCAAACCTTATCTTTGGTTATTTTAATAGGATATGACAATCTCCTCTCCTCAGCATATCAATAAATGTTTATTGCCCTTTACTGTGCGAGAGCAGGGGTCCTGCCACCGGTTGCTTTTATTTTCTTTTAGACAGCATGAACATTTTTAGCAGATGTAACCAATGATGGTAATTAGGATGATAATAATGCCGATAGTAACATTTATATCAGTGGATGCAGAAAATACACAGCCTGATAATTTTTTATTACTTGTACCCATAAAATTAAAGATCTCGGCCGGGCGTGGTGGCTCAAGCCTGTAATCCCAGCACTTTGGGAGGCCGAGACGGGCAGATCACGAGGTCAGGAGATCGAGACCATCCTGGCTAACACGGTGAAACCCCGTCTCTACTAAAAATACAAAAACTAGCCGGGCGAGGTGGCGGGCGCCTGTAGTCCCAGCTACTCGGGAGGCTGAGGCAGAATGGCGTAAACCCGGGAGGCGGAGCTTGCAGTGAGCTGAGATCCGGCCACTGCACTCCAGTCCGGGCGACAGAGCGAGACTCCGCCTCAAAAAAAAAAAAAAAAAAAAAGATCTTAAACATGGGGTGGTGGGCGCATCTGCATCAAGATCTTGTTATGAGACCCAACCCTTTCAGCCACGGGTTTTATCAGAAGCCTTTTAAGTGATCAGACAGTGATGAGATAGCATGCGCTATCCTGCAGCACAGAGCTGCGTCTGGTCATGGCAGGGTGCATCGGCACTCAGGCTTCAGAGAATAGCTTATCAGTACCGTGCCCATGTGCAAGGACAGTACTCCTTGATGCTCTGAAACCTCCGCTCCTACTAACTGTCCTTGGACACGTCGGCATACCGAGAATCAATCATACTCTCAGCAGTGTTTCTGCAGCAGCTCTGGGTCACGGAAGAAGCTAAGTGCATTGTTGAAACAGCAGAGCCCAGGCAGTGCCCTGAGAAACCAGGTATTGTCCTATGTAGGTGGGCGTCATGCACACCTTCTGCTGGAAGACACGCTGTCTCCGTGAATGCCCAGCCTCCCTGTGCTCTGCCTTGTCTCGTGGAATATGTCAACACCCCCAAAGAATACACCTTCAAAGCCAAAGGGGAGTTTCTGTCTGTCTGCTTCACACTGTCCTTCCTCCTCTTCCACCCCATCTGTGTATGAAGAAGTAAAGCAAAGTTCTTAATGATCACCCCTAAATGGTAAGACTTTGATAGGCTGTTTCTATAATTGGTTCTCACTGAAACATGGGAGTTCTAAATAGAGAACTGTGAGAAGTGGAATGAGAGGAGCGCGCCGAGTCATGGCCCTCCTTCCCGGTCTCCGCCATGTCAAGCATGCCTCTGCCCCAGAGCCTTGGCACCTGCTGAGTTGCTCTTCCGGTCCCCACAGTAGGCCCTTTTTGAACTCTGATCAAGTGTTGCCTTCTCAGAGGGGCCTCCTCTGACCATCCCCAGCGAAACCAGCCTTCTCTCCCCAACGCCTGGGCTATCCCCTGTCCCTCCCGTTTCTTATCTTCGTCTCATGTGTCCTATTTGTTTACTTGCTGATCACCAGAAGAAGGCTTTATGAGTCCAGGCCCTCAGGCTTCCTCCCAACTCGATCCAGCATCCAGAAGCACATTGGATGAGGAGGAGAATGCAATAGAAATTAGTTGCAGACATTAGTTGCAGAAATGAATCATGGAGAAAGGAAATGTTCTCAGTGAAGTGTTTCAAATATGCAGCCTACAAGACTTAAGTGGAAGACTCACTTATAAAGTAGCTGACTCGCCCAGCAGGGACACCTATTTTTACGCTTTCCCCTTTCACCTTTCTTGTGGATAACGCCGGTGTGATGGCTGGAGCTTCAGGAGCCACACTGGACTATGAGGCAACCTTGAAGACAGAAAGATGTGCACTGAGAATGCTAAAGCTGAATGATGGCGGGAAGGTGGGTCCTGGGAAGTGATGGAAACCCCGTGACAGCTTTGGAATGCCACATCTGTCTAGTTTCACCTGAGAGAATAAAACATTATATATGTTCCAGCTGTTGTTGTTTTGGCTTTTCTGCTATATAGAGTTAAAGGTTTCCTATACATATATCAGAGAACCATTGGGATTCAATGTTGGTCACTTTTTATAATTCAACGAATGTACTTTACTTCTCTGAGCAACATTATGCCTTCATAAAGCCAATAAAACAGGGTAATTGTTGAAGAAATTGTGCAAATATAGAATACAATCATTCAAAGCACCCTACTGTCTTAGACTGTGAGTGTTCTAGTCATATACAAGACAAATGCATTCATTTAAAATAGTCAACAAATATTTGTTGAGTACCTACTACTGTATGTCATGTATTGTGTTAGGTTCACTAAAACACAGTGGGAAAGAGGTGGAATTGGAATAAATGCTTTGAATTCCGACTCACTGCTTATTAGTTGTGACCCTGAGCAAGGTGTTTAACCTTTCTGAGCTTCAGTTTTCTTAATAGCATTTAGTTCTCAGAGGTGTGTGAATATGGATGAGAGGTAGATAAATGTCTGAACAGAGTTACTCAGCAGTTGCGGTAACACAGTTTGGCTAGCTACCATGTCTGCAACGTGATCCTTTCCATCAAGGAGCCCCCTCGTGGGAGAAACACAGATAAACAGATACTACAGTGAAACTTGGAAGGTGCCCTAACAGAAGGGTAAGCAGAGTGCTTTGAGAATCGGGAGAAGTGAGTCACTAGCTCTGTTGAGGTGAGTTGAAATCAGGTTGCATTATAGTCATTGGAACCGTTCACTGGATGTTTCCAGTTTTCCTTCTCCTGACACATGGTAGAGTTGTCTTGAAGAGTCAGTACAAGTTTCTAGATGAAGAAAGAGGTTTCAACACTCTAGGGCAAATGAAATATTTTTACGCAAAGCAGAGTCATAAAAGGATTAAAATTTGGTGATAGGATCAGTGCAACTGTGACCAACACTGGGTTCATGGGGTAGTAGAGAGGCAGAAGGTGAGTCTGGTTAGGTAGACAGGGTTGTATAGTTAGGGCACCTTTGCGCAAAGTGAATTTCCCCAAAGTAATTTGAACTTGAAAACCACTCATCAGAACCTCCTGATTCAATAAATAAGAAGGCTGGAGAAATGTCACAAAGTTCTTTGGAAAGGGGTATAGAACCTAATAGTGTTCTATACAGCCAATTTGTGCTCATCTATAAAGACAATAGGCAAATTACCTCTCACATATGAGAGAACTCAGGGAACAGAGCATATAAAAAAGTTTCTGGAAAAAAGTTTTGAGTTGTTTGTTTTCAGTAACAAAATCCAAGCAATTAATAGATGGTTAAAAACGAAGCATGTTCAAAGAACTGGCGGCATGAAATGAATCAATGTAAATGAAGGATAAGTATTTTAAACTCATATGAATTACATTACAGAAAAAAATGTTTTTTTTTTTTTTTACCTTGAAAATGCAGAAAATAATGTAACTGACAAATGTTAAGGCGGGGAAAAAGGAGAAAGGAGAGGTGAATGGAAATGAGATGATGAATGTCCTCAGATTTCAAAGGAAGAAGTGAAGCAATGTTATATAGCATTTAAATGTGTATTTTTAAAAATGCTTCTAACTTGTTGCATAACTTTTCTCAAGGGATCTTTTAGGAAATAATAACTCTTGGTAGATAAACATTTATTTTTAGGTTCAGCAATTCTTTGTCTTTTCATTTTATGTTCTCTTCCTTACTTGAGCTGGGTGCACTTTATATGCTCTAGGAAGGCTTAGGTGCCAACATAGGGAGGGGTGGAGGGGGAGGGACAGGGTCTTGAAGATGCATCTGGGGAATTAGGCAGAAGCCAATTCATATAGCACCTTATGTCTCAGGCCTACCACGCTCAGGAATTTTGACTTTTCCTAAAAGATAATGGGTGGGTGGGGAGGAAGGAGAATTTGAATTATACATGCGTTTATTTATTTATCTTTTCTTATTTAAGATAGGATCTAGCTGTATCGTGCAGTTCAGCCCCCAACTCTGGGGCTCAAGTGACCCTCCCACCTTAGTCTCCTAAGTAGCTGGGACTACAGGTGCCAGTCAGAGGGCGTGGCTATTTGATAAAGATCACTTTCTCACTTAGGCTGTCCTGTATTTTAAAATCTCTTTAAGCAACATGATTTAGAGCTGCTCTATCAGCATGATCTTATGATCTTATGAACCTGGACTATTCAGGATGGACCTCACACTCTGATCTTTCCTTCAAATTTTAGATCTTTCCTTCAGATTCCTAAATACTACTTTGGTAAACACTTTACAGACTAAATTAGGCAGAATAAACTATGGCGATTCTTTTTCCTGATTAAATCCGATGCTCAGGAGTTCTCTCATCTTCAGAGAAGCCAGGATCTCAGGCTGCAGGTCACGCCCTGTGCAAGTCCAGGGGAGCTGTTGACATGAGCAACAAAGCGGGTGGCTGCCTCATCAGCTGTGCGATGCTGAGCCCCTGGGAGGAGGAGCCAGTCGAGTTTATGTGGTCTATGTCCCCTCTCCCATCACTACGAAGAAAGACTGCTGCAAAGTCCTGTTTTTTAAGGCCTCCAGGCAGTGGAATCGACAATGGTTTCAAAGTTGATATTTAATAACCCTCATTATTATCAAGTTATTTTTTATGGAAATAGGACACATTTTTCTAATTGTAGTCTACCGTGTTCTCTGGCTTTATCATCTTTTAAGAAGGTCAGCTGACTAATCTTTATTTTATCCATAGCCCCTAATGTTATCAATGCTAATTAATCATCGTAGCTTCCTCTTTTCCAGTCTAAATAGTCCTAGCTCTGATGTACCTTCAAAGGTCCAATTTTCCAATCCTTTGTATCTTGATCTTTTATAAAACAGCTTCCCATGTTGCACAGAATTTAATAACAAAAGCAAGGATATGTGAAGCCTATAGTGGCAGAATTATGCTCTGAGTCTGGAAAATAACAGTTCTGCAAACATAAGCCAATGACGCCATCCTCTTTTTGATCACGCTAGATTCATAATTTTGTTCTACTTTTACCCTATTATAAATCCCCCTTTCAAAATCACTGTAGATGGAGATCATACATGAGAGATATAATTGCATTTGAAAAGGGTGGTCCTTTCATTTGCTGCTGCTGTAGCAGACACTGTTAGTTGCTACTGCAGTGACAGTATTCCTTCTTTTTCCTGGTTTCCAACGCCCAGCTTTTGTTCAATGGTCTCTTCCTGGGATGCGGACACCTCCCAGCCCTGGAGGGTGCACCTCTTTTAGTGTAAATCAGCCATCTCCTTCCTCATAATCAATGAAACCAGGAGCTTGGGACCCAATCCCAGACAATGGTAGTGAGGCAGAGGCAGCTGGTGGTGGGGTGGTTCTGGGGTCATTTGCATCACTCCAAAAAGACACCCAAGGAAAAGACACTGTCTTCGCTGGACATTATTATGAGATGATCTGCTGCCTGGAGCTGCTGCAACCATCTTATAAACACAGGGGGCCAAGTGTGAGAAATGAAAGCAAAGATCGGGAGAATGGCTGAGTAGAAAGATGAAGAGATCCAGGGCTTCTGTGCACGCCACTTAGCTCCCTAATTAACCAGCCCTGGGCTTCCTGTTGTGTGAGTTAATACATCCCTTCGCAATTTAGTGATTTTCATTGTGTGGTCCCAGATCAGCAACAGCAGCATCTGGAAATTTTTAGAAATGCAAATTCTGGGGCCCTACCCCAGACTTGCTGAGAAGAGTCGAGGAGTGGAGTCAAGCAATCTGTTTTTAACAAGCCCTCCAGATAATTCTAAGAAGTCCTGAAGTTTGAGAACTACTGCTCTGAGCTTGCTATAGTCTAAATGTCTGTGTTCTCCCACCACTCACATATTAACATTTGAATCTCCAAAGTGACGGTATTAGAAGGTGGGGGTCTTTCGGAAGCGATTCAGTCATGAGGTCAGAGCTCTCATGAACAGGATTAGTACCCTTATGAAAGGGACCCCAGAGAGCTAGGTCACCCCTTCTATCATGGGAGGGCACTGAGAAAGTGCCGTCTATGAACCAGGCAGCAGGCCCTCACCAGACATCACATTATACCAGCTTGTTCTTGGACTTCTCAGCCTCCAGAATTGTGAGGAAAAAAAAAACACTACTGTCTATAAGCTACCCAGTCTATGGCATTCCATTACAGCAGCTCAGATCAGCGAAGAGCCATTGAATTGGGGTTTCAATTACTTGCAGCTAAACACATGTTAATTAATACATCTCCTTTATTGTTTTATGCATCTTTTCTAGAAAAATCTATCAATCGGTATGTTTTCTGTCAATGTCATCTGACAATTAACAGTGTCATAGCCAGAAAGGTCTGGAGAGATAGAAGCATGTTGTACAGTCTCTGGTATGTGTTTGACACACCCAGACAGGCTGCAAAATAGTTGGGGGTAGGCTTCTTGGGGTTAAGTAATTTTCATAAAAATTTAGAACTTTTTGAGTTCCAAGGTGAAAGGAGAGGATTTTGAAATGGAGAAAAAGAAAACTTCAGAGGCACAAACTCAGGCAGAGCTCCTGTCAGAGGAACCAAGCGCCTAAAATAGGACAGAGAGTTTCCAGATGCAGCGGAGAGGCTGTGCGTAATCTGAGAGCTCAGGTAGGAAAGTGGGACCAGTGTGAAATGAAGGAGGCACTAATGATAAGCAGACAAGAAATCACCAAATTGCTATTTAGGGTCATTGGGATCTGCAGAGGGAAACGAGGCTGAAGAGACAAGAGGAAGGACACAGCTGTGAGGGTCGAAATCTAAAAGGAACTCCTAAAGGGACGCTTAATGTTTTCAAGCTATCTACTGCGGCACGCTAGGTCTATCATCTGTGTATCATCGCCAAAGCAAGAACCATAAACATCAGATTTCACTCGGTTATAGAAATCAGAGAAAAGCTGCTGGGGCAATGACAGGGAAGAGACACTGCACATTCTCAGTGGAGGAATCATCCGCTCTGTCCTTCAATTGGTGCCATCCAAAAGTCGCTATGTCAAGTAATGCTAGCTTCACTCAAATGCTATTACCCCTGGTTAACTCACAACTCACACTAATGAACAACCCATCTAACCTGTGAAGCAATGCTTAAGGAAGGTTTGAGGAAGGACGAGCTGCAGATCAGCTCAAGGATGGGACTCAAATATCATGACAGTGCCATGAGCTAAGGTGCCTCCTGCAAGCTGCCTGTCGAGGCCATCAGTGGGTTAGAACCAAATTCTTCCAAAATTATTGCAGTCTGCAGTCATCATATCTTGTCATGTAATACTTAACATTCTGGAAAAGGCCCTGCATTGGTTCTGAGTAATATTTCCAGGATCTGTGGACCTTTGAAACAACTCCATGTCACTGTACTTTATCCACGGTGGCTCTTTCAGGCGAATCACTTGTCCATTCCTGCCTTAGCTGAGGCCTGTGGAATGACTGCATCATTTGCCCTTTCGTTGTTAAAATGGTCATCAGATTTCAAGTATATCAAGCCTTGCAAATCAGGCCTCTTACTCTGTGTGACTAACAGGCTCCCTCAGAACAAACCATCCAGGCACAAACAGGGGAGGCAGCCCGTGGCTACCCCATCACGGGTTTCCACACCACAGTGTGAGCTCATCTTGCTGACTTAAAAACCATCATTTAAAAGTCACCTTTCCAAATTGCACTGATTTTATTTGTTCAAAAGGTAACACACACATTATTACATGACTATCATTTTCGGGCAAAGTGGACGTATGGACAAATGTTTCAAGCAAGGAGGTAAAACTGTCCTGGATCAAGCAAGGAGGTAAAACTGTCCTGCATAAAAATTCATGGCATCAGTTTTATATTTTCTGCTTCCTGAATTGCATTTTCCTGGATCTGATGATTTTGTTCTTTGTATTCTTGATGTATGCCTCAGTGTATCTTCTTCTGTGTAGGCGTCATGGAGGGAGCATTCTTTTTTTTTTTTGAGGCAGAGTTTCACTCGTTGCCCAGGTTGGAGTGCAATGGCGTGATCTTGGCTCATGGTAACCTCCGCCTCCTGGGTTCAAGTGATCCTCCTGCCTCAGCCTCCCGAGTAGCTGGAATTACAGCCATGTGCCACTGTGCCCGGCTAATTCTGTATTTTTAGTAGAGATAGGGTTTCTCCATGTTGGTTAGGCTTGTCTTGAACTCCCAACCTCAGGTGATCTGCCTGCCTCGGCCTCCCAAAGTGCCGGCCAGGTGCGTGAGCGACCACACCCGGCTGGAGGAGGAAGCATTCTTAATGTATGCATTGGTACGTCTTCTTCTGTGTGCCTGTCACGGAGGGAGCATTCCTGATGTACACATTGGTGTATCTTCTGTGTGCACAGCAGGAAGGGAGCACTAAGCAGAGGTGTGTAAGCAGATTCTAGACTGCAGAGCTGGGGACTGGTCCTGGTTTTACCACTCATGGACTGTGTGCTCTCAGACAAGTCTCTCAGCATTTTTGTACCTCAGGCTCTTCCTCTGCAGAATGAGGATGGCAATTCCTACCTCCTAAGATTGTCATGAGCTAGAAAGAAGTTAATATTTGTAATGCATTTAGAATAGCATCCAGCACATCATAAGGACTCTATGTTTTGTAAATAGAATGTTCTTTTTTGTTGTTATAACACATTTGTGTTTCATAAATGTTGCTATCTGGCAGGTATTTTTTGGCTTCCAGAATAAAAGTTTTAAAATTAAAAGGTATCAAAGTATTTTTAGGAGCCTAGCTATGTCCTCAACTACTCCCAAACTCTAAAAGTAGATTGGCTTTACGTTAAACGGAGAATTCATACAGAAAAAATCTTCAGGACTGTATTCATTTCATAAATAATGTACTTTATTTTATTGCATATGGCTATTAAGGAGGGCATCCATGATCAATACAGACTAAATACAATGCACTATTCTAGTCCAGTTTATTCTCGTCTCCAGCAGCATCACATTGACCCTATATACAGCGTGTACAGTGGAAGACAGAGCAAGATAAGTTAAGTCTCTTGTCATATCACAATAGCAAGAAATATATTTAACATCTTGATATCCAGAAACAATACGTACCCAAAAAGAAAACACTGTTTAATAACTGTTAAAGTTTATATAGCAAAAAATATTTTAAATTTAAGGTAAGTCAGGCAAAATGTACAAAGACCCAATATACATTGTGAAGTTTTAGCAAACATAACATTTATACATTTTGGTTCCATTCTGTAAACTAAATTAAAAATGTAAATATTGCATATGCCTTTTTTTGAAATGTACAGGATAGAGGAAAATTTAGTATATTATCATCTGTGTATTTTGCTTGTTTTAAGCTGCAGTATGAACATGAACCATCTGTATAGTGTCATGACTACTCTAAGGAGACAGGGCGAGTTAAATATGCGTCAATACACTGCATTCAGCAGGGTCCATATTCAGTCCCTATCGTACCTGGGGGGAGTTACAAAGCAAATACCACCCATCGATGCCTATTCCCAAAACTAAATAAAAACTTCAGGATGTTTTATACATCTTAATAAAGTACATCATACACTGAAATTGACCTTCCAGCTAACATTGTATGGCCTAGGCGCTGCTGTGATGTATAATTTCAGAAAAGTAAAACCTTAAAAATGTTCAGGGAGATCACTTTACATTCAACTTTGTCTTGCAATACAATCCTCTGTTCTAAAGTTCAGCACGGAAGCAGGAAGACTTTTGCATTGCCATTAAATATATTTTTAAGACATTGAAATTTTTGGTCTTCCTCTAAAAAAGCCTCATTTTATTAATGCATTATTCTATAGTGATATATATCTATATATTTATATATATTTTTCTCAAAACAAAACAAAACGAAACCAACAACTTACATCTCCAATGAATTAGTGTAACCTCTCCATGACTATCAGAGAAGATAGGCACTGGGGAAGCCCCCACGGGAGGAGAGGTCGACAGCCCTCCAAATTGAGTGTCGAGGGAGCAGAAAACGGCAGAACATTCTGCCGGTCAAGTTCAGCAGTTTTAGGTAACATCTGTGAGAACTGCCACAACACTGGTATTTTCAGAATACTGAAAACATAAAACAAGGGTAGTCTTGTCAGGAATTTTTTCGACAAGTAACATGTACTGCGAGATTGCTTTTCTTCTTTTTCTTTTTCCATCAGCAACATAGGGCTGGAATGCCTCTTTTTATCAGTTTCTTTCTTTTCTTTTTTTCTTTTCGTTTTTTGTTCAGGGCAGCCTCACTGGTTGACATAATAACATTTGATTAAAGATAATACATTTTTTAAAAACTTAAATCCGCCAAACCCGGACCACCCTGGAACTGCTAGCACACCTACAGGGATTTTTGGTTACAGAAAGGCATGCCCAAGATTCAGGAGAGCAGAGATATCTGAGCTTGTAAATAGAATAAAAGGCGTTTGCAATGTGAAGTACCTACATAAACATTTACATCGAGAAGATTAAACAAGTCTGTTAAAGGTAAAAAGAGATATTCATCCCCTTCCCACAGCCCTTCCCTCCCACCCCCCACTACCCAATACAGTTGATTTTCAAAAGTAGGTTGCTTCAGTTACATATAGTAATTATTATTTAGTAATCTGTCTTTAAAGTCCAATCCCAAATTTCACTTCCATCGAGAAACGTCAGTCCCACACGGGGCTCGGTATGGACGTAAACATCGCAGGTACCTGCACTGGAATCCAACAAGCAGCTGTCTACTTGGACCATTTCACGCTAAGGCCGAGGACCGCGCTCCAGACACACAGCGCAGGGGCTACTACAGGAGGTCCTGTCGGACCCCCGCCACTGAAATCCGGCTTTACCTTGAACTGAGGTAGGACTGTGGTCGTTTTGAGTGTAAGCCAGGAAATACCAGATTTTACCACTTTCATAGGTGTGGGTGCACTCTCCTAGCATGCTGAGGGCTACATCTGCTTTGCCAAAAGGAAAAGAAGAAATTAAGAGACCGGCCACAATCGAAGAAGGCCAATGAAAACATCCAATTTTCTTGAGAACAACTTCTTCAGCTAATTTTGTTAAAACAAAACAAAACAAAACGCAAACAGCACAATGACGAATGCCCCATCCGGGAACAAGGGAGAGAGGCGGGTGACCTTGCCTTGTTGGTGCCTCATCTAACAGAGTCCACAGATGTTTCCAAACATAGTCACTGCTCAGATCCAAAAGAAAACGTAAGCAGCTTCGGGCTGAAACAATGCTGAGCATCTTCTTTTCATGATATTTTCTGACGTGTGACATCCTGGTGATAAAGCCAGACAGATCTTCACTCTGAAAAAGGAAGGAGGGAAGTTAGCAGAGATCCTCAGGAGAAAAGAGCAATCTCTGGAGTTCCAGAAAAAGCCCCTCTAACCCACGGCTAAGACCTGGGTTATTTTCATAAACTGATGCCCTTTGAGAAAGAAACACGTATTCATTCTGTTTTCCAGAAGTGAGTTCAGTGGGAAAACTCTGAGTTTTCCTGGAGGCAGAGCTGTTGGGTTCATGGTGAGTTGTCTATACGGTGAGGTTCATGTTTTCAATTTAAGAAAAATATTCACACGTGTTTTTGTGAATCATTCTGTCGAACAAGATAGAAAAAGAAGGGCCAGTTCCAGGTGGCACTGCGTGTCTGTGTGATGGAATGACCCCTTGAACTCCTTAGGCCTTGATGCTCCCTGTATTGTGTGGGATACACAGAATCCACTACCTTCCTCCCAGGGCTGCAGAGATGAAAAACCATGACACACGTTACAATGCTCTGTAAACTATGTTTATCCTACAAATGTGCATTATGTTATGAAAGTGGAATAACTAAGAACTCCACACTTCTGCCCTCAGAAAACTTCCACCTGAATCATCCATCTCTGTTTGAACGTGTCCAGCAATGGAAGGCTCCTGCACTGCCTCACGTGCGGCTGCATAACCCTCAACATTAGGAAAGGGTTATTCTTATCCACTCAACTTTCATATGTTCCAGTTTAGGTCATTTACCCTTTCGCTGTGCTCAGAAGGGACAGGGACTGAGGACACTTGGCCAGATCTGCTTCCTCCCTTCCAGGATGAAGGATCAAAATTCTTTAACCTTTCTCAATTTCCAGGGTTTTAGGCCTCTTTTTACTTGATATATTCCTTCTTCAAGGGACAGAACAAATTGGAAGATTTTGACCTTTCACAGCGTGTTGTTTTTTTCCTTCTAAGCTTCTTGGCTTTTTAACCAAAATGACATACTGTTCATTTTGATCACTCAGTTCCATGATGGTGAGCACCGCTTTGCTCTCAAACAGGTACATTTCCTTCCTTTGCAGATGCATTTATACAAACTGCATTTCTGGACACTCTTCTAAAATCATTCAGAATTTTGATCCTAGACTCTTACCATACTCCCTGACTTACTTTTTTGTGAATCAATTTCTTTTCTATCCATCTTAAGTTTAGAAGACTGAACTCAACAGACAGAAACTTCCAGTGTGCCCTGAAGCTGAGTGAGTCCCTCAAAACCACGTCTCCTTAGGAACTCGAGGCACTACACTCTATAGCCCCCCAAAAAACCCCAAAAGCTTTACAGAAAAAATACGTGTCAATATACAAGGTATACATTTTTAAATTCCCTACAATGAGACATTCTGAGGCTGTTTTCACTCTATCTTATTTATCATTATTATTTTTTAAGACGGAGTCTCATTCTGTCACCCAGGCTGGAGTGCAGTGGCATGATCTTGGCTCACTGCAACCTTCGCCTCCCAGGTTTGAGCAGTGTTCGTGTCTCAGCCTCCCGAGTAGCTGGGATTACAGGTGCGTGCCACCATGCCTGACTAATTTTTATATTTTTAGTAGAGATGGGGTTTCACCATGCTGGCCAGGCTGGTCTTGAACTCCTGACCTCAGGTGATCCACCCACTTAGGCCTCCCAAAGTGCTGGGATTACAGGAGTGGGTCACCGCGGCCGGCCTATCTTATTATTTTTATAAAGCTTATGTCCATTAGAAATTTAATAAGTAAACAATGTTCTGCCAATGAACCTTAACAGAATTAATTTCTTCCTACGGAAAGATCTGTCTTTGAGTTATTTAATTCATTATTGTTGTGATTTTCAATCCCAGCAGACTTCAGTGAGAATCTAATTGTATCCCCTAAAAAAAAGCAGGCATTTGCTAAAATACACCTTGACTTGTAATTCACTCTAAAATGAGCTTGCATTTTGTCCCCGACACCCTGATTTGGGAAGAATCCCATGGCCACCATAAAGCAGGTAACTGAGAGTCTGCAAATCCACTGACAGAAAGATTTCTAATCAATTGCTTATTTTATTTTGACGCTAACAATTAGCTAAATGTGGGTGAATTATCTCATGTTAACTCTAAGTCTGTTATTTTGAAAACAGCTAAACAAGTAAGTTCTGCAGTTTCTCAAACTTTGTCGTATAAATGGCGGATAAATTATTGCTGAAAAAATCACTTTCCATTTTCATTTGTGATTTCATGAGGCCACTGACATTTTCATTGTTTTTTTAGGATGCTGTATCGCTGTAAAACTCAACTCTTATCATTACATCTCTTTGCGAGCTCTAATTAAGTTGAACATGTAATTTTAGTTTTTGGAAGTAGAATATAGTTATCAAAACGTTAATTTCTAAGCATTAGCATTATGCAAGAAAAGAGCTGATAAATGGCAAGGAAATAATCCATGCATTTATTCATGCAATGACCTTTCAACAATTTTCTTTTTTTAATTCTACTCTGGTGCAGGGCCTCACTGATAACTTGGAGGAAGATGGCTGACAAAAAAAAAAGGGAAAGGGAAGGGCAAGGGGAAGGGGAAGAGGAAGGGGAAGGAAAGGAAAAAAAGAAAGAGGGAGGGGAAGGGGAAGAGGAGGGGGAAGGGGAAGAGGAAGGGGAAGAAGAAGGGAGGAAGGAAGGGTTATTACAGGAAGATGAATCTGTTAATGGCACACTCAAAGGACGCAAGAGAGCTGAGGTGAGGGAGATGAGAAATAGGATGACCACCTGCTCAGAGCCAGTCATGGGGGCGTCAGCTGTGCAGCGTTTCACATCCATCTGCATGTACACACGTGTTACCAGAGCAAGCACAACGTGCATGTGTCTCACCTAGCCTGTCTCCTGTTAGGTTAAAATACAATCGCTTTCTATGGCCGCCTCCTTTCACGGTAAAGCAAGAACTATGGTCTGGGTGTGCTCAGCGGGCGCAGGCCTGTGCTCTTGCCCCTCAGCACCCTGCATCTCACAGACCTGCTTGTTTAGACATCCCCCCATCCCAGGAGGCCACGGCTGATTCCAGGTGACCCTTAGGGATGCTTGGAAGCACTCACGGTGATTTAAACAGAATTAACCAGCAGAAACAATCCTTTGTGGAGGTGCAAAAGGGCAGTGAGGAAAAGGCTGGAGCACACCTCAGATTGGACCCTGCCAGCCACAGCAGAGGAACTGGGATACAACGGAGACCTGAGAAGCATCGGTACTGAGAATGCATGGTGGAAAAAAGGGACCTTTTTTGAAACCCAAAGTATAGTTTTTATTCATTTGTTGGAGAAAGAAGGCTTAAGACAGAAGCCATCTGCCTGAACTGATGTCTCAAATACTTTTTTCCAATTGAGCCGGTGGTAGAATCTTTGCCACGCATACTATTAAAGGCCCCACAGGCATAGGGCTAAAACAATTAACATGGGCAATGGCTCAGGAGGGCTCTCTGTAGTTCACACACAGCTTTCAGACACCAAACACCAAGAGCTAGTGCCCCTGGTTGAAGCCACCACGGAAACCCGATACCTGCCATCCACCTGACAGCCACCCACTCATCAGCGACACTCCCCACCCGAGGAAGAAGAAAGCTGGAAAACACTCGTGTAGATTCAAACCTAGGAATGAGAGTCAACTTTTGCCCTTATAGTCATTTACTTTCAAAGGAACCGAAGTTATCCCTTACCCTGAAAATCGGCCTGGTTCATCCTGACTAGGGAAAAAAAATACACCAACAAGTTTCTAACACTAATCATCTGACATCCTCAAGCTTTACATATGATCAAACGTCAGGCTTTCGGAAGATGAGATTCCAACAAAAATTTATTTATTGTATTATCTGTGTTAATTTTAGTAGAAGCAAAGAATTATTCATTTCGTGGCTGTTCTACCCTGAATATTCCCTAAGAAGGGAGACATTTTCAGAATTCATCAGCTGTAATGGCAAAACCAAAAAGAAAACAGTAAGACTCATGTGTTGCTCATGAACCCAATGACAGAACACCACACACCAGTTCTGCTACTACAGGTAACGTATATAAAAAAACGTAAACTTACTGACATTCATTGAATTTGTCACACCATTCATTACACACTGTATTACTCTGTCCCTTAGACGTTGCTTTGTAAAGAAATCCATCCACAGACGTATCCATGTAGAGTTATTTGAGCAAATAAACAAAATCAACAAACAAAAACCCTTTTAGCAGAGATGAGAGTTGTTCCATATGACCTGTCACGCAGTGTATCCACTCTTTATCTCCTTTCTGCTGTCGCTTGTGACAGATGACATTCATACGTGGGATACAGTCCCCTGTGCCACTCACCATAATGCCCTGCAGATGGGCAATAATTCCTCCCCTTTTCTCCTCCACTTAAAAGAGCAATCAGAATGCAAATGAAGGAGAGCTGTCAGTAAAAGCTCCACCTTCAAACTGCTCAACTTGACTCTCCCAAAAGAGAGAAAGGAGAAAACAAATCACTAGAAAACATTGTGATTACAAGGAGGAAAACTTCCTTATAATATATGGAACAATGTCCCAACAATGACATGTCACGCGGAGCTGGGCACCATGACTGCAATCACATTACAGAAAACTGAAGTGGGCATCAAGCCTAGAACATGTTGGAAATAAGGTCAGTTTGCTCCAGCCAATAACATCAGGCAGCATTTTAGGCACACAGTCTGACTCACCAATCCTTTTTCTTCATGATTTCTCATGACAATTTGGGTTTGGACATGTTTGCCTCCAACGTTACATTTCCATGTTCAAAATCCAGGATATACACCGGGGTCATGGCAGCTCTGCCCAGGGAGGCCCTAGTCCTCTCTGCAGAGAGGCTGTGGGACATGGCGCCTCACAGGCCTTTGGTGAGCAACACTGGACCACCCAGAGGCCAGATTCATGGAGTAGATACAGATGCTTTCACATTTTCAGCCGTAGCTGAATTAGGAGTGTTACAAATACTGATATACTTGACAAAATAAAACCATACACTTCTTAAAATTAAAATTTATATTTCTAGTAGCAAATGTGATTCAGAAAGCAATGAAACCTTCCATGAGCTCAAACATATCGTACAGGTCCATCTCAGTGCCCAGTTTCACCCTTTTATGTTAAACACAGAATTACGAGGGAAAATTAACTTTTCAGTTGCAGGAGCAATTCTGAGAAAAAAAAAACCCCGATAATTTAGTATCTCCAGACTTTACTAAAGCAAGACGCTCTAAGAATATGGAAAAAAAAAAAGTAAGGTTGGGCATGATAACAAAAGCCAGAGATTCTAGGAAAAACGGTTACTTGAACTTTTCTTTTAAATTGGAAAAAAATAACTTAAAAGGGAAATATGGAAGAATAAGTTTCCCATGACAAACAGGGGCAATAACTTGCTTTCCAGTCCTCCTTGAGAAAGACTGCAACATTCTTTTCTATGAGCTCATCACTTCCACTGACAATTAAAATCATTTCATTCTGAATGCTTGTTAGTAAAAAAAATTCCTAGTATCAAGTTGCAACTTGATGTTAATGACACAATATGAAATAGGATGAGACAATCTGGTTGTCTCACAGGCTGGGTTTAGTAAAAGGTATCTTCCCCCTTTAACTCCTGTTTAGTCCTTCACATAAGACCCGATCTTAGTCATCCCAAACTAGGAAAATCAGGCCTCCTAAACTTTTACCTACTGCACTTCAAATTCCCTCTACACATTCAACTTTCCTACACAGGAGCCTGTATAAATTTTACAGTGCACGGCTACAGCAGATTGTATAACACAGAACGTACATGGTTCTTTTCTGAATGTTATTGTTAAAAACTCTGCCATGTGCATGATGTGAGCTATTTGTCTATGGCAAGAATTGCCCACTGCCCCTGCAGCAGCCGCCAATGCCATACGAGAAACAGTATCGATGATTCTTCCGCACAAACACCTGAGACACAAGAAGTCCCAAGAATTGCGGGTGGACCCTTTCTTTTAAATTATGAAATGTTAGACCCTTTTTTAGTTAAAACCCAGACCAGGAAGCATAAACAACTTGCTGAAGCCTCCCCGCCAGTCTGTGGAAGAGCAGAGTCCTCAATTTCTCCCAGAACACTTTCCTCTCTGCTCCCCTTTGGTGACAATGAGATGGGTGGGAACGGGGCAGGAGCAGAGACACCTGCAACTGTCAACTGGGGCCCCAGACTGTCAACTTCCACACTGAACCACTAGCTCTTTATAAAACTCTCCTCGAAGGACATTAAATAGCACACTAGCATGTCACACGATTCAGTGAAGCCTGTGAGTCGATGTGGGTGTGCTCCACGGTCTGTCTTCCTTGCCAGGCAATGCCCAGGCCCTGCCTTCTCACCTCCCTGTCCCCAGCACCTGGCACCCTGCTGGTCAGATCCTTAGTAAAGCTTATAGGTATTAAATGTGGTTCATGCCATTTCTCACAGGCAGAAATGCTCAAGTAGTTTTCAAAAAGAGAACAAAGCTTTAGGACCGCGTGAGACCCAGAAGAAAAGAAAACCCTTTCCAGCCCACTCGGAGAGTGACGTTCTAAGCAGAGGTAAGTAAAGCAAGGCCAGATCCGGCTTGCCTCTCTCTGCAAATAAAGTTTTATTTGGATGCAGCCGTGCTCACGCATTTACATATGGCTGATGTCACACCATAAGTAGAGTGGAGCAGTTGTGACAGAGACTGCATGGCAATGAACCTCAACTTTTTACTACCTGACCTTTCACAGAATGTTTGTTAACCCCTCAAGGAGCACAGGAACATGGCAACCTTTACTAAGGAAGACAATGCGAAGAAAAACAGGCAAATTTGTCAGAATAACACCATATAGTTCCATCTGTGTGTCATACTGGGAAACTGATGCCCCTTTGAAAATCATCTGCAAGCTTACGTACTTTAGAAATGTAATACTGTCTACTAAAAACCACACTATCCTGTTACAGACCCTACTGAAAAAGAGGACGCACACCACAAAATCATTTATGAAGCCAGCACACTTTTGGAATGAACTTCTCTTAGCTACCGGTGTTCTATTTGATTTTTTCACTCATAATACAAAAGTGTCAATAAATCTAATCATTGCTAAATACATCCTACACTAGCATTCCTCCTTTAACAGAAGTAAAGGTTTACATGTGAGATCTGCAATTCATAAAGCGTCCAAATCTTTTCTTTCCTGGGTCATTTGAGAATGTGAATGTAAGCATTATGCTTCTGCCCTAACAGTATTTGGGCCAAGCAATATAATGCTCATTAACATTGCAAATAGCCAATGAACGATGTAATTATTTTCTCAGATTTAACAGGCTTCTACGTATGGTATTTTTACTAATCTAAAAAATTTTATGTACACCATAACAATGTTTATATTGTTTATATATGAAATTATAAAACCTAATTATATTTTTGCTACCAAATTAAGGGAATGTAGAATAATTATTTATTCAAAATATATCCATTTCCAAATAGCCTGTTGTTATATATCAATTCAACTGGACCTGTTTTCTACTTCAAAAGCTTAAATAACTGTAGGTAAATACCCCTCCCCGGTCTATAACATCTGTGTGATACAGGATTTCAGCTTTGTCTCTCTGGGGACAAATTCACCCATTTAATTTAAAAGCCTCATAAGAATGACCATGTAGCCTTTAACTGAGCATCTACTACAGTCAAGGTTGAAGGGTCAAATCCTACTTAGTCACTGAAGTGCAGGCTTCCTTTGTAGAGATCAAAGTACCCATTCTTCCTAATCGGCCATATCGAAAACATCCTGCTTTTCCCCAAGAGCCTGGAAATGACTCCATGCCACCACCTCTGTGCTTTCAACTACATGCCATTCCCACCACTCTCAGGACACTGGTGTGAAAGGCACTGTGGCCACACCAGAGCCAGGTCCCCAGGGCTGGCATCTCGGAACCACCTCTTACCAGCTGTGTAATCTCTACAGCTATGTCTCTAAGGCTGCTCCCTCTTATGAAGATGGGGGCACCACCTCTCCCACCCTGAATTCCCCAGTGGAGTCAAAGGGAATATGGCAAATGAGATTTCAAGTATAAAATATATAAATAATACAAAAATATGTATGCTCATTCATAAAGAAGCACATGCTACTAGCACAACTGGCATTTTGTGGTTGGCTTCCCTTTGCTTTCTTTGTGCACCTTCAAATAATGTATACATGTAACCACATGCTGTGTTCTCACCTACAGACTTCTTAAGACCAGGCAGCCCCGTGCTGCAGGGAAAGACAGGCTCCTCCTGCCCTCCTGTTCTGGCTAATTTGTGGAGCGCCACAGTGGTGTCTCCCAGTGCACTTGTCATCACAGTTCTTCCTCGTTCAAAATTGTATTCGTGAATGATATCACGAACAACCACAACTGCAAGCAGCAAATAAACAACTGCCGAATGCACAAAAACAATGGCAAATAGCTCCCAGAATAAAATGAACGAACTTGTTTTAATTGGACAGAAGTGGAACAGAAGTAGAATTGTTTTTCTGGGGGTAGCTCTAGGCCATTGAAAGCTGCAAAGAGTGCCTTTGCCTAGCTGCTCTCTTCATGCCCTGAGGACAGGACAGAACGCCCAGGAAGGGGTCGCACATGTCTACCACGCAGACAGCTGCCCGTAGAGAACACGAATCCCTCACCATATCACAGACATGCCAAGCACACACAATGCATCATCAATAGGCTGGACTCCGCGTGGTCCCGGCCATCGGGGGATAGCACTTCCCTTCTCTCTGCTTTATACAAAAAGGTACACTAAAATGCAGGCCAATATTTTAATTCCTCTGCCACAAATGACAGAGATTTACATCTAAATAAAGCACTATTTATTGAAATTTCAGTAATGCAAAATGGAAAATGCCAAGTTACCAACTATATAAGTTCATTTACTGAAGAAGCAAATAAAATAAGCCAGCAGCAGCTGATCATCAGGCCTTGCCCAGGGATGTGGAGACAGAGGAAATCCGTGTCTTTGGTTCCTCCTCCCCACCAAGCATGTAGCTATCCCAGCCTCACCCACCTTGGCTCTGACTCCCCTGCATGTGACCGATTGGCAGTGAAACAGTACACAAGTCATATTAAGTTACTGCACAGGCCCTTTCAGCCAAAATGCCAACGTGTCTATAAAATTACTCAAAAACTAAAGTCCAAGCAGAGGAAACATACATTCTTTAGCCTCCGTAGAACCTAAAATGGCAAAGATCTTGTAGACATTTTCAAATGCTCACAGGCTGGGAGGAGCCTCACACACCAGAGGACCCAGATCCCTGAAATGCTTTGACTGGGGACATGGAGGGAGGTTTGGATGAGCGGGCAGCCTAGAAACGTGGACCCCAACTTCTCCTGGAGGGTCCAGCAGGGTGCCCTGAGTCACCAGCAGTTGGATTCAGAGTGAGGACAGGCCCCTTGCTCCTGCTTCACAGGCCCAGGGACAGAGGCCAGAGGCTGTGCAGGTCAGTGTGCACCCTGGCTCCTGCCCAGGCGGGCCACACTGGGAATGTGGCCACAAACATATCTCCTTTCCAGCAAGGAGGAGGAGGTGTGGAAGAAGAAAATACCTGGAAATGTAAAGATTCCATTTCCCAAATTGCCAGAAGTTTGGAAAGGGGAGAAACGATCAATTAATGATAAAGAAAACATTTCCTACACGAAAAGGAAGTTGGACTGTGTGTGATGATTGATACAGTCACATTTCCAGGTTTCCCAAGGCTGTGCCTGAGTTCCTTTACGGCCTTTAAGAGAGACATGCCTTTCTAACCATCTTGTTAGTAACCAAGGTGACAAAACTCAGGATCAAGCAGATGTGCACAGAAGAGACAATAGCTCTATCCTGTGTGTTACAGACTTAATGCCTTCTCTTCCCGGAGAGCATCGCGCAGTGATATTCCATCCTGGAAAATCAGCTCGACCATTTTCCTTTTTTTTTTTTTTTTCAGATGGAGTCTCACACTGTTCCAGGCTGGAGTTCAGTGGTGCGATCTTGGCTCACTGCAACCTCCACCTCCTGGGTTCCAGTGATTCTCCTGCCTCAGGCTCCCAAGCAGCTGGGACTACAGGCGTGTGCCACCACACCTGGCTAATTTTTGTATTTTTAGTAGAGACGGGGTTTCACCATATTGGCCAGGCAGGTCTTGAACTCCGGACCTCGTGATCCACCCGCCTTGGTCTCCCAAAGTGCTAAGATTATCAGTGTGAGCCACTGTGCCTGGCCCAGCTCGACCACTTAAACATTTCCAGTTACATGATTTTGTGATATTCAATATATATGAAATTCCTATAAAATAATTGTTATTTCTCTCATTTTGCTTAGAAACGTCAGTAGCATGGCTGGCCGGGCTGGATTCCTCCTGGTCCCTTACTACCTCTTTCTCTCTACCTTCTCCTTTGAGCCTCAGCTCTCCATGCCAGCCACACTGGCCTCCTTCCTGTTCTGGAACATACCGGGCAACCTGCTGCCCCAGAGCCTTTGCACTGCTGTTCATCCCCTTTGCCTACCTGGATTCTTCCCTTAACATCCATAAGACTGGCTTTTCCAATTTCTACTTGGAAGGAATAACTAGCAACACAGTTCAAGCACATAATTCAAGAACGAGGTCCTCTTTCACCATTAGTTTTCTACATATTTCAGGAAAACTAAGTCAAATGAAGCCTAAACTCTAAAGATAGACCTAAACGCTCCACCATGTTTTTAAAATCATGCAGGCTACAAGTAACTGCACACAGTTGGCTGGAGCCCATTTATTAAACGTGCCACTTTCCTCACCAGCAGGCTAAGAGGACATCAGGGCGCCTGTACACAACGAGCCCTCACCTTCCCCAAGCTCTTACACCCTCAGCAAAACCCATGCCCTCAGCTCTTTCCTGTGAAGCCAGGATCTCTATGAAACAAATGGAATAATACACTGGAATAACACATTTTCTGCACATTTTTTCTAATTTCTATAATTTTCATTTCCAAGTTAACTGAAGAGTGAAATTGATTTGATAAGCCGATAGTTAGCAGGTCCTACAGTTAACCGTAATGCACGGGTCACCCCGCCTCAAGGCAGAGTTCAAAATAAGCGGATTCAGCGTTTAGTTTGTCAGAGGGAAAGACTTTGTCTTTTTTTAAAAATGAAGGCTCTGTGTTAACCAGAAGATACAGAATCAGGCAGGAGCCAGGCTTGCCAGGACCACATCCTCTCTCTACAGACTGGGAAAGCTTCTCCAACAGCAGGAGCCAGGCTTGCCAGGACCACATCCTCTCTCTAGAGACTGGAAAAGCTTCTCCAACAGCAGGAGCCAGGCTCTATGGCAGGGCGGGCATATACGTGGCCTATCACCTTCAGGCCTCAGATTTTCCATTAAAAAACAGGGATAACAACAAGATCCAACCCTACGCATAGGTTATCGGGATTCAATACCATTTTTAAATGTCTTCAAATTATAAGGTACGCTACGAACGTAAGTTTTTAGAATAAGGCATGTCATTCCATGATTACAGACATGCGCTTTTGTTCTGCAGTTTATCCTGGAAGCATGTCCCAGTGGTTTCCCCAACCTCAGTGACAATTCAGTGTCTTCATTCCACTAGATCACTACTAGGTCCTTTCCAATTTTATATACTTTTGAGGAAGAAATCTGAGTTGACATATACTCTACCAAGTAGCCACCACCACCCAGGGATACCACCACGATGATGATGGAATTGATGGCCACAGTATGAAAGTTTTTAAAAGCTCTGCATATTGTTCCCAAGGACTCTATCTCCCTGACATACTGTGATACGTGAAGAAACGTCAGTAGCATGGCTGGCCGGGCTGGATTCCTCCTGGTCCCTTACTACTTCTTTCTCTCTACCTTCTCCTTTGAGCCTCAGCTCTCCATGCCAGCCACACTGGCCTCCTTCCTGTTCTGGAACATACCGGGCAACCTGCTGCCCCAGAGCCTTTGCACTGCTGTTCATCCCCTTTGCCTACCTGGATTCTTCCCTTAACATCCATAAGACTGGCTTTTCCCCACCTTCAGGTTGCTTGGCTCAAATTTCCTTTTCCCCCTCTCCCTTTCCTGCTTCATTT
Source organism: Trachypithecus francoisi (assembly GCF_009764315.1). NCBI lineage: Eukaryota > Metazoa > Chordata > Mammalia > Primates > Cercopithecidae > Trachypithecus > Trachypithecus francoisi. Next base: position 5,527,676 of record NW_022681463.1, on the reverse strand, counting down.
CTAGTGTGTTTCACCACCTGTAGTGCTTCATGTCCTAAATGCACAACGAAATTAAGTTTACTTCCTAGGTTTCAAAGGCAGACAGTTCACGGAAGACTCGTCCACTTTCTGTTATTCTTTTTAGCTTGAAAAACCAAATCTGTTTCTTTCTCGCCTATCCTTTAATATTGCTCAGATGGATGAAGTCATTTTCAGATAGTCTACATGTACTAATTGTCATCTTTGTCATGAAAACATGCAGAAATTTCACGGTTTGAATAAATTTAAAAATTAAAGGGAAATCTCACCATTTTTGCCATCGTCCTTTCTGCCTCCAACTTTCTACCTTTCTCAAACACCACATAAGTAAAGTTCCTTTTATGTTGTTGCTGTTGTTCCTAAAAGAACTATAAAAGGTGGCAGAAGCTGAGAATGACACAAGACTCATCTGTGACCAACTCTCCCATCAGCCTCACGGGTGGGTGACTTGGAGCTCTCCAACCCAATGGGACTTCCTTCTTTCTCCTCCACTGGCCACCACCATGGTGTGCACGGGGGCCAAGAGTGGGAAGCAGCCCTTTGAGCCGGGGGTGCTGTGGCTGGCAGGAAGGGAGGGGCTTTCCTGGACAGGCCAGGGATGCCTGTACAAAGAATGAGATCAATACTCTTAACGCAGGCTTCGGGGCCGCCTACGAAAAGGAGCCAAGAAACCTAACAATGGAGAAGTTTCTGGAATACTACCATTTATGACAGAGACTGAGCACAGAATGAAATACCAGGAGAGTTTGGCCGCAAGACCACCAAACAGCTCAGGGCAAGTTAACATCTAGGAATCGGGAGAGGAGCAGAATCAAAGCTACTATTTTTCAGAGAAGAAAACTCACAACCACCACCTCACCTGATGCACCCCAGGCTCGCGCAGGGGTGAACGGGTGAAACATCTGAGTGGTCCCAGCTGTGAACGGGACCAGTACTCTGAATGTGTCAGCAAGGACATCCACAACTGCAGCAGAGACATCCCATCAAACATGCCATTCTCTGTGCTCAGCCAAGACTGCCTACCGGGTGGACACTTACGAAAAGGATCAGAGGGGCTGCCCAGAAAATGGCACATGGGGGGATGCTGCCAAGTTGACTCTGAAGGCACCTAGGGGACAGAGGCCCGACTTCACATTTCTTCTGCATCTCCCAGGACATCTACTCTTGCGCTGACACACGCTGAACTCTCAATACATTGATTGTCTTAAAATATCAACTATGTTCCGCCTTTTGGAAATGGCTGAAGACCCAGTGAATTCTAAACAGTCCAGCTGACCTGGACAGACCAAGACTCACACAGACGAATGCGTATCACTCAGACTTGTTCTAAGAACTTAATTAAATGCTCCCTGCTGGTAAAACTTGGACATTTTATTGCAGTGATTGTTTCATCTGGAACTAGGAACACTGATAAGCTAAGCTGCAAATAATAGTAAGATGGCAAACTGAACCAAGGTGTGTCCTTTCTACTGGACCACTGAAACTTTCATCTGTCCCCAAACACCAAAATGCCTTTATATGTGGAAGCTACAAAACCTTTAGGAGAAAATTACCATTTAAAAAACTTGTCGGCCGGGCGCGGTGGCTCAAGCCTGTAATCCCAGCACTTTGGGAGGCCGAGACGGGTGGATCACGAGGTCAGGAGATCGAGACCATCCTGGCTGACACGGTGAAACCTCGTCTCTACTAAAAAAAATACAAAAACTAGCCGGGCGAGGTGGCGGGCGCCTGTAGTCCCAGCTACTCCGGAGGCTGAGGCAGGAGAATGGCGTAAATCGGGGAGGCGGAGCTTGCAGTGAGCTGAGATCCGGCCACTGCACTCCAGCCCGGGCGACAGAACGAGACTCCGCCTCAAAAAAAAAAAAAAAAAAAAAAAAAAAAAAAAAAACTTGTCAAAACAAATAATCTCAACAATGTCTGCAAATTCATTGATGCTTACATCTAAAGGGGTTTTGTGTAGCATTTGTATCTAGTATTTTCATACAGTTCAATATTAAAGTTCCAATTTTTTCTCTTTTGCTTTCTCAGCCAGCTAAATTAAAGTTAGTTTTCTGAAACTGACTGCAATTAAAATAAATTTACAATCCTGGATTGATAATACATTAAAAGAGAAAAAGAGATTTGATACTTTTGCAACTAATACATTTTGCTAAAGCACACTCAAATATACTTTCAGTTGAACTATACACTTAGTAGATGTCTACTTGACAACATAACAAAAGTTATTTGTACAAGTCTCCGCACACTCATCTGATATATAGAACTGGAAGAGGGCATGGGTAGCTCACGGATTTGTTTTCTGTTTCATTTGTATATGTAAAATGTTATTGTAGGTCGTTTTTACGCAGGAAGACAAAAAAAGTGAATACCCACTATCATACTAGAACAAAACTGAAGCAAAGCACTTTAGTCATTTATTTTTTAAAAATGCACCCAAGGTATGGGGTAAAAAACTGACCCCAAGACTCTACTTTTCCAGGAATTTCTGCCATCTGGGAAGTTCAGAAACCCTGCAATGTCCACAGTAAACCAGGGTCCCAGTATCTCCACTTCTGACCTCTTCAAACAAAAACAGTCTCTGCTCAATACACTCTAATCCATGACTTGCTTAATCCTGCTTATTGCCTGGAGTTTCTAAAGGATTATGTGCATGGTTTTTAAATTTAGTAAGGGAATTCTGGCCTATTTCCAAAACTTTTCTCCCTGCTTCACAATTCCCCTTACTTATCCATCCGAGTATGGGATGTCCCGAACAAAGAAAGGAGGGCAGAGAGGCCCACCTGGCATGCGCTGGGCCCGGGCAGCGCAGGGCAGTCAAGGGTGAGGGTGGCCACTGAGATGATGGGATCAGGGGCGGCTTCTACCGAAGACCTGGGAAATCACGGGATCAGATGCTCCTTGACTTCAGTCCCTATTTTCAGTGGCTTCACAGCACAGAGCAGTGCAGATAGCTGTATGCTCTTCCCCCCAGGTCCTCTGCAGAAGGCAAAAGTTCCCAGAGTCACCAAACCTTGCTGGGGAAGGGGCTTCTGGCCTATTCATGAAGACCCCCGGACCACACGTCTGGATCAGTTTTCCAGACTAAATTGGTGGGTGTTCAACAAACCCATCACAGCAACACAGGGTGCTGGGAATGCGGCTTTCTTCTTAACCTGGAAGGGGGTCCGTAACTCCATTCATCCCGATAGCAAAACTGCTTTCCTGCTTTGCTCATTCAACCAGCTCTCCAATCTCACCTGCTGTCTGGTGAGTCACGGGGCTCACCGCTGGGGGTGCTGGCCAGGAAAGAGGTACTCTCTCCTGATGCTGAGGGGCCTGACAGCTCACACAAACCAAACACTGCACTGCCCATAAGAGTTTCAGGCCACAGGTTTGCCTATTACATGTTTTAAAGTGTGAATATCTTAAGAAATGTTACAGGTTTGCTAAAGTGTTTCTTTCTGCTTTTGAAAGTGATGTTATAGTCACGTCTTTAGAAAGACGGCAGCTTCTGTGAAATTAAATTTGTATGAAAACTATTTATCTTCATATAAAAATCCAGCTAAATGATTTTTTCCCTGAGAATTATAAAAAAGAAACAATAAACAACAAAGGCTGTTAAAAATAAAAAGGCACTGACGAAATACTCAAAACCGCAGAAGACAACCACCTAGCAATGACTGACTCGTTACTTATTGGTCCTCAGGCAGATTCTAAATTGGTTAGTTTTCAAATAAACTCATTAAATAAGTTAATGACTCATTTCTTAGCAAAATGCTAATGGACTTATCCTTAATGGGGAATATATGATATTTCACTTATAGAACAAGCGCCCGTCTTAGAGACACAGAGAGCAGTGACTGAACGCACCCACTGACTCATCAATCACTGTGTCACCCCCCAGGCTGAACCTGTTACACAGAGCAAAGACTTCAATTCTGCTAGATAATGTAGGCCTTTAGATTTCACTCATCCCAGTAACTTTGTTTCCTTTTCTTTAACAAAGTGAATACATAACCGAAAATATTTGCCAAATCTTCTCCCCGCTCAGTAAACACTGTCCACATAGTCGTGAACAGCCATATTTCTCTGATTTATAACACGTTTCTTCATTTAGGAATTCAGCATTCTCTATTTCTGGCTTTCAGGGTATCTTTTAGTCTATGGATGAAGAAAGTTACTAAAATGTTCCAAAGTAAAAAGACTAATAACATTTCTACAAATACTACCTTGTTCTAAAGAGCATAGGCTGTATCCTGGGAGAAAGTTATTCATCAGGATACAAAGAACCAACTGAGATGTGTCATTGTTTGTATCACATTCTCCTATTCTTTCTTGATGATATCTACAAACAACTCTACCACTAATTAAATCAGTGACCTTGACTAAGACTCCCAACCTCACACAGCCTCTGTTTTCACAACTTAAATAAGTAAGTTACATTCTACCAACAGTTCTCAACTCTTCGTTCTCAGAACACCCTTGCATATTATTTTCTTATTGTCACCACCTAAGTTGCAAGAGTTTTAATGTATTTGATGGTGGTGGTGGGGAGGTATCTTACCGAGTATCATATACTGTTTGCTTTACTAAGATGTAATCAAAGACAGCGAGAGGAATCTAAGTTTTCCACTTTGTCTACACATCTAGAGGTCCAGGAAGCATGATTGGAGTCCCCAGAACAGATCCATCACCAACTTAACAGTCAACTCTAAAATTCACTAGCAACATGACAGCCTTGAAAATAGCATCAAATACTAAACTCTCCAAACTGGTGGATGTAAAAACTGATTAAAATAAATAGAGGGCTTTCCTACCAGTCTTCCTCCTCAATTGTCCCCATTTTTCCTTGAATTGATACCAAGTTGAAGAAAAAGGGGTGGGGGGTAAGTAACTATCACTCCAGCAAAATATTAACTTGAAGGCAAGAATCTAGAATAAAATCCTAACGTAATTATTGCATATGAGCTTCCCAAGCAGACAATATGACATTAGAGAACTGGGCTAGGGATATTAAGATGTTATATGAGGTTGAACCGCACGCTCCTCCTTTTAGCTCAGTGATCTTGGGCAAGTCATCTGGCCTCTCCACACTGTAGGTTCTTGATTCAAAAGAATGGGGTTCATGGTGGTTCTGCCTATGCCACAGGATGTTTTGGAATATGGTACAATATTGTATATAGGAAAATGTCTTACCACTATAAAGGGAATAAAAACTCCTTTTGAATTTTAACCCCAAGAGGATAACAGCAGACAGTTATCTGTCCATATTGATCAGAATAATGGTACATTATCATTGCATTCAACTTCAATAACATTCTTTCAAAATCTTCAGTTGCCACTTGTCTGCCAAGTTGTGGGATTATCTGTTACACTTATACTTTGGAGGCCAAAGATTGACTTATTTAAGTCCATAGAATGCACAGAGAAAACACTAAATCATAGTCTTAAATATTAAAGATTAAGCATTAATACTATGCAAAAGAATGAGTCTTTTTTTTTTTGGAGACGGAATTCCACTCTTTGTTGCTCAGGCTGGAGTACAGTGGCGCGATCTAGGCTCATTGCAACCTCTGCCTCCCAGGTTCAAGCAATTCTCCTGTCTCAGCCTCCCGAGTAGCTGGGACTACAGGTGCACGCCACCATGCCCGGCTAATTTTTGTATTTTTAGTAGAGACGGGGTTTCACCATGTTAGCCAGGCTGGTGTTGAACTCCTGACCTCAGGTGATACGCCCGCCTCAGCCTCCCAAAGTGCTGGGATTACACGCATGAACCACCACGCCCATCCAAGAATGAGTCATTCTTAACATAAACATAAGTATTTTAAGGTAAGAAAATCACACAGTATTTGTAAAGTAACAAAATCACATAGTATAATGAACTATATCATAGTATCTGTTTTTATGCATTGAAAACAATTGAAATTTCATACCACACCGTAATAACGGACTCAAGTATTTGTACTAACTGTATAGGGGTAAAGTAACAGTAGACTAAGCTTAAGTTATAAAGTTTCAACACGAACAAAGAACATATCATTAATACTTGAATTTCGGTTATGGAGAAAAATATCACACTGAGCCTCCCGGAGCATCACTGAATGAGATATTATGGAACCACACATACATACATATATACATACATACACATACACACACACACACACACACCAGCCCCAAATATTTATTTCTGGAAAACCCGATACTCTTTAAAATGAATATTAAAAGATCCAGCATTAGGCCAGGTGCGGTGCCTCACACCTGTAATCCCAGCACTTTGGGAGGCCAAGGCGGGTGGATCACAAAGTCAGGAGATTGAAATCATTCTGGCTGACACAGTGAAACCCTGTCTTTACTAAAAATACAAAAAATTAGCAGGGCGTGGTGGCACGTGCCTGTAGTCCCAGCTACTCAGGAGGCAGAGGCAGGAGAATAGCTTGAACCCGGAGGTGGAGGTTGTAGCAAGCTGAGACTGAGTGACAGAGTGAGACTCTGTCTCAAAAAACAAACAAAAAAACCCAGCAGTTACAGGGTGCAATGCATGTGATCACTTATCTTTAAAAAATATATTGTGGGTCAAAATATTGGATCAAATATTCCAAATTTCAATAAAAACACAGCAAGCAAGGAATATTTCATAAACCTTGTGTATACAGATATAAGACGTAAGAAAATTGGACAAAGTTTCCAAGGTTTCACCTCTACCCACTCAAGTTTTACAGTGTCTTTGGACACGTAAAAGTGACTCTATACAAACTTAGTATTTTTCTAGTCTAATAGAAAATTAATCAGAACCACCAAATTGACTATTTTATCATTTGTAAACACGTAACCTGTAAGTTTTAATCCAATCTATTTCGGAATTCTTATGTAATGAATTCACTTAAGTAATAAAGCTATAACACACAGAAGCATCTTGCATTATTTGCACCTACAGAGCAAAATGCTGGTATACAACATATACTCCAACTCTCTCTATACTAATCTTCACCTATGCATTTTATTTTAGCACCCACTTAATGTTAGTCTCTGCAGCTATCTTGAAAGAAACTAAAATAAATAGCAATCATCAACCTCATCATCTCCTCCATGCGAAATGATGACTTCACTACTTTTCTTCAGAAAAGTCTAGCACTGAACTCTGTCTACAATAACCTACCTTAAGTGAGTCAGAATAACCACTGCGATCTGGAAGAACCCACTCAAACTAAATATAGAAACAGTGTCCCTATCTAAACTTGGACAGCATTATTTTCACAAAAACCATGATCTGACAGTTAGTATGTTTATAACCAATACTTTTGGACATTCAGAAAATTTTGTTTTCATTTGTTCATTAAAATGTTTTGTTCATCTTGTATAGAAATATACATTCTGCTGTCATCCATATTAGAGAAATTAAACAGAGAATCCACCTGCATTACAGCTATCCAAATGCAGGACAGGGTGGCACAGCACTTTGCTTCACCCAGTGTTTTCCTCACTCTACTTGACATTGCAGATAAAAGAATAAAGTTACATTTTCCCTTAAGTTTATAAGGTGAAATGGGAACACTTAATTCTGTGCTACTCCCCTAGAAAAAACCCAAAACAAACAAACAAACAAAAACCCTTTCTACTTGCCAAATCTGATACCAAAATTAACTAGCTCTTGGAACTATGCTTCTGAAGAAAATGCATTAGTGGGAATTTTAACAGAAAACCCATTATACTCATGCTGTTACTAAAACTTTTGCAAGTTCTTCTCTTCAGAAAAAAGAGTCTCATTTTAAATACTGATACTTCTAAAGAAAATAAAATATCAATTCTCTACTAAGATTCCTTTCTGGGGGGTAGAAACACAAAAGAATCACACATTTTCCTACTATGTTTGATAAGCACAGTGCTACCATCAAAACTGCAGGAATGACCATCCTAATTAAATCAACCCCAAAGAATGAAACCCCAGACTAAACAAGGAGTAGTCAAACAACCGCACTGTTCTGTTTTTCTTTCAATGCATTCAGCATTAAGAGGTGATTTTTAAAATGTATATTCGAATCATACATTTTCATCTTGTCAACATCTCTTAATACATAAACAAGTCATAAAAGGTAATCAGAAGTTCAGTCTCAAAATAGTTTCAGAATTACCATACTGTTTTCCCTAATTGTTACTTTACTATGTAATTCAAAACACCACTTTGTTACAATCTGTTCATAAATATCTATGAACAGATTTTAAGTTCAATAAAGGGGGAAGACAATGGCTCTTGGGAGTCTGGAGTGGAACCAGCAATGAAGCAGTAAAGGTAAGCAATTTTCAAGGTGCTGGCTCCATTTTCAGACTACACTGTTACTGTTCGTTTCAATGTAAGAGTACCCATTTACAAAAGTGTCTTTCCTGTATAGGTGCATGGTTTCAAAGTAATAAGTATCAACAATTGGATTTATTAGCATCTTCCTTTAGAAGAGCTTAAAACACTCTTGATGTTTATGATCTCATTTGCCTTCCAGCAGCCTTGTGACACAGACAGGGGAGGATTATAATTACCCCCATTTTACAGACAGGGAAAGTGAGAAGGAAGGATTAAGTGGCTCGCCCATAGACACACAATGACTCATTAAGATCAGCAACCAGAAACCTGGTTTCCTGATTCCTGGTTTAGTGTTCCACATACTATGCTTCCTTCTATGAAGTACTATTTTTGTAAAGGTTTCTCTTTCAATAAAGGAAACAGAACAAGTCACGTGACTTTCATTCACGAAAGCCCGTGTGTGTTTTCATTAGCACCTTAGTTGTCTGCTCCTGCGAAGAGGGCAGCAGCAGTGCATGCTATTATCTTCTTATGGCCAGAGCCAGCCAACTAAAGCAAACCAGCGCCCGCCACAGCAAACAGAAAGCTTGTGTGGTTTGTCAATCATCTCACTGGATTTCTGAATTTAGGAAAATTCTCTTCTTTACAACTTCAAAAGGCAAAACTTTTCAACATAAAAGTTGTCCCTTTGGAAACATGTCTCTTATCATTCTTTCACCGTAGGATAAGAATTGATAGTCCTTGTATCCAACAAAATTTAAATATGGATACTTTCAGTGGTAATTCTGATCTAATCTGTTTTATACATACATATATATATATATGTGCCAATTTTAGAATAAAATGCCTAAAATCACTAAAGAGGAACACTAAAACAGCATATTTTATGGCATTCATCAATCTACTATCCTAACGCAAAAATACATAAAGTTAATTGTAAAAATCAGTTTTAAAGCGTAGGAAATTCAGTGGCGTATTTCCAATTCCCAAACAACAAAACCTAACAAATTGGTTAGAGTTTCCACATGCACACACACCAAAAACACATAAGTAACTTTAACTCGCCCTAAAATAAGATGCATAATTTAGAGTTTGCTCTGGACTAATAAAAACAGAGGTACCTGAGATACACTTTTTAATTGGCTCTTGCATTGAAACCCCATCCCCATTCACAATTCTATTGTAAACAACTGCCAGACATGGCTGGAACCTTACCCCTCTGCTATCACTTATGCAAATACCAAACATTACCCAAGTAACCCCAAATTATTCCGCATCAGCATCACTAATGAGGTCTTCCCATGCAGAACAGGAGGAGCTCAGGGTGGAAACACAGGCCACTTCTAAGAGGTAGGCAGGGCAGGGGGCCGCCCAGTAAGTGCTTTCTCTACTTCATCTTCAAAGAAATGCTTTGCGAGTCTGCCTTCTACAAATAATTGCCTCAAAGGACACTTATCTACTGTGAACTCTGTATTTATGAGCATCACAAACAAATTTCTAGTGCATGTGTGAGTTAAAGGTGGATATTCATCCCAAGTTCCTAAATGTTTCCTTTCTGTCTCAACAGACCACAACTTTGGTGCTACGTGGCCTAAGGTGACACTACTCTTTCCTATTCTGCTGTTCTCTGTGTTTAACTTACTTTACTAGAAACCCAGCGGGGCAGATATTTCCTTTTTTAAAATGTGGTTTGGCATATGGTGGACTGACTGCAGTTGTCTATTTCGATTTAAAAGAGTCCTTTTACTTCCTAGAAGAGGGTTCATCATGATACCCACACAAACTTCGGAAAAACAGCAGCCCTAATCATCTCTCGTCTTTGTCCAGCAGCCATAGAACACAGGCTTCTGTCTGGACTTCAAAATCGAGAATCCTATGGCTGAAAGGAATTTTATGTTGGTGGGAAATCTTAAATGAAAGCTCAATCCAGTCTCTAAATAAACTTATCTCTTAGAGTTCAACATTTTCAGTCGCCTGAAAAGGGCACTGTCTCCTATTTGGACCCCAATTCTGAATGTATCAGCTTCATCAGAAAGGCCTTGAGTCCCTCCAGGCCTGTAGGTACAAATTCCAGCTTATGGCCTGCTATGGCAGAGCCCCCTGCTCGGGCCCCACTTCCACCCACTCCAGGTTTGTCCCACCGGCTCCACTGAAAGCAGGAAAAGGTGTTATGCTCTTAGGCTGTTTTCTGATTAGAATCAGATTCTGGCAAGATGTAGTTTACTTTCATGTTCACACTAGCATATACCCATTCGTGCAGACCATAAATATGTGTGTGCTTCCCCACTCAATTGTACTGCTGCTGTGTTTATAATGCTCTGTGTCTTAAAGGCAGCTAATCCTTCAACTTTCTGACACACTAGCAATAGTGTATAAGTAACTCCAACCAAAGTGACCTTCAGCTGAGAATCACTGTTCATGGGATACATTCTGGCGACTTCCAATGATTTAATTGGATGCTGAAGCACCACACTCCTGATAATTCTCTGTGACTCTTTTCATCTTCTAGTCGACGGTTTTAATAAAGGAAATAGCTTTTCTCTATTACACTGGAATAACAGGGTATTCACCCCACAGCTATAATTTTAAATCCCATGGACCAACAGTCCTAAGTATACTATAAAACAGATACTAGATTTGGATAGCACTAAACTGGTCTATTTAAGAACAAAAGGCTGCGAGTCCCCAGCCCACCTTGATCCTCATCTTATGACCCTTGAAGACTGTTTACACCTTAGGCTCACATCTAGTCCAGCATCCAAATTTTACTCTATGTTTCACTGTTCCCATGAAGCCTCTATCCTGCTAGGAACCCCACAAAGAAAACAGCTACGAAATTAAATCAAGTCTCCCGAATTGAATAGTCAACCTTTCCCTTTCATCTCCCCCACCCAAACACCATTCAAAGTTTAGACAGTCAGAATGCACCACCAGCTGCAAAGTCAGCCCAGCTCTGTCTCCTCATGGATATTTGATGAGCACACGAAGAACAATACCAGCACCCTCCTATCCAATTGTTCTTGAAAAGACCTGTGTTTTTTTGTCTTTCCCTGTTTTCTCCAAAGCACTGATTGTAAATCCTGGCTGCACATTCAAATCTGGACAACTCCAAAAAACGCCCGTCCCTGCCTCCTAGCCATCTCATGTTTCACTTCAATGTGTCTTGGCGTGAGGCCCAATAGGTACTTTTTGAATCCTCCCCAGGTGAGTCTCATCTGGGGCAGGGTCCTCAGAGGGTGGTCCCCCGGCCAGCAGCGTCGTCATTATGTGGAGACTCACTAGAAAGGCACAGCCCGGGCCGCGCCCCAAAGCTACAGCATCGGAAACTGCGGGGTTAACACAGGCCAGAGATCCATGTTTCAGCAAAGCCCGCCAGGTAACTCCCACATAGGCTCAAGTTGAACACCACGGCATCAGGCTGTGTGCAGCCTTACCGTTTCACTCTTCAGAGAAAAACAATGCCTCCGCTGGAAAAGCTCCTACAGTTTATGTGTAACATGGAAGTAGTTAACTGTCGCTATTAACAGCCATCAAAATGGATGCTCATTTCTTAAATGACTTTCAGGTCTGAACCTTCAAGCTCACCAAGAATCAGGCGGAGCCCAGCTCCGGGAACACAGAGAAAGGTGAAAGCTGCGGCCGCCGGCAGCGGTCCGGACCCGCAGGTCCTCCTGGAAGAAAGCACCCAGGCCCCCAGTTCCTAGGAAGGCAGTCGGGTGCCCCACGGCCTCTAGTGTGGCCGGTCTGGGAGACCTTCCACTGTGTTAAGGGACAGGGGACTGTGGGACGCACAGAATGGGGGAATGGGTGGGGCCTCAAAAAATCAGTCTCCCTCCCACGCGGAAAACGTCATTCAACTCAAAGACGAGTGTTCTGGCAAGTTCTCTGAGGGAAGAGAACAAGGCAGCCCACAGAAAAACAAAACAAGGAGCCAGAGCCAGGCTGTTGGCTTCTGGGTCAAGGTCCCAAAGAAGTGAGAGCAGTGAAACCCAAGAGGCTCCCTCACCGCCCCACCCCTGCTTCCCGCCAGACGCCCAGGCAAAGGGCCTCACCTTTCACGATGGTGGCCTCCTTCAAGTGGTGGGACAAGAAGTCAATGCTAGCGTAGGTGTTGGCAGGGGGCAGGGCACCGGGACCTGGCCCCCCGCACCCGCCGCCGGTGCTGCCGACGCCCACAGCGCTGATGAGACCCCCGAGGCTTCGGGTCCGACCCCAGGAGTTCTTGTCTCCCGGCTGAGGAAGCGGCGACTGCGGCTGCGGCTGCGGCTGGGGTGGCGGCCCGGGCTCCTCCCTCACGTCGATGGCGATGTAGTTGAGACCATTTTGGAAGCCGGCAGAGGTCTCTCTGCGCATTGGCGATCCACCGCTCCCAGGACAACCGACCAAGCCCCCGGGCTGACCCGGGGTCCAAGGCCGGCCCTGCGGTGCCAAAAGGGGCGCTGGGAGCGCCGGCTGCAACTGTCTGGGGGAGGTGGGCGGCTCGTCGCCCCCTCCAGGGACGCCGCCCACGCCGCCCTCGCTGCTTTTCCTGAGAGACACATTTTCCACGGAGGCCGAGTTGTGGCGCTTGGGGTTGTGGGCGAAAGACGGGGACACGGGGGTGACCGTCGTGGTGGAAGAGAAGGTCTCGGAGCTGTGACGGCGGCGGCCCCCCTGCGGGTCTGCGCGGATGACCTTGGCGCCGCGGTGGGGGTCCGGGGGCTGGCTGGCCTGCAGGAAGGCCTCGACCCCCGACACCTGCTCCATGAGGCTCAGCCTCTTCACGCCCGACGTCGGGCTGGCCACGCGGACAGCTTCTGGCTTCGCGGGGGCCGCGATGGGTTGCGGCGGGGTGGCGGCCACACCGAAAGCCATCTCGGTGTAGTCACCATTGTCCCCGGTGTCCGAGGACGAGGCGGCGCCTGGGCCCTGGACGGTGGCAGCGGCCGAAGCAGGGGGCAAGCGGTACAGCTCCCCGGGGGGCGGTGGCGGCGGTGGCGGCTGCTGGGACGACGACGGGGATGCGGACGGACGCGGGGGCAGCGGCGGATACGGGGAGGAGGCCTCGGGGGACAGGAGGGCGTCCAAGGAGCCCACGGGGTGGCCGCTCCGGGCGCCCGGCTTGGGAGACTTGGGGGAGCTGAAGTCGAGGTTCATGTAGTCAGAGAGCGGGGAGCGCTGCCGGCTGTCGCTGCTGGTGCCCGGGGTGCCTGAGCCCAGCGACGAGGCCGGGCTGCTGGCAGACAAGAGCGAGGAGGACGAGGCCGCCGACGCCAGCAGGGGAGGCGCGGGCGGCGACAGGCGGGCCCCGGGCTCGCCGAAGTCGATGTTGATGTACTCGCCGGGGCTCTTGGGCTCTGGCGGCAGTGGGTACTCGTGCATGCTGGGCAGGCTGGGCAGCCCCTCCAGGGACAGGCGCGTGGGCCGCACAGCCCGGCCGCGCTGGCCCAGGAAGCCCTCGGGGCGGCCGCCGCTGGGTCGCAGGGGTGAAGGCACTACGGGGTGAGGGGGCTGCGTGGGGCCGGCCCCGAAGGCGCTGGCCGCCTGGCTGGGCACTGGCGTGGCCTGAGGCTCCAGCCGCTCCTCCTCCAGGATGCGCCCCACGGGGGAGCTCATGAGCACGTACTGGTCGCTGTCCCCGCCGCAGGTGTAGGGGGCCTTGTACGAGCGAGGCAAAGAGCTGTAGCAGCAGCCAGGAACGCCCCTGAGCGGCTCCCCGCCGGCGTGCAGGGCTGCGGAGAAGAAGTCGGGCGGGGTGCCCGTGGTGACCGCGTCGCTGGGGGACACATTGAGGTAGTCCCCGTTGAGCAGCAGCTTGCCGTCCGCGTGCTCCATGGACAGCTTGGAGCCGCACCACATGCGCATGTACCCGCTGTCCTCGGGAGAGCTCTCGGCGGGCGAGCTGGCCTTGTAGCCGCCCCCGCTCGCCGGGAATGTCCTGCCCGCCACAGAGGTGGGCGCTGGCCCCGCAGGCCCCGCAGGGGGCACGGCAGCGGCAGCAGCAGCGGCGGCGGCCCTGGGCTGCAAGATCTGTTTGGGGGCGGACACGCTGGCAGGGCTCATGGGCATGTAGTCATCGCTCCTGCAGCTGCCGCTCCCACTGCCCGCGAGGGCTGCACCGGGCGTCATGGGCATGTAGCCGTCGTCTGCACCCAGGTTGCTGCTGGAGCTCCTGTGAGAGCCGATCTCGATATCTCCGTAGTCCTCTGGGTAGGGGTGGTAGGCCACCTTGGGAGACGACGCGGGGCAGGACGGGCAGAGGCGGCCTGCGCTGCCCGAGAAGGTGGCCCGCATCAGGGTGTACTCATCCAGCGAGGCGGAGGAGGGCTGGGGCACCGGCCGCTGCCGGGCCGGCGTGGTCAGGGAGTAGGTCCTCTTGCGCAGCCCTCGGTCCAGGTCCTGGGCTGCGTCTCCCGACACCCTGCGGTAGGGGCGGCCACAGTGGCTCAGGGGCCTGTCCATGGTCATGTACCCGTAGAACTCACCGCCGCCGCTGCCGTCTCGCGGCGGGGGCGTTTCCGCTATGGACTCGGGCGTGTTGCTCCGGTGACTGCAGAAAGCGCGCAGGTCGCCGGGGCTGGAGCCGTACTCGTCCAGGGACATGAAGCCGGGGTCGCTGGGGGAGCCCGAGGCGGAGGCGCTGCCGCTGGAGGGCCGCTGGCCAGGGCCGTGGTGCAGTGGGTGCGGCAGGGGCGGGTGCGGGCCCGGCGGCGGCGGGTAGGAGCCCGAGCCGTGGCCGCTGCTGGACGACAGGGAGCCAGGGCTGGTGGCGGCCGGCGGCGAGTGCGCCACGGGCATGGACATGGAACGGCTGTGCTGCAGCGCGCCCCCTGCCGGCAACAGCGCCACCTTGCTCCCGCGGCCGCCGCAGCCGCCGCTCAGGGTGTGCGAGCGGCTCAGGGGCGCGCGCACCGGCCCGGGGCTCAGGGGGCTCCCAGCCACCGACACCGGCCTGGCGCCCGCGGCCGCTGCCCCCGCCGCCGCGCCGCCGTCGCCCTCGCTGGCGGTGCGTACCCGGCAGGAGCTGCACTTGGCCGCCGGCGGGGTGGCGGCCAGGCTGTCTGTGCGCGAACGGCGCACCAAGCCCGTCTGGCTGGGGGGTAGGTTGACCAGGTGGTGGTGGCGGCGCGCCCCGGGGACGCTGATAGGGTGCGTGGCCGACGACCCCGACGACTGGCTCTTACTGCGCGGCCGGAACTCGAAGAGCTCTTTGAGCGCCTTCATGGCCTCCAGAATGGTCTCGTGTATGTTCTGCGCCACCACCGAGTCGTCCGCCTGCATCCACAGCTCGCCGGGACCCGTGACGGCCGAGCGGCCCACCTCGATGAAGAAGAAGCTGTCCGAGTGGCCGCAGCGGCGGATGTTCATGAGCTGCAGCGTCACCGACGGCTGCTCGCAGTTGAGCTTCACGAAGCCGATGGTGCGCGCCGACAGGCACAGACGGTACACGCCTGTCAGGTTCTTGCTCTGGCCCAGACCCTTGGGCTTCAGGTTCACCTGCCACACCTCGCGGTAGGCGGCCGTGGCGGGCGCCACCAGCCCGTAGCTGTCCTCGGCCCCGGCGGCGCCGGCAGAGCCGCCCAGGGCGCCGGGCAGGGAGGCGCTGCAGGACGCAGCGGGCGCGGCGGTGGGGGGCGCGTCTCCGGCGGCCGCGCGGCCCTCGCTGACCAGGTCGGTGAGCGCGCGGTACCAGCCCTCCTGCTCCTGCTCGTTCTCGGCGGCCACGGCGAAATACTCGTCCTTGGTGTAGAGGGCGATCAGGTACTTGTGCTTGGCGTCGGCGCGCTTGTTGATGTTCAGGCAGCAGTCGAGCGCGATCACCCGCTTCGGCGCGCCTGCCTTGCTCCGCCACTTTTTCTCGCTCTCGTAGTACTCGAGCCGCGGCGGCTGCGGCGCCGACCCCCCGCCCGCCGTCGTCTCGTCGCCGCCCGTGCCGGGCCCGCGCAGCACGAAGAAGCGCTTGTGGCCGTGCTTCTGCTTGCGCAGGTAGCCGCACTTGCGCACGCTGTGGTTGTTGTTGTTGTTGTTGTTGTTGAGGTTGGGGCCGTCTCCGATCGCCGGCCCGGGCGGCCCGTGCCGCGGCGGGCTCGCCATCCCGGGCGCTTCAGGCCGCGCCGCCCGGGCCCGGCGCCCAGGGGCTGGGGCGAGGGGCGGAGGGGGCGCGGGCGGGGGCGGCTCCCTCCCACCCTTGCGCCCGGCCGCCCGCCCGAGCACGCGTCCCTCGGGCCCAGGCGGTGGGGAAGGTCCGGGGAGGCCCGCGGGGGCCAGCACCGCTCGGCTGCGCCGCGCCCTCCGCGCTCCGGGGCTCCCAAGGATGCCCGACGCGGGCGGTGGCCGCCCCCCGCCCTGGCTGCCTGCGGCCGCTGCCTCCTCAGGCTCTCGGGCGGCGCCGGGGGACGCGCTGACTGGGCCGGGAGTCGGGGTCCCCGAGCCGCGGGGCCGAGCCTAAGGCGCGCGCGGCCGCACCGGGGCTGCTGCCGCCGCGTCGCGCTCCGGGGAGCCGGGGTGCGCCCGGGCGCTCGGGGTCCGCGCCGCCGCCGGGGCTGCTGCCGCTGCTGGTGCTGCTGCTGCTGCTGCCAAAGGCGACCCGGGCTCGTCGCGGTCCCCGCCGCACAGTGAGTAACACATCGCGCACCGAGTGACTGAACTAAGAAGAGCAAAACAACATGTGACTCGGCGTTACGCAGGCACACACGGCGCGGCCGCCCCGCCCCGGTGCCTCGCATTGGCGCCGCGCCCCCGGACGGACGGCGCGCTCGGCCAATCGGCGCGGCGCTCGCGGGGGAGGGCCGCGCGCCCCCGCCCCGCCCCCCTTTCTCCCCGGGCTGCGTTTCCCGCCGTCCCCTCCCCCTCCCGCGGAGGCTCCGGCCGGGCCGGGCGGGGTGGGGGCGGCCCCGGCCTGATTAATCAGCGGCTCGTTGTGGATGCCGGCGGGGGAGATGCCACCCAGGGCGGGAAAAGGGGCGCGGAAGAGGGGCGGGGCGGGCCACGGCGCGCAGGGCCCTTCCCTCCCGCCTCGGACTCAATTAATTGGGCTTGAGCTTCCGCCGGGGAGGGGGCGCCGGGCGGGGCCGCGGCGGGGCGGGGGATCTGGATCGGCGGCGGGGGCTGCGGCCTCGCAGGGGAAGCTTGGGCGGCGAGCTGGGCCCTGCTCTCGGGGCGCGGGGTCCACATTCTGGGCGAGGGCGGCCGCTCCCGCGCTCGGGGTGGGCGCGCCCCCTCCCCGTTCCCAGTCCCCGTCTCGGTCCCCCGCAGCCGCTGAGCGCAGGGAGGTTCCAGGGCCCGCGGCCGCGGGTTCGCGAGCCCCGCGCTCCAGATCGAGAGCGGCGCGCGCCCTTCCCTGGATGACGGCGGGGCAGCGAGGGGCGCAGAGGGGGCGCCCGTGTCCCACCCGCTCGCGGGCGCCTTACGGGGCGTCCTCTACGCCATTCACTTGTCAGCTTCTCGGGAAGTTGAAATCGCATTTGGGAGGTAATAGGAGAAAGAGATTGGGGACGGCAGGCGGAGAAAGTGCGGTTTCCATAGCGCCAGGGAGAGGGCGGGCCCGCGAACCAGCGGCCCCGGAGCCGGGAGACCGCGCGGGCGTCTCTCCAGCCCCCGCGGGAGCGCCCCCTTCCTTCCGCAGGGGCGTCCTCTCCCTGCAGCGCTGCAGGAGCCCCCCCTTCCTCGGAAGCGTCCTCTCACCACACCGCTTCAAGAGCCACCCTTTCTTTTACAGGGCCGTCCTCTCCCCCTCCGAGGCAGGAGCCCCCTTCTTTCCACAGGGGCGTCCTCGCCCCCTCCGAGGCAGGAGCGCCCCTTCTCCCCGCGTGGAGCGGCCCGCGCCCAGCGGACGGGCAGGTGGGCGGGCGTTCACTACCTGTGTCCGCGTTGCGGGCGGTGACGGCCAAGTTGGAGATGCCGTTGGAGCACTGCTTCGAATTCTGATATCTGCGGGGCTTTGGTGACTTGCAAAGCCTATAGCAAATAAGCATCCCTACAATTGCATCTCCTCAATGACCAAGTCAGGGTGAGGTGAGGGCTTCCTGAGTTGAGATCCCAGCGGGCTGCCGATCCTGCACAACGAAGAAAGCTCAACAGAACCGGCCTTGTCTGTTTATTATTATTTTTTAATTATGTCTTTATGAAATAATTTACAGCAATAATTTGTCTTACAATATTGGTTGTTTTTAAGTCCCGGATGTTTACTTTTGGATGTCCTGTATAATTCATAGAAGTGTTTTAAATGTAATAAAGTCTTAATCTAAGAGAAAATAAGATTGTAATTTTTGAAAGGGTGATACATATTTTAATATATTTTTGTAACAAGTGACTTGAAGATTGTGTTGGCTAATTTTATGTGCCAAGAGAGCCCTGACTAGTACAAAGATTATGGCGTTTTTATTTTTAGCATGTATACGTTAGGATCATTGATTAGTAGCCTGAATTTGGGAAGAATAATCAGTGTGGCAAGTATCACACAATGTGCCTCAAAGAGATGTGTTTAAAGTTGATCTTCCATTTTTAAATCATACCTTTAAAAAATACCTCAAGAAATGCCATTTTAAGTCTGTGCACCTGTATGTGTACGTTTGTTTATATAATAGATTGTGTATGATTGTGTGTGTATCGGTATGATTGTGTATGATTGTCTGTGTTGGGGGCCCCACCTTTATGAACATTATGCTTCGGCTTTTAGATCTTCTTACCTTTTTTTATGTTCACAAATGTTGCTTAGCAATATGTCTACTCAGGAAAGATGAAGGGATTCTTATCTTGGAACTTAAAAAAAATGTAGTATAGTTTTATTGGCTTTGTGGTCACTTACATCCCACTTCTATGAGGATGTAAATGGGCCACCTCTACGTTCCTGTATGTTGTCAACCATCAGTAGACAATGCTAAAGGAACCACCACTTTTAAAGATCATGTCATGGTTTCTTCTGAGAAAGTATATTTTGCAATTTTTTTTTCTTTTTCATTTTGACTTTTAATATGAAGTTACATTTTCATATCTGTGTTGAACATTTACTTGCTGTGCCCGTCACACGTTAGCAAATGTCATCTTTTCCTGTTTGCTTGTTTCTTGGGGGCATCCTAGTGGTAAAGGCCAGTGTTTTTAAGGTATCAGCAGCTCTGGATTGGCAGTTAGCACTTTCCCCATGTATTGCCTCAGTTACCAGACTGGGGACAAAAGAAAGAAGGTTAAAGAATTATCACATATCCGTGGTATTCTGTCATAGAGAGTATAAATTTCCTACAGCAAACTGGAAATTAATTGCAATTCTGCAGTTAGAACCTCTAAATACAAATGTGGGTGATACAATTTCAATTCTCATTGAGAGTCAGCCCATGAAACAAACCAACAGTAAGAAACTGTATGATTAGAAGTATCCC
The DNA here is from genome assembly GCF_009764315.1 of Trachypithecus francoisi. Lineage (NCBI taxonomy): Eukaryota > Metazoa > Chordata > Mammalia > Primates > Cercopithecidae > Trachypithecus > Trachypithecus francoisi. Next base: position 5,508,029 of record NW_022681463.1, on the reverse strand, counting down.
AGTCCTCTTCCTCAACTGAGGAACTTGTTTTCGTTCCCTCTTTCTATTGCCAGATAAGCTATTTATTTATTTAAAGCTTGTTCTACACCTTGTGATTTTCCAACTGTTCTTCCATACTTTTTCAGCAAAAGTCAGCTAATAACATCTGCCAACATGCTCTGCACGCAGGACTGGCTGGGGCTGGCAGGGCCTCTTGCCAGCAAACAGCCTGGTTGAAATTTTTTCTCATGGTCCAAGATCTTTCCGTGGAAGCTTTCTTTCCTTTCACGGCTAATAAAATGGGGATATCTTTCAGCAGGGATTTTTTTGTTTGTTTGTTTGTTTTTTCTATTTTTAACAGAATCATATGTAATAATGATTATTTTATTAGAAGTCTTCTGAAATAATTACTTTTCAAGAAAGAGTCAATTACATAAAATGTAGAGATTTAAAAATATGTTACAGGTTCACCATACAAATACTAGTAGCACTACCAATAATGAACATCACTAATTCTTTTCTTTGTTTCATATAGGAGAGGCAAGTATGGGAGGAAAAAGGTGGATAGCATTTTATTGCTTGTCAAATTGTCTTTCTTTTTTTAGTTATTTGCCCTGTAGGTGTTTGACAGTAGTTTGTATTTAGGTGAACTCAATCTAAAAACTAAGCAGATTAAATTGAATGCTATATAACTAGTTAGAATAGCTTTAATTTAAAAGGTGTTTTAAGAGGGAAAGATTTTTAACTTCACAAGTTTCTGTCAAAGGATATATTTAATCTTTAAAATGAGTGGCACCGCTTCATTATATTTCATTTTATTAGATAATGTTGTTCAGTAGCTCATTTGAGAAATTCCATTCCTCTGATGAATGAACTGTGGACAGACTTTTCCTCATCTAGGATTTATAAGGAGACTTCTTGCACTTTACCAGCAAATTTATTTGCTAATGTTTCAGCTGAAATTTCACAAGAGTTTTGTAACTTGCTAAGTCTGTGTATGTGCAACAGAATGACTTACAGGAGAGAATGTAACTGCTGTTTGGATCATTTGCTATGTGCAGCATTGCAAACATTTAAAGTATCAGGATGTGTTAATGGAATTGATCAGCCCCTTGGAAATTATAAAGGCTTTCTACTTGAGTGTTTATTCTTCTTGTTAAAAATATGGATCAGTCTCTTTCCTAAATGTTCATTTGATGAGGGAGGATTTTCTAAAATAAATGATTATTTAATGTGCATATAGGATAGAACAAACTACTGTAACTTTTTAAAAGTCTGTCAATTAATACTGTTTAGAAAAATATGTTGTGGGTACAAATACAGCTAATCCAATAGTCGCAACATTTTTGCATTATAAATATAATTATGTTGAAGAAATACATAAATGCCCAATTAAAAACTGACTGCAGTTAGGAGTTTAAAATTTTTATTAATATGCCTCTGGATTTTGTTGTGTTTGAATTTTGAGACTGTGTTTCTAGATTTAAGAAGCAACACAAGCTTTTTTTTCCAGAAGTCTTCCTATTATTGACATGGAAATGACACATTAATGACTGTATAACACTAGTAGATACTTTTAAAATGCAAGAGCATCTTCTTAGATCATTACTTTTCCTTGGAATGCTTGGCACCTGTAATATAATACACCCATATTTTGCATGATGAAATTTGATGTTCTGTGTGTTACTTCATGTTGATATCCTAGCAGCCGATTGAAACGTTTTGTTTTTTCATGCCAGAGCAGAACAAAATTGTCTGCTTCTCAATCTGCACATCATAAGCAGATGACATTAAAAATGTCTCTAAGATGACACAGCTATATTTTCTGGGAGAGGGCGGGAGGATGCTCAGTGAGGGTAGCCCGGAGTGTCCTTGTACAGAGAGTACAGATGTTATGAAGCGGGGAAGATCAGCTTGTGTCCATTGATTCACGTATTGATTCCAGGAGCAAGCTCACCCTGTTTTATACACTGCTCAGGAGGTAAACAAGAGGAAGGTAGCCAGCCTGCTTTTTTGCCCCATGCTCTGCTGTTTGGTAGAACTGTATTATAGTCAGAAACCTTCCACTTTTCTGCAGTTGTTTGCATGCTGTTTCCAAGGCTAGCCCTCTGAGTCTGTTTTCTAGAGTTGTTTTGAAATTCAACCTAAAGATAACAGAGGAAATGTGACCCTCTCTTGTGAATGCTGCCACCAACTGGCAATGTTTCTTCCCAAGGCAGATTCAGGGTTCTGGCGTGAGTTGTCACAAATACAGTGGTGGTTGCTTTGAGAGAAAGGTGCTTACAACCTGACATAAATTTGCTTTGCATGAATCTTTAAGGAAATTAATAGAAGTAAGATTAAACAAATTTTGATATTGAGTGACTAAGAGCAATATCAGATGACAGATGAGGAAAGAGAACAGTAATAAGTGCAATAATTTATTTTTTATGGTTAAATTAAATATCAAGCAAATATGTTCACATCTTCTAATGTAATTTATATCCCAATTTGCATAGTTACTTACACAGTTTAATAGAAATGTATATCACTGCCCACTTAAGAGTTTAGAAAACTAGCCAACAAAATAAAAACAAGAATCTAAATTCAGTATTATTTTAGAATGTTTACCTAATCGAACAAGTTATAATCAAGATTTGCTTGTCTGGCAAGCAAAGATTTTTTTTAATTGTATTTCTCCCCTACATTGACCTTTAGGTCTCAAATTCTTTTTAGGATAAGCCAAAGTCATCCGGAAAGATACTGAAAAGCAAAATTTGAAAAAGTAAGATAGGAAAGAAAACATACTCTGAAAATCACACATAACAAAAATGGCAATTAATCAGCATCAAATGTCACTATCTTTTTGATTGAGTAAAATTATTTGAACGTATGTACTCATTACTAATTTGGCAATTCTAAATTTACAAATTACACCTTCCTTCTTAACCACTTTATTCTCAATCTTTAGGCATTGCAAATAGAAGATATTCAAGTTAGTCAAAGTGTTTTTAGAGCTGTTATTCAATGGAGTGAAGGGATCTGAAAACTTATTTGCTACCAAACATGTCATTGAGGTGCTTTTATGGATGAAAAAAAAAAGTTGCTATATAAAATATCAATAATAGTAATAGCTTGTGAGAGTAGTTTGTCAGTATACTCACAAAGATCATGAATTTGACTCTGACCAGTATGAGGGATAAGTAAAAAAATTTTATAATATGTAATATAAAGATATGATTATGACACAACTGAGAATTGAAGTAAGGTTTTTAAATTCTCTTTCTGAGTAATCTTCACCAACCTGTCCTCTGAACCTCCATGTATATGCTATGTTTAAAAGCAATGATTAGCTATTTACACATGAATTTTCCATTTTTCCTTGTTTAAAACACTTTTGTCACACAAATAACATTAAACTAAAGTGACTTGAGGGAGTATGGATTAATGAGGTTCACAAGAAAATAAATAAAGCAACAACTTGTGAAATTTAGGGCAGATGCCATTCATTGCCATTTCCCGCTGACTGTTAAGTGGAGATTTCAGTTCAGATAAACACATTCTAAGAATTACTACTGAAAGTGTAAACATCAGCCTGCATTTTAATATTTGCTGGCTCTTTAGTAAAAGTTTCAAATGTCAGCCCAAAGTTGTCTTGCTAAAAGAGAAAAAAAAGGAATTATATATTGAAAACATCTTAAAATTATATTTTATACTACAAAAATTTCCTTTTAGGTAGTAAAAGTGAGAATTTAAAAACATGATTCTCACTGCCATTAAAAGCACACAGAAAATGAAATAGATGGTATTTTTGAGACTTGATACCTGTTTTATTTTGATAAACTTGTACCTAGTTTTAAAGTTTCTTCATACTAAAAGTACAACACAATTTCAAAATGGCACCCTTGTCTCTCACAATATAAACTTCAAAGGAAATTAATATCTAGTTCATAACATTTTGCCCTGTTGTTTTAAATAGCATCATGTTTTAGTTACGGAATAATAGAAAAGTGGGCTCACCCTTTATTATGAAGGTGCATTTATGGCTTTTTCAATTCAAAATATAAAAATCAGCAAACATTGTTACTAAAAATGTGCTAAATATTTGTAAGCCTCAAACATATACTAAGAATTACCAAATCATAGGTCTTTGCCCCATTAGCTTTCTATCTAAGTAATAAGGCACTATTTTCCTCAAATATTTCTTTCCTCAAGTATTTTTTTCTTGTGTCTTTTGTTACAATATTGCCACACATAATTTGAAGATAAAATTTTCCATGTATTATAACCATCATCTGGCATTTTTTTAACTTTCTTAGTGCTTAATTTTAATGTCTAATGCTGCAATTTTAGCTGCTTCTTACTACTATATATAGTAGTATAGTAGAGAAAGTGACTTATCTTTGAGCTGAGGAAGTTTCACAAAGTATCAAATATCACATCAGATTACATATTCAGGGAAATTCCAAGAAAAAGTGATATAAAGATAAGGTAAGAAGACAAGAATGGGCCAGGCACAGTGGCTCACGCCTGTAATCCTAGCACTTTGGGAGTCCGAGGTGGGAGGATCTCAAAGTCAAGAGATCGAGACCATCCTGGCCAGTATGGTGAAACCTCACCTCTACTACAAATACAAAAATTACCTGGGTGTGGTGGTGCACTGTAGTCTCAGCTACTCAGGAGGCTGAGGTAGGAGAATCGCTTGAACCCAGGAGGCAGAGGTTACAGTGAGCCGAGATCCCGCCACTGCACTCCAGCCTGGCAACAGAGTGAGATTCTGTCTCAAAAAGAAAAAAAGAAAGAAAGAAAGAAAAGAAAAAAAAGAATGGAACTCCATCTTGGTTAAACAGGTTTATCCTCTGATTGAAGTTATGTTTGCAGTTAGAAGACAGGAGGTAAATGAAAACAAGTAGAAGGGAAATTGAAGCAACCTTTGTTTTAATGTATCGATGTTAAATGTTAACATTTAAATTGATTTGCAAGTGATCCAGAGAGCTGTTTTCAGTGTGCCAGCTTCAGTGAGGTCTGCAGCACATCCACCTGTGATGTTAACTGTCTTCTAATGTGCTTCCACAGAGAGCGTCATGCGTGTCATTCAATTCTTACTCAGTGTGCAGGCACAGAGTCACAAGTCTACGTGTTTAATATGACTGCATCCCCTGTCATTCATTTCCAAATGTTTCTTAAGTACAGTTAAACTATTTGCCAATTGTCTCACTGTTTTCCATTGGGTCTTTTTTCCTTGAAGTTCTTAAACAAGTTCGTTTTTCTAGTTTCTAAATGGTATTTGCAATCTCTAGCTAATTTTGTAAGAGGGAAAAACACTTTTTTATCTCCTCGTGTTTCTTCACTAGATGGTGTTCCTGGTCATGGTTAGATTGTAATTTCAAACATAATAAGGCATAATTAAAATATTTTAGTGATCATAACCAAGGGCCCTTGACAAATATGGTACAGCCACTAAAAAACGGTTAGGGGTGCTTCAACTCAGTGCTTGCTTCCAAGTTATCAGCTCAACATTTCACAGGAAATGAAGACGGTAAATAAAGTCTCTAAATTTCATTTCACAGAAATTAGTTTTAATGAGTCAAATAGTAATTCTATTTCATTTATTTTTAGGTTGATTCCTTTAAAAGATAACGTTTTAGACTCGACGCTGCCTGGGTCAATAGTGTGAGGAACTATCTGTGTGGAGGAGAATAATACTCAATTGATGGTTCGTAGTTATGCTACGTGGTGGTAAATTCATTCTAACCCCAAGAAACGTTGGATTCTGTCAAATTTATCAACGTGTCTTAAGCATCTACTTTGTGCTAGACACTGTGTGATCCTGTGGACATCAAAATGCAAACCGACCACAACCACCCAGCTGTGTCTGCTGGGAAGGACCCTCCTCCATGCGTCTCCCGCTCCCACACCTCTTAGTGGGTCAGTTAAATACGCGAGACCCTGGTTTCGCTTTACTCAAGCCTTTTCTAGGGGTTGTGCTTCCAGCAAACCACACTAAAAGGTGAGGTCACATTCCAGAGCAAAGAACAGGCCTGCTTATTTCCTGCTGCAAAAATGGTGGATTCTGCAAGCCCTTTGTGTCAGCCGAAACACAACCCACTGCAGATGTGGCATCCAACAGGCCCCGCCCTGTTGCCTCGTGCTGCCTGGGGAGCAAGAGGAATAGAGGCAAGTCATGCTGCTTTCTGTGCCATGAGTCTCTGACCGGAAAGGCTTGCATCCTCTGCCAGCATCCACCTAACGGTGACAGGCTAACATTACTTTCTAAGTAATGTTTTCTTCTAATTCTTCATTTCCCAACACTATCAAGATAAAGTATGTAATCTTTAGAGCTAGAGAGAAATCTGTTTGTATCTGTGGGGTTAAGGCGGAGAGGGAGGTGAGAGCTGATTCCAACCATACTTGGTCACTTGAATAAAACCACCTATTCCCATGGCTCTCTGTTTAGGGAGTAGAAAACCCTCATTTCAATGAAATCAGTGTGTTTGCATATTTGGAAGTCTACCTTCCAAGAGCTAATGACATATAATGGAAATGAATTATCCCTTGTTACCTAAACGCTTGCTTCCTAAATTCATATTTAACTGTGTAAGGATATTTGTATTAATTTAGGAAGTTTATATCTAAGCAGGTATTTCCCTTGAACAAATGAAACAATTGTACCCATTTTTCAAAACTACATTTTCTCTTTGTTGCTTGGGTATAGAAATAAAATCAAATTTTAATTTATCTTATATCTGATAATTTTGTTAAAACCTCATTAATTTTAATGCTTTAAAGATGTTTGGAGGGAAATATTTTATAAATATCATACACAAATAATACCATTTTGTGTGTTGCTTACAGATTTTCTCATCTTATTGAACTGGCTAGAGCCCTCAATGTATGGTGTAAAAGCAACCTTGTCTTAATCCTTTTTGAAAGGGAATGTTCCAGATTCTACCATTTGGTACCATGTTTGCTCTAAGATTTTGGTAGGTTCAATTTTTTTCAGTTTAAAGAAGTTATCCTCTAGCCCATTATGGCAAGGATTTTAAGCTGAATGAATATAAAAATTAATCAAATATGTTTTGGTGCCTCCTGAGGTGATCTTAAGCCTTTCTAGTTTGATTTCTAAGTATGGCTAACTACATTAATTGATTTTCCTTTTTTTTTTTTTTTTTTTTGAGACGAAGTCTTGCTCTGTCGCCCAGGCTGGAGTGCAGTGGCCGGATCTCAGCTCACTGCAAGCTCCGCCTCCCAGGTTCACACCATTCTCCTGCCTCAGCCTCCCGAGTAGCTGGGACTACAGGCGCCTGCCACCGCGCCCGGCTAGTTTTTTTGTATTTTTTGGTAGAGACGGGGTTTCACCGTGTTAGCCAGGATGGTCTCGATCTCCTGACCTCGTGATCCGCCCGTCTCGGCCTCCCAAAGTGCAGGGATTACAGGCTTGAGCCACCGCGCCCGGCCAATTGATTTTTCAATGTTAAACAAAAATTTGCATTTCTGGAATAGATTTAACTTGGTCATTCTTTAACTTTGGGTTCCCCTAAAAAATGACCTTGAGAGAAGGGCTCAGCGTCTGATCGTTCCAGCATCTGGCTGTGGACCTGTGTGACTGAGTCGTCATCTGTTGCTTTGTTTGCTGACTTCCAGCCTTTGTGCCTAGATGATATTGAAGTCGCCTTCTCTCCCTTTGAAGGGCAGGGACTTGTGTAGCTGTTTGTCCTTTCACTCAGCGTGGCTCTTGGAGTTTCTGGCTGCATGAGAAGGTCTAGGGAGACTCTCCCCTTCCGAGAGTTGTCTTCTGCCTTTTACAGCTACTGAAACCAAGCACAAGGTGTGGGGACGTTACCAGGTTCCCCCAGAGCCGGCATTCCTTGGGCCGACTTTCCACGACGTGCCTGCCCCCTTTTCTTCGTCCCCTGGGATTTCTCCTACGTTCTTGCAAGGTCATTATGAACTTAAAAGGATGCGGATTTTTATTTTATTTATTGTATACTATAGAGGTTTTTTATAGCAGAGATTTTTTCAGGGTATCAAGACTAGAAGTTTTGCCCGAGAGGGAAAACCAGAGGCTTTCAATATTTTTTGAATTCTATCTAAAAACCTTTTTTTAAGTTCATTCTTTATTTTTGTACTAGAAAGAACATGTAACTATTTTATATATAGTCTTTAAATGACATTTTATGTGAATACAGTGTCACAGCGATAGATAGCAATACCAAATAAAATACATTCCAAAGAAGGTGCTTAAAAATTTGAAGACATTGAACCCTAAAAGGATGACTTATTTCCTCAATAAATCAGGTAGAAATGGAAACTTCTTTGCAGTATGAATGATATTTTGTAGTATGGGAAAACAAAGGATAGAAGAGAAATCCTCCTTTTCTTAACTAGCAGATTTCTGTAATATGACACCCTGGGAGAGATGACAAAGAACTTAGTTTTGAGAGGCACCTTTTGCCATTTACTTCTGGCTGGTCAGGACTGCCCCCCAAAGCCACACACAACTTCAGGAGCACCACCCACAAATACGACACTCTGAACAGGGCTCCCTGGCTGTGTACAGTGTGGCTGCCCTGATCCTGTGGCACATAACATTCCTGAACATTTAGATACTCACCTGTGACATCAGAATCATAGTAAAGTTCATGCAAAGAAAAGCATAATATGCATGAAATCACTATATAAATGTTATTATCCCCACCATGCCCATCTTTGAAAGAACCTATACAATCGCTACAAATTCTGCTTGATTTTTGCCACGCATTTAACTTCTTAAAAACTTTAACTTACAGAATAAAGCCGTAAAAACAACTCGGTTGAAGCAAAGGGAAGCAGCAAAGAAACTTACTCCTCCCAGTTGCCCACCATACACTCCCTTTTCATCTCAACAGTGAGTTAGGTAACATGATTCCTTTTCTTTTTCTCTTTCTTTGGAACATAGAACATGTCCATTAGCTCAGCACAATATGAAGTTAAAGATAGGATCACAGGAATGGTAACTGCCCTTCCTCTTGCTTTACATTCTCCTATCTGCCAAAGAAGAATGCCTAGCCCCTCGCTGTGTCTGGTTCAATATACAAACACATACATTTGTCTCTAAGGGGTTATGAGTTGGTATTTCTAGCTTTTCTCTCCCCTAGTCTGTGCCCCTTCTCCACATCTATCTTTCTTACTCAACTTGACAAGCCCACAGACACCTTCACTCCCTGTGAAGCCATGAGAAATGTCCTTATTTCAATTGCAGGTGGACAACCGTCTCCCACTGTCTCCCGGTGCCATCTCTAATCTTACAGCCTCACTGGAGTTATCCAAGGTCCTGAAGATACCCCAGTGACACTCCCCAGTCTCACAGTTTGAAGGTTGCAGTTCAGGGATCAGACTGTCTCTCCAGGCAACAAACATCTGCACCGGCTGGACTGCTGCTACTGCGCGGGATGGGGTGTGATGGACAGTGGGGTCCTGTACTATGGGCCTGTCATCCTGGGTCTGTTCTGCCCAGTGGAAGCTGCCCAGGCTGCTGCAGGAGTGGTGATGCTCATGCCACTTGGGCCACTTGACCTTGCTCTGCATAACCTAATGACCACCATCGTTTCATGGTTGCATCAGATTCCATCACACGGTCAATAGTCGTTTTTCTCTACTTTTTTATTGTTAGATATTGCCTTTTTTTTTCTTATTTCTTTCAATGATAAATGCTGGTTTGATGAATGTGGTATACATTTATTTTGTTTGTGTTTTGCATTATTCCTGGGGAAGAACCGATTTCTCAGTGTAGAAATACTGATTCAGAAGCTCTGTATGTTTTTAAGCTTCATATGTGATGCTGAGTTGCTTTCTGCAGAAGTTAGCCCAGCAGCATATAACCATGCCGCTTTTTTCCCATTCTCTTCAGCGCTGTTTTAATAGCGTTAAGTATTTGTCCCTTGTAATAGTGCAAAATTGTGTCCCATGTTTCAATCCTCTCTCCTTTGATTACTGGGAATGTTGAAGTGTTTTCATGATTAAGCACAGGTGTCAATCCATTTCTACAGTTTTGCTAACTTTTCTTGGGTTGGTAATATCTTTATCACCAATGTATGTGAACTTAGATTATAGGAAGTTTATTAAACCTTTGTGATGTATGTGTTATAAATATTTTTCTGAATTATTAGGTAAGTTATAAGTGTGTTAATTATGTGTGTTGGCCCACATAAGTTTAAAATTGCTATGTACTCAAAATTTTTCTATTGTGATTTACTTAATACATTTTCACACTTAGAAATTTCTTCCTTGTCCGCTGTTGCTTACGTTTTCTTAGAATTTATTGTCCTTATGTATTTAATGCTTTTATTTTGGTAAATGGTGAAAATAAAAATCAAAACCCTTCTTCCCAAGGTTATGTATTTAATGACCTATCATTTCCCTGTTGATCTTTATTATTTTTTCAATTATAAATAATATTTTGGCAAACTTTGTTATTCGTAAAGTTGTCATGATTTACATTCTTCTGTAGGCATTAGTAAATACCCAGCGTACGTGGGTACTTATTTCTACCAAAGAATATGTACAAAAATATTCCTGGCACTATTTCAATAGTAGCAAGGACTGGAAACAAGCTACATAGCCATCAAAAATAGAACAGACAATAAGTTAGAATATATTCACAAAGTGAAACACTGTACAGCACAAGCCAGGGCCCCTGAAATCTGGGCTCTCTGACCCCATTTCTTACCCACATCTGTGACTCTGCTGCACCCTCTCCCAGTCTCCAACAGTGGCCCTGGATGCTTGAGCTCTGTTGCTTCTTAACCACCAGCTGAACAGAGAGAGAGAATCAGAAAATACTACCGCAGTACCTCAGTCAGAAGGTCTGGAGCTGACTCCCTGTCTCTGCCCAGCTGACAGAGGTCCTGCCCTTGTTCGATGGGTCCAGGACACAAGCCATCCCTGGTGCTGGGGTGGATTCATCCTCTCCAGGCCATTTTGAGTCTTTGTCACCTGACTTAGCAATGAATTATAGGATGCTTTTCAAATTGTGGTGTCAGAGCCATTCCCTCGAAGCAAACGTCAGTGTCCTCACAAGGTGGGAATGGGTGCTGGCGTCCTGAAAACAGTGGTTTTCCTCTCTATTAAATCACCTTGGCCAGCAGCTTGTCCTCTGTGTGTCTCAATTTTCTCATCACCCAAATGCCCAGTACATTAGAGGGTTGGTTATTGATTGTAATTTCTTTAAAAATGAGTTGTTGGCCAGGCGCAGTGGCTCACACCTGAAATCCCAGCACTTTGGGAGGCCAAGGCGGGTGGATCACCTAAGGTCAGGAGTTCAAAACCAGCCTGACCAACATGGTGAAACCCCATCTCTACTAAAAATACACACCAAAACAAATTTAGCCAGACTTGGTGGCACATGCCTGTCATCCCAGCTACTAGGGAGGCTGAGGCGGGAGAATTGCTTGAACCTGGGAGGTGGAGGTTGCAGTGAGCCCAGATCGCACCATTGTGTGTAAACGTATTGAGTTCACCGCCAGACCTTTCAGCATGTGGCCAATGTGTCTCTTTTTTTTTGGTGTAGGCCAGTTTGAGTTGGATTGTCTGCCACCTGAGCAAGAGAGATCCCACCTGCCAAGCCTCCCTGTAGACGGTGGTGCAGCCTCCACAGCCTGGTCTTCAGATTGTAACTCCGGCCCCTGCTCTGAGCTGGAACTCTCTAGGTGATTTTTAAAGCCTTGTTTAGTTTTAATATTCTCGATTATCTATGTAGTAAAACAGATTAATTTGTCTTTTACAGAAATGAAAGTGCTTAATGGAGTAAGGCACATTGTAAGTGTCCGATAAATTTTGGTTATGCGTTAGATGCAAAGTGTCTGGACAAGGAACAAATTGTCTGGTTCCACAGACACTGGCACTGTCCTCTCCTGCCCTCCTCTGTCATATCTGTCCTCCTCTTATGGGGCTAGGGGGTACTTTGGGCCCATTCCAGATAGACTCCCCTGTAAACTCTGAAGTCGCTTTGAGTCCTGGTCACCAAGCTATGCATTCAATTATACAGTGTCTTTTATTGTGGACATCTGATTCACCTCTGTTTTAGTGTAGTGGATAGGGGCCCAGACTTCCTAGGTGATCTGCCGGGGTTCACATCCCAGCATCACCACTGTTAGCTGTGTGTCCTCAGGAAAGTTACTTAAACTCTCGTGCCTCAGTTTCCTCATTTGTAAAATGAAGATAAGGCCAATTCCTATCTCACAGAGAGGTTCAAATAGATTTAAATTATTGAGGATCACATAAGTTCATTTTTTGAAGCGTGCTTACAATGTCTGGCATATATGGTGTACAAGGTGTGAACAGTCACTATTTTATCAGGGTAACCACAGGGAAGAACTCAGGGGATTCAGAGTCAAATAAACCAGAGTTAGAATCCTGGCTCCAACCCACCTGTTGAGTGGTTCTGACAAAAACCATATGGTCCACGAACCCCAACATACTGACTCTCTGACCTTTTGCAGACCAAATTTGCAACTCCTGCAAGAGCCCAGGTGGAGCTCCTGACATGGTGCAGAGAAGTGGGCTGGCACAGTGTGTGAGGAGTCCCCTCCCCAGCCTCCCAAAGACACCGTCTACTGTCTCTGAGGGCCGGGGCCACAGCCTCTGCATCTCCCGAGCTCCAAAAGTTCCTGTGGTTCAGAGTTCATCATACTCTAGTGACAATCTGCTTCTAAGCACAAGACTGAGACTGCATAGCCAGGGACAGTTCTAGAGGGATTTCTATGGACCCCAGGAGTCTGGCACGGACAGGTGTGGGCCAACACCTGTCTTACCCCTCAGTTGCATCCACGATGGCCTTGGCACCTCATTAGGAAAGGCAAGGCATCCTGAGACCATCCTGGCTGTCCGTGTCCCTGAAGGGAGCGCTCTTGCTGCTGCAGGCAGCTCCCAGTTCTCTGAAACGCCAACAGACTCAAGGCACAGAAGCCCGTTTCTGGCTTTGAGATACGCTTGGGGGCCACTTTCTTGATTCCAAAGTATATTCTGTGGTCAAAAGAAGAAGAAAAATAGAATCAATTGCTCTTGTCCTTTTGATAGAAGCATTTAAATGTGAGGTCCTGACTGTGGCATGAGAGAAAGTTGGATGCCCTGTCCCGCAAACGGTTGTGTTTGACGATTCTACACCCCACTCTGTCTCCTCCTGACAACCACAGCCATCTGAGCACCTGGGGCTCATGTAAGAACAGGAGAAGTGCTTTAAATGCTCTTCGAGGATGTGCCCTATGTAAATAAGAAGTGAGTGTGCAATGAATTAAGACAGTATACAATCAATTGCGAAACCACGTGTTGTGAAAAATAAATTATGAATATGCAAAGGAAAACAGTTCATGGGGGAAATAAGACTTGAGTTGTGCCTTCTTGAAATTCATGTCTGCTGTTTTGGAAACATCAGTGCGGACCACAAGGGAAGGAGGTTACTTAAGCCCATCTCTCAAAACGCAGCAGGGACGAGTTGCTCTGGCTGCTGGCTCCGTAGCTTACACAGTCACCAGTGGTGGAAAGAACACATTTCCTTTTCAAAGGACCAAGGTCAAAATCGCATCTCTACTATTTCTTGGGCGTGTGACCCTGGAAAAGTTTTAAAATCTCTCTGGGCTTTGTTCTTCTTGTCTTTACATATGTCATGGTAATGTCTACCTAACAAGACTGTTTTAAACATTGGGATGCTTTATGTGGAGAGGCCGGCACAGAACTTGACACTTGATAAGCACTCACTAAGTGGTAGCCGTCATATTTCGTAAGTTCATCCAACAAACATCTATGGGGCATCTGCTGTGCACAGGCACAGTGTGGGTGCCCAATACCGCAGAGAGCAGACAAATGTGGTCCCTGACTTGATAAGGTTTCAGTCAGAGGTCCTGGAGAAGTGGCTGTGTGATTACACGTCTATTTTAGGAGTGGGGTATGGAGAGCCATGGGAGACCATCAGAGAAGCCCTTCCCTGGGGCTTAGGATTTAAAATATGCTTCCTAGGGGAAGCTCTATCTATACTGAGATCAGGCCACAGATATGTAGAAGCCTGGAATTGTCCTAAGAGAGGGAAGTAAGGAATTGCCAGCTGGGCAGAAGGAACAGGCCGTGCAGAGGCTGGACACCTGGGAGTGCGTAGTGTGTGTGTGGAGCGATGGGATGCGCAGTGTGTGTGTGGAGCGATGGGATGCACTGCGTGTGTGTGTGGAGCGATGGGTTGCGCAGTGTGTGTGTGGAGCGATGTGATGCGCAGTGTGTGTGTGGAGCGATGGGATGCGCAGTGTGTGTGTGGAGCGATGGGATGCGCAGTGTGGTGTGGAGCGATGGGATGCGCAGTGTGTGTGTGTGGAGCGATGGGATGCGCAGTGTGTGTGTGGAGCGATGGGATGCGCAGTGTGTGTGTGGAGCGATGGGATGCGCAGTGTGTGTGTGTGGAGCGATGGGATGCGCAGTGTGTGTGTGGAGCGATGGGATGCGCAGTGTGTGTGTGGAGCGATGGGATGCGCAGTGTGTGTGTGGAGCGATGGGATGCGCAGTGTGTGTGTGGAGCGATGGGATGCACTGCGTGTGTGTGTGGAGCGATGGGATGCACTGCGTGTGTGTGTGGAGCGATGTGATGCGCAGTGTGTGTGTGGAGCGATGGGATGCACTGCGTGTGTGTGTGGAGCGATGGGTTGCGCAGTGTGTGTGTGTAGCGATGTGATGCGCAGTGTGTGTGTGGAGCGATGGGATGCACTGCGTGTGTGTGTGGAGCGATGGGTTGCGCAGTGTGTGTGTGGAGTGATGTGGTGCGCACAGGCATGCAGCAGCTCCAGAACGTTTGCAGTTGCTAATCAGGAAATCTGGCCCAAAACTCACTCCTGTCGTGTTCCCATTGTTAGCTAAGCAAAGAGAGTGGCAGCAGGCCTCCTGTGTGCAGCACTTTGTGCCCCGTCCTGGAGGAGGGAGGAGTGTGAGAGCAACCCCTGGCCTCTGCCCTCAGCCATCTTACAGTCGAATTGGACATAGACATAAGAGTCTGCACGATCATGGTTTTATGACGTACCAAGGACCCAGAGCATTAGGTTCTCACTTAGTGCCTTTCCCTGCTGTCCTCTGTGGAGAAGCTCTGAGTGAGGATGTTTACCAGGAAGGACAGGAGGAGGCAGTTCTGGGCAGCCCGAGGCTACCATTAGCCCTAAGCTCTTGAAGGCACTGAGTTTGGCTCCAGGCAAGCTTGGGTTTTAAAGAATGATCCATCCTCTTTGGGGGCAGGACGGTAACCAGACCACAGAAGATCCAAAACCAGACCACAGAAGATCCAGAACCAGACCACAGAATATCCAGAACCAGACCACAGAAGATCCAGAACCAGGCCACAGAAGATCCAGAACCAGACCACAGAAGATCCAGAACCAGACCACAGAAGATCCAGAACCAGACCACAGACTATCCAGAACCAGACCACAGAAGATCCAGAACCAGACCACAGAAGATCCAAAACCAGACCACAGAATATCCAGAACCAGACCACAGAATATCCAAAACCAGACCACAGAAGATCCAAAACCAGACCACAGAAGATCCTGCCTCGCAGACGCCCCGGTCCACAGATGTGGCTTGTCATTTGCATCCTTCCAAAGCACCTGACAGATGTCCCCAGCGGAAAGCCACTGGATGTCTGGTCTGACTGTGCCTGTGGGTTCCAGCAGCCCCTCCCTCCATCCATACCCTGCTCCCAGCATTTGGCTCGGTCTGTTGCTCCCCAGTATGACCGGGCTAAGAGGGTTCCTGGAAATGCCTGGCTTCACATTTATTTTAAAAATTGACTCAAGTATAAATATTTTTAAGCTATTGTTCTTTGTCTGAAGTCTTTGGAACAGGTACTCTATCTTGCACAGGCAATTTGGTAGAATGGAAGAAAAATGATTATGAGATTCTGCTATAACCCGAAAGGAGGATTGGCCTGAGAGAAGATGAGAAGTGTCAACAGGCAAAAGATTGAGCTGAGTATGGAAAAGAGAGGACTCCAATTCCCTTGCAATGAGACCACATTGATAAAAACGAAGGGATTCCATCAATCTTAAAGGTCCATAGCCCGATTTGTTAACTCCCTCGAGTCCTCCCTGTCTGAGCAGGACTGGCATCACTGCCCTCCAAAGCTGTCGAAGAGCACTCCTCTGTTGGACACAGAATGGCAGGTGCCTGCTGCCAGCATTCCTTCCCAGCCTTGCTCCAGCTGTAGGTCCTGCCGTCCGTGTCCACCGACATCTATTCCCCCATTCTTTCTTTCTCAGGATGTTAGGAAAGCACACAAGCCCCTGGCTAAGCTGGCTCAGGCTCTCGCCTGCTGCCTTTGGAACTTAGATGTGCCTGAGTCACTGAGTTCCAGCTGAGGGGGTGCGAATAGCTGCCCCTCTCCTGTCACCGCCCTTGTGTGGAATGGGCATGAGACCACACCTCTGGCCGAGTCCACCTGTGTTCATGGGACCCAGAGCCACCACTTTTGACCTAGAGGTGAAAGATTTGTGCTGGGGATGGTGCTAGCAAGTCCACCCTGGACGGGCATGTAGGAGCCCAGCCTGGACCCTGTCCCAGCTCCTCACACTGGCTGTGTATTCCCATCTCAGCCCCACGCACTGGCTGTGTGTCCCCATCCTGGTCCCTTGCCTTGATGTGTGTCCTCCTCACACTGGCTGTGTGTCCCTGTCCCAGCCTTTCACCTTGCCGTGTATCCCCATCCCTTCCCCTTGCCTGGCCATGCGTCCCCCTCCCAGCCTCTTGCCTGCCTATGTGTCCCCATCCCAGCCCCTTGCACCGGCTGTGTGTCCCCATCCCTGCCCCTGGCCTGGCCATGTGTCCCCCTCCTCTGGCTGTGTGTCCCCATCCCAGCCCCTCGCCTTGCCATGTGTCCTCACACTGGCAGTGTGTCCCCATCCTAGCCCTTCATCTTGCTGTGTATCCCCGTCCCTTCCCTTTGCCTGGCCAAGCGTCCCCCTCCTGGCCGCTTGCCTGCCTGTGTGTCCCTGTCCTGGCCCCTTGCACCGGCTGTGTGTCCCCATCCCTGCCCCTGGCCTTGCCATGTGTCCCCGTCCTCTGGCTGTGTGTCCCTGTCCCTGTCCCAGCCTCTCACCTTGCCATGTGTCCCCGTCCCTTCTCCTTGCCTGGCCGTGCATCCCCGTCCCAGCCTCGCACCTGCCTGTGTGTCCCCACCCTTGCCCCTGGCCTGGCCGTGTGTCCCCCTCCTCTGGCTGTGTGTCCCTGTCCTGGCCCCTCGCAGCAGTCGCGTGCTGTTGTGTGTGTCCCACATCCCTTCCCCTCCCCTCTGACCCCAGCCTGGCCGTGTGTCCCCCTCCTCTGGCTGTGTGTCCCTGTCCTGGCCCCTCGCAGCAGCCGCGTGCTGTTGTGTGTGTCCCACATCCCTTCCCCTCCCCTCTGACCCCAGCCTGGCCGTGTGTCCCCCTCCTCTGGCTGTGTGTCCCTGTCCTGGCCCCTCGCAGCAGTCGCGTGCTGTTGTGTGTGTCCCACATCCCTTCCCCTCCCCTCTGACCCCAGCCTGGCCGTGTGGGTGATTCTGTGAGGCTGCGACTCCCCTCATGCCGACAGCACCTCAGCTTGAAGGTTTGCCACTCATCTCTTGCTCTTTCCCTGGGATTTTTGACACTGAAGATGGGAAGAAAAGCCTTCTCAGTGCTCCCGAGTGCTTATGCTGCATGAAAGTGGGAGGAGTTCACCCACCGTGGGCAGCTCTCAGGCCGTGGAGGGTGAGAGCGATGGACACAGACATCTGCCTTTTCCATGTGACCAGCCAGTTCCTGTGGCAGAATCGATACGGCCTCTCAGAAGGTCCCCACGGGCCCAGGCACCAGCTGCTCACGGTGCGGTCACTTGGATGTCCTCTCTGGGTGGACGTTCTCCCTCCTCTGCTTTGTACCCTCCATCCTCTCATTCCTGCCTCCTGGGAACAGATACCACATGAACAAGAACTAGGTAAGCCCTGGTCTCCACCTCTGCTTTCAGCAGAACAGAGGCCAAGAAAGTCGGAGCCAGGATAGCCATAGAACACACACTGTCAGTACAGGATTCTGAAAGTGGGTAGTTCACTAGTCCCGGACAAGAAGGACCCCAGTGATGGCCAATGGATCAAAAAATATAGTTAGGTTCATGAATAAGATCTAGCAGTTGATAGTACAAGAGGGTGACTACAGTCAGCAGTGATCTGTTACACATTTTAGAATGACTGAGGGTGTACAACTGGGATGTTCAATACACAAAGAAATGATGAATCTTTGAGGTGATGGAGACCCCATTTCCCCGATGTGATTATTGCACATTGTCTGCCTGCTTCAAAGTTTCTCATGTACTTCATAAAAATTTCCTTTTTAAATGAAAAAGAAGAAGGACCCCATTGCAGGTAGGAAGTGGAGCAGGGGTGAGCCCTGGCGGTGCCGGAGCCTCACACTTGCCGGAGGCTCTCACCTGCAGTGCATTAGCATGTCATGGGCCAGAAGGCCCAGAGTTGTGGGAAAGGCGAGGGGCAGACTCAAATCAGCCTCCTCAGGGGGAAGTAGTGGCCCTCATCCAGGCTGTAGGTCTGGGCCACTCCGCTGACCCAGAGCCCTCTGATTTGAGGGCAAGGAGAAGGGAAAGCAGTGAGGGTTTTTAATGTTTATTTTTTGTAACTATGACTATTAAACAATATAGAAGCAATGTTATTTAAAACTCTTATGGAGTTGGTTATATTTTGTTTAACTTATATGGGAGTCTTAAAAGATTGAGCAAACTCAGGTTTGCCAACTGTCCACTGAATTATACTGGGAAATCCAGAAGGCTGCCATGCAAGACTTCAAAGAGCCTGGACTCCCTACAGCCTCAGAGCAGACTGTGCTGAAAATTAGGCACCAGGTTTAATTGAACTACAAAGCAGACTGAATCTGCAGCAGGGACACAGCTATCCTACACCAAATTCAAGGCCATGGTGAGAAACAGAGGGTCCCTGGGAGTGGAGTGGAGACCCTTGGTGGATAAGCCTGAGCAACTTGAACTCTCGGACTCCCTAGAGCTCCTTGCTCCAGAACCCCTCTCTTCACTGGAGGAGAGCAGGCTTCCCTTTCCTAGACACTGTGAAAACATCACCAGAAGGGAATCTATTACAGGTGGTGCCCATCCTCCTCAAATTGCACCACCACCTCCATGCATTACCTCCAGGCCAATAACCAGGGTCAGAGCTCTGAACAGGCGAACCTGAGAAATAGTTTCCATTCTGGAAGCAAATGCACCTGTCTGAGACACAGAAACAAGGGTGTTGGAAGGGATTATGGATGATAGAGGTATACAGGGGGATTCTTTTTCCATGAGAACATTCATCTATGAAATAGGACGTAACGACTGGCAAGGACCCTGGAGCCAGTTTTAGTAGCTGCTGGAACAGCTTCTCACATCTGGGGCTGTGTGATCCCTGCAGCGGATGAGGAGGAGAGAGTATTCAGAAGGCTCAGAGTTGTAGGAATACTGGAATGGGTTTCTCACTTGGAACTAAAGGGTAGATCATCTGATTATTGTTCCTCAAGGAGAACCAAAGGGAATTTGCTTCATGAGACACCAAGGAAGGCACTGGTTGGGGACGTGACCTCCCTGAGGAGCTCAGGGTAGAATGCCTCCTCCAGGCAGAGTCCATAGGAGGTGATGCCACCATGCCACCTGCATCAGAGAGGACTCTAAAATCCTGGAATGGCAGAAACCAAGCAGTGACACCTAATTACCAAGTAGACATAATTAAGGGAATGGGCAGTGGGGCCAGGTGGCAAGCAGAGGCCTTGAATGGAAAGGCAAGGTGACAGTGGGTAACTGATCATGGTGTTGAGGGATGATGACGGACAGGACACGCTGGCCTGTGGCTTCATAACCAGAAGAAGGGAAAGGGGAGGTGCAGACTCACGTCAGCCTCCGGAGGGGAGAGTAGTGGCCCTAATGCAGGCTGTAGGTCTAGGCCACTTCCACTGACCCAGAGTCCTCTGATTGGAAGGGGAGACAGTGCACCTTTAAGAAAAGACCCCCCCAATGCCAGAATATTCTATAAATAATTCCTAAGTCACCAGCTGTGGTTCAATGGCAATGACACACTGGGAAAAGATAAATGCTCTGCTCTTTTGATAGCTTTTGGTTATAGAGCTTTACCAGACACTGCCACCAGGAAACCGAAGCCACTTCACCATCTTGCCCCTGTGACTGCAGTGGGGGTAATGAGGCCAGGTGTTTCACCAAAGCCCCTGCAAGTTTAGTGGCTACAGGGACCCCCACGTTGTGTTAATCGCCCCCTGTTTTTGAGTGTATAATTGGGGTAGATATATTTAGCACAGTGGTTCTCAATTGGGGGTGATTTTGTCCCCCAGGGGACACTTGGCATTATCTGGAGACATTTGTGATTCTCACCTGGGGACGTGGGGATGGGTTGCTACTGGCACCTGTTGTAGAAGTAAGAGATGCTGCTAAACACCCTTCCACACACAGGACAGCCTCCAGGACAAGGAATTATTCACATCAAAATCTCAGCTGATCTGGTGTTGAGAAACCCTGGATTTAGCAGCTGACAGAACCCCAAAATTAGCACCCTGACCTGTAGAGAAAGAACCATCTTGGTAGGAAGAGGCAAATGGAAGCCACTAAATCTTCATATTCCTCTTGGCCTCCATAGTAAACCGAAAGCCATGCCTCATGATTGGAGGAATTAGAGAAATTAAAGCCAACATAAGATTGACAGGATGAGGATATGCCAGCCTTCACTACATTCCCAACACATTCACTGCTGTGGCCCCTACAGCAGCAGGTGATAGTGAATGGACTGCCACAGTGTAACTCACCAGGTGTTCCTAATCACAGCACCTGTACCAGAGATGGTCACTTTATAGAAACAGATTATCAGAATCTCTGTTATTTGGGGGGCAGCTATTGATCTGGTAAATGCATTTTTCATAATCCCCATTAGAAGAAGGATCAAAAGCAGTTTGCTTTTATGATGGAAACATAGTTGTGTATTCACTGTCACATCAAAGAATTGTATTAATACTGATGTGTTTGTTATGACGTAATCTACAGGAACCACTATGATTTTGATGTTGTACATGCAGATGTCATGCTGGTCTACCATATTGATGACAATAGACTTGCCCACTGAACTTGCCAAAATGTGTGGCAAGTGGCACTCTAGAATCATGCGTGTAAAATAGCCCTTACAAAGACTCAGACAATAAAGTTCACATCAGCAGAGCTCTTCCTGTCCGGTCATCTAAGGCATGCTACTAGACATCCACTCTAAGGTAGAGAGTAAGATTGTAATTGCACCTCCTACTGCTAAGAATCAGCACAGCTCTCTGGGTTTTGGAAGCAGCATGTGTCCAAATGGGGAATGGTTCTTATCCACATATATGGTGCCTCTTGTAACTACCATTTCGAGTGGACTTCAGAGCAAAGGCAAACTCTGTACCAGGTCCAAGAAGGTATAGACTGACATATGTCACATAGGTTTACATCCTTGTGTTCATAATGATATCTTAAAATTTTGGTTGCTTTCAGAAGAGCATAAGTAATGAGTTCATTGTCTTGAAATATTTATAAATAAAAGGAAGAATAAAGCATTTTTTTTTTGCTTATCTTATATTAACTGTACCATAGGGAAACTAAAAACTAGATGAGGGGAAAGATCCCCTTATATATTTATTCCAGCTAATAAATAAAAACAAACACAGAATTAGAATATAAGCATTTCCCAATCCTTGATGAATCTATGCATCTTGACCTTGAGCACCAATGGCTGTTATTTCAAGAAAGGAGAAAAAGCAGACATCCCATGTCTCCTGAGGGGAGAGCACAATGCCACCTGTCGTCTTGCCAAAGGAAATGGACCCGAATCTGATCAAACCTCGGAATCCAGCTGCACAGAGAAGCCACTGGATAATGCTGCATGCTATCAACAATCAGCAAGATCTAGTCTGAGGGAAACGCTAGAGGATAAATGGCCCAATTCCTCAACAGGTGAACTATGAGAAAAATAATGGCATAGAGTGGGTGTAGATTTAAAAACATGTCCAGTCTAAGTGCAGCAATAAAAAGGCAAGAAAGCGATTCGTATAAAAGAAGGTACTGTTTACTTCGGAGGGAGAAAAGAGTATGTGGTTGGGATATGGACACAGAGAGAGGCTTCTGGGCAGCGGGTACAGTTGAATACACGGACCTAGTAGCTGTTGCAAATGCATTGGCTTTATAACAATTCACTGAGCTCTACATTTGTTTACTGTAGTATCTGTGTTGTCTCAAAGAATATTTTCTTCTCCTATTTTCTTCTCCTTTGTTTTTCTTTGAGGGTTCCCACCATCTTTTTGATTGTTGTTTAATATGGTTCACCTCTTTATGCTGCATATGTCTTTGTAGAGACAGATGCACACTTGTCTGTGTGGGTAGGGAAAGTGGTTTGATTATTAGCAAAGGTGAAAATTGGTCATGAACTTTCACATGGAGAATTACTGGCCTGCGTCCATCAGGAGAAGGCAGCATATTGATTCCTGTGTGGACTTGTTTACTCATGCACACGCTTGTTGCCAGGGAGCAGGGGAAGAGAATATTCGGGACCTCTGCATATGCAGAAGGGAATTCCTGGGGGATGCCAAGTGAATGGCAGGGAATCAAAACATAGCAGTAATAAACCAGGCATTTACAGGGGCCTTCCAGGGAGAAAAAAGCATCTATAGAAATGGACCCAAAGGCCCCTGGAATGAATGAAAAACAGGAGGCCACATGTCCGAACTCCTTTGCTTGCAACAGACACAACCTCAGCTGAAATCATTGTAATGCAGTATTAAATTGAGCTTCCCCCGTGCCTCAGAGATTCAGTGGAGGCTTGGAGGCTGGGGACAGTGGGGCCGGATCGCCCTTTCCTCTAATGGGAAAAACCACAGGACTTGCAAAGAGTGGCCAAAACCACTTCTAAGATCCTTTGCCCATTACTCACCACCAGTCAATATGAAAAAAGAAAAGGAATTAAAGGAGATTGGTTATTGTGGAAACTTTCCTCAAAGGGAGTTACTGATATAGTTTGGAGAGTTAGGAGTTTATGGCACTCCCTCTCTCAAATCAAGAATGGGTGTCTTTGAGAATCATCAAGCAACATAGGATGTGCTTCCAAGAGGAGATACCCTGAGCGGTGGATCTCACCAGACCTGCATTGGGTTAAGCAGTGCATGGCCAGGAGCTCATGGGAGATGGTAGGGAGGGGTGGAGGGGTGGAGGGATGGGGATATCACCTGGGATTGGTGGACACATTTGAACAAAGAGACCATTGACTGACTCTTACCTAACAAAGTAGGAAAGCAGAAAGGCTGGAGTGGCCCTTAATGACAGGACCAAAAGACAAGGTGTCAGGGAGAGAGACTTGGTCTTCCTGAATTGGGGCTGGGGGTGGGGAAGCAGAGACACAGAGTTTCCCCACTGACCAGGTGGATGCCATGAAAGGGGATGGAGCCTGGCTCCAAGGCTGCTCCTAGGAGGGAAGCAGGGAAAATGAAGTGTGGACTCCTGCTGAGGAAGGGGATCCTGAGAGATCCAGAGGTACAGAGAGAAGTATCCAGCATCCAGATATTTGCCAAACCGAAGGAACAAGCAGCCAAATTAGAAAAGCACGTCCAAGTCAGACATTCCTCCCTGCTCGACTGGAGCTCCAAAAGCTGGAGGACAGATCCGGCCCCTCTCTCCTGGCTGGTGCCTGGAGTTCCAGGGAATTCCTGAACTAGGAAGAAGAGATGTTTTGAACAAGAAAAAACAACAATGTTTTAATTTAGATCGGAGTGGGATTTTTAATGTCTGAGATTGTGAGTGCTCCAGTAATCAAACATGACCAGAAATGTTACGGGAACGGCTTAAGGTATCTTCAGGAGACAGAGAAAGGACGAGAAGCAGACGAGGTTTGAAGGCAGTGGTGCCTGCTGACCCTGGTCTGTTCCGTCAGCTAAGGCAGTTCAGTCCAAAAAGAGGACCCTGTGCCCTGAGCACAAAGTCAGCAGCTGGGTGGGCTTCACACATATTTGGGTTCAGAGCTTAAATAATGGTGTAACAGAACTCTCTCTCTCTCTCTCTCTCTCTCTCTCTCTCTCTCTCTGTCTCCCCTTCATTTCTCAACTTATTTCTGTTTCACTTTTCTTGTTGGCTCTATTGTCTGCTGCCACAAAAGGACTGTCCCATGTGGTGGAAAGACAGCTGCTGGCCACACTACACTCATTCCTGCTGTGCGTAGTCCCCAGGGAGAAGCAGGCTCTTCTGCCAGCACCTGCATGCCAGCTTTCACAGATGGAGTCTCACCTGACTGGTCCTGCTTGGGCTTGTCTCCACCCTTTGAGCCCATCCTGGGGAGGGTTCATGGGGTACATGATTTACCAGGCTCAGTCGCACACCTCCTTCTGGGGCTGGACACTGGGGGGTCCCAGAGAGGAGTCGCTCAGCCAGAGTCATGTGGGGTGACAGGGAAACGTGCTCCGGTGGAAAGAGAAGTGTCAGGTCAATAAAATCCCATTTGTCTCCTGCGAGGAGACCTGATGATGAGCTGGAGGGTGAGACACAAGCAGAGGTGCCACTGGGGCCAGATGTGGGAGAGCAGAGCCTGCCAGGGCTGTGCTTCAAAGGGGTGGAAGTACTGCCAGGTAGCAGCTCCCATCTTGCCGCCATCTTCCAAGGCGCAGAGATGAGGTCCTACCTCCTCCTTAGCCTTTGTTTCTTGCTGTCTACAGCTGCAATGGTCTCAGTGGAGTGGAAATGAAAGTACGGAGCTTATATTCACATGTTAAAGATAGATAAATTGCTGAGAAAAAGAGTGTATGGAAGGCCAACAGCAAGCCTAGCCATGCTGGAACTGTCCAAATCACTCCAACACAGCTTATTGAAACATAAAATTGTACATTAGATATGGCCAGTAGTGCACACTTTCCCATATATGACTAATATTTTCTCTTTTGGTGCCTGACAACCAAGGGAATGCATTGTCCATACATTATCACCAAGCATCTGGCATACATTTGAATGCAAATTACTGCATGGGAATGCAATGTCTTCTCACCACACCCATCCTTCTCTCCACCATCGCCAAGGCCTAGTAACTCTGTCTTTGCCAAATTACTAAAAGACATTTAAAAATGTAGTTTTTTTTTTCTTTTTATGGTATAATTTGAGAAAGACAAGTGCATTTATATAGAACATAGATACAATAATAAAGTTACTTTTTATTCTAATATTTCCTGATGCTTAAAATGCGCTCTGTAAAACAAACTGTCCTAAATAATCATTAGTAGACATATTGGTGACATGTTAAAAGAACTGCATTCCAAATTTGTTTCCGTCATGTTTAAGCTGATTGATGTTTACATCAAGCAAGTTATAGATGACCAGAGATGGTTCTAGATTAGAAGAATTCTGTGTTTCCTTCCAAACTTGTACACAGACATGTTAACACATTGATAGTCATTCTTCGAGGATTCTAGTCTGGCTGCTGGTGGTGAACGCTACACAATCCTGCCTGTGCAGCGGCAGGGTCCTTGCGGGGGATGTTTAAATCCTTAGAGGAGTAAGAAGCATATGCATGGGTGACAGACAAAAGATTAAATAAAAGACTATGGAATGAAGTGCAGAAAAAACAGAAGATTTAGATGAGAATGTGCTGAAACTTTAGTGTACCCACTCCAGAATTGTTCTATTATTTTGCTTAAGTTTTGGTTGACTGAACAATTTGCTATAACCATAAGCCCCGAAAACCTAAGACATGTGGTTCCTCCTCCATCCACATCTCACACCCCTACTTGGGTTGGGTCACTGGCCCCATTAACCTTCAGCAGAACGTGTCCTTGTAGGAGAACTGAGGTCATAAACATTCTAAAGCCAGACAACACCATGATGTGGCGGCAACACGAGACAGCAACCAACAACCTGAATCCTGTTTCTGCTTCCATGATTTAATAGCTATGTAATTACGGGCAGAGCACTTACCTTAAGTATTTCCTCCTCTAAAAACATGTGAGTGTCTGGCCGGGTGCTTGCTAAGTCTTCTTCCTGTTCTAAAAAAAAATCCATTCTTCTATAACATTTAAACCCAGGGCCTTAATTTTCTAAGCAAATTACTTGGCTTAGAAGCAGAGCTTTGGGGCTGTATTATTTTAATTAGCCAATGAATTGGAAAGAAATGATATGTGACGTACTGTGCCAGGAGTTGAAAGATGAAAACTACCTTGACTGAGACCCACACCCATTGCTTCTCCGGCTTTTTCCTGGTTTCTCCTCTCTCCCTCCCTCAAGGGTGTCTCAGTGCCTGCCTCTACACCCAGCTTTCATTCTGCAATCGACTTACTATTTCCACTTCCTTGCAAAGACCCTCCACTGCTTTGCCCCTCACTCACCTGCAGAACTCACACCTGTACTTAAATGCTGTGGTTAAACTGCACCCATCCAGCTAGGGGCCACTAGGGCACACACACCATGCTGGCTGGTCTTCCTTGAAACAAATGGACACAGCCGTCACGTTCCCTCAGGATGGCTAAGCAGTGGTTCAACACTTCCATGATCCAGTGATCGTCCTCACACCCACTCCCCCGTCCTCACACCTACTCCCCTGTCCTCACACCTACTGCCCCATCCTCACACCTCGGTCACCTCCTCCCCCACCCTCACTCTCAGCTGATGGATGAGCTTCCCGGGGCTTAACACAACGGACATTGATTCTGTCACCATTCTGGAGGTTGAAGGTCTGAAATCCAGGTGTTGGCAGGGCCATGCTCCCTCGTAGTCTCCAGGGGAGGACCCCCCTTGCTTCCTCCAGCTTCTGCCTGCAGCCTTCAATCCTCGGCTGCAGATGCAGTCCTCCGTCCTTGGCCTCCGTCTTCCCATAGTGTCCTTCCTCTGTGTGTCTCTCTCTTCCTTTTGAAGGGGTTAGCTGTATTGGATTAGGCGACACCCTGGTGACCTCATCTTGGCTGAATTACATCTGCAAAGATTCTATTTCAAATAAGGTCACATTCACAGGTACTGGAGGTCAGGGGTTGAACATGCCTTTGTGGGAGACACAGTTCAGCTCACTGCAGGCAGGCTTGCGCCTTTTGGTTTCCTCTGCATAGAATGTTTTCTCCTAGATACCCACATCCCTCCCGCATCCTAGGGAAGGAAGCCAAGTGCTTTCTAACAGCCTACGAGTAACTGCAGTGCCCCGTGCGGACCCGTCTCTCTCCCCTCCTCTCTGAGCTCCCTGCCCCTCTCTGCATCTGCTCTTCCTGCCGCTCCAGGCGCACTTCTCTCTGGGACCACGGCTCTGCCTGGACAATTTTGCCTGGAGCATCCTTCTCCCTCCTGCCTCCGTCAAGGCTCTGATCACACATCTGCTGACTTGCTTCCCTTTGCCATAGCATCAGTCACCCTTTAGCTGGTAGTATAGAATGCTTGTTATTGCCAGTGTGGGCCATGTGCTTCCCACTGCTGGAGTATTAGCTCCACTTGGTTCATGTTCACTGATACCCGAAGTGGATGGAACATAGTAGGTCTCCAATAACTTTATCAATGCCTGTAACAACCCCTTCCAAACATGGTTTTAGAATCTTTCAAATATTTTGGAGGACATGTCCCCTTGAAAAAATTCCTATCTGTGTTTTTGTTCAAAATTATGTAATGAGGCACAGATTAGGTATAGCAACTAAATACTTCAGTCAGGAAAATAATATAAAACAAATGTTGAGAAGTCGAGCTGGAATACGTTATTCTTGTTAACAGTAAAAGCGTTGGTAGATTTTATTAATTAAAATTATAGGCAAAATATGGGACAATTGAAAAGTTTTTAAAGTACATAATGTTCTTTTGAGGGTTTTGGTTGTTTTTTAAAATTCAATTAATGAAATTAAGATAGCATGCCATTCTCTTGGTACTTTCTAAGTATGCATCAAATATTCATGCTTCTCGACACACTTTCTTGAAGCATTTGTTTATTTTTCAAGCTAAGTATCATTGAGACAATATTCCTGTTATTAAAAACATTGTTTGGAAGATTTCTGCAGCTTGTTAAATTATACACAGTGTCAGTAAATACTCGTTGGTCAAATTTCAAATACGAAATAAAACTTGGAAAAAGAAGAACATTTAGCATCTGCAAAATTATATCACATTAAAGTATTGCCAGAATAAGTGGAATCTTGTAGGGAAATTGTGTCTCTGGTGGACTATTTGAAGTAAATGTATTCAATTGAATAAATAAGGGACGTGGTTTAAAAATAGGAATGACAATTTCTTTTAAACAACATTCCATACGCAAGTAAATGTAACAACAGGATTTATATAAATATATTAAAGCATTATAATTTAACATTAGTCATGGTGACGATAATGTGTGCATGAATGTACTTTTCAGCCTAGAAAACTATATTAATGGAGAGGTTATAGTGTGTGACTTTAGAAGGACATTGTCTTATTAAATCAAACGTCACCTAAAATAACAATTAGATCAAATATATATATTTGGCTCATTTATTTTGTAGTTGTTGGGTTCCCTCCACCCACAATCCTGGAGTCCTGAAATAAAACTGTCCTCGAGTCACAGGCAGGACCAATCAAATCCAAACCCGCTAAAGGAGGTTGATTTGAATGGAAGACAGAGCTGCATTTTTACACACAAAACATCTGAATGAGGTTGGTTTCTGTTTGCTTCAAATTTAGAATCAGCGTTCTATCTTTGTCCAATGTTTACAATAAAAAATAAGGTTTTTGTTTTTTCCAGCAGAGACATTTGAAATTATATCAGAGCTGCTAAATCATAGAACAGTATTTTCACAGAAATGTTGATGGACAATATAGACATACCTTAAAATCTAAGCAGGGAATTGCTCATTGAGTATTATGGCCTGTTGAGAGACTCAGCCATTGTTTACCTTGGGAAACTCCTTAAATGTGGGCGTTTCACACGATTTGATAAACAATACAGTAGTGTCCAGAAAAGGAAGTTCAGAGTCCTCATTTATTTACTCATTTGAAGCCAGCTTCTCTAAAAACGTATTGCCTCCTACATTTCTTCTTCTTCTTATTATTATTATTATTATACTTTAAGTTCTAGGGTACATGTGCACAACGTACAGGTTTGTTACATATGCATACATGTGCCACATTGGTTTGCTGCACCCATTAACTCGTCATTTACATTAGGTATATATCCTAATGCTATCCCTCCCTCCCCCCATCCCATGACAGGCCCCAGTGTGTGATGATCCCCACCATGTGTCCAAGTGTTCAATTCCCACCTATGAGTGAGAACATGCAGTGTCTGGTTTTCTGTCCTTGTGATAGTTTGCTCAGAATGATTGTTTCCAGCTTCATCTATGTCCCTGCAAAGGACATGAACTCATCCTTTTTTATGGCTGCATAGTATTCCATAGTGTATATGTGTCACATTTTCTTAATCCAGTCTATCATTGGTGGACATTTGGGTTGATTCCAAGTCTTTGCTATTGTGAATAGTGCCACAATAAACATATGTGTGCATGGGTCTTTATAGCAGCATGGTTTATAATCCTTTGGGTATATACTCAGTAATGGGATGGCTGGGTCAAATGGTATTTCTAGTTCTAGATCCTTGAGGAATCACCACACTGTCTTCCACAATGGTTGAACTAGTTTACAGTCCCACCAACAGTGTAAAAGTGTTCCTATTTCTCCACATCCTCTCCAGCACCTGTTGTTTCCTGACTTTTTCATGATTGCCATTCTAACTGGTGTGAGATGGTATCTCATTGTGGTTTTGATTTGCATTTCTCTGATGGCCAGTGATGACGAGCATTTTTCATGTGTCTGTTGACTGCATAAATGTCTTCTTTTGAGAAGTGTCTGTTCATACATATCCTTTCTCCACTTTTTGATGGGGTTGTTTGATTTTTTCTTTGTAAATTTGTTTAAGTTCTTTGTAGATTCTGGATATTAGCCCTTTGTCAGATGGGTAGATTGTAAAAATTTTCTCCCATTCTGTAGGTTGCCTGTTCACTCTGATGGTAATTTCTTTTGCTGTGCAGAAGCTCTTTAGTTTAATTAGATCCCATATGTCAATTTTGGCTTTTGTTGCCATTGATTTTGGTGTTTTAGTCATGAAGTCCTTGCCCATGCCTATGTCCTGAATAGAATTACCTAGGTTTTCTTCTAGGGTTCTTATGGTTAGGTCTAACATTTAAATCCTTAATCCATCCTGAATTAATTTTTGTATAAGCTGTAAGGAAGGGATCCAGTTTCAGCTTTCTACATATGGCTAGCCAGTTTTCCCAGCATCATTTATTAAATAGGGAATCCTTTCCCCATTGCTTGTTTTTGCCAGGTTTGTCAAAGATCAGATGGTTGTAGATGTGTGGTATTAATTCTGAGGGCTCTGTTCTGTTCCATTGGTCTATATCTCTGTTTTGGTACCAGTACCATGCTGTTTTGGTTACTGTAACCTTGTAGTATACTTTGAAGTCAGGTAACGTGATGCCTCCAGCTTTGTTCTTTTGGCTTAGGATTGTCTTGGCAATGCAGGCTCTTTTTTGGTTCCATATGAACTTTAAAGTAGTTTTTTCCAACTCTGTGAAGAAAGTCATTGGTAGCTTCATGGGGATGGCATTGAATCTATAAATTACCTCGAGCATTATGACCATTTTCACAATTCTGATTCTTCCTATCCATGAGCATGGAATGTTCTTTCATTTGTTTGTGTCCTCTTTTATTTCCTTGAGCAGTGGTTTGTAGTTCTTCTTGAAGAGGTCCTTCCCATCACTTGTAAGTTGGATTCCTAGGCATTTTATTCTCTTTGTAGCAATTGTGAATGGGAGTTCACTTATGATTTGGTTCTCTGTTGTCTGTTCTTCGTGTATAGGAATGCTTGTGATTTTTGCACATTGATTTTGTATCCTGAGAATTTGCTGAAGTTGCTTATCATCTTAAGGAGATTTTGGGCTGAGATGATGGGATTTTCTAAATATACAATCATGTCATCTGCCAACAAGGACAATTTGACTTCCTCTTTTCCTAATTGAATACCCTTTATTTCTTTCTCCTGCCTGATTGCCCTGGTCAGAACTTCCAACACTGTGTTGAATAGGAGTGGTGAGAGAGGGCATCCCTGTCTTGTGCCAGTTTTCAAAGGGAATGCTTCCCGTTTTTGCCCTTTCAGTAAGATGTTGGCTATGGGTTTGTCATAAATAGCTTTTATTATTTTGAGATACATCCCATCAATACCTAGTATATTGAGAGTTTTTAGCATGAAGGGCTGCTGAATTTTGTCAAAGGCCTTTTCTGCGTCTATTGAGATAATCATGTGGTTTTTGTCTTTGGTTCTGTTTATTTGGTGGATAACGTTTATTGATTTGTGTATGTTGAACCAGCCTTGCATTCCAGGGATGAAGCCAACTTGATCATGGTGGATAAGCTTTTTGATGTGTTGCTGGATTCAGTTTGCTAGTATTTTATTGAGGATTTTTGCATAGATGTTCATCAGTGATATTGGTCTAAAAATCTCTTTTTTTTTGTTGTGTCTCTGCCAGGCTTTGGTATCATAAAATGAATTATGGAGGATTCCCTCTTTTTCTGCTGATTGGAATAGTTTCAGAAGGAATGGTACCAGCTCTTCTTTGTACCTCTGGTTGTTCAGTTTCCATGTAGTTGAGCAGTTCTGAGTGAATTTCTTAATCCTGAGTTCTAGTTTGAATGCACTGTGGTCTGAGAGACAATTTGTTATAATTTCTTTTCTTTTACATTTGCTGAGGAGTGCTTTACTTCCAACTATGTGGTCAATTTTGAAATAAGTGCAATGTGGTGCTGAGAAGAATGTATATTCTGTTGATTTGTGGTGGAGAGTTCTGTAGATGTCTATTAGGTCTGCTTGGTGCAGAGCTGAGTTCAATTCTTGGATATCCTGGTTAACTTTCTGTCTTGTTGATCTGTCTAATGTTGACAGTGGGGTGTTGAAGTCTCCCATTATTACTGTGTGGGAGTCTAAGTCTCTTTGTAGGTCTCTAAGGACTTGCTTTATGAATCTGGGTGCTCCTATATTGGGTGCATATATATTTAGGATAGTTAACTCTTCTTGTTGAATTGATCCCTTTACCATTATGTAATGGCCTTCTTTGTCTCTTTTGATCTTTTTTGGTTTAAAGTCTGTTTTATTAGAGACTAGGATTGCAACCCCTGTTTTGTTTTGTTTTGTTTTCCATTTGCTTGGTAGATCGTCCTTCATCCCTTTATTTTGAGCCCGTGTGTGGCTCTACACATGAGATGGGTCTCCTGAATACAGCACACTGATGGGTCTTGACTCTTTATCCAAGTTGCCAGTCTGTGTCTTTTAATTGGCGCATTTAGCCCATTTATGTTTAAGGTTAATATTGTAATGTGTGAATTTGATCCTGTCATTATGATATTAGCTGGTTATTTTGCTCGTTAGTTGGTGCAGTTTCTTCCTAGCATCAATGGTCTTTACCGTTTGGCATGTTTTTGCAGTGGCTGGTACCGATTGTTCCTTTCCATGTTTAGTGCTCCCTTTAGGAGCTCTTGTAAGGCAGGCCTGGTGGTGACAAAATCTCTCAGCATTTGCTTGTCTGTAAAGGATTTCATTTCTCCTTCACTTATGAAGCTTAGTTTTACTGGATATGAAATTCTGGAATGAAAATTGTTTTCTTTAAGAATGTTCAATTTTGGCCCCCACTCTCTTCTGGCTTGCAGAGTTTCTGCCGAGAGCTCTGCTGTTAGTCTGATGGGCTTCCCTTTGTGGGTAACCTGACTTTCTCTCTGGTTGCCCTTAATATTTTTTCCTTCATTTCAACTTTTGGAGAATCTGACAATTGTGTGTCTTGGAGTTGCTCTTCTCGAGGGGTATCTTTGTGGCATTCTCTGTATTCCCTGAATTTGAATATTGGCCTGCCTTGCTAGGTTGGGGAAGTTCTCCTGGATAATATCCTGAAGAGTGTTTTCCAACTTGGTTCTATTCTCCCTGTCACTTTCAGGTACACCAATCAGACATAAATTTGGTCTTTTCCCATAGTCCCATATTTCTTGGAGGCTTTGTTTATTTCTTTTTAGTCTTTTTTCTCTAAATTTCTCTTCTCACTTCATTTCATTCATTTGATCCTCAATCACTGATACTCTTTCTTCCACTTGATCAAATTGGCTACTGAAGCTTGTGCATGCATCACGTAGTTCTTGTGCCATGCTTTTCAGCTCCATTGGGTCACTTAAGGTCTTCTCTATGCTGTTTATTCTAGTTGACCATTCATCTAATCTTTTTTCAAGGTTTTTAGCTTCTTTGTGATGGGTTCGAACATCCTCCTTTGCTGGCGAGGAGCTGCATTCCTTTGTAGGAGAAGAAGTACTCTGATTTTTGGAATTTTTGGCTTTTCTGCTCTGCTTTCTCCCCACCTTTGTGGTTTTATCTACCTTTGGTCTTTGATGATGGTGACCTAGAGATGGGGTTTTAGTGTGGATGTCATTTCTGTTTGTTAGTTTTCCTTCTAACAGTCAAGACCCTCAACTGCAGGTCTAGTTAGAGTTTGCTGGAGGTCCACTCCAGACCCTGTTTGCCTGGATATCACCAGCAAAGGCTGCAGAACAGCAAATATTGCAGAACAGTAAATGTGGCTGCCTGATCCTTCCTCTAGAAGCTTCGTCTCAGAGGGGCACCCGGCTGTACCGGGTGTCAGTTGGCCCCTACTGGGAGGTGTCTCTCAGTTGGCCCCTACTTGGAGGTGTCTCCCAGTTAGGCTACTCGGGGGTCAAAGACCCACTTGAGGAGGCAGTCTGCCCATTCTCAGATCTCAAACTCTGTGCTGGGAGAACCATTATTCTCTTCAAACCTGTGAGACAGGTACGTTTAAGTCTGCAGAAGTTGTCTGCTGCCTTTTGTTCAGCTATGCCCTGCCCCCAGAGGTAGAGTCTACAGAGGCAGGCAGGCCTCCTTGAGCTGCGGTGGACTCCACCTAGTTTGAGCCTCCTGGCTGCTTTGTTTACCTACTCAAGCCTCAGAAATGGCAGATGCCCTTCCCCCAGCCTTGCTGCTGCCTTGCAGTTCAATCTCGGACTGCTGTGCTAGCAGTGAGCAAGGCTCCGTGGGCGTGGGACCCTCTGAGCCAGGTGCAGGATATAATGTCCTGGTGTGCCATTTGTTAAGACCATTGGAAAAGCACAGTATTAGGGTGGGAGGTCCCAATTTTCCAGGTATCATCTGTCACAGCTTCCCTTGGCTAGGAAGGGGAATCCCCCAACCCCTTGCATTTCCCCGGTGAAGTTATGCCCCACCCTGCTTCAGCTCACACTCTGTAGGCTGCACCCACTGTCCAACAAGCCCCAGTGAGATGAACCTGGTACCTCAGTTGGAAATGCAGAAATCACCCGTCTTCTGCGTTGCTCACGCTGGGAGCTGTAGACTAGAGTTGTTCCTATTCAGCCATCTTGGAATCCTCTCCCTCACCTCCTACATTTCTTATCTGGATCATTCTACAAGTCATTCCAAACTGAAAGAGAAGCACATTATTAACCAATGGCAGTTTCACCTTCACTGTTAATAAATTATTTACTTAGGTCTTGCATATATCCAGAATCTTTCTGTGTACCTAAGCAAATAAACGTTTGTGGAATAAATAAAACTGGGTATGGTCTTTTCATCTGATGTTGTGGTGATTGGTGCAGAGAATTTACCTGCAGCCAAACATTCTAACAGAATGATGAAGCTTAGACTAGTCAGGTCAGCAGTGTTCAACAGGTGGCCTGGGAATGTGGGAAAATTGGAGTCTAGGGTAGTTTGCAAGGGTTCAGTGTACCCACATCTTTCTAGCTCTGTGACCTCAAGCAAGTTAATTCCTCAAGGCCTCAGTTTCTTCATTAATAAAATAACTACACTAATAATATATACTTACACTTATAATGGCAAGTGGATAATTAGCACAATGCTTACCACAAGATAAGTCCCCAATAAGTCATAGCTCTAACGATTTTATAGATTGAATAAATTCCATTTTATATGCTAGTATATTTTAGAATTTTGAGATTTTAGATACACATTCACTTAATAGAACTCCTGATTTATTTATATATGTATACATATTCATATATATGTATATGTATCTATATGTTTAATCAATGGAGAATGAAGGTAAATCTTATTATATGTGGTCAATATAGTTTAGTTAGGAAATTGGTCCTCATATGTTTAAGGCTTGAAAACCACAATTCTACGTGATATTTCAGAATCACAGGATTGAAACCTGAAGTCCAGAGACTTGGAGTGATGAGCTCCAGGACACGGTTTGTCACAGGAAAAGCAGCATCCAGGTTGCAGAGTCCCTCTTTCCCTGTGATTTACTGGGCCTCCCAAAAGAGGGGAGAAGGTGGAGATCATCAGTATCCTTACAATGGAGAGTCTGCAGGAGGTTAGGGTTATGTCCATTTTCAGATCAAAACTTGAAAAAATCATGGTCATACTTTTTGTTATAAGCATATCAGACGGTTTATGTAAGAGTTATACTTTTTCAAGTCTGACAATTAATTATTACATTGAAAATTTAGTAATAGGGTTTATATGAATCAAATGAGGTTTTTCAGAATAGCAATGCAATTTTACAAATTGACATTGTTTGGATATAGGGCAGTATTATTGTTTTATACTGATTTAAACACTTTAAGATGTTTCTGTTGATCAGCGTTACTGAATTTTTTCAAGTGCCTTCTTTCATGACTTTATTAATTTCAGCCTGAGTTTCTGTGGTAGGAGATGAGGTATAATCACGGCCTAAGTTAAAAAAAAATTGGCCGGGCGCGGTGGCTCAAGCCTGTAATCCCAGCACTTTGGGAGGCCGAGACGGGCGGATCACGAGGTCAGGAGATCGAGACCATCCTGGCTAATACGGTGAAACCCCGTCTCTACTAAAAATACAAAAACTAGCCGGGCGAGGTGGCGGGCGCCTGTAGTCCCAGCTACTCGGGAGGCTGAGGCAGGAGAATGGCGGGAACCCGGGAGGCGGAGCTTGCAGTGAGCTGAGATCTGGCCACTGCACTCCAGTCCGGGCGACAGAGCGAGACTCCGCCTCAAAAAAAAAAAAAAAAAAAAAAAAAAATTAAGCCTACTTGTCGGCAAACATTTTCATTATTGCCAAAACTTAGTTGCTATAACATTTCTAAAGAGCTCATAAATTACTTAAAACTGTGTGTTCTGCACTTTCCCCAAGAAATCTCCATGGAAAGCAATGTAAATGGTGTGTAGCTTTTGATGAATTATGCTGCTCTTGTTCCTAATGTGAGGTTGAGTTTCTCATTATTAAATGGTCCTGAGCCAAGATTGTTGGTGGCCTAATGGTCAATTAAATTTCAAATGAACTTCAAAGACCAGGATTAAGATTTCCCTTTACTTTTAATTCTTTAATAATAATTTACTCAAATCCCTAGGAAAATTTTAAATGCACTTCATTTGTAGTCAGTGTTGAAGAATTATAAAATACTGTTTTCCAAGTTTTTTTTTCTTTTTTCTTTTTGTTGTTTTGTTACAATGGAAGCTTTTAAAATAGCAGAGCTGACAATCATTAGAATGACAATACAGTTAGAAGTAACAATGACTATGCCACCATGTCACAAATACAATATTGCACCATTGGAGATATTTTAATTCAGTTTCATTGTTTCTGATATATAATTTGCATCTTAGAGGAAAAAGCTCTATCTTAGCATTTTGTGCCACAAGCAGAAATCTTACAATAAATGTGACAACAGGCATAAATCTTATAATAAATGTAAACAAATGGTTTTCAAAAATTCGATATTTGGCAAAATACTTGAAAAATTGTATTATGTGTATTTGATTTTTCTCTCTTCTTTATTAGTCTAGCTAGTGGTCTATCTATTTTGTTATTTTTTTTTTTAAAGAAAGAGCTCCTGTTTTTTTTTTAAAAAAACAGCTCATTAATTTTTTGGACGGTTTTTTGTGTCTATCTCCTTCAATTCTTCTTTGATCTTAGTTATTTCTTGTCTTCTGCTAGCTTTTGGATTAGTTTGTTCTTCCCTCTCTAGCTCTTTTAATTGTGATGTTAAGGTGTCAATCTGAGATCTTTCAAGCTTTCCAATGTGAGCATTTACTGCTACAAATTTCCCTCTTAACACTGCTTTAGCTGTGTCCCAGAGATTCTGGTATGTTGTCTCTTTGTTCTTGGTGTTTTCAAATAACTTGATTTCTGGCTTAATTTAGTTATTTACCCAGGAATCATTCAGGAGCAGGTTGTTCAATTTCCATGTAATTGTGTTGTTTTGAGTGAGTTTCTTAATAGTTGGATTAAAGACTTAAATGTAAAACCCAAAACCATACAAACCCTGGAAGAAGACCTAGGCAATACCATTCAGGACACAGGCATGGGCAAAGACTTCATGACAAAAACGTCAAAAGCAATTGCAACAGAAGCCAAAATTGACAAACAGGATCTAATTAAACTAAAGAGCTTCTGCACAGCAAAAAAAAAAGAAAAGAAAAAAAAAACGATCATCAGAGTGAACAGGAAATCTATAGAATGGGGGAAAATTTTTGCAATCTACCCATCTGACAAAGGTCTAATATCCAGAATTTACAAACAACTTAAACAAATTTACAAGAAAAAAACAACTCCATCAAAAAGTGGGCAAAGGAGATGAACAGACACTTCTCAAAAGAAGATGTGGCCCAAAAAACATATGAAAAAAAGCTCATCATCACTGGTCATCAGAGAAATGCAAATTAAAACCACAGTGAGAAACCATCTCATGCCAGTCAGAATGGCAATTATTTAAAAGTCAGGAAACAATAGATGCTGGTGAGGCTGTGGAGAAATAGGAACACTTTTACACTGTTGGTGGGAATGTAAATAACTTCAACCATTGTGGAAGACAGTGTGATGATTCCTCAAGGATCTAGAACCAGAAATACCATTTGACCCAGCAATCCCATTACTGGGCATATACCCAAAGGATTATAAATCATTCTACTATAAAGACACATGCACACGTATGTTTATTGCAACACTACATAGCAAAGACATGGAACCAATACGAATGCCCATCAATGATACACTGGATAAAGAAAATGTGGTACATATACACCATGGAATACTATGCAGACATTAAAAGGAATGAGATCATGTCCTTTGCAGGGACATGGATGAAGCCAGAAGCCATCATCCTCAGCAAACTCACACAGGAACAGAAAACCAAAATCACATGCTCTCACTCGTAAGTGGGCATTGAACAATAAGAACACGGACACAGAGAGGGGAACACCACACACCAGGGCCTGCTGGGGATTGTGGGGTAAGGGGAGGGAACTTAGAGAATGGGTCAATAGGTGCAGCAAACCAGCATGGCGCGCGTAAACCTATGTAACAAACCTGCACGTTCTGCACATGTATCCCAGTTATTTTTTAAGAAGAAATTTAAAAAAGGAAAAATTTAGTTGGGGTTTTCCAGTGTCCTCTGATGTCACTCATTTTACAGACTTTTAATAATAGTGGAAAAAGTACCTAGATCTCCTCCACTTCCCAAAACCAATGGTGGAAGATCCCAGGCTCTCCTGCCCTAGGCCCACTGCAGAGCCGTGGAGCACCCTCTGCTTAGGCTCCGCTATCACAACAGGAACGTGTCCGTGACACTGAAAAGTACCTAGAAAGCCATGTGTCCTAAAAGTTGAAAAACTTGGTAAATTTCTCCTCTAAACTAATCAAAGTGTTTTAAAAAGTCCATTTCAAGAGGTCTGTCATACGTAGACTTGGACATAGATACTGATTGCAAAACAACAAAAGATGCGTTACAAAATATGGCCAGCCATCCCATTCACACAGTTGATATGCATGGACCGCCTGGACCTGGTGACCCAGAAGGAGAGAGACGGGGAAGCAAGTATGGGGGTCCCTCTGGTGCGCAGGCTCCAGTGCCCTTCCCAACTCTAGTTCTAGAGCCTGGCTGACTGCTCTTACCCTGCACCCCTGTGTTACAGAGGTGAGGTACTCAGGAGAAAGAGAAGAAGAAGGACCAAATCCCAACAAAAAAAGAGATTCCAGGGCTATTTTTTTTTTAAGAAAACTTTTATTTTGACATGATTATAGATTAATAGGAAAATGCAAAACTAATATGGAGAGATCTCTAATCCACTTTGTGGCTTCCCTCCATGGTTACGTGTTGTGGAACAATACTGCAATATCAAAACCAGGAAATTCATATTGCTACAATGTGTGTAGTCCCATGCCATCCTACCAGCTGTATAGATTCCTGTGCAGGGCTATGCCCTCAACAGAAAGGTCTCCTCCTGCTGCCCCTTCATAGTCACCCTGAGGCTATGATGGGAAAGAGCAGCAGAGGGCTGGGAAAGGATGAGGGCTCAGCAACCACTCCTCTTAGGTGGAATAGTGACTTTCCATCATGTGCAGCATCATCCTACTGAGGATGGCCCATGCTGCTAGGACTCAATGCATCCCTTGTAATTATTCCATAGTACTGGAAAAGGAAGAGCCTTCTCTGATTCACATAGGTGTCACTCTGGGAAAAGCTCATGGAAGCCCTCTTGGCTTCCAAGAAGATTCCAAGGTATGACCAGGAAGAGGCAAGTGACGGTGATGATAGGGGAAGAGGCTGGTGAATGAGGCATTTTGTTATTTGGGGCTTCCAGTCCCGAAAGATGTGTGTACTACTATAAAAAAACAAAAGCACATTATCTATAGTTATCAACATATGAACCAAGCCACCTGTTATCCAGAGTCATTCAATTAAGCCTTTCCCCTACGAGAACAACCTGTCTTGATCAATAAAGGTGAATGGTTTGACATATGGTGTTTGAATTCGACCATTCACTGGGAAGTTTTCTAAACTGCAATGTAGATTTTTCCATGTACCCCATACTTCACTCAACAGTTCTT
Source organism: Trachypithecus francoisi (assembly GCF_009764315.1). NCBI lineage: Eukaryota > Metazoa > Chordata > Mammalia > Primates > Cercopithecidae > Trachypithecus > Trachypithecus francoisi. The sequence continues at coordinate 5,468,175 of NW_022681463.1, read as the reverse complement.
GTTAACATACTGAGTGCTAAAAAGAACCCCATTCCAATGTGCTCTGAAAAGAGATTGGGTTGTAGCTGCACCTTTGTTTTCAATGAGCTCAATGACTGAACAGCAAATTCACATTCTTGCAAAGTCTTTGCTCTTTAGGCTTGCTGTTTTGAATTAGAAATGTCTTAGAACCATCTAGAATAATCCATGCCGGGATCTTCCCAGTATGAACAGCTCTTCCTTTATCTTCCCTGTTCCTTTTGTGATATTAGAAGCCTGCCTAAGATTTTGCTTGAGAATAGCATCTGCTGATAAGAAATAATTTTAAAAACAATGGACCAGATGATCTCTTTATGATTATTTGATGTGAACTACTCTGTCCTAAAATAGGGTTCACAGCCCGACTCTCGACATTTCCGAGGATTTTAAAGATCTTCCCAGCAGGTATTTCAGCTGCTCATCATTCTCTATTTCTCTTGTTTCTCTTGATTTCTAGTGGCAGCAGGATTTCAGCCAGTGCCCCTGGCCCAGTCCCACTCCCTACACTGATGACGGGCTTCACTGTGAGCAACATACTTGTGGGGGTCGGGGGGGGGTGTAAGGAGTAATTCCCTCTCCTAAGGAGACCAGAGACCCATTGACAAACATGAAGCTCTGGTTCAGAGCAACTGAGACAAAAAAAAAAAAACCCGCACAGCTTGAATGAATAGTCAGGAACTATACAAGATTGGTGTTTTTGAAAAATTCTCCACGTCAGTGTACAGTGGAATGAGGAAATGCCATTTTTGGGGAGGGTAAGGAGACATAAATGCCTTTCTGTAAAATTAATTAACAAATTGGTGGTTGACGTAACATTCTCTCCGTTGATCCTCTGGTCTCCGGGACGAAGCCCACGCTCGGCCGCCGCCTGCGCCTTTTGACTCGTCAGTATCGCTCACATCATCTGTCTCCTCCTGTCTAGCTTTTTTTTTTAGTCTCAGATGAAACAACTTGTGCCTCTTGTTTCAGCTTGGTTTCCTTGTTTGTTGATGCAATGGGAACAAACCATCTGCCTAATCATTTAAAGAATATTTTTTAATCAGGCTCTTTGGGTGATTTAATCCAAAACTCACACTTTTCCCCCATTTTCATCAAAAAAATGAATCTTACTCATGAAGACAAAATATCAAACCAGAGTTTGCTCCAAACTGTTCTCGATGTTATATTTTTAACAGAATTCCAGGTATACATAATATTAAAAATTACATCCCTGATGCTATTGTGAGATTAAAAGTCTGGCATGGTGCCTGGATAATGGATCATATGATTATATTGTTTACAAAACCTCTTCTGCAATATTTCAGTTTCTAAATAACACCCTCAACCATGGACTACATCAGTGGGGAAACACTAACAGCCAGAAAAGAAATAATGAAACCCACCTTAAGAAAGTATCAATAGGATAGCTTTATTTTTATTGTGTAAGCTTTTGATTCTGTGGCACAACCGCCAATTAGAAAAACAAATTGTCTGTGCTTTCACTGGTCCTCAGTAAGTAGCAGGTGAAGGGGACATCTTTGCATGCTCTAAAATGATTCTTTCAAACACCTGAGGTTTCATTTTTTGGCTGCGTGCATTTTTTTAAAGACTAATCAACATCTGTAAGTGCAGAGTTTTGCCAACTTGTCTGTTTCATTTGCATTGCAAGACTTCAGAACTTTCATCGAAATTCTTTCCATCCACTTTCTAATGACAAAACTATTCTATGCATCATGGGCCTTGCATTCTGATCCACTTTGAGGCTATTAAAGGATAAAAAGTTTATTGTTTTCCTTCCCCACATTATAAAGACCAGTTTTGACATTATATGGTATTATTTCTGATTTATAAATGATAAAATTATTCAGAGTTGCATGACATCCAATCAGGGAAGAATAATGATCACATTTGGAGAAAAATAATTTAAATTGTAATTGGGTAAAGGGTGACCTTGGGCTCCTCGTGCCCTCCACCTTGTAATTGGAGTCCTGCTGCTGTGTCTGTTGCATTCTCCATTCAGCCTTATGGCTTCCTGGTCAAAGGGCCCTTCGGCTTCCTCAGGATGGTCATGAGGGCTGCCTCACCCACACACCCCGGGCTTTCCGGCTGATAACCTCAGTCTATCAGTTAGGCTTGTTCAGCTTGCGTGTGTCCTCTGTGCAGAACCAATGCAGAGCAAGCACTTGGACCTGTGGCAGGTGAGGCTAGGCATTTATTAACTCAGGCTTCCTGTAAACACAGGGCACAGGAGCGGTCACAATGAGAACATGAAAATGAGAGTTATTTGGGAATGAGTGCCTCAAGAGCCATCCAGTAACGGGTGCTTTAAAAAAGAAAGTTGTGAGCAGCGAAACCAGGAGAGACAAGCGGCATGGGGGCTCACAGCAGGTCGTGGTCCTGCATACCTCCTGCCCCTGTCACAGCAGCGCTGGCCTCCTCATCCAGCATCTCTCCTCCACCTGCTCCTCCACTCCAGCCTGGAGGTCTCTGCTCTGGTCCTGCTTTCCCAGGATAGGGAAACTCACACTGTGGCCCTTTTGCTACTTAGATGTGCAGCCATTTGTTGGATGGTAACCCTGTACTCAGTGCTGGGATGACATGTCACTTACTTTGTCCAATACAGGTCTCAGTACACATCTCATGCGGAAAGACTATGATTCATCCACCTTCACAGAAGTGGATATGGAGGCTCAGGGGTCCTGCAGCATTTTCGTGGTCACATGGCTGCTAAGCTGCAGAACCAGGAATACCGAGTCTGTCTGATATCAGAGCTGGATTCCAAACGATTCCCTAGACGTCCTCTCCCCAGGCCAAATCCACTGAACATCAGCTGCACTCCGAGATGGCACCAACTAAGCACTTCCCGTATGTCTTTGAACATAAATGAAGTCTAAGTACTCTGCAGCCTTTCTCTGTCTCAAAAGCCCCACAATCTCCCTTTCTCCACAATTCTCAGCAATTAGCTGACATAATTCTTATGCCTTTATGAACATATATTCATATAAAATTATGGACTGAATTTCCCATTTCTACCATAGGACACAAATAGTCCCATGAAATTCTGGCATTTTTGCTTTCAGGCCTATTTGTCTTTCTAGACATTAATAATGATTATGAGCAGAAGAACTTTAGTCCAAAGAAATGAGTAATGGGTACAAAATAAACAGAAAGAATGAATAAGACCTACCATTTGATAGCAAAATGGGGTGACTATAGTCAATAATAACTTAATTGTATATTTTAAAATAAAGAGTGCAATTGAATTGTTTGTAACTCAAAGGATAAATACTTGAGGGGATGGAGACCCCATTCTCCATGATGTGCTTATTTCACAGTGCATGCCTGTATTAAAACATCCCATGTACCCTAGACATGCATACACATATTATATACCCATAAAAATTTTTAAAAATAATAAAAAAAAATTTTTAACCCTGAAAAACAAATACATGAGCAACTCGAACAACAAAAGTACAAACAGGCCTTAACTGGCTAATTGTTTTTTGGTGCCGCATTGGTTAATTTGTTTGGTTTATAGACAGCTCAGAAACTCATGCCCTTACTATGTACTGAAAATAGGGGTCATTACAGGCTTGTAAAATTAATACATTTTTTTCAAACATAGTTTAGTATCAAAGTGAAAGTGGAAGTGATTCCATTTGCCATTTTGAAGGCTTGTTTCATAGGTGTTGAGGAAATCAGCATGCCAACAAGATGAAAAATTAATCTGTGGATCGCAAATTGTATATATGTGTGGAATTTAGAAGGGGGCTAGGTACAGTGTATACATATAAATGTGTGATTAAACTTACTCAGAAACTTACTGTCCAACACTAGAGGCAATGCTCCCATTTCACCGACATTTTGGTGCCTAGTAGGAGAAGGCACAATGCCATGGGAGAAGCCATTCTCATTGTGGCCTTCCTGCTGTCCTCTATCATCAGAATGCACATGCCGTCTTTGCCTTGGTGTGCTTTGCTGTGTGAAGTCAACATCAGAAAAAATGTAGCCTCACTTTGTCAATGGACTTCGTAGTGCAGAGGCCTTGCCTGATGTACTCAAGGCACAGCCAGCTCCGCGCACTGGGGAAGGAGCCTGAAGTGGTGAGGAGGCGTGGAATCCAGGTGGAGGCTGGAGTTGAAGCTCCACCACTTTCTGTCTGAGTTACTACTGCCCTGGGCCTCAGTCTCCTCATCTATATGATCAAGATGCTATTTGTTTACCAGCATCAAACCGAACACTTTACGTACTATAAAACACCTAGTTTTAGAGTAGACACTCAGGACTGCTATTTTTCTTTTTCTAGAAGCACCGTGGGCTGGCAGGTGCAACAGGACTGCCCATCTGACTTCAGTCTTGAGTCATCCTCTTGTGCCAGTCAGCTGTGCCATCATCTGGGGTTATCTCGTCTTGGAATAGAACCCCTCCGACCCCTCAGGTGCTGTTCCATCCCTTAGAAGGCAGCTGCACGCAGCCGCGTGGGAGGTGGTCCTGCCCGGCAAGACTCCACCATTATTCCCTGAAGGCTGATCTCCTCCATTTACCTGAATGTGGAGTCGTCCAAATGACACCTCTTTCTGCTCCCTGAGTGAAACATGTGTATGGGCTCCCCCGCTCTTCAAGGACTTACCCAGTTACAGAACATGGTGGCTTTCCCCAGATCCAGGTTCACAACCTTCTAACACTAGTGACATCCCACCTGCCATGAGCCTGCAGTGGTGGGGAGATTTCTCACACCTTGAAGGGGAGCAAGAGTCTCCTGGTCTTTTTGTGAATTAAGGGAACCCCTGCCCTGACTCTCTGGATATTCAAAGAGAGGCAGGAAGTTTTAACTCTATGGCTTAAGCTTTCCAAATACCAAAGATTTTTGAAAGTGCCTTTTCCCTACCTGATGTAAAGAAATTTCTGTCCATCCAAGAAATCTCCCCAATCCAGAGAAGCATAAAGAAGAAAAGCCAAAATCATTCCCAGGCATCCCAACCAAAGATAAGCTGTCATTTTTTTTCACGTTCAGGATCATAATACAACTGAGATTCGAACATACTTTCCTGTTTAATAAACAGTGAGGGCCAGTCTTTTCTCCCACAATTAAACATTCTTCTGTGATACTCTTCCTTGCTGGCTATGGAATGACATATCCATTCTTGGCAGGGCATATTCTAACAGAGAAGACGTTTCATGGAAATCATGATAGATCAAAATAAAAATTAGCACACTAATTGGATTAATTCTAGTGTGACTAAATTAACCCAAGCAACAGCCCTTGGTGTAATATGACATTTTGAAGGGTTTGGCAGGCAAAATATCTATTACTAGTAAGTTTTGAATAATATCTGCCACATAACTTAGATAGTTTAATAGGCTAATATATAAGTTAATCTTTAAAAGCCAGCCTATTTTTATAATTAAGGGAACCGATATGAATAGAACGAAGGCACAAGAAGCATTTTTAAAAATAAAATTGCGGAGGAAAAGAGGCATTTAAGAGACAACAAGAAGAGTGTTTAGGACTGATTAGCCTGAACGTGGAGAAAATAAAGCCAGCATTATGTATGGGGTCTGCTTCCTGTGGTGTCAGAGTCAGGAGATTAACTGTGCCGGTGTGGCCGCTGTGTGCTGGCTGTCAGCGTCTGTATCCTGCTGAATGATCCCGGAGCCCTTGTTCATCTCAAATTCCTTCTGAAAAAGAACGTTTGTGGAATACATGGAACACGTGGCAGGCACCTCACCAGTGCTGACACAGAGATGCACAAGACTGGAACTGTGCTGTCAATGACTCAAGGTAGTGGGACAGGCAGGTGACAAAGACTTGTATAATAGCGTCAAGTGACATCAGCCGTTCTGTACATGGTTTTGGGGCACACAGAGCAAATGGCCTCAGACTGTGTAAGTCGGGTAGGGACATTTTCACAGAAGCATTATCTGAACCAGCTCTTGAAGAATGAAGAGTTCAGCCTCTGGGCAAGCAGAAGAACGGTTGGTTTCTGGAAAGTCAAACCAAACCAGCATTAAGTGATGGCACATATAGTGTGCATGCCCAGGCCACTTCTGAGTGGCAGGAAAGGACAGAGAGGAAGTGTAAACCACAGCCCTTGTCTTCAGGATTAGCAGGCCACATTCCCTGTGGCTTAGCCACCCCTGATCCCCACTTCCTTCTCAAAAATGTTTGAAGTCATCATTTTGGACTCATAAAAGTTGAAGAACAGGAGTCAGCTGAAGTCCCAGGCCGGTGTTGGTTGCATACCCATCATTTGCAAATCTTGTCTAAATCTTTCTCTCTGATGTGTGTCTAAGATTCACTTGGAACAATTGCATATTCTTTTATTCTACCTCAGTCTCTATTCTGAGGAAGTCCCTGCCTACTTTGGCTGGTGACATTGATTCTACAGCCCCTTTACAGAGGTAACTGAGAAGTGTGGCTGGCTGGGGTCGGCTGTGGCTGCAGAGTTCTTAGGAGGGTGAGACGCAAACCCCAGAGCCTGCTCACCCCGGTCACCCAGGACCTCTTTCTCCTTATGCTGTGGGATTTTGTTCTGAATGTTATCAGAACAAAACACCTTCGGCATCGGGAGCCCATGGGTTTATAGCCAAAGTATTATATGAGTGATATCAAGATCGGTGAACACACACACACACACACACACATGCAAAGCCATAATAGAACTTTCCTTCTTCATAATTATAAAACTAACTTAAAAGTTTGGCATCATAAAACTTACAATGAAATGTTTTAATATTAGAGTTGTGTTTTGTTTTGACTGGGAGAAGCCATTTAGATCAATTCTTTAGACCCTTTCCCTTGAAGATGCTGTCCACTGTCCACCACAGCCACCCCCCAAATGCTGATGACCAGAGTTGGTTTGTCCAATACAGGTCTCAGTACCATCTCATGCGGAAAGACTATGATTCATCCACCTTCACAGAAGTGGATATGGAGGCTCAGGGGTCCTGCAGCATTTTCGTGGTCACATGGCTGCTAAGCTGCAGAACCAGGAATACCGAGTCTGTCTGATACTAGAGCTGGATTCCAAATGATTCCCTAGACATCCTCTCCCCAGGCCAAATCCATTGAACATCAGCTGCACTCAGAGATGGCACCAACCAAGCACTTCCCGTGTCCATGTACTGTAGCTGTTTCCTGCTACAGTCACATGGCAAAGCCATTCACTGGGTATCCAGAGATATACCACACTGGTCTTCTCTTAAGAAAACTGGCAGCCAGGCACAGTGGCTCACGCCTGTAATCCCAGCACTTTGGGAGGCGGGCAGATCGCCTGAGGTCAGGAGTTTGAGACCAGCCTGGCCCACATGGTGAAACCCCATCTCTACTAAAAATACAAAAATTAGCTGGACTTGGTGGTGAGTGCCTGTAATCCCAGCTACTTGAAATACTGAGGCAGGAGAATTGCTTGAACCTGGGAGGCGGAGGTTGCAGTGAGCCGAAATTGTATCATTGCACTGCAGCCTACATTGCACTGACAAAGCGAGACTGTGTCTCAAAATTAAATTAAATTAAATTAAAAACTGGAAACTAGAAAATCAAACAAAAGGCACTAGATAATGCCCAACAGGTAAATCAAGGTAAAATAATGGTGCTTGATTGAGTGGACATCACTCACAATCCTTGGTAGACAATCTGGACCCTACTCTGGGAATTCTTCGTGGACTTGCTGGCAATGGTGATGGTAGTAACTTATCTAAAGTCACTTTTGGGGGATTTGGAAACTATCATGCACCACAAAAGTGTCTCCACACCTGTGTTCTTTGCCCAGGTGAGTTAGGAATGTGGAAGAATGTAGGCAGTGTCTGAGGATGGTCAGGATCATCTATAAGCTTATTGCAAAAGAGAGGATTTATGCCCCAGTTGTGGTAAATATACCATTATTCATATTCCTTCACCTGAACCATGTCTGATGGGTGCCCAGATGTGGTCATAGCTTCACAAGTCTCTGTTCTGCCTGCCTTGCTTCTGAGAACCATCACACCAGGGTAGGAAAAGAACCCTAACTGGAATGAACCTCGGGGGCTTTGGTTTCCTAAGCTTGAACATGCATGGAGGATTTCAGAGATTCCTTCCAGCTGTGAGATTATATGACAAGAGAAGCTAGATGTGTTAAACTTTGCAGTGAGATGATGGGCTGCCTCTGTAATGTGGCTCCCTTCGGAAAGGGTCCCCTGAAGAATAATAAATTAATGATCCCTGTGGCAAGGCCAGTGCCTCGAGGGGTCACAGCAGGGATCTGGTTTGGAGTGAACTGTGGTGCTATTGGGATGTCCCCAGGGTCACGGAGGGGGCAGGGGCATTGAATAGAATACCTGCCTGGCACCTGGAGAGCTGCACAGAGAGCCGCTGGGCTGTTTGGAGTCGGGAGAGCTTTTATCCCTGTCCCCTCTCCTTGGCCTGGTTAGCTCCATCATTCTTCGTCTTTCAGGGATGAACATCCCAACTCCCATGAATCCTTTCTGGGCATAACCCTTACGGAGTTAGAGGTTCATCCCTTTTACCAAGTCCTGTGAAGACAGGACCTATTTCCCTTTACGGTCCCTGCCTGTAACTGGGCTTGGCACTAAGAATACGGCCAGTATGGTGGCTCTGCCCACTGACAACTGCCAGGAGGCACCGTCCACACCCCGCCTGGCAGAGCCACAGGACCTGCCACGACGTGGGAAAGCATCATCACTCAGCATCTGCGCGTTTCACTCCCACTCTAGCACCGTCATCCTCCTGGGAAGAGAAAGCAGCCATGGGCCATGCAACAGAAGAAATGCGTTAGAAAGTGTTTGTCTTCCACTGAAGTCACTGGAAAGAGACAGTACATTCTCACTAGAAATCCTAGTCGGGGAGGGGCTGAAAACTCCCAAAGTGGGTGTGAACCCAGGCCTGGCACTCTGGTTCCGGGCGGACCCAGTTCCGGGTGGACAGAGGGCCAGGGAGAGCGACTGGAACAAAAGTGGTGGCTGACTTTGCTGCACTCCCGCCTCCCAGGCAAGGTTCTTTAGGGCCGGTCAGGAAATGCAGAGAAAATCGAGAGGGAGAGAAGCCAGTAACCTGAGGGTTCCCCTGAGACAGCAGGAGCCAGACCCCGAGAATTCCAGGTCTCACACATGTTTTGAGGTGAAAACGGCTACCTTCACTTTTAAAGTCACTAATAAATGAGTGATTAATTGATGAGTAATGATGTTTTTAAGTACAGTTTTAGGTTGACAAAAAAATGGAGCAGAAAGTACAGAGCATTCTCATATACCTTTTCACTGCCCCACCCCACTGCTAGCAGTTTTCCTAACTGTCAGCATCTTGGATGAATGTGGTACACTCGCTACAACTGAGGGGCTGATATTGATACATTGTTACGGACTGAAGTCCGGAGTTGAGAGTTCACCCTTGGCTTTGTGAATTCTGAGGGTCTTGGCCAGTGTTGAAGAGCATGCAGCCTCCACTGCAGCACCACGCAGAGTAGTTTCACTGCCACAGAGTCCTCTGTGCTTTGCCGATTCGTCCCTCGTTCCTTCCTCCCCCAGCTCCTGGCAGCCACTTATCTTTTCACTGTCCCCAGAGTTTTGCCTGTTCTAGAATGTCCTGCAGTTGGAATCTCACAGCATCTGACCTTTTCAGATTGGCTTCTTAGCAACTTGCATGGAGGCTACCTCTGTGTCCTCTTATAGCTCGAGAGCTCATTTCTTTTTATCCCCAAATAATATTCCATTGTGTGGACATACTGCGCTCTATCTGTCCTCACTTGTCAAATGAAGAAAATGATAATTTTGGAGGAAGGTGAGAAAGAAAGTGTTTTCTTCACCTGTTAATTATCTTTCTATTGTTTTTCTTCTCTACTGCCTTGTCCTCAAATAACAAAATGCTCTAAAGGTAAAGAGGCCGGAGTTAGTGAGTGGTGGGGTCTCTAAAGTGTACCTTTGTTGTCTGTGGGTCCTCTTTTCAGCCAGAAGCCTGCCCCAAGGGTACATATAAATACTCTGTGACCTCATTTATTAAAAATAGAGTGGTAGGCGCAGTCCTAACTGCCCTCGCACAGGGACAGCTTGGAATGCTCCATCTAATTGCTGCATTTCATTTTGCAAAAATGCTGCAGGATATGAATCATTAAAGTCGTTTTATTCACCAACTCATCTTTTCAATACCAGTAACACTAGACTTCATGTTAGGCAGATGTGGCCTGGGTCCTTAAAGAAATCTTAAACACCGAGGGCTCCAGTACAGAGCCCTGAAGAAGGTAAACAATTCCGACGCCTGCTGAGTAATCCCAGCCTCCTAGGCCTGACAGGCTGGCGCTTAGCCACTTTCTGGTTTGTTAGGTTTTTATTTTCAAATACTCAATACTTTGTTCTGTGGTAAAAGAGGCAAGGTCTTTTTGTAAAAGCCGCTCAAATGAATTCATTTACCAAGTGCATTACTCAGTTAATTCACAAGGAAGACAAGAATCTCAAAACACGTGTGAAATAATACCGTACCTGATCCCACACATGCTTTGGAAGGGATTCAGCCTTTCCCATATTTGGGAAGGACATGAACCATGTGTGGTGCCAGAGAGAGCATGGGGCAGCCCAGTGCCCACCCCAGCTGACAGATGTGAAACTCAAGACAGGAAAAGGGAAGCCCGGTGCAGAGGCCCAGGCTGGCAGATGGCCTGGGTTCGGGAACCCCCAGTTGGACACAGAGGAAGAAGGAGCAGGTGAGCCTGCTTCCCAAGTCTGCCGGTCAGGCGGCCCGGCTCACGGTGAGAACGCCCCTTCCACCAACCCGCATCCCACAGGGCCATAGAAATACATCAGTCAGCTCAGGTGTTGCAGCCACACATTCCTGAGCAAGAAAATTCGAGTCGGTTTCCATTTGACCAGAGATTTACGCAGGCCACTGTTTTAAAAACAACAAAAGAAGTAAAACCACAGCCCATTTTTGACTGTCCATGGGAATGAGGTAACTAGGCCCAGAAGATCAAGGAAATGGATACTTTCTGAATTCTGGTGGTGCGTTCTTTTCCTTTTGATCCTCTTCTACAAATCGGCAAGAGGTGATAGTATTCCCATTTTTACTGAGAACAAGGTTGCAACTCAGAGAAGTCAGTGAACCCTCTTACTGTTGCACAGCTAATGAATGCCAGAGTTGCAACCCAAATTCACCTTTCTCATCCCCAATCCATTTTCTTTCCCTTGCGCCATGCTGTGTAACCATAGACCTTATTACCACAGTGGATCTAACTTATAGCAAACCTCTTAAAAAACAATAGGCTAGAGACCTAGCTTTTTTGTTTTTGTTTTTTAAATGTCTAACGACAAGTCATAATAATTTAGGGGACAGCAAAGTCAGACAGCAAAAGAAAACCAAGCAAAACTCAAAATTTCATGAGTGTTTCCAAAAATGCCAAGAATGTTTTATGATCTGATCGCTTCTCCTCGGTGCCAGTCGAGAACACATTCCCTAGCACCTATTTGTGCTGTCTTCTGGGACTTTATTTCTTAGCAGATTCGCGGTGGCATTGAGCTCTGCATTTTGGGTTTATTTTGATATTGCAAGAAAAACTTCCCAATAAAGCACCTTCACTACTGGACATATCTGAAATTAGTCAAGGACTTTAAGAGTTACTTATGAAAAAAAGTCACAATGATTCACTGTGCCACTTTTGACATTCACAGATGGAAAGATGTGGCTTGTCATCCTTTAGTAAAAATTGCCAGTTTTCGCTGAAATGTTATTTTCCTCCTGGGAGGTAACAAACACATGAACCCTGGGTGTAACTCCCTGGACAAAAGCCATTCACTGTCTTTAGAAAGAGCAAGTGTCTTGATTTACCCTGACAGACATGAACCTTTAGAAAGACAAAGTGTCACCATCTTTAGGAAGAGAACATGTCCAGATTTAACCCTGGTGGACACGAACCTGAATCCATATGGTTCCTCCAGCCTCGTGAGCAAAGCTCCACTCACACCGGAAAGCGGTGAGTGGCAGATGGCCTAGCTGGAGCCTGGATCAAAAGTGACTTCCCCAGGAGCTGGGGAGGGAGAGACCAGCTCTGCTGAGTGACTCCACAGCATCAGAGAGGTCCAGCAGCATCGTAGTGCGAGCTGAGAAAACTGGGCATTAAAACTCCTTTTAATGTCTTAATCATAAATGTATATACCCTTAATCAGAATTCAGAAAATATATACAGGAATAAAGGATAAAAATTAAGAATGATTGCGTGGGTATATTTTTCTTTAATTAGGCAGAAAGGGAGTGAGGGCTTTCCTGATGCAGAGAATGGTGTCTCTGGAGGACCAGGGATGGGATGGAGGGTAGCTTTGACTGAGAGTGGTTGGGGATAATCAGTCACTTATCGACCACTGGGATGGTAGCTTTAGTGGGTGTTTTGCAGGGCTTTAAGTGTCAGTGAGCAGTCTGGACTTTAATCAACATGGCAAGGCGGTGTGTGGGGTGTCATTTAGGGATTTAGGGAGGTTGTTGTGTGCGCTTCAGAAAGCCAGAACCAAGGGCTGTGTGCATGTAGACCTTCGAGAAGGTCAGCAGGGCTGTTCCAGGGAGGCGACCATCCCTAAACTAACAGGTAGCAGTGAGATCCAGAGAGGAAGGTATGAACAAAGAGGCAGCGGACTTTTCCTTCCCATGGGTGGGCAGGAAAAACAGTTGCTTATTTTTCTGATTGTTCTTCAATTGCCAAAAAAGCAAACTCAGTTTTGATGAGATGAGGTCGCTATACTTTGGAAGCCAAAACTCAAAAATGAAATTTCAATATTTAAGATTAGTGTGTGACTTTTATAATAGATTTAAAATAATTTGTTAAGAAGTCATTTATGTTCTGTGGAATCCTAAGGCATGAGGATGTTTTACACATCCTCTGCACCCAATATTTCTTCATCTGGTTTAGTTTGATATTCTTTATGGAAAATTACCTGTAGGACTTTGAAGTTTACTCACCAATTAGGTAATAGACTAAATAACCTCCATTTATTTCACCCCGATCTTATTTTCAGTATAAAAAGCCAAACATTTATTTATTTTGATAAGTCCCAGTCTTGGGAAATTCCACAGATAAACATGTGTACAATAGTTACACCTTTTCTATTTCCTGGTCTAAAGATGGACTACTATTATTTTTCAGTCAGTTTTGATTGCTCTTAAGAGAATCTATCGAAATATTCTTACCAGAAATAATTGTTTATTTTTCCACAGAAATGAGCTCACTCAGTGCCCAGCTTCAGTGCGGCAGGATTCTGCTGTTTTTAGAGATGCCAGAATAAACTTGTCCAAACAGCCTCTTTATTTTTCACACCTGAAACAAACCAAACCAACAAACCTTGTGATTCTGTAACCTTCTGGGTCACATGGTTCTAGTATTTTCTTATTTAGAAAAGATGAGGGAACATTTCCCAGTGGCACAGTGAACATGGTCGGGGCCATGAAATGATGTGGCTCATTACTGGAATATCAAAATCGCTGCTACAAGGGAGAGGGAAAGGCTGGCATGGATCAATTCCCTGAACCCAGTGACATTTCCAAACAAGGAATAAATGTCAATAGTAGAGGTAAACACTTCAGCCCTCCGAGTTTTGTTTTCTTTTAATTAAGGAGGAAAAAATTACCTTACCACGGAGTGGGAGTTGCCCTGGGAGTACCTAAACCCCCTGGTAGGGGAGGGAGCTCATTTTAGGGCTCTGGTTGTGGCTTCACCTGGTGCATCTTGCAGTAATGTTCTTGGAAGGAGAATGTGCTACACGGGCAGTTGCCACTTACTGCAGCCATTCCTTTTCTGGATGGAGGGTCTGGATGAGTTCATTAACAAAAGAGAATGTGTTTTCCTAAGTATAGAACCATAGTAACTGTATAGGTCCACATTTAAAACAGAACAGTCTGGAAATGTTGATTCTCTTCCGCTGTTCCTCTTCCATGTTGATGCTGTCAGACTCTAAGGTTATTCTCGTAAGCGTGAACCACACACAAATATACACATGCTCTCCTTCACCTACCCACCTGCACTGATTGAAATCTATCAAAAAGTAAAAACTTATAGAGGTTGTATTCACTGGATTTCTTCTTTTGGTTTTGTTCCTTAGGAGGACTGCATGGGATAAACACATCGTTTCATTAATAAAACAGCATTAATTAATTAATAAAGCAAGTCACGTTATTTTGGTTCTCTATTGCACCTCCAGTAGGTACTATCTCAGTAGTTCTATGCCTAGAGATGAGAGTACTCAGATCAATATCTTAGAATCATATTGTGTATTTGTTGTACTGTGAAATACTCTGCAATTATACAGTATAGAGACAGCAGGATAAAATCTATTGGCCTCCAACTCATCCAGCTTGCCAATTGTAATAATTAAAAATAAAACAGACTTTATAAAATGTTAGATAATTATTTCCATTGGTGAATTATAACACATACATGTCAAAATAAAAATTTGTGAGAGACAATCCTTGCTTTCAGATTGTTGGGGTCAGGGAGGTGGGCCTGGGTTCTGGGAGATCAAAGAAGACGATTACAGGTCTGGTGGCCTGGGACTGGGGCTGCAGGAGAGAGTCTGTGGAGCTTTGTTGACTGTGGAAATTGAAGGGGACTTCTAAATGAAAACAGTTCCATGCAAGATTTGTCATGGCTCAGAGACTGGTTTCGTGAAGGAAGGTGAAGGAGCACCTTTAGACAGAGAAACTTTTAACTCTGCATGTCTAGAAGGATGATGGAGACATGGCAGGAATGGCGAGGTCTCCACAGGAGCAGGTTAGGAACAAGGATGGACTTGGTTCTCTATGTGAATTGAGAGTGACAGTGGGAGATCCACTTGGAAATGACTGACAGGCATTTAAATGTGGAAGAATTCTCCCAGTAGCGGGAAGACGCAGAAACCAGAAGCCATAAAAAAAGTATTGGAGGAGGGAGGAAAGATGGATAAAGTTGATTATATTTTCTTGATAAAAATAATATAAACAAAATGGAAAGACAAAACCTGAGAAAGATAGGTGCAATATGTTTGATAGACACAATTTTCACCTCCTTAATATACAAAAATATATTTTACAAATTAATAAGAGAATAATCTGCTACCCAACAGAAAAGGGCAAAGGATATGTATAGGCAATTTACACTGAAGGAAATACAAGTGACTTTCAAACTATGATAAGTTGTTTGGCTTCTCTTCTAAGAAACGAGAATTAAAACCACAAGGGGATCCTGTTTGTCACTTATGAGACTGGAAAAGATCAAATTAGAAACACATCATGTTGGGGAGGATAAAGGAAATGGGGAACCCAGAGTCAGCGGGAACATAAAATTCATCCATTGTCTTTGGAGGTGAATTTCAGATTTTTCTATCATGAAAATCTATGTTATGAAAGCATGTACAATCAAACATCCATTTTTTAAATTTCTCTTACAGATAATTACACATAGACATTATTATCTGTAATACCAGGCTATTTTTGAGTTAAGACACAGAACGGTGTGAGCATATTTTATGTTTAAAAAGAATATCGACATATATGGTTGATACATGCTTATATCTTCTAGAAGATGTTAGAAGGCATCAGGGTGACGAGCGTAGATGGGAAGGATATTAAACAGTGGAAGAGATGTGTATTAGTCCATTCTCATGCTGCTAATAAAGACATGCCCAAGACTGGGTAATTTATAAAGGAAAGAGGTTTAATGGACTCACGATTCCACATGGCTGTGGAGGTCTCACAATCATGGCAGAAGGCAAAGGAAGAGAAAAGGCACGTCTTACATGGTGGTGGGCAAGAGAGCATGTGCAGGGTGACTCCCCTTTGTGTATGTGTGTGTGCATGTGTGTGTGCATATGTGTGTATGTGTGTATATGTATATATATAAAATGAGATTTATTCACTATCACGAGAACAGCATGGGAAAAACCTGCCTCCATGATTCAATTACCTCACACCCAGTCCCTCCCAAGGCACGTGGGGATTATTACAATTCAAGGTGAGATTTGGGTGAGGACACAGAGCCAAACCATATCATTGATGGAAAAAACTGCTTAACGAGGTGCTCTGAGAAACAGGACAGTGCCGTCGGGCAGGACAGAGGACAAGAGATCCAATAGGAAGCTGGAAAATTTGGAAGCCAGCTGGGCATCTGGAGACAGCAGAACCCTCCATCCACAGCAGAAAGAATTAAGGGAAGGAAGCGTGAAGCGCAGGAGCCTGGAGGAGCAAGAGTGTGAATTCAACTTTGGAAAGTTACATAGAGAGCTATGAAACTTGAGGTGCTGCTCAGTTTAAGGGGTGCCCTTGTTTCATTTAGTTTTAGTTTTACATATAATGAGAACAGAGTAAGAGAACTGAGCGAGCAGGAATAAGGCAGTGGAGAGGAGAGGTGGAATGTGCAGGTATCAGGAAGAATAATGGGGGAAACTCCCCTAGGAGGGGCACAGGAACAGACCAAGGTGGCCACTGGGTAGACTGCCAGCTTCAGAAAGGCAGCGGGGAGAAAATTTGTCATTAGGAAAGCTTTTAACGTATTCCAAGGTGGAAAAAAAGGTATGTGGGAGAACTGTCTCGAAATAGAGAGGCAATTGGTTTTAGCAAAGGACTTGAGATCACCTGCCCAAAGCTAAGGGATTTCCTGATCAACTATCATTGCTTTAATTACATTTTAAAAATCTGCTGCTGAAAGAATTTCCTCCAGACTTCAGTTTCCTTCTGATTAAATATCTCATCCCTTGCATGTATTAGATATGGAAAAAGATAAAAAGGTGTAGAGAATATTCCTGTGAACAGACTACACCAAAGACCAGAGTCTGCCTCATAAGGGGATGATGACCTTAACAATACTCACCTTAAAGAGGTAGCTTTTCTTATTTCTAATGTGAGGGTCTTGCTGGAGTCAACTTATTCAAGCTCTATGTTTCCTTAACTAGTTATTTCACAAACAGAATTAAAAAAATCAAATAGGCCAGGCGCAGTGGCACATGCCTGTAATCCCAGCATTCTGGGAGGCCGATGTGGGTGGATCACCTGAGGTCAGGAGTTTGAGACCAGCGTGGCCAACATGGTGAAACCCCGTCTCTACTAAAAACACAAAAATTAGCCGGAACTGGTGGTGAGAGCCTGTAATCCCAGCTCCTCGGGAGGCTGAGACATGAGAATTGCTTGAACCCCGGAGGCGGAGGTTGCAGTGAGCCGCTCTACCGCACTCCAGCATGGGGAACAAAGAGCAAAACTCTGTCTCAAAAAAAAAAATCATAGAAATGGACTCTTTATGTTAGGTGACTATTTGTTAGCTTTAAACATTTTCCCCTTATTAAACTTTTGGGGGTATATACAACTAATAAGTGTTCAGGGCGGGAAATTTTGCTAAGTGCCAAAAACATACATAGAAGAAAGGAATCATTTCTATAACCATTTGCAAACTCTGTTTTAAATATACAGAAGTGAGGCAGTAGTGGGAACAGTAATGTATGTGGTACATTCTCTACCCAGAAGACGAAACATTTCTAATTATGATTTCACTGTGTATCAACAAAAAGCCACCATTCCCTCTTGCCTTTTTATTTATTTATTTACTTATCTATTTTATTTATTTATTTATTTGAGACAGGGTCTTGCTCTGTCACAAGACTGGAGTGCAGTGGCACGATCTGGGCTCACTGCAACCTCCGCCTCCCAAGTTCAAGTGATTCTCCTACCTCAGCCTCCCAAGTAGCTGAGACTACAGGCACCTGCTACCATGCCCACCTAATTATTTTTGTCCTTTTAGTAGAGACAGGGGTTCGCCATGTTGCTCAGGCTGGTCTCGAACTCCTGATCTCAAATGGTCCGCCCGCCTTGGCCTCCCAAAGTGCTGGGATTACAGGCATGAGCCACTGTGCCCAGCCTCCTCTTGCCTTTTGAAAATAGAAGACTATTATCTTGATAATCTAGGTGGTTATGACCCTTGTGACTACATATTTGTAGTCATTGTCTTCTAAGTATGTTTTGGGCGTTGCCTGGCAGGGACCTTCTGTGGCTGACATTTCTGGCTGGCGAGCAGTGAAGGACGTGTCTGCCATGACGCCGTGGAATTTTACCTTGTGACTGCTCAGATGTTTTTCATCACCTGTCCTTATGTTGATTTTGGTTGTTTGAAGCTCTTACTCTAGAAACTTCTCAGAGAGGGCTAATGAGAACAACGTCCCCTGAGTTTCTACACGTTTATACCTATTTGCGACTTTTATATTTGACAGTCATTTGCTGTGTGAAAGTTGTCAGAATCGAAATGGAGCCATTTGTGTTAAAAACCCTAACAACTAGAGCTGGGGCAGGCCGTGAAGAAAGAATTCTCGTGCACACATGCCTGACAACAAGAACTGTCACAAAAGGCTGCAAAAACCACAACTTTGCACAAAGACCATTGCAACCCTATATACACAAAATCCTTCTTCCAGGACATCCACCCAGCAACTGCCTGTCTGCCCCGTACTGCGTCATCCTTGTTATTGATCCTTTCAAAGCAGTCATATGATCCTCCTCATTTTCCTACAAACTGTCCTACCTTTGTCTTCCTCTACCTCTATGAATATGCACCTGGTTTTCTGTGGCAGGCACGTTCCCATTGCAATGCTTATTCCCAAATAAACATCATTTTCTTCTAGAGAGCCACTCTCTTATTTAGGCTGACAGGTGAAATACAAAATCTTTGGCTCCCATGTTTTCTCAATTGGGCATCATAAATATAAATATGACTCAACATTGTTGTCAAAGACTCTGAAGGAAATCTGATTTTCTCTTCTTTATGAGTTGACTAATCTCTACCTAGAAATTCATAGGATTTTTCCTCTTTTAAAAAACAGTCAATAATTTTCTGGGAATTTTATATCTTGGTATGCTGGCTCCATCTGCTCAGGACTATGGTGGTCCATTTCAACCGATAGTTTAAGTCTTTCTTTTTATTTCAGGAAACGTTGATTGAGTTACACAGTTTAGTCATTACTATTTCTTATTTGGTAAATTCTACTATACATATTGTGAAACTTCTTTCCCCATCACCTAAATTTTTCCACTTTCATTGAATGTTTTCCCTTTGATTTCTAAAAGTTGTTTCCTTTTAATCTTCTATAAAGGTATGTGCTTCTTGTAATTTAGATCTCATTTCTAAATTTTTTTAAAAAGTTTTAACTCTTTCCTGAATTATATCACTTTATTCCTGACTTATGTTGATCTTCAATGTCTTCTATTAATTTCCAATTTATTTTAGATCACTTTGAAACACTGTGAGTTTCAGTTTTTATTTGCTTTGTGGACCTATCTTCCAGGTGTAATCTCATTATCTGTAGGAACAATATTTTGTTCCTTATTCCTTTCCTTGGAGTAACTTTATATGGACTTCTGCAACCCTTTTCTGTTACTCATTTTTACCAAGATTCACTTTCCTGAATTTTTAGGAGGGAGAGATGAGTCTAAAGAGCGTTTTCAGCTCCAGGCTCTGGACCTCCCTCTGGAGTTGTTTTCCTGAAACCATTAAGTGTGGGGCTGGTCCTTGTTTACCCACCCAGGATCCCTGTCCCTCCCTCTCCCTGTTTCTCTCTCCTCCCTACCATCTCTGTCCTGATCTTTTGCATTCTCTTCCCATCAGCTTCTCCTCTTTGTGGCATTGAGTCCTGGAGGGACTTGGCTGGTTGGTTTGAGAGTGGATCCCTAGCACTCATCCACAGGTTGGAATTTGCATAAAGAACTAAAAGTAGAACTATGATTTGATCCAGCAATTTCACTACTGGGTATCTACCCAGAGGAAAAGAAGTCATTATACAAAAAAAGATACTTGCACACGCATGTTTATAGCAGCACAACTCACCATTGCAAAAACGTGGAACCAACCCAAATGCCCATCAATCGATGAGTGGATAAAGAAACTGTGGTATGTGCATATGATGGAATTCTACTTAGACATAAAGAGGAATGAATTAATGGCATTTGCAGCGACCTGGATGAGATCAGAGACTATTATTCTAAGTGAAGTAAACTCAGGAATGGAAAACCAAACGTAGTATGTTTTCACTTGTAAGTGGGAGCTAAGCTATGAGTATGCAAAGGCATAAGACTGAGACAGTGGACTTTGGGGACTCAGGGGGAAAGAGCGGGAAGAGGGTAAAGGATAAAATATTACAAATTGTGTGCGTTGTATACTGCTCAGGTGATGGGTGCATCAAAATCTCACAAATCATCACTAAAGAACTTAAACATGCAAACAAACACAACCTGTTCCCCAATAACTTATGGAAATAAAAAAAATTTTTTTAAGTTAATCCAAGCATAAGAAAAGAAAGCACCTCCTGTTTCTGTTGCACTTCTCAATTCCCATACAGGCTCTTGTGCTTCCCAGTAATCATCAGCAGGCTATTTGGTGGTTTTCTTGTTCTCATGTCCAGTGGCTGCCCCACTGCCTGCCAACCAGATGATGATGCCACTCAGGTCTTGTGGCTGTTGTGGGTCACTTTCTGGCATTTTGAATGTCATGTCACTTAGTTTTGTTGCAAATGTTGCTAACTTTCTGTTGTGCTATTCTACTTGTATTGTGAGTTTTTAGTGGGGGTGGGTAGGATTTCAAGAGGATTCACAAACAACACTACCATAACCATCTTCCAAAACAATGCTTCAGAAAGTTTTGGAGTCCTTTTATATGTTTCTTAGTCTACCTTTTGAATGAAAGGCTAAGAAACGTTGTTTCTTTGTTTTGTTTTTATTTGTTTGTTTGTTTTAGCTAACTGCTGGTTTACTGGGAAGGGATAGCAGTCTTTCAAAATGATAATACTAAAAGCAATATATTTTACTATTCGAAAGGGTCAAATCAGAAAGATTCATAGAGAATATGATGGAAAATTCAACATGGTATCTTGGCAAATTAAAGATGAGGCTGAATATGGGTCCAAACCCTCTTTTTTTCCTTCTGAGTTGCTTGGAATTTTTTAAATGATTTTCATTGCCATTCAGAATATTCATTAAATCTTATTCACACTGAAGACTCTTTGAAATTGGAGAATCTGTGAAGTCAGTCTTCAGAGACAAAGTTAAAGAAGAGAATACAAATCTACACCCCCCCCCCCAGACCCCTGGCCCCACGCAGACCCTCACACACACAACTTTATTATTTTCTCTTATAGCTAGACAACAAATATGATTTTATGGTCCACCTTGAAGATCACAATGTTACTTTCCTTCATTCTATTAATATAGACCAATTAAGTTAATGCGTCCCCTGGCATGCCTTCATTCCTGGAAGACCATATTTTACTGGACTTCTTACATTTGCTTTCATCTTTACTAAATTAGAATGAAAGTGAAATCCATTATGGATATTACAAGAAAGGCTGCCTTTGCAAAGGGAAAAGTGTTCCTTCTCTCTTTTTCTTTCTTTCTTTTTTTTTCTCTCCTAAATAGAGATGGCTCTATGTCATAGAGTAGAGATTTAAGATGGTGTCTTCCAGGAGGCCATAGGAGGGGATATGCACTTGAAACTCAGCAATGCTCATCTGTTCGTCTTCTAATTATTATGCTGCCAATGCTGGGATCCCATTCCCAGAGTTCACGGTTTAGGCCAGTCTTGGGCAGAGATGTCTTGGTTTCCTAATCTCCACAGATGATCCTGGTGGACATCCAGGGTTGAGAAACATGGTCTCGAACACAGACCTGGAAGACAAGGCTAAGAAAATGGATAGACTCTAAACCGATCATAAAAGACCACGAGCGTATTCCTTAGGAGTGTGGACCTTAGTTTATAGGTAAGGGGGAGACATTGCATGTTTTTAATAAGAGAAATTACAGGACTATACATATTTTTGAAAAATAACAGGTAGCAGTGGTCTGAGACTAGAGGTGAGAATTTAGTTAAAGGCTATTGCAGAGGTAACAGAAGAGGAATTGCTGCCCCACAGCAGTGCCATGCAGATCCCAGAGCGAAGGAGATTGTGAGAAACACTGCTTGTAGGGAAGATTCCCAGGACAGACCCTCTGAAACTGTGCAGCGTAGGTCTGGGAGAGAAGAATGTTTTGGAGTTTTCTGGAGTTCTGAGATACAATTTTTGCGAATAGAATCAACAGGTTTTAGTCCCTAATTGTAATAGAGAAGTAAGCAGGAATTAGCGTTGGACCTCAGGGTAACCAGGAAGATGATGGTGTCTCCTTAAGAAGAAGAAGCTGAAGAGTTGGGGGCATTTGATTCTGCTGTGCTGGGGTTCCGAGACTCAGTGGGGAGATGAGGCTAGAGAGGTCAGGCTGGTAAATAAAATTATAGGCCTAGAGTTCAAGAGACAGCTCTGAGCTGGAGACAGTTTCATGACCAATAGTTGTATAAGTAGTTATGGAAGTCACATGAATGAATGAGATGGTGCTGGAAGAACAGGTTGGGTTTCTGAGAGGAGGGGCTAAGAACAGAACACAGGAAGATTCCGAAGTCAAGGGAGAGAGGTCAAAGAGGCAGGCAAGCAAAGATGCCAAGAAGCAGCCTCCAGGGGGGCAGGAGATGCATCCCGAGAGAGCAGCTTGGGATGTGCCCAGGGACAAGATTATCTCAAGGAAGAGGGGATGTCAATGGGTTATAACCCTGCAGAGCTGAGCCTAGGGAGCCATATGGGGACCTGTGCCCCTGCAGATCCTGATTCCGTACGTCTGGAGAGGGCTGACGAGTCTACTTCCCATAAGCTCCCACGTGACGCTGACAACACCAGTCCACAAGTCACACTGGGAGTGGTAGGGCCAGAGGGAGTTGTGTTGGATGAGGGTGGAAAAAGAGAATTGGAAACCGGAAGCTTCATGAAAGTAGTGGCTATACATGTCATATTTTGTTGGATTAAGGAGAGAATCTGAGGTATGGACTAAGGCAAATGACTTTGGACTACTTTTAAGAATTTGAGGTTAGCTTCAGATATTTTGCAGACCCTGCACTTGGTGGATCAACTGGCACCACCCAGATGGAAAAACTGGCTCATGTGATCTTGTGGCCCCCACCCGGGAACTGACTCAGTACAAGAAGACAGCTTCAGCTCTCTGTGATTTCATCTCTGACCTGATCAATCAGCACTCCTAACTCATCGGCTTCCCCCAACCCACCAAACTGTCCTTAAATTCTCTGATCCTTGAATGCTCTGGGAGACTGATTTGCATAACAATAAAACTCTAGTCTCCTGCAAAAAAAAAAAAAAAGAATTTGGGGTTAAAGTTGAGAGCAATACATATCTGTGTGAAAAGCCTGTCCAAAGAAAGTTTGCTGTAAGACCTCAGGGCACATCTGCATGTTTGCAGCTTACAGGAAAAGAGCCAGGGAAGAAGTGAGGAAAGGCCAAGGACCGCACCGCCCAGGACAGCTATACACAAGAACGCAGAAAAGAAGCGTTGTCCAGGATGTGGGGAAATTGGAACCCTCAAGCGTTGCTGGTGGAAATGTATTATAAAATAGTCCAGCCACTGTGGAAAACAGCATGGCCGTTCCTCTGAAAGCTGAACGCAGAATCGCCATATGACCCAGTTAACCCACTTCTGGGAATGTACCTAAAGGAATTGAAAGCAATGACTCAGATACCTCTATACCCGTGTTCAAGGGTATTACTCGTAAGTGTCCATCAATAAATAAATAGATACACAAGGCTGGGCATTGTGGCTCATACCTGTAATCCCAGCACTTTGGGAGGCCGAGGTGGGTTGATTACTTGAAATCAGGAGTTTGAGACCAGCCTGGCCAACATGGCAAAACCCAATCTTTACTAAAAATACAAAAATTAGCCGGGCTTGGTGGCACGTGCCTGTAATCCCAGCTACTCAGGAGGCTGAGGCAGGAGAATCGCTTGAATCCGGGAAGTGAAGGTTGCAGTGAGCCAAGATTGCACCACTACACTCCAGTCTCTGTGAAACAGCACAACTATGTCTCAAAAATTAAAAAAAATACACAAAATGTGGTATAGACAAAGAAATATTATTCATCTTTAAAAAGAAAATTCTGACACAGGGTACGACATGGATGAAACTTGAAGACGTTATGCTTAGTGAACTAAGCCAAACACAAAAAGACAAATTCTGTATGATTCTCTCTATGGCAGTTGCTAGACATGTCACCGTCACAGAGAGAGAAGGCAGAATAATGTTTGCCATGGGCTGGGAGAGCAAAATGGGGAGTGTTTCACGGGAACAGAGTTTCCGTCTGGGAAGAGGAAGTTCTGGAGACGGATGATGGTGATGGGTGCACAACATCATGAATGTCCTTAATGTTACTGAGTGGTACGTTTCAAAATGGTTAAAATTGCAAATTTTATGTTATATGTGCTTTATCACAATAAAAAATTGCAAGAAAAAAGCATATAGAAACATTTCTCTTCCTTAAGAAAACAAGTGTTGATACATGGCTAAGTCCCAGGGGATGTGAGTGGTGGAGGCAGGAGGGTCAGGGGAGTCTAGGTGCAGTTGTGGTGGAGTCTGTGGGGTGGCGGGCATATGGGTACAGAGAGATTAGCTGGGAGGTGACATTTTAAGGCAGTGAAAGACTGCAAAGTATAAGAGCTACTGCCTTCTCCCTGAGATGGTGGAGGGCAGGTGCTGAGAAAAAAAAAAAAAAATTTTGGATCTTGAAGACTGGGCTAAGTATGGAGTCGGCTTTGTGGGGCAAGGAAATGCTAACTAACTAAGCTTGTCCTGAGCTGCAGGGGCAGCTGGAAATGTGAACAGTCAGGAAGATCACGGAGCCTAGTGACAGCGCCTGAATGGCATCGGGCTCGACTAACACGTCACGACACTAAAGTTAGCAGGTGGTGTCCTGGCAAGACAGCCTGAGGTCCTGGGAGCTGGCACATTCGGAAATCCCATGGTCAGGTGTCTGGTGTCAAGAGGATTTTGCAGAAGGGTGAAAAGCCTGGACTCAGAGTTGCATTCCTTGGAAGGGCTGCATGAAACGAAAGGCTTAGAGGACTGGAATTCAGCTACCAAATAGTTGAGGAGCAGCAACCAACATAGGAACTAGTCATTTTACTTGAGGGAAAGAAGGGGCTTGTCCACACAGATAAATCTGTAACTCTCAGCTACACTGGGAGGAGTGTTCCAAGCAGGAATAGAAGCAGGTGAACTTGGGTAGGCTCCTTCCCACCTCCCAGGCTGAAATCAGATTTGTGGTCAGAGCTATAGAGAATGCCTGAACAGCTCAGCTGAGGGGAAGGAAGTCTACAGGATTAGGGACCTAGATCAACCACGATAACTGCACCACTGCCAATGATTCGCCCGTTTACAATGGCACTTTTTTCTCTCACTCTAATAAGTGTAAAGCTTTTGAAACCCTTTACCTAATTTAGCCTGAACCAGTGCTGACATCCGGGATCATTGCTACCCTGTATTTTAAGGACATACCAGTTTCTTATTGCTGCTGTTTACTGCAGGTGTCTTACAATTCTGCAGGTCAGAGTCCAAAATGGGTCTCACTGGGCTAAAATCAAGGTGTTGCAAGTCCTCATCCCTCAGCTCATGGCCAGGTGCCATCATCAGAGTCAGCAGTGGCTGCTGAGTCGTTCACAGCCTCCCTCTGACACTGATCTTCCTGCCTGCCCCTTTCACTTATAAAGGCCCTCATAGGTCTTTATAGATCAGTAGGTGAGCGATGAAGGCTGATCTTGAGATAGGATCTTGGACTTGGTGGGGGGATTCTCTCCAGCTCCCACTGAAGGAGGCCCCTATCTTAAGATCAGCTACTAAGCAACTTCAATTCCATTGGCAGCCTTAATTCCCCTTGCCATGAGACGTAACTTACTCACATGTTCCAGAGACAGAATTGACTCAGAATCCCTGGGGTCCATTATTCTGCCCACCACAAAGGTGGCAAGGAACATATGTGTGTGTGTGTGTGTGTGTGTGTATATGTGTGTGTGTATATATATGTATGTGTATATGTGTGTGTATGTGTGTGTGTATATATGTGTGTATATGTGTGTGTATGTGTGTATATATATGTGTGTGTATATGTGTGTGTATATATGTGTGTGTATGTGTGTATATATGTGTGTGTGTATATGTGTGTGTATATATATGTGTGTGTGTATGCATATATATGTGTGTGTGTATATATGTGTGTGTGTGTGTGTGTGTGTATACCTGAAGGAAATTTTATCAAGAGGGGAACAATGCAAAGATTTCCAGAATGTAATATAATGTAAGCTCTGATAATATAATACTAAAATGATGAGTTCGTAAGTTTGTATCTCCTGCTAGATTGTGAGCTCTTTGAGAGCAGGGACTCTTGTTTTACCTTTGCATTTCTAATGCAGAGATAGGAGCTCAATGAATGTTGCAGAAATTAAAGGAAAAATACATTTTTAAAAGTTTATTTTTATATTATAAGGGTACCGACTACAGGTCAACCAAGGATACATTTATTGAGTTAAAGGTCATAAACCATGCACATGTTCTCAAGAGATGTTTGTTGAGAAAATAAGTTAACAAACGAATGAATGAAAATTACATTTTAGCTGAGGATTTCAACAAAACCTATTCCAAAAATTTTGCTGGAGGGGCGGTCTGTGAAGAACAGATGTTAAGGACAAGATGGAAGAGTCCAGAGAAGAGAAGAGCTAAATCTTTGTGAGTGATGTGGGATGTGTCACTGCCTTGAAAGGCTACAGAGTTTACATACTGCTATAAAAAGGGGAGGTATGGGCTGGGCATGGTGGCTTACGCCTGTAATCCCAGCACTTTAGGAGGCTGAGGCGGACGGATCATGAGGTCAGGAGTTCGAGACCAGCCTGGCCAATATGGTGAAACACCATCTCTACTAAAAATACAAAAATTAGCTGGGTGTGGTGGCATGCGCCTGTAGTCCCAGCTACTCGGGAGGCTGAGGCAGAAGAATTGCTTGAACCTGGGAGATGGCGGTTGCAGTAAGCCAAGATCACGCCACTGCACTCCAGCCTGGGCGACAGAGTGAGATTCTGTCTCAAAAAGAAAAAAAAAAAAAAGGAGAGGTATGCGCAAGTTCAGGGCTGAAAAAGGAAAGTAGATATACTTTATCTTAATAATTATCTGTTTCTCTGTACCTACAGCTGTGACTAGGAGTAGTACCATTCTAAGCATTTTATGTGTATTGAGTCATTTACTATTTACCACAACTATGTAAGATGAATATGATTACACTTACTTTAACCTATCAGGAAACTGAGGCACATAGAGGTTATTCAGGGGTCATAGCTTATAGGTCATAAAGCCAGATTAATGCTTTTTTAACCACAATGTTATGCTACCTCTGAACTAAATTTTACATTGTAGAAAGAAGGAAATAGAATTGCATGCAATTGGTGGGCCCAAGTTAGGAATGGATTGAAAATTAGACAGAGAAAATGGAACATGGTTGCTCAGGCACTAGGAATCCATGATACAATCTTCAGAACAGAGTGTCCTGGTTAAACTTTGTTTGAGGAAGATAGCTGCAAAAATATTGAGGGTGGCTTTGAGAGGAGATACATGAATGGCAAGAAAGCCAGCCAGGAAACAATATGGGTAGGAGGAGATTAGAGGTGACAGAATGGAGAGGAAATGCCTAATTTGAGGTCAACTTCAGAGGAAGAAATAATAGCAGTTGTTTGCAGAGAAAAAAGATAACAAGCGATGTGCTGGCTAGAACCTCAAGGCAAGGTCTCTAACCTGGCTGCTGAGTGGATGAGAAGTCCACTAAATTTCGGTGCACAATAGAATCATGTTATGTTTCTTCCCAGAAAGGGTTAGGGACATGAAGTGTAATAGGGAGAAATGTCTAACCTGCCTCTTGGTTATAATATCTCTCAGGCGATTCCATAGCTCCCATCTTGAGCATCTCAAGTTTGCAGCTGATCTGTTTGAACTCAGGGCTACAGAGGCAAACTCTGAAGTGCTGACCTTCAAGAGGCTTTCCAAGGAAGGGGAGAGCTTTGACCACATCCTTTGATTTCAGATCATAGATTTATTTTTAATACATGGAAAGTGGAAATTCTAATCTTCTGAGTTGGAAGGTGACCCATACTTCCCTTTCTACTTAATCTTGTTTATCCCTAACTCTGAGCTACTTCTTTTTTAATGCTTCCTGCTTTAGATTTACTTACAAAATATCACACTGATATATCCTGACCCTCATATGACTTATTCCACTCAAAAAACTGGTTCTGAGAAGTACGTGTACTTTACAAGTTATTATGAACTGTAACAGATTCTAGGGGATTCAATTCTGCATTCATTTTTGGGTGAGTCTGCAAAGTTCAATGTGAAATCCTGGTAGGGATACGAAAAGAGCTCTCAGCAGGGTTCTATATTCCAGGAGCTGGCATTCTCACGGGGCAGATAGAGACAGACAGAAGATGCTACGTATGCAAAAGAAACTGGACTGGCAGGAACTAACTGGGATAGGATCTCAGAGGAAGAATAAATGTGGGACCAGGACGGGGTTCAGGGAAAATTTCAGAGAAGGGTCCAAGATGGAGCTGAAACCTAAAGAATGAACAAGCTTTGATTAGGCGGTGTAAGCATTCCCTGCTGGTGGAATAAAATAAATTCCTGAGAGTGAATGCATTATGCTAAACATCTGGTAGCCAGATCTAGCTGGGCCACAGAGTGCATCAGGAGTTGATGTATAAGCTGAGGCTAGGGACCTAGGCTAAGGCTTGGCCGTGGGGCATCCATGCCATGATAATACGTTTGGAATTTATTGTGCCCATTTTCTGGAGCCATTTGAAGGAGTTTAAGGATGTGGGTGATGTGACCATGATTTGAGGAATAATCTTATTTGCAGAGCTAAGAGATGAGAGACAATGAGACTAGTTAAAGGTCTGTTGCATTGAGCTTTGCAGTCTTCCTCTGAGAAGGATGGATGAAAGCCCAGGCAAAGAAGAGCAAGGCACAATAAGAAGGAGGGGAGGATCAGTGGGGGTCTTAGCACCACAGGAAAGAAGCAAGTTTACAAATCCTAAAATATTTCTATACTCCACTGCAAAGAAGAACAAGTATATCTCACACCGTGTTCCTCCAAGTGATGGGAAAGACTTCTGCCCCTTTGCTTGGCTGAGACCCTGCCCAACTAGCAGAGCCACTGCTTTGATGATGGCCACACAGGCTTGCAGAAATCTAAAGTTCTTTTCTTCTTCTTCAGGAAGCCAATGTAGTAAATTAAGAAACACAAATGTTCTTTAATTGCACCCAAAATAAATACACATGCAATCAACAATTGGAGAACAGAATTGTTTTTGCAAGCATACAGAAGCGTTTACCAAAATGGAAAATATGTTGTGCCAAAATGTGCTTCAAAACATTGAAATCACCAAGATCATCTGATGTGGCCATGGTGGAATTCAGCTAGAAATCAATACAAATCTAACCAGGAACTTCCAAATACTAGGAATTAACTAATGACCTGGTAGGAAACTCATGAGTCAAAGAAGTCATCCCAAGGGGAATTATAAAATATTTTTGATTAAATGATAATGAAAACACAGCATAATAAAACTTCAGGGTTAAAGTGAAAACTGTTCTTAGGACATTTATAGCCTTAAATTTCTATTTTGCACACACATAACAAGGCAAAATATTAAATAATCTCTGTAACTTGGAAACCCAAACTCATTAAACCTAAAGAAAATAAAAGAAATAACAGAGATAATAGAAAAATTATTAAAATGAAAACTATACAATAGAGATAGTAGAGAAATAAAAAAGTTAGTTTTCTCAATATATCAGTAAAATTGGTGTGTCCCTGACAAGATTGAGAGAGTAGGAGAGAGATAAAGAGAAGAAAAATCTTACCAAAATTAGGAATGAAAAGAGAACATCATTGTAGACCTTACAGACATTGAAAATATTGCAAGAGATAGTATGTATAACCCTTATACCAAGAAATTTAAACATTTGTAGAAAAAAGATAAATTTCTTGGGGAACACAGCCTACAAAAATGAAAATGAACAGAAAATTTGAGGAGCCCTGAGTGTTACAAATAAACATACTACCTTGCATACACACACACACACACACACACATACACACCCCAATTAAGGCCATGATGCTTCACTGGTAAAATTTTCCAAACATTTAAGAAAGAAAAAAATATACTAATTTTACACCAAGTATTCTAAATAACAGAAATATAGGAAGTACTTATAACTTTTTGTGATGTTAGCGAAATCATAGTACCAAAGTCTGATGAGGAGATTACAAAAAAGGAACATTATAGGCCATCTCTTTTACATAGATATAAAATTCCTGGACAAAATATCCAAACACAAATCAGTCAGTGTATGAAATGTATAATCCATCAAACTAAGTTGGGATTTATTCCTGAAGTGCAAGGTTGGTTTAGCTTTCAAAAATCGGTAATTGTAATTCACTGCTTTAAAAAAAATCTTTGGGAGGCCGAGACGGGCGGATCACAAGGTCAGGAGATCGAGACCATCCTGGCTAACACGGTGAAACCCCGTCTCTACTAAAAATACAAAAACTAGCCGGGCGAGGTGGCGGGCGCCTGTAGTCCCAGCTACTCGGGAGGCTGAGGCAGGAGAATGGCATAAACCCGGGAGGCGGAGCTTGCAGTGAGCTGAGATCTGGCCACTGCACTCCAGTCCCGGCGACAGAGCGAGACTCCGCCTCAAAAAAAAAAAAAAAAAAAAAAAAAAAAAAAAAAAAAATCAGATAATTTTAATGTACAAAAATAAATTGCTTGATAAAATTCAATATATATGTATGATGTAGAAGATAACTAGGAATAAAAGAAAACTTCCTTGATCTGATAAGGATTATCTATAGTAAAATCTACTGAAATTATCATTTTTATTATAAATTATTTAAGTATTTCACCTTGAGATCAGACATGAGAAAAGAAGCCTGCCATCACCTCTTCTACTGAATTGTTCTACTTGAGTTCCTAGACAGCACTTTAAGAAAAGAAAATGTGTGCGCATCAGACAAGAAATAAAAGCTGTATTTATGCACAAACAACATGACTAAATGTGTAGAAATCAAACTACAGACAAACTACTAAAAAGATGTGCCAATTCAGCAAGTCTACTTGTAACAAAGTTAACATACAAAAAGCTATTGCATTTCTATAAAGCAGCAATAAACAACTAGGATAAGATATGTAAAATGATATAAATATACTAGCATCAAAAAGATATCAACAAGGAATTAATCTAGCAAATGTAACCAAGTTGAAAATTTTATAGAGAAAAATTTCAACAATTTTTTTAGACAATACCTAAATAAAGAGATACTCTGGGTATATAACTGTATCTGTATACATAACTGTATATTATATATATCATATATGTATATATAACTGTATATTATATAATATACAGTATTTTTTCAATAAATGCTACAGAAATAATGGAATGTCCATGTTTTACAAATACATTTGGACTCCTACCTCATACCATACATCAAAATCAATTCCAAATGGGTTGAAGATCTAAACATGAAATGTAAAGAATCTTTATGACCTTAGGGTGAGCAAAGATTTCTGAAATAGAATGCAAAATATGCTGTCCAGAAAGGGGAAAAAAGATAAATTATCCTTTATTAAAATCAAGAACTACTGTTTATCAAAATCACCAAAAAGAGGAAAAATGCAAACTGCAAAGGAGTTAAAGATTTTTCAATACACGCAACTGTAATACATATATCTAACATGAGGCTTTTAGTCAGAAAAATCACGAATTCCTACATACTTTAAAAAAAAAAAAAGTTAAAAGAACCCCAAAAAAGCCAAGAACTGAAAAGCTATTTCACAGAAGAGTCTACTCAAGTAGCCAGAAAGTATATGAGAAGGTACGCAAACCCAGCAGGGAAATACAAATAAAATTAAAGAAGATAGCATTACATATTCACCAGAGTGGCTACAATTATAGAAAGTAGAAAAGAAAGAAGGAGAGGAAGACAGAACATACAGCTAGAGATGGAAAGAATAAAAGAAAGATAGGCCATGTGTGGTGGCTCACGCCTGTAATCCCAACATTTTGGGAGGCTGAGGCAGGTGGATCACTTGAGTTCAGGAGTTCGAGACTAGCCTGGCCAACATGGTGAAACCCCGTTATCTACTAAAAATACAAAAATTAGTCAGATGTGGTGTTGCATGCCTGTAGTCCCAGCTACTCAGAAGGCTGAGGCAGAAGAATCGCTTGAACCCAGGAGGTGGAGGTTGCAGTGAGCTGAGATCACGCCACTGCACTCCAGCCTGGGTGACAGAGCAAGACTCCGTCTCAAAGAAAGAAAAGAAGGAAAGAGGGAGGGAAAGAAGGAGGAAGGAAGGAAGGGAAGCAGAAATGGAAAAGAAGGGAAATGATAATTTGGAATGGTGGCAGGTATGAAGAACAGCTGGAAGTCATGTATGAAACTGGCATACATGGATTCTAAAACCCAACCTAAGCAGGCTCTGAAGTTCAGTGACTCCACTCCTTACAATACTTTCACCTGAAATACATACAGATGTGTACCACAGACTAAATATGCACCAAAAATAGCAATACTATTTGTAGTAGTCCAAATTGAAAACAACCATTATGTCCTTCAATCATGAAATGGATAAACTGTGATGTATTAACATGGTGGAATACTAATTAATCAATGAAAATGAATAAAATGTAGCTATACATTTTACACCACAGGTGAACTGTATAACATAATGACACAATGATAATCAAAAGGTGTCAGAAACAAAACAGTACATGGTATGATTTCTTCTTTATAAATTCCAAAATCAGTAAACTCATCTATGTTGATAGAAATAAGGGGAGTGGGACCCTCTGGGAAGGCGGGGGTGATCAGTGTGTACACATGTGTGCACATTTCTAAGTGTATATTTTATGTCAATAAAAGATTTTAAAACTTATTACAAAAAATTTACAGAAGACAAGAAAAAGACTGTGGATACACAGCATGTCATCTGTCTGTCCATCTATCTATCTGTCTGTCTGTCTCTCTATTCATCTGACTGTCTGCCTGTGTATATGTCTGTCTATCTGTATATCTATCATCTATCTATATATCTATCAGTCTATCATCTTTCAATCAATCTATCTATGTATCTATGAATCATCCATCTATGTCTACTATTTGTCTACCTATCATCTATCAATTCATCTATCATTTATCAATCAATCAATCTATCTATCTCTTTATCATCTATATAAGTCTATATTTGTTTCCTAGTGCTGCCCTAACTATGTACCACAAACTGGGTAGATTAAGCAGCAGAAACCTGTCGTCTCACAGTTCTGGAGTCGAGAAATCAGAAGTCAAGAGGTTTGCAGTCTGAAAGCTGTGTGGGAGAACCTGCTCCATGCCTGTCACTCAGTCTCTGGTAATCTGCTAGCAATCTTTGGTGTTCCTTGGCTTCTGCGTCATCACCCTAATTTTTGCCATCATCTACATATAACATTCTCTATGTGTGTGTACGTGTATTCAAATTTTCCTCTTTTTGAAGGATGCCAGTGATATTGAATCAGAGCCCACACTAATGACCTCATCTTACCTTGACTACATCTGCAAAGACTCTATTTCCAAACAAGGTCAGATTGTGAAACTCTGGGATTAGGGGAAGATAATTCAGCACTTAACACTATCTATCTATGTCTATACGCACACACTATCTAGCTATGTCTATATGCACACACTATCTAGCTATGTCTGTGCACACGTGCATGACCATAAAAATACTTGGGGCCCTTTAATAAAATCCTGCGTTTTGATCAAAGTTTGCTCTTGGAAAATACAGCTTTATTCTAATATCTAGAGGGAAATTTTTATAGCTCACTCCAAAGTACATACTCAGTTTGTATTTAACACATAATCTGGGACAAAAAATGCAGTCTTGATAACTTGGCTCTAGATGTATGACTAAAACATTGAAAATGGTCCAACATCATTTTTAGGTAACAATTATTGGACCTTAATGAAAAATCACCCAATGGAGAAAATGGTGTTAATAGTATGCGTTACAATTAGAATTAAATTGCTGTTTCATGCAGTTATATAGTGAAATGTCAGGTTTTCTTGTGATTTAAGAAAATACAGTTAGAATTAGTGCTATAAAAGAGTAACAAGCAATGACAATTTCTGATTTGTGTCTGCAGGGGCTTGAGCTGATAGGAACTAAGTTCCTGCCCTCTGTTGGCCCCTTTGTGCTGTAGTCAAGGGGGTGGCACTGACCCCCTCTTGCCTGGCATCTCACCCAGGAGAAGTGCTGAGCAGAGCAGTGTCACCTTTATCCCACTCTTAGCAAAACATCCTGATGTGCTTGTACTGTGAACAGTGAGTCAGGAACATGCTCAGATAGAATGCAGATCAATCACACTATCATCTGTATGGTGCTTTGGAGAGAGCCAAGTCCTCTCATGTGTTTTGATCCTCAGAACATTCTTTGGATTTAGTAAGGCAACGATAATTACTCCTCCATTAAACAGATAAGGTTAGAGACACACCTGTCTCCCTGGGTGCCCATCACATTTAGATGTGGTAATTCCTAGTAAGTGCTAAGCACCATACTTGGCACATAGAAAGCCAAGTATACTGTATACTTGACGTATACAGCTTTATTTATTAGAATAAGTTTTATTGTTATTACCTCTGGAAGATCATAAGGCTTAAAACATTCTGAGGAAGCACTTGACCTAAGGTCATCAGACTTCAATGTCATTTCAGATTGCCTTGAAACATTAAAAACAACGACACTGCAGCAAGGGATGAAAAATCCTGAGTCACCAAAGGTCAAGTCTTGGTAAACAATATCATGGCTTTAATGCCAATTCCTGTCAACCAGCTAGATTCACTATTATGTGAGTGCCTTTTTGAGATATATGAGAATAAAAATCTGGTTGTCACTATAATTTCTAAGAAAATCCCAGCCTGGGCTCTCTAAATGGGAAACACAGCAATAGGTGTCCCCATTTGTCCTCGAGGTTCATGGCAGGAAGCAAACACTATCTAGCTATGTCTGTGCACACGTGCATGACCATAAAAATACTTGGGGCCCTTTAATAAAATCCTGCGTTTTGACACCTGGCCCAGTCGCCTCTCTGATAAGGAGTGGGAGAGAATGCCAGCCATGCATTTTGCGACTCTCCCTCTGCTCGTTCCCAGAAGCACACGTTGAAGCTTCCTTTCCAGGGAAAGAAAAAGGCCACATTTCTGGGAAAAAACACAGTCACTTAAAAAATAGCCAAGCACTCGCTGCACATAAAACATCTGCTGCGTGCAGCCACGACGCGGAGGAGAGTGAAGACGGGCAACGCCGGGGCGGTTGTGTCATCTTTCTGGGTGAGTACACACATGACACCGAGAGAAGAGAAAGTGGTTTCCCAGGATGGCGGCACCAGCATGTTGCCGGGCAATGAGCCAAGACCGAGGGCTCAGACAAAAGACGGAGGGGCCGACTGGGCTCAGCGGGCACACAGCGCAGAGCCAGCTGCTGGCTGGGAGGACGCCCTGCAGCCCGGCAGGGAACGTGGGCTCCGGCTTCCAGAGGGCAGCGCCATTCCCTCACGGACGCCCAGGAGACCCTCCCTGTGCTGGCAACGCCAGGTGAGGCATCGCTCCTTAAGAATGAATTAGAAACTCAGAGAAATTCTGCCCAGCAGAAGCCAGACAAGAATCCGACTGGAAATCTAGAAGGAATCTGACCAGCATGGCAAAGCAAGGGGAGGAACTGAGTGGGAAGGCAGCCTCAGGGAGCTTCCCGGGAAAGACAGACCTGCTCATTCCATCCCCCAGGGGACTGTCAGTCATTCCACAACCACGATTGAGGTCAAGACAGTGCCCGGTGCCTCTCAGAGTCACTCCTGGATGTTTTTATCTGTTCTCTCAGGACAGTTCGGTGACGTTGCTAAGGAAGGAATTTGTGAAAATGAGGAAGCAGCCTTGGAATGCTTGTTGTTTTTCCCCAAACCTGGCTACTGGTGGTCAGAGTGACCTTGAGGTGCCTCGCAGGGTGGTTCCAGGTGGCCCAGGTCTGCACCCTCTGACCCATGGCCAACCATCTCCATGGCCTGTAAAGGTGCTTCTCTTAGGTGCCATGCAAGTGCCATGGCAATGTCAGAGGGAGGCCCATAGCCAGC
Source organism: Trachypithecus francoisi (assembly GCF_009764315.1). Lineage (NCBI taxonomy): Eukaryota > Metazoa > Chordata > Mammalia > Primates > Cercopithecidae > Trachypithecus > Trachypithecus francoisi. The sequence goes on along the minus strand of NW_022681463.1, from coordinate 5,432,147 downwards.
CTCCTGAGTCAGAGCCTCTGGGCTGGGACCATGGCAAGCACATTTTTAGAAAGTTCCTCCAGGACATGTTTGGTGGAGCTCATCCATAATGCTCTCTGGAGAACCTCTGGACTAAGTGACTTGCCCAAAGTCTCTCAACTCAGTGGCCACCACCTTAGAACTGAAAACTGTCCCTCAGTGCCCACTCAGGTATTTCCACCATGCCCTGTGTAATTCGGCCTTTCTAGACCCAGCTTCCTTCTCTCACATGGAGGCCATGGAGGACTGCCTATGAGTCCTGGTAACACTCCTCAACATCTTGGCAACTCCAAGATTGGTATTGGTTTTCCACTTGGAAGGCTGCTCTCTGTTCTTTGACAAACTCTTATCTATCCTCCAAAACTCCCTGGAAAGCTTTGGACTTGCATGTCTCCATCGCACGCACACCCTGGCGAATATCTTATCACCATGAGCTGTGGTTGCTGATCTCATTTATTCTTCATGAAATATTTGTGGATTTTCTTTATGTGGCCAGGCACAGGATAGACTTAGAACAGCATCCACTTTGTGAAATAAGTAGGACAGGAATGCAGGTGAGTAAGGGGCAAGACAAGAAAGCACAGTGAGATGGGAGATGTGTCCTGCTAGCATGGGTGGCGGATGGCACACAGCAAACTTTGGGTAGTCAGGAAAGGCTTCTAAGAAAAAAAGGTGTCTGGGAGTTACTAATCAATGGCATAAAGTTTCAGTCTAGCAAGATGAGTAAGCTTCAGACAGCAGCTGTACACCATTGCATCTGCAGTCAGCAATAACATAGCGACACTTAAACATTGGTTAAGATGGTGGATCTCATGTTAAATGCACTAAGCATAATAGAATTAAATAGGAGAAAGAAACAATGTCTAAACTGAGACCTGTGAGTTAAGAAGGACTTAACCAGGTGAAAATGGAGGCGGGGATTCCAGGAAAGAGGCTTTGCAAACAATCTGTTGTCTCCTGTAATACACCTTAAGCCCCTCAAGAGTACAAACCATGTTCATCTGGCCTGAATTCTGAGTGCCTAGTGAATGTTCAATACATTTTGGTTAAATGAATAATATTCAGCTGCTGATATATGTATAAATATATATAGATATATGTTTGTGATATATATATTTAGCAGCCCAAAGTTGACTGTATCATTCTTATGCCTTTGTGTCCTCATAGCTTAGCTTCCATTTATGAGTGAGAATATGCAGTGTTTGGTTTTCCATTCCTGAGTTACTTCACTTAGAACAATGGTCTCTAATTCCACGCAGGTTGCTGCGAATGCCATTATTTCATTCCTTTTTTGATGGAACAACATGGGAAGAACAAACATATATATATATATCACAACCATATATAAATGTATGTGTGTATACACACTCACGCACATATATACACATAAGAGGGCATTGAGAGAGAGACTGGCATTTGCAAAATAATTTGTTGCTCAAATTCAGAGGTATTTGAGCCCATGTTATCTCTTGCAAATAATAGAAAATTGTACGAAGATAACCCATGCAATCTCTGCTTAATACATGAGGAAGAAGATGAAAATCTATATTCTTTCTTTTACTGGGACCTCGCTATAGGGAGAAAAAAAAAGTAAAGCAACTCTCAGGTATCTTTGCTGGTCAGCATCATAGAGTATGAAGGGTATCTTAATGAGCTCCATTTTAAACTATAAAGTTCCTTACAGTCATACTCAAAACTGGCAAACAACAGGACATCATACAATTTTCATATTTTATTCTAATGTTTATTCTGAGGTCAGCAATATAAATTAGTTTCTGAGATGTGCAGGTAAATTAAAATTCCATGCAGGTGAACATTGACATACCCCTACAGTCTATATCTGTCTCAACTACAACCAGAGAGGACTACAATTAATCCCTTAAACCCTTCATCTTCTTTTTGTCTCCTGATTGGTTCTACATAAATACCTTTGCTAAACTCAAAGATCCAACCAACTTATACGAGCTTCTTGGATGCAAATGAAAATCTCATGAACTGCCCAGTAAGCTGACATTCCTTTCTAGATCCAGCACCTACCACTCTCTGCAGGTGAGCACAAAGAAAGAAGAGATTTGAAGTCAGCGAGGTGCGTTTTATTGGTTCAGGAGGGGAGGTTATTTTTTAAAGACTCGTGGAAAAAGGGAGCCATGTTTGTTCTCTCAAATAATCACATAAAGACCCTGCTAACGTTTCTGGTACAACAACCCTGCCGTGGTTAATTTCCAGACAACGAAAGGTGAGAAGGCTGGAAAGGAAACCGAATCCTGCAGTGTCTAATCAATTTTAATCGAATCTGCTAATTGAATCATCCACATCCTTTAAAAAGGGAGATGGAAGTCATGGAAGCAAGCCTCTGTTTTGGTGCATTCTCCATTCCTCATGGCATGTCAAAAAAATTGAATTTCCTACAGTGGAGAAAGAGCCTGCCAAAGTTAACTTTACCTGGAACTAATAAATTATTATATTTCATCCAGGGTTTCCAAGAAATAGTTATTCAAAGACTCAATTTTTCAATTAATGTCTCCACATGCTTTTCTGATTATAATTTTCCTAGTACATTTTCATGTTTGCTTCTCACTATTGTCTTTGTGGGGAGTGCTGGAAATTCCCGAGCTGGGGAAACCCCTAGGCTTCTCCCTCCAACCCCTGCTCTCACTTGGACTCAGGTTCCCCCAGGGAGCAGACTCGGGGTGTGCCAAGGGCAGGAGGAGATGCTGGCAGCCCTCCAGGGTGGAGTCCACCCTGGAACCTTGACCTAGGGAGTCAGTAGTCTGTGGTGTCAGAAGGTGGCATTAAATCAGAGGGCTCAGGAATCCATAGTCAGGAGGAACAGAAAATCCAAAAAAAAAAAAAAGGAAAAATAAAAAGAGGCTCTCTAGAAGGGGCCACTTCAGTTGGTTTTGTTTTCATGCAGGGAGAAAGCATTCCGCTGCCAACAGCTCTGCATTTATTCATCCGCCTCTCAAGTTCTCCCCGCCAGCACTGTGCTAGGTTTCATGGCTACTACAAAGATGAATGAAAGGTGTTCCCTCCCTGTTCACATCCACACTCTTGCCTTGCAGGCCTTGCTGCTGAGCACCTGCAGCCTGATTCCTGGTTTCCTGGGGGCCTTGGGTACATCCAGGGAGCTCCTGGGACACCTGGAGCAGACCGCATGATGGAACTGGCATGTAATCACCCTGCTCCTCTCCTGTGTGGACAATGAATGTCTCCCTCTGAGACTAAACGATGTCACACATGGTGGCCCCAGTGTGGCACGGCACTGCCTGTGGCCATCTTCTTATGCTGAGATAAGTCAGTCTTCACTAACTGCTCCCACTGCTAGCCACGTCTCCTGACCTTTGAGATAAACTGTTGTCATATAAATTCTTGTCTCAGATCTGTTTTATGGGGAGATCCCGCTAAGACAATAGCGAGAGAACCAGACAGGTAACCTAACCAAACCTGGGCTGCTTCCAGGGAGGTTCACACAGGTCTCTGCAAAGGGCCCTGGGGGGTGTCCATATGGCCCCAAGCTTGAAATGCCTGAGATGCTTATGAACACGCCACACCCCAGGCTTGGGCTCCAGGGCAACTCCTAGTCCCAACCCTTGCTAGCCTTCCAGTCAATGCGCTCTCCTCCACCGCCCTCGCTGCTACCTCCAAACACCATTTCCTACCTTCAAGTTTGTTTGATGCTCCTGCGACCTGCTGTGCTGTCCTCCTCTGTCATCTAAATTTTACCCTCCTTCAAGGACCAGCTTAAATTTCCCATCCCCAGTAAATCCATTTCTGGCTTCCCCAGCACCAAGGGAACTTGCTCTTCTCTGTCATTTTGTTGCTCTGAGGGAATCCTAGCGTACATCGTTTACTTACCTGCGTAGTAGGCAGGACGCTTTGCTCCCAAATCACTGTAAAAGCTTTTATAGGCTGCATTCATGTCTTAGATTGTTTTGTAGCTTCCGGAGACCTCAGCATCTAGTTTTGTTTTGTTTTCATTTGGGAAGAAAGTTCTGCTGACAATAGTTAACACATTTATTCATTCCCCAGACACTTATTGATTTCTCAGTAAGTGATGATTTAATTATTAAATCTGCTTTTTTTCTTATCTTTTATTTCATTCCCACCATGTAACCATGCTCAAAGATATTCTTATGGACAGGAACAGTTTTCTACCATGAGAGGAACAGGCACTCTTCTAAAGAAGGTGAGGCGGGCCGGGCACGGTGGCTCAAGCCTGTAATCCCAGCACTTTGGGAGGCCGAGACGGGCGGATCACAAGGTCAGGAGATCGAGACCATCCTGGCTAACCCGGTGAAACCCTGTCTCTACTAAAAAATACAAAAAACTAGCCGGGCGAGGTGGCGGGCGCTTGTAGTCCCAGCTACTCGGGAGGCTGAGGCAGGAGAATGGCGTGAACCCGGGAGGCGGAGCTTGCAGTGAGCTGAGATCCGGCCACTGCACTCCAGCCTGGGCGACAGAGCGAGACTCCGTCTCAAAAAAAAAAAAAAAAAAAAAGAAGGAGAGGCTGGTGTCTAAACAGCAAGGCAGTCTAGAGCGCCCCCTCCACCTACCACAGGCCTGCCTTCCCTCTGTGCTGCCTGGATAAAGCACCACAGTGATAATTTCTGTAGTTAGGGTTCCTATTTGCTATGTCATCCTTGACTCTTCACCCAGCAGCAAGAAGACTGAGAAAGAAATATGACAAATGAGCAAATCACTGACATTGTAGCCCGTTACTAAATCAGTGGAAAGGGTAGACCACAGTCGAACCCAGATAATCCTTCTATAACTAGGAGTGAAAGAGTTCAGGAGCATCGGGGAGAGGCTGGGATCAGAGGGGCTGGGGTGGGAGAGATGTGGAGACCATCTCGGTTCAGAATTCTGTTGCTAAACTGCTTTTCATTTCTAAGAATTTACTCCATCTGTTGCCCTGCTCACACTGTCTAGACAATTTCAAAGTATTACATAATTCATAGTGGCTGAACATTTTCCTGTTTACTACAGAGTTAGTCTACAAAGGTCACTGATAAAATAATCTTTTCAACTGGCATGAAAAGCATCTCAAAAATCCAAGAAGCGTAAGAGCCAACCACACAATTACTTTTCAATACTCATTCACGGATAAAATAAAACCACAACAGGCTTGATGGTTTCTGGTTCCTGGCAAGGTTTTGACAGGTTTCAAAAAACAGAAGACCAGGTTGTCTCTGTATGAGTGAAATGAAGACTTATTCATGGACAGCCTTTCCTTCTGTGATGCCTGCTGAACAGACACTCAATGCTGAGGACACAGCACAGCCTGCCCTGGTTAGAAACCATAGCTGAGTGAATGCATCATGCATTGCAAAATAACATTTGTGTAGTGTATTTAATGGAGACACTGAATACTTTGACTAAAAAGGGACACAAAAAAAGAAAATAAAGCAAAACTGAAAACAAGAGAGGGAAGGAAGGAAAGGAAGGAAGGGAGAAAGGGAGGAGGGGAGGGGGGACGAGGGAAGGACGGAAGGAAGAAGGAAGGAAGGGAGGTAGGGAGGGAAGGAGGGAAGGAAGGGGGAAAGGAAGGACCATGTAAGTAAGCAAGGTTTATCCCATTCAGTACTGTTTTCATTTTGGGACACATGCCAGCATTTGCATATGAAAATGAACAATTGGGTTTGCAATCATAATGCTCACTACTCAGAAGCTGTTTTGGCATTCTCAGGCTAGCAGGCTGTGTCCTTGCTTTCTTTCACACTTCTACAACGACCATACCAGCCACGCTGTCCCATGGGACCTGTCCCTTGAGGAGGTGGTGGTGCAAAGCAGGGGTGGCCATTGGTGAGGGCAAGGCCTGGGCCAGGCGGGCTCTCTGCAAGTTTTCTGTGCCCTCCCCACTGCAAGGATCTAAGAATTGTCAGGATGCAGGTAGACCTTTCCTAAGGCATAATGCATTTTCTAATTCATGCTATCACTTTTGATTTTACCTGCTCTGTGCATGGGATGCTCTGTGAGATTTAGGAGACTCGACAGCGGGTTGACCAGCTCTTCAGGACTCTATTTGGCTGATTTAGAACCTACAAATATCCTTCTCCAAGTCCCAAAGGATGTGTCGCATGACCTCAGGGAAGCCTGTTTCTGTTTCTCTGAGGGAGGGCTGATCCACACACAACTACAAGAGCACAACAGCCCTCTGACTCTGGTTTTGAAGAACAGCCCTGGAAGGATGTCAGATGAGTCTGCCCATTGCTCCTGAGGGCATGAGTGTAAGGGCAGCATGGCACTTCCAGGCATCTTCAGATGAGTGTGGGCCAAGCACGAGTGCCTCTGCTCCCTCTCAGCGTCCAGCTCACAGCTCCTAAGACCACAGGCTCTGCTGGGACTTGGGACCTGGGTAGGGAAGTAAAAGAAAATGGTGCTTCAAAGCAGAAGCAACTGACACACTGCTATTTTCTTTTCAGGATAATCGTAAATGTACTGAAATAGCCTAAGTAAAGTTTCAACAGCATCTGGGCATACTCACTTTTCAAATGACTACAAGTTTAGGAGTGAGCTAGCAGTGTCTCCGTGTGGTTGCTGAATAATGACTACGTTACGAAGGCAAGGCAAATGGGGCATGAGATCTTCATAGAAGAAATCAGTAGTACAGTTGTGTCTTGAAATTTCTTCTGATTAGAAGCTTACAGATGTCAAGGTAAAGATAGAAATACTTTGCCTGTAAAACAAAATAAAATTTAATTTTGAGAGTTAGGTTTCACTTTTTTAAAAAAAAGACTGTGAACACAAAAAGTACATACATCTTCAGCCCCACTTAATCTAAGAATGTATCCATCTTTTGGGGTTTACTTTTTGGTCAACTTTTCTTCAAAATTAATTTGAATTGGATGTATTACAATTGAGTTTTTGACCATAATCTGTGGCTTAAATTTACCTGTATATTAGAATTTCCTGAGTAGAGTTTTACAATATGTGTGGCCTTATGTTAGTATATGACATTACATTGTATCATTATCTGGTTGGCAGTAGTCATTAATGTTGAATCATTTTAACTTAATATCAGCTATAAATGTCCATTAATGTTGAAAAAGATGGTCAACCTCACTAACCTATATCTTCCGCAGTAGATTTTTTTTATATATTATAAACTCCATGTAAAATGAAAGTTATATTAACTCTAAATTTTGCAGGGATGTAATTATTCAAGGATACCTGAAAAACTACACAAGATTTTCACAGGATGAATATGTATTTATCCTGAAGATGCCCTTTTTATTAATGTCACATATAAAATTTTAGTCCAATTACATGCATAGCCACCTAACATGCAAGTGCAAAATAAAAATCAAAGTTAATTTATAAATAAAAACATCAATAAGATAAATACGCTCCAACATTATGTTTGAATTTGTCTAGAATTTCAAAACTGTTTAATTATTCTTTTTTGGAACTGGGGTTACAGTTAAATAACGAAAGTGGTATGCAAATAACATATCATGTATTTTTCCTAATCTCTGTGTCCATAATTAAGGCAGATATAATTTACATTATTGTAATTTTTATGCAATTTACATTTAATTACATACACATGACATATGCTTGTAATTTACATATTATGCCAGTGACTTTTAAAATCTGTTTTAGTTATCTATTACTGTATGACAAATTACACCAAATTTAGTGATTTAATACAACAATAATCATTTATTATCTTTCATACTCTCTGGAGGTCAGCACTTGAGACACAGCACATCTCTGCTCCATGATACCCCGGACTCATCGGGAGCTTGGAGGCTGGGGCTGCAATCACCGGAGGTCCCATTCCCTGGCAGGCAGGGTGGTGGATGCTGGCTGAAGCTGGGACACTCATTGGAGCATGGACCATTCACATGGTCTGGGTTTCCTCATGATGGAGTGACTGGGTTTTGCCTAGGTGGTAAATCATAGAAGAATCAGAGAGAAAATGAGCATATTGCCTTTTCTGACCTAGCCTCAGGAGAGATGGGGCATCACTGTCCTCAGAGTCTCCTGCCCGACGAGCTGCGAACATGAGGGAAGGTCATAGAACTCCACCTCTCAGTGGAAGGTTGTCAAGAACACACTGTAAAGATTCGTGAAATGGGATATATATGTGTGTGACCATTTTTGGAAAATACACTCAGCCATGAAGTCTACTTGGCTATTTACTAGCTTTAGTACAGTTACAGATGGAATGTTTGCGTCCCTCTCAAATTCACATGTTGTTGGCATCTTAACACCCAAGGTGATGGAATTAGGAGGTAGGGCCTTTGAAGGTAGTTAGCTCATGGGGTAGAGCCCTCATGAATGGGATTGGTGCCCTTATAAAAGAGATGCAAAAAGGACCCGTTGCCCTTCTACCACGTGTGAACAGAGCAAGAAAACAATGTGTCAGAACTAGGAAGTGGCCCTCACCAAATCTGATGGCACCTTGATCTTGGCCTTCCCAGCCTCCAGAACTTGATAAATAAACTTCTGTTGTTAATATGCTACCCAGTTTGTGGTATTTTGTTACAGGAACCTGAACAAAAACACACACAACTGTATTTCAAATACTGAATAAGCTTTTTATCTTTTCCTATAATAATCAGAATTTAAAATCCTTCTTGTATTGTTTTGCAACGTATTTCTATTACTAAACCAACTAAGATTTATGATCTTTTCTATTCTGTAAAAATCCAGTTGTATAAAGGTTAATAAACAGTATTTCCGAATTAAACATGAAGTTCTTGCAGCAAAAAATTCAAAAAAATTTCCAGAATCTAGCAAGTCAAATAAGCATATGTAGACTGACTTTAGCCTATTTTTTTCTTTCCCAAAGGAAAATGGAAAGGATTTACAGTTATGTTATGGGAATTTGCAGCAGGTAGGTAAATGTCCGGTTTGGGGAAGCAGTATGATGCATTGTGGAAAAACCTAGAAAGAAATCTAGAATATTGCTAGAGAGAGAAGGGAACCCTTCTGATTGATAACAAAGAGACTAGCAGGATGATGGTTTCCTATGGTGTACAATATTCAAGAGTCCAACAGTACTGGAAAAGAAAGCTGCCAGGAGCTTACGATCAAATTAATGTCAGATGATTTCAAAAAGGAGGAAGAATCTTTACCTGAAATTCACACATTTTTAAAGGTACATAAAGAAAACGTTAGAAACTCTTCTGGAGTTTCTAATGTGAAGTTTCTAATGTGATCTCTGTATATTAGTTTGTAGTGAAGTTTCTAATGTGAAGACATCTGTATATTAGGTACCAGGGCTGTATTACAAATCACTTCACAAACTCTTCGGAGCAGGTCCTGAGCATTTGGTCGGGAGGCTGGCCAGCATGGCGCTGGACACATACCCACTGGCCAGGAGTCCTACTTGGGTGCTCCAGCAAACACCCGCTTACCAGGATTCATTGATCTGAGAGTCAGAAGTGACCTCAGGCCGGGTGTGGTGGCTCATGCCTGCAATCCCCGCACTTTGGGAGGCCAAGGTGGGTGGACCACTTGAGGCCAGGAGTTTGAGACCTGCCTGGCCAACATGGTGAAGCCCTGTCTCTACTAGAAATACAAAAAACAACAACAATAACAACAAACAAAAACAAAACAAAACAAAAACCAAACCAAACCAAACAAAAATAGCCAGGCATGGTGGTGGGCACCTGTAATCCCAGCTACTGGGGAGGCTGAGGCAGAAGAATCGCTTGAACCCAGGAGGCGGAGGTTGCAGTGAGCCAAGACTGTGACATTGCACTGCAGCTGGGGTGACAAAGTGAGACCCCATCTCAAAATAAATAAATAAATAACAAAAAATAAAGGCTCTGCGCAGTGGCTCATGGCTGTAATCCCAGTACTTTGGGAGGCTGAGGCGGGTGGATCATGAGGTCAGGAGATTGAGACCAGTCTGGCTAACACGGTGAAACCCTATCTCTACTAAAAATGCAAAAAATTAGCCGGGCATTGTGGTACATGCCTGTAGTCCCAGTTACTTGGGAGGCTGAGGCAAGAGAGTTGCTTGAACCCGGAGGGGGGAGCTTTCTGTGAGTCAAGATTATGCCACTGCACTCCAGCCTGGGAGACAGAGCGAGACTCCGTCTCAAAAACCAAAAAACAAAAACAACCAAAAAGAAATGACCTCAGTACATCACTGGCTCCAGTCCTGCCTGGATAGGTAAGCAGGGGATTCTTGGATTCAGTTGCCCAACAAGGCGACCATGTATTAGAAGCATGAGGAGATGTGCTCAAAAATCCCACAGAAAAAGAAGTTGTAGAATCAAACCTGTAACACAGATCTGCTTCCTTCTGGTATTAATGCCATTCACTCCATTCATCATGCTTCAGTATAATGGAAACGCAGTCCACTTCATCCCCCTGGCGTTTGGATAGAGGATGAGATGCCTTAAATTGCAGGTCAGCTCTGCCATCAGCATGCCACACGGCCGGAGGGCAGGGCAGCTCCTCACCGTGGAAGGGAGACTCGTTAGGTTCACACCAAGGTTTCTTCTCAATTCTAAATTCATGAGCTCAGACACTACATCTTTTCCATAGAGTGGGTGCTAAGACAGACACGGCCACACCTAGAATGTTCAGGTAGAGAAGCCGCAACAGCAGGATGATCAGGAGCACGGCAATGTCATTGGTGATCTGTTTTGCTGCATTGGAGCTGTTGGGCGAGGCAGGGGCTGATCACACACACAGCCAGGTCAAGCAGACACAGGAACAGCATGCTGACATGAAGACCAAACACCCATCACAGCATTTTCACGGGAATGTGTCAGCTTGGCGTTTCGTGACCTCGTGTCACCGCGGCTGCTCACGCCATGGGAGCTCTCAGGGCCTCTGATCCCCAGTATGATGACGTGAGGGGCTGCGCAAGGAGATGGCCAGGGTCAGCAAGCAGGCCACCAACAGGGGAGAGGACCCTGCCACTGGGGCTGGGTGTTTGGTGGGTTCTAAACACAGATCACAGGAAACAGCAGCAGCTGAGTGATCTAAGGCCGGTTTCCCTTCCCTGAAAGGCTTCACGGCAGGTGTTATTTGAACGCCTCCAGCCACCACGCCGTGTGTGTTGCAGGCTGGCGTGGATGGAGCTTTGCCCTCACATGGTTATATGTCCAGATCCTGGCAGCTTCTCTCACAGCCGCAGAATGTAAATCATGTGAGATACAGAACTTCACACAGAGCTCAGAATTCCTGGAGGAAAAAAGACAAGGCCATCAGAAACCACTCAAAGAGAAGCCCCAGAGAAGGTGCCACATGCAGGCGGCCATAAATGACACCCGTGAAGGGAGATAGAGCCTTTCTAAGCTTGGTCTAAAGGTCGGGGGTTGAAAATAGGACCAACATTTCGAGTAAAGTTAGCTTAGTGGTTATGTCACATTCGTTCTCCCCGAGAAGGAGCAACAGGCATGACTAATGGGCGCTGGCAGATTAAACCAAGATGCATTCCCAGCACTGCCCACACCGCATCAGAACACAGCTCCACGCTGACTAAGCATGTCATTCTAGGTACATTTAAATAAAATTCAATTTATAGTAAATCTTCATCATACATCTATTTTAAAATGCTGATTCTTAAAAAAGAAAATAAGAATCTTCACTTCAACGTGTTCAGTGCTTCCAGATCTGTCCTATCTGTTCCCATTCTTGGTTAAACTAGGCTTTCTTCATAACCTGCACTCACCTTTGAAGTCAAGGCTCAAAATATTGTATATAAAAATGTTTTATTGGTGTTGCTCAATGTTAATCAAGCCATCAGTTAGAGATGCCAGGCACAAAATTAAAATGCCACCCCAAATAAAATACTTCAGAAGATTTTAATGTATCAAAACGTGCATTAAACATTTGTTATGTTCAAGACACCATGCAAAACACTGCAAGAAACAGAGGTGGAGGCAAAGTTCGCAGACTAAGGAGGTGAAATGAAGGCAAACCTAGGAGCTCCATATTGAAGCTGTATCGTGCGCATTGGAGTTGTTCTTTCTTTAAGCTGCTTCTGTGGACAATGGGGTTACTGTGTCTCAGCTCCACATTTTACCCCAGGTAGGTCCTTCGAGTCCCTGTGGCTCTCAGCCATGTGGTAGCTGCTCTTTTCCATGCCTAGGGGCAGCAGATTCCTTTTACCAGCAGAAAGAAACGTGATGCCAGGGGAAGCGTGTGCTCTAGAATGAGCCACGACCAGAAATCTGGGTGTTTGGGTCTATATTTCTACCTGGAGTGACCTCCCCTTCTCTCTAAATGAAGGGCCAGGTGAGAAGCTGTCTTAGAATGTCGGCTGGAACATTCTCCAGGGGCTGTGTTTAGGCATGGCAAGGGCACGTGGAGAATTTCACACTGCGATGCCAGACCAGACCTGTGAGGCCACAGACTTTGAGTGGCTCTAAGGAAAGCAGGTTACAAACACATAGCACAGGGTCCCTATGAGTTCAGCTTTAAGTCCAGCTCAAATATTAGCAACAAACAAGGTAGAGGCAGCAAAAGGATATTAGCAAGCAATATCACATAAGGGTGACCATTCATTGTCAAGCTTAGCTGAAGGTTACATATCCTTAGTTTTTGTTTTAAGTGTTTGTGTCGGAGAGGGGAGCGGTGGGGGTGGGAGACAACCCCAAATGCAGTTTGGAATGATACAGAGTGGAAATAAATGAATACAGAGATCTGTAGGTCATGGATCAGAAAGTATGAGCTAAGCTTTACATGGACTTAATGGGGCAGAGGCAGTGTTGCGGTCGTACTTCCTTCCCCTTGCAGAAGTAATAGGCAGGCTGTCCTTCATGACACCGGGGTTTAGTATTATTTATCTAGATGTAATATTCAGCTGAAAATGGGATAAACATACAAGTTGTATTCTGGTTTATTTTGAAACGGAAAAGTGCAGTGATGTTACAAAAATAGTCACTTTAATCAGGAGCTTTCATTTCCTTGCTAATGATGGGGTGTACTCAAATGCATGAATAAGAGATCTGTGAATTTATCATTTTGCTCCATGCCTCCCTCAGAGCCCATTATCTAAAATTGGTGCAGGAAGCAAACAGTGTCATGAAAATAGGTTGACCTAGTAAAATGTAGTGAACTGTACATCTCTTCCGAAACTTCAGTGTGTGCACACGTCTCCTGGGGATCTGGTTAAAATGCAGATTCTGCTTTTGTAAGTTTGGGTGGGACTTAAGATTCGGTATCTCTAACAAATTTCCTGGAGATGCCAACGCCCTAGTCCACAGACCGCAGCTTGAGAAGCCAGGCAGTAAAAACATTGATGAATTCTGTTCCACAATCCTAGACTGCGCACTTACACTGCGGGGCAGGTGCCACGTTCCGATCTGGTACCACAAAGATAAGCAAGACCGGTTCCTGACCTCGAGGGACTCGAGGGGACAGTTTTGCTTTTGTGAGTTTCATGCTGGACACAGGTGCACAGAGGTCACTATGGCACGTGGGAGAGAATGGGCTGAGGTTTGCCTTGCACTTTGAAGAAGCATTTCCAGAGTGGTTTCAGAACGCAGTCAGTGACAGAAGGGGCGACTTAGTCTACGGTGTTTGTATTGACGGAGGCAGCCACTGAACTGTCCTGAGATGCTCCCTTAAGCCTCTGCATGTTGATAAGAACTCGTCCAAGGCAGCCAAGGCCAATGCTGTGTCTCTTAAGTGGCTTTAAATGTCACAGATAGGATGTGATGGAGAGCTAGAATAGAGGTGCTATTAATAGAGAATGTGTCCTCGCATCAGTAGCTCAGTTCATGTGGTTCCAAATAGTTTTTTTAAAGAAAGGATTCCAGCCTACACACTCTCCTACTTACCAGGGTTTCAGGAATTGGGACTTGGAGACAAATGACTTACGCCCCCCACAAGCTGTGCTTTACAGAGGGGGGCACCCCACTTCCTGGATCAGACCTGTCTTCACCCCCTGGGCTGCCTTTCACATCCTCCCCCACCTCTACGTTTCACTGGACAAAGCACATCAAAATGTGACATTTCTTCCCAATAGTAATAGAAGTTTGGCTTTGGAATTAATGTCACCATTATATCTCTTTTTTTACGTATCCATTTTTTAACACAAATATTTTATAAACTGATTTTTGAGTGCTTATCAGTTCTCTTATAATTTTACAGTTATTATTGTTAGAATTTCAAAATAGTGAAGGCTTCACTGCATATATACATAACTTAAGCTGACGAATTTACAAACAATATGTCAAATATTGACGACAGGAAAACTGTAGCCAAGTAATTCTATTGATTCTACACATGAGGATGTTTTGTGTCTGGAAAACATAATTTTGGAAACATAAAAACGTCTCTTCATATCATGATAAATGTTAGAATGTCACCTTTTAAAAGAAAAATAAATATTTAGTGTCGGTGCTTTTTTAATGAAGATGGTCAACATGAAAAATCAACGTGGTGCCAAAAAATGTGGGATATCTGCTGATTGTAAAAAACATAGAACATCCATGCTAAGGGGGCCATGGAAACTAAAGGGAAGTTACTACAATACAAGACATACAAGTTAAAGCTGGGTCAGAGACTCAGCCACGATTCACTTTAAGCTTCATCCGCACACCTGTTGGGTATAAAAGACAGCTTTAACTGTTGGTTGACTGCAGATTCAACATCAACACGGCCGCTCTTTTATTTCAAAGACTGAGGGGTAAACAGGCTTGAAGTGGCCCTTTGTGGGTCTGGGCCACCTCCCAGCTCTCAGAGGCTCCCTCCACCGTCCCCTCCCAGGCCCCAAGGCCCACGAGGCTGCTCCCAGCACTGCCCATAGTAGACAGAGTCCCCACGGCCTCCCAGGGCTGTAGGCTGTCTTCACTGTCTGTCTCTCAGTGGGCTCTCCGCAGCTTCAGTCCTTTACCCTGCAGGGAGAATAAAAATAGTCTGATGAACAAGTCCAGTCTCATAACAATGATATAGTTGCTTCAATAAACATATCTTCCCAAGTACAATCTGCATTACATTCTTCCCAGCTCTCAGGACAAGATTAAATATCATTTATCTAAAATATATTGTATAATACGTTATATATTATTGTATATGATATTAAACGTAATAGAAGAATGGCAACAACAGCAGCTATCTATTAATCTGATGGTTCCTAAATAGGTACAGTTCAGAATCACTTGGTGTCTTTTAAAAGCTCTGAGAGTCAAACTGTCGGCTAGACCAATGACATCATGATCATGGGAGTGGTCTGAGACACCCTCCCTAGCATTTTCTGAAGATCCTCCGATGACGTGTGCAGATGAGCCTGGGAACCAAGGCAGGAAGCATTTACCCCAGGGCCTTGGCGTGGTGCCATCTATACGCTTCCATTTCACTGGGGGTTTTGGTCCAGTTCACTGGGATGGTCAGAGATGACTTGGCCAGCCTGACGCCAAAGCCACACTCTCTGCTATCCTTGGGAGTAACATATGCTTAATGTAAAAGGTGGATTTGGCTGAGACCACTTCAAGGCAATCCAATGAATGGATGTTTTGGAATGACATCCTTTCCGGCCTGTCTCAACAATTTACAGTTCTTTCAACAAGGCTTATTGAGAATTTATTGTGTGTCAGGTCTGACCCTGGAGAGACAATGATGAAGAAGACAGGATTGCTTCTCTCCAGCAGCTCATAGTTTACTAAGGAAGATAAAAATAATTAGAAAACAGCGTGCTTTGTGCTGTGTGCTGAGGCCCTGAGAGACATCCTTTATGGTTGTGCAGAAGACTGAATAGAAAGGCAGAGGCTTTGCAGGGCAAGAAGGATGAAGAGAAGGGGAAGTCCAGACAGCAGAAATAGAACATATGTGAGGTTGTGTCCCCAGGCTCAGAAGACCGGAGTAATTCTTTGCAAAAGGAGATGGGACCGTAGTCACGATTAGGCAAGGACTAGAAACTTCCACAAGGGCAAGAATGCAAAGGGCTTCATCCAAGGGGAAACTGGGAGACGTGAAATATTTTATGTTGTTTTACTTCTATGCAGAGCAACGTTTCACTCAATGAGTTTTTACAAAGAAAACTTAAAACGCGGGGCCTCTGTTGGTGGATGGAGTCAAGGTGGAAGATGATGGAGGCAGGGAACGCTGAAGACCATGAATGCTACGGGCCATGAACACTGAAGACAGACGGTGAATGCTGTGGATGGTGAACTGATTTTTTCTTATTCCTGTTATGAGAGCAGCGCCACTGCTGGTGACAGCCATGGAAGATATTAGTGTCACAGATCAGCATGCAGTCTGTCAAAGTAGCTCATGCATCTAATCTAATCCTCCCAACAACCCTATAAGCTAGGTCTTATTATTATTATTGGTGTCCCTATTTTACAGATGAGGAAACTGAGGCACACACTGGCTTGTCATGACTGCACAGCTAGCAAGAGGCAGTGGGATTTACAGTTATGCGCCTGATTCCAGAGTTTTGTGCTTCTGATCTTTACATTTATACAGTCTCTTGCTTTTGTCTGGAATGTGCTGCTTAAGCAGATAATGCTATCAAGATTTTAAAGGCCTTTTAAAGAGAAGCCAGATTTTCCTTCTCACGTTTTTAGTTCTTTCCTTAATTATTCCCACAACATATATATATATATGTTCTATCATTTCTGATTAACAAGAGCTGGAAAGAATTTAATTCTCTGCACGGTAAAAATGACATCAGTTCTGAGGTTTTAACATCTATAGAGTACACAAAATTGCTGAAAAAAGTTTAATTCACTTCCCACTTAGTTCCTCTCAAAGATGAAGGATTTCTTGTATCATTGTATTTCCTTGTATTTCCTCAGAAATACATGATTTCACAGAAACCTTAAGGTTTTCTTTCCTTAAAATAAATTCAGACTTGATTATAACAATCTAAGTGCACAGTGGGGATTAAATAATATATTATTTCTGATGAGAAGATAAGCTTTCCCTAGAAACATTTGAATTAAAATAGATTTTCAATTCCTATTTTCAAGAATTTTTAAAGAACTGACTAGTAAACATAAAAATTTATTTTTTTGTTTTTTGTACAATTTGATTCTTGGCTAAGAAGCGAGAACTTGAAGTTCTCGTGTTTACTACTTCTTTAACTAGTTGTGTAACTTTAAGTAACCTCCTCCACATTAATTAAATGTTGAACATTAAATCTCAGCTTCTACTTTGCTCAACAGATGACCTCTAAGACCTCTTAGATGCTTTGAGTACATCTTTCTGTTCACAGACAAAACCTGTTACCAACAAAAATTAAGGAACACACCAAAAAAGATTGCTTTTTCCCCCAACTTTAGTTTTTTGTGCTAGGCTTAGGATAAATTGCATACTATCAATAGGTAGCATGATTCATGATTAAAACTAAGAACAAACTATGTTAAGAAAACAGTCCTTTTAAAAGTAGGTGTTTGCTCACGGTCTCTGCCTAAAAGCTCCTTGATCTGATAAACAACTTCAGCAAAGGTTCAGGATCCAAAACCAATGTACAAAAATCAGCAGCAATCCTATACACCAACAACAGCCAAGTTGAGAGCTATATCAAAAATTCAATCCCATTCACAGTAGCCTTAAAAAGAAAAAACATCTAAGAACACAGCTAACAAGGGAGGTGAAAGATCTCTAAAATGAGAATTAAAAAAACACTGGGAATGGTGGCTCATGCCTGTAATCCCAGCACTTTGAAAGGCCAAGGTGGGCAGATCACGAAATTAGGAGTTCAAGACCAGCCTAACCAACATGGTGGAATCCTGTCTCTACTACAAATACAAAAATTAGCCAGGCATGGTGGTGTGCACCTGTAATCCCAGCTACTCAGGAGGCTAAGGCAGGAGAATTGCTTGAACCCAGGAGGGAGAGGTTACAGTGAGCTGAGATGGTATCACTGCACTCCAGCCTGAGTGACAGAGCAAGACTCTGTCTCAAAACAAAACAAAACAGCACTTGGGAAAGCAATCAGAGATGACACAAACAAATGGAAAAAAATTCCATGTTCATGGATAGGAAGAATCAATATTGCTAAAATGGCCATACTGCCCAAAGAAATTTATAGATTCAATGTTATTCCTATCAAACTACCTAACATTTTTCACAGAATTAGAAAAAGCTGTTTTAAAATCTATATGGAACCAAACAAAGGGCCTGAATAGCCAAGAAAATCCTAAGCAAAAATAACAAAGCTGGAGACATCACATTACCTGACTTCAAACTATACTACAAGACTACAGTAACCAAAACAGCATGGTACTGGCACAAAAAAACAGACATGTAGGCCAATGGAACAGAATAGAAAGCCCAGAAACAAGGTCACACACCTATAATCATCTGATTTTTGATGAAGTCAACAAAAACAAGCAGAAGGGAAAAGACTCCCTATTCAATAAATGATGCTGGGATAACTGGCTAGCCATATGCAGAAGATTGAAGCTGGACCCCTTCCTTACATCATATACAAAAAACAACTCAGATGGATTAAAAACGTAAATGCAAAACCCAAAACTATAAAAACCCTGGAAGACCACCTAGGCAATATCATTCTGGACCTAAGACGAGGCAAATATTTCATGACAAAGACACCAAAAGCAATTGCAACAAAAATAAAAATTGATAAATGGCACCTAACTAAATAGCTTCTGCATAGCAAAAGAAACTATCAACAGAGTAAACAGACAACCTACAGAATAGGAAAAACTACTTGCAAACTATGCAACCAACAAAGGTCTAATATTCAGAATCTATTAAAAAAAATACTCAAACAAATTTACAAGCAAAAAGCAAACAACCCCATTAAAAAGTGAACAAAGGTCATGGACACTTTTCCTTTTTTATTATTATTATATTTTTATTATACTTTATGTTCTAGGGTACATGTGCACAACGTGCAGGTTTGTTACATATGTATACATGTGTCATGTTGGTGTGCTGCACCATTAACTCGTCATTTATATTAGGTATATCTCCTAATGCTATCCCTCCCCTCTCCCCCCACCCCACAACAGGACAACTCAAAGGCGGTGTGGTGGGAGGGTGGGGGGTTGGGTGGGTGGCAGTGGGGAGTTGCTTCCAGGCTATTGGTAAACTTAAACATTTTCTGGTTGAAAATTGGTTGAGTTTGTCTAAAGACCTGGGATCAATAGAAGAAAGGAATGTTTGGGTCGTAATAAGAGGTTGTGGAGATGAAAGTTTTATTCTGCAGATGAAGCTTTTAGCTAGCAGGCTTCAGAGAGAACATGATGTAAAATGTTTCTTAAAGTCTGTATTGATGTTAATGGCAGAGAGGCATCATGAGGCTTGTCCCACCCCCACTTCCCTCATGGCCTGAACCAGTCTTTCAATTTAAATTTTAAGAGCCATGGCTGATGAGGAAGTTCATTTAGATGGTCGAGGGACCTTAGAATTTTAATTTTGGTTTACACATTCAACAAAAGTCTACTGAAGACCTACACTAAGCCAAGTGCTACTCTCCAAGTTCCAGGGGCTGGAAGTTGGATGATGAAGACAAATGGGGTCACACTGCCTAATGCTGCACCCTCACTCGGGTTGCTCATTGTATTAGTCAGGCAGGGTTCTCTAGAGGGACAGAACTAGTAGGGTATATATACATATATGTATATGTATATTAGTTCTCCTATACATAGTTCTCATATATATACATGTGTATATATACATATATACGTATACACACATATATACATATATGCACATATATCCATTTATGTGTGTATATATGAGAATTATATATAGGAGAACTAATAGGAGATATATATATCTCCTATAGTTTATGAAGTATTAAGTATTGTATATATACTCCTATATAATAGATTTTGTATATATAAAACTAATAGGAGATGCACATATATACACTCATATATATTTTATATATATGCCTATATATAATAGGAGATTATATATATAAAACTAATAGGAGATATATATTTCCTATTAGTTTATTAAGTATTATTGTTAAGTATTATATCTCCTATTAGTTTATTAAGTTTATTAGTTTATTAAGTATTAACTCACAGGATCACAAGGTCCCACAATAGGTCATCTGCAAGCTGAGGAGCAAGGAGAGCCAGTATGAGTTCCAAAACTGAAGAACTTGGAGTCTGATGTTTGAAGGCAGGAAGCATCCAGCACGGGAGAAAGATGTAGCCTGAGAGGCTAGGCCGGTCTAACCTTTTCACGTTTTTCTGCCTGCTTCATATTCACTGGGAGCTGATTAGACGGTGCACACCGAGATTAAGGGTGGGTCTGCCTTTCCCAGCCCACTGGCTCAAATGGTAATCTCCTTTGGCAACACCCTCGCAGACACACCCAGGATCAATGCTTTGCATCCTTCAATTCCATCAAGTTGACACTCAGTATTAACCATCATATCCATGCACCCCTGATGTTAGATGTGGCCATGTGACAAGTTTTGGGAAGGAACTGTCAGTAGCTATAAGCTGTGTCCATTCTAAGGAAATGGATTTAAGGTCTGGAGCAGAATTCTCCATTTGGTGTCTTCTACTGTCGTGCCAGTGGGTTTCGGGTGGTGCAGGAGAAGATGCTGGAGCATCCATCTGCCTGAATTGCTGCATCAAAGTCTGCAGGGCGGTGACTCTAAAGAGCCACCCAGATTCACGGAGGACTTTTCCTGAGTAAAAAAGCACCTGTGGCATCCAGCACAGAGATTCTCAGGTGATACGTACCTGCGGCATTACCTAGACTGTAGGGCTGAAACTCCAGACGAAGTCCTGCCACACAAGGTCTACTGCCTAGTGTGAGACAGACAATAAAATGTCAATGAGACATGATGTCATATTATGAAGAAATAAGTGCCTTAGACAGTGGAGGGAGGTGGTGGGCCAGGGAGACTGAGTGGGCTGTTTAGATACGATGTTGAGGGGGAGTTTTTTTCAGTAGATGAGATATCTGAAAAACAAACAACAAAGAAGGTGCTTCATGAGAATAAAAAGCATTCCAGGGAGAAGAGCTAGTGAAAAGTCTCTGCATCTGGATGAGCTTGGCTGATGTGAGGGACAGAGGAAGGTGCAGGGTAGAACGAGGTGAGCCTGGGGCACTGTGAGATGAGGCAGGGATGAGGCAGCAGGACGTCGCGCGGGTGATGGTCGGAATTTTCATGGGATTCCAAGAACAGTGAAAAGCCAGAGAGAGGTCTGCACAGGGCACTGGCCCATCTCGGTTGTAGAGCTGTGACTGTGGTGCGGAATACAGAGTTCAGGGACCAAGAGCATGAAGAAGGGGCCCCCAAGAGATGCGTGTGGATGTCTGCAGTGTTGGGAATCAGGAAAGCAGTAGTGGGAATTGTGGGAAGTGTTCAAATTCAGATAGTATTCTGGAATTAAAGTCTTGCCAATGACTGAGAATGTGGGGTGTGAGGGAAAAAAGAGAAATTAATATTGACTTGCAGTGTTTTGACCTAAGCAGTATTTTGACCTAAGCAACTTGGTGAATGGAACTGGTATTTATTAAAATAGGAAATATCTAGATCGAAACAGGTTTCGATGTTAGGGCTGGGAGAAAAGAGAAATCAAGAATTCTCCCTGAAATATATGCATGCCTATTTTAAGATATACATGTAGAATATCAATTGAGCAAGTATTTGCACATATAGTTCCAGAACTCAGACCAAGTGGTCAAAGATAGAGATAGAAAGACTTTTTTTAAAAAGGCTGGGTTTTGTGGCTCATGCCTGTAATCCCCGTGCTTTGGGAGGCTCAAGTGGAAGGATTGCTTGAGCCCAGGAGTTCGAGACCAGTCTGGGCAACATAGTAAGGTCCTATCTCTACACAAAAACGTAAAAAATAAAATAAAATAAATTATCCAGGCATGGTGGCATGCACTTTTAGTCTCAGCTACTTGTGGGGCTGAGGTGGCAAAATGATTTGAGCCTGTGGCTGCAGTGAGCTGTGATCATGGCCACTGCACTCCAGCCTGGGTGACAGTCTTAAAAAAAGAGGAAAGAAAGATAAAGAAAATAAAGGGGAATGAAAAGAGTGAGGGAGGATAGATAGGTGGCTAGGTTGAGGGATGGATAGGTGGATTACAGAACCTGTGGCATCTAAAGCCACAGGCATGGATGGAATACCTACAATATACGTAGACAGAGAAAATGAGAGAGAAGAGCATGGGGTCCCAGGGCGCTCTTAGGTGTGGACCTCAGGAGGAGGAGGTGATCCTGCAGGACAGATTGGAAAGCAATGAACAGAAAGGTAAGAAAAATACCCAGGTGAGTCTGTTGCTTTGGAAGAAAGCAAGGAAAGCATTTCAAGAAGGAGTGATCAATTGTATCAGAGATGACCAATGGGTCAGTAAGATAAAGCAGAGAGCCAAGCTTTGGAGGTGTGTGATGTCCTAGGAAGAACTCACCCATGGAATGTAAGGGATTAAAAACCTAACTGGGTGAGTTCAAGAGAGGCTGAGTGTTTGTTGTTGGGGTAGAAACACTTCAGTTTACTTCAGTTCAGCCCAGCACTTTGGAAAACTGTCTAATAGTTTCTTTAAAATTTTAAAATACACCTCTCGTGTAATCCAGCCATTCCATGCCTAGGTATTTACCCAACAGAAGTAAAAACATATGCTCACACAAAGAACTGTACACATATGTTCACAGCAAATATATTTGTAACAGACCCAAACTGGAGGCAACCCAAATGCCCCTCAGCGGGATAAGTGAATTGCAGCACAGTTAGCATCACTTAACCAGACGATAAGCTCTGGAAAATGGGTCATCAGGCGATTTTGCTGCTGTGCGAATGCCGTAGAGTACGCCTGCACAAACCTAGATGGATTGCCTACTACACACCTAAGCTATAGGGCAGAGCCCATGGTTCGTAGGCTACAGACCTGTTGAGCGTGTGGCTGTACTGAATACTGTAGGCAACTGTAACACAACGGTATTTGTGTACCTAACCACAGAAATGGAACAATAAAAACATAATATAAAAGACAAAAATGGTACATCGTTATAAGGCTTTTGCCATTAATGGAACTCGCAGGACTGGAAATTGCTCTGGGGGAATCAGCGAGTGAGCAGTGGGTGAATGTGGAGGCCTAGGACATTACTGTGCACTACTAGAGACTTATAAAGACTGTGTACTCAGGCTACACTAAAGTTATTGAAAAACATTTTAATTTGTTGAGAGTAAGTTAACCTTAGTTCACAGTAAGTTTTTTTTAACTTTATAAATTATTTATTTTTATATTTTTTTTAGTTTTTTTTTTTTTGTTTTTTTTTTTTTTTTTTTTTTTTTTTTGAGACGGAGTCTCGCTCTGTCGCCCAGGCTGGAGTGCAGTGGCCGGATCTCAGCTCACTGCAAGCTCTGCCTCCTGGGTTCACGCCATTCTCCTGCCTCAGCCTCCCGAGTAGCTGGGACTACAGGTGCCCACCACCTCACCCGGCTAGTTTTTTGTATTTTTTAGTAGAGACGGGGTTTTTTTAGTTTTTGAGACAGTCTCGCTCTTTCACCCAGGCTGGAGTGAGTGCAGTGGTGCAGTCTTGGCTCACTGCAACCTCCGTCTCCCAGGCTCAAGTGATCCTCCTGCTTCCGCCTCCCTAGTAGCTCGGATTACAGCCTCCCGAGTAGTTGGGACTACAGGCGTCCGCCACCTCGCCCGGCTAGTTTTTTGTATTTTTTAGTAGAGACGGGGTTTCACAGTGTTAGCCAGGATGGTCTCGATCTCCTGATCTCGTGATCCGCCCGTCTCGGCCTCCCAAAGTGCTGGGATTACAGGCTTGAGCCACCGCGCCCGGCCGGGGTAGCACATTTAATAGAGACAATCATGGAAACATGTATATTGGTAGGAGGTTTAAATAATGAAATAATGCAGGTAAAGCTATCGTACTGTAGAGTGAATCCCAGTTCACACGTATCACAAGTTCAGAAAATCTCCCAGTGCTAGGAGCTACCTTTTGCCTTGCAAATAAATCAGAAAGATGGGAGATTAAGAAGAATGCTATGTCATCACACACTACACCATTCTAAAAGTTTTATTGTTCCTGAGAAATGTTTAAGAATGAGGAAAGATTTAGTGGGAAATTATGGTATTGACAATTACCCTTTGTTACATTTTTCCTGGCTATCCTTTGGGATTGGGCTGATGACAGGGCCATCTCAAGCAGAAGTACTGTTCATATTTAGCTTTAAGCAGAACATACAATTAAATTGTGGATGACATGCTTTTTGTGACCTTCCATGATACAGCTGTATTTTTCTGAATTTAGTAATTCCTTAAGGATTTTCTCTCACAGCATCCTTCCTTCACCTTTCTAGGTTCTTGGTGCCTAACATTTATTTGGGTTTTATTCTCTAACTCTTTGTCATTACATATTTTTTATTGCTAATGCCAAAGTCCTTTACTTGACCTAAAAAATCTCAAGGAAGCTGCCCACAGAGAGCCATCAGGGGAAATACAAAATCCCTTCCCTACCAGCTTTGTGGATACCTGCTATGGTTTGAATATCCCCTCCAAAACTCATGTTGAAATTTAATTGTCACTGTAAGAGTGTTCGGTGGTGGGATCTTGAAGAGCTGATTGGGTCGTGAGGACTCTGCCCTCACACATGTGGGTTAGTCATCTCTGGAGTTCAGCCTCCTTTTCCTCTGTCTTGGGTACTCACTTCCACCGTCCACCCTTGCACCATGGGATGACCCTCACCCGATGCTGGCACCATGCTCTTGAACTTCCCAGTCTCTACCACCATGAGCCAAATACATCTCTTTTATTTATAAATTACCCAGTCTTTGGTATTCTGTTAAAGCAGCAAAAAATGGACTAAGACAATAACATTGCTGAAAATAGACTAACCTAATAAGCAGAGGAATTGAATTAGCAACTGACATAATTAGAACACATGCAGACACACACAACTCATTCCTTCTAGAAAAAAACACTGGCCATTCACCTGTGATCCCAAATAAGCTTTAGTGACCTCAGACAGTAAACAACTCTGGTGTAGCAACACGAGTGACTGCCTGTGACTCTCTTATTTATTACAGCGCAAGGGACAAGAGTGTATCATGGTATAATTGAAAATGCTTTCCCATTGAGCATTCATCAACATGTTATTAAAATCTTGTTAAAATATTGTTAGCTTGTTTAAGTTTGTCAGGTTTTATAAGCTCCAGATTTGGGATTTGTCTAAGTGCAGTGGAATGTTCCCCCATTTATAATGAACAATCATGCTCCCAGTGCCTTGTGGATCCGTGGTAAAGTAAAATTAATCTTCGTCTAACAGCGTTAATTAGGATGGTATTTAGACTGATGTCTTTCAACACTGTTGGGACCATGACTTACTCATAGATCCTCTGGTTGACACAAAAAGCTATCAACTCACATTCCTTTACACTTTTTAAGTTTAAAGATAATGTCTTTGGCAGGTGAAAGATACTGTGATTTTAGCATGTTACTTGTGAAAACTCACAGGATTTCCTAGGTAGTACATAGACATCACCCTTCATAGCACTCCACGTTTACAATTGGAGGCATGGCAGGCTTAGGGCCAAATTGAGCCGCTTTCCTAAAAATCAAATGTATGTCCAGAACCACATATAAGGCAATGGCAGACAATGTAACTCATTAGCACAAAGTCAAGGGCTACTTGGGAAAACAATGTTCCTGAAAGGAAAATTATAAATGATTCCACTCTTTCCTCTTCCCCATGTCAATGTACTTGCCTTTATTGGGTCAGAGTTCTGATGCATCCTCTGTTGTATCACTTAATAAGCTGGGTACTGAAAGCTATAGAAATGAGTAGCTATACCATAAAGAAAATAGAAGCATGCAAACACCCTTGGCTAGCCCAGCCGCATGCTTGGAAGAGCATGGAGGAAGTAACTGCAGAGTACAACTAAAGTTAATGTGGCTGAGTGTGGTGGCTCACGCCTGTAATCCCAGCATTTTGGGAGGCCCCGATGGGCAGATCACCTGAGGTCAGGAGCTTGAGACCAGCCTGGCCAACATAGCGAAACCCCACCTCTACTAAAAACACAAAAATTAGCCAGGTGTGGTGGAGCATCCCTGTAATCCCAGCTACTCGGGAGGCTGAGGCAGGAGAATCGCTTAAACCCTTGGAGGCAGAGGTTGCAGTGAGCGGAGATCGTGCCACTGCACTCCAGCCTGGGCGACAGAGTGAGACTGTGTCTCAAAAAAAAAAAAAAAGAAAGAAAAAGAAAATTTATTGTAACAAATGAATTGTTTGGTGAAGGCGTTTGGCAGAAGAAGGGAATATACCAAAGAACAGCATAGGAATTATTACTGAAATACAGAAATGCTGTGGATTTTTGCCAACTTTCCAGAAACTTTATAAGCTGTGAGGCTTATAAAAAGCATAGTATGTCCTATGCTTCTAAATTTGTAACTAAACATATCAATAAAACTGTCCAGATAGAATTTGCATTCTTGCTATGGCTCTTCAATATAAAATATTAGCATAAATGCACATAAAACAAAATATACTTGCCTTAAAGTCACATTTTCTTTTGCAATCAGGACTTTTGCTGACATTGATCTACAGGTAGAAAATGCTCTGCTATTCATTCCATGCGTGTTTCTAATTATCTTACAGATATTGAAATCAGAAACTCAGACTTTCCTTCTTTCCTCCCTCCCTCCTCCTCTCCCCTCCTTCACCTGCCCTTTTCCCTTCCTTTCGTTTCCTTTCCTTTTGTTTCCTTTCCTTTCCTTCCTTCTGTCCTTCCTCCCTCCTTCTCTTTATCCCTCCCTTTCTTCCTTCCCTCCTTCCCCTTTTTCCTCCTTCCCACCTTCCTTCCTTTCTTCCCTCCTTCTTTCTTTCCCTTTTCCTGTCAGTAAACCCACTCACATTTATTTAATACCAACCACAACGAGTGATTTCCTGATGTCAAGGTATTCATTATACAACAAATTATTTTACGTTGGTTTTCAAGTAACCATTTCATGGAACCAATGTCATTTGCTACCTATTTGACACAGAACAATGTTTAAGTATATGTCTAATGAAAGGCATTTATAATAGAAAATGGGATTTTCAGAAAATCTACCAGGATACATGTCATTAGGAATGAATTCTAGCTAGCAGTCTCTGAAACAGCCTTCCAAGACAGAGCAAAAGATGGCAAAGAATAACACTTATCACACATACCTAGGAAAAGAAATTCTATCCATAGAGTGCTAATCTGAGAAACCAAAATGAGATCTTCCCCACGCTTTCTTTCCTGCACGGAACAAAGCAAACTGCCAGACCAACAGCGACAAGGAGACCTTGTTCTCTCCTCCACTCCCTGCTCCCTGCTCCGAGGACAGGCAACATGGCAGCCAATCCTGTCCTGTAGGTGAGTGTTGTTTTGAAGTAACAAACACTACACAGCTGCCTCCCACACCAACACGGCACCACAATCACTACTTTTCATGTTCTTATTATGTCTGCATAAAAATAAGGAAAACAAAGACCCCATAACAGAACCCTAAGTTAGGAAGGAGCTTGGAGGTGTAGGCGTGCAGGGAAACCTACTCAATTTCCAAGGAGGAAAGTGCTAGCGGAGGAGCAGGGGCAGGGTTGAGAAATTCCAGTGGGAACGGAGCGTGTTCTGATGGTTCAGTTATCAGAGGACCCACTGAGGGACGGAAAAGACCCTCTCTACAGGGCACCCCCCCATGAACACCTGGCCACTGTGGAAGCAGAGCCGGCTCCACCAGCTCCCGCTGCTGGTGTGGAGGGCAGCACTCTTTCTCAGTCAGAGCTCAGTCTACACTGACTTCTGGCAAATCCTGGGTCTGAATAAACCCCTCTTCAGGATGAGTGTACGCACATGCACTCACAAATAATACATGGGAATCATATGAGACACAGAAATGGAGGCCACCCCCAAACTGTCAGAGGAAAGACGTACTTCTGAAAATCTACCTAATATAACACCTAGAATAATGCTTGCTGTTTAATGACCTTAACAGCATGTAAGAAAGTTCTCCAAGAAACCAACGGAAACATTCATGAACAAGAAATGAAAAATTAAAATAATTCAAAAGTGTGACAAAGCCAAGTGCATCAGTATGAGGAAGAGTAACTGAATTGATACCATAGAAAATAAATCAGTGATGAGTGATGTGGAACAAATTTGAAAACCTCTTCCAGAGTGCAGAAGAAAAAGGCAAAGCAATAAAGAATAACAAATATATTACCTTCGTGCAGGGCAGAGAATGAAAACATAATTAAAGAAAAAGGCTTGGAAGTATAGATTAATACAAAAAGAAAAATTAAAGAAAATGAATATCTAGAAATATTGAATTTTTATTATAACATAAAGAAAATTGCCTTAAGCATTCAGGTCATAAACAAGTTATTTAAAAAAGAAAAAATATCAAATTGACCTTAGATTTATTTTTTGCCAAGTGACGCATTTGAAGACAATGGAGCATAGAGCTACAGAAGTGAGTAGCTACATCATAAAGAAAACAGAAGCATGCAAACGCCCTTGGCTAGCCCAACCGCATGCTTGGAAGACCATGGAGGAAGTAACTGCAGAGCACAACAAAAGTTAATGTGGCTGGTGCCTGTTATCCCAGTGGATATGGCTCATGCCTGTAATCCTAGCACTGTGGGAGGCCGAGGTGGGCAGATCACTTGAGGTCAGGAGTTCAAGACCAGCCTGGCCATCATGGTGAAACCCTGTCTCTACTAAAAATACAAAAATTAGCCAAGTGTGGTGGTGCACACCTGTAATTCCAGCTACTCAGGAGCCTGAGGCAGGAGAACTGCTTGCACCCAGGAGGCGGAGGTTGCCGTGAGGCAAGATTGTGCCACTGCACTCCAGCCGGGGCAACAGAGCAAGATTCTGCCTCAAAAAAAAAAAAAAAAAAAGCAGAGTATGTAATAAACTAATACTGAGGGTGGTAGAAATAAAACAATGGGTGAGAATTAAAGCAATTACAAAGGAAAGCAATGGTATAACGTAACACAATTTTGGGACATACAAAAAAAATCAAATGGGACTGAGGTTATTTAATATTGATAAAGGGAATAATCTAAACTGGAAATAGAAAAACTGAATTTTAATGCATCAGAAATATAATATCAAAACTTAAAGTAAGATCTGTTAGGCATTCAAGGAGAATGTAATATAACTATAAATATATATGTTATGTTCACATGACTCTATCACATAAGCAATCTATTCTGACCATTTGAAAACTGGATATAATTAATAAAATATTACACTTAAAGTTCCAGCCTCTGAACCTGAATTGCCACAGGAACTCTGAAGAGCAATTGGGCAATATTTATTAAAATTAGAAATGTTCATATCCACCAATTTCACAATGTCACTTCTAAGTGCACACCTTAGGGAATACTTCTACATGTTCAAGAGAAGAGACATGTTAGAGGATCACTACAGCAGTGTTTACAGCAAGAAAAAAAAGCGGGAAACAACAGAAACAGCCCTCAGTAGGGAATGAATAAAATGCAGACTATGCTGGACTACTTACTGTTAAGAAATGTTAAAATACACAGACGACCTAAATCGGCATATACCTAACACATGCTACTGAGCTCTGGGTGTTAGAAGTTAGCAATTGGACTCCATGTAAGCATCAAAGGGGAAGTTAGCATTGCCTACAGGATTTAATTCTTGTTCTGTCTCTTATGCAGAACGTATACATCTATTACATGTGCAATTATTAAAAATACTCATCGCTATTTTTCATCCTGAATGATAGGAATATGCATGATGGTTTTATTATGTTTTATGTTTCCTTTTTGCAATATTCTCACTTATGAAAGCATACAACTGGTGATTAAACATTTTAATAAGTAATTCTTAGACCAAAAGGAAATAAAAACTAGAGTTACAGATTATTTTGACAATAAAATATCGAGACTACAAAGTAGTAACATTTAAAAGTTATGGCCAAAGCCGTTCCCTGAGGCAAAAATCTCACCCTTAAACGTTTCAGTTATTAAACGTTAAAGAAACACAAATAGGCCGGGCTGGTGGCTCAAGCCTGTAATCCCAGCCCTTTGGGAGGCCGAGACGGGCGGATCACGAGGTCAGGAGATCGAGACCATCCTGGCGAACACGGGGAAACCCCGTCTCTACTAAAAGGTACAAAAAACTAGCCGGGCGAGGTGGCGGGCGCCTATAGTCCCAGCTACTTGGGAGGCTGAGGCAGGAGAATGGCGTAAACCCGGGAGGCGGAGCTTGCAGTGAGCTGAGATCCGGCCACTGCACTCCAGCCTGGGCGGCAGAGCGAGACTCCGTCTCAAAAAAAAAAAAAAAAAAAAAAAGAAGTATGACTGGGAAGCCTCAGGAAACTTACAATCGTGGAGGAAGGCAAAGGGGAAGCAAGTATGTGTTAGCATGGTGGAGGAGAAAAGAGAGAGAGAAGGGGGAAGTGGCACACACCTTTAAACAATCAGATCTCCTGAGACCTCACTCATTACCATGAGAACAGCAAGGGGGATATCCACCCCCATGATCCAATCACCTTTCACCAGGCCCTTCCTCCAATTCAGTGTGAGATTTGGGTGGGGATACCATTCCAAACGACATCAGGAGGCTTGCCCCATGGAGAGGGAAAAAGCCTGAAGGGTAATATGTAACACAGGGAGAGAGTTCCAAACACATTCAGTTGCTCAGTAACTGGACCTAATCCCGCTCCATAGCAGCGGCTCTCAACAGGGCTGATCTGGCAATGTCTGGAGACATTGTCACAATTGAGGGGGTTGCTGGTGGCATTGAATGTGTACAGGCCAGGATGCTACAACACATCCCACGGTGCACAGGACAGACTCCACAGCAGAGATATATCAAGCACCAGGTGTTGGCAATGCTGAGGCTGAGATGCCCTGATCCACAGGAGCACCAGACCGGCCCACCTCGGAGCATGTGTGAATGTTTACCCTGACTGCGCCTCCTCAGATCATCTGCTCTCAGCAGCCTTAGCCTTCCCCTAGTCACAGTTTGGCGTAGAACGAAGAATATATTATTTGGAGTCAAAAAAGCTGTGCTTGAGCCCTGGATGAAATATCCAACACCTGGGTCTGTGTCTTCTCCTATGCAGGTGACCTCACGTCTCAGATCCACAGTTTCCCTCCCCTGTGACACAGACCCAAGCCCATTTAGCAACCAATGTTGCTGTGAGGAAAACACTTAGCTCCTTTATCCAATATGACATTTTTGGGGTTCAAACCCTAAGCAAACCTTGCTATTATAATTACAAGAGTCACATGTCTGGCTGTGTAACCTGGGGTCTAGGGACTCTGAAGATGGAATTGCATTTTAATACAATAAGGTGCTTCTCATCCTATATATCTTATCTTATGCATTTACAAACATTACCTGCAATGAGGTCTTTACTCATCACCAGAAAGTCAAAGGGAAGGCACAACCCCCCCAAATTAAGAACTTTTGGATGCCTGCATAAATGTATTGTAGAGGTTTACTACTGGAGTAAACCTCTCCAGTTTCTGGGCCTGGAGTATAGTGTAGAAACACTACTTGTGTACTGTATGGGTACATACATGTAGTGGAGTGTTTCTACTCCAGGCCCAGACACTAGAGGTTCACAGAGACCACTGCCCAGTTCTTGGCAACTCAAACCTTGGCCCCTACCTTTCTCCACTTCCAGGTCTCTGACCCTATTTGGCCCCACATCTCAGCTCCTGGTGACCTGTGGGTCCCCCTTGTTGAAACAGGTTAGGCTCACCTGGCTGCACCCATGTTGACAGCGTTTTCCAGTCACAGAGCTCAGTATTTGTCCAGCAGTGCCGTCTGCAGGAACACAGGCCATTGCTGCTTGCCTGGACACTCCATGACTGTCCAGCTGGTACTGGCTGCCTCCAGGATGGCCTCTCCACTGGTGAGCAGTGGCTGCACCCCAGCAAGATGTTGGGCACATGCTAGATGCTTCATAAGCATCGGTTCCCCATGTAACACCCACATATCCCAGTGCACTCGACTGGAATCGCTCTAGAATTCCAACCAATTCCAGCCTATCCTTCAGAAATTAATCTTGATATACTCATAACTTTCTAGTAACAATTCCTGTTTGCCTAGACTCAAAACTGGCAAAATTTGATCTCTTTTTAAAAGATGGATACCTACCTACACTATCTGACGGGCTACAAAACAACTAACAAAAAGTAAGTACACATGTGAGAGCAAGGTATAACCCAAAGGTAGGTGGAGGGAAAATGGGAGTCAGGTAGGTGCTGAAGGCCAGAAGAAGGGGCTTCAAAGCTTTCCTTCGAGAAGGAGCCCCTGGTCCCTTCATGGGCATCGTCCATAACCAACAGCAGGTTTGACTTTAGCATTGCCACACCTGCCCCATGCTCTTCTCCAAGGAGAAGCATGTGGCTGCCTGGAGCACCAGAGTGCATACTGGTTGACAATGTTCTCATTTCCCTTTTGGTTGCTGTGCTTTCAGCAGTGTCCCAGATCATAGGCTGACTTCCTCCAAAGTGCTGGAGGGGCCGCTTTGGACTTCTTTGATTTTTGTCTGGCTGCTTTCCACCTTATCTTACTCACTGGCTGCAGTTTCCAAAACTTTAGGCATTTTCTGTTCTGCTTCACTTGAAATATTTAGTCTGGTCTCTGAGAGTAATCGTCCCTGTACTGCTTCTTCAGTGCATGCTGATATCTTGGCAAAACAGAAATCAACCATCCGATAGCTACAGATGATAACCAGATTGGTAGATCACTTTCTGCATTGAGACTTTAAGCAACATTTTTTTTTCCTATTTTGTGATGCACTTTTGGATGTAGGTCTTTTTCCCAGTTCTGAAGGTAGCTAATTTGCCTTGGATCACCCCCAGTACCTAATTTCTGGAGTCATTCTTGCATTAGACTAGCAAATTATGAAAGGTCTAAGGAAATCATGTAGCTCTACACAAGAAAACAGTCATATAGTGTAGTGGCTAAAAGCATAGCCCCTGAAGTTAGATTGTGTTGGGTTTGACTCTGTATTGTGTAAAACTAAGTAAAATGTTTCAATTTTTTATGCCTCAATTTTCTCACAGAAAGTTGGAAATAATAATAGTCCATATCATATAGGGCTGTTTTGAGAATTAATATTTGTAGAACACTTAAGATAATACCTGGCACACAGCAAGTACTATGGAAGTGTTTATTAAATGAGGCAAAACCAAAATGCATTAAAGAGAAAAAGACATTGCTGCTGGTTAGCTCTGCCTGAGGTCAGTGCAATGTCTGGGATGGCAGCCCCATTTAAAAAGGGAAGTGTTTCACATCTGTAATCCCAGCAATTTGGGAGGCCAAGGCGGGCAGATCACAAAGTCAGGAGATCGAGACCATCCTGGCTAACATGGTGAAACGCTGTCTCTAATAAAAATATAAAAAAGTAGCCAGGGATGGTGGCGGGCACCTGTAGTCCCAGCTACTTGGGAGGCTGAGGCAGGAGAATGGCATGAACCCTGGAGGCGGAGCTTGCAGTGAGCCCAGATCTCACCACTGCACTCCAGCCTGGGCGACAGAGCGAGACTCTGCCTCAAGAAAGAAAGAGAGAGAGAGAGAGAGAGAGAAAGAAAAGGTGGTGGGGGGGAAGTGCTGCTGGCCAGGCATGGTGGCTCATGCATGTAATCCCAGCACGTTGGTAGGCTGAGGTGGGTGGATCACCTAAGGTCAGAAGTTGGAGACCAGCCTGGCCAACATGGTGAAACCCTATCTCTACTAAAAGTACGAAAAAATTAACCAGGCATGGTGGTGCGTGCCTGTAATCCCAGCTACTTGGGAGGCTGACGCAGGAGAATTGCTTGAAACCAGGAGGCGGAGGTTGCAGTGAGCCGAGATGGTGTCACTGCATTCCAGCCTGGGCAACAGAGTGGGATTCCGTCAGCTAAAAAAACAAAAGAAAAAGAAAAAGAAAAGAAAGTGCTGCTGTGAGTCTCTTCTCTTTCATGTCACTGATAGGGTAGGTTTTAGATGTCTGTGAGTGATACAAACAACTGATAAATAACGTGCAGATGGAAGTATAAGATTTTCAGATACAACCACAAATGTGAGGGTCAATTCATAATAAAACTTTCTCCTTAATTGCCTTTAAATGCAATATATTATTAAGACCATTCAGGAGGCCACATCTCTGAATGGAGTCAACTGCTTTCCCATACGTTGCAATTGCAGTCTGTGTCGGCAGCCAGACCCGTGGCCAAAGGGATGACGAGAGAAAGTCTAGATCCCATCAGATACCTTTCATATTTCATTCCTGCCCTTAGCTGCAGTGGATCTCAGGGTGAGATCTTTGTACTCTATGGGTACATTAGCTAAGCAAGATGTCAATCTATATGATAATTTTAATTGGTGGTGGCCAGTGTATATTTTTACTTCTTTGTTTCCCTGTAGTGCATGCTATGGATGCTCAGTGAGTATTTGCTGATTGACTCACTGGCTGCAGTGAGTATATCCTCTAATTTATGAAATTCTACAAGATGCATTTATACATTATTCCAGCTAATGAAGACAATGAGGGCAAAAAGAGACAGGGGAATTGTGGAGGAGAGCTGAGCATTGGCTGGGTCTTGGTCACTCTTTCTACAAGCTCAAGTTCCCAGTGACTTCATCAAAGCAGGAATTTGTGTAAGTTTAACTTGCTGTTGGAGGGTGCACCATGAAGCAAAATGCCTCCTCCAAACAGGTGTGTGGCTCTGTCTTCATCTCCAGACATTTACTGAATGCTTTCTGTATACCTGCCTCTGAACACAGATGAGGCCCCTGTTCCCTCACACTGTAATATTGATCCTTCTGCATGGTGCCGTTAAAAATGCTCAACAAGTCTTGCACATAACTTGTCTTACATTCAACAAAGATATAAGAGAGTTTAAAAAATTAGTTATGATCTCAGTATCTACTGTTACAGTTTTTCTCAGATGTATTTGGAACCTAAATGTGATTGCTTTGCTTTACCAAGTACCTAACGTAATAAATTTCAAAGGACAGCTCTTAAAGACAGCATGTGCTTGATTTGAAAGCAACAACTATTATGAATGTATCTTCTATTTGCATTCTAATTTCTTTAACATCTTTCAAAATACAGCTTTTGCATATATATGTATATATGTGCATATATTATATATGTATATGTATATATGATCAATGTGATAAGACTATTCGCCAAACACAAATCCCTTTGTTGAAATTATGGGTTCTTATTTATGAAATTCTAGAAAATGCATTTATGCATTATTCCAGATAATGAAGGCAATTAGATAACAAAAGGCTAAAGAATGAGAAAGCTGTTCAATCAACTCCTTAGATTAATGATCTGCAGCAGGACGCTTCCCAAGGGCCACATCAAAGCATAAGGAGACTTGGATAGATGAAAGATATATTTGCATATGATTTGTATGTAATTTGTATGTCATTAGCATATATGTGCTTGGCTCAAAAGTCTTGGGCAATTTTCAATTTAAAAATGTTCCTTAAGGTTGTCATCTCCTCTTTTCTATGCAGGCTCATCCAGTCATGGGTGCAACAGCCCTGTATGAATATTATATAGTGAAAAAGAAAGATACCGAATCAGCCAAAAAGGTAATGGAGGCAGCATTATCACTCAGAAATTTTTGCAAAGCCATTAATAGCCTGGAGTTTAGAGAACATCTTCTTAGATGAGTCAGAAGGAAGGAAATGATACCTTTAACCTTGCCTTGACCAAAGGTATCTAACATGGCCACCAAATCACTTATACCTACAGCACAAGGAAGGTCAAGATTTTGCGTTCAAAAGTTCCAAATACAGGGATGGCCCCAGGAAAAAAGGAAAATCAGTATTTATTGTCTCAGGGCACCCCTTCCATTTCAGTATCCCCATCCTTGCTGCCATCAGTTGCTCCCCTCCCACCTTTGTTAGACACCGACGACCCTTGTTCTCTCTGTAGCACTAACTCTTCACACAAGTAAAAACCTACTTTCAGGAAGAATCTGATGTCATTCATTTGCACCTTATTATAAATTTGCTAACAGTTCATCCATTCAATGATATCTATGGAACACCTACTTTTTATTCACTCTTTCACTTATTCTGAGTGTTTAAAAGATATTTCTCCAAAGAGGATATACAAATGGCTGGCGAGTGTATGAAAAGTTGCTCAACGTCACCAGTTAGATGGAAAGTGTAAATAAAAGCCACAATGAGGTATCACCTCACACCTGTCAGAATGGCTGTTATGTTTTTTTAAAGACATGTTTTGGCAGGGATGTGGAGAAACTGGAACACTTGCACACAGTTGCTGGGAATGCAAAATGGCACAGCTGTTACAGAAAGCAGAATGGAGGTCCTTCAGAAAATTAAAAATTGAACCACAAATGATTCAGCAATCTATTTCTGGCTGTTATTTATCCAGAATAATTGAAATTGGGATATCAAAGAGATAGTAGCACTCCTACGTTCGTTGCAGCATTATTCACCATAGCCAAGATGTGAAAACAACCTAAAAACCTGTCCACTGACAGACGAATGAAGAAAGAAAATGTAGCATATGCATACAGTGGAATACTATTCAGCCTTTAAAAAGAAAGAAATCTGGGGATATGCAACAACACCGATGAACCTTGCGGACATTATGCCAAGTGAACTAAGTCAGTCACAGGAAGACAAATACTGCAAGGTTCCACTCGTATGAAGAACCAAAACCAGTCAGACTCCTAGAATTGAAGAGCGGGTTGGTGGTGACCATGGGCTGAGGGTCAGGGTAAATGGAGATTCACCAGTCAATGGGTATGAAGTCTTGGTTATGCAGGATGAAAAGCTCTAGAGATCTGCTGTTTACAACATTGTGCTTATAATGAGCAATACCGTATTGGATGCTTAAATATTTGTCAAGAGGGTACATCTTCATACCAAAGTAAAATAAAATTTAATAGAAAGGAAAATATTCCAACAGCTATGCCAGAGGCAGAGACCAAATCTGAGGGGCTGGGGAAGGGCTGTGCTGGGGAAGGGAAGGAGAATGACGGCAGCACAGTGGTTCATGGTGGTGTGGTTCATGGTGGTGTGCTGTGAGTGGACTGTGTTCTTCCACATTCATATGTGAAAGTCCTCACTCTCCGTACCCAGAATCTGGATGTGAGGGCGATCTCGCTGTGACATCTGTCTCCCCACTGATCGCTAGGGTTGCTCAGCTGATCTGGCTGGCCAGGCGGGTATCCCTTTCCTCCCTCACCCCTCCGTGTGCGTCCCTACCAAAGCTGCACGCTCAGTCAAAGAGGACAACCATCCCCGACAGAGGAGGACCACTCTTTGGTCAAGGGTTTACGAGTAGCTGCGCTCCCCTGCTAGAACCTCCAAACAAGCGCTCAGTACCCAGAATCTGATCTTATTTGAAGAGAGGGTCTTTACAGAGCTCTGTAATTAAGTTTAAATGAGGTCATGAGGATGAGCCCTCATCCAATAAGACTAATGTCCTTAGAAAAAGGGGAAATTTGGACACAGAGATATTCACAGAGGAAGAGAATTGAAGCCTCAGGGAGAATTGAAGCTTCAGGAAGAGACTTGAAGTCTACTAGCACAGGAGAGAGGCCTGGAACTAATCCTTCCCTCATGGTGCTCAGTAGGAACGAACTCTGCCAACACCTTGATGTTGAACTTCTGGCCTCCAGGACTATGAGAAAATGGTTTCTGTTGTGTAAGCCACTTAGTTTGTGGTGTTTTGTTACAGCAGCCCTAGGCAGCTGGCATAGCGAGTGAGCAGGGTTCTAGAGAAACGGAAAGCAACAGTTAACTCTGTCTTGGGGAATGAAAGAATGCTTCACTGAGAAATTCTGGAAAGAAGACACTATTATGCCCCAAATGCTGCTCCTTCTTGGATGTCATACTCACGCCTCTTAGGTAAAATGTCTGGATTTGATAAGCCAGTTATGGCAATATTTACCAGAGAGGACAGAAGGCACAGAAGGTTTAGGGCTCTTCTGAGCCCCTGTACCACATTCTTACTTGATGGCTTGTCTGTCTTTTTGGAAAAGCCTGTCTGCATGCACAGCTGGTCCACGAGTCCTCGGCCTGGTGTTTGCGGTCCTCCTTCTTGTACCTCACAGGCATCCTCCTGCTCACACTTTTCAGTGGGCATTCTGTGATCTGAAGCAGGGGTTTTCCCTGATCACGTGTTTAGTTTGGGTTCCCCTGGAATCAGATGCTGAGACAACGGTCTAGAGGCAAGGGGCTATTGGACAGGTGCCCCAATTCTGCAGGAAAGGGGGAAATGGCACAGGAAGGGGGCTGAGGGGGAGGAGTCCAAAGAGGCACGTTCTTATGTCCTTCACCACCATGGGTGACTGAGCCTTTGCTCCCCATGGAAACTCTGGGAAACGATGCAAGTCCCAGGCTTCAGGATGACTCCACCTGAGGGACAATGGAACTGGTATGTCACTGGGGTTTAGCATCATTGCTTCAGGGTGGGAGTAGGGAGGTAATTACCTAGCTTAGGATCAAAGCAGCTGTTTGGATCACAGAAGAAAACCTTCAGGCACAGAGATGCAGACATCATGGGAAGTCAGCTGGTGGCATTCACAAGGCAAAATGGTCACCAGTTCCTCACCCCCATTACTTGCCTTTAACTTTCATATTTCCTTATGTAAACCCATTAAAAATATGGGTTTTTTTGGCTACATTTTTTCTGACACTTGGCTAATAAGCATTTTTATAAATAACATACATATTAGCATATAAACGTAAATAATAGCTAGGATAAATCATGACAACCGGTAATGTGTTTATCAAAAGATCCAGAGGTCTTTCTTAGTATCTGAATCCCATTCTTTTCCTACTTAAGGAGACCCAGAAATATTGATTTCAGGTTCAGATGTGTGGCCCCTGCAACATAGTAGTGAAATTAACCAGCTTCAGAAATAGTTGCTGCAATTTACAGTATAACTATCAGTCCCAAAACTCTGGTTTTGGGATTTACTGTAGTAGGGTCCTGAACCTCAGCAATGGGTGTACCCCAGTTCTCTTGATCAGGATGAGCAATGCTCTTACACTGGAAGGCTAGCAATACTACTCAGCAATGCAGAGAAACTAAACACCAGTGCAATAATTCTCTCTTCAGTAGTGGTTACGTTTCTTCTATGTGCCAGGTAAAATGCACTACCACTAGTGTTACCAAAATGAGTAAGACACATGCCTATTTTCAAAGAACTCGTGCCCTAAAGAGAAAAACTACAAGAACTTTTCTTTCACAAAATTTGAAGTCATTCCAAAATATGCTACAGAAGGAGAGGAGCTAACTGATTAATTTAACCAACTGGAATGCCATTAAAATATTTTATTTCCCCATTCTTTTGTCAACTTGTGTCTTATCTAGAGGGTATAAACAAGTGCAGAAAGGAGATTGAGTTTGAGTGGATTTTAGTTACATAGCACATATGGGAGGGTGGAGAAAAATACTGGAAAGTTCAGATATTATATACATATATATTTCTTTTCAATGCGAGGACTGGCTTGTTTGATAATTTTCATTTTGACTAGATTTTTAGTAAATTTGATTTCCCTTTAAGGGTTTGTAATCTTCATTGGTTTTGTTTCTCTAATTTTTATTTCTTACATCAATTTTAAGAGAAACACTTCTGTATAAAAATACTGTACAAATAAATTGAAATCATACTGTGCAACTTATTTTATAATCTGTGATTGATCCACTGATAGCTATTGGTAATCTTTGTGACTTTCAACATTCTGTTTAGTAGAAATGTCAAGCCTCTCTGTAGCCCGTCTATAAAAAATATTTTTTTTTTCACAATGGCAAAGGCAAGTATAATAAAAGGCCACAGAGAAGAATTGTTTCCACTCCAAAAAGTAGTGCACAAGAAGAAGAAATTGGGCATGACCAACTGGTCAACTGTCTCCTCCTCTGAGTGCCTGGCTTCTTCAAGGCCAGCTCTGCCCCTTGGGATCTGCCAGGTCCTGGCTCAGCTGTGCCCTGAAACTCTACCAGGCTTGCCAGGAAGTAAGCCTCCTACTGGAACATCCAGTAGAAGCTGAGCTACCCTCATCTCACTGGGAGTTAGTTAGCTTGTACATAATCCTCAGCGCCATGTCTTTTCATCATGCCTACAGCTGACTCCAGTGTGGCAACTGGCAGCCACGCCTTCCTGTTCCCTGGTGGCGCCTATCATGAGTCTGCATTTTCCCCAGAGCCACTCACTTCACTCAGGCTCAGAGTGACACATCGTGCTCTTGGGAGGTGCTCTGTCTCCCCCGCTGCCTGTGGACGCCGCGGGTGATTGCTGTGATGCTCACATCCTGGCTGCAGTTGTTCATAAACAGATTATAAACCAACCCAATTATTCACAAGGCACTGGTGCAGATGGCTTTATGACTTAGAAGTGTGATCTTTAAAATACCCCAGAAGGAATGGAATTTGCATTCCTGATGTGGATTGGGGATATTAACGTGGTCGGGTCCAAATTCTCAGAGCAATGCCTGCAATACCCGATAGAAGTGGAAAGAGGTTCTTACTTACTTCACGCCTACTGCACGGAGTAAGTCAAAGCACAAGTTTATCTGCAGCGTCAGAGGCCTTGGGCTTGGTTTATCACCTAGTTCATAGTGAAAACAAAACCTCAGTCAGGCAGTGTTTTTATTGCTAAATTAGGGAATTTCTAACTTAGGGCACTGGTGTTGCTCTGATGGGATATCTGGGAGTTCTGTTAGTCATTTTCTTATACTGTTCCCTCAAACATCTTATGCTTGGACTTGTAATTCATACTGTACTTGCATAAACGTAAGACGAAAGTGCTGTAGGTTATACCCCAATGTAAAAGAACCAAGTATATTAAACTTCCTGTTTCAAAATACATAAAACTAGAAAAAAAGCAAACATGAATTTCAAAAGCTCCACCACAGTCTCCCTTAAAATGTGAGCTCCTCATTTGTACTTAAAGTGTAAGTTGGTTTCATAAGAAATTATTTGTCTACACGTTCAGTAATCTAGCTACAACATGAAGAACCTGACACACAAGTTGAAAAGAGAAATGCAGTCCAGTCACGGTGGCTCACGCCTGTAATCCCAGCACTTTGGGAGGCCGAGGTGGGTGGATCACCTGAGGTTAGGAGTTCAAGGCCAGCCTGGTCAATATGGGGAAACCCTGTCTCTACTAAAAATACAAAAATTAGCCGGGCATGTGGTAATCTCAGCCATGCAGGAGGCTGAGGCAGTAGAGTTGTTTGAACCCAGGAGACTGAGGTTGCAATAAGCTGAGATCACACCACTGCCCTCCAACCTGGGTGACAGAGTGAGACTCTGTCTCAAAATAAAAAATAAAGAATAAACAAATGAGAAATGCAAGTGTTCATGGCACTGCCTTGTTAGTCGGCCAGATAGTCAGTGCTGAGGAAAGGAAAGTGATCTCTATTAAGAGAGGTGTTTTGAGGGAGACAGTTGCTGCCTCATATACACAAACATATAGCTCACAAGGACAGTGAAAACAAAACCAAAGTGGAAGAAAGAATTAAAGGCCAAATCACCAAGTCTAAACCCTTGAACCAACCAGCATCTCTCTCAGTGAGGTGTCTCAAAAGACTGTGACACAAACTGACCTTTGGATGAGAGAAGGAGCTCTACCACAAAAGGGATGAGACCCAAGCTAGTGCTGCCACTCCTGTGTGGCTGTGACATCCTGCCTCTCAGAACCACATTGCAGGAGCTGATCCTCTCTGAGTTTATTGTCGTGACCTCCTTTCCAATACCAACATTGCATCAGCAGGAAGAAAATGGCCTCTCACTTATTTTCCATTGAGAGCAATAGACCATGCTTTATATTTTAAGTGAAAAGAATGCAAATTCAGTGAGTAGATGTGCCATGTAGCTCTTTAAGTAAAGTTGCTTTGAGTAATTTTATCCCAGTCCATCACATTCTGATGAACTGAAATAACAGACACATTATTTTCACCCTTTGCCAGAATTTTTGTGGGACAGAATGTGATAACAAAGAATGAAATGAATTAAATTTACTTCTTGCTTTCAGGTTGATGTAGGGAAGGAGAAGACGGAAACTCTTCCCCTTTGATTTTTGTATAGGGGTTGGTATACAGTGTGCTTAATGAATGTGTTCCGTTAATTAACTAATGAATGTGAAGTTGGATTTATCAAAATCTTGAGAACGATGATAGCCTGAGTTCTTCCACTTTCTCTGGTGCTGGGCTCATCACGGTGGAAGACTAATGACACCTTGGAAAACACACATCCGAGGAACCGTCCTTGGAAGAATTTAGTAAAGACGTGTTTGCTCTTTCTGCAGTCTTTCAGATACTGGATTTGTGCCGCTAAGAATGTGACACTTCAGGCTGTCGTCCTCAATGCCGTAGATGTCGTGCCCCCTTTCTTTTGGTGCCCAGGTTTTTCTGTCTGATGCTGGCAGGGGCTCTCCCCACACCATGTGCTCCACCCTCAGCTTGGTGATCTTGCCTTCAGAGAGCTCCCAACCCAAACAGGGTAAGGTGCTGGACTTCTTGTTAAACCCACATTTCAATAAAAGCCTTTGTAACTCAGAGGAATGCATCTTTGAGGAAAGTCTTAGGTGAACGAAGGAAATATTGAGCTCTTGACTCACGTTCCACAGCCAGGTGTCCATCACCCATAGCTGGAAACTTGGTCTGTCCAGTTGGCAACATGGGACATAGTTTCACAGGGATGAATGAACGGTTTTCTCAGTTCAGTTCCAAAGTGTTTCAGTAACACCAGGACATTATTTTGGAGGATTAGAAAAAGCTAAGTAGGAAACATGCTTTGTGTACTAATCATCAATTAATTAGTATTTGGGCCACTAAAGGATGCTCTGCTGCCTAGAAGAGTGTCTCACGGCCAGGAAATAGGAAGAACAAACTATGGACTTGGTGTTTAAAAGAGGAAGGTACACTCAAAGCTGGATTCTCTTATCTTCCTGTCAATGTATTTGCACCTGGTAACCAAACTCGCCGTACATTCATTTTAGAAGTTAGTTCATACTGACTTTTTTTTTTTTTTTTTTTTGGTGGGGGGATGGAGTCTCACTCTGTCATCCAGGCAGGAGTGCAGTGGCACAATCTCAGCTCACTGCAACCTCCGCCTCCCGGGTTCAAGCAATTCTCCTGTCTCAGCCTCGAAGTAGCTGGGACTACAGGTACATGCCGCCACACCCAGCTGATTTTTGTATTTTTAGTAGAGACGGGGTTTCACCATGTTAGTCTGGCTGGTCTCAAACTCCTGACCTCAGGTGATCCACCTGCGTTAGATTTCCAAAGTGCTGGGATTACAGGTGTGAGCCACTGTGCCCGGCCTGTACTGACTTCTAATAACTGAAATTTAACAATGTCAGGCCTACACATTGAAGACTCCCAAAAGGACACATAGAAAGTGAGTACCTTGTAGCTGAGTATATCACTATGTTTAAAAAATAATAATCTCAGGAATTAAGGACTATCAGTTTACTTGGGTACCAGAAAAACTGACTAAGATTTAGTTGGGGGCTACGAAGCCCAACATTTGCAGGATCCTAATCTGAGAGTGTCAACAAGCCCAGCTTCTAAGGAGGAAAGAAAGTATTAGATTGTTGCAAAAGTAACTGTGGTTTTTGTCATTAAAAGTAATTAATGGCGAAAACCACAATTACTTCTGCAACGACCTACTACTGCAAACCTTCTCAGTTTGCCATGGTCAAACTTATCTCCATTAATTTCCCTTATGTATAAGTTTTTCTACTTTTCAGATCACCTAAGAAAGACCTTAGATGATGTTTCTGACGATGGCGGGGCAATGAGAAGCTGCAACAAACTTCGACCTTCGTTCAGTCCATGGCACTTTCTAGCCTCCAAATCGTTGTCTAACAAGGACTCTCAGCTTCAGGAGAGAGAACACACAAAGACAGTAAGAACAAGAAATATTGAAGTTAAGGGTGCCTTATTTAATCAAGGATAAAAATTGGCAGCCAGGCTAGAAAATGTGCTCTCCACCTTACAGTAAGAATATCCAAAACTGGTTAAAAAGTGTGCTTAGAAATACCAATCTGCTGGCAAACATGCCATCCAGATTCTTCTGACTCTTGGCAACAAGTG
Organism: Trachypithecus francoisi; assembly: GCF_009764315.1. Taxonomy (NCBI): domain Eukaryota; kingdom Metazoa; phylum Chordata; class Mammalia; order Primates; family Cercopithecidae; genus Trachypithecus; species Trachypithecus francoisi. The sequence goes on along the minus strand of NW_022681463.1, from coordinate 5,388,207 downwards.
GGAATTTAGCGAACAACTTAATTCACCTGTGTCTCATCTGTGCCTGCCACTCCAAGGTTTTGATGCAAATGGAAAGCCCATGACAAGATAATCATATTTTATTTAAAATATTGCATTGGTAAAGGAGTACTGAAATTAACAACATCTCTTCATTCTCTAACATTTTCTGGTATTTTGAGTTTTAAAAAAAATACGTGCCTCTGAGTGAAAGAGCCACAAGTATAATAATAGTGATTTGGTAATTCTTAGCAAAGCATTTTTGTGTCATATTCATAAATTTGCTAAGTATATGACTATAATGACGAGGTAATGAGTCACTTTGCAAGTCAGGATGCCACATTCTTTGCTATCAGCTAAACTGAAAAACGTCCTGATTGAGATGGGAGCTGATAGATAATTTAAAATAATTTGATGATAGATCACTATGTGATTTTTTGCATACAACTTGAAAAAGGTTTAAATAATTGAGTGAAATTTTCATAATAAAACTCCTTCCAATTCCAAGTACTAATTTATTTGAACAAAATATCTCAGTTCTTCAATCTGCGAAAATGAAAATTAGGAATTGAATTAATGCCAAGCCCTGTTTCATTCTATCGATAAATAATATTCATCTGTGATTATTTAAACTACTTGACAAAAAACCCAAGACATATTTCCAATACATTTTACTTTTTATGTTTAATAGTGATACATGAAATTTTATATTTATGTTGTTTTGATCAATTTCTACAGTTATTAATTATAACTAACTCAACTTGGAATAAAATACTGAGCACTATGGTCACAGGAAATGTACTAGAGAATATAGAGTTTTTAAAAATTTTATATACAGTTTTTGAAAAGAAGTATATAAGCTGATCAATAAAACTTTAGATGAAGAAAAAGTCTGTAGGAAAGTAAAATTGAAATAAATAACAGAATAATGAAACACATTCTATTTTCTATTATTAAAGAACTTGTTCATTTGCCTTTTAAGTGGCTTCTGGTGGGTATCAAATTACTGGGGCATTTAGATTCCACTGGGTTTATTTTTTTAATGATGTAACACTTTTATTTCAAAATGTTAACATTCACAATAAATCAGAAATGATAATTCTTCAAACAATTTAAACTTTTGAATAACATGTCTAGCTATCATCTTTAAAAAGAGATGTAACACAGAGTTTTTCAAACTTCTTTTATGGTTAGCAAAAAATTTTTAAAGTCACTACTTTGGAATATTGTGTGGTAAAAGGTAAGGAACTGGATCTTTACTAGGTTGTAGTTGATGTCTTTCTCTGTCTGATGCATCACATTTGGCTAAGAATGTAGTATGATCTTAGAGTGCTATTCAGTGAAGGAGAGGAGGTAGGGAGCTTTTATTTTCTTTTGAAGAAATTCCTTAAGAAACTGACTTTCATTTCTTATTGAGAGATTGCCTTGGCCTTAGGAATCAGGGTCTTTTGCCCAGGCTGTGACCTGCCATGAAGAGGCTGTCCTTGCCTTCCTGGTCTCCACCACCCAGAACTACTCCCCATGTGATTATTTCACACATTCTGTGAATGTGATCAAAGTTAACATCGGGAAAACAGGGCTCCTCTCCTGGCCATGGAACTCCCTTGCAGTTAGCAAGCCATAGTCTGGACCTGGTGAGTGACATGTTCAGGGATACAATTTCTTCTACAGTGTGAAGGATGATGTTCTTTCTATTGTGTGAGCAGTATTGCCACTGAAGAAATGCATCCCTTTTATTAACGATTTTCTGCTATTTAATTCACAAGAAAAAATGTCTCAAGATATAATATGCTACCTTACATAGGCAGACTATATTCAGGTAGAGAACAAACAAACCATACAAACAATTGGAAGTTTGTTTCAAATAAAACACTCTTGGAGGTACAAGAAGAAATTTTAACACATGTAAAAATAAAGTACAAGAAGAAATTCCAGTACAAAACCAATTAATAAAATGTAAAGTGAAAAAAGATTTACCTTTGGTCATTAAGCTTAAGAAGCAGCTGTTGTCTGGGGAGATTTTGCAAACGAGGCCTAAGCCCTTTAGCGTTACAATAAAAAGTGCTATAAATCACCCTTTGAAAACTTTAGTAATTATGTGGGGATTTTTTGTTTTTGCAATAGATGTTGACAGTTAAAGTAACACTGTTAGTACAGAAAGATGTTGTAAAACTTCATGTTTATAAAATAGTGACTTAGAGGTCAGATAAACAGCTGCCCACATTTATGAACTTAAAATCTCTGTACCAGGCAAGTCCTAAGATCTAATTATGTACAAAAAACACAATTAGCATGTTTCTAGTACAGGTGCGTGAAGCTATATAATAATATTGTCTGATGCTAAGTGGTGAAGACAAAAAAATAAAACAGAGTAAAGGGAGAGAGGATGACAAGGATATTCCTGAAAAGTGTTGGTCAGGAAGGCCTCTCTAATGGGAAGAGAGATAGAAGTCTCAGACACAAATGGTGCAGTCATTTTTCATTTGGTTCTGAAACCTCAAACACAGTAAACAGAGGTAGATTAAAGCTGAATCTAAAGCCAAATGTTTTTGAAGGGATATTGATACATAGTTTATTTGAAGTCTAATGGTCATTCAAGACAGAGGCTGACTCTGAGTTAAGAAATTAAAAATAAAAATACTGTTGAATAGATAGATCGATAGATGCGTGATAAGACAAGCATGGTAAAATGTCAATGGTGGGACATTAACATCCCCATCATATCTGGGTATTGGACATAGCGGCGTTCTCTATAAAATCCATTCAGCCTTTTGTATGTTCATTTTATAATGAACACTCATGTTAGAAAGACTTATATTTCTCAAGCTTAGACACATATTTCAGGCCAGAACAAGTCATAATCATTAAAATAGTTACTAAAGTTTGTCAAATTTGCTTTAGTATTTACTTATTTAAATCTTATCCCACATAGTTATCATCTTTTAAACTAACTTAGTAATATTGCTTGTATTAAGTTCTGTTTTTGTCTTAAAACGGTAATATGAGGTAAGTAGTATGACATTAGCGTGCTAAGGTCTCTTTCAGTTAAACACACGTATGGATAACACAGGGATACCTAGATTATGAAAATATCCATTATCTGTGCACTAGGTAGCAATATAATTTCATGGAAAGCACTTATAAAACAAAAACCACAAAAGTTTCAGTATTAAATGCTCATTTTATTCGTAAGTTAGTGACACAAGTGTTAAAAGCCCTCTTCTTGAATATTCAATTAATTACGTAAATTTAACAAAATAATAACCAGTTGGGTTCAATAACACAGGCTGGCCCCGCCTTTGTGTTAAATAGCATAGCTCTAAAAGTCTCCCAAATACAGATCATTTCTGGAGCAAACTATATTCATCCTCCAAAAAGAGATTAAACATTTAAGGTTGTGCATATTCTCGACTATTCAGGAGATGACAGACTAGAAAGTGAATAGGATCTTTCTGACTTTAGAGTAAGATAATGGCACTTTAAGAAAAACAACTCTCTGAATGTTACAACCAAAGCTGATTTGTATGAGAAACTTCCCTCATATTTCTTTTCAAATTCTCTTAAATGCAACATGAAAAGTAAACAAAATATTTCAAAAAGAATGGGATGCAGAAATGTCAAGCTCTGCCAGACCAGAGAAGTAATTTCTAAGAATCAAAAGTTACATACAAAATGAATTACAATTTTATCATACAGAAAGGAATTGGGCAATTTCCCCTCCTCACCTCCCCTCTTGTATTTTTACTAGGGAAGAAAAGTCCCACAACAAAGAGCTCCTTTCTGAGGTGTCTAGGACTATTTGTTTCCCCACAGCCTCACTCCACCCCATTGTATCTATATTTACTCAATTGCTTCCATTTAGGCAATGATGGCTGTTGGAGAGCACTTTCCACTGTGGGTGTGAAGCTGGCAGAAAAAGGTGCTGGGTTTGGAAAGGCCACTGGAGCAGTGCCTTCTGGAATTGGTGCCATGTTAGTTCATTATTTCTAGCAAAAGTCTACCTCATATTAATCAAAAATAAATTCTCCTCCAGATTAAGATGACTGGCCTACAGAAACAGGAAAGCACACCTCAGTGAGGCAGAGAGTGGATGACTGACTGATAAACACCAGAGACTTGGCTAAGCAGTGTGGACGTATTAATCCAAAAATTTTAGGGAACTTAAAATTAAAACAAACAGAATGGTGTACAAATATCGTGCTCTAGTTAGTGAGTTTCTTTTTTATGGAAATGTAAGTTAGCAATTCCGAAACTGGTTTTTGTTCAAAGACTGAAGAAATAAGGAAATGTGTATATAAGTAATGACAACCAGGACTCTGTCAGAGAAATGAGTTGCCAACGAAGAAAGGGGGAGTGCTCAGATGAACCCATCATATATCACTGGAATCAAGGGCATGAACCACCACACACAATTTGAAAGGGCTCTCAATGTCAAATCTGGAATAATGTGAACAATAAAATTGGAAGCCTAATGTAATCATGTCAATGATTACATTAAATATAAACGGCCTAAAAGCACTAGTTAAAAAAGATTATCAGACTCAAGTTTTAAAAACCAACTGATTCTATGTTATCTATAAGAAACCTACTTCAAATATAATGATATAGATATATTCAAAGTGAAAAGATGGTAAAATGATGTGTCAAGTAAACACTAATTAAAAAATGAGAGCAGCTATAGTAATATCAGAAAAATTGAACTACAGAACAAGGAAAATTACTAAGGATAAAAATGAACATTATATAATTATGAAAAATAAATTAATCCAAAAGAAATAATAATCCTAAGTGTGTATTCATCAAACAAGAAAGTTCCAGAATACATGAAGCAAAAACTAAATAAACAAAAAAATGGACAAATCTACGCTCATTCTTCAAGATATCAACAGTCTTCTTTCAGTGGTTGTTAAAACAAGTGGACAGAAAATCAGCAAGGATAAGAAGGGCCTGTACACTACTACTGAACAAATTTATCTCATTGACATGTATAGACTTTCCATTCAACAGGCAGAATATGTATTCTCTTTCAGAACACAGAGAACATTTATCAAAATATCATATTCTGGGCCATAAAATAAACTTTAACAACAATAAAAGAATTTAAATCATACAAAGTTTTTTGGCCATACATAATGAAGCTATAAATCATTAACAGAAGATACTTCGGAAACACCCAACTATCTAAAACTTTAGCATCACACTTTTAAGCCTTTGAGTCATGCAGCAAGCTTCAAGGGAAATTAGAAAATATTTCAAAATATATTTATTTGAAAATGCAACAGGTGGGATACAGCCAAATTATAGTTTAGAAAGAAATTTACAGCATAAAATGTTTATATTAGAAAAGTCCCTCATCAATTATCTGTGCATCTACCTTAAGAAATAAGAAAAAAGAGAAAATCAAACTAAAAGCTAGCCAAAGGAAAAGTAACAATAAAGTAAGATGCAGAAACCATTGCAATAATAAAAACCTAAGAATAATAGAGAAAATCATTTAAAACAAAAGCTGTTTCTTTGGAAAAAAGAATAAAATTGATATACCTCTAGACAGACTAAGCAAAGGGAAAAAGAGAAGACATAAGTCATCAGTATCAGAAACAAAAGTGATTATATCACTACAGACCTTACAGACATTAAAAAGATAATAAAGGAACGCATCAATCTGATAACTTAGATGAAATAGATCAACTCTTTGTAAAAGATTACAAAAATTCACTAAAGAATAAATAAATAACCTAGTTAGTGTTATGTCTGTTAAACACATTTTATATAGTTAAAATTTTACAATAAAGAAAATCCCAGACCCAGATAGTTTTAAAGGTAAACTCCACCAATCATGTAGGGATGAAATAATGCCAATTCTACAAAAATTCCTTGGAAAATAGAAAAGGACACTTATAAACTCATTTTTTGAGGCAAGTATTACTCTGATACCAAAAGGAATCAAAGATATGAGAGAAGAAAATCATCGCCCAGTACTCCTCATGAACATAGATGCATACATATTCCACAAAATATTAAATCAAATTCAGTAATATATAAAAGGGATAATACACGTCTGTAAAACGCTGGTGCAAAAATATTTGTAGCAATTTTCTCTATAATTGGCAGTAACAGGAAACAACCCAGATATTTTCAAATGGTCAGTGGCTAAACAAATGATAGTACATCCATAAAGTAGATATACTGCTCAGGATAAAGCAGAATAAACTTTCAGTGCATACAGCAGTATTCATAAATCTCAAACTCGTTTTTGCTAACTGAAAGAAGCCACATGCAAAAGACTATATTGCATGTGCCTATTTATATGCCATTCTAGAAAGGGCAAAACTATAGGAATGGAAAACAGATCAATTGTTGCCAGGGTTTAGGGGTCAGTGAAAGGCTTGACACTAAAGAGGGGCACAAAGGAAATTTTGGGGTGATGAAAGTATTCAATATGGCACCATAGTGACGGATACATTACTCCATGCATCTGCCTATACTCACAGAACTGCACATGAAAAAGTAAATTTTATGGTATGTACATATAAATTAAATAAAAATATAAACTATGACATACAGCTAGAGTAAGAAATACTTCTAGTCTCAAAATTATGTCAATGGAAATTTAAAACCCAAAATTAAACACATTAAGCATTCAAGTAAAAGGGTTACCAAAAAAAAAAAAAAAATCAAAATTTATTGAAGGAACATGGATAAAAGCATAAAATAGAAAAAGAGTACAGCCAAAGAAAAAAATTAAAACTTCCCTGAAATTACAGTAATATTGATGAACCTCTGGCTCACCTAATCAGGGGAGAAGAAGAAGAGGAAAACATACAGACCAAAATTAGAAATGATTAAGAAGAAATAATCCTCGAAACAGAAAACTCTGTTTTAGTCAAGAGAAGCTACTTATTGTTCCATAAATGTACTTTACAAATTAGAAAGGTTGGCTATTTTACGGAGAAGTCCAAGCAGAACAATTTCCTTAGAAGAAATAAAGAAAACTTCCACCCATAAAGAAAATACCAAAACACAACAAAACAAAAAAAAGGCCTGGATTGTTATTCAGGAAAATTCTACCTAAACATTGAAGAGCAGATGATTCTAATGCCATTTAAGCTGTTCAAAACCATAAATCAAAGAAAAGAGTCTTTCAAATTATTTTCATAAACCCTGTAAGAAATTCACAAAAGATAAAGATCAATAACACTTACAAACGCTGACAGAAACATTGTGAGTAAAATATTAACAAACAGAAATCAAAATATGTTTAAAAATCATGAAACGTACATTTTATTATAGGAATGGCTGAATGCCTCTAATTAGGCAACCAATTAATATTCCTAATTTCCAATTAAGAAACCAATTAATATTACCACATGGATGGCTCAGCATTAGGAAGCATTAATATTGTCTTGCTAAAAACTCATTACTACAACGTTGGAAAAGCATTTGAAATTAAATTTCAAATCCATTCCTAATTTTTAAAAAGACAGTTACACAGAAATCAACAGAAAATATCTAAACATAATTTATACATATATAAGTACATAATATGAAATGTGTAGATCAAAGTCAGAAATGAGACAAAGTTGTCTACCGTCATCAGTACTACTTAACTACTTTTTCTTTGTAACTTTTTATTGGAGGTCTTAACTAATGAAACTAGAAAAGGAAGTTAATTACATAATTGGAAAGGAAGAGATAAAACTACTTTTAAGTTGCCATTGATACACAGTAATTTTATACTGAGAAATAACAGGAAAACTAAATGAAAAAAATTACTAAAAAGAATAAGAGACTTTAAAAGGAATCCGATTACAAAACTAACAAACAAAACATATGTAAACACAATTAATTAAAAAATAAACAAAAATTAATCCAAAACAGAAAAGCAATGGGGTGGGACTAGTTCTACCATATATTAAACACATTTTTCAGACTTAATAAAATTTAGTACATGTACTAGTGGATCACAAGAGAAAGTTCAGGAATAACTCCAACTAAAACAATTTAGAACACAACAAAGGGTGCATGTCAAATCAATGGAGCAGATATAAATTTAGTTATAAATATAAGTGGAAACCATAAATTTTAAAAATTGACAGTATGGCAGCGAAAGAATTAAGTGGGTTGCATACTTCATAGCACAGACTACATTGCACACCATGTAGATCAGATATCTAAATGTGAAATAGGAAACCACACAACTATTAGAAAAACGTCAGAGTGAATTCCTTTAAAAATCTTCAACTGGTGGTGAAAGGGGGGGGCGGAGCAAGATGGCCGAATAGGAACAGCTCCAGTCTCCAACTCCCAGCGCGAGCGACACAGAAGACCGGTGATTTCTGCATTTTCAACTGAGGTACTGGGGTCATCTCACTAGGGAGTGCCGGACAATCGGTGCTGGTCAGCTGCTGCAGCCTGACCAGCGAGAGCTGAAGCAGGGCGAGGCATCGCCTCACCTGGAAGCGCAAGGGGGAAGGAAATGCGTTTTCCTAGCCAGGGGAACTGAGACACACAACACCTGGAAAATCGGGTAACTCCCACCCCAATACTGCGCTTTAAGGAAACAGGCACACCAGGAGAATATATCCCACACCTGGCCGGGAGGGTCCCACGACCACGGAGCCTCCCTCACTGATAACACAGCAGTCTGCAGCGATCTATCCGCAAGGCAGCAGCGAGGCTGGGGGAGGGGCGCCCGCCATTGCTGAGGCTTAAGTAGGTAAACAAAGCCGCTGGGAAGCTCGAACTGGGTGGAGCTCACAGCAGCTCAAGGAAGCCTGCCTGTCTCTGTAGACTCCACCTCTGGGGAGAGCGCACAGCTTAAGTCCAATAGGGAAGCAGCGGGGGCAGGTGCAGACGCGAACTACTCTGTCTGACAGCTTTGGGGAGAGCCGTGGATCTCCCAACGTGGAGGTTGAGATCTGAGAATGGACAGACTGCCTGCTCAGGTGGGTCCCTGACCCCTGAGTAGCCTAGCTGGGAGACATCCCCCACTAGGGGCAGTCTGACACCCCACACCTCACAGGGTGGAGTCACCCCGAGAGGAAACTTCCACAGGAAGAATCAGACAGGTACACTCGCTGTTCAGCAATATTCTATCTTCGGCAACCTCTGCTGCTGATACCCAGGCAAACAGGGTCTGGAGTGGACCTCAAGCAATCTCCAACAGACCAACAGACAGTCCTTCTGACTGTCAGACGGAAAACTATCAAACAGGAAAGACACCTATACCAAAACCCCATCAGTACGTCACCATCATCAAAGACCAGAGACAGATAAAACCACAAAGATGGGGAAGAAGCAGGGCAGAAAAGCTGGAAATTCAAAAAATAAGAGCGCATCTCCCCCTGCAAAGGAGCGCAGCCCATCGCCAGCAACGGATCAAAGCTGGTCAGAGAATGACTTTGACGAGATGAGAGAAGAAGGCTTCAGTCCATCAAACTTCTCAGAGCTAAAGGAGGAATTACGTACCCAGCGCAAAGAAACTAAAAATCTTGAAAAAAGAGTGGAAGAATTGACAGCTAGACTAATTAATGCAGAGAAGATCATAAACGAAATGACAGAGATGAAAACCATGACACGAGAAATATGTGACAAATGCACAAGCTTCAGTAACCGACTCGATCAACTGGAAGAAAGAGTATCAGCGATTGAGGATCAAATGAATGAAATGAAGCGAGAAGAGAAACCAAAAGAAAAAAGAAGAAAAAGAAATGAACAAAGCCTGCAAGAAGTATGGGATTATGTAAAAAGACCAAATCTACGTCTGATTGGGGTGCCTGAAAGTGAGGGGGAAAATGGAACCAAGTTGGAAAACGCTCTTCAGGATATCATCCAGGAGAACTTCCCCAACCTAGTAGGGCAGGCCAACATTCAAATTCAGGAAATACAGAGAACGCCACAAAGATACTCCTCCAGAAGAGCAACTCCAAGACACATAATTGCCAGATTCACCAAAGTTGAAATGAAGGAAAAAATCTTAAGGGCAGCCAGAGAGAAAGGTCGGGTTACCCACAAAGGGAAGCCCATCAGACTAACAGCAGATCTCTCGGCAGAAACTCTACAAGCCAGAAGAGAGTGGGGGCCAATATTCAACGTTCTTAAAGAAAAGAATTTTAAACCCAGAATTTCATATCCAGCCAAACTAAGTTTCATCAGTGAAGGAGAAATAAAATCCTTTACAGATAAGCAAATGCTTAGAGATTTTGTCACCACCAGGCCTGCCTTACAAGAGACCCTGAAGGAAGCCCTAAACATGGAAAGGAACAACCGCTACCAGCCATTGCAAAAACATGCCAAAATGTAAAGACCATCGAGGCTAGGAAGAAACTGCATCAACTAACGAGCAAAATCACCAGTTAATATCATAATGACAGGATCAAGTTCATACATAACAATATTAACCTTAAATGTCAATGGACTAAATGCTCCAATTAAAAGACACAGACTGGCAAACTGGATCAAGAGTCAAGACCCATCAGTCTGCTGTATTCAGGAGACCCATCTCACATGCAGAGACATACATAGGCTCAAAATAAAGGGATGGAGGAAGATCTACCAAGCAAATGGAGAACAAAAAAAAGCAGGGGTTGCAATCCTAGTCTCTGATAAAACAGACTTTAAACCATCAAAGATCAAAAGAGACAAAGAAGGCCATTACATAATGGTAAAGGGATCAATTCAACAGGAAGAACTAACTCTCCTAAATATATATGCACCCAATACAGGAGCACCCAGATTCATAAAGCAAGTCCTTAGAGACCTACAAAGAGACTTAGACTCCCATACAATAATAATGGGAGACTTCAACACTCCACTGTCAACATTAGACAGATCAACGAGACAGAAAGTTAACAAGGATATCCAGGAATTGAACTCATCTCTGCACCAAGCGGACCTAATAGACATCTATAGAACTCTCCACCCCAAATCAACAGAATATACATTCTTCTCAGCACCACATCGCACTTATTCCAAAATTGACCACATAATTGGAAGTAAAGCACTCCTCAGCAAATGTACAAGAACAGAAATTATAACAAACTGTCTCTCAGACCACAGTGCAATCAAACTAGAACTCAGGACTAAGAAACTCAATCCAAACCGCTCAACTACATGGAAAATGAACAACCTGCTCCTGAATGACTTCTGGGTACATAACGAAATGAAAGCAGAAATAAAGATGTTCTTTGAAACCAATGAGAACAAAGATACAACATACCAGAATCTCTGGGACACATTTAAAGCAGTGTGTAGAGGGAAATTTATAGCACTAAATGCCCAGAAGAGAAAGCAGGAAAGATCTAAAATTGACATTCTAACATCACAATTAAAAGAACTAGAGAGGCAAGAGCAAACACATTCAAAAGCTAGCAGAAGGCAAGAAATAACTAAGATCAGAGCAGAACTGAAGGAGATAGAGACACAAAAATCCCTCCAAAAAAATCAATGAATCCAGGAGTTGGTTTTTTGAAAAGATCAACAAAATTGACAGACCGCTAGCAAGATTAATAAAGAAGAAAAGAGAGAGGAATCAAATAGACGCAATAAAAAATGATAAAGGGGATATCACCACTGACCCCACAGAAATACAAACAACCATCAGAGAATACTATAAACGCCTCTACGCAAATCAACTAGAAAATCTAGAAGAAATGGATAATTTCCTGGACACTTACACTCTCCCAAGACTAAACCAGGAAGAAGTTGAATCCCTGAATAGACCAATAGCAGGCTCTGAAATTGAGGCAACAATTAGTAGCCTACCCACCAAAAAAAGTCCAGGACCAGATGGATTCACAGCTGAATTCTACCAGAGGTACAAGGAGGAGCTGGCACCATTCCTTCTGAAACTATTCCAATCAATAGAAAAAGAGGGAATCCTCCCTAACTCATTTTATGAGGCCAACATCATCTGATACCAAAGCCTGGCAGAGACACAACAAAAAAAAGAATTTTAGACCAATATCCCTGATGAACATCGATGCAAAAATTCTCAATAAAATACTGGCAAACCGGATTCAGCAGCACATCAAAAAGCTTATCCACCATGATCAAGTGGGCTTCATCCCTGGGATGCAAGGCTGGTTCAACATTCGCAAATCAATAAACGTAATCCAGCATATCAACAGAACCAAAGACAAGAACCACATGATTATCTCAATAGATGCAGAAAAGGCTTTTGACAAAATTCAACAGCCCTTTATGCTAAAAACGCTCAAGAAATTCGGTATTGATGGAACGTACCTCAAAATAATAAGAGCTATTTATGACAAACCCACAGCTAATATCATATGAATGGGCAAAAACTGGAAAAATTCCCTTTGAAAACTGGCACAAGACAGGGATGCCCTCTCTCACCACTCCTATTCAACACAGTGTTGGAAGTTCTGGCTAGGGCAATCAGGCAAGAGAAAGAAATCAAGGGTATCCAGTTAGGAAAAGAAGAAGTCAAATTGTCCCTGTTTGCAGATGACATGATTGTATATTTAGAAAACCCCATCGTCTCAGCCCAAAATCTCCTTAAGCTGATAAGCAACTTCAGCAAAGTCTCAGGATACAAAATTAATGTGCAAAAATCACAAGCATTCTTATACACCAGTAACAGACAAGCAGAGAGCCAAATCAGAATGAACTTCCATTCACAATTGCTTCAAAGAGAATAAAATACCTAGGAATCCAGCTTACAAGGGATGTAAAGGACCTCTTCAAGGAGAACTACAAACCACTGCTCAGTGAAATCAAAGAGGACACTAACAAATGGAAGAACATACCATGCTCATGGATAGGAAGAATCAATATCGTGAAAATGGCCATACTGCCCAAGGTTATTTATAGATTCAATGCCATCCCCATCAAGCTACCAATGACTTTCTTCACAGAATTGGAAAAAAGGCTTTAAAGTTCATATGGAACCAAAAAAGAGCCCGCATTGCCAAGACAATCCTAAGTCAAAAGGACAAAGCTGGAGGCGTCACGCTACCTGACTTCAAACTATACTACAAGGCTACAGTAACCAAAACAGCATGGTACTGGTACCACAACAGAGATATAGACCAATGGAACAGAACAGAGTCCTCAGAATAATACCACACACCTACAGCCATCTGATCTTTGACAAACCTGAGAGAAACAAGAAATGGGGAAAGGATTCCCTATTTAATAAATGGTGCTGGGAAAATTGGCTAGCCATAAGTAGAAAGCTGAAACTGGATCCTTTCCTTACCCGTTATACGAAGATTAATTCAAGATGGATTAGAGACTTAAATGTTAGACCTAATACCATAAAAACCCTAGAAGAAAATCTAGGTAGTACCATTCAGGACATAGGCATGGGCAAGGACTTCATGTCTAAAACACCAAAAGCAACAGCAGCAAAAGCCAAAATGGACAAATGGGATCTCATTAAACTAAAGAGCTTTTGCACAGCAAAAGAAACTACCATCAGAGTGAACAGGCAACCTACAGAATGGGAGAAAATTTTTGCAACCTACTCATCTGACAAAGGGCTAATATCCAGAATCTACAAGGAACTCAAGCAAATATACAAGAAAAAAACAAACAACTCCATCAAAAAGTGGGGAAACGATATGAACAGGCATTTCTCAAAAGAAGACATCCATACAGCCAACAGACACATGAAAAAATGCTCATCATCACTGGCCATCAGAGAAATGCAAATCAAAACCACAATGAGATACCATCTCACACCAGTTAGAATGGCAATCATTAAGAAGTCAGGAAACAACAGGTGTTGGAGAGGATGTGGAGAAATAGGAACACTTTTACACTGTTGGTGGGATTGTAAACTAGTTCAACCATTATGGAAAACAGTATGGCGATTCCTCAAGGATCTAGAACTAGATGTACCATATGACCCAGCCATCCCACTACTGGGTATATACCCAAAGGATTATAAATTACTCTACTACAAAGACACATGCACACGTATGTTTATTGCGGCACTATTCACAATAGCAAAGACTTGGAATCAACCCAAATGTCCATCTGTGACAGACTGGATTAAGAAAATGTGGCACATATACACCACGGAATACTATGCAGCCATAAAAAAGGATGAGTTTGCGTCCTTTGTAGGGACATGGATGCAGCTGGAAACCATCATTCTTAGCAAACTATCACAAGAACAGAAAACCAAACACCGCATGTTCTCACTCATAGGTGGGAACTGAACAATGAGATCACTTGGACTCGGGGAGGGGAACATCACACACTGGGGCCTATCATGGGGCGGGTGGAGGAGGGAGGGATTGCATTGGGGAGTTATACATGATATAAATGATGAATTGATGGGTGCTGACGAATTGCTGGGTGCAGCACACCAACATGGCATAAGTATACATATGTAACAAACCTGCACGTTATGCACATGTACCCTAGAACTTAAAGTATAATTTTAAAAAATAATAATAAAAAATAAAAATTAAAAAAATTTTTAAAAAAACAAAAAAATAAATAAATAAAAAATAAAAATAAAAAAAGAAGTGAAAGGAAAAAAAAAAAAATCTTCAACTGGTAAGGCCTCTCTAAATTTTACTCAAAGTCCAAAAACTAGGGAAAATATCAGTAATACTTAAAAATAAAAAATGCCTGAAGAAAAATGTGCAGGAGCAAAAGCATAAACCAATGACAGAAAAAGTCTTTGCAACTTACATCAGAGGCAAAAACATAATCCTCTCAATATATAAAAATTTCCAATATATCAGGGAGAGAAAGACCAGCAATTCAGAAGAAAAATGGGCAAGGCATAAACAGATACTTTATGACCATTAAATAAAGAAAAATATGTTCAGTGTGATTTCTTGTAAGAGACAGGAAAATGAAATCTACAATATACCAAGCTGGCAAGGTGTTCCCCAGGAAGAGGGCCCAGAGCCCAAGGAGAACTGGCTGCTTCCAGGACTGGGGCCAAAAATTAGCCGGGCGTGGTGGCGGGTGCCTGTAATCCCAGCTACTCAGGAGGCTGAGGCAGGAGAATTGCTTGAACCCAGGAGGCGGAGGTTAAAGTGAGCGGAGATTGCGCCACTGCATTCCAGCCTGGGTGACAGAGCCAGACTCCATCTCAAAAAAACAAAACAAAACAAAAAGGTTCAACAGTCGTTACACCAGAAGACGAGAAGGCACCATGGCGGGTGTGGAGGACACAGGAGCCAGGCGGGAGGGAGGATCACTGGCCAAATGTGGAACAAAGTAGAGCATCCAAAATAATAGTGACTGTAACTGATCAGAAAGCATGACTTAATAAATGTAAATGAAATGACCCGGATGAGTACATTTACCATGATTAGATTTACCTGTTATGTGCAACGACCAAACGTCTCCGTTTGCCTGGGCCTTCCTGTTTATGTCTGAAATAATAAATAGTGCTGCTTTCATTTTTCTAAATATTTGAAAACGTGTCATAAAAAGTTGCAAAAACAAGATGAGAGACTTTAATGATGCGATAACCAGGTGTAAAACAAGCATCCCGCTGAGGGTGGAACAGTTGAGAGACAGGGAAAAAAAATTGTACAGGCATGCTCTATACGAGAAATGTCAAAAATTATCCCTGAGTTTTAGATATGAGAATGTTATTGTGGCTAAATGGAATTTTTTTCCCCAAATTTTAAATGGATCCTGAAGTATTTTACAGCACAATGTCATGGTGTTTGTGACTTACTTTAAAGGATTTCATCACAAATGTGGAACAATAAACACGTAAAAGTAAGTATATATATATTAGTATATCCTTGATCTACATAAAACAATTCTGGAAGGATATATGAAAACTAATAATGGTGGCTACCTGTGGCAGCATGTTTTATCTTATCTTGTCTTGTCTTATTTTATTATTTTGTTTTGGTGAGGGGACTGAGGTGATGGAGAAAGGATGTAAGGAAATGTTCAAAGGTATACTTTTACACACATTGATTTAAAATGTAGTGTTATTCAATAAAGTACACATTTTTGCTATTAAAATACAAAGAAAACTTCTTCAGTCTTTAACAGATCAAGAGTTAGAAAAAAATAAATTTTTAGCACACCTGGAAGATGTGTTATAATGGTAATTAAAATAATATTGTTCTAACTTTGTCCTCTATAAAAAACATGTATTCTTTTCAGGAGTACACAGAATATTTACAAAAATTAAGTATGCATCAGAGCACATGTTTTAAAAAACCCTCACTGAATTTCAAAAGGCAGAAATTATACAGGCCAAATACTCTGACCACAGAAAAATAGAATGAAGCTGTGTTCAAAGACAGATTCATATCCGTAAAAGCTTTTATTATTACACAAGAAGAAATGAAAACAAATGAAAGCATTCACTTCAGGAAGTTAATATAAGGAAAACAAAGCAAGAGGAAGGAAATAATTTTTATAAAAAAAAATTGATGGCCAAAATAGAATAAAACCAGATTTGATATACACATCTAAGAGCTCTTTCATTGAGGCCAGAAAAGCTAATTAAAATGCCAAACATCTGGCAATCTCTTTAAGAAAAATGGGAAAATACAGATATACAAAATAAAGAATGAGAACACAGCTAGGTAGAAGATTAAATTAATAATATGGTAAAACCTCTCACAATAAAGGTGGTTAACTCCATGATAACACAGTTGAAAATCTTGCAGAAATGGGTGAATCACTAATAGGAAATGGCAATTTTCCAAACCTATTGAAGACTAAGTATACCATCTAAATGTACAATGATCACAGGGGAAAAATAAAATGAAGAATTATCCAAGCATTTCTTCCAAAAATGGTGCCAAGCCCGCAGTTTTTTGGGCTAAGTTCTTTCCAACTTTCAAGGAACAGATAATTAGTACGCTATGTAAACTGCTGTAAAGCAGAGGAAATCGCAGGAAGCTTCCCAGCCCACTTTACAAAGCCAGCACAGATCCGATCCCAAAACCTGACAAAAGTGGCACAAAAAAGAAAATGACAGGCTATGAATAAGCTTATTAAAATTCTAAATAAAGCACTAGCAATTTCAGACCAAGTCTATATTAAAATGACAATAGTTCATGATCAAATAAAATTATTCAAGGAGCACAAGGATATTTTAATATATCACATTAATAGATTACAAAGAAAACCATATAATCATCTTTAAAATGCCCATAAAAAGGCATCTGAAAAAAATGCAATATCCATCCCTGGGTTAAAGAAAGAAAATTAAAAAGGACCAAAAAATCTTTAGGAGTCCAGGATCAAAACGCTGATTCTCTAATATTGTACCATCATGCAGACTTGCTTAAATTTCAGCTTACAAGCCACTTACATGAGAATTATCTGGGTGCTTGTTTAAAAGGTAGGTATGTATGTAGTCTTTTCTGTTGAGTCACTTATCCGTTGCCACAGAAATCCTATGTAACACACTACCCCCAAACAGTGGCTTAACACCATAAGCATTCATTTCTTTTGTGCTCTGTGAGTGGGATGTTTAGGTGAGATGTTTCCTGTGACCCTGGCCTCCTGGCTTACAGGAGGAGGGCTCAGCTGGCTGTAGCTGATCTGGTGGTTCAGCTGCAGTGACCTGGGCTCCACACTCCTCCTTTTCACCCTGGGGCCAGCCACCTCGCCTGGGCATCTTCTCGTGGGGATGGCAGAGATGCAGGATGGCAAGCACTTACCAGACATCTCTTTCAAGCCTGTGCTGCTATTACATCTTCTGACATCCGATGGGCCACAACACGTCACATGGCTAAGCCCAGTCTTAAGGGGCCGGGTCAAGCATGTACCTGGTCAAAGCCCATTTCAACTTGCAACAGGAAAGGGTATGGACAAAGGGCCATATCTGTGCTTTCCAGATTTTCTAACAATTCTCATGTTACTTTTGAAATAGTTTTTATTTAAAAAGTTAAAAATTAAGTGCACAGGTTTGAGAGACATTATGTATGTGCTACTGTGGGAGAGACCACAGCCTGGCAAAGTATCTAATCTCAATGAGAGATAGAAAACAAATGTGGGTTTCTCTGTTCATCAAAAGGGAAAAAACACAAGAAAGAAAAAGAAATACCCCCCAGAGCCAAAGGGACTGGGGCAATTGGGGCGTCTGCTGGGAGTAACAAGTGAGCTAGAGCAATATTTTTTACATTTCAGTTTGTCATTGACTATTGGATCGAGATAACAATTTCGTGGGCCATAAAAACTTTTTAAATTTTTTATTTTTTAAACTTTTATTTTAGGTTTGGGGGTACATAAGAAATTTTGTTACATAGGTAAACATGTGTCACGTGGGTTTGTTGTACATACTACTACATCACCCAGGTAATAAACTCAGTACCCAATAGTTATCTTTTCTGCTCCTCCAGCTCCTCCCACCCTCCCCCCTCAAGTAGACCCCAGTGTCTGTTGTTTCCTTCTTTGTGTTCATAAGTTCTTATCATTCAGCTCCCACTTATAAGTGAGAACATGCGGTATTTGGTTTTCTGTTCCTGCGTTAGTATGCTAAAGACCATAGCCTCCAGCTCCATCCATGTTACCACAAAACACATGATCTCATTCTTTTATATGGCGGCATAGTACTCCATGGTGTATATGTACCACATTTTCTTTATCCAGTGTGTCACTGATGGGCATTCAGGTTGATTCCATGTCTTTGCTATTGTGAACAGTGCTGCAATGAACACGTGTCTTTATGGTAGAATGCTTCATATTCCTCTGGGTGTATACTCAGCAATGGGATTTCTGAGTCGAATGGTAGTTCTGCTTTTAGCTCTTTGAGGAATTGCCACACTGCTTTCCACAATGGTTGAACCAATTTACACTCCCACCAGCAGTATATAAGGGTTCCCTTTTCTCTGCAACTTTGCCAGCATCTGCTATTTTTTGACTTTTGAATAGTAACCATTCTGACTGGGGTGCGATGGTATCTCCTTGCGGTTTTGATTTGCATTTCTCTAATGATCTATGATATTGAGCTTTTTGTCATATGCTTGTTGGCCACATGTATGGCTTCTTTTGAAAAGTGTCTGTTCATGTTATTCACCTACTTTTTAACGGTGTTGTTTTCCACTTGTAAATGTAAATTTCTTATAGATGCCGATATTAGACCTTTGTCAGATGCATAGTTTGGAAATACTTTCTCCCATTCTGTAGGTTGTCTATTTACTCTGTTGACAGTATTTTTTTTTTTTTTTTTTTTTTTTTTTTTACTGTGCAGAAACTCTTAAGTTTAATTAGATCCCAATTGTTAATTTTTGCTTTTGTAGCAATAGCTTTTTGTGTCTTTCTCATGAAATCTTTACCCATTCCTATGGCTAGGATGGCATTGCCTAGGTTGTCTTCCAGGGTTTTTATAGTATTGGATTTTATATTTAAGTCTTCAATTCATCTTGAGTTGATTTTTGTATATGGTGTAAGAAAGGGGTCCAGCTTCAATCTTCTGCATATGGCTAGCCAGTTATCCCAGCATCATTTGTTGAATAAGGAGTCTTTTCCTTATTGCTCGTTTTTGTCAGCCTTGTCAAAGATCATATGGTCTTAGATGTGTGGCCTTACTTCTGGGTTCTCTATTCTATTCCATTGGTCTATGTCCTTGTTTTTGTACCAGTACCATGCTGTTTTTGGTCACTGTAGCCTTGTAGTATAGTTTGAAGTCAGATTACATGATTCCTCCAGCTTTGTTCTTTTTGCTTAGGATTGCCTTGGCTATTCAGGCTCTTTTTTTGGTTCCATATAAATTTTAAAATAATTTTTTCTAGTTCTGTGAAGAATGTCATTAGTAGTTTGATAGGAATAGCATTGAACCTGTAAATTGCTTTGGGCAGTATAGTCATTTTAATGATATAGATTCTTCCTATCCATGAGCATGGGATGCTTTTCCATTTGTCATAAAAATATTTTTTAAACAAAGTAGAAAATAGTAGAAAATGTCAGGGTTTATTACAGAGTGGATGTAAATATCATAGTGAAATATCTTCAGTGATGCATTGTAAGTATCTGCTTTCTTCTTAGAAAGACTTTGCAATAGAGGAGCCCTAAAAGTAGGCTCGGGAAAAGGAGACAAAAAGGCCACTCTTAGGCTATGTGTAGGAAGATGTGGATAACATGAGCTATGTCCCAGATTAAATCTGGTAGAATTATCAAGGGAGTTCCCTCTAATTCTCAAAAGTGTTCCAGTTTGGGCAATAAATTATACAGTCACCCTCAAGATACTCAGCTCCATTCAGCCAACGTTAGTAAGGGCTTTAGTGCCTATAGACAAGAGTCAGACTCAAAGATTCACCTAGAAGAGAGCCCCAGGAATGCGACGTGGGCTACGGATAAGGGTTTACACACAGTCGTGTTCTCCTGAAGTGCACGGCTATGATGTGTAGTCTTATGTGTCAACATGTCAGGCTCAGGTGCCCAGTTATTTAATCAAAATGAATCTAGGTGTTGCTGTAGAGGTATTTTGTAGATGTGGTTAACACCTATAGTCATCCTACTTTAAGTAAAGAAGATCACCCTCTATAATGTGAGTGGGCCTCATCCCATCAGTTGAAGGCCTTAAGAGTGAAAACTGATTTTTCAGAGAAAAAGGAATTCTGCCTCAAGGCTGCAACATGAACTCCTGCCTGAGTTTGCAGTCTGCTCTCTGCCTTAAGGATGTTGGATTTGCCAGCCCCCATAACCAAACGAGCCAATTCCTTAAAATAAATCTCCATCTCAATTGATCTGTCTTCCTCTTTGTCTATACATCTGTATCTATCTATTCACCATCTCTACATATCTAGATCTAATGCCTTCATATCTAAATCTATCATCTCCTATTTATTCTGTTTCTCTGAAGAACCAATATAATGGCCGAGAACCAAGGCATCACCTGGAAAAGAGGTCTGATCTTGCAGGGATTCAAGTGAAGAGAGTGAGCCCAGGCCTAGCTATGTTAAGAGGTGAATTAATGAGACTAGAGGATGGTCACTGGGGTCCCAAGGATGGAAGGGACATACCAGTTATCAGGCCTAGAGCTATTGTTTAACTCTTACAGGGCTAACAGCACTAACAAGATACAGTGCTGGCATGAAATCCACACTTGTGCTTCTTCGAGGTTCCATGTGGCCTATACCCTGACAGTTTCTCATGCTATAGGCAACATGTTCAAAAACTGGGTGTGCTACGTGTGAGAAATAAGGCATGATGGATGTGTGTATTAGCAAGCATTCTCCAGAGAAACAGAGCCAATAGGCGATGTCTGTGTGTGTGTGTGTATACATATATATATATGAGAGAGACAGATTTTAAGGAACTGTCTTGTGCAATTGTCAGGGCTGGTAAGTCTGAAATCTGTAGAGTGGACCCATAAGCTGGAGATTCAGGTAAGAGTTGATCTTGCAGTCTCAAGTCCAAATTCCACAGGATGGCAGAATGGAAACTTAAGTAGGATTTCTATTTCTCAGTCTTGAGGCAGAATTCCTTCTTTTTCAGGAAATCTCAGTCTTTGCTGTCAGGGTTTTTGACATTGACTGAGGCTCACCAGCATTAGGGAGGGTCACCTACTTCACTCAAAGTCTACTGATCATAGATATTAAGCGCATCTACCAAATATCATCGTAGCCACATCTTGGCTTGGGTGAAGCTGACATGTGAAATTAACCATTTCAACATCACATGGACTTTGGACTTAGGCAGACCTGGAATGTGTACATACTAGCTGAGTAATTTGGGCAAAGGGTCACCTCTCTAAGCCTGACTCATCTCATCTCTAAAATGGGAGTAATAAGGATGACCTAGAACAATTGTGGAAAGAATTCATTAGATGCTCAGTAAGTGATAGGTTTTGTTATGACTCCATTAACTGTGTTGGGGAAGGGCAAAGTGTTGGTGGAAGAGAAAGTAGGGAGAGCCTGTGAGCACAGCAAGTAGCTCTGGGAGGAAGCTATAGCATGGAAGAAGCTGCACAGACCCCAGGCTGGAAGATGGGGCACCTACTGAGATGTGCCCCTGGGGCCTGTCCTACTTGGTCACAATTCCAACAGCTACTAAACAAGTGCATGATTACCATCTGGAGTTGTCAGCCTCTGCCTGTAAAAGAAGGACTGCTCTCAATTGAGTCAGTTGAGGACACCAGGCTTCTCTCCTCTTTTGTGCCTCTCTCCTGTAATTCACACACACAGCCCTGTTGTTGTTACCTCATTCCAGGGCATGTGTCTGACACTAAGGAGTACTGTTTAAGCCTTAATTCCTTTATAGGAATGGCCAGTTGTCTGAAACACAGTGTTTTCCTAGGAAAGTAGGCCTATGAAACAGGTCCTATTACAGCACCTCCAGCCCGGTGTGAATGAAAACCAACAGCATTCATAAAGCAAATGAAAAATGAAATTCAGCTGCTTCAACTCCCTCGGCTAGTATCGAAATACAGGTACAGATGAATTCCTCGGATGACGCACAGCCAAATGTGACTAGAGTGTTATGATGTGTTTCTTAGGTCATAGCTGACAGGTTGCCAGGATTGCATTTGTGAGAGCAAAGAGATCAGCATTAAATTTCTTTCCCGTTATGTAACTGCTTTCACTTAAAGGATTACTTGTTCCCATACAAGAATGAGCCATGTACCTCCTTATAAAGTGTCCATGCTATCCTGCAAACTACAGACCTGACTATGGATTTCACATGGACGCATTAGCTACTTTAACTGATGAAAGAAATGGGAAACTGCCTTCTCTTTGTGACTACATTCAAAGGCTCCCCTTTGCTTTTAGCTTTCTGGCCATTTCATTTGATTATAGAGTAATTCTGAGCCCCTAATAATACCATCAATCAACAACATGAAAGACATGACCACAGATGACCATGGAGCCCCCTTTTAGTTCCCTGACACTGATTTTTCCTCTTCTAGTTAGTTGAAAATAATTCTTGAAAAAACATTTCAAAAGGAAATCTTTTTTTTCCCAAAGATTCCAAACAGGATGTTATTACTGCTCGTTCTGTTACATTAGAAAACTTTATTAAAACCACCTTTCTCTAGCCTTTTAAACAGAGAAGCATGGAGCAAATTTGGCAAACACAAAAATACTTCTGTAATGATGAACAGAAATACATGTGCATTTGTAACATGAAGCATGCTGTTGTGTTTCTAATATCTGACTCTCTTTCTATACATTATTCTCTTAGTTTCATGAAAAAATAGACCTTTCATCAAATTGAGATTTACCGCTAAACACTTGGAATTCTTGCACCAAAATCAAGGATTGACTTCACTTCAACCAGACAGCTTCCACCTTCCAGTCTGGGTGATTCCTTCCAGTCTGGGTGATTGCTTTATTAAATCCTGTATTCGCTAGTTTGGTAGCAAATAAGGACTAACTTACTTCACTAACTTGTAAACTGTGATTCCAGACTATGTAACACGGCCTTGACTAGGCTTCCCAGGCTTTAGAGCAAGCCACGTACGTGGCCCCTCTCTGAGACCTCACATGGAATTCTTCATTTATTTTCCATGATTGTCACTTTATTTGAGCTCATAGCCCTGCCTTGAATGAGTCTTTGATATATTGAGAGTTAACCTAGTGTATCATTAATAACACTGAGTAGCAAGCAACCACAAAACTCAGCAAAATGCAAAATACATTTTTTTTTTAGCTCACATTTCCATGGGGTTCTGTGATCTGGGCTGAGCACACCTGTGTGTTTCCTGTGTGGTCAGCTGGGGGGTGGCTCACCCAGGATGGCCTCCACTTGACGACAGGGACTCAGCTCTGCTCCACGCATCTTTACTCCTCCAGAAGACCAGCTCAGACACAGACGCAGCAGCCAGGACAAGGGCCGTCCTAACCACCCAAGGCTTTTCAAGCCTCTGCTTACATGATGGTGGCTGACGTCCCACTGGCCAAGAGAAGTCACATGGCTGACTGAGAGTCAGAGGAGGAGAAAACTGCAAAGTGAATTGGGAAAAGACTTGGACACAGGGAGTGGGGAGAATTGGGGCCATTTTTGTAATCTACCACACTTGGTGCCTACAGTCAAGCTTAAGAAAAGAACAGAGTGATGTGCAGGCTCAGAGGAATGAGAGAAAGCTATTTATGTCTCACCTGAGCATCAAGGAAGGCTTCCTGGTGGAGGTCACAAGTTGGATACACATCACCACATCATAGATGTCATCCTCCAAGAGCTGTTCTCACTCTGAAATACTAAATGGCAACACTCCTCCAAAGTCATGCCCTCACTTACGCTACACACACCCGCTGAGTTCACCAAGACTTCCCCACCTGATCGTTCAGCTTTCTCTTGTTTCTCTGCAACCTTGGGGCCCTCAGCTCCCTCTTGGTCCATCCCTCTGATGCTCAGGTGCAGCAGAACCCTAGCTCAGGGTGAGTCCAATAATCTGCCTCCCCTAACTTGGATGCTTTGGCCTCCTGGAGAAAACTCAGAAAACAGAGGATGAAGTTAGGAATTACTGCTGGCCTGCAATGTCAGCCTGCCCCTAGGCCACATTTAACAATCCCTTTACTCATGTTGGGTCACTTCCCTGCCTACCCCAAGTGATTGTGGAAAACTTTCACTCACACGGCAAGCTCCCCACTGTTCTCTTTATTTACCTTCTTGATTGGCAAGGAAATGGGTAATCTGTGTCAGCCATTGCAAATTCCCACCTGCCGCATACAACGCGAGGTAGCCCCTTCCTCCCTCGCTCCCCGTCAGTCTCAGAAATCCAGACCCTTCTCTCATTCAAGAACAATCTTTTCAGCCTTCTGTGTCTTCAGATATATTTTTTCATCAGTTATCCTGTATCTCTCCTCTATCACTAATTTCCTCTTTTTTTCTTACTCCTGTCCCCCAGTTTATAAACTGGCTCTCATCCTAACTAAACAAAAGAAAATTCTATGATTCTATGTCTGCTCCATGGCTATTGCTGTCTCTTTCCTTCTTTTATTGGCCAAGTGTATTAAAACCCAGTCTACACTTTGTTTCCACTTGCTCCCTAGTCATTTACTCTTCAAACCTTGCAACCTGGAGCACACCCCACCTTTCCTTGGAACTCCTGCCACAAAAGTTGCCAATGATCTCGTTATTTTCAAATCCCAGGGATGGTTTTCAGTTCTTATCTGTCTAGTCATATCTGCTCCTTCAATCTGGGGTACTTGGAATTTCCCTTGAACTTGAACTTGAGAAATGAATTTCCTTTCATCTCCTTGAGGCTCGTGCCTGCTTTTTCTCTCCCTCCCTCCCTGATTGCTCTTTCCCTGGTGCTTTCCGGATCTGTCTCTGCTGATCCATTTACCTTTGGGGTTTTCTAGAGAGATCTCACCACGGCAGACTGTTTTTCACATTGCTTATGCGTTTCACAGGCGATCATTCATTGCTTATGAACAAAACTACTTGCAATTTACTGTCATTTATATGTAGGTGACATTCACATTTCTATTTCTAGTTTAAACTTTTCCAAGATCTATAACCTTGTCTGTTCAACTGTTGGCTTACTGTATGCACAGAGAAGCCACAAGAGTCTTGCCGTCTATACATCCACAACTGAACTCTTCATCTCAGTTCACCTCCTGCTCCTCCTCCCCTTCCTTCTTCTCCCCACGCTTCATCCTGCCTCTCTTTCTCTTTCTCTTCCTCCTCACGCTCCTCCTCATCTTCTTCTGCCTGCCCTTGGTCTTCCTCCTTCTCCTTTTTCTGTAGTTACAACTAAAATGCAAACTCATTGTCCTCTTTCAGCCATATAATTTAATTCTAAACTAACGTGCTTTGAATGGAGAAGAAATTTTAATGATTTTGAAAGTTAACCCTCGGTCATTGAACCTTTCTGAACATCTCTCTAAAGCGGCAAGTTCTCATCAGTGTTGTTAAGGATGATTAATCATCGACATGTGCTGTGTCGTTGGTTGCATGAGAACCAGCTAGACCTATTTCCTATTCACCATAAGATTACAATCAAAGAGAGACAAAGTTGATAAAACTATGCATAACATTTAAATGACTACACCGTCAACACCAAATGGAAATGAAGAAACTGAACTGTATAATCATTTTTGCACTATTAATTCCTGTGTGGTCAAAAGTATAGGCAAAGCTAGACGAGGTGGCTCACGCCTGTAATCCTAGCATTTTGGGAGGCCAAGACAGGCAGATCACTTGAGGCCAAAACTTGGAGACCAACCTGGCCGACATGGCAAAAACCTGCCTCTACTAAAAAGACCAAATAATTAGCCAGGCATGGTGGCACACCCTTGTAATCCCAGCTACTTGGGAGACTGAGGCATGAGAAGCGCTTGAATCTGGGAGGCACAGTTTGCAGTGAGCTGAGGTTGTGCTGCTGCACTCCAGCCTAAGCGACAGAATGACACTGTCAAAAAAAAAAAAAAAAAAGAGTACAGGTGAACGTTTATGATGTAGACATACAGCCCCCAGGGGGATGCTCTATCATCACGCATTCTGGTGCTCACAATCCTGGGTAATCCCCGCTCCTGACTCCCCTGAGTGTGGGCCACGACTATGATGCAACGTTGTTGTGATTAAGCTGTGCTACATGAGACTACAGCTGGCCAGCACTCAGGGCTAGGGATGGCTTCCTCTCATCAACTGCTGAAGTAGGTGGTCACACTGTGAGAGGCCCACCTGGCAAGAAACTGTGAATGACCTCTTGTAGTAGAGGTCTATAGCTAGTAGAAACTCCATTCTGCCAATAGCCAGTGAACTTGGGGGAGGCCTGGAGCCTCAGACAAGGCTGCAACCCCAGCTGACATAGTGATTCCAGCCTTGTGAGACTCTGAGTAGAGAACCCACTTGAGCTATGGCCAGATTCTTAACCTACAGAAGCCATGAGATAATAAATGGCTGTTGTTTTAATTCACTAACTTGTGGCAATTTGTTACACAGCAGTAGCTAACTAACACAGACCATCAAACTTGAAGATCCATACATCATGAGAAGTTAAAAATAGCTAACTCTTCAATCCTACAAAACATTTCAAAACTGATGCAAATTAGATGACAATTATTCTTCTAAGAGTTTGTATTAGGAGAGAAGCAGTGCAAAGGAATTTGGAGACCCAAAAGATAGTCCCTCCTTTTTCATTATAGATTTAAGGCTGCTATAAAAATGCATGCAGTGCAAAATTAATACATAATTTAAAATGACAGTGAAGAAAATGAGGTAGAGGAAAAGACAAAGGCATGGAAGCACGGTAAGCCTGGAGGATGTGGGTCTTCTGTGTCAGTCTGGGGTGAGGACCTGTTGTTGCTGCAGACATCACACACTGGCTGTGCGTCTTGTACGATGTGATGAAAGAGAACTGATGTCAGTGCATTGGCCATCAGATTTTAAAATACATACAAGCATAATTCCTTTGGAGAAACACAACATTCCTAAGGAGATGCCTCTTGTGTGGTGCTTAATCTAAGAACACCATAGAAGCAACATAAAAGTTACTGACTGGCCTTTTCCCCTCTTTCTAGAATTGGTGACTAGGAGCCCATTTTAAAGAAAACGAAGGTAAGAATACTAAAACCAAAAAGACATGCAACTGGAGTGAGAAGCTCTCCCTTTCTGCTTTATAAAAAGGTGAGATCTGCCAGTGCAGGTGTTCCCACCGCCACACTAACTCCTCACGACACTGGAAGACTAGAGACAGGGGAACCAGAGGCCACAGAGACTCAGAAATGCAAGAAAGAGCAATGGGGTGACAGGATGGGGTCAGGACACAAACCTAGCTGGGGGTGCTGTGGTGTTTCCTCTTCTCCTACAACAACTGAAATAAAGAGGCTTCCAAGAGCACCCCCGCCCCGCAAAAGAAACCACTGGGAGAGACTTGGAGGCCTATAGTGAGGGCAGCCTAACATCTCCTCCCTTGACTCAGCAGGCCAGTGGCTCCATGAAGATTTCCCATGGACATAGTAGCTGATACAAACAGCTTTAAGGGAATAAACTTTCAGGTCCTCGACTTCCATATATACTCTTTCCAAAATCTCATCTGCCAAAGAAATACATGATCACCATCATTTGCGATGATCTCAATCATCCCAAGTATTACTCTAGGTTTTCATGAGGTACAAAAACCTCCAGGAGGAACCCTTATACAGTCACTGTTGGTGATAGTGTAAATAGTTCAACCATTGTGGAAGACAGTGCAGCAATTCCTCAAAGACCTAAAAACAGAAATACCGTTTGACCCAGCAACTCCATTACTGGGTATGTAACCAAAGGAATGTAGATCATTCTATCCTAAGGACATACGCATGTGTACATTTATTGCAGCACTATTCACAATAGCAAAGACATGGAATCAACCTAAATACCCATCCATGGTAGACTGGATAAAGAAAACGTGATACTTATACATCATGGAATACTATGCACCCATTAAAAAGAATGAGATCATGTTCTTTGCAGGAACATGGATGGAGCTGGAGGCCATTATCCTGAGCAACCTAATGTAGTGACAGAAAACAAATACCACATGTTCTCACTTATAAGTGGGAGCTAAATGATAAGAACACATGGACACATGTGGGAACAACACACACTGAGGGCTATTGGAAGGTGGAGGGTGGGAGAAGGGAGAGGATCAGGAAAAACTAATGTATACTAAGCTTAATACCTGGGTGATGAAATAATCTGTAAAACAAACCTCCATGACAAAAGTTTACTGATATAACAAACCTGCACATGTACCACTGAACTTAAAATAAAAGTCAAATAAATAAATAATAAAAACTTCCAGGGCACTCCAACAAGGGACCATCTGAGAAAGAACCCCTCCTGAAATAGAGTACCTTGAAAGACAACCAAGCTGAGCTATTGGGTGTGAGTCCACTTACGCTGCTCTCGCAAGATATCCTAGACCAGGAGGCCTATAAACAACAGAAATGCCTTTCTTATAATTCTGAGGCTGGAAAGCCCAACATTAAAGAGCTAGAAACTTTGGGATCTGGTGAGAGCCCCACTTCCTGGTTCATAAAACAGCAGCTTCTGCTGCTTCCTTACATGGTGGGAGGAGAAAATGGTCCCTGTTGGGCCTCTTTTATAAGGGGTACTGATATGGTTTGGCTGTGTCTCCATCCAAATCTCATCTTGAATTGTAACTCCCATAATTCCCACATGTCATGGGAGAGACCCAGTGGGAGGTAATTGAATCATGGGGGCAGGTCTTTCTTGTGCTTTTCTTGTGATAGTGAAAAATCTCATGAGAGCTGATGGTTTTATAAAGGGGTTTCCCCTGCACAAGCTCTCTTGCCTGCTGCCATGTAAGATGTGACTTACCTCCTCCTTTGTCTTCTGCCATGATTGTGAGGCCTCCCCAGTCATGTGGAATTGTGAGTCAATTAAACCTCTTTCCTTTACAAATTACCCAGCCTTGGGTATGTTTTTATCAGCAGCATGAGAATGGACTAATACAGGCACTAATCCCATCCATGCAGGCTCCAACCTCATGACCTAACCACATCCTAAAAGGCTCCACTTCCTCACACCGTCACCCTGGGGTTAGTATTCAACATAGGAATTCTGGAGTGACATCAATCTTCAGACCATAGCATCATGTAAGAGTTATTACAGGAATAAAGCCCTTATTTCATCCAAGTGATGAGCCACTGTTTTCTGTCTTCTGTTGGTCTGTCTGTCTTTGTCTATTTGTCTGTCATCTTTCTTAGAATTAGAATTCAAAATTGAGAGGTCCATTATAGATTTGCATGTTAACACGTTTATTTAAAAAACGAAATGATGTAAAACATGTCTTTGCAGAAAATAAGTCTAGTTAGGCAAACCAGCTCAACAATGAGGAATAGATGATATGGTGGTCATTTTCAAAGACCAAATCAGCTAAAATCAGCAGCTTCAAAGTTTTGCTGAAAATATATTTTAATCAAGTCCACGGGGGGCTTTCCAACCAGTAGACTGGGGATGAGGAGAAAATAACCCAGAGGCTTCAACATACCGGTACAGACCTAGGTGAAGAGCCTCAGGAAAGTTAATTCTATACACAAAGGATCCCCTGAATTAGGCTTTTAGCAAGATGAGAAATTCATAGGAATGGGCTCATTGACCCTAGGTGATGGTAAACTCCTTATTTTCTTACTTGCCTTCTATCAAGAAGATTATTCATCAGATTGGAAGGATAGAAATGACCAAAGTGAAAGGAGGGTCCAAGCCTCAGAAATGGGCTGGAGGAGGCCTTTGTTGGTTGGAAGAAGCACTGGGGCTGTCAGTAGGATTCGGGGATGTCTCAGAAAACACTGTGATCATGGAAACCCTAAGACAACCTTTGAGACAGCTTAGAGAAGAAGAGATACCAAGAAGACTGGATTTGAATACATGTTCTTCCAGTTTTCACAAAGAAGAAGTGGGTTCTGCAACTTGTAGACCAGAACAATCGGCTTTTGTGTTGTGTGCAGTCCTAGGATAGGTGTTGGGGACCAGGAAGCCGCTGCTGAAAGGCATGTGAGGAGGGCCATGCTGATGAAAGCAGGAAGGGAGAGTGAGCCCAGCCATGGTCATCCTGGCCTGGGAGAGCCTAGCCAATGATAGCTCTGATCCCACTGTCCAGGGGGAGCTGGCATCAGTGTCTAACAGACCCATTCTTCTGGACAGATCAAATACAGAGAACAATGATAGCATTGCCCAAGCCAGTGTCTGTCTGCTTTGAGGCACGTTACCAAGCCAGTACAGAAAATACTGAAATGGATAGGCATTTTTCAACCCGTTATTCAAGCATTCTTTTTAAATCACAAGTCTCTCTTCCAGTTTTTTCAACAAACTGGAATATAAATTAGAAAGCTAGGTATAGGTCCCCATGGAAGATACGAAGGGAGGCTTCAGTGTGATTACATGGATATTCAGAGTCTCAAGCTACAAAGTCTTTTGTAAGGATCATTTCAGATATCACTCAGACAGATATTCTAAAAGACTTAATTCTATAATCCAGCTACTTGGCAGCACTTGAGGTTAAGTACTAGGACTGCAGCTTTTGAGTCCACAAAAATCAAGATCAAGGCCCCAGCATGTTCTCTGTCTGGTGAGGGCTTACTCTCTGGTGGTATTTTCTAGTTGCATCTCACAGGGTAAGAGAGGCAAACAAACTCCCTCAGGCCACTAATCCCATTTGTGAGGGCTCTACCTTCATAACCTCATCATCTCATAGACTCCACCTATTAACACTATCATGGTGGGGGTTCGGTTCGTATGAATTTTTGGGGGACACCAACATTCAGACCATGGTAGGTAAATGGAAAGTTGGGTGGATGGACAATAGATAGACAACAGCTGGAGCCCTGGAGAGAGGTGTCTAGTGGAACGGCATAAGACTCCGTCACAAGCACTGTCCTGGTCGCTAGGGACGTTTTACATTTTTCTTGTCTTGGATGTTGACATTGGTGGCTAATGAAAATTTTAGATAAAGTTCTGGAAGGAGAAGCCAATATTCTGAGTCAATAATCCAGAAAGGCTAACATTGTTGACGAAATATCAGACAAAATTAAAACAAGATAAATATAAAAATCATGCATTAAAAGTTGAAGATTAAGAAAGCCATTGGAAAAAAGAGAGATAGGAAATATTTGGATTAACAAAAGTTCAAAGTTGAAATGAAGAAGAACTGATACAATTTTACTGAATTTCAAATAACCCAATGCTATATTCATAGCTGTCAAAATAAATAATTGTGTTGAAACACATGTTAAGAAACATCATGGGCTGTAATAGAAGAAAAAAACCTCATTTAAAAGAGCAATACAGCAAAGATAATGCCTAAGAATGTGAAAGATCTATATTAGAAAAATTTTTAAGCAGGTCTGAATTACACAAATAGAAATACGAACAGATGCAAAGGTTTACCTTGTAGAAATCTCAATATCAGAAATGTGCTGTTTCTTCCTAAGTTCATTAAAACCCTTAACAGAGTATCAATACAATACCAAATATCAATATTTGAAATAGACTATATAATTCTTAATTTCATATTGAATAATAATAAACATGAACAGTCATGGAAACTGAAAAGACAAAAGACAAATTTGAATTATAAAAACAGAATCAAGGCCCCTCAATTTCCAGACTCTAGCCAGTTTACGGACCCAGAACCACTTAAATGAAAGGGAGGCCAGATCCCCTTGAGGAAGGACCCCACTTCATTACTGACGATTTATACAGTGAATCTTTCTCCCTTCCTTCCCCAAAGAGACCTCCGGCCTTTTATCAGAGTAACTGTGCATTAGGAAAAGGGAAATGATCAGACATTTCGGGGACTCTTGGACACTGCCTCTGAGCTGACATTGATTCCAGGGTACCCAAAATCTCACTGTGGTTCTCCAGTTAAAATAGGGCCTTATGGAAGTCAGGTAATCTATGGAGTTTTAGCTTAGGTCTCACAGTGCATCCGGTGGGTCCCTGGACTCATCCTGTGGTTGTTCCCCCAGTGCTAGAATGCATAATTGGCATAGACATACTTAGCTGGCAGAACTTCCACATTGCCCCCCTGACTGTTAGGGTGAGGGTTATTACAGTGGGAAACGCCAAATGGATGCAACTAGAGCTGCCTCTACTTAGGAAAACATTAAATCTAAAACAATATCGCATCCCTGGAGGGACTGTGGAGATTAGTGCCACCATGAAAGACTTGGAAAACACAGAGGTGGTGATTCCCACCACATCCCCCTTCAACTCTCCCATTTGGTCTGTGCAGAAGACAGATGGATCTTGGAGAATGACGGTGGATTATTATAACCTTAACCAAGTGATGACTCCAATTGCAGCTGCTGTACCACATGTGGTTTCATTGCTTGAACAAATTAACACATCTCCTGGTACCTGGTAGGCAGCCATTGACTTGGCAAATGCCTTTTTCTCCATTCCTGTCCATAAAGCCCACCAGAAGTAATTTTCCTTTAGCTGGCAAGGCCAGCAATGTACCTTTACTCTCCTACCTTAGGAGTATATCAACTCTCTGGCTTTGTGTCATAAACTTATTTGGAGAGAACTTGATCACTTTTTGCTTCCACAAGATATCACACCAGACTATTAACATTGATGACACTATGCTGATTGGATCCAGTGAACAAGAAGTAGCAAATACACTGGACTTGTTGGTGAGACATTTATGTGCCAGAGGATGGGAAATAAATCTGACTAAAATCAGGGACCTTCTACTTCAGTAAAATTTCTAGGGTTTCAGTGGTGTGAAGCCTGTCAAGATCTTCTTTCTAAGGTGAAGAATGAGTTGCTGCATTTGGCCTCTCCTACAACCAAGAAAGAGGCACAATGCTTAGCGAACCTATTTGGATTTTGGAGGCAACACATTCCTGAACGTTTGACTATGGGTCATCAAGTCACCATGCGACCTGAACTGCTAATCATGAACTGGGTGCTTTCTGACCCATCCAGCCATAAAGTGGGTCACGTACAGCAACATTCCAGTATCCAATGGAAGTGGTATATATGTGATTAGGCTCGAGCAGGTCATGAAGGCACAAGTAAGTTACATGAGGAAATGGCTCAAATGCCCATGGTCTCCACTCATGCCACCCTCCTTCTCTCCCCCAGCCTGCACTAACGGCCTTATGGGGAGTTCTGTATGATCAGTTGACCGAGGAGAAGACTCGGGCCTGGTTCACAGATGGTTCTGCACAATATGCAGGCACCACCGGAAAGTAGACAGCTGCAGCACTACAGACTCTTTCTAGGACATCTCTGAAGGACAGTGTTGAAGGTAAATCTTCCCAACGGGCAGAACTTTGAGCAGTGCACCTGGCTGTGCACCTTGCATGGAAGAGAAATGGCCAGATGTGTGATTATCTACTGATTTGGGGAAGACGTATGTGGATGGGCTTCTCTGAGTGATCAAAAACTGTGAAGGTATTTGTATTCCACGTGAGTGCTCACCAATGGGTGACCTCAGCAAGGGAGGATTTTAATAATCAAGTGGATAGGATGACTCACTCTGTGGATATCACTCAGTCTCTTTTCCAGCCACCCCTGTCATGGTGCAATGGACCCATAAATGAAGTGGCCATGGTAGTAGGTATAGAGGTTACACATGGGCTCAGCAACATGGACTTTCACTCACCAAGGCTGACCTGGCTATGGCCACTGCTGAGTTCCCAATTTGTTGCAGCAGAGACCAACTCTGAGCCTTCGATATGGCACCATTCCTCGGGGTGATCAGCCTGGTGGCCGATTGATTACATTGGACGACTTCCATCATGGAAAGGGCAGAGATTTGTCCTCAATGGAATAGACATTTACTCCAGATATGGGTTTGCCTAGCCTGCACACAATGCTTCTGCCAAGACTACAATCTGTGGACTCACAGAATGCCTTATCCACCATCACAGTATTATATACAGCATTGCCTTGACCAAGGCTAAAGAAGTGCATCAGTGGGCTCAGGCTCAAGGAATTCATTGGTCTTACCATGTTCCCTATCATCCCAAAGCAGCTGGTTTGACAGAACAGTGGAATGGCCTTTTGAAGTCATAATTACAGTGTCAACTAGGTGACAATACTTTGCAGGGCTGGAGCAAACTTCTCCAAAGTTTGTGTATGCTCTGAATCAGCATCCAATATATGGTACTGTTTCTTCCATTACCAGGATTCATGGGTGCAGGAATCAAGGAGTGGAAGTGGAAGTGGCATAACTCACCATCACCTCTAGTGATCAACTAGCAAAATTTTTGCTTCCTCTTCCCGCGACATTACGCTTTGCTGGCCTAGAGGTCTTAGTTCCAGAAGGAGGAACGCTGACACCAGCATTATATACTGATTCGTGGGCTGAAGCCAGTGGTTTGGCTGGATGGACAGGAAGATAATCCAGGAGACATCAGGAGACACAACGATGATTCCATTAAACTGGAAGTTAAGATTGCCACCTGAATAATTTGGGCTCCACTGACCTTTAAGTCAGCAGGCTAAGAAGGGAGCTACAGTGTTGGCTGGGGTTGATTGAACCAGACTATCAAGATGAAATCAGTCCACAATGGAGGTAAGGAAGAGTATGCATGGAATACAGGAGATCCATTAGGGAGTCTCTTAGTATTACCATGCCCTGTGATTAAGGTCAATGGGAAACTACAACAGCCCAATCCAGGCAGGACTACAAATGTTCTGGACCCCTCAGGAATGAAGATTTGGGTCACTCCACTAAAAACAAAACCAAAAAACAAACAAACAAACAAACAAAAAACATGACTTGCTGAGGTGCTTGCTGAAGGCAAAGGGAACACAGATTGGGTGGTCGAAGAAGGTCGTCATCAATATCAGCTACAACCATGTGACCAGCTGCATAACAGGAGCCTGTAACTGTCAGAAGGATTTCCTCCCTCTTTTGTTAAAAACATATTTGTGCCTGTATACATTTGTACTAAAAAAAAAAAATCTTCATTTTATTTCTTTTTCATTTATCATGTGACATAAGGTTTATTGACTTCACATCAGTATTTAAGTATTGCTAACTTTATGTAATAGTATTTGGGTTGGGGATTGGTGGATTTCTGGTTGTACAAAGGATAATTGTACTGTGTTAGGCATAATTATGACCTTATTATTATCTTTATTTGAAGGTTATGTATGATCTCAGGAGATGTGTATGGGTTCAAGTTGACAAAGGATGGACTTATGATGGTTAATACTGAGTGTGAACTTGATTGCATTGAAGGATGTGAAGTATTGATCCTGGGTGTGTCTGTGAGGGTGTTGCCAAAGATTAACATTTGGGTCAGCGGGCTGGGGAAGGCAGACCCACCTTTAATCTGGTGAGCCCCAGCTAATCAGCTTCCAGCGAACATAAAGCAGGCAGAAAAATGTGGAAAGGTGAGACTGGCCTAGCCTCCCAGCCTGTATCTTTCTCCCATGCTGGATGCTTCCTGCCCTCGAATATTGGATTCCAAGTTCTTCAGTTTTGAGACTTGAACTGGCTCTCTTTGCTCCTCAAGCTTACAGACAACCTCTTAAAGGAACTTGTTATCATATAAGTTAATATTTAATAAAGTCCCCTTTATTAAATATACATATATTATATATATATAATATATATCCTGTTAGTTCTGTCCCTCTAGAGAACCCTGACTAATACAGACCTATTAGATTAGCAAAGACTTTTAACTTTGATGTCACGCTGTGCTAAGAGAAGCCACTACTCTCATCCTCTGCAGGTGGCCACGTGAATAAGGACAGCTCTAAGACAGCATGCCAATATCTATCAAATTTAAAATCCAATTTGGAGATTCCTCAAAGAACTTAGAACAGAGCTACCATTTGACCCAGCAAGCCCATTACTGGCCATATATCCAAAGGAAATCAATCGCTCTACTAAAGAGACACATTCATTTGTATGTTCATTGTAGCGCTCTTCACAACAACAAAGACATGGAATCAACCTAGGTGCCCGTCAATGGTGGACTGGATTCAGAAAATGTGGTGGATATATATCATGGAATATTATGCTGCCATAAAAAATAAAGAGATCATATTCTTTGCAGCAACATGGATGCAGCTGGCGGCCATTATCCTAAGCAAATTAACACAGAAACAGCAAACCAAAGACCACATGTTCTCACTTATAAGTGGGAGCTAAACACCAAATACACATGGACATAAAGTCGAAATTATTATTTTTAAAGTGTGTACCCTCTGGTAATGCAGGGATTTATCCTGCAAATGAACTGACACAATCCAAACTAAATAAAGCCATTTAGTTGCCACTTTTAAATAATAGCAAATAATTAGAAAAATCTAAAATTTGTCAAAGTCTCATGGAATACATCATGAATTTTCATACGGCATTCACTCCAAAGCCAAAATAGAAAATTCTTTATATTCTAATATAGAATAATCCCCCAAATATAATTTTAAATGAAAAAAAGCAGGGGGCTTTTGCATCTATGTAGAAGAGAACCAAGAGAATATATTATATATGTACACACACACGTGTGTATATGTATGTGTATACAGAACGTATACACATACACCTACATACATACATGCATATATGTAGAGAGACAGGCACTTTAAGGAATCGGTTCATGTGACTGGAGGTGCTCATGTGGCTGTGGAGATGCAAAAGGTTAAACGTTGGCAGGGAAGGCCCTTAGGTTAAAGACCCAAGGAAGAACTACAGTTCAAGCTCAGAAGTCCAAAATGCCATCTGGAGGCAGAATTTCCTCTTCCTGGGGGAACCTGAGTCTTTGCTCTTCAGATCCTTGATGAATGAAGATGGATGAAGTCCACCCACCTGATGGAGGGTCATCTACTTTCCTCAAAGCCCACTGATTTAAATGTTAATCTTATCTATTAAGTACCTTCCCAGCAACATCCAGACTGATGTTTAACCAGGTAGCTGGGTAACAAGGCATAGACAAGTTGATACATAAAATTAACCATCACAGAGTAGAAGAAAACATTTATTTTTCTTGCTTACGCTTAAATACCCATCTGGAAAGAGATCTAGGGAACAACAGAGGCCACCTGCTTGGTGTGGGACTGGGCAGCAGAGAGCAGGGCAGGGCATACTTCATATTGAACACCCAAAGACCCCAATTTTTTTTTTTTTTTTGAGACAGAGTCTCACTCTGTTGCCCAGGCTGGAGTGCAGTGGTGCGATCTCGGCTCACTGCAACCTCCGCCTCCCAGATTCAAGCAATTCCCTGCCTCAGTCTCCTGAGTAACTGGGATGACAAGTGCCTGCCATCATGCCTGGCTAATTTTTGTATTTTTAGTAGAGAGGGGGTTTCATCATCTTGGCCAGGCTGGTCTTGAACTCCTGACCTTGTGATTCACCCACTTCAGCCACCCAAAGTGCTGGGATTACAGGCGTGAACCACAGTGCCTGGCCAATTTTTTTTTAATTGTGAACTATTTCAAAAGTATTATTTGTATCAAAGTTAAATAAAATTTTTAAGTGGGAGAGAGAACAACTGGAATTCTTCCAGAAGAGAGAGATGAGGGTAATAAAAACACCAAGCACCATGTCAATGGGAATATTTGGCCCAAGACAGATAATGCACTCAGGCCAGCTATGAAAGCTGCCTCATATACTCAAAGAACTGTCATAAAAGAAAGGAAATTTGACTTGTGCTGCAAGCCTCAGGGGGAAGGGGAAGCATTTCGAGGTACAGGTGGAAGTTATGAAGAGACAGATTCTGATTCAAAACAAGGATGAGCATCTCCATAAATAGATGGTTCTGAAAAAGAGGTGGCTGCAGACTGCTCCTGTCCCATGGGGA
This sequence comes from Trachypithecus francoisi, assembly GCF_009764315.1. Taxonomy (NCBI): domain Eukaryota; kingdom Metazoa; phylum Chordata; class Mammalia; order Primates; family Cercopithecidae; genus Trachypithecus; species Trachypithecus francoisi. The sequence continues at coordinate 5,350,075 of NW_022681463.1, read as the reverse complement.
TGTGGGGAGCCTTCTGGCAGGGGGGTTAAGAATGACCGAGGTACTGGATGGATCCAGCATCCCAGAGACTCCTCTCAACCACGGCAACAAATATTTCTCCTCCTTCAGGACTCTGGAATCCCTAACATGTGTATGGTTCCTGGTCACGGTGCCTGATGACAAAGTGTTGGTGCCGAAGCCATGCACCCAGGGACCAGGACTCTGGTGCTGTCATTGCTCAGCTGCAAGACCTTGAGAACTTCCCCAACCTCTAGTTGCTCTAATCTGAGCATTACAGGGAGCTATTTTAGGGTGATTTGAGGGGCACTACACTAGAGGATGCATCTGAAACACCTGGAGGCGTCCTGAGGTTTGACACCATACATGTTGGCTGGAATATTTGTATGGCTCTTCTTATGTTTGTTATTTTACTAGTAGTAAAACTTTAATTGCCTTTTAGAAGGAGGAGGCTAGAACTGAGAATAACCTGATATGCACATACGACTGGAGAAATTACAATAATATATTTTTTAGAATATCCTGAGTGACATGCTGATGGGGGTCTTAAGTCTGTATGTGGTCACTGTGATAATGAGAAAACACATACTCACAGTAGTTACCAGCTCCTTCCATCAGAGGTAGAGACTTTTCTCCCTCACCTTGAGCCTGGGCTAGTCTTGCTTTTGTTCCAGAAGGTGACAGAGGGACATTGCATGGGTTCTAGAGTCCAAGCCAAAGAGGGTTTGCAGCTCCACCTATGCACTCTCCTGGAACACTCCTGCCACCATGCAAGGGGTCGTAATCTGGGTCAGTGCAGCAGTTGGCAGCCACCACCAGCTTTAGATACATGGGTAAGGCTGTCCAAAGTCCCCCAGCCCTCCTCAAGTTGGAACATGACCGGGACCACATGTATAGCTTGACAAAGACTCTCCCTGACCAAATATTAGTCGGGCTCCTCGGAGGATTCTCTTCATCTAGCCTCAACCTTGACCTGTTAGAACTGCAGCCTGTCAATTTTGTACCCCTGACTCCCACCACACACACATGAAGAGACTTGAACAAACACTAGCACAGTTTCTAACAGCTCAAGTCCACATTCCTAGGATGATGACACTGGCCTCTTTAAGTCCTGCCTGAGAAGGCTCAATGCTGCCAAAAGAATGTACTGTTTGTTCCAACAAGAATCTGATTGCAGGCCCCTGACCTCCCTTTTTTAGAGGATTTACTTTAGAAAACTTGCAATTGTACATTTTTTTTCTATCCTTTTGAGAGGTAGCTTTTACAACCTAAGAACATCTTTTTCAAAGACTTGGGGCCATCTCTTTGAAATGCAATCATTAAAAAAGATAAGGCTCCTGTCTCCCAGTCTCCCTGGGAGGGCAGAAGCCCCTCTTAATCTGTTTTGTACTGCTATCACAGAATGCTACAGATTGGGTAATTTATAAACAACAGACGCTTATGTGGCTCATCATTCTGGAGGCTGGGGAGTCCAAGATCAAGGAGCCACATCTGGGGGGTGGGGGCAGCCTTCTTGCTCTGTATGATATGCTAGAGGGCATCAGATGGAGAGAGGGCATGCAAGAGAAGGGAAGAGGGCAGAAATCATCCTTCTATCAATAACCCACACTCCTAACCCACTACCAAGATAACTAACCCTCTCCCGAGACAGTGGCATGAATCCATTCACAAGGGCAGAGCCCTCATGACCTGATTAGCTCTTCAAGGTTCCACCTCTCAACACTGTTGGATTGGGGATTAAGATGTCAACACATGAACTTTGGGATTTACATTCAGATCACACAGAGCTTAACTTGAATGTGTCAATTAGCAAACACAGGTGGCCTAATTACATTTCCCAATTTTTCCCCAGTGTCCTCAGTAATTTTGTTTTAGCATGCCCCACCATTTAAACAGACCCTACCTTTTGTTTTGGGAGAATTGAGCTTAGTTTATACTGGAGTGTCTTTCCACTACTGTGGTAGTCTAAATCAAAATCTATCTTGATATTTTCGATAAATGCTTGTGCAAATTTTTTCTTTTACAGCCTCCGGGATAGACCAGCAGAATGGCCCAACCAACCCACCAAATTATGAGACATAAATTGATTTAAGCCATTAAATATTGAGGTGATTTGCTATGGAATAAAGCCTAATCAGTACTTAGAAATGGATACCTAAAAGTGAGCACTCCCCGTAACAAAAATCAAAACATTAGCTTCGGGCTTGATTTAGCTGCTAGAGGCTGGAGAAGAGGCTAACTGTATTAGGTAGTTGGTTTTGCAGTCAACTCACTGGCAAAACCATCACCTGTAGTAACTTAGAACATTCTTTTAGATGTGCCTAATGAACTCATGGATCTTATGGACATATCCGGAAAAAAAGTTGAAAGTTCCAATGGATTTCTCCTGGCTGTGAAGGATAAGGGATAAGAAGACAGAGGTAAACTTGAGAAGGAAGTGTTCAGTTTTAAGGCAGAATTGGATAAAACACAAAGCCCAGAGTTTCCCAGATTTGAAAGTAAAATGGTAAAAAATTATCGAAGTTAGTTGAAGTCTGAGGCCAAAATCAAATCAAGAATATGGGTATCAAGCAAGTGAAATATTTAAGGAAGTTCTAGGTAAACCTTCTCAGTTAGACAAATGGAACTTTTAAGAATCTAATAATTGTAAAGGTATTGGCCCACAGCAGTCTCACATGAAACCCAAAGAAGACAGAAACCTTCTCAAAAAGTATGGCTTTTAAGGCATGGAATAAACATTCATCAGATTCGAAGGAACCCCACAAAGTTTTTAAGGGAGTTGTGCCTTTGAAAACACCACTACTTTGCACACAAAAAAAAAGGAGACAATCAAACGAAAAGAAGATCTTGATGCCCAAATTCCTGCAGACAGAATAAGCCACTGATCAGCAAACAAGGGTGATTTCTTATGGAAAAAGAAGGGTATGTCAAGGGGTAGAGGGAAAAGTCCCAAGGATGGACTTTCTGTAGAGCAGCAGAAAACAGGAGCTGGATGGTCACATCCAGGGACTAGATCTAGGCCGTCATCAGGGAACAGTCCCTGCCTGGATTAAAGAACTGGATTTCAACCTGTGTTCAGCTGCATTTCAGACCACAGTGGCCAATACTGCCTTTCGTTTCCCTGCTTTATGGAAGGGAGTGACTATTATTGTGATGCCGTCCATGCCTTTGGTGGACGCAGGATGCATATCCCAGATCCCCTTCAGGAAGAACTCATTGCCCCAGCTGCAGAGAGTGCTGTCAGCCATCAGTCTTCAGTCCCTAACCCTCCTGCATCTACAGAGAACTGCCTCTCATTGCTTGTTTTACTTTTATTTTAGCTTCAGGGTCCACATGCAGGATAGGGAAACTGCATTTCATGGGGGGTTGATGTACAGATGATTGCATCACCCAGGTGAAGAGCACAGTACTCGAAAGATACTTTTGTGATCCTCACACTCCTCCCTCTCTCCACCCTCAAACAGGCCTCAGTGTCCATTGTTTCCTTCTTCGTTTCCATATGTACTTAATGTTTAGTTTCCACTTATAAGTGAGGACATGCGGTATTGGTTTTCCGATTCTGTCTTAATTTGCTTAGGATAATGGCCTCCAGCTGCATCCATGTTGCTGCAAAGAATATTATCTCTATTTCTGATGGCTGCACAGTATTCCATGGCATAAATCTACCATGTTTTCTTTATCCAGTTCACCATTGATGGACATTTAGATTGATTCCATGTCTTTCCTATGGTGAATACTGCTTTGATTAGCATATATGTATATGTGTCATTATGGTCAAATGATGTGTATTCCTTGTGTATAAATACCTAATAATGAGACTGCTGAGTTGAATGCCAATTCTGCTTTGAGTTCCTTGAGAAATCACCAAACTGATTTCCACAATGGCTGAAGAATTTACATTCCACCAGCAGTGAATAAACATCTCTTCACTTGGCAACTTTGCCAGCATCTGTTATTTTTTGACTTTTTAATAGTAGCCATTCTGACTGGTGTGAGATAGTATCTCATTGTGGTTTTGATTTGCATTTCTCTAATTATCAGTATGTTGAGCATTTTTTTCATATGCTTGTTGGGCCATATGTATGTCTTCTTTTGAAAAGTGTCTGTTCATTTCCTTTGCCCACTTTTTAATGGAGTTGTTTGCTTTTTGCTTGTAAATTTATTCCTTACAGATTCTGTATATTAGACCTTTGTTGGATGCATAGTTCATAAACATTTTCTCCCATTCTGTAGCTTGTCTGTTTACTCTGTTGGTATTCTCTTTTGCTGTGCAGAAGCTCTTTAGTTTATTTAAGTCCCATTTGTCAAGTTTTGTTTTTGTTGCAACTGCTATTGGTGTCTTTGTCATGAAATCTTGGCCAGTTCCTACATTGTGAATGGCATTGCCTAGGTTACCTTCTAGGGTTTTTGCAGTTTTAGGTTTTATATTTAAGTCTTTAATTCATCTCGAATTGATTTTTGTATATGGTGTAAGGAAGAGGTCCAGCTTCAATCTTCTGCATATGGCTAGCCAGATATCCCAGCACCGTTTATTTAATAGGGAGTCTTTTCACCATTGCTTGTTTTTGTTGACTTTGTTGAAGATCAGATGATTATGAGTGTGCAGCATTGTTTCTGGGCTCTCTATTCTGTTTCATTAGTCTACGTGCCTGTTTTTGTGCCACCACCATGCTGTTTGGGTTACTGTAGCCTTGTAGTATAGTTTGAAGTCAAATCATGTGATGTCTCCAGCTTGATTCTTTTCGCTTAGGATTGCTTTGGCTATTCAGGCTCTTTTTTTTTTTTTTTTTTTTGGTTCCATTTGAATTTTAAAGTAGCTTTCTTTTTTCTAATTCTGTGAAAAATGTCACTGGTAGTCTGATAGGAATAGCATTGAATCTGTACACTGCTTTGGGCAATGTGGCCATTTCCACAATACTGATTCTTTCTATCCATGATCATGGAATGCTTCTCCATTTGTTTGTGTTGTCTCTGATTTCTTTGAGCACTGTTTTGCAATTTTTATTGTAGAGATCTTTTACCTCCCTGGTTAGTTGTGCTCCTAGGTATTTTATTCTTTTTGTGGCTATTGTGAATGGAGTTGAGTTCTTGATTTGACTCTCAGCTTAGATGTTGTTGGTGTATAGGAGTGCTACTGATTTTTGTACATTGAATTTTGTATCCTGAAAATTTACTGAAGTTGTTTATCAGATCAAGGAGCTTTTGGGCAGAGACTATAGGACTTTCTATGTATAGAATCACATCATCTGCAAAAAGGGATAGTTTGACTTCCTCTCTTCCTCTTTGGATGCCTTTTATTTCTTTCTCTTGCCTGATTGCTCTGGCCAGGACTTCTAGTACTATGTTGAATAGGAGTGGTGAGAGAGCACATTCTTGCCTTGTTGTGGTTTTTAAGGGGAATACTTTGAGCTTTTGCCCATTCGGCATAATATTGGCTGTGGAGTTGTCATAGGTGCCTCTTATTATTTTGAAGTATGTTCATTCAATGCCTAGTTTGTTGAGAGTTTTTGCATGAAGCGATGTTAAATTTTACTGAAAGCCTTTTCTGCATCATATTTATTTTCTGCGTGGTGCCACTCTTTTGGAAATTCTTCCATAATTTGATCAATAAACACTGACAAGAGCATTCCCTATTAAATTTTCCCATCTTCTGTATTGTGCTTCTATGTTGTTTGGGGCGTGTACACATCCATTTTGCATGCATTCATTTACAGACCAATTTGATGGAAACAATCCTGGTTATCGAACAGCAGCACCATTACTTAAGTGTCTTCTTGTCCTACTGTGCACAGATTTTCAAACCTACTGTGCACAGGAGTTTCACTGGCTTCCTCAGGCCAATGTGGCTTTTATTCATTAACAGCTCCTGGAATATCATCAGCTGGAAGAAATGCCAGTACAGGAAATAATGCATTGTTAGCCTAAAGTTTTCATAGTTGCTGTATCACAAGGCCAATTCATTCACCTGGATTTTCTGCCAAATGCACTGGGCTAACCAGGGAAAACAAACTTTTTTGGTGACACTTTGAAATTCACTTTTAGAAGCCAAGCTTACAGTACACATAACATGATGCGACCGTCCTGTGATCACAAGTTTTGGGATTTGAGAGATTAGGGATTTATACTTCAGGGATTTTGATCTTTAGGGATTTCTTTTTTTTTTTTTTTTTTTTTTTTTTGAGACGGAGTCTCGCTCTGTCGCCCAGGCTGGAGTGCAGTGGCCGGATCTCAGCTCACTGCAAGCTCCGCCTCCCGGGTTTATGCCATTCTCTCGCCTCAGCCTCCCGAGTAGCTGGGACTACAGGCACCCGCCACATCGCCCGGCTAATTTTTTGTATTTTTTTAGTAGAGACGGGGTTTCACCGTGTTAGCCAGGATGGTCTCGATCTCCTGACCTCGTGATCCACCCGTCTCGGCCTCCCAAAGTGCTGGGATTACAGGCTTGAGCCACCGCGCCCGGCCGATCTTTAGGGATTTCAGCCTTTAAGATTATGGCTTTCAGAATTGTGTCTTTGGGAATCATGCTCCACACCCCATGTAACAACAGAGGCAGAGATTAGAGTGATGCACCAGCAAGTCCAGGAACTCCAAGCTGGTTCCAGTAGGATCTGAAAGAGGCCAGGAAGAACTCTTCCCACAGCCTCAGAGGGAGCATGGTCCTGCTGCTCCTGGAGTTCAGCCTACAGAACTGCGAGACAATGAACTTCTGTTGTTTTGAGCTAATCGGTTTGTGGGACTTGTGAAGACAGCCCTAGAAAACAAACACGATTCTCAAAGGAGAAAAATAAACACGGCGATGAATAAATGAGTGCTGTGGTTTCAGAGCAGAGAACACTTCATCGTAACCCAGCTGAGCATCTCTGCCCTCCCTCGGATGCTTCACCCTGAAGGTGATGCCCTCACCTTGGAGAGGTGCATAGAGTGCAGGCTTGGGAGAAGGAAGGAGCAGATCTCTGGAGGGAGCACTGCCTTTGACGCCCATGCCTCCCTCCCCTCCTTCCCTGTGCCTCTGTCCATCTCCCGATGCTGGTCCACCCACTCAGCCCTGCCCCGGAGCACCATCATTCTTCACAACTGTACACTTCTTCAGCTCAGCAAGCCAGCATCAAGGTTGGTATTATCTTTCCCGCCGTGAAGAGGAAAGAGGACAGCTGTCTTTCCAGCTTCATGTGATGAAACTCAGGAAAATATAGCCATTGTTTCTCTCTTGAGTGTCACCTTTCCTTGCCCACTTGCATAAGTAATAAAGTTTTAAAAAATACCTAAGTTGATTACTAAACACCAGTCAATGCAGACAAGGACCCAGTATCATACACTTGATTCAGCTTTATTTATCACCTGCTCTGAAGGCTTAAAACACAAGCGCCTCTAATGCTTCAAAAATTCACTCTTGTCTATATTCCATAGAGAGGAACAATCTATCACATTAACTTTTAGAATATAATTTCAAAATATTATACCTTCTGCAGAAAGCTTATTCACAGTCAGCTATTATACATAAAAAGTAAAGGATGTCTGCACATGCAGCTGGTAGCCAGGGAGTTAAATAATATTGTAAGAAATCATGGGTACCTAAAAGGAGCATAAAATACTTTTCAAAGGAGAAAAATGGTGTCGAATAACATTGCCCCAGAGCCTGGGTCATTCCGGCAGCCCACACCCCTCCCTGGGGGCAGTGACACATTGGAAGAGAGCCTCCCACCTCCTGCCACTCTCCTTTGCTCTCAACACTGGTTCTGAAAGAACAGAATATCCCAAATCCTTCACATTTATGATTCACACCTAATGGTTCAAAACTATGAAGGAAAAATTGTCACGCTCTCACCATCCTCCCAGTCACACGTCCAGTGCTGTGGGGACGCCATGTGTTCAGTGTTCAGAACCTGGGGGCGCTGCCGGCCAGAGGACCCATCACGTCAAAGTCCTAGCCGGGCTAAAGAGGAAGAAACAATCGCAGAGACAAGTCCTTAAAACTACTGTCAGAGAGGAAATGGGCTTTCCCCTCACAGCTTGACAGAAATAATGCATTTTCAAGTAAAATAGCCTGAATATGACCTTTACTCCGAAGTTTTCAAAAATGATGTGGTTTCTTCCCAGGCATGTGTGTTCTGTATCAAATATTGAAAGGTCAGGCCTCCACACCCAGGAAAGAAGAGAGCTGAGGACCTTTTCTGGATAATTCAGAAAAGAAAAGAAAAACCTTCTTGCTCTAAATTGCCCAAATTATTTAGGAGCACGGGGAAGGTGTTGCCTGGAAAGTCCATAAACGGAGACATCTTTCTGCTCCCTTTTGCCAGTAAAGATCCGGCGAGACAGGGCCCCAGCAGTCGGGTTTTCATCCTGGGTTAAAATAGAACGAATTGACACAAATAGACGACTGTCTGGGGATGAAGGAAGACGTTGTCTCCTTTGAAGCTGATGGGAAGCAGAGTCCGATAACTGAAACAACAGAGCACAAACTTTAGTGACTCTGCTGCTGCTGCCACAGTCACCGGTTCTGTGTACGCAGAGGGTGTTTCATTATTTTAAAGGGCACCTTAATCCTCCCTTATCTGTGCAGAGGGCTTCTAGCATTGGCTTTGCCAGAGCAGCCCTTCCAAAATGCTATGTGTGTGGGGTAGTAGTAAACTTTTCTCTGCAATCAAGGTTTTCTTCCACTAATCATGTTCTTGGTGTAATTTAAAATATTTCCTTCACATACGACAGCAAGAGCTCCACCCTGAGCTATTTTTGTTTGTTTAATTTTCTCGTTTGCTTCTCCTTAAAACCATACAATCCTCGCTATAAATAATACCTTCCACTAAAAATATATTCAAAATGGTATCACCGACTGCAGCTTAAAATACTAAGCATAGAAACACACCATGTGGATTTAGACCAAAATATTAAGAAGTGTCTGGTGGTGAATCGGTTTTATAACATGGCTCTCTGGCCTCTTCAGTCAGAAAGAAGCTGAGGCCAGGTCATCATACGGAGTAGTTTGTCAGACAGACTCACTTGATCTGATATGTTCGTTTGTGTACACTGTATGAACCTGGCTATTCCTGGTTCACATGATGAAGCCTGGGGTCTATCACACTGGGAAGCGGGCAGAAGTGGGCGGAGGGGACAGAGACTCCTGCTATATGTAGAAATTGTTCTCTCTTCTTATGATAGCAAGAATCTCAGGAGGGATTGACCCCGAGGAGAAGAAATACACATACAAGGCGGGAGGTGTGGACGGAGAGATGGGAAGTGGAGTCCATGCCAGGCTGCCGCAAGGCCGGGGAGGGCTTAGGACAGACTCTGAACCCAGCGATGGCCACCTAGCCCCTTCCCCCTTGTGGGACACACCTTCCCTTAGGGTGTGTTCCCCCTTCCCCCCTTGTGGGAACACACCCTAAGCCTCCTTTACAAAGAACTATAGTGAGAAAAGGGAACTGATCAGAGGTGAATGTGAATTAGGAACTATTAGTATTTTGTAATATTTTTAAATGAGAGGACAAAAAAAAAAGTGACACCATTTTAAAATAAACAATGGTATGCTAAAAATACCAATTAATTATTCTGAAAATACAGATGAAATGCAGCTGAAGTTTGCTGCATTGCACATTTAAGCACAAAACACGTCACGCTCGTCAATCAAGCCATGTCCCTGCACTCCTAATGCTGCTCCGTTTACTGCTGCATTTAGAGTCCACACTCTAGCCGCCCAGGAAGGAGCAGAGAGGAGCAGAGCACACACCCACATGGAGGCTTGAGGATCATGATGCTGCTCAAGAACAAAAATCTCAGACGTGAGGGTGATTCAAAGATGCACTCAAGCTGCTCTCTAGATATTCTCTATGCAAGAGCTGGCGCACCGCCCGATAAGAAGTCCACACATCTCCTTCTGGGCAAGAAGCTCAGGCTGGGCTTCCTGAAAGTCGTTTAATCCAGCTTACTGGAATATTTGAGTAACCATCAAAACATAACTCCAAGGGCTTTACACCGGCCCTGCTGACACGTCTGACATTTCAAATCACAGAACTATAAAAATTCTAAAAGTCATTCTGCAACGGTGTCAACCAGTCAGGAAATGTGCTTTCTCATACATGTCATTTTTTATTTGATCAGAGATGAAAGCATCCAGTTTTGAAACGAAAGTGCATTAAAACATCTGTTTCCTGGGACACATTAAAGACACCACAGTCTAGCAGAGATCAAGGGGGAAAGACAGAATCAGTCAAGGAGAAGAAAACATTTTGTTTTAGCGGGGAAATCAAGAATACAGTGAATCTGGCAATGCCTATACAAGGCCACAGAGGTATTTTTAGAAAACTGAAATATGTAATCTCAGGATCTCAGTGTGAAAGGGCCTTGGGGGTCAGCTGGGTCAAGTCCCTTATTTACACAGTGGGTGTCTGGGACCCACAAAGTGAAGGAAACAGGCTCTAGATGCTTTAAATACATGCCTGGGAAAAACTCAGAAAAGTGGCAGTGATATGGCTTGGCTGTGTCCCCACCCAAATCTCGTCTTGAATTCCCACGTGTTGTGGGAGGGACCTGGGGGGAGGTAATTGAATCATGGGGGCGGGTCTTTCCTGTGCTGTTCTCATGATAACGAGTAAGTCTCATGAGATCTGATGGTATTATAAGGGGGAGTTTCCCAGCCCGAGCTCCTCGCGTTGCCTGTCACCATCCACGTACGATGTGACTCGCTCCCTCTTGCCTTCTGCCATGACTGTGAGGCCTTCCCAGCCACGTGGAACTGTAAGTCCAGTTAAACCTCTTTCTTTTGTAAATTGCCCGGTGTATTTGACTTTCTCTAAAGCACATGCTTTTCCTTAGAGGTATTTTTTTTTTTTTCCGTGTGAGGTCCTCTTTATGAAATATTTGGATGGGTAACTATTTTGAATCGTCATAAGATTAATATCTGAAATAACTGTAAACTTATTTCTACACTGTTAATCTACACAGTGTTCTGAGCCTAAAGTTCTTATTTGTGTTTCCCAACAAAGTAATTAAAAGGAATGGGTTTCCCTACTGCATAGTTTTAAAATCAGTATATTTGACCAGGCACGATGGTGCACGCCTGTAATCCTAGCACTTTGGGAAGCTGAGGTGCACAGATCACTTGAGCCCAAGAGTTCAAGAATATCCTGGGAAAAATGGAGAAATCCTATTCTACCAACAAACAAACAAAAAACAGAAACAAAAATTATCCAGGCCTGGTGGCACACAACTGCAGTCCCAGCTACTTGGGAAGTTGAGATGGAAGCATCACCCGAGCCTGGGAGGTGGAGATCGCAGTGAATTGAGATCGTGCCATTGCACTCCAGCTTCGAGTGACAGAGCGAGACCTTGTCTCAAAAATAAATAAAATATGTTTTTAAACTCCAAAAATAAGTAGTTTGGAGGCCCAGACCTGTTTGTGGGATTTGCAATCTCAAAATGCAACCTTTTTTTCAACTTCTACACTGATAAATGTAGAAGATAACCCATTTATTTCTTTCAGTCATGTCAAGGGGAAAGAATAAAAGGAAAAGAAGCCCTGGACACGAAATGCCTGCAGTGTGTTTTCCGGCCCGGGACCCGTGGGCATTCTGAGTCAGCAGGAAGGCTCTTTGGGGTGGCGCCGTCCCCGGCACTGTGGGACGTCTCACAGCATCCTGGGATGGCCGCAGCACCCCCTCCCCACCCTGAGGTGCGACAACCAAAAATGTCTCCAGACATTACCACCGTGTGTCCTGGGGAACGAAATCCCCCAGATGAGCACAACTGCACTGCAGAAAGGGATATCTAGAAATGGGTGCATTTTAAAGCCAGAATCAGTGGGCAATTCTCAAGTAAACAGCCTTAGTCATAGCCATGCAATCGCAGCCTAGGATGTGGAGTGTGAAACCGTAAGCATGATCAGCCTCCGAGAGGGAGGTGCTGCAGTGACTCAGTCTGAGAGAAAATTTACACTAATGATAACAAGGTACCAAACACGGTACCAAAGGGTTTAATCCCACCAATGGCTCCTTACGGAGGGTCACCTTTCCCCCCCGCTTTTCCAATGGGGAAAGGCAGTCATAAAGAAAGCACTTCTCACAGCGCTAGGAAGTAGGGTGCGGGGTGTAAAACCTAAACCCAAGTGCATCAAACCCGTTCGTGCTTTCTGTCTCCTTAACCAGCCCATCACCATTTCTGGGTCTCATTGGGAGCCACTCCAATTTACGGGCAGTCACTTTGGTAAGGTGTGTCCTTGAGTCAAGAATTCTGAATGGTTTTATCCATTTTGGATTTTTTGACCAGCAATGACGATCTAGTGTATCTTTTTATTTTACTACTCACACTGATTATAGGAAGTCTAGATGTTTAAGCAGTGGTGACATGGAGAAAAGCCTTGTGGAACTGTCTTTGAGTTGACCAGGAGGACTGCTCCGTGTTCACAGGCTTCAAATGACATCCCTGGAGTGCCCCACAAACCATGCATCCCGAATGCTTCAGCCACTGAGAACTGCTATAGACTGTTAAACGGTTACAGCAAAAGTCCAGTTAGAAATTTTTTTCAGGATGAAAGAGAAATCTAATGCTGATAAAGTTCGACTTTGATCCTTGAACTACCAAAGCATTCATACAACATACTGGTTAACTAAAATCCCACCAAACAGGCAGTGTCCAGCTCCAGACAGTCCCATGCCCATGAAGAAATTAGAGCATCTGGCAGCTCACCTCCGTAACAGTGTTTAGAGGGGCCTTGTGGTTGATGAATGAGCATTAACATTACAGATGGATATCGAGAAATATTATGAAGGGGTGATTAATCACATGGCAACAAAAATAATTGCAGGGTCACATTTCTGGATCAGACAATCAGACACAAGTTTGAAGTTGAAAATAATAAAATATGCTTTGCCTAGGGGCCGGGCACGGTGGCTCACGCCTGTAATCCCAGCACTGTGGGAGGCGGAGGTGGGAAGATCACGAGGTCAAGAGATGGAGACCATCCTGGTCAACATGGTGAAACCCCATCTCTACTAAAAATATAAAAATTAGCTGGGCATGGTGGCATTCACCTATAGTCCCAGCTACTCGGGAGGCTGAGGCAGGAGAATCGCTTGAACCTGGGAGGCAGAGGTTGCAGTGAGCCGAGATCATGCCACTGCACTCCAGCCTGGCAACAGAGCAAGACTTTGTCTCAAAAATAATAATAAAATAAAATAAAATATGCTTTGTCTATTAGAAACTATAAGACCAACATTTACACGGAATCTTTGTCTCCTATCATGTCCATTAATATTCTAGAAATTGTGGAGCAGCAGAGATGGTGATACCAGAAATATTTTTGTCCCCATAATAGAAATTAGTGGATGAATGTGATGTAAAGGTCACAGTTACTAAATCCTAACATTGCTCGTTATTTAACAAATACTTGTTGGGTACATCTAGGGGAGACACAGGGCCTGACATTGAGAATATGGAAGTGAACAAGTAAATATGGTCTCTCTTCTCATGAAACTTACAGTTTTGTGAGAAAGGCGGTAAAGAGGTAAGTCAGTAAGTTTTTTAAAAACAGAATTATGGTGAGCGCTATGAAGTAAACAAAGCACAGCCATGAGAAAGTACGCTAGGCAGGGCAGCCTTTAGAATACAACCAGGAGCAGCCTTTGCTGGGGCAGAGAGCTAAGCTGAGAATTGGAGATGTAAGACCCAGCATGAGAGGAGGGAAGTGGAGGCACCTGTAAGGAAGGACCATCGCACAGAGGATTCAGAAGCAGGGGAGAGTTTGGCGGAGTTGAAGGTAGGTGGGGGGTCTTGAACACCATGCGTAAGGGGCATGGCTCCTGTGGAAAAGGGAGAGAAAGTCAGGTGGTGCAGGGCTTTGCCAGTCACAGGCAGGAGTGTGGGTATTTTTCTATTGGTCATGGAAAGTCACTGAAGAGTCGAAAGTAGGCGAGTAAGAGGGCCCAATGAGCTCTGAAAAAGATCTCAATGTTGGCCATGGGGCCACAAGGTGGGGAAGTTAGGGGATGGTTAGTGGGGGATGGCAGGAAGCCCATGGGGTGGTGAAGATGAGACAGGGAGGTGCTGGGGTGAGGGCAGTGGAGAGGGGAGACGTGGTTGGAGATGACAGGTCACTTGGAGACTTAGTGGGGTGTGCTGATGAGAGGGGTCACAGAGAGGAGCAAACACAAACAGGGGAGACAGAGAAGCTGCTCGATTCTTTCCTGAACAGCCAGGTGGTTGGCGATGTCTGGGTAGAAATGGGGGCACTGAGGGAGAGAGGGAGAGTTTAGAGTTCTGTTTTGAATAAACATGAGTTGTGCATGAAAATTTGAATTAGAGAAGCTTACTAGGAAGTTAGACATACAGGGCTGGATCTCAGGAGAGAGACAAGAGCTGAACACATAAACTGGGGAGTATAGAGATTGAAATCATGAGAACGAGAGGCTCCCTTGTGGATGGTCCAGGCAGAACCCTGAAGAGCTCTAACACAGAGAAATTGCTCAGGGGAGAGGGGTTAGAAAAGAGTGGGGGCAGGAATCCGGAGGGGAACCCCAAGGGCACAGTCTCACAGAAGCCAAGCCCTGCAAAGAATGCCCCTTATGCATTCAACAGGCATATTTTGCGCATCTGCTGTGTCGGGCAGTTTTCTGATTGACAGTGATTAAAAGATCAATAAGACAGACAAGGTCCTTGCCTCTTGGAGCTTACATTTTGGAGAGAGCGTATGTTTCAGAAACGTGTGATTAGCTAATTGTGTTGAGCAATTCTGAGAGGAGAGGAAACAAGGACACATGTGTTATTGCGATTTGGCAATGGAGAGGTTCTTGGTGGTGTTGACAAGAGCAGTCCCAGGGGTGTGGTCTGATGGAAGCCAGGTTTGAGTAGCTTGGTTTGTGTCCACATAGTCCCGGTGGAGAGGCCATGCGGGCAGCACATGCGGACAGAGTTTTGGGTTGAGACAGTCTCTTTCTGTCCCTCAGGCTGGAGTACAGTGATGGCATGATCTCGGATCACTGCAACCTCCACCTTCCAGGCTCAAGCAATTCTCATGCCTCAGCCTCCTCAGTAGCAGGGATTATAGGCAGGCACCACGATGTCCGACTAATTTTTGTGTTTTTAGTAGAGATGGGGGTTTTGTCACGTTTGCCCAGCTGGTCTCAAACTCCTGTCCTCAAATGTGCATCTGCCTCAGCCTACCAAAGTGCTGGGATTACAGGTGTGAGCTACTGTGCCTGGCCCCATATGTCTTTATGTAAAGAACAAAGACCCAGAGCATGTTAAGCACTGATGGAAATGATCCCATGGGAAGGAAAAATTAATGCAAGGCAGACTGGGGCAAATCGACACAGGGTTTTTTTGTTGTTGTTTGTTTGTTTGTTTGTTTTTGAGATAGAGTCTCGCTCTGTCGCCCAGGCTGGAGTGCAGTGGCGCGATCTCGGCTCACTGCAAGCTCCGCCTCCCGGATTCACGCCAGTCTCCTGCCTCAGCCTCCCAAGTAGCTGGGACTACAGGCGCCCACCACTTCGCCCAGCTAGTTTTTCATATTTTTTAGTAGAGACGGGGATTCACCATGTTAGCCAGGATGGTTTCGATCTCCTGACCTCGTGATCCGCCTGTCTTGGCCTCCCAAAGTGCTGGGATTACAGGCTTGAGTCATCGCGCCCGGCCCGACACAGGGTTTTTTGGGAAGGGAGGAGTGGGTTGAAAACAGAGCATACATAAAGAGATGGAGTTCTGATAGAGAGAGAATCAGAAAGAAAGGGGACAATGAGTTCAAGGCAGGAAGTTTCAGAAACGTGCACCTGGGAAGATATGTGTGTTCTCAGCGGACAGCTTCTAATTTGTTGGTGAAGTACAAGGTCAGGCCACCAGCCAGAGAAGGAGACAGAAGAGAGGTTGTGAGAGGTTCCACAAAGAGGAGAAGACATCAAATGGGCATCAGGAAAAGTGGAAAAAATTAAAGATATACAGCAGGTCGGTGCTGTCTGCCTGCTTGAAGGTTTGTGTTTGTGAATTTAGAGTCCAACCAGGTGGCCTCGTTGTGCCATTTTCTCCAACCATGTCGACCCCTTGAGCATATGTCAACAATGACATAACCCATCCACGGGTGAAATTTACAGGTAAGTCAGACTGAGGAAGAGAGACAGAAAAGTCAAGGGGCTCAACGGCATGTGTTTGTCATAAAAGTAGACCCTGGAAGGAAAGTGAAGGAAGGATAAAGTCTTTGTCAACGTCTAAAGACAAAGATCTGCCCATCTCTGCAGCAGCTGACCAGACAGCTGTAGCATATGGCTTCCAGATCACACAATACCTGAATCATGGATTCCCTGTGACCTCAAGGTCCCCAAGCAATGATGGGCTCAGACGTCCTTGCTGATTTGTTTTGGTTGGATGCCCCTCTCATCTTTGGTCATCTTGGATTCATCCTATCTTTGACTCCTTGGCTGGGTGGATGGCTTCAATTATGTACAGTGGGAGACAACAGCCCCAAAGTGAATTGTAAACATGCATGCTATCTAAATGACCTGGAGCAAAGGATGTGTTTTGTATCATCTAAAAAAAAATGAACATTTACCTGAGATAAGGCACCTGTCTCCTGGAGAAAATACATATGAGGATGCATAAAATGTGGTATGTGGTGGGAAAAAAAGGAGGGCACGAGGGCAGAGATTACAAGGATTCAGTTCCACTTGTTTGGGGAGAGGAGGCCAAGAGAGCTGGTCTTTGGACGCCCTGGTGGCACAGCACTGAAAAGAATGTGGGTAGCAAGAGAGCAGAGAAGAAAGGACAGTTTAAACCAACTTGTTCGTCCTGCAATTTTTATTTCTCTACCTCCCAGTCAAAGTGCCATTGTCTACAGCCACTTTAAAAATGCAACTGGACTGGAAATCCTCCTACTGTGGTTCAGCGTTGCAGGAACAAAAGCCTGAGACTGACACAACGTTTCAGGAAAGTTGGCATTGCTTTTTCAAATAAGCTCCTTTATCCTCTTGCATGTTCATTTGCAAGTAATTAAATACACACACGATAGCAACTCAAGGATTAGGAATGTCACTGACAAGAAAAATAATAAACAGGAGGAAATTAAAAGAACCCACTAAGCCCCAGGAAAAAAAAATCTAACAGATTTAATCAGGAGAAATAAAATATTCTCTGGGCCCTGTTATGAAGACCCCTGGTGCCAAAGAAACGTGGCAGAAATGGGACAATTAACATGGATGTGGGGAGGGTGACAGAGCCTCACGATGAAACAGGGAGGTAGCTGTGCAGGGCAAGCAGCCCCAGCAGAATTCAAATGAGGGTGTGAAACCTAAACAAGAGGCCCGCCAAGTGGGAAGAGAGGCCGCGAGAGTTGCGTGGCAGAGCCTGTCTGTGCAGTGATGGCAGGAAACCCACAAGCCTCCCAGGCAGATCCTGGGAGATCCAGGCATCCTTTTTAGCTAAGCATGTGTTACACTCTCCTGCAGTCTTGCGTGTCTGCTACAGAGTCAGGATTCTGAAGAGGTGACAAGCCACTGATGATGATTATTCTCCCTATAGACACCGCTCCCCATCCAGCCTTACTGAGCAGACAGAACTGATGGTTCACATAACACAGACAAGGGATTAGACAATTTGACCTGCCCTATTAGAATACTTCTCATCCTCCGTGATAGATGGATTCTTGACAAATTGCTTATGGCAACAAGCATTTAGCAACATCATGACTGTCTGGGTCTAGCGAGTAACCTTACCCTGCAGTTATTTATTAGGCAGGCTAGAGACAGCGTCATAACTCATTACCTGATCTTCACTGAGAAAGGGAGGATGCCGGGGACTCCCTTCTCCTTAAATATACCCACCAGATAGTGGCCACATTAATTGAGGGCCTACTATGTGCCAGTCCCTTACATATATTTTCATTCATTTATCAACAAATCTTAACACGGTGTCTACTATGTGTTGAGTTCTAGGGTTACCTAAGAAAGAAATGGGCAGAGCCCCTGTCCTCAGGGAGTTTGAGGTTTAGTGTACCAGGCAGTATAGGCCAGGTCTCAAGGCTGTGTTCAATTGCCAACCAAGTCCTACTGCTTCAGCCTTCCACTGCCCACTCTTGGGTCCATACAAGGTGGCATTGCCCAGTAGATCCACAGCCACAGCCACAGGTGCTAGTACAGCTGAGAAATTACATGTAATTTAAATAGCCACGTGTGGCCGGTGGATGCTCTATTGGACAGTGCAGACGGGAGACTATTGACCCAAGATGTTCCAACCTCAAAGGCAAGGATGCTCTGAAGATGAGGTGCCTTGGCAACTGCTCTCGATGACATGGAAGGAGCTGCATGGGGCACACCTCTCCACAGCAGCTGTTTATGCTGCGTCTGGGATGTCCCCAAGGGCTCCTTAGGGACTGGGTGGAAGGGGTGTTGCCAGCCAGGGCAAAATGGCCTGGGAATTTCTGGTCTGCCAAAACTGTGCTTAGCTGTCTGCCAGCATGGCCCTCCTGCACAAAATTCCATATTGTTGCTTCATTAAAGAAAAAGAAAACCAAGCTTTAGTTTGGAATAAAAGTATCCTTTTCTTTCAAAGAGAAAACTCGTGCTGTGTATGTGATATATGGTAAGTTGCACCACACTTGCACAATGCATGCTACATAAAACAAAGCATGTGTTGACTTTGCTTTCTATTTTTGTGTTATGATAAAACATGGACATGTTTTGGTTTCCAAATAAAAATACTGTGCACCTACCTACCCTCCTCCCCCAGACATCAGTGCTTCAGCTTAAATGGGGAGTCCTCCCTTCCCGCCGCTACATCCCTATTCCCTATTCACAGTGAGCCGCCGTCCAGGGCCTGGAGTCAGAAAAGTCTCTCCCAGTACGTGCGTGTCCAGACTGAATGCCCTCTGCTCCCCCTCCCTGTCCTGGGACATTGCTTCCGGCCCGTGCATCCACTGAGAGATATTCACCTGCTAGCCACTTCCTTCTGGGATGTGCAGGATCACACCCCACCTTCAAGCAGAGGGACATGGGACGATTCTGTGTCTGGACACCCTGTGGGAAGGTGGAGTATTGTTTGCTGCTACATTTTCCCCCTCTTCTCCTTCTGGAACCCTCTCAGAATATGCCTGCCTCAATAGGAAACATGATAGCAGCTGTGTTAAGAGTGCAAATCCAGAGAGGGTAGGTGACAGGCAGCCGCCTCACATGTGGTTGGCACCGTGTAAAGCCCACATTCAGGCTACAGGGTCCTCCAGCTGCAGTGCCCCCCACCCCCATCAGAGATGATGGATTAAAATGGGGTCATTAGGTTTAACCCTAATCGAATGTGAGAGGTATCCTTGTAATAATAAGAGGAAAGTTGGACACAGAGACATGGACAGTGAAAAGACAAATCAAATCACACAGGGAGAAAAGCATCTACAAGCCAAATCCACTAACCCTCTGTGCTGAGCTCCAAGTCTGCTAGCAAATGCTGTTACCCCTGAGCCCCAACTCCATGATTTCGGCTTCAGTGGCCCACAGAAAGCCCTTGCATGGCATTTCAGCAGATTCCATGGTTTTCCCAGCAGATGTCTCTTCTGGTGTTAGAAAATAGCTTCACTTCCATGCAACTCTTCCTTTCCTCTCTCTTAATGCCTTGAAACTTTTGTACCATGAACCAGTCTCCATCACAGTCCCAAAAAGACAGAACTCTCATCCACCAAACGGAGGCCGACCTGGCAGTGCCCACCCAAGGCCACATTCCCGTGCAGGAATGTCCCCACTGCACCAGGGCAAATGCCCATCATCTGCATTTCATGTGGACTCCAAGTTGGTCTTTAGGCACAGATGCACATGGCATGCCTGTGAATTCTGACAGACCGGGGGCGTGTTTACCTTTGAGAAACTGAAAGCTTCACACACACCCCTCCTGGTGGAGGCACTTGACTTCAGAGGCGGCCTCCACATGCCTTTGGAGGGGCGTCCGGAGCCTGGGACAGCCTGGGTTTCTCCCCAGTGTTTTCATCCTGTTTTGGTCACTAGCCTTTTACGTCTGTTGATTGTAAGAGGGCTGAATTCCCCCTAAGATCACGTGCTGAAGTCCTCACCCCCAGGACCGCAGAATGTGATCATATTTGCAGATAGGCCCATCATAGAGATGATGGATTAAAATGGGGTCATTAGGTTTAGCCCTAATCAAATCTGACAAGTATTCTTGTAATAATAAGAGGAAAGTTGGACACAGAGACATGGACAGTGAAAAGATGAATCAAATCACACGGGGAGAAAATGGCATCTACAAGCCAAATCCACAAGCCAAGGAGCGGGACCTTCTCCTTGTGGCCTTCAGAAGAATGAACTCTGCAGAGACCTGGAGACCAGGCTTCCAGCCTCCAGAACTGGGAGGAAATAAATGTCTGCTGTGTAAGCAGCCCAGTCTGTGGTGCTTTGTTACCGCAGGCCAAACATGTATACGTATTGGTGACGTGTGATCCTATCTTTATCTGGTTGATGTGATTAACCGATTTAAATACGTCTATGCTGAGTTTTACACTGTAATGCTCCCCAGGCTCATGTTGCAATAGGAGAGGGAGACACATATTTTTTTTGGAGGGGGGAGAAGCCAGGGGGAGAGTGTCTTGCCCTGTCATCCAGGCTGGAGGGCAGTGGCAACATCTTGGCTCACTGCAGCCTCCGCCTTCTGGGTTCAAGCCATTCTCCTGCCTCAGCCTCCCAACTAGCTGGGATTACAGGAGCGCACCACACTGCCTGGCTAATTATTGTATTTTTAGTAAAGATAGGGTTTTGCCATGTTGGACAGGCTGGTTTTGAACTCCTGACCTCAAGTGATCCACTCTCTTCAGCCTCCCAAAGTACTGGGATTACAGGTATGAGCCACCGCGTCCAGCCAGAGACACATACTTTTCATCCTTGTCTTTCTGACTGAGCAACTGAACGTCTTGGGGAAGGGGATGGAGCAGGTGCAGTCTCCTTTATACAACGATGCCCAAAGCATGGGCCCCATATGTCTCCCTGCAGTGGCCTCTGAGGGAGGCTTCCGAACTTTCTCTGGGGGACCCTCCTACTAAGTCCAATGCTAATGCATTTGTAATGAAAGCAGCAGTAACAATCTTGGTGGCTCCTAAGCAGCTCCAGATGAAGAGGAATCGATGCGCTGCACTTACCAAACATCTTTATTCTCCTGCTTCTGGATGCTTGGCCTTTGAAGGTGAAATTGTGACACATATGAGGCTCAGAAGCAATGCATTTCGAGCAGTCGAGCCTCTGTGGAGGAGAGGGATAGCCTCTGAGCATCCTAGCCCCGAACACAGCAGCATTCAGTAGTTCTGTTCCGTGCTAGGGAAACACAGAACCACTCAGCCCCATGCAGGCTCACAAGCCACATCATTGTCACTGGGAATATGCGGGGGACATCTCTGGCTCCCAGACAGGGTTTGATTTCTATGCAGAAATGCTTATTTTTTTCAAAAAAGGTAGATTTTAAAAATCCAAACACTTATTAAGAAAAGTCAATGTCCAAGGGAGAAAAATCAGAATTAGCAGTTGTTGGTGGGGTCTGGGCAGCCGTTTACACAGGAGAAGCTAGATGTTGCTGGTTTACATTTAAAAACATTTCCTGCAAGGTTCTTTCTGAATGTGAACTCTGTAGAGTTGTACTTCCCAAGCCTCTCCCTCTAATGGCCCCCAGTGAACTGGGAAGGGGGCTGCTGGGAGGTGGGGGGCACGGGAGGATGGATACAGGTGGGGAAGGGATACCAGGAGGCATGCAGAATACAGGAGCAAATCCAATTTATTCTGCTTTTAGTATTAAGTTTTCATGTAACATTTTATTTGAAAAACAAGTTCCACTTTTTAAAAAAATGTTAAAAACTACAAAGATTTTAACTCAATCTATTCAGGAAACCAAAGCCCCAAGCGGTGAGAAGTGACTTATCCAAGGCCAGCAGGTTTGAGGCTGGACTCAAACTCGGGACTCGTCTTCACCCAAGACCAAGCAAGGAGCTGGCAGGACTGGGGGTCCCTTCTCAGGCTGTGGTCCCGAGCCACAGAAAGAAGGCCAGTGCGAGTGTGCAGTGTAGGTGTGAGGAGGTGAGGTGGTGGGCAGGAAGACCGTGCCTTCAGGCTGGCCTCGCCCAGCTCCAGCCTCACCCCTGTGTTTCCACCTTCCAGTTCCCAGGAAGATTTAAGCTCTAGCCCTATATGCAGAAGGAGGCACAGGCAACAAGAACAAAACACACAGAGGTTTCTGAGACACAGGCTGAGCTGATAGTGACATAAAAGGGTGTCCCTGCGCTCCTTCTGTTCAATTTTCTCTGTGCCCCTTCCAGCTGTTGACTTGCCTCCCAACCTCCCAGGACCCGTGTTTTCTCCCCAGGGCCTGGAGTCCCTGCCCTGGTGCCCCACCCAAATCTCTGGTCTCTCTGGCAAGGACCCTGTCTCTGATCACCTCTCTCTTGAACTTTACTCCAGTTTAAAATCTCTCTCTCTTTAGTCCTTTCATTTTATTATTAGCAGAATGAGTGAAAGACCTTCTAGTACCTAATTTCAGCTGGAGCGATAGAGACGGCTCGGACATTTGCAAGGACACCCACGCAGAAGGGACCACACTCATGTTTTTCAACAGGCGGCCTCTCTGAAGTCACACCAGGACAATCTGCTGTCATCAGATCAGCCTTCTAACCGTGGGCTGAAGATAAGGCCTGTCTCAGGGCAATGCCATGACGTCCAAGCAGGTGAGAGGCGTAAACCATGCAAGGGGCTTGACTCTTGGCTATCCCTGAAGCACTGAGGTGATAACAACCAATAGGCAAAGAAACAAACCAAACCCCTTCACTGACGTCAGAGCTGGGCAGTGAGGAGTGGTACGCAGTAAATATAGACACCAGGGAAATCTCCCTTGTTTGCAAAGTTTTCACAGTATCTCCTTCGGGATAATAATTTTAGTAAAAGTGAAGTGTACCTGTTTTTCTTTCTCTGGGGTTGAGTAGAGGTGAAGGAAGGGGATGAATTCAGAGTTTAATCCCATTAAACATTCTAAAGATATAATTATTGGGAAGTGAATTAAAGTGACGATTTGAGGATCGTGACTAAAGTGCCCCCACCTGCAGGAACTTGCAGGGTGCAAAGGGGGCAGAACAAGTTAAGTGTAGTCGGATAGTCTAAAGTTATAAGAAATGGGAAATTAAGTAAGATGATGATTTTAGTATAGAAACCAAGACTTCCTGTACGTTATAATAAAAGGCAGCTATGCAACTCCGAGTACTTGAGATTTTTACCACTCTGCAGTCAGAGCTTTTGTGCACGTGTGTGTCTGTCAATGTGTCATCGCTGGTTTGTGTCTACCTCTGGGCTGGGGGTATTCAGGGGACAGTCCCATCTAAGCTTACTTCAGCCATGTAAATGAGCATGTGTCTATCAGCTCTGTGCAGAGCAGAAATTAGGCCAAAGCTGTAAAAGGCAGCATAAAGTGTAGCCTTCAGCAGGACTGATGGTACAGTATCTTCAACATTTCTGAAGCAAGAAGACATTTGACTGCTCTAGGCCTTTCAAGCTAGGAATTATACCTATGATACATTCAACCCCAAGAAGGCATGTGAACACGTGAGTTAGCTGGGGGTGCTGTAACAAACACCACAAGTGGGGCAGCTTAACCAACAGCTGTTTACTGCCTCCCAGTCCTGGAGGTTGGACGGCCTTGTTGGAGGTGTGGGCAGGGCTGGCTCCCACTGAGGCTGTAAGAAGGTTCTGCCCAATGCCTCTCTCTCCAGCATCTGTCGTTTGCTGCAAGCTTTGGGGTTCCTCGGTTTGTGGATGCAACCCGCAACCATCTCTGCCACCATCTTCACACGGCGTGCTCCCTGCGAGGGACTGTGTGCAAATCTCCCCCTTTTATAAGCACACCAGTCAGATCGCATTGGGGCCCACCCGAAGGACCTCATTTTAACTTGATTATGTGTAAAAATCTAATGTCCAAATAAGGTCCCATTCTGAGCTCCTGGAGATTAGGACTTCAACATATAAATTTTGGGGGGGTAGGGACACAATTCAAGCCATAATAGCAAGTAATCCCATAAAATCAGTTGGATATATTTTTTCTTTACCTGGTATAAACTGCTTTGCTGTAAGACAGTGACGGTTGACAACCTAGAATCTGTCTCTTCCAGTCCCGCTGTCATCAAAACAGAAAGTGGGATCTCATTTCCTTTGAGCATGTAACAAATTCTGAGAGATGTTGGTGATGCATCTTCCGGGAATGACATGTGAAGTGTTGTGAGCAGAACATACCTCTTTAAAAGGAGAGACATCAGCTGCACATCCCTCTGAAAGCTAAGCAGCCCAAACACTCGGGCTGCCCATTGACCAAAGAGCCCTGGGTTCCAGTGGAAGGTGTAGAAGGCTTGGAGACCAATGGTTAAAGTTGGAAGCCTGGGGCAAATAATGAGAAAGAAATAAGTATCTGTGAGTCCATCGTAAGAGAATTAAAATATTCAACACATTAATACAAACACATGGGAGGAAAGGGGCCCCTCTTCCTTATGAAGCAATTTCCACTAGTAAGTGCAGAAGGAACACAGGCATAGAAAGTCACCTGAAATTAGTGGATAAGACTTTAAGGGAAAAGGTGTATGTTGGAGGCCTTCAATGTATCCCTCCAACATACGTACTAATGATGGTGATGGTCTAATATATGTCCACTGATTCTTCGATAGTTCTCCCTCCAGGAATTTTTTTTTTCTTTTTGAGATGGAGTCTCACTCTGTCGCCCAGGCTGGCATGCAGTGGCGTGATCTCGGCTCACTGCAAGCTCCACCTCCTGGGTTCACGCCATTCTCCTGCCTCAGCCTCCCGAGCAGCTGGGACTACAGGCGCCCGCCACCACGCCTGGCTAACTTTTTTGTATTTTCAGTAGATATAGGGTTTCACCATGTTAGCCAGGATGGTCTCAATCTCCTGACCTCATGATCCACCCATCTTGGACTCCCTCCAGGATCTTAATTCTCCTCCCTTACAATGAACTTAATGGCTCATTTCTCCTTTTTTAATTTTTATTTTTTAAGACAGGGTCTTGCTGTGTCTCCCAGGCTGGAGTTCAGTGGCACCAACACAGCTCACTGCAACCTCTGTCTCCCGGATTCAAGCAATTCTTCTACCTCAGCCTACCAAGTAGCTGGGGCTACAGGTGCACGCCAGCATGCCTGGCTAATTTTTGTATTTTCAGTAGAGACGGGGGTTCACCATATTGGCCAGTCTGGTCTTGAACTCCTGACCTTGTGATCCGCCTGCCTCTCCCCCACAAAGTGCTGGGAGTATGGGGGTTAGCCACCGTGTCCAGCCCTGCCCAGATAATTCTTAAAGTTTCTGTAGAGATGCAGTCTCACCGTGCTGCTCAGGCTGATATTGAACTCCTGGGCTTGAGCGACCCTCCTGCTTCAGCACTTTTGAGTATGAAACAGGAAAAATGATGTGTGAATTATGAAGAAGCCCACGCAATTGCCGGGTGAGCAGGTTAACCCCGGTGATGAGTCAGCTGATACCACGTGCCTCACACACACACACCCCCTTCCTGCATTACTCTCCAAACTGCATAGCCTCGGGCTGGTAGGAAGCAGCAGACAAACCCAGAGTGAGGGAGCGTCTACAAAACACCTGCCTCAAAAGTGTCACAGACACGAATGACAGGGAAAGACCAGGAAACCCACAGGCTGGGGAAGACTTCAGAGGCCTAAGAGCAGGATGCACTGTGGGTCCTGGGGAGCGTGGACATTCGTGGATAATGGTGAAATCGGAAGGAAGTCTGTCGTTTAGGTGACAGCGTTGTACTCATGTTAATTTCTCGGTTTCAATATTGTCCTTGGGGATGTGAGATGATAACATCAGGGGAGCTCACGTGAAGAGTGTATGTTTACACTCAAACATCTCTAGTACGTTTGCATTCTTTTGTGCAAATCTAAAATTATTTTAAGATAAAAAGTGTTTTTAAAATTAAGCTTTTGTTCTACTCAGGAGGCAGAGGCAGGAGAATCGCTTGAACCCAAGAGGCGGAGGTTGCGGTGAGCCGAGACGGCCCCATTGCCTGGGCAACAAGAGCAAAACTGTGTCTCAAAAAAAGAAAAAAAAAAAAAAGGCTTTTGTTAAAGTAAGTCGATTATATGCTGCACGCAAATTATCCACTTGTTCTTGAACTTCGCTTTAAAATCTCTCCCTCTTTAGTCCCTTCATTTTATTATTAGCAGAATGAGTGAAAGACCTTCCGGTGCCTCCTGGATGTGACACTCTCTTATTTTAACCATAAATACCATCTCATGTTGCAAGGCAAAGTTTGCCTGTTTATCATTTCTCCCAGGAACATGGCTCACGGAGGGATACCCCCTGAGATGATGATGTTGGCTGGCTTTGGTGTACCCATTAGGCACAGGAGCATGGCAGGTCCACAACACTTTCAGAAACTGATGTTTACATTTACTTTAACATCACAATAAATAAATGAACTTTAAGACTGAAGACAATATTTCTATGTGTAATATCAGTATATTGATATTAACAGCTATGCAGTCATAAAACAGGATTTTAAATCTTCTGTTGTAGTTTTTAATCTGACAGAAGGCAGAATGCAGCCCTGGAGGTTGCTGTCCACCTTTATTCAAATGAAATCTAGACACCCTTGTCTTGGCACTCAGGGGCCTGAGAGGGACGCATGCACAGGCCCATGCCTCACAAATAGAATCCTGTTGCAGAACTACGTTCCTTGGAAGCCCAAGGTGACCTGCGGGTGTTTCAGGGAAAGTTCTGGCAGCTAAGCCAGGAGCCACCCAGGCGTGGGCACCCCACAGTTCATTCACCTTAGTAGAACCACTTAAATTGCTTCTCATAGGCTGGAGTTATAATGAATCATTAAAAAAAAAAAAGATTCTACTGCGAAAATTTCTGAAAACGCTCTGAAATAAGAACTAAGGAAGGACATCAAAATTTCTTTTAATAATCAGACCTTGGGATTCAACACTAAGAATTCTAAATACAAGACAAAATAAGGTGATTATAGGAAAGAAAATTTAAAATGTGTTTGGCCTAATTTTAGTGTAACAGTTACGTGATTTGTAAAATACTTAAAAACTTGTAAGTGGTAATGGGAAGAATGCAACCCAAGTTTCTAAGCGTAATTCAAAAAATAGAAGCCGGAGAGATATGTGATTTCAAAACTAAATATTTTAGGGCATTGACACAAGGACCCAGAGTTACTGAAAGCATACACATTGTGGTTGTGTTGTGTACTGATCTGGGTTTTCAGCAGGAAAAAAGTAAAGTCTATCACAGATGAAGGTTAAGGTGAAAGACTGGGGACGTTCTAGCCAAACGAGCCTGTTGACTGGACATTTTCATGAATGAGCGGCTCCTATGGCAGGACGTCATTTTCTAAGGTAGTTGAGGGAAGTTAACCAAGCGTACCCCAGAGCTCATTCACAGTTCTGTGCAACAGTGGTGGAGGCAGATTTCTTTCTTTTTGATTTTTTTTTTTATTTAATTATTTATTTTTGAGACAGAGCCTTGCTCTATCACCAGGCTAGAGTGCAGTGGCGTCATCTCAGCTCACTGCAACCTCCGGCTCCCTGGTTTGAGCAATTCTCCTGCCTCAGCCTCCCGAGGAGCTGGGATTACAGGCGTGCACCACCACACCCAGCTAATTGTTATATTTTTAGTAGAGAAGGGGTTTCAGGATGTTGGCTGCGGATGGTCTTGATCTCTTGATCTCGTGATCCACCTGCCTCGGCCTCCCAAAGTGCTGGGATCACAGGCATGAGCCACCACACCTGGCTGGAGGCCAATGTCTAAGGCTGCCTGCACCTTGCCTATCGATCTCGGAGATGCTACAGTACAACTGATGTCCTGGCTCTGTCAGTCCAAGACTTGTCTTACAGCCTGAGAGAGCATGATGGGTTCTCAAATGTCAGAGACGATGGTGAAGCCCCCTGTGGTGCCCACCCATAAAGAACTCAAAATCATCCAGCAGTTTTCCTTGATTTGTCCTGAGTTCCCCAACGCATAGAATGTTCAAGATTAAATTTTTCTCCGGTCATTTTCCTACAGGTTAGAAACACTGTAGCGCAAGTTATCACTTCAGATGTCCTAATAGATGCTGTTTTTATATTTGCTATTCACGGATTGATATTGTTTGGCCTACCTAGATGCTTTCCTGACTCACTCACAGGTCTTGGCGTGCATAGAAGGTGAAGACCGTGCTGAGCTCTGGCAGGATGCTCAGGCGATGTTGCTATTTTTCTACTGTAGCGTAGTCTACAAAATTGTGGAGTTTAAACATGAACGCTGTGAAAGCACTTCATGCCTCGTTAAAAAGTAGTGAAAATCTCGTAGAATCTAAACCCACACTTAGCACTTATGCACTGGTGTGAATGGGAAGTGCTTGGCAAGTCACTAATTTTTGACAGTGTAACTGGAAGACAGGACAAGCCACAGGAGAGAAGAAAGAGCCTGTGCTTCACCCACAACCCTCCTGTGAGATCACAGGAGACTCGCTGTGAAATCGTGACTGTTCATGCTGCAAATCATCCCTAATCAAAGCATGACCATGTGGGACCTAAGTCAGACATCAAGTTTGTTTTAAATCATTGGATTCTGACTGGCACAGTGGCTCACACCTGCAATCCCAGCACTTTGGGAGGACAGGTCGGAGGATTAATTGAGGTCAGGAGTTCGAGGCCAGCCCGAGCAGCTCCATTTCTACAAAAAATAAAAAACTAGCTGGGTGCAGTGGTGCACACCTGTGGTCCCAACTACTCAGGAGGCTGAGACGAGAAGATCGCTTGAACCCAGGCGGCCGAGGTTGTACTGAGCCATGATGGCACTGCTGCACTCCAGGTTGGGCAACACAGCAAGACCCTATCATCAAAAAAAAAAAAAAAAAAAATCCATTTGGTACTATTTACTTGACAGTAAATTTATCCCTAAATCATTTTTATTGGATGAGACATAATTAAACTTTACAATATTTCCAGTATCACTACTGTTTTTTTTTTTTTTGCTGGGAATGTAAGCTCCCTAAAACAAGATGTGAAACTGACAGGGCTCAAGCATGTTCAATTGTATAAGTCTCTGGAGCTAACTGTGGGCTGGTGACATGCTGACACCTACCTCTCAACTATTCCCCAGCAGGTTAAATATGTCCAGCAGAATCTGAGGGGTCTACAGATTGTTGTTCCTTGAAAAAAAAAAAAATAGGAATTACTATATTACAAGCACTCTCTAAAATTCGACTCAGCACTTAACACCTCCCAGCCACTGTGTTGTATGCACCTCATCCATTATTTTACCTAAACATCACACCAGCCTTCTCAGGACAACCATTTCCCCAGTCTTATATTAAAAAATAAAAAACCAAAGACTTGGAAAATGTGTGGAAGTTATGCAAATTCACAGCTATCCACTTAATTTTTCTGAGCCTCAGTTTCCCCTTCTGAAAAGAATTCTTACAACACTATCTCACAGGTTGTTACGGAGGTCAAGCAGAATTGTGTATTGCAGCCCTCTGCACGGTAATTGACACACACTAAGCATTTAATAAAAGCTGCAGTAAAGCAGAACGCTTTATTAACTAGGATACACCATGATCCCGAACAGGCCACATAAAAAGAGCTCAAAGAAACATATGCAAAGAATGTGGGCAAATGTATTTTCAGGTTATTGGAGTCTTTAATTACACTTGCGGGGAGACTGAAAGCCTGCTTTCACAGTGCTTCTGACAGCAAAAAACAAAGTGTGCTTTTTTCTCTTTCTCAGCCCACGGCTCTGTGTGTAAGGGAATGGTGTCTGAGAGCCAATGTTCGAGGAAGTAAGGAATCGTTTCGAGGACCCAGATGGGGAGGCGTGGGAATAGGCCAAAAGCTTGTCAAAATTTCAACGTGGTTTAAAAAAAAAAATCACTTAACCACACAAGTTTTAAAGTACATTCTGACAATTTCCTTAAATAAGGTCTGTATCTACAACAGATCTGATTTAAAGTGTATTTTATGCATTCAATTGTCGAAAATCAACTCCATTCTGCACAGATGGCCATATTTTTTCATAGCAAATGATCAGAGATAGCATTCGTAAGAAAGCCCACCCAGAAGATGTTATTTAAGAAATATTGATATTTTCCCAGGGTTTTCTCATTAGTGTCACTCAGTTCATAGAGGCAAACATTCTAATTTGAGGAAGCAAGCAGGATACTGCACTTTATTTATTCTTTCCACGTATTTCTTCTCAAGTATTTATAACCATTAGAAAAGAAACAAACTGCATTTGCATGTTGACAACCAAACAGGACAAATAAGAAATATTTGTCACAATTCTCCACATATCCTAAATAGACTCCAAAGAGGAAGGCACTGAAGGAACTTCTCTAAATACAGTCAAATGGCAAATTAACCTAAAACTCAGCTGAGTAAAGAACGTCTTGCTCCCACTTCCCCAATACCTAACCTGAGGGGAGACTAATTGTGCCTCTGTATAAAAAGGCCTGGTGTTTCCTTTGATGGGCTAATATACATGAAACTTTGGCCAGAAATGGTTTTGTGCAAATGGTTTGCATTGCCTACTCACCAAGTGTTTATATCTACTCCAGGAATAATCAAAGATATTGACTTCTGTGCACATATCTTCAGCCAATGCTGACATTAACATTTTGAGGAATAGTCTGAATCAAAACAATAAAGCATTTTTCCATGCAACGGATATTTTAGCACCTTCAATGTACAAGCTTTCTGCTAAGTATTTAGATAAAATAGAGGTGAAAATGTCAGTGGCATGTCACTCAGGAACTTGAGATCTAGTTACCAGAGTATACAACTAACTTAAACCTGTACCCCCAAAATATAATGAAGGGCAACAGAAAAGTAAAAGAGTGGTAAGATTTCAAGATGTGAAAAAGACTTTTTTTCTGGTAAGTGTGAGTCTTGGCTATCATAGTGGTCATTAGATCCCCTGGTCTGCAAGACTTACCTTCATATTATGTAGCCCAGGGTGTGGTCTTTTCATCTTTTTTTAAATGTTTTTTTCTTATCTCATATTTGCTGCTGTTGATGTCATTTTTGTAAGGCAAGGATACTGGAATGGTCTTATTTCATAGACATTAAAGTTATAAAAGCAATGTATTGATTGAAAACCAACTGCAAATGTTTATTTAGTAAGAAAATGTTATGTAAACAAGGAATGAAACCTGATTTTCTAACATTCAGGAGAGTGATTTGGCAACACATACGAAAACAATAAAAGTAGCCACGTTAAAAACTCAGCAGTTCTTCTTTATCACAGAATTTTACTGAAAGATGTCAATGGAGATTAATGTTCACAAGGCTTTAAATATGTCCATTTAAGTGTTGTTTATAATAGAGAAAAGTTGGAGGAAGCCTGAAACTCCAGCAGTGGTGGCCTAATTAAGCACATTATTGATATTTGCACTGTGGACTGCTCCCCAGTCCCTGAAAATTACATGCTAGAGCACATGAAGTCCCTGAACGAATTCCGAGTTTGTATTGTTCAACGCAAAAAGCAAACAGTAAAGTTGATTGCAATGTATGTTAATATCTTCAGCCATATGAATACAGACAGGAAATGGGGCAGCCATGTTTATCTCCCGGTATTGGGGTCAAAGCCATGGTGGGCATTTCTGTTTATCTGCAGAGATTTTTTGTCTTTGGTTTTAATCCATGAATATATATTGCTCTAAGGGGGAGAAAACATACCTGTTAAGATAAAAAATACCTAGCTCCCAAAGTAAAAGCAAAATCAAACAAAAAGCAAATAACAAAAATCCAGAAATGTTCATTACACAAACACCAGCTTCCCTCTATGACTCCGACATGGCCAGACTCCTTCCTTCATTTTCTCTGAAATATTACAGGTCCTTCATGCTTACAACCTCATGCCCACTCCTACGGAATTCATAAGCTTCCCAGAAGTGTCGCATCAAACCCTGTGCAAAGTATTTTCCTCCCATAGCCACCCCCACTCACAGCTCAGAACTTGAAAGGACTGAACCTCGATTTCAATGAAGTCTTTCCCAGTGGACTTTCCTGAAACCCTGTGAGTCTTTCCCACCCGGAAGAAGTAGCGAGTAGGGTGGTTTGGGAGATGGTCTTATTTTCAGAGCAACAAGCCCTTTTCCTGCCTCCTCCCACTGCCTGACCCTGGCGGGACGAATGGCTCTCAAGGTAAAGGCTCCGCTTGCCTCTTCAAAGGGTCACGACTCATCCATTCCTGATGAGGATGCTTGTGGGTGACGGTCACACTGCCTCCCATTCACTGAGTAATTACAGTTGGGGACATTACAGCTTCAGACACTGAACAGCTGAGATTCTGAAAACCCTTAAGACAGGAAAACTATAAACATTAATAATTAATTTGCTTCGACAACTGCTTCTTCCTTTTTCAGGCATTTACAGTCCATCACCTTAAGTGCAAGCACATCGCTCGTAGCATCGCTGAGAACTCCACAAGGATTAAAAACCAACAAAAAAGGATGCAAATGGCTTACTAGAAGGGATTTACTAGTGGCGGGGGGATTCAGTGAATCCACTATCTACTCTGAAAGAAAGATGCTCTTCCAATCTCTCCTCTGTTGGCTGAAATCCAGATGTCCGAGCCAGCCCTCTGCAGTGCGGATATAGCCCCCAAAATACTGGAGCCTGTGTGGTAAGGACACTCAAGCAGTAGCCATCAGAGATGCTTTGAATAATCAACGTTCCACTAACACAGAAGTAAGTGAACAATAAGCAATGTAAACACATAAAGACAGCCAGAAATTGAAAAACAAGCACAAACAATGGGAAGCGAAATAAGAAAAAAGAAAAGTAAAGAGAACTAAAGGATATGGGTTTCTTTCAGGCTATTTTTATGACTGTTTCTTGAAATCTAGCTATATTTTTGAAAGGGGAGTGGGAGGGAATTTACATTGACTCCCTGTACTCCAGATTTTTTTTTTTTACTTCTCCAATTTAACCCTGCACCACTGTGCTCAAACAAGGAAACTGAGGCTCCAGAAGCCAAACAGCTAGAAAATGATAAGAGTTGGACTAAAACAAAGGGCTGTTTCTTGGATTTGGAAGTTCATCTTCTTTCCATCAGATCACATTGATATACCTCTCATGGGCTAGTTGTTTGATGATCAAATGAGTTTTCATTCTTGCGTTTACACGGGAAGGGTATGTAAAGAAACCCGTCGTGTGGGTCCTCTGAATTCATTTTGAAATCTTTAAGCCGGCTTTGCTCTGTGATTTTGCTTCACTATTGGTCTTTGCACTGTTGAAAGCACATGCATTTCTTTCTATCCAATAAGCGCAGTAATATTTATTAATGTGCCTATTTTCCAGTAAGCTATCAGCACATTTAAAGTAAAAACTTTAACGTCCTTTTCACTTAATACCAAGTAGTAACCGAAGACTTAAATGGGTTTGTTGTTTCTGCATTCAGCCCACAATGATTGATATTTACCCTTTGGGAGCCACCTTTGTAACCATGACTTATGGTGTCATCTTTCCTTAAGCATTTAGGAATAAGATTTAGTAATGATTATATTCCAACATTTTAAATGATTAAGACAAATACTGCTACTGTTTTGTTTCTAAAGATTGATGAATAATTTGATAGTCAGTATATCATGCAGTCTGCATATATAAATGTAATGTCCTTAATAGATAATATGTAGTATAAAATTTAGTTCCATGTTGAAGGGCATCAGTTAGTGATTCTATGAGTAAAAAGTTCACTTTTCTGTTTCTCTGGTTTCTGACACTCGGCATTTCTGCAAAGGTGGAGGTCCAGGATGTCTTCTGCCTCTCGGCTGTCTACTTGAGAAACACCCAAGGCTGGCCCCTGCCGAGCTCGCAGGAAGACTTCACGTGTGGTAGGGCCCCTCTGTGCAGCCAGGGCCAACAGGTGATGCTGCCACACATTGTTATCTTATTCCTTGATCATGAGAAGTTTTTGGAAATGCAGAGAGCTCCAGCATGGATAGTGCAGGCTAAAGAGGCAGTTTAAAGAAGTGGTACCTGGGCACTGGCTCTGAGCCCCAAAGCCATGTGAGGTGAGAGCCTTTCACCAGGGGTGAGCCTGGTGACACCACAGCTGTTATGCCAGCAGAGGTCAAAGAGGGTAGTTCCTGACTTGTCAACCAATACCATATCCACAACAGCAGGAAAAAGGAAGTCCGTTTTTGTGAAGAAAATGTAGACAAAGGGCAGCAAGAGGCTCCCAGCTCAGACATTGGAAAGGAATCAAATAGGCCATTTCTTTTCATCTCCACTCTGTGTGTGCCCCGTCCCTCCCTTCTTTAGATTCTCCGTACATAGCTTGTCTTCCTAGACCTGATCAGCTGGTCACAGCTATAAGGTTGGCCAACAGAATCTCTTCCCCCATCAACACACGGAAAATACCGATCAGTATTTTCTCTCTGAAAACCATCTGCATTATATCACTCTATTGTTCAAGAAACAGTCTTGAGTCCCCACCGTCTTCTAAAAGTATAAACTCTTTAGTCCAGTTCTCAAGATCCTCCCTAATCTAGTTTTACTGATCTAGCACTCTCTTTTTCCACCAGGTTGTCAAATTTATTTGGGGTACAGGGGCTTCTTCAATGAGTTTCACTGGAAATCCCACTTACGTGTTGTGTCTATAATGGTTTTATTAAAAAGCCTTCCAAAGCACAGCTTCGAGACGGAGGGCAGAGTTCCGTACTGTAACCAGCAATGCTCTAGTTAGGCTGTTGGTGTTGCCTGTGAAATTTAAATCTCAGGACAATAGCTGATGTTCCTCATGTGAAGTTTGTCAAAAGACCCAGACTGTGAAATACGGATAGAAAGACACCATGTTACAGCAAATCCATGGGGAGCAGACTGTCAAGAGTCTAGAATATCAGGGTTCAAGATGTTTGATTGTGTTTTGTTCAATTATAATACATCTACTATTTATAAAGCACTACGCTTTTGTGTTTGGGACTCTGTCTCTGTGAGGCTGGCAGAATGGACACAGTAGTCCTTATTTTGCAATACAGAGTCTTAGACTCTGGGTTTCCCAGTCCTTGGGCCAGAAGCAGGCAGAACTCAGACCCTTTGCTCCAGATACAGCACAGGTTTGGAAAGGAGGCAGGGGGAAACCCCAGCTCTTCAAAACAGGCCACCAACTCCAGCTTCCATTCCAAGTACCAGGAAAGGCTCTGGAGAGACTACCCAGTGCTCACCTAGTTCCTTAAAAGAATTTTAATTCACTGTTTTGCTACAATATTTTCCACATAATCCCATCCTCATCCCCAGATAACTATCTGCTATTTTTGCTATTTTATGTTCATTTAAGTTTCTTCTGACAATGACATCTTAATTTTTCTCTAGGTTACAAATCACCATTTCTTAATCTCAAGTCATGGAATTTCCAGTAGGACTGACTCCAGCTCCAGCTCCCTGGGGTGGAGTGTCTTGTAATTCACCCCTGCCCAGTGGGCACACTGCCTTCCCTCCACCATTGCTAGGACCACTATGATTCGCTCTGACTCATGCATAGCAAATGGAAGTGTTACTGAGGCTGCTGAGAGAGGGGCACTCTTTTTGCTCGGTGAGATTTGAATGGGCAAAGTTGGTGGTGGTGATTTAGTCACCACATAAATCTAAAAATGAAGCCAACATTGGGTATAATAGATCCAAGAGATATCAATAAACTGCATCTTGATGATACAAATTGGGCCCTGAATCCAGCCATGTATGAAGTCAGTGTTACCCATATACTTTTTATTACAGGGGATATTAATTTCCCTCATTTTCTTTAATCTAGGTCATTTTCTGTTTTTAATCTCTTGCAAATATTGACACAGATGTTTCGGATGGATGCACAGCAATCACTAACGGCAGCCATGCTCACCACCCAAAGACACCCGTGGACTTTGGTGACCATGTCCTGGCCTTCTGCTCTGGACACAGCCAATCCCCAACTCCAGTCACCTGAAACTGGCCTGCCAGAGACCCCATGCAACCCCTGCTACAAATCCCCATGTCCCTGGAACAAATGACCATGAAACGCAGCTCACGTGACTCAGTTTCATGTGTCATTCTGAAAGAATGAGCATCCAAAGATTAAACTATTAAAAATACTTATTCGAAAAGAAACAGAAACTAAAGTGGAGTGTTTAAAGTAAAATTTTTTAAAAAGAATGGTAGTGACTAAAAATCACTAAGTACATCTCCCAGTAGAAAATATTCCAAAGTCAGTCAAGCTCACGGGAAAATGCTATTGACAGTGATTTTACCGAGTTCCTATTTGCAGTTCTATTCCCTACGTTCCCTAAGTTTTTAAAAAATTATTATTATATGGCTCTGTCTTCATTTCAGGCACATAACAATGAAAGCAGTTGATATATCTTATGAATTACATATAAAGTAATCCTGATTAAGGCTGAAGGCTTTAATTAAATGAGCAATTAGCCTTGAGCATGGATGTTCATACAAAAAGAAAATAAGTTAATTAATTTGGATAATTATTTGCTCCTGTGAACAGTGGCCTGCCCTGGGCTCTGTGCTGCACCAGAAGTCTTATGTACTGCTGTGAAAGATGGGGGAATGGCAGGGTCAGGACAGAGCTCTGCTAGGGGAGAGGCTCTGGCTTCTCACCACCAGTTAGGAAAGGCTCAGCCTGCAAGTTAGCACCTCTTCACCATTCATCCTCTACCCACACAGACATCTGACACCTAGAATGCAAGCTGATCTGCCCCACCTCGACAGGTGCTCAGTACTTCACCTGGCCCCACCTGCTGTCTGACTGTGCTACATGATGGAGTTATGCTGAAGGAGAAGGAGAGAAAGAGGCAGAGACTGAAAGAGAGACACATAAGAGGGAGAAAGTGAGAGCATGTGAGAGACAGAGAAAGAGAAAAAGAAAGGCATAGAGAAAGAAAGAGAGATACAGAGAAAGACAAGACGACATTGTTGGAAGACAAAACAACATTAAGAAGTGAGGTGACAGTTTAGTCTCTTTCTGAAAGATATTATTTACACTTGTGATCATGTTGGCTAGTTTTTAGTTTTGTAAGTCTTAAAGGGAGGTAATTGTATAACTTTCTTTTCTCCAGGGTTTATAGATTACAGCTTGCTAAGTCATCATTTTAAAATACATGTATGCGTTTCCAATCTAGAACCTATAAGAAGTGAGTTTAAGGCCGGGCGCGGTGGCTCAAGCCTGTAATCCCAGCACTTTGGGAGGCCGAGACGGGCGGATCACGAGGTCAGGAGATCGAGACCATCCTGGCTAACACGGTGAAACCCCGTCTCTACTAAAAAATACAAAAAACTAGCCGGGCGAGGTGGCGGGCGCCTGTAGTCCCAGCTACTCCGGAGGCTGAGGCAGGAGAATGGCGTAAACCCGGGAGGCGGAGCTTGCAGTGAGCTGAGATCCGGCCACTGCACTCCAGCCTGGGCGACAGAGCGAGACTCCGTCTCAAAAAAAAAAAAAAAAAAAAGAAGTGAGTTTAAAAAAAAAAAAAAAGGAGTAAAAATTGCAAGAGTAATTTAGATTAGACTGTTTCTTCCTATCCACCCTTACACATTCACACACGATTATTATTAAACTCATTTCCCTGAAAGTAATGTCCTAACCTAGCAGAGGCCAGGGTGAGTTAATGCAGGATTCAAGGTTGCTTGCCTTAGAGTAGGTTATCAACACTACTGAGAAGGAATAAGAACGATACATGAGAAAACGAAGGGATGAGTGGGTACAGGCATAACATCAGAACTGAAGGATCCCACACTCTATGCCACAATAATAACCACGAGCAAATCACCAATATTCAGTATTTACTCAAATAATACAAACAGAAATATTCAAGAGGGGATATGAGAAAATGTTTCTGAAGAAATAAAAATTAAAATAAAAATATAATGTCATTTCCCTTATTAAAGTAATAAATATTTTAAATTAATAATAATTATTATTGTTTACAACTATCAATTGATATCTGGCATTTCCTTACATTGATGGTCAGCATGAAAATTTACCCCAAATTAATATGATTTCATCAATCTCACTTCTTGGAATCCATCCTAAGGAAAAACTGTTAAATACAGAAAGCACTTAAGGCACAAAAGAGTTCATTTCAGATTCACAATCACTACAATTTTAAAATGAGGATTAAGAGAAATGTATGTTAATATGGACACACACAAGATATACTGTAAGGCCATTTTATAAGCAGGACTTTGTATGCAAATGGACATCAATATAAGTGGAATTATGTAGAACAAACAAATAAAACTCATCTGAACAGAAGACCTAAACAAAACACACCAAGGTGCTTATGACGTGTAGGTGGCAGAACCATGGCTGACTTTGCCTTCAATTTTTCCAGTTTTTAGCACTGTGTACATATTACTTTTGTATGGAAAATTTTAAAAATTTAGAACTTTCAAATTTTATTTTATGGACAATTGCAAGAGCTGCCCAAATGCTCAGCCCAACTTCAGGCCCATCTTAATTTGACCACTTTCCACACTGCATACGGCATTAACTATTTCAAACTCAGAATGTCAGGTCACACCCCCTACGGAAAATGCTGCTGTCTTTCCACTGCTTATTCTACAAGGTCCCCCCTCCTCAGGCTGCTCCAGATGGCCCATCTTAATAGGGCTCTGACCTGCCATTTCAGATGAATTCCCCTACAGTTTCCGGGTTCTGTTGGCTGGCACTTATGGCTCCAGTGATCCGAGATGACATGTATCACAACTGGCCTCACTTCACTTATTCATTCCATCCTCCTGTCTCCATGGAAGGATGCATTATCATTATTCCAGCTTCCCACTTACAGAAACCAAAGCTCAGAGCTTTTGGATGACACCCCTGTCCTACCCAGCATACCAAGAACAGAACTTAGGGCCATCTGATTCCAAACCAGTCCAGTCTTCCATTCCCACCACAGTTCCAAGTACGTGCTGTGTACCTCTAATTCCATTTTTTGGCATCTGTTAGTTCCTCTTCCAGGAATGCCCTTCAACTTCGCTTCTCAGCACACTTCTACCCAGTCCTCAAGTTCTGGGTCCAGCTGTCCTCGATATCTTTGTGGCACATTTTCAGATCATTCCAAACAAAATGAGCTGTTCCCTCCTTTGTGAACCCATACCCCTTGGATTTTAAATCTATTCAATCATTCACTTTGGCCAATGTTTAGGGAAACTCTTTTATTTAGCTTTCTCTCCTATTAGTTTGAGAGGTAGGGACGATTTCTTAGTTGCTTATCTTTTGAGCACCTGATATAGTTTGACTGTGTCCCCACCCAAATATCATCTTGAATTGTGTCCCCACTCAAATATCATCTTGAATTTTAGTTCCCATAATTCCTACTTGCCGTGGGAGGGACCCAGCGGGAAGTGATTGAATCAAGGGGGCAGTTTCCCCCATGCTGCTGTTCTCAAGACAGTGAGTGAGTTCTCACGAGATCTGATGGTTTTATAAGCGTCTTCTCCCCCTTTTGCTTGGCACTACAAGGTCAAGTGAAGAAGCCACGTAAGGAAGCACATGTTTGCTTCCCCATCCGCCATGACTGTAAGTTTCCTGAAGCCTCCCAGCCATGCTGATCTGTGAGTCAATTAAACCTCTTTTCTTTATAAATTACCCCATCTCAGGTATATCTTTCTTAGCAGCATGAGAATGGACTAATACAGCACCCATTAGAGTCTTGGGGCATAGGCAATATTCAATACCTGTCTGTCGAATTAATTAATGAAAGGAGTCAGTCCAGCTGTTCACATTACTTTCTTTAGTATCATCATCATCTGCAAACACACAGCCTACCAACCTGGGTGGAAATAAAACAAATTTTAACATGGAAGCAACTTTTCTACATTCTTATCATTATTGATAATTCTTTGGGCCCATATATTTCAGAGTAATTAAATATTTTTCTTTTTTCGTGTTCAAAATCAGACTTATGGGAAAAATAGGAATCAATATCATGAACATAAAGAAGCTTTTCTGTATTATAGGATGAAGTGCATTTTTTTTATCTGGAGGGATGAAGTTCCATGCTCTGCCCAGGGCTTTCCAGGAGAAAGCCCAGAATGATGCTGTTTAGTCTCATTTAGACTCAAGCCACTCCACAGAGGGGTGTTCCTCCGATTCAGAGGAAGGCGAACTGATCTGAGAATGAAAACAAGTTGAAGACGATGAAGGAGACAGGCTGAAAGTAAACAGGATCTTGCATGCCCACTCTGCAAGAGGGCCAGACAGATGGCTAACTCAAGGGAGGACATCTGTGGAAAGAGCACAGGGCTTCATGTTTTCCAGCCTCAGCCTTGGCACCAACAAGATGGCCCTGCAATGAAGGGTGTCCCACAGGAGCTCTTGCACACACAGGGTGGTCACAGATCACTGGGCCTTCCCCACTGTGCAGGCATTAGGGGTTCCACCTATCAGGGAATAACTTGACAGCAACTGCTGAAAATCTCTTTCCAAATCTAAAAATTCAGTTGGAAATTCTTTACAGTAAAGAATTTGTTCATTTCTGTTTTGTGAAAAACAGAATAAAAATGGATTGGCTGTTTTTCAACAAACAAGGTCATTACCCAGACTTATGGTCAAATTTTCTATTTCTTGCAAAGTTCTCACTCTGAGAGACTGGCGCTGGAGGTGTTCTGGCTAGATGGAGGTGGTATCCTTGCCATGATCTATGTTCAAACATTGAAACGTGTTACTGAAGGATGATGCAGAACTAAAATGAAACACGAATTCCTCTTGGGTCTCTAATATCTAAGCAAAATTTGCTAGAGGCCTGAGGATACTACATGATTTCAAATTCTCTCTTTTGTGCTTCAGAGCCCAGCGTTAGAGTAGAATGACTCTATCAATGTTGTGCGTAGTACTGTACTCACAACACGGTTTTCTTCTCTCTCAAGCCCATCCAGAGAGCTGGGACTAATGCTGCATACTTCCCTGGCCTGTCACTCAAGCTTGGTGAGTCCCTGCTTGCTTTATTCACATCCCACTGTTCCTGCCATTGAGTTAAGACTGTTTTGAGTCCTGGATGAACTGACTTCTGAGTTGGTCAAATGTTGTTTTTAGGCAATTTGGAAAATTTCAAGACTGCATGACAGATGGTGCATACAGAAGCCACGGGAATGCCTTTGGCCATAAAGCACATCTCTTCAAACCTCATACTTTGGGAGAAAGTTGCTTCTGCTGTAAATACAAAATGGTTTTACAAAATAGTTTATAAAACTGTGCATCTGAATGATTGAAGTAGGTTAATAAAAACTTCATAATGTATACTTATTCAGAAGCTCTTGTTTTTAAAAATCACAGCAAATTTTGATTCCATTATACTCTGGAAACCCAGGTGAGCACCTAAGGATGCTTGTCCACATGGAGCTCATGGTGTCAAAGGTCTCATCCCCCTAAGGCAGTGGTCCCCAGCCCTAGGCCATGGACCAGTACTGTGGCCTGTTAGGAATCGGGCCGTACAAAAGGAGGTGACTGGTGGGTGAGCACGCATGACCGCCTGAGCTCCACCTCCCATCAGATCAGCGCAGCATTAAATTCTTACAGGAGTGTGAACTGTATTGTGAACTGCACAGGCGAGGGATCTGGGTTGCGCATTCCTTATGAGAATCTAATGCCTGATGATCTGAGGTGGAGCTGAGGCAGTGATGCCAGCACAGGGGAGCAGCTGCAAATACAGATGAACATTAGCAGAGAGGTTTGACTGCACAGTGACCATAATAAGTCAACTGCTTGCAGACTCAAATCAAAACCCGCGCAGTGAGTGGCAAGTGACAATTAAGCTTCAGGTTTTGTAGTGGCAAGTGAGTTGATACACTTCAATGCAGTTGTATCTAGTGGCAGGCTTTAAGTCAGAATCTGACACTTATTTTAGTCCACACATGGCCTGCCTATTATTTTATTTACCACTTCCATCCACACCTCTTTCCTGCACTGCACACTTGTCTCAGTCACAGTTTTTATCAGCCCACAAGCTAACCCCAGCCAAAATGAGTAGAAAACAAACCTCACTGGAGAGCTTCTTTGAAAAGGGGAAGAGAACCAATGATGAGACAGCAGAAGACTCTCAGTCTGCCAACAAAAAGAAAGCTGCATTCAAAAGAAAATACCAAGAGTCCTACTTAAATTCCCAGTTCATTGCAACAGGTGATTCACATTCTCCAAGCCCACTTTCTATACTATGTGGCGACCAGCTATCCAACGAGGTCAGAAGCTTCAAAACTGCATTGCCACGTGGAGACTGAGCACCCTGCATTAAAAGGCAAACCTTTGGAGTTTTTCAAAATAAAAATTTTAAAAAATGTTAAACAAAGGACAGAAGCAATCATTCAAGGCCACAACTTCATCAAACGCGTCTCCACTGAGAGCATCATTCCTAGGGGCTAACCGCATTGCTAAAGCTAAGAAGCCCTTTACTATTGGTGAAGAGTTGATCCTGATTGCTGCTAGGGATATTTGTCATGAATCTTTAGGGGAGGCTGCAGTTCAAAAGGTGGCATGTGTTCCTCTTTCAGTTAGTACCATAACTAGATGAACTGATGAAATAACAGAGGATACTGAGGCACAATTCTGAGAGAGGAGATTAATGAGGCACCATGGTACACACCACCAGGTTGACAAGTCTACCAATGTTGACCACAAAGGCAATAATGCTTGTTTCTTTGCGATATATTTTTCAGGATGACGTGCATGAGGATATGTTATGTGTGCTTTTGTTTCCAACCAACACTACAGCTGCAGAACTATTCAGGCCTTCAAATGGTACATATCAGGAAAACTGAATTGGTCATTTTTTGTCGGTATATGCATGGACAGAGTCTGTCTGGACGGCTTTCTGGTTTCACTACTCAGGTCAAAGAGGCCAGTTCTGAATGTGAGTCTATGCATCATCCATAGAGACATGCTGGCTAGCCAAAAAATGTAACCTGAACTTAAGAACGTTTTGCAGAATGTGATTAAATTTATCAACCACGTGCCCTTAACTCACGTCTCTTCTTGCATCTCTGTCAGGAGATGGACGCAGAGCACACACGTCTTCTCTGATACACAGAAGTGAGATAACTTTCCAAAGGTAGCTCACTGGCCAGAGTGTTTGAGTTATGAGAACAGCTCCAGAGATTTCTTTTAGAAAAACAGTCACCACTGGCAGCACATTTCAGTAACATAGAACGGGTTGCAAAACTTGCTTACTTGTGTGACATATTCAACCTGCTCAACAGACTCAATCTGTCACTTCAGGAGAGAATGACAACTATGTTCAGATCGGTAGATAAAGTGGCCGCATCCAAAGCCAAACTGGAGTTACGAGGGTGAGGAGTGAACACTGGGATTTCCGACATGTTTCAAATATTAGCAGAGATTTTGAAAGAGGCTGAGCCAGGGCCTTCTTTCCCCCAGCTAGTGCATGATCACCTACCTCAGCTTTCAAAAGATCTTGAGCATTGCCTGCCAACCACAGAAGACCCTGGAAGTGGGAAGGAACGGATCCACAACCCATTTGTGAGTAAGCCAGGTGAATCAACTTTGTTTGTGCTAAAGAGGATCAACTGCTTGAGATTGCAAATGATGGTGGCCTTAAAAGTATGTTTGCGGCAACTTCAAATCTCCATTCTGGATTAAGGTCAGGGAGGAACATCTTGAGATTGCCACGAAAGCATTGAAAAGCCTGCATCCATTCCCAACATCCTATCTTCCTGAAGCAGAGTTTTCTGCAGTGACAGCAACCAAATCAAAATTACAGAGTAAACCAGACATAACCAACACGCTTGGGTGTCACCATCTCCCATCACCCCCAGATGGGACTGTCTCGTTGCAGGAAAACAAGCTCAGGGCTCCCGCTGATACCACATTATGGTGAGTTTTGTAATTATTTCATTATATTCTACAATGTAATAATCATAGAAATAAAGCCCACAATAAAAGTAATATGCTTGAATCATCTGGAAACCATCTCCCCACCTCAGTTTGTGGAAGAACTGTCTTCCATGAAATTGCTTCCTGTTGCCAAAAAGGTTGGGGACTGCTGCCTTAAGGTTACTATGGGTCAGAAGACCTTGCCATCTCTTGCCAAAGTTTGCCTTTCTGTTGTTTCCTAAAGCATAGGCAAAAAATGTAATAACTTATGAACGGTATGTTTAACATGCTTTTGGGAATCTGGTCTTATGAAGAGAAGTAAATGTGCCCCCAATTCTTCCACAAGGAAAAAATTCAGATCAGTAATTGCCTCTGGGAGTGAGAATGACGGGGCTTGGCTGAGAGAAGTGGGAGAGAACTGTCTGGGTCCTAGTGCTGATGTTCTTATCTATTCTGATAAAGGTTGGGTAACACAGGTGTATTCATGAGTCAAAACTGATTCCAGAGTATTGATTTCCATTAAAACCTGTAAATAAAAACTGAACTCGAGTTAATGGTATGTATGTTGAAGTGTT
This sequence comes from Trachypithecus francoisi, assembly GCF_009764315.1. Classification (NCBI taxonomy): domain Eukaryota; kingdom Metazoa; phylum Chordata; class Mammalia; order Primates; family Cercopithecidae; genus Trachypithecus; species Trachypithecus francoisi. The sequence continues at coordinate 5,305,698 of NW_022681463.1, read as the reverse complement.
AAGGGAAAGTGTACGGAAATGCAAGATGAATGAATGGTTGGAGCTACAGATAGAAAGAAGGATGATAAAGTGGGTATAGTCTAATGTTAATGGTAGAATTAAATTTAAATGGCGTCCATACAGGTGTTGAATAAAACCCCCTTGACTTGCTGTCTGTATGATTTAAAATTTTTAAAACAAAATATTGGGAAAAAGTCATCTCACTTCATAACATCAGGTTATAAACTTCAATACGAACTTCCTCTTAATGCAAAACCTTCTGCCCGTTATTTTTAAAATGTATATATTGTCTGAGACACAGCATTAAGTTAAATTTACAGAGAAAAGGAATATGTCAGTCTCCAAGAATCTTACGGGTGAATGGAGACAAGATTTATATCCGTACATCTCCCTTTAAAAACAAACAGCAAAGTATGTGTTTGCAACCTCTTACTGGAGTCTAAATTTTCCAGCAGCCTCTTTCTCCTGAATGCTGAAATACCCTGGGGGAAAAACCCATGCAAGTTTGACTTAACCACTTAGAGAAAAGTCCACTTGGTGGAATAACTAGCCCCAGGGTTTATCAAGCAAATATCCCCACTCTGCCTGACTCATTCCAAAGTATTTGTTCAAGGCATCGTCCTGTGTAATGCAATTGGTCATATCACACGCTTCAGTACTTTTATTTTTTCCTTTTTACCATGCATCCCTTTTTTTTGTACACTGACCTACTGAGAGGCTCTTCTGACATATCAACTATGAGAGACTGCACTGGTCTACCTCCCTTCCGCTCTATCCTCTCTCATCATCTGCCTTGTTCCTGAGAAGATGTGTTTGATGAGTAATTCCAATACAGATCTTGCACTGTTGGCTGATGTCTCCAACTTGTTAATTAATTCATAAAATGGTTTTCTGTTAATTAAAGAGGAAAGGGCTCCATCTAGCTGTTTGGGAGACAGCAAATGCATCCCAGGATTGACAGCAGGAAGGGGCTATGTGAGTTACCCTGTTCCTCCTGTTTTAGATGACATCTGTAGAAAACAATAAACTTCACTTCCTTTCTTAAAACAGTGGGAAATGCAGACATCTGCTATCTGCAATAACTAAATCCTAACTCAAGATATTTTAGAGCATAACTTGATAAATGTCCTGAACTTCTGCAATGCAACCCCAAATTTCAATCATATTTATTCTTTTCCTCTCCCCCTCATGTATTTTAAGAAGAGTATCTGGCATGCTCACCAAAATCTGCAAAGAAAAACACATGCAAAGTTGGTAAATATTGTAGTTCAATTATATGAATTCCCAGCAAGTGTGTAAGAAGAAAATCAACCCAATTTGCAAAAGGACGTCACAGAGCTGAGGCTGGGCTGAGCACTCTCACTTTCCGTAGCTCGCGAGGCCTCTGTGCCACTGTCAACCAGGTACAGTGTCCCTGTCAGCTGGCCCTAGAAGGCTGCGCATGGATAACCAGACTTATTTGCCAAGGGACACCTTGGCATGGAACACAAAGGGCACATCACGGGATAACCTGCCGTAGCATGATTGGCTGCAGAGTAGCTCTGATATCAAACCTATAGTCAGCTGCTGGGGCAAACAGCTGCAACTTCTCAAAGATTCCTGCAGTGAGCTTGGAGGCTGCATTGCAGGAAGAAATAACAGCCAAGGAACCCTGGCTATGATGCCTCAGAGGGTCAGGAAAAACAGGGAACATTGATCTGGAATATCCCAGTAAACCTGGAAAGTGTTGAGCATTGGATCCGACACCCCTGAGCTGTCAGAGGATCTGCGTGTGCAGAGATGGCATGCACGTGCAGGCACATGTTCTGTATGCTGTTCTTGGGGAGACGGTGGAGGTGCTGCTCAGAAAAGGCTGTGTTCAAGGAGGATTTGCAGAAGAGATGCCCAGGAATTGTAAGAATTCAGCAGACTCTCTCAGAGTTGCCCCCAGGCATTCATTTCCAAAGAGCCTGGAGCCCGAGGTTCTCTCCACCCTGTGATCGAATTTGATTTTTACCAGAGATAAAGGTCCAGGTAACATTAGGTCGCCTACCCTATAGCTAACAAACAGTCATTCAGGTTCATTTCAGTTACTTCTGTGTCCCCTGCAAGATTCTCTACTGCCGCAGGCAACGGGAAACCAGAAAAGTAAGCCTGTGTCTCTGCAGGAGCCACCTAACCTCATGGGGACTCACGGAGAGGGAAATGAAGTGACACCAACTCTGAGTGAATAGGAGTTCCGACGCAGGAGAACCAGTGTGGACGGAAGTAGGACGAGACAACAAAATTAATTTCTTTCCATTGAAAAGTCATATGGAATTTTACTTTACTGAACCCATGATCTCAAGAAAATTCACTGCTATTTTCCTCTGAAATGCTTGTCAGATACTCATTCAACAGCATGTGAGAGGATGATGGGACAATCACCATCTTCAGCTTAGCTTCAGTGTCAACACTTTGTGTTGCTGTTGTGAGACAGCACTGCTCAAGTCGAATTATTTGACATACGAACAAACTGGAATCTATGAACTGACTGACTCACCCAGGTTTGCTGTTCATGACAAAATTGTAGTTGCGGTCCTGGCCTCTACACTCCTGTCCTGGTCTGAGGATCTTCTGAAGAGGGCCCAAGGCAGGGAGTCAAAGGCAAGGAGTTTACTTGGAAGATCCTCCTGGAAAATAAGGAATAAATTAAGACAAGGAAGTAAAGGAAGCTGAAGAAGTGTGCATAACCAGGCATGCTGCCACCGTGGGCAACTGGAGATTTATTCTGCTGGGAACTGTGTCAACTGGACACGTCAGAGTTGTCTCATGCAAGGGGTGAGGGAGTGGAGGCATTTATACACCAACTCCCAACAGTCCTTGGTTTGGAGCTGAACTGGAGGTGAAGAGCCTCATTGTCTCTGACCTATTGTAGAAACAGCAAGTCCTAGCAGCCAGAAGAAGCTCCCAGGCACAGAGATGCAGGTGCCAGCCATTGAAATTAAGTTGCACGTGCTAAAATAATGAAAGCCAAAGAAATGTGGCAGCTGAAACTCCTAACTCCAGGTTGTGTCTGCATTTTAATGAATTAGAAATGTACTGTGGCCAGGCACAGTGGCTCACACCTGTAATCCCAACTCTTTGGGAGGCCAAGGTGGGGGAGGATCACTTGAGGCCAGGAGTTCAAGAAATGTATTGTGGCTTACAGCAAAACCTATCTCCTTTCATTGTCCATACAGATGGAGAAAAGGGAAGACTATTTATTCCTCAAATCTACAACTCAGCTCTTTTTCCCTCGAGCTTAGCTCTGATAGGCAGACTCTCATAAATGTGATCCCTTAAAGAGAGAATGCTTACTACCCATGAAATTACCCAAATAATTCAGGAAAGTATGATCAGACAGGGAGCATGAAAATGACTTCGGTTCCAGTGTTGTTATAAAATATTTTGTTTCCAAATTCCTCAACTATGAGTCAGATTATGTGAGTACTGCAAGAAAAATAGACATTTATGTCTTTTTTCACAGCACGCTTCACGGCAATTAAATCAAATAAACTCTTAAGGGATCTCAGCCCTGTTTTTTGGTTTGGTTTTGTTTTTGTTTTTTGTTATTGTTGGATATTAGAGAAGAAGGTAGAGAATGTCCTGTAACTGTGAAGAGTAGAATGGGACCTGCTGCCTTTTCCATCAACGATGTCCAGGAGTAAGATGCGTCAACATCTACACCACATCGAATTGCTGAGAAAAAAGGAAGATGTGGTGGTCAAGGAAAAGACCGTGTAGGTACTAGAGTAAAAGTGGAGAAGATGGCCCCGAATAATAAAAGAGTGAGGATTTTGTGTCGGTCTTACAAGCGAATAGCAAGGGAGTGTGTGTACAGGAAGACATGAGACACACGGGACAGGAAGAGTTACAGCACGATGGCAGTGAGAGCGACGTGCCTGTGAGCCTGAGAATGACATGGAGCCTGAAGGTGGAGATGGGGGACGTGGCGAGATGGCCCTTCACAGATAAATGTGTGCGATTTTGACTGTAGCTTTGACACCCGGGCAGAGGGCTTTTGTGCAGGGGATGCTGAAGATGGACTGTGTAGACCCAGACCCTGGGTCCTGAGGAAACGATGCTTGGGATTTACAGGAAAATAATGGCTGGCCCCGGAATCCCAGGTCTCATTCACCCAAATTCAAACTAATTTAAGTTCTCCATACTCTCAGCCTTAACAGAAAACTTTTCATTTCAAAGTTTACCATTTGCATGTGTAGCACGTGTGGACTCCCAGACTCACACTCTTTCCAAATAGCTGTGAGTGCCCCACAGAGGAAGGCTGAGTGCTCTGAAGGGGTCACAAGAAGGTCCAGGCTATTTCTTTCCCTATACGTGAAGGCCCTTCTGTCTCCGTACAATTTTACTATTTGACATTAAAAAATAATATTTGTCCATGTATATCGCTCCTGTGAAAGTAAGACAGAGCAGTTTCCCAAACAATTACAATTTGTACTCCATGTACAAATCAGAGTATTAAGGAGTCATATTTTTGTTCCTTCCAGCATCCATAAAATCTCAGAAGCATGTCATACCCACCAATGTGTTCTCTCCTGTCTTCATAACTCATCATCTTATTAAGAGGCTGATGCTCTCCGTAGATGCACAGAAACGTGCGGAATGTCAGTCCCAAAAACAACTGCAATATTTTCTTCTGAGTTCCCTCAATTAGGAGCAAAACAAAGGCCCACTTTTTCTTTAACTATCTGGTATAGTGAGTTGAGGCTCTATGGGTATAACTTCAAAATGCTACTCATTTCTGGTCAGGTGCAGTGGCTCACGCCTGTAATCCCAGCACTTTGGGAGGCTGAGGCAGATGGATCACTTGAGGTCAGGAGTTTGAGACCTGCCTGACTACCATACTGAAACCCCGTCTCTACTAAAAAGACAAAAAAAATTTAGCAGGGCATGATGGTGCATGCCTGTAATTCCAGCTACTGGGGAGGCTGAGACAGGAGAATTGCTTAAACCCAGGAGGCAGAGGTTTTAATGAGCCAAGATCGGGCCATTGTACTCCAGCCTGGGAGACAGAGCAAGACTTCATCTCAAAATAAATAAATAAATAATAAGTAAAGAAAAGAAAAAAAAAATTCTACTCATTTCCCATCCAGGATTTTCCAATGAGAATTCTCTATTTCGGCACCAAAAGCAGCACTGTACTGTGCACATGTGCGTGAGTCTACTGTTGGTGTGTTGTGGAAGAACTTACCATGTCTCCAGAATATTCTATAAAGAGACGTCTGCCATTTGCACATGCATGCTATCGGTCCATCTGAAACGCCCTGATAGTCATCATCCCAAAGGGATGCTTTCTTTACTCCCCTGGTCCCAAAGGGATGCTTTCTTTACTCCCCTGGCAACTTACGCCTTGACAAAGGGACTTTGACCTGAAATAACCTGCTTTGGGAACCTCCCAGGTGAGGGAGTGCCTTGGACAGCCAGTTAATTTCAAAGGCCCAATGTGACAGTTAATGTTGTATGTCAATGTCCAGGCCACAGTACCCAGATATCTGGTCCAACGCATCTGGATGTTGGTGTGAAGTTATTTTTTAGATGATGTGAGCATTTAAATCAGGAGACATTGACAAAGTAGATGATCCTCCAAAATGTGGGTGGGCCTCCTGTAATTAGCTAAAGCCTTCCCGTAAAAGACCGATCTCCCCCAAGGAAGAGGGAATTCTGCCAGCAGATGGCCTTGTGACTTAAACGGTCATATCCATGGGCTCTCCCCTGGGTCTCCAGCTTGCTGGCCTATCCTGTGAATTTTAGACTTGCCAGCCCTCACAGTAGTATGAACCAATGCCGTAAAATAAATCTCTCTCCTCTCTCTCTCTCTAAAGAGACTGTTGGTTCTGCAGCTCTGAGCAATCCAGACTAATACACCCAACCATCCCTACCAAAAAACCTATTTCTTTTAACAACATCTAAGCCAATAGAATGTCTTTCACCAATGACAGCCATGTTTTTCAGCCTTGTGGGCGAACAAAATGCTGAAGGTACCTACGAAGAGTGGGGAGTGTGGTCAGCACAGCTCCTGCTCACATCTTCTGTGCTTCATTTCTTCTGTGCACCAGTTTATTCCAGCCCTTCCTCCCTCACGGCATTCTCTTCGATTGAACATTGTGGTGTATTCACTGACTTTCTGTGAATGTCACCTATTCACTTCACTCTCTAACACAGGGCTGAACTAATTGCAGTGGCACAGGGATTAGGAGAGGCCCAAGAAGCAAGTTCATCTCTAGGTGCTCAGAGAAACATGGCCCTGGGCGTGGCCCTGCAGACAGAAGCTTCCAGCAGCTGCTACCACAGAAGTCTACACGGGGTTTCTTAAGAGCAAGGCCAATCCCAGACATTAGGAAGCATCATAATAATTGATGACATTGACTGAATGCGCCCTATAGGTCAGCCACTGTTCTAAGGGGTTTACTGACCACGCCTCATTTGGTCTTGCCAGCAGCCTCCCAGACACATATTTCCTAGGATCTGCAGTTTCCACCTGAGGGATGCAAGGCACTCATCAGTGAAGTGACTTCCCCAAATCACATGCCACAACATGGTGAAGCCAGGACTCCTGAGACCCACCTGTCAACCACCAGATCAAGACATGGTGACATGTGGAGACCCGGTGGCTAAAAACAGGGTAGTTGTCAGAGAGTCGGACCATGCAGAGTATCTCTGCAAAGGGGATAATGGGACCCTAGTCATCCTAGTGGGTAATGGTAATTTCCTGGAGTACCAGGGAAGGGCTCTGTCATGGGGAGTCAGTTATGGGGAGCAAGAGGAGGCTGGACTTCACACTAGACTTAAACCCCAGCCCTCATCACCACAAGCGCTGAGACTTGGAGCAACTTGCACAGCCTCTCTCTGTTTCATCTGAATGGTAAGGATAAGAGCCATTTCACATGCTACTGTGAGGATTAAGTGTGAAAATAGGAGGGTCCCAGGGAAAGTGGGTGCTTGGAATCATGACAGGAGCAAAATATAATCCTGGTTATCACAGATGTTGCATGAAGTCACAGCCAGACACATGGTGAACCCCACTTTGCTGGCCCTCAGAGAATAAGACTGAGTTCTTAGGGCACCTAAGGTCCAGTTGGCCTTAGAGTCAGGATGGAATTGGCACTAGGGTGAGGGGAGTGAGGGGACCAGGTGCACAGTTCAAGGAGGCACCCATGCTCTGGGTGGGGCACATATGGGGGGGCAGGGGAGAACGAGTGCCTCCTTAAATCCTGCTCCCTGCATATCTAGACTGGGAAGTGGGGCTACACCCACTGTGGGGGTGATGCCTGGAGGGAGGAACAGTCTACAGAGAAAACCAGGGACACTGCACCCAAGGCTGGCCCAAGTGCCAGTGAGTGACTGTCTTGTGATTTTAACTGATCTTGTGGTCCAAACCATCTAGTCAGGCCTCAGAGCAGATGTTTTGGCTTAACTGTTTGGGTAGTTATCTGCACACCCTAATAAATCAGCCAATTGTTCAGATTTATACCACAACATTAACAGGTTAGCTTCACCTAGCAGTTGATCTATTGATATAATAAGGCACTGTATTTTCAAGAGAACATGAGGATATCCTTTGAGATTTGGATTTCTGCATAATATGTGGGCCCACTGGGTCACTCGCTGGCACAAATAAATCTTACACACTCTACACTCACATGGAAATGTCTTAAAATCCACAGGTAAGTACAAAACAGATTGCCAACTGGCATACACAGTAAATATTTGTAGATACACATCAATTAAATGTTACTAAGAACTCCTGTGCTTAAGCACAAGCACTCAGGACCACATTCCAAATCTTCCCCACTCAGCTTCTACAGCACCAAGCCTCTTTGAAACATGAGGAAGTTTTGGGTACAATGAAATTTCTACCAAGCTTTCATTTAGAAGGAGTTGAAACGTCTAAGGTAAATTGGATGCTATAATGGAACAAAGAGCAGATCCTAAATGAGGTAGCACTGCCAAGCCCAGCCATAATGTTGTCTATTGTAATCACCCTGGATGTGCTAAAGCACCTGTGATGACTCAAAAAGTCCATGCCAGGAGCACCAAAAGGAGACTCCTCTCTGCTACAAAAACGTATATTAAACATTACGTTCTGGTCTAGCCCAGAGGATGACGTGTGGTTCCTCACTTGAGCAAATCTATTTCTTCACATCTCTGATTGTGTCATGTACAAACGCCACTCGAGCATAAGCTCACGTCCTGCCCAAAGCATTTCTACCCCAGGGTCACCTTGCCCTTGGCCTCCTGTTTCTGGTTTCTGCCTCCTTCCCTCCCTATTGCTCAGCTCCAACTTCCCGGGACAGGATCACTGTCCCATTGGAACCACAGCACCGGCTCTTCCCAGCCCACTGGAGACCCTGCCTGTGAAGTCTCACTTGTCTTCAGGGCCCACAGGATATGCAGACTGGATGAACCTCAAACCAAAATAAGAACTCTCAGCTGTCTCTACTCCACCTGGGACCTCAGAGCCTGCAACCCTCAGGTCTTAGGTCTTCTTCTTAGAATGTCTTCTTATTCAAGGGATGATTCTGTTTTTAAGCCACACCTAAATATTGTGACTCTTGAATTTTCTTTTCTTTTCCCTTTTTTTTTTTTTTTTTTTTTTTGAGACAGAGTTTCGCTCTTTTTGCCCAGGCTAGAGTGCAATGGCAAGATCTTGGCCCACTGCAGCCTCTGCCTCCGGGGTTCAAGCAATTCTCCTGCCTCAGTCTCCTAAGTAGCTGGGATTACAGGCGTGTGCCACCATGCCCAGCTAATTTTGAATTTTGTATTTTTAGTAGAGACGGAATTTCTCCATGTTGGTTGGGCTGGTCTCAAATGGTCAATCTCAGGTGATACGCCTGCCTTGGCCTCCCAAAGTGCTGGGATTACATTACATGAGCCACCATGCCTGGCCAACTCTTGAATTTTCAAAAGATAACATACATGGGCAAATAATGATATCAAGCCATAAAGCCTCCGGTTACATACAAACTGCATCTAGCATAACAGGATCAAATCACAAAACGAACGGTTCACCCAAAATTGATTGCCACACTTGTAAAATGAGATCTATTTAAAACCTGGAGACTGAAGAAACGCCCATTGAATACCTCCCCATGGTTTCCACAAGGTACTAGGGAAAGAGAGTGCAATGGGAATCTATCCTGACACTAGGTCAGTGGCTGTGACGACTTTCATAGGAACTGCACAATTTACTTGTGCTTTTTCTAAAATTTACTCTTGAATTTAATAGTGATGAAGAATGTAGAGTGCATCAGCAAATTGAGACACTAGCAAGTAAGTGTAGAAAATAAATGACAATGAAATTTTTGGAGGAAACATTTGTATGGGTGTTTGGTCCTCCTATTTTGACCAGTATAACATTGTCAAATTTATGGAGTACCTACAACATTCCAAGTGTTTTCTATTACTCTGCAAGGTAGGCATTGTGGCTACTGCACAGATGAATTAACCAAGGTTCAGAAAAGTAGTCATTTGCTTAAACTTGCAGTCAGTAAGGGTCTGAGCTTTGATTTGAAAGTGATCCTGTGAAGTTTGCTTTAAAAATACCCAGATATAGGAATAAGTATATGAGAGCCAATCTGCTTTTCTCAGGATTACATTCCATAGGATTATCCACTTTATTTATATTGTAATAAGTAGTCTTGCCTATAGTCCTCAAAGAAAAAGAGTAGAAAAATGATAGAAGTCTAATTATTTAAATTAACCAACATATTTGATTTTGTTATGACTTTTGACCTCTTACCAAAAATGGAACAAGCAAAGTTTAAACATGGCTTCAGCCACTTTTCTATCACTGTCTTTTCATCTGATGATCAAATGGCAATGAGCAGGAGATTAAGAGCTCAAATTATGCACAGAGTGAGTTACTCAACTTCATAAGACCCAAATCTGACAGAATCATTATCCCAGAGCTCAATGACAACAGAGTCCTAAGAAGATCCACAGTATATTCTCCAGTTTCTTCTTTATGAGTTCACCATCATCTCCACATTTGACGTTCAATGAGTTCACACACGGTGTGGTTCTCAAGGCCTTCCCATTCTGTTCAACAAGCATTATGAGAGCTCAGCGGCAGAGAATCACAGCGCCTTCAAGAGAGTAGACCAAATAGGGCGAAGGTAACTTTGTCACTAGGCATTCTTTAATGACACGCTATAAATTTCTAAGAAGAATTCTAATAATTCAACACAGGTAACACCAATTTTTTCACATTAACTTAAATGATTCTATTCATAAAGAATTCAGAAATCATTATAATTAAATGTAGTATGATTTAAAGGAACTGAAAATTGGATTATTCTAACTAACCTTGAAAATGCCTTTACAGATGTTAAAAAAGATTGTTTAATTTCTTTTTGGTTTTATTTCTCATGAACGAGTATGCTGAGTTACAATAGCTGCATTTTCCACTTCATAACTAACAAGGAATGCCACTTCATAGAATAAAAAGGGAATAATGAAGGCATAGTGAGAAGTCCCAGGACATCCTACTCAAAAGCTAATCCACCAGCTACTATTAAGGAAACAGTCAATGTGTAATGGGTAACTCAGGATCCAATAGTACTTTTTCCGTTCAGAAGTAGTGGGTGGAAAGTTCCAATGAAGAAATTACCAGGGTTACATTATGCCACAACATTTTGTTCTTCTAAAGAGTCTGTTTTAAAAGCATACTCATATTCCAGGGCTCATTGGTCATGGAATTTCAGACTGGTTTGCTGTTTTCTCTTGATGCCTGAAATACAGGTAATACTTTGCATTTTTAAAATGTATTTCATTCCTATGTTCTGAGAGGAGGCATTGTATCAGAATCTTTTGTGCACTTAGCTAATGATCCATAGTAAGATCTCATTATCAATCAGGTTTGTCAGTATTGAACTTCATAAACAACTGATGGTAATCTTTGCTATGAAAAGTGTAGTACTGAGCTTAGTCACTTATAACCCATGATAATAGAAGAGGTCGCTAGTTCCAGCCTTCAGATAAGGAAGTTAGATCCTAGAAATCTTGAGAAGGTATAAAAGCTGTCTAATATAGCCCATCCATCACTGTTGTCTAATTGGAAATTTCTTCGTGGCCTCATGGGAGTTTGTATTTCAGACACTCCGTAAGTGCCATAGATCAAGTCACTATCGCTAGTTGCTCCTATTGTTAAGTTATTGTATTTATCCCCACTTTATTGTCTGTATGTCAACCCAGAACCAGAGCAGCTTCTGAGGACTTCTGGGATTAGGATGTAGCTTACAAGGATGGGCCTACAATAAAGTGGGGATAAAGATACTTCTTCATATGGATGACCTCAGCCATCATTCGGTTTCTGCCACTGCTGCAAGCTCAAATTCTACCACATAGAGAAAATTTGTGCTAAAGATCAAGAAAACATATCATTGATTCCAATGAGAGGTCTTTACTCTTTTAACGTTTTGGAAACCTTGTTTGAAGAGGTCATCATACATGGATACATCCACTTAATGGAAAAAGAAGAACAAACTAAAAATCATTAGAAATGTAGGACATAAATTCAGAGGGATCTTGAACACAGTACTGCTTTATCAGTCAGTACAGAGATAGAGCTGTTAACATCAGCTTATTAATTGCTGAAAGGAAAGCTGATAGGTCCTTCCCTTATTTTAAAACCTTGAAACTACATCATCATATGAACCTGGAACATTTTAAGATGAATTTGGCTGTCTTATAGCATAAGGAAATAATTGAGTTTGATCTGTAGACCCCATTACTAGGAGAAGGCTACAAGGGGAGCCACACATTTTTTAGGAAGCAGGAATATTGAAAGGAGATTTCAACCATCAGAAGTTGACATCATAGAGCCTGTAACCTCCGTTTTCCATTCCTTGTTGGTGGAGCCTGACTAGTGATAGTCACTGGTCCTCACCAGTTAGAAGATGATGGGAAGCCATTTAAGAAGTAAATTCAACAATGCTTCCAGAAAGTTCAGTTCTGTTCGTCTCCACACATCCTAGAAGGGACTGCCACCCACTCCAGTTGTGGGAATTAAAGGCACAGTGTGTATGAGCTGCCCCCAGCTCTGGTCTGACAGAAGAAAAGCTAATTAGAAGAGAGCTAACTCCATTTAGAGACGTGGAAAAGTTATCCTGGTATTTCTGGCGTGCCCAGAGCTATTAATCTCTTGCCTTTGAAAAGCACTCATGCATTTCCATTTTACACTCACCCTTTTACTGCTGTACCTTAAGAATGTTGATCTACCTTGATCTATTGCTGTCATCCATCAACAGAATAGTAGCAACACACTCATCCAGCTATTGCTCTAAAACCCGCAGATGTCAAGCCCTGAGAGTGGGGGCTCTGGCTACACTTCTAATGTAGAGAGCACCTGTTTATAAGGCATCATGTAAAAGCTATTACCACATTCAGAGACCACAATCCTCACAGAAACATTTTTAGAAGCCTCAGAGCAGGTTGTCTATAAGTGAAAAAAGAAAGTGTGCTCATCAACTTGCATGACAAATGAAAGGCATGTGGCTTTAAAATCAGGGGAGAATGTTTTCAATAACAGCAACAACCAGATTGCTTAGTAAAGATAGCAGGCAGTCATAAGACACTATGAAATCAATTCGCTGGGAACACACAGAGGGCAGCCAGAAAGGAGACTCTGGTCCAGTCTTTTAAGGCACTTCCTCCCTTCCTACCCACATGAACATTATTTTACACACTTGATGCTGATTTGTTTTGCTAAGGGTTTCAAGCTCTAAATTATTGCACTGTTTCTCCTAACCCGTATCCTTGCTTAAATCAGTGGAAATGTAATTGATGCAAAATGGCTTATTCTATTCAAAAGCATGTATTCATCTGAAATTGCTTTGGACCAGAAAATATTATGAGGACAGATTGCCCCAATTTTATTCTTCATGTTCAGGGAACAAGTCATTTGAAGGTTCAGGGGGTGGGGGTTTCTAAGTAATAAAATATCAACACATTGAGGAAAGCTAATTAAACAAAATATGGCTAAAAATCTTTTACTATTAGGGCTATAATTTGAGAGATGATCTTCAAAAGGCATCTGATAATGCTTATTAGATTTTAAAATGTACCACTGATATTCTCACAAAATTTGATAATGGGAAAAATATTAATATGTTACAATGCCAGCATAAACAAATATATGGAATAAAAGTGACCTGGAGAGAATGTACTTGCCTTTGAGAAAGGTGCTCTTGATCTTGGTCAGTAAAGACATGAAACTCAGGAATATGAGGCCATGACACTTCCCTGATGTTGATAGTAAAAAGGTGGTTAACATTAAAGAAACCATGAAGAAGAATCCAAATAAATCAAATGTCATAGGAGCACTGGGGGGTTTTTAACTTTTAAGTCCGGGGTGCATTGCAGGTTTGGTACATGGGGGTCTGTTATGCAGATTATTTCATCACTCAGGTATTAAGCCTCGTACCCTTTAGCTCCTTTTCCTGACCCTCGCCACCCCTCCTCCCCTTTGCTCTTCCATAGGCCCTGGTGCGTGTTGTTTCCCTCTATGTGTCTGTGTGTTCCCAGCATTTAGCTCCCAGTTACAAGTGAGAACAGGAGCACTGAATTTTCATATGCAACAGGTTTGTTTAGATGGTGAAGAAAATCACTCCTCAAAGTGTAACAGCCAATGGGTTCAGCATTGTTATCCTCGGAAATGGGCTAGGATTGAAATTCTCCAAGAGACCTCCGGCTAAAACAACATCCCTCAACCAGATCTCTCAGCCAGCAGCTCCATCGCCAGATAACATTCTTCTCAAGCATATTCAGGAAGCACATTTGGAGGTTGTGACCACCACTGAGGATGAAATGACATCTGAGCTGGCAGGTCCCTGAGCCCCGGTTCTATGCTGGCCCATGAGGAGCAAGAGAAGTAGGAAAAAGCGAATTATTAACCCACAGTATGAGTCACTAAATAATGATAATGCAAAGAATCTTAAAAATCCTTCCTGTGGTTGAAATAACTGGGCAGGTCAAGAACAAGTTGTCAGTACTTATTCTTCCCTCCTACTTCTGAGTTCTTAGTCATTCCTGAAACCTCTGACAAATCTCTCCTCGCTCTAAATGCAGATAATGAAATCTGGTGTTTAGAGCCCATGAAAGCCCCTTTTTCTATTTCATATTTTTGGAAAAAATAATGAACATATTTCAATAGAATCCATGACAAATACAAGCCCATAATAATGTCTCAGGGACACATTGCTAAGGGATTAAATGTAGCTTCATTTATAACATAAAACATACCGTCCCTGTAAAGCGGAGAATTTTCAAAGAAAAGCAACCCAATCCCATCACTACTTTCCTTCCCTGGGCAGAACTTGTTTTCCTTTTCCCCAAGTGCCTTCTCTAGGTTTTTCTTTCCCATACATTGCTTTTTGTAAGGCTGGACATCAAGTAATAAAACTTGCTCTTTCTTTTGAATTAAAAGAAAGTCTAATCCTCGTTTTGATCATTGTATTCGAGTAACAGCATTGCTTCTTTGGACTTCGATGTTGAGGAGAACTGAAGATGTGGATCACATACACGTGAACAGTGCCTGCAGGGGTACCACCTTCCCCCATCCCTGATGCAGCAACAACCAGCCCTTCTGGGTAGAACCCCCAGAGAGCACCAATGTGTAGCTCATTTGAGGCCTGGGCTTAGCAATGTTCACTGTTCAAGAGATTATGTGAATAACAAGTTGAATCCATGTTGTTTTCATAGGGACTAGAGTCCACTGGACAATCTGCAGCTTTGTGGAAGTAGCACACTCTTGTCATTCAGCCAATGCCATCATCTCACAAAGAATTGAAGAAGATAAAAATAAGCAGATGGCCCCATCTATAATGTCATTTACCTTTACAAGAAACGTATAAATCTAGGTTTGAGAAAAAATTAAAGGCAGCTCTCACTCATACCGAAAGATCATCCACTGCCCAAAGGACGGACTTTCATTCCCCCAGAGTAATCGTGATAAATACTCAAAGATCTCACTGTTTGGAGTAAGCACACATCTGTGAAACAATGGTCTGAGCTGGGCAGATCTAACCTGTAATCAGGCTACACACTGAAATAGGGATCTGGTTCATGGTATTAAAGACAACATACCATTTTTTTTGCATTACTAGATGAATGAATGGTTGATTATTTGACCTAAGTTAGCAAGATGATCAATCCAAAAGTGCTGTGTAAACTGTTCTAATAACTAGAAGACAGCTTATACTTATTGTTATCATGGTAATTTTGTAGAATGTTTCATTACATTTTCATTCCAAAAGTTACCAAGAACACACTAGACTTGGATCTTCCTTAAGCAGAACGGTGATTTAAGATTACCCACCCTTTTCTATTCCACCACACCTTTCTCCATGTCAGTGTGTTAGAATTCCCTTTTATCATTTTCTCTCAATCTCATCTTCTCATATTGTCAAAAGGACCATACGAAGTGACCTCATAAACTCATTTAGGCTTAGGTGTCACCAAATAAATGTGTGAGCCCACCTGGTAAGTACGGCTGAGAAGGGATTAGAAAACCTAAGAGGGTAAATGATGTTAAGGATCAATAAGGAGGGGTCCTTAGAAGGGTAAATAATGAGAAGTGGCTGTTCTAGCATCTCGGAAATACATACATACATATATATATATGTAGGTTTGTAGCTCTGTGACATATATATGCATATATATACACATATATGTATATACACATATATACACGTATATACACACATATATATATGGTTGTGGTTCTTCCTGACTTTCCTTAGTATTCTTAGATAAACTGGTTTATTGATTTGTGGGCTGTTTAGTGGAAGCTGCAGTATTTTTAGGTTTTTGGTGATCCAAGTTCCTCAAAACATAAGCCGATAAAGCAGGTAATGGTCATTCCAAAGAATTATACTATGTGACAACAAAAATAGACCATAACTACTAATAACTATCACTACGGCCATTTATTGGGTAGTCACCATGTAATGAGGTTGAAGTGATTTACATATAGGCGGCCCCCTGCCTTGCTATGTGGCAACACAACAAGATAGGAGTCCTATCCCTCACTTCACAGATGAGAAACTGGGCCCTGGAGACTCAGTAAAAGGGTGAAGGCTAATACATGGCTTACAGGTAACTTACTAGAAAGGGCTTCACCCTTTTATTCCACTTCCTAGTCTATAAAACAGATGAATATTTCACCTTGAAAACATTAGGTAGAGAACTTGGGTTCCCGTAGCATAAGTTTTCAATCTATGTGTAATTTATTGGGGTGTGTAGCTCCCAGGCATTCAGGACAGAAAGCGAGGACCTCGGGTTTTAGATTGTGGGTGCTATTGCATGCTGTGGAGAGCTGCATGTAACCATGAGTAAATGCAGACTTAGCAACACCTGTTAGAACCTGGGTGCAGTGGTATCTTTCAACTTGACGTCAGCGGCACTTTAAAAGATTTTGAACAGAAGGGCTCCAGCTGGTCCCGGAGCTGCAGGGTGCCCTTATTAGGATGTGCATCATATAAATATAGATGTGTACATAACACAAATATAGATCCCCCTTACAGTACACTCTGTGCTTGTATTGTTTGCACAGTCATAAAGAGCCTGCTCATTTTCGGAAAGACTGTTTTCCCCCAGGAAATGCAACTTTTTTTTTTTTTTTTTTTTTTTTGCTGTTTCAATTACAATTGGAAAGGAAAACATTTGAAATGAAAAGTTAAAAATAAAACCATCATTTCAAGGGAACAATGAAATGTAAGCTCAATGTACAGTAGCATTCTGGTTTTTTTTTTAATCTTCACCAAATGGTTTAAAAATTAATAATGTTAAACATTTGATGAAATAGGAAAGTAAAATGACATGAGAAACAAACCCAAGTACATTAACTGTCATCTGTTTACCTGTCCTAGAGCTAACATGGAAGGCCGAGAACGTCTGGCAGGAGGCCATGCGATTGCTTACCACAAATAAACCCTGAACTTCTTGAATATCAACCACCCAAATCCAGAACCAACTTACTGTTGCTTTGGCCCAATTCCATGAAACAACTCATTTCCTTGGGACTCCATTAGGAAAAATTAAACTTGCCTCTATTTTTTTAACGCTTTTTATTTTTAGACTACAAAAGTAGTATCTGTTCAATGCAGAAACCTTGGAAAACTCATAAAAACACAAAGATATTCCTAAAACCATCTGATACTCATAATTCCACTCCCCACTGTTGTAATCACCATTAACATTTTGGTATGTTTCTTTCTAGCTACTTTTCTATGTTTCTTTACATATGTCAATTTTTCCTTCCCTGACTGGTGTTTTGCCATGCATGCTGTATGGAGCCTACTTCTTACTTGGCAATATGTTCTAATGTTTTGCCAAGTTTGAAATATCCTTCTATGGCCTGATGTTTATCAATTAAATAGTATTCCAATGCATGAATTCTATTATATGGATTATTACAATGTCTCCGAACCAAATGGTTAATTTTGGAGTCTTCCAGTTATTTTGCCATTTTATCTGTTTACACACACATACACAAATACATAGATGTGTATTATATATTATATATATCATATAATGTATATAAAATTTGCATGCAATCTTTAATAACTGTTGTCAAAGATACCATAAATTACTTACATCTATTTTTCTTTTCTTACTTGTTAATATGACTCTGATTTTGTTCAGTGTGGAAATATCCCAGGCTAAATTATTTCAACTCTTATATCACAAAGTCTGGTCAATACAACGTAAGGAGAAAATAGAGTGGTACTTCCGGGATGGCCCTTTGGAGAGCAGCAGATGTGACTGACCTGTTCCTGTGGTCTTCCATGTTTGTGTTGACCTTTCCTTTTGTCTCACCTGGGACATGGATACAATGGGCACAGGCGGGCAGCCATCTTAGGACCAAGACCTGAAAACCATCGGTCAGGAAGGGCATGGCAGGAAGTGGGAAGGAGACTGGATCCTGACACCATCACAGGGCCATTATGCTAGCCCTGGACGACTTACTTCTAAGTCTCATGTTATGTGACCAAAATCAAGGGGATATAGTCAATAATAATTTAATTGAACATTTTCAAATAACTAGAAGAGTATAATTGAATTGTTTATAACACAAAGGATAAGTGATTGAGAGGACATATACCCAGTTCTCCATGATGTGATGACTGTACCAAAATATCTCACATACCCCATAAATACATACACCTACTACGTACTCACAAAAATTGCTAAATAGACTTCTATTTGATGGAAACCATTTGTTTTTTTAGTTTCTGTTATTGAACACAGAACATCATACTACTTTTCTTTTTTTTTTTTTTTTAAGAGGCAGGATCTTATTCTGTTGCCCAGGCTGTAGTGCAGTGGTGTGATCACAGATCACTGCAGCCTCGACCTCCTGGGCTCAAGCAATTCTCTTGCCTCAGCCTCTTGAGTAGCTGGGACTAGAGGCATTTACCACCACGCCCAGCTAGAACATACTACTATCTAACAGAGTTGCCTCAGTATAAGATCTTAGAAATGAAATTGGGGGTCTCGGGGTATACATATTTTGAAGACATAATATTGTGATTATTATTTTGCTTCCCAGAAAGTTTGTATAAATATGAGCTCTGACCGGCTGTGTGCAAGAGTGTCAGTCAGCCACAACCACTGTTGAGTATTACCCACCCGAACCCAACTCCACAGGAGCAAATACACTGCATCGCTGGTTTTATTTCCCTTTCTTTGCTTACTGGCAATTTTAAGCAGGCTTTGGTTTCAAGTGTTTTGTTGGCCTATTTTTTCCTTCTGTGAATTTGTCATTTATATATTCTATTTGCTGCTTCTTTTAAGTTTAAGAATTGTTAGAAGAAATCACGAAGACAATTGCTGGGTTTGAACTGATGCTTGCAGATTCTGCAGACATTCGTCTTGAGCGAAAGCATCAGGTGAGAGCTCTGAGCGCAGGTGAGCAAAGGCTGGGGAAGCTCCTAAGCCAGGGGAGCTCTCCCAGCTGGTGCTGCACGTGCGCTCCAGAGGGAAGACTCTTGATGCCTCCCATGCTGCTTGGGACCCTTCTTCAAGGATGTTTCCCCCAGGATTCAGAGACCAGAAGCAGGATGACCACACCTCTTTTCTCTCATTCCTGAGGTTCCCAGTGCGTCCGCCTCCTCACATTCCTATGCGTTTGCCTCATCTAGTCCATGACTGGCACCTTTTTTCGTACAGAAAAACTGAAACAGCCATGCAGTTTTCCCCGTTCCCATCTCGGGTTGGGGAAGCTTAATTAGCCAGTGTCAGTAAATGTGCTTTGAGATCCTTAGAAGATGAGTTGAGTGGTCACTCCCCAAGACCTCGGCATCGGTATCACCAAGGTGGCTTTGCAGTAAATGTTAGGGGAAGTATGGAGGGCCATTTGTGTTATGCAGAGGAAGATAAAATGTCCATTACATAATTGAACACGACTGAGACGATCTAATTACCTTGTTTCTCTTGCTTTTTTCAATAGTGCAAAGGAATGGTGATTAGGCAAGAATCCTAAACAGGAGAAACCCAAGTCCGCTCTGAGGTGCGCTGTGTGTGGAGGCTGCTGGGCAGCACCAGCCATACGGTAGTAGTGTACAACAGACCTTCAACACCATCAGCTTATAATAATCACCCGCCTGCTCTGTGCCCAGCCTGGAACCACAGCTGCAGCAAGCCCAGCCATGAGCTTTCAGTGTCTTACCCACATGGAAGGAGCCTGTGTGTCTTGGATGGACGTCTCTCTCGCCCACTTCCTGGCCAGGCTCTTACCTTCTGGTGGACAAATCACTAAGCACGCCCATCCTCAGCCTCAGCAGCAGCCTCTGCCTCACTGTCCAGTTCTATTTCTGCAGTACCTCACCATCCTCATTGGAGATAGCCCTTAAAGAACTTACAAGCAGAACACCACACCAATTCCTAGTGCAGAGAGGGAGGGCCACCTGGAGCGCTTCACTTTTCATTGATCCACCAAGCCCTCCTCCTCCTCCTTCCAATTCAGCTAAGGACCCGCCTCCGAGAAGCCTTTGGAAGGGAAGTCAGCATAATGCCTGTTCTTCTGGAATCCTTATTTTATTTCCTCAGACTGCACTGTCTTAGAATCTTCACACATCCACCCCTCACATCACTCCAGGCTCCTGCCAGTGATAATTTCCATCTCCTCCTTCACTCAGGCTCAGTATCTCCCAATCATCATTGATTCTTCCTTCATCCTTGTTCTCAACTTCTACCTCTGGAATCACAACAATACCGACTTTAAGATTTGAAGGGTCCGTGAGGATGGCTAAGGGCTTAGCTCAATACTCTAATGTTATAGATTAGAAAACCCAAGCCTAGGGAGTGGAAGGGGCTTGTCCACAGGCTCGCCGCAGGAGGGGAGAGGAGTTGTCACTAGAAACACTTTTCAAGAAGGAACGTTTGTCGACTGCTTGTCCAGGGCTCTTTCCATTGTATCATCCTTGCTTCTCAAATGACACAATGCTGACACCGTTATTCTAACTCTGTTCCCAAAATGTCCTCAATCCCAAAATGTCCTATTGGTTGATACCAATTCTTTTAAAACTCTGACCTTGAGTGTGTCACCTGCAGTAGATATTGGACCAGGATAGAATTTAAGCCGTCATTGTGGGTCCTCTTCTATTTGCTCACCCACCCTCCCCACAACTACCCTTCCAGCCTCTGGTAGCCATCCCTGTACCCTCCATCTCTATGAGTTCAATTGTTTTAAAGTTTAGCTTTTACAAATGAGTGAGAACATGTGATGTGTGTCTTTCTGTGCCTGGTTTATTTCACTTAACATGATGTCTTCTATTTCCTTCCCAGTTGTTGCCAATGACAGGCTCTCATTCTTTTTTATGGCTGAATAGTACTCCATTGTGTATATATACCACATTTTCTCTATCCATTTGTCTGCTGGTGGACGCTTAAGTTGCTTCTGAATCTTTGCTATTGCAAATAGTGCTGCAATAAACAAGAAAGTGTAGATCTCTCTTCCATATGCTGATTTCTTTTGGGCATATACCCAGCAGTGAGACTGCTGGATCTAAGGGTAGCTCTGTTTTTAGTTTTTTGAGGCGTGTCCATATTGTTCTCCAAAGTGGCTGTACTAATTTACATTCCCACCAACCACGTACAAGGGTCCCTTTAGTGTTCTGAAGACATCTCCCTGCAGCAAGGACCTTGTGTGCCTTGTGCAACACAGATCTTATCTCTGTAACTGGATTCTATGCTCTTGGAGAGCAAGGACAGATGTGTTTCCCTTTACACTACCTTATGAAAAGAAGACATGCCGTGAACATCCCTCAGCGGTGGCACTGGTCTTTAACACAATCCTAGATGCTATGCTTTTCTCCTCCCTTGCATTTTTCCAGAATGCTTTGAACACAATGGACAGATAGCTTGTTCTCTGAGCACTTTATTTTGGTATTATTCTTAAAATGTATTTTCATTCCTGTCTTTAGAAAATTAAATAAGTGTGATAGCCATGGAATGATCAAGCGACTCAGACCCATTAACCAATGATCCAGGTGATGCCACCAGTGACAGCATTGACTACTTCCTAGGGAACATGTCCTGCGTTGGGGATGTCTCCACCGCCAACAGCTGCAGAGCTAACATACATCCCGATGTTGATGTCTGGCGGTTCATATTCCTTCTGCTTTCCCAAGACAGTTTTCTTTTCTCACCATCACTTTACTCTCCCACGAGAACCCAGGCAGAGATGGGAAAAACATGTCCTTTCCTGGTGACTTTGTTCGTTGAAAAAGTTAAAGCACAATTTTCTTTACAAAGAAGTTGTAGGATGAGAAGGGCAGATTCCTTTCTTCTTGTTCTTTCTGCTTGTACAGTTCTGTGCAGAGGGCTCCCTGCATACCCCCAGCACTCCTACTCAAGGAGCTGCAATCCACTCAACACACAATTCCTTGAGAGTCTGCATGTTTCCAAACTGGTGCATGGCACCAGGAAATAAATACGAATGAACAAACAATGTCTGCCCTCCAGAGTGCACTGTAATAGAAGCAGTGAGGTGTTCACATGTTATTGTACTGTCCTGAAATAAATGCCGTAGGAATAAGGCCAAGTCCCAGCCTCGTCACACATGAAGAAACAACAGAATCACTCAGGGGAACTTAGGAAATGCTTCTTGGAGGAGATGATGGTCAGCCTGGTTTTTAAGGATGAGTGGGGGGTCACCCATGGAATGTAAAGGGGGGACAAAGGAGGTGCTTTTGTAAAGACAGAGTTATGAGGAGGGAATGGGGAGCAGTGGGTCTATCCAGAGCATCAGTGCTAATCACAGAGATGGGACTCTGCAGAGACAGAGGGAAGGGTGCCTGGACTTAACCTGCGGGCAAGGAAGAGCCCTGGGATGTTCTAAGTGGAAGTAAGGAGATGATATTTGCATTATTTAAAACACCCATGGCCACAGGATGGAGGATGGATTTAGGGAAGTGAGACTGTGGCCAGAAGACCTTGTGTGGCCTGAGCAAAGAGAAAAGAGGACCTGGTCATGGCCAAAGTCACAGAAACACAGAAATATTGACAGATGATCCCCAACTTTATGATGGCTTGATGTCTTCTTAACTGTACTATGGTGCCAGAGTGATAGGCAGTCAGTAGAAACCACAGTTCCAGTGCCCGTACAGCTACACTGTATTTCACTTTTGATACAGTATTGAATAAATCACACGATATATCCAACATGTTATTATAAAATGGGTTTTGTATTAGATGATTTTACCCAACTGTAGGCTAATGGAAGTGTCCAGGCATGTCTAAGTTAGGTTAGGCTAAGCTGCAATATTCGGTAGGTTAGGTGTGTTCAATGCATTATTGACACGGTTTTTTCAGCTTACGATGGGTTTATCAGGATGTAATTCTACTGTAAGTTGAGGAGTCGCTGTATAATTGGAGCTAAGTAGTGTTACAAGACTATATATATAATATCAGTCTGATATGTTCTTCTGGGTTGATGGACTACTGGGATGTTTTGTAAACATCTGTAGCAGGGAATTGATTGAGAAATTAATTTACATTTGCGTTTCCCTGTTACAGGTATAACTTTAAGGTGCTTTTCTCTCCCCTGGCCCAAGAATCCTTTGTGTTCTGAGTGTGGACTCCCTGGTTGGAGGAGTTTCAATAATGACTTTTCATTTCTAGGTCAGTTGGGAAGTAACCAAGAGAACCTTCACTCTTCATGGGACCTGGGAGCATGTGTTGCTTGAAGAAAGTGGGATCAAAGTGGCCTTGGCCACAGTCATGGAGGCGGGAGGAAAGGAGTGGAGGTAAAAGTTTCTGGCAAGCTTGAGGTCTGCATTCCTCTAATGCCAGCAGCCTGGAAGGGGAGAGGCCCACTGATGAGCCATCCTGCAGAGCACATTGGTGCAAATAGATGCGAGTATGCGAGCAGCCCCGAAAACAATGGCCTCAGGAATCCCTAGGAGAGATGCGTCCCATGCCTGTGTTTGGTGCTCAAGAAGTGAAACCTCCTGCTTGGTGGGGAACAGTGACCCTGTCCTTGGTCATGTGGGCTTGAGCAAGAAGCAACTCTGTGGCAACCAAGAGGAGCTAAGAGATGCCCCTCTCCTTGCTGCCAGGGCATCCCTGGCTTCAACTACACAACTTATGTGGTGGAGCCACTCCATGCACCAGGGTCCCTGAGGCATTGCCCCTCCCCACCGTGGAATTATTGCGTCTCCCCCTCCCCCCGGTGTATTATATCATCATAGAACAGCCTTAATGCCCTACCCAGATAAACTGAGTGAGAAAGGCGAAGGCACAACCCCACAATGTTTTCAGCTCCTGGATCCCAGGTCTGTGCAAAAACAGAATCTATAACCAAGACTCTAAGACTCTGGGAAACAAGTCTGAGATCCCAGGAGCCAAGAAAGTGCCTGAGTGTCAGTTCCAGAATCTGTCAGAAACAGCTCCGAGCTCTCAACCATAATCAGCATGGGCAACTTTGGAACCCTAACCGGTAGCTTCTCTCTCTTATTTATTCTTTTCTCCAATACATCAGCAGCCCTCCAATGTTGAGTGGGGACAGCAAGAGGTTCTATGAGAAGAAGGACATTCAGATGTATCCATAGAGGACTTTTCACCAGTACTCATGTCTCTCCTGGATCCTCAGGCCACTGTGCTTTTCAAAGTCATGATGCTTTCATTGTGCCCTAAGCTTTGGAAACTGCTGTGGATCAGGACTCTTTACATTCTCTAGAGATCTCACCATCGGCTTTCTTATTCTTGGCTCTTCCCAGTGTCCTTTTGGAGAATGTCAACCCTGGGGACTGGAAAGGGAAGGCAATGTTGTTTGGGAGCTAAGCCAAGGCTGCAGATTCGGTGTGAAGCCTGGCCCTGCCATGACCGGTGCACAACATGAGGTGAGTTCCATAATCCTGGTCACTTCAATTTCCTCATGTGTGAAATGGTTAAGTTCTTCCTTCATAGGTTTGTTGTCAGGAAAAATGAGATACTGCATGAGAAGCTCTTATTCCAATGTGTGGCCCCCCGTGTAGAAGATGCGGGTAAGCAGTCATCAGTCCTGAGGGCAGGCTGCCCTGTGTGGTGGAGACACTCCATGCACCAGGGTCCCTGAGGCATTGCCCCTCCCCACCGTGGAATTATTGCATCCCCCCTCGCGTCGGTGCATTATATCATCATAGAACAGCCTTAGTGCCCTACCCAGGGAAACCGAGTGAGAAAGGAGAAGGCACAACCCCACAATGTTTTCAGCTCCTGGATCCCAGGTCTGTGTAAAAACAGAATCTATAACGAAGACTCTAAGACTCAGGGAAACAGGTCTGAGATCCCAGGAGCCAGGAAGGTGCCTGAGTATCAGTTCCAGAATTTGTCAGAAACAGCTCCGAGCTCTCAGGGCCAGCCATCGCTGAGATCTCTGAGGCAGGGGGCTGCTTCCTGGCATCGTTGAGTTTCATTCTGTTTCTCAGAAGGACAGTGTGTTTTGCTTGGAGTTTGTTTCCATGTTTGCAGGCCAGGAGCTCTGCCACAGATTTTCTGAGAAGTTAAGTGAATGCTCCTTCCGTCAATCTGAAATTGTTTGGTGGGTGAGTCGTTTCCCTACCCGCCCCTCCCCCTCAACGCTTTGCTCCTTTTTTTCTTTATTAAAGCTGACAAATGGGGAAGAAAATGAAAAAGAAAAGAACAAATCTAGTATCACAAGATGTTGGGAAAATAGCTTCTATTTATAGCCTGGTACATTTCAGAGATGTAAACACCTCTGCTAATCGCTGCCCCTGCAGAAGGCCCTGGGGATTACTGAACGGCCCTGGAGAGCTGGCAGCCGTGCACAGCAGTGCAGTGAGGGCTAACAGGGCTAATTGTGCTCCCAGTTTTTTTCAGAAACAGTGGGAAAAAAGCTCTGTGCCCCGCCCCCACCCATGGAACAGCAGAGGGCCACGAGGGCCTCCATCCCCTCTCAGAGGAAGCAGAATCTTGGCCCGCAGGATAAATTTCAGCAGCATGTGCACGGGGATGGCCTGGCCAAAGCACCTCCAACTGGACAAATCTAGCCAACAAGGTAACAGCAGAAAGTCTTGCTTTGAGTGGCAGCGTTACCACACGTTAACTGTGTAATGTGGATCAGGTCCTTTAGCAAACATGAGGCTCAGTTTGCTTATCCGTAAACTGGAACAATTACAGCTTCTGCAGAGGATAGCATGAGATTTCAGTGAAAATAGAGTAAGTGAAGAACTGCCAGACTTCTCAGTGTATCAGCCACAATTTCTGTTATCCAATCCAAAGTTTCTAGACATGGAAAGAAACAGTAAACTCTGACTTACGATCAAGCAAAAAAGCATTCTCTACAAAGAGAGCCCTGAGATGATTCAGATGCTGAATTTAGGAAGACAAGACTTTAAAACAACTATTACAAGTATGTTCAAAAATTTACAGGAAAATATGGTTATCATAAGTGAACAACTGGAGAATCTCACCAAGGAAATGGAAACAATAAAACAAGAACCAAGTGCAAATTCTAGAACTGAAAGTGCAACATTGGAACTGAAAAATTCACCGATGGGCCAATCAACAGACCAGATACTGCAGAAAAAAACATAAGTAAGCTTGAAAAAAAATCAATGGAAATTATCCATGCTGGAAAAAAGTAAAACATATGTATTTTAAACAAACAGAGCCTTTGTGGCTGCTGAAACAATATCATACAGCCTAACATACATGAAATTTGAGTCTGAAAAGAAAAAAAGAGGAGATGGAGCAAAATTTTTTTCATAGCAGCCAAAATTTTTTAAATTTTGGTAAAAAGCCAACCTACAGATCTAAGAAACTCATTAACCCCAAACAATATAAATTTTAAAAATCACACCTGGGCACATAATGGTGATCATGCTGCAAATAAAATGACAACCTTAAAATCAACCTGAGAGAAGAGATGCATTCCCTCCAGGAGACAGTGCTATGACTGATGGCAGAGGCCGGGGGACCAGGCCTCACGATGGAAGGCACTGGAAGAAGAAAAGTGTCAACCCAGAATTCGATGTCCAGTGAAAATATCTTTCAAAAGGAAGACATCTGCAGATAGGCAAAACATGAGAGAATTCATCACCATCAGACTTTCTCAAAGAAAACAGCTCCAGCTGAAGCAAGGTTGGACCAGATGAAAACCGGGAGGTTTGGAGAGGAATGAAGAGTCCCAGAAATGCATCTGCAGCTTTTCATCTTAGGAGACTGAAATGGATCTAATGAGCCCAGCATTTCCTTGATTTCCTGGAATAGGTTTTTTGCAAAAGGCAAAAACAAGTGAGACTCAGCCCCATTTCTAAGGCAAGCCCAGTGGAGTCATTGCCTTTAAATGCTAGCCACAAAGTATGGTCAGCTTCATTTGTACAATGCCCAGGGCATCCAATGAAGAGGAGAAACCTTCATCTCTGCTTCATAGGCTGAACTGACATTCTGTGGACATTGATTCCACCTGGCCTCCACTGGAAAACAAATGTACCCTACATCCTTACCCAGAGAAAAGTCCTCTGCATGCTTCTCTTGTGCAAGAGGGGTTGTTCAGGATTACCCAGGAATGGGGTGTCCTGGCATGACAGAAGAATTGGATGCAGCAATTGCAGATTCAGACAGAATACTGCTTAAACAATAAAGAAAAGTCATCAATTGTATATTTATATCAATGGCTTAAAATTGACCATTGAAAATCTTGCTTAATCAAAACAGACACTGCAAGAGTCAGTACCTACACCAGATTTCACGTCAAAGAAGGTCGTTTTTGTCACAGTAAGCATGGATCTGTTTGCATTAGGGAGAAAGCTCCTCTTAAAAAATAAGAACAATGATGTAATAGAGAAAAACAAAACTTGATTGAACCTTTCCATAATGTATGCATAGAGCAAAACATCACATTGTACTCCATAAATATAGTCATTATTTGTCAATTTAAAAAATTATTAAAACACCTGACATATACTCTTTGATGGATGTAGGATGTTGATTAAGCCTAATGGACTTAGAGTCCTTTCCATGTCAAGCTTCTTGTGACATACGCTAGGATTCATCCTCCTTGACAAAAACCAATAAAAAACAAAAAATAAAAAACATCTCCCCACCCAAGATACAGAAGTTTTTAGGTAAAAACTCCACAGGGTGGAGGCAGCCATCTAATGTCCACTGCTGGGCTTCCCCAGAGGAAGCAGCATAGCACTCTTGGTGAGGACAATGACGCAGAGAGTGAGGTGGGGTCTGCTGGCTGGGGAGGCCCACTCTCCAGGGCTGCACTCCCAGCCCTGCCAAGCAGACTTCTGACTCAGGCTCAGTCTTTCCAGGCACACACTACCACTAAATTCACTCACTGATAAAAATATTCATTTTGTGCCCATTGTATACCAGGAGAGCTTATAGCTCCAGGGACAGGATAGTGAGCAGGACATGGTCCCCGAGACATTGGGGAGACAGCAAGTGGAGGTACAGATGAGTTCCCCCAAATCTACCACACGCTGTTCCCTGTAGACAGCCGCCCAGACACAGTATTGTGTGTTACACCTAGAGGGGCCATAATCCAATTGGGCCTAGAAAAGTTCTGCAGATAGAGCAGCACCTCCAGGGAGACTTGCAGGACATTTAGGAATAAATGAAGTGGCAAAAGACACTGTCATTTCCATCTGTGGCCAAAATCAAGGTATAGAGAAAGGTCATCATTAAATCCTACAGATTTTCTGCAATTGCTTCCAACTTGTGAAAGAAGTTCACGTTTTGTACTTTGGGGAGGTACTAGGTGTAAACATCTGGGCAGCTTTTAATGCTAAGGCCTGATGCAATAATGAGTGAGTCATAATGTTTTACAAATACAGAGCTAAGACCACAATTCTTCCCAAATGTCCTTATTCATATGGAAAAATAAATATTTGTTTAATTTTTTTGGTTCAACAATTAGAGACATGACTTGAGAATAGAGAAATCTGATGACAAATATTTTTTTTCTGGCACTCGATGTGATCATCAGTGGCATGAACGTATTAATATTTAAAGTGTCATTGTATAGAATCATGCTTTCATTCTCATGATGTGATTACCAACTTGGTTCCAATCATTAGGGCTTGGAGAGTTGACTCAAGAACAATTGAGCAACCTCCAAATCCTGCTTCGTTTCTCAGCTGCTGCCTAAAGGATCACACTGTTTCTCCAGTGTGTTGTAAGGACTCAAATCTACTGACATGCAAAATCTCCAACAGAGACCAATGCTTTAAAACTTCACATCTTACGGGCAATGCGGTCTGAGAGTGCATATTCTCAACGTGCTCTTTGTGGAGAGGAGAGAGGGGAGAGGATGAGGGCCCAGAAAGGAATAAGCAGGGTACAGACAGGTGGGTTGGGGATTCGGAAAGCGGATTTTATTCTTTTAAAATGTGTCCTCGCATCAGCCAGGATTGGGGGGCTGAGATGGCAGCCTGGACTTGGATGACACCACGCACACGCTTACTCCTTCACTCCCCGTATTTTGGGCTTCACATCAAACCTCACTCTCCTCACTGCACAGACAGCCTCTGACTCACGATGATTTACAATTTTTCAACTTCACAGTGGCGTGAAACCATTGCAACTTTGACATAATGCACAGTATTCAATACATCACGTGAGATAGTCAAGACTTCTTATAAAGCAGGCTTTGTGTGAGATGATTTTGCCCAACTGTAGGCTATTGTAAGTGTTCTGAGCATGTTTAAAGTAAGCTAGATTATGAGGGTGGTTAGGTTAGGTGTATTAAATGCATTTTTGACTTACAATATTTTCCACTTATGATGGGTTTATCAGATTGTAACATCATTGTAAGTCAAGGGGTATCTGTATTCTAAATGCAGCATGGAAATAGCAAAAAGATGACAGTTAGGCTTACAAAAAAGAATTGAATGCCCCCAATCTCTCACACTTTCAAGTATTACAAAGTACTGAAGTTCTCAATAAAGAAAGCCATTAATATCCAAATATTCATGACAAGTAACATTACCGTGGCATGATTCGGCCCCTGTCCCAATGAATACACAGAGTATATACGCAAGCAATTTGTAAGCAAGAAAAACACAAATGTCACTAACAAACATTTAAGAAAATACTTGACCTCAATTCACATTAAAGCAATGAGGTATGTATCATCTTTTACCTATAACATCAGAAAAGCTGAGAGAGCCGGGCGCGGTGGCTCAAGCCTGTAATCCCAGCACTTTGGGAGGCTGAGATGGGCGGATCACGAGGTCAGGAGATCAAGACCATCCTGGCGAACACGGTGAAACCCCGTCTCTACTAAAAATACAAAAAACTAGCCGGGCGAGGCGGCGGGCGCCTGTAGTCCCAGCTACTCGGGAGGCTGAGGCAGGAGAATGGCGTAAACCCGGGAGGCGGAGCTTGCAGTGAGCTGAGATCCGGCCACTGCACTCCAGTCCGGGCGACAGAGCGAGACTCCGCCTCAAAAAAAAAAAAAAAAAAAAAAGAAAAGCTGAGAGAACGAGGAGAGAGTTTGCCTACCATTGGAAAACTCCTACACAGTTCTGTATGTCTGAAGACTGCACCCTTTTTGGAAAGAAATCTGACAATGCATATTAAAAGCCTGAAAAACAGTCATACAGTTTTATCCATTAATTCTACTCTTGGGAATCTATCCTAAAGAAATAACCTAAAATTCAGAAAAGGCATTAGGCAAAAATATTTCCATTACTGCATGGTTTATCATAATGAAAACTTCAAAACAACTTTCCTATCCAACATCAAAGAGATAGTTAATCCAAACAGTACAATCCAGGGGTGATATTCAAAATAATTCCTGGCTGTATTTCATAAAGCATGGCATGGTCAATTGGAACAAATGCCAGCCCATCAGCATGGACACCAGCCTGACTGCCACACAGATGTGCACTGACACAGATGTGCACTGAGAAAGTACCAGACTTGTGCAACCACACCTTGAATGTGCTTCAAAAAGCCACGGAAATGTTTATGAGGGTTTCCTAGAAAATGGGGAAATACTTATTATATGTAAATATATATTTGAAAAGAGCCAAAGACTGGTGGAACTATAATAAAATGCTAACCATGGTCATCTCTGAATCTTGGGATAATAGATTTTTTGTTCTTTATGGTTGATTTCATATTTATAATCAGAAAAAAATTGAAATTGTTTCAGCAGCATAGTTCTAAATGTTCAAATGTCTTCACTTATCTGCCCAGGACTTCCATGGGATACCATCTTTCAGCCTAACAGGAGTGCATGTTAATTGATTTTTCATGCCCATCTGTAGAACAGTCTGGAAAACATTATCCACAGTTAAAATAATTAAGAGAGTGATTGCACTTTTGTGCTTTATCAGATAATATTTCCCCCCACTGTTTTGTTAACATTTAAAGATTTTAAAATTATATTTAGGAGATAAATCTAACTTTCGTAAATTAAAATGTTTACGGAAATAAACATGGATTCACATGCAGTTGTAACAAACAACAGAGAGAGAGCCCATGTCCTTTCTATTCATTTTACCCCAATGTTAACTTCTTTCAAAACCATAGTACAATATTACAACAAGGATGCTAACAGTGAGACAATCCACCTGTCTTATGCAGATTTCCCCAGCTTTACTTGTACTCTGTGTGTGTGTGTGTGTGTGTGTATTAATTGTATACAGCTTTATCACGTCTATATTTGTATACCCATGACCGTAGTCAAGACACAAAGCTGCTCCACACCACGGGGATCCCCTGGGCTAACTTGCTTCTGACGCTCAAATTCCAAGCCATATAACCTATCATTAGCCAACTTGTGTCCTCACCTCTGCAGTGCGTAATTAACATTCTATGTTCTCCTATTACAGTCAGGGCTTGTGAAATCTCTGATATCTAACATCCTAAAACACGGAAAGTATTATTAAAGAAAAAAATTAGTGGAAGTGCAGGGATATAACTTTTCTCCATGGCTGTAACCACACACAGTGGGAAAGATGCTGAATCTACGAGGATGCTCCTCCATCTACCAGCTGGTTAGACTTGAACAGGGTGCTTTGGTCAGGATACTCTCCTTATCAAAGAAACTAAAGGGGTTTTTATTTTAGTGCCCATTGTAACAGGCCTAGTTTCACAAAATTATTTAAGTAGAATAAATAGTCCCTGCAGTGCTCTAAAGAGTTCAATTCGGTGTCCGTTTATCCACACCAGAGTGTCAGTACTCCCTAATATGCAAGTAGCCTTCTCTAGAAAGAAAGATAAACTAAATCCTCAAACTTCCCCTACCACTTTGGACCAAGTTTCCTACCACTTTGGACCAGGAGTGTGCTGGCCATAGCCATTGGTGTTGGGCAGGGAAGTCAGCAGTTGGGCCACAGATTATCATACAGAACTTCCTGAGCAAGCAACAGGTGCACAACCCCCGGAACTGAAAGATGAAACCAAAGTGCAAACCGTCCTTAGAAGTCAGTAAGCTGGGGGCCAGACCAGACACGGGACTGGCCAGAGAGGCTCATGTGTCATTAGAAGGTGACCTTCATCATCCGAGGATATTAGCCCTGTCCTTTCTGGAGTTTCAGATTTAGTGATAACCCCAGAAGCCACTGCCCACAGTCAGATGAGTGTCACTTAATGGACTGTTGTTGACCATGAATGTTGTAATGAACACACTTGGCTGTAGGAAAATATAGGAGTGCCCATTCAAGAAACAGCTGCACATACGAAACAGGCAGCCTAGCCATCTCTAGTAGATCACAGGCTAATCAGCACTTTTGAAAACAAAATAAAAGTAATTGGTAGGAATATGAGTATGAATCATCTCATAGAAAGCACCTTCCAAACTGCTAGAAAATGCCCCAACACAGAGAGCTTAGGGAATCCCCAGTGCCCGTTGCTGCTAGAGTGTATAATGGTGGTGTCTTTGGGTGGTCTACTAGTTTACTTGGGCTGCTGTAGCAGAATACCACAGATTGGGTGGCTTTAAAACCAAAATTTATTTTCTCATGGTTCTGGAGTTCAAGGTGCTAGCATGGCTGGCTTCTAGTGAGGACACTCTTCCAGGTTTGCAGAGAGCCACCTTCTTGCTGTGTCCTCACATCGTCTTTTCTCCAGGCTTGTGCATCTCTGATGTCTCTTCCTCTTCTTTGCAAGGACACCAGTACTACTGGATTGGAGCTCCATTCTTATGGTTTCATTAACCTCAATCACCTCCTTAGAGACCCTACCTCCAAATACAGTCACACCAGGGTCAGGGCTTCAGTATATGAATGTAGGAGGGTACGATTCGGTCCATAACAAGGGCCTTTGAAAACTACAGGTTCTAATTAAATTTCAAAAGTCATTCAGGTACCATCTTAAAAGACCAAGTTCTTTTCTCACACGTAGAGGTCCCAGTTCTGGAAGAAAGGACTCTGGTGTTCAGAACAGCACAGAAAGCAGCGAGGCCTGGAGGTGTGCAGGCTGAGGGGATGCTTAAGTGGGAGCTGAAAGGTGAGCACCCAGGGATGCCTTCCAACTTCCAGCCCTATGTCCCACCCTGACAACCCTCTCTAGCCTCACACCGCCTTTCCCCCCAGGAGTCAGACTAGAAGTGGACAGTGTTGGAGGTGTTAGTAAACCTGTACATGTTCCATTAATACATGTGGAAATATTTCCTTAACCTCACTCTTCCCTTTCTTCCTTCTCCCACCAAAATGCCACTAGAATTTTTGCTTATATGAGTTTCATCTACAAAGGACTCCCAGAATTTCCACCACATGTCAAACGTGATTATTGGCTGACCTCATTGACAACTTCAGATTTCTGGAAATTAAGAGAGAGGAAGGTTGAATCAAGGGGTATCTTAGGCAATATGTTTTGGGTGAAGAACCAATAAAATCAGAACAAAATAGTTGCCAAATTTGGATATTGGGATTTATGGGAGTCTTCTCCTCTCCTCCCCTTCCCTCCCTTGCCCTCCTCTCTCTTGCTCTCCTCTCCCCTCCCCTCCTCTTCCCTTCCCTCCTCTCCTTACCTGCTGCCCCCATGGCCAAGTATACAGCTCTTCTGAGATACTTTTGATGTGCTTCATAAATGTTTCTTTCTTATCTATGGCCCCTGCAACTATGTGAACTTCTTTAGGACAGGAATTTGGTCTTAGATATTTTTCTATTACCTTAAATATCTCAACCACCTGCAACAGCTTAGGCCATGTAGTCAGCATACCACAAAAATTTTACTTAGAATTAAACAAATTATTAAAGAGGTAAAGCTAGTTTTCCTTTAATGATGCAGATCAAAAACTGGCAAACTTAATGCAAGGGAAACTCTTTTCTAAACTCAAACCATCACTGAATAGGCCCTAATGTAATACAATAGTCATTAAGCACCTACTTACTATAGACAAGGCACTGTTAAGTACTCGATGAAACAAACACAAATGAGTTTGAAGTATAAGAAATCAAAGAGGTACCTGGATATTTGTGCTCCATGTAAGGCATTGGCCTTGAAATCGGTGTTTAAATGGAACATTCCCAAAGCTTCGGCACATGTATGGCAGCCCCAACATGGTGCCTACCAAGAATCAGGGCACACATGAGGAAGTCAGGCCATTCCTTCCTTCTCATCCTTTCCTCAATGAGAGGGACTGGTGCTTCTGAGTTGAAGATTCTATCTGAAAATGAAGAGAATCAGGCTTTGATATCTGTAGCATGTGAACACAGGATGGCCGTTATTAGTTTACTATCCAGTGTCCACCTTCCCACCCACTTCTGCTTAAAGATGCCGTATGAATTGTTATCCCATTATCCTCCCCTGCTCCATGGGCTGTGGGGAAGGCTGACACTACATGGTGTCAGGGGTGACCAAGGCAGCATCTTTCCTTCCCTGGCCACAGCATCTGGTCGTTTGACATAAATCATCTGATCAGGGTTCCTCTCAAGATTGTTGCTTAGGAAAATGCCCTCTCTCTGTGGATTGTCCCGAATCCTTCCTAGCAAACAAGGGACCCAGCTTTCAGACGAAGCATGACTGCACAAGGCAGGTCTTGATGACATCATCTGGCCTCTGAACCAATGAACTCTGACATCTGCCCTACTCTGTACTTTCAGCTACATGAGATTTTTAAAAAATCATCTTTTTTGCTTAAGCAGTTTGATTTGGGTTATCTGTTATTTGTAAAGAATCCTAACTAATAGGCACACCATAGAAGAAGGAAAGGCCCAGAAAATTTAAATCATCTTGGATAATTTCTTTGGGAATCCTAGTCTTTTGGTCAGGACATAGGTGTTTGCTTACAGGCCTCAACTTGAGATGTTCATGCCAGTGCAGAATGGAAAGGACTTGACATCTAAAGAAGAACTTAATGGTCTGGCACTTATCGTTGGCCTTGGGAAGTCACGTTTTCATTTTGACCCTCAGGCTCGTCACCTGCAGAACAGGAGACACGGTGTGTCCCTGGAGTTCCTGTGAGACACCAATCAATCCAATCATGAATGTGGTGGGCTTGTTCAGAGTATAAAGTGGATATTAACAACATTTCGACCCGAGCCAATATACACTTCAGTGGAATAATGGGTGATAAAACCATCTTACCCATTTATGTGGAATCACTGGTCTACTTGGCAGAGGATCAACAACTCTGCAAAACTTCCAAAACAAGCTAGAGCTGTGGCCAGAGATACAAGTTTACTTCTCACTCCTTCAACACAGGGCTGAGGTGCTAACCCAGCCAAAACACATCTTCGGAATGGGACTGAACACTCCCCTGCCCTAACGATTGCCCCTCTAAGTATTTTTTAATCTCAAATATTAAAAAAAAAAAAAAAAAACAGTCAAAGATTATAACCACATTATGCAATCCAGCGTCTAAGTACCATAAGAAGAAATTAAAATTCTCCTTTTTTGGAGGTATGTTCCCATCTGGTAAACATCTCAGGAATAGTAAGCATAGAGTCCACAGAGAAGAATTTAAAAGATGTGAAATGCATCAACTGTGTGTTTTCTACAAACTTGGCATTTGACGTCTCTTGTCCTCAATGTCTGGTCTTACTTCATCACTGATGCCAAATGTTTAACTCAGAAAGATAAGATTCAAGAAGATGATAAGGGCTGCTCTGTTCCTCTAACGCAGGAACATTTATTTTTGCCTCAAAGGAGCTTACAACATATTCAGAAAGGGGAGAGTGTACTCCCTGCTGTCCCTAGGAAGATCACATAAAACTAAATCACACAGACATTAAAGTAATAAATCTTTCTTTGTGTGGAACCCAAACTAATCACAGGAGTAAGACCCCAAGGGGAAGGCAGGGTGAGATGGAGGAGAGGAGAGAAGGAAGAAAGAGGAGGTTTGATGAAGGACGTTAATTTTTCTCCTTAAAAACAACAAAAAACCTATAAACCGCTGTTCTCTCCATCAGTCATTCATTACTGGCCATGAGAGTCTATCCTAAGGTGTGTCCCTTGGGTGAAACTGCCTCAAACTAAACATTGCATGGCTAAGATAACAGACATGCAGAAGTAAAAGATAAAACTGAAACGAGATCTCACAAATATTGGCAGCAATCTTTCCCAAAAGTGAAAATAAAATGAGAATAAAGAATTTTAATTACTTCATATATAGCTTATATATATTTGCTTTCAGGTATTATAATAGAGAAAGAGAAAAATCCTTCCTGCAATAAAAATCTAACCACTTCTCTCTCCCAAAAGAAGACAGAAAATAAAATGAGATTTTTAAAAATTCAATTACCTAGTGCCAAACAGTAACCTAAGATGGATACCACATCAACATTAAAATATAAATTAACGTTTTAAGAGAAAACTATCAGTTCTAGAATGAATTAAAACCTCTTTTCTAGGATACTTAAAACATCCTTCAGCAAATCTAAACAGCTGTCACATGGCCAAGAGCCAAGCTTCACACGGTATCCAGAGACAGGGGACATGGCCACTCCACATCAAATTAAATTTAATTCATCTACTAGAATCACCAACATTGAATGTTTTATTCCCCATATTCCTGGGAAATATAACTTCTGGATAGCACTCCTCTCTTTCCCCTACCCAGAATGTATTCACCTGCTGTTCACTGTTGCAAATACATGTTAGCTAAACAAAATAAAATATAAATAGAAAGGCAATTTATTGTTTCTACCACGAAATTCTAAAGCCAACAATAACCTCCATAATTATTCACTGCCAAGCTCTAACTCTCAATATGACTCTATTTGTAGATGGGGCCTATAAGGGGGTAATTAAGGGTGGGACCCTAATATAACAGAGCTGACACCTTATGAGAAAGGAAGAGACACCAGAGCCCCCCCCCCCCCCCTCTCTCCCTCCCTCCCCTCTCCCCCCCTCTCTCTCCCTCCCTCCCTCTCTCCCTCCCTCCCTCCCCCCTCCCCCCTCTCTCTCTCTCCCTCCCTCCCTCTCTCTCTCTCCCTCCCTCCTTCCCTCCCTCTCTCTCTCTCTCTCCCTCCCTCCCTCCCCCCCCTCCCTCCCTCCCTCCCTCCCTCTCTCTCTCTCTCTCTCTCTGTGTGCCATGAGAGGATGCAGTGAGAAGGCAGCCGTCTACAAGCCAGGAAGAGAGTCCTCACCAAGAACTACATTGGCTAGCAACTTGGTCCTTAGACTTTCCAATCTCCAGAACTATGAGCGGCAAATTTCTGTTGTTCAAACAAAATAAAATCTATTCACTTTCTTTGTGTCAAGAAAATGAGCTTGTTCAGAATCTTTTAAAGGAAAGAAAAGAGAAAATAAACAACTGAAGTCTGAGAACTTGCTGGTATTCAAGATTAAAAGATGTTAGGCCTTGTTTAAAAATAGTAAGATTCCCCAACTTAGTGATTTCAAGTCAAATCATTTGACATTGACACTTTGGGGATATTAATATCCACAATGTGCCAAGAAATGTGATACATAGTAGTATCCCTTAACTGCTCTTAAGGGAACAGGGTTTTTTTTTTAGTCTATATATGTATTCATTCACACATAAGCTCACTGTGTATTTAAGGCCATGATAAATTATGCTGAGTGCTTTGATACATGAAAAACATTCATCTGAGGTTTCTAGGAATTAAATTTAAATCAAATATTGCATAGAAAGTGGCAGCATTTCACTTCAAACTCTTCTCTCATCAAGCTTTATTTTTACAAAGTCCAGTGCAAATATTGACCATGTTTTATAAATTTCAAAGGATCTTGATTAGAGAAAGCTTTCAGGTAAACAGCTTTATTTATCTCCCTTAGTTTCATTGTAGGATTCTGTTCAGGGGATATTCCTGTTGGTCAATTAACTATTTTTTCCTTAAATTTCACTTAACATACAATTCACAATGCTCTAAAGATAAAGGAACCCTACCCCTCAGTTAGCATCTGGGGTTAGCATTTTAGCACTCTCAGCGGTGAACGTGTTTGGGAGAGGACTTACATGGTTAGGAGAGGACTTACATGGTTACTCTAGAATTTCCATTTGGTGAAACACAATGAAAACAATGGGGTGGGGGAGGTTGGGCAGACGCAGGAGTTCAAGGAATTCACAGAGCAATAATGAACCAAAGCCCATATAGTCCATCCACGTAGGTGGGTGTTCACGTGAGCATGAGCAGGGAGAGGGAGGGCCAAGGAAAGGCCTGCCTCCGTGGCCCAGCTTGGCTATGCAAGACTTGACAGACTGGGTCCCACTCCCTGTGCCACACAGTGGCCTCGTCCCACGTCCTGTGAGCTTGGTTATGGTCAGCAGGAGAGCACCCTGGCCTGGCTGAGTACAGCCCCTGCAACCAGAGTGTCGTGCTGCTTCTCAGTGGGAAGGTGTGGTGGGCAATGCTGGGGATCTTCTCAGTCCTTCATATTCTTGTCAATGGAATCACAGAGTCACTGCTCTCCAGGATGTTTGTGATTCACTGGCTTAATCCTACATAAAAAAAAAAAAAAAAAGGTGAGACGGCCGGGCGCAGTGGCTCAAGCCTGTAATCCCAGCACTTTGGGAGGCCGAGACGGGCGGATCACGAGGTCAGGAGATCGAGACCATCCTGGCTAACACGGTGAAACCCCGTCTCTACTAAAAAATACAAAAAAAAACTAGCCGGGCGAGGTGGCGGGCGCCTGTAGTCCCAGCTACTCGGGAGGCTGAGGCAGGAGAATGGCGTAAACCCAGGAGGCGGAGCTTGCAGTGAGCTGAGATCCGGCCACTGCATTCCAGCATGGGCGACAGAGCGAGACTCCGTCTCAAAAAAAAAAAAAAAAAAAAAAAAAGTGAGAAGGCTGAGGGTCAGTGAGGGAAAATGACTTGCCCAGCCTCATAGGAGTATTCATCCCATTGGCAGGACCAGTGCAGGTGCCCAAATCTCCATCTTCCCATTCTCATGGAGTCAGCATCATTGCCATCATCATTGCAGCTGGCCCTCATGAAGCACTCTATGTGTCAGGCATGGCACACAGAGTGGCACATTGAGCAATTTTACTTGAAATACCTCACTAACCCTTCAAAATTAATCAGTGCATTCAGGATTTTGTTATCACCATTTTATATGCAAGAATGAGGATTAGCAATATAAAGGTCTCACAGCTACTAAGTTCCAGGGACAATAATTAAACAAAAGTAGTTCACTCCACTACCCTAACCCTGAATCACTTCTTTGATTTCTACAAAGCACCCAGAGGATTGTTCCTTTCTCGCCTTAAATGGGACAGTCCAGAGATTAAGAAGTTCATGTCTTATAGGCAATCTCAAGTCCAAGGGAAGAGGTGATGTGATTTTATGTTTTTTTTTAAGTTTTATATGCATGTTTATTTTTATTTTTATTGTATATCTATTTAAGGTCTGTAGCATGACATTTTGACACATATACACATAGTGAATTATTACTACAGTCAAACGCATTAACATATTCATCACTTCACTTAGAGATCTTGTGTGTGCATGTGGTAAGAGCACCTAAAATCTAATCTCTTAGCAAACTTTCAGTATACACACAAAACAATGTAATTAACTATAATTGCACCTGTTGGACCTCAGAGCTCTAGGCTTATTCAGTCTACACACCTGAAAGTTTGCACCCTACAATCTACATCTCCCCATCTTCTTCCCCTTCTTACCCCGATAACGAATATTCTACTCTGTTCCTATGTATTTGACTTTAAAAACAAAAAAATCCACATATAAGTAAGATCATGCAAACATTTTTCTTTCTGTCTGCCTGTTTCACTAGCATAACATCCCCCAGATTTACCCATGTTGTCACAAATGGCAAGATTTCCTTCTTTTTTAAGGATGACATGTACACCCACAGAGACAGAGAGACACACACACACCCCACTGTTTATCTATTCATTCACTGACAAACACTAGGGTGGTTTCCCCATCTTGGATATGGTGACTAGTACCGTAGTAAGCAAAGGAGCACAGATTTCTTAATGAGGTGCTGGTTTCATTTCCTTTGGGTTTGCACCCAGCAGAGGGATTTCTGGGTCATGAGGTAGATCTATTTTTAATTATTTTGAGGAAACCACCTAGTGTTTTCCATAATGGCAGTTCTAATTTACATTCCCACCAGGGTTCCCGTCTCTCTACATCCTTGCCAACTCTTGTTCTCTCTTGGCTTTTTTGGTAACAGTCATCCTAACAAGTGTGAGGTGGTATCTCATTGTGATTTTGATTTGTGTTTCCCTGATGGTCAGAGATGTTGAGGCTCTTTTGTCTACCTGTTGACCATTTGTATGTCTTCTTTTAAAAAAGAAGGTCCTATTGCAAACTTTTGGTCATTTTTAAATTGGATTATTTGTTTTTTGTTTTTTGGGGGTTTCTTTGTTTGTTTGTTTGTTTTCCTACTGAGTTGTGCAAGCTCCTTATATATTTTGGATAGTAACTCCTAATCAGATGTATGGTTTGCAAATATGTTGTCTTATCCCATAGGTTGTCTCTTTCCTTCGTTGACTGTTTCCTTTGCTGTGCAAAACCTTTTAATTTGATATAGTCACGCTTGGTTATTTTTGCTGTTTTTGTCTGAGCTTTTGGTGTGATATCAAAAAAAAAAATTGCTAAGGCCAATATCAAGGAGTTTTCTTCTCATGTTTTCTTCTAGGAGTTTTACAGTTTCAAGTCTTATGTTTAGGTCTTTAATTCACTTTGAGCTGATTTTTGTATATTGTGTGAGATAAGGGCCCAGTGTCATTCCTTTGCATGTGTATATCCAGTTTTCCCAACACCGTTTATTGAAGAAACCATCCTTTCTTCACTAACATATTTAAATCAATCAGTGCGGCATACCACATAACCTCATGGTCATCTCAATCGATGCAGAAAAAGCATTTGACACAGTTCAACATCCTTTCATGATAAAAACTCTCAACAAAATAAGTACAGAAGAAAATTTCTTCAACATACTAAATGCTATTTAGGAAAATTCCACAGCTTATATTGTAATCAATAAGGGAAAACAGAGCTTTTTCTCTAAGATATGGTACAAGGCAAAAATGCCCAATCTCACTACTTGTCTTCAACATAATACTAGAAGTAATAGCAAGAACAATCGGACAAGAAAAAAATCATCAGAGGCCGGGCGCGGTGGCTCAAGCCTGTAATCCCAGTACTTTGGGAGGCCGAGACGGGCGGATCACGAGGTCAGGAGATCGAGACCATCCTGGCTAACACGGTGAAACCCCGTCTCTACTAAAAATACAAAAAAAAACAAAAACTAGCCGGGCGAGGTGGTGGGCGCCTGTAGTCCCAGCTACTCGGGAGGCTGAGGCAGGAGAATGGCGTAAACCCGGGAGGCGGAGCTTGCAGTGAGCTGAGATCCGGCCACTGCACTCCAGCCTGGGCGACAGAGCGAGACTCCGTCTCAATAAAAAAAAAAAAAAAAAATCATCAGAGACACTCAAACCAGACAGGAGGAAGGAAAGCTATCCTTGTTTGCAGATAACATGCAGAAAAAAAGTGTTAGAACTAATCAATGAATTCAATAAAATAGCAGACTACAAACTCAACATACAAAAATTCAGTGGCATGCCACTTTACCAACAACAATCTACCCGAAAAAGAAATCAAGAAAATGATCTCATTTACAATAGCAACAAAAAGAGGAAGATACTTAAGATTGAAGTTAACCTAGGAATTAAAAGATCTGTATAGAGAAAACTGTAAAACACTAATGAGAGAAAATGAAAAAGACATGGATAAATGAAAAGCTGTCCTGTGTTCATGGACTGCAGGAATTCATATTGTTGAAACGTTTATACTACCCAAAGCAATCTGTAGATTCGTGCAATTCCTACCAAAATTCCAATGACATTTTTCACAGAAATAGAAACAAGTAATGCTAAAATGTTCGTGGAACCACAAAGGACCCCAAACAGCCAAAACAATCTTGAGGAAAAATCAAAGGTTATGTGATTTTAAAGTGTTCTCAGCACGCTTGCCTGAAAAAATGTTTTATCTGCCCACTCAACTCAAACTGCAAAAGAACATCTCAGCCTCCTCCTCCCAAATGAGCGAGTGAAGCTCCCCAATGGGAATCAGCTGTCCCCTCCTGAGGCCCTTACTTACTGAAGCCCTTAGGGGATTGGCTGTGTCTTCAGCTTCCGTCCTTATAAAGGTGAGAGCACTCAACAGAAACGGAGCTTGAAGAGTTCGGCAGGAAGGACATTTGTGAAGGCTCTGGTCAATTGTGCAGCTTTGGAACGCCTGCCAACTCTCACCCAGTCCATGCTCTTGGACTGCACATAAACCTCCCGGCTTAAGTGGGAGACATGCGGGCAGATCCCGTTCTCCACACCTGGGGACTCCAGAGGCCTTGGTAGATCACATTGAGGTTGCTGGCAGGAAGGTTGAAACTCATCCCAAGAACCTCAAAGACATCTCCAAGAAACACCCCTTGATGCAGCAGTCCACCACCAAAGGGCTAGTCGCGTCCCTCCCATCCTGTTTCCCAGCCTTGTCAGAAGAGCACGGCAACCCTCATCAACCTTCTATGCGTCCTGCTCGGGAACTGTTGTCCCTTGCAGGGCCCTGCTGTGCAAGACCTGGCCTCTTTTCCCATAGCCCGGCCAGCCCAGAAATGTACTGAGAAAGCCACTCCATTGGCACTTGCACACACAGATACACACACCACACAAACAGACACACTACACACAGACACACACCACACACACAGACACACACACCACACAGACACACACACCACATATACACCACACACAGACACACCACACATGCTACACACACACACACCACACAAATA
Organism: Trachypithecus francoisi; assembly: GCF_009764315.1. Lineage (NCBI taxonomy): Eukaryota > Metazoa > Chordata > Mammalia > Primates > Cercopithecidae > Trachypithecus > Trachypithecus francoisi. The sequence goes on along the minus strand of NW_022681463.1, from coordinate 5,263,033 downwards.
CAGACACACACCACACACAAACACCACACACACACACAGTACACAGACACACATCACACCACACACATACACACACATACACACACCACACACACAGAAACATCACACACAGAGACACACCACATAGACACACCACAGACACACACAGGCACCACACACACAGACACACACACATCACACAGACACACACACCACACATACACCACACAGACACAACACAGACACACACAGATACCACACACACCACACACACACACCATACCCACAGACACACACACCATACACAAAACACAACACACAGGCACATACACACAGATACACACACACCATACAGACACAACACACACAGAGACACACACACTAACACACTACACACACACACACACATACACCACACAAATACAGACACACACCACACACACAGAGACTCACACACCACACAGACGCACACACCACACATACACCACACAGATACACACAGACACCACACAGACACATACACACACACACCCCACTCAGACATGCACAGACACACATACCCCACACACGCCACTCATACACCATACACACAGTGAGAAACACACCACACATATACCACACACGGACACCCAGACACACTCACCACACACACCCACATCACACACACACACCATGCACCACACACACAGGCACACACACACACAACACACAGACGCATACACACACAAACACACACACTATGCACCCCACAGACACACACACAGGCACACACCACACACAACACACAGACGCATACACACACAAACACACACACCATGCACCACACAGACACACACACAGGCACACACCACACACAACACACAGACGCATACACACACAAACACACACACCATGCACCACACAGACACACACACAGGCACACACCACACACAACACACAGACGCATACACACACAAACACACAGAGACACACACACTCCAGACATACACCACACACAGACACACACACATCACACACACACACACCACACCCACACCATGCGCCACACAGACACACACACAGGCACACACCACACACAACACACAGACGCATACACACACACACACACACACACAGAGACACACACACACTCCAGACATACACCACACACAGAGACACACACACATCACACACACTCACCACACACACACACATCACACACACACACCATGCACCACACAGACACACACACAGGCACACACCACACACAACACACAGACGCATACACACACAAACACACACAGAGACACACACACTCCAGACATACACCACACACAGACACACACACATCACACCGAGACACACACACCACACACACTGACACACACCCCCCACATATACACAGACACAGACACACACACAAACACATCCCACACACAGACACACACACACGCCACACATAGTCACACACACACAGTCTGAACTTCTCTAAGAATCTGCAAATCACGCTAGCTACAGAGGGGGAAGTCCGCTACTTCACTTTACCTCACGTGAAATTTAAGTGTTCACCAAGTCCCAAAACAGTATACATGTGAATAATAGGAAACAAACTTAAAAGTAAACAAAGGCTGCTCCTCCATCTCCTGGCGCTTGTTATTTCCCATAGACTACAAAATTTTAGGGTTCACTTTTCACTGAGCGTCAAGAAATGGTTTTCCGGAAGCATGAATTCCACCTCTTTCCTGAGAGAAAAATATCTCAGCACTCCTTGACTAAAAAACATAAACACAAATACAGTCATTCCATTAATTCTTGACTTTTTATAGGACTTTTTAAAAACAGATATATCTTTAGGCACAGTGACTTCTCACTCACCTTTTCATTTTGATTGTTTAAAAAAAGACAGAAAATGAAACCCTTTGGGTCCTCTGCCCACTGCATTCCCGTTCATCGATGTTGTCCAGTCTCTGGGGCAGATCGTTCAAAGATCTCTTTTGAAAATGCAGTTCCTCACGTAACAGCCTAGGGACTGTCTAGAAGTCACATATGACCTAGGGACCCTCTGTCCTCACCACCAAGCGTGCCAGTGGCCCAGTTGGTGCAGAAACAAGAGTTAGCACCGCAGCACGGATGAGCGCGGGATTCTGAAATGTGTTTTCACCCCCCACCTCCACCTCTCCCAGGAGAACACTTCACAGCTGCATCCATCACCACCAGGGAGTCTAACTCACAAGGAAACACCAGTTTCCCTAAGCATTTAACTGACTTGAGGAACTTACCACACAGAACTGCTTGTGTTGAGCAAAATCTAACTGAAAACACATTTACTTAAAATTCTCAGCAAGACTTCAAGCACTGGGGGGGTGGGGGTGGCATTCAGACAAAGCAGCTTCTAAAATCATAAGACAGGGTCCTCCATCACTTCACACATTAATGGGATGTTGAAAGTGTGTAATGTTGGAGACCTACACTAAGTTATGTATTTAGATAGCAGCCGTTTGCCTAATTATACCCAGATGACTACTTCCCAGTCTCTTGAGCTGAATAATCATCATTACCCGTCTCGTCTCACTGCCTATGATATGCAGTAATTAAAAATGCAATGGATTTGTCACTCAGACCAAATACCGGACTGTGTTTCTCCAAGACCGTCTGATCCTCAAAGGAGACAGAAAACAACAATGAGGTCTGCAATCTTACCTTCTCTGCCAAGGACACTCCTCCAGCATTCTAACGCCTGACCTTCCCAGCCTTCTCTTTTGCCTGAAAATACCATTGTATCAAAAATGAACTACTTTGATTTCTTGATGAGAAACTGACTTTGTGACAGCTGGTTTCAGGATTAGGAATCTGTGTGAATGCAGGGCGATGCCGGTCCAGCAGCTGAGAACCACTGCTCTGAAATAGTAAACCCAGGCAGAGCGGAACGAGCTCACCTTCCGAGAAAGCTGGCTCCCGAAAACACAGAGCTACTGTGGCAGTCTTTTGACTGCCCTCTACACGCTTTGAAAAAGTCCTCCTTTAATATTCAAAGCGACTCTGTTTGCTGTACTTTTGCAGTGATCCGGTATCGTTCCAGGCATAGTTTTGCGGGCTAAATTCTAGGAATCCACCAACAACCTTCAGAATCCCCCGATAAGAAATGGCAGTTGCATTTCATTTATGGCACCTTTTAATGGGTGGATAAATTTGAGCATAAGAAATTATTTAAACAAGATTGCAATTCTGACAGCTGAACTGATGGAGAAGAAACCCCAAAAGACCTGTCTCCCTTTCGCATTACCTCACCTCCCCAGGCCATTCCCTTGTTTTCTGTAGAACTCTATCAGCAGGACAGAGGGGGGAAGAAGAGGCTGACCATGTTTCTGAAAAATAGTGGCTGAAACTTTAATGCAAACTTCACAGAAACACATCGGAAGCCCACAGGTGGATGACGCAGGAAAGCATGGTGACCTGCTGATTCTGTCCTGAGGCCTCCCACCTTCTCCTGCATCACACAATCCTTCACGGCCATTCTTTCCCCCAAAACATCAAACCGCCTCTGACTACCCTGAATCTCTGTGACCTGAGAGTTCCACTGAAGTCCACACACAGAGGGAAGGACTTTGACTTCTCAGTTCAAACTTCCTTTCACTTTAAAAAAAAATAAAAGGTTGTGTAATATCCCCCACTCTCCGGCACTGATAACCAGTAAGTATATTTGCAATTTCACAGGATTTGCCCAATACAAAAAGCATTTTTTAATTATCTACTTCTTGCTTGGAACAGTCTTATGATTCAAGAATTGAATCGTAGAGTAGCGTTTCAGGCACTGTCCTGTGGAGAGGGGGAGTAGGAGGTGGGTCCAGTTGAAACAACGCTTGGGAAGGAGGTAGCCCCCCTCTCCTGCTTGGTGGCTGCCCCGGATAGGACACTTTTGAGCAATGTGTTATTTCATGGTATCTAGAAAATAAAAAAGGAAAATATCATTTCTTCTCCTTAACCAAGAGAGCCGATCCCAATCCCCTAATCCTCCTTAAAAATATCCAAACAGGCCGGATGCAGTGGCTCACGCCTATAATCCCAGCACTCTGGGAGGCCAAGGCGGGCAGATCACAGTCAGGAGATTGAGACAATCCTGGCTAACACGGTGAAACCCTGTCTCTACTAAAAATAGAAAAATTAGCCGGGCGTGGTGGCAGGTGCCTGTAGTCCCAGCTACTTGGGAGGCTGAGGCAGGAGAATGGCGTGAACCCAGGAGGCAGAGCTTGCAGTGAGCTGAGATCGCACCACTGCACTCCAGCCTGGGCAACAGAGACAGACTCTGTCTCAAAGAAAAAATATATATTATATATTTTTATTTTTATTAATATTTTATTGATTATTAAATATTAATTTTTATATAATAATTTTATAATTATTATATAATAAATAATCATATAAAATTTTTATATAAATAATAATTGTTAATAATTATTAAAAATATTTTTATTAATATATATTATATATAGTATATTCATGTATATATTATATTTTTGTACATATTATATATTACATATTTTTATATATATTATATATTATATGTTTATATATTATATATTATATATATATCCAAACAGCCCTTGTAGGTGCTTATGGTCTAATGCAGAAAGCTTGAAACATTGCAACATTGCACTGGACTGAAAGTCTGGGAGGAGCCCTTTCACAACTCAACACCAGGCCTGGAAAATCCTTGTTGTAAATGGACAGCTTATATTCTGCCCAACAGTCAGGATTGTAAAGTTTATTCACGTGCACAGTGGTCTAGAAGGCACTTCTGTGTAATTACGAGTGATTGTACTCACTGGTCAAATCTGACCAATAGATTTAATTCTCCAAAACTAAGCCCATATATTTCTCAAGGCACGATCATAAATATCAAAAACTATTGTGTTGAAATCATAGTAATTTTCAAGATACAGGATGAATAAAATTCAAAATTTCAAGCCTACTTTCAAAAACAATTTAGGTCTAACGATTCTTACTCTCGTTCCCTGCTCTAGAAGAGAAAGAGTGTACAATAGTAGAAAAATTAATATAGAAACTGCTGCACCCACTGTTTCTGGGATTGTTTCTCCAGGCCCTCCAAAGCAATCATGCCAACTAGTTTAATTTTTAAAAATTGTTGGAGTGCTTTATGCATGAGGTCTCGTAAGAGATTTAAGATAAAACAAACACACAAATAGTCTGTAAACACCAGCATTAAAAAAAACCCATGTAGGCAGCAGTACACAAAATCACAGGACATTTTTAAAAGGTGGCGGGAGTGGGGGGCTTTGAAAAGATCTGCACGAAACAGACAGTGGTTGAAATGGCCTTATTTCCAGGCCACCCCAGGCTCCTCGTCCCCTGCTCCTGACTTGAATTGAGCTGGTGGACTCCCTCCCCTTCTCCATATCTGTGATCCAGCTTCCTGCTCACCCGCCCACAGCCCTCAAGTAGCCCGACTACAATTTCCCCTTGGCCTCTCTCCCACTCCACTCCAGACAAATCCATTTGTATTCGCACCAGTAAATGTCCTCTTGCCAATTGAACCATTGAAAAACTACGTTACGACAACCTCCCTTGGAATGAGAATGAGCAACTCCTGAGTGACCTCATGGGAGGTGCCGGCCACGCTCTGCACAGCTCCAACTTCATTCCCCGATTTAGCAGACAGTTACTGAATATCCTTTTACATAGGCTGAGCTTGCCAAGATGAATGCATCGTGCCGCGCCCGCAGAGGGAGTACAGTCCAGTCAAGGGGTGGGCTGGACACCAGAGCTCCTGGGGTGACCCAGCCTCACCAATAGTTATTGTTTCCAGGATTTTAAAAAATTAGCCATTTTCAATACGATTCAGGACATAGGCATGGGCAAAGACTTCATGACTAAAACACCAAAAACAATGGCAACAAAAGCCAAAATTGACAAATGGGACCTAATTAAACTGAAGAGCTTCTGCACAGCAAAAGAAACTATCATCAGAGTGAGCAGGCAATCGACAGAATGGGAGAAAACTTTTACAATCTACCCATCTGACAAAGGGCTAATACCCAGAATCTACAAAGAACTTAAACAAATTTACAAGAAAAAATCAAACAACCCCATCAAAAAGTGGGGAAAGGATATGAACAGACACTTCTCAAAAGAACACATTTATGCGGCCAACAACATATGAAAAAAAGCTCATCAACCCTGGTCATTAGAGAAATGCAAATCAAAATCACAATGAGATACCATCTCACACCAGTTAGAAGAGTGATCATTAAAAAGTCAGGAAACAACAGATGCTGGAGAGGATGTGGATAAATAGGAATGCTTTTACACTGTTGGTGAGAGTGTAAATTAGTCCAACCATTGTCAAAGACAGTGTGGTGATTCCTCAAGGACCTACAACCAGAAATACCATTTGACCCAGCCATCCCATTACTGGGTATACACCCAAGGATTATAAATCATTCTATTATAAAGACATATGCACTCGTATGTTTATTGCAGCACTATTCACAATAGCAAAGACTTGGAACCAACACAAATGCCTATCAATGATAGACTAGATAAAGAAAATGTGGCACAACATGGAACACTATGCAGCCATAAAATAGGATGAGTTCATGTCCTTTGCAGGGACATGGATGAAGCTGGAAACCATCATTCTCAGCAAACTAACACAGGAACAGAAAATCAAACACCGCATGTTCTCACTCATAAGTGGGAGTTTAACGATGAGAACACATGGACACAGGGAGGGGAACATCACAACAGGGGCCTGTTGGGGGTGGGGGGCTAGGGGAGGGATAGCATTAGGAGAAATATCTAATGTAGTTGATGTTTTGATGGGTGCAGTAAACCACCATGGCATGTGTATACCTATGTAACAAACCTGCATGCTCTGCACATGTATCCCAGAACTTAAAGTATAAGAATTTTAAAAATAGCCATTTTAGTGGATTTCTTCCTGTGTGTGTCTCTGAACTCCTCCTCTCTTTTCTCTCATATGGACATCAGTCACTGGATTTAGGATTCATCCTAAATTCAGGATGAGTCATCTTAAGATCTTCGATTACATCTGCAAATAGTCACTCTCTGAAGTCCCAGGTGGGTGTGAACCTTTGGAGAACGTTAAGTCAACCCACTGAGTAGGAAGCGGAAGTTGAGGTTCGCTTTTTCCCACATGAATATCCAGTTCCAGCAAGATTTCTGAAAATAACTTACTTTCTGCCACGATGCTTTATTCTCACCAAATTTTGGTCTGCTGGTTGTACCAATCACTGAAAGAGAAATGTTGAAGCCATGGAATTGTCTTTGTGGATTTTGTCTATTTCTCCACCAGTTAGGTCATTTTCTTCATGTATTTTGAAGCTCTGCTATCAGGTGCACACATACAGAATTACTGTCAGTTTTTCCCTGTTCTTCATTTGGATAATTTCTATTGCCCTGCATCCAAAGGCACTATTCTTTTCTTCCGTCATATCCAAGCTGTTGTAAGCCAGTCCAGTAAATTTTTTTATTTCCCATATTATATTCTCAGCTTCAGAATTTGTGTTTTATTCTTTTTAATAATTTGGATTTTTTTTGTTAAAATCCCCAGCCATTCACCATTTTGTTTCTCTTTTGCTTCAAGTCTCTGAAATATCAGCTGCTTTAAGTCCTTGTCTGCTCATTCCCACATTCCCACCACATCCAGGTGGGTCTCCACTGACCTTTTCCCCTCCTGGTTATGGTGTACATCTCCCTGCTTCTTTTCACCTCTAGCGATTGTTTTGATCGTGCATTTAACATTATAGATGCCATCCTGCTGAAATGCTGGACTCTGGCGTTGGAGCTGTGTGTGTCTCTGAAGTCCTCTTTTTTCTCTCATATGGACATCAGTCAGATGTAAGGGCTGCTGAGTTTTGCTTGGTGGGCAGTGAATTTATTGGTGGGACTGGTTGACCTTCGCAGGCTTCCACGTAAGTTTAGCTGGAGAAGTCCCCACATAGCCCTGCCTGGCAGCTGAGCGAGACCCGTGCATGGCGCATGCCGTTCTGTGTCTCTGTTGAACGCGGGTGTGCAGTGCGGTCTCCCCATGCTTCCGTGTGGGTTACTCTGGACTCTCCATTCTGCTGAGAGTGTTCCTTGTTCTCCACGAGGCTCAGCGGGACCTCTCTGCAGATTTCTTCAGATCCTGTCAAACACCCAATGCAAACCTTGCCACCTCGTCACACACCCTTAACCTCTACCCTCTGTCCTCAACTCCGTGAGACCACCGTGCTGTGCATGGGCTCCACCCACTCATGCCACAGTCCAGCGAGAACCCCTCAGCAATCCCACAGTACACCCCATGCACCCCCCAGGAATCCTACCCTTGGCTGCGGTCCTCAGTGTCTGTAAACAGGTGCTTCATGGATTCTGTTCAGTTTCTAGTTGTTGATGTGGAGAGGGATACTTCGGCACCAGTACTCTGTTGTGTCCTCACAAATAGGCCCTAATTAGTATTTTCTTACTTTCTGGAAACAAAAGTTTGGTCACTTACTGTGTTTTCCTTTTTCTTCTTTTCTTTTCAGACTTTCAGGAAGCTCCTCAGAAGTGAATCAGATAATGAAACAGAATAAGATCCGCCCTTGTGAATTGCTTATTTGATTGCCTTTTTTTATCACCTTAATTTTAATTTTATTATAAAGTGTATAGGCAATGCAGCTGAAAACTGTGAAGCCACAGGAGCTTAAGCGATAGATTCTATTCCTTCCATTTGACTCCGCTGTCATCATTCCACTTCACATCCCTATCCCGTCCTGCCTGGTCTCACAGTGACTGTCGAATCCCCCTTAGCCTGCATTCTGAACAAATGCACCTAGTTGGATTCCTCTCTAATCCTTGCAAAAACAAAACAACAGAAACACCCTTTGCTCATGTTTCTACGTAAGCACTGCCTGCGAGCTCTATGTGCCTTATTTGTGTTGTACCCTCTGCAGTGCCCAGCAAGATGCCTGATCCGCAATCCGCAGACAACAAACACCTTCAAGGCTCTGTTTGGTCAGGGCAGTCTTTAGATGAAAACCCTGCTCGGTGAGGAAACCGCAGTCCCACCAAAACAGGGCATTCCAGGAGCTTGTCCGTGTCAGCATAGACCTTCGCCTCTGCACAAAGTGTTGTGTTCCTCTCTATCTAGGCCATTTTTCTTTTCCAATGGCACCTTTAATTTGGATTTGGGAGGGGTTAAGATACTGGCAGCTCTTTGTTCTTCCATTTTATAGAACAATAACAGAGCTAGAGTATTCTTCTGAGCAAGGCGATCTGCTGGTTGAGAATGATGATATGAGCGAGAAAGAGCAGATGTGTTTTAGTGTCAACACTGAAGGACATTCCAAAGCCCTCATGCCTAGCTCAGACATAGGGCTCCACACAGCTGCTGATCTTGTCCATTACTATATCAGTCAGGGTTCTCCAGAAAAACAGAACCAACAGGAGATGAGAGAGAGGACAATTTTAAGAAATCTGCTCATGTGATTGTGGTGTAGCCGAATCCAAAATCGGTGATGCAGGTCAGCAGCTGGAAACGGAGGCAGGAGCCAGCACTGCCATGTTGAGGTGGAACGTCTTCCTCCATGGAAACCTCTGTCTTTAATAGTAAAGCCTACGGCTGACTGGCTGACTGGGTGAGGCCCACTCACATTAGAGTGTATTCTCCTTTACTTCAAGTTAACTGGCTGCAGACACTGAACGCATCTGCAGAAGACCTTCACAGCAACACCCAGATTCGCGCTTGATTAAATACAGGTAAAGAATTGCTCATGGAAGCGTCCATATAAACAAGTTTTAAAGGGATTGGTTTTAAGTTTCATGGCAAAAAATACAGAAGGTAATTAACGTACAGAAAATATTTACCCTTGGTCAGGTACAGTGGCTCATGCCTGTAATCCCAGCACTTTGGGAGGCTGAGGCAGAAGGACTGCTTGAGGCTAGGAGTTCAAGACCAGTCTGGGCAACATAGGGAAACCCTGTCTCTAAAAATAAATTTTTAAGTAGCTGGGCATGGTAGTGTACGCCTGTAGTCCCAGCTACTGGGGAAGGTGAGGTGGGAGGATCACTTGAGCACAGGAGGTCAAGGCTGCAATGAGCTATGATCGCACCACTGCACTCCAGCCTGAGCAACAGAGCAAGACCCTGTTTCAAAAAAGGAAAGAAAAAAGAAAGAAAGAAAGAGAGAGGGAGAGAGGGAGGGAGGGAGAGAGGGAGGGAGGGAGAGAGGGAGGGAGGGAGGGAGGGAAGAATATTTACCCTTGCCAGTCATCAAAGAAATGCAAATTCAAACAAGATTCTACTTTTAACTTTTCAAATGGATGAGATGTTGCTCTTTGATATTTTAGACTCCTTATTGTCCCTAAAGTCATGTTCATGGACTGTCGCCCCTCACTTTTTCCATAACAACATTTCATCCCAAATTTCTTAGGTATCTTGATTTTCCGTCAAATTGAGGCAGGATAGGAAAGAGACTGGGTCCTGCAGACACGTGACAGAGCAATCCAGGTCCTGATGGCATCACACCTCCAGGCATGTTCCTCCCCTACTTGCACCCCTTAACACGTAGACTGGGTCACGGAGCAGGAAGGGGTGGGGTTGCTCCTACATCTGCTGACCAAGCTGAATTCCTGACCATACAAGGAAGGACCTATCTGTCTCTTTGAGTGATGCCTTCTGAGATCACTGAAACCGGACTCTGGCGTTCCCTGTAAGGACCTGAGCAGGTCCAGCTGCCTGAAGACCAGAGAGGCTGCAGCCTGACCCTCACACCTTTCTCCTCACTTTAATGTCATCGTAATATTAAAATCACTGCCCAGGGTGGGGCTCCTCTGCCATTTTCTGATCACCTGATGCACATTAGAGCATGAAGTCCCACTGTGCAAGCAAAGAAAAGACCAAGGCCTCACCTGAACATGCCTGGATATCACTCAGTTCCCACCTCACCTTCCTGTAGATGACCTGCTGGGGGGCTGGTGTCCAGATCCCTTTCCCACAGCTGCTCCGTGTACCCAGCCCCAGCCTGTGAACCCGGCCTGAGAAGAATCTTTGCCTGGCCTGGCATCACCGTCCACTCACACCACAGCCAAAGAACTCAAGGTCCGGTTGCAGTCACAAAATAAGCTCGTTTCTGAGCTTCTATAAAAAGCCAGGGAGGGAGGGGTTTTCAGTCACCGGGAGGAACAAGAAACCAAATAACCAAAAAGATGCAGCCGAGGCCTGGGGCTGCCACACATCCAGCAGACATCATCCAACCCTTCGGGGAGCCAGGACAAAGGTCAGAACCCAGAACCCCAGGACGCCAAGATCGAGGTTCCTTCCCTCACCTAATTATTTTTAAAGTTGATACAATGTAACTGAAAACATTAAATTATATGTGACCTGCAGACACCAAAGCCATCCTGAAATGTAGGAATCTCTCAAGCCCTGGGCTGCCGTGGCCTGCAGCCTGGCTGTGCTGCCCACCTCCCTGGGCTGCGATCATATATACATGTGAGGATCTCAACAAGGTAATCCTGTCCTCAGCACACACAAAACCTTAGTTCACTGCACCCCTCCAGTGTACAGCAGGGCTATGGCACCCCTTAAAATTGTCCTTGATGAGATAAAGAATTGAAGGAAAAAATCAGCAAAAACCTTTTTTCTTTTTCTTGCCAATAAAAAATATGACCAACATAGCAAGAGAAGAGAGTGGGAGAACAGAATCAAAGTAGCTTTAAAAATACACCATCTCCCAGAAGTCAGGAAGAACATGATTAGTATATATGACTATGCCAACACCAAATTAAACTAATGCATGCTTTTAAAATACCACAAACAAATTAGAAATCCATTTAAAAATATTTACAACATAGAAAACATATCAAGACCCAATTTCCTTTCTATACAAACACTACTCACAAATTGACAGAGGAAAAAAACTTAAATCACCTTACACAAAAATAAGCAAAGTTTAAAAACACAAACATTAAAATATGTACACATTTAACATATCATTACAAAGGAAATTTAAATAAAAAGAAGACATAGGTTTTTACCTGCTAGATAAAAAACGAGATAAAGAGCTTGGCAATTTTCAGTAAGGCCAGGAATAAACAAACATCTTTCACCTGAGTGGAATTGGCTACAGCCCCCACTCAGGGCATTTTCACAGTAGGAATCAGTGATTCAAAATGCAAACCCCCCTTATACTAGTGATTCCACTTACAGAAATGTACATAATACCTGATCAAGGCTGCAGGTATATGTTGTACAATGTTCCCTGCAGCATTTTCTGAAGCTGGAAAAACAGTTGGAAGGTGTTTGGACGAACGGAGGCAAGATGGCGCAGTTCCGGGTTCTTCACCGTCAGCTTTCCCGCGCCCGGGAAAGACACAGGTCGACCGCGCAGGCGCAACCCGACCTCCGACGGAGAAAAACCGGAACCCGCCTAGCGATGCCTACTGCCCGCCCCCCGGCCCGCCTATGTCCCGCCCACTGCCCGCCCACTCCCAGGCCCAGGACATAAAAGGCTCGGTGGGGGGGGGGGGGGGAGGCGCGCGGGGGTGGCACGCGGTGCGAACTTCCCGAGAGCCCCACGGGGTGACTCCCCCGGCCTCCCCTGCTGGAGACCCACTGACCTCACCCCTCCCCCACAAAGCTGGCTGACCAAAAAATAAATGTGCAGTTTTGCTCCTAGCCTTGCCTACTCGCTGGTCCTTTAATACTCGCCCTGGTGAGCCTAGAAAGCAAATCGGTTTCCTAGAAAGCAAATCAGTTTCCTGGAAAGCAAATCAGAAGGAAGCTAAGTGTTCATATATAGATGTCTGTTAAAATTGCTATAGAACATCGTCCTAAGCAGCACACAGTCTTTTAAAAGAATGAGGTAGACATATATTTGCTGACATGGAAAATGGTCTAAGTAATATTCCGTGAAGGCAGGGACCAAACTGCAGAAGTAGAAGAGCATTTGAGTAAACCTTTCTGGAAGGATGCTCACCAAAAAATATCCAGAGTGATAAGCTCGCAGGGACAAGGCAGGGATTCAGAAAGAAATGTTACTTTTCACTTTGTGCCGTTCAGTAACGTTTGAAACTTTGTCCATAAGCATACATACATTACTTTTATGATTAAAAAACTAACTTAAAATTTTTAAAGATTAAAACAAAACAGATATTGAAAGTATATTAACATACTGATATATTTTAAAAGCTCTGAATTTTGAGAAATGTCTTGGCCTGAAAGGCCATTAAGGGTGAAAAGAGACTATTGAATATGATATTTTTAGCAGAATCCCTTGTTACATGGGATACCCACTACTATTAGTTGGGATAGAAAAATAAATGTTACTATAGTTCTGCTGACCGGGTGCAGTGGCTCATGCCTGTGATCCCAGCACTTTGGGAGGCTGAGGTAGGCAGATTGCTTGAGTTCGAGACCAGCCTGGCCAACATGGTGAAACCTCGTCTCTACCAAAAATACAAAAAAAATAGCCAGGCATGGTGGCACATGCCTGTAATCCCAGCTACTCGAGGGGCTGAGGCATGAGAATCACTTGAACGTGGGAGGTGGAGGTTGCAGTGAGCAGAGATTGAGCCACTGCACTCCAGCTTAGGTGACAGAGTAGACTCCGTCTCAAATGGAAGCCCCCTTTAATATGCTGCATTATAATATTTACTAATATTTGCAACACTTTGATTCACAACTACACTATTGAAGGCACTACTGAAGGCACTTCACTACTGAAGGAAGAGATCTGTCATAGTTACAGGCAATTTATTTTACCACCTTACCTTAAATTTTACATTATTGTTCCCTCTTAAAAATGATACAGTCATCACAGTTCTTTCATTTTGCCAGATACGAATGTTTTATCCAAAGGGACTTTTGAAAATGATGTAGATTTTTCTTCTCTGCAAAGCATATTCAGACTATTTGGGAAGTTGTAGATTTCTCTGAGGTGGACCTAGTTCCTTACTCCTGGAGCTCACAGTCTATTCCTAAGCTAGCCAGTCCATGGCATTGCACGTCTTAATAAATAAGATTTCAAATGGTGACTGTGATTCTTCATAGGAATATAAGAAGAGCAATCTCTCTCCAGTCATTTTTTCCTGCATTTCCTGCTTGTAGTCACAGTTCAATCAACCTTCCAACCCACTACTTCCAGGCTTAGCTCATTAGTTAATTTCTTTCCTGGGCCTGGCACTTCTTTATTTCTTCTACTTCAATCCCCCAAAAGAGTTGAAAGTGGAATAAAGAAAAAATAGGAAAACTATCTCCACCAATGACCCGACTCACCTCTTATAAGAAATCAATTATAAAGTATTTTAGGCAATTAAAAATATAAAACATTATTTTAGATGTGCCCATCAGCAACGACTGGTTTGCAACATTTTATTGAGAGATTGAAGAGCCTGGAGAACACACCACGTGGAGCTCATTAAAACGCCCACCATCTTCTCCTGAGGGAGGAACAAATTCTCTGGAGAGGGGATTCCAAAATAATCCACTGACCCACCTCACTCCTGCTCCCAGGGTGAGAGTCACTCACAGAAGCGGCAGAACATTAGCATAGCATCTGCTTTAAAGGTAGAAAATATCTCATAAAATAATTTTAATTATAGACTTAAGGAGGATTTTTTGTGTTTGTTTTTTTCCTCCAGTGATTTGGAAAAATTAAAATACGTTTTTCAATTTGGCAAAGGTAACCTGGAAGTTCTCGGCATGTCATACAAGGTGTAGACACTTTCATATTTGATGTTGTGTTTGCCAGGGAAGATACAGATGAGAAAGAAAGACCTGATCATGTGCTCCATGCCCAAACCGACAGGTTCAATGAAGCTCAGTGTCCACACGCCCTGAGAGGAGTGTGGGTGTCCTCACAGTGTCCATTGATCGGAAACCCAAGGGAAATGGGGTGAGGATGAAACAGACTCTTCATAATTCCCCACAGCATGGAAAAAAAAATGTTTGTTACGATAGGAAAATTAAATGAAATTGGCAGGTTTTTCACCACATTAAAAGAGTACTAATAAAAGCCATGAGCACTTGTGTTATAACTTGGCCGGCAACAGCTGTGTCTAGGCAAGCTCATCTCTTTGTGGCAGCACTCAGACTGTCTCCATCACCTGGCATGTTGAGTTTGCACCCCCCAGTCAGTCCTTCAGTTTGGATCACGGTCCTTGGAGACTGCTTTCGTAGTCGCCAGAATTCTTCTGAAGCAATGGTGAAAGGACTCTACACGTGCCTTTCTGCCAGCAGCCTTTTGGGGCTTCACCTCTCCAGCAGACCTTGGCTGTTTCTCTTCCCCCAATCCCTCCATTTCCTCCCAGCACTGCCTTTTCCCAACTGTGGTTCAGAATCCGTGGGTCTACAGAAAACTTCAGCAGAAGTCAAGGATGTAACTGGGTGTAAAAGACCCAGTCGCGTACCAGCCTGCCGGGATGGGTCAGGACAACTTCTGGGACAGAGACAGCCTCTCCCCACACACACACCTCACTGCTCCTGCGCCTGGGCCAGCAGAAGTGGTGTTTCTTTGGGGGGGGGGGCGGTGGCCCGCAGTATACTATGCCCTGAGATGCTCCTACCCAAAAGTGTTTTAGAACAAATAATTGTGGGAAACATCGCATATCATGTCCACTACATTTATATACAAAGGTCCTGAGAAGTTCCGCGGGGAAAAAAGAAGACAAACCTACCTTTCACTCCACTGTTCCTAAAGCTATTTGACCTCCGAAGTCTTTCGTAGGTAGTACCTATTAGCGTTCCCTCAGCACTGCTCTCAGTACGCACATTTTAGGAATAATATTCTGTAAGATTCCATCGCAATGAAGCAATCTGCTACTTGCCAGAACGAACTCGAGGGACAATAAAGAGCCCTCAAGGAGAAAGTTCAGATTATGGACATCTCAGCAACTCTCCTGCCCTCCACAGAGGCAAAATACCACCAAGTTAAGTCTCATCAAAACCCAGCCACCAACAGCTTACGTTCCTAAGTCTGCAATAGCATCCACAGTGACAAAAGACGCCGGTTTTAGATTGAAAATGTAGCAAAGCAATGGGGTTTTACCTTAACAAACAGTCATTAACAGCCTGTGAGGGGTGGGGTGCTGGAACCATTGCATGCTACAGTGTACTAGTTCATCAGGTGGCCCTCCAGATAACCGCTGGTCCATCTTGGCGATTTGGGATGTCTTGATTAAAGAAGTCAAGGAAAAGCAGAGTACACTAGGTATTTACATGTAAGTGGGAAATAGCGCCTTCCAGAGGCAGCAGGCAGAAGGATGTGGCCCCAGGAGTTTTCTGGGGAAACAGGCAGTAACAACTGTATAATATGGAAAGATGACATCAAGCCCAAAACAATAGGGAATGTCTCTAGCTACATATTCTGCACTTGGCCCTGTATAAAGGGCTTTGCATTCATTTACCGGTTTATTACTCACAATAATCCCATATGGTAGGTAAGATTATCTCCACTTTACAGATAAAGAGACTGAGGCAGCAGGAGGCGGGATGTCTTGCCCTTGGCCACACACAAGCAAGTGGTAAAGTGAGGCTGAAGCCAAGCCTGCTGACTCCAGAATCTGTGCCCTTTGCCCTCCACCAGGCTGCATTCTGTGGCTTGTGTTAGTGAAAAATCACAGACAGCAGATAGATGTCAAGAAGTTGGCATCGTGGAAAAGAGGGCCCCGTAGATCCAGTGGAACCACATTCTTTCTCCCTTCCCTCTGCTAAGGCAATGTGCACACAAAGACGAGTGCTCGTCATCACCCCACTGAGTCTGGACGTGAGGATGTCCCAGAAAGGGTGCGGAAGTCTGGGGCTGCCAAATCTGAGGCCAGGAGTGTCATGTCTGAGAAGTGCCATAGTGGCGGAGGGTATCTGGGATGCCCCAGGAGCTGGGCCTTCCAGAGACCTTTGCACGGAGGCGTCCAGGGAAGGCCCAGCTGCTCTGAGAGTTGAGCAGGGAGCTCTCAACTTGAGCAGGCCTCAGACCCACCTGAGGCCTTGGTTAAACCAGGTGTGGAGGCCCTGCCGGAGTTTCTGACTCAGGAGGTCGGGGCTCAGGCCTGAAAACGTGCACTTCCCGCAAGGTCCCACGATGCCTACGCTGCTGGTCTGGGACCCGGCTTTGGGTTCTGTGGGTCAGGAGCATCTCTGGTGACTCGGCAGCCACTCCCCTTCTTCCCGTTTGCCTTGCTCACTCTGGCCCCCACCCCACTCCATCCTCTCCTTCCATTTGATTTGCAATCACTACCCTTTATGGGCTCAGGGTAGATGCCATTTCCTGCAAAGCCTTTTGTGACACCACAAATCTGGGTGTCTTGTAGGAGGGACCTTCTGTGCTGCCTGCTCTCCCCACAGGGTGTGGTCACATGCACAGGCTGTGCCTGGCAGCTTGGCCGACAGGCCACACACATTCTGGGAAGATGAGACATACTGAGCTATGCACGGCAGTCCCCCCTGACCTTGGCAGTGTCTGCCATGCATGATGGGTCCCATAAATATTTGCTGAATCAATGAGCAGATTGATCTATCTTGAGGTCATCCCTTGAGAAGAGGATGTCCGGGGATTCTGTCTGGAGTTTCTTATGGCTGTGAGTCTGTGGGCTTTCCAGCCTTGCTGCCACTGCTCCTTCCAAGTGCCAACAATCCCACCTCCCTCCCTGTGTTGCCCATTCAGAACTCACGACTCAGCCATACCCCACACAGTGCAGGTACGGTGACCGTGGAATTGACTGCTGGGGAGTTGTGAGTGTGAAAAAGAGCACTATTCATTCATTCAGGGGTGAAAGGCACACATTTGAACTGTGCTATCCCAGGAGACCCAGGACACAGGATCATCAGCCCAAGTGCGGAGCATTCCTGCAGGGCTGCCCTCCTGGCTCACAAGCCCTCTGCTGAGGGCTTCTTCGGGACAGGTGTCCATCCTTGGTCCAGCCCGCAGCTGTCAGGCTGACAGAGCCAGCAGGTGTGAAGCATCCCAGTCCACAACTAGGTGAGGGTGTAGCATGGACTCGGAGGACCCTCAGCAGGTGTCCACACAGCTGGCAGGTATCCAGCACGGGCTGCATCTGTGCAATGCGTGCTGAGCTTGTTCACCGAGTGAGACCGCATGGGCTCCATCCAGTTAAACTCCCTGGAGCGTGGGGAGAGGAGGGCCACGTCTGGGAAGGCAACATTCCTGAGGGACTCCTCCAGAAGGCGTCCCTGCTCTGAAGACGACAGTTTCAGGGTGCCACCTGCAAATGAGCATTGGAGTAGCTGGGGGCTACCCTCACAGGAGCAGGCTGACCACGGCTGGAGGGGCTGAGGGCCTGTGGGAGCAGAGCGCTGGCTGGCAAGGGGAGCTGGGGAGAGGAAGAAAATGAGCCTCTCCTCTTTGGCATGTTGTCTACCAGTTCCATGCCCAGAAATAGGGCAAAGAATCTCTTGGTCTGTTTAGCTCCTCTTCTGCTGCACTGCATGGCCTCTAACCCCAGATCCTAGCACTGAAGATTGGGCCATTCAACTGTGCCTTAAAACGCAGCCTGGAGACCCAATCAACTTTTATTACCTTGTTTGTCTGGGAAAATAGGTTCCAAATTCCAAACAACAGACTTAAACATGAGCTGCGGTACACAACCCATTTGTAAGTTGGAGCTGCCTGCAGAAGACAGAGCTGATCTGACCCCAGTGAAGAAAACAATCTGGCATAATTGGTGCCTACAGCAGTGGGAATCACTAGTGTTATAAATAAAACAGGAACAAGAAGTATTACTTGAAAGACTTTAGAGGAAAAAATGTTCCTTTTTGAAAAACAACATCCCTCTGTGCAATGGGAAGAGGTACTTGCTTCTAACTGATCATTCAATGAGAAGCAAAAGTAAAGACTCAAGAGGTAACACCAGCACTCCCAAGGAAAGCTAATTATAAAGGCTTTAAGCTGATGAACTTCTGATTGAAGCTCGGAGTCCTCTGATAAGATCGTGCACTCATTAATAGAACACAGTGTCGTCAGCTTATTTTTAGCCCAGGAACTGGAATATTCTCAGCATCACATGATCACATTGTGACACAGGTGCCCCAAAATTAGGGCAGGTTTTGTTTTTCTCTCCTTGGGAGCAAAGTACTAGGTTTGTTTGAGAATAAGAACTCCTCCTATAAACAGTGATTCCTCTTTTTCCCAGATCTGAGACCATACATATACATACATACATATATATACACACACATATATATATACACACACACACACATATATATATATACATATTTGAGACAGCGTCTCACTCTGTTGCCCGGGCTGGAGTGCAATGGCACGATCACAGCTCACTGCAAACTCTGCCTCTCAGGTTCAAGTGATTCTCCTGCCTCAGCCTCCCGAGTAGCTGGGATTACAAGTGCACGCCACCATGCCCAGCTAATTTTGTATTTTTAGTAGAGATGGGGTTTCACCATGTTAGCCAGGCTGGTCTGGAACTCCCGACCTGAGGTGATCACCCCACTTTGACCTACCAAAATGCTGGGATTATAGGCATGAGCCATCACACTCAGCTGACACCGTATTTTTATTGTATATACAGAGAGCCATGTAGGATTAAACAGGGCCCTTTTACTTTTATTTATTCATTTTTTTAATTTTTGTGAAGACAGGGTCTCACTATGTTGACCAGGCTGGTCTTGAACTCCTATCCTCAAGTGATCCTCACACCTTGACCTCCCAAAGTGCTGGGATTACAAATGTGAGCCACCACACCCAGCCAAACAAGGCCATTGCATATCTATTTAAACATAAACTTTAAGAATACAAACTTCACCACACTGTATGTTTAAAAAGCACATAGGAGTTTTCTTGGACTGCGGTGGAAAGTTACCACACACTTGGTACCCTGTTTAAGGACAGTTCAGAAGTTCAACGTGGGTCCCACTGGCTAAGACAGAGGTGTCGTCAGGGTTGGCTCTTTCCGGGCTCCATGGCCAAGTGGGTCCCTGGCTTGGCAATTCTGGAGGCAGCCCAGACCTTGGCTCACAGCCTCTCCCTCCATCGTCAAAGCAGCCCTGGGTCTCTCACATGCTGGGCTCGGGTTTCCCAGCATGAGGCCTTGCCATGGTAAGGTGTCATGTGATGACAGTGGGCCTCCTGGACCATCCAGAACAACCCCCTCTCCCCAGCATCCTGACGGTCATCACACCGGCACGGTGTCTTCGCCATGTGGATGCACAGAGTCAGAGTCTCCAAGGATCCGGGTGTGGACATCCTGGGGGGCGATTATCCTGGCCAACCCAACCACTATATGATTTTCTGCTTTGTCCTCCTCCCCTACCTGAAAGGTTGGTGCAAATGTAATTGCAGTTTTTACTATTACCTTTAAAAAAATGGCAAAAATCGGCTGGGCGCAGTGGCTCACACTTGTAATCCCAGCACTTTGGGAGACCGAGGTGGGTGGATCACTTGAGGCTGGGAGTTCGAGACCAGCCTGGCCAACATGGTGAAACTCCATTTCTACTAAAAATACAAAAATTTAGCCGAGCGTGGTGGCAGGCACCTATAATCCCAGCTACCCAGGAGGCTGAGGCAGGAGAATCACTTGAACCTGGGAGGCAGAGGTTGCAGTGAGCCGAGATCACACCACTGCACTCCAGCCTGGGCAACAAGAGCGAAACTCCACCTCAAAAACAAAAAAAAGGCAAAAACTGTGATTACTTTTGCAATAACCTAATAGCATGTGTTTTCTTTAATTTCAAGAAATTGGTCGACTTGTCTATGATCTTGGATACTGTGGGAGAAGAAAATACACCTAATTCTACTACTGCTGTATTTTTCAAATGAAAGATTAAGAGTAGTTTGATGCAGGAAATCTTAGAGTTGATGGGACCCAGCAAGGAATCCAATGGTCCCTTATTACAGAATCCTAAAAGCCTGTGTTCGCAGGCTTCCTATGCAGTGGCCCACTCTGGCCTGGCCCTGCCAGCACCCTGTGCACACGCACACTCACCCTCACTGAAATCTCTCTCTTTCATGCTTCCTTTCCTTCTGTCTCTGCCAGTGCCCAACCTGATAGTTTCTAGAAGGCAGTGCTGAGTCCCACCCAGTCTGGCGGCATTTATTTCTCCAGCTGATTCTATCCGCCATGATTTTAACAATGCTTCATGGAATAGCGGCACCGAATCCTGACCTTTAACCCAATGCTCTCCCTAGATCTCCACAGAGAACTTGCAAGCATCTATTAGCCATGTATGCACCCTCAACTCCTTCAGTGCCTAACTTAATAGGCCCAAATAGGACTTCTTCTCTAGTAGAAAATCTACCCTAAGTTTTGTATAATAATGTCATCATACACTCAACGTAACAAATGCAGAAACCCTGCTGTCTACACAGAGGCTTCCCTCTCCTAAAATAAACACTTCTAATAGAGGGCCCAATCTACCCATTCCAATAAATGTCTTTCACATCCTGCCTTTCTTTTCCTTGAAACACCTTAAGACATGAACAAAGTGGACACATAAAGAAATAAAGCACTCTTTGCTTTCCTAGACAGTGTTTAAACACATCATCTGTTCGAGGTACAAGGGTGGAATTCCCTTATGGTTGTTATAATACAATTACCTGTCATGCTTATGAAGTTCTACAGAATGAAAGTTTCCAAGATATATCAATGGCAACATGCTACCAAAATGCCATTGCTACTGCTGTGGTGTTTTCCTGTTGACAGGAATAATTATGACAGCATGTTTTTACATGGTTTTAAATGGGATCTTTGGAAAAATCAGTAGTAAATGCAGCAGCAGCACAACTAGAGTGTCGTGAATGGTGTTTCCATAACATTTCTGCCATCAAAACAACTGATGACTTGATTTTTTTAATTTGTAAGAATATCTTTATCCATAAGGCATTTGAAATGGCTCAATAAACTCTCTGCTTATACAAACCAGCATGCATTTTCTTTTTTTTTTTTTTTTTTTTTTTGTTGAGACGGAGTCTCACTCTGTCGCCCAGGCTGGAGTGCAGTGGCCGGATCTCAGCTCACTGCAAGCTCCGCCTCCCGGTTTATGCCATTCTCTCGCCTCAGCCTCCCGAGTAGCTGGGACTACAGGCGCCCGCCATCTCGCCCGGCTAATTTTTTGTATTTTTTTTTTTTTTTAGTAGAGACGGGGTTTCACCGTGTTAGCCAGGATGGTCTCGATCTCCTGACCTCGTGATCCGCCCGTCTCGGCCTCCCAAAGTGCTGGGATTACAGGCTTGAGCCACCGCGCCCAGCCAAACCAGCATGCATTTTCATACCCATCCAACAATTAAACGCCATTGAGCATCGAACATTTTGGTCACTCACTAAATCATTCCTGCTTTAGATGCTCTCTGCACATGACTTTACACACATCCCCTCCTTTAAGGCTGCAATCCCATTACAATTTCCACGGCTAATCCTATATCCATTCTCGGCTTGGCAACCCATTTTATTGAAATCAACTTGGATTTGCTACAAATGGGCTTTTATAACCTGATGTAAATTAGCCACAGTTGTCTCAACTTTTTTTTTCAACATTAAAAAAAAAAGTCTCATTAATTAAGATAGATTTTGGCACTTTCTGTGGATAGCTCATATAAGTTGACAGTTGCTCTTCCGTCAGACTTTTAGTTATCTTATTACATTCCTTCATTTTAGCATATTGAGTAATCTGAGACACTGCTAATTTCATCCTGAAGTCTTGTAATAGTTTGTTCTTATCACATTTATTTCATTTTGAATTTGTTTTTATTTTTCCTTCTGAATCTTACTCAGCTGTCTCCATTTCTTATATTTCAGATCATGTTCTATCTCAGATTCCTGTTTATATTGCTCAAGAATATCTGTGTGTAAGTTTTTACATATAGCATGTGTAGGTGGAAAACTGGCATGTGTTAAAAATGTTTTTATTTTGCCCTAACACTTTGTTGGATATTGGCATAGCATAGAATTCTAGGTTTGTCTTAGTTCATTTTGGATGCTGTAACAAAATCCCATAAACCAGGTGGCTTATAAACAACATAAATTTATTTCTCACAGTTCTGGGGACTGGAAGTCCAAGATCAAGGCGCTGCTGAGGGCTACATCCTGTTCATAGAAGGCCTTCTTTCTACAGGGGCCTCACATGGTGGAAGGGGCGAGGGAGCTCTCTGGGGCCTCTTCCATCCATTCAGGAGGGTTCCACCCACATGACCCAGTCATCTCTCAGAGACCCTACCTCCAAATGCCATCACCTTGGAGATCAGGATTTCAACATAGGAATTTCAGGGAGGCACCATTGCAAGGTTGAAGCTCATTTCTCTCAAAACTTGGATTAAAAAAGTCCCTGCTTCAGGGACTTCATGCTCACTGCTGTCTCTGCCGAGAACGTCCTGGAGTGTGCAGGCTGACCTCATTCCAGCCTCCTTTTCCCCTGCGAATTTTCATTCAAAGCTACCTTCTGAGAGAGGTCTTGCCTTGACACCTCTCCACACTGCCACCTCTCTCCCCACTTAACGTTTCATTTCTCCTTTATGTGCTTTATTTTTCTCTCTTAAGCCTTTAACACCATCTAACACTCAATGTATTTTACTCGTCCATCTTGTTTGTTGCTGGTCCTCTCACAGTAGGAATCTAAGCTTCGTGAGGGCAGGAACCTTTGTCCAGAACAGTGCTTGGCTCGTAGAACATACTGAGGATGTATCTGCTGATTGATTGGTGAAGTCAACCCTGACGCCACCACCCTGTGGTCTGGCAGCATCATCTCACAGATGAAGGGTCCGGTGTTTCTGCCTGCCTTGTCCCTTCTTATATAACCTGGTGCTTGTTTGTGTTTTATTCACTCTGTAAGTTTTGGGGATTATCTCTCCATCTTTGCTCTTCTAAAATTACATGTTATGTTTCCAAGAATTGGCTCGGTATTCCTAAATGATTCTGCTTAGCCATTAACTCATTTATCAAAACTTGAATCATCTGCAGCTCAAGGACAAGAATTGCCTGTGATTTCTTTGATCTACTCTTCCTTTTTTTTTTGGAGCCATAGTCTCGCTCTGTCGCCCAAGCTGGAGTGCAGTGGTGTGATCTCAGCTCACTGCTACCTCTGCCCCCTGGGTTCAAGCAACTCTTCTGCCTCAGCCTCCTGAGTAGCTGGGACTACAGGCATGCACCACCATGCCCGGATAATTTTTGTATTTTTAGTAGAGACAGAGTTTCAACATGTTGGCCAGGCTGGTCTCAAACTGCTGACCTTGTGGTCCACCCGCCTCGGCCTCCCAGTGTGCTGGGAGTACAGGCGTGAGCCACCATGCCCAGCCAATTTCACTCTTATTTCTGAAAGTCTTGAATCTATTCTTCGTATCTTTACTGTATCTGATAATTCCCTTCCTTTTATTCTATAAGCTGAAATTTTCTCAACGTTATTTTCCAGCTCACGGTTGGTTCGTCCATCGCATCCATTCTGTGACTGCTGCATGCATCCAGAAATGTTTAATTTTAGCATATTTAATAAGAACTCTTTTTTTGTTCTCAGACAGCTCCTCTTTCAAGGCAACTTATTCATGTTTTATGAAGGAATTATCCTCTCGCTGCTCGCTAAACGCTAATTAGAACAGTTTAAATTTGTTTCTGTTCTGCGAATGGCTGCTGCGCTCAATTGTTAGTTGCTCTGCTTCACGGTCTTGATTGTTCTTTTTCATGCTCTTCATCTTTACAAATATCTGGTGACTCTTGCTTTTCTTAGAGTTTTGAATAAGGAACTCCACTCGTAGGTCTGTGCTTTGGTGGTGGTGTGGATCTGCACCCCCGGTGAGTCTCCATGGCGCCTGGACCTCTGTGAATTTTGGAAGCCACTCGGAGGATGGATAAGAGGAACCTGCCAGAATAACAATGGCCCACACTGGCCATCCCAAGATACAGTTCACTCTGGGGCATGATTGCTCAGTGTATTTCTGTCCTAGAAAAAAGCTGCTTTTCTTTCAAAAAACAATGTTTCTCTCTTTCCTTTCTTCTTCAGGGAACTGGGGTTACTGGACGTTGCATTCCACTTCTCAGGGCCCTTTCTAGCCATGGGGTTTGCTTTCTTTAGAGAGCAGTTCTCAGCCTTTAGCTAAAGGTTTTAACAGAAGGCCTTAAGGAGTAACTGCACTAAATAAAGTACTTTGAAACTAATTATTTCTGGTATTTGCATATTTAATTCAGAAAGTGAAACTTCCCTGAGACCCTCCTGGGATGCTCTGGGGTTGCAGTTCCCTCTGCCCTCCCTTCCCCACCCCTCTAATCCCTGTGCCTTCTCTCTTGCAGGAATTCCTCACAATGTCTTGCCTATGAAAATCTTGTCTTATTTCCTAGTGCATTGTTATGGTTTTGTTCCTTCTTAGGAGTATTTTTTTTCTGTCATTCAAACTGGTGATTGACAAGAGAAGGGGAGGGTAACCCAGTTCCTCCATTATTGAATATTAATTGACAGAACAAACAGGCCTGAAAAATAAATGAATAATCTTCATATTCCAGCCATCAAAAGCTCAAAAAGGTCTCTGAAATGTCACAATTTTCCTTAAATGTTTGAAATTTTTTTCTGGATATATTTTTCTGAACTTTAGAACCATGTACAAGATTCTAGACTCTGAATACATCATTCTCTGCACACAGGAGCAGCAGATGCTCTGTGGTTAATGATTCATGAGGAATTACTCAGCCAGGCCACACAATTACAATTAACAACATCATCTGACTTCTAGGTGAACACTTAGTATTTTGTTGTTTAAAAAAGAAAAACAACAGTGAATTTGTTTTGACTTTATTTCCAAATAACAGTATGTACCAAGAAGAAACCATCACAATGAGAGCAGGAATGTGAAAAGACAGTGCGAACGTGCCTCCCACGCCTTGCAGAGCTATTCAGGCCGTGACATCAGCAAGCAGGTCTGGGCCCGAACGTCAGCCAGGCAGAATGGTGTCATCGCCTGACAAGGTAGACCCATGTGCTTCTTGAAAAACCAACCCATAATTTCTATTTCTCTGTTTCATAATTTCATTTCCCATTCTATCAACAATGCTGTTATTCAGATATTTAACTTGCAAGTCGAGCCTACTTACAAGAAATCCTCTAAAAAGCTGCCACTTCCTTCCCCTCTCACTCCACCCACCAAATTGCTGATTGCCGGCTTCATTTCATCCTAAACACGCTAAACTAAAAAAGTGAAGGGCTCAAAGAGACCTGAAGAAGCAAGTGTGTGCAAACGTGTGCACGCATGTGTGTCTGCAACAGTTGTTCACCATCCATCGTCAACTGGTAGAACAAAAACATTGGAAAGATAATAATTCTGTTAATTAAAAAAAAAGTCTCTTTTCTTCTGGTAGCTCATAAGACTTCCATTTCAATTCGTACCTCCAGAAAAGTCAGAATCCCAGCAGATCTAAGTGGGATGTTGGGAACTTCACCCAATCAGCATGAGAGATGCTGATGCCTACAGAGCTCAAATCCTGCATTCTTCTCCTGACATAAAGAAACATATCAAAATGATCACATTATCTACTCCCATCATTGGCAGGCAAGTCAGCAGAAGTGGACTCACCTTTTCCTACTTCTGAGGGAGCTTAGTATTTTGTTTTTTATTTTTTCTGAGTGTGATCAATGGCCGATGACATTTTTACGCTAATACTTTATAGTTGAATTGTGGCTGTCCTAAAGAATGTTTTCTTTTTTAAACTTCCTGTGTAACAGGGGTATAGATCTAATTTTTAGAAATGTCTCCCTTCATATTTTGGTCAAACAAGTAACACAGTATTAATTGGGGTAGAAAATAATAATGCGAAATACAGAGATGAGAAGTAAGAAAAAAAGATAACAAAAATTCAAAATCCAGCCCTTGCCCCTCTCCCTCTTTTCCCCTTTTGGGTTCCAGTGTCTGTGATTTCCATCTGTATGTCCGCAGGTACCCACTGTTTAGCTCCCACTAGTAAGTGAGAGCATGTGGTATTTGATTTTCTGATTCTGCATTAATCCTACTGGGTACTATGTTCACTATTTGGGTGATGGGTTCAAGGAAAGCCCCAGCTGCAGCATTACACAATATTTCCATGCAACACACTGGCACATGTACCCCCTGCATCTAAACTTAAAAATAAAAACTAAAATTCTATGATCTAAAGATGATCGCTGTTAGCAGTGTGTATGATCCTCAGGACTAAGTGTGTGTGAGTGTGTGTATGTGCACACACAAAAAATAATACGGGTGCCTGCACACGCTGTGCTCAGGGCCATACTCACAGTGCTGTGTTCAGCACATAAAAAAGCCCTGAGGCTGGGAAGGACGCTGCAGTGAGGAAGCGGGTCTCGGGCAGGTTTCTGTCAGTCAGGACCTGGGGTGTTTCAGCCGCTCCACCATCCTGGCTGGACTCTCCCTTTTGACGTTGCCACTCCCTCTACTCCTGAGGAAAAGCCAGTGCCGCCCTTCCTAGAATCTCCTTGCTCACTTGGTTCCAGGCAAGAGTCCACCAAAGAGGTGCTGGAGCAAGCTGGAGAGAGAGGCCTTCACTCCCCATAGGCTGCTGCAGGCAGATGGGTCTCCTGTTTACAAACCAACTCTGCCTGGATGACAGCCCCCAGGACTGTGTGGATGACAGCCCCCAGGACTGTGTGGTTAGGGCACCCTTTCCCTTCCGCTGTTTCCTGGGTAATATTTGCAGCCAGAACGCCCACGACATCAGAAGCAGGGGCTGGGAGGGATGCGATGGTGGGCAGAGAATGGAAGGGGAAGGAAGGGGGACCAGGCAGGCCTACGGCTTGCTGAAGAATGGGGTGCCCTCCCGCCAGCCACTGAGCCAGGTGCCCACACACATTTTGTCTCATTCTGTCCTCTCAACACGTGTCAGGGAGGAGGAATAATCCTGCTTGGCAGATGGAAAACCCATGAGTACATCCAATCAGCCAGAGGCCACGAGCTAACACACGTCAGAGCTAGCCATGCATTTGGCCCTCAAGAACCCACCCTTACAGAGAAAGAAAGGTGGGCGTCATTGTCTGGAGGTGAAGACGATGGCTGCAGAGTTTCAGGGCTACATAGAGGGGCCTGTAAAAGGGAAAAGCAATGTTTCAGAAGGAATGAAAGGGGAAGGACTCAAGCCTGCAAAGGGGCACTCATTAATGAGAGAGTGTCCAAAACAACGTCTAGCGCCAGTCCCAGAAGAAACACATAGGAGGTACCAGGTGAGGGCGCCTCTAGCATAAAGCTCTTCAACCTGCAAAGGGTGGGCCTGCCCCTTCTGAGGGTCTTGACCCATGTGTTCTGAGCAGGAGAGACTTAAATGTTTGGTGCCTAAACTCAATGTAGCATCTGAAGGAGCCGCATTAGCATAAAGTGTTCTAGAAGATATGGCTAAGCCTAATGCTGGGTTAAGGTTTGCCTTTTCCTAAATGTATCCCCCTTGAATTTGAGTATCTATGTGTCCGAATTTTTTCTCTTCATTTTTGTAGTTCTGTAATAATTGGAGTCTTTTTCCTGTAAAATTAGCTTCTGAGCCTGTTTTCATCCTCACCGATGTCCGGGCATTTGCTGTCTCCGAGCTAGGTAATATTTCTGCGATTCTTCTCCCAAGACCATAAAGCCACAAATGGGAAACTTCTGCTAGTAAATGAATCCGTCTCCCGAAGGATGGAGCGGGTCCCAAGAGGAGCTTGATCACTGTAGCTGTGAAAAGGCAACCCGATTTTTTCAGGTGTCATTGCCAGTATCCCAAAAGACACAAGCGGGGTGACACGCTGTTGCGTGTTCTGTTGACCTCATGTGCCGAGTGTCTGTGTCCGAGAAGGGTCTGGCTGCTGATTGCCCGAGTGCCTCTTCCTCAGTGTGCCTTGCCATACTTTTGTCTGCTTTCCTATCTCTTTATTATACTCCTCCTTTTCTTTTTATCTGGTCATATTACATAACTGAAGTATAGTTTTATTAATTTTAGCTTGGTCTTTGTTTCCTATTCTTAATTTAAATTGACGATGACTAGAACACTTAATTTGCTTTTCTAAAAAGTAAACAAAAGGAAGTCGCTTTTCATTAAACAGCACTAATTGGCTTTCCCTGCAGTAGAAAAGAAGCTCTTCTGCCGCTGGCGTGTGGCCTGTGATGAAGACTACTAGGCCCATTGTTGTTTGTGCCTGTGCGCAGCGTGAGCCCAGGGCGCCTTTCCAAGGAGAGCCTCCTGGTGGGTGCCAAGAGCTTGGGCCTTCTAGCAAATGAGGGAACAGCTCCCATTGTCCAGGTGATGCACGGGGCACAACTGACCTGCGTTTCTCATAAAGAGAACTCTGGCCTCTGATACTGTGAGCCAGTAAAAAAGATTTCAGTGTTCTGTGTGCAAAAATGGTTATCCCTTCTAGTGGTGTAAAAAAAAAAAAAAAATAGACGCAAGGGCATGGAACAAGGTACCCTGAGGTCGCTGGCAATGCCGAAAGATTATAAATCAATACATTTCTTTGTATTTATATATATTCCAAGAATCTCATTACTAATAGATTCATACACAAAAATTCACACAGCATCCACCTTCTGACTGACAGCTGCTGAGGTATTCACCTCTGATTAACAATTCAAGACAAAGTTTTCAAATAACATTTCAGAGGTGACGCTGAAAAACAGTTGCACACTCTAAAGCAAGGGGGAGGGGAAAATGTGACTTCACTTTAGTTTTTAACTTGGCATAAATTACACAACCCTCACACTGTGGTAGTGGGTAATGGGATAGAGGGTGCTTCAAGATAAGCATGGAACAGCTCTCTGGAACATCTGTTTTTTTACTTAAAAATATTGAGGGAAAACTTTAGTTTCTATTTTTAAAACCTGGCTATATTATGGCATAGGACATATCACTAGCATTATAAGATAAAACCTAGAGTTCAAGTAAATTCTGTCTTTATTGCAGAGAACTTCAGATAGAAACACACCCACACACCTGAGATGAGGTGGCCCATGCCTGGATGTGTGTGTATATATTGCTAACACAGCCCGTAAACACACAACAGTGCCCTAATCCTCACAAGCATCTCAAATGCTTATTCTGTGGTTTTCTTTTCTTTTCATTTCTTTTTTAGTGTTAAGATAACTTTTAAAAATTATTATTATACTTTAAGTTCTGGGATACATGTGCAGAACATGCTGGTTTGTTACATAGCTATACACACGCCATGGTGGTTTGCTGCACCCATCAACCTGTCATCTACCTTAGGTATTTCTCCTAATGCTATCCCTCCCCTAGCCCTCCAACACCAAACAGGCCCCAGTGTGTGATGTTCCCCTCCCTGTGTCCATGCATTCTCATTATTTAACTCCCACATGTGAGTGAGAACATATGGTGTTTGGTTTTCTGTTCCTGTATTAGTTTGCTGAGAATGATGGTTTCCAGCTTCATCCATGTCCCTGCCAAGGACATGAACTCATCCTTGTTTATAGCTGCATAGTATTCCATGGTGCATATGTGCTACATTTTCTTTACCAAGTCTATCATTGATGGGCATTTGGGTTGGTTCCAAATCTTTGCTATTGTGAATAGTGCTGCAACAAACATACATGTGCATGTGTCTTTATAGTAGAATGATTTATAATCCTTTGGGCATATTTGCAGTAATGGGATTGCTGGGTCAAATGGTATTTCTGGTTGTAGGTCCTTGAGGAATCACCACACTGTCTTCGACAATGGTTGAACTAATTTACACTCCCACCAACAGTGTAAAAGCATTCCTATTTATCCACATCCTCTCCAGCATCTGTTGTTTCCTGACTTTTTAATGATCACCATTCTAACTGGCATGAGATGGTATCTCATTATGGTTTTCGATTTGCATTTCTCTAATGACCAGTGATAATGAGCTTTTTTCATACGTTCATTGGCCACATAAATGTCTTCTTTTGAGAGGTGTCTGTTCATATCCTTTCCCCACATTTTGACGGGGTTGTTTGCTTTTTTCTTGTAAATTTGTTTAAGTGCCTTGTAGATTCTGGATATTAGCCCTTTTTCAGAAAAAATGGATAGGTTGCAAAAATTTTCTCCCATTCTGTAGGTTGCCTGTTCACTCTGATGATAGTTTCTTTTGCTGTACAGAAGTTCTTTAGTTTAGTTAGATCCCATTTGTCAATTTTGGTTTTTGTTGCCATTGCTTTTGGTGTTTTAGTCATGAAGTCTTTGTCCATGCCTGTGTCCTGAATGGTAGTGCCTATGTTTTCTTCTAGGGTTTTTATGGTTGTAGGTCTTATGTTTAAGTCTTAATCCATCTTGAGTTAATTTTTGTATAAGGTATAAGGAAGGGGGTCCAGTTGCAGTTTCCTGCATATGGTTAGACAGTTTTCCCAACACCATTTATTAAATAGGGAATCCTTTCCCCATTTCTTGCTTTTGTCAGGTTTGTTGAAGATCAGATGGTTGTAGATGTGTGGCATCATTTCTGAGGCCTGGCATCATTTCTGAGGCCTCTGTTCCATTCCATTTGTCCATATATCTGTTTTAGTACAAGTACCATGCTGTTTTGGTTACTGTAGCCTTGTAGTATATTTTGAAGTCAGGTAACGTGATGTCTCCAGCTTTGTTCTTTTTGCTAAGGATTGTCTTGGCTGTATGGGCTCTTTGTTGGTTCCATATGAAATTTAAAGTAGTTTTTTCTAATTCTATGAAGAAAGTCAATGGTACCTTGATGGGGATAGCACTGAATCTATAAATTAATTTGGGCAGTGTAGCCATTTTCACAATATTGATTCCTCCTATCCACAAGCATGGAATGTTTTCCCATTTGTTTGTGTCCTCTCTTATTTCCAGTGGTTTGTAGTTCTCCTTGAAGAGATCCTTTACATCCTTTGTAAGTCGTATTCCTAGGTGTTTTATTCTCTTTGTAGAGATTGTGAATGGGAGTTTACTCGTGATTTGTTTCTCTGTTTGTCTATTATTGATATATAGGAATGCTTGTGATTTTCACACACTGATTTTGCATTCTGCAACTTTGCTTAAGTTGCTTATCATCTTAAGGAGATTTGGGGCTGAGACGATGGGGTTTTCTAAATATACAATCATGTCTGCAAAGGACTTTTCTGCATCTATTGAGATAATCATGTGGTTTTTGTCATTGGTTCTGTTTATATGATGGATTATGTTTATTGATTTGTGTATGTTGAACCAGCCTTGCATCCCGGGGATGAAGCTGACTTGATCATGGTGGATAAGCTTTTTGATGTGCTGCTGGATTGGGTTTGCCAGTATTTTACTGAGGATTTTTCACATCGATGTTCATCAGGGATATTGGCCTGAAATTTTCTTCTTTTGTTGTGTCTCTGCCGGGTTTTGGTGTCACGATGGTGCTGGCCTCATAAAATGAGTCAGGGAGGAATCCTTTTTCTATTGTTTGGAATAGTTTCAGAAGGAATGGTACCATCTCCTCTTTGTATGTCTGGTAGAATTCAGCTGTTAATCCTTCTGGTCCTGGTCATTTTTTGGTTGGTAGGCTATTAATTACTACATCAATTTCAGAACTTGTTATTTGTCTATTCAGGGATTTGACTTCTTCCTGTTTTATCTTGGGAGGGTGTATGTGCCTAGGAATTTATCCATTTCTTCTAGATTTTCTAGTTTATTTGCATAGAGGTGTTTATAGTATTCTATGACGTTAGTTTGTAAGTTTGTATTTCTGTGGGATCAGTGGTGATATGCCCTTTATTATTTTTTATTGTGTCTATTTGATTCTTCTCTCTTTTCTTCTTTATTGGTCTGGCTAGCAGTCTATTTTGTTAATCTTTTCAAAAAACCAGCTCCTGGATTCATTGATTTTTTTAAGGGTTTTTCATGTCTCTATCTCCTTCAGTTCTGCTCTGATCTTCATTATTTCTTGTCTTTTGTTAGCTTTTTAATTTGTTTGCTCTTGCTTCTCTGGTACTTTTAATTGTGATGTTAGGGTAGAAAGTCTGAAAATTCCAAAAACCAGAACACCTCTTCTCCAAAGGATCACAACTCCTCACCAGCAAGGAAACAAAACTGGGCAGAGAATGAGTCTGACGAATTGACAGAAGTAGACTCCAGAAGGTGGATAATAACAAACTCCTCCATGCTAAGTGAGCATTTTCTAACCCAATGAAAAGAAGCTAAGAACCTTGAAAAAAGGGTAGAGGACTTGCTAACTAGAAAACCTAGTTTAGAGAAGAACATATAGACTTGATGGAGCTGAAAAACACAGCACAAGAACTTCATGAAGCACACACAAGTATCATTGGCCAAATATACCAGGTGAAAGAAAGGATATCAGAAATTGAAAATCAACTTAATGAAATAAAGCATGAAGACAAGATTAAGGGAAAAAAATGAAAAGGAATGAACAAAACCTTCAAGAAATATGGGACTATGTGAAAAGACCAAACTTATGTTGGATTGGTGTACCTGAAAGTGATGGGGAGAATGGAACCAACTTGGAAAACACTCTTCAGGATATTATCCAGGAGAACTTCCCCAACCTAGCAAGACAGGCAAACATTCAAATTCAGGAATTACAAAGAACACCACAAAGATACTTCTCAAGAAGAACAACCCCAAGACACATAATCATCAGATTCACCAAGGTTGAAATGAAGGAAAAAATGTTAAGGGCAGCCAGAGAGAAAGGTTGGGTTACCCACAAAGGGAAGCCCATCAGACTAACAGCAGATCTCTCTGCAGTGACCCTATAAGCCAGAAGAGAGTGAGGGTCAATATTCAACATTTTTAAAGGAAAGAATTTTCAACCCAGAATTTAATATCCAGCCAAACAAAGTTTCATAAGCAAAGGAGAAATAAAATCCTTTACGGACAGGCAAATGCTGAAAGATATTGTCACCACCAGGCCTGCCTTACAAGAGCTCCTGAAGGAAGCACTAAATATGAAAACGAAAAGCTGGTTCCAGCCACTGTAAAAACATACCAAATTGAAAAGACCATGGACACTGTGAAGAAACTGCACCAACTGATGGGCAAAATAACCAGCTAGCATCATAACGACAAGATCAAATTCACATGTAACACCATTAACTTTAAATGTAAATGGGCTAAATGACCCAATTAAAAGGCACAGAGTGTCAAATTGGTTAAAGAGTCAAGACCCATCAGTGTACTGTATCCAGGAGACCCATCTCACATGCAAAGACACATATAGGTTCAAAATAAAGGGATGGAGGAATATTTACCAAGCAAATGGAAAGCAAAACCAAAAGCAGGGGCTACAATCCTACTCTCTGATAAAACAGACTTTAAACCAACAAAGATCAAAAAAGACAAAGATGGGCATTACAAAATGGTAAAGGGATCAATGCAACAAGAAGACCTAACTATCCTAAATATATACGCACCCAATACAGCAGCACCCGGATTCATAAAGCAAGTTCTTAGAGACTTACAAACAGACTTAGACTCCCACACAATAATAGAAGAAGACTTTAACACCTTCACTCTCAATTTTAGACAGACCAACAAGACAGAAAATTAACAAGGGTATTCAGTACTTAAACTCAGCTCTGGACCAAGTCGACCTAATAGTAGACATCTACAAAACTCTCCACCCCAAATCAATAGAGTATACATTCTTCTCAGGACCACATTGCACTTATTCCAAAATTGACCACATAGTTGGAAGTAAAGCACACCTCAGCAAATGTAAAAGAATAGAAATTATAACAAATTGTCTCTCAGACCACAGTGCAATCAAACTAGAACTCAGGATTAAGAAACTCACTCAAAACTGCTCAATTACATGGAAACTGAACAACCTGCTACTGAATGACCACTGGGTACATAACGAAATAAAGGCAGAAATAAAGATGTTCTTTCAAACCAATGAGAACAAAGACACAACATACCAGAATCTCTGGGACACATTTAAAGCAGTGTGTAGAGGGAAATTTATAGCACTAAATGCCCACAAGAGAAAGCAGGAAAGATCTAAAACTGACACCCTAACATCACAATTAAAAGAACTAGAGAAGCAAGAGCAAACACATTCAAAAGCTAGCAGAAGGCAAAAAATAACTAAGATCAGAGCAGAACTGAAGGAGATAGAGACATAAAAAACCCTCCAAAAATCAATGAATCCAGGAGCTGGTGTTTTCAAAAGATCAATAAAATTGATAGATGATTAGCAAGACTAATAAAGAAGAAAAGAGAGAAGAATCAAATAGGCACAATAAAAAATGATAAAGAGGATATCACCACTGATCCCACAGAAATACAAACTACCATCAAAGAATACTATAAACATCTCTATGCAAACAAACTAGAAAATCCAGAAGAAATGCATACATTCCTGGACACATACACCCTCCCAAGACTAAACCAGGAAGAAGTTGAATCCCTAATATACCAATAATAGGTTCTGAAATTGAGGCAATAATTAATAGCCTACCCACCAAAAAAGGTCCAGGACCAGATGGATTCACAGCTGAATTCTACCAGAGGTACAAAGAGGAGCTGGTACCATTCCTTCTGAAACTATTCCAATCAGAAGAAAAAGAGGGAATCCTCCATAATTCATCTCATGAGGCCAACATCATCCTGATACCAAAACCTGGCAGAGACACAGCAAAAGAAGAGAATTTTAGACCAATATTCCTGATGAACATCGATGCAAAAATCCTCAATAAAATACTGACAAACCGAATCCAGCAGCACATCAAACAGGTTATCCACCACGATCAATTTGGCTTCATCCCTGGGATGCAAGGCTGGTTCAACCTATGAAAATCAATAAAGGTAATCCATCATATAAACAGAACCAAAGACAAAAACCATGTGATTATCTCAACGGATGCAGAAAAGGACTTTGACAAAATTCAACAGCCCTTCATGCTAAAAACTCTCAATAAACTAGGTATTGGTGGGATGTATCTCAAAACAATAAGAGCTATTTATGACAAACCCACAGCCAATATCATAATGCATGGGCAAAAACTAGAAGCATTCCCTTTGAAAACTGGCACGAGACAGGGATGCCCTCTCTCACCACTCCTATTCAACATAATGTTGGAAGTTCTGGCCAGGGCAATCAGGTGAGAGAAAGAAATAAAGCATATTCAATTAGGAAAAGAGGAAGTGAAATTGTTCCTGTTTGTAGATGACATGATTGTATATTTAGAAAACCCCATCATCTCAGCCCCAAATCTCCTTAAGCTGATAAGCAACTTCAGCAATGTCTCAGGATACAAAACCAATGTGCAAAAATCACAAGCATTCTTATACACTGATAACAGACAAACAGCCAGCCAAACCAAATCATGAGTGAACTCCCATTCACAATTGCTTCAAAGAGAATAAAATACTTAGGAATCCAACTGACAAGGGATGTGAAGGACCTCTTCAAGGAGAACTACAAACCACTGCTCAGTGAAATAAAAGAGGACACAAGCAAATGGAAAAACATTCTGTGCTCATGGATAGGAAGAATCAATATCGTAAAAATGGCCGTACCGCTCAAGGTAATTTATAGATTCAATGTCATCCCCATCAAGCTACCAATGACTTTCTTCACAGAATTGGAAAAAAACTACTTTAAAATTCATATGGAACCAAAAAAGAGCCCACATTGCCAAGACAATCCTAAACCAAAAGAACAAAGCTAGAGGCATCATGCTACCTGACCTCAAAGTATACTACAAGGGTACAGTAACCAAAACAGCATGGTACTGGTACCAAAACAGAGATCTAGACCAATGGAACAGAATAGAGCCCTCAGAAATAATACTACACATCTACAACCATGTGATCTTTGACAAACCTGACAAAAACAAGCAATGGGGAAAGGATTCCCTATTTAATAAATTGTGCTGGGAAAACTGGCTAGCCATATGTAGAAAGCTGAATCTGGATCCCTTCCTTACACCTTATACAAAAATTAATTCAAGATAGATTAAAGACTTAAATGTTAGACTAAAAACCCTAGAAGAAAACTTAGGCAATACCATTCAGGACACAGGCATGGGCAAAGACTTCATGACTAAAACACCAAAATCAATGGCAACAAAAGCCAAAATTGACAAACGGGATCTAATTAAACTAAAGAGCTTCTGCACAGCAAAAGAAACTACCATCAGAGTGAACAGGCAACCTACAGAATGGGAGAAAATTCGGGGGGTTGAGCAAGATGGCCAAATAGGAACAGCTCCAGTCTCCAACTCCCAGCGCGAGCGACACAGAAGACCGGTGATTTCTGCATTTTCAACTGAGGTACTGGGGTCATCTCACTAGGGAGTGCCGGACAATCGGTGCTGGTCAGCTGCTGCAGCCTGACCAGCGAGAGCTGAAGCAGGGCGAGGCATCGCCTCACCTGGGAAGCACAAGGGGGAAGGGAATCCCTTTTCCTAGCCAAGGGAACTGAGACACACAACACCTGGAAAATTGGGTAACTCCCACCCCAATACTGCGCTTTAAGCAAACGGGCACACCAGGAGAATATATCCCACACCTGGCCGGGAGGGTCCCACGCCCACGGAGCCTCCCTCATTGCTAACACAGAATGGGAGAAAATTTTTACAATCTACCCGTCTGTCAAGGGGCTAATATCTAGAATCTACAAACTTAAACAGATTTACAAGAAAAAATGAAACAACTCCATCAAAAAGTGGGCAAAGGATATGAACAGACACTTCTCAAAAGAAGACACTTATGCAGCCAACAGACACATGAAAAAATGCTCATCATCACTGGCCATCAGAGAAATGCAAATCAAAACCACCACAATGAGGTACCATCTCACACCAGTTAGAATGACGATCATTAAAAAGTCAGGAAACAACAGGTACTGGAGAGGATGTGGAGAAACAGGAACACTTTTACACTGTTGGTGGGACTGTAAACTAGTTCAGCCATTGTAGAAGACCATATGGCAATTCCTCAAGGATCTAGAACTAGAAATAACATTTGACCCAGCCATCCCATTACTGGGCATATACCCAAAGGATAGCAAATCATGCTGCTAAAAAGACACATTCACATGTATGTTTATTGTGGCACTATTCACAATAGCAAAGACTTGAAACCAACCCAATGTCCATCAATGATAGACTGGATTAAGAAAATGTGGCACACATACACCGTGGAATACTATGCAGCCATTAAAAAGGATGAGTACATGTCCTTTGCAGGGACATGGATGAAACTAGAAACCATCCTTCTGAGCAAACTATCACAAGGACAGAAAACCAAACACAGCATGTTCTCACTCATATGTGGGAATTGAACAATGAGAACACTTGGACATGGGGTGGGGAACATCACACACCAGGGCCTGTCGTGGGGTTGGGGGAGCAGGGAGGGATAGCATTAGGAGATATACCTAATGTAAATGACGAGTTAACAGGTGCAGCACACCAATATGGCACATGTATGCGTATGTAACAAACCTACACATTGTGCACCTGTACCCTAGAACTTCAAGGATAATAAAAAAAGAAAAAGAGAAAAGAAAACGCTCTAATGACAAGCCCCTCCTTCTGTGAGCCTGAAGTCTCATTTCATCCAATTTCTGTAGCAAAAAAATAAAAACTTTTAAAAAAGCAATAGACTGGCATAAAGTGTTTCTAGGGACCTTAAAAGTTTTCGTAAATAAAGTTACAAAGATCCTGAAGTCACAAACAAATATTATAAAACATATACGGAAAAAAATGATCATGAGGAAGAGTCAGTGAACACACTGACTATATGTAGAATAAAGCCGACTGAAATTGCAGATATTAAAACAATTATCTAAAGAACCAAAATAAATGTGCTTAATATTTTAAGTGTATATTTTTAAACAATAAAAGTATGTGTTGAGAAGAAAAGCTTCAAAAATTAAATTATAAACAAACTTATCCAACACATTTGACAAATGGAGAAACTAACAAAATCGTAGAAAAATACAAATTGTCAACACCAACTCAAGAAGAAATTTAAAATGTCTGAATAGTCATCAACTCACTAAAGATATTTACTTAGTCCCACAAAGAAAACATCAGCTTCAGGTGGGTCTTATAGAGACATTCTACCAAACACTGAGATGTTACAGAAGTTAAAAATTAATAGATGAGCTAGAAAGGAATTAGCTAAGCATCCAACTTAAGAAGTTAGAAAAAGTCCCAAAAAATGAAACAAAGCAGAAAGAAATAATAGAAAGAAGGGATATAAATGAAAGATATCTATCTGTATGTATATATAATGAAGAGGATTAAGCTAGACATAAGAAGATATTTTGAAGAAAGTGACTCATCTCTGACAAAATTATCAGTTAAAAAATTGAAGGCACAAGTACATAAGATTGGATGAAAAAAGGAGCATGTTAGATATGAAAAAGATATTTTTTAAAAGTTAGATTAAATTACAAACATTATGCCAATACAGCCAAAAACAGGAAAAAGCAAACAAATTCCTAGAAAAATATAGATCACTGAAGCTGACTGAGGAAAAAAAAAACTAAATCACCATGTAACTGTTAAAGATATTGAATTAGTCATTTTAAAAATTCTGCAAAAAGAATTAACCATTTCATGTGGGTTTTGTAAGTAAATTCTACCAAATGTTTAATAAATCAAGAATTCCACCCTTAACACAAACTCTTTCAGAGGACAGAAAAGAAGAAATTCTCCCCAAATCAATTTATGATAATAATATATTCTTGATACAAAGCTAGACTAATAAGAAAAAACATTGATATTGGTGATAACCAAATTAAAACGGAAACACAGTGTAGCAAAAAGCTATAGGATATAGCAAAAACAGTACTAAGAGGGAAGTTTATAAGTAATAAACACCTACATCAAAAAAGTAGAAAAACTTTGAACAACCTAATAGTGTACCTTAAAGAACAAGCAAGAACAATTTAAACTCAAAATTAGAAAAAAAGAAAAAATAAAAATTAGAGCAGAAATAAATAAAGCTTAGACTAGAAAACCCACAAAAGATCAACAAAAAGAAAACTTTTTTTTTTTTTGAAAAAAATAAGTAAAATTGGGCTGGGCATGGTGGCTCACGCCTGTAATCCCAGCACTTTGAGAGGCTAAGGTGGGCAGATCACAGGTCAGGAGATCGAGACCATCCTGGCTAACACGGCGAAACCCCGCCTCTACTAAAAATACAAAAAAAATTAGCCAGATGTGTTGGCACAGACCTGTAGTCCCAGCTACTCAGGAGGCTGATGCAGGAGAATGGCGTGAACCCAGGAGGCAGAGCTCGCAGTGAGCCAAGATTGTGCCACTGTACTCCAGCCTGGGCAACAGAGCGAGACTCCGTCTCAAAAAAAAAAAAAAAAGCATAATTGGCAAACCATTAGCTAGACTAAGAGGGAAGACCCAAATAAATAAAATCAGAGGTAGAAAAGGAGACATTACAGCTGATACTACAGATATTCAAAGGAACGTCAGAGACTATTGTGACCAACTGTATGTCAATGTATTGGCAAACTTAGAAGAAACGGACAAATTCCTAGACAGATACAACCTACCAAGATGAGCCATGAAGAAAGGGAAAACTTGAACAGACCAATAACAAGTGACAAGATAGAAGTAGCAATAAAAAGTCTTCTTCCATCAAAGAAAAGCCCAGGACCTGATGAGTTGACTGCAAAATTCTACCAAATATTTAAAGAAGAACCAATATCAATTCCACTCAAACTATTCTCAAAAAAACTGAGGAGGAAAGAATACTTTCAAACTCATTCTGAGACCAGCATTACCCTGATGCAAAATCCAAAGACACATCAAAACAACAAGAAAAGAAAAATACAGAATAATATCACAGATGAACACAGATGCAAAAATTCTCAAAAAAATCCTAGCATACCAAATTCAACAACACATCACAAAGATTGTTCACCATGACTAAGTGGGATTAATCCCAGGGATGCAAGAATGGTTCCTGTAGTAAGGGGTAGTATTAACGCCTGCCTCCCACATATTTTGGAAAGCTTCAATGAGATCCTTTCTGTAAAATGCTCAGCACAGGACATGGCAAACATTCAATCATGCTGTTATGACAAAGTGATGGGTATGTGGGCATCCGTGGGGCACTCGGGGAGCCAGGGCCACATTTCCTGCGGAAAAGAAGAACACGGTGACTGTCTTTCCATATTTGATGACCTGGGGAAGGAGGCATAGGTTTTCACAGTATCCCAGTGGGAAGAAACAGTACTGCAGGGGCAAATGCCAGCATCAGAATGAAATGCTTCACCATCTACGAGTGACAAACAGCTTTTTATTACCAATTTCTCATAAGTGAAATCATAAAATCATGGAATGACAGAGCTAGACGGGGCCTTAGAAAGTAACTAGCGGGGTGATTTTCAGCTTATTTTATTCACGGGCACTTACCTCTAATGAAAACTTTGAAGAATCATAATTGCTAAATTTTATAAACTCTTCCTATGGGCTAGAAGTAGGTGCTCTGCAAACATGATTTATCCTTACAACTCTTCCATGAAGCAAGCACCGTTAGTGGGCCCATTTTACAGATAGGGCAACTGAGGTCATCTTGTTAGTAAGTGGCGCACTTGAAACCCAGTATGTAAAACAGAGAGGTGTGAATTATTCTGGGGGATGTATGTATGGAAGTGCACAAGTTTACCCCATCTGTTCACGCACATACACATACCTCCAGCTTTTCAACTACTCCTGCAGGATGCCCAAATCCAATTTCAAAATCAATTTTGCAAATCGAAGATGAGGCCCAGAGCTGCTCAGGGATCCACCCAGTAGCAGGCAGTGGCCAAGGCAGGACGTGGACACCATGGCACTCCAGTTCCTCCATAGACTCCTGCCAAGGTGACGAACAGTCAGTTTGGCCCCTCCTAGGGAGGGTGGAAAAGGGGAGCTTTAACCGAGAGAAACCAGAGCAGCCACTGAAAAAGATCTCTGCATCACTGAGGCATCTCTGCATCACAGTTCTCAGACAGGAGCGATGAGGTCCTGCCTCCCCTCCCACTTTTCTTAATCCTCTTCAGTTCATAGCAGAGAGCAGGGCCAAGGCACATCATTTATCACCACGATGATTTTCTTCCTAAAACACTCTTGTCTTCTAATCAAATCATGGCACCAATACATGGAGGTGAAGCTCATGGCCTGCAGCAAGGGTGTTCCCCGTGTCCTTGGAGTAATCGCACTCAGTGGAAGAGGTGGAGGGTTAGGGCACAGCTGACCAGGGAGACTCTGGGATGCCTGTCTTCTTTTAAGTTTCTATTTATTTAGTTTTGAATTTACATGCAGTAAAATCCACTTGTTTGGTATACAGTTCTAGGAGATTTGATGAAGGCGTAGAAACATAACCACCACCACAATCAAGATACAGAACAACTCCATGACCCCAGATGATTCCAC
Source organism: Trachypithecus francoisi (assembly GCF_009764315.1). Classification (NCBI taxonomy): domain Eukaryota; kingdom Metazoa; phylum Chordata; class Mammalia; order Primates; family Cercopithecidae; genus Trachypithecus; species Trachypithecus francoisi. The sequence continues at coordinate 5,220,804 of NW_022681463.1, read as the reverse complement.
CTGCTGCCTTTCTGTGGCCAGCCCTGCCCCCACTCGTCTATTCTCCATCTCTGTTGCCTTTTCCAGAAAGAAAGGTTTCAGAATGAAACCACAGAGAAGGACATCTTTGAGTCTAGCTGCTTTCAGTGGCGTATGGCAAATCCATCAATCCTGTTGCATGCATCAACAGTGTGTTCCTGTTTATCACTGAGTAGTGCTCCACTCCATGGATGTGCCATAGCCTGCTTATCCATTTGCCCACAGAGGAGTTCGGTTTAATCGGTTTTCAGTTTGAAGCCATTAGGAATAGAGCCGCTGTAAATACTTACATACTTAAAAAGTATAAGCATCATTTTCCTTGTTTCCGTTTATTTTTTATTTTTTATTTTTTACTTGATTAAACAGGTAGGTGGGATTGCTAATTTGGTAGATGTATGTTTCCCTTGAAAAGAGGTCGTCAAACCACTTTCTAAAGTGGCTGCACTGCTCTGCACCGGCCCCTTCAGCGTGTGAGCTTCTGTTCTTTTGCATGCTAGCTGGGACTTGGTTTTATCAGATTTTTAACTTTACCCACTTGTGGTGGCATCACCTGGTAGACTGAATTGGCATTTCCCTAATGCCTGACAATGTTAATGCATCTTTTCATGTTCTATTTGCCATCAGCGTATCCTGTTTGAAGTGTCTTTCAAGTCCTTTGCCCATTTTCCTTTTTTTTTTTTTTTTTTTTTTTGAGATGGAGTCTCGCTCTGTTGCCCAGGCTAGAGTGCAGTGGCCGGATCTCAGCTCACTGCCAGCCCTGCCTCCCGGGTTTACGCCATTCTCCTGCCTCAGCCTCCAGAGTAGCTGGGACTACAGGCACCCGCCACCTCGCCCGGCTAGTTTTTTGTATTTTTTAGTAGAGACAGGGTTTCACCGTGTTAGCTAGGATGGTCTTGATCTCCTGACCTCGTGATCCACCCGTCTCGGCCTCCCAAAGTGCTGGGATTACAGGCTTGAGCCACCGCGCCCGGCCCATTTTAAAAAACAGTCTTGGCCTGGCATGGTGGCTCTCATCTCTACTAAAAATACAAAATTAGCCAGGTATGGTGGTGCACGCCTGTAATCCCAGCAACTCGGGAGGCTGAGGTGGGAGAATTGCTTGAACAGGGAGGCAGAGGTTGCAGTGAGCCGAGATCATGCCACTACACTCCAGCCTGGGTGACAGAGCAAGACTCTGTCTCAGAAAAAAAAAAACAAAACCAAAAAACAAACACACACACACACACACACAAATTTATTTTTTAGAGAAGTGTTAGATTCACAGCAAAACCGAGTGGAAGGTACAGAATTTCCCATATATCTCCTCCTCTTATAGTTACAAATTTCATAGTTTTGCATTTTACACTTAGTTCTACGATACAGTTTGAGTTTACTTTTGTATTTATTACATATGGTTTTCTCATTATTTTAGCACCATTTTTAAAGAGATTCTCCATCCTCCATTGATCTGTTTTTGCACCTTTGTCAAAAATCAATGGACCGTATTTGTGTGGGTCTCTTACTAGACTCTCCATTCTGTTCCACTGATTGATGTGTCTATTATTTTGCCAGTGCCAGACTGAGTGATTGCAGTGGCTTTAGAGTAAATCTTGAAATCAGATCATGTGAGCCCTCTGCGTTTCTTCTTTTTCAATTTCTACTTTTTGGCTATTTCCCCAGCCCTCTTTTAACTAGCGTAGTTCTGCTTTTATCTGCTTTATACAATCCACATCACTGGCCTGCAGAATACGCCCTAACTGACTCAGCCTGCATTCACATGGCCACACGATTCTCCAGCCTACTGGTCAACTCCACAGCAAGAACCCCCTTCTCTGGCCACATGTTCCTATCTTGGACAGTGAGCTTCCTGCCTGACGCAGCCTCTGTGTACCGCTTCATCCTAACTCAACTCTCCCAAGCCTACGACTGTCCCAAGCAACATCACCAAGTCCTCTCTGACACCTTCACAACACAACCGTTCCCCCATCTCAATGCCTCTAAAGTGCTTATTCAGGCGCTGCTTGATCCCTTTATATGGATCTGAACCCTGGTAACCTGAGAATCACACGTGGGAACTGGTAAACTACAGAGTCTTCACACGCTGACCCTCTCTCTGAGAGTCTCTGTGGATGGGGCCTGAGATCCTGAATGTTTCACATTGACCAGATGATTGTGCGTCTGTCAGGGTTGGAACCTCTTCTCTGAAGGGCGTCCTGAGCTACTGGTATTGCTGGGTGTCTTTCTCATGGATCTGCGAACAGGTCTTGTCCCCGCTTGTGCATAGAGATCTTATCTTGCCTTCCGTGTTGTCCCAAACTCTTTTCATGCTCTTCTATTTTTTCGAATCCATATCTTTACAGATAGTTTTTTATTGAAAACTATGGTTGTTTCAAAACTATACAGCAGAGCTGAGTACTTGCAATGGAGGTTGTATGACCCACAAAGCCAAAGACATTTACTATCTGGCCTTTTGCAGGAAATCCAACTGCTGTTCTGTCGTAGAAGGAGCAGTGGTTCTCAATCCTGGTTGGGTAACAGACCCCCATGGAAGCTCCCAGAGCTCCAGCCTACTGAATCCCACCCCCAAGGGGAATTGGTAAACTTTGAAAGTTCTCAGGGAGGCCCCCTTGCAGTCCACCCTGCCTATGAGAATGACAGGCATGGGGAGGCTACTGAGGCCGCCCTGCCTCTGCTCCTAACTTGCCTGTGACCTTGGGTGAGCCTTCATGTCTCTCCACACTGCCATTTCTCATCAATAGAGGGGCTAATTGAAGTAAAGACTCTTGAAGGACCCCTTCAATGGGAGCACTCTGGAGTCCTGTATTCTGGTAGCATTTGTCGTAAGTAGGTTATTTAATGATGAGGTACCTGATATGAATGGCCTGCAGAATATGCCCCAACTATGCCTTCATCAGATCTCCTAGAACTGTATACCAAACGACTGAGTTTCACAGCACGTGCTCACTCTGTGCTCACTGTGTGTTCGGGACAACGATGATTTGGTAATGTGGTGGCTGTTTCCCTCCCAAATTCATACACTGAAGCCCTAACCCCCAGTACCTCAGAATGTGACTATATTTAGAAACAGGGTCTTTAAGCAGTTGATGAAGTTAAAATGAGATCATTAGGATGGGCCCACATATGACTGGAGTCCTCATAAGAAGAGGAAATATGAACACAGACGGGCACAGAGGGACAGCCACTTGAGGACATAGGGAGAAGGCGGCCATCTGCAAGCCAAAGAGAGGGGCCTCAAGAGAAACCAGCGCTGCCGACACCTTGATCTCAGACTTGAACCTCCAGAACCGTGAGAAATAAATTTCTGTGGTTTAAGCCGCCCAGTCTGTAGTGTTTCTTAATAGAAGACCTGGGAAGCTAATACAGGGGGTTTGGCTGAAGAAAAACGGTTGGATTTAAGACTGCAGTGTGCTGACCTCGGCTCCCAGAGTTAACCAGAGCCATTCCTTCTGTGTGACTGCTGGATGCGGCCCTTCCGCCAGCTCAGCACCTCCCTCGGGGTTGCACAATGCTTTGTCAGTCGAGCCACTAGCAAGTCCAGCCAGGTCTATTTGAAACGGTAAACAAAAACTCAGCCCCACACAATAGTGACATTTACTGCCCTCATGTTCATTCTCAGAATCTTCCACTGCAGTTGGAACATATTAGTCAGAGTCCTTTGAAAGCTGATGCAACGTGGGCCTGGAACTCTCAGAACAAGGCGTGATTGTGCTAGAACCGGATCGCAGCGCCAGTGTGCCTGGTGAGCCAATACCCACACCGCTGTCTGCCTGACTCGAGGAGAGGCCACAGCCCCCGCTTCCCCTTCAGCAACCTGATGGCAGGGGCTTCATTTCTGCTGCAAGTGAACAGGCTGCCAATCATGCTCATGCCTGCCCTTGTCTGCTAAATGCCAGAGTCGCAAATGTTCAAAGGCTGATCTGACCAGCATTCACTTCTATTTAGCACCATGTCTGGTCTGTGCTTCTGATCATCCTGCCTGCTCTGCCCCTAGGGTTTGCGGCTGGAGCTTACTTTCAAAGCTTTAAGATGTTTAGGATTTTTTTTTTTTTTTTTTGAAACAGGGTCTCACTCTGTCACCCAGGCTGGAGTGCAGTGGGGCAATCACGGCTCACCCCAGCCTTGACTTCCTAGCCTCAAGCCATGCCTCCCAAAGTCCTGAGATTATAGATGTGAACCACTGCGCTTGGCCAGGAAATTTCTTAGAACTGGGTTACACTTGTAATCCCATTCCCCAAAATTCCTTCTATCAAAAATAGGAGAAAAGGGGCCAGGTGTAGTGGCTCACACCTGTAATCCCAGCACTTTGGGAGGTTAAAGCAGGTGGATCACCTGAGGTCAGGAGTTCAAGACCATCCTGACCAACATGGTCAAACCCCGTCTCTACTAAAAATGCAAAAATGAGCCAGGCATGGTGGTAGGCGCCTATAATCCCAGCTACTCAGGAGGCTGAGGCACAAGAATTTCTTGAATCCAGGAGGCAGAGGTTGCAGTGCCACTGCACTCCAACCTGGGTGACAGAGCCAGGCTCCATCTCAAAAACAAAAGCAAAAACAAACAAACAAACAAAAAAATAGAGAAAAGGCCCTTGTGCTCTGGAGAAAGAAAGAGCCTTACTTCTTCTACAAAGCCTTTAGGGGGAAGATTTCCTTTTTACCTACACCCCCATAATAAACACCCCAGTGTGACTTATTCTAGGGGCTGGATGAGCACCAGTGGTGTGAACAGCGCTCACCTTTACGTCTCCTCCCCACTGCTCCATGCTGTCTGGTCACCATTCAGGTGGACCAGCATCTGGCATCGCAATAGCAGCAGGACAAGAACACAAGAAATGGAGAATTCCCCAAACAATGGTCTGGTTGTTTGGCCTTTCTTGTTATTTGAACTCCAAATAATTAAGGGATTTTTGTGTATATTTAAAACTGGCACTAGAAACAATACAATCTGAGAAAGTGACTTAACCAGATACTAATTTTGCTTTAGGAAAACCATGACAGCAAAAGAGCCAGACCATGTAAAATCTGTTTTCTGTTTGAAACGACTTTACTATAAAGAACTGACTGGTTATGTGTCTCGTGTCACGATGCTAATGAGACCAAAATGGAAAAAGAAGTAAGACCAAGCATGCCCACCTTGTTTTAATGGGTTCTCCGATAACTGAGAATAGGACCTCATTACCAACATGGCATGGTGTTTTTTGAAAACTTTACTGTTAAGCAGCATAAAGCCTCTTTCTTTCCATATAGGAAGTCAGCTCTTCCAGAGAAATATTGTGGTTGTCTTGGGACTTCAGGTGGCAACCAGAGCATCTCCTGGTACCCAGCAGGGCCAGAATCCAGTGACCCCACGACTTATAACATGGCAGCCCCCAAGTATTCCCCCAACATCCTGACAACTGAGAGGCCACTAGTATCATTTTCTTTTCTTCCTGTAGGCCACCTCTTCTCAAAGTGTGAACCTTCCATATGCCTGCATCAAAATCCCCTAGGGATGGGGGCTGGCAATGCAGATTCCCAGGCCCCTCCCACTCCTATGAAATAGACTGTCTGAGGGTGAACAAATAGAATCCTTAAAGGAAGCAGGACCATAAGTGGGACAATCTGAATCTACAGATAAATAACACACTGAACACATTCATTCATCATTCAGTGTCTTTCACCCTCTGCCAACCATTAATGATTGAGTCAGAAAAGAATGCTATTATAAGCATTGAAAGAGACATAGGTCAGTACTTCTCAAAGTAAGTGTGGTAAATGAATAATCTGTATCTTTATAAATTCCCAAGGCTCCGTGAACTAACATGTGGTACTACCAGGCTACTAAACAGCTCATGCCACACTCAACCTACCTCACATATCCAACAATACCCAATACCTAGTTTGGTATGTGTGTTTGGATGTCATGGTGATGTCAGATTACTGGAAACGTTTCTACACGTTTACTTTCAATTTCTATACTTACGTCTTGTTGTGGAAAGACAGCCAACAGTTCAAGAATCGACAGGAGTTTACAGGTCACACTTTGAGAAGCACTTCTATAAATGACTTAGATGCAAAGGAGGCAACTTCCTCATCACTGAGCCAAGAGACCTGGCTGAGAGGTGAATTGTGGCAATCATGGAAACAACACACTTACACTAATACCAGGTAGGATAATGCTCCTACTGGCCAAAGAGACTGGAAGGACAGGAAAGAAATGACCACCTAGAGAATAAATCCTGCGACTGTGTGGTAAGGGGACTGTGTTGCCGTGAGAAGCAGATTTAAAAGCACCACAAAAAATGAACATATGTTAGCAGAGGTCAAGTAACTGAGCCAACACACAACGAATGAAGGGTCGAAGTGTCTTCAGCGCAGCAAAGAGGCACAGTGCATAAATATGTAAAATACAAAAGCCAGGGTGGAAGGGTAAAAGGTCAATGACTGAGAGCAGCATGTATAGCCAAAAACTCTATATATTAGAATAAAAGATGAATGACAGCTAGATATTACTAGGGCAGAGAACCAAGGGCCAAGAGATTTGTGTTCTAATACTAATTATGCTACTAACTTCTTGAACTTCTTGGATGATTTGAGAACCTCTCTAGGCTTCAGGGTTTATTTTTTGTTTGTTTGTTTGTTTGTTTGTTTGTTTGTTTGAGACAGGGTCTCACTATATGGCCCAGGTGAGAGTGCAGTGGCCATTCACAGGCACGATTCTGCTACTGATCAACACAGGAGTTTTGACCTGCTCCACTTCTGACCTGGGGCAGTTCATCCCTCCTCAGGCAACCTGGTGGTCCCCTGCTCCCAGGAGGTCACCATATTGAGTCAAACTTGGTGCAGACACCCGATCAGCATAGGACACTACAGCTCAGAACTCCTGGGCTGCTCGAGAGATCTTCTGCCTCAGCCTCCTGAGTAGCTGGGACTACAGACACAAGCTACCATACCTGGCTAGGTGGTTTTATTTCTCATTGAAAAGTAGGTGCAATTATTATTTTTGTGTGTCAACTTGACTGGGCCATGAGGTTCCAGATATTTGGTCAAATACTATTCTGGGTGTTTTTAAGAGGGTGTTTTTGGAAGAGCTTAACATTTAAATCAGTGGGCTCAGTAAGGCAGATGGCTCTGCCTAATGCAGTGGACCTCATCCAAAAATGGAAGGCCTGAATAGAGCAAAAAGGATGACCCTCCCCAAATAAGAGAATGCTCCTCCTGCCTGGCTGCATTTGAAATATGATGCTGGGGTTTTTATTCCTTGCCCTTGGACTAGAACAATACCATTGGCTCTCCTGGTTCTCAGGTCTTAGGTCTTTGGACTTGGACTGGAAGCATGTCATCAACTCTTCAGGGTCTGCAGCTCACAAACTTCAGATCTTGGGACGTAGCCTCCATAATCACACAAGTCAATTCCTTATAACATAGACATAGACATAGATTAGATATAGATATAGACATAGATATAGATACAGATATAGAGAGATGATATGGATATATGTATAGTATGGATATAGATATAGATGATACAGACATAAACATAGGTAGATAAAGAGAGGTATAGGTATAGGTATAGATATAATCTCATATTGGTTCTGTTTCTCAGGAGAACCCTGACCAATACAGTAGGGATATAAAAGAAAACCCATAGGGGAAAAATATACTTGGCCTTGAGATAGGCAAGGATTTCTTGGGACACAAAAAGCAAAAAACATTTTAAAAAGCAAATATTTAACTTTATCAAACTGAAAAACTTATACTCTCCAAAAGATGGTATTAAGAAAATGAAAAGACAAATTACAGACTGGGAGAAAATATTTGCAAAATTACATATCTGATAAAGAACTTGAATCTAAGAATATATGAAAAACCCTTGTAATTCAAGAAAAAGAATAAAGAAGAGGAGGAGGAGGTGGAGGATGGGAGAAGGGTTTGAAGGAAAGGAAAAGCCATTTTTTAATGAGCAAGAGATTTGAAGACTAACTTCACCAAATAAGATGGCAAATAAATACATTAAAATATGCTTAATACATTTAGTCACTCAGGAAATGCATGTTAAACTACATGAAATAACACTACACATTTACTAGAATGTATAAAATGTAGAAGATTGACCATGCCAAGTGTTGATATGAATGTGGAGGAACTGGAACTTTCACACATTGCTGGTGGGTATGCAAAATGGTACAACCACTCTGAAAAATATTTTGGCACTTTATTAAAAATTAAAACTACACTTAATATTTGACCCAGCAATCCCACTTCTAGGTGTTTGTCCAAGAGAAAGAAAAGCCTATTTCTACTCAAAGGCCCATATGTAAATATTTATACCAGATTTATTCATAACAGCTCAAAACAGAAAACGATCCAAATATCCATCCACGGGTGAATTCCTACACATGCTGTGGTATGTCCATTTCATAGAATCCTACTCAGAAATGAAAAGGAAAGGACTACAATCTCAGAACCAGGTGGCTGCAAATCAAATGCATCAAGTGAAGTGAAAGAAGCCAGCACAAAGAACACTGTACTACATGTTACATTTCTATACCACTCTAGAAAACACAAAACTAGGGTGAAGGAAAGCTGGTCAGTAGCCACCAAGCACTGAGAGTAGGCGGGGTAACTGACGCATGAGGGAAATGTCAGAAATGATGGAAAACTTTCCTACCTCAGTTGTGGTAGTGGTTATACAAGGCATACGTTTATCAAAACTCATCAATCTCTCCACTTCAAAAGAGTGAATTTTAGTGTATGTCAATCATACTTCAATAAATTGACTTGAAAGTTTGGGTTTAATTGAATCCGTTGACCAACAAGTTTCCCTCCAGTGTTGAAGACCTGTGTTTCTACTGTCGGGCCCACTCTGTCCTCCACAAGATGCACCTCCACTGCCACCACCCCCACTGTAAATGGATGCTTTATTCTTCAGATGTTACAACAGACATAAGCCAGAGCCACTCATGTCTTCTCTGTACCCAACTCAAGACCATTCTAGAAAATGCTCCCTTTGGCTTCTCCAACCTTTTCGATGGTTCTCTTGGGTGCTCCTATTCTATGAACACAACCTCCCCCATGATCTCAGACTGGGTTCCCTCGGAGTTGTCTCCCTGAAGAACCAGCTGTCCCAACGCCCCAACAGGAGAAGTCTGCTCCTTTTCCTCACACTATGGGACCTCAGTCTGGATGTGGAGATGATGTCTCCTCCTCCAGCCTCTGAGGAAAGTCCATGTGGCCTTGACACCATGCAACCACTATTTTTCATCCCTTACCCCCTTATTCCCTTTGCTTACCAAAGCACCGGCAGTGGACCCTCACTGTGCTGAACCAGACGTGGTCTCTACCTCGGGTGCTGCTGGACTCTTGAGTAATTCAACTCCCTCACAAGCTTAGTGTCCAACACCTCTCAACCACATGAACTCCTCATCCCTAATCACCTTCACCTGTGCTCCTTTTCAGCTTCTGACTTCATGGCCATACTGAAGACCCTGGACCACCCAGGAATGTTGAATCTGTGATATCACAAATTAAAACTTCCATCTCTGATTGTAATTTCCTGTTCTGTCAGGTCATTGCCTTCATTGTTCTTAGTTCTACCGTGTTCTCTGAATGTCCCACCCACCACCTGCTCTACTCTCTCCCAATCAAGTAGCCCATCTGGAGTCCTGCGCTCCTTGGAGTCCGTGCCCCAACACACCCCACCCCCATCTCCTTGACGATGACCCACCTCCCTTGTGTGGTTGTGTGTCTGTCCCACCTGCTTCACAAACTTCAACCAGCTCAGTCCTTGCCTACCCTCACTTTATACTATAAAATGTGCCAAAGTGACTTTGCTAATTTGAGCTGTTATAACAAATTACCACAGACTGGGTGGCTTATCATCAACAAATTTATTTCTCATGGTTCCAAAGACTAGAAAACCAAGTTCCGGGTGCCAGTTTGGTTAAGATTTGGTGGGGTCTCTTTTCTGGGTTGTAGAAGGCCAACTTCACCTTGAATCCTCACATGGTAAAAAGAGGGCAAGAGCTCTCTGGGGGTTGCTCTAATAAAGTCACTAATCCCATTCACCAGGGCCCACTCTCATGACCGAATCACCTCCCAAAGGCCCCACTTACTATTAATAATACCATCACCGTGAAGGTTAAGATCAAGATACAAATGTTAGGGAAAACTCCAACATTCAATCCACTGCACCGAGCAGCAGGGTCACCAAAAGTTCAGGGTCACCAGCCTCCACTGGGATCCCAAATCTGATCAACAGTTTGAGGAATCTCTCACACAAGGCACTGTGAGCTGGAAGTTTTCGGGAAATAGGGAAGAAGGTGGTATCACAGCAACACAGACAGCTTGGGCTGAATGTGAGAATTCCCTATGGCCAGGCGTCCTTTGGAGCTCACCTGAGTGCCTTCCTCTGCAGTGAGCAGCCTGCCTTCTGCAGCATTGCACCCGATCCCTCATTGCCTCCATGAAGAGCATCTTCAGCTCCTGAGGAGCATGCACATAGGAGGTCCTCAGGGGACTACTTTCTCTCTGAAAGTGACTGTCCACATAGTTCCTCAATGAAACATAGACCAACACCATTGCCATCCCTCTGAGAAATTATCCTGCAGATATTAAAATATTTTTTAAATGACTACTCTTGCTTATATCTGCCTAAACACTGCATGCGGGGTTGGTGACAGATAAGAGAGAAGCAGGACTACCTCTTTATTTGCCTCATCCATCCCTTACCTAGCACCTGGCATTGTGCTGTGGACCTGGCAGGCACTTAGGGAAATGTGTTGGATAAATAGAGAGATGAATAAATGGATGCACAAACAACTAAGTGAGTGTGACCACCTCATGGAAGCTGCTGTGGTTTTAAACTATGTCTACGAATTCTTCAGGACCCCTCCCTTCACTGGGGGAGCCCAGCTCCCTCCCCTTCAGTGTGCAAGGCACTTCGATATTCACTTCTGACAATTAAAATGTGGTGGAAGTGCCGATGTGTGACTTCTGAGACAGGATTAAAAGACCTCTGGCTCCCTCCTTCCTCTCTTTTTCATATTGCTTGCTCTGGAAGAAGCCACCTGCCATGTCATGAGGAAGCTCAAGTAGCCCAGCAGAAAGGCCCATGTGGCAAGGAGCCGAGGCCTCCTGCCAACAGCCATGGGTGTTAGCCATGGTGGAGCTTTCAGATGACTGCAGCCTTGGCTGACACTTTGACTCATGGAAGACCCTGAGCCACAGCCACCCAGCTAAGCCTCTGCCAGATTCCTAACCCATAGAAAATGTGAGACAATAACTGGTTGTTGCTTAAACTGCTAACTTGGGAGTAAATTTGTTTTTGTAGCAATAGATAACTAACACAGAAACTAAGTGAGGAAATGATAAAAGGATAGTGCAGAGTTCAGAGAAGGAACAGGCCAACACCAAGAATAAGCCATTCCTTCAGCTATGCTAGGAAATTTTGCCAATCCCAAGGGAAATGGGAATTATACCTGGATTTCCCCTTCTCCATGTGCCTAAAGCAGTTTACAAGCCGCCACTATGCCATGATACCATTCACCCATGCTGTGCTTTAATACTTCACAATTCCGTCATTCCTTACTGAATTCCAAGTTGAAGAACCCCATTCAGATGTTATTACACTGGGTCATCTGCCAAGCTATTTGTGACACAGTCGGGACCCAAATGAAAATTGTACTTGGTTTTCACAATTCCATGGAAACTAACTCCAATCTCCATATTTCTCTTTTCCCCAAATAAAATGAGTAAATACATCTTTTGTGATGAAAGAACTTCAGAAAGAATGGTGAAAGGACAGAAAGCACTCAGATTTGGCATGCTAACTGTGCTTTCTTCACATCTAGTCACGACTGAGTTCCCTTCCTCTTCTCCCTTCCACTCAGTCTCAGACGCAGAGGTACATGCAAGCACTTATCCTTGCCCATGCGGTTTGTCACTCCCAACTGGAGCAGAAAGCAGTGCTTTTAGGAGTGGTTTTGATAGAATGTTCCTCCCAGTTTCTTTTCTGCCAGTCTTTTAGAAGGCTCTGGAAATCCTGAGGAATCTGTGCTTCTCTGTGGAGGCAGCTGTCCTTGCTGATACTTTGCAATTTGACCACATCAGAGATTCACAGATGGTCTTAATATCAGCATGAGCACCCCATTGCACAACCTTTGATCTCCAGGACATCAACCCTGTACAGAGGCTCTGTCAAGCCCTGTCTTAGCCAATGCTCATGGGCAAGAGCTGATTATTGAAAACCTTAACATTCACATCTCTCTCTCAATGTCTTTCATTTCTTTATTCACACCACACTTATTTTAAGGTAAAAAAAAAAAAAAAAAAAAGGCCTCCTGTCTTACCTGTCAATTGAATATCTACCTCAGCCAATGATTACCGTGAGCACTGCAATCATGATTAACCATTGATTCATAACTACCCTAAGAACATGAATCTATCTGGGGAAGTTAATTATGCCTTAGCCTGACATCTCTAAATTGACACAACTATAGACAGTTCCACAGGAAAACTAAGGAGATGACTAAGGTTTTTGAGGAGAAATTAGATGATGAGATTAAACTATTTAGTCTGGAAATAAAGGTGATATGGGCTACTTAATGCCTTCAAGCATCAGGTAAACTTCTATCATGGTTTTCACGAAGGACAGTCATCAGGAAGTGGGTTTATGTATTGGTCTGAGGAGGATGATGGTAATAACAGACCAGAGAGTGGAGTGCTTAAGGAAGCGCAATGCCCAGCAAAATGCTGGAGACTTTCTCCATTGAATTTTTTGACTTTTTTTTCTTATCATGGGGTAGCTGTAATATTATTAGATTAATACAAGTTCATGTTGTGTATTTTCCAGACACAAACTAATATGCTTGTGTGTGTGTGTATGTGTGTGTATGTGTATGTATGTGTGTGCGTGGCCTCCTTTTACAAACACTAGGGGATTACATTCTGTATACAGTTCTACAACTTGTTTTTTGCCTTTAACAACATATCTTAGTCATGTTTATAGATGAGTATCTATAAATCTACCTCATTATTTTAATACTTAGACATAGATTTAGGAAGCTAGTTTTCATCTTATATATAACACAACTTATTTAACCGTTGCTCTATTGATAAACCTTTATATTACTTTCATTTATTATAGAACTCATGCCCACATCTTTTCATACTTACATGAGTGTATCCATAGAATAAATTTCTAGAAGTGCAATAAATTCCTAGAAAATGAATAACTAGAAGAAAAAGAAGTTTATTTTTAACCCCTTGTAACTTTAAATATGTATACGTATATCTTCAGACTTATGTTTAAACAAGCCCAGAGCTTCCAAATTGAACTGGTATCAGCATCCCCTGACAAGCTTGCTAAATGCAGATTGCTGGGGCCTAGCCCAGAGTTGCTAATTCATGAGGTGCAGGATGGGACCCCAGAATCTGCACCTACAACAAGAGTCTGGGTGATGGTGGTGTTGGTGAGGCTGCTGGTGCAGGGACCACTATGAGAACACCTGGATTAAGCCCTGCACATGCCTTTGGGAGGAGGACAGAAACATCTCGTCCACATCTGGGAGCCAGAGCTGGTGTTTTGTTTTTTGTTTGTTTGTTTGTTTCCAAATGCACTGGGTCTGTGATTGTGGGAGCCCACCTTCACGCTCCTCTGCCTGGGCCTTGCCAGGTGAGTGAGAAGCTGGTCCCTCGAGGAGAGGTCTGGTCTGGCCCATGTTGCACAGCTTTGTGCCCAGGCCCTGGAGCTGGCAAGTTGCCCGACACAGCCTGCTCCTTCCCAGAGGGCAGCCCCCGTGCAGGCTGCCTCCCATGGTGTCTCAGCAGGTCCTCTGCAGATTTTTCCTCCCACTTCTTTTATGGTGTCCGAGACACGACCACGACCACCACCACCAAAAGTCTCCCATCCCTGATAAACAGTTCCTATGTTATTTTAGAAAAAGTTTCTCCCCTCAGTATGGCAGGAGCACTTCCCATAATGCCCCCTTCAGCTTTATCTTCAACAATATCTCAAGGTCTGCCAAGTATTCTGACGTCATGAGATTAGACTCCACTGTGTACTGACAGGTTTGCATTTCTTAGATGTCATATTTTAAAGCACAGGACAGGGGCCATGGGGTGGGAGGGATAGTGTGGGCCCCATTCCCTGTTCCCAGGGCACAGCCTGCTGTGACATTTGCTCTCCTGAGAACTTAGCAAGGGCAGGAAGAGGCAGTTGACCAAAAGTAACTCTGTGCGAAAGTGGCCCAGCCACTCATGGTGACGCTTAATTGACAGGAATGAGGGCCAGAATTCAACTCTGAGTTCATGGACAAGTCCTGCTTCTTTTCAAGACCTACACTTGAAGCCACGTCTATGGCCCTTGCCCAGGGTCTCCTTAGTAATCATCATGGTGCCCCACATGGTGAAAGCTTGACAAACTTTAAAGCACTTCAGCACACGCAGTCTCATTCATTCTACAAAGTCAAGATGTTTCTAACTCTCCTGCCTATTTCTTGGGAACAAAACAGAGCTTGAATGACTTTAGTGATAACTAACTTTGGAATAACATCTCCACATCTTTCCGTGCATTGCAGTCTCATGGCATCCGTGTGAGGGAATGTCATTATTTTAGAGTTGCAGTGGGTGAGGCTGGAAGAAGTTTTGACTTTTCTGAAGAAACTTAACTAGAACATGAAAGAGCTCACTCTGAACCCAAGTTTCAGGTTTTTCTATCACTGTTCCATTTTCTATCACTGTTCCAATGGAACACTGTTCCATTGTTCCAAAGTAAATAAAGAAATATTAACTTTATTTCTGTTAATAGTGTGATTGCTAAGAATAAATGCCTAACATTTACTAAGTGCCTCTGTGAACCAAGAAACACAGTAAGGAATTGTACGTGAATTACCTCAGGGCAAGGCAGAGGGGTGCGTGGCCAGCCCACAGGACAGTCCAGCAGCGGAAGCATCAGGGCGAGCTGAGAATCCATTTAGGAGATGAGCTCTACTAGTATTTCCATTCTACAGATGCCTAAACTGAGGCTTGGGTGAGTTAACTCACTTCCATGAGGCCACAGAGCCAGCAGGTGATGGAGCCATGATACCTAACTCAGCACTCTGTTTCCAGAGCCAACGACAGGTCCTTGAACCATTAGCCGCATGGCGACTACTTCTCAATTCACTATCAGCGCCTCTCATTCATTTCACATGCAAGGCAGCTGTTTAGAGGAAACGGCATCAATTATGTAGACATATGTTCATGTTGGTCAATGGACTTCTTGCTGTTGTTACATGGTTTGAGGATTGGTCTCCTCTTTTATGACAATAGACACAGTAAATGTTTCACAAGCATATTACAGAAGTGACAACATATATCAAAGACACCCAGTTAAAGATGAAAGTGTAGAAATGCCAGGTTTTCTGGGAAGGTTGATAGGAACAGCCTGTGTTCAGAGATAATCGTGAGTTTACAAAGTTGCAGAATGTTTATGGAGGACATCGGCCGTCCAACATGAGGATGAACTTCATTCCCCAAGGCCTGGCACAGGATGGAGCTGTGATTACGTGGGCTGTCCACTGCATGGTAACGGGGGCTCCACTGATGAATAATGGGGGGTGCCTCCAAAAGGCCTCGCTGACTCTGGGAATTGCTTTGAATTTCAGGCTCAGATAGCTGGGGTTGGAGTGCTGATCATGCCTTTGAAGCTAAAGGCAGTGTGTGCTCTGAGGCAAGGAGCTGCAGCTTGGACCTGAGCCCTGGGAAGCTGCCCAGAGGCACCGCATGGCAGAGCAGGCTGGGGGCAGGAGCAGAGACAGCTCTTTACTGAGACCAGCTCCAAGACAGCTCGTCCCCTAATAAGGAAGCAGAGTGGCACTCCCCCATACCTCATCTCAGAGACCTCCCGGGTTCTTCCGCCTTGCTGAAGGAATGCCGAGCCTCTGCGGGGCCCTGAGATGTTAGCGCTCAGCAGATTCTAAAACAGGACTCTCAGTCCTGAGCAGCAGAAGATCAGATGAGGGTGAGAACTGCCCCAAACTGAACTGCCAGTTAGACTCAGAAATGTGCTCAGGACCCAGGGCACAGGCTGGTGGGCAGCCCCACCTGACACTTTATTCCTTTTCTTCATGTCATTTACTGTAATATTAATAATCTCTGGTTACACATCATCTCTAGATGTCACAGTCTTGAAGGTCAGCGTGAGGGGCGAGTTGTGTCTCCCAGAAAGCCAAGTTCAAGTTGTAAACTGTATCTGTGAAGGGACCTTATTTGGACGTAGGTATTTGCGGATGTGATCGAGTTAAAATGAGGCCATGCTGGCTTCCTGGGGACTGAATCCAATGACGGAAGTCCTCCTAAGAGGAGGAAAATTATACAGAGCCACACAGGGAAGACCTTGAGTGACCACAGAGGCAGAGACGGGAACGATGTGGCTGGAAGTCAAGCAATGCCAAGGACTGCAGCAGCACTGGAGGCTGGAAGCAGGGGTTCCCTTTCCGGAGCCTTCAGAGGGAGCACGACCCGTGGACCCCAAGATTTGGGACCCTCAACCTCCAGAACTTTGAGAAAACACACGTCTCATGTCAAGCCTCACGGGTTGTGGCAATTCATTGCAGTGGCCCATGAGCCCCAAAATCGAAGTCCTAGAACCTTTGCTTTTCTGTAGGAGGATAACGAGTCTCAGAGCACTGTCCCTCCACAAAGACGTAGCACTGCTAAGACTAGGCCCCGACTTTCCCGGCAATGCCAGGTCCTTCCTCTTCCCAAAACACACAGGACATAAAGGGTGTTCCCGTGCATTTCATGTGGCCAGGGCTCTCTGTCGGCCCTGTGCTCAGGGATCCCTTGGCGATGGGCCCTGAAGCTCTGGAGGGAGCTGCTGCAGCAGCATGGATCCAGGAGGCTCCCAGGTCACATGCTTAGGGCAGTCAGAGGTTCCAGGTGTGGTGCCAAGTGCCCAGTTCAGTTGTCGGCACTTCTGGCCGTCAGAGTCACTCTCTCTATGGACGCTGGTAAGTCATCAAAGAGGGTGTTGCCTCTGTGAACATCGGGGCACAGCCTAGCGGGGAGTGGGCCTTGGGGACATGAGGACCCCTAATTTAATATGGACATGGCACGCAAGCTCAGAGGAGGCAGCTCCTGTCAGCACCCCGGGGCGGCGGACAGGCTGGAACCTGTGGTCTCGGGATCAATCACCCTGGGAAGCAAAATGTACTTCCCACCATTCTACGCACTGAGGCGCCATTAACAAGGCCCTAGCAGGCAACTAGGCCTGGCCGGGCAAGGCCGCCACTTCCTTAAGCTTTAGAGCCAAAGAGAGCAGGGACCCAGGGGAGGCGCTGCACCAGTGTGAGTGTGAGTGTGCCACAGAGCACACGCGTGTGCGTGTGTGACCGTGTGTGGGTGCATAGGCGAACGTGAGCATGCTGTGATTGAGTGTGTGTAACATCGTGTGTTAGGTACGAGCGAGTGTGCACATGAGGGTGGACAAGCACGAGTGTGTCACAGAGTGCGTGTGTGTGAATAAGTATAGGAGTGTGCGTGAGGATGTGTGTGCATATGCGAGGGTGAGACGGTGTGTGTGTGTGACTGCCTGTGTTGGGTGTGTGAGTGTGGGCCTGTCTGTGTGTGTATGCATGTTTGTGAATGAGTGTGCATGTGTGTGGGTAGAGATGTGTGTGAACGTGAGTGTGTACATGTGAGTATGTGCATGAGGCTGTGTGGGGTGTGGATGTGCATGTGTGAGTGTGGATGAGCAAGTGTGCACCTGTGTGCATGTATGAGTGTGTGAGTGTTGATGTGGTTGTGCACATGTGAGTGTGTGTGTGACTGTTGGGGGACGTGTGTGTGTTTCTGAGTGCGTGTAGGAGTGCAAGTGTGGGCGGGCTCTGGCAAATGGATGGGAGCCTCAAGAGGCCCAGGAATGAGGCTGATCACACCGTGAGTACGATTCCAGTAGGGAACCCCTCCCAGCCGGGCGTGGATGCTGCAGCGGGCCTGCTCTGCCGGCTTTGTGTGGAGTGTGCTGCCACCCAGGGGAAGGCTCCTGGCTGACATGGCAAGTTGACATTGGTCTTGGGTGGTTTCTGTCTCTAGGCTCAGACAAGAAAGGACAGATAGGGTGCAGGGCCCGGGAGTCAGGGACTAGCCCCAGCAGGGAGAAGGGGAAAGTGCCAAGACCCCAGGCACAGGCTTCAGAAACACCCCTGCTGGACCATCTGTCCATATCAGTGGGACCTCGTCCCCATTCCTGTGGTGTACAGGGCTTGCTGGCGAAGGGTGCCCCTGAGAGGACACCAGAACAGAGGCGTGGCCTGTCTCCCTTACGTGTCCCCAAACTGATCCTTACTGGAGATTAAGTCTCCAGCAATATCTTGGATTTGAGGAAGCTTCCTTTTGTTGTGTTGTCTGAAACCGCAGTGCTACCCTGAGGAGGCTTGGAAATCACATCAGCATGCTCCTAAATGTGCCTGGGTAACTACGGGAGCCTTTCACAGGAACAAGGAAACCCGCTGACTGACTTTCCCACAGGTCTCCTGCGTCCCTCGGGGTCTTTGAACTCTGCCTGAGAGACAGTTTCGCCACCCTCTGGAACAACAAATTCATACATTTCTATCTTGTTCCAATTCCAAGAAAATGGCGTTGTGTCCTTTAAAATACAGTCAATTCTAAAAACCCACTTCTCCTTGCCTCCTCAAAGAGCGCTCGCAACAGCGACTGATCCTTCAGTCTTCTTCTTTCTTTAAGACAGTTTGTTCTGACTTTTTTCTTATGTGCTGCAATACAGATTTTAAGAGCTCATTAGCATGGTGCAGCAGCTGCACCTTTAGAGGAGCATGATCCTAATATGTAAAAGACAGTTTCTGCAGCGAAGTGATGCTTTCTGCAGAGCCCTGGCAGCCCTCGATGCTCCCGCTGCTGAGCTGTCCTGCAGGCCAGCCATGCACGCCTCTACCTTGTTCCTCCCCCTATGGAGACAGGCGGCTGAGTCAGGCCTGTCCTCCATGGAGGGATAAGCCCGCCATGCACTCCCAGAAGCTGCCAAGTCAACTCCCAGCCATCTCTTTCCAAGCACTAGCTACTCCATTCCCTTCCCTCTGTGGAGCTCTTATTTCCCTACTGTCTAACCAGTCAGACACCACGTGCCCTTCAGTCCCAAGGTGTCAGCTCTGATCCCTTTGTGGAGTCTTCTGATGTAAATAAACTAAACAAGGCAAAACTCACAGGGAAGGAGAAAGTCTGTAGGTTGTTTTAGACTCCAAACAGACAGGGATCGAACTTGAAAGAGGGGCACTGTCAATACCAGATCTTCTTGTAGAGTGGCCAAGAAGATCTGGTATTGACAGGTGTCCCTCTTTCACCCGGTATTGACAGGTTCGCAATGGAAAATAGACATTATTGCATAGGCACTGATGAAACAGCAGGCTTTGAAAAATAGCAAATAAAATCAGGCAAACTCTCTGCTGTTTTCAAAGTTAGAATCTCTTACTACAGAGTCGAGGATGGTCATATTAGCAGAATATTAGGCACAGTGGCTCATGCTTATAATCCCAGCACTTTGGGAGGCTAAGGCAGGTGAATCACCTGAAGCCAGGAATTCAAGACCAGCCTGGCCAACATGGAGAAACCCCATCTCTACCAAAAAATATATAAAAAATTAGCCAGGTGTGGTGGTGGGTGCCTGTAATCCCAGCTACTTGGAGGACTGAGGCAGGAGAATTACTTGAACCTGGGAGGTGGAGGCTGCAGTGAGCTAAGATTGCACCATTGCACTCCAGCCTGGGCAACAAGAGCAAAACTCCATCTCAAAAAAACAAACAAACAATATTAGCAGAAGATTAACAGACTAAGAAGATAAGGCTGGCCAGGGTGGCTGGCTGGGTGACGGGCTGGGTGGTGGGCTGGGTGGTGGGCTGGGTGATGGGCCAGAACAGTGTCCACATGGCCCTTTCCCATCTCGGCTCACCCCCTTACCATCCCCTCGGCAGCGATCCCAGATAACTTATCTAACAAAGACTGAGTCCTCCAGCCCCAGTCAAGCCCTCTGATGACTGCAGCCCCCGACAACATCTTGACTGCAACATTGTGAAAAGCCCCGAGTCAGAGCCTCCCAGCCCCACGGCTCCTAAAGTCTTGACCTATACAAACTGAGAATATAAATGGTTTTGTTTTAAAAACTAATAATAAATCAAAGACTGAGCATGTTGCTGTCCTTGAAAACTGTAGTATCTCCCTAATTTCCAAACCTCCAGGCCTTCATAGGCTGTGTTCGTTATCTGCTGCTATATCATAAACCACCACAAAATGTACCCGCTCCAGACAGCCTACATTCGTGACCTCACAGATTCTGTGAGGTGGAAATTCAAGAGCAGCTGAGCCGGGTGTTGTATAACGTGTGGTTTATAAGGAGGAGGAAGCCAGTGGGGCAGGAGATGATTGCCATTGAAACTTTGCTTCTCACAGTTCCCAGGAAGAGAAGCGCAGGGGCACGCCATATCGTAGTAAGGAGTCATGCCATACTGTGGGGGCACATAGGGAAGCTCCAGGTGGGTCAAGGGGCAGAGAGAGCAGAAGAGACCTGGGTTCTTGCCTCTACTGTGGTTTCTGTGGGAAAACCGAGGTGAGGCACCATCAGCACGCTTGGGGGTGTCTGTCCTGTCTGTTGTTAGCCCCGGGGCACTTAGGGAGGGTGGGTATTGGCCCAGAGTGAGCAAGCTCTATAAAGGAGGTGGCTGTGCCGTGGATTCCAGGTTGGTTTGCACCCACAGCGTGCTCAACGCGTGCTTGCCGTCTCTAGGAATGAGCTAACTCTGAAAGGGGCAGGTTGTCTTGTGTCAGCAAGGAGATGTGTCAAATCATTAGAACTAAAAAGGTATGATGAATACAGAGTGTTTCTGGCTCCTGCTGTCTTATGAGGTTGCAATCCAGATGTCAGCCAGGGCTACAGGCATTGGGCGACTTGGCCAGGGCTGGAGGATCATGTTTAATGTCATCCCCCTGCTGTGGGCCAGAGGCCTCAGTTCCTTCCCACTTGGGTTCCTGCAGAGGGCTGTGGGTTGTCTGCATGAGAAGGCACCTGGCTTCTCCAGAGTAAGAGGCCCAGGAGAGAAAGCAAAGAGGAACTGCACTGCCTTTGTGCACCCCATCTCCAACATTGCACATCCTCACGCTGCCTGATTCTGTTTGCTAGAAACGAACTGCTAAGTCCAAACCACATTCAAAAAGAGGGAAATTAAGCTACACCTCCTGAAAGGAAGAATGTCAGAGGGCGTGTGAGTTACCGTTAGGACCACCACACAGGCTGGGGCAGCCTCCCTTCTCAACCCCCAGCCGCCCATGACCCTCGTCACCACGCCTTGCTTTTTAACAAAGGGTTCATGCCAAAATCCTGTAGGGAGATTTTTCAAACCCCCAAGCCCAGGATCCAGCCACTTAGAACCTCCAGAGGAGGGGTCCTGCCCTGTGCATTTGGGGAAAGTACTCCATGTTGTCTGATGAGCTCCCTGCTTGGAACATGGCCCTGGGACGCACTGGAGTGTCTGCCACTGCATACATTTGTGGTGTGCTTGGCCTCTCCGTGGACGTCTCAGGCAGGGTTGTCAGAATGCCTGTTGTCCCCGTCTATGTGGGGAACACTGTGCCCTCCTCAACCTGCTGCAATGCCCCCTGCAATGTGAATGCTTTCCAGGGCCCTCACCTGGCACAATGAATTGCTCCTTTCTCAGTGCTCCCAAATAACTGCAGACAGCGCTCTGGTGAAGCCCAAAGTATGTGCTGATAAAAGCAGAGTGTGTGTGCTTTTCCTTCTAGCTAAGCTGGGAATCCCCCAAGGGGAGAGAGACCCTGTGCCCCATTTACACAATGCCCCTGCATCTGTCACTTGGGGGTGACTGAGTTGTATTGGTAAACGAATGACTAAGGGAATGATACACGGTCAGTCTCTTGAGAGCATCTTCAAGAGATATTTGGGGAAAAGAGCAGGTTTCCTTCCTACAGTTAGCTGTATTCTTCAAACAAGCTCAACTTCCTGCAACTGTGTGTTTATCTACAGATCTGATATAAACTCTCCTTGAACTGGTTTGTTTTCATTCAAGACGTTTGTTTCATGGCCCTTCTGTGTGCCATTCCCTTTTTCCTTGGCAACTCGGCCTTTTTTTCTCTCTCTCTCTGTCTTCCAGCTCATATTCATACCTTTCAGACTTGGGCTGTGCCCTCTCCTTCTCCCTGCAGCCTTTCTTGACATTCTCCCATCTCTGAGGCCAGTGGAGTTTCTGCCTTTCCTCAGGTGATTTATCCTTGTTTACATATTGTCTTATATTTCTCTCTGGTGGTTTTACGTGCTTCGTCTGATCTCTGAACTCTTCCATAAATTCCTGAGAGTGGTGCTACGTCTTCTGCCAATTTTCTCTTCCCTGCAGCAGGGTTTGTTTTTCTATTGAGCATTTAGCAATTGTGTGTGACTTGATTGATGTTTTTAGCAGGTTCACCGCTTAGAGTAACACACTCTACCTGCTGTCTACAGAGGTGATCCAACTGCATAATGTCCCTGCGATTTTTAAAACGACAGACATAGGGTGTCCTAAGTGTGATGTCCAGGCTGTGCGAGGTATAACAGTCTCACTGCACTCTGAACTAGCTGGACCTGTCCAGTGGAATAGGTTATGGGTACTGTTAGGAAAGGTTAAAGAACCTGAGATGGTTCCATTACTTTTTAAAAAGACTATCTATTTTTGTGACCATTATCCCTTCCAATCATATCACATGACGTGGGCAGGGCAGTACTTTTTTTCTGTTAGCAAATAGGCTGAGGTCCAAGAGGCCAGGCAACTTGCCCAGGCCATAGCTGGACTCCTCTCATTCCTCCACGCCTCAGTGGTCTCTCTCTCTGGCTGAGGAGAAGCAGCCACGGTAAGACAATTGATCTGTCCACCGACACTCAAGGAACAGCGCAAGGTGTAGGTGTGCTGTGTGGGGCGTGGCCAGCAGCAAAAAGGTGCAGGAAGGGCGGAGACTGCCCAACAGGGGAAAAGCACCTCAAATCTTGATGTGGCTACCGGTGAATTAAGCTGGCGCGGTCAGAAGGGAGTTTCCGGAAATGTTCAGCATTTAAGCAGATGCAGCTGCAGGCCCTGCATCAGAAAACCAAAGGATGCAATATAAAAAAACCAACTGGATCTGATCAAAATTTTCAAATGTGTGCAAATGGTAGAGCACCCACAATTCCAGTAAGTTATGTGCTTTATAGAAGACCATGAAGAATTGAAATATTTCCTTCTGTTGTGTGACTTACGTAATTTGAACTAACATAAAATACACCGTCATATATTTGCTAGAGCATAACTTGCACGTATGTTTGTGATAAGTTAAGTTGACTGCTTTTTTTAAAATTCACGTTTGTTTTCTATACAGTTTTGTATTTTGTGTTGTGTTAGAAAAGAAGGCACAGATACTGAAGATACAGGAGGAAAAATAGTGAAGTTTTTTTTGTGGAAAACGTCTATCATTTCCATTTCATTTTGTGCGTGCGTGTTTTCCTCTGCCATCATTTGATCCTCCGCCAGCTAAAAGCAGGGAGTGGGACTTGGCGCAAACGCTGGCAGGCCAGGCGCACGCTTAGGTCTGTGACCGGCCGAGGAGCACGGGCGCCTCTGGAGGCTGCGAAGGGAAGGATGCGGTTCCCCGACCTGAGCCTCCAGAACTGAGCGCAGCCACAGACCCGCCAGACTCCACCTCACAGAACCGGAAGGCAATGCATCCGTGCAGTTTTCAGCCCCTGAGTGTGTCGCAATGTGTTACAGCAGCAATAGGACGCGAATACGAGCATTACTCAAGGGAAAGACCGTTTTTTTATTTTTTATTTTATTTTTTTTTGCTGAGATCCTTGGTAGACAAGGCGATTGCAACACAAGGAAGAAAACATGGGGAAAAACAGAGCATAATTTTACCAGAATTATCTAAATGTTTTAAATAAAGAAAAAGTGATACATTTTTCTATGGAAGGCTGTGCGTGTGTGTGCGCACGCGTGCACATGCAAGCTCATGCATTCAGCACCTGCTTAGAATATTCCATGTGCATTTAGCTGGAGTCACAGGAAATGTTTTAAAACGATAAGATTGGCCCACTCTTCAAGAGTGCACCGCAATAGGACATGTGCTGCCAGGGGGCGAGTGTTGCATGCGATGGGATCGATGCTTTCACAGAAATGGGCAAAGGTGCTGTGGGAACGGAAAAGGGAAACAATACAGCCTAGAAGGCCTGGTGGGGACTAGGACCCTCCCGACAGACGATGACATGTGAGCTCACATTGGCAGTGGGTGGCCATCCTGGCTGGGCAGAAAGGGCAGCAGGGAGAGAGGCTCAGAGGCAGGAATGCCCATGCTGAGCCCTTGAGGTGCGGCAATGCCCTGTGTGGCCGGGAGTCAGGCACGGAGCGAGGCGCCAATTTGACACTCCCATGCCCTTTGGGAAGGCCCTCTAAGGCAGCTAACGCTCTTCCCAGTTGAGCTTTAAATACCCCAAGACACAATTTCTGAACCTCCTGAGAGTTCATTTCATGTTTCCATGGGTTTCCCCTTTGTCCTTCGGTCACCCCAGCAGCGTCTCCATCATCCTTTAAACAGTTATTTAAGGGAAGAATTGTACGAAGCTTTCCTCTGGGGTGTGGGGAGCAGAAGAGTTAGGCAGAAAGAGAAAAAAATAAGGACAGGAAAAAAATTAGAGACAAAATTCTTTTGTATGAACGTAAGTCAATGGCTATTTTTATGAGAATTACTCTAATTTTTAAAAAAATATTGTGCTGAACACAATTCCACATAGGGCCACTGTTAGAAAATTTCAGGACTTCAGGAAAATCTCTGGTATTATCTGCCTGCACCTCCAAGGTATGTTTATTTAAGAATTTGGCTTAAATAAAATATGAAGAAAAACAGCCACTAAATGACCCCGATCAATCTATAGCAAGCACAAAAAGAAAGGAGGTAACATGAAATGGACTCTCAGGAGGTTCAGAAGGTGGGAGGTGTCCTTGCTGTCTTCCATGGGAGCTGGGTACCGGGTGCTGAGCAGGAATTGGGAGACCTGAGCCCTTCTTTTTTTTTCTTCTTTTTTTAGGGCAGGGTCTTGCTCTGCAGCCCAGACTAGAGTGCAATGGCACAATTTCGGCTGACTGCAACCTCCACATTCCTGGTTCAAGCACTTCTCATGCCTCAGCCACCTGAGTAGCTGGGATTACAGGTGTGCACCACCACTCCTGACTAATGTTTGCATTGTTGGTAGAGATGGGGTTTCATCATATTGGCCAGGCTGGTCTCAAACTCCTGACCTCAAGTGATCCACCTACCTCAGCCTCCCAAAGTGCTAAGAGTACTGGCATGAGCTACAGCACCCGACCTGGGACCTGAGCCCTTCTCAACACCTGTGGTTGCTTCTGTTCTGGCTGCCTCCTTGGTCCCCACCTACCTGAACATTAAAGAAAATCTAGGTCTCCCAAACAATTAAAAAACAAACAAACAAACAATTTGTCATATACTAAGGTCAACCTTTCCTCCACCATTAAACTCATGCTTTTCCCCCTGAGGTGATAGATGCACCCCCAATATTCCCCTTGTCACAACATCGTCATTGACAGGGAAGTGCAATGCTCTGGCCCCAGCAGAAAGGTGGCAGGCCCCCTAATTTCCAGCCTCCGACTGCCCATGCTGGCTGGACCAGCTTAGGTTTCCAGTCCAGCTTTGTGAACATCAGGAAAATGGGTCCTTGCAGGCTTCCTGCTGGAGCTCGTAGGGGAGCAGAGCTGCCTCTGTCGAGCCTTTCATGGGCTCAGTGCCTGCCCTTGACTGCCTCCCATCCCAGGGGAGGCATTAACCCTGCTGTGGTGAAGTGGCAGACATCTGGTTAAAAATTCAAGTCGATTAAAGGTAGTAGCATGCTCACAAGTGCTTACTAAATGGCAAAAAAAAAAAAAAAAAAAAAAAAAAAAAACCCTGGATAATGTGGCATTTGCCAATTTCATGGCAAAAATACTCTGCCACGGCTGATTCCAGGCCCTCACAAGCGCACCACTGACTGCAGACCCAAATGTCAATAGGGAAACCATGAGGTTTGCCATGGACACATAGGGCACTTCCTCCACAGTCTTGGGATAGAGCAGAACTTGCAAACTACTGATTCGGTATAGACAAGCCTTTAAAAAGTTGAAAATTTTGAATTTGTATTAAGAATTCTATGTGCCAACATGGAATATTAATTAAAATAATTTTAAAATACCATAAACAAAATTAAGGACAAAATGAATGACAGAATTACATGTAATTTTCAACACAGATATTCTTTAAAAAAATACTTTGAAAAAAGACTAACCACCGAATAAAAAATATGACAATGACATGAACAAGAGTTTTGAGAAAGAGAAAAATCAGAGGATCCTTTAATAGATGAAAAGATGCTCAACTTCACTCATAGTATGAGCAACCTAGACTCATTTCTGTAAGTTTGGTAGTACACCCTGTCATTGAGGCTGAAGAGAAACAGTCCTCTTTGTGTACTGCTGGTGGGAATGTAACTTAGTACCGTTTGAGAGGGAAAATACGTACAATATCTATCAAAATTTAAAATGCTAGGCCAAGCATGGTGGCTCACACCTGTTATCCCAGCACTTTGAGAGGCCAAGGTGGGTGGATCACCTGAAGGCAGGAATTCAAAACCAGCCTGGCCAACCCATCTCTACTAAAAATACAAAAATTAGCCAGGCATGGTGGCATGTGCCTGTAGTCCTAGTTACTTGGGAAGCTGAGGCAGGAGGATTGCTTAAACCCAGGAGGCAGAGGCTGCAGTGAGCCGAGATCATGCCACTGCACTCCAGCCTGGGTAACAGAGTGAGACTCTATCTAATATATATATATATTTAAAATGCTGATACTCTTTGACCCATTCTGGGAAGATACCCTACAGATATGCCTGCACAGAGTTATTTATGGCAAGATTTTTGGTAACAGTGAAGTGTTAGAAAAGCAACTCAAGAGTCCATGAAAGAGGACTAGTTAGAGTATGGTACATCTATAGCATGCAATATACGCAACTGTAATGAAAGAATGGAGCAAATTCTATGCATACTGGTGTTTACAGATCTCCAAGGTGGATTAAATTAATGATAAAAAGCAATGTCAGACATGTGAATTGTGTGCAATCTTTTGTCTAAAAAACTCAAGAAAGAAGAATAAAAATATATTTATTTTATATGCATTAATACATACTAGAAGCATATAAACAAATTATTGTGGCTTTCTAGGGAGGTAACGATGGGCACAAGCAGGAGATGAGTGAATGGAACAGGAGAGATTTCTCAATGTTTTACTTCTTATGTATTTTTGAACCATATGAGTGTTACCTATTCAAAAATTTATGTTAGCAGGTTTACAAAAGAAATAACAGGTTAAACAAGTTTAGGTCACAGCTCGTAGATTCCAGACCTTAAATGGACCCACCCTGTATCATGCAACCTTTCTAAAGATAGAGTGCTTTGTAGCTAAGTGCTAAGTGTTCCTGTTACTCCTCTCATGATAATAAAAGAGTAAAGAGAAGTATTGATAAGAGCTGGTGTCCTTGCAGCACACATTGTATGCTGGGGACAGGGCTCAGTGGTTTGTGTTACGTTGTATACTCCATGATTATAATGCCCATTTCATAGAGGAACCTACTGAGGCAGGGAGAGGCAGAGACGCAGCCCCATGTTCACAGTTGGTTATTACAGACTCAGTGCTCAGGACCAGCCCCGCCACACTGCAAGGCAAGGTCTCTTGCAGGTGTTCTGCTGTCCCTGGGGACACACAGTTACCCAAGGGGCAACAATCCACCTTGCAATGAAAAACTTAATCAGGGACTTGCTGTGCTCTGTGGATGTTTTATCTCTAGAGTAGTCAGCATCAGGGAGATGCTGGGTTTCCCAATCAAGAATTCGTCATCCACAAAGCTACAGATGAAACCAAGCCCCCTGCTGTGGACGTTCACTGCATCCCCACACTGTGCACACGCTGTGGTGTGTGCAGGGCAGACCTCTGTTGTCCACTGGTCAGTCCCTGATGCAGTGATGGGGTAAGCCACGTCATTCACCATGTTTATGTGGCATCCACCTGAGATGTTGACCCAGTCTCTGTGAGTCACCTTCTGTGAATGTTTCACTAGCATTCCATGTTCTTCTATTCCACAGCATCTGTGTCTGCTGCTTGTCCCCTCTTCATCTCTCTTGGACTTCATCTCATTCTCCCGTGGCCCTCCCCTGCTGCTCCCCTGGCTCCCCACGTCTCTTCCTCTCCTCTTCCTTCGCCCTCTTCCATCCTTCTCCCCTCTCCTCACTAGCAGTTGTGCCAGACTCCTTAGAGACATGACCTGCTGTTTCTCTGTTGTCCTCCACAGCCTTCTGTAAGATCGAATGTGGAAGAAACTGCCCATTCTGCCAACGTGCTTGATAAACGGAAACGCCAAGAAGCTCCCTAAATCCATGTTATTTTCTAATGGTAGCTTCTGCGATCTGTGAATTCTATGGAAAGGAGCTGGCTATTTTTGAAATCAAGGAAATTGACTCTATATTTAAGTAAATTCTGTATTTAAGTAAAAACAAATATTATACTTAAGTAAAATTCTATATTTAAGTAAAACAAATTTCATATTTAAGTAAAACAATGCTATGTTTGGGTACAAATTCTATATTTAAGTAAATTCTATCTTTAAATAAAACTATATTTCTAAATAAAATTTTCCCGTATTAGCTTTGTCCCTCCAGGGACTCTAATGTGTCCCTGCAGGGACATCTGTGAAACATAACAGCGAAAACCAGCACCTGCAGGGACCCATCTGCGTGTGGTTGTAGATCAGCAAGATACCAAGTCAAACGTACCCATTTAACTTTCTCACCATGATTAGACTGTGGCTGTGTCATAGGAGGAAGAGGGGGCCGTCACAGAGCAGCAAGCAGACATGTCTTCACCTTCGTATGATTTCACTATTTTGTAAATGGTTTCTCATTTGCTTTATAAAGTTAAATAAACCTGCATTGTGTAACCCAACAATTCCACTTCTAGGTATTTACCCAAGACAAACGGAACAATATCCACAAGGCTGTGTGACTATGTATAGGCGCTTTACTCATAATAGCCCCACGCTGGAAAGAACCTAAATGTCCATCACCAGGCAAATGGGCAAACAAATTGTGGCGAATCCATATCATGAAACTACTCAGCAATAAAAAGAAACAAATTCCCTGCGTACCTAACGGTGTGGATGATCTAAAACCACGCAGAACAAAGAAGCCAAACAGATAGAGGGAGCCCCTCCTCCACGAAGGTCAGGAACTGGCAAAACTGACTTGTAGGGAGAGAAGTCAGGTCAATGGTGGGAGGACTGGATTGATGGGAACGCCCTCTGGGTGACGGAAGAGTTCTGTATTTTGATATGATTTGGGTTACACGGATGTGTGCACTTGTCAAAACTCATTTTAACACAATGTCTGGAAATTACACCTCAAAACTTTGTTGAATCATTTTGTTGGTCCTTTCCATCGCCTGCTTCACAAACCAGGGGAATGTATCTTTTGGTAAGCAGAAAACAAACAAAACGATGGGGCGAGAACTATAGCAACCAGCCCAAGCACCACTTCTAGCTCCAGGAAAGCTGTTTGACACTGAATAGACTGCTCAGCCTCTCCGAGGCTGGTGTTCTTATCCTCAGATGGAGATAAAAGATCTACCAGTCTAGGTGAGTGTGCACAACAAATGGTGTATTCATTTGCTAGGCCTTCAGTAAGAAAAGAGCACAAAGTGGGTGGCTTAAAACTACAGAAATTTACTGTCTCATTATCCTGCAGGCTAGAAGTCTGAAATCGAGGCATCGGGAGGCCATGTTCCAAGACTCTGGGTGGAACCCTCCTTGCCTTTTCCTGGCTTCGGGTGGTGCCGGCGACCCTTGGTGTTCTCGGCTCTTTAAGCATCTCTGCACTCTCTGCCATCATCTTCACATAGCGCTCTCCCTGTGCGTCTCTGTCTTCATACGATGTTTTCTTCTTTTCTTAAGGACAGCAGTTATATTGGGCTAGAATCCACCCTACTCTAATACGGCCTCATCTAATTATACCTGCAATGACTCTATTTTTAAATAAAGCCACGTTCAGAGGTATCCTACTTAGGACTTGAACTTTTGGGGAGACACAATTCAGCTCATCACAGAAAATAATCAGGGGTCTGGAAATTCTGTGTCAATGAGATTGAGCCACTAAGTTATTAATAGTATTTCACTCATCTCTGCTGCTAATTTTAAAGAACACGTAAAAGGAGTGATGTATCTGATACCATAGAAAGCCCTCCCTCATGTAATTGATGAGATAAGGATTCTAATTTTCCCCCACAGAAGTTGTAAAGAGCACCTGAGCCCTCAGCCAAATCAAATTGCCAATGGAAAGCAGGTGAACCTAAGGAAGCCGTGGGGATTAGACGCCCCTGGGCATGCCCCTTTCATGGTGGCACCGACCCACACAGCATACCTTCCCGGAGCTGGCGTGACTCCTGGGAGACCACAGTTTCTGAGAAAATAAAAAGCCAAGTGTAAACTGGACTGGTCACAAAGGCTCCGCAGGGAGCTGGCTGCAGACACCCACGCAGTCCAGTCCTGTGGGCACACAGTTGGGTCTTAGGGGAAAAAGAAAGCTTAAGTTGAAACTGCAACAGCTCTTCCAGGAAAGAATTTTTAAACCCAGGGACACAAAGAGCGCTGCTTTGGAAACCTTCTAACAGAGCGGAACATGAAGGCGAGCACACCCCCGCCCAAGTTTGACTCAGGGAGGACCCAGGGACCTCGGGCTGGAGCCCGGCGGGAGCCGGGAACTGCTTTCTGTGGATCACAGCTGAAACAGGTTGCCACTCAGAATCTCTCACAAAGGGCCACCGACTTAAGGTCCCCAGCTTCTACAGCTTCGCCAGACCTTGCTCAGCAAGAAGGTGCTGGCAAAACCCACAGGCGTCCAATCCCACTTCCAGGGAAGCCCCTGCCAAATAGGCGTGGGAGCCATGCTTCCCGCTGCCCATCAGAAGGGCAATTTTGAATCTCTCTTTCCACTGCAATAGCGCCCGCAAGAGCCCCCATCGTGCCGCTCAGCCGGGCTGGGGCTGTTGGGGAGGCCCCGTGTTCCCAGGGCTCTGCCCTTCGTGTCTTAGCAGCCACTGCTCCTGACTTCCATTCTCCCTTCAAAGTCCGTGGGAGGGAGGAGGAGGGAAACTAGGAGAGACTTTGGAATCTAGAGGAAACAAGGAGGATGTTTTCCTAATTCCCAGAGGGTACATGTAGCTCTTTTTCTGCAGACAGAAGCTTTGTCAATACTGTGGTTAGTTCCTGCAGTATTTGGTATCCTAACTCAGCGGTTATGGTTTATCTAGCCTGTGTGAGCTGGTCCAGGAAGACAAGCACCCTCCCCAACTTAGTCTACACAAGAGAGTGCTTCGCTGTAGGATTTTTTTTAAAACTTGAAAGCAGCTTTGAAACACAATTCATCAGTACATTTTCTTCTCATGGCATTTATACATTAAAAACATGTGCATGTAAGTTCTCCAACATTAGAGTAAGACCTAAAAGGATGGAAACCTATGTCGTTTGCAGAGTATCTGTTTTGCTCAGAAATGGACCACGACAGCATCGTGGCACGGTAAGGTGGTGAAGTACTCCAGATAGCACAAGGAAGACCATTTGAACTCCAAAAGGCTGTGACTGACAACAACTCACAGACAGCGCCCCGGGAAATTCAGGGTTTACTGCTGAATTCTCATGTATGAGAGTTTGTGGGATTTGGAATCACAGGGACTACCTCCCGGGAAACCGTGAAAGCCATTCTTCCACTGTAGTTTTGTACTTAATGGACTTTGCCTCCCATAATTCAGGAAAACGTCTGTTGTTGTGCACAGTGGAGGCTGAGTGCTGTTGAGAATGTGTGTCTGACAAAGGACCTCACGATTTGAGCTCTGCAGCCTGTCTCCCAGGCACTCCCCACTTCAAGAAGCAGCTTTGAGAACAGATTAATGACTGGATGCCAAGGAGCAATGAAGTCCACCCATCTTGTCTCGGGCCTGAGCTAATCTCCTTAAACCTTTGTACAATAGTGGGGCCAGTCACCCAAATGATGCTGTCAATGTGCTTTTAAAACTCCACTTCAAAGAGGGAGATCAAATGGGGGGTCATTGAAAGGGACAGCGATGTGACGGGGTTCCTGAGACGCCCCCCCCATGATGACCGTGAATGCGGCAGACACCACCCAAATGACAGGAAGGCAATGAGTCGCGGTGGCTGGACTCCAGAAAGGAGCTCCACGGGAATGATGACGTCTGTGCGTTTTGCTGCTGCTGTTGCTTTTGCTATTGGCGGGCTTTGAGAAGAACAGGACTGGCCGGGCTCCCTGCCTTCTCCTTCTCCTGTCGAAGTCTCTATAACCAGGAACCTCCTGTACTGACAAGCCCAGCTCTGCATCTTGAGGTCCCTCTGACCTCCCAGCTGACCCTCCATGTAACCCAGGCTCACCCAGGACTCTGTGGGACCTGAAGATGCTCTATTCATTCATTTGTGCTGCTTAATAAAATGAATTCTGAACATCTCGGCAGCTACAGTCTCTGTGGCTCAGCGGGGTGGACGGGATCGCTGCTGGCAAGTCCTCACCCTCCCTGAACTAGACGCTCATCCCGGTCTGTGAGGTCCC
Source organism: Trachypithecus francoisi (assembly GCF_009764315.1). Classification (NCBI taxonomy): domain Eukaryota; kingdom Metazoa; phylum Chordata; class Mammalia; order Primates; family Cercopithecidae; genus Trachypithecus; species Trachypithecus francoisi. The sequence continues at coordinate 5,188,103 of NW_022681463.1, read as the reverse complement.
TCCTACTTGGGTAGAGGGCACCAGCCCATCCCCGCCATTGAAGTCAGGATTGCCTGTGCAACCTTCATGGGTCTACAGCCTTTATTTTTGGCACTGAAGGCCAGAAGGGGGCTGGTGCAGTTCGGCTGGCTCAGTTCAGGTGTGTTCCACACCCATCAGCCTCACTGCCAGGGGGCCGCCTGAGACACACTGTCTCCTGACAGAGCTCAGTAGAACAAGAGGGGTGAGGACATGCACTTGGTGCCCTTATGTCTTGGTGCACTGGGCACATGGTCAAGCCTGTTCACAGGCACAACTGTCCATGGCCACAAGGAAGGCACAGTCCAATGGCACTAGTCCAAGGGAGGGGTGAGGACTTGGAGACAGGAATTCAGCCCTTCCCAAGCCCTAAACCCTTTACAACAGAAGGGCAACTAAATACACAGGGAGACAGGCAGACTCATAACTGATCAGAATAAAAGCCAGTGCACATCCCAGGTAACTGCAGCAGCCATGAACTTTGTAAAGACCTGTTTTTTTTATGGAGGTAGCCACCAGTTTGCAGAAACTGAGCTTCCTGTGGCCCTGATTCTGCATTACTGAACTACTCATAGAACCACTGTTTTGGTCCTCAAAGCTTCTGTCTTGGTCCCATTGCCTGACTTTATAACAACCCTGAAATACCCAGCGGGACTGGTGATCTTATTCAAGATGCAGAAGGTCCGTCTCAGGCACTGTGCTGGGGCTGCCTGTGCCCAGCCTGCCTGTAGGACTTTGGAGTCCACAATGTCGAGGTCCTCCTGCATTTACACCCTGTGGCCTGATCCCTGACGTCATCTCAACCCCAGACCACCCAACCCATGACTCTTGGACACAAGAAGAAATATCTTCTCCGTTAGGAACATAGACACCAGCACCTGAATGCAGCCAGGGTCCACAGTCACACCAGAAACTGTAGCTCTGGCCAATCTCCACAGGGATTTTGACAATCAAGCATAGAAACCACCAAAAAAGTAAATACCGAGGTTGTATTTTCTTTTCTTTTTCCTTTTTCTTTCCTTTTTCTTTTCTCACCAATACATCCACTTGTTTGGACCAGCAGGTCATAAGGACAGACAGGAGATGAGTCACATCTGACTTAACAAAAGTGCTTAAGCCTTTCCACAATCTCCATTTAAAGCCAGCCAAGCCTTTTAGAATTGCCCATCTCACAGGAATGTTTGTGACAAGGCTCGGAAGGAAGTGTGTGCTCAGGTCGGCCCGACCCTGGCTCCCGGAGGCAGGCTCGGCAGCGCGGTGGCAGCTGCCAGCCCCGGGGTCAGGCTTCATATTTTCTCATGCCTTCAACAAGTCCTCCCTGGAGGAGGGGCAGTAAGCAGAAGGCAGCACAAGTGGCACATTCTCCTTCTAATGAGCACAGCACACTAACGTCTCTCGGAGGGGACCAGGCTCTCCTCATGTTCCTCTGGGCCCAGGCTCTCTGCCAGGCTTTTCTCTTCCCCAGAGCATTCAATCGCTGTCAACAGAGCCAGACAAGAATAGACGCCTCTCAGAGACTCTCTTTTGTTTTGCTGGGACACTTCAGCACATTCTCATGGATCCTTCAAAGGAAGGCAATTATCTGATCATTCTTGGGAGCAATTAAAATGTGGAAGGATACATCCTGCTTCAACCCTCGGAGTTCGTCTTTCCAAATCACATGGGCAATCGCTTACGACATCAACAAATCCCATGTAACCCTCCCAGGAACGAGATGCGTCCCTTGCAGTAGAAAACCGATAACCCAAGACACGAAGGTTCGTATGGACGGTTGGCTTAGCTGCAACTGTGCTCCTCTAGAGGGAGGAGACTTTTTAAATGTATTCCTAGCTGCAAGTCCAGGAGCAAGGGGAATGAGGCCCTCAGGCTTCTCTCAGACCCTGGGAGGGGGAGGAGAGCAGAGATGCTAAAGCAGGAGCAGAAGATCCGCAGACCCCTGGAAGGACATGGAAGTTCGCTTTGAGCTGTTCCTTGGTTCATGGGGGTCTCTCCAGCATAGACAACTCCCTTCCTAAAACGGGAAGAGGGCTGTTTGCACAGAGAGAAGCCGTAGCCTTAATACTGTACTTTGTCCATCCCTCCAGAAAGCCCAAGGGAGGGGGCAGATGGTTCATCTGCAAGTAATCCCAGACCTAAAGCAAAGAGATGGATGGTCAGAGCCTCCACACGGTTTATCCTGGCTACCTCCATACCACCATGTCACCTCTCTGTAAAGGTGACTTAGGGAGCATCATCTGGGTGTTGTAACTCATCTGGGTATTGTAAGGGTTAAATGAGAGGGGACGTGCCACACATATGACATGTGTCCTGCTCCCAGCAGTCACCTTAGTAACTGGTCACCATCAGATACACTACTGAAGCTAAGAGTGGCGCTTACCAACATGAAAGGCTGGGGTGTTTGTAGTCATCATTCAAGGCAGAGCAGAAAGAAATCTAGGCTATTTTTTGAGACTCATTGCATTTGGTCATAGGCAAAAATAGGATCCATCCTCATGCAACCATCCTTTAAATAGTATTTCAACAGAGGGTTAAAGTGTTGGTTTGGGGTGTGAGAGTGATACCTTATTCATTCAGAAGTCCCTCAAAGAAGAGGATGGAGAAACAGATACCATTCCGTGAAATGATCACTTTTCCCCAGGCAATCACACCAAGGAAGGTCAAAGAACCTCCTCCCCAAAGGTTCCCGTTTGGAGATGGAGATCGCAGCCACCCAACAATATAACTGCTGGCAGTTACTTTTAGGTGGAAAGTCCCACCGTTTCCTGTACCTCACTGTCACCCTCATTACGGCATTAGGATGGAATTACCTTGCTCTCTTCTGAAATACTACCTTATCCCTGGCATCAGCAACAAATACAAGCAGCTTGTCTGATGGAAAAGTCCTCCACTTAAAAAGTAAACTTCCCCCAAATCACAGACCCCTTTGCTGAAACAATGAAAAATTTAGGTAAAGTCTGGATTGAACTATTTCCCTCCCTTTGAAATAACTGGATGTTTAGTCATAACAAATAAGAATGACTCTGGTATCATGTGGTCACAATATAGCATTTTTATGCTTTTTATTTTTCACTCTACATCTCACTACATGGACAGGCTCCCTTCAATTCAACGCCAGGTTAAATCAAGACCTCTTGACCTTTCATTTAAATACAAATCAAAGGCAGCTGCTGGGTCGCGAAATGGTGAATAACAAATGGAACCATTATCTGAAAAGTTTCAAATTCTGATGAACAGAAAGATGATTTTGGGAAATCTATAGCAGAGAGTAGTATAATTATAACTTAGATTGCGTGGTGCTCAATCCAAAATCATCTCCAAACTGAATGTGGTTTTCTAACAATAACATTCCTCCAAAAAAGGGAGCAGCCTACAAATGAACATGAGCGTAAGATGCGCTTCCTGTCCAGCTAAAAATAAACCTGCAGACATTTGAAAGTAGCATAGAATCCTTTCTAACAATAAAAACACACTCACCCATGTCGTTGGGCCAAGGCTTTGACATTTTAAAAATCATTACGGTGAAAAATAAATGCAACCTACAACGTGAGCTATTGTTAGAAATCCTTGAGAAAAATGCCTCAAATAGAGAACTCGAACCGTCCACTTGCTAAAAATGAAACCATTTTACTTGGGCATTGTTAAAGGTCGATCTGTTTTCTCCAAAAATGATGTTGAAGTCCTAACCCCCAGGACCTCAGAATGTCACCTTATTTGGAAATAGGGTCCTTGCAGATGTAATTAATCAGAATGAGGTCACATTGGAATGGGGTGGGCCCCGCATCCAATACAACCGTTGTCCGTATAACAAAGAGGAACGCCACATGAAGACTGAGACCCACAAGAAGAACACGGTGTGAGGTGGAAGGCGGAGGTTGTAGCGATATATCTACAAGCCTGCAGGAGCATCCGTGAGCACCGCTGGCCCCACCAGAAACCAAGAAGAGGCAGGACAGCTTCCACCCCGAGTCTCAGAGAGAGCCTGACCTTGACATCACCTTGATTGTAGGATTCCAGCGTCCAGAGCGGTGAGACACAAATTCCTGTTATTTTCAGCCAGGCAGTTTGTGGCACTTGGTTTCAGCAACCCTAGGAAGTGAATATAGACATCTACGTGAAATCAACATCACTGAGGATTTTGCTCTCTAGGCAGTAGATGTGAACTGGCCTTCAACGCCTTTTTTTTTCTGGCTGCATGTTAGGCATTCCCAGCTTAGGGGGTGAGTGTGCAGGGAGTGGGGAGGGGGGCGCTTCTGCTTCTGTGGCTCCCCCATGGTCTCTTCCCACAACGTCTTCTGCAGCTCTGTGGATCTTGCTGCCGCCAGCGCAGCTGCCCCGGCGTGGTGGGAATGTCCAGCACTGCATCGCCGCCAGCCTTCTGGGCATTCCAAGTTCCTGGCAGGATCCGAATGCAGTGTGGTTGACCTTAACTACCCAGGAGAGGGGGAGCTCGCCTACGAAAGACTCGGACATCTTCTCTGCCTTCTCATTTCTGTGTCCACAAAAAATCAGCACAGTGGACACTGGATCCTGCTCTCCCTTCCTTCTCTTCCCCACCAACACACACTCTGGCGGTGCTGGCACCAGCGTGGAATCCACCCCACGCATACCCACATGCACCCCACACTCACCTCGAGGGAAGAAGCACATCAGTGAGAGGAATGGCTCTGTCCTCAACTCAATAGGAGCCAACACCCACCCCTCCCATCTGTTGCCACTTCAGAAGGTTTTCTTTGTTCGCTTGTTTCTACTTACCATTAATGTTGTTCAGGCTGAATTAACTTAAGGTGCGTCCCTTAATATATTAGATCTATTTTCACTCTGCCATTTTATAATGAAACAAGGTCTGACTGAAGTTACCCTTGGTCCATGTGTGTCTAATCCTACCAAGTCCTAGCCATGAAACAGGTGATACGAGTATCAATGAAAACAGTGGGTTAAAAGGATGTTTCCAGATGTATTAAGGCACCCACGCACACACAGAGACAAATACCCTCCACTGAAGATCATTTAGAACTGTGGCTACAGGGAAGCACTTAGCCGTATTACAAGAAGATTCAGTGGAAAATCTACCACCAATCCTAATTCATTTCCCTACAGAACGTTAGTCTGCAGTTCGTAGCCCACCTGTATGGGAGCGGGGCCACTGAGTATTCTGTGCACACATTCGTCATGGTCTTTTAAAATCACCCTCGTTGCTGCTGGCTGCTGACTGCCTCTCAGCTGTGCATTAGTCAGGATACTGCAGCAAACAGCTGACATTAAGGACCTTAGGATGAAGGGACATTTTACCAAGATGGGGGCAGGGTTTAGGAAAGCCAGTAATGTTTAGTCCGCTAGACCACGAGTCTCCAGCCTCAGGGCTGCAGAGAGGGGGAGAGGTCTTATCCATGGCCCTGGAGGGCAGCCCATAGTTGTTTTGTTTTGTTCTTTTGAGATGGAATTTCGCTCTTGTTGCCCAGGCTGGAGTGCTATGAATGGCGTGATCTCGGCTCACAGCAACCTCCACCTCCCGGGTTGAAGCGATTCTCCTGCCTCAGTCTCCTGAGTAGCTGGGATTACAGGCATGTGCCACCACACCCAGCTAATTTTGTATTTTTCGTAGAGACGGGAGTTTCTTCAGGTTGGTCAGGCTCGTCTCGAACTCCCGACCTCAGGTGATCCACCCACCTCGGCTTCCCAAAGTGCTGGGATTGCAGGCGTGAACCACCATGCCCGGTGGGCAGCCCTGTAGTTTGAGAAGGTGGTGACCAGAGCTGCAGCTTCCAGCAAAGAAACCCAACATCCCACAGCACCCTAACAGGAGACCCTGAGTAAACACCTCCTCTGTCCTCCTCCTGCCGCTGTTGCCCCCCATCCAGCCCCTGTCGGCCAGACCCCACTGGACCCAGGCACAATGGTGTCTGCTTCTGCGGCATGGGCCGCCTCCCGGAGGGGACAGCAGGCGGGAAAGCTGATGCTGGGCTGCAGAGGATGCCTTTCTAAAAGCTCCAGTTATCAGTGGACACAGACAGTGGCTAAGCTAACCACTGCCTATCAGGGAATCCCAGTCGGCATTTTCCTTTTCCTTTTGGAATCGAGCTTCTCAGGAAGAGTCTACAGTTCCCCACACTGAATCTTATTCAGTAAACCACAGGACCCCAGGCAATCACAGAGGAATGCCTCTTTTTAAAAAGAGACATCAAGGCCGGGTGCGGTGGCTCAAGCCTGTAATCCCAGCACTTTGGGAGGCCGAGACGTCTGGATCACGAGGTCAGGAGATCGAGACTCTCCTGGCTAACACAGTGAAACCCCGTCTCTACTAAAAATACAAAAAACTAGCCGGGCGAGGTGGCGGGCGCCTGTAGTCCCAGCTACTCGGGAGGCTGAGGCAGGAGAATGGCGTAAACCTGGGAGGCGGAGCTTGCAGTGAGCTGAGATCTGACCACCGCACTCCAGCCTGGTGACAGAGCGAGACTCATCTCAAAAAAAAAAAAAAAAAAAAGAGACATCAAAAAGAGCAGTTGTAAATGCATCTCCTGGCTCACGGGCAAAAACCAGGACAGGGCAGGTGAAGGAGCCGCCCCTCCAGGCCTCACTGGTAAGAGCCACAGCAGAGAGCACTGAAGGCAGAGCCCCTGATAGGAAGCAGGCTGCTAATTATGCCAACAGGAGTAGAGAGGGGTGGGGCCTAGGGACCCCTCCCATGACCTCAGTCCTGCCAATTGCTCAGTGCCATCATTTACTGGGGGCCCCACAAGCAGTGCTGTCTTCCTGGCTCCTCCTGGCCTCATTCACATCGCTGAGCTGCCTCTCAAACACAGCTGTTCTCCAAGGCCCACTCAGTGGATTTCACTGCTCTCATCCATCAGTTTGCTTTTCAAAAGCTTATTCCTTTGTCCGGAGGAAAAAAAAAGAAAATGAGTGTGTAGGCTTATCTCTAAGGAGAGTGGCAGAGATGCGACCTGCAAGTGCACAGGAGGCTGCAGGAAGAGAGGCAGAAGCTCACAGCCCCCCGGAGCTCGGCTGCACAGGACCCAGGGCTCAGCAAAGGGTGGGGGCTCTCAGCTGGAGTCAGGATGCCTGGAGCCAGGGAGCCCGGGGTACAGGGGAAGAGGGTCTGCCCCCGGGGTGGGGCTGCCTGTTTCACACTGGTGAGAACGGCAGTGTTGGTTGCTAATGATGACTCCTCACAACGCCCCCTTAGAAACCCTGGCATGTAACGGTCCCACATGATCCCGGCCCAGGAAGGAGAGAGCTGCATTTGAAAGGAGAAGGCAGAGTGAGGGAGGGAGACCCGACGGGTACCACTTCTTTTCTGCCTTTTCGTAAAGCTCATACATAGAGCTGCTTTTGAGTGAAATCCTGGGGCTGTAGGACGCACACCCTCAGCTGTGATGGAAATTCTGGCAATGGTGTGGAGAGCTGGTCCTTCAGCCTGTGCTGTGATGAATGAGGTTCTGCTTTTTCAACATTTCCCGAGACTGCTCTGTTTCTTCTTCCTTGTCGCTTTAAAAGAACAGCTTCAATAACCTGGTAGTAAAGGAGAGGGGAGACTGGAGAAAAACCTAGCCCAAAAAGAATGTTAAATAGTGGGGGGAAAACCCCTTGGGAATTAGAATGTCATTTTATGTCTAGAAAGTCAAGTAAAATGTCAATAATATTGTGAAAGGTTAGAATTATATGATCGTATTTCTCTCTTAGGAATATATGATCGATCTTTAACATTATGTTAAGGATATTATGGTAGATAAGGATATCGTGTATTATGGCAGATGATAAAAAGAAAAACAATACATTATTTCTGTGCCTATATTCACAACCCTTTGCCATGTGACTTTGCAGCCCCTGTCCCCACCTCAAGAGGTAGAATTCATGGCACCAAGTCCTGAATCTGGGCTTGGCTATTGCTTTCCTTTGGTCAAGGAAGCATCAGCACATGTGACATCAGCAGAGGTGAAGAAAGTGCATTTGCACTGAGGCCTCTCTCTTGCTGCTCTTGGGAACTCTGTGTGGCACACAGGGACAGGCTGTGCTGCAGGGCGATGAGCAGGATATGCCTCCGGCCCTCCAGCCAATGCCAGGCATAAATGAGGCAATTGATCATCCACTGATAGGTGCTTGAATGAACCAGCACCATAGAGCGCCAACCTGGGGGGCCCAGCTCAAATGATCTGTGCACATCTGAACAACAGTCAGCAGATAAAATGGTTTAAGTCGTGTTTGGGTTGGCTTGTTGTTCAACCAAGGCTAACGAATACAGAGACTTACTCTCATGTCTGACGTCATGATCAAGTCCAACACAAAGGTCAGATGCTCAGCGCAGAGTCAGGAAGGGGGTGTGAAGCCCCAGGAGCAGAACTGGGCTCTTCATGTTCCCTGGATAGCCAGGGTGCAGGCATACTTGGGGATGTGTCACGAGTTGTAATTTTCATTTGGGAGATCTATTAGAATGGGTCTTACTTTGAAAATAAGTTTCAATATGATTGAAAAACTGGTTACTTGAAACTGCCTGATTTTTTACTTATAATTCTTAAAATGTTCTTATACTTTTATTATAAAAGTATAATTCTTACACTTTTTTGTTAATTTTTTAAACTGGTAAGAACAGATATTACACTCAATCTTAACCAAAGGGCTAAGAAGCAATGATTTTTAATTTTTTAAAAGTAATAAGCGTTTTTCATATAATTGTGTTCAATTACACGGAACTGTCCCATTTGGAAAGGATGGAAGGAAATAGAATACAAAAGTGGAACAAGGAAATCTATCATTAAATAACTGAAGTAAAACCAAATAAAGCACAAAGTATTAATAAGTGGGCTCTGTTTGGTTTTTGCATTTACCTTGTTCCTGCATAAATACCTTAGACACAGAGCAGCCAGTTGGAAATCTTAGTATCTTCAGAGAGACTTTCCTTAACGTAACTCATACAAAACAATTGGGAAAATTAAAAGGCCATGAAGGTGTTATTGTTCTTGTCTTACAAACATTAAGTTACAAAGCTGGACATTCAGAGTAGTCAACATTTCTAAGTCAGGGCTCAGGGAAGCGATAATTAAAATGGACCGTTGCTGGGTTGACTGTGTTTGAATGATGCCACCCAAAGCCTCTGGAATACTACCTGATAAGGGTGACTTCATCAACAGAACCTGTTAGGATGCTAATAATGCCTGCTGGCCTATTTAGGAAGCTATTTTGTAGTGACGAAGGTTGGCTTCCCTGGGACATTGTGTCATATGAGCCACAGGGATCACACAGCAACAAGGACATGAGTTTCCTTCTATTTATAACCAGTTTGCTAGCAATGGCAACATGATGAGAAATGAACAATCACATCTGCTGGGAAATCACAGGGCTCGTTTTCATTCTTCGTTAACCCACAGACCCTTGTGGAGTTGAGAAAGGGTGTGGGGGAAGGACCCTGTGGGGGAGTCACACTGCCCAGTGCCCACATTCAAACTCTTGCCACATTCCGTTCTGAGCACATTACACAGGTCATCTAATTTATCCACAACGTACAAAGTTCTACACGTGACGAAACTGAGTTCAGAGTAAGTAAATAATTGTCCCAATTCATTTAAATTCAAACACAGGCAGTCCAGTTTCAAAGCCCATACGTTTCTGTTGAATACACTGAAACAGACATCTGAGAGCTCCATGTGAACTCAACAGAGAATGTGCACGAAAGTGTTCACTTTCCTGCCCTCAATGCAAACTGCACTGGGCAAAGTGGTCATTCCCATCCCTTAATACCAACTTGGACAGACCCCTGAGCTTTTGGATTCCTTTTAGGGACTAGGGACAGTCCAGTCCTGTCTAGATAAAAGCTATCCTCTTGTGCCACCCCCAGGCCCTGACCATTCTTGGGCTGGGTACCCATTCTTGTTGCAAGGACCCTCAGATTCAGCTCCATGGAGTCCAGCATCCATGGACTGAGATGAGGACAAAGCACATTTACTCTCACCAACCTTCCGAAATGTAGCATTTCTCTCAATTATGACTAAAGGCCACAAACCACTAGAGTATTAGCAGTATCTGAGGCTTTGTCACCAATAGAAAAAATAAGTATCATATTATAATAATTTCAGGTATTATGAAATATTATTTATGCTCAGCAGTGTTCTAAAATGTGTCCCCTTCTAGACAGTATGATTTAATGTATCAATAAAGAAATATATATATCACTATATTGATAATTGTTTTAATATTTTGATAAGTGCATTTTAATATAGTAGTTTTCTTTATAATACTATATATTTTAGCACATGCCTTTTTAAAATCAACTTTTTTTCTAAAAAGATTTCCATAGGCTCTGTTGAATTGCCACAACATACAGAACAAACAAACAAACAAACAAACAAGAACCCTGGGCTGGAGGGACAGGAAGCAGGCGTAGCCTTTCTTTGCATCTTTCTCCTTCTTCCTCCTCCCCTCCGGCTCCTCCCGGCTGGGGACCAGGCAGGGCGAGGGAGAGGGTTCCAGTCTTTCACAGCCGAATTGTGGAAGTGAAGGCCCTCCCCGCACTGCCCTGAGCCTTCTGTGGTCCCCAGGCGTTCTCCTTGTCTGGGCAGGGTGGACGGAGGGTCTGCAGATGAGTTTTCCTCAGGCCCTCCACCCTGGAGAGCCCTCAGACTTCTCTCTCCATTCCAGCTTCAGGCCCTGCCCCACTGTGAACCCGGAATATCTGAGAAAGGGCTCAGTCAATTTAGGCATTTTATTTTGTAAAAGTTAAGGATGCACACCTGTGACACAGCCTCAGGAGGTCCTCATGACGTGTGCCCAAGGTGGCTGGGAGACATAAGACATCAATCAATACATGTAAGATGAATATGGGTTCCATCCGGAAAGTGGGGACAACTCGAAGCAGGGAGGGGGCTTCCAGGTCACAGGCGGGTGAGAGACAAATGGTCGCTTTCTTTTGAGTTTCTGATGAGCCTTTCCAAAATGGGAGGCAGGTTGGTCCTAAGCAGTTCGCAGCTTGACTTTTCCCTTTAGCTTAGTGATTTGGGGGGCCCCAGATTAATTTTCCTTTCACACTCCCAAGCATGCCTCATAGCTTTCCCCAGAGAAGACTCTGGAGAGAGGGCCAGGAGAGCTCAAGCCAAGGTCTCTCCTGCAGGCCCCCAGACAAAGCTCTCAGCCCCAGGGCCCCGCAAAGCCGTGGGTGTGCCTTGCTCCGCCAGCTCTGCACTGGCTCCTCAGGTAAGTGTTGGGGGTGACAGCAGAATCCATCCAGGGCTAGAGACATCCTACTTCCCTTCTTAGAAGACGCCCACAAAGTCTGAGATGTTCCCGTGGTCCTGGGGCGTGGGGGCAGGGTACTTAGCAGGAAAGATGTACCCTTCCAGAGGGGAACGCACAGTGACCCTGCAGACTGGGGTCTCCTGCCTCCTCCCCCACTCTCCTCTCCTCTCTTCTTCCAGAAAGGGGTGAGGCCTGGAGAGGGCTCGGGTGGCTGATGGAGCTGGGCTCTTTCAGCAGGATGGGAACTCTGTCCCCAACTGCTGGCAGCTCTCTTCAGAATATGCAGTGCTGTGGCCTCTTTTGCTTTAGCTGGGGCTCTAATTAGGAATTCGGACAATGGGGAAAGTTTCAGCCAATATGTCCTGTTACCTCAGAAAAGCTGAGAAAGCCACCCTCACAGGACCCCCCTGCCATATTGCTTCTGAGGGCAATCCCCCTCACCACATTTCGCAACTTCAGTTCCTTAACGTGTTCCAGGAACACTCACCCTCCATGCAACAAGGTGAGGCTGCCAATCCTTCCTATACTAGATACATGTGTGGCAGCAGCTGTTAACAGTGAAAGGGTGGAAGGCACAGGGGGCTAGAGGTTGGATTTCTTTAAGTACCAAGGAGGGCTTCTTTCTTTAAGAAGAAACCGCCCAAAGACAGTAAGGACGCATACAGTGCCACGGATGCTCATTGTAATTCCTTAAAAATGTGTGTTCTCATTGTATTTTTACTGTTATAATTCATATTTGCAAACTCTGGTGAAAGGCTTCATTTAGTGTATTTGGACTAATTCTCCATCCACGTTCTTTCCAACACAGTTAGTTACCCGTTTAAAAAAAAAATGCATAGACCTGACCACAGATCCTAATTAGCACCTAGTAACCCGCTTCAGGGTAACCTCGGTAAACACTGAATTAAAAAGGACAATGCTGCTATAAATTGCACCTAAGCCATTCTGCAGAAGTGGAACTTCACAATCAGGGGACCCGGGTGCCACCTGCAGTCTGTCCTGGGAACGCGTCACAGATAGCAAGCCGTCCACCCACGTGCAAATACACACTGTTGCATGGAGTGTCTAGCGAAGACCGCTTCAAAACTAGTCTGCAGAATTTTCTCATTTGCATCGGAAAAATGAATATCTCTTAAGGCAGAGAGCCTAGGTACATTTGGTGCGGAACTTGCCCCAAGCAGCAAGTCGTGGGGAAATGTGAAACAAGCAAGAACTGCCCCCAGAGAAATTGAAGATAAAACACAAAACCGAATTTAAAAAGTCACCTGCTGCTCCATTTCAAACTGGAAGTCTAAAAAAGGCATTTCCTGACGCTAGCGAGTGACTCAGTGTCACCGTGACTCAGCCGCGCCCGGTTGCCCACGAGGCGGGAGGGGGAGGCAGATGCTGCGGGCGGCGCGGGGAGCCGAGCCCGCGCGCTGCTATTTCGGGCAAGTCTGCGGCGAGCAGGGCCCGCAGTCCACGCGCACTCAGGAAGTACAAATAGGGCGTGCATCAGAGGAAGCGCTCCCCCACGCAGAGGCTGTGGGAAAGTGATTCAGCGCTGCTAGAATCCCCCTCTCCCGCGCCCTTCGCAGCGCAGCGCGGGAGGGAGGGAGCGCGCTGGAGCCTCCTGCAGGTGCCCGCGGGGCAGGCGGGCAGGCGGCGCGCGCGCCCTGGGGCCCAGGTGACCGCCTCCCGCGCGCACACAGCGCAGCGTGCCAGAGCGCTCCCGGAAGCCGGTTACCCAAAGGCAAGGCTTGTTCCAGCCTAAAGCAAACTCATCCACATAACGTCGCTAGCGAGTTCCGTTTCCCTGTTTCTGGGAATTTGTGACTGTCAAAACAAATGTTCAGGTGACCATTGACCTGAATTGCACGGAGGAAACGTCTGAGGACCAGGGAAGGAGCTGATATGAAAGTCTGTGAGTTCACAGGGTGCCACGTGCAGGGCTGGAGAGACCCCAGCCCCAACAGATCTCCTCTCTCCAGAAGCGCCCTCCGTCTCCATCTCTCCAGAGGCTGGGGTCATGTGTCCACCCATGTGGAGGTGTAAGGAGAGTCAGAGGGAGAGGTTCCCACGTGGACCCGCTGGCGGAAAATCTTGCAGTCAAAATCATTTAGAAACGTTCTGCTGCAGAGCTGACTGACTGTTGGATGACCAGGTGATTGATGCGTGGGCTTTAAGGGAACAAAGGCCTGCCCTCTGCATCCTTTCAGAGCTGGAGGGGCCTTGCCATGGGCAGACTCAGAAAGATCATTTAAACAGCACCCTGAACAATGACTGTTTTCAGAAAGTTATCGAACAGGCTTGTGAAATATTTTTCTCTTGATGTGTTTAAAAGATATTTTCACTTCTCCTGCGTGATTCAGTGTGGTTTGGAAGTGGGAGAAGAAGGGGGCTTGAGATGTTGAAGTTCACTGCAAAGTCTATCCTTCTGGACTCTAATTATTAAATATTTTCTCATATATACTTTGTCTATCCAAATGATCATGAACCTGGGAGGGAGGATAGGATAGGATTTATTACCTTGTCTCCTCCCAAGGGGTCCAGAGAAGGCCATGTGAAAGGAGGGGATGATTAATAAACATTAAATTGACTGATGACCTCCACAGTATGTGAAATTGTCTTTCATCAAACCAGCAGGGAGACATAGTAGAGTCAGACAGGTATAACTCAAATGATCAGAAGGATAAGGATAAGAAGCTTCTTAGAACACGACTTGAAAACATCTCTTAAATCTGGAATAACAAAGGTTATTAACAAAACCTCAGATACTTAAAAATTACTTCAGGGGACACCTTTTAATATTGCAGAGAGATAATCTTAGGTCCAATAAAACTAAACGATACTTTTGCTTCGTGGGATTTAATATAGGGAATTTGTCATTCAGGTAGAAATGAAGTTTACCACAAAATTATCCTCAGAATAATTTAGACACACGTGTAAAGGAAAATGCAGAAAGAGAGAGGAAAACAATCCACACGGGTGTTAAAGTCTCCTGGGGCAAAGGCTGTGCCATGACATTGCATCCCTGGCCTTTGCTCGAGGCCTGGATGAAGGAAGAGCTGCCGTGTGCACTTCGTCTTGCATATTTCTCATTTAATCTTCAAGGCAACATTCTGAAGTGGGAAACTGTTATTCCATTTATAATCCAACCGTCAACCTCCCTCTATCTATTGCATAACTACTTTTTTAGTTCCTTAACCTGACAAATTACAGGTTTCTTCCACAATTATTTATTTATTTTTTGCACAACACTTCTTAAGGACCCGACATTATTGATTTCCATTTATCCTGTACCTAATTCAGTACTTGGGAAATAATAAGCATGCAGAATATGAATGATGAAGATATGGATGGGTGGATGGGTGGATGGATAAATAGATAGATAGATACATGGATGGATGATAGATGGATGGATGATGGATGGATGGATGGATGAATGGATGGATGATGGATGATGATAGGTGGATGATGGATGGAGGTATGGATGGATGATGGATGGATGGATGAATGGATGATGGATGAATGGATGGATGATGGATGGATGGATGATGGGTGGATGATGGATGGAGGTATGATGGATGGATGATGGATAGATGGATGGATGGATGAATGGATGATGGATGGATGGATGGATGGATGGTGGATGGATGGATGATGGAGGGATGATGGATGGATGGATGATGGATGGATGGATGATGGATGGATGGATGGATGGATGATGGATAGATGAGTGGATGGAAGGAACAGATGGAAGGGAGCAGAGAATGAGTAAAAGGATGATGAATGATACAGCCAAACAGGTTTTCTCTTTTTTTGTAAATCCTTCTTAGTCTATGATTCTGATTTGGAAGAATTACAAGTAAAAATGACCTAATTTGTGCAGATCTCTGTGAGGTTTTATGTCTTACCCAAAGTCACAAGTTTGTAAGTGGCAGAGTCAGAATCTAAACTCAGATTTGTCTAGTTTCATGAGTACAACAAAATGACTCTTGGGTTCAGATACAGGATGGGTGCACTGAGCCTTAGGGTTTAAGAGTTCTGGTGTGAAAGTGATGGTACCCCAAATGAGTACAAGCCAATGCATGTAATTTAAAGTCCAGTTCGCTAGAATGAAAAAATGCATAGAAAGAGCCAGCGTACAGCCATTAAAATGGAGAAGCCCATGAATGATGGTTAACTTAATCAGTAGATTATGGTGTGTTCAAGCTTCAGAAAAGAGAGTGAAAAGATTTTTTAAATGACCAAAGTTGAACCATTTGATTCTCTTTTGTTTATAACCATTACCAGATTTAGATGTACCACCAAATCAGGAGAATTTTACCATATTTTTTCTCCAGTTCTCCTGCTGTTTAGCCCAGATATGGCTGCAGCCACAGAAATTATGTGCAGAGTAAGTAAAGACCCAATTTTAGAAACGAGGTGTCAACAAGAGGAATGTTAGGAACTGAAAAGTAATGGGGAGTTCAGGGGGAGGGTGGAATGTGGGAAAGAGACCCTGTAAAATTGTTCATGGACTTCTGGACTCATCTTTGATGTGTGCATGCATAGATCTGACTCTAAACAGCTACCAAACTGAAAACTGCCCACACCCAGAAAGGCCACTGGCAGGCACGCATGCAAGACAGATCTGAATAATACTGCAAAAACAGATCTACCTATAAAAGGTGAATTGAAACTTGCAGCCCGGAACCTGACCCAATCATTGCCTGCAAAAACACCCAAACACCAACATTTTCCATAAGAGAAAGACATATATCTACAGACGCACAAAGCTAAAGAACCCAATCCACACACAGACATGTCATCATTAAATGTCTGAAAATTAAAAAGAAAGAGAAATCCTAAAAGTAGCCAGAGATAGCACATTACTTAGAGAGGAACACTGATTTGAATGACTCAGGGTTTATTATCAGAAACTGAATAGAGGCCAGAAGGAAAGAAAGTAAACAATAGATTTAAATTGTTGAAGGTGAAGAACTATTAGAATTCTATGTCCAGTGGAAAAAAATACCCAGTACAGGTGAAATAAAGACATTTTTGAAGTGAAAAAGAACTAAAAGAATATATATTTCTGTAAAGTAATTGTTAAGGGAAGTTCTTTGAACATAAGAAAAATGATACTAAAAGATACTTTGAAATATCAAGACTAAAGGAAGTAAAATATAAATGGGAAATAGCTGAGTAAATATGAAAGACTTTTCTTCTTTTGGGTTTTAAAAATATATCAATGTAGGAAACAACACAAGTAAGCTAAAATAGCAAAGTAGAAAATGTGTAAATAATAAAAAAAAGGCAGAAAAAGAAAAAATCTACAGTAGCATATAGAAAACCAATAATAAAAAGCTAGACTTAAATCCAAACGTACCAATAATTGCTTTAAACACAAGCCCAGTCTAAACACACTAATTAAAAGACAAAGACTGCCAGAACAGATTTGAAAAATATGACCCAACTATATGCTGTCAGCAAGAACCTCGCTTCAAATATAAGAATATGGATAGGATACAAATAAAAAATAGAGAAGACTTATCAAGCAAAAAGCAATCAAAAGAAAGATGGAGCGGCTATATTAATGTCAGACAAAGTAGATTTGGGGGCAAAAACTAATTCCTAGACATAAAATGGCAGATAGTATAATGGTAAAAGAGTTGACTCACCAGGAAGTCAGAACAATACTAGCTGTGCACACCCCTAATAATGGAACTTAAATATGGAAAAAGCAAACTGTTCCAACTGAAAGGAGAAATTTAAAAATCCATAAAAAACATTGGAAACTTCAACATTCATCTCTCAGTAAATGACAGAACTATAGAGAGAAAATCACTGAGATATAAAAAAAACTGAACAATACCATCAACCAAGTGGATCATAAACTACATTTATAGAACAATCTATCCAACACTGACAGAATACATATTCTTTTCAATTGTACATGGAGCATTCACCAAGAAAGAATAAAAGAAACTTTAACAAATGCACAATTATTGAAAGCATATGTAGTATGTACTATGATCATAATGAAATTAAACCAGATATCAAAAACAGAAATATAACAGAAAATCTACAAACATTTGGAAATTAAGCAACATACTTCCAAATAAGCTGTGGATCAAAGGAAGATTCAAAAAAATTAAAACTTATTTTGAATTGAATGTAATTGAAAATACAACATAACACAATTCATGGGGTGCAGGTAAATCAGTGCTTAGAGGGAAATATATAGCATCAAATGCTTATGTTTATAAAGAAAAAAGTCTCAAATTAATCATGTAAGCTTACAGCTTAAGAAACTAGAAAAAGAAGAGAAAAATAGACACAAAATAAGAACATGAAGGAAATAATAAAGATAAGAGAAAAAAATTGATGAAATTGAAGGCAGAAAAATAGAAAAAAATCAATAAATCCAAAAGTTGGTTCTTTGAAAAGATCAATAATATTGATGAACTTCTAATGAATTTGACAAAGAAAAAGATGGAAGATGAAAATGTTCAATGTCAGGAAAGAAATAATAAATACGACTACAGGCTTCACAGACGTGGAGATAATAGAATACTAGGAATAACCCTACACACACAAATTCGACAACTTAGTATGAACTAATCCTTGAAAGAAAAAGTAATCTAACTCATCCAAGATGAACTAGGTATCCTGAATAGTCCTGTAACTATTTGTAACTTAAATTTATAGTTGAAAACCTACCAAGAAAGGAAATTCGCAGGCCCAAATGGTTTTATTGACAAATTCTATGAAATATCTAAAAAGAAATAACAATTCTATATAATGTCTTCTGGAAAACAGAAGAGATGGGAACATTTCCTAGCTCATTTTTTTTCTTTTTTTCCAAATGGCATGATTTGAGAGAAAAGCCAAAGGTAATATAAGAAAATAAAATTAAAAGCAATTTTGCTCACTAACACAGACACAAGAAACGCTAGTAAGTACTAGCAAACGAAATGCTCAATATATAAAAATAATAATATACCATGAGCAAGTGGGCTTTATCCCAGAAATATAAAACTGGTCTAATCTTTGATTATTAATCACTATTATCCACTGTTTCAACAAGCTGAAGAAAGCCCATACAATCATATCGATTGATGCAGAAAAGGTATTCAATGACATTTGATATCCACTCATGATACTTACAGGGATAAAGGTATCTGGGGTTTTTTTGTTTTGTTTTGTTTTTAACCCTGTAGTTAACATCATACTTAATGATGAAAGACTAAATGCTTTTTTCTTAAGATCAAGAACAAGGGAAGAATGCCCATATTCACCACTCCAATTTAATGTTGTACTAAAAATTCTGGAGAGTACAAAAAAGGCAAGAAAAAGAAAAAGAAAAAGAGGTGTGTGTGTGTAGGGGGATGAAATAAGAAAAGGAAGAACTAGAAAGAGGATGACATAGGAGTAAATATTTATGACCTTGGATCTGGCAATGGATTTTTAGATACTGACGCTAAAGGCATGAGCAACAGATGAAAAATAGATAAATTGTACTTCATCAACATTAAAAACTTTTGTGCACTTAAGAAAGTAAAAAGACAATCTTCATAATAGGAAAATATATTTGCAAACCATGTATCTGATAAGGGTCTACTATTCAGAATATATGAGGAATGCTTACAAGTAAACAACAAAAAGACAGATCAGGCACACAACTGTAATCCCAATAGTTTGGGAGGCCCAGGCAGGAGGATCGCTTGAGCCCAGGAGTTTGAGATCATTCTTGGCAACATAGTGAGACCCCATCTCTACAAACTTTAGAGAAATTAGCTGAGTGTGGTGGTGCATGCCTGTAGTCCCAGCTATTCAGGAGGTTGAGGTGGGAGGATCACCTGAACCTGGGAGGTTGAGGCTGCAATAAGCCATGATTGTGTCACTGCACTCCAGCCTGAGTGAAAGAGTGAGACCCTCTCAAATGTAAATAAATAACAAAAAGACAACCTAATTTAAAATGGAAAAGAAATTGAGTAAACATTTCAAATGTCTACTCAATGTATAAATGGCCAAGAAGCACATTGAAAAGATGCACAGCATCATGAAAACTTAGGAAAACGCAAATCAAAACCAAGACCCCTTCATATGCACTAAGATGGTTATAATCAAAAATTGGAAAATCATAAATGTGGGCAAGGACGTAGGGGAATTGGAGCCCACATCATTGTTGGTGGGAGTGTAAAACAGTTCAGCCTCTGTGGAAAAGAGTTTGGCAGTTCCTCAAAAAGTTAAACACAGACTCAGCAATTCCATTGCTAGGTGGATACCCTAAAGAATTGAGGCAGGTGGATCACAAGGTCAGGAGATCGAGACCATCTTGGCTAACACGATGAAACCTCATCTCTACTAAAAATACAAAAAATTAGCCGGGTGTGGTGGCGGCGCCTGTAGTCCCAGCTACTCAGAAGGCTGAGGCAGGAGAATGGAGTGAACCCGGGAGGCGGAGCTTCCAGTGAGCCAAGATCATGCCACTGCATTCCAGCCTGAGTGACAGAGCAAGACTCTGTCTCAAAAAAATAAATAAATAAAACAGGAACTCAAACAAATGCATGTGCACAGCAACACTAGTCACAGTAGCCAAAGATCAAGATAGTTCACATGTTCATGAATGGGTGAGCGGATAAACAAAATGTAGCATATTTACATGATGGAAATTATACAGCCATAAAAGTGATCGAAGTACTGATGCATGCCACAATGTTGATAACCTTGAGAACATCATGCTAACTGAAAGAAAGCACACATGAAAGTCATGCACTGTATGAAATATCCAGAGTAGGCAAATTATTATAGAGTCAGAAAGCAGACTGGTTTTTGCCAGAGACGGAGGGGTAGGGAGGGAATGGGGTGTGACTTCTGAACGGGGCTGGGGCTTTGGTGTGATTAAAATGTTTTGGAACTAGACACAGTGGTTTAGTACCAGATACAAGTGGTTTAGTCCTAGATACAGGTGGTTTAGTACTAGATGGAGGTGGTTTGGTATGAGATGCAACTGATTTAGAACTGAATGCAGGTGGTTTAGAACTAGATGCAGCTGGTTTAAAACTAGATGAAGGTAGCTTAAAACTAGATGCAGCTGGTTTAGAACTAGATGCAGCTGATTTAGAACTACATGTAGATGGTTTAGAACTAGATGCAGGTGGTTTGGAATTAGATGCAGCTAGTTTAGAACTAGATGCAGCTGATTTAGTACTAGATGTTGGGGTTTAGAACTAAAGGTGATTCAGCACTAGATGCAGGTTGTTTAGAACTAAATGCAGCTCGTTTAGTACCAGATGCAGGTGGTTTAGAACAAGATGAAGGGGATTTAGCACTAGATGCAGGTGGTTTAGAACTAGATACAGGTTGTTTAGAACCAGATGCAGATTGTTTAGAACTAGATGCAGGTGGTTTAGAAACAGATGCAGCTGGTTTACAACTAGATGCAGCTGGTTTACACTAGATGTAGGTGGTTTAGTGCTAGATGCAGGTGGTTTAGCACTAGATGCTGGTGGTTTAGCACTAGATGCAGGTGGTTTAGAACTAGATGCAGGTGGTTTAATGCTAGGTGCAGGTAATTTAGGACTGGATGCAGCTGGTATACAATTAGATGTAGGTGGTTTAGTGCTAGATGAAGCTGGTTTCGCGCTAGATGAAGCTGGTTTAGTACTAGAAGCAGGTGGCTTAGAACTGGACACAGGTGGTTGCACAGCATTGTGAATGTACTACATGCCACTGAATTGTTCACCTTAACATGGTGCATTTTACATTATGTGAATATCATCAATTAAAAATGGATTGCAAATCTAAATGTAGTAAGTAAAACCTTAAAACTTTGAGAAGAAAATGCAAGAGAAAATATTTGTGAGCTAGGGTGTATCAGCAGGTTCTTAACCATAATAGCAAAAGCATGTCCAGTGGAAGAAAACAAAAATTGATAAGTTGGATATCATCAAAACTAAAAACTTTAGCTTTACACATGGACATAAACATGGAAGCAGTCAACACTGCAGAATACTAGAGCGGGGAGGGAGGACAGGGCCTGGGTTGAAAAGCTACCTACTGGGTACTATGTTCACCATCTGGCACTATACACCTATCTAACAATCCTGCATATGTACACCGCTGTATCTCAAATAAAAGCTGAAATTTTAAAAAGCAAAGAAGTTTAGCTCTGTGAAAGACATCATTAAGTGGACGAATTTGCAAATCACTTATCCAAAAATGGACTTGTAACCAGAATATGTGAATAACTTTCAGGATGCATCAGTATGAAGACGAGCAACCCCAGTGAAAAACTGAGCAAAGGGGCTGGATATGATGGCTCACACCTGTAATCCCAGCACTTTGGGAGGCCGAGGTGGGCAGATCACTTGAGTCTAGGAGTTTGAGGCCAGCCTAGACAACATGGTGAAACCCAGTCTCTGCAAAAATACAAAAAAACAAAATTAGCTGGATGCGTGGCACACACCTGTAGTCCCAGCTACTCAGGAGGCTGAGTTGGGAGGATCACTTGAGCCCAGGAGGTGGAGGTTACAGTGAGCTGAGATCATGCCACTGCACTCTAGCCTGGGCAACAGAGTAAGACCTCATCTAAAAATAAAACAAAATAAAATAAAATTTTTAAAAAGACTGAGCAAAGGTTTAACAGACACCTAAAACAAACAAACAAAAAAGGATGTACAAGATATACAGACAGCCAAAACCTGTTCAACATCATTAATCATTAGAGAAATGCAAAGTAACCATAGTTAATGCCACTATATACTTGTGAGAAGATCACACACACACACACACAAATTGCTGGCAATGCCAAATACTGGAGGGGGTGTGGAGTCACTGGAGCGCCCACTGGTTGCTGGAGGAAAGGCAGCATGGTGCAGCCATCCTAGAAGATGGTTTGGCAGCTCCTCAGAACATTAAACACATACTTCCCCTATGACACAGCTGTCTTAGTACTGGGCATTTATTCTAAAGTAATGAAGACTTACATTCACAGGTAAACTTGAATGTGAATGTTTATTCCTATTTATAATCACCAAAACCCAGAAACAACCCAAATATCCTCCAACAGGTGAGTAGATAAGTGAAGGGTGGTATGTCTATAAAATGCCATCCCGCTCAGCAATAGAAAGGAATAAACTATTGATACACATAATGACTTGAAGGAATGTCAAATACATTATGCTGAGTGGAAGAAGACAGTTTCAAGTCTATTCTTCCATTCTTGAACAGACGATCTATGATGGGGGAGAGTTCCATGGCTGATGACCAGGTTAGGGTGCCTGACTGTTCTACATACTACATGTTTGAAGGTTTTTAGGTGATGAAACTGTTCTGCGTGCTGATTTAGTTATGGGTATGTGAACCTATTTGTAAGTTCACAATTCATAGAACTGTACATCAAAATAAGTCAGTTTTACTGTAAGTTAATTTAAAACACATAAAAACTGCTTTCAGAACGGGTATAAGATGCATGGGATTTGAGTATCGGGATCCACAGTGTCATATTATCTTCTTTGTACTTTCCTAGAGATACTAAATTGTATATAACAAACATGATAAATGAACTTCATACATATATATATTGCGTACAAATTGTACGCAAAATATATATACATGTACGAAATGCTCTAAAATGGCTCTTAATAACTTCAGTTACCCCTCAGTAACTTCAGTAGAAACTAAGCCTAACGATTTTAATTTTCTTCTCTACCCTTCTATATACTAAGGAGACCAAAGAACGCTTTTCACTGTTTTTGTCAGAGGTGGGGAAAAGGTGGCGAATCGGGTCCCCGCCGCATGACCTGCCTGGAGCACTGTGCTGCATGTTCACATTCTGTCCTTTGTCTTCACGATGGCTCTGGTGGGTGAGTTAACTGAGAACATCACCATATCGAGAGCTTTTTTCTGAGTATTCAGTAACACACTCATTCTCTGTGGACTATATTCTGATCCAGTTCAAACTGAAGCTCAAGTCATTAGGGAAAAGAGATCTGTCATCTTTTTTTTTTTTGCTACATCAAGTAATACTTGGAATCCAGCCCTCTGCTTCACTCCTAATATAACTAAAATCTCAGTTGTAACCCCCCAGTGGATTCACACTTAATGGCTATACATGCGTGCTATTCATCTCTGTTTATCTTGTATTTAACCAATGCCTGGGAAGTGGCATTTATACAGTGAATGAATGGATGATGGAGAGATGGATGACAGCTGTCTTGGGGGACAGATGGAAGGATGCAAAGGAGGGAGTGAGGAGGCGACGAAAGAGGAAGAGATGGAGAACACCAATCTTTTTTTCCTTCTGTAGTCACTATAAATCACCCCCAGTCTGTGACTCTCATTTGGAAGAAGTGCAAAATAAAAATGATCTAAGGTACGCAAAGCTTACAAATTTATTAGCAGCTTGTGCAGTAAGTTTCTTTTAATGCGTCTGTGGCAATACTAGCAACAAATTAATAAAAGCTTAATTTTTATACAAATAGTTTTATTACAAATTTGAATTCTTAAGAAATACACATTTAAAGAAATTACATAAAAGGCCTTAGTAGTCTTAAAAATGTTTTGGAGACTTTTAGTGAACTGTCATTTCAGGCCTAGTGGTCCGAATCTGCCCTCCTGCGGTCCATGCGATGCCCTGCTGAGGTCTGTGAACACAGCTCATGACAAACCACGGAAATGGCCCCAATGTGCTTACGTGTGAAAATACTGATACTGAGATCCAACAGAGCTGTTTGTCAAGCCGGGATGCAGAATGAGGAATACTAATGAAATGACGGCCTTTAAGGTTGCTGCTTTTGAAGTCAAGTCATTCAGTTTGTGATTAGTGTTTAAAACCCTGAAAATATTTAATACAGAATAAAAACAATAAGCTCAAAGTACATGTTTCACTATAATAGACACCATATTCATGAACCTGGGCTTGGTTTTGGCAATACATAATTTTTGGTTTAGAAGTGAACAATGAAAACGGATGTTTCACATTCAATATCCTAGTCTTTATAAACCTATGTTAAAGGACAGCACAGTCTTTCAAAGGAAGAAAACTATGTAAGCTTTATTTTAACAGTGGAAGTTAAACTAAACCTTGATCTGCCTAATCGCTGACATCTATATAAATTACTAATATATATATATATATTTAATTTTTGACTATTTTTGGACCATCTTTATTCCACAGGAAAATTGTGATTTCTGCAAAAGCAGCTGCATAGTACCACACATAGCAGAAAGACAGAAATTTATATTTGGGGGTTGGAAGATATGGCTACTGAGTCTGTAATTCCATTTGGAGGTTCAAAAAACCATTTTTACATTGCTATTATTTGTACAGACCAAGGGACCTAAATTTTGAAACAGCTAGACAGTGATATAAACAAACATTTATCTCTGGGGGTAGAAAATTAATTATAATACAAGAATGAAAATGGGCAAACAGTATGGAAGGCACCCACACCTCCTAGCACCCTTTGGTTTTCTGATGGAGTTCTCACTTCACACATCAGTGCATTGGATTGCAGAAAATATTGATATTTTATTTCATCAAAAGTGCCATTTGGTATGCCACTATTGAAAGCTTATCGCTGTCTTTTTCTCCTTCAGCAAGTAGAGGTCAATGAAGCAGGGTGTGTTAGTTATGCAAATTCCTATAAGGCACTTTACGGTTTTCATACTGGACAGTGAGGTACACAGGATATATTTCTAGGGTTCGTTGCTGTTAACAAAAAGAAGAAGAAGTAGCACCATGTTGTGACATTAGCTGACTCAGGCTTCATTATGTTCTTCTCATACAGACTTGGCAGCGGCTGACGTGCGTGCGCAGCTCCCCTGCCTTCAAGGTGGACGGCGTGGGCTTCCTAAAATACAACACAGAGACAGACCATTGGCCATCATTTCACAACACATCAGAAACATGGCAGTCCTGCCCTGCTCAGAAATGTCTAAGGGGTCGGCCCAGCCCCTGGCATCAGGCCCCAACCTGGTACCATCCAGTGACTGCTGTCCACCTTACCATGAGCAGGCATGTGCTGGGTGCAGGGCACACAGAACACTGAGGGTTACCTACCATCTGCACGCCCAGGCCCTAACACCTGCCCCAGTGCCCACAGCCCCTTAGGGCACAGCTGAAGTCCCGCCACATCGGTCTGGCTCCAAAGCCTTGGCCATCCCCGCTGTGCCACCCTGCCTCCTCCGCCACATCGGTCGGCTCCGAAGCCTTGGCCATCCCCGCTGTGCCACCCGCCTCCTCCGCCACATCGGTCGGCTCCGAAGCCTTGGCCATCCCCGCTGTGCCACCCTGCCTCCTCCGCCACATCGGTCGGCTCCGAAGCCTTGGCCATCCCCGCTGTGCCACCCTGCCTCCTCCGCCACATCGGTCGGCTCCGAAGCCTTGGCCATCCCCGCTGTGCCACCCTGCTCCTCCGCCATCGGTCGGCTCCGAAGCCTTGGCCTCCCCGCTGTGCCACCCTGCCTCTCCGCCACATCGGTCGGCTCCGAAGCCTGGCCATCCCCGCTGTGCCACCCGCCTCCTCCGCCACATCGGTCGGCTCCGAAGCCTTGGCCATCCCCGCTGTGCCACCCTGCCTCCTCCGCCACATCGGTCGGCTCCGAAGCCTTGGCCATCCCCGCTGTGCCACCCTGCCTCCTCCGCCACATCGGTCGGCTCCGAAGCCTTGGCCATCCCCGCTGTGCCACCCTGCCTCCTCCGCCACATCGGTCGGCTCCGAAGCCTTGGCCATCCCCGCTGTGCCACCCTGCCTCCTCCGCCACATCGGTCGGCTCCGAAGCCTTGGCCATCCCCGCTGTGCCACCCTGCCTCCTCCGCCACATCGGTCTGGCTCCGAAGCCTTGGCCATCCCCGCTGTGCCACTCTGCCTCCTTGTACTACAATTTTACTTTCCGTCCTTTCTCCTCCATTAGATCATAAACTCCTCCAAGGTAAGAAGAAGATATTATTCTTCTCTGCAACACTTTACACACACAGTAAGTGTTCATTAAATATTTGTGGAATGATGTGACGAGTAATAAATCTGGAGTAATTCCCTAGACCTCGACATACTTTTATAACTTTTGAAGGATTTCTATGGTCTGCTTTGAGGCCAAAAAGAGGGAAAGACATTTAATGTCCCAAATGTTTCTCAAGCTTAGAAACTCTGCATTATTTTGATTGTTGAAAAGGTAAAATCTGAACTAAAATTGGTACTGAGAACATTCTATTAAAATTTAAAAAAATAAAAAATAAAATTAAAATAGCCATTTATGAGAGTGCCTCATCCTAAAATTGAGGCTGCTTGTTTGAGCAACGTTTGGTACAAATTCCAGTACCCTCAAGTTTATTATTTAAATTAATGGGATCTTACCTAATTTGCTTTGGGAAAACATTTTAGTTTATTGTATCAGGCTGCTGGTTAAAAAAAAAAAATCCCATCATTACCTATCAACCCTATAAGAGGACACTGCAGGGGCTGAGGCATGAACAAAGTGTGCTCATTTTGGCAGCAAATGGCTAAACTATATCTGCAGCATTGATGTCACGTTTCCAGTGCCTTGAAAGGCTCCAATAAACCACCAGTTAGGCACGCGGCACTTTTTGGATGAGTACGAATTAGAGGAGTGAGTATGTTGTCCTGTCTCTTACTATCTAAGCTAGAAAGAGACAGGATCGGCCGGGCGCGGTGGCTCAAGCCTGTAATCCCAGCACTTTGGGAGGCCGAGACGGGTGGATCACGAGGTCAGGAGATCGAGACCATCCTGGCTAACACGGTGAAACCCCGTCTCTACTAAAAAAAAAAACTAGCCGGGCGAGGTGGCGGGCGCCTGTAGTCCCAGCTACTCGGGAGGCTGAGGCAGGAGAATGGCGTAAACCCGGGAGGCGGAGCTCGCAGCGAGCTGAGATTCGGCCACTGCACTCCAGCCTGGGCGACAGAGCAAGACTCCGTCTCAAAAAAAAAAAAAAAAAAAAAGAGAGAGAGACAGGATCATAGCAGAGTTCCATGTGATTCTCTCCAAAAAGGTGAAGATGAAAGGCTTATCTCCAGGGGTGAGAAGCACTTGTTTTGGAAACGAACAACAGTAAGCAGCTGTGCCAGCTCCGTCAGCCTCCTGCATTGGCCCCAGCAGGGTTGTAGCTGGGGCTCCGGATAGAGGGTTCATTATGCGCTCCTGGCCTTCGGGAACCGGCCCGGCTCCCAGTCAACTCCAGCAAGGTTAGTAGCCATTTGGGACAGTCATTTTAAAAGTGAGATTTGGGTCATGGAAAAGGAAGGGTCTTCCCTCTCAATTTCAGCTGAATTTGTGCTGAAATTAATTTTTATTTGCACAAGTCTAAAAAAATACCTTGTGAAGTCACTCAGAACTTACACCAAGTGTACATTACGATCGGTGTTATAAATGGCATGAAAATGAATGCTGCTCACTTCTTTTCCCCGGGATTATTAAATATACTGTATTTCAAACATGCTCTGTTTGGAGATTTCAGTTGCTTTGATTACATTTTAGTACATTCACCTAGAAAAAATGGAAAGTGACCTTTTCCTTTCACGGTTCTTCAGTATATGAAAAAATTAAACCTATGACTCAAGGTCTGCCTTTGAAAATCGTCTCGGTGATCTGCCCATGTCGAACAGCATCAAATGTTCATTACATTTGTTCTTCGAGACTTTGCTTTGGAAGACATTATGGATCGTGGATGATTAAAAAATAAAGTCACAAAGGGGCCAGCACCCTGCAAAAAAGCTGCGCTCCCACTTACTTGAACATCTCGCTCCTCTCTATGGTGGCCAGCCAAAAGCTGTAAGCATTTGCGTAGTAATTACAGGTCCCACGGCCGTGACACTCGATGAATGGCGCACTTCTAAACTCCTCCAGACAGGAGCCAGGGGATGCCAGGGCTTGGCCAGAGCCTTCTGCACCAGCGCTGGTGTGCTGCAGAACAGACGCAAGCCGTGAGTCAGAGGTTCCCTCCTCAAACACCGGGCGAGAGATCGATCCTTCCCAGGAAGGCGCCAGGGTGTTCCCTCTGCAAAGCCACACACTGCAGCCTCATGTGGTCACCACAAGACACACTCTGTCCCCAAATTCTCGGGCTGGCCGGCAAGCCAGTGCCTGCATGGCTGGGGCCCCATAGTGCTCAACATGGCCCCAGGGATCATCCAATGGCTGCTCCCCAAATAGATGACCAGCCCAGCTTTATTCGAGTTTAAAGAAGAGCTCACTATGTATTAGATTTGAACCACTCCGACCCATTCTAACGTGGGGCATGAGACGATAGCCAAAATGTTCAAATAATGTTGCAAACAACTGATGTGGAATCAGATTTTACAAATGCATTCCTGTATTTGCTATATTAGATGCTATTTATCTTAAGGTAAAGAATAATCATTCAATTCTTTTTTCTTTAAAAAGAGAGAGAAACAAGAGTAAGAGAAAAAAATAGCTACTACCATAACTTTATCAAATTGCATTTTGGTCTAGCAGGTTTAAGTAGGACCTTCCTGTACTCAGAAATCAAGACCTTAAAATGAATGACATACAACCTTGACTAAGACATTATGACAGATCCCCATGACTATTATTTCAGATATGGGAAATGTGAACTCTGGAATTTTGGAGACACAAGGGACCTTTGAGGATAAGGCTAACTCCACTGATGCCCAGATGAGGACATTCTGGGATCTGATCAGGATCACACAGCTTCAAGGCAGAGCTGAGGCAAGGACAGGGACCTCCAGACCAGAGCCATCATCCTGAGAACTCAGAGGAGGTGCTGGAAGACACTGTTCTCCAGAAAAAAAAAAAAAATTATTTTTGTTTGCTCCTGATTTCGAGAAATTATTGGCAATCACTGTTTCAGGTCTTTGTGACACCCGGACAAGGGTTTGGGGTGACAACGGCTTTCCTGTGGTTCCTCAATGCAGCTCCGGACTTTCCCTGACACACTGAGATTCCACTCAGTATTTCTTATAATTATGGAGTGATAAATCCAATCTACCTTTTAATGAAAATGGCATGCTTATATCATTGTTAGTGTCCTGATTTCTCTATACTGCATGTTCAACCTTTTTGGCTCTCTCGATAAAGTAGTTACAATGCAGCACTTCAAATTATTGGAACCTGTTAATCTGGTGGTGGTGGTACAACGTGAAGAGTCTAACTGCAGTATAATCAACCCAGCAAATCATACAATCAAACTTGTATATGTGCACAAACATTTTAAAAATTGCTTTCCTGCCAACTTTTTCTACACTTGGAAAAATGCATAGAAAAGCACAAGAAAAATCCAGTAGAAGGAAATCGCAATGGTGGGCACCTCGCACACAGCACGTCAGGAAGGTGGAGCAGACCCTCCACATGGCTGGAGCGCAGGGCAGACGCCACACCACCCATGAGTTATCTTGTTATCTCCGCTCAGCGTCCTCACTCAAACATTAAAAAGAATGCTTTCCTGCCAATTTTTTCTACAATTGGAATAATTTACAGAAGAAAATAGCTATGAAGCCCTGTTCCCTGTCAGTCAGATAATAAATAATGTTCATCTGTGGGTCAAATGTACAACTCGCCCATTCCTGACAGTGTGAAGATGGGATTAGGTTTTCTAGTGATGATGCAGATGTGTGTGTAGAGTCGTTTACTGGGAATTGGCAAATTCCGGGATAACTCTGACCTTACAAGTTCACGACTTGTATATATTTAATCAATACTGCCAACTGAGGTAACAGAATAAAACAAGCTACAATGAGCGTATCAAACAGGGGCCTTGTTTTCTGTTTCAATTGACTTTTGTGGGGAAAGGAAGCCCTGGGGCTAGGAGAGCAGTCCTTGTCCTGTGGGAAGGGTCCCAGGCGGCACCGGCCCAGAAGAGCCTTCGTGGGGGCCACAGCCAGCCCTCGGGTGTTCTCCCCCTAACTCAAGCTTCTGCTTTCCAGCTCGTTCGTGTTGTAGTAGAATGTGTACTCCCATGTGCAGGCTCTCTTCCTCCTTTCCCTGAAAGAGGCCTCCACTTTGTGTAGAGAAGCTGGTCATATAGAGAAGCTGGTCACATGGAGAAGCTGGTTATATAGAGAAGCTGCTCATATGGAGAAACTGGTCACATACAGAAGCTGTTCACATAGAGAAGGTGGTCATGTAGAGAAGCTGCTCATATAGAGAAGCTGGTTGTATGGAGAAGCAGGTTGTATAGAGAAGCTGTTTATATTGCTGGTGCTGGAACAGAGCTGTAGAGCACCTGAGTGGAGCAGCCACAGGGAAGCAGAGGCCTGGGCCTGCATTTCCAGGAAGATGCTCATCCCAGCTACCTTGGCTCTGAGCAGAGGAGTGTTCTGGCTGGTGATGGAGACCCCTGCTGTCACCAGGCAGAGCAGGCCAGGCTTCCAGGCATGCTTTGGAAGGGGTCAGTTGGAGGAAGAAGGAGGGGCTTAAGCAGCGAGATGCAGAGAACCCCGAGGTGTGGAGGCACCAGACAGAGGCAACTATGAGGCGCCCAAGTGGGGCTCTTCCCAGGATATACAGCGTCTCCCCAGACACTTACCATCACAAAAGAGTAGCCGATCCAGAGCGAGGACCACCCGCTGGGGCACGGTGGGATCTGAATGGTCTGACTGTGCACGGCCATCACCATGGCGGGCGCCTCACACACAGCACACCTGGAAGTGGAGCAGAGACACTCAGCACAGCAGGGTGCAGGGCAGAGGCCACCGTTCATGCACTGCCCCATTACCAACACTCAACGCCCTCACTCAGTCTTTCTGGTCCAATTACATATTAAGTGGGAAATGTGCCCATTGCTTAGACTCTGAGGTTTGGCACCTCCCTGTTGGTATTATAAGCCTGTCTCAGGATTAAAACATTCAATTCAAAAATAGAGCAGGATGGCCGGGTGCGGTGGCTGATGTCTATAATCCTAGCACTTTGGGAGGCCAAGGCAGGCGGATCATCTGAGGTCAGGAGTTCAAGCTCAGCCTGACCAACATGGAGAAACCCTGTCTCTACTAAAAATACAAAAAATTAGCCGGGCATGGTGGCACATGCCTGTAATCCCAGCTACTCAGGAGGCTGAGGCAGCAGAATCGCTTGAACCTGGGAGGTGGAGGTTGCAGTGAGCCGAGATCGTGTCAATGCACTCCAGCCTGGGCAACAAGAGTGAAACTCCATCTCCAAAAAAAAAAAAAAAAATTCGAGCAGGACACAGGCCTGTACTCCCGGCTACTCGGGAGGCTGAGGCAGAAGGACTGCCTGAGGCCAGGAGTTCAAGGCTGCAGGGAGCTACGTTCGGCCTGCCTGTGTGCCACTGCTCTACGACCTGGGCAACAAAGCGAGGCCTGCCTCCAAAAAATTGCTTAAAAAATAGATCCAACACGAGTTATTTAACTGTCTGTCTCGTAGAAGGGAAAAATAGGAAGGCAAAGCTCTAACAGTGGCTCTCCCGGAGGGGCTGGGGTTACAGGCGGCTTTTCTTCTTTGGGCATTTGAGTGTTTTCCAATCTTTCGACAATGAGTATGTATTTCCACAAGCACAATAAATGCTTCAGAAAAAATGCTGGTGAAATCCAAGAGCTACTCCTTCTGGAATGCAACAGTTTGTTTGAAGCCATGAATAATCTTTAGTGTAAGAAATGCACTTAGTGAGCTGAGTAACTAAGACAAATACTGCATGCTTTAATGAACTTGAGGCTGCATGTCCACATGGGCCTCTTGCGGGAAACTTGTTTTCTGGTCTGCCCCCTTGGCTCAGCTGCCCAAGGTCTGAGGCCATCAGCATCCACTGCAGCTGAAGTGACCCCCAGAGGACCCTCCCAAGGACAGGATGCCTCCCAAGCCAGGCTGATTCAGCTCAGGCTTGGGACTGCACCAGAAATAAATTAAAACGGCCCAGTGCTCTGACTAAGACCCTCTCAATGAAGGGAACCCTTGATGGTGGGATAATGCTTTGTTTTTTAAAAAAATTAAACACCAACAGTGAATAATTACATTTGAGTCACAAAATGAACAGAGTGTTAACAATGCTGATAAATGACTATAAACGGTGTTAATAATTACACCTAGTTATATTGGGACATTTGCATGAAAGTGGATCAGAAGGGGGAGTAGGGCTGAATGAGTCATTTGATTTTCCATGGACATGTGCGTGTGTGTGCGTGTGTGTATGTGTGTATGTGTGGTGTGTGCAATTTTCTATTTTATTCACCCAAATGCAGATGAATTAAAAGGTTCACTTAAACAACAGTGACTGAAATTGGCCTCATACATCTGCCACCATCTGTTTGCTAGACACGAGACCTAGAAATACAGCCTGGAGGGAAGGGTTTTGTCTTTTTCAGACTGTCTCTGGGCTGAGGGATTCAAGGGTCTATAGAGAGGGTGGCCCTGCCCCATTGTAGGCTTAAAGAGCTGTCTGATTCCTTAAAATTCACATGGCCAAATTCTCCATATTGCATATGAACAAACTAAGGCCAGGGTTAGCTGCGTCCAAGACAGAACTAAAACGCAGTTCTCCTTGCTCTCAATCCAGTGGTCTTCTCGTCAGAGCAATTAGCAATCAGTATTTATGTCGTGAGTCTTGTCTGCAGAAAGCTAGAAAGTACTTAGAAAATGGTGCCTTACTATCAGGATGAAAGCAGTAAAACTGCCACCCTTTCTGCTCAAAATGAAGGCTTTTGTGTCATTTGCTGTTTCTAAAATTTAGCTTTCGGACCTCCCTAAAGGGAAGACCTGAGAAGGAACCTGTAAGTCCTGAGAAGTCGTGGGAAACCACTACGTTCAGTAACCATGGAAACCTGCCTGCTCAGAGACAGGGACAAAGGGGCAGCCTCTCTACAACAGGGAAGTAGAGGCAGACTTGATGCAAAGGCAGCGGCTTCAAGTACACGCCTGGGAAGGTCTCTTCCTGCTGAGCTTCGAGATGTCAACTAACAGACATAAAATTCTGGAAATGTAAAGTCCTGGGACATTCCAGGACTTTCTGGTCCAATTACACATGAAGTGGGAAATGCCGTGTCCCTTGCTTAGACTCTAAGGTTTAGCAGCTCCAAGTTGGTTTGACGAGCCCGTCTGAGGATTAAAACACACAGAAACCTCAGGCTCTTGGTGCCCACAGACCAGGGCTGTTTTACTGAAAGGACTGCATCACAGAGCAATGCTGGTCTCAAACCCACAGCTTCTCTGAGACCTGTTTTTGGAATACCACCAGGGCATGCCGGAGCTCCTGTCAAGGAGCTCTGAATCCAGGTCAAATGTTAACGTTGTCAAGAAAGTAAATTGGAAACCTATCAATGAATAGTCTTTTTCTACCTGTTGTGTAAAGGAAGCTAAAAAGAGAAACCCACAAAAGTTGGTCCTTTTCCTTCTAGTTATCAGACATGGTTCTGAGCAAGAAAAGTCTCAAAACAGTCAATATCTGGCAGCCTCTCGCACAGGTGAAGTATTGCCTGCATTCTGAAAAGTGCCATTCAGGAAGTGTCATGAATGATAGTCTCCATTTTAAGATCAATAAAATAAGTTTTCTCATAGTTCAAAAAAAAAAATCAAAGAAAACGGTCAGTAGATATTTTAATGTAAGGGGATCAAAGATCTAAGATTTTCCCACATAGGAGGTGCCTTCCAGCCCTCTGGTCCATGGTCCCACGTGACATAGCTCTCTCACTAAACTGTGATCTGCCAGGACCTGCCTGGCACATAACCCTAGTCTTCCCCAAAACAGGGCATGTTCATCTAATGAAAGGAGTTGGGCTAAAGGCACAGCCTGGGGCAGCTGGGCAGGAGCTCTGGGGGTGAGTCCAAGCATTTGCTTTCCTTTTCCCTTTTCTCTTGAATGCAGGGCACTTCTTAGCTGATACTGCTACATCTTTCTTCATAGTCAAAGACTGCTGATTTCTTTAAAGGGAATATAAAAACCTTTTAATCTTTTTTATCATTTATTATCTTAATACATAAAAAGTAAAATTACAGACTCGCTTCTTAGTCAAATGAATTTGTTCACTGGCTACTTTCCTATTATTTCTGAGTATTTCTAAGCAATAAGCTTTTTTTTTTTTTTTGAGACAGAGTTTTGCTCTTGTCACCTAGGCTGGAGTGCAATGGTGCGATCCTGGTTCACTGTAACCTCCGCCTGCTGTGTTCAAGCAATTCTCCTGCCTCAGCCTCCCGAGTAGCTGAGATTACAGGCATGCAACACCACGCCCAGCTAATTTTTTTATTTTTAGTAGAGATGGAATTTCACCATGCTGGCCAGGCTGGTCTTGAACTCCTGATCTCAGGTGATCCACCTGCCTTGGCCTCCCAAAGTGCTGGAATTACAGGCATGAGCCACTGCACCTGGCCAGCAATAAACTTGTAATTAGAAGGAAAGAGGCAAAGAGAGGACAGTCATGTTATTTTCAGTCCTAATAATTTCAGTTTCCCATCTTACTTCCTATCAGGGAGGCTCCTGGGGTCTGAAAACATACTTCAGATATTAGTGCGGATAAATACTTAAGGGAAATCGCTGAGCCAAACACATGCATTTTCAATGGGTACAATATCACCCAAGGGAGCAAAAATTGGTGGCACTGGGAGTGTGTGTATTACTGTATAATTTTTAAATGTATGAATCTGTATAATTTAATGTATAAAGCACAGATATACATACAATACACAAACAGAGGAGATATATAGTATGTCTGCGGCACTACAATGTCCTAGGGGCCACCTCACACCCACTGGGATGGCTACTACCAAAAAGGCAGAAAACAACACGTGCTGGTGAGGACGTGGAGCGACCGGAACCCTGTGCACTGTGGCAGACCTGGAAAGGGTGCGGCCACTGTGGAAAACAGCACGGAGGTTTCTCAAATAACTAAAAATAGAATTACCCTATGACCCCACAATTCTACTTCTGGGTATACATCCAGAAAAATTAAAAGCAGGCTCTCAAAGAAATATTTTCACACCCATGTTCACAGCAGCATTGTTCACAATAGCTGAGGTGTGGACAAAACCCAAGTGTCCATTGACAGAGGAATGGATCAACAAAACGTGGCACCTACACACAACGAAATATTATTTGGCCCTAAGTACGAAAGAAATCCTATCACACGCTGTAATGCAGATGAACCTTGAGGACATTATGCTGAGTGACATAGGCCAGTGACAAAAGGAAAAATATCGTATGATTCCACTTACATGAGGTGTCTACAGGGGTCAAAGTCACAGGGACAGAAAGTAGAACTGGGGTCACCAGAGGAGGGATGTGGAGTCAGTGTTTAATAGGGACAGAGTTTGAGTTTGGGAAAACGAAAAAGTTCTGGAGACGGATGGTGGTGATGGTTAAACAACAATGTAAATGTACTTAATGCCACTGAACTGTACACTGAAAAAGTATTAAGATGGTAAATTTTACGTTATGTGCATTTTACCAAAATTAAAAATAATTTCTAAAAAAATTCATAGGGGCAGGGATGATTCAGAAAACAATGTCTTCAAAGGCTCCTTGGGGAAGTTATTATTATTATTATATTATTATTATTTTTTGAGACGGAGTCTCGCTCTGTCGCCCAGGCTGGAGTGCAGTGGCGTGATCTCGGCTCACTGCAAGCTCTGCCTCCCGGGTTCACGCCATTCTCCTGCCTCAGCCTCCCGAGTAGCTGGGACTACAGGCGCCCACCACCGCGCCCGGCTAGTTTTTTGTATTTTTTAGTAGAGACGGGGTTTCACCGTGTTAGCCAGGAGGGTCTCGATCTCCTGACCTTGTGATCCGCCCGCCTCGGCCTCCCAAAGTGCTGGGATTACAGGCTTGAGCCACCGCGCCCGGCCGGAAGTTATTATTTTTTAAAAAAGAAAGATTGAGAAAGACTGTTCTGACACTGGCTGAAGAATCCAGTGACATCACTTTGCTCACGGGAGGAAAGCTAACCACCACAGTGAGGAGGTAAAATAGAAATTCTCTCTGCAAGCCCGGCATTATCTCACCATGGTTCTGCACCGTAATTTTAAAACACAATAACTGACTTTTTTTTTTTTTCTTTTTGAGACAGGGTCTCACTCTGTTGCTCAGGCTGGAGTGCAGTGGCCTGGTCTCAGCTCACTACAGCCTCAACATCCCAGGCTTAAGTGATCCTTCCACCTCAGCCTCCCTCGTAGCTGGAAGCATAGGCTCGCGCCACCACACCCAGCTAACTTTTGTATTTTTTTGGAGAGATGAAGTCTCGTCATGTTGCCCAGGCTGGTCTTGAACTCCTGGGCTCAAGCGATCCTCTCGCCTCAGCCTCCCAAAGTGCTGGAATTACAGGCACCAGCCACTGTGCCCAGCCAACTGACTTTTACGTCAAATAATTTTTATGGTTGATTTCCATTACAAAACTCAGATATCACAAATAATAAACTAAATGGCAAAGGATTGAATGTTTTGGAGAAAAACAGAAAAAATATGTTTGTCCAGACTAGAGACTTTTCCTCTTCAATTATGCATTTGTTCCTACAAATGCTCGACTCACCTACTAATAAATGGTCTTATGTTGTCCCCTGTGATGGGTGCCATTGACATGGGCATGGGCTCGGGGGTGGACAGCCAGTACGAGTAGTCATTTCGTGATGCAAAGTTGCACACGTTGTTAATATTGCAGAACAGGAAGGGCATTGTGCTGAACTTGCGCAGGCAGCTGCCGGCCGTGCCTAGACGAGGGAGAAGACAATGTGAGATGTTTTCTTTATAATTCACAATCTATCTCTATGTAAAGTGGATTTCAGCTGGACAACAAGCAAAAACATGTAATCAACATAATCACGGAAATGGAATGTATAAAGGATTCTGTAGGACATTTTTGATGAAAGGAAACAAAACCAGTTTACCAGCACAAAGAAACCTTTTCCTAAAGCTGAATTCTAGAAGGAACTTAACATACGGTTCATTATACAATGGACAGTCACAAATTGGGCAATGTCTTTAACAATAGTTTTGCAGAAAATGCAGAGATGCTCTTTCTATAGCAGCTTGCTGATTCTAACCCTGATAAAAGTTAAAGGTAGAGAAAATTAAAACACAGTTTGGTGGAGGTTATCTGGGGCAGACTAAGATAATGAGCACAGATATGTAGCTTTCTGCTGACCTAAACTAGAGGAGCAGAGCTCAGAGCTCAGCAGCCGTACAGAATTTCAGACAGGATAACGTGGACATTTTTTACAAACAGCAATGGTTAAGTTGCATTAATGCAAGCTGTTAAGTGCACTCCAGGAATCTTGATCCTACTTGATAATTTGAAGATGAGATCTAAAGTTTTATTAATTTAAAGATTTTCGAAGATTCAGTCTCCACATTTCTTGGCTTGCCATTAGTAACACAGCAGCTGTTGAACTGATTATTTGTAATCAATGCAGGGAAACGGGGCCGGGCTGCTTTTTCACTGGCTACTGCCCTCAGTGCAGCAGCAGAGGCGAGTCCAGCACTGCGCACCAAAGGCACTCAACACGCCTACACTGAATGAATGTGTGGATCTGCAGGCTTCTTACCCAAGTCCTGACCATGGGCCCGTTCGTTGCCTTGCACGTAGAGCAAAGAGTACCCATGGTAAAGAATTTTGGTCCCAGAGGGACACTGTGGGTCGTCTATTGTTTGACTGTGCCTGGTCACAAGGAAGCCGTGATCAACAGATGGGGTGCCTGGGGGCCCCATGGACCCTGGCAACCCATCGGGGCCTGGTGGACCTGGAAATCCTCTTGGACCTGGAAGATAGGAGACAAATCAGTTTCCCTAATTGCAAACACGCTCCCCTGAAGGCTTTCAAAATCATTTTCTCCAAAGAGTTTTCAATATTTTATATTTCCACGAAGTATCCTACCTATTCATGTTACCAAAAAAGTCTAAAAAGAATGCATGGCTAACTAAATACAGCCGCCTGCTTCCTTCATGGTGTCTTAACTTTTTCTTTTCACCTACCACCTCAAGATATTTTTATAAGTGCAGTCCTTGGTGCAGAGCAGGTGCTTGAACAATTCAGTTCAATGAATATATGACATATATGAAAATGGACATATGAATAAATGAAAATAAATGAATGACGTGACTCTGTGCATGTCATTCACATGGAAGTGTGGGGCTCCTGTTGAGGAGGATTATCACAGAATTATTAAACAACCTAATCTTAAGGCATTTTCTCTTCCATAGCAACCTAAAGCCTATGTATGGAAATGGAGCAGTAGGGGACCTCTCAGGCAAGGCCTGCTTCTGTCCCCTCTCTAACTGTGACACGTGCCAAACTGTGCGCAAGTCTGCTGGGCTGAGCTCTTTGTTCAGTGAGTCAGCAGCCTCAGCCTTTTGCATCATAGCCTTCATGGAACACTCCAGTGTCCCTTCTCCTAAGGAAGGAGATCAAGTTTATCCCACGCCTTTGGGCCAAAGATGGCATTATACTCTTTTCGACTTTCCCTTGTCCTTTGCTGAAATAGAATTTTCATAGCTGCAGCTCACATCCCACTTAGGAAACCACATGGGCCACCACTATTGGCTGCCTTTCAACAACATCTGGGAAGCTTACGCTTTGATCAATATCTGTCTCTACACAGAAAAAGGGACACTTCTCCAGCTCTTCTGTTTGATCCTATTTCTTCTAAGAAACAGACTTCTTCGGAAATCTGTCAAGTAATATACCCAGCTTCATTTTGCAGCTTTCCCCATGCCTGGGTCTGCTGCTTCTGTCCCAAAGATCCCGGTTGAGGGTAATTAGGTTGGAAGTCTCACAACCTACCAGTAGGCCCGGTAGGTCCCATCTCTCCTTTCTGGCCAGGGGCACCGTCGAACCCAGGGATACCTGGAGGTCCAGGTATACCCACCAATCCTGTAACACCTGAGGCAGAGGAAAAATAATTTATGATCCCGTACGGCAGTAAGCTGTATCTCTTTCTTCCCTTCTTAAATGTCCTTTTCAGTGTTCAAGGAGGCAAGCGTAAAGTCTCACTGCAGACGAGAACGTTTTCTTGGACAGCCAGGAGTTGCTTCCCACAAAGCCGAGTACAGACTTGGCAGAAGCAGCTGGATATTCCTATGGGGTGTGTTTGGGCACCTTGTTCTGAGTTCTCCCTGGTTTCTCGCTGTTTGGCAGATTGGTTTGGAGAAGGCAGGCGAGGTGGAGGGAATGAGAGACTGGATAAGCCTTTCCCTCTCAGCCATATACTGGGGGCTCAATTTTTAGGCAAAGATATACTGACACGGACAGCTTTTTGTTTTCATGTATGTAGCTTATTCTTTTTCTTCTTCTTTTTTTTTTTTTTTTTTTTTGAGACAGGGTCTCGCTCTGTCACCCAGGCTGGAGTGCAGTGGTATGACCACCGCTCACTGCAGCCTTGACCTTCCGGGTTCAAGCAATTCTCCTACCTCACCCTCCCGAGTAGCTGGGACTACAGGCGTGCACCACCATACCTGGCTAATTTTTTTTATTATTATTATTTTGTAGAGACAGACTCTCCCTATGCTGCCGAGGCTGGTCTTGAACTCCTGGGCTCAAGTGATCCTTCCACCTCAGATCCCAAAATGCTGGCATTACATAGGTGTGACCCAGTGAGCCTGGCCAGCTTATTCTCAAGTATCTTTAAATGTTCACTGATGCTACCTTTCAACTTTAAATGTTTTCATTCTCCTTTACTTCCCACCCACTCCTTATAAGTAGCTCTTAAAATAGGAGATGTTTAGCTCAAATAAGCAGAAGACTAGGTTAAGGTTTCGGGAAATAACAGAGAATTGTACAGACGGTGCCAATCAGGCAGAGCTCCTGGAGGCATGGATGGAGGGCACCGATTGTTACCATTCCAGATTGCTACCTGCCACCCCCATCTGGAGCGGGAGACGGGAGGGGGAAAGGTAATGATCTGGTTCTCTGAGCCCACGTTTTTCTAACTGAACACAGATGTGTTGTTATATGTTCCTCTAGCTTTTCCTGGATTTTCTTCCAGATTTTTTTAGGTCCCTTTAAAAATGTCATAGGTTTTGATATGCATTGAAGGGAGGTTAAGAAACTCGTATTCATATGTGTGTGTATAATCATTACCCAGAAACTTATTTTAGATACATGGGTGAGGAGGAACTCTGCCCACCACTCCTCTGGGCTGCCCATACCACCCTGCACAGGCCAAGCCTTCTCACCTTGCTGGCCTTTGGGGCCTGGAGGTCCCTGAAGCCCTTTCAGTCCTGGGGGGCCCTCAGGACCAGGGAGCCCGGGCTCCCCTTTGATGAGGTCGTAAGGACCTGGGGGGCCAGGAGGACCTGGGAGACCTGTGGGAATAGGGAAGGCATTGATCAATT
Organism: Trachypithecus francoisi; assembly: GCF_009764315.1. Lineage (NCBI taxonomy): Eukaryota > Metazoa > Chordata > Mammalia > Primates > Cercopithecidae > Trachypithecus > Trachypithecus francoisi. The sequence continues at coordinate 5,147,632 of NW_022681463.1, read as the reverse complement.
TCACTGTCCACAGCTGGGGAGGAAACAACCTTAGAAGGAGAGCCCCAGGTGAAGCTATCCAAAGGGAACACACTTCTCAAAGGTGAAGTCATCATCAAAACCCAAGGAATCAGATCTTCACAAAACATGTCCGATCTGCACATCTTTATTATTTAACCTGAAATCCTGAACTCTCGGGCAAAGGCACTGGGGCATCAGTTAACTTCCCACTGCATTCTGGGCTCTGGGACCCCTGACAACCGCCCTGCAGCCTCACACCAGCCCTCCCAGTGGGGAGAGAAGCTTGTTCTTCCCAGGCAGCCCCTGCTTCTGACATGGAGAGTGCCCTCTGCGACTGGGACGTTTTTCCCACACTCATCTGAAACCTGCCTTACTGTACAGTATCACACTGGTCCTGATCTTTGAGTAATAAATGAACTTAATCCTTCTTCTGCATGACAGGTCTTGGCGTGTGGTAAGAACCACACAAAGTGTGAGGTCCCCTCGGCCTCCCCGTCTTCAGCCCAATACCCTCAACTCTCCCTCCCCTTCCACACACCCTCCCTCCCCTCTCCTTCCTTGGGTTCCATGTCTCAGGACATGTGGTTTCTCATTCTCTCTCCCAAAACATGGTTTTGAAAATTAAATGATGCCCTAGAAATATGGTCTGCTCTACAGAGAGGAAGCAGGATGAATACTGTGCTTAAACCATTCCCTTTTGAGATGATGTCGTGGTTTTCAGTGCCCTTCATGCTGTGAGCTCCCACCGGTGGAGAAGCCAACAGCACCTTTCCCAGGAAGAATTTGTTACTGTGCACCAGGAATGTACTCCATCTCTAAGTGCAAGATTGATTTTCTTTCCTATTATAACTTTCAGTGGTTGATTTCAGGTTAACTTCAGAGCCTTGGGGAGTTTTTGAATTCTGAGCCTGTCAGCAAGAACCTCAGCCACCCCTCCCCTGGAGTTCCCTCAGTCCTGGATTTATCAGATTCTACTTCCAGACAAGTTGCTGGTTAAAATGTCAACTACAGGAATTCTGACTTGCTGCAAAGAATTCTCAATCAACTGTTTTTAATAATTTTTGAGTCACTTTACATATGAAAAACCAAACACCCCAATTCTGTGCATTCCTGGCTTTTACATTTTCACAAAGCACCAGTAAGGTATTCACAGATTAACAAATTCTCCTACCTTTAGCTCCCGGGACACCTTGATCGCCTTGATCACCTTTAATTCCCTGGAGGCCAGGAAGACCTTTTGGACCTAAGCAGAGGGAAAACATTGTCTTGCACAGAATTGCCAATGATATACAAATATGTGTGTGTATATCTCTCTCTAGTGCACACACATACATGTACACAAATGTATAAATGCATATACACACATATACTCATATATGCCTACCCATATATACACATTCACACAGCTGCTTATGCATGCATATATACACACATATATACACACATAGACGGTGAACAAATTTCCACTTTATCTTCAAGGAAGAAAACAGCATGATTTCTGGTCACCTGTGTAAAACTTTTGATGAAACTCTTTTTTCTAGAACCCAGAAGCTACATTTTTATAAGCATGCAGCAAACTGTCAAATGATCCAACTAGTGGAGGGGCATAGGGCTCTGTTTTTGGTCCTGATCTGATTCACACATGTCCCCAGTGGGACCACAAGACACCTTGAGGCTGAGACCTGTTTTATTCGCCTTTCATGTGTATCTGACTGGGCAGTAAAAACTGCAGTGCCTGGGAGCTGGTAAGTATCCCAAAAAATGTGTGTTTAATACATGAATAAATTAATGAATAGCCCAAATCCATGACTTCTTATTGAGATGTTAATGATCCACTGATTCTTAATAAGAAAATCAGAATGTCTTTATACTGGCATCCATAAGATTATACAAATTGGGCTGCCACACAGAAATGCCGTTTTTAATTTGAAGAGAACAGTATCTCGCGCTGTAATGGCACCGGTGCTATCAGTGCTAAAGTGCCCGAGGCTAGCAAGCTCTTCACACAGCACCTCCTGCTGCAAAGGCTGTGCAGCAAGACCTGTGCTGTCTTACCTTGAAATCCTGGAACTCCTGGAGGCCCCATATCACCCTTAGAGCCTGTGATTCCTGGAGAGCCACCAATACCCTAGACACACAAAGAGGAGGTTGGAAATTGCTCAGGATATGTAGGTTAAGTCTCTCCAGTAACCTGCTAGCTGGAAAACTGAAACAGCCCCTCAGTGTTTTGCTAAGCACATTTGTGAACAAATGGTGCCTTGTGGTTTCTTAAATGATAGAATAACAACACCTCTGCATATGCCTCAATCGGGAAGCTGGAAAGTAGAAGCGTTTGTTCCCTCCCACGTGTCTTCTCTGCTTGTCCATCCGCAGGGGAAGCCTCTGAGGAGCAGGCAAATGTCCCGCCCTTGCCACCTCCAGCTCCCAGCACGATGCCATGGACACAGCCAGGGCCCCTCAACACCTGTGATGGCAACACAGCCATCCAGCACCACCCAACGAGCTTTTTTGAAAACTTTCCCCTTAATCCTCGAGTGCAGTCAGTTTTCTTTAGAATTACTTTCATGTCTTATCTGAAAACTGATTTTAAATATGCAAAGAAAATTAAGAAATGCTAAAGAACGAGTATTTTCCTTTACACTATGGCAATATTCTTGTATTTTAAAATATGGGCTCATTTTCTTTCCATTTCAACACAGTCGTTCCTTTCTCTAGTTGTGGACAGCAACATGTAACAAGCTGTTTTATTTCTTATGTAGATTTATTTCTTAGCCTTATTTTTAAAATGTCAAACCAAAATAGGCCGGGCGCGGTGGCTCAAGCCTGTAATCCCAGCACTTTGGGAGGCCGAGACGGGTGGATCACGAGGTCAGCAGATCGAGACCATCCTGGCTAACATGGTGAAACCCCGTCTCTACTAAAAAATACAAAAAACTAGCCGGGCGAGATGGCGGGCGCCTGTAGTCCCAGCTACTTGGGAGGCTGAGGCAGGAGAATGGCGTGAACCCGGAGGCGGAGCTTGCAGTGAGCTGAGATCCGGCCACTGCACTCCAGCCTGGGCGGCAGAGCGAGACTCCGCCTCAAAAAAAAAAAAAAAAAAAAAAAAAAAAAACCAAAATAACATGAACAAATATATATGTATATAAACATATATACAAAGACATATTTATACATATGTATGTATAAAGAGACAGACAGACACTGACTGGCACCAGGAATGGGGTACATTTCTTTTTTTTTTTTTTTTGAGACAGAGTCTCATTCTGTCACTCAGGCTAGAGTGCAGTGGCGCCATTTTAGCTCACTTCAATCTCTGCCTCCCGGGTTCAAGCAATTCTCCTGCTTCAGCCTTCCAAGTGGCTGGGATTACAGGCATGAACCACCATGCTAACTTTTGTATTTTTAGTAGAAACAGGCTTTTGCCATGTTGGCCAGGCTGGTCTCGAACTCCTCACCTCAGGTGATCTGCCCACCTCAGCCTCGCAAAGTGCTAGGATTACAGGCGTGAGCTACCAGGCCCAGCCGGGAATGGGGTGTATTTCTATGTTACTGAGGAATAAAAATGGGAACACATGAATATTTGACAAATTACCTATACTTACGCTACTGGAAAACTGCAATATAGCAGTAGGGGCCCGAAAATACATTCACATACACATTCGCTGTACTGTGGAGATACGCACACAGCTTTGAGGACAGGGAGTGGATAAATATGACTATTACGACTCCTTCTAGCCAGTTCTGTGTAATTATTCATAAGCATTTCATAACTGACTGATTCAGAAGTAAATCGGCACCACAGATTGTTTTGCACCTAGCAAGCTTAGCTATTCTGTATCCATCCTTGAGAAAGCAGTCTGATGACTCTAAGATATGTCTCTGCTGCCGATGAGCAGTTCAAAGTTCTCCCTTTAAGGCAGAACATGTGTTGACTTACAGAAGAACCTCGTTTGTTCCAACATAACCGCAGAGATCTGTCTCAAATCCCTCCTGCTCCCCATCTCCCCTGACACACTCTCTCTTTCTCCTAATGTGTGTTAGAGAAAGACAGACAGACAGATGGAGACAGAGAGAGGAAACAGAGAGACAGAGACAGAGAATAAAGCTCTGCTAATCCGGCTATTTGAATGAGTGAGCCACGTAAACACAATTCTTTAGCCATGGATATGGTTAAGCTAAAAATCAAACCAAAGATCCATGACCACCACTAAGAAGGGCTACATATTCAGGTGTAGCAAAGAGCCAAAGTAACATCACACACACACACACACACACACACACACACACACACACAAACGGCTGCTGGTCGCTTATTGCACCCTGAGATGTGCTCCTCTGAAGGCTTGTCTAAGTCACCACTTAGACTCTGTATCTGGATCAGGTCAGTAAAGAAAGATGGGATATTGCTGGTTATCTTTCATGACTTGAACTGTTCAACTGCAATTCCCAGTACTCCTGCCCATCCTAAGAGATGGCTGGGCTAGTTTTACAGAATTGTTCTTTGCAAAATGACACTGGCTTGTTTTTTACATTGAGTTTGTAAATAGGTCTTAAATTTAGGCATTGAGCCGTAATTTCCAGCAGTATAACATTTCCCTTTTATGGTTCTTGGAAAACTGGATTGTAAAAAAAATGTTACAATAGTTTCCTACTCTGATGCCAATAAAGATGTGGGTTACTGGCAAGAAAGAAAGAAAGAACTGATTTAGTGGGGATGTGGGAGTGTAACACACACACACACACATATATATATACACATACACACAATACATACACACGTAGACACATATGAATACTTGTGGCCAGAAAATACTCCTTTAAAAATAAAAATCTACAAATCGATAACTCACAGGCATGCCCTGGAATCCAGGGTCTCCCTTGGGCCCTGGGACACCGGGTGCTCCTGGCCAGCCTGGATTTCCTTTGTCACCTTTAACTCCATCAATCCCAGGAAGCCCCGGAGGCCCCATGGGTCCGGGAAGTCCTAATGGAAGAGAAGAAAGCCACATATTTGGGGTTAAATATGCACAAGTGTCCCTGGGCTGTGGTGCTATCAATACTGCCACCCACGGGCCCCTTGCTGATACAACACTGGACCAACAATGAGAACCCTTGAGACGGAAATCGAGGCAGGTCCAGGAAGGGAGGAAGGAAGGAAGGGAGGGAGGAAATAGAAATAACACTGTCTCTGATACAACATTGGACCAACAGTGTGAACCCTTGAGACAGAAATTGAAGCAGGTCTGGGAAGGAAGGAAGGAAGGAAGGGAGGGAGGGAGGGAGGGAAGGAGGGAGGGAGGGAATAGAAACAACACTGTCTCTGATACAACACTGGACTAACAGCATGAACCCTTGAGACAGAAATTGAGGCAGGTCTGGGAAGGAAGGAAGGAAGAAGGAAGGAAGAAGGAAGGAAGGAAGGGAGGGAGGGAGGGAGGGAGGGAGGGAGGGAGGGAGGATAGATAGACATAGAAATGCCAGTGGCTAGGAAGGAAGGAAGGAAGGAAGGAAGGAAGGAAGGAAGCGAGGGAGGACGGATAGACATAGAAATGCCAGTGGCTCCATGTCCAAAATGGCCTGTGGTCAGTGGTGCCTGGGCACCTGTGCTACCCCTACAAGGGTCTTCGTTAGAACCCACAAGTGGGTCCAAGTGCTGCGCTGGCTTAAGTCAAACGCCACAGATGGGACATGTGTCCAGGCTTGTCCAATCATTTCCTTTCTTGCATCTCCCTAATTACTTAAATTCCTTGACAGAAAGGATACAAGAAAAGCTTTGACTTGATGGAGGCCAAACACAATTTCAAGCTGTAATAAATGCTGCAGCCTTCTAAATAAAAAAGCTCAGTTGAGAATTTAACTATTTCATTTAACTATTTCTTTTACACTATTTCCTTTTGTGAATTCTGTCCCAGTCCCCAGCCCTGGCCCCTGGTGAGACGCCCTTACCTGGCAGGCCAGGCTGGCCCTGAGGTCCACGGTCTCCTTTGGGCCCCTCCGTGGCACGGCCTGGGGATCCTGGTAACCCTGGCTGTCCCTGGGGCCCTGGAGGACCCATGAATCCTTGCTCTCCTTTGGATCCAGGAATTCCTGGGCTCCCGGCTAATCCTGGGAAACCCACCTCACCCTTTGAACCTAAACAAGAAAAACAGTTTGAGGTGATGGGAAATGCAGCAGCAGAACAGTAATCTCCAGCGTGAACGGCAGGATGGTATGAGGTGTGCCTCATCCTGCAGGTACCCCTCAGAGGGGGCTTCCGGGGGCACCAGGGGAAACTGCAGCAAGGGCTCCGATCCCTCCTTCTCTTTAATAACACACTAGAATCCGACCATGGCCTGGCTGGAAAAAGAGCTTGGAATGCTAGGAACCCGGCTACCATTTTTATACTTCTTAAAAGACGTTCTCCACGGCAAAGGCATCTGAACTGGGTTTAGAGACATCCGCAGCAACTGCACTGCTAAACGAAAGCCTCACTCCATCAGCAGATGAATGGACTGGACAAGCCAATCATGTTATATCCACAGAGCGGGACACTACTCAGTCATAGGAAGAAGTGAGCAACCACGGGGCTGCATCTCAAACTAATTATGTCGTGGGAGAGTAGTCAGGCTGAAAAGACTGCAAAGTAGATGGTTTTATTTCTGTAAACTGCCAGAAAATGCCAACTAACCTAGAGGACCAGAAGGCAGATGGACGGTTGCTTGGGGACTGGGGAGAGGGCAGGAGGGGGGGATTATGAAGCCACAGAGGAGACTTTTGGGGGAAGGTTGTGCTTGTTACCTAGAATGTGGGGATGTTTTCATGGGTGTAGACCTATGTCAGCCTTATCAAACTTCAATATTTGTAGTTTATGACCTGTCAGTGAAACCTCACTAGAGCAGGTTTAGAAAATTAAAAAGTAACAGCTTGTAGGAAAAAAGTCCATGTTTAAACTTATTTTCCAAATTTTACCCATAAAAATGCCCAAATTCTCAGGTTATTTCAAGAACAAAGGAAAAGGGAATGAAATAGGGTTAAGACCTAAAGTGGTCATTTGGGATTCTCTTCTCCTGGGGATTGTCCCTGATATTTCACACAGCAGTGAGTGGACAACGCAAGGTGCTGTGTAGAGTTTGTGCAAGGGCAGTGCGGCACGTCAGACGGAGTGTGGTGTAGAGTTTGTGCAAGGGCAGTGCGGCACGTCAGACGGAGTGTGGTGTAGAGTTTGTGCAAGGGCAGTGCGGCACGTCGGACGGAGGGTGCAGGATCGCATGTGTAGTTTGTGCAAGGGCAGTGCGGCACGTCGGACGGAGGGTGCAGGATCGCATGGCAACGTAGGAAAGGCAGGGCGGGAACAGCCCACAGCGACCCCTTGAGCAGGTGCATTTGCAGGGCTCTGTGTTTGAGGGAGTCTGTGAGTTAAGGGAGAGGGAAGTGCCCATTCCCAAGACAGCCCACCCAGCACCACTCATCCTTCTCAACCCAGGGGTTCCCAGTGTCAGACCACACCCCTGCCAAGGAAACACTCTGAGCTGGTGTCGGGGAGAACCAGCGGCTGGGAGAAGCAGCACTTCCGTGTCCCTGCTCCTTCTCAGCTGAAGTCCAAGGCCTTCCAGGGCTTTCTGAATCCTCCCACTGAGTGGGAGCCACCCGCCATAAGCCTGCCCACGGATGCTGTGTGTGAGCTCCTGGCTGCGGCCACCTGTGGCTTCTGTTCCATGTCGTGCGGCTCACATGCCTTGTATTTTCTGTGTCCCCCTTACTTTCCCATGAAACGCTCAGCTCTCTGAGAAGAGACTGACTTCCCAAGCTCATGGCCAGCTCTCAGTTGCACTTAGTACTGAGCACATCATGGTTGTGCAGGGCATGTTTTTGTCTATGGCATGTGCTACATACTGTCCTGCATTCACATAAGTATAAGTAGCTCTAGAAAGTCAGATTTCAATATTCTGATGACCTTCTAGGCATAAAAATGACAGGGGTTTCCCCTCTCTGCTGGATTTTTATGAAATTAGTCCAAGTAAAAGATAATTCTGATCATGAGTGTACTGCACGCCATTTTGATCCACTAATTGGAGGGGAACCGCACGTGTCTTGCAGGCATTGCCCTCTGGGCCCAGCATCTGCCCTCCATCCAGTTGCTGCCTGGCCAACAAGGATGGGGCTTCATCCTGAAGACACTGCCCCTTGTTCTGCTGCATCAGGCAGCAGCGGTTGGTTGAAAAGGAAGAGCACAGTGAGCAAAGATTACCTTTGTCTCCTTTGGCCCCTGGAAACCCTGGGAATCCTCTTCCTGGTAGACCTATAAGATGAGGGTAAAATGCAGTGTTTCTCTTTACTTCAATAATCCTGCGGCAGGTCCAACACAAAGCACTACCAACTCTGCAATAATACTATGTATATTTGTGGACTACATAGATATGAGTTAATTGCACCCTTGTAATAAAATGATATTCCTACAGTCATTATAAGATACCCTTGACTGGATGTTCCTAAGTTAGTACTTTTTCCTAAGTACCTTTCAGCTCAGAATCATCATGGCATTTAGCAGAAACGATCTGTGCAAATGAGTATTTGTTTCCTGCTGCCGTCTGGAGATGAGCAAATGGGATTCTCAGACAACCATCCAGCTAACTGCTATTCTCAGGGAGGTGGGGAGAGCCAAAGAGATCTGGGGCAGCAGATGCTGGGGAGATGACAAATGTCAGCAAAGGGCTTGAGGGAAGATTCAAACGAGGGGAAAGGAGTGCAGGGGTATTTTTATGAATTGTTTGTATAGAAAAACAAATGTATGTAATATAAAGGTATGGAATAAAAAAAAAAGAACTTAAGAAAGAGGCCAGAACCAATAGCTGTGGAAGCTCTTGGTGGTCTTCCCAGTGTCCCCCAACTCAGGGGTAACCTGCTTCAAATGGTGTGTTTATCTCTCTCTTGCATTAAACATGAATATTACTGTGTATGTGATTGTCATCATCACACCTGCACTTTTGTCCAAGTGATGGCCAAGTTAAGGCCCATCTGTGGGCCGGGCGCGGTGGCTCAAGCCTGTAATCCCAGCACTTTGGGAGGCCGAGGCGGGCGGATCACGAGGTCAGGAGATCGAGACCCTCCTGGCTAACACGGTGAAACCCCGTCTCTACTAAAAATACAAAAAAACTAGCCGGGCGCGGTGGCGGGCGCCTGTAGTCCCAGCTACTCGGAGGCTGAGGCGGGAGAATGGCGGGAACCCGGTAGGCGGAGCTTGCAGTGAGCCGAGATCGCGCCACTGCACTCCAGCCCGGGCGACACAGCGAGACCCCGTCTCAAAAAAAAAAAAAAAAAAAAAAAAAAAAAAAAAAAAAAAGGCCCATCTGTGACAGGAGCAGACTCAGGGGCCAACCAATATTTCCAAACATTCCCCTCAAATGGGGAAATGCTGGGCAGAGAAAAGAGTTTTGTTTTGCTTTGCTTTGTTTTGTCATAGTAACCACAAGGGAAATGGCAAGTGTTCTGACAGCAGGTATTTTATGTGTCTCTGACTCATCACTGAGAGCTCAGGTTATTTCAGGGGAAGATGCCCTAAGTATTTATGGGATAATAAATCCTCCTTCCCTTCTTCCCGTCCTCTCATCCCGCTCTACTCCGCACGTCCACATCAGTGTTTAAATAGTTGCAGGGATGGGCAATCTAGGGGCTGCTCTGTGCCCCGCTCTGTCCACTGAACACAGGCAGTCTGCAGGTCTCTGGGAGTGCACGCTGCTGATTCTGATAGGGAATGGGGCGTTGGACCATACCTGGTTCACCCTTCTCTCCTGCTGACCCCGGGATTCCATCACTGCCTGGCTCCCCTTTCTGGCCAGCTGGGCCTGTGGGGCCAGGCGTCCCAGGAAGACCTCAAAGAGAAAAGTCACATCAGACACCTGCACAACCTCTCACAGCACCCTAGCTGCCATACCAAATGGTCCTTTGCTGGCATCCCTTCAGGGAGCCGTTCCCTCCCAAGCACACCTGGTTTTCCTGAGGTCAGTTCTGACTTCCCTTCAGAAAGGACCCTGCATGCTTTCAGCAACACCACCAAACCCTGACCCTCAAAAGCTGGTGACAAAAACTCCATGACAGCCACAAACACAGTTTGGAGATTTGAGTCCTAGATCCTGCTAGTGACAAGACCTCAGAAAGACCCCGTAACCTGCACTAGACTGTTTTCCCATCTGAAAATGGGAGACAGGAGAGTTGGCCTCCCTGCTCCCCATCTGTGATGGGAACCCCTTGGGGCCTCCCATCCCCTGGCCACTCTTCTCTGTGTGCCCGGGCTGTGTCTCAAAGAGGGCTCTCTACCTGCTTCTCCTTTGACACCAGGGATGCCATCCAATCCTGGGAGGCCTTTGTCACCTTTTTCTCCAGGCAGCCCAGGGCTCCCTAAAGAAAAAAACAAAACACCAGAGTATCCATAAGTCTGGGCTTTTCTTTGATTTCTTAGATCCCCAAGCCCAAGAGATGCCCCGCTCACCTACCTGGATAGCCAACACTCCCAGGAGACCCTTTAAGGCCTGGGGACCCTGGCATTCCCGGGATCCCAATGCTTCCTTTTTCTCCCTTCTCTCCAGGGCTTCCTGGGAAACCTGCTATCCCTTGATCTCCCTGCAAGTAAAAGTCAGGCATATTAACTTTACATTTGTCCATGGGCATGCATCTGTAGGCATATTATAGATAATGGTATACATTTTGGTACAATGAATATTGCATTGCAAAACTCCATTTCCAGATTTCTCGTCAAAGAATCAAAGTCCACTTCTGAATGGAGAGGAGAACTTAAGCACAGCAGAGCCAACCACTGGTTTCTACTTGCCATCCCTCTTTGCCCTCCATCCTCTCTGTTTTATCCCAGTGACAGCTGTCTCCCACCTCAGAATCTTACCAGTTTCTAGATTCTTCCTTGGGGGAGAGGTAGTGAATACAAGGGGAAGGAGAGGCAGCCTGTGCTGCCTTGCGGGAATCCCTGTGTGTTATGGCTCACTGAGTGTGCTGAGATATTTGCTGAGCATTTCTCAGACAGCATCTCCACTGAGCTGCAAGAAGGGGACCTTTCCATGCAGCGTGCTGGTTACCTTTTCACCAGGCAGCCCTGGGATGCCTATGCCAGGTGGGCCTGCCTGCCCTTTCGCTCCTTTTGCACCTTTTTCTCCAGGTGAGCCAGGTGAACCTTGTGGGCCAGGGATGCCAGGCACACCTTTCTCTCCAGGTGTTCCTATGAACACAAACAATGGAAACTTGATTTGGGCTGAGCTAGTGCTGGTATTACAAATGAAAAAACACTTCCACAGTCAGCCAAGAATGAGACACAAGAACATGCATCCCCCACAACCAGCCAAGAATGAGACACAAGAACACAAATCCCTCATGTATCAATCGGCTCATGACCCAGCATGTCAGTCACCCAGATCACATCAGAGCCACGCTAGGAAACGTCTCTCCTGTCCTTTAAGACCATCATGTTATAAGATGGAAGAAATACGTTAACTACCTAGAATATTTACTTTCTCAACAGAATAAACATCTATCTTATGTTCTTTATGACACAGCCAGCTCTCATCAGCCAGACATCACAGGGACCATGAGGTAGGCAGGCCGGAGTCCGTGGACACTCGGTTCTGTGATGCATGTTGATAGCCAAGCTTATTCACACATAGGCATGACCAGCAACCCAGATGCCTATATTTTCATTAAAGTGATAACAGCACCTGATCAAGACTCAGGAGGAGATGGAAAGATATGCTTCCCACCTGAACTCTCCTCCTTTCTGAGTGAGCTCTGAGGACCGTCACCACCCAGCCCTTCCCTCATTCTCCTCCTCTTCCCGGCTGCTCTCACTGCAATAGACGCTGTTGGTAAAGCATTAAGGCTAGTCCAGGCTTGGAGCAGAGGAGTCCAGAGAATCCTTCTGAACTAACACAAAGGGCTCTGGAGCTCTGAGCTACTCAGGCTGAGAAGCCTGGATGGAGAAGCCAGCGTCTCCCAGGGTCCTAGCCAAGGGGATGGTCACTTCGAGATCATCAAAAGTTGGCTGTATACAGCCCGTGTTTTATTACATTAGATGGTGAGTTTTCTTTTTTTTTTTATTTTTTTTATTTTTTATTATTATTTTTTTTTGGAGACGGAGTCTCGCTCTGTCACCCGGGCTGGAGTGCAGTGGCCGGATCTCAGCTCACTGCAAGCTCCGCCTCCCGGGTTCACGCCATTCTCCTGCCTCAGCCTCCCGAGTAGCTGGGACTACAGGCGCCGCCACCTCGCCCGGCTAGTTTTTTGTATTTTTTAGTAGAGACGGGGTTTCACCGTGTTAGCCAGGATGGTCTCGATCTCCTGACCTCGTGATCCGCCCGTCTCGGCCTCCCAAAATGCTGGGATTACAGGCTTGAGCCACCGCGCCCGGCCTAGATGGTGAGTTTTCTTAGCAATGGCCATACTGTCAACCAAATGTCATCCATCCCTGAGCGTGAGACCATTCAGAGCTGAGGATGCGAATTCGTGTGAAAGACACATCTGCCTGGATTCTGCCCGTCTCAGCTGAAGAGGATCTCATTCTACAGACATGCCCTACCAATACCACAGGCACACATGCTAGAGAACCCTCTTCTAAAGCCAGTTTACCTGGCAAGCCCATTCCACCAACAGATCCTTTTGGTCCCGGAAGTCCTGGAGCACCTGGGGTTCCACTTATACCTGGATCACCTTTCGGTCCTAGAACCATGAAGAAAGCAATATGGCAGGTTGACATCTACAGAAATTGCTGGCGAACACAGGCCTCATCCCGAGCCCTTGCCACACTGGAGACCAGAGCCCCACACCATACCTGGCTGCCCAGGCTGTCCTGCCTGCCCATCCTTTCCAGGCACTCCTGGGGTCCCAGGGTCTCCTCGGGATCCTTTCTCACCAATTGGTCCAATTTGTCCTACACATCAGAGAAGAAAATAGCAATGACCTGCATTTGCTTGCAAGCAAGTTGCTGCAGAAACACAGGTTGGTTTGGTATTATTTATGGGGGACCCGATAACCCAGGAGAGACACATTGTGGTTCTGAGCTTGGCCATGAAAAGCCTTCCCGGACTTGCCTTTCTCTCCTTGGTCTCCCTTCTGGCCCTTCATGCTGCCCATGTCCACCTTATCCATGGAGCCAGGCTTGCCAGGGAGACCGACATCCCCCTTATCACCTTTCAGGCCAGGGTCTCCCCTGGGTCCTGAGGAGCCCGGAAAGCCATGGTCCCCTGCAGAGGAAAGAGAAGGTGCCGGTGAGCCTGGGCCAGTGTTGCAGACATGCTCATAAGGCTCACATTCTTGTTGACTGGGAGAGCAGCTCAAAGAGGCTACAAAGCACTAGTAACGTGTCCAAAATGGCATTAATGGCCAGTGTCTGAGACACAGAAGAATCCAACCCCAGGTAAACGAGCGGTAAAAAGCCATTTTCTACGATTCATTATTCGTTAATAACTCTAATGCTTGTGACTTGGCTTTCAGGTTTAGATAACTTACATTTCTCTCCTTCCTACATATCTTTACTACTCTTATTCATAGTGCCCCTCAGTTCTATACAAAATAGTAGAACAGGAATGTTATCATCCTACTAACCAAATGACGTATTCATCTGTCATATTTGCAGTATTTCTTTTTAAAAGACATTATTTTGGACCAATCTCAACAAGATAAGAAATAAAGACGAAGCCTTGTAAACTTGCGCAGGTTGGTAATTTGAGTCTAAGGACTCGGTCCCTGTGTCTTGGCATGGCTGAAGATGCCACCATTCCTCACGAGAAGAATCTCATCTGTGCCAAGAAGGAAGGCCCGATTTCTTTCTGATTTGCTTGGCCAAGCACAGTTTCAACCCCATGTGCACTGAGCACCAGGAATCCTACTGGAAGAAGGGGGTCTCCTAGACTTTGGCTTGATGTTCTTAACTTCTTTTGTGGGCCTCTTAAAGTGAAATATGATCTATGACAACTTGGGAATTTCCCAAGTGACATCGAGAAATAGACACAAGATGAGCTTCTAGGGTTATCAGTTCCCCTACCTTTTTCACCCGGTAATCCCGGAACACCCACTGGTCCTGGTGAGCCCGGCTGCCCGGGGGTCCCCATGACGCCCATTTCTCCCTTGGAACCTGTGGCCAAAGGAAAGGACTGTGAACATTTCCTCGCTCTGAACGCTGACGGTAAATGCTAAGAGTCATAAAAAGAATAAGGTGAGGCCCATGTCCTCATGACGGATCCAGGCAGAAGTTCAAAAATCACTTACCTGGAAACCCAGGAATCCCAGGAGACCCTTGCTGTCCAGGAAGGCCAGGGAGCCCTGACTGTCCTGTTACGCCAGGAAGTCCTTGAGACCCTTTATCTCCTTTAGGGCCTGGCATGTCCAGTCCGGGGAATCCGGGGAAACCCTTCTCTCCTTTTATTCCAGGAGGGCCTGCAGTTGGGTGAAATGCAAATAACTTTTAGCAGAATTTACAGAATGATCTACAATGTACAGTGCTCTGTTTATGACTTTCTGCAGAAAGCACATGAACATGCCCACACTGCGGGCTTGAATGGATCATCTGTTAGGTGTTGGTGTTTGGGGTCATCAGGATAATCAAATGGCTCTTGTTCTAAAAGAAAAGCACCTCCCTCTCCTGTCACTGAGAGTCAGCAATGCCACCCTAAGCACCACACTGCCTTGCCACGGTATTTAGGACTCGGGCTAGTTTTACTCTAATTTCCATGCACCACCTTCATTCTATGATTATTACCATCAAAGGCAAAGCTAGGTTCTAGATATGGACTCAATTAAATTATCCACAACTAATTAACCCTCCTATGGAAAGATAATATACAGACATCAGTTAGAATAAAATGTAAAACGTGATTGAGTATACAATAAAGGAAAGGTCTCTTTGGCACATAATCTCAGTGGGTGGGAAAAAAAATCTGGGACTACATTTAGGCAAACAATCAAATCTATTTTCACAAACTGGAGTTTTATTTTTTCTCTTTTTATCTCACACCTTGTGCTAAGCTTCCCTTCATAGAAACCCCAGCCTCATCTCCCATGCTTCAGGAAAGCATGCTTTTGGGAAGGGATAATTCTAGAAGCATGTCACTCACCCGACAACCCCGGTGGTCCCTGTCCTCCAGGGGGGCCCCTAGCTCCAGGGGGGCCAATTCCTGGAACTCCTGGAGACCCCACGGAGCCTGGCAATCCAGGAGGCCCCGGTTCACCTGGAGAAGAAAAACTGAGAATAAGCTGTGCAGGAGCAGTGGCATGCTTCCTGGCATAGGAGACCCACGCACACAAATGGCCCCAGCAACAGAAAGCCAGGAGCTCTAGGCCTCCAGGATTCGCATCATTCGTTCAACACATGCATATCAAATATACGCAGTAGGGGCTCTGGGAATGCAAAAGTAAGCACATCCCGTCCTTGAAATCGTCCAGGATGATCTGCAAGAAGTTACCTCTGATCCCCTGAAGCCCAGGGGGTCCGATCGCTCCGTGTTCTCCAGGAATGCCTGGTACCCCAATGCTCCCCTTCTCCCCGGGTGTGCCAGCAATGCCGGGAAGACCTGGCAAACCTTTGAGTCCCGGCAGACCAACTCCAGGCTCTCCCTGAAAATCCCCAAAGCACAGAGGAACAAATTGATTTGCAAAGTCAATATTTTTATCAACCCAATAGCATAAGCGAAGACTTAATAGATACTGCCAATGCATTTAGTAAGAATATTATCTGTTCAACCCTTTTCAAGCGTTTGCAAAGCTTCCTCATACCTATCACATCTTTCCCATCTCACCACAAGCCCTGTAGGTGAGTAACTTATATTGTTTTCACTTCACAAAGGACGAAAAGCAAGGCTCCCCATGGATAAATGACATTCTTCTCAAGTCTTCTGACCTGAGCTTGTCCCCTCAACTCTGCAGCCTGGTGCCTGTGACAAAGCACTGACCCTAAGTAACCAGTAAAATGCCAAATATGATTTGTGAGTAGTTAGTGGAGTTCTTCCTAAGAGATGGCAAGGTTCCAGGGCGAGCATGGACACCAGTTATTTAGTTTTTTTGGATTAATGGAAGTTTCACGGTAAATTAAGCATTTTAAACTATGGCATGACTCACTGGGCTTTGATAGATACAGATGATTAAAATAAAGGGTGAGGGTGCCTTGGAAACAGCCTGGATCAGGCACAGATGGAAGGCTCTGAAGCAAGCAGGTGGCCATGACATCACAGTGCTTCACTGGTGTCCCCTGTCTGCAAATGACATTTCCAGAGAGGGAGGATTTGGACATTAGTGGGCAGTGGTAACTTCTCTACACGTCCCAGAAGGAAATTTTCGAAATGGAATGAACTCCACCAAGGGGATTGTTGAAGAAGCACGGTATCTTAAATCATAAATTAAATCTTTCATTCCCATTCCATTAGGCGTGTACTAACTCCTGAGTCTTGCGCTAAGTTTAAGATGATCCGCATGCTGCTGTGGTTGACTAAATGTTCAAATGCAACGTAGGTTATCAGGGGAAGCTGGTGGCGGGTTGTACAAAAACAAAGGTCCAAAGGTTTCTCTTCAGCCTTGGCCACCAGAGGAGGGCACCCTGCTGTCAGGTATTTCTAGGGAAGAAACCCGCCCTGGGATGCCAGAGGTGCGGCCCCTGTGGTGCCCACCTGCCCTCTCCTGATGGACAGGGAGCAGGCCCCACCTGGGTCCGTCACTGGCGACGTTTATCAATGGCTGTTGGCCCTTTCTCCCGTTTGGTACCAATGCCTTCCAGCAGTGTCACATCGGTTCCTCACAATCAGGACAGGAAAGGATCTAATTGGTAGTCACTCACATTTGCTGAGCAGAATTTCAAGTATAGGCAAGTTGGTAGCAGAATATTTGAGGGCAAGGAGAATCCTGACTTCACCCTGTACCAATAGTTCTCAAGCTGGGCAACCTGGTCGCCCTAGTGACATTTGCCAATGCCTGGAGGTATTTTCAGTTGTGACTGGGTGGAAAGGGGTGCTCTTTTGGTGACGCATGGGTGGAGGGAGGGCTGCTCCTGCCAAAAGCACTACAAAGGTACAGGGTAGGCGCCACAGAAAAGAACTATTGAACCCAGAATGCCAGTGGTGCTGAGGCTGAGAAACGGTCCTGGGTGACTATGCTTTCTTTCAGGACAGTGGCTTTCAAACAGCGTTCATCTACTTCCCACAGGAAGAAACATATTTTACCCTGAGTTCTGGCTTACACAGGCAAGAACATGTCTGTCATACAATTTCATAAAATTGAAACGAATGTTTCATAAAATCAAAACAAATGTTTCCCCTGAAAATACTCACTTCCACGTGCTATGTTCTCTGATACCATCTATTCTATGCTATTTCATCAAAAACAAAAACCTGCTGGCCCAACATGTCCTGGGAGGAAATCCATAACCTGCGTTTTTTCTGTCCAACTAATAACAAGGATGGGGGAGAAGGGCCATCGAGGGAATGCTTGGCACCCACCTTCTGGCCCTGCACACCTGGGTTCCCAGGTAAGCCATTAAATCCCGGGCGACCTGGAGTCCCTGGAGGCCCCACGTCTCCAGGTAAGCCGTCAACACCTGTTTTGAAGAGTTAAAAAAAAAAAAAACATTCCAATTCAACGCTGTTCCCCACTTTCTTCACTTTTAGTCTTGCCCAAATATGCCCACTTGATCTGAGAAGGTCAACAGTGGAGGCCTTCGGAGGTGCTGGAAGAGGCCAGGGGAGACCGCCCGGCAGAGGCGGTCGGGTGCGTTGTCACCTCTTCCAGCACCTCTGCTCTCCTCTTTCTCTCTCCTTTCCTTTTCTTCTGTTCTCTTCAAACTTTTCTTTCCCATCCTACTCTCCCCAAACAAAATAAACCCCTTCGTACCTGCCCATGAGAAGGGCACTTTCACTCATCTACTCAAGGTGTGGTTAGGGAGGCAGGGGCACCATCATCTCATCAGAAATGCAGACCCCTGGGGCCTATAAGGCAGGCCCACTTTTCAAGATCCCACAGGATCTGTCACTGAAGGACACCTGCCCACTGTTTGTGCCCCGCCCTGGGAGCTCCGATGGGCCGTGAAGCTGGTCAGCCACTGGTTCAGACCCTTTGTATGCAACGCTGAGGTCTCTGATGTCCAGCAATTTGTAAGTCTGCAATGGCACAGGCCCGAATCACACCCCCTGTAGGGCTGCTGCACAGATAGGGTGTGACCTCGAGTGGCTGTCCTCCTTTCTGCCACAGAGCCAAGCAACTCCATGTCACATGGCCTCTAGTGAAGGAGGCACTGCGTGAGGCAATGGGGGAATGTGAGGGAGTCGTGAGTGTGGCGAGGCCTCAGCGCCTGGCTGCCCTGAACACGGACGCTCTGCTGCCCGCCCAGCCTGAGGGAAGCAGCCATGGTGTAGGTGGGCATTGCATGGCTGTCAGAGGCAAGGGGCTGTCGTCTCCTTTCTCCAAGCTAGCAGCCTACAGCAATAAGGGTGAATGGAGCCTGGAGCTGCTGAGTAGGAAGCCTAGGAGCCTGGAGGAGATTTCAACCTAAGTTTGACTGCATGGTGTGTTGTACAAAGACAAACTTCCTTATACAATACATCCCTTTTGTGCTCACAGCACCTTCTCCCCAGTCCTGAACAGAAGGATGTGATGACAAGTGTGTTGATCAGAGTCTACCTGAAGGACAAGTAGAGCTAAGAAATGTGAAAAGCAGGGAAAAAAGAAATTCCCTCCTTACCTCCTTCCAGTGTTCAGCAGGAAGTGACAGCTCTAATACCCACAGGACTCCTCCCCTTGGAGCAAAGCCCCCTCCCTATAACTCCCTGCACCTCCCCTTGGGTACTCCCCCAACTCCCAACCCACCCTGGCTGTGTGCAGGTGGACTGCAAGTCTTCCTCACAGATAAAAGCAAACACCTGGAAGGTGCGTTTCAGCAGGCGCCGTTGGTGGCAGTATCCATGCAGCTTGCACAGCCTTGGCATCCCATCTTCCCAACCAAACCCTACACTACAAGGCAGCTGTTGCATAGAAGCGCCTGAAATCGCTGTGCTCAGCACCGCTTGGGCTCTTCAGAAAGCCTCCCTGAACAGCGCTCACCAGCTTCTGTGGGGTTTTTACGTCTACTACCTCCTCTTTTCTCACGGAAGTCACAGGCAGACCAAAGGCTCGCATCTGTCTGGCAGGGTTACCTTTGGGGCCAGGGGGCCCTGGAAATCCAATTCCCGGCTGGCCCACAGCACCCTTCTCTCCTGGCAGGCCTGGCCTTCCTGGGGTTCCAGGAAAGCCTCGGTCTCCTGTGGTGAGAAAGACCAACGGTCAGCGTGAGAAAAACGTGAGGAAACTCTTGTGGTGTCCCGGTGAGCTGGAATTCCAACTGTACCTTGGGGACCTGGGAAGCCTGGGGACCCCGGCAGTCCTTCTGCTCCAGGGGGGCCTGGTAAAGGAACAACTTTTCCTGGTTCACCCTTTGGACCTAGAAAAAAAAAAAAAGCAAAGACAAAAGATGAAGGAATGGGGACCACGTGGAACAGAGCGAGGACACGCAGTGGGTGGGCTGCGTACCACATTCCACCCAGCACCACGAGTGCCCAGAGAACACAGCCTCTGTCTGTCCTCCACTTCTTCCCGCACGAAGAGCAGAGCCTCTGTCTGCATTCTCCACTTCTTCCCCCGGTGCTTCTAGGATCTTTCACAGAGAGCTACGCTTCTCCCCAAAACGCATGTCCAAAATGACCAAGACGTTTGTTAGACATAAGAATCCCTTAAGAGTCCACCATTAAGAGTCACAAGAAGCTGAAAAATCTATCACAACAACATGTGAGATGACCTTGGGTGATTTCTTAGTGACTCGGTCTCAAAAGGTCAAAATACTTTTGCTGTTCTCTCTCAATATACCAAAATCTAAGTTGCTTCGAGGTTGACCTAAATTACGTTCATTTGGTGGTAAATTATCCAAACAACATGATCTGTGGGTGATTACAAGTGATTCATCATCCGTAATGGTGCAGCTGGAGAGCTCTGCGCTCACTTGAGCAGCACAGGCAAAACCATCCTTCCTCCCAAGCCAGGAAGCACAGCCCCAGTCCCCTGGGCACTCATACCTAGAGAGCCACTGGAGTGTCAGGGTTTTGCTGTTAAGAAAGGACGAAAGGTTCCCCTCCAAGAACACATGCACGAGTCTTCGTACAACTTGTAAGGATTCAAGCTGTGTGGGGCCTCCCCAGAACAGCCAGCACATTCTTTAGCTATAGACTGTGGGAAACGCCAACTGACTGACCCTAGGAAATACCTGCTGTCGGTGACACACACCCCTGGGCGCCAGGCTTTTAGGATCACCACAGTTAAACACAGCTCTGGCAGATCAAAGACGTCTGTTTTCTGATCTCGAAGCTAATTGAGTCCGGATGGCCAAGGATCCCTACAGCTGTGGGCAGAGGATCAACAGCCCTGTCCCCCCTCCCCAGAAGCCTTCTTCCCCATCTGCTAGTGTATATTTGCGAGTACTCCAGCTGGTTTCTCTGATGGTAGTTTCAAGCCAAAAGAAAGGCTAATTCCCTTCGACAGCTCCGAAAATCTGCAGATGTCACAAGCACAAAGACGGCACTTGATTTGTTGATTGTGGAATCAAGAGACCCAAGGGAAAGTGATCAGAAGTCCCTATGCCTGGTTCACCAAAGTCCTCCTCCATCAAACCCGGTATCACCCTACCTCTAACGGAATCATAAAAGAGACATTTCTGGGACCCTTCTAAACAAAGAACAGCCATCAACGGCATCAGAACTTGATGCTAAGGACTCACTGATTACACAGCAGGCAGAAGGGTAAGAGCAACAGTTATGTTAGCACACTACACCTGGGCTTCCATCAAATGCTGGCTGACATTTCCCATGCTGGAATGCTTAGGAACTGGACTGTGTGTGTGTGTGTTGTTTGTTTGTTTGCTTTTGAGACAGTGTCTTGCTCTGTCATCCAGGCTGGAGTACAATGGTGCGATGCTGCAATGGTCGCTCACTGCAACCTCTGCCTCCTGGATTCTAGCAATTCTCCTGCCTCAGCCTCCCAAGTAGCTGCGATTACAGATGCCAGGGTTTCACCATGTTGGCCAGGCTGGTCTTGAACTCCTGATCTCAGGTGATCTGCCCACCTTGGCCTCCCAAAGTGCTAGGATTACAGGCGTGAGCCACCACGCCTGGCACCAGCTACTTTATAAATAACTATGTTTTTTAAGGTTTACTAGTTACATGTTTTTAATCACTTTAAGTCCTTTCACTCACTTTTACAACTTTCTGAATGTTTCCTAGCAACGTGCATTTACTTCCCTCATCTACACACAAGGCATTCCTGGCCTCTCCTCGTCTCATTATGGGATTGTACTCTCATTATGGGAGCACGAGGAGTGCTCCATGTGTACTGGGAATCGCAGTCAGCTAATAAACTATTAGCACCTGCTGTGTGCAAGGCCCGGCGCCACACCCACCTCCCACTGGCCCTGAAAATAAGCAAGTCATGGGAGAGGAGAATGACGAGGGGGTCCACACTCATCCCTGCTACGGGTTCCCTGGAAACCCTCTGAACAGGCTGTGCCAGAGGGCAGGGACCACATCTGTGGTTTGGACCACGTCTTGTCAATGCTCAGCATAGAGCTTCATGTGTGATCCACTGAGAAAACAGCAGACAACTAAAACCACCATGGAATGAAATCGCCATTGTGCTGTGGGGCCTCTGTAAATCCGTTCACAGGCGTCTGCCTACTGTGAAGAGGTGGAGATCACACCACTCGGGCTACACAGAAGCCAAAATGGGCTGCTCATCGGGAAAAGTCCAATGGGTAAGGAGAGGAAAATGACTTGACCTCAGTGTGACTTCTACGTAAAGGCTGATTTTAGCTGGTGCGTGCTGTATACTTACTTATGAGGACTGTAAACCCAAGTTCTTTTTAGGGAGAACCTGCATATTACCTGGCCCATCACATACATGAGGAAAGGAAGGCTCAAAAGGCTAAAGGCTTGCCCAGGTCCCGCCCCAACTCCTGGAAGAATCAAAGCCAAGTGTGCGCCCCAGCCTATGCGAGCCCCGGGACTCTGTGGGCACCCGAGGTGCCTGCGCCAGCCTCCGTTTACAACTTCATGCTGCACCAGGAGTTTCTCAGGCCTCACCTGGCAGGCCTGGGGACCCAGGGCCTCCAGGAAAGCCTGCTTGTCCTTTGTCACCAATGGGACCAGTAGGACCATATCCTGGAGGCCCAGGGGGGCCGGTGTCACCACGACTGCCTGGGAATCCAACTCCTCCAGGGGGACCACGCTCTCCTTTCAATCCTACAGAACCCTGATGTGAGAAGAGGAGAAAGACACTGTTATCAGAGACAAACCAACACCCTGTCCTTATCACATTCTTCTGACATCTGTGGTCAATAAGTACTAGAGCTAACTAGTTCACACTATTTATTTACTTCATCTACCCTCCCAGGAAGGCCACCTTGTAGTTAATAAGTGAAACCAGCATTCTTCTCCCTTAGATGAGCATTATCCCTCCTTCATCTACTTAGGGAGATACTTTAGAGAACGAGATGTTGATACCTGGAATATTTTGAAAACAATGACATGAATACTATTAACTTCAGATTTCACCTCCCATCCAAAGCAAAAAGATACACAAACACATCTGTTCAGTTCTCCCAAATGCATCAGAAGACACTGATCTGTTATCATCTAATTATGTGTCAATAATAACTGGCAATGCCTAGGTTTATAGACTTAAGTTGTTCCATGAACCATGAAACAAGTTCATCTGTGCCATCATCAAGGAGATAGAAATACAGAGATAGGATTCAAATTACTCATTTCTTGATTCTTTGCAGATCCACATTGTAAAACGCACATTCAAAGTCTGGAGATAAACATACCGGCGAGCCCTTGGGGCCAGGAAGACCCGGACGGCCATCTCTTCCAGGAGAACCCGCCCTCCCTGGTATGCCGGGCTGTCCTGGAAAGCCTGGGTCTCCTTTGTCACCTTTGAGCCGCAGGTCGAAATAAACCTCACCAGGCTCCCCTTTGGCTCCCGGCTGGCCTATCAGCCCTGGTGTGCCTTGAGGCCCCTGCAAGAATAAAGCCTTGTGATCCACAGAAGACCCATCCACGAAGCACACCAGTGTGACTGTAACACAGGCAACACAGAATCAAGAAGCCGCCATCTTGAAAATGGTCATGCATTCACACCTCATCGTTCATTTTCCAGATGCAAGCCAGGAGCTCTGTGGCAAAGCCCTGGTCTGCCGCACTTCTTGTGTTTTTAAGAAAAACACTTATCTTAATGAGGTATTTCAGACAGGGACCTGGATGGGGCCGAGGGAGTTACAGTGTGGCTTGGGGCACCCAGCTCTCCTCAGGGAGCTTTCTTTCCCTAACAACGGCTTAACATTCACAGGAACACGCAGCACCTGTCAGGAGGTGCTGACTGATGTGTGGTTCATTGTGCAGCTTCAGTCATGGACACACTCAAAGCACAATCGCTGTCCTCAGCTCTGCCTCAGTCCCACCGGCACGCAGAAGCATTTTCTCCAGCTTCTGGGCCCAGTGAGCCACCCGTCAGCACCTCCTGGCCAGTGCTGGATACTTCTGTGAATACTGAACAAGTTTCCTTTTATGCTCATGCCCAGAATTCTAGAAGAGATAAGGACTTCCAGGGCACCAGTGAGAGAGGAAACTCGGAGTGGGCGCTGGGCCAGTTTGATGATCAGTTATGTCGAGTCAGCAGAGTCAAACTGACCTTCCCAAGAGACTCACACTAGAACATTGCTCTGTTCCTGGAAAGTTACATCTGCAAAGAACACCCATACCCACCAATGGTTTCTCCTCCAGCATCCTGAGACTTGGATTTCACACACACACACATACAAAAACAGAAAAGGTTTCCAATAATTGTCCCATTTACTTATTCACTTAGGCCTGAGAAAGGCATCTTCAAACTCCCTGTTGACTTGGCAGAATTTTAACTCTGGCACAATTCACTTAATGTGAATTCTTTTTCATAAACTTCCTTAGATATATATGAATCACTCACATGCATATGCTTCTGTGTGTGCATATACTATGTGCTTCTCAAAGGAGGGAGTTGGTTGACCAAGGACAGACCAACATTTGCCCAATCTTTAGAATGAACATACGGCGAGCACTGCTTACCAGCCTGCTAGGCATTACGACCACTTCTATAGCATCTCTGACCCTTATTGCAGCTCTGCAAGGAAAGCATGGAAACCAGGACGTAGCAGAAAAGAAGCTGATACTCAAAGAAGTGAGGTGATAGATCCAAGACTACCCAGCCAGAAAGTGCTGGAACTGGGATCCACATTTATGCATATCCAACTGCAAAACTTGTATCTTATGCCTGTGCCCCTGGAGTGCTAAGGAGAGTTAGGTATGGGTTAGTAAAATCTGCCCATTACACAGCGGGAGAGGTGAGGCTCAAAGGACTTCTGTGTCCTGCTCAAAGTCAAACAAACTGCAAATATGGGACTAACCTAAATGAGGCTGACTTGCTTTCCTGCCTGAATTGCTTCCTAAGAGCTAAAACATTACAGGCTAAGGAACGGGAGAAGCCGCTCTTCCTCCTGTTTCCATCTTCCATGCCAACCACGATGCACTGACTCCTGGCCCAATCCTGTCAAGCAGGCTTCCAAAAGTACAGAGAGAGTATGCGGCAACTCTCTGTGCTGTTCAATATGACTTGGAAAGTTAAATTAAATAACACAAAAAATGCAGTTCCTCCATCCCAGTGACTGCATTTGTTTTCGTTTTTTGTTTTGTTTTGCTTCGTTGAGATGGATTTTTGCTCTTGTTGCCCAGGCTGGAGTGCAATGGTGCCCATCTTGGCTCACCGCAACTTCCGCCTCTCAGGTTCAAGAGATTCTCCTGCCTCAGCCTTCCGAGCTGGGATTACAGGCATGCATCACCACACCCAGCTAATTTTGTATTTTTAGTAGAGACAGGATTTCTCTATGTTGGTCAGGCTGGTCTCGAACTCCCGACCTCAGGTGATCCGCCTGCCTCGGCCTCCCAAAGTGCTGAGATGACAGGCGTGAGCCACCGTACCTAGCAGTGACTGCATTTCAAAGACTCAACAGCCACCACTGGCCAGCAGCTGCCAGATCAGATGGTGCTGACACAGCACACTCATGGCAGAAGCTTCTCATGGACGGCTACTGGTGGTCTGAGCCGGCCCTGTGTTCTAATGTCCCTTATGACCTGGGACACTTTACTTGGATCTACTCAGGAAAGGTGGAACACACCCAGTCTATTTGCTCTGTGTCCCAGGAAAGGCAACAAATTATTCTATGAGACACCTGCCAGAAATTGTAGCAGAGAGTCATGGAAAATTTGTTATTTACTTGAAAGGTGTTGTGGGATTTCTAAACTGTTTCTCTGAGTTAATATTAGCTCCAATGCATCTTCAATCCCAGCTAAAATTAGCCTCCTCTATGCAGCCTTTCTTGTGGGCGCGGGCTGCCTTCTGGTCTATTGTATGGTCCTCATTCTGTAAATCACTTTGCTTCATTAGGACAGTCTATTTGCAGAGCTGTCTCTCCACTAGTATTTTAGGGCTCTGAAGGTAGGACCAAGGTTTCCTGTCTTTGTATCCTTGGCATCCAGAAGAAAAGAGATACTGGAGGAAGTATACACTGAACTGGCAATATTCATCAATTAAAAAATACCAGTGCAAGAAATTATAACCAATATACATTTTTCTCAACCTGGAAACATCATAATATTATTTTATAGTGATTATTCACAGCCTAAAAATATAAAGCTCCCCAATACTGTGATCTTAGGGGGAGAAAATATAATTTTTTATTTTAACAATGATGACCTTGCCTGCCATCATTCTATTTATGGGAGAAATCTGGGTTTTTAAAACAGTGACATTGGTGACCCTAGGACATCTCATGTGGTTTCTTTGCTACAGAACTTCTTGATTCTAAGTAGTTCAAAGGTCTTTTGATCCATCTCCTTGAAAATAAATGCTGAGGAATCAAATATTGCCTGGAAAATTTAGCACTGGCTGCATTAATTGGAGAAAATCTGACACCTATGCTGTCTGCCTCTAAAAAGTGGTGCCACTGTGGGAAAAGGCAGGGAGTGTTAGTTTCGATTCATCCTCTCAGGGACCAGGAACCATGAAACCTGCTCAGATCAACCTGGGCATCATCAACCCGCTCAGGGAGTTGGCCTTTCATGATCCATTATTCTTTCCCAAAAATCAAACACTTGCCTTTCAAAAGGAAATGTCACAGAAATGCTATCTAAGTCAAACGAAAGCTCAGAGCATTTCACCACTTTTAAATTTTAATCTACTCTCGTGTGTGCTGGTTTGTGGATATCTCTTTTAGCTTCTAGCCAAATTCAAAATAAGAGAACCACACTTCTGAGCCAGTTAAATCACAGAGCTTCAAATACATCTTTCAATAAAATGAAAATTACTAACTTCTCAATTGAATCATTTACCCATAAATCTATTTTTAGAGACTTTTTCCATGTACGGAAAGAAAGGAGCCCCTGATGAAGGCATAAGGAGTGGAATTTGGGTTGTATGTTTCCTTTCTTTTCTTCTATCTTATGATCCTCCTCAATATTCCTTCTTCCTCACCTCTTTCCTCTTTCTCCATCTTTATTAGGCTTGTCTGGACTGCGTTTCAGCCGGAGTGGAGGCAGGAAGTCTACCAGGAAAACCCAGCAGATGAGGCAGTGGATAGAGGTTAAAAACGTCCTTTTTGCTTCCTTCAGAGTTCTTCGGTCTTTGATCCCCACTACAGTCAGGGCTACCCAGTTATTTGAACTTCTAATTTATTTAGATATATTTTAAACAATTGCAACTTCTAACTCAGCTCCCCAGGCACCAGGGAAGTTCTGCAGAGCAAAAGCCCAAGATCTAACTTCAAAAGCAGAAAACGATTGCTGAATTCCAGCTGGGTCATTGCTATTTCAACTGGCTTTTGCCTGGTTTTCTTTTGTAGAAGCTTCCAGCAATATCTTTAAAAATTAAAAAGTTTGAAGAGCTACATCAGAAATGAGTAATTCTGAAATCTGACTTTCAATATCTTACAAAAAGAAAAAAAGGAATGAAAGGAATTGTGGAAACCAGTCCATGCTTGCAAAGCTCAGAAGGACAAAGAAAGTATGAGAGGAACAATGCCTTGACATTTAAAAGCTTCAGAAACAGAAGTGATTATATGCAAGAAAATAATGTCCTTCAAAATTCAAGATGATTATTATGCTCTTCTATTTAATGGATTCTTTTAAAACAAACTAGAAAAGCGAAGAAGCTGGTATTTTGTCCCATTGAAAGGTTTCGTGTCAATGTGATCCAGATATTTCATTTATGGATTTGAAAAAGCAACCACACAATAGATGTTGTAACAGAAATTTTCAACGGTAAGAAGAAGAATAAAAACATATTTCAAATCCCCAGAGGGAAACAGATCTGCTTTTCTTGATCTTTCCATAGAAACTACTGATGCTGAACCTACTGACTAAGAAGCTTTTAGATGATCTGATGTGATGTTACCAGCACCGGTAACACAGAAAGACAGCACTTCGGCTCTGCACTGTGGCTACGCGGGGGTGGCTCCTGTGGCACCATTTGTTTCAGGACATCCCAGAGACCCTGCGGGAAGGACGCACTCCCATTCAGCCACCCCTGAACACAGGTCGGCAGTAGCCAAAGAGACACTGACCAGGTGAGAAGAAAGGTGGCTGCAGTTTGGGTGCTGTAGGTAACAGTCTTACTCATCCCCCTGAGACAAAGGCCACATGGAGTCCCTCCAGCGCGCTCGACACAGCAACACTTACCAGCTCCCACACCAGGCAGAAGCTATGCTTGCAAATGCAAAATGACACAACTCTGTTGATGTGCTTGGTGGTAACTTCTGATATGTACATGAACTCAGACAGGTTTACTTACAGGCACTCCTGCAACACCATCTCTGCCAGGCAAACCTCTGTCGCCCTTGGCCCCTGGCTGTCCTGGGAAACCTTTCATTAGAGACAGGGAAAAAGACAGTAACACAGCATCCATGAGACACTTCTTAAAACCTTTCTTAAGACTCAGCATAAAATCTGTGTAGGAAGTGGATGATTGCTTGGATAATCCAAAGAGAGTAATCACTAAAATGCCCAAGATGGACTTAGAAAGGGAACATGTGGCCCAACGCACATGTACACCCAGAAGCAGGAATGCTTCCAGCACCCCTCCTCTGCTCTCCTGCCCTTTAAGTGGTGCCCACCCAGGGACCACTTAAAGGAAAACGTAAATTCCGTTTGCTGCTTGTGAGATAACAGAACGTGTGGCACGGAGGGAACGATCATGCTGCTGCCTTTTATTAGGAAATCTTTATGAGGCCATCTTGATCATTCCCAGCAATGGGAACAAACTCTAGAAGTGGGGCCCAGCATGCTTCTGATTATGCTCTAGGACTGGCTGCAGAAAATAAGGCCTTTCATGGAGGGAAATCCCTTTCACAGGAAAGACGCCAACACACCAGAGCAAACTCTGACCTGGTCCTTTTCACATGTGGGTCTTACCTATTTCTCCTGGGGGTCCCTGTGGCCCGGGAGGGCCCCGATATCCAGTTGTATCACAGATGAGGCAACTCTCTCCTTTTTGACCTAAAAAAGAACACACAAAGGTGCTTACATGTAACATGTGACCAGAAGTCTCTGCCGTGCACTGAGAGAACAGAAAAAGGCAAGGCTGCCACTAACATATTACATTCAAACTTAGGTTTGCTCAGTGACCGAACAGCTCCTCCAGATGGCTCTCTGCTAATGGGTGGAAACTGCAGTCAGATGCGCGTCTCTGTCTGTCAGTGAACGGGCCCACTGCCCCCAGCAGGCGTCACGTGTAACCACAGATGCACTGCTTAAAGACCCAAGTCCTTTTCCCAGGGAGAAGACAGGGGCTGCCTCAGTAAAAAGTGATCCAGAAATTCAACTGTGCCTATCGGCCTGAAAAGACTTGACTTTTGTAATTTTGTCTGTAATGTGAAAACTACGTATCCCCTTTCTCTTTGATTGAGGCCTTAGTCCCCTTTCTCTTTGGTTGAGTGCTTAGTCCAGTTCGTGGACTTCACTGGTTGGTGGACTTGGGAATAAGAAGCCACAAAAGCAGGAACACATGTGTGATCCAGGACAGAAGAGGAGAGAGACTGCAGCCCCGAAAGAGGGGAGGAGATGCTTGTCTCTGGAAATTTAACATCTTAAGTCTTGATTTTCAAACCAAGCTCAGAGATCTTACAGTGTCTTAGATAGTCATGTGTCTTAAATATTAAAATGTCTGGTTTCTAGGCACAAATCAGGCATAATACAGAGAAAAAAGTGCTCATAAAGAAGTCCATGCCAGGGACCTTGCGGTGGTGTGGCCATATTCTTCCCATCCCTGCCCTGGCTGGCAGCCCCATGTGGGCACTGCTATTGACCACTCCACCCTGGGACGCCCCTCAGTCAGAAGTAGAACAAGGCCAGTGCAGGTAGGCTATGCCCCTGAAGTGTGGGAGCAGGCACACAGTTTCATTTCGAGCTCTTTTAGGAGGCAGACCAGGAGCCCATCAGTGGAAGGGGCATAGGGCAACACAGCTGAGAACCCAGCTAAGTTCTGGGCACCAGGGCATTCGTGGGTGTGTCTGTTCGCAAGGCTTCAGGTGAGTGGGGAGACGAGGTGCATTCCCAGCAGACAATGGAGTCGAAAGAGGAATGCGAAGACCCGAGAAGAAAGATGCTTCTCCTAGGATCTGGGGAATAGACAGCTAAGATTGAAGTGTGAAGAACCTCTGGACGTTGGATCTGCCATAAGATGGAACAGCCCAACTCACAAAGTACTGAGCGCCTGGTAACTAGAGTGGAGACCCTCATTAAAACCCAAACTGCACACTGACTTAGATCAGTGGCACCCCTGTGAGGACGCCCAAGATCACTTCCATTTCAGGTCCTGCAGCGTACGTGGTTGTCAGAATTCTAAGACACTGGCTGAAACTTCTCCACACATCGTTTCTGTTTTACATGTTTGAAGACTAAAACGTGTTTACAATCCACAGGCAGAGATGGTACACAGTGGGGCTGATTTGGGGGACAGCCTATTTGTCCTACTCTCAGGTTACTAACAGGCATACAAATACCAGAATATCCATTGCTTATTCCCCTCTAAGACAGGACTGTTGATGCAGTGATAATCCACCTCTGTGTCCAGGATGGCTGAAGAGATTAAATAAGTGTCCTGTGCAGGTGGTAAGGCAAACACTTGGAAAGATTAAAGATGGAACTGAGAGGCCAGAGTGACGCTGGTTAATGCATCAATGGCAGATTTGCTCACAATGACGATGCAAACACCACTGGAAGAATTGGTGAGCATTCCATGTGCAGATTTTTGACTTGGCCTGAAGGAGGGAAGAGCATTCTTTGATAACAGAAGTCTCTTCTCAAACACTGAATGGAAAGATTGCAGAACAAATCAGTCTGAGTTTTATCTGCTGACCATGCCCACCGTAGCAAGACTGACTCCATGGTCCTTAGAAAGGAGAAAGGGCAAAACTCTGACCTTCAGGGCTGTCTCCACCTTTCCCTCCCAGATCATCAACTAAGTTCCAGAAGATGCTGATTCTAGGAATAGATTTTGAAGGGGGTTCCCAATAAAAGGAACCTACGCCCTGACTCTGCCCACCCTCACTTGCCTCCAAAGCCAGTAAGTATGTGGGAAAAAATCATATGCACAGACACAACCACCATTTTTAAAAAAATCAAAGTATCTTACCTTTCTCTCCAATTTCGCCTATCAATCCTGGCTGCCCTGGAATTCCAGGAGGACCCTGGTCACCTGGAGGTCCGGGCTGACATTCCACAATTCCATCTGAAATTGAGTTTTCAGAGTTATAGAGGATCATAGCTAGGTGTTTTTACCCTCTCCTAACTCAACCTATAAAACTCAAATATAAAACCAAAATATTTTAGGCTGATAAGTGTTAGAAATTCAGCTTTAGTTTGTTTCAAAATAATCTTAAGCTATCAACCACTTGCAAAACCTAATCAGCACACACCACACACTCACCATCCCACGCCATCACTGCCAACACTGCTATTTCACAAATTCTGAAGTATCTGCAGGTGCATCAGCCCTATCCTGTGTACTATTTCATTCCATCTTGCGAAGAGCCGACCATCGCTCTTATTTTACAGATGAAGAAACTGAGGCTCAAGAAACTTAAGTGATTTGTCCAGGGTCATGCATCTGTTAGGTCAAACCTGAGACTAGAACATTTTTATTCCTTTTTCCCCTCCTATAACCCAATTTACAGCAAAACTAATCATTATTTTAGAGCGGCAGACTGCCCGTGAGGAAATGCCTCAAATTGTTCACATTCAATTCTGAGCATCATTTATGTAAAGAGGCATAAAAATAAATTGCAGTAATGCACATGCCATCTGTCCGAGGTTCGAGTAAACAATATCAGTATTGTTCATTGTTTTATGATTTGGATACACATTGAGATGGAGTTTATATTTCCTTCCCCAAGATCTTTGAACAAAAAAGACACCATGAACAACTTGGTATCCAGCATCTCTGCCTAGGCATAACCCTAACATCCATGCACCAGCGCTGAAGGCCCTGCCCTCCCCCTTACAGAGTCTCCTCCTAATGACAAAGTCATGGTCAGGTCAGTCTCTGTCCAGCTGTCACCTGGACACCCCAAGTCTCCGACTATAGAAGGGCCCCAGCGTGTGGAGTGGGGCTGTGGGGCCCTCCCTCGGGCTTGGATGCATTAACCAAGGTCAACTTTCCAGCGTGCCCACCCCAGCTAGAACCGGAATGCCTAAAAGGAGCCCAGACCTTGTTTGATGACTTGGTTTAGAGCTCAGCAGAACAAGTCAGCTTCAGCTATGTAGGAACCAAGGGGGAAGTGCTTTTGCTTTGCTTGTTGCTTATGTGCTTATGTGTCTTTCCCTGAGTTTCTCCTCACAAAGCACAGGAGGTAAGAAAGCCTGAGTGGGGTCACTATTGGTCCCCGACAGCCACGGTTAGGGACCTGCTCCTGGTGACTCTGGTCCTGCCTGGCTCCTCGTTGGTCCTTCGACCTTGGTGCAACTGGCACCATCTGTCTTAGACAAAGTGGACTCCATGTTTATGCTTCCAAGAGCAGCCCCTGAATCACTTTACTGAAAGAACCCACATGTCTCAGCCCTGCCAGCCCAGGGTGTACAAATTCCTGGACTCTAGAAATGTATGCTCATGAATATGGAGAGACATGGAACTGTTACACTCCTTTTCCAGAACATAACTCCTGCCTGCTTCAGCTCAACCAGAATCCCTTTATATCCCTGACTAAAAAACAAAACAAAACAAAACAAAACAAAAAAAACAATGGTACATCCTCACCAAAGTCCATTTAAATTCATTTTATGCAGCGGTACCTACAGCCACAGATGGTTTAGAGCTGGCTATACCCACTTGAGACAAGAACACAGTGGCGGAACTTCGATGCAGAAATGGCTGCGTTGCGTGGTGGTCCCGAGGTAGCAATGGCTTTAAGATGTAGCCTCTTTAACATACATTATAAATCTTAATACAAATCTCATTTCTAAATTATTACTTAATACTCTGTGATTGGGAATTACTTAATTTAGATGGACCAAAAAGGCCACCTAGAAAATGTGGAATAGTAAATATTACAATGTGTTCAGCCAACACATCTCATTCAATTAACAAGAGTGTGAAGTTCACATTTTTACATGATATGTGTTTATATTTCGTCACTTGCAAAATTACAAATATCCAAAAGAATGTCCTTTGCCCAGATTTCCTCACCATTGGCTCCCTCACCCCCTTCATGTCTTTGTAAATCACTCTGCTTACAACCACAACCCCCTGCCCCACCCTACCCCCGCCCAGAACTCTCTGTTGACTCTCCTGCTTATGTTTATCCCTGGACTTCTTATCATCTCTAGGATTCCTGAGAATTCCCTTGTCTTGGGCAACCCCTGTCTGCCCCATGGAATGCTTGCTCCAGGACAGCAGGATCTGTTGAGTCTTGTCACCACTGCTAGATCCCTGCCTGCTGCCTCCCAGGCACTCCCTTCCCCGCTGAATGAATCCGGAACCCAAAGCCCCTTGGTCAGGCTCACAACCTTCTCTCAGACACACAGAGAAAAGGAGACTCTGGATTGAGTGTCTCCAGGACTGCAATATTTTATCTTCATTTCCCATGTTTCACGCAATCACAAGAGCAGAGGAGAAAAGTTCCCCCAAGTCACTTGTGATCTGTTCTTTCTTCTACCCAAATTCGTGCAGATCACATTCCCCATCGAAGTGGCCAGGCTGGAATCCATGGCTCCATCTAGCCCTGGCCCAACCCCCTACAGTGGCCTCATCCATGAGAACTCCCTTTCATAAAGATGTGCTTCAATTCTAGCAAATAAATCTTGCTGGGACTTGAAGCCTGTGAGTCCTTTCTCAATCAACCCCACAGAGGAGTCATGTTTCAGGGGCCCCACAGAGCACATGTTGGTTTTGAACAGGTTCCAAAGGCTGGCTCTGGGTGTCTGAACACACTCCCATTGCACAGGTTGGCTTAAGTCCTCGGAGATCTTCGAGTTTGCTTTGGTATTGTGTTGGGACCACAGGGCCACCTTAATTGAGTTCCATGTTACACGTTCAGCTTTTCTGGAATAAAATCTGGCTTTTCTGGACTTTACTAACATAATCTTTACCCGTCTCATCCTGTCTTCCTTGCTTTTGGTGTGTTTGTGTGTGTGTGTGTGTGTGTGTGTGTGTGTATGTCCTAGTATTCACTTGTATCTCTAGATGAAGAATGCATTCTGTTTTCAATAAAAATACATAACTCAACAGGTTTGCTTTTTAATTTTAGATGCCAGGAGTCTCAGAGCTGGTTAACGTGTTCTTTATTCCTTTAAACCAGCTTTATTTTTTAATTTTAACTATTGCTTTTTGTAGAATATTCCCTTAGAGGAATATGAATGATTAGAAGAATCCACGCCTTTCTATTACACTCTGGTTGTGGGAGACTGTCACAGCCCCCAGCCGGGGTCTGCCCGGCACCCTGGCATCTGCTTGGACACCACATTAAACCATCTCTGAGGGAACTCACTTGTGTAGCCAGGCTGCCCAGGGGGCCCGGGGGAACCAGGAGGACCCGGGAGCCCGTCTCTTCCACTTGGTCCTGGCAGAGATGCACCCGGAAATCCTCGGTCACCTTTTTCTCCTCTTTCACCAGGGAAGCCAGGGGCACCAGCCTGCCCAGGTACAGGGAGGCCTGCAACCACACAGAAGCTCACATCAACAACCTCAAGGCCGCTTAGCATCTACAGCACAAACTCATTCTCCTAACTCTGTTCAAGGTAAAAATTCAACCAGATCATCACTGAAGAGGGAACTGCTTTAGACATGTAAAACCATATTCAGCTGGCAGGCGTCTGGCCATTTCATGCTGACAGTCAAATGTTTCCTACAAATTAACTTCAAGGAACAGGGACTCATTATGTAGACATTAAAATCTGTGAATTTCCCTCAGTGCAAATAGTACTCCCAACATATAAAACCAGGCTGTAGAGGGTGCACTGCATTTCTACTTGGCGAATGAGGGCATAGAAATGTCCTTCAACAAAGCTAAAGTGGACCTGAAGCAAAGGGATGGTCACTGGGTTGGCAAACTAGAGGCAAGAGCAGAAAATTAAAACTAAGGACACAGAAGACGGTTCTGTAAAAGGGTTTGCAGTCAAAGTAGCCATTAGGTGTGAACGCATCAGGTCAGGTTCAGCCACTGTAACTCCGTAAGGGATAAGACCACGTGCCCCTGGGAGAGCTGAGGCTGAGAGCGTGGTGCTGCAGGAGGCTGCACGGAGAAAGCTCTGCTGCTCCCGCGAGGGACACGCCAGCTTCCGCTCCCAGCATCAGGCTGTGATGAGGAGGGTGAGGAAAAGGACAGTCGAGGCAAACGGGACGCAAGAAGACTTGGCGTGAATGAAGAACAGCATGGAGAGGAGAGGGAAGAGGGCTGACCGAAGGGGTGCAGAGTCTGAGACATCCAGCCTGCCACAAGCACAACGTGCTCAAAGGCAGCCAAGGGCCCTGGTGGGCGGCCCCTGTGGGCTTCCGCCAAATACTGCGTGCCCTTCCTGAGTGGTGAAGGAGGAGGGGTGGCATGTCTCGTGGAGAGGAAAATGAAGGAACTACCTGGGCATGAGGCCAACTCAGACCCTCAGAGTGAGGAAGACAGTCAGGGAGCTGGGGGTGGGTGGAGGCAATGGTCAAGGCCACAGGCGAGCCCAGGGCAGGGCTGGACAGAGAGGAGCACAGCGACTTGGGAAGGGGGACATGGGTAACTCCTCCAGCCAGAGCAACTTCAATGGCTTTTTATCAAGCGTCTGGGTTAAGAGACCACTAAGGGTTAGATAAAAGGCTGTAGACAGTAAATACGGCTTCTGCAAGGAAACATGAAGTCACACATTCCCGAGAGTCCAAGAGTTAAGAAGAGACAAAACAGATGCTTTTAAGGGTAGATTTCGAGTTTTTACAGAAAAGAGAGAAAGTGGGAGTGGACAAGGTCCCTGCCCTGAGCCAGGCACGGGCTGGGTGGGGTGTCGTCTGTTCCTAAAAAAAGAAAAAAGGGGTCTCCGCAAGAACGTAGACCAGCTGGAAAGGAAAAACATAGAAAACAATAAACGAGGATAAAAACAAAAAGAATGTAAACGTCGAAAACAAAGCAAAAAGCATAAAGGCTGCGAGCCCTTGTCTATTCTGCTTCAACACTAGAAAAGATGTAATCAGATTGCTACCGATTGTGTGCAAATGCCTAACATTCACGATAAATTACATATTCGGAATATACACGGCACAGAAGGTGTGCAAGTATGCTATAACAAAGCAGCTGAGGAGTCTCACCTGGAGGTCCGGGTTGGCCTGGTAGTCCTGGGAAACCTTAAAAGAGAAAGAGAGTGTTGGATCAAACAGAACAGTTCACCCATTTGTATACTTTTTATTTCTCTGCTGAAAGTCTTGCTTGGTGCATTGATAAGTGCCCATGGCCAAAGGGAACATAGAAAACAGAGCGGGAGACCACCCGAGCCCCCACTCTGGAAATGCATTGCTCTCAAAGTTACAGCGAAGGGCTTCTGAACCCCACTGTGACAGTGAACCAGGAACTTGGAGAAGACCTGGTCACAGACAGTCCTACAAGGCTGCAGATGCTTCCAAAATATGGATGAACACAGGTCAAAACTAGAAAAAAAGAGAGGAAGAAATAGAAAGCAGGGGGAGAGAGACAGAAGAAGGAGGAGGAGGAAGAGGAGAAGAAGGAGGAGGAGGAGGAAGGGAGGGGAGGAGGAAGTGAAGGAGGAGGAAGAATGGAGGTGAGGAGGAAGAATGGAGGGGGAGGAAGAAAAGGAGGGGGAGGAAGAGAAGGAAGGGGAGGAGGAAGGGGAGGAGGAAGGGGAGGAGGAAGAAATGAGGAGGAGGAGGGGCGGAGGAGGAGGAGGGGGGAAAAAGGCAAGAAAGCTACCTTTCGGGCCTGGCTCTCCTCTTGGCCCTGGAGTTCCAGGGTAGCCCCGCTCTCCTTTTTCTCCCAAAGGTCCTGTGCCTATAACCTGAATCAAGAAGGAAAAGGTGATCATCCCGTGGCATGGGAGTGGCTAGTCCTATAGAGTAAAGCAATATGAGTGAAGAAATGTACGTATTTGTTATTATTTCAAGAAATATGAAAGTGAAGTAGCAGCAATGGTAGTAGACAAGGAGGAAGAGGATAGACCTCTAAAACATATGGGATAGGTCAGGCGCGGTGGCTCATGCCTGTAATCCCAGCACTTTGGGAGGCTGAGGCAGATGGATCACAAGGTCAGGAGTTCGAGACGAGCCTGGCCAATATGTTGAAAACTCGGCTCTACTAAAAATACAAAAACTAGCCGGGCACGGTGGCACATGTCTGTAGTCCCAGCTACTCGGGAGGCTGAGGCAGGAGAATGGCGGGAACCCAGGAGGCGGAGCTTGCAGTGAGCCGAGATGGCGCCACCGCACTCCAGCTTGGGCGACAGAGCGAGACTCTGTCTCAAACAAACAAATAACAACAACAACAAAAACATATGGAACAAACATGCCGTAGCCATTCCTGCAAAGGACCCTGCCAGGCAGGCGGTTCTGCTTCTTTTTGTAATAGTTTGCCTGGCAGCAGCTTTTGTACCACTCCAGTGAGGTAAAGTTGGAGTAACATCCATTTGAGGCTTAGGTTTATAATTTCTAATTGTACATACGAGCCATAGATGGAATGTTTTACTTTACAGGGTATTATGAGAGGAACACTCTTAAACTTCCTTAGGCTGTATGTAATAGGAACACACACATTTTCTTACTGGAAGAGTTTTTCTGACTTTTTTTTTTTTTCTGATGACCAGAAGTAGGCACTTCCTTAAGGTCGCAAGACAAGAAGAGGCACTTTTGGCTCATTAAAAAGGAGAAAATTCGCTGACCCTGATTCCAATTAATGAAATTCAAGACAAGTGGCAAAGTCAACTTTTGCATATTACCTTTAAAATATAATTCCTTTGTATCAATTAATAGATATTATTAAAATGTGCCAAAGTTAAATAACTTGACTGAGTCATCCCACAAGTTACATATATAAAACATCATGATGTATACCATAAATATATACAATTTTTGTCAGTAAAAAAAATCAAAGTAAAACCCTTCAATGTAAATCTATAGATAAAATGGGCTGTGTGAACGCATTACCTGTGGCACTGCAAGGAAGGCAGCAAAGGAGAGAACGGTAACATTTTCATTATTTCAAAAAAGACTGGGGGCAAAATGGCTAAAGAAATTAGAGCACAAGTCTCTGATAGGACACTGAAAATAAATGATCACCATGAAGATACTTGCAAACATGAGAACACCCATTTTTAAATGTCACACGCATCACTGACAAGTATGCAAAATATGCATGTTGACCAGCAGTAAAATGTTATTTGCAAAAATAAAAATTGTTTTGCCAGGATAGTTAAATGGTAGATGAACTGTTTCTCTTACAAAAATTTTCCTCAATGGACCATGTTTTTTAAAAAAAGGTGTCAAGTCCAGGCACAGTGGCTCACACCTGTAATCCCAGAACTTTCGGAGGCCAAGATGAGTGGATCACCTGAGGTCAGGAGTTCGAGACCAGCCTGGCCAACACAGTCAGGCTCTGTCTCTACTAAAAATACAAAAATTAGCTGGGCATGGTGGCGGGTGCCTGTAATCCCAGCTACACGGGAGGCTGAGGTGGGAGAATCACTTGAACCCAGGAGACAGAGGTTGCAGTGAGCCAAAGTCATACCACTGCACTCCCACCTGGACGACAAAGCAAGACTCCATTTCAAAAAAAAGGAGTCAAATATGTTGCTAATATTCTCATCCATGTGCAAAATCCATGAAAAGGTTTTAGTGATTTAAAGATGTGCAGAAAATGTCAAAATATAATAAAAATAAACACTAAACTCCATACAATACAAATTAGAAAATCATTTCAAGTAGCATGAACCACTTTACATAACAAATGCAATTCTAGAGACAGCTGTGCCCTGCATCTCCTCTCCTTCCTTCCCCCAGTGCTCTCACAGACCCGGGGACAGTACTCTTACTCACAATTCCAGGTGGGCCAGGAGGACCTGCTTCACCCTTTTCTCCCTACAAAAGAAAAAATAACTTTCCTTGCATATTCTTATAAGATTGTCTTGCAGAAAGCAGATTAAACATTTCTTCTGGTAAAACAGAGTGTGCCTACAGTACATTAAAACTATTTTTCTCTCTGTAGTATCTCTCATTCTGTGACGATTACAACAAAAATGAATAGACTTCATTTTGCTTTGCATACGCATGATAGATGAAAACAAAGATTTCTGCAAAGCGTAAGTTGGGGGCTAATTATTCTCCTCACAAAGAGCCCAGATACTGGTCCCGTCGATTACACACTTCCTCAGAAAACAGAATCATTGATGAGTGGAATTGGCAACCAAGGTTTTTCAATTTTAAAAAGAGAAATGAAATAAAATAATATAAAAGCATGATTTCCAAATATATTTTCTTAAGGAAATAATTTTATATGATGTTTTTAGGTGAAGATTTTCTCAAATTTGCATTGGAGGTCATAATGTAAAATCTAATATTAACTGAAAACATTAGTGGATAAATTCTGATCACTTCAAGGTTTAATCTCATCCATAGGAGATGAAAAACTCAAAAGAAATTAACCCTTTCATATTATTTTAATATAAACATCATAATGACTTAAACAGTCCAAAGATACATACATTATACCATGAATGTATATATTTTTCCTTTTAAATTCAGGCAGTAAACAAGAATTGAATGTTTTGATTTTTCTTATATGAATACCAGAAGAATTTTATAAATATCTAGAGGACATAAACATCTTAGCCACTGTATTCTAAATATATCTACCGTTTACAATTTACAGGATTTTACTTCCTCAAAAAATTACAGCCAAGGGTTTCTTCCTTTTGTCCCTGGCTTTAAGAAATTAACTGTGGGCTATTGAGGCCCTCCCCACAGCTTTCCACTCGCCATTGGTGATGAATATTCCAAAATTATTTCTTATATTAGTAAAGATTTACATTACCTAGTCTCATATTAAGAGAGAAAAATAAAGCAATAATGAGGTTTTTTCTTCTGCCTGTCAGACTGACAAACATTTTTCAGATTTTTTTTTTTTTTAAGTTAGTTCCCCAACTAAAAGGGCCCTGGTCTGGCAGAAGGACTTTCTGGGGCAATTTGGTTGCATGTGGCAAAAATTTCAAAACAAGTGTCTGAATGTGGACACCAATATTATGCTTTTAGGAATTTGACAGAGAAATGACCAAATGAGCAAAAATACTTGTGAGCATAAAATGGCCTAAATACCACGCAACAAAAGGCTTGGATGTTCATATCATAACTACATTGACGGCCACAAAATATATCCTCCTTCTATCATGACGTGAAAAAGCAAGAGGTATTGTTCACTATCACCTTTAAAAGCTGCCTGCTTGTGTATGCACATAGGAACTAGGTGAACTCTGGCCATTTC
Source organism: Trachypithecus francoisi (assembly GCF_009764315.1). Taxonomy (NCBI): domain Eukaryota; kingdom Metazoa; phylum Chordata; class Mammalia; order Primates; family Cercopithecidae; genus Trachypithecus; species Trachypithecus francoisi. Next base: position 5,107,569 of record NW_022681463.1, on the reverse strand, counting down.
TGAACAGGTAATAGAAAAAATTAGGTAAGCTTTCTTTTCCTCATGATATCTTTCTGTATTTTCTATTGTTTTATGATCAGGGAAAAAATAATCTACTACCGAAAAAAGACATAAAAAATTGAATGAGTGGTACATTTCATGTATTTTTATTTTGAAAAAAAATCATGAACACAAAGGAAACCACTAAATTGTGTTTTTACCCAGAAGAAGCATAAATGATTTTTTTCCCTTGAGTACAGAGTCCTTAGTTCTAGGAAAGAATAAACAGACCTCTGGGTTGAAGTGGAAAGTGAAGATAAAGGCTCACAATAGTGCTAGCGTTTACCTGCGGGCCCTGGCGGCCTACGAGTCCTGGGTACCCGGGTTCACCAGGAAAACCCTGAAACCAAAGAGAGAAGTAGTAACCGTCAGAGGTCAGTGGCGGAAACAGTCAGCCTGCTTGTAAAAATCACAGAGAAATACTTACGGGACTCCCTTTTTCCCCTTTGTCACCATCTTTTCCGGGTTTTCCCTGTAGAATAAAGATGTAAACGTTAGTATTTAATAAATAATAGGCCGGGTGTGGTGGCTCATGCCTGTAATCCCAGCGCTTTGGGAGGCCAAGGAGGGTGGATCATCTGAAGTCAGGAGTTCGAGACCAGCCTGGACAACATGGTGAAACCCCGTCTCTACTAAAAATACAAAAATTAGCTGGGTGTGGTGGCGGGCACCTGTAGTCCCAGCTACTCAGGAGGCTGAGGGAGGAGAATCACTTGAACCCAGGAGGCAGAGGTTGCAGTGAGCTGAGATCACACCATTGCACTCCAGCCTGGGCAACAGAGTGAGACTCTGTCTCAAAAATAAACATCATCATAATAATAACAACGGATAAAACACCAAAGCTCTCATTCAGATAGCTTAATATGTTGTCTCTCCTGTGAAACACAAGCATGGTAAATGAGCGCTCTATGTAAGTTGACAATACCGCAATAAGTAATATGGTATATGATGAATAATTATGAAACAGTTACACTAGAAGAGAACTCTATTTTTAAAGAGCAGAGGCCGATGAGCTACAAGTCTTCTAAAACATCACTGTATCTTGGTAGCAAAGCTAACATCAGAGAAGTTTGCCTACTGGCAGCTGAGTATTTGCAAGCTTATACAAATGCTTCATGTAATGCAGGTTTCTGCATGTTGCTTCCAGGTAGAAACCAGAACCATTTACAGGGGACTGGCAGTGCGGTGGGTCTCACGTCACCACCGTCCCTAAAGTGAGAAGCAACTCAGCCTCTCAGGCTTGCGGCTGCGCAAACACCGTCTGGTGTTCTGGGTGGCAAAGTCCAACCAACCCGCTGCTCTTAGATAGAGCAGGACCAAAGGTTTCAGGGACAGCCCAGGGCTCTTCAGAAGCCTCTTTCCACAGCGGGCGGTGGCACCTTCAGTGCTGGATCCTTAAACAGGGAAGGACCTCGCCTGCCTGGGAGGCCTTGCAAATGATAGAGCTCAGGAGAGTCTCGGCAAAGCCCTTTGGGGCATGAAAGGGATAAACTAGAAGTCCCTACAAGCCTTTTCCATTCTTATGTTTCTGTGAATCTGCGATTTTCAGCATGAAAGGAGAATTGTTTCATGATAAAAGGACTTTGGAAAGCACTTACTCTGGGTCCTGGTTTTCCGGGTTCACCTTTCTCTCCAACCCCTGGCATTCCCTTAAATGAACAAAAAGGCAAAGAGATTCATTTGTCTATTTAAGCAAAATATTAAGTTAGATAAATATTAAACTTCAGGTGAAATAAGCTTGTAACTCAAATCTGTACTTTATGGTCTTTGACCTAAAAATGATAGACAGAAATTGAGGACTTACCTGAAATCCAGGTTCACCTTTTTGGCCCTGAAAGAGTTGGAGAGACAGATCAGTACTATGAAACAGCTATATCAATTGTTATATGCTGCATGAAACACACAGCAGAAAAAAAGAAAAAAAAAAAAAAAACAAAACCTTTTCTGATATATTAACAAAGAAATTCCTGTTGATCTCCAGCACTCACTTGGCATTGACTGGTAGAAATGTAAGCTGGGCAGGGTTTATCATGCTTGACCCATGGTGACTGGCCCTGACCTCCCCCTGCCCCCCAGCCCGACTCCCTCCTGCTCACCAAGCCATCCCTAACTTGGGGCACATTTAAGAGGCCCTGATCCAGCAGGGTGAGCCTCGGATCAGGCTTGGACCAACCCAGTTCCAGCTGCCTCTGCTCTCAGAGGTGCCCGCATTTTACGGAACGAACAGTCTATACATCTGTTTTCCAGACCAGGATTGAAGGTAGCTGGAAAAACTGAATTTTGACCCATTTTCTCCTTGTCCTTTGGAATTTGTCCAAAATTAGAAAATCAGTATTCACTGGATGAAGCCTATTCACACCTTTTCTCCCTTGGTGGCAAAATCTCCTTTTTCTTGAACTTGGGCTTGTCCTGGTACTCCCGGAGGCCCACTGACCCCTTGGTCACCCTGTCGACACAAAAACGTAAAATTAATTAGGCATGGAAACAATTATGCAGAGATGAAAAATTGCAGAGAGAGGTAAAAGCCTAAAATAAAACACCTATTTTTAAAATGTAATTATACTCTATTCTATTCTACTCATCCTTTGCCTCTGCAGAAAATCAAATTTCAATAGGAAGAAGAATCTAAACCCAGGAGGAGAATTTCACTTCTTCTATGGGCAATCACTGGCTCAGGAATAACCATGGACTCTGAACACCTGCAAGACACCTCTGGACTTGCGTGCACCTGTGTAGTGTGTATTGGCTTCTGATGGCACGGAGGAAAGGAATACAAACTGCCTAATAGAGGCTGAGAAGAAAGAAGGCATTTTAGGTAACTCCAAAATAAGACAACCATCAAGAGTCCCCTTCCTCAGGCATCCTAACTGCTGGGTACACCTGAAAATTACAACCACATACATTTCAGAGTCACTATATTGCAAAGTTTATGAAAAGATTGGGCCAAAATCTAGGGTGGCAAGCAGAGGTCGCCTGCACATCCAGATTCATCCAGGCCCCACTGCATTGGGTGCTCTGGTTGTAACTGCCTCCACCAGCTTGGATGTCAAAGGAGAATCTGGCCTTCCACAGGCTGGCTATCACAATGGCAGGCATCCCTTCTCAGCCAGTGCCTGCTTCATTGGTCTGATCCAGGGAAACTCTTGGAGAGGATCAGGGACCCACCACTTGCCTCCTCTCTGCAGGATGAAGCCACCTGCTGTGGTCTGCGCCCTCCCAGCTCCACACTGCATCTCCCCTCACACCCACTTGGCCCTGGACCACCCGCCCACCTCTGAGAAGAGAGGCCGGTGGTGAGGGGCCACTGCCAACCGTGCCAGTCCTAATTTCCTGGTGGTGGACTTCCACTCTGCAGGGCTTACACGGTTATGCATCTAATGGTCAACTCCTAAATTTGACTCTTATAAATCCTAGGTCTGACCTCATCACTGACGAAGAAGAGTTTGATTGAACTCTTTGTACAGATAATTAGAGTTAGCCTCGTTGTTCTCTGCTTGTCAGATCACAGAGCACTTCCATAAATTCTAGTGTATTGAATAAGCTAGAATAAATTCAACAATGCTGTCATTTTAAGGAAAACACTACCAAACGCAAGAACATGCAGAGAAGAGTAACTACACTTATGAGTCCAAACGTTGATCTAAAGGTGGGTAACTGTCAGGTGAGAACATGGTTTTCAACACGAAAGCACTCCAGAGCAATGTGCACTCACCTTGTCACCTTTGGGTCCTTGAAAACTTAAGCCCATTTGTCCCTGTGGATTAAAAATTAGGCTTTCATTATTAGATTTGTCTACTTTGTTCAAAGTCATTCTACAAACCTCACACAAAACGCAGTAAGATGGTAGATTTCAGGCAATAGCTTTGTCCCATAACTCTCATAAAATTTTCCAGAAAGGAACGATCATGCTGTATTCAATGTCTATGAAAAAAGTTTTTAAAGTATGACTGACCAAAAATTCTAAAGACATTTTTTTTAATTTACAGTTTTTAAACTCTTGCGTTAGAAAACTGAGGGAAATATCAGTGATTCCAAAGTATTGACTAAGGGACGAATGAAAGAAAAGATCAATATATTGATAGATAATCAGTAGATAATAAATGATAGATAAATGATAGATACTTAAAGGTATAGTTAGATAAAGATAGTGTTAATTTTCCAACATTTTTTTACAGAGACTGAAAGAATGAGAAGAATGAGCTATAGCAATTTCATGATAGCCTTATACTAATGCCAAAGAACAAAAAATGAAAAAAACCTTTACCTTTTCACCTGGAGGGCCGGGAGGACCTGGAGGACCCTAGGAGAGAGAGCATTTTAATTAAATAGGATTCACAACTATAGGGAGCTTGAAGCCCTTCTTTAGGCTGATGTTATCTTAAGATTCTCTGGTCAACATGATAATTTATTTGTGAAATATTTTTCCTGGGTTTCCCCTCCCTCCCCACTCCCAGCAGGTGGAGGACCCTCAGGTGTGACCATATCAATACCAATCCGTCTCCCCTGCTCCACGGTGAAGTCACCTGGGGCAGAGCCTGCCTGTCCATCTTTGAACTCACTCCCACAGGCTGTGACTATCGGTGGTACCCAGCCAGCCGCCGCAACCATGGCTGCATTATTTGTTTCAGGATATCAGTTTATGGTGCTATCATCACCCCTTTCCCACAGCTCTGGGTATGTGAGTACCAGGCTGCCAGCCAAACGTTTAATAAGAGGGAAGCTGATTCTGCCATGTCCATATTAAGAGCGACCACAGCTGTGCAAAGTTTTTACTAAATTATTGTTTATTTTCACACCTCAATATAGTTGCTCTTTAAATGATTGCCTTGGAGAGACAGTCCCCAAAACTTACCGGTGGTCCGGTAAATCCTGGAGGCCCGACAGGACCTTGAAGTCCTGGCAATCCTGGTGGGCCCTAGAATGCATGAGAAAGAAATGAGTTCAGATGCAAACTGGGAGGGTGAGGTGGCACATGTTCATAATGATTCAGCAAATGCTTACTGGATTCCCTGGGAGTCCGGGAAATCCTCTTTCACCTTTCAACAGCATCCCGGGCACATGGCCAAGTATCTCACCTGGATCACCCTAGAGGATGAACAAAGAAAACAGAAAGTTGCAAATATTGACATTCACGTAAAGAAACTGAAAACTCATTGAGCAGTTGGCACATATTACCGTTATAGGACTAGCCTAAGTCTGGGATTTAGACCCTGTCTACACTGGAAATCAACAGCCTGGCATCCTCCCATCATGATTGCCATCCTAGTGACCAGCTTTAACCACTGCATGGTCAACTTAGCCACAGCCAGGACTGAATGTAGAGACGGCTAAACAAAGGGGTATGCAACACCGTGCACAGGACCATCCCCAATTCTAGACAAGGGCCCCTGTCTCTAGTTAAAAGACTACTGTGTGACCACGGGCTCTTCTCACAAAACAAGAATTCTCTTTTGAGAAAAGGCCTAGGACGAATACTTTTATAAGAGCAGGGTGTAATGGTAAATTTTATCTGTCAGCTTGGCCAGGCCACATTATTGGGTTAAACACCAGTCCAGATGTTTCTGTGAAGGGATTTTTAAAATGAGATTGACACTTAAATCAGTAGACTCTGAATAAGGCAAATGGCCCTCCATAATGCTGGTGGGCCTCATCCCATCAGTTGAAGGCCTTACAGGATAAAAGACTGACCTCCCTGGAGGAAGAAGGAATTCTGCCCACACACCGCCTTCGGACTCAAGACTACAACTCCACCCCTTCCCTGGTGTCCAGCCTGCCCACTCACCCTGCAGGTTTTGAGCTTGCCGGCCCCCACAGTCATGAGTACCAATGCTTTAGAGGCCGTTTCTCCTCTCTCTGGCTACACACACATAGGCCACTGGTTCTGTGTCTCTGAAGCACGCTAACACACAGGGCTATTATGAGGATCTATTTCCTACGTGTTCTGAATCACAGGTGCACAGGGACTCTCAGCCTCATCCAGGTAAGCGGTTATCTCTATTGCAACTGCTGAGACCTACAAGCCTCCCTTGGACAGGACTGCTCCCAACCCCCAGATACCCGAGGTCCCCACCCTGTGCCCAAGCACAGCCCACACATTACAGGACTGCACCTTTGGAGGTCGGGCTGATGCCAGCAGCCGAGCCCCAAGACAGCAACACCTCGCCTGGGAAAAGCTGTCCCAGGTTCCCTCGTGGCAAGTCTGAGAGGCACCCAGGGAGCTCCATTCTCCCATCTGCCCTCCCCGGTTTGGGCCAAGTAAGTCTTCGCCACCACACCAGGCCTCCTTCCACTGCTCACTCCCCATTAAGACACTCAAGTGTCTGAACATTAGAGTCTAAAATCTGAGTTTGTGTATTACTTATACAGTCTTTTAATGTAACAGAGTTTAGGGAAATGTGTTCAGAAGCAATCGATCAGCCAAAGTGGTTTAAAGAAAATGGCACTTGTTTTAAACAGATTCCCTGTAATGAATCCAATAAAGCAAAACAAAATAAAATGTACCTTCATTCCTGGTAACCCTGGTGGTCCCTAAAAAAGAAAGTTTTGGTGTTAGTTTTGTTTTTCTCAAAATGCCATTAGCATTAAAATTGTTATTATATAATATTATATGTAAAATATAAGTTATTAAAACATAAGCAAAGAAAAAAAGAAAAGGAAATGGAATGAGAAGAGAGAAGTTATAACTAAAAGAAAGAGGTTCTGCCCTAAATAGCCTCTACTCACGGGATTTCCAGCGAAACCAGGCAAGCCAGGAGGCCCGAGCGGCCCTCTCTCTCCCTGGGAAGACAGCAGAGCGTCATTCATACACAGTGTGTGTGGCAGACACATCAGCCCTGATACCGCATGAGTTAGTTACTCTGCCCTACCCTTCACTTGTTGGTTAAAATCATTTCCTAAAAACAGTTTGTCACAAGCTCTGCTGCTGGGTACCACTTTATGAAAGAAGAAATAGACCTGATAGTATCATTAATAGGGACAAAGGCCCAGAATGGCATTTTCTTACACGATGTGGTAAATGATTACCGGTAATAACTTTCATGCTTAAATGAAATTTTAGGATAAAAGTCTACAAAAAAGAAAGGAACAATTACATCTTTCTGATACACTAAATATGGGAAAATTGTATTTCCTTACCAAATAAAGCAAATTTTAAGACAAGTAACTTTCCAATTGTGGCAAATAAAACTCTATTAACAGAGTCATACTACCTGACTCCTTAATGTGCAAAATTACATAAACACACAGGAAAAGGAGGGTCTCGGTTCTGGATTTACCTTTGTGCCATTGCATCCTGGAATACCTGGGGGGCCTGGTGGGCCGTCTTGGCCAGGAATACCCTGCAATTAAGAAAGTGAAAATGTAACCCAAACAGAAAATCACCTGATGGAAAAATATTTCCTAAAAGAAGTAGAGTGCATTTTCTATACATACGGGAAGTCCTGGGTTTCCAGGGTAGCCAGATGCTCCCGGGGGTCCCTGTGAGGGCGGAAGTAAAAGCATGTCAGTGAAAAGCCGGAAGCCTCACTTCCTCCTACTGCATCCACCTGGGTAATGGAGTTGTGCCCTCGTTTTTGGTGTCTGGAACACACACACACAAAGCAGACAGTGCACTCTGCACAAGAGGCAGTGGAGGGCACAGGCCAGGGCAGATCGCCCAGGCTTACGGAGCAATGCTACACCCAAAGCACACTACTGCCATTCGCAACTGCAAAGATGTGGAACCAGCCTAAGTACCTACCACCCAATGAGTGGATAGTGAAAAGGCAGAATCCACGTACCATGGAACACTACTCAGCCACAACAAGGAACAAAATGATGTCTTTTGCAGCAACTTGAATGGAGCTAGAGGCCATTATTCTAAGTGAAGTAACCCAGGAATGGGAAACCAAACACTGTATGTTCTCACTTATAAGTGGCAGCTAAGCTACGAGGATGTAAAGGCATAAGAGTAATACAATGGACTTCCGGACTCAGGTGAGGGGAAGGCTGGAAGGGGGTGAGGGATAAAAAACTACGTAACAGGTAGAGTGTACACTGCTTGGATGACAGGTGCTGCACTAAAATCTCAGAAACCACCACGAAATAACTTATCCATGCAATCAAAAACCACCTGTACCAAAAAAAACGATTGAAATAAAAAAAAAATAAGTTTTTAAAAAGCTCACTGCTGATCCCTTCAAACATAAGGCTGCCCAAGCACAAAATAACTCTGCTCCCATTTCACCTTTACCAAGAGGTAGAGAGGAGCAAGAGCAAGGCTGGCTCTGAAAATACCACGACTTTTCCATTAAACGAAGTCATCTCTATCTAATGACTGTGGACACATCATCAATCGCACCTTCCCCCAAATTAAAATATGCCCAGAAGAGATTCCTGAAGAAGAACAAATGGGGGAAAACAAGTTTGCAGAACCAAGGACTAAGGAGCTCAGCCTGTGCACAGGCCCCGTGGGAAGGCCTGGGGCTCAGGGAATCATGCGCTGCTCCACACTGCCTGCCTCGCACCTGCCTGCCCGTGCTGTGTGAGCTGGGAGAGGAGACGGAGGACGAGGGCTTGGAGAATGGAGGGGAAAGGTGGCCGACTCTGGGAGCGGGCCTGTCCCACGCGTGGAATCATCGATTGTGAGTGGCAACTGTACTCACTCTTGTCCCTTTTGTTCCAGGTAGTCCTGGTTCTCCAGTATCACCCTGGAACAGAATAGAAATGCCATTGTCATTGATCACCGTTATCTCAAGAATGCAGACAATCTTACATCCACCCACCCCCAATCCCACAGCCCTGCTTACCTTTTGTCCTGGTGGTCCCTGCGGCCCCTCAGGTCCTTGCATTCCAGGAAACCCAATGACACCTTGTAACCCTGGGAGGCCTCTTTCGCCCTATAGAAGAGGAACATAAGTCAGGCAAAAGGCAGCAGTAAAGAAACAGAGGAAGGAATCGCTGACCAACTGTGATGGCTTTTTTTTTTTTTTTTTTGAGATGTAGTCTCACTCGTTGCCCAGGCTGGCATGCAGTGGCACGATCTCTGCTCACTGCAACGTCCACTGCCTGAGTTCAAGGGATTCTCCTGCCTCAGCCTCCTGGGTAGCTGGGATTACAGGTGTGTGCCACCACGCCGGCTAATTTTTGTATTTTTAGTAGAGGCAGGGTTTCACCATGTTGGCCAGGCTGGTCTCAAACTTCTGATGTCAGGTGATCCACCCTCCTCAGCCTCCAAAAGTGCTGGGATCACAGGCATGTGCTACCATGCCTGGTCTGTGATGGCTAATTTTCAGTGCCAAGTTGACTGGGTCACAGGATACCCAGATAGCTGGTAAAGCATGACTTCTGGGTGTGTTTTTGAGGGTGTGTTTCTGGAAGAGATTAGCATTTGAATCCATGGGCAGTAAGGAAGACGTGCCCTCACCCAAGGTGAGCAGGTGCCATTGTTAGCTGGGTCCCGGATAGAACAAAAAGGCAGAAGAGAGGCCAATTCTCTCTCTTCTGGAGCTGGGACACCCATCTTCTCCGGCCCTTGGACATCAGAACTCTGGGTTCTCTGGCCTTCGGATTCAGGGACTTGTACCACTAGCCCCTTGGGCTCTCCAGCCGCTGGCCTTGGACCGAGTTACACTTCAGGAGTCCCCGAGTTCCCAAGTTTGCAGGTGGCAGATCATGGAACTCCTCAGCCTCCATAATCCTATGAGCCACTTCCCATAATAAATCTAAGTATCATCCAGCCTTGCGCAAGTCCACGGTGAGTGTCTGGAAACAGACAGCAACGACTACTTCAGGCGGCTCTGCTTTACTGTGTTTCAAACTCTTGAGGACAGAAAATATTTCTATCTCATTCCTGGCACAATCCTTTCTATATACTAAATGCCAAATAATTTCTTGGGTAAATAAAATAACAAATAGTGAGGCATTTTTCACTGAACTGGTTATAATTTCACTCAATCATTGGAACCCTCCTGTTAGCTACAGTCTCAGTGCTGAGATTTTGTGATGGATCCCCCAAGACGTCTTCCTCTTTAGAGAGCATTAGGAGACGAGGGTGGGCAGAGTCCACAGTGTGAACCTCACGCAAGATGCTGAGCCTCCCCTGGGCCATCATGGGGTGGTGGTGGGCTTTAATGAGAATGTCTTTCAAGAGTGTTTTTTGGGCTGGGTGTGGTGGCTCACGCCTGTAATCCCAGCACTTTGGGAGATCGAGGCAGGCGGATCACCAGATGTCAGGCGTTCAAGACCAGCCTGGTCAACATGGAAAAACCCTGTCTCTACTAAAAAATGCAAAAATTAGTTGGGTGTAGTGGCACATGCCTGTAATCTCAGTTACTCAGGAGACTGAGGCTGGAGAACCACTTGAACCTGGGAGGCAGAGGTTGCAGTGAGCCAAGATCGTGCCACTGTACTCCAGCCAGGGAGACAGAGTCAGACTCTGTCTCAAAACAACAACAACAACAACAACAACAACAAACCCATAACCATGATAAGAAATCAAGAAAACCTATTTACAGTACGTGGACTTTAATGCAGTCTTACCATAGGAATTGGGTAGATTCAGTGACGACTGTTAGCTGATTTAAAAACAGAAGGAAGGCACTTTGGAGATCACAGGCAGGATTATTTAGTGTTCAGTGCCTTTCTCAAAGTTGCATTCGTTGAAAGTAAAAATCAACTGACAAGCTCTACGTCACATAACATAAACATCCAAAGTCGTCCTTCTTTCCAAACCACTCAGCCAGTCCTGGCACTTACCGGTGAATTAACTGCCTGCTCCATTTTTACAAACGCAGAGAGGAGGTTATGAACCTGGGACTCACCCGCCACGCCTGCACAGAGCTGTGTGCTTCATTGAAAGGATACGTCAGGAGTCTAGCCACAGTATGTGGATAAATATGGGATACATTGTTTCAAACCCTAGAGAACCGAATCAAAGAGTAAGCGGATTAAAGAACCTCAGGACTCATAGTGTGGCACTGCCCCTCGGGCCAGCAGCATCCGGGGAATCGGCCAGAAGAGCAGACGTGGCCCCACGAGGGCCCTGAGCCCAGGGTTTGACAGGGAAGGCTGGCTCCTTCTCCCTGGGGCCTGTTATAGTGAGCAAAGAAAAACATTCCCAGACCAGGACTTGTTCAAATGAAGAGCTCCTTAAATACACCCTGCAGTGACGGCCCCGGGACACAACGGCAGAAAGTCCTGCTGTAAGGAGTTGCGGCGCACAAGGTCACCAATCTGGGGCACACGGTTTTTGGATGTAGGAAAAGCCTGCTCAAACCAGAATAGGACGGAACTCCAAACAGCGGCTAAAATAAATAAATAAATCCCGAGTTGTGTAGCCCCGAATCACCCGGTATCAGACAGGAAGGACGTGAGAAGGGCATGTCCATGTAGAAGCTTTCTAATACATTTGGTGGAGTATTTTTAGAACTTAATGAATATTGGCAGTATCGCCATGAGACCAGCGACGATAAGATTTTATAATTCTCAATTTAACCATGGAATGCACTGAGGACCAGAGCCAGATGAACTGATTTCTACAAGTTTCTCACTGAGTCAGCACTACAGCCAGAAATAGAAATGAGGTCAGCCTCCACCACAGTCCCTGTTTTTTCTGGGTCACTAGAGCAAGCCGGTTCCCAGCAGAACATCAAACAATTCTCCAACTTAATGTCAGCCCAAGGTACCCACCCTTTTATGTCCATTTCACAGATAGGGAAATTAAGATTCCGACGCTTAACTGACTTGTCATATGTCACTGGGTGACCCTTCATGCTGCTGGGAACAGAACACAGAACCCCAAATTCCCAGGCCTTGCTTTTACCGCAAGAACACATTCTTTCCCAAATGTCGCCAGAAAGCTTAAGCAATCTGTGTATCCCCAGAGCTTTGAAATGAAGGAGCTAAGAAGGAAGTGACTCCTCCATGGACATGGTTCTTGCCATTCCCCACATATTTTTTTAATGTTCTTAATCTTTTGTCCAGATAAAAGTGCACATGAATAATCTAACACTCTGTACCCTGTCCAAGGTTATTATGGGAACCAGAGCAGAGCAAACAGACAGGATAAGCACTTAAACAGCTATACAGTTAGCTGGCGACCAGCATGCAGTACGGGGCCAAATTATTCCTCCAAGCTTTTAGCACATTTCCACCAGGATTATAAGAAGAGCAAAGAGCTGGACATGTTGTGCAAAGATTATTGGAGCTAGCAGTGTCCAAGCCAGACTTTGCAGCTGCAACTAGCAATGCTACCACCACGGCCACCGTGACCCCCCTTCCACTGGAGCTTTAGGTAGAATGTGAGCAGTTAGAGTCAGGGAGCAACAGGGCCCTCGATCATCTGTTTCCCATGGTGTGCTCAGGGCAAGGTCCAAAACTCCATGGCGGCCACAGACTTCATGTCAGGCCAAAATGAAAACCACAACCATGGTCTGTCACAGCAATGACTATTCAAAGTGGAAGAAACAAACAAGAAACTTGAAAAATACTACACAGAAAGTTTTCATGCAGCTGAACTTTGTGCTCTCATTGCTGAACATCAATGCAATGTAGGGCACTGATCAGAAGTGGAAAATTCTATATCAAAACTGGAGATGATTACTGCTGTGTCCTCAAATGATGAAATTCAGAATTTGTGGAGGGAGAACAAAGTGCCACTGTCTACAAAGATGAAAGAATACAACATGGAGAATAATCTTGGCACCAAAATTAGGCATTCTAAATGAGGCATGAAATAGGGTTTCATGCATGGAGCTACTTAAAATTCTTGCTTAATGCATTACCTAAAGCAAACATATACTTTTTAAAAGTCCTTAAAATGCGTGGAGAGAAAGTCATTTTATAATACCCAATTCTTTCCCTTCCTCTTCCAAGGCTTGTAGAAACAAGTTCATGATTCAGGAAATCAAACACTCAAATAAGCTTCCGTCACAGCTAAGTCAGAAATTCAAATACAAATCAAGTACCCAGGACAGCTGAAGTTGAAATAGCATGAAGTTTCTAAATGTGGGAGGAAAATATAATTACCAACAACAAAAACTGAGGTTAACACGAAATATACCTAGAATAAGCAGTCATCAAAATTCTTACTGTCAAAGGCCCTATGACGTCTGTTTCAGAGGCTGACATGGAATCCGTATCTTTAAATCAAAATTTTAATGGATTTTTCCAATTTGAAATACTAGGATCATGGATCTTCACAATGGACTGAAGCACACACAGAGATACTGCCAGCACTCTGGGGCTTTCTCTACGCACGGACTGAGTGTGGATACCGGGTCTGGTACTAAGCACTGAGTGTACTGGGTATGGCAGCCTCCATGTGCTGGGTGCAATCACAGGAAACAAGCAATGCTCACCAGGGAGACTGCAATTTCTTCTCCACCTCGACCCTGTAATTTCTTCACAGGCAATGAAATTGTTTTATTCATTCATGGTGTTTGAATTCAATACAATGTCATGGGATGCTGAACTAGCCAATTGCATTACATGACGCTCAGCATGAGGCAGGATTCCACACGAGTCTTAAAAACTTTAAGAGGTAGTCAAAGGTTACCGGGCAGGACATGGCCCCCAGCACCTTTGCAGTCTAAGCATACTGGGCACCATTACAGACTGGCCGGGGTCCGCAGCAGTGGCTGAGAGGCGCAGGGCAAGCTGCGTTCGGGACCACGCTGGCTCTGCTGCTGCTTTCTGTCATCGAGCGCCTTGAGATTTCCATTTACGAGCAAGACTGCAAATCATTCAGCGAATCAAAGCCCTCACATTCGAAGCCAGGGCTCACCAAGTATCCAGTGAAAAGGAAATGATGGCAAGGATGGGTCACAGTCAGCGGGTGACTGCGGAACTCTTTCAGAAATTCCACAAGGCCAATTCCTTGAGCCCAACCACCATCAGAAGAGGCATCTGCAGGACCATTTCCTGGATGCCGCCGCTGGGAAAGGGGTGGGAAGGCTGTGGTCGGTGCCGCGGGGTCATGGAAAACTCAGTGGCGAGGCCCCGTTGGGAGCTCCCCCAACGCCATGAGGCTTGACATGAGGGCAGGAATACAGCCACCGCAGTGCGAGGGGGGACAGGATGCAGGGAGGTCCCCTAGAGGTCTGCTTTCCCTAAGAGGAAGGCGTGAGTGCGCACTCTCCTTTGCTCTATGAGACACACAGCAGAACTCTTAAAAGATGTATATGTGTTCATCAGAAGTATGTGAATGAAATTTAACAATGTGGATTGCTGCACTTAGCAGCATCATCATTACTGTTATTTCTTGCATCTAAATATTTAACATTAAAGCAGCAAAGATTAAACCGATCACACATAAAAAGTGTGACTGCAAATCTGTATCTTCTTCCCGAAACTCTTACTTCTCCCTCCAGCCCAGACGTCTAGCTTGAGACAGTGAATATCAGGAAATGTGTGCAGTGGCCCTCCATCAACTATGTGGGTATACGCAAGAGCTTGAGCAGCGCATACAGATGCTCCTCAGCTTACGATGCGGTATGTCCCAATAAGACCATTGTAAGTTGAGATCCTGTCTCAAAAAAATATATATATATAATATGTAATATATGTTACATATATATTATATATTATACTATGTATTATGTACACTATACATTATGCATACTATATATTATATATAGTATATATAGGATCTCACTCTGTCACTGAGGCTGGATTGCAGTGGTACTATCTTGACTCACTGCAACCTCAGCCTCCCCAGCAGCTCTATTACAGTTCTGTGCCACCATGCCCCACTAACGTTTGCATTTTTAGTAGAGACGGGGTTTTGCCGTGTTGGCCAGGCTGGTCTTGAACTCCTAACCTCATGTGATCTGCCCGCCTCGTACTCCTAAAGTGCTGGAATTACAGGCATGAGCTACTGCACCCAGCCCAATAGAAAATATTTTTAAGTCAAAAACACATTGAATACACCCGACCTACCTAACACTGTAGCTTAGCCTAGCCATCCTTAAACATGCTCAGAAAACTTACAGTGGCCTACGTTGGGCAAAACTGTCTAACACAAAGCCTGTTTTATAATAAAGTATTTAATATCTTTTGTAATTTATTGAATTCTGTATCAAAAGCGAAAACCAGAACGGCTTGTGGCCCCTGACTGGCATTGCGAGAGTTGCTATCGCACGACGTTAGCCCAGGAAAAGATCAAAATTCAAACTTTTGATCTTTTGAATTTTGATCTTTCAAAATCCATGACCTTCAGATACCATGAGAGCTGTCCTATTTCTAGGAGACTTCTGGACTCGTCCTCTTCGAAAGCATGTGGGGTTATTTGGGCAAGTTCCTCATTTCATGGGCCTCCACTGTCCTCCTTCTGACCATCATTAGCGTTGTTCTGAGTACTCCCAAGGCTGCCGATGATGGAGATGAGCAAGTTTGTGTGAAGAATGGGAGAGAACTCAGTGCTGGAGCCTCCTGGCCAAAAGAACAGAGGCTAGGGTCTGAGGACTGGGATAAACTAGAAGTGAAAATGCCTTCTTCCTTATGGCCAAGCCTGGACTGTAACTTTTATACTGGACTTCTGGCCCCAGGATTCTTGAGTGGAAAATCCGAAGCCCTCATGACAAGGTCCATGTGATGGAGAAGGTCCACCTTGTGTTCAGCAAATGCCTGCCTGCAGCTACAGCAGTGAACGCAGAACTGTCTCCAGGAGTCCATGCTCAAGGAGAGATTTCTGTTGGACAAATCCTGATGTTGAAACATTATCTAAGGCCATGATGAATTCTGGCACAACTCTAGGCTCAAGTATTCTAATATGAATTTTAACATTCACTATGAAGTTGACTGACAGAGCTGAACACTCAGGTCACATGTCATCCAAAGCGAGAAGGCGATGGTTACCAAGGAGATGCATGGTGAATATTTCTGATAGATCCATATTCACAAAGAAATAAAACCACAGACATTTTCTGATCCATGAAAATCCACTTTGCACATCAGCTTGAAAGAAAAAAAAATTTAAAAGAGTCCTTCACAAAATGCTTTCTAAAGAACTATCACTCAACACAAGAATAACTCCAGGGAGCCCTCAGTGTGGTCTTCTTATAAACAATTTAAAACTTCCCCGAAAGCCATCCAAAAGCAAACAAACCATCTGACGTCCCCGAACCAGTAAAAACATTCTAGGAGAGCTGAGTGCTGATGAATTACTGGCAACCAAAAAAAATCTTAAAAATTTCCAAAGGTCCTTACATCTTAGCAAAGTTCCAGACATTTGTCCGTGATGAAAGTCGAGACTCACTCATGGAAGCCCACAGCTAAGCTGTGAGCAGCAGCAAAGGCCTCCAGAGGCAACTATTATCTTCAATAGTTTGTTTCTTATCTTCTTCAGAAAAAAACAGTCCTAAATGCTCTCATTAACTCTTACTCCAAGGCAGTACTCCATTTCAAATATTGTTAAGCAGAACCATGTTAAGTTACTCCCCCAAAGCAGTCAGATTTCCACGTTGGAGAGGGAGAAAAATATGATGATGATCTTTTTCCACAGGCTTGTGAACCTGCCCAGTCAGATTCTCTGTGTATCTGCGCTCAGGCAGCACGTCTTTCATCAATAGCTTAATTCTGTTTTCCCATCAAACCACACCAGGACACAGTGTGTTCACTGGAAACCCTTGTATTTTCCTGGCTCTGGGCTCCATCAACAACACATTCAAATGCCCATGTGAAGGGCCGGGGCGTCCACAGACACCCACCCTTCATCCACCTCCAGGCACCTGCGACCCACACAGCAGCACCCCAGGGCCCGGGCACCCCTCAGCACATTGGAGAGCGCTGCCTCAATCTGAAACAGGCACATTCACACCCTCCCTGGCGGGCCCTGGCACCTCAGACACACCCATGGGATCTCAGCCAAGCATCCCCTTGTTGAAGAAGTACTCAGACACCGAATGATCTGGAGAAAACCCAAACTCTGGCAGACAGTGGATCCAGCCGGTGATACCACCAGGGGAAGAGCCAGTGGCCTGAATCAAGTCTTGGGTGAGGAGCCTCCGCGGGCTGCAGCTGCTGGCCACTAGAGGGAGCTCTGGGACCATACATTTTCCCTCAAATGCCCTAAAACTCCCTAGTGGACCTTAAAGTATTAAGCCTTTTCCTTAAATTTTCATTGTAGTAATACATTACTATAAAAATATTAAATATTCAGGGCCAGTGAACACATGCTGTGGGCAGAGTGAGAGAAATCACTTTGATATGGCCTAAAAACTCTATGGTAAATGTTTTTTATTAAGATTCAAAATTTAATTAAAATTAAATATAAAAACTAGTAACCTGAATATTGAGGCTACTGCATTACAGGTAAATGCAGTCAGCCTATAAATAATGAGAATGATGGGTATTTTCTGGAAAGCATTTTCACATCCATTTTATAAATTGGGAGAGTATTTGAATCTAATGACAATACAGAAAAAAATAGCAAATTCAATTTTTAAAGTAACTGTATGGAAATAGAAAATACTGAAAAAATTAAATTCTACGAAACATGCATAAAGTAGATACAAATGTGATCACAGGGGAATCTCTAAGAAACCACTACTAAACATCCCACTGCCAGTAAAACTTATTTAAAGGTTCTTCTTTGGTCTTCTTCCACTACAAGTTTATAGAAAACTTAGGCATTAAGGTAATTCAGTCCATTCTCCTGAGTTTTGCCAATTCTAAAAGAAAAATAAAATCTAGCCAGTTTTTTGGCTCCCAAAAAAGATAATAACATTCTCTCCTTTGCTTAACCTATCAACATGAACACTCATTAAAACCAAAATCACAGACGCCTCTACCTAAACCCATTACCTAACATTCTGTTTCTCAAATATATATTTTTAAAAATATCTTTAAAACGAGAAAAACAGTACAGAAAACAAGTGTTATGCTACAGGCTTGGAACCTCACTTGCTGCAGTTATGGACGGTATGGATGGTTGCGCATGTTGCACACTGCAGCAATCAGGGGCCAAAATCAGCCACTGAAGCTATGTGTTGGCACAGCAGGAGGCCTTTATCTAATATGACAAAGCTAGAAAAAGCCCAGTGGCAGCAAAATCATCCTTCAAATAAGTTGCACAGAGCTCTCTGGGAGTTCCTGCCTTGGTGACATCCCAAGGATGTCAGGACACACCAACCAAGAGGCAGCCTCCATGTAGACTTTAGAGGCTTGGTACTGACCTGCCAAGAGTTGGGAAGCCAACTGAGGAATGTCCCTCAAGAGAGCCCTAATCCAGGGCAGGGGCTAACCTGCCCAGTCACCAAGGCCAACACTTTGGTTGGCTTTTGGTTTTGGTTTTACTTACTCCATTAAAACATAGATATACATATATATATACAAAATACTATCCTAAAAGAGCTAGAAATGGACACGGCATAAATGAATGCTTCCAACTTGAGCTCCGGCCATCGCAGGAATAATCACACTTAGGATTGCTGAGAGTCTGCACATGAAATTACGCCTCTGCTCACGCGCACAACTGTCTTTTTTTTGAAGTTCCATGAAATTTATCACAGTTCTAGGTCATGACTTAGTTAAAGATTTGGGAGAAGAAGAATGATTGCAGGAACATAAATAATTGATAACAAAATATCAATAAGAGGTTAGCTCTGTTCTGAGTTTGTATAAGAAAAATAAATAAATATATTTATGTTTTTCAGATGGAGTCTTACTCTGTCACCCAGGCTGGAGTGCAGCGGCATGATCTTGGTTCATTGTAACCTCCGCCTCCCAGGTTCAAGCAATTCTTGTGCCTTGGCCTCCCAAGTAGCTGGGATTACAGATGTGCACCATCATGCCTGGCTAATTTTTGTATTTTTAGTAGATACGGAATTTCACCATCATGGCCAGGCTGGTCTCCAACTCCTGACCTCAGGTGATCCGCCAGCCTCGGCCTCCCAAAGTGCTGGTATCACAGGCATGAGCTAACGCTCCTGACCTAATTTTTTTTCTTATAAAGACACTTTGCTTTATTTTCATTAGCTCCAAAGCAAGGACCCTGAGGGTTCGAAAGACGTGTTCTACATTAACAGAAATGTTGAAAAATGCCAATTAGTGCTTAAGTACTTAGACAGCTGAGGATGTTATTAACTAGAACTTAATAATGTATGTGGGTGTGGGGCAGCAATGTGGAACAAAAAGAGGACACAGAAAAGGCAGGAAACACCACAAGGTAGGTGATGTTTTTTTGGTCTATGAT
This sequence comes from Trachypithecus francoisi, assembly GCF_009764315.1. Taxonomy (NCBI): domain Eukaryota; kingdom Metazoa; phylum Chordata; class Mammalia; order Primates; family Cercopithecidae; genus Trachypithecus; species Trachypithecus francoisi. Next base: position 5,088,359 of record NW_022681463.1, on the reverse strand, counting down.
AAAAGTAAACTTGAAAAACGTAGATGAAATACTCTGAAGTTAAGAACTACAGTTAAGAGGCTGGGCACAGTGGCTCACGCCTGTAATCCCAGCACTTTGGGAGGCCAAGGCGGGTGGATCACGAGGTCAGGAGATCGAGATCATCCTGGCTAACACGATGAAACCCCATCTCTACTAAAAATACAAAAAATTAGCTGGGTGTGGTGGCGGGCTCCTGTAGCCCCAGCTGCTTGGGAGGCTGAGGCAGGAGAATGTCGTGAACCCAGGAGGCGGAGCTTGCAGTGAGCGGAGATCTCGCCACTGCACTCCAGCCTGGGCGACAGAGCAACACTCCGTCTCAAAAAAAAAAAAAAAAGGAATTATAGTTAATAATACAAAAGCATGCAAGACAGTCTTCAGGTTTACACCTTGAGATAATTGCTCACTGGCAATGAAGAAAAAACTTTAATTTTTTTCTTAAACATGTGTTAGATATAATTGTTTATAAAAAATGGGTTTTACAGGTGCCCTGCCAGGGGGACACCCCAGGTCCCCATTCTCTGAGTGGTCCTGTAGCCCCTGCGGTTCCCTGCCAGGGCGTGCACAGCTGCACGCAGAGCAGCTCCAGGAGATGCTGGAACCCATGAGGCAGTGACTGGCATTCCCTCTAGTTCCCTCCCCCAGCACCTCAAACAGATGGCACAGGGTAAGTACTCAGTTAATATTTTCATGACTGGGCCGGGTGTGGTGGCTCACGCCTGTAATCCCAGCACTTTGGGAGGCCAAGGCGGGTGGATCACCTGAGGTCAGGAGTTCAAGACCAGCCTGGCCAACATGGTGAAAGCTCGTCTCTACTAAAAATACAAAAATTAGCCCAGCGTGGTGGCACTTGCCTGTAATCTCAGCTACGCAGGAGGGTGAGACAGGGGAATCGCTTGAACCCAGGAGGCAGAGGTTGCAGTGAGCTGAGATCATGCCATTGCACTCCAGCCTGGGCAACAATGCAAGACTCCGTCTCAAAAAATAAATAAATAAAAATATTTTCATAAGTGAATCAGGAAAGATCCCAAGAAAATGATATAAATCTATAAGAGGGTACAGATTTAGGAACCCTATTTTCAAACGACTGCAAAAACAAGCACCTGCACTCCAGGTGAGCACGTGGAGCTCTGGGCGCCCTGCTTTCCATGCTCTCTTTTCAGTCACTGCATGGATGGGCAAAGAACCTAAGCCTGAAGCCAGAAGATTCCGGTGCTGGCTCCAGCGCCAACCCCTGGGACGCTCTGAAAATCAGCTTTACCATCATCTGTAAGTCAGGGATGAGTCCACCTGCCTGGCTCACCTGGTAGCATTATTTTAAAAATCAAACGTGCTCAAGTATTCAGTTAAATGCTGCACAAATGGTTCTGAAAGAAACTGATCTGACTTTACTGCTTTTTAAACACATAAATATTTTGTGTTTATTCTCAAGATTTCTATGTCCAACAAGCCAGCTGCATGTCCTCTGAAGCCACACAATGTTTTAAAAGAGAATGAAAAGGACACACTGCTAGTGTTCCCACAAGTCATGACCTAGGAAGTATCTCATTCCTGTTTTTGTGGCTAAGACAGACACAAGAAAATTGGAATTTCTTGAGTATTTTAAAAAGATGACAGTTTCAAGAAACTCCCCCCTTTATTTTATACTCAAGGTTTTGTGTTTTTTCCTTAATAAATATCTCTGGAATTCATGCTGTTCAAGCCGAGAACATTCATTTATTCTGTCAGGTCAGCCTGGGTCTTAGTAAAGCCACCACACTCCTCCATGGTAAGTCTGTAAGTAGCTAATGACATACATAGGTCTGAAATCCCCAGATTACTTTCTTACCCCCAAGCAAGTTACTTGTCTGTATCTTATCACTGATAACATTTTCCCCCAGGATGCTGCAATAATTTCAATACTCCATTAATCATACTTGGAATCTAAGAGATAAGAACAGTTCTCTTGACTCCCAGATATACAATTGCCAGGTTAAAACTTGACAAACCAACTTTGCCCATAGAATACAATGTAATCTCGGCAGAGCTGGAGGTTTTACAAAACCCACTATTAGCCTAACCTCATTAATTTGAAAAAGCAGTAGTAAGATCAATCTAAATTAATAAGTAGCTGAATTTTAATCTCTTTTAAGTAAACACCATTAATTCCTTTAAAACATATACAGTCTACCCAAAGAAATTAAGCCAACATCTTGAAGTTTTTTCTTTTGTGTTTTGCTTAAAATCTTGGTTTTAAAACTGAATAGGTAAGAAAAGCATATAATTGCAAACTCAATACAAAATACTGGTGTATAATTAAGACAATAAATAGCTACTTCATAAATACTTAAAAATGGTCTTCCCTGAGCTGGTAATCTCTCTTCACCTCAATGCTATTCATAAAATTGGCAAGCCTGCTTTCAAAAGATAATATGGAGCTATATTTTAATCCAAGGTGTGGCCCAATTATTTAAAAATTTCTATCAGTAAGATCTTATTTAATGCCATTTTCACTATGCCTAGTTTGTAGACGTTTTAAAGATTAAGCTTACAGTATCATTTCCTGCCTTTTTTTCTTAACTACTTAATGTCAATAGACTAAAATATTGAGATCTTTGGCTAGAAACTAAGATGTGGAAACAGACCAATTGGGTTATAGTTTGTAAATTATTAGGTATAAACTTTCTAATAAAAATAGATTGTAGAGTATATAAACATGTGATATTTTCCCACGTATATGGAATTTTTTTTAAAGTTATATCCATTGGAGGATAGATGACCAAGCACGGGTACAGTAGACACACACACACACACACACACTCACACACACACACACAGAATCAGAGAGAGAGAGAAATAGAGAGAGAAATGAAGAGACAACGACGGAGAGACAGAAAGAGAGAGAAGCTTCACTAAGAGGCAGGTTGGGGGAACCTCGTTCCCATGCCCTGACTCCCCACTCCCAGGGTCTGAGGTCTCAGACACATCACTGAGGCAATTTCTCTTTGGCAAGAGAGGGCCAGTCAGCCAAACACCCTGACATGGCCTTCCCTTGACTCCCAAATATACAATTGCCAACTTGGTGGAAACTCTGAGCTCTCATGGGAATCCTAACCCTACAGGCGCCCGCCCTTGGTCCTCCACAGGGGGAATCAGCACTTTGTGTGAAGAAACAGGGAAAGTGGTCATCTTTTTAACAGCTATTTGATATTCCACATAAATATCCTGCCGTGGGTTAGGCCCCGAATTTCAGGATAACAAATAAGGCAAGGACAGGGAGGCAGCCCTGTCGCGGGTCTCCAGGGAACCCAGGGAGCCCCGCTGTGGAGGGACTGATCCCAGAGCCCTTCCTGGTCCCTATGGTCCCTAAATACGCCCTCCTGGGTGGAGCTACACTTCCCTGCACACACAGTCCTCAGATGCCCGTCTGAACGTCACCCTGGCTGGGCAAGAGGTGCACGGTGACAGGTGGGAAAGGCACGCACAGAGACATACACGCGCCTTACAGGACTCAGGAAGCGCAGCTGGGCGGGACCATCACGGAGCACCTGCCAAGTCATGTGCTTCTGCAGTAAAATCACCCACACGCTTCCAGAGCTGACACTTACCCAGCGATCAAGCTCAGGATGCCCCTGAGGAGTGGTGGGGCGGGGACGGGAGGGGGGGTGTCTACATCAGGAACAAAATACTGGACAGGATAGAAAAGAACACTGTGTTCTTCTCTGTCACTGGGTGAAGCAGATTCCTTTAAAAATCCAATTTTGAAGGGCACACACTGAGTAGCTTCCGTGCAAGGTAAGTTTTTAATGACTACCCACTTCCGGGTCCGTCACTACCCACTTCCGGGCCTGTCACTACCCACTTCCGTCGCACCCCGCAGGCGGCTCCTGCGCCCCCTCCACATGGCAGCGAGAACAGGGACGCCTTGGAAAGGAACACGTGACCCAGAATGCGAAAGAGCAGCCTCCAGGTTGGGGGACTCTTCTTTTAAACACAGGGAAGACACACATTTTTGGATTAAGAATGTAACTTCCTAAAGGCAAGTGAGTGAGACAGGAAAGGAAACGGATGTTTATACCAACTCCCATGTCCCTAAATTATCATCTATTTCCCCTTCCCTTTTGGTTCATGTTCTTATCCAATAGGAAGATCAAAGAAATGGCATCTGGTCAATTGTCTCCACAGGAGGGACAGTAATCAGAACAGTTGGTTAAGAAAGTCAGGCAAGATTTAAATAGAGTGACTTCAAGTACTAGTGCCCACTTCACATGCCCAGATAAAATGATTTTAGGAATAAAATATGGAGAACCAAATTGATTAGCGAACGGAAAAAAACCACAGACAGTGAGAAAAATGTAACAAAATTTCCCAGCTATGATTGCTTCAACTAGGGGATCATGATTTTTCAGAAAAGAAAAAGGGGAGGAAAACAGATGGCATTGGGGATTCAACAGACTTTGGTTTTCCCATCAGCAGATGTGAAGAGACAGGGAGGATGAAGGCACATTGGCTCAATACTGCAGAGTCACCGCTCCCCTTTCCTCAGAATACATCACCGAAAACATAGCTGACACTGAGTAAATGTCTGCTTGTGAAGTCATCACCCATTATGGGCCTGACCTTCCTTCACTTCAAATCAGTGGACAGTTCTGACATGTACTGCATACCAAAGTTCTTTTCGGTAAAATAGTTTTTGCTGTAGAAAGGCCAGTAACAGGAGAGCATTGAAGTACCTCCAGCTTCACAGGAAAGATCTCAACTCAGAGGACATTAACATTTAGAAGGGTTTTAGAGGTCAGAGTCCCAACTCTTTCCTGTTAGGAGGTTTTCAACTTTAAATCTGAATGACTCAAATTTTTTCAGATTGAGAAATTTCCAGCCAATTACATAGTTACTTAAACACAGCTGGGATGCATTTTGTCATCACACATCACTGTACATGTGTGGTATGTCCTGCATCCCAGGATAATAAAAATGCTGTGTTCTGAATGTCTATGACCCACCCCCCCAAATTCCCGTGTGGAAATTCTAACCCCTAAGGTGATGGCATGGAGGTGGGGTCTTGGGAGGTGATGCGGCTCATGAACAGAATTAGTATTATTAGAAAAAAGACCCCAGAGAGAGTCCCCACCCTTGCGCTGCCTATGAGGAAGGGGTTCACAGCTGAGCTCGAATCTGCTGGAGCCTTGATCTTGGACTTCCAGCCTCTAGCACTGGGAGGAACGCATTTCTGCTGCTAAAGCCACCCAGTCTGTGGTATTCTGTTACAGCATCCTGGGGAGACTAAGAGGAAAAGAAAAAACCCTATGCCTATGCCCTGTAAAATGTCAGTAGTTTCCTTGGGCCCCACTTCTGACCTTCACCCTCTTGTGGGTAACTTCTGCCAGCTGGCTGTGGCTCTCACTCCACAGTCACTGCCCTCCTAGCTTGGCCCACCAGCTCTCCTGTCCCCTCCCACAGCATCAAATCCACACTGAGTGCCCAAGAGCAGCACCCTCCAAAACCCCCAACTCAGGAAAAAGGAGCAGAGCCAAGCCCGAAGCAGGTGGACAAGCAGGACTCCATTCAGGCCACGTGGTAGAGGGCTAGGGGGGGTTCCCGAAGAAAGTGTGTGTGTGAGTGTGTGTGTGTGGTGTGTGCGTGCAAGGTCTGTGTTTTATGTATATGTGGTGTGTGTGGTATGTGTGCGTGGTAAGTGTGGTGCATATGTGTGTGTGATGTGTGTATATGTATGTGTGTGGTGTGTGCATGTATGTGATGTGTGCATGTGTGTGGTGTGTGCATGCGTGTGATGTGTGCACGTGTGTGATGTGTGCATGTGTGTGGTGTGTGCATGTATGTGATGTGTGCATGTATGTGGTGTGTGCGTGTATGTGGTGTGCGCGTGTGTGTGGTGTGTGCATGTATGTGATGTGTGCATGCACACGTGCGGTAGAGAGGACAAAGCACACAAGTGGCAGGCGCCAGTCATCAGGGCTTGTCGTGATACCCTGGAAAATCACACAGGTGTACATGAGCCCTAAACAGAGAGAAAGGAAAAGTGGATGGGAAACTTCCCAGTTTCCAAGAAATTGTGGTGGGAGGAACAGAAAGGGCAGAAATTTTATAAAGGAAAGAAGGGTAAAGGGGGCAAGTGAGGTGGGGCAGGATGGTCCAGCTCCTCTACAACCACAGAGAGCCTCCCCAGCCTCCTGCAGAAGCCACTGCACCTCTGGCCCCCACCACACCCTGCCCAGTCCCTATCAAAGGCCCCCAAAGAAGAGAACACCACTCTGCTTTCTGCCCCAGTCACACCGGTGTGCTGTTCCTCATGTTTGCTGGAAGTCCCCTATGGTATGTTCCTCTGCCCTGGCAGGCAGGACACCTGTGGAGCCACGGTCTCCTGCAAAGAAATGCAGGTTCCACGTGCAGAGGCGGAAGCGAGGAGGCCTCCAGCAGCCCAGAATCTCTGCTCCCAGGGCTCCTGATGTGTGGTCCAGGCAGGGAGCACTCCTTCACCCACGGCCTCTACATTCAGATTCAGGGCAGGGCACCCAGCCTCTCCTCCCAATCAGTAGGCAGAATCTAACAACTGCCACCCACATCAGACCCGTCGGGATGATAAATGACATTGCGTCCATAAAACTCCAAGAACCTCGAGACAGGGTGCTGCATCCCAAAGCCCTGACTCAGAAAAACACACGGCATTTCCAACCCGCGTGATGAGGGAACAGTCAATCTGGGAACAAGGTCCACCGAGGTGCCTCTTGCCCTTGCCCAGGACATATCGATGAGATTGGGGAGCCCCACATGGGGACACAAAGAGACAAACAGTGACAAACAGTTTCACACTCATGGAGATGGGTCCTTTAACGTTCTGGAGTCTTGTGCGTGGAAGTGAGAAGGGGGAAGTGAGGAGGCACAGTTGTCCATGGACATTTCTCAAAGCACCAACATTTCCAAATCAGGAAAAGCCTGATGACAAACAGGGCAATGGAGTTTGGAGGCGTAGCTCATGGGCCTCCGCACCTGAGTGGCTGCCTGAGCTTTTGGGGCCTGTGAATGACCGTTCGGTTTGCCCTTCCCTGCCCGCTGCAGATCAATTTCTTCCTGTGGGACATCCATTCTCGCAGCCGTGCCTTCTCCCTCCCCGGAGATCTTAGCAGAGTGTTCACTTAGGGGTTCAGTTGTGCTGTTACTGGCTAGCATCTTCTATCATGAACATGTAGGGCAGGCTCCAGGACTGCCACTGGTCACCACCCAGGCCCACTGGTACAGCAGGAACCCACAGGACAAGGAGGCACTGGGATGAGTGGACACTGGTTCTCCAGTGCAAGGAATTTACTGGCTGTACTATAGACAGATGTCATTCCTTCACCAATCTTCTAGGGGAAACCACTTCAAAATCAAGCATATCGCCATATGCCACAGACTTGGGAACTCAAGTCTTGGGGTTGTGGATTTCTCACCTAGGAGGGCAAACTAACCTAAGGCCTTAACGTGCTACAGTGGGATACCCACAGAAAATTCTCTGGTTAAGTCCTTGGGCTCTAACAAGACGTGTGTAAGAAATTCACATCTATCATCCATTACCTTCACCTATTTGTTGAAATATCTAATACAGGAGAAACCCTACCAAGGGTCTTTAACCCTTCTGATTTCATTACAGCTTTTTAGAAATTAGCCAGGAATCACTGTTCGTTTCTCGTGTCAAATTCTCATGTGAAGAAATCCAGAATCACTGAATTTGGGGCCAGTTAGCATTAAACTCATAAAACTATGTGATTAACCAAGGCTAAACTATATCAAGTATACTTTTACCATGTTTAATGGATTTGCCAAAGGAAGAAAAATCTGACAAAGGGGTACCACGTCCCCAGAGCCATCTGGTTTGCTCATTAACTCTGACTAATTCTTCCTTTGTTTAATTGCACATTGTGTTAACCCACTTCACAAGGATGAGGGTTCTGTTAATACCATTTTTGAGCGTGCAGTTCTCCACACCCACACTACATAATTATCTAGCATCACAACTTGCTGTCTAGAAACGTATTTGAATGCTCAAAGTATTCTACCAACAAACAGAAGGAAAATCCCATTGCCCAGTTTTCATTTGTCAGGGTTTGTTTTATGTTAAGTCTTTGATCTTGAATTAAAATATACACTCTCATTTTGCTCCCCTGAAAAGAAAGCTATTTTCCTGCCAGCCAATGTTTTGTCAAGATCATATTTACAAAAAATAGTTTTTCCCATAAATAGTCAGGACAGAGGCTGCCAGTGCTGGGTCACACCAATGACAGCCTGTACTCCCGGAGAGTGCTCTGGGCTTCAAAAGCCACGGCATGGGATCTGCCATTCAAGACACTGAGTTTCCTGCTGCTCCTTCTGAACTTGAAAACAGAATCAGCTCCCTATCTTTAAAGCTGCGCTAGATTCAGTGAGCTCCAGATACAGCTGTAAATCAAGAGCCATCGATTGGTATGATGGTCTCTCCTGAGTCTAACAGGTCCCACAGCGCATGGCAAAAGGGCAACTTTTGCAATGGGTAGAACTAGGAAGCAGAGCTGGAAATGGGAACGTGCAGCTCACTCTCCCTGTTCGGGAAGGCGATGTGTGTGTGTCAATGACGTCCAAGGCATGGAGGAGCCAGCGACGGGTGGGCCTCATGTGCAGAATAAAATAAACCATTTAGCATGACTCTGCTTCCAGGGGCTTTTCTAGGGTATGTTGTTGATATTTTACCCTTGGATTCAGGCATACTTTTTTAAAAAATTAATTGTTTTCAAAGAACTATCAAAAAAGACAAAAGTAGGTGAATGTGGGAACCCAAGCCGATCACATGGATTCTCACGATTCCGCTGCCAGATGATGATTCATGTGCGGTATGTGGAAATAGGAAATAGGGGACATCTGGAAAAAAATCTTGGCATTGCAAACGCCAGACAAAACACGGAAAAGGAAAGAGAATGTATTCTATTAACCCATTTAGCCAGCCAACGGGAGGGGAGCAAAGACAACCTCGGGCCCTGCAGATGAGCCTGAGTGTCAAAGTCAGATACTTTGGGGGTTGGAATCCATTAGATGGCAAAAACAAAGTGACATCTCACGCATGTTCCCCTTTGAATAAGAGCTAGACCAAGCAAGGCTGGCCGAGGGGAGGGAGGGGTTTGGACGTCTGTAAGTACACGCACATCGGGAAAAGCTGTTGGCAACAAAAACTCACAGCGGTATTTGGAAAAGTCAGGGAATTGGAGAAAAGGAGAGTCGTTTTCCTCACATTTTAAGGGGTAATGATTCTGGAAATGGATGATAAAACCACAACGTTGATTAGAAATTTGGATGAAAACTGCAGGCAGACCTCCCAAGTGAGCCCATCTCATTTTCCCTCCACCAAAAGCATCCAAAAGCTACAAACACTACCTAATGGTCCTGCCAAGATTCTCAAAACATTCTAACATCCCTTTAATTTAGGTCCTGGGAGTGCTTCTGTCATGGATGGAACAGGTCCATCTCTCTGGGTTTCCAGGCTTCACCTGCAGATTGCGAATACTTAGCTGGATGGGGATCCATGTCTATGTCTTTCTGTCCATGGATCTGTCTAGAACTGAGCTAACAAGCACACTTTCCTCACATTTATTGCAACTTCAAGATGCAGCTCCTATTCACATGACATGCACATGTCCCCACATATGATATTTTAAATTTCTTAAGTGTTTTTATGTACAGTATCCTTCATTCAGTTCTTTTAGCAACTCTGGGGAATTTCCAGGTCAGGGCCCCCACGGAAGGTCCAGATGATACACTATCTTATTACAGGCTCTGAGACATCCCAGGCAAAACAACAAATGTCCATTTAACCTGAACTCAGTTTTCCCCAAACGCCTGTGTCCTTGGAACTTCTTCCCGTTTCCATCCCGGAGGAAACATCTGTTGACATCCTAAAGATGGTCTGATGATCATATTTTGGGAAAGGCTAAACTAGACACCATTGTCTCTCAGGAATATTCAAAACATGTATAAACAAAGGCGTTCAACTGGTCTCAAAAATATTAGTAATTTCAAATATGCTTAATTTACGACCTAAACAAATCTCATATTTATTTTTTAAACCCCCTTAGTATCATATACTGAGGAGTAATTTTGAGTGTGTTTTGATTTTATGGTGTATATTTCACACCTTATAAGTAAGAAAATTGAATTTCTTTTTAAATAGACTAGATTTGAAATTCTCATGTCAAATCTGGCACAGTGCCTCTCACATATTAAGTACTTAATAAATTACTGTTATTATTAATAACTCACCTTTATTAGTTCAAATAAATTAATTTATCCAAAGTTTCAAAGAGTCTACACAAAAACATGCGCTTTCATGTGCTTGAGTAAATAATTTAGTATCTAAGAAGAAGCATAACACCTTTAACATTTAAAACAATGGATCATATAATTTACAGGAAAATTTTTTTAATATTCTGTTAAAAATAACACATACAAGAAAGAAGACATGCAAGAAAGATAATCATACAAGAAGATAATGATTGTTCTTTAATAATTACTGGAGATGCAAATCTATTCTACACAGATACTAGGAATAACAAGGAATGAAAGGAGAAGAGCCAGTCCATCTATACAGTGGAATATTTAAAGCACTCTGTCCTTGTATGTTTTAATTTCATAATGAAAACATGGCTAAAACTATGTCTATTGTTACCCATGTGTAAATTAGAGGAAAGACCATGGAAATAAATATATTTATAAATTGAAGATTATTGAATTCTCCAAAAATATAAAGTACAGTCCCTGTCTCAAAAAGGAATTTCATCTAAGATTTAATGACAACTAAGAAAATACCCTAAATTATGATCTTAGGGAAAAGTGAGTCCCTTACCTTAAAGACAATGTTAGATTCTAAGGCACTTTGACAATTGTTACAACATAGCACAAAAATGACTAGAATGTTGTGGATGATGTGTTAAAAAACAGCACGCAAGCTCAAGCCTAAACTCCTTCTCATGTAGACGCGGCAATGTCTCTGGCATTGGGAGCTAATAAAAAACAATCAATGTAAAATGGCCTATCTAACTCAACACACTGGAAGATCTGGCCTCTTCTCTTCTTGTATTTAGGTGTTAGATTTATGGCATTCCTTACAGATAGTATTTTTCTTCTTATTTTGTATGTCCTTGAGAGAAATATACCCAGAATGCTTATTTTGCATCTCTCAAAGTGCCCAGCAAAGTAACAACTGAAAAACATGCATTGATTAATTAATCATGTATGTAAGGATCGACAGAGGCAACCCCTCTCCAGCTGCAAGGAGTCTGTGACAAGGGAAAGGAAGGCGCCTTTTCCAGATGTGGAGGAGGCAGAGGCACAAGCCGACGACTGTGAGTCAAAGAGAGGACGCGTGAGAAGCAAGGCCATGCCCGTGTCCTGGGGAATCGCGGAAATGCAGTGAAGACCACCGGCCTTCACGCAGAGCAAGGAGCTTCCTGTGGAGTGGAATCTACACCAGGATTTCTGAAAGGCAGGGGCCGTGGGGTGACCCAGGGCTCACGCTGGGGGTGTTTCTGCAGCCCTCTCACAGGCCTGAAACAGGCTTACTTCAAAATGCCTTCACTTAGAGAGGATGCTATTCCTAATGCACAGGGAAAAGCACTCCCGAATGGGGTGGAATGCACGTTTTGCTGGGCTGGGCACCCCTAACCTGTCTCAGGAGGGGACAGTGGGGCAGGAGTGGCTGCTGACTGTCTGACTTGCCCCTTGTCACACATGAGGGGCTTGCTGTGGGTTATTTGTTGAACCAGGCTGGAGGCCCAGGTTGACTCCTTTAGAACAGGAACTGGGAGGTCTGCCCAGGGCCCCAGAGGAGTAGGCTCATTTCTTTGCAGTCCTCCAGCAGTCCTCCCCGTCCCGACCCATTAGAGAAAGGCTTCAGAAGGCCTGCTGTCCTTGGCAAGTGGCCAGGGGCGCGGTGGGTCCACCACAGAGTAAGAGGAAAGGAACTTGCTCAAGACCTCGGGATATTCTGAGCCGTGTCTTCAGCTGGCCCAACTCCCTCAGATTAGGATCTGCTTATCTGAAGAAGTAGAAACTGAGTCATGCTCTGGTTAGTGCCTGTATCCTGTTATTCGTGTTTTATTAGCTACAGAAGATGGGTCAGTTCATCGGTTCTTAATCCAGGGTGAGTCTGCACCCCTACCACCGCCAGGAGACATTTAGCAACAGCTGGAGATATACTTATGTCACGATTGCCGGGGTGGGGGTGCTCCTGGCATCTAATGTGTAAAGGCTGGGATGCTGCTCAATGTCCTACAATGGACAGGACAGACCCACAACCAAAATTATCCCACTCAAACTGTCAATACCACCAAGTGGAAAAGGCCTGGGCTGGCTGGTTTCTTCCACTGTATCATAGATATTATAATAATGTGCACAAAACACACTCAGCCCCAGGCCTGGCCCAAGATACAGTCTCTTTCTCTTTCTTGCTCTGACACTCACAAGCCAGGATTTTTCTATCCTGGCCTAGATCTGTTGTGTAAAAGCAGCAGCTACAGCTGAATGTTGAGATGCAGAGAGACAGGTTTATACAGAGGTATGGCATGGACATACACCAATTGTGTCAAATATCTAGACGCTAAATGGCTGGTAAAGCTACAAACTGTTTGCCATAACAAGCGAAAGCGTATCCTGTACAAACTCAGCCATACACAACATTAGATTCTTCCCAGATTTCCTGGGCCAGAAATGAAATCACTTCCAGATTGGCCACAGACTTCTCCAGCCCTTTCAAATCAGATAAGGTACACATTTTAGACAAACAGACAGCAATGCCATTTTCAAAGTTCTCTGCTTGGAAAGCAATCTTTGGTTGTTCTATCTGATGACAATATTATTGCAGTGCAGAGCCAATGTGAACAGGAGCTGTGATTTATAGACAATCTAATTAGTAATAACAGGATAATGTGCTGATTCTCTCCATCTTTGCCAAGGATCTGGGTATCAGCAGGGTTAAAGTATTACAAGAAGATATGAGATACCCACACAGTTGTCACTATTCACTAGAATTCTGCTTAATTAAGACTCTGCTCACAAGACTGTGACTTGGGAATGTCCCTTTTGAGAGTCACTATAGTAGAAACCCTCAAACCTTTGTTATGACAGCCTGTATCAACTGGTCCCAAGAGCTGTGTTCTCTGATTCATGCAGTTCAATTAACATGTGTCTTCACACACATGTGTGACAGATGAACCTAGTCTATATCCAAGCAAGCCTGGTGAATTAATGAGGACGTGAGAGGCTGGGGTCCTGCTGAATCGGGGAAGTTGTCCCTTGATTTTATGCTCCAGGTCCCAGGGATCACTTCCTCCTCAGAAAGACTGTTGTATTTGTTTTCTCAACCGCTTCTCCTGGAATTTGATGATTGACTCTCGCCTTGTTATTTATTTATGTGCACCAGTCTTCCATCTCTAGTTTAACTTTAAATTCCCTTTTTTGGACACTGTAGGGTCACAGATTATGGTGACAGTATTACGGAAACGTGGATTCCCAGGTTAGATTATTTGAAAGACGTCTTGTGCAAACTCTATTTTAGCAACACATAAATGGTTAATTTCCTTAGCATATAGCAGTAACTTCTGGGAATGTGTTACCTTTCCTACTATCTTAAATAGTTGAGAAAATCAAATATCAAGCAAAAGAAGAGCTTAACTTTTGGCTACTTCCGTGAAGGCAAGCATTCAAAAACCCTAATCAGTACAAGGAGATAGCATTCCCACACTGCTGCAGTCTCTGGAGAAGCACAGAGCCACTGTGTGCAAGGCCAAATTAATTACCTAACAGAAAACATCTGAAGAGATGAGTGGCCTTCCAGGCAAGTGAGAAAATAAACAACTCAGCAAAGACGCTCTGAAATCCAGTAGACGTCTGCTGAATTTAACTGCTGAACTCAGATCAAGCTACCTAGTATTTACTGATTACATGAAAACTATGAGATTATAACACCAGCAATGATCTGTTGCACTAAAACGTATTTATAGTATCTACAGAATATAAGACATTTTGTCCATTCTGTCATATCTCCATAGACAGCAGAACTTAGTCAAAAGATATTTGTACTGGAGATAGTCCAGTTTCTGTTGAGGATACTGATGGTTTGCAAATAATAGTGTCAAAGTGTTCTTCAAAGAGACCTGGGAAAATATGTCTCAGAAATAATAATTTCCAAATTTCTAAGGCTGTGACATTCTGACCCAGTTTGGTAATTTCAGCTGCATCTGAGCTGTGCCTCCTACTGTCCTGTTTTAAGAACAACCAATCAAAATCAATTTAATGTGTAGACATTTGGAAATATCAAAATAATTTCTATGAGGATAGAAGGCGTTCAGTTGCAGCTCATCAGCAGACCAGTGCTTTAAACCAGTAGATTTGCATTCCATTATTCCAACCCCTTTAGTCATTTTGTTTTTATACTTGGTCAGCATTTCTAGGGCTGAAACTCTCTGAAAGTGGGTGGAAGGTGGCGGCCACTCAGGAAGATCCATTTCTTCTCCTGACCTGCCAGCCTAGAGTACATTTCTTTCTTGGCTGACTTTGGGATGAGAGAAGGGGAACCAGCTCTGAAACCCTATCTCAGTGAAGCTTGAGGCATTTCACATCATTAAATTGATTATTTTAACAGGACTTCCAAGACAATAAGGGGAAGTTTAAAATTTCCTCTGTCAGTGGGAGGAAGGGCTCTTTCCCCTTCTCAATGCTGTGTGAACCATAGGACCTGAAATGTTTATGCTCAAGATGAGAAAAAAATAGACCTTCTCTATTTTTGTTAAAATGATACAATACTAAACCATTCAGCTATTGTCCTAGGCCTAGATTTCAAGAGGCCTTCTGAACCCATTCAATCGTCATTGCCTTTTAAGTCACAAATTCAGAATGGTCTAAGGTAGAGCTTGCTAGCGTTTTATTTTAAATGTTCTTTATGGAATTAAAAAATATATATTTTTAAACAGTAAGAACCCCAAAGTTGGCAATGGAGAAGTAGGCGTGTAGAGAGCAGATCAGGCTGAAAAAAGTCCTGGAGGTGCTGGGCTCCCTGGCCTGGGTCCCTTGGTGGGAAACCTGGCTAAGGCCACACAAGGAGAAGAGCAGGATCCTGCTCCTTCATCCCAGTCTCAGCCTGGACTCTGCTGACTCCCAGTGTCAAGGCTAAAGCTGGCCCCGTAGGAAGCTGGCATGGAACCTCCCTCAGGACACAACTTCCATATGGCCCCACAACTTCTCCGCCTTCCTGTCCTAAGCAGGGGGCAGGCCCCACGCAGGCTCCAAGCCAGGACAGGCACAGACCTCGCCTGGGCGGAGGGGGCCGCCCCCAGCAAGGGCTCCTCCTTGGGCAATGTTGAGATAAAATGTTGGAGGCCCCTTTCCTTCAGGCCAGATGCTGGACACCGCCTTCCCTGCCTCCCCCACACACATGGAGCCCACTCGGAGTGGAAGCGGCTTGGCTCTGAGGGGTGTTACCAGGTTGTGGAGATGTCAGTTGACAGGTAGGGAAGGCTACACCCTATGATTCTCCCTTGTCATGTCTTGATGAGTGGATTTTTGGGAAAAACTGAAATAAATTAGGCTAAAAAAATTACAAGCTTTTCGGTTTTTAGTTCTGAGTTAGAGCCTTGCTCTGTTGCCTAGGCTAGAGTGCAATGGCGCGTTCTTGGTTCACTGCCACCTCCGCCTCCTGAATTCAAGCTATTCTCCTGTCTCAACCTCCTGAGTAGCTGGAACTAAAGGCGTGCGCCACCACGCCGGGCTGATTTTTGTATTTTTAGTAGAGACTGAGTTTCGCCATGTTGGCCAGGGTGTTCTCAAACTCCTGACTTCCAGTGATCCTCCTGCCTCAGCCTGCCAAACTGCTAGGATTACAGGCATGAGCCACCACACCTGGCCTAAAAAATATATGCAAGTTTATAGATGTGGATAGAATAAGAAAGTCTGTAAAGCTCCAGAGCCAAGGAAGGGCCACCAAGGCCAAATGGAAATGAAGGTGGACATCAACCCTCCTGTCCCTAGGAGGGAGCAGGGCCAACTTGGCTGCAGCCCTGATGCTTTCAAAGTCACATGGAAAACACAGTAATCATGATACAGGCCTTAACTTCGTCTTTGTCGGTAGCCCAGAGTTCTCCATTGTATAATTTTAAGGACATTTTTATGAGTTTGGTGAGCTCACATGTATATTTCAAGTTAGGTTTTTAACAAAATGTCTGTGGCATGAGAAACACTTGCCTCTACTTTAAAATAACTCTTGAACATGCATACTGGAAACCGCTAGAAACAATTCCAAAGTAAGAGAACAAACAGAGCATGAAGATAAATTAGAGTTGATAAGAAAAGATGTGATACTTTCCTTACATACTCCATTCATTCCAAAACCATCCAGGTGACACTAGTGCCACCAACTATCAGGCATATTTTTAAAAATAATAATGTTGGCATTTCAGCAAACAGCCAAAAAGAAACCACAGAATTGTCTGTAAACTAGAATTTGCTGAATTTCAAAAGCATCAGTCTGTGGTCCCATAAAACCTCTGGCATCCCGGGGAGGGAAGTAAGAATTCACACGCTGGCCAGAATGACACCTTCAGTTTTCTGGAAACAGTATCCCACAGAACACACGCCATTCTACAGGGTCCCAACCTGCTGCGCGCACCTGCACCAGAAGCCAAGTGGCTTAAGGTGCTGGTGTTTCCTCACGGCCACACCTGGTTTCCACGGTGACCCACAGATGGTACCGGGACGCTGCACTGTTCCCTAGATAAAAAACAGGCAGGCGCCCTCTTTCCAACCAACTGAAATGCACAGATTCAACTTGCCTTCCAGAGAAACTTATCTGTATCTGGAGCCCTGATTCTTAAATGAGAGGGAGGGGAAGAGTCTGCTTGGAAATATATTTTCATTTTACGTTTGGGAAACACTAAGTTTCCCAAGCAATATTTTTATAAATAAATCTAGACAAGCGTGTGATGGATTAAAAGATGGTTTCAAAATACTAACTTGAAGAGAAGGCCCTCAAGTAAAATAGGACATCGTTCTTTTTCCGGAAAAATGCTAAAATTAGTTCTTGCAGATCAATTCCAAAAAGTACAATAGATTCAACAGATTTTCTGCCAATATACTTGTTACTCTTAGAGTCAAAAAGGAAAATAAACCACGTATCTTTTTCTACGTTAATTGCCACATACTGTTACATTCTTTGGAGAATAGCTATTATAATAATATTACTACTCAGAAGGAATGTGAAGCCTGGTTTGGCTTCATTTGTATTGCTCTGGGGACATTATCAAGACAGTAATCAGGCTCTCACCTGAATTGCTGCTGATTCGGTTACTGTTAGTGTAGTACTTACTGTCCAATTCAGAAAGAAACGTTGTGATTTAAATTTCGGCAACTCACCTTTTGACCCTTCACTCCATGGCAGTCACATTTGCCACAGCCAGAGCCAGCACAGCCACCCTGGAAGGAAGAGAAAACATCTTTAAATAGAAGAACACTTTCAAAGCGAGGCTGATATAAAAATGCAGATGGTTCTGGCATCTTGACGTGTTTCTAAGCGAAGCCCGCCCTGTCCTTCGGACACAGTCTTATCTGCACTGGTTTTCATGGGGCCGTCATGCCGTTCCACTTAGGGTGCAGATCCCCGGCCCAAAGAGACAAAACAAAGATCCTTGAGTAGAACAAATCAAAGTGTTACTCAGTCCAAAAAGTGAACAATGTCACCTATACTTTTTGTCCTTTGTTAATTTCTATTTGAAGTTGGCTCCCCCGGGGATTAGTTTAACAGGGCACCACCCCTATTTGCAAAGCTACCAAAATGTCGTCCTTCTTATTTAGAGGTGTCAGACCTAAGACCATGGGAGGCTGAGGGCTCCCAATGGCGCGG
Organism: Trachypithecus francoisi; assembly: GCF_009764315.1. Taxonomy (NCBI): domain Eukaryota; kingdom Metazoa; phylum Chordata; class Mammalia; order Primates; family Cercopithecidae; genus Trachypithecus; species Trachypithecus francoisi. The sequence goes on along the minus strand of NW_022681463.1, from coordinate 5,070,454 downwards.
TCCCAAGGGCACACGGGCATACAAAAAAAGTTTGTACAGAGACAGAATAAAGGAATGAGCTGATTTTTAAGCCCAAATCTTAACTCCTTTTTGAATTCACTTAAAGCTTGAATGTCCCATTAAAGAACAGTCAACAACAAAATATTCTTGTAGTTCACTTTTTTTTTGAGACAAAGTGTTGCTTTTGTTGCCCAGGCTGGAGTGCAATGGCGTGATCTCGGCTCACTGCAACCTCCACCTCCCGGGTTCAAGTGATTCTCCTTCTTCAGCATCCTAAGTAGCTGGTAGTACAGGCACCCGCCACCACACCCAGCTAACTTTTTGTATTTTTAGTAGAGATGGTGTTTCATCATGTTGACCAGGCTGGTCTCAAACTCCTGACCTCAGGTGATCCACCTGCCTCAGTCTCCCAAAGTGCTGGGATTATAGGCATGAGCCACAGTGTCCAGCCTGTAGGTCACTTCCAACATAAAATTTAATGTTAAAAATGCAAGGACATGAATCCAAGCATGCGATAAAAGCTGGAGAGGAAGTGAGCTACCATGTGTTCAAACACCTATCAGGTGCCACACACAGTCAGCTATCATCCTATTTAATGATCATAACAATCATTTCAAGATGGGTAGTGCCATCCCCATTTACAGATGTGGAAACTGAATTAGAAGGCTTATTATAACATGCTAGGACAAAGTGGAAATTAGAACCCAATTTCAACTTCCGTTATGCAAAATTGCCATCACATGAAAAGACAGAAATATGTCGGTACATACACGCATTTGCAATTTCCTTAGAAGAATCCCAGTTTTAAGCCATGACAGACACAGGTATTGTGGACAGAATGTAAAGAGGTATGAGATGAATAATCGGGTTAATAAGCTTTATTAGAGGCTCTGCTTTAAGTCTGATATAAAATGTTTACTTATATTCCACTTCAGGTGATTGTCATTTCCTGAAAATAAAATCATGCCACTAATAGTATTGTGATCATGCAAAGTGTATATTTTTAACAACATATCCCAGCCTCAGCTGCATTGCCATGGAGACTTCTGCATAAAACAATCACATCTGGAGATATTTATTTTGTAAAGCTAAATCTGAACAAGTGCCTCCAAGACAGTAAGCTGTTCTCAATTTTATATTTTGGAAAAGGGAACAGCTGACAGCAGACCAAGCAAACTCGAGATGATGGGTCTGTGTTTTTCTCTGACTCACATTTTAGGCAATTTTCAGCCTACACTCTCATAACCTCCCAACATTTTAAATCAATCCATGTGCACAGATTTGCTTCATAATCTGGGTTGTGGTGACCACTCAGAGGCATCCAAAGAGATGAGGCGAACAATCTATAACCTGTGCTCCAGGACGTTCTTCCAAAATGGACAAATACTAGTACTGAGAGACCTCACCAGAGGTCCCTAACTCAGCCAGCACTGCCATGTGTCTGATCCCCAGCTGAGGGTCACCTGCTCCCTACATGGCTCCTGCAAAAAGCTGACTGCATGTCTCTACTGTCAGGCTTATCACGTTTCTCCTTGTTTACTCCCGTGTCTCCGCGGTACCCCCTGAGGGCTTCGGGGGCAGCCCTACCTGCAGCTCACACCGGGCTCCCGTAGCACTGAGCCTGATGTGAGCTGTGTTCCATCTAAGATGACATCAACTGTAAAACCCATACTAAGAAATAAAGAATGGCACTAATTAAACAATGACACATTATCAGTTGTTAGATCTATCCCAATTTCAGAGTTGTTAAAACATTAACAAATGCACATCTTAGAATTGATGAAATCAGGACCCAATTACGGTTGTATTCTTGGTGCTGTTACTGGTGTTGCCCATGTAAGCAACCTTAAATAACAACTGTAGATGGAAATCCAGTGGCACCGCGCACCTCAACTCACAGTGCGTTCGTGCACAACTGCGCTGTGCAATAAAGCCCCAAACAGGGAACTCGGCAATGACTGCCTGACTGCCCCACATCACAGAGTAGCCAGGGAAGAGCCGGAGACTCTGGGGAGTGCGCTGGTACCTGGCACCTGGAGCTGTCCAGACCAGCTATTCCATCCCCAGGTCATCTCCAAGTCCCTGGGGTTCCGGGACAGCCTCTTTGCTGGGATTATACCAGTGCCTACAACCTGTTTGCGTTTGAGCCAAGTTCAGAAACACATCTCTGTTCTTTAAACTCTGCTGTGTTTCATCCCCCTCTTACAGATATCAAAAGGAAAACCCACCAGGCTAAGTCTCATGTATCTGCTGAGTCCATTTAGGAAATGTCCAGCAGTCATCTGGGCTTAGCTGGCAGAAACTCAACCCCAGCCTGAAGCAGTGTGGATTTTCGACTTGTGAGTCAATTGCTGCTTTCTGGGAGAGAGCAGATTAAGCTGGGATTCAAGGGATTGAAGCTGAACATGGCTATGTGGTGATCTGGAGTTTTCCAAAACGTTGATAAAATCTCAGAAGTTCATCTTTCTGCAGTTTGAGGGAGGTTATAAAAGTGAATTTCCTGGAACTGTGCCCTTAAGCTATCCGTGAACGCCTCCATTGCCTGGGACTGCAGATAAGAGGCTGCAGGGCTGTGACTGTGGACGCGGGGGTCAAGAAGCTTCTTGTGCTTTTGGTACAGAAACACCCCCGGCAGGTGCCGGTGACAGGCGGGTGGGTAGTTTTACCCTGGGGACCACTTCAGGTACTAACGAACACTGAGGAAAATCAGAGATGAGAAAGGACTGATCCCTGACCCCCGGCCTTCCCCCACCACCTTACACTTTTTCATAAGCAAGTATTATTTTTAATCCCAGACCAAAAACATGTATGGCTTTATTTGTGTAGGGAACTTTATTATCAATTCTGGCCCCAGAAGGCAATTCTAAAAAATTGATCATTCCAGAAATATCTAAATTAGGGTCAACTTTTCAGAACAAAAGATGCCTAAGACCATGATTTTTGTGTCACATTCTGGGTGGCCTAGCATTTTATGTAAATGGTTTTGTTAAAAACAAAAGAAAAAAAAAAAAAAACTAGCCTTTAGAATGACAAGAATGATAAACAAATATCCTAAGATGTATGTTTACTTTGTTAAATAAAATCTGTTTTGAAATATCACTCTTCTGGTCCTTTCTGTTATATAAGGGCCCGTGCTGGGTTTCACCCTGGCATATCAAGGTATTTTAGCTGCAATTCAAGGGTTCACTGCTAAAAAGAAAAAAAAAAAGTACAAAAGATGACCTGAGTACCCCTTTTACTCAGGTGTAATGTATAAGCTTGAAATAGTGAATTAAAATAAAAGCCTTAAATAATGCAAGTCTTAATTCTCTGTTGTAAATTACTATGTTTAAAAGGGGTACATAAATAATGCAGGTTACCCAGGTTCACAATTACATTGGTGACCTGACATGTGAAAAGCTATGTCACCATTTCATCATTTCCTGAGGAATTACATCTTGTATCTGGACTCCCAGAAAAATCTAAAGCTATATGCAGACTGGTGGACTCCACCGGCCCCCTGATGGCTGCACATCTCAGGGCCTGTATGAGGACTCTGCATTCTCCCCATGTCTGGATGACCCCACAGATGAGTTCCCATCCCATCTGTTTCAGATTCCAGAACAGGAATTACTGGTACATTCTGTGCGGTACTCGTCCTCTTCCTGGTTTTCCCCTCATTGATGTTCTAGGGTCAATGAGTTTCAAGATCCTGGAGCAATGCCTGTGTTGTCTGCCTGTGAGGCACACACTTAACCCAAATGGTCATGAGGACGAAAGTGGGTCACGAAGGCAGTCTCCACTTGGAAGACGGGGAATATGGCTGGGAGTTCTCAAAGGAAAGAAAGGTGGGGGTCTCGGTCTCTCTCATAGAAGTAGACCAGCCACGGACAACAGCAACACAGGTACCCCAGACCAATGCAGAAGAAAAGGACCCCAGCAAGCTCTTGGAGTTGGGGGTGAATTTATTATTTATGCTCCTACAACTGTAGACAAACTTCATGAAAACCAAGTCACTTTTGAAAGTCCTTTTAGCCTCTTCCCCGTAGACCATGTGGCCTACAGAGTATAAGAAGTTGTCTCCAAATGGAAGCTGAACTAACTGTGTTGGAAACAGGAAAGAAAATAATAATAATAGTCCCCAATGGACTCTGTCAGACACACACACGCACGCATAACTCCAATAGCAGAGATCAACTTTAAACGAAAATAAAAAATACAATATGAAAGGAATGCAAAGGTACTACAAAGTAATCCCTAAACCAAATATCTTTTATATTCTCCGAAAGTCTCTTAAACTTTTCAGGATATGTTAAAATAATTAATACTGTGAAACTTTTCTTTCATGCTCCAATTAAGATATTCAGAGATCTACCATCAGTATTAATGTTATAAAGTATATTAAGTTCTTAAAATACACAAAGATTTTACAATACACAGTATGAGTGAAAAAGAAGAAAGGGGAGGAAGAGCAGTCAATGATTTTAATATGAAATAAAGCCTATTTCTGGTTTTCTCGGATCTATAGACCAAGAGGGCGCTCGTCTCAAGATTAAAGTGAATTCCATTCGAGAGGATGCAAGAAGAGGAAAGCTCACTCACTCTGTTAGGAGAATGCCTTTTTAACTGAACCGAAGAACTCCAGCTGCTATGCTACTCGTGTGTGTGTGTGTGTGTGTGTGTGTATGTGTGTGTGTGTGGCAGAGAGAGGGAGGGAGGGAGGGGAGAAGGGTGCAGTGTTATACAATTTAACTAGGACATGTCTTCTGATGAAGGCGTATTTGGAATGAGTTAAACAGGATGAAGTCCTCAATTTTCTGATTTTTTTCCTGCTTTTGATGGAAGATAGACCTTTAACATCACAGCTTTAACAATTTTTATGTGTTTCACATCCCACCAAATAGGGACATGTGGAGATCTGCCAAGTCTAAACAGCTTATCTTTCAAATTCTTTCTCGCATTCCCTATGCTGTGCAAAATGTCAAAATACTTTCCTGGTGATACTGCCGTCCAGGGCTCTTCCTGGTTGCAGCACTTCCTCGGGGAGTCTTTTAAATAACTACCTACCCAACTAAATCAATGTATGGAGACCAGAGACTGTATTTTAGGGCTACTTGGGCAGAATTAAAAGTGCGCAGCAGGCGCGGGCCCCACACACTCCCGGCGGGACTGCAAGCGGAACATTCCCAACCCCTCTGGAAGCCGCTTGGCAGCCTCTGCTGAAGCTGGGCCCTGGCCTCGGCTCCTTCCCCGAAATTCCACTCCCAGGGATAAGCCCCACGGCCACACAGCAGAGACGCACTGGTACGTTTCTACAACTGAGGCAACTTGGACAAAACCACATTGACCCTTATCACGTGCTGCCGGGATCTGATCTTTTCAATTCTAAAACGAAGTCTTGTTCTGTCGCTGGAGGGCAGTGGTGTGATCTCGGCTCACTGCAACCTCCGCCTCCTGGGTTCAAGCAATTCTCCTGCCTCAGCCTCCTAAGTAGCTGGGACTACAGGCGCAGGCCACCATGCCAGGCTAATTTTTTGTATTTTTAGTAGAGACAGGGTTTTGCCATGTTGGCCAGGCTAGTCTCGAACTCCTGGCCTCAAGTGATCCACACGCCTCAGCCTCCCAAAATCCTGGGATTACAGGTGTCAACCACCGCACCCGGCCTCAATTCTATTACTTTAAATACCACTTCATTCACACACACACACAAAATGCTGGTGTGGTGAGTAAAAGATAACCACACAGATGCACCAGGCACTCACACTTTTGTTGGATAGTGAAACCTCACAGACTGTATATGAAGAATGGACTTCCTAGCTTCTGTCCTGTTGGCCTCTGCTGCTTGTGTCATGCTTGTTTTAACCGTTGTGGCTGTGAGGTTCTGCGAAATGGCTCTCTCTATCTCCATGGACCCCCAGGGCCCAGGAATGCCCTAAAAAAGAGCCTTAAAACTTCTCCAAAGAAAGCACACTCTGATGATCCCATCATACGAAGTTTAAGAACAGGGGCCTCTGTCTGTGGGAAAAGAAGTCCGCGTTGTGATGCCCTTCTGGGGGGAGGGGGTGGCAAAGGTGGGGACAAGGGAGGTTTCTGGGGTGCAGGAAACATTCTCTGCTTGTTGCGGCCGGTGACTACATGGGTGTATACGTGGGTAAAAACTCATCGAGCCGTGCGCTTGTGATTTTTGCACTTTGTTGTATTTCAATAAAATTAGAGAAAAAGGGACATGCTCAAGGCTGTTCACAGCAGCAGTATCCACAACTGCCCCAGCTGGAAACAGGTCAAGGGACTGAGAAACGATGGTGTATATTCTCGGAAGGGAGTCCCCAGCCAACCGGGGCAGGCCAGCTACAGCACCCCGAGCAAGCCGAACCAGGCACAAAAGAAGACAAACTGGGTGACTCCATTCCTATAAAAGTCAAAGCCTAAGAAGATGACATTGGATCCTGGTTACTCCTGAGGGCTAACGACTAGAGGAGGATCCCAGGGGACTTCGTGCCTTCTGGTAACGCTCTGGTCCGTAGTCTGGGCTCACTAGCGTGCTCACCTTGGGGAAAATGCACTGAGTTGTACCCTTTACCTTCGATATATTTCTGTAAGTTTCTAAACGTCAATAAAAGTTAGCTCCCCAAAAAAGTGTCCATGGCGTTTAAAAATTATTAACAAAATAGGCCAAATGTTGCAGTACAAATAATGATTTCTTAAAAGCTTACATTTGCACAACATTTTTCAACTTCCAAAAATATATTTAGTATTGTGGTTTTAAAGGTAAAATTAACTTTTCTCCCGTATTCTCACAGAACTCAAAATCAATGTGCTTTCATCTACATTTGTCTTATTATCATCATCATTTTGTTTTGACTCACATAAGAGAGATGTGACCCCAAAGATGTGAAAATAATTCTTCATCATTAACTCCCCTGAAAGGACAATTTAGTTAAATAAAATAATATTTCGGTTCCATTTAATAATGGAACACACAGAAACAAAATAGTCCTTACTACTGTTTAGAGTTACACAATATGTCTGCCCTAATTTGAAAACAAGAGTTGATACATTCTTGGCAAAAAGAAAAAAAAAGCACAAAAAATGTGAGAAACAGTAAATTTCTAGTATGTAACATGTCTTTCTCTGTGCTGTAGCATGACTAAGATTTGTACACGTGAGGTACATGCTCTATTCTGCTTCTCATTAGAGACTGAGTTTGCAGAGCAGAAAGGCTCCCAAGAAACCACACGCCTTGAGGAAATGAGGGTGTTTTCTTGGCTTCACTTAGGATCAACATGTGACTGCAGTTCTGGTCTCATTTTCCCCGTCAGACAATTTTGTTGACTAATTTTTCACGTCTTTTCTTCCCTTTCTCCCACTGAATGGGGGTGGACATTAAATGTTCCTGCCTGGGGAATAGGATGGTCTGGAGGGAATGACCATGAAGGCCAGCACTTCACCTTCAGGTCATTGGTCTTCGTCCAGCTGCAAGCAGATGTGATGACGACTAGACTATGGGACAGTGGTTCCCTGGACGGCTGTGTGTGAAATGAGTTGGTGGGCTTTGTATGTGTCCGCTGGGACCCACGGGTGGAAACTCTGTTGGAAGGAATGACCTGGGACGAGCCTTCCCGTGCTTGTGAGTCACTGCCCTGACGTACTAGCACCGTGGGGCAAGGCCAGCGTGGCCCCAGCATCCGGGTCCCACGGAGCCCCTCCCAAACCAAGTGTGGGCTCCAGGCAAATGTGTAGACTTGAGAGACACTTTGTTCTCTCCATGAAGCTCAAACTCCCAGAGGAGAAATCTCCCACCCATAGAGCTGTCACTCTTACAGCTACTCTTCCCAGTTCTCTGGATTCTTTTCTCACCAGCCCTGCCCCGTGCTTTGTAACTTTCATCTTTAGCCCCTCCATTCCACCAACGCCTATTTTACAGGCACCCTTTGAAAACCAGCAGATTTTACCCAGCCAGGCACGAAAAAAGAGGCTGGACGATTTCTTCCAACTTTGGAGAACCGTGCAGCTCCCGGCTGTGCTGACGGACAGGAAGTTCTTCCAGCTATTCCCAGTTTTCATCTTCCATGGCCTCCTCCGTCCACACCCTGGTGCCACCCTGGCCTACACCAGCCATGTGGGCTTCTGCCTTCACTTTCAACATCTGACTCCCAAGCCCAGCGCACGCAAGACAGCTCCAAGGCCCCATGCCCAAGACTAGGGTGAGCGGGTGGGTCAGGGGCAGCACCAGCAGGCCTGTGCCAGCACTCCTTCATAGCTCCTGGCAGTGCCCAGTCATATTCATCTTCTTCTTAACAGGTGGTGAGATTTACTTCCCATCTACTGCACGCCTGCACGGGCCAGGCACCCCCCAATGCTAAGAATACAGAGCTGAGTGTGTGAGCTAGCCGGATAAGGAAAAGTGAAATTACAGTACAACATGGGCTGCAAGGGAGTTGAGCAGAGACCCACAGGCATGCCAGAGGGGGACTCAGGGACCCCCCAAAGTAGGGCACACTTCAGCCAAGTTGTGAAAAGTCAGGGCTGTTCACCTAGGAAGAACCCAGCATGAGGGAAAGACGGCGAGAACAGGCTGCCAGGCAGGCACAGGTGCGAGCCGGCACAGAATTAAGACAGCACATTCCTGAGGCAGACAGGAGTTTAACTTTTGAGATCTTGGCCGCACAGCCTGAAAGCATAAAGACCTTGAACCCATGCCTGACTTACAGCAGAGGCACAGTCTTCTCTGCCTTAATTCTCCTTAGTCCCAGTAACACTGACTCTGATAAAGGAGTCTATAATCGCTATCTGGAAAGGGATAGCACATTTACGGGAAGACTTACAGAAATTCCAACAACTGGGTATAAGTGTCTTCTTTATTAATTCCTAATCATAAATAAATTACTTTTTTTTTTTTTTAGGTGGAGTCTCGCTCTGTTGACCAGGCTGGAGTGCTGTGGCGTGATCTTAGCTCACTGCAACCTCCCCCTCCCAGGTTCAGGCAATTCTCCTGTCTCAGCCTCCCAAGTAGCTGGGATTACAGGTGCCTGCCACCACGCCTGGCTGATTTTTCTATTTTTAGTAGAGATGTGGTTTCGCCATGTTGACCAGGCTGGTCTCGCACACCTGACCTCAGCTGATCCACCCACCTCGGCCTCCCAAAGTAATTACAGGCTTGAGCCACCACTCCCAGCCAAACAAATTACATTTTAATCTATTCCATCTACAATCTCCAAATTTATAATAACATTTAATTTTAAAGCATGTTTCTGTACATAATTATATGTATATATGTATTTTATATATAACTATATGTATACGTATATGTGTGTATGTATGTATATATAAAAACTATAATGTGCTGTCTTCATGCCCATTAACATGATTAACTGGAGTAGGAGGTTTGTAAAAGAAATGCAGGTTGAATATTCCTAACCCCAAAATCCAAAATCCAAAATGCTCCAAAATATAAAACTTTTTGAGCACCAGCGTGATACCACCCATGGAAAACTCCATGCCCTCTGACCCCACCCACAGCCTTTACTGCATTCAACTTTCAGAAGAAACTCCTAACTGGGTCTAGATTTGAAACTAGAGGATCACTTAGCCAACAGCTGCTGTCTGTCCCTCTGTGGTCCAGGAAGTGCACTGCATATTGTCACATTAAGCAAGAAATTCCAAACAAATGGTCTGGCTTAATACCATGATCCATATGTTTACTGGACGGCTAGCAAGAGGGAGTATGCAGATAGTACTCCCATCAACTGAACTCTCTTTGAAGCATATCTTGAAGGCTCCATTTGCCCCTGGAAGTGATACACAGCACAGAAGCAGGAGGGTGGCTTTGCTCTGAGGAAGACACAGCAGCGCCCATGTTCTATTTATCCCACTGCGTTCCACCAGCTGACCCTTTAAGGAGCCTTACAGTTTGTAACACACTTTAAAAGGAAACATGAAAAGCCTAAGTGACTAGTGAAATATTTCAAGCATGACGGACATGCATCTCAAAAACAGAGTTTAGAAAAACCAGTGGTGGCAGTATTACCACTTTTTTTCTTAAACGATTAAATATTTTAAATCATTGCTGATTTTGTGCTCATCTTCTCCCCCAGAAGAGTGACATCACTAATCTCTTCCAGCGGAGATGTGGAATGTAACCCAAGTTATATGACCTCCCGCCATTCTCTGTGTGTCCCCGTCCTAAATAGAAAAATTCCTCTTCTAAAAGGCAGACTTAGGTAAGTCCTCCTTTTCCACCAGAACTGGGGAATATGCAACTGAACAGACCTGCTACTCTTATTCACTTGGTAGCAATTTATTGAGCACTTACTATGTGCTTGCCACTGTACTTGCAATCTGGAGGGTAAAGGATGACTTAGACATGTGCTCTCAAGGAGCTTGCTGGCTCAGAGGAGAGAAGTTGTGGCCCCTACCATGCTAAGCCCATTACAAGGAAGGTGGTCAGACAAGCCAGCAGGAGCACACTTCCCGGGGAGAATGTCTGTGTGCCGGCAGAACAGCCCAGGTGTTGGCTTCAGCCCTGCAGAGGGCTGCCTGAAGGCAAGAGTGCTGCAAGGACACGGGTGGGGCAGCTGCCTGTGACCACGAAAGGCCAAGTGGCTTCCACCTCATTTTCTAGCAGGCCTTGGGGAGGGTCTAAAGGTTTAGAGATGAGGGAAACCAATCCCATTCGCTGGATTTTGGTGACATTCATCTGTGAGACTTGTGTCAAGTGGATTAGCATGAGGAGGGAAGGGAAGTGAGGAGACTTGCAAAGAAGTCCTCGCCCTTGGGGATGGGAGCGAGAGCAGGGCAGCTGCGGGGAGGTAGGAGAAGAAGAGTGCAAGGGAGGGAGGCAGGTCATGGCTCAAGGACCAATTCAGTGTCATGGGGGGAAGACAGGAGGTTTCCTAGTGCGGAACACTGAAAGGATGGTGATGTCACCAGGAACAGGGGGAAAGGAGGGAAAGGAAGGGAAGGGGGACGGCAGGAAGGGAGGCGGAAGGAGGCAAAGGAAAGAAAAGACTGTGACTGACCTTATCTTATAACAGGAGAAGGTAATAGGTCTCATTTTCTTGACTGGTAATTCTACTGTCAATTAGACAAATTTTATGTGAAGATTTTTATTCTACAAATCAAGCTGTATATCTCACGTTCTTCTTATCTATTAAATCTTATCTAACTTTTTAAAAATCTTATCTAACATCTCAGCCTCCTCCCCATGAAATCTCCAGCTAGAGACAGGACACCTAAATAAACCTGCGTGATGTTCAAGAATTGTCCTGGGTCCCATGTGACAGGGTGAATAGGGCATGGCTTCTACCTTCTGGTATATTCTAGTCTAGGGGGAAAAACACATCAAAAAAACTAAATGACTCCACAGGACGACTGCAACAAAACTACAAGACGCTAGAGAAGGAAAAATGATTTTGGATGAGGATGACACCCGGGAGGAAGAGGTGAAGACAGCAGAGGAGGGTGGCCACTTGTTGAGTGGTGCTGCCCTGTCAGGAACCAGCAGGCACTGTGAACGTGTCCTTGAGGGAGCAGGTGAACTGGACCTCAGAGCCCAGAACCACGGGAAGGATGTCAGTGCCCGGGAAAGTAAAGGAGGAAATTCCAGAAAGAGAAAGCAAGGGAACCAAATATGGAGATGAGAACATGCACAGGGAGTTTGAGGAACATTGGGAAGTTTAAAGAGGGTTGAAGTCCTGGTGTATTTACAGGTGTCACTGGAAATGCAGAGGTCGGCCATGTGGCGAGGGGTTTGCATCCTTTCAAACCCAGCTACACTCTATTCATGCCCCAGGCCAGGGGGGTGTCCATCTAATACTTCCAGCAACAAGGATAACAAATAGATATTCTTTCCTGTGGGGTAGAATCTAACCACACACTCACTATGCATTCAACAAATGCATTCTATTGATTAATTTAATATTACTTCCATTTCACAGATGGACTATTAAACACTCTCTATGATAGCAATCATAGCTGTTCATCTCTTTTGTCAGACACCAGACATGTCTTTAAAAAAATCTTCATGTTTAGACTAATCCCAGCCAGCCAGAATGAAACTAAAGTGTAGTTTTCATAACTGCACTCACTTGCAAGCCACTTTTCAAAAATAAATAGAAGAATTTATACTATTTATAAATGACAGATTCTGAAATGCTGCTGCACAGCTCCCAAAACCCAAAGAAATCACTCTTTAAAACATCACCTTCTAAGGATAATATTATCTGATTTGTATCTTTAAAACCAGGTTTGAAAACTCAGACATGACGTAAATAGAAACTGCACGTAATAAACCCTACAGAATAATGAACATGTGGAAGAGATCCCACGTCAAACCCTCTCTGCATCTGACAAGTGGTCAGAGATCCATCTGGGAGACTTCCATGTAACATCCTTCCAAGGTCATGAGCAAATATGAGCAGAACAGCAACTAAAATCCTCCATAAGAATATGGAAGATAATGGCTGGTAAACCAAAAATGCTACTCTGCAAACCATAAATGCTACTTCCAAAGGACCTACCTAAAAGCACAAGTACAACATTGGTGGTTAAAGAAGAAAAAATGAGGTATACCACAGAGAAAAGTTGAACTTTTGCTGGTCAAAGCCACGGTTCCTCAATGACATACATTGGTATGTGAACAGTGGCAGAGGGTGCCAAGAGCTATCTCTCCAGGACCCTGTGAGACACCGTGGTCAACTGCACAAGGTCAGTGCCAGTGGAGGCCTCCTTTCCAAACCACACTTAACCACTATAACCCTGAGAGTGGAGTCTCACTCTTAAGACATGAAAACAGAGAATACGTAAATAGAGTTCACCAGCACCGCTTGAAACCAAATGGTTTAATTAATTGACAAGCGTAATACTGTGTAGCTATAGAAATGTGCTACAACTTCAGAAACCATTGTCTTTTCCAAAGGAACCTAAGAAGAATATTTAGCAGCCTTAAGCCATTCATAATTTATTATAAAAATAAATAAGAAATACATAAACTATGGAAAATATAATTCGTTCCACGTCCCTGGTCCTTCCATTTGAATGAGTAATACACAAATAGCCCTCGTTTCTTTCTTTTCTCACTGACATTCATTGAATACTTATTTTCCCATTGCCTACAGTGCATACAATACAACAAAGCTATGCGATTTGCAGAAACAGAAATATGGTTCCTAAAGACAAAGTACTTGTATTAAGCACGTTAACATCTAGAAACTTCTAGAAAACCTTTTGCTACCACATACCGTGAAGCTTAATAAATGAGCAGAAGTCACGTGGAACCAAAGCAAACCAGGCAGCACTCAAGAAAATGTAATTTAAACTGGGCGCGATGGCTCACACCTGTAATTCCAGCACTTTGGGAGGCCGAGGTGGGCAGATCACGAGGTCAGGAGTTTGAAACCAGGCTGGCCAATATGGTGAAACCCCGTCTCTACTAAAAAAATACAAAAATTAGCCAGGCGTGGTGGCACACACCTATAGTCCCAGCTACTCGGGAGGCTAAGGCAGGAGAATCGCTTGAACCCAGGAGGCAGAGGTTGCAGTGAGCTGAGATTGTGCCACTGCACTCCAGCCTGGCTGACAGAATGAGACTTTGTTTCAATAAATAAAAATAAATACATAAATATGAAAATAAAGTGAAATTTTAATGGTAATAAATATTTTGAATTTGAAAATGTATTTCCATCTATTTACACCAACTATGTGCCTCTTCTTTATTAAAAAATAGTCAATCTGGAATTGCCAGGTGATATAAATGATAATTTAATAAATAAGGTAATAAACAACATTAACTTTTTGGTTGTTGCTTTGACTTCAATTTCAGTTTAACTAGAGCTTTTGGTAGTCTTACCATGCAAAGAAGCTGATACACTGTAGTTCCCACAATACATATAGTTTAAATCCTTAAATCGTTAAATATCTTCAAAAAATAAAGATTATGTTCAGCACAGTTTTAGTATTAGATGTCTTTAATTGCATTTCATAGCATTAAAAACGGAAAACACATGTATGATAGACATATGCAGCCCTGATCTGTCATCAAAGTATTTATTTAACCTGAGGATCTCATTAACCGGCAATCCTGAGCAACCCACAGCATCCTTCGCGGATGCAAAGACTTCAGATGACACAGGGCCGCCCGGTCCCTGGAGGGAGGCCCTTGGCTTCCAAAGTCATTTCTGACGCGTGTGCCCTTTGCTCAGTTTTCAGAACCACACTCAATGGCTTTTTTCCATCTTGTTAATTTGCACATTTTACCTTTATAAGGCAATACTCTCCAGACCTTGTGTTTTTCAAAGAACCACCATTTCCTCCTCTTCCTTCTAGCCTTAATTGTTTTATTTTTATTTTTTAGCTCATTGACCCTAATTAGGTGGTTCTAACTCACTCAGTCCAGTGACTAATTGCATGATTCACTCTCTAGTCAGGACATATTTATTCTAAACTTTGTGCAAATTTAAAACAAACTGAAAGTATTTCATTAACAATACTACTTTAAAAAAAATTTTTTTAAGCATGTCTACAAAATCTAGGTGAAGCAAAACACAAGATGGGAAATCTTATTTTAGCCTAAGGAGGTGAAGGTATTAATGCTGTCCATCTTTCCTTTCTGTTGTACTCTGCTGACTAGACAGGAAACTGGCTTAACACAAATTTTCCTTTTCAAAATCAGAGCGAATCTTTACTGAAACAATTCACTGTGCTGAGCTTACTGTCCAGTTTTTGGACTTTTTGGTTCATTAAAAACAAGCGAAACTAAAAGTGTATTGTTAAGAAGGTGTTTGCAACATGATAAAATATTCTAATTTAAAATCGAAATAGGCCATTAAATTAATACAATTAATCAGAAATCAGACCAAGAAAGGAAGTGGGAGCTAAGTGCCACCTTCTCCTCTGGGCTTTGCATCTGTTCTTGTGCAAGAGTTGAATCTGTAGGTAGACTAGTCAGCTGACACGCATGACACAGTAGGGCCACAGCCAAAATATCCACTTCCCAGACAGCTCTTTCTTCTTTATGTAATGGATGTAAAGCTGCATCCCCGTTACTCTGAAGGCTGCTGTGCATGGATCATGCTACCAGGCAACCTCATCTTACATCTCTCTCATTCACTCTGAAGTCAGGAGCCATTCTTCTATTTCATGCCACCTCTGCTCCGTGCCACCTGTATTAGTCTGTTCTCATGCTGCTAAAAAAGACATACCCAAGACTGGATAATTTATAAAGAAAACAGGTTTAATGAACTCATAGTTCCACGTGGCTGGGGAGGCCTCACAATCATGGCAGAAGACAAAGGAAGAGCAAAGCCACATCTTACATGGCGACAGGTTAGACAGCTTGCACAGGGGAACTCCCATTTATAAAACCATCAGACCTCACGAGACTTATTCACTACCAGGAGAACAGTATGGGGGAGACTGCCCCCATGACTCAATTCTCTCCACCTGGCCCCGCCCTTAACACTTTTGTGGGGCTTATTACAATTCAAGGTGAGATGTTGGGGGGGATACAGTGAAACCACATCACACCATTACAGGTAACCTCTTCACACAGGACAGGCTTGTGACTTACTGAACTCATAGATCCCCAGTAGTCACAGCCAGCTAAAACCAAGTGTCACCAAGGCAAGGGTGGTAGAAAAGACCATCTCTGGCCCAAGGTTTCTAGAGATGAAGATGGAATGCACGCCTCTTGTGCTGATATACAGTTTAACGAGTACTGAGTTTCAGTTTTGCAAGACAAAAAGAGTTCTGGAGTGGATGGTGGGGACGGTCACACAACAGTATGACTGTACTCAGAGCTGGTGAACTCTACACTGAAAAATGGTCAAAGTGGTACATCTTATGTTACATATATTTTACCACAATTTTAAAAATGTGAAAAAGATTTGTTCACCAATTCCATGAACTCCCCTTACAGCCCCAATGTGGTCACAGCAGAGCTCACCACAGGAGAGGACAAGAGGCAGCCTGCCCTCCCCAGGAAGGGAGAATGGAGCCCCCCCACACTGCCCTGGCGCAGGAAGCCCCCCGACCCATCACAACGTCACCCAGAAGGGACTCCTTTGCTGGAATGTCACAGCCAAGCTACTGGCTCTTGGGCAATTTTGGATTCTCTGAAAACAGCTTTTGAAGTTGCTTTCTTTCCACCTCCTGGATTTGGGGGCCCGCTAGCTCGCTGGTTTTCTGCTGCATTCTCCTGAAGTGCTACCGCTGCTTAGATTTGGGGAGCAAAAGCCCCAGTGCTGCTTCTGTGGCTTCCCAGCAGCCCAAGGACCCCTTAGCTTTTAGATCAAGTGGAGTTCCTCAAAATTTAAGGTTCAAATTACGGAAGATAAGAAGGAAGACACAGAGGCGATGGACTCCCCAGGTTCCATTCCCCTAGAGAGAACTCACATCCTGCTGTACCCAGGAAACCGCACCCAAGGGGAATTCTTCGTCATCTGGGGATTTGCATCAGAGCTGAGGGTGCTTCCTGTGAGCTCCCCAGGCGGACACAGTGCGGGAAGCGGCGCAGAGGCAAGGGCGCTGCCAGACATCTCCTAAGGACACTCTGCCTCCTCTGCCCACCCCGGGCCTGGTGCAGTGCCTGTCACATGTTCGTTCAGAGCTTCTGCGAGGCCAGAGCAGAGCCGGGACACCAGCTGTCCCCCGGAGTGATAGCAAATGACTCATTTTGAGGCCAACGCACAGTGGGTGCACAGGGCAGGTAGGGACCCTGCATCTAGCTGTGACCGGGCAGGAAGCTGGGAAATGCTGGGTCCTGTTTAAAGGGAATTCAGAAACATGCAGGAGGCCTGTGCTTCCCCCTTAGGGTTTAACTGAGTGGAGTATGGTTTCTTCAACGCCACATTAGAGGAGGAATGGAAAGAGGACCAGTGTTTTTGAGTACTCCGTGTGTGCGGTAGGAGCTTCAGAAACAGATTCCTGCTTAATGGTAACCGCACCCCGAGAGGTGGGTGTCATTGCCTGGGTCCCACAGGCAAGGACCCCAAGGTCTGCAAGGCCAAGAGCTCGCCCTGAACCTGCCCACCAGCAAGGCGAGGCTGAGGCCGCCCAGGGCAGGACCCAGCGCTTTTGCCCTCCACCATCAGCCTTGCCAGTATACAATATGAAAAACATAGCTACTACTTCAAAATGCGCCTGCCCTCCCAGAGTGGTGGTAATTAAGCTGTCCAGCTGGAAGCTGATGTGTATTTAGAGCAAATCAGAAGGCAACAGCATTTTCAGAAGTTCCTTTCATGTGCGTAACTTAAGTATGGGATTTTAAATCTTCTTATTGATCTTCCTCCCTCTTAACTCTACTTTTTATTTAGACAAAAATCACACAAAGATCAACAATCTCAGAGTGCTTTTCATCCCACATTCCTGCTACTGTACAAGAAGAGGAAGCATGGCCCAGGCTCTTAACCTCCAGGGCCCAGAGTTCATACAATGGGAAGGAAAGTAAAACAATACGTTTCAGGGAAACACGCATCTCCTGATTCTGCCGCACTGATTAATCCTCCCTGCCTGGAATTTCCAGCTGTCCTGATCTGCTTCACTTCGACGTGTTCCCTAATGGGTCTACATCTCCTTCATGATAACCTTCCAGTTTACGGCTGTATTTTAAAACCAGTATTTCATTTCAAGGGCTGCAAGGAGTCCATCAACTCCTTAAAGGCGGCTGTGCCCTAAAGGCAGCTGTGCCCTAAAGGCAGCTGCTAGCACTGATCCCCCAAGGACCTCGTGAGCTTAGAGGAGCTCCTGAGTGTGTGGACCAGAGTTGGACACCATAAATTGTGAATGTGAACTTGGATCAAGTGAACCAAATTTCTCCAGAGCAGGCAGGTAGGTCTAGCTGGCTGAACCCCGTCCGTTCTCCAAACATGCCTGGAAAACTCCCACGCAGCAGAAAGCAGTCAAGGAACTCTAAGCCAAGAATACACAGTCTATCCTCTCCAGTCCAACCCAGAGACAAACCACCCCAGAGCAAGGAGAGACAGCTGTCTGCAGTGAATTTACGACGGCCTTGGCCTCCAGGAATGATGTCACACCCCTCATCCAATACTTGAAAATCAGGAACGGAGGTTCAGTTGAGAAGACAGAATACAGCGTGTAACCAAGAAGTATGGAGAAAACCACCCAACCCTTTACCATATCAAGCACAAAGCGAATTATTAAGATAAACTGAGCCCCACCACCCCCTTACAGACCCACTTTGAAAGATGCATTAAAATAAGCAAGCTGTATATTCTTATTATTAATTTAAAATTTTGGCATATGGGATCTTGCTCTCTTGCCCAGGCTGGAGTGCAGTGCTGCAATCGTAGCTCAATGCAACCTCAAACTCCTGGATGCATGCGATCCTCCTGCACCAGCGTCCCAAGAAGCTGGGACTACAGGCGTGCACCACTGCGCCCAGCTCCTGTGTTTATTTTTATCATCAAAATGGAATTTGATGCTATCTTCTAGATGAATGAAAAAGTAGATTTTGCCTCTTGTGTGGATAATAACAGTTCACCAATTATACATTAAATGAAAATATAAACTTCATCATTAAATAGCATATTATTTTATAGATCTTTTTTTTTTTTTTTTTTGAGGCGGTGTCTCGCTCTGTCGCCCAGGCTGGAGTGCAGTGGCCAGATCTCAGCTCACTGCAAGCTCCGCCTCCCGGATTTACGCCATTCTCCTGCCTCAGCCTCCCGAGTGGCTGGGACTACAGGCGCCCGCCACCTTGCCTGGCTAGTTTTTGTATTTTTAGTAGAGACGAGGTTTCACCGTGTTAGCCAGGATGGTCTCGATCTCCTGACCTCGTGATCCGCCTGTCTTGGCCTCCCAAAGTGCTGGGATTACAGGCTTGAGCCACCGCACCTGGCCAGATCATTTCTTAAAAACACTTATTAGGGCTTTTAAATAAATTTAAAGAAATGTAAGTTTAGGTTATCGACATTAGGACCAACTAAAAATGACTTCCTCATTATAAATAAAGGAAAATTCAAAATTCAACAGCTGAATGTTTAATATTATTTAAAAAGAAAAAAGTAGGCCAGCATTTTTTCAGAGCCAACACATCTGTAAAAACTGTATCAAAAGCAAAAGTTCAGGACATCCTCATCCCTCGCACTGCTTGGCAGGAGAGGGCTGCTGCGGCAGCTGTGCTCCCAGCCTGATCCGAGACACTGCTTTCCAACACACACCCCAGACTGCGTCTCCAACCCCTCCCAGCCAGGAATGAAGGCTGAGCGGGGAGGAGGCGTTCCACACCCACCAGTCAGGAGTCCAGGTTAATTATTTCTGAGGTCAAACGACTGCAGACTCTGGTCCTTCTTCATGGGGGGGATAGACATAGACTCGAAGGAGTTGCAAACCTCATAAAATGTGTATTTTCAGCTCTCAGGATCCTGTTTACCATTCCCAGTAGAATCACTCATTCTGCCCCCTGGAGTTGGCTGAGTAAACTAACCTGGTTGCAGATCACCTCTTCAAACTGAAACACCCTCCTGACCGCTACCTGCACCCAAATCCAAATCCAAATTCCCAATAATTCCTAAGAAGGACAGACGGAGGACGGTAGAAAGACAAGGGAAAAAAGGAGGGAAGGAGGGGAGGAGAAAGAAGTGAAAGGTTAAAATAATGTATTTCAGTGGATGTACATTCAGGCCTCATGCTTCAGAATCTACCAAAGAATGCCAGCTCTAGTCCCATACATTAAATCCAAAAGGTATTCACATTTAAAGAAGGAAATTGTTTTGACATGCTCCTTTGGTCCACCGAATCAAAAGTATTAAATAACATTTTCTCCACCACTCTCTCTCTCTCTGCCTCTCCTCTCTCTGTGTGTCCTCCTTCCCCCTCTCTTTCTTTCTCCTGTTCCTCTTTTTCTCCTCTTTCCTTCCACGTCTCCTTCCTTGCCTTCCTCTCCCCTTACTTAGGGGTTGATGGAGGGATCGAAGGCCGCTGGAGTTCCTGAGCTGACAGGCCCACTGGCCCCTGCACCACGCGATCCCAGGGCATTAGGCTCTGAGGTCTGGGACACGCTTTTTACACTTTTCCCATCATCTCCCACTGTGTCTTAAGAGGGCTTTCTTCCCCTCTTTCCCTGTTGCTGGATCGCCAAGTGCTGCTGCAGCTCAGCCCACCTCGGCTCTGGAAGGCACTGGGCTGTGGGTGCCGTCCCACCACCATCGGCCTTGGCTACTCAGAGACCTTCTGGCTGTCTTCTTCATTCTCCGTTATGCTCCAAATGCTTCCGGTGATCTGGGAATGAGTGGAGTGTGACCTCACTTCCTTTCAGCGAGATGAAAGGCAGGATAAAGAAAGGTAGGGAGGTAGAAAACCACAGAAAGAGGGAAGAGGAAAGCGCCGACTGCAATACGATTTCAGTTTATTTTCCATGTGCAGATTTCCTAATTCTACAAAGGCAATTTGAGTACATCACAAAGCCAGAAAAGGCGTGGAGTACATTTTAAATGATGAAGAGTATTAAAGTAGTCAAAAACAAGTCCCACACAGTCTTGAGACTGAGGCACCCTAACCTACAGCTGTGTGCAGTTGCATTCACAGCTCCCAGCTCAGGCTGCGAAACCAGGAGATGACACATGTGTGTGCTTTCACTAGGGCTTCACAGTGGGGGAGCCTGGGGTCAGGAAGTATGTGACATGGAGAGTCAGGGGAGTTGATTTTGGTGACAAGGACACAGACCAGCCAACCGACTGCACACAGGTGGCTGCAGCCCCAAACCAGGGAGCTGCACGCCAGTCCTGGCTTTCAGGAAAGGAGAACCTGTCTCCCTCCGTGCACACCCTATGAGGAAATGCGGCACATAAAACGGATTTGTTATCTACGTGACTAGGTGCCTTCCTGAAGGCCTTTCTGCTGCCAGCAGTCTTGGGTTTGGGAGCTGCCCGTAGAATACAATGGAGCTCCTGAAGATGATGTGGCAGTCATCGAAATTCCACTCCCAGCCAGAGCCACTCTTTATCTCCAGCACAGATTTCCACTGAACACTAGATTCTAAGAGCCCATGGAAATTCCTGCGCATCCTCCCAGACTCCACCACGCCTGCTGGGATGACGATGCCTGCAGGTGTGCGAGGGCTCCCAGCTCAACCGTCTGCGGCGCCATCACTGAGAGTCCTGGGTGGCCACCGCGTGGAGACAGATGCGGGTGGTGGCGGTCCCCAGACGCAGATACAGCAAGCAGGGGGACTGAGCCAGCAGCCCGCGCGGGGGGTGCTGCATAACCTAAAGAATGAAGTCATGCCCTGGCCTGCACCCGGGAAACTGCATACAGCAAAAGATCGCCACTGAGATAAAGAGCTGAAAGCTATTCCCCCATTCAGCTATTTCAGCCGTGCGGTCTCACAATGGGCTCACAGACGGCAGCATCCACACGCACCAAGCTCCGGGCCAGCCCAAGGGACGCGAGGGGAGCTGGCAAGCCACCGCTCTCCATGTGGGGAGACGGACGTGTCACAACCCTCCTGGAGTAGTTCCAACTCTGTCGCCACGAATCCTAGCTCAGGAAAAGCAAGAGAAGGCTGCCAACCCCTGGTCCTCCCGCCCTGGAGTCGCGCTAGCAGAAATGTGGCCACTGAGCTGGATGGGGGTAAGAAAACCTTAAAACTCAAAACTCATCTAGCAAAAGAACAGCAGCCCAAAGAAAGGCAGGGCAGCATGGGACCTCAGTGCATGTCGCCAAGACCAGATGCTAACTTGGGGAAAGAGGGCTGTGTTGGGCTAACTGGCACAGTGAGCATGCACTGGACATGGCATATAAAATTGCAACAATGTTATAATTCCTAAACTTAATAAAGGTACCATGCTTATGTAAAAGAAAATCCTTGTCCTTGGGTCTAACACTGACAAGTTCAGGGGCTAAGGGAGATGACCTTTATGACTTAATCTCAAATGGCACAGCAAAAATCAAGAGTCATATGGAGAGGGAGCAAAACCACAAATGTGGCAAAATGTAAGCCACTGATGAATCTTAAGTGGAAAGCATGCCAGCGTTTATTTTCATAATTCCTGTCACTTTTCTAGAAGTTTAATTTTGTAATCAAAAAAATTTTTAATCAGGGTAATGAAATTTGAGAAAATTTGAAAGGAATCCAAAAACTTAAAAAAGGCGTAAGGCAGCAGAGTTGCACTCTGCCAGGGACCAGCAGCCCAGGGCAAATGTGAAGCAAGCCTTTTTGAGCAGATAAGGATTAACCACAAAGGAAACCCACAGCGAGGGCAGCGGCTGCTGAGCAGAGCACAAATAGCACAATGAGCCCACTGGAGAAAGGATTTCCGGTCACCCAGTGGGCCCTGAGCCTCCCCACCATCCACACAGGCGAGGGGAAGGACCTCGCACTATCTGGCGTCCAGGGAGCCCCTGCATGACCCAGTGGAGGGAGGAGGGGCAGGGAGACAGAGCTACGCACACTTTCAGCACCTCCAAGAAGGACAGAGGGAGAACGGCAGAAAGGATGCCCAACTCAGGCTCACAAAGATGAACGTGATTTTTCTGTCTTGGGTGCATCCTGAGTTGCATGGCTGTCATCTCAGTGCCTCCTTCTCTGAGGCACCTTCTGGTGGTTGTACAAGCAGAAGGGTTTGAGGAATCTTTGCAAAGCATCCCTGTGCTGGAGTGCCCTGATAACTCCAGAGAGCTCTCAGTCTCTGGAGTTTTCCTTATCCACCAGTAAACTCCCCTTATCCAAGCACCCAAAACAGGGGCTGGGCTCTGTACTCTTCAGGTTTTCAGTGACACGAGTGTAAGAAGCACTTAGACAAAGAAAACTGATCTATAGCAGGAAACAACTATAAATTAACATGGAATAGATAACAGCTATGATAAAATTTGCAATATTTCAGCATTTTCAGATTCAATGGTTCCCAAATAATGGCACTGGAATAGCTTCAAAATAAGACACATAATTAGATGTTTAATTTAAAAAATAGTCCTGTATAACACTGGGAGCAATATGTAATTATTATTATATGTATATTTATATGTGTGTGTGTATTTATGTATACATAAAAAATACGTAGGTCAGGATTTTAAACCCCGTAAAGATCTTATACAGAGCTGCACATCTGTTATTCCCAGGCTAGGCTCCAAACATCATCAACACCTGGAACACAGCTGCCCCACCCAAAAAAAATACAGGAAAAGGAAACTCTCTGGAAAGAAATGGTCACAAAGCTCATGGCACTTGACTCCAGGAGGAAAGTTTGACAGACTGCTGTTTAGCAGCTACAGTATACAAGACAGTCGCTGGCCTCAGTCAACCCTTGGCATATAAAGACAAGGGCCTGTGTTCACCAGGGCCAATGCCAACCGTGTCCTGCCTCAGAGCACCAGCACTGCCAGTCCAAAACCCGGAAAGGCAGATGGATGACGAATGGCTCTGCACACGCCTGTGATGAGCACTTTGATGCCTGCCGTGCCAGGCTTAGGAGCTTGGACCTGACTGCAAAAGATGGCAGGGATTTCTTGGGTGGGGAGGGGAGGGAGGTGAGTATGCAGAAGCTGGCATGGCCAGCTCTCTGCTCTCTTTAGGGAGAAGGCAACCATCCTCGCCAGTCCAAGTGAGCTTTTAACAAAAACGTGTTGAGTAAAAGAATGACAGTAGGATAGCATTAACTTTGCTCTGCCAGAAAAGCTTGGTCATTTGGCTTCTGCAGATGATTTCAGGGTGGTGTGGCAGGGAAAACGATTTTGAGCTTCAAGCCTCGGTTAAAATGCTGGCCGTGCCACTGTGCTCTGCTGGCCATTGGCTGCATGGCTTGCCAAGGGACTCTACCTCTCCAAACCTGGGTGCCTTGTCCATGAACCCATGTGGGAATGACACTTGCCTCTTAAGACAACTAGGACAAGGAAATCAGCTGACTTCCGGGACCACACGCCTGGCACGTGGGAGGCTCAACAAATCTGACTCTGTCATCCGCCCATCTTCCAGCCGAGGGTAGGTGAGACACAAGGAGGAGGGGACTTGTTTGAAGTAGTGAGAAGTGGAAAGGAACCCAAGGAGGAGCGGGCGGGAAGACCACCTTCCAGAGCCCAGCTAGCTGAGTCCAATGTGCAAAAGCCAAACCTCCCCGCACCCCCACACGCCTTGTGGCACCACGGCCCTCCTCTTGGGGCACAGAGAACTGACCCAGGCTCCCCATGATGACCCGGAGCCGCTTGGAAAAGTACCAGCTGCATCGACAGCATGCTCTACTAACAAAGGGCCGTGCATAACCTATTCCAGTGAAGACATCAATGGAAATTTTTAAAAAGTAATTGTAGCATTTTAAGGAAAGTTCCAGAAAACTAACTCATGTCTAGAAAAAAATCCATTCCCTGATGCCAGTAAGATAAGACTTTTCTATTCTCCTAGGGCTCAAAGTATATGTTAAAACACCCTTATTTATGATATAATTTAATATATAATGATATAATTTAATAATATAGGAAAATGTAGAATAAGTAAACTAAAAACCTTTATTAAAAAAACCTTTATAAAATCAGAAGCATATATATTTTTCCTACGACATAGAGAGAACATAAAAATGCTTTTTGAATTATGCTGCAAGATTGGGCCTGTAGTTCACAGGCATGTAGAAAAGAAATACAGAATCAAAGTAATGAAGTACATTGGGAATTATGAAAATAGTGATGCCATTTTACATTTATCTTATGTATTTATGATGATCAGTGTCAGACACAAGAAATTATAAAAGTTAAGCTGCACCTGGAACACACCAGGCATATTAAAGTTAAGCTGCATCTGGAACTGGGTCTCTCGGGGCTGGCTAGGTCTCCACGTGTGTCCAGCACAGGTGACATCTGATGGAAGACGCAACACCAACGGCAGCCCCTTCCCCACAGGGTGGGTGCCAGCTGACTACAGGGCACATCCCAATTCCATGCCCCGGACACCATCAACCTCAAGGGGCCTTTGTGTGAGACTCTGAAGTGATTATACCACAAAGATCATATTTCAGGTCCAAAACTCTCAAGCAGAAAGAAAGAAACATGTTAGCCTCCTCAGCTGGGTGAAGGGGTCTGGAGCCTCACACACAGGGTGCAATGTCAGCGGGAGGCTGGCACTGTGAGAGCAGAAACACATACATGCCGAAATGGCTGTGACCTGATTTGGGAAGATGTCAAAATGAAAGCAGGCCTGGTAACGGACTAGAGCGTTCTTCTCCACGCACCCCCAGCCTTCACCCCGGAGAGCCTTCACCCCGAAGCCCACTCCAAAACTAACAGCTGCTTGTTGGTCTGGGTTTGAAATACTTTGTCTGCATCAGCCAGACGTCACCGCAGGTCACCTGGCAAGACTGTGAAGCTGCTATGAAGGCTGGGACCTTCTTCTTCAGAGAAATAACAGGAAAGTTCATCTACCTGAAACTGACTTGTGTTCATCCTACCATACCCAGTGGCGGTACATTAATGATTTCCTTGATAAATATGGTTTTTAGTGAATAACAGTGCAACTTTCCTCTTAAAGTTTTCCAATTAGACTACAAGGAAGGAGAATCTAAATCTAAATCTAATTAAGAGAAGAATTATTCAAATGATGAAAACAATGGTAGAAGCAACTAATTTGCCATAAATGACCAAAGCTTCTGATGGAAATGAGTAAGAAAAGGAGATAAAAGGAAAAGCTATCAGTTTCTAGTTTCTCCTGTTGTTTTAGGCTTGTATTGTATTATCTCACTTGTTCTCACAACCACCATTGTAGGGTCGTTTCATGGCCCCTTTGTACACTGGAAGGTGCTGAGGCTTAGGGTGGGGAAGACGGGAACGGAGTCTCTGACCTCCCAGGCCAGTGTTTCCACCACTCCACATAGCCTCTCCATCATCACCCACATGTGCCGTGGCTGGGAGCACTGGTCGAAACTGCCTTAGTGGAGATGTCCATTTCTGTCACAGTGACCATTTACTGAGTCACTGGGGAATATAGCCTACAGTTAAGTCTAAAAGCAAACACACCACAGTAGCAATGGGCATGCCTAGCCCTCCTTAGTTTCTAAATGTTGTTTTTCCATAGAAGCACCCAGAAGTCTTAAGAGAAAGGCTGATTTCAGGGATGGGGCAGGAAGAGAACAAAGTGAGCCTGGAACTTCTGATTCCAGGAAAGCAAGGACATGCTCATAAAATGACAGCATGTGTCACAAAGACACACACGCCAACTGGAAGGAGCTCCAAAAGAACAAACTGAAGACAAATTGAAGGGTCATTCAGACTGACCCCAGTGTCCATCAGTTTGAAAAACAAAGTAATGATGGAAATGAATTACAATTCATAGAATAAAACCAATCCTTGAGCCCATTCTGATCTAAGTAAATAACGGAATATACGTAAGCAAATGGGAGCAAAAGGAAAGCGCTTCCCTTCTGCAGAATTCCAACTAACAAAGGAGATGGGATGCAGGCGGAGCAGTGCCAACCACTGAACGTTGCAGCAAGAGCTGTTTCAGGCCAGAATTCTCAGGGATGGTCACATTACGGTGCAAAGTAGGAGAAGCAGCAAGATATCTGTACTGCGTCAAAGGCCCTTTCCACAAGATACATATTAGGAACCAAAGAAAAACAGTAACTTCATGGAGAGACCTGGTAGGCACCACCTGAGCCAAGCCTCAGAGTCCCATCACCAGGCGTTGGGGAAACCGACGTTGCACGCCTCCCGAGGAGGAGACGACGTCAGTTATGTGCTACTTCTGTCAAGAACACGTGACCTGGCCGGGCGCGGTGGCTCAAGCCTGTAATCCCAGCACTTTGGGAGGCCGAGACGGGCGAATCACGAGGTCAGGAGTTCGAGACCATCCTGGCTAACACGGTGAAACCCCGTCTCTACTAAAAAATACAAAAAAACTAGCCGGGCGCGGTGGCAGGCGCCTGTAGTCCCAGCTACTCGGGAGGCTGAGGCAGGAGAATGGCGTAAACCCGGGAGGCGGAGCTTGCAGTGAGCTGAGATCCGGCCACTGCACTCCAGGCCGGGCGACAGAGCGAGACTCCTTCTCAAAAAAAAAAAAAAAAAAAAAAGAACATGTGACCTGGATTTAGTCATGAAACATCAGATAACCCAGGTTGAAGGACTTTCTATAAAACAACTGGCAAGGACTCGCCAAGGTCAACCCCCGCCGCCCCCGGCCCCAACCCACATACACACAGAAAGACTGAGGATGTGTTTAGATTAGAGGTGACCAGGGTGATGTGACAGCTAAAGGCAATATGGAATCCTGGGCTGAAGCCTACATCAGAGGAAGACACCGATGGGACAAAGGGCAAAATTCCAAAAAGGTCAGTAGGTCAGATCAGAGTATTATATTAATTTTGTTTTCCTCATTTTCATCATTGTTGTGTGGTTTTGTAAAATGTTAACATTTGGGGAATTTGGGTGAAAGATATACAGGAATACTCTGGAACTTTTTTCTAAGTTTGAAGTTATTGCAAAATTTAAGAATTTTATTAACTATTTGAAAAATGAATCCTAAATAGCTCATCTTATTTGCGGTCTTCAAAGCCAATTTTACAGACGCACCATTCAAAGAATTGACGTATCCAAGGGGTAAGATTAGGTAATATTTGTCAATACTCAATATCCAAGTGGAGCACATAACTTAGGCCAGAAATTTCTGGTCATAGCCTCTTTAAAACAAAAAAAGTCTCTCCACCAGAAATATTCTTTAAAGTTTTACTCTGTTTTAAGAACTGTAACGTATAGCACACAGGTGAGAAATGGCTTTGAACTAAAAGACCTCTTTTTTCTCTTTCAGTAACTCAGAAAAAATAAAGTCTACCTACACATATTTTTCCATAGACAGAGAAAGTAATAATTCTGTAATTTCACATAGACCATAGACACGTGAACACATGAAGAAAGCAAATGCTGACTCTGCCTTTTCTGCATCTCACAATACATAGTGGACTCAACATTGAAGTGGAAACACTCTCCGAATTGCACACTTCTTTCTAAGAAACACCTCAACCCACAGAGCAACCCCTAAACCCTTCTGAGCACGTGCATGTAGCTCACATCAGCTGTGGGCGTGGCAGGTGGCCCATGCTTGGCTCTCTAAATTCTCATTTCCTCCACCCTCCATCGTAAGTCCCCTCTAAAAAAGGGGGGGGAACTCTTCTCAGCATTGCACACGTGGATGTTCCACAACAGTGACACTTTGCTACAAATGAAAAGAAGAAGAAAGCCGGGAAGGCCAGTACCTAACACTAATCACTTCCTATTTGCCTAATCCTTCTCTTCTTGCCAAGATAAAATGTCAACAGTGAGACAAGGCAGAAGTTGCTTTTCACTACACCCTGAGCGGGCAAAAAGGAAGCCACATTGGAATGTCACCTCTGCTATGGAAGTATGACGTGGCTGATGTCAGAATGTCCAACCCCTCACCTTTCACCATCAATAAGGTGCCCATGGAAACTTACTGATAAGGGATGCTGGACCCCAAGCATCACCCCTCTGTGCCGAATATGCACAAAGGGAACCCTAAAGCAAAGGAAAAGTTCTCCTTCACCTTTGCCTTCCTTCTGGGGAAATAAGCAGGGTGTGTGTGCACATGTGTGGCAAAATTTAAATAATCACGGCTAAAATTTTCAGAGAGTTTTAGACAGTAAATGGCTGCCTGATCATGTCTGGAAGAGCAAGTGCTTCAGATCCGACTGCCTACTGGGTCTTTGGGGCATTACGGGCCTGGCAAATCACTCACATGAACTCAGCAATGTCTATTTAACTCCTGTAACTGTCGGTCACTGTTGTGAGTACCAGAATGGAGAAAAGTGGAGAAGGTCCCTGCTAATGCGGGATGTATATTTTGAAGGACCTAAAGGTCTATTATGGGTTAATCTTGAGAATCAATGGAATGACCTGCCTGTGTCAAAAAGGCTCTGTTAGTGGCTGAGTGCACCTTAGACCACCATCCACTGCATTTTGCAGAAGCTTTTTCACCTAAATCACCTCATTCCACTTGTGACAACTCCATCCAGCAGTGTCCTCTTTGTATAGCTCACCTAGTCAGGGAATAAGTCTTCAGAGAGCAGAGCTCGCTCCTAAACACACAGATCCTAGGACAGAGTCTGTGTCCCAAACTCAGATCCTACACTTAACTGTCTGGCTGGAAAAAAAAATGGGTTTAAATTGTTTATGACAACTGAGTAATAAAGAACTAAACATCTAGAATGTTTCTTCTTTCTTCTTTCAAAAGCATAGGCACCAGGGAATGGGTATAAAGTCTAGAAAACTCACCCTCTAATTCTGAGGTTAGAAGGGTCATTCAGACTGACCCCAGTGTCCATCAGTGCTGCACAGATGTGGATCCTCTTTTAAATGAGGACAACTAATCAGTCAAGTGAGGCTGAAACTTGTTCAGGGTTGCAGACGCTCATCTGCCAAAAGAGCATTACAACCGAGACACGTTGAGTGCTTACACCGCAGTTTAAAGCACCAAATGACCCCATTTCCCCTCCTTTCTCAGTACGTTTCAAAAACCCTGACTTCAGAAGACAGACCAAAAAGATCTGGGGTCTGGTTAAATTAAAAATGAAATTTTATTTAAAAATACAGTGTTACTATTGTATTATGCATTTGCTTATTTTTGATATTTATTAAACACCTATAAAAGATAAAATGTGCTAAGTACTAGGGGTAAACAGGGGCAAATATTAAGGCCCTGTTCTCAACAAATACAACACCTAATGAGGAGACAGCAGTGTTATGAATAATGACAATATCATCAGCTAATTATTATAATGGGATAGAAGTCCATGGTTTTCTTCTCTAATAAATAGTATGCAGCTCAACTTTAAGTCAATGCAAATTCAAGGCAGGTTGGAAGGCAGGCATCAGGATACCTGCAGTAACCCCACCTTTAGGAAACCCCCTTTCCCGTGAGTGTTATTAGATGTTCTGATCTGATGCACGTATAATTCAGAGAGAAGCAGGTGATCAAATCAAAGCACAAAGCCCTCAGGAGGCTGGTCTGAACTTGGATCTGGCCGCATTCCTTGCCTTTGGTGTTGTCTTTGAGCAAGTCACTAACCCTCTACACCTCTCAATTCCTCCCGGTCAGGTGGGGACAGCATCATCCATCCTACTGAGTTGAAATGATACATAACATATGTGAAAGGATGTGGCAAGCACTCCACCCACCCCTGGAGCTCTCCCCAACCTCATCACCATTGTTAGGCAGAAATGCAAGGGGAGGAGTACCAGGAAAAGAAACCAAGAGTGGTCAGGCTGTGCACTGACAGCCACAGTATCCGCTCATGACATCGTAACAGTGGACAGGTAGCAAGAGCTTAGGGATGTACTAATTGAACCTCCCTGTCATGCAGAACAGAGAAATGATGTCCATAAAGCAGTGACTGTGCCAACGCCAGGCCCTAGAAGGGAAGCTGTGGCCACAGCGACAGATGGCAGCACTGAGGGACTTTCTACTTAAATGTTTCCAGCACCTCAAAGGCAAAAGCAAAATACGCATTCTCCCTCTTCCAAAAATCCTTGCTCGCAGCCGTCACCTTCCACTGATTCTCCAAGGAAGATGACCAAACATTTTAAACACAGTACCAAAGGCATGATCCATGAAAGAAAGAATTAGTAAGTTGGACTTCATTAACATCAAAATGTTCTGCTCTGGGAAAGACATTCAAGAGAATGGAAACACAGGCCACAGAAAATATTTGCAAAAGACATATGTGATTGATAGAGGACTGTTATCCAAAATATACCAAGACATCTTAAACTCAACGACAAAAAGACAAACAACCCAATTAAAAAATGGGCCAAAGACCTTAACAGACACTTCACTAAAGAAGACAAACAGGCTGAAAATAACCATATGAAAATGTGTTCCACATACGTTATGGGGAAAATGCAAATGTAATCAATGAGATACCACTACACACCTACTAAAGTGGTGGAAACCCAGAACAACGACAATACTAAGTGCCCGTGAGGATGTGGAACAACAAAAATTCTCAATCATTGCGGGTGGGGATACGACATGGTGCAGCCACTCGAGAAGGCAGTTTGGCAGTTTCTTATAAAACTGAACACACCAAACAATCCAGCAATCATGCTCCTTGCTATTTACCCAAATGAGCTGAAAACTTAGGTCCACACACAACCCTGCACATGGATGTTTACAGCAGCTTTATTCATAACTGCCAACACTCCAGAGCAACCACCATGTCTCACTAGGTGAACACATAAACAACCCGTGGGACATCCAGACAATGGAATATTCACACTAAAAATAAATGAGCTATCGAGACACGAAAAGACATGGAGGAACCTTAAATGCATATTACTAAGGGAATGAAACCAATCTGAAAAGTCTACATACCATACAATGACAACTATAAGACAACTATAAGACCGTCTGGAAAACGCAAAACTATGGAGACAGTAAGAGGACCCACAGCTTGCCAGGGGTCAGCAGTAAGGGGATAGGGATGAATAGGCAGGGGACAGAGGAATTTTGTGGGCAGTAAAACAACTATGTTATACTATAATGATGGATAGATGTCATTATATATTTGTCCAAACGCATACAAAGTATAGCACCAAGAGTGAAGCCCAACGTAAACTATGGACAGGGGGACAGTGATGTGTCAGTGGAGGTTCACGCGCTGTAACCAATGACCACTCTGGTGGGGGATGTAGATCACGGGAGAGGCAGTGTGTGCCAGAGAAGAGGCACGTGGGAACTCTTGGTACTTTCTGTTCAATTTTGCTGTGAACCTAAACCTGCTCTAAAAATCAACTCCATTAAAAAATAAAAACCTGCATGTGTACAACCCCAAATTGTGAAATAGTCGAACAGAGCTTCATAAAACATCTGCAAGACTGTTTTATTGTTGACTCAAATATTTTGTCATTTTCCTTCCAGCACCCTGGTTCAATAAATCACTGCAGATGTTGATGAGCCTCCTGTTGGGCCCCCAGGGAATGCGTCCTGGCCTTCAAGACTGATTCTCGTTGTACCGCCAAATCCATCTCCTCTGCTGAGGCTCCACCACACCCGGAGAGTTTTTATACAGGTTGCATGGGAGGTTTCCAAATTTTTGTAGGCTATTTACTACAAAGTAAATCCAAATATTCCAGGCAATAATTAATATCTCAGTATCAATTTCTATGTATTCCATTAACTAGGTAAATGTTCTGACTGCAGGCAGAACAACATCCAAAAATCCCTACCCTTCAGTGTGGTACACCACACCCACCACTCAGAACAAATGCTGGCCTGGAACCTGCTCTCCTGCTGTTGTGACCAGTTTTAATTCCACGACTGCTACATAATCCATACAACACAGTTCAAACCTCTGCAGTATAAAGATACTCGGTGCTTTAACTTTGGAACAGAGATTGAAAACTGTGACCCGCAGGCCAGATTCAGGCCACAGATGTGCCCTGCTTGACCTGCACCATATTCTAGCAGTTTTTGAATGAATATTTTAAAATTGAGGCCCTAGGCTTCTGATTCCTTCCTAGACCTTTAAAAGCAGGACTACACTGGGCTCCTTTTGCAGGGATGTCTGTTTTCTCACAAAGCTGGTTGTTCCTACTTATTTGCCTGACCTCAGTAGTCATCTGGGTTTTTGAACTCCGGTTTAGATAACCAACGTATAGTATGTTAATCGAGCTTAAATGATTGAAATTTGCAACCCAATAAATCTTACCATATAATTTATCAATACGGTCCTCTGTAGATATGTTCCAGGGCATAAAAGCACTATCTTAAGCTATTTTTATTGGATATTTCTCTATCATCAATATTAACATTGTTAACATTGCTAATTGCTAAGTTAACAATGTTAATTTCATTTTTGTGTAGCCATTTCTGTGAATATCACATGACAAACACGTCATTTAAAAAGTGGCTGCTGACATACTCTGTCTATGCCATTCTTTATTTTCTTCAATTTGTCTTTGCCTGAAACCTCTGATAGGATGAGTCACCTTTTCGGAACATCTTTTTATCAAGGTTTTTAAGCTAATTAATATAATAATCCCTCCCTGCAAAGGTACGATGATAACTTCATAGCCAGGGTACTGGCAACAGGGCCCTTTTCCTCCTCAGCTCTGTGTGAGACCCACGTCCAGCTTCCCAGGGTCTGCACTCTGCTCTCAAATCTCGGGTGATGGGCGCCCACCAGTCAGACCTCACCACTACACAGTATGTCCATGTAACACAACTGCGCTCGGAACCCCTACATCTGTAAACATAAATAAAACGGAAATTTCTTGGAACCAGGCATTTCGGTTTCACTCTGGGTGACTCAGGCCATCCCTTGCAGAGCTGACCCTTGGACATACTTTGTCCTCTCCCCTCTATCTTTTGACCCACGTCTTGCATGTTGAGTAAGTTAAAGGCCACTCTCACTTCCAACAAGCAATTTCATTTTCTTCAGATTTCCCAATCTCCACTTGGCTTCATTGCCCTTAATTCCCATATCATCTTTTATAATTATTAAGTAACTCATGCTAGCATTATTGCCTTTGATGAAAGTTTTTAAACAATTCTTTCCTATTTACCCCAGCCATTTTTCCCCTTTCAAAAGGATCCCAAATGGAACTCTAGTTTCTTATTTCCAGCCCCCTTCACTGAGAAGTACATATGTTAATGTATTTAGAATAATATTATCTCCCAATAACTCAGAAGAACTTAGTAAGTTTCAATACAGCCACTTACAATGGTGGCAGATGGGTATAAATGATAATCTCATAAAAGTGAAGTGAGTTTCAAGGAGACACTGCCTACATTGACAGGAGTTTTATATTTTCTTCTCCTCCTTTCCAAAGCTATTTTCCACCTAGCTTTTTCCAGAAGGTATTCACAGAATTGTTACGAGCCCATCTGAGATTTTTATTCCCTTTGCACTATCTTATTTCTTCTGCCTTCCTAGCCCTATCATTCTTCTTTGGTCTTTGTGACCTGGATGCTGGAAATACCTGCATATTTTCCCACAATTTGAAAGCACTGGACTTCATACAACACTCTGGACTCACTACAGTGGTTAAGAAAGCACTTCCTAGACGTTTCCTTTGGGTGTGCTCATCCATTCACCCATTCATTAATTCTTCTAATCATCACATTATACATATACATCTACGAAGTACCATGTACCAACTTCAAGGTCTTTTTAAAAAGGCTTTCCTTCCCAAGGATCTCCATTTTCCACACACAGTAAATGCTTAACAAATATGCTCCTGATTGATTTCATAACTGATTTCTTCATGGGCATTTCCTCCTCTTTATTTTCTATGTATTCTTTGGACTTGCAAACTATGGCCACTCTTCTCCCAGCCACGCCTCTTGACAGGCTCACCTTCTCCCTCTGCCTAGGCTGTGGGAATGTTGGGTGGGATTGCTGGGTACATATTTGCTGCGTTAGATGTTTCAGCAGCTCAGAGGCATCCCACAGTTTCTTCTCATTTTTCTCAAACTAAAAATCATGTTTTTTCCTGTAAAATATCTTCCCTTAATCTAGGACTATGATGAAACCCTCAGGCTCAGCTTCACCTCATCTGCCCACTGTCACAGTTAGGTCCTCTGTGTAACGCAACTCAGCGCTTTACCTGGACTTGTCCAATTCCTTATGAAGTGTTTCGAGTCAGACTACAGGTGCTCTCGATATCTTACTGTTTTTTATGTTTCTGCCTCCTTGGCTTTGCATGCACTTTTGGGGCATTTACCTAACCAATCTTTTTCATATACACTGGAGTGCCCTTTCCTTTTCCAACTATGTCTCCCTGCATATCTGATCTATTTTTGCTTCTTACGACACATACATATCAATAACCATCACTCCCCATGGAAGGTGAGGTTTTCCAGAGTCCAGTTCTACACCTGATGCCCTTCTCAGTGATGCTTCCCAGTACTGCTCCTCCCCACAACACGGGCTCCTTCTCTGAGCTCATGTATACAACACTCGGGTTGGTTTCATCGTGATATCATTTCAATGACTCGTGTTTCCAGGAAGATTGTAAGCTCCTTGAATGTGCAAACCATATAATGTGTTTTTAAACTCAGTTCCCCATATCCTGAACCTGTGTTAGACACATTCAATCTATTCTTTTGGGAGGCTGGAGGACCACACACACCTATAGATTATAGAAGGAAACCAAAATACGCCCAATTCTTATCGTGTGTGTCTTTTCTTGCAGGGGAAAACCTCCTAGTATCAAATTCCGGCCATGCAGAAGTGTTTCGCACGATTTGCTTCAGGTAGTTTTTCCCCATCTGACTTCATATTTTAAATTTTGCTGTTGTTGTTCAACTTTCTCACCAGTGCCCATTTCACAGTATTTTCCTTCATTCTCAACACTGACTTTGTTGGCACTACTATTCAGTGAGTCTCTTCTGCAGTGCTGGCCTGTCTCCCATGGGCCAGCATCGAGAGGGCTGGTTGCCCTCCTTGCTGTAGCCACTATCTTCTCCTGGGTCTGCCAGACACCTCCAGAGAGCATCCACATTGCGTCTGCTTCAGGTTCTGTGAGCTCCAGGGTCTGCACATTACTGAATTCGCTTTGATTCTCCCTTCCTGATACTCCTTTCCTGTCTTATCCTTCCTTATGAATATTTTCTGTTTCTATTGGCAATTTTCTTTTAATGTGGAGCTTACTTTTATTTCTAAATCTATTACCAAATGATGAAGTTTGCCATGTATAAAGAACTTGGAATTCTTTAAAGTTCGTTTTTAAAATAACTAAAATACTGCAGTGGTGTTAACTTGTTCAATGAGCCAGTAGGAAGCCACTGACGGTCCTTAGTTTGCTACATGTTTACTCCATCTGTGCCGAACAACACATCCAGATTTTCAGACACAACAAAAATGCACACTTGGTGCCTATTACCCAGCAACAATCAGCCACAAGTTTCAGATAAAGGTCAAAAGTGAAATGCCTTTAGGAGTTCCCTCAAAATCTTAAAATAAAAGTCACATTCCAAACTTCATAATTCTCATGAATACATCACAAAGTCACCATTATGCCATTGAAAACGAAAACAATTCTATGCTTGTATTACAAGAGAAAGTATTCAAAAAATGAATTATATAGAATCTTCAAGTTCTTGCTCACAAATCATGGTTTGCTTTGGCTTAGCAGCACCGCATGGCATGGGCTTTACGTATTACACCTCTGGAGACAGAGAACAATCCCATGCCTACATCTGCAACACCAAATTTGGTGTGTTGGTTTTATAAGTGGCCTCGAAAAATCCCCTTTTCAATAATTCTGGTACGCCTCTTTTATCTCGGTACTATTCTGAGAACTTGTAATCACGCTAGTAACACATGAATATAAATGTGGAGGAGGATTTTCTTTCTTTTGTCAAGACCTAGAGCCTGTCTTACATTCTTTCTTTTCATGAATACATGTTATGAAATACATCCAAGATCCGGCTGAAGGTTTCTTACTCTACTGTTCTGCCTTTGTGTTCAATATATGCAACCATCTGCTTAGATTGCCATATTATCCTTTGTTTGCCTCAGGCGTGATCCAATTCGTGTGGATCAGTAAAATATGGCTTTTCTCCTCACCCCAACCACGTGTCCCATTTTTTTAGCCACTCGAGCATAAAAACAATTTTGCAGCTCTAAACTTTTTCAGAAAACAGAACATCCTTTGGCCAGAGAACTCAACAACATCTTTGACACCATCAACTGGCTTGTGTGAGCCACAAAACGTGGCCGGCACTCTCTCCCGTTTTCTTCTCTTGGGATAACAGCTGTAAGGGAAACATTGTTCTGTGATGACATGACTCTGGGAAGAGGAACCCCCGTCCCTCATGCCATCTCCTACAGCCAGAATTCTTATTTCCCAAAACAAAACGTGAGAAGCAGAAATACTGAGAATTTTTCAATGTTACAGAAAGTACTCTGTGCTCCTTGAAGGACATTTTCTGACATTATTTCAAAATACTTTATGAACATTAATTAATCCTTGAGAAGGACCAAAGGAGAACCCAGATTTACCATAAGCCAAAAACAGCCAGATCATTCAGAAACTGCAGTGAAGGGAAGAGAAGAGGAAGTGGTTACCTGCTACAATATAGAGACAAAATGTTTAAAAATATATAGTAGGAAACTTAGATTTCCACTATGGGGGCTCACACAGAAATTCAATTTCATCAAAAATCTATAAATTAAGTAATTAAGAAGACTAGTCCAGATTTGGGTAGACTCAAATCACAGAGCTCTTGATGAAAGAGTACACCACTTTACCTCCACTGTCTAGAATAATTAGTTACTCTCAGCCAATGAAGTTTTACAAAATAAAGGACTCTTCTTCTAATGTTATGGCCATTTACCAATCTGTCAGGAACATCAATTCCCCTCTCACATTTTAGTAGACTCACTCAGCCCATCTGTTTCTCTGCCCTTCAGAGAGTCGGCACACAGTTCTGTGGATGTTTTCTGCAAAAGGCCCTGACATCTACAGTTTCTTTCCCATTCCCTGGCCACCTTCCCTGCTCAGATCTCCATCAGTTTATGCCTGAAACACAACAGCTCCCTTCAGTTTTCCTGGCTGTGGGCCCTCGCCTCACCTTGGTGCCTGCTTAGCATTATCCACCTAGTCTTACTAGAAGATTCTCCCCAGCAAAGACCCTTGGTCACAAATCACCAATGACTCACCAGTTTCTAGTGCATAAAACTTTTACAATTTGACCTCTCTCCCCTTGCCAGAATTCCCTACCATGCTAGAGAGGTGGCATATCAATGTAACTGTAAACCTGGATTCAGACAGACCTGAGTTTGAATACTAGTGGAGAAAAGTCCTTGACCTTTTGTTTTCTCATCAATAAAATGGGAATAAGACCACCTACCTCACACTGTTTTTGCGCGGACTGTGGGGGACTCACGTAGAGTATTGGCACATCACGCGAAGCTGATGGTGACTGTTAGGTATTATCACTTTCCTACTCATGCCGTGCATTCTAAGCTGTTCGTTGTGTCTCCTTAATGCCATCTTCATCCCTACTGCCCCTTCCCTGGCATGGCTGAGGCCATGCAAGTCACCCTGTCCTCACTTCCAATGCAAATCCTTTAGATTAGCAATGGTAAGCAGGTTTCAACTCAAGTGTCAATTCCTACCAGTCAAGGATGGCTGCGGGAGCTCTGAATTGGGGAGAATGTTGAGGCCCTGCCAAGGTCATTGAGATGAAATGCTCTCACATAACTGTGTGTCCTACCCCGGGGCATGGCTTCTCCAAGCACAGGGTCTGTACCCTGACGTAAATGCCCCTGAATGGCATCCCTGCTGTGTCTACTGATTCTCCTGACCTGTTTTGGGGCATCTGTGTTGGCTTCCAGGGACCATGAACTCTTTATTTAAAGTACTCACAAGCTTTCTGTCAAATAAATCCATTTGGAAATATAATTGTCCATGCTAAGTTCACTGATATTTGACTTCTGGAATTCAATCTTGTTCTTTTGTGGCAATCGGAACATTGCTTTCTCCATTCTTCCTGCCCCTCTCCACATTTCAAAATTGAAATGGGCCAGTGATCCCAGTCACTTGCAGGTGCCCCTGAGGCTG
Organism: Trachypithecus francoisi; assembly: GCF_009764315.1. Classification (NCBI taxonomy): domain Eukaryota; kingdom Metazoa; phylum Chordata; class Mammalia; order Primates; family Cercopithecidae; genus Trachypithecus; species Trachypithecus francoisi. Next base: position 5,031,961 of record NW_022681463.1, on the reverse strand, counting down.
GAAATACCTGCATATTTGGAGAGGCCTCACCTCCAAGCATAAAGGCTTGAGTTAGTTTAAGCAGTTACATGGTATCTCTCTCTCTCTTTGCCTTGCCTGTGATTCAATTCTCTCCTTACCATGTTTCATTTAGTGTTCCCAGTTTGAAGGGCTTCATAGGAAAGACAGAGACTGAAGAGTAATTACTTGATTCTCTCTGTCATCAAATAATATAATATGTTCAGAAAAGACGAGTCATCAAATCAGAGATTTTAGGAAAAGAGAGGTTCAAGAAAATCAAGAATAATGTAGACTAGAAAATTTTATGTCAGCAGCTAGTTTTTAAATCATACATTTGTTTTTTGACATTGAATAGAAATGGCTAATACGCCAAAATGAAATGTGTTGATATCACTAACGTAGGGAGATGAGAAGGTGAACTGTGCCCGAGCCATGAAGTAAACTCACTAAGAACAGCAAGAACAATACAAAGGGAAGGGCCAAGGTGTCTGGGCACTCCACAGGCACACGCATACTTTTACACACACACACGCACATGTGCACCTGCACACACCTGTCTGTGTACACAGACATCTGCATATGCAGACACATGTGTACACTCCCTCACATACAGGCACACACGAACACAGTGCACACTCAGGCACATGTACATGCGCTCACACTCATGCACACACCCACACATGCACATCACACTTTCCCTCAAAGACTGTCTGCCGTCTGCGAGCTCACCTGGGGCTTACCATGCCCAGGTCCCACCATATTAAGCCAGGACTCAGGCTGGTGGGCTGATCTTGGACAGCAGCACTGGGTGGCATTTGTGGGGTTATCTTTCATGACCCTGAAGGCTTTAGTCACTGTGGCTGGGCTGGCAAAGCTGCCACATGTCGATGGGATGGGGGATGAGGTGGCAAAGGCTCTCCCTCCAGCCCAAGGAACAGCACTCTATGACAGTGATGGCCACGGGCCGGGAGCCTTCAGCAAAGGGTCTGTCCATAAGGTAGGTCAGGCCACCTATGGGCAGGGCTGCCAGAGAGTGTGCACCTGGATGCTGAGGTGCAGGTGGAAACACATAGCTCTCGATTTCACACCCAGACATGATGTGCTCCCCCAGGTAGAAGCATCTAAAAAGAGGCTACTAAATTTCACTCCTCTCCTCTTTTTTTTTTCTTTTTTGAGACGGAGTCTCGCTCTGCCGCCCAGGCTGGAGTGCTGTGGCCAGATCTCAGCTCACTGCAAGCTCCGCCTCCCGGGTTCACGCCATTCTCCTGTCTCAGCCTCCCGAGTAGCTGGGATTATAGGCGCCCGCCACCTCACCCGGCTAATTTTTTTGTATTTTTTAGTAGAGACGGGGTTTCACCGTGTTAGCCAGGATGGTCTCGATCTCCTGACCTCATGATCCGCCCGTCTCGGCCTCCCAAAGTGCTGGGATTACAGGCTTGAGCCACCGCGCCCGGCCCACTCCTCTCCTCTTAGAGGTTTTCTTAGTGTCTCTCTGACTTAAACATCTGTCACAAGCAGAGCTAAGCTGGAAGGAAAGTCCAAATTCTGGAATCTGGGAACCCACAAGCCACAAGCATCTCTCTAACATCTGACTAATGTGACCCCCATGGCTTTTAAATTATATGTGTTGGTTTTGGGGGCTGGAGGCACAATCCCAAAATCAGTAAGCATGATTGGGAAGCTGCAGAGGTCTTTTGGTTTTAACATCTTGAGAAGTCAACATGATATCCTATCATTAGCCTTCAGTCCCTTAAGAAATAGAAAAATCTAATGCACACGTTTCAAGAATATAGAAGTAGAAAGCCATCGTTTTTCACCAATTTTTGTGCAGAACACATGGGAAAGTAGCACATGATTAATGAATACTAACTTCCTAACACAGATAGAGCGAACAAAAACTATTCCCCATAGCTGTCTTCTTTTTGCAAAAGGCCTTTAATGAGCAGAAACATAGCTCCATCCTCATGATACGAAAAAGAGAGGTTTGAATGGGCTTAGTATTCACTTAATCAGAACAACAAGGCAAATGCTGATGGAGATGACCATCTCCTGAACATCTGAAAAGAAGATGCAACCCTTGATTGTAGCTAATACTTTCTGCCTATTTCATCTCCAAGCGAACTGAACACTGACAAGTGCTAGACAATGCGCTGTGGCCAGGAAGACGAGCCTAGAGATGACACCGTCCATGCCCTTGGGAAAGCAGATGGTGTGGTCTAAAGGCTATGTCAGAACAATTCCATGACAAGGTAATGGCCCTTTCTGGAGCCAGGCGCAGGCCCACAGCAGCACAGGGGATGGCTGTCAGTCTGGGCTGAGGCTTTCAGGGGAAGAACACTCTGAGCGGTGTTTGGATCTTTTCATGTTTAAAACGTCACCAATAGATCCATTTTCTAACATGAGTTATTTTCAAAATGGAAGACTAGGGCACTAGACAGTCTTCCATTTTGTTGAAGCCAAGAGGCATCGATTTTCCATTGGGAATGCACGTTCCAAAAACGTGAATCTACAATGGCGAAGGAACAGGATGGGCTCTTGTGTGTTATGCATGCTGCGGAATCCCATGCCTATTTCCTCACCCTGTGGGCTTCGCTCACTGGGACTGTCTCCATGAATCCCTGAATACAGAGCTTTGGCTCTGCCTTTGTACCTTACACATTAGGAATAGCAGCCCTTAGTAAGGGTCTGTCTTCTACAGTGGAAATACTACTACTAATAATAAATCAGGACTTCAGCTAAGCTACTGAGATTGTTAGTTTTATGTGTCACCTTGCCTGGGCCATGGGATGCCCAGATATCTGGTGAAACGGTATTTCTGGGTGTGTCTGTGAGGTGTTTCTGCATGAGATTAACATTTGAACTGGTGCACTGAGTAAAGCAGACCCATCCTCCCTGATGTAGGCTGGTCTCACTCAAGCCATTGAGAGCCTGAACAAAACCAAAAAGCAGAAGGAGGTTGCAGCTCCCTGACATTTTCCTTCTCCTGCCCCTGGTGCCGCCAGTTCTCACGCCTGCATACCATCGCTTTTCCAGTTCCACAGCATGTAGACAGCACGCTGTGGGACCTCTCAGCCCCCATGATCATGTGTGAGTCAAGACCTTATAATAAATATTTATATCTCTATAAACTATCTGGATATATTGGTACCTTTTCTCTGGAAAACCTGACTCACAGAGCTACCATTCAATGACCACATCCCCTGTCCGAAGCCTTGTGCTAGACCCTCTGTGAATGGGACCCAGTTTAATTTTTGCCCCAGATTCTCATAGTACAGAGGGCAAAGGTGGAACATCAGCTCCCTCATATGAGTGAGCCATGAGTCTGGAAAGGCTTGGAAGGAGGGAAAGGACTGGACATGGGAATGCCCTAAGGAGAAACCGCCATGGAGAGAGAAAGCTGACAAGACCGAGAAAGACCAAGGACAGCACTGGCTCAAAGGTTGCGGCTGCTGATTCAGGGTACGCTGAAGCCAATGGGACTCAGCCACACTTAACACTGGAAGGGAAATAGGTGCTTGGAATCATGCCCAGGCCGATAACCATCTAGCTTATTCACCTGAGGGTGCTGAACACTCCCCGAAGCTCCTGAGGGTGGCTGCAGGCAGAGTAGGAGGGCTGAGGAGGCTAAAGGGAGAAATGGCCATGCCTGGAAGGGCCAGCTGTTCGGTCAGGCCCAGACAGGAGCCTCAGGGTCCAGAGCCTTGTGTGGCATTCAGATTGGGGGGGGACAGGGGAAGGCAGAAGTGTCATGCCAAGAAATCCATTCCTGGAAGAGGAGGAACAGTTCCCAGGAACACGGGGCTGAGGCAGTAAGACCGCCCAGCTGGGATACAGAGGAGCTGCCTATAGGGACAGAGAAATCCTAGGCACCCCGGAGTGCCAGAAAGACAGTGGGTTACTTTGTGGGGCACTGAGACTGGCTGAAACTCTGTTCCCAGATCCCAAAGGTGAACGAACCATGAGCCCCAGCTCTGTGGCCCTGCTGGCCTCACAGAGAAGCAGCTGGCATTACACGGATGCCCGGACTCGGGCAAGACCAGCAGAAGATCCCAAATGCTCACTTTTCCCAAGTCCACACGATAAAGAGTGTGTGCTTCTGACTGTGTCTCAAGCTACTTGACACCTCCACTCAACCCAAAGAGTTAAACAGAACTCATTTCTGGGAAGAATTCCACTTTGCATTCTGCAACATTAGTTCAAAGCTCTTCTTCGAAACCAGTTTGGAAACGACACAAAACTCCAGAAAATTCAGGAGTGGCATTTGGAAAACCTGAGGCTGAGGGTGGAGAATGGCCCGCCGAGGTGCTGTTTGTCTTGTCTTTCTTCACACAGAGGCCACCCACCTAGGAAGAGGCAGGAGAGGCCCCGGGCACCCCAGGTGTAGACATGAGGGCTGCAAGGCCAAGCCACAGGGCACCGGACATGCAGAGACGCAGAGATGCGGAGACGCGCTTTTCCCCACTATGTGTCAGAGGGAAGGAACGCCCTCATTTGCTCTTATTCAGCCATTCAACAATAGTAACAGAATTCCTTTAGGCCCCATGACATCTCAGGGGCAAGCCAGACAGCCTACAGTCCCCACCCTAAAGCCCGAGGCCAGCCACTCAGATATCTAGTCTAAATGGCTGCACACAGCTGCAAATCTAAATACTCCCCTACTTTGTGCCTACAAAGGATCCAGTCCTATTAACATCTTATCTTTGTGAAGTTCCCAGCTCCTCTCTAAACAAGAAGCACCACCAGAGCCAAGGCTCGGTTTTCCCATTGGAACATGGAATGAAATGGAGTGAGTTTACATTTGGGGCTCTCATTGTATCGGATGAACTCTTCTCTAGAGCTCAGAAGGCTGGGCATCGTGAGCTGTGACTTGGGCAGAGTGCTCACCCTGCCGTGATACCCAGAAAGAAGCCAGCACGTCCTTGAGCGCCGTAACACAGTGGGATGGCCTTGCCTGGGCAGCTGTCTGGGACTCAAGGACATGAAGTTGAAAATCACACACACTTCCGATCTATATACAAGAAGGAAGCGCAAGAGAGCCCAACACTGGTGTTTCCAAGAGAAACATTTCCTTTCAGGGGCTAACGCAGGAGCTACAGTACCTGCAGCACAGGAAGCGCAAACTATTTTCAGGCTCAGAAGACAGCCGATCAAGTGGTGGCAATGGCACCAATTGGGAGTATCTCATCAGTTCTTTGGTGAGGAAACGCTGGCAACAGACCAAGAAATTGGTGAATTCAAGAAGCCTGAGTGGGCAGGGCGCGGTGGCTCACGCCTGTAATGTCAGCATTTTGGGAGGCCGAGGTGGGTCAGGAGCTTGAAACCAGACTGGCCAACAGGATGAAACCCTGTCTCTACTAAAAATACAAAATTAAAAAAAAAAATTAGCCTGGAGTGGTGGCAGACACCTGTAATCCCAGCTACTCGGGAGGCTGAGGCAGGAGAATAACTTGAACCCAGACGCAGAGGCTGCAGTGAGCCGAGATCGCACCATTGCACTCCAGCCTGAAGCAACAGCAAAACTCTGTCCCCCCAAGAAAAAGAAAAGAAAAAAAAGAAAAATTAAGCCTGACTGCAGCCTTGAGTCGCTGCTATGAGCCTTGAAACTCGGCTTTGATCCTGCTGGCAAAATAGCAAAATGTGAAAAGAGAGTCCTATTGCCACTTCTAGAAAATCCATGGCTCAGGAGATCAGCAGAATTTTGTCTCTTGCAACCAAAATGTCTATTTTAAGGATTATCTAACCACAAGGTAGAGCAACTGGCAAAATTGTTCCCATTTCACTATACCTATTTTTATTTAGTATATGTATTTTCTTTGCACAGACAAAAATCAAAAATGTGTATGTCATTTGAAAGGAAATAATGAGCACTGAATAACCCCGACAATTTGAGCATAACAGACTGGTTTTCCATTCTCATTCCTCCCATGTCCTTGTGTAAAACCCTAGACAGGTTGTTGAAATGCCTCAAACCTCAGGAACCACCTATAAATGATGGGTGTCAGGCCGGGCGCGGTGGCTCATGCCTGTAATTCCAGCACATGGGGAGGCTGAGGTGGGCAGATCACAAGGTCAGGAGTTCCAGACCAGCCTGGTCAACATGGTGAAACCCTGTCTCTACTAAAAATATAAAAATCAGCTGGGTGTGGTAGCATGCGCCTGTAATCCCAGCTACTCAGGAGGCAGAGGCAGGAGAATTGCTTGAACTGGGACCCGGGAGGTGGAGGTTGCAGTGAGCTAAGATCGCACCACTGCGCTCCAGCCTGGGCTACAGAGCAAGACTCCGTTTCAGAAAAAATTATATATATATACATACGCATGTCACAGCCTAGCCCTTCAGTGGAGGGGAGAGGACAGAGTGGACCAAGGGCAGTGAGTATCTAGGGAGAGCAATGGCTTCCATTCCAAATCTCCTCATTTTGGTGAGTGCTGGACTCCTGAGTTCTCCTGGATGGAAGAGGGGATCTTAATCTCAAAGAACAGGGTCTGAATGGCCCTGCACCTAAGCCTGGCGGTAGAGGGCTGTCATGATGAGTTCCAGCTCTAACATGATCCAGGCCAGGGTGCCATTCCCTGCCCCGACCAAGAGGAGACCCTTCCCAAGGCAAAAGAACAGCTCCCCTCCTCTCCAGCATCTCTGGCTCCTCATCACCTTGCAATCAGCTGGTTCCTGTGCGGGGACAGAGCCCTGCACACCCACCCTGACCCCCACGCCCACCCCCCCCACCCCAGGCTGCCCTGTTACTTTTCCTGTCCGCCTTCTCAGGAAGCTCTTTGCAGGACTTGAATTCACCAATTTCTGGGTCAGTTGTCAGTGTTTCCTCACCCAAGACAGCGGAGGAGATACTCCAAATCAGTGGCATTGCAGGTTCATCCTTTACAGAATATGTAAAGAGCTCAACATGTCAGATGTTACACTGCAAATTACACGTATCTGTGTGTTGGGTTCAAGTCCAAAAGCGCATAGAGAATACCCACAGCCACCTTCAGGGCTAAATACCAACGTCTCAGGCTCCTGATGCATGGAAAACTCAAGAAGAAAAGGAACATGAGATGCTCAGGAGCCCAGGCTGCTCCTCAAGGTGGCTCGTGGGGACCATCCACTGCTTCTTCCTCAGTCTTCCAATAGAAACGTGTTCTGCCTCCAGTAGACAGATCCGGGACAGGGAATGAGGGTTAGCGCTTCACCCACATCCTCATGGAGGACAAGCAGGTGGGTTTTAAGGCCCCGGAAAGTAATAATAGAGGGTCTCCTTCTGAAAAGGGGTGTGAAGGGAAGGGCTGGCTGGAAGGAAGCTGCCGAAGGGCACAACACCCTAGCATGGGCGTCACTCCTTCCAAAGGTGACTCCGAGTTGTTCTAAACAGAAGAGTCCTGTTTCACGTTGGGTCATTTTGACATGCTACTGTGTAGGTTTTGCCATCTTTTCCTCTTAATTAAAGCCTAGTTGAAGGCCTTTTAAAGTTAATTTTCCTGGTGAGACAACCAGTGTGAACACACTAAGCTACACAGGCACACGTAAGCACGTTGCAAGCTAACAAGTGCTGGGCCGGCGGCTTCTGGGGTTTTGATTTCCAGACTCTCCAGAGGGAACACAATCTGTGTAGCATTTGTTTTATCATTAAAATGTCCTTGCACTGTTTAAATTTTATGTCCAAGTCATAATTTCTTTTATGATTTACCCTCTTAATCAGTGCATCTAATGACCACCATGCTTACACTAGACTCAAGATTCCCTTAAAAGGTTACAGACCCATAGCATTCCTTCCACAGGCTCCTCCGGCTTCCTCAATCCTTCCTTCCCTTTGGACTCTAACTTCACTCCCAAACTATTCATCAACCACCCCAGGTGGCCAAAATCTCTGAGCACTCACTCTGGAGTCACCTCCAGCTTATCATCCCTGTCCACACCTCTACCAGACCCACTCTCCACTCCACTTTTATTTTAGTTTTTATTTTGTTTTACATTTTCAAGCTTAGCAAGTGAAGCTTGGGTGCATGAGAGCACCATTAGTCAAGTGGAGATTGGAAAAGGAACAAAGAAATCTGTAACTGGTTGTGATCAATGATCTCTCAATATCACTGCATTCGGACCAGCCCGCTTTTTAAAATGATGGTGTCACTTTTGGATCTATCCTGCCGGTGATGATGGACAGTCTGCTACTCTCCCTTGCCTGGGGTGGCCAGTGAAACTCGGCAGGGGGGTCACCATGCAGTGGCAGAAGCCAAGGGTGATTGCACGTCCCCTAAGAGTGGGTCTCTTTGCACTTAGACCAACATAGAGGTGCCCACAGGGCGGGTGGGGCTGTCCTGACCTGAAGCACGTGCACAGACGTGAGTGTCTTGCCCACCCCTCTCCTCAGGACACTCAGAGCTCCCACCTCACCTGTCCGAGAACACTGGGGCTTCCCCTCCTGACCTTAAGGTGTGTCGAGGACCTGGTGCCTAGAAAAAGTGCACTGATGCCAAGTAGCCTGGCATCACGTTAACCACCCACTTGTCTCTTTGATCATCTTTATGTTTTGCACTAAATTTGTCCAAACTCTTGATCTTGTATTTTCATTTCTTCAGCATTTCTCAGCAACCATGAATCTGCCATATTCTTCTACAACTGGGTGGCAATGGCAAGGGAGCTTTAACCACGCCATCTCCTCACAGCTGGCTGTCCACAGAACTCATCATCATGTCCGCATGTGCTAGGGGTGCATGGGAGCACCATTAGTAATTTCACCCAGGTCACGGCATGGACCATGCTGGCCTGGGCAAAGCAGACCATGAGTCAGCCCTCTCCCAACGCCTTCTTGGCCCTGCGACACTGACCATGTGGCAGGGACTAGACTTGCCGGTTTCTTTATCACCCACTCCACAGCAAGTGCTGAAAATGCAATGGCCTTCACTAAGTGTGCACAGCCCTGACTGCCCCCAAGTTCATAGCACCCCTTTCATAAAAGTGTTCACAGAAACAGCTCTTCTGTGACCAGACCCAGCTTCTTTAGTGAGTTATTTACTTCATGTCTGCCTCTTCAAGAGCTCTGAGCTGGGTTCCTAGAGTAATCATAATCGCCGGGTTCCACCATCTGCAGATGAACCAATATAGATTCACCTTCAAATTTCCATTTTCTAGCATGACCTTGACAACCAATTAGTCAACCAGCAGACACTTACTGAGCATAGATTCTACATGGCGATGCTCAGATACTGTGCCATCCCTGGAGGAGCATGGAGAAAGAAACCAAAATGCAGCTGAGAAGATGGGGTCTGCACACATGCCTTTCAAGAGATTCATGCCAAACATTTTATACAAACAATAAGATTAACATTCGCCAAAACTGTCTTCCCGATGGACTTTCCCATCACCCTCAGAAATGCTTGCATCCTGCCTGCAGCTGAGAGCCAAAGCTTTGGAAGCACTGTCAAATTTAGCTCTATTCTTATCTACTGCCAAATTCAGGGTCTTCTTCCTTGGGAAATCCTTTCAACAGTTCTTACTATAAAAATCTGCTACCAAGTCCCTCTAGACCAGCAGTCTGTGGCATACATCTCTGAGAATGTGATAAAAGTTCCAGGCATTGTCTTCTTAAAAATGTACTTGTGCATAGATTCATAAAAATGTGCATATGATCTCAAGGGGTTCACAGACCCCCCGCCAAAAGAGGCCATGCTGTGGTCTAGACTGGACTATAGTTTCTTGACTCTCAACTTTTCATATATTTCTAATCTAGGAGTGGGTGTTTTTATTAGTCCATTCTCGCACTGCTATAAAGACACTACTTGAGACTGGATAATTTATAAAGAAAGGAGATTTAATTAACTGACAGTTCTACATAGCTGGTGGACCTCAGGAAACTTACAAACATGGTGGAAGGCAAAGGGGAGGCAAGGCATGTCTTACATGGTAGCAGGAGAGAGAGCGAAGGAGAAAGTGCAAGTTTTAAAACCATCAAATCTCATGAGAACTCACTCACTATCATGAGACCAGCATGGGGGAAAACTGCCCCCATAATCTAATCATCTCCCACCAGGTCCCTCCCTCAACACATAGGGAGGGACAGGAACTCAAAGGATGACGACTGGCAGGTAGGCAGATGGGATCAATGGGTCATCAAGTCAATTATCTCTACGTAAAGGGTCAGAAGAAACAGGACATGTCCAGGGTTCTCACTAGCATGCAAAGGCAACTGCCAGGTAATGTATGTCACTTAACAGCCAAAGATATCATGCCTCAAATTCATAAGCAGATTCCAGAACTGTGAGAAAATAAATTGGTTGTTATTTTTTAAAAATCTCAATTCCCACCTACACAGCTTACCCAGAGTACCCCCTAAAAGCGCACTCTTTTTCAACTAGTGATAAATGCTGGATTCCATACAAGGTCACCTTGCAGGAACGCTTAGTCCACTCCCCAGTGCCACCATTGGGGGCTGGAGGCTTAGCCCTCCCATGCAAATTAGCAAAGTCCCAAAGCTTAGGCAAATGTGACCAAAGATGCGTAGGACTGTGGCACCTAGAGAAGTGTTTCTGGATGTCTGCAGGCTGCCAAAGCTAGGGGCTCGCACCTGTGGCATCACTCTGACCCAGGGAAGAGTCGGTAAAATGTTGTAGAGCTAGCGGCTGCTGCATCTACCTAGAAGGCTATGAATAATAAGAAACTCAACCTAATTACTTTGCTTTGTCAACTACAGCTTTCAAGTTAATGCTACAATTTCTGAAATGGCACAAGTGCACATCACACAGGACTAGAAAATGTGGTATTAAAAATTTGACATTATCTTCTGGGAGTTACTGCCTATCATCTGACTTGAGATGACACTTGACTCTGCTCGGAGATGGCAGTTAGGCTCAGATACAGCAACCCAAACTCAGGGCTGCACTTTTGAACATGCTGTTTGAACATATTGGAAACACCAGCTGATCTTCCTCACTCTGACATTTTAAGAAGACAATTGCCAATTAAGGAATAAAATTAAGGACTATTTCTACAATTATTTCCCACCCAAAAGGCTCTGTAACCTCAAACAGTTCATCAGAGCTTTTCATGTTATACCCTTTCCCTTATTAACAGCTTGTCACTGTTGCAGGATAATGTGGGACATGCACTGCCCAATTGTCCAGGACAATTCGCCAACATATTTTGCCAGGAACTTTGACCTGTGTTTCCTTGTTTAAGCCTCTGAGCATTCTCACAGCAACAGTTTTCATGTTTCTGATTCATTTATCCCTAACTCACAAGTTAGGGTTTTTTTTTTTTGCCCAGGAAACCTTGTAAGCCTTGGTCCTCAGAACCATATTTTAATTTTGACTCTCAAAAAGGGCTCAAGTGCTCATTGTGACCAGAACTCCTCCAGGTTTGAGCAGGTGCTGAGCTGGAGGAGACGAGCCCCTAATTTCTTGGTGCTGCCATACATTGTGACAGTCTATCCCTGAGGGTTGCCATTGTGCAGCGATGGGGGCACAACCACTTGGGTCCTGTGGAACTAGAGGTCTGGGGTGTGTCCCTGATGATTGCAAAAGCATCTCTTCTCTCTGCCTGCCTCCTGTCCCTTCACACAGGGTCCGGCTAACATGGCCAAAGAGCAACACAATTTTAAGGCAAAGGACAATATTCTTGCATCATTACAGTTGTGACACTCAACATCCTCATCAAAGTGCCAGGAAGTCTTGCATGCTGGAGAAACACATTTGCTGTCCACAGCCTCCCTCCCATTCCCACATCTGGTATTTCCACATCTGATGGTTTCATCCATCCTAAATCCAAGTGGTATTTCCCATGGCCAGCTTTGCTTCATTCCCAGGGAAGACAGAAGAACCCTGCAAACCCATTTCCTACTGGAGAGATATTTCAAAATTTCCAAAATTTGAAATAATTCAATGTCTGTTAGTCTCATGAATGTACTTTAGAGACACGAAGTAGACACAATTTCCTATAAAGGACTCCAGTGTCTTCCTTACATTTACAACTATTTTAACAAAGCTGAATTTGGGAGGGTGAACCATCCCTAAAATAGCAAAGAGGGACATCCTTTTAAATAATTTCTAGTTCAGCACGATAAAAGGCAGAAACTGTTTTCTTCTCAAAGCCTAGGGCTCCATCTTGGGATACGTTAGGAATAGAATTGTGCCCTCAAAAATTATGCACTCAAGATGTATTTAATTGTTTTAATATCATTATAATCCCAATATTTTGTAAATTATCCAAGAAGCTGATCTCATTTTAAGAAATAAAGTTGTAGTAAAAGAAAGATGTTTTTCAGTCTTCATAGTTTTAAGTACATATGAATATCAATAGCATAATCATGCAACCAGTAGTAAAAGCTAACATTTTTTGAATGCTCATCTGAAGATACAGAGAGGCACAACAGTTTTTCCTCTGCTCTCACAACAAGCTTCTGACACCAGCTGTGTGGGAGGTTTCCCCACATACCATGTAAGCAATCAGTTCTTCAGGGGAGACCAGCTGGGCTTCCTTTAATTCCACTCAATTCTGATTCCATCTATCTGAAGACAGTATCAGCTCCCACAGATGAAGGCTCAGTCCCACAAGATTGCCCCACTTCAGACCCCATTGCCAGGAATAAATTGTCACCTATTCTTCTGTCCATCGGTTATAAATTGGAATCTCCATGAACCCCTCCTGGGGTTTGATTAATCTGCTAGGAAGAGTCACAGAACTCAGTGAAACCCTTATGTTCACTGATTTATTATAAAGGCTACTGTATTACAAAGGCCACAGATGAACAGCCAGAGCATGGAAGAGAGGCACAGTGCAAGGTGTAGGGGAAAGGGCGGAGCTTCCAACCCTACCAGGGCACGCCACCCTCTAGGAACAGCTCCACATCTTTAGCCGCCTGAAGCTCCCCAAGCCCAGTCTTTTTGGGCTTTCATGGAAGCCTCCTTACAGGGACATGATTGATTAAATCATTGGCTACTGGTAATTAACTCAACCTCCTACCCCGCCCCTCTCCCCAGAGGTGGTGAATGGGGCTGAATCCATCCTTTAGCCTGCCTTGGTCTTTCCCAGGGACCAGCCCATCTCTGAAGCTGCGGGTGGTGGGTGGGCGGGGCAGCCACCAGTCAACTCATTAACATACAAAGACACTTATCACTTCAGAGATTCCAAGAATTTTAGGAGTTGTATGCCAAGAAACAAGAGGAAGACCAAAGATCTACTTCACAGTATGAAATGTTTATGGCAGTCACTCATTAACCAGCATCACCTGTCTGCGACCTTCACCACACAATAAAGGAATACATTATCATCCCTCATGGATAGATGGGGAAACTGAGGCACAGAGCAGTTAAGAAGGTTGCCCAACGTCAAACAGCTAGCTGCTATTTGGACAAATAAATTTATTTTTATTAATTTTGTTATTAAAATCCATCATTAAAACGGTCATCAAGAATTCAAATCCATCTCATCTGAATCCAGAGTCCAAAACCATACGATGCCCTTTGCAGAGTCTCAGGAAACTAAATGAAAAGATCTGGAGCCAGAAGAGAACAGTGCAAGTGCTAAATTTTCAACATAACATCTATCATACCATTACCAAAATTACTCTCACTTTAATTCGGGCACATGTCCAACTGCAAAGTATAAGAACAATCCTAACCACCTGCATATTTCCTAATCCAGAGTAAGCACTGAACACATATTTATTGAACAAATTTTCAATGCCAGAAACAAGACACTGAGCTATCAAACTGTTACTTTCTACTTTGCTTTCATCTGAATTCTTACTCTTAATCGTTTTAAGTTCATTGATGTGAAAAAAAAGTGAAAAGAAAAGAAAGAAATGGGCTTTTGGTTACAAACTGGCTTCTCGTCTAGGACAATACCCAAAGTTATTTATGTTTTAAATAAATGATCTAGTCAAGAGAAAAAGATACACATATCGTAATATATTACTTGATAACCTCCATGAAAAAAGAGAAAATATCTATGATCAACATGAAATAATAAAGAAGTATGAATTATAAAATTTAAAAAAAAGTTTTAAAAGCCTAAATTCCAGAAAAAATACAATCTTATTATTTTCAAGTATTTGGGAAAACAAAATCTAATTATTATGGAGGCGCCCAATGGCTATTTAGTCAGACTAGACTGGCTTCAACAATAGATAAAAAGCATCTGGCATTAGCATAATGTTTACATGAAAAACATGCTTGTTAGAGATAAGCTAGGAATGAGAAAATACTTCAAGAAGACAGCCCACTACATATCCTATGTAATAAAAACCGTGTCATCCCCTTTTCCAGAGAATATTATTGATTCTGGACCGGGTTTGTGTATGTATCCGAAATAAATCGGATGCTGAGGCTCAACAAACCATTCTGTGGATGGTATTTTCCCCCCATCACTGACCCATTTTCCTGCTTTGGTAAGTTTATCTTCACTGTATAGGCCAGTGGACTAAAATTTAGGAGTTATTTTAAACCACTAACCCTGAAGGATCTTTAATCTCCAGAAACCGGATTTGGTAGTCCTAAGATTCCTCACCAGGAAGCCGAGTGGCTGGGCCTGGAGGAGGTGGGAGGGAGGTAGGGGACCCATACTCAGGGTCCTGCGTCCCAGGGCCCACCGACTGGTTCTGCCCTGGGTCGGCCTCTGAGCTAGGGCGCTGAGCGCATCCTGAGCAGGTGTGCGAGCTCACAGGCTCGCCAGAGAGGACGGCAAAACTCAGACTGAAAGCAGATCAGTTCTGAGAAACCCATGCCAGGCTCCCGAAGAGGGGAGAAGGCCACGGAGGACAGAGTCTGCTCCAGGCACCGCTGTGCTCACTTGCCATCAGCCCAGCCTTCTCCAGATTCACTCAGGAGCCTCCACTTCTTGATACCTCACATGCACGTTTCTGGAACCTTCTTCCCCCGCCCATCTGACCTTCCAAACTGCACCACACAGCTGGAACCGGCATTGTGGGCAGCAGCAGAAACCAATGGAAAAAAAGGACAAAGTAGTACTGGGAGGGCCATGTTACACGCAGGGGCTCAGCCTCAAAGTGAGTGCAAACTAACAGGTGCAGGCCTGCACCTAACGCTGCACAAGCCGCTGCCACCGCAGTGAAAGAAGTCAGGCTATCAGTAGCCGCAGCCTCACCTGCTAGGAATGCAGATTCTCGGAATACCCCACACCTCCAAAAACAGAAGCTCTGGAGCTGTTTCATGGAGCCCTCCAGCTGATGCTGATGTGAGCTCATGTTGGACAACGGCTGGTGAAGGAGATCCTTGTGTGGGCCTTTCCGGCTCCAAGGGGTCTCGATGTCATTACTTTGCTGTTTATGCTTCTGAATTTGTCTTTAAGAGTAGTACCTGGCACAAAGCAAGC
The DNA here is from genome assembly GCF_009764315.1 of Trachypithecus francoisi. Taxonomy (NCBI): domain Eukaryota; kingdom Metazoa; phylum Chordata; class Mammalia; order Primates; family Cercopithecidae; genus Trachypithecus; species Trachypithecus francoisi. Next base: position 5,016,645 of record NW_022681463.1, on the reverse strand, counting down.
TGGGTATAAATGCTTCACAGACATTAACTCACTTAATCCTTACATTTGCTCCCTAAGGAAAGCAACTGCCCTCATCCCCATCATACAGATGAGGAAGACCAGGGCCCACACGTTTCCCTGCAGGGCCTGTGACTGGTGCACAACCAGCGTGTCCCTGGACCGTCTCCTCTCTGGATGTAGTTGACACACTGCCATCACCTTTCCAAAAAGTTGTGTCCACGTCTGACCCGTTAATGCCAGCTACTTTGAAAAACAGACTTTTCTTTTGCCAGACTAAATGTAAGGTCCTCAGTCTGGTGGTAGCAAGTATGTCACACACAACTCAGTATTAATTCTGCAACACTAAAATGGCATTGCATTCTTTAAAAAATTCTAAAATGCAACTCAAAACTTCAAGCTAATGATAAAAAAGAGTTGTTTATATTTTAAAATGACATTTCAAAGCTGGTGCTCTTGGATGATGTGAAAATAAATGCTCCTGTGCTCAGAAATAAAGCATTACTTGCATACAAGGGGAACTGTGGATTTTAAAATACATTTTGATTATCATATTACATAGTAATATATATAAATAATTATTAGAGATGTAAAAGCCAAATCTTCCACCAATTAGATTAGATATTAGTATTATTTATTCAATAAATATGAAGGAAAAATACCAAAATGGTTATCATTGGGTTTATCTGTACAACGCTGAAACAGAAACAAATACTGACCTAGTATCTTCAAAAATGCCCCATGTGCTGAATGTGAGTGCTAGGTAAGGTTTATCTTTCTGCAGTGAAGACACATAGTATTCTTCCCTGAACGTGCATCATCTGTCATTTCTTTCTGAATGTGGATCATCTCTGGGGATGAGTGTGGCTGCTGGGAAAAGTTTGTGGAAATAGCTTTCGAAACATTGAATTACAGCTAGAACACACTGGGTTTTGTTCTTCACAAAGGAATATCCTTGTTTTCTAAAGCAGAAACTTAATAAAATCTTTAAACAATTTTAATTGTGTCCAATACAGGAATACTGTGCCTCCAGATCTTCTGCTGAATTGGGCAATGTTTATTTAAGTTAGCTGCACTCTCTATGAGTGAATATACAAATGGCTTCCCCAATTGTTGGTGTATTTAGTGAAATGAAAATAGAGCAACTGACATCAAACTGGATGCTTCCAGCTCACAGCCAGTATCTCTGGCTGTGGTCCTTGCTAAAATAAGTGGCCATGGTACACTAAGATATGTATGTACATGTATTACTAAACAATGATAATTTTACAAATGAACAATGTACTGATTCCAAGAGCAAAGGAAGATGAGGAGGTTGAATAGTCCTCCTTTATCAGGTAAGAGGTGCAACAACAGATACACAAAAGCCCAAGTGGCCTGGAAAAGATTGCTTTAATAACTGATTTGGACACTTGGCATTTGTCTTGTACCTTAAAGATAAAGTGAGCTTTAAAACTCAGATAAAATAAAATGTTTTTATAGTATGCAGATTAAAAACCAAATCCAGCAAAGCTTCCACAGAGAATATTACTAAACCACGGAATAAACTATTTACATAAAGTGTTCAGCAGCGTACATATTTCCAAGTCATGTTTAGTCTGTGGTGGAATATCTACGCCAAATTCCAAATTAAGGGGAAACACCCTCGTTTGCCCAGATTCATCTTTGTGTTCACTAATAATACCACAGTGGGGGACAGTGTAAGCCAGCAGGCACTCCCTCTAGGACACTCCTGGGGTTGGAGGGGGGACTCCCAAGAGAATGGCAGCTAGAAAATTGAACCAATCACAAGTAATTAATTCCCGATTTTCTCCTCTGTGTTGGGCACGCTCCCAAACACGGTGGGGTGCTTTAAAAAGAAGATATGTCCTGGCAAGTGTTGGAACCAAGACACAAATGACAATGTAACTCCAAGCCATGTGGCAGCAACCACAACCAGCATTTCTCGAGTTCTTACTTCATGTGCGCATGCTCTCCCTAGACATGGCAATTACCCTCACTGTATGTATCAGAGACTCCAAGCTCAAAGAGATTACACTGCTACTGAATGGCAGAGCAAGAATTGCAATTTAGGCCAGATTTTTTAAAATCCAGATAGTCAACAGTATTTCACATTACCACTCTGTCTGACTCGAGAGGGGACTGCATGGAAAAGGGGCAGGCTGCACTGTTTTAGGAGCTTCAGTGGAATGCATGCAAGCCGAGGGAAGACAAGAGGACACTGTAGGCCGGGGAGCAGGAGAAGATGAAACAGCTTCTGTGGAACGCAGAGATGAGTCCTTCCTTACAGTTACCAAAGCCGTATGTCGAGGAGTAGCAAGGAATGAGGCCAGAAAAATTTGACAGATCCGAACCACAAAGGGAACGCACAGCCAAGCCCAAAAGAGGTACAGTCCCAGTGAGACAGTAGGTGGCCATCGGCAGATACTGAACCAGCAAGTCTATGGCCATAACTGAGGGAACTGAAGGCAATTAGCCTCTCACAGCCTGAGGGATGGGCTGGAGAGCGGGAGAGCTGGGAGGAGGGGTAGGGCCAAGAGGGTTCAGTGGTGATTCTGGCACAAGGCAAAGAGAGCTGGAAAGGAGTCCCAGCCATGGGAAGGGAGTCCCAGCCATGGGAAGGGAGTCCCAGCCATGGGAAGGGAAAGCTACGGGTGCCTCTGGGAAGCATCCAGAAAGAAGAAGTGGGAGACTCTGTGACTGAGCAGACACGGAAGGTAAAGAGGAAAGGCTAAAGCCTCATAGTCTCTGGGCTCTGTATCCAGAAACATCAGGGGGCACACCAGGACCAAAATGGCAGAGTTAGGAAGGGTGGTCAGTCTGGGTGAAAGATGAGTTCAGTCCCGAACATATTTGCTCGGTTTGAGATCAAAGCAAGACAGCCAAGGGAAGGTGTCGCATGGAAATGTGAAGACATTGAACTGGAGTTCAAGAAGGAGGTCTGGAGCCCCCTTCAGGGAGTAATGGTGCACCATGGAGCAGATCGCCGGTGGAAGTCAGAGAGTGCAAAGAACAAAGAGAAGCACGCAGGGCTGCCCCTACAGCTCACCCACACTGAGAGGCATGGGAAGAGGAAGAAGGCAGAAGCAGAGACACGGAAAGAGCACTAGGAGGGACCCACGTCCCAGAGTTAGGACGAGGAGAACAATGGAGGGAAACGAGGCTGGAACCAGCTCACTGTGTACCATACTATCAAAGTCTTCACCCCAAAGTCATTCCTACAGTGTCAAAAGCCTCAGAAGAAACTCACCATTAAAACATGTTCTGGTTTATATCCCTTTTCATTGTACGCATAAGAATGGTAGGAATATGTCTTTTGTATTGTTCTATAGTTGACATTTCTTCGTGGTTGTTTAATAATAGCAGGAAGAACAATGCTCTAACATTATTTTAGATATTCTATTGTTGCTTGAGCTGATACTAGCTCAAGAACTCAAAATACCAAACCTCCTTGTGAGACATTTTAAAGAGGTCAATCCTTCTTCAATTTGGGGAACAATTATTATAACAAACATCATAGAATTCATCAAAACCACTGTTGTCGTTTATTCACTTCTTAATGTTCTTCCACTGTCTACAAAGGTTTGTCTTAGATCATCACTGGTGGGTTCCATTTGTCTGCAAAATCTTCACCAGCTCTTAACTAAATAACTGAACTTGTTATGACTATCCTTACCAGTTCTCAGAAATTTGCCAACAGTCTTGTTAATGAATAATGTAGGGTTTTGTGAATTCCCTCATGGCCTGGCCCAAGTAAGGGTAGGTTTTCTGGGTCAGTTCCTAAAGGCACTCCTGACTAGAATCAGTCATCCATGCCGCAACTTTCCAAACATCCCCTGCCTGCCTACCTGCCACCTCCGAGAAAAGGGACAGGACCACATACTGGGGCCTCAGTTGGAGCTAGGAGCTCTTTTTTATCACTGGTCTCCTAAACCCTACCCTTCCAATTCTTTCCACCCCTCTGAGAGCAAAGTTCAGCCACCAAGATTGTTAATCATAGAAACAATGACATCTTGGTATCTCAAAGGAGCAAACTTGAAGGTCATCTTTCAGCACAAAGACCCTTAGACTTGAGAGTGGACAGGCAGAATGGCCATGCTTTCTGTGGAGAGTACACCATCACAGCGCACAGGGACATGACATGCCGGTGTATAGTTCCCATTTCTCTCTCATGTCTCAGAGGCAGAAGGCCCTCCCAGAAGTTTCCTCTGAGTTCCTCAAAGCTGGATTCGGTGTTCCTATAGCCCTTCAATTCCCTTGATTGTGACATTTACCAGCCTGAGTTAGATTTGTCTGTTTCTTTTCCAATATTTCTCACTAGACCTTCCTGCGGACAGAGAGTGGGGGTGAGTCCCTGCCGCACGGCCAGCACCTGGCAAGGTCACAGCAGGAAGGAGGTGTTCCAGATGCATGTGTGGAATGAAGGAAGGCACAAATGGGTCCGTGTGAGGACGGGACAGATCTGTCAGGGAAACTGAGGTATAGAGTTCGATGAGTAACCCCAAATCTTCTGCTTTTTAAAGCAGGTATAAATGTAAGATCCTCTGGTGCCTAAAGCACACTCATTCTGTGTACATGTAACTATTAATAATGCATAGCACTGGTAATTCTGTGAATCTAGCCAGAGCACATGAACACTGTGTCTTCTGGTTGGTCTTAAAGTTATATCCCTTCACCCTAGTCCAATTCCATCTATTAATAAACAGCTTGCAGACGTAAGGAATATCTTCACCAATATCACTCCTGAGATCCTGGGCGATGCTGCTCTTGTTGGGACTGATTCAGAAACCAGCCTTCTCATCTAAACTACATTTCCAGTAGAACATGGTCCATACTTATATGGAAATGAAATCTCACTTAGTTTGAACTCTAGGTCATTCAGTCCCAGAGGTGGTGACTAATGGTCAGGAGATGACAATATTACTGGACAAGCATCACCACTGAGGGGAAAGTTCACATTTCTAATCCTGAGAAATAATCTGTTAAGAAGCATCACACAGAACCAGCTAGAGGGGAGTGTGAAGGCTGCTGAAGGAAGGGTTCATTCCACCCAGTGCAACTGTGTGACTAAGAGCAGAGGGTGCTCGCCATCAGAACACTACTGGCACGTGTCTGTCTGGAGCCTGCAAGCTATTCCTCCTTTCTTGCTAAAGAAAAGTGGAGGAAGGGAGGAGCGGGGAGTAGAGTGGTAGGTTCAGCATGGGATGAAATTAATAGTTTAGAAAATCCACCCATGAGTACATAAACAATATGACCATAGCAGATACAGCAAATACAAAATTAAATAGCCTTTCATGAAGAAAAAACAGTAAGTGCAATTCATGCCTGGCACACAGCAGGTGATGTCTGGATGTACAAATGCAAGTAAAGTGTGACTCAGACAGTGCAAAGGAGAGGTAAGCCAACAGTCACTTCCACTGGCTTCTGAATTAGGATCTGATCAAATCCTCAGCATCTTATCATTCAAAATGTACTGTTAAATTATGTTTTGCTTGGATCAGTGTTGAAGCTATTTCAGTGTTATGGTACACGTAACAGCTGATTTTGGAAGGAGGTAAGCCAAAATGTTATTGATGGCATGAAAAGTGAGACAAATTTTTAAATTAGGCAGATTCAGTTTTAAGTGATTTTCTTGTATACCCATACGTCATCTGCACATCAAGCACTTTTCTCTAATTTAACCAGGGAAAATACAGAGTAACAATAATATGTGTGAGGTCAGCTGTGATCAGAAGTGCCCACATGCTGCATTTCTTACAATCAGTCCATGGCACCTCAAGGGACACAGCAAAGCTAGTGGCCGGGAATGTAATTGAGTTTTAGGAAATGATTAAAGGGAAGTAAAATTATCTCCAACTCAATATTAATGCATTTGATTTACCGGGTGAGAACAAGATTTGCGTAACTGAGTGGTTCTTTCTTTCTACAGTCCTGGATGTTTGGAAAGTCAGCTCTTACAGTTAGCTTTGCTTTGCTAACATTATCCATCAGAAAATCGAAATGCAAACGGCTCCTATTTCCCAATGAAGAACTTTCTCTGATTTACCTTACCATCATCAGGCTTCACCATCTCGAACCTTGGAAGCGTTCAATCTTTTTTGGTCAATATTTCTAGACCAAAATAAAGTGCTCTCAAGCCTGCTCTCTGGAAAGTTTTGTCATCATTACCAAAGGGTGTTTAAATAACCGGCTATGAAGTTTGGGGAGACTGGGCTGGGAGGAACAATTTCAAGTTAATTGCTGATGTAACGTAAAAGCCCCCAATGGAGAAGTTGCCTCCAGGGAGACAAGCTCTCAATTAGGAGATGTATATCGCCAGTTCTCTCTGGCATGTAACAGTTAACAATTTCTATACAGTTAGGTGGATTTAGTGAATATCATTCTTCCAGGAGAGAAGAAAAAAATTTTTTAAAGAGGAAAACAAAGAACAAGATTAAGAACAGTAAAATAATAAGTATGGAAAATCTGGTAAGTAGCAAAAATCATTTTTAAGCATTTGAGGGAGAAACTGCAAAATGTATTCAGAAGCCACACCTTCCGGACTGTGGGACTGCATGGCTGTGACACTGAGCAACAGCTGAAGTCTTTACTCTCTTGGAGGGGAAGGAAAAAAGGAAACAACGGTCAGTCCAGGCTTGTCCACGGCTGGAAGCCTCGACTCCTGCAAACCGATCTCCCAGATCCTTTCTGGGCAAGCACATAACCAGAGGAAATGAAAACTAGAAAAACAATTTGTGCATGGAACAATGACATGGAGTTTCACTTTGGTTTCATGCTCAAATATGAATGTGGCTATAATTTTTTAAAAAATATCTTAATAGAAGGCAACGAGTTGAGGATGGTGGCTTCTTCAAGCAGGGCGTCCAGAAGAGCCCTACTTCTGCCTTGGAGCGCGCCTTAGGCAGCAGTCGTGGGAAAGCTCAGATACAGCTGTTTCCAGGCAAAGGGCCCAGAGCTTTTCAGCCTCAGCCACCAGGGTCTCCAGACAAGGAGAAATACGCCCAAAGCTGCTCCCAGGCGCTAGGAGCTTGGAGCTCCCAATGTGGGTCTCTGAGCAGCGCGAGGTGGGCGCTCCCGCCCCTCCCGCCCCCAACTCCCTCGCGCACCCGGGACGGGTGAAGGCGCCCAGTCGCCGAGCATCACCGCGACGCGGGTTCAAATCCCGCCGGCTCCCCGGCACCCTCTCCCCGCCACACCGCGGGCTGTTTCTCCTCCTTTCCCCGGAGGAGTTCCCTAACTCTCCAGTACCCATACCATAACAAAGGAGGCTCGGTCCACCAATGCGCGATCGTAGCCTACAGGGACCCCCAGCGAGCACCGGCCCAGAGAATGCACCTGGCCCTGCCACACGCGACCGCCAAGGGGCAGGCGGACGGCTCCCGGCGCGGACAAAGGGGCCTCTCGGGGCGCCCAGGCTCAGGGCGGGACGCGGGGAGCGGAGCTGGCCGGGGACTCACCTTCGCAGCGGCCCGGCTGTGCTCCTCGTGGAGCAGAAGGGCGGCGGGCAGCAGCAGCAGCCAGACGCTGAGCCGGGGCCCCATGGTGGCGCGCCCGAGGCGGCGGGGGACGGCGGGGGACTGCTGCCGGGCGTGCGGGGGCCGCGGCGGGCAGCTAGCTCTCGGAAGGCCGGACTTCCAGCGCTGCGCACCGTCCCGGGTGCGGCGGCTCCAAGCGGAGACCTGAGCGCGGCGGGCCGAGCTCCCCAATTTGTTGGCGCTGCCCCCTCCCCCCGGCGGTGCGCGGGCGGCGCCTCAAAGGGGAGGACCCTGCGGCGCGGGTAAGAGGCGGCGGGAGCGCGCGGCTCGGGAGTGTGGCCGCTGTGCGCCGGGACACCAGGGCTCCGCGCTCCGCACTCAGAGGCTCCCGCGTCCCAACCCGCGCGCTCGCGGATCCAGGCCGCGGACCGAGAGGGGCCGCCCGAGCTCCCGGGGCCGCCGCCGAGGGAGTCCAGCAAGGCAGGCCGCCCTGCCGGTGTGCCGCCGGCGGGTGCTTCTGGAAGGGCCAATGCGCGCGGGCAGCAGCCCCTGAAGCCGACCCTGAGGTGAGAGCGACCCCCGAGCGGCGCCCAGACCCTGGCCCGAGAGCACCGGGTTGGAGCGCCCTGTGCAGGCTAGGGCTGCACGCTCTCGTGCTTGGGAGTAGAAAGGGGGAGGGTGGGGGAGCGGAGACCGAGCTCCTCGGCCAGGCAGCACCCACAGGGGCTAACAGGAGGCTCTCCTTCTTTCCGGGTCGTGGGGGGACGGCCTTCTGGTCACCCCTGCATTCTGGGGGGGGCGCACCGCGCCGTCCCCGCGTCTCGCGGACGGATACCAACGGTGAGGATGGGCTGCGTCCCTCATCCTGCGCTAAACTCGCTTTGTCTCTCGCCTCTAGGCTAAGAGGGACTGACCGGGGCCCAGAGTGGACAAACCGCCCGCATGGGGAGAGACCAGCGCGCGGTGGCCGGCCCTGCCCTACGGCGGTAAGCGACTTTCTGCCTGGTCCCCGTGGGTCCCCCGCGCATGGACCCTTCCCTGTAACTCTTGGGGACTGACAAGCCGGGCCCGCACGTTCACGTGCCTCTTTCTCCCTTTCTCGTGCAGGTGGCTGCTGCTGGGGACAGTGACCGTGGGGTTCCTTGCCCAGGGCGTCTTGGCGGTAAGTCCTGGCTCCCGCTCCACGCGCTTGGACTTGCGCGCCCGAGAATGGTTGGGACGTTTGAGTGGCCTTGGAGAAGGCGGCTCGTCCGTGCGCTCCCGCGTGTGTGTGGGAGAGTGGGTGTTCGCCAGCCTGCCCACCCGGGTTCTGAGAAAGCTTGCTCTTCCCTCATCGTGCGGAATCCGCCTTTCCTTCCCGTGGGTTCCCCGCGTCAATCCTGTGCTTTGCAGGCATCGGCCCTTTCAAGGGAGCTGAGAACTTAAAATGTAGCCTGAGGCACCGTTTTCGTTGCTTTGGGAAAAGCGGCAGCCATAGAGGCCAGGAAAGAATGTCAGTCACTTGGCAGTGAGACGCCAGGCTTAGGGCGAAAACAGTTTTCCTGGAACTCGGGAGCTGGTGGGGAGGCTCTGTCACGGGCTGAGGGTTTTTTTGTTTTTAAATGGGAGTCTCTGGGTAAAGGGGCGGGGCGAGGAGGAGAACACGACAACCTTAGTATTGTTTGAATTGAACCATTGCGAGGGAACAATGGCAGAAAAGCCGCGTTTTCTCCCAAGTCCTGTTCCGGCCCTGGCAGATCTGCTCCGGGCGCCACTCTGGGACCCTGTTCGCGGAGGCTGCCCCCCCACGCTGGCCATGCACAGCCCTGCCGATACCGTGGGTGCAGTTGGCCACTGCCCTGCAAGAGGCTTTGTACATTTTATACGTTTTGTTTAAAGAGCAGGAGCCACTTTTACTGAGCTTTATGTAACCATGGCTAAAATGAACAGGTTTGGTGGGTGAATTTAGTGCAGTACTCAAATGTTTAGACAGGAGCTGGAAGCGTAGGGAGCTTTCGAGATGTCGCTGCCCCTCCTCGCCTTACTGTGGCCTATGGAGTAGCTCTGCCTGTGGCAGCCAGGGCCCAGGTACATTCCCCCTGGAAACGACCCCACCCTCCTCAGCGCGCACTGTGCCAGAGCAGCTCGCAGGTACAAAGGGGAAAGGTGTTCATGATTTCGTTTGAATTCTGTTGTTTTTACATCGTTCTGCCCTAATGGAAAACAAACCAGGATTTTAAGGGCAGTGAGTGATGAGGAGCTACTCCCACTTGGGAAAGAGCTGCTGCCTTTACTTTTCCGCTGCTGTTGGCTCTGGTTCAAAGCCCAGGTTGGGAAGTAAGAGGAGAACTCGGAGACTTTGACCAGAGCGCTCCAGGCCAAAGTTTTCTTCCAGTTCAGTTGTGTCTCTCCGTCCCAGCCCCGACTTAAGATCAGAACCTAGATATTTGAACTAGCCCAGTGACCCTGTGAATTCTAATGCGCATGTCTGTACTGCGTGTAAGACTTGTCTCAGATTTATGAACCAGAAGCAGTGCATGCACGCGCACGCACACACACTCAAAGAAGGGGGCCATCCCTAGAAAATACCGAATCGGGCTGTGTGTGCTTTGGTTGTACTGACACCCGCATCCCTTTGTCCGCTAGAGCCACTTTTATAATTTCCATATGTTCATGCCTAAGGGTGGTGGGAGTCCCAGGAATTCTTTTGTGAACTCATCCTGAAATTGGTGGAAAGACCAGCAACTACCTAGGTCTTCAGAAAACCTAGGTATTAGCCTGGGCGTGGCAGCTCACGCCTGTAATCTTAGCACTTTGGGAGGCTGAGGCCTGCGGAATCCCTGAGCTCAGGAGTTTGAGACCACCCTGGAAGAAACAAGGTAAAACCCTGTATCTACCAAAATACAAAAAATTAGCCAGGCATGGTGGTGCATGCCTGTAATTCCAGCTACTCAGGAGGCTGAGGCTTAAGAATTCCTTGAACCCAGGAGACGGAGATTACAGTGAGTCAGAATAGCCCCACTGCACTCCAGTCTGGGAGACAGAGCAAGAGTCTGTCTAAAAACAGAAGAAAACAAAACAAAAAAACAAATAGCAGCCAAAAAAAACCCTAGATATTAAACATAGCTCTGCCCTAATTTCTTAAATCCGGAGCCTCAGTTTCCGTACTCTGAAGAAGTACAGCTTTTTACAGAGGCCAAGTACCCTAAGGCAGGTAGGATGCCTCTGTTCTCCCCAAAACTTCATCAATGCTGCAAGCTCACCCTCAGTCTCTTTGACTCTTTGATCTTGGGAGGGGACCAAGAACATGGATCGCCCAGCAGAGCTTCTCAAAGTGCAAGTGCCTTAGACCCCCAGACATAAATCAGCTGGAAAGGCTTGTTAAGAAGTCAGGTCCCCATCTCAGACCTTCTGGTCAGACATTCCGGGGTGGAGTCCAGGACTCCGCCTTCCCACATGATACCAGAATCTGGGAACCACTGAGCTAGAGTACTGGGTTGAGAGGCAGTTGACATTACTTGCCAATTCACTTCATTTCCCTGGGATTTAGATTCTAACTCAACAAATAAAAATAAATCTTTTTAATCATTTTACTAGTAACCTACTAATCTGTGTTGTTAAGAGACTTGTAGTTTGTTATGTTCGACAAGGGGCTGGTCTTCAGCTTACTCACTTCTTGGGAACCACTGGCTTTAATGGCTGTTTCTCATGAAATAATGTTTCGATTTTCAAGTGTATTGTATCAATTAAGAAAACTTAAAGATTTTTCTTAATTATGGCAAGGACTCTTTCCTGGGTAGGTCAGTTCAGGAAAAAGGGCTGCCACCCGGTCCTGGAAGACTTTTGTTCTTAAAGAGTTTTGTTTCAGAAGCAGCTAGGATGGGTAGTGAAGAGCCTGGGTGATTGCTTACTGGGTACTTCCTGTGTGCCAATTTCTCTGTACTAACGCTTCTAATCCTCACAAGAAAGCACACTGATGAGCTAGGTAACTATTATTACCCCCATTTTACAGGAGAGAAAAGGCACAAAGGGTTTGCAGCCCTTGCCTAAGGTTCCTGTCTTTGTAACTGAATGAAACAGATTAGAACCCAGACCTCTTCCTCCACACTGAGCTTCCAGGGCCTGAAAGGTGGCCAGGAGTTTGGCACTCCTGAGTTTCAGTCTTTGAGTCTCTTGGGGTGTGGGTGCTTTCTCCTTGGTCTTGACCTTGGACTAAGTGCAGCTGGCACTGATTCCTAGGAGGGAGGCTCTCCCCCTCCTTCCTCCTCTGCTTCTCCCACTCTGAGGATCAGGGCCACCGAGTGAAGGAGAGAAGCAAGACCTTTCCCAAAGGGAGGAAAGGAAGCTGAAATCCCATGGGCAGCCTGGGCTCTGCACTCAGTGTGAACCCAAGTGCTTTGTGTGGGCACCTCAGGGCACACTCTCTGCTGTCCAAGGTGCCTTTTCTAAAGGTGCCCTTGTTTGAATGCAGTGCCAAGATGCACAGAGTGCCTTCGTGTAAGGCAATGTGACACAGGGGTCCCATCCCAGACTTGAGGCAGGTGACGGGGTGCAGTTCTCAGTTTAGTGGGCAACTGAGGGGCTGCCGCCTAGGGTGGGTACTCACCAAGCCTCTGCATTCTCTCCCCCAAAACGGAGGTGTTATCATCCCACCCACCTCATAGATGGGAGTGCTGTGAGGTGTGTGGGTGCATGTGAAGTGCTTTGGAGGGTCTGGCACAGCCCGGGTGCCAGGAGGTATCCCCTGGGCCTGTTTAAGGAATATCCCCTCGGCTGCCTGTTCTAACCTTCATGGAGGCTTAAAAGCACTCACTATAGCTGCTGTGAGCATTGTCACCTATCTCCAGAGGCTGGCAGCAGCCTGAGGGATCAAATGTGCAGCCGGCTGGGCGGTCACCTGAGGACCTCTGCCCGGAACCTGGTGCCACAAAGACATGGGTTCACGTAGGTATCAGTGCGGGGCCCCTGCCTGCAGCTTAGTTTCCAGGCTATCCGCAGGGCTCCAGCCCCAGGAAATTCGCCTGACCTTCCTGTTGGCTGCCACCCCCTTCCTTGCCCTCCAAGCCAGCAGCTGCGGTGGCAAGGCCTTTCCGCAGACTTTGGAACAGGGAAGAGATGTTCAGTGCCGCGTGAGACCCAGAGCTTTCTGTAAGGATCAGGAAGGACAGTTCTTTCCTACATTTCCTGGAGCTGAAGCTCTATTGCTCAAAAGATGGCCCTCTGAGAAGAAGAGAAAAGCACAGGGTTCCTCCTCAGCCCGTGGATAAACAAGCGTATCTCAGCTCTCTGGAGGCTAAGTCTTCCTCCATGGGTGGCTTGCAGGACTTGGCCACGATAAATAATAGCAGAGATTTGTCAACAGCATCCCAGAACGAGAGATGGGTAACAAGGGCAAACCGGAAAGCGCAGGAGAAGAAACAGGTTTTGTACGACCAGGCGGCTATGTTTACAATCAGAGAGAGAGAGGTAAAGATCAAGGAAAAGGTTCTAGAATAGAAAAAAAGATTTTGCTGAATAATAAAAATCAAAGGACTGTGTTTAATTGTGTTTCTGGGGAGAGGGAAAGAAAATGAGTGTGCAGTTTAAATAATAGAGAAAATCAAGAGAAAAACTAAGTGCCATGGAGATTTAACTTTTCAACACTATTGATAATATAATGAAGAGATCACCACCTAGAAAGTGGTTTGGGAATGTCTCATTCTTTTTATCTGAAGAAGAATGTTTGTCTTTGATTAGAGGGTTAGAGAAAGCTCTGAAACTGGCCTCTTGCTTTGTGTCTGCTGGTGTCTGCTTGTGTGATCACTGCTGAAGGTGGGAGGCAGTGTCTGCAACCCCTGGCCTTGGCTGATTCAGCTTGTGAATCAGGGACCAGGAATGACACGATAGTCTTGAGAGGCCATAAAGTCTAATCCAGCCTGTTGCTAACCAGGTTCTGACTTCAGGGCAAGACACTTCACGTGCTTTGGCTCTGGAGCCTGGAAGAGAATGTTGTGTGGTATGGATCTCTCAGGTGATCAGGATACCATGAGTAAGTTAGAGAGTCAGCGGTGAGGGCTGGGCTGTGCAGGTGTGCTAAGACCTGTGAGGGTGAGCTAAGGTCTCCGCTGTGATGCTGGGGATAGAAAGCCCTTCCAGATACGCTCCAGAATAGGATTTATCCAGCCTGCACCAGGACCTCGCTTAGAAATCAATATGCCACATGGGACTTTTTATCTTCATGGTGTCGAGAAGCTTCTAGAATCCAGTAAATATGTGATACTTCTCAGTTGAGATGAGAGAAAGGACAGAGTTCCTGGATAGTCCTCTCTTGATGTTTCCCTTTGGTGGCCACTCCCTTCAGTTAATGAGTCCCTCTCAGGACAGGTGACGGCCTAAGTGTCTCACTGCTCTTGAGTTCATTGGTGACTCTGGAGGGCTGTAATTTTTATTTTGGTTACCCATGAAAGAAGAAGGCAGTGTCTAATTTTAGGGAGACTTCATGGGTGTCTCCAGTCCTGTTGATGTGGTCAGAGAGTGAATTTCAAAGGAAGTGCGAGCAGCCCATGTCCACCCGGCAGGCTCCTACCCAGGTGCTGGGTTCTAGCCCCTCCTATGTCTCCTGAGCTCCTGGCTGCCTCCTGAGTGCTCTGCTTCGGTGTCTTCTATTGCCTTGGATGAGGCTGGCTTTTGAAGCAACAAGCTTTTTGGTAAAACCTGCTCCTTTTAAGTGCAGTGTGATATCCTGGGGCAGGTCCTGGGACAGAAAAACTACACTAGTGGAAAAACTGGTGAGATTCTACTGGAGTCTGCAGTTCAATGTAATAATGTTAATTTCTGTACCAATGTTAATTTCTTAGTTTTTACAAAAATGTGCCATAGTTTTGCATTGCTGCAGGCCATGGCAGTGGGATTTGGAGTCCCAGCCTCTCAGTGGCCACAGCTTCTGTGTTAATTAGGGGCCAAGGGAAAGGGGCCCAGAATGAGGATGGCCAGTGGCCAGTGGCTGTTGCCTTGCATGGTTGCCTGTCATCACCCTGCCATTGATAACTGGAAGTGAGAAGCATGAGCGGAGCCACCTCTGCCTGGCCCCTGCCAGTTCTGCTCTGCACACCCTGTCTGCACTCCAGGCCTTAGTCTCTGGGGGATAAGGATGGCCTGTCCCTTTCTACCAGGTGACCCGCAGCAGGTATCACACACTTGCACATGGCTGGGGCCTCTGTCCTTTGCAATTGAGGCCCATTTCAGGGTCTAGCTAAAGCGTCTTCTCCATGGATAGGATTTTTATATTCTTTAGGATCAAGGATTGTAAGTCATGATTGTAACTCCTATAGACTTGAAACATTTGTCTTTACCCACCATCCACCTTTTTGTTTGTTTGTTTGTGTTTGTTTTTGTTTTTGAGACAGAGTTTCGCTCCATCACCCAGGCTGGAGTGCAGTGGCGTGATCTCGGCTCCCTGCAACCTCTGCCTCCTGGGTTCAAGCAATTCTCCTGCCTCAGCCTTCCAAGTAGCTGGGATTACAGGCACAAGCCACCATTCCCAGCTAATTTGTGTATTTTTAGTAGAGACGGGTTTTACCATGTTGGCCAGGCTGGTCTCGAACTCCTAACCTCAGGTGATCCGCCCACCTCAGCCTCCCAAAGTGCTGGGATTACAGGCATGAGCCACCGCGCCCTGCCATCATCCACTTTTTCTCCCAGAAACATGTCTTCCTTAGCTGACATTGCTGTTCCCACAGTCCAAGTTCGGGACATCTTGCATTGGCCCTCATGGAATGATTCCTGGGTACCTTTATCTGCCCGAGGCCTGAAATACAGTGGGCCGTCAACAGAACTTGTTACATAAATAAATGCAGTTAGTTGGCAGCAATGCAAGCAAATCCTTTGGATGAGAAGTACAGTCATGGAACTATTAATAAAAGATGAGATTAAAATGTATTTATTCTTACTGTGGGTTTTTTCCCCAAATTATCTGCTTTCTCCCACTGGATAAAACTAGCTGTATATGGGATAAAGGGATAGTGGATCAGTCTGAAAGATTTGCATTTTTTCCTGGGGATTGTTTCAACCCCACCCATAGAATTCCTGTTTTGTTGCTTTTACCCAGTTCAGTGATCTCCCATGTGGGAATTAGAGAAGAATGTGTGTTTTTGAATTTCATGGACTGATTATCTGGTACCTGGTAGATATTATGTAACAATATTTTTCCGCATGTTGAGTGTTTTTGGATCCCTGACTGTGGAGTAATGGGACCCTGTGAGATCCGGGAAAGGGTTTCTGTTCGTGCACAGGGTCAAACACACAGCCTGGACTGCGTCAGAAGCTGTGGTTTGTCCATGAGATAAAGGAGATGCTGATTAGAAGGAAATGCTGATTAGAAGGAGATACTGATTAGAAGGAGATGCTGATTAGAAGGAGATGCTGATTAGCAGCCGCGGTGCAGTCATTGCAAACTGGTGTCAAGAAGGAGTATCGCAGCGACGCAATGGCACTGGGTCCACTAGCCCAGCCCTCCTTCCCCGTCTGTCCTCCCCGCCTTCCAATGATACTGGCTCCAGATTGGGTGAAAGGAAGGGGTCCCCTGGGAGATTCTTTGTGGGATCACCAGAACCAAACCTAAGAGAGCATCCCTGAAGATGCTTCCAGAACCTCTTGGAGCAGCTAAAACACCCTGGGAAGAAACACAGCAACACTTGTTTGCTGAGCCACTGGGGCTGGAAACTGCTCTAAGCCATGGAGGGTTCACAGATGGATAAACTGAGGCATGTGCCGGAAGGCACCTGGTAGGGTCAGTAGGAACAAAGTGGGGAGTGAAACCTAGAACTTGCTGATTCTAAAACTCTGCTTTTAACCACTGGGTAGGTGAATAAACCCCAGCCACCAAATATATATACACGTCTAAAATACATAAATTGTTGTATATGTAAAACATAGATATGTATATTATATGCAGAAAATGTTATCAATCTACATGGAATATACAGAGATGATAGAGATAAAAGAGAGAGAGAACACACACATACGTATGCACCCTGTACCCATATACACACACACATGCATGCACATAGACACACATGCACCCAGCACACACATACAGAAACACACATGCACATATAGACACACGCTTACACCCCACACACGTCCAGACACACAGATGCACACACTTGCACACCCCCCACACACACATAGACACACATGCACATATAGACACGCTTACACCCCACACACGTCCAGATGCACACACATCCACATGCAATAGACGCACATGCACATATAGACACACGCTTACACTCCACACACGTCCAGACACACAGATGCACACACACACGCACATAGACACACAGATGCACACACTTGCACACCCCCCACACACACACATAGACACACACGCACATATAGACACACACTTACACCCCACACACATCCAGATGCACAAACATCCACATGCAGTAGACGCACATGCACATATAGACACACGCTTACACCCCACACACGTCCAGATGCACACACATCCACATGCAATAGACACACATGCACATATAGACACACACAACCCACACACACAGACACACAGATGCACACACACACGCACATAGACACACAGATGCACACACTTGCACACCCCCCACACACACACAGACATACACGCACATGTAGACACACACTTGCACACCCCCCCACACACACATAGACACACACGCACATGTAGACACACTTGCACCCCACACACACAGACACACACGCACATGTAGACACACACTTGCACACCCCCCACACACATAGACACACACGCACATGTAGACACACTTGCACCCCACACACACAGACACACAGATGCGCACACACACATGCATACACATGGATGTACACATGCACACACAGAGACACACGTGCACATACATAGAAACACACTTGTACCCCCTACACACATAGAAACAGATGTACACTCGCCTACACACACATCCTCATACATGCACACACACATACACACACGCACATGTAGACACACACTTGCACCCCACACACACAGACACACAGATGCACACACACACATGCACATACACATGGATGTACACTTGCACACACAGAGACACACGTGCACATACATACATAGAGACACACTTGTACCCCCCACACACACATAGAAACAGATGTACACTCGCCTACACACACATCCTCACACATACACACACACAGACACACACGCACATGTAGACACACTTGCACCCCACACACACAGACACACAGATGCACACACACATGCACATACACATGGATGTACACATGTACACACAGAGACACACGTGCACATACATACATACACACTTGTACCCCCCACACACACATAGAAACAGATGTACACTCGCCTACACACACATCCTCACAGACACACACACACATACACACACACTTAGCCAGAGGATGCTCCTGGTTTCTTTGTGGGGACAGCCAAGGCAGAAAGAGACTATTTCTGCCTCTGGGGAGCATCAAACAGACCTGTTTCTTTAGGGTTCCTTCTGCAGAGAGGCTGGACAGAGGCACGAGGGTGACTGAGTAGCCTCATGAACTCTGAAAATGGAAGGCTGAGATGACTGCATTCAGGAGAGGCCCTTAAAGGATGACCAAGAAATACGTGAGAATGGGCAAAGGGACAATTTCACCTGTAGAACCAAGAGTCCTACAGACAAAACCCCCAAGCGGCCCTCTCCGAGTCTAGCTTAAAACCCCAGGCCACTAAGGTAAATGCTGCAGCATTTCCCCGTGTAAAGGGGAAAAGGAGGGGCAAACAGCTTTGTGTTTGGCTGTTGGAAAATGCTGCTAGTCCTAATTTAGAGAAAGACTTACTGAAGTCCTGTGGGCAAAAGAGACCTTCCTAAAATTATCTTAGACGTGCAGGAAACCCAGGGGACACTACAGAGAGACAGGGGGATTCCATTTTCCCTGGACCAATGTCAGCTTCCTTACACTGGCTCTTCTCTCGCTACCTTGTGTTTCTGCTGCTGCTTTTCAGGAACGTCCCCATGGGCCAACAGGAGGACAGGTGTGGTCTGTTAAAAAGAGGTGGAGCCTGTGTGCTTGAGCCCAGCAACTGGGAAAAGTCACTTTTCCTTTCTGAGAATGCTTGTCTTCATCTGTAAACAGGAGTAGTAAAAACTATGTCCCAGGGTCACAGTGGGATCATGTATGTGACATTCGTTCATTAAATGAACATGTCTGATTGCTACTAGGAATAATTCACTCACGAGATCTAGAACATCCATCCTCCCACAGACTCACGTGTGGTCAGAGCAAGGACAAGCTAGGAACCGTGAAGTCTGATCAGTGTGTGTGCGTGTGTGTGTGCGCACATGTATGGTGTAGGGTTGTCCAACCATCTGACCAAATTTTACATTAAATATGTCATCCGGGATTATTCCTGGTAAGACAGCAACCTGCAGACGTTCACTGTTTGAGAGCCACTTTATTTGTTCTATATGAGACTTTCAGTACGATTGATCTCATGTGCAGTTGTACTTATCAACAAGCATCTGTGAGAGCCCCCCAACTCACCCTGCTCACAGGAAATGTCAGGACTCAAGCATGGGCCCCACAGGAATAGAGCCAGCTGGGGTCTTGGGTTTGAAACTGCTTTTGCTGCTGCCTGGTCAGGTGATGTTGGTGTGAGTATTCAAATCTTTACACTGTAGTTACATTTCTAAAACTGGGGTTAAAATAGTTCTTATGCATGTGCTTGGAGGAGCAAGAAGAAATTGGCTGTAGAGAGTTTAGTAATCTTAGCATTGCAGTGCTTGATCAACACTAGTTCTTGTCTACCTGGCTTTAGGTTGTTGTTTTTTAGGTCTTCATCCTCATTACCTAGAGAAGTTGAACAGAGAGTGAAGTCCAAGTTAACTAGAGTTACTGTTGGGAACCATGGTACGGGGACAGGAGGAAGCGGGCCAGCAGGACTGGCGGGTGTGGGGGACCTGTAGGGGGAGGTTCTGGTCTTCACGATTCTAGTGCCTGGAGTGCTGAGACCCTACGGTGTCTTGGTGGCTCTGAGCAGGTGGTCGCTAAGTGAGAACTGGTGGAGATGTGCCTTCCTAATGCCTTGAGACGGTTATTTCCATTTTCCTTAAGGTTAGGAAATGTCACCCAAAGGAAACATTTTAATATTAATTAAAGTTCTGTCAACGTGTAACTAACTTGTTTCCAAAACAAATGGAAACACTTATAAGCAAAGAACAATTGGTTCAAATAACCATGAGACACAGGTATAATTTAGTGAAGCAAGAAAACTCAAGAGGCTTTGGTTTGGCAACATGATATAAAAATGCAAAACAGAATCTTAGGAGAGAGTTTCCTTCTTGAGAGAGCAGAAAGATTTCCCTCCATACCATTTCCTAGCAGGGCAACTACTCAGATTAGCATAGAAAGGCCTCCCAGACTAGCCTATACCCTCCAACACCCAGGTGAGTCAGGCCAAGGCGTGGGTTCCCTGAGGAAGATTCCCGCTGGAAATTTCAGGAAAGAACCTTACCTCCTTCCCTTTCTTCCTTACTTGGTAATTGTCCTAATTGTAACAAGCATCCAAGTTACAATTCAAGACCAAGTAGGGACCTGAGGTGATCTCCTTTCCTGTCTGAAATCCACCTTCCTTTCCTAGCTGTTCCCCCCAGATTTCAGCACCCCCTTCCCTTCTCCTCCCAAGACAGTCTTAGCTCAGACAGGATTTCCTTAGTCTTAGTCATCAGCTCTTATTGTCCAGCCTCCTCCTTCCTGTTGTAAAACAAGGAATCTTAACAGCAGGTAGGCCAAAATTGTGTATCTTTGGTGATATGTCGATTTCCTGCCGGTATGTGCAGACATCAGGTTGTGTTGTGGTTACCCACTTCAAGGCGCCAGAGGTTGGAAAAGTCAACACATTTCTAGTTAAGGCACACGGCGCAGTGAGTTTTCAGCTGTCCGCCTTGGCTTTTGTGAATGTGTCTCTGTCCACCTGAAGGTTCTGGTTCTCACATCCTGAGCTCTCCTTTTGCCAGGTGCAGCCGCACAACCCAGAAACAGTCCTAACCCGTTACATAAGCTGGCGAGGCGGGGTTGGCGGGTGGCACTGCCAGGTCACCTCCGGGCACTGGGTGACCCAGTCATTGGCCCCCTACGGTGACCCCCCGCCGCGTGGGTGCCACTGGCACCTCCCCTGGGCTCCCAGTGCTGTGATTTCTGGGCGATTTCTCTGCTCTCCAACATGAGTTATTTGTTATCTGCTTCTCACCTGATTGGAATTTAATGATCTAGAAACAAATGAGTTATTTCACTCAGGAGGGGGAAGGAAGTCAGATTAGTCATGCTGGTGCTTGATTTTTTTTTTAATCCAAGAATTCTTTACTTAAGAAGTAAAAGCAATTAAGAATAGTACTGAATCCTGCCTAGAAGTTTTAGAACAAGAAATGGGATGACGCCGATAGATATTTCAAATAACTGGAAAGTTTAGTTCCCTCTGAACAAAGTCTAACTCTGAGGCCATATACTTCTTTTTATATAAAAACAGAGAAGCGTATCAAAGAAAATAAATGTATTTAAAAGGAAAGATCGTAGATAGATAGAATTCATCCATTTTAAAAGTTGCCTTTTTCTCCTTTTTATAGCATCTTTCAAAAACATCTCCGCTTTCAACACTTCTAGCTCATCAGTGAGAGAGAACAAAAGGCTACAACTGTTGATTCAGGCAACATTTTTGCCTTCATGTTGATTTTTCTTCCTCATTGGATTTAATTAACTAGAGTGTCTAAGAATAAACATAGAAAAAAGTCCTGTTTCATGGGCTTTTCTTAGTCTTTCACATGTAAAAAGATTACCTTAGATCTTTATTCTCTCTAAATATTTCATGTGTTTAAAAACTAGGTAACTTTCCTGTAATAAAAAATAAAATCTTGGCACGTTATCAATATAACACCTACCTTACAAACACAGTGTTTATAAACTAACCATCTGAAGATAATCTTATTAATGTCACATTATATACACACACACATATATACACACACACACACAGAGTATGTATATGTGTGTAAATATATATTGCAATATATATATATATATTACAAGTATGTCCATTTTTAATACTTTTTCATTGTTTTAAATTGTGGTAAAATATACATAACATAAAATTTACCATTTGACCCATGTTTAAGTGACAGTTCAGTGGCATTAAGCATACTACATTATTGTGCAAGTATCACCACTGTCTATCTCCAGAACTTGCTCATCATCCTAAACAGAAATTCCATGTGCATTAAATAACTCTCCATCCCATCCTTCCCCCACCCTCTGTTACTCTATTCTACTTTCTGTCACTTTGAGTGTGACTGCTCTAGGGACCTCATAGAAGTGGAATCATGCAGTATTTTTCCTTTTGTGACTGTCTTATTTCATTTAGTATAATGTCCTTGTATTAGTCCATGTTCATGCTGCTGATAAAGACATAACCAAGACTGGGTGATTTACAAAAGAAAGAGGTTTAATCAACTTACATTTCCACGTGGCTGGAGAAGCCCCACAATCATGGCAGATAGCAAGGAGGAGCAAATCACGTCTTACATGGATGGCAGCAGGCAGAGAGAGAATGTACCAGTAGGGGAAATGTCAGATGCTTATAAAACCATCAGATCTCAGGAGAACTCACTATCATGAGAACAGTATGGGGGAAACCATTCCCATAATTCAGTTAATTCCACCTGGCCCCACCCTTGACATGTGGGGATTATTACAATTCAAGGTGAGATTTGGGTGGGGACACAGAGCCAAACCATATCAGTCCTGAAGATGCATCCACGTGGTAGCACACGGCAGAACTTTCTTCCTTTTTAAGCCTCAGTAACACTGCTATACTTTTTAAAGTTCTTATCTTTAAACTCAGTTTTGTTCCTTTAGTTGACAGGTTTCAAATGGTTAATGTCAGGAATTGCAAATCAAAGAGGTTTCGGAAATGCCGATGCGAGGCCCAGGTCCGGATGAAGGGGCGGGGGGAAGAGAGCCTGGGGATGACCTGCCTCTTTGTCTCTCGGAGGCGGCTTGCCCATGCCTCTCCTCTTGACGTTTATTTTGCTTTCTGGTAAACGTTCACCACTCTTCCAAAGGAAGTTGGCTTGGGCCGCGCTGAGTTGGTTTCCTCTGGGACAGGCATGGGAAACTGTCCAGGAGGGAACCGAGCGTCTGGGTGGGAAGCCAGTGAGTGAGGTCCTGGGTTGCCCATACAAGTACAGGCACCAGACCTGGAGCAGTTCTCCTAGAGCAGTTACTGAAGCCGCAGAGCTGCGTGAGATTCCTCAGGAGGAGGATAGGGGATGGACACATCAAGACAAGGGGAGAAGACATACGGAGAATCCTGGGAGGAGCTGTGAGAGGAGGCTGTGATCAGGTGCAGGTCTAGATCTTCCCTACAGCTTCACCAAACTGATGGTCACCAGCCTCCCCTCTTCCTGTGGTACTGGGGTCAGAAGATGGAGAGTGGAGACAGTGAGCCGGTGTCCACCTCTGGTCACTGCCCTTCTCCTTCCCTGCTGCACTTCAGGCTGCCGGGGGCTGAGAACTTGGCTTATTCATCACCAGATCCTCCCACAGTGCAGGGACCTTCATGTAGATGCTGGAGTAATTTTATTAAATCAGTGTATTATTTAACTCTTCCACGGAGACCCCAAGATAGTTAAGGTTTCCCTGCAAGGGCAGCTGGCAGCATGATCAAAGACTACTGAGGCCGCCCGAGTCAGGTCAGCTGGAGCGGGAGGGCGGATGCCCAGAGCAGGAACAAAGGGCACGTTTCCATCTCCTTTTTACATTTTGAAGGCTTTGGCATGACCCCCAACACCAACTGTTGTAACCAACCCAGCCAATGCACTGTTGCACAGTCTAGGAGGAGCAAGTAGGCAAAGATATGGATCCGTTGATTCTATGAAACTTGCAGCTGATTGAGGGGGGCGTGTCAGTCCACGTGAAGTTCATACCACAGGGGTTGGGAACTACATTCCCTGGAGTTCAAGGGCCTGTTGCTGCCCCACTGCCTTAGATTCCTATGACTGGACATCAGAGGCCCACTGGTGATTCTGGAATTTCTGTTGCGCCCTCTATGGTCAGGAAGCTCTAACCAGGTGATGCCCTGATGCCTGGGACGAGGAGCGCATCTGCGGGCAGCCCCTTGCCTGAGATGATGTCGGGCGTCACGATGAGGGGCCCCCCTGTGGATGCTGCACACCCATCTTGCTGTTTGCTTTTATATTTTTTGAGTTACGCATGCTAAATATGATGTCTCTGCAGCTGTCAAACCTGGAGCTGAAGAGAATGAGGGTCTGGGAAGCTGGGAGCCAGCCTGTGGGCTCCTCTTCTAGACAGAGAGCGCATGCAGCATGCCTAGTGCCAGCCTCCCCCACCTGCTGCCTGCAGTGTTGCATACAACGAGGGCAGGCAAAGGTGAAGTCAGAAAATTCCCAAGGAAAGGGGCTTCCTCCTCCACACCAAATCTAAGCACAGGCTCCAGGTGGCTCCCTGAGGACAAGGACCAAGCCATGGGCACACTGCCCCCAGTGCCCAGCTGGGCATCTGCTGTAGCAGCTGGAGTCTAAGCCACACAATAGACAGAGCTGGTGGGAGGAAAGAGAGAGGGAAAGGCGAGATTCCTGGCCAGGACCGAAGCTAAGTGGTTTGGGGACTTTTTGTTCAGAATCACAACACAAATCATTATGCTCAGTGCAAAAGGCATGACCCTCAAAAATGTGCACCTTGGGTCAGCTGAAGGTTCCTCTCTCATTGGTTTCACTTGATTTGAATTACAGTCGAAAAAATTATTGGGTAGACAGACACTGGCTTATCTGCAAAGTCAAACTAATGCAAAATATGCTTCAACTGCAAGACAGAGTGCCAAACTATTTCAATTTAATAGCATGCTTTTTTTTTTTTCTTGAGCTTCAACCCAAAGAGAAGCCAGGCATTTGGCCAGTGAGCAGTCTATGAGCTGAGCTGTGCTTTTCTTCAGGGCAGGCAGAGGTTGGCCAGTGGCCTTCCTTGCACTCCCAGTAACTCAGTTTCATGGACGTCAAGGGTAAGAATGTGAAAGGTGGTCTGGTGGCCAAAACCACACAGTTCCTGAATGTGGTAGTCACTGTCCACCAATGCCCACTCGTGGGTGATAACTGGACTCGCTCATTCTTGAGACCTGTCCTGCCGAGCTCTTGGTATTGAGGCTACTGGAGGAAGGAGCTTGCCTGAGAAGGCACTTCCACAAGGAGAGGGATCTGAGTCCACAGGGGAGGGGAGGTCTCTTCGCCTACATGCATGAAAAAGCATGCTGGACACAAAGCCCCAGTCCTGGCTGGGGGTCAGAAGAGATGGGCCGGAGGAGCACTGCCTGAACTGATGCACATTTGACTCAACCGATTTGGATCAGGCAGGTCTGGGGCGCCTGGGACTCTGCATTCCTAATGCTTCCGTGTGATGGTGGTGCCGCTGCCCAGGGGGCCACAGTGAGCAGCAAGTCCTAGAAGACAGCCTCTGGAGGGCTCTTCTGGCCTCAGGATTCTGTTTCTCCCTTGAATAGTTGCTTTCTAGCAATCAGAAAAATGTGTAGGTGGGGCCTGCCGGCCCCTGGAATCTCCTGCCAATCTTTGAAACGCAGTGAGGACTACCCTACACTTGCCTGCTGGTTGATGCAGCTTTAGGAATTGGGTGAGGGAAAGATGATTTTCATCTGTTGGTTCTTTGGAAGGGTTAAGGAATCTCTCATTTACAAAGCTCTTTATCTTTTGACCTGTGGGACTGAGCCTTCCAGGATCACGTCATGCTGAGAGCAAGCTCGACCCTGAGCATGGCAAAAGCAGCCTTTACAGGCACAAAGAGGATGGGAAGAAGAGGCATCATAACTGACTGTATGAAAACATCTGCATCCCTGCAAAGATGGACTTTCTTACACCATTCATCTTAGCTTAGCCTTTTAACAAAGTTTAGGCCACATGTGTCCATAATAATAATCAGAAATCAACACATTTTTAATAAGCATTTAGAACCAATGATCAGAAACAGAAAGTGACACTAATACTTTGTGGAGAGTTTACCTGAAGATTTTTTTCTCTTTGAAATGAAGTTGAAAGCACATTCCTCCCCACCTGTTACCTTCCTGAGTTGTTAAAGGCAGCCCTGTTTCTCCTGGAGTGATACTTGATTCTCCCTGGTGATGGTCTGCCATGCATTGATGGGCTCTAGTTAAAACATCTGTCAGACAGAGTCCTTTGGAAAATTCCATGAAAGAAAACCACCTATTAGAGATAAAAGCAAAGGTTCAGTAGCCAGATATATCGTAGAAGTGCCTCCCAGGGAAATCGTATTGGAAAATCAGTGACTGAGGTAAAGGATGCTAGGCTTGAACACTTAACTAAGGCTGCCTGATCACCGGAGGCTTCTAATCCCCATATCACTTCAGCCTTTCTGTCTTCTCCGATTCCTGACCCCAGTAGGTGCTGCCCTTCCCTTCGGGACACGGAAGCTGCACTTTGCTTTGTGCATTGTCAAGGAGGAGAAATGGGCACTTCCTGCCTTATGACTGTGTCCTGTTCCTGAATTTCTTTTTTTTTTTTTAATGGAGTCTCACTGTGTTGCCCAGGCCCGAGTGCAGTGGTGAGATCTCAGCTCACTGAAACCTCCACCTCCTGGGTTCAAGCGATTCTCCTGCCTCAGCCTCCCAAGTAGCTGGGACTACAGGCGTGCATCACCAGGCCCGGCTAATTTTTTGGTATTTTTAGTAGAGACGGGGTTTCGCCATGTTGGCCAGGCTGGTCTTGAACTCCTGACCTCAAGTGATCCTCCCTGCTTGGCCTCCTAAAGTGGTGGGATTACAGGCATGAGCCACCAAGCCCAGCCCCAAATTTCATTTTAAGTCATTTGCTCAGAACCCAGATGGTTCCTGCCCTTTCCCCAGGAGTGAGGAACTTCCACCTCAGTTCAAATCCAGCTCATCAGGCCCGGTGCAACCTGGGAGGAGATCTGAATTTTTTTATTGGAAAATGCATCCCCTGTGAGATGAATTTATAATCCTCCCTCAGCGAGTTGCTGGTAGAATTAAACTCTACAGTGTACATAAAGTACTTAACCACAGTGTCTGGCATAGAATAAACGCCCAAAAGGTGCATTCCTGCACTTTTCTCTCTACCCTCATCCACCTAAACCTCAGCCTCCTCTGTCTCTCTCCCTAGTGGCAGCTCCCAGCCTTCTGCTCCCCTGAGTCACGGCGCCTTGGCAAGTGCTCCCCAAAGTGTTTCAATACAGAGATAACTCTTCAGCCCCTCTTGCCCTCAGCACATCGCAGGCCCCAGGGATTGTGGAAACAGGCTGTTTGAGGACATCTGTCATTTGAGCTTTCACTCACCCCAGCATGCTGGGGCCCTTCTCAGGCCCCACAGCCTTCAGGGCGAGGTCACACAGAGGGGACACACTGGGCCCTTCCTGCTGCCCTGTGCCTGTCTGGCTGCCTCGTCAGTGACTCCTGGTCTGGTGGAAGGTGCCCGGTGGAAGCCCCTACATCCCGTTCGATTCCTAATCTATTTCCTGGTGGTCAGCCTGGCCTCTGCACTGCCTTCCTTCTATTTCCTGGTGGTCAGCCTGGCCTCTGCACTGCCTTCCTTGAGTGTGGGGTTGGTTCCCAACAGCAGAGCAGCTCACGTCGTCTCAGATGGCAGTCACCCGCCCTCTCAAGAACGTGACCACTTCGTGACCTGATCAAGGATAGACAATAAGCTTGGCTTCGTGATAAGCCTGTATAATGTATCCCCTCCTCTTATTCCCAGAAGTTTTAAGAAATATTCATTTAGTGACTTAGAGTCACAACTCAGATACCTCTGCCTGTCTCCAGCACACACCACTCCCACACCAGCTCTGTGGTAGCTAACCTGGGCTGGCCTGTCCCCAGCACACACACACCCCTGCTCCTCCTGTGCGGGTGCTAACCTGGGCTGGCCCATGCACAGCACACACGCACCCCTCCTGCTCCAGCTC
Organism: Trachypithecus francoisi; assembly: GCF_009764315.1. Lineage (NCBI taxonomy): Eukaryota > Metazoa > Chordata > Mammalia > Primates > Cercopithecidae > Trachypithecus > Trachypithecus francoisi. Next base: position 4,989,199 of record NW_022681463.1, on the reverse strand, counting down.
CAAGGTGCTCACCCAGGCTGGCCTGTCCCCAGCACACATACTCTGACATCTGCTCCCTCCCTGGCTCATGATTCCCAGGGGGCCCCCACCGATGGAATTTCGGCCTCACCAGGTGCTCTGGTTGGGTTGTTTACCCCTCCACTGGCTGGCTTCCTGCCCTTCCCGGGGGTCCTCACCGACCCCCAAGAGCTCAGCACACACGATCACCCACTCCAGGTGTTTCAGACAAACTTCTCCTCGCATCACAGACCACATTTGATTCCATCCAAAACACAATCTGTGATATCACCTCCACCACCCAACCAGCCCTCCCAGCAGGTCAATCTCAGAAATATAACCCAGCATTTTACATTTGACTCTTGTCATTAAAAGACAGGCAATTGAATGTGCTTTAGAGTGATTCTCTTAAATAGTCCCAGATGGTTTTTAAGTGTATGTCTTTCTATAGTGAAGAGATTGGGGTGGGGTGTTGGGTTGGAAAACAAAGAAATTCAGCTTGAAGTAGTCAGCTTGTGTTGTTTTAGGAGAGGAATTCATTCTGTGGGTGTCAGTGAAGCATTAAAATCCCCCCAGCAGCTCCAGAGAAATAGTTCCCTGCTGTGGCCCACACCCCAGCTAATTTTGTTTTCATCATGAGTTCAGGCATTTGTCCTGGGTGAAGTTTTAGCACTTGTCCATCATCTTTTAAAACTTAACACTTAAAAAGTTGTGACTATAAGCAGCTTTGCAACTCTTGGTCACATACAGGAAATGATTCATTTCTCATAGTCTTAGTAAAGTCTAAATAGGTTTTTATAATATTTTCCTAAAATTTTTTTATGAAACAGTTTTTTAAATGATGAAGTGACGAATAGAAGAACTATTAACTAAAAATCATACACCACAAACCTCATCAATCTAGACTAATCATTCTGACTTTGCAGTAAACTGTAGGCAAGAAGGAGTCTTCAGTTAAATTAATAGTCTGGAAAAGTTGATCAGGAATATAATCTGTTTAAGAAAAAAATCTTCTTAAGGAACTTCTGGAACACTTACTTGTGGGCAAAAAGCAAATGTTCTTGATAAATGTTACAAATTTATTAATTCATCCTGAAGAGCCTCTGTCGGAGGACCATGAGTTCCTTGCTCAATTGTTGGATTGTTTAAAAGTCAGTTAAACCTTGTTTCTGTTTTCAAAATTTTCCAATTCAGATATTTTTTTCTGTCCCACCATTAAATAAAATTAGGAATCATTTCCATTCTGGCTTGGCATGGAAGAAGAGACAACCCCTGGCAGGCAAGTTCACTGCTAACTGAAGCAAATATGGTGCAAGCTGAGATTTGTGTCCATTGAGCATTTTACTGTCTCTCTGTCTCATCCCTTGGTTTCATGAAATATGAAAATAGAACATTGCACTTTTCAGAAGAAATTGACGCCACAGGCTGGGCGCAGTGGCTCACGCCTGTAATCCCAGCACTTTAGGAGTCCGAGGCGGGCGGATCACGAGGTCAGGAGATCGAGAGCATCCTGGCTAACACGGTGAAACCCCGTCTCTACTAAAAAAAAAATACAAAAAAACTAGACGGGCGAGGAGGCGAGCGCCTGTAGTCCCAGCTACTCGGGAGGCTGAGGCAGGAGAATGGCGGGAACCCGGGAGGCGGAGCTTGCAGTGAGCTGAGATCCGGCCACTGCACTCCAGCCCGGGCGACAGAGCGAGACTCCGTCTCAAAAAAAAAAAAAAGAAAGAAAGAAAGAAATTGATGCCACAGACACATTTAGCTCAATGGGCTGCTGGGCACGTTTAATTCAGTGATTGTGCGGTGCTAAGGATGGTCGATAAGGACATTGTTCTGCGAAGGGCTCATTCTAGACCAGCTCGCCCAGACTGCTGTGAAGGTGAGCCAGGGGCTCAGAGGAGACAGAGAGATGCCCAGCGAGACGGACCGGCTCTGTCGCCCAGCAGCATCTCCTAGCAGATCTGAGACCCTAGCGGGTCCAAGACTACCGTGGAGCCCTGGTCCATTGTAGTCTTGAGCGGAGCCCTAGTCCGTTGTGGTCTTGAGCGGAGCCCTAGTCCGTTGTGGTCTTGAGTGGAGCCCTAGTCCATTGTAGTCTTGATAAACATGCTGTCATCTAATTCACTAGCTAAATCACTTTATATGTTAGATCACTTTTTGAGAAAATTACATGACTCACTGTTTTTAAAATCCTGTTTTGGAAATGATGAACAGAACCTTCTACTAGGCCAAAACCCATTGAGCTTTGTAGAACGACATTTTGGAACAAACTTCATACTTCTTTGAGGTCCTGTATTCTGGCGAAAAATAAACTCTTCTTCTATTTTAGCACAATATGTTTAAAGTCCATAATCAGGTACAGAAATAGAAAACATGCCAATCTGAATAAAATGAATAAGTAAATAAATGGAGAAGTTTAGACCTTTAAGCAAGTCACTTGTTACTTCAATACTTGGGGTATTCAATTTTTTAATGCAAATGTTTTCGAAGATACACTAATTTTGAAATAATGTGACACCACTGCAATCACTCTCACATTCTCAGTACACCTCTGAGAGCAGCAGCCACCCTCCACCGCCCCACTAACATCACCTCAAATCAACACTTTAAGAAAAAATGCACTTGCTGCAGTTGTTCTGGAGCTGGAGCAGGAAGATAGAGCCAACCATAGGTGGGCATGCCCTACAGGGAAAGGTGTCTAATAGTCCCTCCATACCGCAGAACGTTCCCACCCTCTTCCCTTACTGTGGGTGCCTTCTATTTGTTGTAGTTTCTTTGTTCTTGTCAAAGACAAGTTTCATAGGTGTTATCTCACTTTATCCTCATGGCATCCTTGGAAATAGAGGGCACAGCTGCAGTCAGACCAAATACAAAGAAAAAAATGCCAGTGGAAGTCAATAACATGCCTGAGGCCTCTGGTTTGTGAAGAGCTGGTGTTCGAACCCTGACTTTCTTTTACTCAGAGGGTTTATCCCAAGTGAATTATTCCAGGTCCACACAGCTCTGTTTGAACTACTTCGGTGGGGCTGGGCGTGGTGCCTCACTCCTGTAATCCCAGCTCTTTGGGAGGCCGACGCAGGCAGATCACAAGGTCAGGAGATCGAGACCATCCTGGCTAATACGGTAAAACCCCATCTCTACTGAAAATACAAAAAATTAGCCGGGTGTGGTGGCGGGTGCCTGTAGTCCCAGCTACTCAGGAGGCTGAGGCAGGAGAATGGCGTGAACCCAGGAGGCAGAGCTTGCAATGAACCGAGATCGTGCCACTGCACTCCAGCCTGGGTAACAGAGCCAGACTCCGTCTCAGAAGAAAAAAAAAAAGAAGTACTTCAGTGGATGCATCCATCTGATATTCTCAGCCACCCCATGGAAGAGACAGAGGAATGTCATGACCACCATGACACTGGCAGGAGGAGAGAAAACCACCCAGTGATGGTGCAGCACACCCAGCAAAGTGCATAATTCCAGAGGGTGAAGGGGGAGGTGGTACATGCAGTGAAATACGGTATGATGAGGCCAACTTTTCGTCTGTTTAAAGGACAAGACCAAATGTGACAGATTCCATAAGTATATGTCTTTAAGTTGCCAAATGAACACTGTGTGTGTTTTGTTTTTTGATAAATACAAATTGCTCTTCTGAAAGTTTGGAAGCACTGTGACAGTTTTCCAATGAAATTCGACAGAGAATGAGTTTTACCATAAAGGACTCAAGGCTTTCCACGGCCCCTTTAACTGAGAATGGACCTTGATTTTGTTTTGCGAGTCACTCTTACAGCTGCATGGCTTCATCTCAAGCAAGCTAAATAAAGGAATTTTCAGTATTATAACGGTCACTAAGCAGACAACTGACGTGTCAGCGATTAGAAGGGGTAAGGTTTCGGGGCGAGTGTGGAAAGATACTGCTGTAACACGATGTTTTACTCGGAGGCTTCATTGTGTAGGTGGGTGGCGAGTTGGAATGAAGCTGGGAGGCGTGGGGTGGAGGCGGGGTGGGGGCAGCCCCAACTCCAGAGCTCTTCCCAGCCAGAATGTCAGTCTGATTGGGGCAAATCCCCTGAAGTCTATTGAAACTCCCCATCTGCCTGTTCACAATTCATCTAAGCAACTCTGAAAAGAGGATAAACCTCCTCAGGCCAGTATTTCTGGGATTCTGTTATGGTTCAAAGCAGAGTGCATATCTTTGTTTTTCCAAGTGTCCGGTGTCTGTCTACCTCTCCTATTGGAAACGCTCCTCCGATCCGCGGGGCACGATGGGGACCCCTGGCCTGCGGTGCCTTCCCAGGCTGTACTTACATGCAGCAGGGCTGACTTGGCCCTTCTCCTTTAAATGCAAGACCTCCTACTAGATACTTTTTGCTGAGAGCAATTAGTTTCCAAAACAGCAATTAAGAAGAGTTTTCTAGCAGTAACTGCCAGCAGAGTTGCCTGTTTTGACCTATTTTGGCTGAGTGGTTCCTCTCTAAATGGTTTGGTAATCAGGCTATTAGGCTGCTGGGGAGCCTTCCCCGCCACATTCCTCTATGGTGTGTCTTCCATTTTCCCGACCTCGCCATGCCATTGCTGCTCGTGAAATGCTATTTAAAGAAACCCTGGGTGTTCAGAGTCTCTTAGGGTCAGTAATATTCTTCTCTTTCCACGCAGCTTTTTTTTTTTTTAAAGAAAAGGAAATTTACTGATATAATTTTCTTCTAGAAAGATCACAATGGTCGTACCATCCTCCAAACATCAGCTTGAACATGTTATACTGGTCTTAAAATATACCAATAAAATCGTGCGACCATGCCAGGCCATTGCAAAGGACAGTGAAAGCCATATATTACAGTTCCCAGTTACTTAAGAGTCATCCTAAAAGTGGAGGTAAGGACAAAGTTATTTGAGAGATAGAAAACCTACCCCAAATCCCATAATAATTTTTCTGCAGTAGTTTTCCTTTTACACGTCTCAGATTTCCATGCTGTTGGAAAGACAGGATGCATCCTAATTTTTATGGCTTGTTCACCTCAACAGTGATGAAGTCCTGGAGCCAGGAGGGCAGTCGGCCGTGGCTGCCTTGGCCCATGCAGACACACGCCTGACCCTCGATACTGGGCTGCTGACTTCCTTGGTGCTGGGAGATGGGAAAGGAGGTGCACTCACAGACTCCACCGCCCATGGGAGGTGGGGAGGGTGATGTGTTCAAAGACCCCGGGCAGCTCTTGATTGAAGTCATTCACAACCACAAAGCCAAGTTTCTGAGACCAAGGGCAGTAGGAGGAATGGGGGCAATATTCCAAACACCAACTCAAAGCAACCAACAAAAGAATGTGCTATCTTGTATTTACTCTCATAATGTTTGCCTTTCTCTGATTCCTAGTGAGGTCAAGCACTTTTGTATAGATCTACTGGCCATTTGGATCTTCTCTCTGTGATCTGCCAGCTCCAGCCTTGTGCCCATTTTTCTGTTGGGTGTCAGTCTCCATATGTACTTGGGAGCTCTTTATATTTTAAGTACAGTCCCCCATTTGGTTACCTGCTTTGCAAAGAGCTTGTTTCACTCTGTGGCTTGTCTTTTCTGTCTTAATGATGTCCAATAAGCTAATGCCTACATTTTATTGTCATCCAATTTATCAATTTTTTATGGTTCATGTTTTCCCAAACTCATTCATTCATTCTAAATTTTACAATAGATTCTATTGTGTTTTCTATATATAAAATCATGCGATCTGCAAATAATGATGGTTTTACATCTTTTTAGTCTTTATGTTTTTTTCTTTTTTTAACCTTATTATACTGTCTAGAATATATTAGCAATGTTAAATCAAGAAAGGTTTATTAGCCAAGTACACATTAAGTAGACTTCACCAAAAAACTTTGAAATGCATATTGGAACCTACATAAACTATTTGCAGAACCCAAGCTCACTTTTAAAATCGTGGGATCTCCAAAATAGCTTTCTGGACTACCTTTGAATGGAAAGGGCCATGGCAAACAATTTTTTTTTCCAAGTCCTCCTCATCTTTAATTAGGTTTTGGTCAGAGATTCAAATGCGAGAGGGATATAAACCAGGGATGAAGTGATAGTGACAGCAGCACAAGTTCGTGCTTCTCCTGTTGCAGTGATAGACGGGACAGCTCCCACACACGGCACCTTCTTCCAGAGCGCTTTTCCTCCTCTTCTCTCCTTTTGTCCTCTTGAGTTTGAACATTGATGGTGGTATGTGATGTTCCTAAAAAGACAAGCACAGGCAGATAGAGGGAGAGGAAAGTTGGGCCCACGGAAATATGAATTCATCCAGATTTCTACTATGTTAACTTTTAATAGAGGAATCCCCTTCTGTGTTCGTACCATGTGTTGCCATCCTTAACAGCTCTATGTCGAAAGGTGACCGGTGAGTCCTTCTAGTAGTACCTGGTTTCCTTAGTAATTGGCTTGTCACATATTTCTGCATCAACAGTATTCTCAAATGCACGCTTACTTTCAGCATTGGTGAAGCTCACTGCTGAACGCAGTCAAAGTCCTTCATAATCTGAACACACAGTGATATTTCCAGAAGCCCAAATTCCCATGGTTATGTAAGTTGTGTCTCTGAGCCAGCAAGAAGTAGGTGCATGAGGTGTCCCAACCCACCACGTCCTTGCAGGCAGCCAGGCTTGCTTCTGGAGAGGGCAGAGGGTGAAGGGCTGCAGCTGTACCTGTGTTCAGTCCCATCATCCTAAGGAGATATTCCTGGGTGTCAAAACCACTGCTGCGCCCCACTTTCTGATGTTGACTTATGACCCCTCCAGGGGTGTGGTGACCACCTGAAGGCCCCTGTCCCTGTTACTTGGAAATGCACCCTTTGAATGCTGCCTGCTTCGAGGTGTACCTCTCATCATCACCGAAGGGCCACTGCTTACTCTTTGTTAATGAAATCTGAGATGCTTCCACCTCCAAATTCTTGGGAAACATTAGTAGTCCCACTCCCCTTGCAGCCCTGATGTCCTGGGACCCAATGTCCATCCCACATCCAGTCTGCTTCATCCAAGCCAGGTCCTCTGAGCTGTTTGCTGTGACATTCAGAAGCAGCTTTGCTTTCTGCAGGGGGGTGTGTTCTGGTACCTACAGGCTCTGTGAACGCTGTCTCTCCTCACCCATCTCTTCTCTAATTCTCTTCATGGAGGCGATTTCTTGTGGCACTTTTTCTTCTCCATACATTTTCTAACTTACCTAAGGTGGGTTGTGATTGAAGTGTCCCTTGGCTATGACCTACTGCACCTGAGATGGGAAGAGGACCGCCCACGAACTGTGTTCCTGCTCCCACACTCCAATAATGTACGACCTTTCCTATCGGGACGCGACTGCTCCCTCTGCGAGTCTGAACTCCTTGCCGTGTTTCTGTGCTTTTATTCTGGGCCTTGGGCAGTCCCATCTGTTTTGCTGTATAGTTATGATTATAAATAATAAGAGTTCTTACCATGTGTGATAAGTTCTTGCCACGATCTAGGTCCTGGGCAAGGTGCTTTACACGAATGACCTCAAGTGACCTTTACATTAACCCTCTGAGATAGGAACTAATGTCATCTTCATCTCACAGACAAGGAAACCGAGTCCAGAAAGTCAGGTCATGGTGGGACCAGCACCGCCCATGCAGCTGGACTCGGGTGCTGGCCCCATGCTCCTGCTGAGCTCAGCTGGACGATGGTGACCATGCTTGCTTGAGGGTGAGGGTCATGCCCAGGTGCAGCCTGTGTCCCCAGGTGCCTAGATACGGCCTGAACACAGAGGCGTTTGATAAAAAAAGCACAATATGACGCACAGTCAGTGCCTCTCTTTGGGGCTGAGTTGCGCATGCCCTTAGGCTGGGCAGTAAAATTGGGCTTCTTGACATTCAGAAAGACTGACCCAGCTTTGGAGCTCTGCTTTGTTTGTTTGTTCCTTTGTTTATCAAGCACAGCAGATGTGGCCCGCATCTAACTCATTATGGGCACCACCGCCATCTGCATGGTGGAAGTGTCTGCACGATGCCCTAAGGATTCTGTTCCAGAGGCTTCCCTTAGATTAGACCACAGAGCAGCCGTCTGCCTGGGGAGCAGACCCATGGCCGCATTCCAGAGGGAGTGCTCATGCTCATTTCTACTAAAATCCAGGTTTCACACTTGGGAGCTGCTTCCGTTCCCAAGTAGAAACACATTCCATTTCCTTCATACGTATCGTGGTCATGGCACACTCATTCAAGATGTTTATGAGCTGAACATATTTGCTCCTTACAGTGTGGATTCATAGTCTAAGAAACGTGGAAAAGCCTCCATGCAGGATAGGGTAGGACAGGTCAGAAAATTCCACTCCCCAAGAACAAATGCTATGCAGCCAGTATTTAACAATGCTTTATTTATGCAGAGCATCTAGGAGTATGGAGAAATGCTTAATGTTAAGACAAAGTAAAGATGCAAAATTGTGTAGAAAGTATAATCCGAGTTATGTAGAAAGAAGTGCAAGAGAAAAGACCAGAGAAAGATGCTGAATTTCCTCCTGGAGCAGGGCTGCTTCACCCCTCGGTCTGATTCAGCACAGTCAGATTCAGACAGTCCGTCTTCAGTCCAGGGAGGAGGAAAATAAAGAGCTGAGGGCCCAGCTCCAGGTAACCTCCACTATCTGTCTGTCCCTCACCTGTGCTGCCGCCCTGATTCCTGGGCATCTGCCCTCTGCAGAGGCCGAGCCCGCAGCCTGTGTCACAGTTCTCATCCCTGGGCTTCTCCTTGGCCCTCTGGGCTCAGGTGCAGGCATTCATGGATCCTGTTCATTGATCCTGTGGTTGGGAGTCTACTGACCTCCTCCGCTGCCTGCAACCATGTCTCCAACACAGGTGACTCCTGAGATCTCTTTGTAATGCTTCAGCCATGGCCCCTGATGGGGTTTCGCTGTGTCCCCACCAAATCTCATCTTGAATTGTAGCTCCCATAATTTCCGCATGTTTTGAGGGGGACCCGGTGGGAGGTAGTTGGATCGTGGGGGTGGTTTCCCCCATACTGTTCTTGTGGTAGAGTAAGTCTCATGAGCTCTGATGGTTTTAGAAGGGAAACCCCTTTCGTTGGGCTCTCTTGTCTCTTCTCCGCCACGATGTAAGACGTGCCTTTTGCCTTCCACTATGATTGGGAGGCCTCCCCAACCACATGGACCTGTGAGTCCTTTAAACCCCCTTTTCTTTATAAATTACCCAGTCTCACTTATGTCTTTACCAGCAGCGGGATAATGGACTAATACAGCTCCCTTGGTGCCCAAAGTGGTGACTGAGCTCCAGTTTCTGGTCCCCGGTGTCCACTCTGGCCGATCCAAACCCATCACATGACAGGGCTTGGCCACCCGTCTCCAAGGTGGTGACATTTTACTCTCAAAATAAAGAAGATAAAATTCTGGGTCCAAAATTACCAGATGCCTTTCTTCTGTGGAGTTTAAACTACTTCACATACACTATTTCACTATCTTCACGTTGCGTTTTTGAAACAAGGGTGGGAAACAGGTAGTTGTGGCACACACTGTTCAAAGTCTCCACAAGATCCTGGAAGTCTGCTCCCCTGTAGTGTGCTTTGCAAAAAGAAGACTTTTGTGGGCTTCTGTTGGCAATGTAGACTCATCCAGTCTCCTGTGGACGGCCCCTTCATTACTTTTAACCTACCTTTCCACCCAGAGCTGACATATGTGAAAATGAAAACTACAAAAATTTGCCTCTATGTATCTTCTTGGAGTTGTTTGATTTTTAACTTTTTTGGTCTAGGCTATTTTGAACTATTTTCTCCACTGCTGTAGTATATTGAATTAGAGTAGGCCATTTCCTCTTTTCCTGGAAAATATTCTGATGGCTCTCTTTGATAACATGTCTGATTGTCTCAAGCATAACTGATCTTTCATGAACACGCAGGGAATCATAATGGCGCTGCACTTGGAAAGTTGAATATAATGGTGCTATTCATGAAAATAGATGAATTCAAAAAAATGGGAAGTGAATATCAAAATGAAGTTGAACAAGTAGGTTTTTATAGGCTCCGTAAAACAAAATGCATCTTAGAAGAAGCCTGGGAGGTGGGATAACAATAGCTGCCATTGGAGGAGGGCTCCTGCGCGCTGCCCAGGGCTGGGCTTGCTTTCTGATCCCTACCATGACCTGGCCAAGTAGGCCTCATTTTATCTGTAAAGGACTATGTTGTGGAGGAAGGAGTTAAACATACCGTTGTTCCCTTTCTCGGGGAAAGGGGGTCCCTTTTTATCTGCATCAGGGGTTTTGCTGGGGGAATGCAAGAGGCAGGACATGGACCTTAGGGGGTGGTGTCTCATCTACAAGTAGCTCATCTGGGAGCTTCCTTCCCGAGGATGTTTGAACATATTATACACAGAGCCTTGACCCCAGAGCCTTCTTCCTGAAGCTTTCGTTGATCACCAGCAACGCTGCTTGGAAGCCTCCAGCAAAGGCAGTTCATCCTCCGCTGCCTCCGAAGCAGTTCATGGGAAGAGTCACCACATTCAGCCTGGGGCTGGCATCCTCTCGACAACATCCATTCCAGGTGGCGTCGGTTGCCTCTGTGTTCATTCATGGGACACTCACACCAGTTCCTGTACAGGTTACATCAGAAATTCCCAAATGCTGCTCTGGGTGCTGCACTGGTTAGCAATGCAGTTTTCAATTTTCCAAGGAGAAATGAGGGGAAATAAGGAAAACAGACTACGTGTGTCTGTGGATGCTGATGCTGTTTTGTAGACATAGGACGTATAATATATGCTCACTGCATTCGATCCATAAGCTTGTAGGGCAGTGACAGATGCAGTCCTGGTGCTCTGATTCTGCAGTTCTAGGATGGGGCATGGTCGCCGGGAGTTTTAGAAGCACCCAGCATGATGCTGATCACCAGCCAAGTTTGGAAACCACTGGGCTCGTGTGAAGGACACCGTACCCTGCTGTTTGGAATCGTAAACGTAAGATTTAAAATGCATTTTCCTAACCAATAAATGCCAGTGAAGGCTCAACAGCTGATGGGCAGTGGAGTCTAGAGTGATGGGCTCAGGAGGTGTTCCAGCGGCGTCTGCCAGGGCTGGAGGCTGTTGCCAGGCTCAAGCCGGAGCAGCATGGGCAGGAAGCCCCTGATGGAGAGTGGAAGGAAGTGAGATTGGACCAGCATCAGAGGGCAGATGTGCTGGTGGCAAGCTCAGAGAGGGCTGCCTTGGAATTCACAAAGCATGGTCCATGGTCCAGTCCGGGGGCTTTTAAAGGCTTAGGCTGATGTCCCCACTTAGACACACCCTTGCTGTCCAAAAGGTCCTGCTCCACAACTGACCACAAGCAGCCCTCCAACACAGTGCTGGAGGCTCTAAGAATCTGAAGTCTGCCCGTCCCGGGGAAGTCCCTGCAGCAGGTTCTGCTGTGTGTGTCTGTGTCCCCAAGACATTCTTCAGGACGGCTTTGGGAAAAGCAAACACTTTTTACCTGTTAAAAATAGAGACAGCATTGATACTTGTGAAGATATATGTGCTCACTGAAATATATGCAGTGAGCATATATTCACTAAATAAACATGCTTTGGCCGGGCGCGGTGGCTCAAGCCTGTAATCCCAGCACTTTGGGAGGCCGAGGCGGGCGGATCACGAGGTCAGGAGATCGAGACCCTCCTGGCTAACACGGTGAAACCCCATCTCTACTAAAAATACAAAAAACTAGCCGGGCGAGGTGGCGGGCGCCTGTAGTCCCAGCTACTCGGAGGCTGAGGCAGGAGAATGGCGTGAACCCGGGAGGCGGAGCTTGCAGTGAGCCGAGATCGCGCCACTGCACTCCAGCCTGGGCGACACAGCGAGACTCCGTCTCAAAAATAAATAAATAAATAAATAAACAAACAAACAAACAAACAAACAAACATGCTTTGAAAGTAAACAGCATGATGCCAAAAGCTTGACGTTCCTTTTCTTATTGCTTTGCGGGTTAATGAGGCCAGGGGTGTGGATTAACCGCATTCTGGAACCACACAAAACTCTCCAAAGGAACCATTTATGCCACCACGATAGGGACTGCGTGTTGCTCACTTGGATCCTAAGCTGCTTTTAGATTAGATCTTTCCGTGATCCCTTGTTGAGTCCATTTTATTATATTCTCTAAATATTTCACTAGTTGATTCTAATAATTAGAGAAAAAATGTCTTTCATCAATTTAAGAGAGGAAGGAATATTCCGTTAAGGCTGAGCAGTTACTGCCTAGGAAGAGCTGGGGCTGAGAAACCCTAGCAAGCTCCAATGGTGAGCTTCTGCCATGAGCTGGCAAAAAGAGAAAAATGCAATGGAAAATAGTGTGTGTGTGTGTGTGTGTGTGTATGTATGTGTGTGTGTGTGTGTGAGAGAGAGAGAGAGGGAAAGAAGAGAGGAGAGAGCACAGTTACGGAGCCATGTGGCCAACTAGTAAAACTAGGAGAAAAGACACAGAAAATGTTGTGTGTTGGGGGTGGGTAAAATGCTCCCCCTGAAGAGCACTGAGGCTCTAGGGAGCCCGTCAAACCCATATAATTCTACTAGATCAGGAGGGAGCTGGCCTGGGCCTTCCCAGTTCGCACTCACTGAAAACAGCGGGCCTCTGCTGAGAAGGTAAACCTGGGACCCCGGGGATGGACCCCGGAAGATTAGGGGAGAAACGTGCGAGGCAGCCAAGGCTATCCAGCCATCTCTGCAGCTGGGAAAGGAGTGATTGTTTTCCTGAGCTGCAGCCTGGATTTGCAGAGGGAAAGAATGCCTTGTTTCTGTCCCCTGAAGACACAAGCTGAAAAAATGTCTGGCTGCTCTTCGCCGCCCTCCCAGGTTCTCTCCCACAGCCAAGAGCGACTGGCTGCTGCCCTAAGCCGGGAGGTCACAACACATGTGGAGTAAGAAGCTTGGATTTTTGTTTGGGGCTTTGTTTTGTTTTCTTAAGTATCTGCAGAACAATGTTTGGAAGAGTCCTATGCCCCATAAAAGGAAGAAAATGGTGCTCTTGGATTGTAATCAGTGACTTGTGGTTGGCAGTTATGCCTCTGCCTTCAGTACTGCAGGCCCATGCCTTCCACAGACCTTCCCTAACATGATTTCTGGAGCTGATGAGGTCGGGTCTTTAAGACGCCATTTTTTCACGTTATCGTCTGGTAAGAACAGAGATGAACCTCAGAGATGAAGAGTGTGACAGAGTGCAGAGAAAGTTCAGTTACTTGATTTTAAATGGGCCAGACAGTTGGATTTCTTTTACCTTTTGTGCAGAAAGCCTTCGTTGAGAGACTAGAGGACTGAATTCTGATGACAGTGGATGTGGGAGGGACAGCACTGTTATCGCAACAGCATTGTGATGAGATTCCTGAATGGAGGGAATCACTGGTGCGTGCATATTTGGGACTTCATCTTAGGGAAGTTACCTAAAATCTCTGTAGCGCCCAGTTTTCGTGGGAGGAATGTCATGGGAGCCAGGGGTTCCCTGACCTCGGAAGCCTGGCCAGTCAGTCTCAAACGAGTTTACTGCCTCTGACCCAATTGTGAGGACTCAGCCAGAGGGAGTGCGTGTCAGCCTCAGCCCCCAGCAGCACAGCCTCTTTCTTTACAAGCCTCAGATTTCGGGGAAAACAACAAAAACAGGGTCAAAACTAGGTCTTTCATTAATAAAAGACTGGAATCTCCCAGAGTTAATCATCTTGCTCATCTTTTCCAGTTCTGGAAATCTGATATTTGAACCTGGTATCCTCAGTCTTAGCACAATACCTGGGACCATAATAGATGCTCAGTAAACTTGGTGGGAGGAAAAATCAAAAAAGGAATTAAAATAGAGGTGCTGGGTGCCGAGGAGTTGCTAACCTGGACCATCCAAATAATGACAGTCTGTGGCACTTCAGAAGCATTCCAGAAATGGAACAGTGGCACTCCATGAAGCTGTGTAAACTCATAACGTATCCTGTAACTAACCCAGTATGGAACACGAGCACTATTTACACTGATTGGAAGGAAGAAGGTTCATCCTGGCTGTTTATGACGTTGCCAGCATGGCTTGAATCCTTGAGGGTGGGTGACAAGTAGAGTGGATAATAAATGGGCTTCCTATTTCACAGAGGCTGAGAACCTCTGGTCCAGTGGGCACCTGGTACCCCTGCAGAGTCCAGTCTAAGAGGGCAATTTTTTTTTTTTTTTGAGATGGAGTCTTGCTCTGTTGCCCAGGTTGGAGTGTATGGTCTCAGCTCACTGCAACCTCCGCCTCCTGGGTTCAAGCAGCTCCCTTCCTCAGCCTCCCTAGTAGCTGAGATTACAGGTGCACACCACCACACCCGGCTAATTTTTGTATTTTTAGTAGAGATGGGGTTTCACCATCTTGGCCGGGCTGGTCTTGAACTCCTGACCTCGTGAGCCACCACACCCAGCCGAGGACAATTTACTCTAGCCACAGGTACGGCCACGGTCCTCATCTAAGCTGACTTACAGATATAGCAAATCTACCTTTTCAAAGACTTCATTCTAAAGATGTAAAAGAAAGAAAAAGGATAAAGGAAGAGGATGAGAAGACGTGAGAAGAGTGGAAGTGTAGAAAGAAAATGTTTGAGGTTCGTCCCCTCCCCATCTTAGAGCGTTCCTTTGGCAGAATCTTCTGAAGGGTGCTTCTCCTAGCCCAGGGACGGAAAGATGCAGTCTTTCGGGGCAGCCGCAGAAGGAAGGAGAGCAGTCCTGTAGCTCGTGAAGACATTAGGAAGCACAAAGAACTGCACAGGAACAGAGATTCTTTAGGGTCTCGAGATCTCTCTATGTCCTTGGCTGTTAGGTTACCCGAGAGCAAACCCCAGCTTCTCGCTTGCTCCAGGCTCTGCGTGTGTGCGTGTGACCCCTGGGTACTCTCAGGGCGTTTTCAGCCATGCGATTCTGGGGACTTCAGAGGACTCTGTTCTTTCTGACTTGTGTTCGGGCGTCTGGGTTGCTCCCAGCAGGAGGAGGAGTATTGTCTATTAAGGGAAAAGTTTTCAGCGACCTGGCAGGAGGGAGCGTCGTCAGTGTTTGACTGTTTATGGTATGTCAGGGAACTGGTTCCTGGCAGTGGCTTCCCCGGGGGTGGGGAGGGGTGTGCTGGGGGTGACAGGAAACACTAAATCAGAACAGAGAAGGGAAAGAAGCCCGCCCTCCACTTCCGGTGTTCACTGAGAAGGTCGGTGGCCAGCGCTGCCTTCCCATCAGAACCCCATTTTAAGACATGTCCAAGCGCGTGGAGTGATCGGGACGAGGGACTTCTCCCTGGTAGAGTGTCAGACCAACACCGCCCTGCACAAAAGCCCTGTGTTCCCTGTTCTGTCATGTTCCCACCCATAGCCAGGAATTCCAGCTGCTGGCCGGCCAGCCCCTGTGGAGCGGTGACTAAGGGTAGCTCTGGGACTCACTCACGAGCCTCAGGTTAGGTGAACAAACTGTACATAGTTTGTGGCTGATTAGGTGTTGTTAAGGATTTACTGTTCAGGGCTGTTGGTTTCTGCCACTGGCTTGTCTTCTCCCAAGGACAAGGGGCCTGCCTATTGGCATTTAGATCTTGAGCACTTAGCAGACTCTCAGAAGCGTTTTCTAGAGGACGTTTTCTGGGGAGTGTCCACCTACACTGATGAAAACAACTCAGTAACAACTCCACTCTGAGAGGGGCAGAGCAGGAGCCTTCCGTTGGTGTGTGTAAGGGGATACCGGCTTTAAAGACGCCCGGCTGAGTTGCTGTGTCAGGACTGATTCTTTACTTCTCCATCTGGAGGTGTTTCTGCTTTATCAGTTTCTCCTTGTTTCCAGCTCTGTCTCGCTGCCAGAGGGCCGACGTTTCCTGGCTTTTGTTGTACTGTGGCACAGAGTCTGTTTTGAAAGGACAGGAGCATAATAAAAGCGGATATGAAAGAAGGGCCAGATGACATCACATAGAATACTGGAGGAAGTCCGCATTTGTGGATGTTTATCATCTCAGCATGTTAGTTGTTTGTAATATGATAAGAGCACTTTTGATACATAGGAGGACTACAAGCCTTGTTGCTTAGACAGGACTCATGAATTTTTGTCTTAGGCTCATAGTGACGAACAGAGAATGGGGATCTTGGCCTGGATCCCAAGTGACCCTGGCTCATTGGTTGACCTTGGGTACAAGGTTCGGCATAGTTGAGCCATTTAAGTTGTGCGTAAGCCAGCTACTCACTGAATTTTTTAAAAGAAAGAGAGAGAATAAAGAAAGCTAAGAATTTGACTTATTAGAGATGAATTAGCTTACTAAATTTTTTTCCTTTTGAAATCTGACTTCAGAGAAATTGATGGTACCTAGCACTTAACATTAAATCAAGTAAGACCTTTTTAAGGTAAATTCCGTAAGCCATATAGGGTCAGCATTGTATGCATGCTTACTGAATGAAAATCCTAAAACATGCAAATATCTCCATAAAGAGCAATCTCCTTGAACAATGACAGTATTGACACCTGCTGTTCCCCAGGTCTGTATCATGAGATGGAAATAAACCAGCATCTTTCCCCACTAGGGGAAGATGATAAAATGCAGGTTAAGAACATGGACCATGCATGCTGGGTACACCCTGCAGGGAGCCGGGCACTATCTTCACCCCTTCCCATGGGTTAATCTCCTTTTATCCTAACGACAACCCCAGGAGGTAGGAACGGTAAGTTCTACCCATTTTTTAAATGAAGACACTGCAGGGCATGTGGGATGAGCATTCCTCACAAGACCACCCCCATAAAACACTGGCTGGAGCCCTGGCACCCTTGGTCCAAAGCAAATCAAGTTTCTCCCAAACACAGTGCCATTCAGAGCAAACCAGATCTGCAGCGCTGGAGACCCACACACCCAGCTGGAAGCTTAGGGCAGGGCAAAGGCACAAGACAGGATCATAGCACTCTGGAGCCCAGGAAGAACCCATCTTCTTGCAAACAGTCCAGATTAAGCTTAAAAAGACTAGAAAAGTCAACTGTCCTCATGCACTGGTATAGGAGAATAGGGTAGAACTGGCTTCTAAAATTTCACACTCAGGACACTCTAAAAATTGTGCTCAAACCTAAAAATGTGTGCATGCTAATTCTGAAGTAGTCTTATCGACAGAGGTTAGCATCCAAAACTTGGTCTAACCTAGTCCGGAGAACGTGCAATCTTTGTAGCTTCATACTGCAATGACTGTCTGTGTGGTCTCTGACTGTGCATCAAACACAAGAATTAAAATCCCAACAACCTACTGAGGGGCAGAGAGGAGTGGGATTGAAAATCCATTGTTGGAATATCCAGGTGAATAATCCACTCCCAAATAACGGAGTGCTGCCTGCGCCTGTCCGTACTCAATAGGTGCTGTCTTCTCCTGGCCCCAGGAGTAGGCGTCTGCTATGACTTAGAGCAGATTTTATGCACAGACCTTCCTCCAGGCAAAGGAAAAACTACTGAGTGTGAGTTCACAGCAAAGGCATCCTCGATCCCTGCTGATATGGGAAGGCATAGGTATACGCCGTCTGAAAGCTGCCAGGTGTGATTCACTTGGCAGCGTACCTCCAGGAGAAAGGGCGGGGCAGAAATTCAGAAATTCTAACCCAGAAGTCAGGCCAGCAGATAGGTAAAGTAGCTGTAGCGTGGGTGTGGTGTTGCCCATGGCCCCAAAGCCCCTGGGACTTTGATGGTCAAGTTTGCAAAGATAAAGCTGCAGACACCTGAGGCTGAGCCTGCCTGGGCGGCGCAGCGCTGCTCTGTGTGCCAGTGCAAACGGGGACCTTCCTTGCCTAGACCAGCCTTCACCAACCAGAACAGAAATCTTATTGTATTCTGAAAAATGATTGCTGGATCTCTTTCATTTCATGCTTTTCAGATTTCTTTTCTCCCAAATTTAGCACAGAGGGCGGGTTTTGAACAGAACTCTCAAACTGAATGTACTTTTCTGGAATAAATAGCTTCAAACGATGGACCCACTCTGTTTCTTACAAACAGTGCAAAATATTTACCTTAGACCTATATGCCAGTACTAACAACATACACATTTTCATTCATTGCCAAAGAATACCAAGAACTGGCATGCCATATAAATAATTAAAATTTAGTGTAGATAATGTGTGAGGTAATGCTTATATTAGATGATGTCTCGGTGGACTCTCTCCCTAACTGAACAGAACAAAAACAACATAGTTCACAAATATGTAAGGGCATTTATTCTAAATGTAACATGTAAAACTCTTCACTGTGTGTGCACTTATAAGTCTGAAAACTTACTTCTGACTATGATTACATTGATGGGCTCTTGAACAAGAGTTAAAAACTCCTTGTAACTTCTTCTTCTCAAGACGGAGACAGAACAAAATCCCTATGGCTATTAAAAGGACGACATGACAGATAGCCTTCATTAAACATGGTCTTTTATGCAGCCAATTTTCTTATTATCAGTTATTTGGTGACAACATGACATTTAAATGAGTAGCCAATGAGAGAATATTGAAGTAGGCTGTTTGTTACAGCGCATTTCCTCTAACTCATACTTGCTGATAGGTAATTGGAACAGAAGAGAATGATGTCAGTATGAGATGGAAGTCACGTTAGTTCATGCATGACATTTTTCCCAGCATGGTGTTTGCCCCACTGAGCAACAGGGTAGCTGAAGGGTAAGTAGAAGAATACACATCAGCACAGCAAACTGTCAAAGAATGAAATGCTGTGGAGACTCCAGGGCCCCAGTATTTTCTCTCTTGCCTTGCTCAGGCCGCAGTCTCCTCAGAAATGCTTTCTTCACGGCTCTTCCCAATCTTTGGTCGTCCTGTCCTTGCTCTCTGCAACATAGCAGTCTTAGCACTTCCTTACACCCCCTTCTGTGAAACTATGCCGTCACTTCTCTTTAAGATAAAGTACTTTATGTACTGCAGTATTTCTTTACTTGGGAAATTAACGTGGCTATTAAACTGTGCTATTATTTTTATCAGGATTGTAACCAATTTTATTAAGGCGCTAGTTACAAAGTTGCATTGGTATTGAGTGGTCTGCCCCGGCTCTCTTCTTCCCATGGACCTCGGTGGTTTGGTGTGTGGTTTTGCAGAGTGTGAGAATTTTCCAGAAACAGTCATATACTGTGTTACAGCAGAAATGCCTGTTCTTAAAAAGAATGGGTGGGGACTAGATGTGAATCAGTGTAATTTGACTGTCTTCTTCCCAAGGTGAGTAGCTGGTGTGTTTGAGTGGGTCTCAACTGCATTGACAAGAAAGGTGAGGGTATGGAGGACATTCCAAACTGAAGGAACAGTGTGTACAAAGGCAAGTTCTTTGCAAGGATGGAACCCCAGAGATGTTCATACTCCATGCATTGAAAATCCTCACATTCCCTCAGCGTGTGAAATATGTGATTAAGCATTCGGCTGTAGTTGAAAGAAAAAGAGACTTTGAAAGTGGAGGGAACAGTGGATGCAGGGGAGCAGAACCCCAGTCGGCGGGTCTCGGGAGAAGTGAAGCCTGCTATTCCTGGGAAGCAGTGGGGTGGAGGAATCAGAGGACAGCAGATGCTGGCTCCACACCCTCACCTTCCCTATCAGTGCAGTTGAGACTTACTCAAACACACCAGCCACTCACCTGGTGAAGAAGAAAGTCAGACTCACATTGATTCACCTCTTGTCCCCACCTGTTCTTTTTAACCCGATGTGGTCTCTCGACTAAAGGGTCAATACCAGAAGCACCCACCTAGCTAAGTACCCACCTAGCCAGCCATTAGTGATTAACAAAAACATGAAGGGTGGCTATCTATATTGAGGGTAGAGAAGGAGAGGGGGCAAGGGAAGGTGGTTTCTGGCAATTGACCATTGACAGACCCCCAGCTGCTGTGTGGGACAGAAGTCACATGACTCAGATAGCAACACCCGGACTCCCATCTTGTTCCATCTCATCTGTGCCTGGGCAGGTGCACCTCTGCACAGGGGGACCACCTTCTGCAAGGTACCCGGGGTGCGTGTTCGTTCTCACAATAGTGCCAGCTGTGTGTCCACTTCATAATGACATCAGGAAGATGGGCTTTGGGATCCTGCCCACACCCAGCTCCGGGGCGCTGCTCATGTATCCTGGCAATCCCAGCCAGAATCCTGGGTTGCCTCTGTCACCCTCACAACCAGGGAGCCAGGAACCGGCCGCGAAGGCCAGTGAGAGGCGAATTTGGAAATGGGGAACTTTCCTGGGGTACTGAAGGAGCAGTATCAAAATATTTGAAAGAGAATTCTTTCTCGCTTGAGGCTTTTGAGGCGTGTTTCGTGTGTAACTCAAAGCCTTGGGAATCTGAGGCAGAAAGTCATTTGAAATTAACTTTTGGAATCAAGTGAATAAGACCCTATTCAAAGGAGAATTTAGCCGTGGGTTAATAAATACATCTAAATTGCAATGAAAATAAATCTTCAGCAGTCTTAGCCACTGATCCCGTAGTCACCATAGACATTATAAGGAGCAGTGGCTATGGCAGGGGTAATGGAACAGATTTTAGGAAGTAACTCAGAGTGAGAGGAGCAGGGGCACCAGAACTCTAGTGACCAAGACATTCGAAGACAGGCAAGGAAACCTTCAAATGCAGGCAACTCATACTTCGACGGGACACCCTCCAGTGCTCTGAGATGGAAATTGCCTGCATTTCAGTGTCCTGTTCTGTGGCTCCAGCGCCCTGCTGTATGCCCACTGCAAAGGCTGCTTGTCACATGTGCTGCCCAGCTCAACCCGGCCCCTGTGGTCGCTGTCCTGCCTGCCTGACTCCTGACAAGGGCCCCACGCCCATGTCCACACCCTGGGTGTTTGCTGTGTAGGTTCCAGGCTTCTAGACCAGATGACTCAAGATGAGGCACCCGTGAGTCTCCACCTAATAAAACCACCCAATAAATGAGGGCTCAGCTTCTCCCCGGGTGAAGGCCAGGGTGCTCTGTTGACCAAGGGGAGGCCATGAAAGAATGGAGAGGGCTGGCTCTGGACAGAGCCTCCTCCTCTGTGCTTGTCATGGCTCACTGCCAAGTGCGAACATCTGGGTCCACGCCTCCGCATGCTGGGCCCTTGTGCATGCCTGCGTTCCTCGCTGGTGAGGAGGCGCATCTCTGCGCTGCTTTTTGCCTCTAGAAGGGCACTGAGTGTGAATTCTGAAGAAGTGGCCAGGGCAGGGGACGTGTGTCAGGAAATGCCAAGCCCCCTTTCCTAGCTCAGCCAGATGGCCCACCTGTCTTCACCTGAGGCCAGGCCCACCCATGCTCTGAGATCATCTCGAGCCCAGGACGAGGTATTTCCAGGGCAGCGTTGGCTCAGACTACGTTGGCTGGGCTTCAACTCTCATTCACGTGTCAGGAGCTCTAGGCCGGGGAGCCAGGTGCTGGCGACCCTTCAGCTGGGAAGGCTCATGGGGCTGAATTACATCCCCAAACCCTCACAATTGCCCTGCGGAAGGGTGCCATCATCCTCCCTTTGTGCAGAAGATGCTGTGGCTCTGAAGGACCAGTCCCTTCTCTGCCTAAACTCTGCCCTTTGCCACATCATTCATGTTCCCGGTCAGCCCCTCACACCTGCTCTTCAGCTTCCCAGGTTCTCAGCAGTTCCCACCTGGGGCCCCGCCTGCCATCCCTCCACTGTCATTCAGCCTGCTTTAAATGTCTCAGGATGACTAATGTCACTGGGATGAGTTTTGGCCCTGGTCTTTGGCCCACGACACGCTGCATGCCCTGGCAGTCAAATTCCTGACTTTTTTTTTTTTTTTGAGCCAGTCCTGCCCATCAGGACCCAAGCTCCAGCACTAAAGTACAGCTGTCAGAGGTGGCCCTGCCAGTAGCACACTGTGTGTGGAAAACACCCAGACGTTAAGCTGCCTGAGGAGAAATGGAAGGTGGCCCAGTTGGCCGGTCATTGCTTGTTAAAATGTATAGGTGTGCAGATATGAAAACACGGGGCTTGTTGCTGGTGACTCATGGGAGGGCAGCGAACGTCATGCCTCCTGGTTATGTCTTGCCGCTGTGTTGAACCAGGACGGGGAATGATCCCATTCCTCAGGTATTCGTCTGGAAGACAGTAAAGGATTGCTTCCAGACAGGAAGGAGGTCTGTCTTCCTAAAGAGTGTCTAGCCCAACTCCCGTTGAACTGCTATCATTTCTTTCTGGTTCTCCTGTTCGAAATGCACAGCCTGAGCTCCTCCTTCCTTCTCGGAGCCTCCCAGTTCCATGAGGACGCATTGACGCAGTCATAACTGCTGGCGCTCACTGGCACTCCATCATTGTATGTGGGGGAGCACCCCTGTCCTTCAGGCATTTCACCATCTCGAGCTGGTGACTCGTTCAAACCCATTCTGTAGAGTGAACACATTTATTTAGGATGCCCTTGAAGTGCTGTTAAACAAAGGAAGCTGAATTGGCCGACTTTTCTGCCCGGCATTATGGAGAAGAAGGATTTGTTCTGGGTGGTGCAGCTGTGACCTGCACTTCCTCTTCCATATACCTTGCCCTGCTAATACCATGTTGGAATTATTTCCTTAATTTCTAAAGCTGCATGTGCGGAAATGGCTTATATTTCCTGTTTTGATAAACTAATAGAACTTTACTGAGAACTTTGTTCCCGAATTGGCTTTCTTTTCTTTTGGCCTCTTTTTTGATTAAAATAATAATTGTAAAAGTCCGGCTTGACTGGACTTGTGTCAAAGATGAAGAATTGTATAGATTTTTTTTTTTTTTGCCTGGAAATGATAACTTTTTAGCTTTTAAAAAGATGATAACTTTTTAACAATAGGCAATGTTGATCTTTTATGTCACTTGGCGTGGGTTATTCAGTATTCCTCTGTGGAGGGAATTCGGGTTAGATGCTGGGCACAATCCAGTTGTCAACTATCTGTAAATCCCCTTCAGAGGATGGCTCTTGTTGGCTGGAGGTAAATTGGCTTAAAAAGACTTCCTTGGACAAGAAGTTTCTTGGAACATGTAGAGGACAAAATATTCTTTGTTTTCGGACAGATGAGTTTTGTTCTTGCAACTTCATATAACTGGATTACTGCTCATTTTCTATGTGCAAGCTGAGAACAATCACCAGCATTTTTTTTTTTTTCATTCATCTACATGGCACCCACTTTAAACGATACTCATGTCTGCAGAGGGCTGGGTGCATTTCCATGGTTTGTTCCCTTGCTAGACGTTGACAGTTTGCAGTGGTAGTAAAGAAATAGCTAGTCTCCAAGAGTTTAAATTGTTCATATGTTTTGTTTTCTGGCATTCAGGTTGTCATTTAAACCTATTTTTTTAGTGTCCTAAATATAAGGACCAATCTGCCATGAAGAGGAGTGACATTGGGCAGTTTTCTCCACGTTTGGAGATGGGGCCATTCCTCAGACATCTACCGAGGACACTCTTTTCCCAGGTGGCAAAGGAGAGGCTCTCCCTCCGCCTGGTGGCACAGGATCCTAGTGAAGGCAACACGATACTGTCTTCTCACTGTCATTGGGTCACTCACAGAAGAGCCAGGGCAGCAACCGGGGGGGACCGGATGTCCTCTTAATCCTGCAGCTGCCATTTTTGATCTCTGCTCCAACTCCACTGAATCCCATTGATAAATGACAGTCTCTGCTGGCAGCCAGGGAGCCGGTGACTCCAAGCAAGAAATTCTCCACTGATCTTGATAGGAGCCTGGTTCAAGAAACTAGAACCTGGTTTTCCTTAAAGGGTTCCATGACTTTTCCTCTTCCAGAGGTAAAAGACTCACCAAGGAATCTAGATTGTGCATCTAGAGGGATTTGATGTCTGTGGTAAATCTATCCATGCAAACAGATGGATTTTCATATCTTCTTTTTTTTTTTTTTTTTAATTGAGATGCAGTCTCACTCTGTCACCCAGGCTACAGTGCAGTAGCACAGTCTCGGCTCACTGAAATCTCCATTTCCCAGGTTGAAGTGATTCTTGTGTCTCAACTTCGTGAGTAGTTGGAATTACAAGTGTGAGCCACTGTGTCCAGCTAATTTTTGCATTTTTAGTAGAGACGGGGTTTCACAATGTTGGCCAGGCTGGTCTTGAACTCCTAACTTCAAGTGATCCACTGCCTAGGCTTCCCAAAGTGCTAGGCTTACAGGCATGAGCCACCACACCCGGCCCCGTTTTCACATCTTTCTAAATGTAATGATGGAGTCTTAAATAAGACTCCAAGGAAAAGAATTCCCATATAAGAAGTCATCCAAGAAATCCCTCACTCAAAGATTCCCATTCTGCACCTGTAAAAAATGTCTGTTGCATTCCAGTTGAGTAGAATGTAATCTAAGGCTTCTGGAAAACACATCTTATGCCTTTACATACACTGCCTACTGGCTCCTAAACATTTCCAATTCTTATAGTTCTGAGTTGGCATAGCAATGCTGGCTACCAGTTTAGAAGAGGAAAAAGAAGAGCTCTAGAAGGATATTTGGAATTTTAAAAGAATAGAAAGAGAGAACTACATTTTTTTTTTTTGCATTTGGAGGGATTTAGAGGTTCAGCCACTGAGTCCTCAGGGCTTGGAGCCGCCCCAGATGCAGCACAGGTCACAAAGGTCAAAGTAAGGTCCAAGGGCCATCACTTTTCTAGGACAGACAGGCCAGGGGTCCACTGAGTCATGGAACATGCTGAATCTGTAACAAATCCTACCTTCTATTGCACCCAGGGTGATGGTTCAGTGGTTTCCAGCTTTCTTGCTATCTCTAGACAAAGCCTGTTTTCACAGTGCCCGTCTTGTCTGATCACCCAGTGTAGGGCTTTGCAAACCTCAGTGTGCTAACCTGGAAGTCATGCTAGAAAGCAGGTTCTGCTCCAAGAAAGGTGGGGTGGGGCCTGCATTCCTCACTAGCTCCAGGGTGATGCTGATAGGGCCTGTCCACACAGCACGCTTGCCATGGCGGGGGCCAGCTGGGAGAGCAGCTGCCCTTCAGACAAGCACTTGTGACCTCTTTGACTTTGTGTCTAAGTCCCTGCCTCTGATCAGTATTCCTCTCTCTCTCCCTCTTACTCCCTAGCATTTTATTTGTGGTGCGACTTTCAGGTAAATCTTCCTCAAACTCTCTATCCAGTGTCTTCTTTGCTACCTGCTCTCTCTCTTGTTTCTTTCTTTCTTTCCTTGTATTTTTTCTTTTTGAGATTGGGTCTTGCTCTGTTGCCCAGCCTGGAGTGCAGTGGTGCAATCTCAGCTCACTGGAACCTCCACCTCCCAGGCTCAAGCCATCTTCCCACCCCAGCCCTCCAAGCAGCTGGGACCACAGGCGTGCACCACCATACTCAGCTTTTTTTTTTGTTTGTTTGTTTTGCCTTGTTACCCAGGCTGGTCTTGAACCCCTGAGCTCAAGTGATCTGCCTGCCTTGGTCTCCCAAAGTGCTGGGATTACAGGCGTGAGCCCCCGCACACAGCCTTCTCTCCTGCTTCTTTGCTGCCTGTGACTCTCTCTACCCTACTCCTCCCTTGACAGCATGGGTTTTGTCCCTATGAACTGGTCCAAGAATGACCCGTCCTTCATCTCTTCCTTGCAGCTCAGAGACTTTCAAGTCTACTGTGCTTCTTAGATTTAAGCTGCTTTGGACTCTCTTATTTCCTAATATTTATAATTCACATTTATTTTCCATAACTATTCGTTTTGGTTCCACAACACTAAAGATGTCAAGAACTTACAATATCAGACTTAGCAGCCCCTTCCCTTTATCTACAGTGCCTCTGCCAGCTTCTTTAATTCCTTTATCTTTCTTGAAGGAGCAGATAAGTCCAATGGGGTCTGGCCTCCAGGTTGGTGTGTGATGAGATAGTTGGCAAGGTTTGCTGAGGGAAGTCATGATTCATCCCCCTAGGCAAACTCCTTCCATGATTTGGTCTGAAGTTTCCTGGCCATGCGCCCGGGAAGCCACTGAGCTGGCTATCAGCTGAGTAGGGACTAAGGATGTTCAACTGTGGGTACCGAAAGCAGCACTAGATTGAAGGAGAGTCCTGAGCTGCAAGTTGGGGTGCACAGCAGTGTTGGAGCATCCTGAAAGTCGTAGGAAGAATGGGCTTCAAGTCACTGTAGTCAAGATGGTCCTGATTCCCTGATGATGATCATGATGATGATGATGACGATGATGATGGCATGAAGTTGGTGCTCTCCCAGGCCTGGAGGTTAGGGGTAGCCAGTCTGTCTCTGCTTTCCAGCAGTGAGAGCTTCAGGCTGTCAGGCAGGGAGGTTGGCCTTGGAGGGTAGGCATAGAAGGAGTAGTGGAGCGTAGCAGAGCCCTGGGGCACAGGCCTGAGCACAGCCAGTCCTCTCTGTGAACACGATAACACAATACTTAAGGACCCACACTGTTCCTTATTTGCTTTCTAACCTCCTCTTCTTTGCAGCTCTTACCAGAATTTAAATTATGTGGGTTTAGTTGTTTGTTTACTTATTTCACCTTCTTGTCTACTTGGTCACCTGCCACAGGGCAGGAACAATGTCTAATCTGCCTCCTGCTGTATACCCAGAGCCCAGCACAGTGCGTGGCTCAGAGACAGTTCACATCAGTGATCGTGAGTGAATGAATTTGTAAAGTGAAAGGTGGATGAAGGACCTCCCAGCCCCTTGCCCCTTGTCATGTTAATTTGGAATTGGGGATGTGGGGTGTCCTCTCACTGGTGTCGTTGAAGGAAGGTGCAGGATACGGTTCAGGTTCCTCGGTGGTCCCAAGTTCCCTGGGTGGGGAGGTTCTGTGTGCCTGTGAGGAGGTAAGAGTCAGGCATTCTCCCGGGAGTGGGGTGCCCCCACCAGCTTTCACAGGCCTTCTGGAGAACTGGTCCCACCGGGCCTTGAGTCCTTTCCTGCCTTGGGGTGAAGGACATCCAGACAACCACAGGAGTTTGGCCAGCAGGACTGAACGGCTGTAGCACGCCCCAAGAGCCCGGAGCACGTTCCACACCTACAGTGGGAGCTGCAGGAGCCTCCTGGCCCTGGGAGCTTCAGAGGGGTCTGCAGCCAGGCACACCTGCAGGGGGCCTCAGTGAGAGCTAGACATTGGAATTGCTCTACACAATTGCTGCCTTGGAAATTCAGACTTGAAATGAGAAATCAATGGAGGATTGAATTGATATTTCTTTTATGAGTCTGTGATTGTTGTAAAAAGAGGCATGTCAAGTGCTTGGTGAGACCCATGAAGGATTCACTAAAAAACACTGAGGCAAACCAGACCTTATAGGGAAAAACAGGCCTCATGGAGACTAAAGTTACAAACATGGACCAGGACCAGTGTTTATCATGAAGGGGGTGAACAGAGATTTGAGGAGGGTGCAGAGTGGGAGGAAACTCACCATTTTTATTAAGGAGTTGACAAGAATAGGATCGTGTCTTGTCTTTGACTTGCGTTAAGCAGTAAAATGGGATAGGCTGGAGGGCTGGGAGCAGGGTGGCGGCAGGTACGTGCAGTCAGTATGCCTCTGCTGGAGGGAGTGGCCAGGCCACAGATATGGGACCCCACATAGCAGTCCTCACACTCCTCATCTGAGGTCCTCAGGAAGGCATTCGTGTCTCGAGACTGTTTCAGCGACCCATATCTTCTCAGGGGAATGCCAAGGCCCAGGTCAGAGACTTGTTCAGTTTTTAAGAGACTGTCTGGAGCACACACCCTGCCCTAATAAGTCAATATTTCTGTTCCTCCTGGAGACCTGACATTCCAAAGTGTGGTAGTTCGGGCTCTTGTAGATGTTGGAATTCCTAAGAGTCTCTCTGGAGGACAGGTAAGATGTCAGTGGGAACACACATACACACATGCACGTGTGTGTGTGCACACACGGCTAGCATGTCCATGGAAACTGCCTTGGCTTGGAATGAGCAGGGTTGCCTCTCAATGAGGTATTCCTTCCCTCACCATACAGCACCGGAGCCATCACTATGTGTAGAAAAGTGTTACTGGGAGGTATCTTAGTCAGCCTACAAGCCCTAGTTCCAAAAGTAAGAATGCATCATTCAGTTTTGAGTGGGTTATGAATAACTTGCTACAACTAAATACAGTGAATATCCTCAACCTAGAATAAGGAGGCTGTTAGATCAATTTGAAACCATTAAAATCACTTCAACCTTTCATTTATACAGAGGGATTTGGCAAGTGGCTTTAAAATCAAAATTAAAAATAGCATGGGAAACAGCAGATGGAGAATATGAGTTGAAGCTTTACCCTATAGACCCAGGAGGCCCGCCTGCCCTTCCCAGACAACTGGCCAATGAATTATTGGGTCAACTGAGGACCTCTGCCAAGCGCCTGTTCATGCCTCCCTCATGTGTAGTAAAAGGCATGAATGCACCAGTCCATCTAGACTTGAGCTTTGATGCTAAACTTTCTGGCTTAGTGTGGAGTTGGATTTCTAGAAATCACATATTCAAATCATGGAATTTATGAGCCCCCATTACAGATAAACATTGAAGCCATTAAAAAATTGGCAAATACCTAGGATCGTATTTTAAGGGCATGAGAGGATTTTATATATGTTTACTTTTACACCATAAACTCCAGCTGCCTCATTACCTCACTCAAGACGAAAAGATAAAAAGATAACTGAAAAGAAATGTGAAAGGCTTTCAAGGTACTGTTTTCTCTAAAGGGTTTGGGACTTTCCAACTTTTGGGTTTTTTTTTTTTTTAACAGTAGTGACTGATGCATCAGATACTATATTAGGTAAAGAATTATAAGAATAACGTAAAAAAATGTGAAACTCTCGAATGAGACTTCTCTAGTAGAAAATTGTTAGTTAAAAGAAAAAAACAAAATTACCCATACAAAAGGAACATGGAGTCATTGCTGGACCCAAGGCCAACTCTGGCCAGGAGGTTTTGGGTCGGAAGTTTGCGTGTCCTGCCCACCTGCCCTGGACTGTCCGGAAGACTCTGCTGGGCGGGAGTGGCAGAATGGGCCTGGCCATGCCACTTCACCTCTACGTGGGCATTCAGCTGGTGACAGGCGTGGGGAAGGCTCCAGCAGACCCGCTATCACGAAAAAACTTAGAGGGAGTCCCTGTCCCCAAGTGATAGTCCTGTTTAGTCATTGAGACTTAACTCAGAAGAGAGTGAGAAGGCTGTGGTAAAATACAATTTGCTTAAATTGGAAAGGGTTCTGTCATCTGGTAAGTTTTACTTGCATGATAAGGTTTGAATCCGTGAACACCAGAAGCCAGCCTTGTGCAGGGTCCCTTGGGTGTGACTGTGTGATAATAGGGAGGCTCCAGACAGGCTGACAAAGGCTGGCTGAGGGTGAAAAGCTAGATTAAGATTCACCTGTGAGACACTGCTCACCTGTGTGTATGAGGGATGGCTGCACTAGCTTACCTGTGGGGGAGGGCTGCACTAGCTCACCTGTGTGTAGGAGAGGGCTGCACTAGCTTACCTGTGGGGGAGGGCTGTACTAGCTCACCTGTGTGTGGGGGAGGGCTGCACTAGCTTACCTATGGGGGAGGGCTGTACTAGCTCACCTGTGTGTGGGAGAGGGCTGCACTAGCTTACCTATGGGGGAGGGCTGTACTAGCTCACCTGTGTATGGGAGAGAGCTGCACTAGCTCACCTGTGTGTGGGGGAGGGCTGCACTAGCTCACCTGTGTGTGGGAGAGGGCTGCACTAGCTCACCTGTGTGTGTGGGGGAGGGCTGCACTAGCTCACCTGTGTGTGTGGGGGAGGGCTGCACTAGCTCACCTGTGTGTGGGAGAGGGCTGCACTAGCTCACCTGTGTGTGTGGGGGAGGGCTGCACTAGCTCACCTGTGTGTGTGGGGGAGGGCTGCACTAGCTCACCTGTGTGTGGGGGGGAGGGCTGCACTAGCTCACCTGTGTGTGTGGGGGAGGGCTGCACTAGCTCACCTGTGTGTGTGGGGGAGGGCTGCACTAGCTCACCTGTGTGTGTGGGGGAGGGCTGCACTAGCTCACCTGTGTGTGGGGGAGGGCTGCACTAGCTCACCTGTGTGTGGGAGAGGGCTGCACTAGCTCACCTGTGTGTGTGGGGGAGGGCTGCACTAGCTCACCTGTGTGTGTGGGGGAGGGCTGCACTAGCTCACCTGTGTGTGGGGGGAAGGGCTGCACTAGCTCACCTGTGTGTGTGGGGGAGGGCTGCACTAGCTCACCTGTGTGTGTGGGGGAGGGCTGCACTAGCTCACCTGTGTGTGTGGGGGAGGGCTGCACTAGCTCACCTGTGTGTGTGGGGGAGGGCTGCACTAGGTCACCTGTGTGTGTGGGGGAGGGCTGCACTAGCTCACCTGTGTGTGGGGGGAGGGCTGCACTAGCTCACCTGTGTGTGTGGGGGAGGGCTGCACTAGCTCACCTGTGTGTGTGTGGGGAGGGCTGCACTAGCTCACCTGTGTGTGTGGGGGAGGGCTGCACTAGCTCACCTGTGTGTGTGGGGGAGGGCTGCACTAGCTCACCTGTGTGTGTGGGGGAGGGCTGCACTAGCTCACCTGTGTGTGTGGGGGAGGGCTGCACTAGCTCACCTGTGTGTGTGGGGGAGGGCTGTACTAGCTCACCTGTGTGTGGGGGAGGGCTACTCTAGCTCACCTGTATAGCGGGGAGGGCAGCACTGGCTCACCTGTAGAATGAAGGTTATACTAGCTCACCTGTCAGGGGAGAGGAGGCCTGCGCTGAGGCCCGGCTGATCAGAAAGGGGAGAAAAGAGGGTCACTCTGATTGCCATCATCTCAAAACGTTTAATACTGTCACAATCCGAAAGGAAGAGCTAAGGTGCTTGTCCAGTAGCCCAGTCTCCAAGTCCATCTTTGATCTGAATGTTGAGATCAAGGATGAAAAACATCTTTTTGCCCCATCGGGATTGTCCATCCAGGGAACTCCCTCCGTTTCCCACGGACTCACCTAGGGTTGTGTCTACTTCTCTGAGGAAACGCTCGGTGGGGTCACCCACTTGCCTGAATAGGTCCTGAGAAAATCCTCTTCCCGGCATCCTCCTCCTTTCTGAGCATAAGTATGTCTCACAGGGCGAAGGGGAAAGGAAGTGAACTTACTCGGCCGATGCCCCTCAGCTGAAGTCGAAAGTGGTATCAGTGGTGCAGGCGAAGGTTTGGCATCCCGCCAGATGCACCTGCCAGTCCCGCTTCCTCACACAGCCCTCCCTCTGGTCACCATGATGTCTGTCCCATGAGGGAGCCACCGTTTGCACCAACGCCGCCTCCTCCCCTCCATGGTGGTCCACTCCTGCCCACCTCTCTGGGTTCCTCACAAGCATTTTCTCCAGGCGCACGCTCCACGTGTCCAGGCAGAAGGCAGAGCTGCTGCCCATGCCCCGGAGTTTCTCATGCCTGCCACAGGCCTGCTCCTTCCTGATTCCTCTCTTCACATGGAATCCGGATTCTGGGAATGTTCTCATGCTGGAGGTCCAGGACTTTGCTTGGCATTTGGCACTTAGTGGGCACTTTTTTTTTTTTTTTTGAGACAGTCTCGTTCTGTGGCCCAGACTGGAGTGCAGTGGCATGATCTCAGCTCACTGCAACCTCTACCTGCCGAGTTCAAGCGATTTTCCTGCCTCAGCCTCCTAAGCTGAGAATACAGGTGCCTGCCACCATGTCCGGCTAATTTTTGTATTTTTAGTAGGGACGGGATTTCACCATGTTGGCCAGAATGGTCTCGATTTCCTGACCTTGTGATCCACCTGCCTCAGCCTCCCAAAGTGCTGGGATTACAGGCGTGAGCGACCACGCCCGGCCTAGTGGGCACTATTTAAGAGCTCATTGACAATAGAATATACAGCACCAAGGGTGAACCCTGGTCTCAACTGTGGACTCTGGTGACAGTGATGCATGCGGACTTAGTGATTGTAACCAGTGTGCAGGTTGGTTCCAACCTTACACTCGATTTTGCTGTGCACCGAAAACTGCTCTTTTTAAAAGTTAGTCTATTTTTTAATAAAGCCTTATTGAATGTTTTGAATGAATAGTTTCTAGAGTTGGAAGGAATCTCAACAGATATTTTAATACCTGTTGTAGTTGGCAATGTTTTAGGTAACTTTTCTTTGCCTTGTGTTTTATTTTGCAGGGTGTGAAGAAGTTTGATGTGCCGTGCGGAGGAAGAGATTGCAGTGGGGGCTGCCAGTGCTACCCTGAGAAAGGTGGACGTGTAAGTCACAACATTGCAATAAGTAATATTATCTTCCTCATACAGTCATGCCTCGCTTAACGACGAGGATACCTTCTGGGACACGTGTGGCTGGGCAATTTCGTCATTGCTTAAACATCCTGGAGAGTACTCACACAAACCTAGGTGGCGTGGCCTACTACACAACCAGGCTATGTGATGGAACCTGTCACTCCTAGATGCTGTGGCATACTACACACCCAGGCTATGTGATAGAGCCTGTCACTCCTAGGCTACAAACCTGTACGTAGGCAATTGCAACACAGTAGTATTTGTATATCTAAATACAGAAAAGGTACAGTAAAAAGATTTAAAATAGGACTCCTGTATAGGGCGCTTACCACGAACAGAGCTTGCGGAACTTGGAAACTGCTCTGTCTGCATCAGGGAGTGAGGGACGCGTGGATGTGAAGGCCTGGGGCGTGACTGGGCACCACTGTAGACTCTGTAAACGCTAGATCTTAGGCGGCCCTAAACTTAGGTTTTCAGTATTTTTCTTTCTTCAGTAATAAATTAACCTTAGTTTACTATAACTTTTTTACTTTACAAACTGTTAAACTTTTTAAACTTTTTGACTCTTTTTGTATAACACTTAGCTTAAAACACACATTGTGCAGCTGTACAAACGTATTTTCTTTTTCTGTGTTCTTATTCGATGTTTTTTTTATTCAATTTTTTTTTTTTTACTTTTTAAACTTTTTTGTTAAAAACAAAGAAACAGACATGGGAGCTGAGGCCTACACAGGCTCAGGATGATCAATATCACTGTCTTCCACCTCCACATCTTGTGCCACCAGAAGGTCTTCCTGGTAGTAATGCGCATGGAACCGTCTTCCCCTCTGGGAACAATGCCTTCTTCTGGATTCTTCCTGAAGCATCTACCTGAGGCTATTTTACACTTAGCATATGTGCACATATAAACAGGCCTATACTCCAAAATAACGATGAAAAGTAGAGTATAGTAAATGCAGAAACCAGTGACACAGTTGCTTATCACCAAGTGTCACACGCTGCATGTAACTGCATGTCCACACTCTGATGCAACCAGGAACACAGTAGGTTTGTCCACACCAGCACCACCACACACACATGTGAGTCATGCGTTGGGCAGATCCGGTGTCATCTTAGGGGACCACTGTCTTCAGTGAAGTCTGTTGTTGACCAAAAAGTCGTGATGCAGTGCCTAATTGTACTTCCATTTGAAATGACAGTATCTTAAATTGCCTGATTAAGTCATTGCATACTTTGCTAAGAAATTTAATACAGTTGTATTCTCTTCCACTAGAACAAACAATAATATAACGCAAAATTGGGTCAATGTATACCACTTTCCTACAAAATTGAGAGCAATTTTAATTTTCACAAGCATCTTTTCTTTCGTTCATTGTTCATCGTAAGTACATATGTGTGTTTGCATGTGTGTTTATATGTACATATATAAAGCAATGATGTTTTATACTTTTACATAAGCAAAAATGTCATAAAAATATTCTGTAAAGAAAAACGTAATTAGTTGCATTTATACTGCAATATAGTTATACCAACTAGAGAGCACTGGCAATTGTATCATTGCTAACAATTCTCATTTTGAAAATACTCATTCACTGAATGTCTTTTATGTGGTCCATCTGATAGATAAGTAAGAGGAAAAAAGGGTACCCCAAATTATCACCATTACATCTGGCAGAATTTGAAATATTGCCCTAATATTGGATTTAATATGTTCAGTCAAAGTGATTTGTCTCTGATTCTGTTGCCTTTAAAACTGTGCCTTTAAAACTGAGTCTTGGTGTTACTTGGTTTAAAAATTATTATTTATATGTGCACGTTTAAGTCCATCTTGCATCTGCGAAGGTATAGGGAGTAGTCGTTTGTTTTATGACACAGCCTCCTTGCCTTTATTCCCTGGACTCATGCATCTGCCCTAGGAATCATGCTTGTCTACACCTTCGTTTGGCAAATGCCAGGTTGTCAAGGCAACTGGAAACTCTTGCCTGCATTGCCCCATTGTTGTTGGAATCAGAAATTATAACAGCCCTTGGGTGTCCAAATGAGTTTCCCCAAGTTGAATCCTGAAGTCAGTTTCTACCGTCGCCATTCCCCATCCTTACCTGCCAGGAAGAACGACCCTCTGCTGGAGCTTGGCCTCCGGGGCTGGGGTGCGATGCCGCTGCCTCCTCGCCTGTGTCCCCTCGACAAAATCAAGTGGCCACCGTTCGTGATAGGGAACCTCTTTATAAATGCTGTCATCCCTATTTGCTGACCTGTGACTGATCGTTATTTCACTGTCAAAAATCACAACTGAGGAGGCTTCCTGCCCCTTCAATCAAAGCTCCCATCTCTCCACCTGCTGCGTTCATCATTAGTTGCAATTCTCAAAGCAGTTATTTTTGTTTTGGTTAAGCATTCCTCTGCCTGCAGTGGGGACTTTGTGGTTTAGAAATTGCTGGTTGAAGATCATTTATCAGCACTTAACAAGGCTACATAATTTTTAAGTTTATGGAAGCCATTTCACGAGATGTAAAATTCCCCCGGGTCCCATGCTATAGATTTTCGCAACGATGCTTCTGCCGCAGTGATGAGAATGCCTAACTGCAGACTCTCCACCCCGCAGCCCTTGACTGACTCAGCCTTATATGGGCATGGATAGAATTGGTGGTATACACGTATCTGCGAGACTAGCTGTGTGGGATGGAGTTACTGTCTAGCGGGACTCTGCATTCTTCTCCACGTCATCAGACAAACAGAACCCAAACAAACTGAGTAGAGGTGACCGGGTCTGTTCCTTTTCACTTTCTATGATTATTTAATGCAGAATCAACATAGTAACATTTTCCATAATGCCTTTAGGAGAATTTTATTCTTCAGTAAACATAACTAGTTCAGATTATTTCAATATATAATGACATCTGCATAGCAGTATACTGTTACATGATGCCAGAGGTCTTTTCAATGAGGTTAATAAGAGGGAATTTCTAAGGATCCCCAAGACTGTGTGATTTCGTGAAGTCACAGTGCAGGCATTGAGACCGTTTTATTTCCCAGTGTCCCTAATGAAGGAAACACCTTGAGTCTCTTTCTATAATTTGCCAAGTAAAATGAAAAATCGACACCTTCTGGTTAGTGTGACTAACATGAGTAATCCAAAACTCTGTGTGGGCTTGGCTTTCCGCTAGTTATTCAGACGGGTTATCAGCACTGATCCAATTAGGCTGTGATTGGCAGCTGTGTGAAGGGTTGTACAAAAGACAGAGGCAAACGATACCCCTGCCCTGGGGCCTGGACTGTGGGATCCACTGTGCACGCGCAGCGCTCACGTGGCCTGAAATCTGGTTGTACCTGTACCTCTGGGTACTGCATGATGCTTGACACTGTCGTTTCACTGGGCCGAGGCCCAGGCTGCCAAGGGACCACACAGAGCCAGTCACTGGGGTGTGTTAACAATCAGCACACAGGCTGCCCTGTTAATTCAGGTGAGACCCTGGACATTCACCAATAAAGCGATAGAAATGGCTGATGATAAAAGGTAAGAAAGAGATCAGTGATGCCATTTACCATTTTCTACAGAGTATATTCCTGGAGATAGTCTTCTCTATGTTACAGGAGACATTTACTCTCAGGACTGTTGCATCTATTGTATTAAAACATTTTTAACATAGAGTATCTATTTCAAGACTACAAATCCAGTGCAAGTGGCTTAACTATTTTTTAATTAACAGATTTTCCCAAATGCGTTCTTGCAGAAGCAGAGCTCTGTCTGCCCTACGTTTGCACTGATAGTATTTTCTTGAAGTAAGGTAATACATAAAAATAGCAGCTGGACAGAGCTTGCTGTCGAAAGGGCTGTGTGCATAGTTTGTTCTTTCCCACAGCTTCCCCTGGGGTGACTCCCGTCTCTTTTCCCTGTGGTGCTACTGTAACAGCCTCTGGAAATGCCTGGCTGCAGACTCGCCACGCCCCAGCACTTGGCTAGCTCAGCCTTTTATGGGCATGGTACCCCAGTTCATCTGTGCACCACCATGGTGACAGCCAACATCGGAAGTTGTACGTCACTGGATAACTTTTGGACACTAAGCAGAAATCACAAGCATACTATGGATTCTATGGATTCCAGTTCCAAATGGATTCTCATGTAACCAGTGAATGAGCTTTGGGTCAAATTTATGGAGTTTGTTCTCTATCCTTGGGCGATGAGCGCTGCACTCTTCTGGCAGGGAGAGAATTGCTTCTCCTGGACAGAACCACCCAGTCCCATAGATAATTCCAGCAAGCCACAGAGTTGAGGCATGAAGAGGCAAGGCGGGAGCTGTGTCCCGGCTGCTGGGCACAGCCCACTTCCCCTCCCTGGGCAGAGCTGGGAGGAGCTGAGCCAGGAGCCAGCCCATGTCCTGTAGTTCACATAGGAGCACACTGACTTCAGGAGGGAAATGGCTTCTGCAAATCTCACACCCAGATTGTGGCAGAGTCCAAAACAAAACTCAAGTCTGGGGACTTAGACAAATTCTTTTTCCAGCATAATCATCTTTTGTGTCCGTACTCCTCTTCCCATATGTCAGCCTGGAAGAGTGAGGCTCTCCGGGGTGCAGGGAAGAACACAGGCAGCATGAGAAGAGAGTTTCCCCTCGTTATACAAGAGTTACGGTTCCCTAGTTAACTCTCTAACTACCTCTTCAGTTGTTTTGTGAATTTAAAAAAATAACTTTAACAAATGATCAGGACTTTATTGTTATGTGAGGGTCTGTATTTCAAATAATCTCTAGTAAGTATATTGGAATAATTATAAATTACAAGTTCTGATTCATTGGCACTGCATGTTCTCAGATTTATCCCTCCACTGAATACCAGGCAGTCATCTGGACAAGGCTGCCCACCCCTAGCACCTTCCACTGCAGCCCTCCCAGGCTCAAGCAATTCTCCTGCCTCAGGCCCTCAAGTAGCTGGGACTGTAGACATGCACCACCACACCGGTTAATTTTTGTATTTTTTTTGTAGAGATGGGATTTTGCCATATTGCCCAGTCTGGTCTTGAACTCCTAAGTCAGGCAATCTGCCCACCTCAGCCTCCCAAACTGCTGGCATTACAGGTGTGAGCCACCACACCCAGCCTTCTTTTTCTATTCTCTTTTCAGTTTTCTTTCTTTATACACCGTGGAGATGGAAGGCAGTTGAATGGAAAGCATCAAAGTGAGTTTCAGTTACAGAATTTCTAATAGAGTTATCAGCACCATGCAATGTAAATGTTAATAGTATAGAAAGCAGTAGAGGGGCAGGTAGGAAATCGGAGTCAACAAAGAAGACAACTTTGCTTTGCTTATTAACTCACCTACAAGATTGTGAAAGTCTTGGATTTTTCCAAGTAAGGTTAATTTTAGTTCATTATTTCAATAACTTAGCCATATTCCTGTTCCCCCCAAACATCTGATTTTTGACCATAAACTCTGATCAGATAGATTGTTTTAATTTTTTTAAGGACATCGACCTTCACAGGGCCCCTCCTGTGTCCTAAGGCACTTGGGTGTTCCAGAAACTAGTAAATGTGAAGACTGGTTGGATAACTCCAACTTGTTGGGAACTAGGGAGATGGGCAAATGGCTCTGCCACATGACAACAGGGAAAAGAGAACCCACGTTGTCAGCCCCTGAACTAGTGAATGGAGTTCCCTACATCACTCAGCATGCATCCGGGCAGGACCCACAGTGCCCCCTGTGGCCTGGCAGCTGCAGCTGAGAGCCTGGAGACTATGCTTCCGGAAGGTTGCAGTTGACAAGCTCACTCACGTAAGCAGCGGCTGAGTGTGCAGGGCAACAAGTTGTGTTTAGTGAGTACATTTTTTCATGTAACTGAGAGTTTCCCACAGTCTGTGTGTCCCTGGACTTAGCCTCACCAGATTTCTTAAATTCAACAATATAAATCAAAGTAAAAGAAACCAGAGAGAAACTGAGCACAAAAAGCCGCCAAGAGAAGAGGGAATGGGTGCTCGGAGTGGGATGGAGGCAGATAATGAGAAGCCAAGAAAATTCCTTGTCTTTGGCTCTTGCTGTCAGCTCAGAGGGGTCATCTTGAGATGAGAAAGAAAGAGCTCCCAGCCTCCGGGAAGGAAAGGAGAGGGTGCCCCACACAGATATGAAACAAAGCCATTAGCAAGATATTCCCTCTAAGGAGAGCAGTGGTTTTGCCAACGGTATCTTCTATTGTGTATTGCCAATCATAAACCTTACCCTTCTGTGTAGATAGCCAGGATTTTAAAATAAAACTAAATCTTCCCCAAGGAGAGAATTGCGAGGCCCGGGCAGCAGGGGTGCTTTCATGTGGGTGTTCCCGTGGCTGGAGGGGTTCTGAAATTTTTGTATTTTTAGTAGAGATGGGGTTTCACCTGTTGGCCAGGCTGGTCTGGAACTTCTGACCTCAGGTGAGCCACCCGCCTCGGCCTCCCAAAGTGCTGAGATTACAGGCATGAGCCACTGCACCCAGCCTCTGTCTTAGTTCTTTGAAGATGTGTGCCTGTGTAGAATAAAAACGTCAGTGCTGCTGTGTCAGACCTCTTTGCAAACCAACTGCAATTTTTCCAGACAGATACTTTTTAATGGTGTGCCCAGCATACTTAGCAAAAGAAATCTCCAGCATTTTACACGCTGCACAGAAAGGGCAAGAAATTAGTCAGACATAGCAGAAACACCACCTGGCTTCCAGGCTTTTATAGCCCTGTCTGCACATAGCTCTCACTCACTTTCAAAACCATGCAGTTATTTTTAGTGTGGCTTTGGAGCAAAGGTGGTCTGGCTCATCCAGCACTGCAGGGGCTGCAGCAACTGGGTCCTGTGATTACTGTCTGTGGGTGAGCTCCAAACTGGCCTATTTTCTGTCAAATCCTCAGTGGTGTTATAATGGTTCTTTTGACATAAAATATTTATCATATGGGGTGGGATGGCAAGCGGAGGAGGGACCAGAAATTTGTAATTGCTTCTCTCTTCATCAGCTGCATAATTAACTCAATTCTACAACATTTTATTAAAAGTCCCACTTCAAGAAAATGGTTAAATCTCACTGGAAAGAAAGAACTGCATTATGTTCTGAAGCTCCAAGTTTCAGAAAATATTCTTTTTGTAAATATTTAAGCCCACTAGGTCACCCATCTTGGTCTTACTTTCATGAAACCCTGACTTTATATTGTATTTTCTTTTCATCTAGGATTTACTGTCCACAATAGTCTTACACATTTTCTATGAGTTTCCTGTCTCTCCACTCTCCCCAGATCCTCCCTCTACCCCTGGCTGCAAACTCAAACTCACAGAGATTGGATGTTCAGTATGGTAACTGCTAGGCACATTCAGCTATTTCTTTTTTTTTTTTTTTTTTTTTTGAGACGGAGTCTCACTCTGTCACCCAGGCTGGAGTGCAGTGGCTGAATCTCAGCTCACTGCAAGCTCCGCCTCCCGGGTTCACGCCATTCTCCTGCCTCAGCCTCCTGAGCAGCTGGGACTACAGGCACCCGCCACCTCACCCGGCTAGTTTTTTGTGTTTTTTTAGTAGAGATGGGGTTTCACCATGTTAGCCAGGATGGTCTCGATCTCCTGACCTCGTGATCCGCCCGTCTCAGCCTCCCAAAGTGCTGGGATTACAGGCTTGAGCCACCGTACCCGGCCACATTCAGCTATTTCAGTTTCAGTTTTAATTAATTAAAATGAAATGAAATTTAAAATTCAGTTCTTCCGTTCACTAGCCACACCTCAAGTACTCGCATAGCCACAGCTCCAGAAGATGACTGCTCTGTTTACTTCTGTATTCCTGGGGCCTACGTGGGGCCTGACACATGATGGATATACACTAAATATTTGTTGAATGAATACATATTGTTTTTAAATTTTAGTAGCCAACTGTGGCAATGCATAATCCACTGCCTATGTTAGGGGCCAAGTTTCCTGTCTTTCAAGGTATTTTCTCTCTTTTTTTTATTTTTATTTTTTTGAGACAGAGTTTCGCTCTTGTTGCCTGGGCTGGAGTGCAGTGGTGCCATCTCGGGTCACTGCAACCTCCACCTCCTGGGTTCAAGCCATTCTCCTGCCTCCACCTCCCGGGTAGCTGGGATTACAGGCATGCGCCAACACACCCGGCTAATTTTGTATTTTTAGGAGAGATGGGGTTTCTCGATGTTGGCCAAGATGGTCTCGAACTCCTGACCTCAGGTGATTCGCCTGCCTCCATCTCCCAAAGTGCTGAGATTACAGGTGTGAGCCACTGTTCCTGGCCTGGCATTTTCTTTAATTAGAACTATATCTTCATTGAATGGAGCACCAAAGTATGAACCTCGAGACTTTGTCACAAAGGGCTCTGTGACCTTGGGTAGGACACATGACTTCTTTAAATGAGTCTCCTGAGGGCTTCTCACCTTGCTCAAATGGGCCTTCCAGAGCTTTGCACACTCCTCCCCCTATCCTTCTCTCTGCACCTCCCCTTTCTCCACGCATACCCTTGGCTCTCCAAGAGTCACCCTGGCCCCCTTGCAGCCCCTGCTGCTGGGGCCTCCGTCCCGGTTCAGTGACTCTTCCCTTCTCTCAGACCAGTGCCTTACATGCAGTAGCTGATAGAAAATACGTATTTGAGTGTTGAAGGAATGTAAAACTCCATTGTTAAAAGGAAGCTAGGGCCTTTCTTAGGATGGAGGACATGAAAGAAAAGAAAATGCCACTTCCGAAGCTCAACCCTCCATTGGATTGACAAGTTAGCTGGGATCAGATAATAATAGCTATTTCATGTCTTGGTTAAAAACCTCACACAGACTCCAAAGAACTGTTGATAAACTACAGTAAAAGGAATTCACAGTTGCATTCTTAAAACCAAACGAAAATGCTGACTTTCAAAATCCTTCTTTCCGACCTCCTGATGGAAAGTTTTGACAAGTATAGCACTGAATCATTTCCCCCTCTCTGTTAGAGAAGAAATGGCAATCTTCAAAGACCATCGTTTTGTTTTCATGGCTTCCAATTCATTCTTAGTAAACAATTGCAGGATTTCTAAAAAGACCAGACCATAGTAGTTACCAGACATGAGATGCTTTCTAAAACTTACTTTGAATAGAAATGTTTTCTCTGAATCTGTCTTCCCTCATGCAGCAGGAGGAATGTCTAAAGCTATGGTACCTTCGTAGAGAAACAGCGTCCACAGTCAGTCTTCCCAGTTGGGTTTGTGTCAGCGGTCCTTTACAGGTGGTCTACACAAGAGTCTAAATGTTCCTGTCTGTGAACAGTCTTCTACTCGACTGCTTTAATAATAAAGAGAAAACTACTAGATTGTTTTGCAACATTTTGAAATTACTGTTGTTGTTTTCTTCTGGAAACAGTAAAATAGTAGCCAAGGGGAGAAAATGGCAGAAATGATCAAACCAAGCAACTGCACGCACATTTTCCTCACTGAGGGGCCTTTGAATTTGCCACCTAAATGCGACACGCAGTGGGTACGCCAGGAAGGAGGAACCCCAGGGAGGAGGAAATGGGGGTCCCTTCGTCTCTGCTTTATTTTGTCCATCATTAAATCAGAAGGACATGGTTAGTGTCCTTCATCCTCGAACGGTGAAGATGCTGCATACATTGTGTGTTACTATCATTGGCATTAGGGTAAACAAACGTATAATAAGTGTATTTTTAAATGAAACAGTCATTTCAAAATGTCCTTAGGAAACTGGTCAACCTGAGGCCCTGAGCTACCTGTACTTCTAAGCCCTCTGGCGTCTCACCCAAATGTGTTCATTGTGGTGTAGACAACGAAGCGCTCAAGGCGTCAGAGGTCTGACTCACCTGGGAAGGACAAAGCGGGCCTTCCAAAGGCCATATGTCCCCAGTGATTAGAAAGATTAAAACACCCCTGTCCCTTTCCTCTCTGTGTCCAGCCTAGAAGTTTGCATTCTAGGAGAATGGCAGCAGCCAGACACCTCCCAGGAACTGGTTGCAAGCCCCGTATGGAGGGCAGCTTCCTGCGAAGCCACTGTGAGCATGTGAAAAATCCCCACCATAGGAACAAAAGTTTTTGTATCTGAAACACTGTTAGGGTGAATAACTCTTAGAGGTTTGGAACCAGAAATAAAGAAAAAGAACATAATAAAATGGAAGTAATTAATGTTGGGTAAATAGTATCTTTGGCCTAACAAGTTCTTGGCTCCATTGTCAGCATCCGTGTTTTCTATTAAATTGTTGTCTTTGTGAGGCATTATTACAGTTCTTCCTCTTAAAGTCTGTTTTGAATAAAGCAACTGAGGGTTGGATGAATTCTATAGTGAGGGTGATCTCTAATGAAAATTAAAGTTCTGGCATGTCTTAGCTCTGCATGGTAGTAATTATTTTTAAGAAAATGCACTTTAGGTGGTGATCTTGGCATTGTAAAAGTCTCATGAAAATAAGAGATGTATGTCAAGAGAACCTTACTATCAAAATCAGTTTTGTGCGTTGCACCCATGCGTAGTATCTGTCAATGAAACCAGCCTTTCTCAGGTTTGGTGAAAGGAATATTGCCGTGGTCTTTGAGGACTGATGAGTTTCCACTAATTTAGAGCAAAATTAACAGAATCCTATGAGCCTGGAGGAAGCAGTTTGCTTTGGTTTGTGTCGCTTTTAGCATACTACTCATTTCAACCCCGCTTAGAGAAGTGGCAGATCTTATACCCTCAGGCAGCTGGGATATGCCAGCCACAGAGGGCAAGATCCATAAATCTTTAACAGATTTTACTGTACGCGTCCACAGCCCCAACCGGCCATACCGTTGCAACCTGAAAGAAAGAGAGGATTGAATA
Source organism: Trachypithecus francoisi (assembly GCF_009764315.1). Taxonomy (NCBI): domain Eukaryota; kingdom Metazoa; phylum Chordata; class Mammalia; order Primates; family Cercopithecidae; genus Trachypithecus; species Trachypithecus francoisi. The sequence continues at coordinate 4,946,389 of NW_022681463.1, read as the reverse complement.
AGCAGTCCAGAAAATTCAAGCAAAACTCTGAAACAGGAAGTCAGGCTTCCTGCACTCGAAGGCCTTGGGGTAAATTCCTCATCATTTAGCACCTGAAATTTTACAAATATTTGGCCTTCTCTTAGAAGAATGATGAATTATCGGTCTAGAACATTGACTAGTCTTCTCCCAGCCCCGTATTCAGGAAGGACAGAAGAATGCATTGGAGACCAATGAATATCCACTCTATTCTAAGGACTCCAGGGAGAGAAATTGGACAGACTTTACTGGTAACTTAATGAAAGACAAAAAAGGTGTAGGTTTAAATATATCCAGAGTAAAATTCACAAAGGCCTCAAGTCATTAAAAGTATTACATATCCAACTCCCAAAAGTTGAACTAAAAAAGTTCCTCTTCTTCAAAATAAGGTTTTACTTAGAGACTTTCAGTCCCACTTAAAACTTCAAAGCAATAAGCTTCATTTCACAGCTCCACTAAATGAAACCTAATGGTAGACATGCCTTTGACTAGACATAAAGTAAGCATGCTTTCTAGAGAAAATAAATAGAAAGAGAGGAGGTTTCTTTCTATTTCCATATCAGTTTCACCTCTTTCTAGAAATGATTGCTCGTCTGGACAGCATTTGTCATGAGTTTGTTTTCACTTTAAAGAGTGAAGGGGAGAGATGACCGGGGAGTGATACCCAGCTGCTCATCTTCAAGGATTGTGTAGGAGTTGAGCGGAAGAGGTTTCACTGCAGAAAGCCAGTATTGTCAAGAAGCATCCTGAGAACATGTAATTAGTCTCTGCAAATGATAGAATAGTTATATTAGTGCCATAATGTATTATATTTAAGCTATTTTTCTAATTCCCAATCAACTAAGGCCAAAGAAAAGGGGGGTTGAGCTAAATAATAGCGTTAGGATGTTTAATGTGAAATCCAAGAAAACTAAAATAATGCAATTAGGCCAGACGCGGTGGCTCACGCCTATAATCCCAGCACTTTGGGAGGCCGAGGCGAGCGGATCACGAGGTCAAGAGATGGAGACCGTCTTGGCCAACGTGGTGAAACCAGGTCTCTACTAAAAATACAAAAAAAAAATATATATATATATATTAGCTGGGCGTGGTGGCGCATGCCTGTAATCCCAGCTACTTGAGAGGTTGAGGCAGGAGAATCGCTTGAACTCGGGAGTTGGAGGTTGCAGTGAGCTGAGATCACGCCACTGCACTCCAGCCTTGTGACAGAGCGAGACTCTGTCTTAGTAAATAAATAAATGAATAAATAATGCAATTAGAGTTACAGTATGGCCATTCAGGTTGACCATTCCTAATCCAAAAATCCAAAATCTGAAGGGCTCTAAAATCAGAACCCTTTTGAGCACCGACATGACGCTCAAAGGTCATCTCGTTGGAGCATTTTGGATTTCAGATTTTTCAGTTTAGAGTTGCTCAACCAGTAAGTATATGCAGATGTTTCAAAATTCAAAAAACTCCCAAATCCAAAACACTTCTGGTCCCAAGCATGTCAGATAAGGAGCACTCACCTTCTGCTGAGCTTCAATGATTGTGATTAAAATCTCACACCATTCACAGAGAGCACTGTTAACACTACGGGCAACAGCACTATTAATGCTACGGGCAAGAGCACTAACGCTACGGGCAAGAGCACTGCTAACACTGCAGGCAAGAGCACTATTAATGCTACGGGCAACAGCACTATTAACGCTGCAGGCAAGAGCACTACTAACACTACAGGCAAGAGCACTAACACTACAGGCAAGAGCACTATTAACTCTACAGGCAAGAGCACTACTAACACTACAGGCAAGAACACTAACACTACAGGCAAGAGCACTATTAACGCTATGGGCAACAGCACTATTAACACTATGGGCAAGAGCACTATTAACACTACAGTCAAGAGCACTAACACTACAGGCAAGAGCACTATTAACACTACGGGCAACAGCACTATTAACTCTACGGGCAAGAGTGCTAACGCTACAGGCAAGAGCACTATTAACGCTACGGGCAATAACACTATTAACACTACGGGCAAGAGCACTAACACTACAGGCAAGAGCACTACTAACACTATGGGCAAGAGCACTATTAATGCTGTGGGCAACAGCACTATTAACGCTACGGGCAAGAGCACTATTAATGCTATGGGCAATAGCACTATTAACGCTACGGGCAAGAGCACTACTAACACTATAGGCAAGAGCACTAACGCTACGGGCAAGAGCACTACTGACACTACAGGCAAGAGCACTATTAACACTACGGGCAACAGCACTATTAGCGCTATGGGCGAGAGCACTACTAACACTACAGGCAAGAGCACTATTAACACTGTGGACAAGTGGTGCTTCCAACCAGAATGCCCATCAGCAGCACTCAATAGGTGGCACCGTGGCATAGGCTATGGTTAATAGAACTGCAATGTAGGAAAATTTTAGCTTTGACACATGCCTACTTCTCTTCAGCAATCCCACCCTTCCCACCCTACCTTACAAATATGCACTAACTCAGATACCTCAGTGATACTCGGATGACTCCAGCCAGCCTCACCCCAAAGCTCCCCATCGCACGGATGAGCCTTCTCTCCCATCATCTACCCACCAGCCCTCAGTCCAAACCCACTTTCTTCAATGCATTGATCACAGCACATGGTAGGGAAGAACATGATTTATTGAATCTTTTCCATCCTAAAGTATTAATTATCAATAGCTGCAATATACCCTGACTTCATAGGAAAACTTGTACCTAATTCTAATCACCTTCTTCTGAGCGTCTCACTTTTCTTCTTAGGTCTTGGCCTTAAGATTTCAACTTTACTTTCTAGCTGCTCCCTGATCAATGTGGAGTGAAGTGAAGTGATTTCCACTTGGATTTGGAAGCTGTGCTTCTAAAACTCTGTCCTAAAATCACATCACCCTCTTTTACTGAGCACGTTATTGCATTGCATTGGCTCACTAGTAATGTATTTCTATCAAAAAAAAAAAACAAGGTTTTTTTTTTCTTCTTTCGAGAAGTTTTTTGTTTTGTTTTGTTTTGTAAAATTTTTAAGACAAACTCTCACTCTGTCGCCCAGGCTGGAGTGCAGTGGCACGATCTCAACTCACTGCAACCTCCATCTCCTGGGTTCAAGCAGTTCTCCTGCCTCAGCCTCCTGAGTAGCTGGGAGCCCGCCACCACGCCTGGCGAATTTTTTGTATTTTTAATAGAGACAGGGTTTCACTATGTTGGCCAGGCTAGTCTCGAACTCCTGACCTTGTGATCCACCCACCTTGGCCTCCCAAAGTGCTAGGATTACAGGCTTGAGCCACCACGCCCGGCTTTGTGGGGTTTTTTTTATTTATTTATTTCTGCTTTTTCACTCTTGGATTTCCACTTGTGCACTTAATTTTTGAACGCGATTCAGGATTTGTTTTGATTTCTGTTAAATTGTGGAAAAGTGCAGCTGAAGTTGCTGATGTGGAGATGGGGAAGTAGAGTGTGTTCTTCTGCCCTTGATTTTTCTCTTTCCCTCTCTCTTGCTTGTCTAATACTGATCTGATTCATAGACAGTCCATGAAGATGGCTATTGACAAAAAAGGAGACTTCTAAATGTTAATTCCTACTAGTATTTTTGGGACTTTATTTTGAGGATAGCATGGATGAAAAGGGATAGCTATGCAGCCATCTGCATACCCTCAAGTCGAATAATCAGACTGAGGAAGTCAACAAAAAGAACTTTGTGGATGGAAATGAGCTCCTTAATTCCAGAAGATTAAAAAGACTTCTTTAGTAAAAGGAAATAAAGTTTAACAAAAGGGGTGCCCTTCAAAAATGTCAGTTATCTTGGAAGGAAAGATGAGTAATGGAAATCCCTTAATCACAAAGATGAATAAGATGCGTCCTTTAAAACTGGCATTTATGGAGGACAAGGGTTCTTCACCAGCACCCCGCATCCTTTTCTAGCAGCCACTGAAATAGTAAGAGAAGCCTTTGGAATGATCTTATTGCATAGAATTAGTTATTAATTATTCCTAGAATTAAGATACATACGGGCAAGAGCACTATTAAAGCACAATAAAGCAGCTCAGGATCTTAAAGTGAACATAATGTGCACCATATGTGTGTGTGCATGTACGCATACCTAGATCTATTTACATTTGTGTTCTGAAATTGTATACATCTTATATTTACCAAGTATTTATGTATTTTCTGTATGCATGTGTTTCCAGGAGAATAACAATGTACTGTCTTAGAAAATCTTTTCAACTTCTAGTGCTCAATATAGGATTTTAGTTATTTTTAGCACTTAATCTTATCTGAGAACTTAAAATGAAGCCCAGTGTGTATTTTTTTAATGTCCTGCAACTTTATTAGAAGACACTGTTGCCTTTTAAAATTTATCATGTTTTTATATCAAGCCTCTGCCAGATGTTCCTACGTGTTTTGAACAATAGCTGGTTTTGAAACCATCAGGCGCTCCCCCCATAGCTCTGCTGTGAGCATCGATATTCCCTGCTCACTGAGAATAGTGCAGGGTGGGCGGTGGGGATCTCTGGGGTATGAGAAAGCCTGGGAGCCTGGGCGCTGCAGACTGTTCTGCCTGGGGTCTGATGTTGGCTGTGCCGTCTCCCTCAGTTCTTATCCTACTGATCTCTGTATGCTGTTGGCTTTGAGACAATAGAAACTCCTGAAATGAGTAGACAGGGAATTGGCTCATGGATGGGAAAGGAGGCAGGAGTGGGTGGACAAGGCCGGAACCACATTTGCACCCTGAGGAGCTGGGAGATTCCGCTCACCTGTCTCTCTCTGTGTAAGAATGCTACATCCCACTCAGGGGGTTTCCAATTGTCCTTACTCTAGTTGTCAGGAACTTAAAACATAACTGAAGCATGAACAACGGCGTATGTTGATGAATGACTGACAACATCCCATTGTCTTCAGAGCCCAGCACACCGGGCCGACCGTCATTCCACTGTTGAGGTGGTTCCTTGAGAGAGGAGGCAGAGGACCTTGTGTAGGGGTGGGATCAAGCACAAAGGGTAAACTTTCCCAAAACCCTTCAACAGACTTTTTTGTTTAAAAAAATAATAATGTTTCCGTCTCTGAACACCAAGCCAGTTGACCCATTTTTCCTTCATGTGATTTGTGAGCTATTTCAGAATCTCCTAAGTCTCTCTTTGACAGGTCAGGAATGTGGAAATGAGAAGTGTCATCCTGTAGAGTTTCTCTTCTCTGGAATTTGTCTTGTGTCATTTTTTAATAAAAATAATCAGTGTTACGGTATTGTTTCAAATTTGGAGACATTTTACTCTTTGTGTATCATTGCCTTTCTTTCTCAATGTGTGTTTTTGCTGGAAGGCAGGCAAGCTTTTTTCTTGTTTGTAAAGATCTCTTCTCCTGTTGCCAAGAGGGATAACCTGAAAAGACAGAACATTTCCAACTTAAACTGCAGATATCATTTAATTGATTTTTTTTTTACAGTGCTTTAAATCTTATTCTGTGGCCACTACAGTGAAGCAAATATTATTTTTAAAGCTTCATATGAAATAATCATTAGCATCTTTTTCCATTTTTAAAATTGCAGGTGTTTCCTATGCCTTTGGGCAGGTTTTGTTGTTTGTCTTTTGTTTGTTCATCTAAATTTCCCATTGTCTGGGACATGCACAATGCATGTCGTGGAAGGTCATTGTTCTGCTTCACATGATTTTATTTCCAAACTCTGGTATGGGTTCTGATGTATGTTGGCTGCTGTGTGGCTGTGTACCCATTTCTTACTAGCCATGTGGTTTACTGACTAAACAGTTTATTTCTTTATACATAATATTTCTCTGAGTTGGGATGTCAGTTACCTGTTTTCACAATTTAAAAGGAAGCATAATGATTTCGTTGTAAGTTTTTTCTGCCAGCACTATGACTCCTTTGAGGTGTCTGATCCACTTGAAGAGCACATGTGGGCTGCAGAATATTCATATTGTTGGAGCACCCCAAACTGTAGGATTTCCGTTCTACCTGCCACCCAACCAGTACCAACTGTGTTGTGAATGCATTCTATAGGTAGGGAAATGTTTTACAAATGTTAACCTTGTTTACCTTCACAGAATTGATATTTAATTGGACCATTGGTAGCAAGTACAATTTTAAGAACGTTTTAAATCTCGCCTTCAGAGGGCATCTATGGTAGAGGGCTTTGGGTAGTGAAATATTTGACTACTTTTCTTTAAAAACCAAAAATCAAAACAACTTATAGAACAGTCCTCCTGATGTGATCAGCTAATAAGAAGTGTGAAGCAGCTGTTAGACTTAGGTAAAACTTAGGATTTAAGCAAAAGGCTGCTCTCTCCTGTCTTTATGTGTGGCTTAGTCACACTCAAGGGTGTCTCCTGTGTTGAATAAAGTGGCCTCCAGGTACCGCCACTGCTCACACATGTTTGGTTGTGCATGTGAGAGATAAATATCCAAGCCTGAGGGTGTGAGGACATAGAAATCCAGGGTATCCCTAAAATTATATCGAACTCTGCCAGACTTTGCCTGAGAATCTGTGACATCCTAATGCCTCCATCCTCCAGCATCTGTGGAGTTGGCTTCTTTCCGCCTCTGTGTTGTCCTTATCCCTTGTTGAGTGTAGGTTAATCGGGCACATGCCAAGGTGCAGCATCCGTTTTATTTTTACCCCCTTTTGGATCCTAAGGCTCTTCAAAGATACAATGCAGCCCTGTGCAGCCGTGGTCAGTTTTTGCATGGCCACAGTAGAGACTTGGCGCCCTGGAGTAACTCCACCGATTATCCAGCTTGAGAGTTTTCAACTGAACTGAAGTTTTATTAATGTTCATCGTAATTGTGTCGTGTCCAATTTTAGTACTTGGTATGAGTTAGAGGAAAAAGGAGAAAATGATGCCCCGTTGGGTCACCATGCATTGTCCTGATACCCACCCAGCATTGATTGACAGCTTTCAGTGGCCCAGGGACGGTGGGGGCACTTTACATCCATTCACACTTCCCCCTTAGGACAGCTCCCTGATGTAACCGCCTTCTACAAGGAGGAAATTCAGTGAAGAACAATGACATGAGCTGCCCAAAATCACATCATTAGAGAGTTAGGGAACCAAACTCTGACCCGAGATCTGGAGCCAACACTTAACTTTCCCTGAGAGGCATCCTTTAAAATCTGGTTATGATGTTGCACCTTGAAACTCAGTTGTTCAAAATTATTCTTTCTTTGTCAACCTATAACTTCCACATCAACTCTTTCTTTCCCTAAACAAAATCACTAAACCAGAAAAGCAAAAGTCTGTAAAGCCACAGTTTTGTGAATTACATATCCGTCCTTTTCCCCATCTGTTTGCATTTGTCCTACTCTCTTTCCTCTTTTGGAAGCAGCTCTGTTCCAGGAATTGGCAAATCAATTTGGCTCTTTTTGCTTTCCTCTTTGCTCACAGGGAATCTCCTGTTTGTAAACCAGAAAAGTTCTCCAAATATAGCAAATGCTTTCCTCATCTCCATCCATACCAGTTACCCATCTCCTCCTGCTCTCCTGCTCTGTCCCGCTGCCCCACCCCTGACTCTGTTAACCTCATGCCGATTATACTTCTGTAGTTTCATTAAGTGGATAGTTTCCCCCTCTTCAGAAGCATTCCTGAGTCAGGAACACCCTGCATGCATTGGAAGTTGTTCAAGTCTTACCCTCAAGGTCAAGGGGAGATATTATGTAGCTCTGCCAATTCATCTCCTTAGAGGATTGTTTAATCCTAAAAGTAATTCTTATAGCTCCTGGTTTTAAGCCCTTTCTTTCCTGGGGCCCTTTTACCTTAGTCCTTATCGACTCACATAAGGCACATAGAAGACATTCCTCACTATGAGACGAGTAGGGTTAGAGCTGTTGCCCAAGTGGACTCTGAGATGAGATACTTCTCGCCATTCAGGTGTGAAGATGGCTCACCGGGTAAGCATCTTGACTTCGGCATCAAATTCCAGCCCTTACACCTCTGTCCCATCCCCTTTGTGAACCATGTTCCCCTTTGCCATCGAATTCTGCCTCTGAAAATGGAATCATAGTTACTGCCTCCAACAACTCCAATGTGGCGATGTTAGTGAGAGATCAGCGCAATGCCTGTCATTGTGTAGAGGCTCAACAAATGCTGGACACTGTCGTGTTTTCTCTTTCTGTGGAACTTCCACAACAATCATCCTCAAAGTGACGGAAAATGCCAGTCAGTTGGGCATCGTGGGGGCCGTTGGGTTTGTGGGCTAGCATCCCTGCAAATAAGGCTCCCATCAAAGTCTCATAAAGGAGGTATTTTGGACCTTGAGTCTTTTTAAGTTTTTGACAGAGCCGGGTGCAGTGTCTCATGCCTGTATTCCCAGCACTTTGGGAGACCAATGTGGGCGGATCACTTGTGGTCAGGAGTTCAAGACCAGCCTGGCCAACATGGCAAAACCCCATCTCAACTAAAAATACAAAAATTAGCTTAGTGTTGTGATGCACACTAGTAATCCCAACTACTTGGGAGCCTAAGGCAGGAGAATCATTTGAACCCGGGAGGCGGAGGCTGCAGTGAGCCAAGATCACGCCGCTGCACTCCAGCCTGGGTGACAGAGCGAGACTCTGTCTCAAAAAAAAAAAAAACAAAATTGACAGAGAAAATCATCATGATTATGCTACATCTTTATACAAGAATGGTCTCTACAAGTTTTTATTCGTTTAATTTTTCTTCTGTGCTGCAGAAGCATTTTCCTGGGCTTTTGACATTCCCTGAGTAAATAAAGGCTTTGTCAGCCTCTGTTCTGATTTGGGTAATTTATACATCGTTATGCAGAGTAAGCAACAGTAGAATCACAGTGTCGATTTCAGCTGAACAAAATTTTTGCTAAGGAAAGAACTATCTGACATTCACTGGCTTAGGGATATTTGGGGAGACACGATAGCTTGCAGTCGAGAGTAACCTCCTGCTTGTTCATGATGGTATGAGATGCATCCCTAAATCTCTTATGTATCACTTCTGATCTGACTGAGAAGAACTAGGTAAGGTATAAGTAAGGAAATGGTCTCTTATCTCCACCCCCTTCGCTGGTGCTGGCAGAGCAACAGTCTGGAACTGTCTCTCACCTTCAGAGCCTCTTTTTATTGAGTGACTGTTCTGATTGCTGCTTGATGTCACGTGAGCCTCTGACCTGCTTAACTACATTTTAATCATACTGCCTCGATTCATATTCTTGGTAGATGAATTGTGATTCATTGTTTAATAATCGTTAGCGTCCCTCTCAAAAAAAAAATCACTATTTTTCTGATAGTTTTGAGGGTTTTAACAAATTTTTATATTAGTTTTCGGAAACTTTACTTTTTTAATAAAAATCATCGTTTTTACATTACATATTTGTTTCATGTTGCAAATTATCGGAAGGAGTGCCTCTCACACTGTAATGTGCATTGTATGTACAATGTGTAATGTGCACTGTGTACAGTGCAATGTGTAATGTGCACTGTAATGAAGCAGCCTGGGCCCCTTCGTAAAGCACGGATGCTAGTGCAGCAGGCTCAGGGGGCCCTGAAGTTCTGCAGTTGCCCCAAGCTTCCCAGTGACATGGTAGCTGCTGGCCCAGGGGCTCTACTTGGAGTTCAAGGCCCCCGAGGACCTTCCTGAAACTCCCTTGGAGAGCCAAGGCCAAGCCGAGTGCACCCTCAGGTGTTCTGAGACTGACACATCCTGCCTGCCATGGTGAGGCCAGGTTATTAAGCAGATAATTAATTGTATGCCTAGAAGACATATCCTAAAAGTGATCTTTCTTGCTACGATATGGAACTAGACCTGTCTTCACTCAGTGATTGTTGATCTTTAGAATGGCCAGTGTGGTTCATCTTATTCAGGGGAAGACTTTAATTTTACTTCTTACATTGTCACTATGTTCAGTTATTGATTATCCCACCAGCTGAGACTTGGGTGGGGTGTGTCTTGCACACCTGAAAGAGCTAGGGTGGGGTGGGGAGACTTGCTTATACCACCATGCCAGCTGTGGCATTCTGCCCATGGTCACCAGAGTGCATTGTCAGATGGTTCTTGGTTAGGACATCTCTATTCTCCAGGCAACAGGTGCCATCTCTGCCCTTGCTTGGGGTCAGAGTGCTTTAATCCAGATGCAGCATTGGTTGCATCTGTCATTATTGGCTCATCTGCAGCTGTCCTTCCTCTGTGGTGAGCCTAGCCCTCACTCCTGCCTGCGTTTTCTACCTGGTCATTCTCCTGACCCTCCAGTTTACTTCCTGGCTCTGGAGGTATACTGAGCAAGGGCACAAACTCTCCCTGTATCCATCTCCATCCCAGGACCCAGCACATCCCTGCAGCTGCTCCTGGGTGTGCCCACCCCACCCCCACTTGGATTGGAGCTCCCCTGAACTAATGGGCTTTCCATGGGGAATCAGGAGGGTGGGAATTGTGATGCCATTAAAATCATTTGACTCAGGAAAAGCGTTTAAAAATAATCCCCAAGGACCAACTCTTTACAGAAACTCCTCCCCCGCCTTCATTTTTTTGGCTTTGACTATGGAGAAATTCATTATGTTGAGCTAACCTTGGTGAAACAATACTAAAAATAGAGATAATAGAAAAACATGTTAAAGAAGGTAAAATCATCCAAATGCATGCTTTATAAAATTCAGCCTAATACTTAATGGTTTTATTCAGAACTAATTTGAACATATCACAAGTATATTTCAGTAAAACTTTCTTCTTCGCAGAACTTTTCTGGGAAAAAAAAAGTATACTGTCAAAATGTTTCTCTTATTAGCAATCAAAACCCAGTTTGGAAAAGTGAGTGGTTTGTTCTGAAAAACAACAAACAGGACTTGTGGGAATTCAACAGAAGTATAACCCACGGCCTTTAAGAATATTAAAACCACAGTCACATTTTACACAGTTTTGGCAAAAGGAATAGCCCAGGTGTCTTGAATCAAGATGTAATGTGAAATGAAGAACTTCAACAGGCCTCATTTGGCTTTTGTTCTTTTTGAGCAGAGTTTTCTGCTTTCTTGGCTAAAATGAGATGCATGCAGCTTTAATTGTATCTCCCTTTATTCAAGGTCTTCACTGGCATAATCTTAAGTATCAAGGATTTGCTGGTCAAATCATTTGTAAATAAAACTCAGATGTAAGGAAATATAGACAAGGGAGTATAAAAGTTTTGTCCAAAGAAAAAAATAGGTATGGAACAAATTCAGAGAATTGTAGCTGTAGGAAGGACCTAATACACTAGCAAGTCTCCTTTCCCGGTTGAGGAAACCAAGGCCCTCCATGGTCCAGAGGTGCGCCTGCGGCCTTATGAGACAGAACGAGGCCCTTTCCTCCAGGTCCCTCGCCTCAGGAGATTCTCTGAGATAGAGAAAGATTCTGGAGTTACAACTAAATCAGGAGGCCTTTTAAGATTGATTTAAAGAGCTAAGAGAAAATACTAAATGGAGTGAGTTGTTTCCAAGAAACAGAAATAATCAGTGAAGTTTCTTTTACAAGGAAATAATTGAAGCAAATGCCATCTGCGTGAAAAGTTGCATTAAAACCCACCCCAATGGGCACTTCCTGAACGCAGAATTCTCTGCAGACAGCATTTGAACGATAGCTTGGAAGCAAAACCTTTCAAACTACTGGAAAGAATGTTCCCAGTCTGACCTAGACAGTCCTTAGACAGGGAATTCGGTCGTGCCGTGTATTTCCTTCTTCACAATGTGCTCATGGTGGAGAGGTCCGCATTGGTGTTGGTGGACACAGTCATGAGTGGAAGCTGTTTCAGAGGAGGTAGAGCCTCCATGTCCCACAAGGACCTGCCTCACGCACTCTCCGGCACCTGTAAAGGGGAGATCATGGAGCTGGGGGCCTTTGGGCCCTGTTTGTAGTCTTGCCTGGCCCTGACCCATCCGCACCTGCCTAGTTCTGCAGGCACAGAGGAGACTGCACCTTCTGGTCTTAGGTGGCTGCACCAGGGCTTCTGAAAAGGGGCAGCTTCCTCTCAGGGACATCAGACAACATCTGAAGGTACTTTTCGTTGCCCCACTATGGGGAGGGTGTTCCTGACATCTGGTGGGGTGCAGGGACGCTGCTACACACCCTGTGATGCACAGGACAGCCCCGTGACGAAGAATTACCCGGTGCAGATTATCCAAAGTGCTGAAGGTGGGAGACCCTGGGCTAGAGCAGTGCTCAGCATCCTAAGCTAAGAGGCGAGTATGCGTGGAAGTGCATCCGAGGGAAGACCTTGCCCTCAGAAAACCCCTGCAACATTCCTTGGGGTGACCTTCCATCTGGCAGCTCATTTCTTTCATGTATTCAGCAAATACCTGAGTTCCTACTGTGTGTCAGGCTCTGTGCGTACCTCAAATTGAGGGGCCGGGGCGCCGGGCAGCAGTGGGACTCACAGACTTTTGGCTGCAGCAGCAGCTGCAAGACTCCTCCCTTCTCATGCACCCCCAAATCCAGCTCTGGAGGTGCCATGGCAGGCGGGTGTACAGACCATGGAGCTGGGGTGCTGGGGTCGGAGCACTCCCCACACACCCCCATTCCAAAGTGCGGGATGTTGGGCACATTATTTAATCTCTTGGCACCGCAATGTTTTCTCTCTAAAATGGCGGTGTTGGTGATACCCCTACTCCCTAGGTTGCTATGCCTGTGCGCCCCTAACACACATTAGGATGGTGTCTGGGTCGCTTGTCATTGTTTGGGAGGGGCAGCTGAGCTTCCTGGTAGAAAGACTTACTTAGCAACCTGCTCCGCCTTGGAAAGCTGACTCTCCTCCACTTGCATCCTCTTCTCCACCTTCTCCAGCCCCTCTGTGTCACCAGGCAGCTCTCTCCTGTGCCTCAGTGAGCCCTCCACAGGCCAGCCTTCCCTTGAAATGGCCTGTGATGCCAGCTAGTCCTGGTTCTGACAGGACCTGCTCCACTCACACCATCCCTACACCTTCCATGTTTGAGCAAAGCATCTGTGGATTGCAGATGAAAAGAAATTTCACCAGAGAGCACATTAGTCATGGTCTCAACCCAGCTGGGAGTGGTTTGCATTTGATAACAGCTTTTTAACCCACAGGAGCCTCTTAAGAGGTGGGTCTTGAAGGAAATCTTCTGGGATGCTTTTCTTCTGAGCGGAGAGTCGGTCGAACAGAGAATTTTATTTAGACTTTTCTCCCACCAGCATGGACATCAGTTATCAGTATTGTTTCTGATTTTATAGAGGAGATTTTCTCAAGAGGAACTTTTCCTGTGCCTTTGCCTAACGCATAGTAACTATAAGTCACTTGTTTATATGGCTTTAATGTGTTAACTGTTAAAATTTAAATATTAATATTTTAAATAAGTCTCTATTGTATATGTGCTGACTCGTCTGATTCTCACACTCACTTAGAGATAAGATGGTTTTGTGTGCACGCACACACATTGGAAGAATGTAGGGATTTTTTTCCATCAATATTCAGGCAAGAGGGCACTAGGAGGCTCATCTCACACCCACGAGCCCCGTCTCACACCCACAGGCTCTATTTCACACCCACCAGTTATGTTCCACACCCACGGGCTCCGTCTCAGACCCACAGGCTCCGTCTCACAAACACGGGCTCTGTCTCACACCCACGGGCTCTATTTCATACCCACTGGCTCACGCTCACACCCACCGGCTCTGTCTCACACCCACCGGCTCTGTCTCACACCCACGGACTCTATCTCACACCCACGGGCTCTGTCTCACACCCACCGACTCTGTCTCACACCCACTGGCTCTGTCTCACACCCACCGGCTCTGTCTCACACCCACCGCCTCTGTCTCACACCCACCGCCTCTATCTCATACCCACAGGGCTGTCACACCCACTGGCTCTGTCTGACACCCACAGGGCTCTATCTCACACCCACGGGCTCTATCTCACACCCACCGGCTCTGTCTCACACCCACCGCCTCTGTCTCACACCCACCGCCTCTGTCTGACACCCACAGGGCTGTCACAGCCACCGCCTCTGTCTCACACCCACAGGGCTGTCACACCCACCGCCTCTGTCTCACACCCACAGGGCTGTCACACCCACCGCCTCTGTCTCACACCGACAAGGCTGTCACACCCACCGCCTCTGTCTCACACCCACAGGGCTGTCACACCCACCGCCTCTGTCTCACACCCACCGCCTCTGTCTGACACCCACAGGGCTGTCACACCCAGCACTCTGTCTCACACCCACAGGGCTGTCACACCCAGCACTCTGTCTCACACCCACAGGGCGTCACACCCAGCACTCTGTCTCACACCCACAGGGCTGTCACACCAGCACTCTGTCTCACACCCACAGGGCTGTCACACCCAGCACTCTGTCTCACACCCACAGGGCTGTCAACCCAGCACTCTCTCTCACACCCACAGGGCTGTCACACCCAGCACTCTGTCTCACCCCACAGGGCGTCACACCCAGCACTCTGTCTCACACCACAGGGCGTCACACCCACAGGGCTGTCACACCCACAGGGCTGTCACACCACCGCCTCTGTCTCACACCCACAGGGCTGTCACACCCAGCACTCTGTCTCACACCCACAGGGCGTCACACCCAGCACTCTGTCTCACACCCACAGGGCTGTCACACCCAGCACTCTGTCTCACACCACAGGGCGTCACACCCAGCACTCTGTCTCACCCCACAGGGCGTCACACCCAGCACTCTGTCTCACACCCACAGGGCGTCACACCCAGCACTCTGTCTCACACCACAGGGCTGTCACACCCACGCCTCTGTCTCACACCCACCGCCTCTGTCTGACACCCACAGGGCTGTCACACCCAGCACTCTGTCTCACCCCACAGGGCGTCACACCCAGCACTCTGTCTCACACCCACAGGGCTGTCACACCCAGCACTCTGTCTCACACCCACAGGGCTGTCACACCCAGAACTCTGTCTCACACCCACAGGGCGTCACACCCAGCACTCTGTCTCACACCCACAGGGCTGTCACACCCAGCACTCTGTCTCACACCCACAGGGCTGTCACACCCACCGCCTCTGTCTCACACCCACAGGGCTGTCACACCCACCGCCTCTGTCTCACACCCACCGCCTCTGTCTGACACCCACAGGGCTGTCACACCCAGCACTCTGTCTCACACCCACAGGGCGTCACACCCAGCACTCTGTCTGACACCCACAGGGCGTCACACCCAGCACTCTGTCTCACACCCACAGGGCGTCACACCCAGCACTCTGTCTCACACCCACAGGGCTGTCACACCCAGCACTCTGTCTCACACCACAGGGCGTCACACCCAGCACTCTGTCTCACACCACAGGGCTGTCACACCCAGCACTCTGTCTCACACCCACATGGCGTCACACCCAGCACTCTGTCTCACACCCACAGGGCTGTCACACCAGCACTCTGTCTCACACCCACAGGGCTGTCACACCCAGCACTCTGTCTCACACCCACAGGGCGTCACACCAGCACTCTGTCTCACACCCAGCACTCTGTCTCACACCCACAGGGCGTCACACCCAGCACTCTGTCTCACACCCACAGGGCTGTCACACCCAGCACTCTGTCTGACACCCACAGGGCTGTCACACCCAGCACTCTGTCTCACACCCACAGGGCTGTCACAGCCAGCACTCTGTCTCACACCCACAGGGCGTCACACCCAGCACTCTGTCTCACACCCACAGGGCTGTCACACCCAGCACTCTGTCTGACACCCACAGGGCTGTCACACCCAGCACTCTGTCTGACACCCACAGGGCTGTCACACCCAGCACTCTGTCTCACACCCACAGGGCTGTCACACCCAGCACTCTGTCTCACACCCACAGGGCTGTCACACCCAGCACTCTGTCTCACACCCACAGGGCGTCCCACCCACCGGCTCTGTCTCACACCCACAGGGCTGTCACACCCAGCACTCTGTCTCACACCCACAGGGCTGTCACACCCAGCACTCTGTCTCACACCCACAGGGCTGTCACACCCAGCACTCTGTCTCACACCCACAGGGCGTCCCACCCACCGGCTCTGTCTCACACCCACAGGGCTGTCACACCCAGCACTCTGTCTCACACCCACAGGGCGTCACAACCAGCACTCTGTCTCACACCCACAGGGTGTCACACCCAGCACTCTGTCTCACACCCACAGGGCGTCACACCCAGCACTCTGTCTCACACCCACAGGGCTGTCACACCCAGCACTCTGTCTCACACCCACAGGGCGTCACACCCAGCACTCTGTCTCACACCCACAGGGCTGTCACACCCAGCAGTCTGTCTCACACCCACAGGGCTGTCACACCCAGCACTCTGTCTCACACCCACAGGGCGTCACACCCAGCACTCTGTCTCACACCCACAGGGCTGTCACACCCAGCACTCTGTCTCACACCCACAGGGCTGTCACACCCAGCACTCTGTCTCACACCCACAGGGCGTCACACCCAGCACTCTGTCTCACACCCACAGGCGTCACACCCAGCACTCTGTCTCACACCCACAGGGCTGTCACACCCAGCAGTCTGTCTCACACCCCAGGGCGTCACACCAGCACTCTGTCTCACACCCACAGGGCGTCACACCCAGCACTCTGTCTCACACCCACAGGGCTGTCACACCCCACTCTGTCTCACACCCACAGGCGTCACACCCAGCACTCTGTCTCACACCCACAGGGCGTCACCCAGCACTCTGTCTCACACCCCAGGGCTGTCACACCCAGCAATCTGTCTCACACCCACAGGGCGTCACACCCAGCACTCTGTCTCACACCCACAGGCTGTCACACCCAGCACTCTGTCTCACACCCACAGGGCGTCACACCCAGCACTCTGTCTCACACCCACAGGCTGTCACACCCAGCACTCTGTCTCACACCCACAGGGCTGTCACACCCAGCACTCTGTCTCACACCCACAGGGCGTCACACCCAGCACTCTGTCTCACACCCAGCACTCTGTCTCACACCCACAGGGCGTCACACCCAGCACTCTGTCTCACACCCACAGGGCGTCACACCCAGCACTCTGTCTCACACCCAGCACTCTGTCTCACCCCACAGGCGTCACACCCAGCACTCTGTCTCACACCCGCACTCTGTCTCACACCCACAGGGCTGTCACAGCCAGCACTCTGTCTCACACCCACAGGGTCACACCAGCACTCTGTCTCACACCCACAGGGCTGTCACACCCAGCACTCTGTCTGACACCCACAGGGCTGTCACACCCAGCACTCTGTCTGACACCCACAGGGCTGTCACACCCAGCACTCTGTCTCACACCCACAGGGCTGTCACACCCAGCACTCTGTCTCACACCCACAGGGCGTCCCACCCACCGGCTCTGTCTCACACCCACAGGGCTGTCACACCCAGCACTCTGTCTCACCCCACAGGGCTGTCACACCCAGCACTCTGTCTCACACCCACAGGGGTCACACCCAGCACTCTGTCTCACACCCACAGGGCTGTCACACCCAGCAATCTGTCTCACACCCACAGGGCTGTCACACCAGCACTCTGTCTCACACCCACAGGGCGTCACACCAGCACTCTGTCTCACACCCACAGAGCGTCACACCCAGCACTCTGTCTCACACCCACAGGGCGTCACACCCAGCACTCTGTCTCACACCCACAGGGGTCACACCCAGCACTCTGTCTCACACCCACAGGGCGTCACACCCAGCACTCTGTCTCACACCCACAGGGCTGTCACACCCAGCAGTCTGTCTCACCCCACAGGGCTGTCACACCCAGCACTCTGTCTCACACCCACAGGGCGTCACACCCAGCACTCTGTCTCACACCCACAGGGCTGTCACACCCAGCAATCTGTCTCACACCCACAGGGCGTCACACCCAGCACTCTGTCTCACACCCACAGGGCTGTCACACCCAGCACTCTGTCTCACACCCACAGGGCTGTCACCCCAGCACTCTGTCTCACACCACAGGGCTGTCACACCCAGCACTCTGTCTGACACCACAGGGCTGTCACACCCACACTCTGTCTCACACCCACAGGGCTGTCACACCCAGCACTCTGTCTCACACCCACAGGGCGTCACACCCAGCACTCTGTCTCACACCCCAGCACTCTGTCTCACACCCACAGGGCGTCACACCCAGCACTCTGTCTCACACCCACAGGGCGTCACACCCAGCACTCTGTCTCACACCCACAGGGCGTCACACCCGCACTCTGTCTCACACCCAGCACTCTGTCTCACACCCACAGGGCGTCACACCCAGCACTCTGTCTCACACCCAGCACTCTGTCTCACACCCACAGGGCGTCACACCCAGCACTCTGTCTCACACCCACAGAGCGTCACACCCAGCACTCTGTCTCACACCCACAGGGCGTCACACCCAGCACTCTGTCTCACACCCACAGGACGTCACACCCAGCACTCTGTCTCACACCCAGCACTCTGTCTCACACCCAGCACTCTGGCGTCCCCTTCCTTTGATGTCCCCCTACTCCCGTACTGTAGCCCGATTTCTTTAGGGGAAAAAAATGATTCTTTAAAAATCTAAAATACTGTAAATCTTATTGGGAAATAACAATGATGAAACCTATTCATCAGGAGCCACCAGATATCAAGTTAGGCTATGCATCTTTCTGCCAAGTGGGTCCTTATGACCCTATTAGTGATTTTCTCGCAGAACTGGAGATATCAGTGAACACGTGATTGAATTCTCAAAGACAGATCAGAAAAGGAGCCTCAGGTCAACACTTTGTTGTTGACCTCCTTGAATTTGCATTTGGGAATCCTCCTGTTAGTGGAAAGGGTGACCCTGGGCCCAGAGTCTGGGACTGAATCTGCCCCACTCCTTTTTCATTCCCCTTCAGAAACAGATGAAGGGAAGTGTGTAAAACACACAGCCAAGCAACTACCGCAGCATCCTCTTCAATCATCATGGTTATTACTCCAAAATGGTCGTGGTGATGATAACCCCACCCTAGGTCTCAGTACCCATACTGACATTTTATGCTCTCACTTTTTCTGATGGATTTTATTTTTTTTCTAGAAGCTTGATGCTATGCCTGGATTATTACTTATTTCAATGGGACAAATTTGCACTAGAACTACAGTATTTGTTATCACTGAATTGTTCACGGTTGCCATATGTAAATCCAGCATCATTTGTGTCCTGCTGCTGTTGGACAACTGCTCTGAGATCAGAAAATAGAAGTAGTTTAGCTAGTCTAAAAGGATTTCCATTCATCGAATCATAAATAGAGAAAAAAACAAACCCTTCTATCCATTACTAAACCTCTCCATTCCAAATGTCTTCAAGCAAAGCAATTATGGTGGACACGGATTTGAGGACAGGTTTTTCTCATAAACAGCTGCATAGTGCTATAGCATCCTTGTTGATTAGCCAGCTAGAATAAATTCTTTCCATAGCACATTTTAAAAGACTTGGGGAAAAAAAAATCAAGACTTGAAGTTTTCATAGAACAATGTGCACCCGTCTTCCGCCCACTTCCCCAGAGAGAAATGTATGAATCACATAGCAGTAAATGAATAAAGTATCAAAACAGGTGCTGGAGACTAGGAGCATGAATCATCTTTTTCCTTAGAAACTTTGTAAATAAAACAGCGTTTATTTATGGTAAGTCTGTGCATAAATTTCTATTTACAATGAATTATATAAAATAAATACAATGTCATACAAAGTAAACAAAATTGAAGAATCTATTAAATATCACTTTAACAATTATGTTAAATTGTTTCCTTGAATTGGTCCAATTTTGAAAGAGGAATTTGAATAGGAGAAATCAGCCACAACACAGATTCCTCCTGTATTCAGACTTTAAGGAACTCTAGCGATCTATCTGAATGAGTGAATAATTTATTTCCCAAACTATTTTTTAAGAAGGTCAAAAAATGTTGCATCACATTTTTCCTTTTGAAAATACACACTTTGGATAACAGAAAAATAATCTGCAGATAATTTGTTAAAGGTTTTTACTCAGCTTAGTGGTAATAGATTTCTGTTTATATTAACCTTAAGAAAGTGTTCAGAATGGAGTTTGAGTGGCCATTTCATTGAGTTGTGGATATTATTGTATAAAACGTGTACACAAAATTCCACTGATGATTTTATCTAATTTCACCTGTAGGATTCTGACAGAGAATCAATTCAACTAGCTCTTGTAAGCATCACTTTTAATGTACCACATTTTTAAAGTGGCCCTTGTTTATTTTTTTAATGTTTGCTCAAACTTGTGGGGATAGCACCGTGTTGTGCGTGTCCACGCTAGGATGTGGCCTTTTTGAGCTATGGAAGATGCTGTCAGAATGGGGTCCAGAAAAAACAAATAGGACACTCGTTATTTTCTTGTTGATGTCATTACCCATATGTACCATTTACAATACTTATGGGGGACAAAAGGAAGAGAGGGAAAGAACAGTTGTATCTGAATATTGCAAGCTAATCTTTTACAAATTTTACCCTTTAAGGGTTGATGTATTCAGAAATTAATCAACTGTACTTTGATAAATGGTAATATTGTACTGCAGTGCAATTATGGTTTTGAGAGTTACATTCATAGGTTGATATCAGATCAAGAATAGATTTTGTTGGTGGGGTGATTTTTAGATTGTAGAAGGTTTTATACACATAATAAACCAAGGTGCTAGTAGGATGCAATCAGTGGTTATTTTGTGTCAGCCTTTTCTTTTCTTTTCTTTTCTTTTTTTTTTTTTTTTTTTTTTTTGAGGCAGAGTCTCACTTTGTCACCCAGGTTCGAGTGCAGTGGCACGATCTTGGCTCACTGCAACCTCCACCTCCTGGGTTCAAGCGATTCTCGTGCCTCAGCCTCCTGAGTAGCTGGGATTACAGGCGCATGCCACCCAACTAATTATATTTTTAGTAGAGACGAGTTTCACCCTGTTGGCCAGGGTGGTCTCGAACACCTGATCTCAAGCGATCTGACCACCTCGGCCTCCCAAAGTGCTGGGATTACAGGCATGAGCCACCGCGCCTGGCTGTGTCAGCCCTTTTCAAACTGAAGCAACACTCACCTTGATGCACTTGGCCACTGAGAGGTGAACTGCTGGCAGGTGATGTACAGAGGACAGAAGAAGGACTGCTGTGCAGGCGGTAAATGGCATCTGCCAGGCCGCACAGATGAAGGCTCCTGCCCTGTTCACTGCCACACACAGTAAACACGATCAAAAGAGTGGTAATGTGCTTAGACATGTGGCTCACTCTGTGAGAAGGAAAATTAAATACCAAAGCCATCTATAAAGCAGCAAAATTGCCCTAAAAGCTGCAAATTAGGTCGCAATCATAAATCGATGACAGAGAAGTACTTGGAAGACCTGGAAGGATATTCTAGAAATAGCTACCATCTTGATGGTTCATCTATTCTTAATTACTTAGGGGAATTTTGACACCTTATTAAAACAGGGGAGAGTCCAAGGTGAACTCTAAAACCCTCCTTAAGTATCCAATTCTGTGAATCATTGTGAGGCACTATCACACTTGTCCCAAGGGAATTAACTAGTAATTTCAACCCTTCGTGGGGGGAGTCACACGCCAGGTGGACTCTTGCGTGCCCTTGCTCTCAGGTGGTGGCTTGAATTCCCCTGCTCCTCCAACAAGGTCACCGTCCAGCTGTTAATATTACTCCCAATCCCCTGGACGTGCCATGTCCTCTGGTGCCTGGAGTGCCTGGCTGCCGCCTTCATTCTCTATCTGACTGTCTCCTGCTCATGCTGGAAGCCCACACCCAATGTCACCTTCTGGGGGACGCTGGTCCCAAACACCTGCCTTCCCAGGCCAAGTCACAGCCGAGCCCTGTGTCCTTAGCAGCCTCCAAGGCCGCTGTCTTCCTTCTCCATCCCCCCGTGGACTATGAGCTTCTGGAGGATGCTTCTTCCCTGGCATAGAGCAGATATGGAGCAGTACTTAGTGAGGAAGGCTGCGGCAAGCTTGGTGGTCCAGTTTCCCTGTAAATGGGAGTTTAGAAGGAACCGAGAAAAGAGGAGATGAGGGTACACTGTATGGAAGAAATTATATTCACAACTGACAGCAAGGAACAAAAAAGTTAAACACAAAAACCACAATATGAACTAAAAGGGCTTAGAAATCTGAGACTGTTCCCATGAAGAAAATCCTCATCCTGGATGTCTGTGTCTGCTGGGGGAGGCACAGTGATTATGATAGTTGGTGGTTACAGTGTGTGGATAGACCATGGCTGCAGTGTGTGAATAGACCATGGTTACAGCGTGTGGATAGACCATGGTTACAGCGTGTGGACGGGCCGTGGTTACAGTGTGTGGACGGGCCGTGGTTACAGTGTGTGGACGGGCCGTGGTTACAGTGTGTGGACGGGCCGTGGTTACAGTGTGTGGACGGGCCGTGGTTACAGTGTGTGGACGGGCCGTGGTTACAGTGTGTGGATGGGCCGTGGTTACAGTGTGTGGGTGGGCCGTGGTTACAGTGTGTGGGTGGGCCGTGGTTACAGTGTGTGGATAGGCCATGGTTATGTTGTGTGGATAGGATGTGGTTACAGTGTTACAGTGTGTGAATAGGCCATGGTTATAGCATGTGGAAAGGCCGTGGTTACATTGTGTGGATAGACTGTGGTTACAGTGTGTGGATAGGCCATGGTTACAGTGTGTGGATGGGCCATGGTTACAGTGTGTGGATGGGCCTTAGTTACAGTGTGTGGATAGGCCGTAGTTACAGTGTGTGGATAGGCTGTGGTTACAGTGTGTGAGTAAGCCGTGGTTATGTTGTGTGGATAGGCTGTGGTTACAGTGTGTGGATAGGCCGTGGTTACAGTGTTACAGTGTGTGAATAGGCCATGGTTATAGCATGTGGAAAGGACGTGGTTACATTGTGTAGATAGACTGTGGTTACAGTGTGTGGATGGGCCGTGGTTACAGTGTGTGGATAGGCCATGGTTATGTTGTGTGGATAGGCCGTGGTTACAGTGTTACAGTGTGTGAATAGGCCATGGTTATAGCATGTGGAAAGGACGTGGTTACATTGTGTGGATAGACTGTGGTTACAGTGTGTGGATAGGCCGTGGTTACAGTGTGTGGATGGGCCATGGTTACAGTGTGTGGATGGGCCGTGGTTACAGTGTGTGGATAGGCCATGGTTATGTTGTGTGGATAGGCCGTGGTTACAGTGTTACAGTGTGTGAATAGGCCATGGTTATAGCATGTGGAAAGGACGTGGTTACATTGTGTGGATAGACTGTGGTTACAGTGTGTGGATAGGCTGTGGTTATAGTGTGTGGATGGGCCATGGTTACAGTGTGTGGATAGGCCGTGGTTACATTGTATGGATAGATTGTGGTTGCAGTTGTGGATACACTGGTTAAAGTCTGTAGAGTGTTGAGAAATGCTAAGTAACTCTCAGCCTCCCTGATTGCACCAAGCAACCTTTGGTGTAACAGATACTCCAAGGTTTGCAGACACTTGCTCAAGTTAGAGAACAAAACAACCGCAGGATTCGCTTCGTAAGAAGAGAGACTTGGGTGTGTTTCTTATGTAAGTCATGGTGCCAGAAAAGTACAATGGCTCCTGGGGATCGCCGACCCCCACTCCAATCTCAGCCATCATTTCTAGCCGTGCGATTTGGGTGTATCCCTTAGTATCTTTGATCCCTTCTTGTCTGTAAAAATGGAAATGAAAATACTCATAGATTTTGTGTGGAGTTTATGAGGCAACTAGTGTACCATATGGAGTGGAAAAATGCTATTGCTATTATAATTGTGTAATTAATATATGTAGTATATAATACATTCATATGTAATATATCAATATGTAATTATAATAATAATAGCATTGTTATTATTTCTCCACTTTGGCCCACAAACCTAAATTCAGCCCCTTCTATTTAGAGAGTACTCAGATAAAAAAGAAAAGTGAGATGCTTACGCTCTAGAAGACCATGATCTGGGACAGAGACGGAAGCGTGGGATCTTCTACTAAATTGGGAAAGGACGTGTGAAACCCACACTGGGGTCCGTCCCCATCAAGGGCTGCTAGAAGGATCTACTGCAAATGGCCCACGGTTGGGTGCTAAATGAGGAAACATTATCCAGAAAACTCACTTAAATGGAGTGACTGAGGTCAGGCATGGTGGCTCGTACCTGTAATCCCATCACTTTGGGAGGCTGAGGCAGGTGAATCATGAGGTCGGGAGTTCAAGATCAGCCTGGCTAACATGGTGAAACCCCATCTCTACTAAAAATACAAAAAGTTAGCTGGGCATGGTGGCCGGCGCCTGTAGTCCTGGCTACTCGGGAGGCTGAGACTGGAGAATCACTTCAACCCAGGAGGCGGAGGTTGCAGTGAGCCGAGATCCCACCACTGCACTCCAGCCCAGGAGACAGCATTAGACTCCAAATCAAAAAAAAAAAAAAGAAAGAAAGGAAAACAAATGGAGCAACTGATACCCACATATACAAGGTGCATTAGCACAACCAGTATTTCCAAACGGTGGAAGGTCAGCCTTGCCGAGGGCCAGACCCTGAGCTGCTGGAGGCCTTGAGAATGGCCTCCCACGTCCCCACGGACAGAACTGTGGTGCCCGGGCAGCACGGGTGCTTTCATGTGGGTGTTTCTGCGGCCAGAGGGGATCTGAAATGTGCAGGGACAAGGACCCATGCCAGGGAAGCCAAGTGTCGGTTGCAGGCACCCCCCCTTCCCCCCCCGCCGCAGTCCACTGCAGTCTCACACCTGCCGGAGGAGGCAGCCTGGCAGTCAGTGGCCCTGAGCTGGGGAGGAATGCAGGCGGCCGCAGCCCCGAGGGAGCCCGGCGCTTGTTTCTAAGAATAGGTGGCTTCCGGGATCTGGAGTTCGGTTTTTCTAAATACACCTCAGCCTGGAGACTCAGAGGCAGGCAATGGGGCCAAGTAGGCAGCCTCAAGAGTGACATCACGGTTTCCTCTTTTAAGGCGATTCGGAGGCTTCCTTCTCCCCAGGCCCCTCCCGCCTGGCTGCTGCAGCTGCACGCAGCCACCTCAGCTTCCATCTCTGCGGAGCCCTGACCTGCCCTGGCTTGGCTGTGCCTGGGTTTGGGACAGTTCGGTGTGTATTAAAGAAGCAGAGCTTGAACTGCATTGAGAGTGTATTTTCCCTCCTGCCTGCTCTTGTTACCTGCATTCCAAACACGTGTGCTTCGGTTGTTTCTAAAGCTTCCCCGTGGACTACATGACTGAAAATGAACAAAATGATGATTATGTTAAGAAGACTTCACAGTGCCACCTTTAGAGGGTGGCCCAGAAGGCTGAGGGACAGGGGCCTATGTAAGCTTGATGGGAACAGAATTCCTAAGCTGTAAGGTAACATTTCTGCGCAATATGAAACCTGAGAAAGGCTTAATAATAGCTTGGTCACCAAACCTCCCTCCAGGGTGGTGGCAAGCGAGCCCTCAAGTGCAGTCTGCGTTTCCCCAGCCGAAGCCAGGCAGCTGCCAGCACCTTGGGAGGCATTGGGAGCACGCTGGTGACTTCTCTTGGCCAGTAGGTGTGGGCGTGGCTCAGTGCTCCAGACACTACTTGAAAAGGGAAGGTTTCTGGGACTCCTGGCACCACGGCCTCTCCTCTGCCCAAATTTCAAGATTTATTTTTACTTGTTGAACGAAAAAGAGAATGAGCCCTGTGCTCTGTCATGCTCCAAACTGCTGCCCCATTTTTAGACCACAGAGCAAGATGAATGCTGTTGGAAGGAATGTGTTTATGAGACAGACAGTTTTTAATCCATCAGACAGCAATACTTGCGACTTTAAATATGGCACATGGTGAAAAAGTGTCCCTGTGATGAGTCAGCAAAAAAAATTATTTCACCCCTCACATAAACGAGGGTTTGATTAGCTCATTGATTGCAGTTTTACTAGTGTGCAGCACAGACTCAAATTTAAATATAACTTGAGGGAAAACTCTGACATCAGAATTTGTGCATGATAAACTGTGTTGCTGAAACTTCAAAGGTCTGGTCTCCACTGCTTCCGGGACCTCCCGCTGCCTCCCAGGGGACAGATTCCCCGTGTGATCCCACAGGCCAGCTGCTTCGAAGCTGTGTCTTTTCCTTGGGGCCCTTCTGACCCATCGGCTCCCCTGTCTCCACTCCTCACGGTCTGCCCTCAGCCTCTGTAGTCGTGGCTGTGGCCCTGTGATGTCCATCCTGTCTCCTTGTGACAGATTTTCCACCTCATCCTTTCTTTGAGCAGCTGACACTCAGACCCATCCTTCCTTGGTGTCTGATGTCTTTGGTTGGGTTTATAAAGGCAAGACACTTCTCCCAGCCCATGCAGGGCGTCCTCACAGATCAGCTTCTTCAAGGAGACCTAGCCCAACCCGTGAATGAGCGGTGGCAGCGCTGGCAGCGTGAGAGCAGGAGTTGAAACCTGCCATCACCCCGGCCAAAGATCACGTCGCTTCCCTTTTCCATAAAGTAGTGTATCATTTGGAGGACGTTTTGTGTCTGTAAAGCACCTTCACCCTTCTCCCTAATCTGTGCATGTGCATATCTGCAGGAGTGTGTGTGTGCGAGAATCCACCCTGCATGATTGAACTGAAATCATGGAGCAGCGATCAGCAGCAGCAAAGATGACCCTCACGGCTGGGGAGCCCGTGCTTGATGTGGTCAGCATCGCCTCCCTTCAGGAGGGCACGGCTCAGGGAGTCCTTCTCAGACCCCTCTGTCTTCCCCACAGTCCACCAGACTCCCCACGCAAGGGAAGATGATGGACATCAAATCGACTGTAGGCTGTTCTCTGTGCGCTCTCACGAGCACTGACGCCTCGCAGCATGATGCTCCAGGACTGCAGTTCCAAGAGGAAAGCTGGCCGTGGGAGCAGGCTGCTGTTCAGGGCCTCCTTGCCTGGTCCAGTCCTTGGTTAGGTGAACTCCAGCTGACCAAGACAAGCATTTGTGGCATTTGGTTTAAGCAGCCTTTCATGTTTATTGTGATATGGGTGGTTTTCTTTCTAAAGCAAAAAAAAAAAGTTTAAAAGATTTTTTAAATACCCTACCTCTTAGGTGACTTTTACTCCCTTCTCAAAAATATCAGTGTTTCCCAAGTTCGTCAATAGCATTTGGCCAAGTATACTACACACTTGATGAAATTACTCAGTTTTATTAACTGCCTATTTTATCGGCATGGGATGATTTAAGATGAAGGCTCTCAGTGTTGCGGCTTCAATTCATTTATTCAAAAAGCATGTATCGAGCCTGCACTGGGTGCCAGCTCCTATGCTAGGTGCAAGGATGTCAATATTCATAAGACACAATCACCCCACTCAGGATTTTTTGCTGTGCACTTTTAATGCCCTGTGAAGCGGAAAGTTTGGAGAGACCCACTCCCCTCAGGGGGTTTCTAGGTCGTGTCCCACCACAGGAGGACCAGGGCTCTTGAGCTCGATGGGAATCCCAGAAAAAGACTTCCATGGAAGGTGGCTGGAGCCTCTGTCTCCACAGATTCCCAGCAGTGACCCTGCACAGGGAGCCTTGAAACCTTTATAGCTGGAGCCAGAGGGACCCCACACACCTTCTAGCCCAGCACTGGGAGTCTGTGGGTGGCACCCCCAGTGTGATGTGTGGCACTCAACGCCATGCCACAGGTGAGGAGCAGAACCTGGTCCACACTCACTCTGGTAAACTGACACGCTGTGAAACCATATTTTAAAGCTTTTGGGAACTTCATTGAACTCAGCAGTAGTTATTCCATAGAGCAGCTGAAAACCATTCTTTAGAGACTGGAAAGTCCATTCTCATGCCCTTTGACTTCCTTGATGTTAATTCTAAATGACACATTCTCAGGATGTTTTCCCCAGAGGAACCCTATAGGACAGGGCTGTGTGCGGGTCTGAGAAGCGACGGGGCAGCCTGCGGTTACACTTGACTGAGTAATCCGCTTGTTTAGGGCTGTGGCCGGTGACTCCCTGTTCCCATGGTATCCTACACACTTGCAGTTATCCCCAAATCTGAATCCAACCCTCATCTTTTATATTGGAATTCGTTTTCTAAAAAGACATATGTCGAGTGGAAGCTATTTCATTTGTATCTGACATTATCTTTTCAAACTGTTTATCCCGTCATTTGGGTCCCAAGTGAATTATGAATTCATCCATTTAAGGAAGAAGCTTGGGGGTTAAGACCTCATTGTACGATACTCCTGCATTCATGAAAAAATGCGTTTATTTTTAGTAGTGCTTTGGATTGTGTGTTTTTGTTTGTTCTTTTGTTTTGTTTCTAGAAGACTCTTGTTGGAAGCTCTGTTTCCAGAATACTGGATTGGCTGCGGTGGGGTCCATAATCCACTGCCTGTATCAAACTCATACTTCAAGAAACTATTAAATAGTTGCAGTATCTACAGGGCTTGTACAGAACCCCTTCTGCGATTAGCAGGGATGTGACTTTAGTTCACAAAAGAACTAGAAGCAAAATGGTGACTATCAGAAAACCTTACCAATAAGAGTAGCCAGACTTGGTCATTTGTGAGGAGTCCTGCAGCCGAGGTTCCAGGATCTCTGTTGCTTGCCTGCTGTTGCCAGTGCAAATGTTTTATCATAGTCATGATCTGTTTGAGTTAAAAGAATATCCAGAGATATAACAATGCATTCTTTGTCTGAGTCATTAAGGATGTTTATGAAGAAGAAATTGAGTCGTGAAAAGCACAGATTCAGAGCCCCGCAGATCTTCCTTTGAAAATTGGCTCTACAGCTTACTAGCTCGATGCCCTTGAGTAATTCCCTAACATCTGTAAGCCTCAGTGTTTAGTTCTGCAAAACAGAAGAGCAACACCTTTCTTGCAGGGTCGTCGTTGGGATTTGAGGTAGACGAAGTAATCTTCAGTATCTAGTGACGTGATCGTTGGTCCCCAGGTGCTTGCTAAAAGGCGGCCTCCACCGTCCTGAGAGTGAACCACTGCATTCTTCATTGTTCCCGGCTGGCAGGCGTGGACTGCTGGTTCTCTTCAGTTTGCTCTGAAATCTCACTCTGCCCTTGCTGGGTATTTTCCCGGGTTTCTTGGGCTCTTTCTGCCCCCACGTGTCTTGCACATCCCGGGAGATGTCTCCTCTGGGGCCTTCTCTCCTCTTGGCCCCATGCAGTCTCTTTGCTCCGAGGGTGGATTTGGAGGAGAGTGGTAACAAAGACCCAGGTTTTCAACAACAAATGGCAGGAGGTGAAGAACTTCAGATTTGAGATTCTAGGAAAAAAGAGGAGCTTGAAAGCAATACTGAAATACTGAAAGTCACGGTTGAATATGATGAGAATTTAAGAGTAAAATAAAGAATCAGCAAGAAAACCAGTCAGTCAGTCAACGACTTGACTGATTTAAAAGAACCAATATGAAGAGTCTCAAGAATTGTTTGTTTTATTTATTCTTGCACTCACGTTCCAAAACAATTTAAGTAAACTCAAAGAATGGTGCTGTAGTTGAAACGTAAATGGAGGAGGGCTGGTTATTTATCTCCAAGATGCAGGGGGAAAAGTGGGTTTTGAAGAGGAGGAAGCCAGGACAGAATACCCAAAGTCTGCAGGAACTAGGAGCTGGAACCCCCGAGGGCAGTGGGAGGAGAGGAGGTCACAGCAGCCTTGTGAGTCCGCAGGGCTCTTCCGGCCCTCTGCCTGTGTGTCCACTCAGTATGTGAAAAATGTTTGTGAATTGTTCACCCAAAAATGTATTGTGCAGCAGCAGACGTCCCCTACCCCATGCAGAAAAAAAGACCATATTAGTACAACGCCTATCTCATTCCTGTTTCCTCAGGGGATGCCTGAGAATCCCTTGCTTTAAAATCCCCTCCCG
Organism: Trachypithecus francoisi; assembly: GCF_009764315.1. Lineage (NCBI taxonomy): Eukaryota > Metazoa > Chordata > Mammalia > Primates > Cercopithecidae > Trachypithecus > Trachypithecus francoisi. The sequence continues at coordinate 4,916,620 of NW_022681463.1, read as the reverse complement.
ACCCTTATCTAACTGTGGTCAAGAATAATTGTTGGCTATTTCCTGCTCTGGAAACCATCTGGTCTGCTGTGGTGCCCTCTATCCTCCCTCCTCTTTAACTATAAATTAAGTCCTAGAAGAAAGAAGTAGAGGAACTGAGGCAATTTAGGACCAAGAAAGTAAAGCTGAGAAATAATTGTATGAGTCTGTAAGTATAGAAAGGGCTGATAGCCATGGGGCAGGTGGTTGATTTTCATCCTCACCATGTAGAGAGTAAGAAGGGAAAAACTTACATGGAGGATTTTGACTAGCCTGGAGTGAGAACTCCACAGTGATTCAGCAAATATCCCCACCCCCCCTACAACTACTGGTGATCTCCCCCTGGTGTCCCCCACCTGGGAGGAGTGGCCGTGGTGGTGCTGAAGGCAACAGTGTGGAGGTTGGCTTCAGATCCCTTCTGGCAATGTAGATTCATGAAAAATGCTGAATACAGTTCATCTCATGTGCTTTTCTTTTGTAAGGTAAAATTGAGCTCTTTGTTTTTTCTAACAAGCTCATTTTAAAGGCTATCTAAGGGAAACATAAAATATCAAGCTGAACCTCTCACTGGCTCAATTTCTTAATGCTAAATTGCTCCCCCATCCAAGAATAATTTCAAGAGATTGGAATTTATAAATGGCAATACTTGGATGTGGAAATTATGTTAGGACTACTATTTTCATGAATACAGTCCAGTATAACATAAGGCTATATAAAATGAAATATTTCTGTTGAAATGTATTTCAATTCTTTGAGTAGTGAGGATTTTATTATTGGATTTTAATTACTCAATTTTCAGCTATATTTAGTGCTGAAATTCTAGACCATTTTAAGAGAATCCCACTATAAAGGGAAAAAAAAAAGAAAAGGCCAGGTGTACAGGTGACTCACACCTGTAATTACAACACTTTTGAAGGCCAAGGCGGATGGATCATTTGAGGTCAGGAGTTTGAGACCAACTTGGCCAACATGGTGAAACCCCATTTCTAGTAAAAATTTAAATAAGAGATGGGTGTGGTGGCGCATACCTGCAATCCTAGCTACTCAGGAGGCAGAAGCAGGAGAATCATTTGAATCAGGAGGCAGAGGTTGCAGTGAGCCAAGATCGCGCCACTGCTTGCCAGCCTGTGCAAGGAGTGAGATGCTGTCAAAAAAAAAAAAAAAAATTTCTTTTTTACATGACTCAGATACAACGAGGGTCAAAGTATCTTTGCCCAAAACGTTACTATAGGACTCATAGTAAAAACCTTCCAGCAGAATGAGGTGTTGGCCATGCCCCTGCCACTATACCAGGACTTTCTCCACCATATCTGTGTGCTGAAGAGTCAGATGGGACAGTGGAAGCGTGAAAGAAGAATCCATGCTGGAAACACCTGTGCTTGACTTTAAACAATTTTTCTCACAAGTCCTTAGGTTAAGGATCTTTTAAATCCCTCGATAATTTGGCAAATAGGAATTTTATAATCATAAAACAAGACAAAACATTGATGTAGTACTTACTTTGTGCCAGTCACTGTGTTGCCGTGTGTGTGTGTGTGTGTGTGTGTGTGTAATTAACTCACTTATTACTATTTTCCCCCCTTAACATGAGGAACAGAGAGGCTCAGTAATTTGCCACGTGTCAGCTGTTTCTAACCTGTTTGGACTGGTCAGCATTTGAACATGGAGGATAGGACAGTCACACGACATTCGCACGAGTAGAGAGAGGAACGTTGACTTCTGAGTCACAGGTCTTCTCCTGGTAGCGTTATCATACCTTAGAGATGTTTCACAGCCAGAAATCCAAACATGCCTCCCAGACTGCATGACCCGTACCCCAGTTGTGTTGACCTGTGTTCATTTCCTGACGTGTGCAATTGCACAAGGGTGGTCTTGGTGCACACGACCTCTCGGTCCATTCTCTGGCCAATATTCAGTTCCTTGTTCTCGCCTTGCCATTTGCCATACCTTAGTCAGTCTTGTTTCCCACACTGCTTCTGAAGAGGTGGGCTCCTTCGCATGTGAGCCGATGAATTACCTGCCTTTGCCTTTGCTAGAGTGAGATGCATTCCATTATGTAATACATCAAACCATACACCAGAGTTCTGGCCCATCCGGTGCTCTTTGCTCAGATCCCCTGGCCACCCCCTAATTTTTCTCCACTTCCACAACTTGCTGACATAGATTTGATTTTCAATTCAGAACAAATTCAAAACAAGTAAAAAAGATCTGATGGAATCAGCAGACACATGTCAAATTATCCACAGCTTCTTGCTGGAGACACATGGAAAGACAGGGTGCAGCATGTCTCCAGGGAGCCAGAGTTGGAGAACTCCTGGCGCCTCCATTTTCTGCAAAGCCAAGGGTCCTCCACAGGGTTGGCCCTAGTGCCCAGAGGTCAACAGTGGAGACCTGTCTCCTCCTGGGAGGACTGGGTCTCAAATCGATGCGTAAGATGACAAGTAGGTATTGCCAGCATTTCCCTTACAAATCCTTCAGGTAGGGCAGTTTTGAAGCACAGTGGTTGTGTCTTAGGAGGTCCAGCTTGAGGTTCCCTTCAACATTAGAACAAGTCACTCTTCCTTCTACAGAGCACTACCTGGGAAGTGATTGCCACTGCCATGTTGTGTGACAGAGCACAGTCCTTAAAGAGGGGTTTCATTCATTGTGGACAGATACTGTATGAAGGCACATGGGGGATTTGCTGACGGGGAGGATGGCAGGGGAGGTGCCCCACAGTCTCAGTGCTTGCTCAGCCTGTCTGTCTCTCTCCACTCCCTGCCCCACTCTTCATGTTGCAAAGTTAAACGAGAATGTGACATATTTTTCCTGTGATTTTCATGTTACGTTTTTAGATGTGGTCATTATATTCAACTGGATATAACATTTTGTTTCTAATTGGAAACTGTTTCCCCAAAAGTTTTTATGCTTTTGAAGCAAATGCAACAGTCCATTTTTGGCTGCACACAGTGGCTCATGCCTGTCATCCCAACACTTTAGGAAGCCGAGGAGGGCGGGTAACTTGAGGTCAGGAGTTCGAGACTAGCCTGGCCAATATGATGAAACTCTGTCTCTGCTAAAAATACAAAAATTAGCCAGGTCTGGTGGCGCATGCCTGTAATCCCAGCTACTCAGAAGTTTGAGGCACAAGAATTGCTTGAACTCAGGAGGCGGAGGTTGCAGTGAGCCAAGATCGCACCACAGCACTTTAGTCTGGGCAACAGAGCAAGATTCTGTCGCAAAATAAAAGTCCATTTCTAATTCCATTTGAGGGATATGGAATAAAATACATAAAAAGTAAAGAGTCAAAAGAAGGAAAAGGTGTTAATGCAAATGAATGTACTCTGCTGTCTCTTCTATTGTTTGTAATAGACTTGATCTTGAAAGCAGTTCTGGATTTACAAAAAAAAAAAAATTATTCAGAGACTACCCGTATTCCCTCTCACTACCTCCCACCCCTGGTTCCTCTGATTATTAACATCTTGTGTTAGTGTGCTGCATTTGCTACAACTGATACCAGTGTTGACCTTCCATTATTCTTTTAAATGTGAATCTGACTTTGGGGATTTGTGTAACTGAATCTTGCAGATTGCGAACGATTTTTAACAACCAGCCCATGCTTGTAAAAACATGTGGAAGTTTCTCTGACTCTGAAATAAGAGGGACAAGGTGGTCCCCATGCAAGCTGGCATTGGAAATGGGGGAGCGTGCATAGTCCAACTCCATGCCCCGTGTTTTTCTTGAGCAGCCCTCTGGATCGAATTACTCTGGACTTCAGCTGAGGCAGGGGCATTGTTTCATACTCAAGAAAGCTCCAAGAGTGGTAGAATCTGGCCAGTAAGAAGTTCTGTGAAATGGGACTCGTGTTTTCTGGAGAACATGGCTTCATGGCCCTTTGATCATAAGACATCCCACCATGCCCTCCTTTAACATCGCTAATGATGAGGACTGACCACCCCGTCATTAATTCCCGTAGCAGTCTGAGATTAAGCCATTCAGAATCTCACTAGAAATGACTAAGTGGACCCTTTTTCCTTGTTAGGAGAGAATTCAAGGCGGTTTCCAATCCCTAATGATAAAACCAGCATCAAATTGTAGAGAATTGCAATTTCTTTCTTATGAATAGCAAATTTTTGTCTCCTTTCATTTTTTAAGCTGTTGAACACGTCAGATGGTATGCATAGAGAGATTTCAGAGAAAAGGTCTAGTCAATGTGCAAATGTTTTGTGGTTTTATTTTGAGTTTGAAGCCAGAGCACTGAATTCCACAAGGCTTGAGCCTTGCTCTCTCTCCTGAGCACCCAGGCTTCATGGACATGACTAATAGGAGTTTATTCACAGCCTACTACCATCCTTGGTCATAATGTTGCTCAAGGCCCGAGCAGGCCTGCCAAGACCACAATGTAGCCCTGTTAATATCACATGACAGTCGGAGAGTTTTTGGAAAACCTCCTCTGGCTGACTGTTTATCCGCCCCCATTGATATTTGTCTGAAGATAAGTTATACAGTCTGTTTACTTACAAATGCATCAGAACAGTCTTAGACTTCTGCACGGAGGTTCTGCCAAATACAAGGCTAACAGGGAAGTGGTTTGGGCAGCCCCGGAACCAAAGAACCCCTCAGAGCATCACAAGCCATCACTCTGTGTCCCTGTCATTTAAACAGAGATTCAGGCTTCAGGTTGTCGATATTTGTAGGCTTGATTGGAGGGAAATAAACCATAGGAGCATTTTTTAAATGAATTTTTATTTCTCATTTCCACTTAGTAATGGATGCACATTTTTCCATCAACAAACATTTGAACTTTTTTCAGTTTTTAAGAACATTGTAGGTGGCATATTTCACAATCTTGGCAAGGCAGACGTTTTTGGAGTAAATTGAAACTGGAGGCCAGAAGTACTGGCTCTGAACTGAACTGCCACTTGCAAATTGATGTAGCAGAAGGAATAATGGATCATGTGGACCACGCAGAAACGATCTGAGACAGGCGTGTCAGCCGCATGTGGATGAATAGTCCTTTGTGGGCAGGAAGGAGAGGGAGTGGGTGGGTATGGGGGCAGGAGAAAGAATCAGCTCTGTGTTTGGGGGCTGTGAGAGGACACTCAGAAGAAGGCTTTTACACCATATTTTGTATTCACAAGTTTATTTATGTTATTTTGAGTCCAACAGAAAGATTCGCAAACGTTAAACCTTAACAACCCCCCAATGATCAGAAAAGATGGGCAAATCCTTGCTTTAAGAGCAGCTGTATCATATGGAGAAGAAGTCATCTGTGTTGGGAAAACTCGCGAACAGATGCAGGCTAAAGTGAAAGATAACTCTCCACACCATTACATTTTGAAGGGCTTTGAAGTTATTTTTAGAAAAGCTCAAAAATCTAAATCAAAAATCAGATTTTTTTTTTTTCCCTACTGCTTCCTTTTCCTTTTTCTTCTTCTCTTGTCCCTTCTCCTTCTTGGTTGTTTCTGTTGCTATTTTTACATGTCCCTTTAGGTGGGGGGAAGATACGGTGTGAAATATATTCAAGTGCAACTTTTTGAAAATAATAAAATGCGTGTTTATTATGAGGAAACCTCAACCGCCTATAGAAATGACATCAGTAAATGTAAATAAGCAAAAGATCAGAGATATAAGTGTAGAGTCATCATTTCCTTTAGCAGTCAAATAACGAACTGGGCGCAGTGGCTCACACCTGTAATTCCAACACTTTGGGAGGCCAAGGTGGATGGTTCAGTTGAGGTCGGGAGTTTGAGAGCAGCCCGGCCAACATGGCGAAACCCCATCTTTACTAAAAACACAAATGGTGTCTTTAGTGTTCCGTTTTTAGTTTAGTGGTTTTAGTTTTCAGTGGTGGCAAATGCTTATAATTGCAGCTACCTGGGAGGCTGAAGCAGGAGAATCACTTGAACCCAGGAGGCAGAGGTTGCAGTGAGCCGAGACCACGTCATTGTACTCCAGTCTAGGCGACAGAGTGAGACTGTTTAAAAAAAAAAAAAAAAGAAAGAAGAAACAAACAAACAAAGAAAATAACAAAAAGCACAGTGAGCATTATATGATATCAGACATATCCAGCCCAGAGGCAGGATGGAGTTGGAGATCTAGTCCATCAACCAAATCAATTTAGGTTGATTTTTTTTTTTTTTTTTGAGATGGAGTCTTGCTCTGTCGCCCGGTCTGGAGTGCAGTGGCCGGATCTCAGCTCACTGCAAGCTCCGCCTCCCGGGTTTACGCCATTCTCCTGCCTCAGCCTCCCGAGTAGCTGGGACCACAGGTGCCCGCCACCTCGCCCGGCTAGTTTTTTGTATTTTTAGTAGAGACGGGGTTTCACCATGTTAGCCAGGATGGTCTCGATCTCCTGACCTCGTGATCCGCCCGTCTCGGCCTCCCAAAGTGCTGGGATTACAGGCTTGAGCCACCGCGTTTTTTTTAACAATTTTTTTTTTCTAGCAAAGTCAAAGAAAAACTATTTTTAGCCTTATTTGTATATAGCTGTATCTTTTTTGGCTCACTTAGACCAATTTATCGAAAGAGATCAACCACAAATTCCTGCCAGTTTTTAGTTGTAAGAAGCTTTTTTTTATTGGCAGGAAAACTGGGAGAATGTGTAAGCTGTTAAGCAGCCAGGCCACTCTGTGCCCAGTTTTCTGGTAACTATTGTGAAAGATGTTTAAGAAGCAGGTCCAAGGAATGAAAGGGCATTGGAGAGAAAGGTGAAGAAAATGTGTTGAACACCTGTCACATTTTTCCCTCACTAGCTACTTAACTCACACATCTGCACAGGAGCCCAAGGTTCAACCACTTGTCTAGATCACCAAGGAGAGTGAAGATAAAATCTATTCCTCCCGTAAGCCCTCAGAGCCTATGATGTCAGACACCTCGTTGAGAGATAACATTCACAAAACAACCAGAGAACCTTGACAGCCATCATATATTAGTGGCATATTCATGCTGGCATGTGAGGCATAAGTGAGCTCCCGTATTGACTTGGTCTGAGAATGAAGAAGTCTAGCTTTACCCATAATGGGCCTTAAAGCAGCTCTTTGAGTTTGGTTGGCCCCAGACCTAAAGTCTTGCATCTCTGAACCACTTTACCTATTTCCTTTCCCACAGAGGATAAAAACAAATGTGTGGAACTGAACCTAGGTCCTGTGAAACCTTTTATTCTCCAGATGCATAGCATTCCCTTGGTGACACAATCGAGTTTTGTGAAATATGTGAAACTATTGGAACTTTTCAAACATTATCTAAATGTGGGGGGATGTGCCATGAAAATGTTTAAAACGCAAATTCCCACACAATTTATCTAATTGATTTTAATCTGATTATGCCTGCCCTCCGTGATCTTCCTGGCAGGAATATGGTAGGCCACCTGCTTCTTTTCAGGGAAAGCATTCTGTTTCGAGGGTAAGAGAAGGCAGGATTTGAATGAGGTTTGCTTTAGTCATGGCTTCTGAAGCTTGATAATTGCAGAAGTTCCATCTGTAAGATGCTCGATTAAAATTCTTGATGAATTGAGTAATCTCCACAAGGCCAAGAGAATCTAATGTTCTTGAATTTGTTCCATATTCACAATAGATCTAGTAACCATGTGTAGTAATCAGACAAATTCTCCAAAACATGCAGCCAGCTGGATTCCTGAACTTTAATAAGGTTTTTATGCCGACTGCTTCTGCAGCCTCACTAACTAGCCAGCCTAGATAGGAAACTCCCTTCTTAATTCATTCATAAAGTACCTTTTGATATATAGACCCAATCTCTTATAAACCTTTTAGAGATCAATTTGCATATGTAATAAAAGTGAAAAAGTTGGTCTTCAGATACCTACTACAGAAAAAAAAGTGAAACAGTTCTTAAGCAGATGAGAAATTTAAATAAGAGTTTAGATATTTTCTGAATATCAGTTCACCTCATGACTTTTGAAACTTTGGTCAGACGGAAATGTTCATTCCCTCTGCCTAAAGAGTTGATGGTTAGATTTCATAAAACAGAAGCTAGTAAAGCAAATGCAGGAAGAAAAAAGTAGCCTCCCATAGGTATGCAAACATGTATTCAAAATTAAAATTAAGAGAGCAGAAAGTCTAAATGTTTTAAATATGCTTCACTAACTTCTGAGTCCTTGAATCTATCCCCATGTATTAATGTTTATATAGAGAACAAAAAAAAAACCAGAAAAATTACTATGATGACTATTAATTACATCATTTTCCAAAGGGGGGGAAATATTATAACCAATGAAACCTGAATATACTTTTATAATTGATAAGATTAAAGAAAAAGTTGTAATTCCACTTCAGTAAATAAAAGTTATTCAGAAGATAAAGCATTTATAATGATGGACCTAGATTTCTGCTTCCTATAGAGATTTCATGCCCACGTGCACATATTCTGGTTAGACAGGAAGGCTCATGAGTTGAACACTTTGGCCAGCCTTCTATTTTGTAAGTATTGGCAGAGAAATACTTAAGAAAAAAATGGTTTCGTAAATAAACTTATAATTAAAAGAATGAAGAAGAAGATGTAGCTCTTGGGGCTTCCATCGCCTCCTAACAGAAAACATCTGCTGGACTTCCGGAATTTTCCTAAGACCTTGAGAACACACCCACGCATTTCCAACTTTTTTCCTAACCAGTGAGTTGGCTTCAGCAGTTTTCAGTTTTATAGCTGACTGTCCCATCCAAACAGTTGTTCAGCTTTGCCCTTTATTATAAATTCATTCTCATTTGTTTATTGCGTAAGTATTGGTTACCTTCTGTTAATTGGGAGGTGTGGAGGAGGAGCAGAGAACAAGCTCACAGGTAGGAACTTTGTCAAAACTAAAACCTATTTTGTAGATGAGGCTTGGTTCTTTGTATTGTTAGCCTTGCCTTTGCTCAAGGGAATCAACCCAACTCATTTTAGTACCGTCTGTATCTTTCAAAATGAATAAGAGTAGTTAAAACAGTATGAAGTATGGCGCGTGTCAAACTCCACAAAGGTGTTTACCATATGAACTTGAGAAAACCTAATTAAGTGGGTTTAAAGAGACAGTGGGGCTTTGTTTATATGTTTGCCTACACAGGGGAACTAAAACAAACAAAACTTATTTTTTAAAAGCTTCTTCAAAGTTCTCATTTTGTTTTAGAAGAACTTTCAGCTTTGTTACTTTCTAAGTAGCTTTGTATCATTAGAAACTGATATGCTCAGCACAGCCAACTCAAGATAATTTAACCAGCTTACATCCACCTATATGTTTATGAGTTCTCTTGGTCTAAAAGGTCTTGAAAACCAAATCTCTGTGAATCAATTACTGTCTTACTCGACTTGGGCTGTTATAACAAAAATATCTTAGGCTGGGTAATTTATAAACAACAGAAATTTATTTCTCACTGTTCTAGAGGCTGGGAAGTCCAAGATCAAAGCACCAGTAGATTTTGTGTCTGATGAAAGCCCTGGATTCGTAGATGGTGCCCTGCTGCTGTGTCCTGACGTGGCAGAAGGGACAGATGCTTCCTTCTTTATAAGGGCACTAATCCCACTCATGAGGACACCACTCTCATGACCTAATCACTTCCCAAAGGCACCAACTCTCAATACCAGCAGATAGGGGATTAGATTTCAGCCTATGAATTTTGGAGGGACACATTCAGTCCGTAACATTTCACCCGTAACTTCTCAAAATTTATATCCTTCTCACATGCAAAATACATTCATTCCATTACAATAGCCTCCAAAAGTCTTAACTCTTTCCAAAATCAACTTAAAAAGCCTAAAGTCCACAGTCTCTTCTAAGTATCATCCAAATCAGATACAAGTGAGAATCCAGATCTGACTGATCCTGAGGCACATTTCTCTCCCAGTATGAGCCTATGAAATCAAATAGATTGTGTGCTTCCAAAATACAATGGTGGGACAGGCATGAGACAGACATTTCTATTCCAAAAGGGGGAAACAGGAAAAAAGAAAGGAGTAAGTGATGCCAGGTGAGTCCAAAACCCAACAGGGCAAAGAATATTCGATTTTAAGTCTTAAGAGCCATCTCTGACTCCATATCCCAGCTTCTGGACACACTGGGGTGGGGATTGGCTCCTCGAGTCTCAGGGCAGCCCTGCCTCCCATGGCTTCTCTGGGCACAGCCTTCATTGCAGCTCTCCAGACTGGAGGTACACACTGGTCACGCCCCCATTCTGGGTGCTGGGTGCAGCCCCACTCCCACACCTCCCCACCTAGAAGAAACCTACATTGCCATGAACAGAATATTATTCATGATGTTCTGATAGACTAGACTGAGGCTTTTTCTACAGCTCTCTTCTTAAGAGCCCTCACCATAAGGGGTGAGGAGCCCCAGTCCCACACCACTGCCCTCATGGGGGCGCTCTGTGTTGGCCCTGCTCCTGTGTCAGGTCTGTGACTGGGCACTGAGGTCCTCCAGGGCATCCCTTGGAAGCTGGGTGGAGGTGGCCACATTCTCACAGCTCTTACACTCTGTGTACCTGCAGAGTTGGCACCATGTGGAGGCCACCAAGGCTTCCTGCCTGTGTCCTCCAGAGAAACCATCTGAGCTGCACCTGGACCCACTGGAGCCGCAGCTGGGGCAGCTGAGCACTGCACCCGATGGCAGGGAGCAGAGACTTGAAATTGTTCTGGCCCCAAGGTCCTGACATTCGAGACCTAAGATGTGTGGGGCAGCCCCAAAGATTGCCTCCGGAGGTCCTTCTTCAGTTGTCTTGATGAGCAGCATCTGGCTTCCTTCCACCATACTCATCTCTTTATCAAATGTTTGCTTTACTACAATCTTGATGTTCTCTCCTGAACGTGTTTTCTACTTTTCTACTACCTGGCCAGTCTAAGAATTTTCCAAATCTTTCCATTCTGCTTTCTTTTTCTTGATAAATTCCATCTTTAGTTTGTTTCTCTCTGTTTACACTTTACTATAGGCAGTCAAGAAAAGTTGTGCCACACCCTCACTTTGCTTAGATATTTCTTCTGCCAAATATCCCATTTTATGACTCAGAAGTCTGCCTTCCGCAAAACACAAGAAGATGAGCATGATTCAACCAAATTCTTTGCTGCTTTGTGACAAGGATGGCCTTCCCTTCAGTTTTCAGTAACATACTCCTTATTTCTGAGACCTCATCAGAATGGCCTTTCCTGTCCACATTTCTACCAACATTCTGATCATTACCACTTAGGGAATCTCTAAGATGGTTGAAGCTTTCTCTACAGTCCCCCTCTTCTTAGGAGCCCTCGTCAGAATCACTCTTAAGGTTCTATTCATGGCCATGTAGATTTGTTTCTAGCACTCACCTCCAAATTCTTTCAGACCCTACCCATTACCCAGTTCTAAAGCTACTTTTACATTTTTAAGTATTTGTTACCCCAGCACTCCACTTTTAGTACCAATTTCTGTCTCAGTCCATTCATAGTTCATGCTATAACAAAAATACGTTAAGAGTAGGTGATTTATGACAACAGAGTGTTAGTGCTTGTAGTTCTGCAGGCTAGGAGGTTGGAGAGCAAGTGACCAGCAGATTTGGTGTCTGGTAAGGGCTCTCTGCTTCATAGATGGCACCTTGGTGCTGTGTCTTCACATGACAGAAGGGACCACAGGCTCCCTTGGGCCTCTTTGAGAGATGCACTAATTCCACTCACCAGGGCTGTACCCCCAGGACCTACTCACCTTCCAAAGTCCCCACCTCTTAATGCCAGCACGCTGGGGATCAGATTTCTACTCATGAATTTTGGAGGGACACAGACATTCAGACCACAGCAGTTACTGCTCAAAACAAAGGAGTAAAAGCTAGCAAATAATGTAAGTATGATGTATTTAGATTTATTTTAGTCATGCTCATTGCCTTTTTAAGGTAAACTTTCTGGGTCAATTGAGCTATTTAGATGCAGACTAATATTTGAAGGTTCTGCTACTCCTCTACAATACTAGACTTATAAAAATCAGTGTGTTCCAATCATTCATATACTCAGCGAACATGCTGACACCTACTGTGTGAAGGATTCTGTGATATGGGCTGGAGGTGCAGACTTGTATCAGGCAGCTACTCTCTCAGAATTCACTGCCTGGCAGGGGGAGGCCAGGAGGCTGTCCCCAGCTAAGACACAAGGCATGACTTGTGCTAGGCCAACAGGGAGGTGCTGGGAGTATAATACAACAAGGAGGACCCACCACGGCTCACGGGAGGGTCCCCATATGGACCCACCATTGCTGAGTGTGTGTAAGAAGAAGAGCAGGGCCAGGGAGGTGGGTCTGAGAAATAGTACTGATTAAGCAGTCCAGGAAGGAACCCCTGAAAAGAAATGAAGACCAAGTAGATAGAGAGACAGGAAAGGAGCCACAGGCAGGTCTCCCAGAGAAAGAGGAGGTTAGGAGGAGGGAGTGGTCCACAGGACCCAGTGCCTCTGGGAGACAAAGGTAGAATCCACACCATCTTTAAAATGAGTTGGGGCTGGGCACGGTGGCTCATGACTGTAATGCCAGCACTTTGGGAGACTGAAGCAGGTGGATCACTTGAGCTCAGAAGCTCAAGACCAGCCTAAGAAAGCAACATAATCCAAAAAAATTAGCCAGGCATGATGGTGCATGCCTGTAGTCTCAGCTACTCAGGAAGTTGAGAAGTGAGGATCGCTTGAGCCTAGGAGGTTGAGGTTACAGTGAGTTGTGATCATACCACTGCACTCCTGCCTGGGTGACAGAGTGAGACACTGTCTCAAAATTAAATAAAGAAATAAATAAAATTAAAACACGCTGGGAAGAGAGAAGAAGAGGAGGGTGGTACCTGGAGGGAGAGCTGGGCTAGAGAGAAACGTTTTAGAAAATCCATGTAAAATCCAAACGCAGCAGATTATTTCAGAGGTCAACAGGGTGAACTATGGCTGGGAAATGGACCGACACAAAGTAGACGCTGGTGGATATCGTGGAGGTTCGGGAAGGGTGGGACTCATGATGTGTTTGACAAGGCCGTTAGAAACTTGGGTTGAGTCTGTGTCCCAGGAAATGTCCACTAGTGGGTCCCCGTGTGCATGAGAGCAGGGTTCCCCCTTCCTGCCCCTTCTCTTTTTGCTCCACTCCCAGACCCTTCTTCTCCATCACCCAACGTTTTCCTAGAAGGGCATAGAACTTATACCAGGAGGGGACCTCCAAGTTAGGCAGGGGGAGAGGCTGGAGGACGTGAATGGCCCCACAGTGCAGGCCCATTCACCTGATCTCGGCTCTGTGGAGGTGAACGTGGTTGAGTTGCCCTTTTTGTGAAGAGGTGGTAGCTGCAGGTATGGACAACTTACATGTTGAACAATTTATATGCTAATCGAAGTCATCTCACTTTTTCCCTTGGTTTTTGGTTTCTGGGGTCTTCTAAGAGGGGAAAGGGACTCATGTCCTTGCCCACTAGCAGGTGGCCTTGGTTTCAGTGCTGCTCAGTGGATTCTAAGACAGCATCCCAGGAACCTGCTGGTATCAGCCCAGCAGCACATTTTTGAGGTCTGGGAATGAGCTTGGGAAGGTGAGTGAAGAACAACTGAAAAAAATGAAGCGCATTTGTGGCTGAAGGTCATTTTCTGGTGAATCACGATCGGGGGAAGCTATGGCCGCTCTTGCAGTGATCAAGTGTCTGCCGCCTGGATTCTTTCCTGGCACGTCAGATCCACAGCTTCCAAGAAAGTGCTACTGTCTTACATGACAAAGTAATATTTGGCTCAAAGAAATCACTGCCAAACTGAGCAGCCAGTAAATTCTATGACAGCATTCACCATAATTCCCAAATGTAAACCAGATAGTACATTGTCATTCATAACCAGCGGACTGTCAGAAGTAAGAGAAATGTTGGAGAGGCCTGCAGAAGCTGATCTGCTGCCCCTACGGGCACTGATGGCTTCCTTCATCGATGCAGATGTGGGGAGAAGTGGGCGAGGTATAGTCCCCAAGCAGTCCCAGGCTGAGAGCCCTGCACAGGACTGGAAATACACATCAAGGTTCACAGGCTGTCTGGTCTTAAGGAAGTGACAGCATAAGCAGGAGCATGTCAGTATATTCACAGCAATACCCTGCATGCAGTTCTGTTTGCAAATGGACACCTCTCACTCTTACATGACCGGCTCCAACAGAAGCAAAACTCAGGTCTATCCTAGAGCACATCAGGCAGAAGTTTCTCTGTGGAGGATGAGCTTCGAAAGTAATTGTAATTTAATTAGAAATTTAGATGTGAGTTCCTGGTTTTTTTAGTGGGACTTTTTTTTTTTTTTTTTTTTTTGGTAATTTATACATTAGCCGAGATGCTTTTCCTACTACAGTGCCAGAAGTTAACTTCTAATAGAATCCATGCATTTTGTTCTCTCTCATGTCTTTTCTCCATTACCTATTCTTCACACTTCTAAATTTAAGAAGTATAGATGTATACATCTGTGCATGTGTGTGTATGTCTCCTTGGCAGCAGTTCTACTTCTTTGGTGGTTACTAAACACTTGAGGACTGGTAAACTGTGAGGAATTGAATCTTGCTGGCTGAAAGGTAGAGGACCGGAGTCTGCCTTGCGCCCCTTATGCCTTCAGGGGCCCGGCAGGGTCTCCTGCTCTTGGGGCTCATCCTGCAAGAGGTGGCTGGTATCCAAGCAGCCCACCCCGATTGTCTCCCCAGGGAAGAAGGCAGGGCAGCTGTGAGGCAATGCTTCTCCATGGTGCTGGGAATCTCTGTGGTATAAACCCAGTGGGATGGAGGAGATAATTTCAAATAATTGATATTTAGTTGCATTGACCATGAAACCAGCCCTTCATGAGCACTCTCTCTGGCCCAGGGCAGCACTGCACCCCTCCGGCGGGAAAGCCGGTGTGGGAGGGTCCACCCCTGCAGGAGAGGGCTTGGAGAAGCTCCCTCCTGGGACACTGAAAAAGTGAGCGAGGAAGAATGATGCCTCAGTTCAGTTCACCAGGAGAAATACAGTAAAGGCCAGCGTAGCGAGGAGAGCACCACACAGTTGTGGAGATGTCAGCAGACGCAGCAAGGGACCATGGACGCGGGCTCCAGCCACCAAAGTGCAGGGTAGAGAGGAGCTGCACCTAGAAAGCCATGGCACAGGCAGCACCAGGAAGCCTGGGCATCACACCCACCGACCCCAGTTTCACTCTGCAGGGAGCAGAGGGGCCTTCATGTTTTTACATTAGAAAGGGATCGGAGAGCACGTTGGATTTCAGAATTTGAATGAAGGCAGCTAAGAGAGGGGATGCATGAGGGTGCAGGGGGGTAGGGTACGCAGAGGCGATTCCAGAGTTAATGCAAGCAAGTAAGGAGGAAGTCCAGAGCCAGGAAGGAGGTGCTGGGAATGCAGAGGAAACGGCAGACTCCGGAGACACTTGGCGGAAAGCCCGTTGGAATCAGTGCCCTCCCAGTGCAGTGTGAGGACGAGGGTCAGCAGTGTCTCCCCCATGTCAGGTTCTGAAGCCTGGCTTAAGGGCCTTGCAATTCACTGAGTTAAGGAGCAGAGAAGGAAAGGGGGGTTGTTTCTGTTTTTTGGAGTTTTGCTGAGAGCAAGGTTGGAGGAAATGAGGTAAGAAGTTCAACTTGAAACCTGCTGAGTTTAAAGTATCTCTAGACCCTCTAGACAAAGGCATCCAGGAGGGAGGTAGGAGCCGTCCGCCTCTGAGCGTTCACTGAAGCCGCTTGGTGTGAGTGAGGCATCCCACCTAATGAGTTCAGAGGGAAAGAGAGCAGCAAAACTCCAATGTTCAGCAGAGCAGGAATCAGGAAGGGGCCAGAGGTGTGAGGAGAAACCCAGGCGGGTCTGTGGCCACCAGAGGAACCCATTCCAGGAGGGAGGGAAGGCAGCCGTGCTGGGGCCGCAAGGGTCCCCAGGGCGGGGAGGTGCCCTCACAGCTGGGGATGGTGGCGTTGCAGACCCTTAGAGAAGAGTGTCAGGCCAGAAACCAGCTCACCATGGTGTGAATGGCAGGCAGGAAGTGGCTTTGGAATATGTCCAGGTTCTATTTGAATAGAGAAAAATTTCCCCCACCACCATGCCACCCGAAAAGAGAGTGAACCCACACTCTGGGATGTGAGGGCAGGATAGTTGGCTGCACTGTCCCCAAGTTCTGCCCCTTTTCCCGCTTCTGTCCAATGTGAGAGGTGTTGCCACTGCAGTGTATCCAAAGTTCCGGGCATGCAGAGCCGCCCTCTGGCCATCGTTGGGGTCATGGATCCTTTAGGAGTGAGGAAGCAGAATGTGTTGGTGTGAAAGGCCTTTCATATGGCCGGGCGTGGACACAGAGAGAAAGCTCCAAACATCCTTGCGGCATTGCTCCTGCCTGGCTGAACAGCACGTTCACAGTGAGACAAACTCAGGTCATAATGAGAACAGAAGATCACAACAGCCACATGACATGTGTGCACACACACACACAGGCACACATACACACATGCACACACATATACACACGCACACATACACTCACATATACACATGCACACACACATATATACACACATACATGCACATATACACATGCACATGTATACACATGCACACATATACCACATTCTTGCACAAAAATTTCACAAAAACATCACGGGTAACGATATCTAGGAATAATCTTATTGTGAAACTGACCACTCAGGCTGTGGCGGGTAAATCACAATATGGATATTCCAACCCCAAAGAAAGCAAGAATGTACTGTGATCAGCGCAGACCCACCCTAGGTCTCTAGTTTCCCTCCCCCCATAATGCTCCTTGCTGCCTAATGAACCGCGTGCATCTTTGGTGGTCTGCGCTGCTGCCGCTACACCTCTGCAAACACCAAATGCGCAGGAAGCGTATCGGGCGCAGCACGGCTGCACTCAATTGTTGCCTTCTATTTCGTGGATGAAAACTGCTGTTGATTTCTCTTTTAACAAGTGCTGTTGGGAAGAACCAGTGTTCTGGAGGCTGTTTTCCCCTGTGTCATGAGAACAGGGCGCCAGCTGAGTCACTTCTCTGGAATGGACGTTAATGTCACTTGGTTTCCTCTTACCCAGGACCCCAGGCTTCATGTCTGGACAAATGAGCCATGCATTATCTTTCCACCAGACTGAAGAAAGATCAGTTTCTTGTGGTTTGTTGTTCTTTTTTTAATTGCGGATGTCTGTTCAACATTCGCCCAAATAATCCTTCCAAACCGGGGAGTCTTAAGGGGAGCGCAGGATGTCCAGATAGCACCAGCCCTTTGTTAACCGGAGAGATGACAGACAATAACTCCAGCGTGGTGAAACCCAGCCCACACATACACCCCGTCCCAGGGCCAGTGTTAGGGCCATCAAGTGGCCCTGGTAGCCAGTGGTTCCAGGAGCAGCATCAGACACTCGGTGTTACTGTGGACAGTAGCTTTGCACAAATTCCTGGCGAGGTGATTTCCAAAATATTAGATACCTTTAAAGACAGATGAGGAAGACCGGACTAGGATCTGGCTTTTACTGTCCGCCATTTAACCTTCCTCACACCAAGCTTCAAGGCAACACAGCGTGAGACATCCATGAGCAAGAAACCAGGCTGTTGAGCCACTCATGGGCCACGTCCCCTGTCCCCTCGCAGGGCTTGCAGTCATCACACTCAAAGTTAGCCCAGGTTTTTCTCTAGGCATTGTTGCCAAGCTTATAATTTCGCATGTTCACAGACAAATGTATATTTAGATACCTTAGGTTGCTGCTGACATCCTGAGGGTGTCTTCTGGCTGTAAACAAACATAATTCTGATCACTGGGAGACTCTGTTCTCGGACAGCCCCTTGGTGTTCAGTGACATGGACTCCAAGTTCACCATCTGATGGGTGGGCTTCTGCCACTGGTGCTGTCATATGGCACCTCCCTAAAACCTTCCCATTCATACATGGTCCCCGGCACCTGTTCTTTGTCTCCCCTATCTTTCCTTTTCTTCTTGACATCAAATTCGAAGCCACTTACACACCCTTGTGTTTTCTTCACGACAAAATATGTCACTGATGTTACTGTTACTGTTACATCAGTTTGGTTTCTTCAGAAATCAAAACAGTGACATCTTTCTTCTGTCTGGTGGAAAGATAATCAGAGCTGATTTAACAGTAACGTCAGTTCTTTCCTAGAAAACCCAACCAGGTGATATCGGTGAACATTTCCATTTCCAAAATAAAGAAACTGAGGCTCAGGGAAGGGCAGTGACTTCCTTGTGGTCATAGAACTGGCAGAGCTGGGATTCAACCCAGGTCACACTTCAAATCCGGACTCTTCCTTCTTGACCACCCGGGGCTCCAAATCCCGTGAATCTGTGTTTAACTGACCAGTGTTAAATCGCTTCGATTTGTTCACAAACTTGATGGCCACCATTCTGCCCTTTTCTCCTCTCAGCTGCCTTCTTCCCGATGCTCTTAAGCCCTCACTCACTGCCTGTGGGGTCACTGCAGGGACTTATACCACTGTCTCCCATGTCTCATCCCAGCTCCTCTCTGTGGTCAGCACCCAGGCCTCCCTACAGGTCTTCTCAGCCACAACAGCCTTCTCCTGAGGAACCTGTACCTCCATGAGGTGGCCTCCTGATTTCCCACAACTCCCCTGGAACACACAGCTCGTCCTCTCCAAGGTCCAGCTAAATGCTGCTTCATAATATGCTTAACCAGCCAACCTTTTTAGCATGCAGAACTCCACAGCTGTTTAGAAAATCTTCCTAATGCAGCCTGTTTTCAACAACGAATCTGTTCAGAGAAGCTAGAGAAAGCATAGGTTATGTCTCAGTATTTCCCAGGAGTGTGTTAATATTTCAGAATATTAGCCTGCAGCTCCAGGGGCCTCCTCTGCATACCTTTTGACCGGCGTTGCTAAAAAGTAACAGAAATGACTTGTTTGAGTTTCACCTTCTTTTTCTACCCATCACTCTGTAGCAGGGAGGGGGATTAATGAGCCATGAAATGGCTACAGTTGAATAGGGTAGGGTTAAAGCAGAGAAGCAATGTTCTTAAATCACCTTTGCAGGACTGTGGCTGGCTTGGTTTTGTATGAATTTCCATGAACCCCAGGCATACATTGTTTATTTTCGCAGACAATTTGTCCATCTGCTTTTGGCTTAATTCCCGCTTCAGGAAGATCAGTGGAAAAGATATATTCAGAATCTAAAGTCAGGTCTGTTCCTTAAGGGAAGTCTGTATGTGGATGACAATGCCCTATGGAACTCTTGAAAAGCCCCATATGAATCCTCTGTTTTATATAGCAGTCGAACGGCCCAGACCTCTTTGTGCCTCAGTTTCCTCACCCATAAAATGGGTACAATAACAGTACCTACCTCGTAGACGTTTGTGAGGACTCCATATGCTGACTGTTGGAAAGTGCTCCAAACAGTGAACTGCTCTAGAGCCTGAAAATGTCAGCTGCTGTTACAGCTTAGTCCCAACCAGGGGCCAAAGCTAATAACCTGAAACACTATCTCATGGACTTCTGCAATGGGCTGGGTCTAACAGGTCCGCCAGTACACAAATTTGGAACACTTTCCTTTAAGCAAGTCAAAGGGAAGGGAATCGTTGAACAAATCAGTGACTGAGTTTGTTCAACCAGCCTGTAGAAAGGAAAATGGAATTCGATGTGCTCTTTTGACATCTTTGGAGCTCTGCAGTCAGGACTTTCCCCATGGGACGTGAGCTCCCCATGACAAATGAGGGAGCTGCCCTCTCTCCCACCGAGATGAGTCACCGTAACCCAAAACAATCTCAAAATCTTTGACATCACTGCCGCTTGCAAATCTGTGCCTCCAGCCAAGGGCCGGTGGATGCTACCGCCTGCCACCTCGTGTTCACCACCAGGACTACACGTCACTACGAGTCTGCTGCCCTCATACCCCGGCACAGGAACGGTAAAAAGACCAAACAAAAACGTATCTTTTTTGGACATAAGGTTGAAATCTGATTTTAAAACAGAGACATTCAGTAAGCATTAAACATCTTCCTTTTATAGCTTTCTCACAGACCTGCATTGGCAAACTCACCCCTTTCCTCCATAACCTTTAAGCCCCTGAGTCACAGTAGTTGCCCTGAATTGCTTACGCAGGTCTGGCTTATCACTGACAGTTGTCCTCAAAACACTTGGTTCAAATATTACCAGCACTAAATCTGGAGGAGGGAGTCCTGGCATTCCAGAGCCCTTGCCTCATTTTCTAGCGGGATCCCAGCAGATGGCCTGATTTATCTAATCAGATGCTGAGCGCGGGCCTCACTGACCCAGCCCTCCTTTCCACAAACAAGTCTGGTGGTCTCCTTTTTTATGACTCCACTTGAGAGGCCTGGAAAACATTCTCCCTGATAATGCAGGTGATAAAACCAGATCATCTGGTGGAACGAACAATCAGAAATTCCACTGGGCGGACACAGGGCTTAGAGAAGAGTTGAGATTGTGGATAATGTTTTCCGGTAGATGAAGATGAATGAAGGAATTGAATGGAGGGTGGGGGGGTCCAAAGGAGAGGGTAAGTCCTCCAGAGCATGAGCTGCTGATGCTCGGCTTCAGAAATTGGGAAGTCATTATAATGGTCAGAAATGTGGTCTAAAAATAAAAGATTCCGTGTGGGAAGAACATGAATTTTGGAGCCAGGCAGAGGGGTAAATAGCAGTGCCATAATGCATGTGCTTAACAGGCAGCACATGGAGTGTGTTCTATGTGTCAAGTCCTGCAAGAGAT
Organism: Trachypithecus francoisi; assembly: GCF_009764315.1. Taxonomy (NCBI): domain Eukaryota; kingdom Metazoa; phylum Chordata; class Mammalia; order Primates; family Cercopithecidae; genus Trachypithecus; species Trachypithecus francoisi. The sequence goes on along the minus strand of NW_022681463.1, from coordinate 4,895,982 downwards.
GCTGGGGACAGAGTGTGAATGTGAGATGGTCCCTACCTCCAAGGGCCTCGCAGTCCCACATGAAATGTAGGTACAGAGATGTAACGTGGCAGTGCCCTGCAGTGTGCCTTGGGGAAGGAGCTCTGGCTGCCTCCTCCAGTTGTGAGGAGGGGAAGATGCCCCCAGAGAGCCCGTGCTTGAGTCACATCCTCTCGTGCCCTTGAGAGCCGCAGGCAGTGAGGGCTGAGTGTGCCGTGGCCCCCAGGTTCCAGAAAAACTGGCCCAACCGCTAGGCACTCAGACTGGAGCGTGGAGCGCACTGTGCCAGCATGGAAAGGGGTGTGCCAGGGCAGCAGGAGACAAAAAACCCCGACAGCCATGGCGGGGTGGGGTGTGGTGACTGGCAGAGCCTGCAGAGCTGACACGGTGGCTTGGGGGCAAAGCAGACAGGGCTCTCAGAGCCCCCCCCCCACCTTCCCTTCACAAATGAGACATGAGCCGGCAGTGCTCAGCTGTGGGGAGCAGCCCGGACCGTGACGTGGGACCCTCAGCGTGTGGGACCCTCGGGGTGTGGTAAGCAGGTGTTGCTGCATGCAGAGCACCACTGGGTCCAGGTGCTGTGGGTGAGAGGCTCATCTCTTGGGGCTGTCCCTTCACCTGTCTACGTGAGAATTAGACACACTCTGTGGCTCCCAGACCTGCCTGTGAATCTGAAGTGCTTGGGGGCCTTGCTGAAAACATCAGTTCCTGACTGGGTGGTGGCTCATGCCTGTAACCCCAGCACTTTGGGAGGCTGAGGCAGGAGGATGGCTTGAGCCGGGGAGTTTGAGGCTGCAGTGAGCTATGATTATGCCACTGCAGTCCAGCCAGGCAACAGCAAAACCCTGACTCAAAAAATATGTATTACATATATATAAATTTCCTGTCCTTTTGTGGGTCATCAGCATGATGCTGGGGCGTTCACAGTCATGTGTGAGACATGCCTCTCTCAAAACTTGTTAAGATGTCAGCACATGACCCATCTCACGTGAAAAAATTAAAAAGAAAAAAACAAGCAAAAAGAAAAATACATATGTAAATTCTTCCCAGTCTCCTTCCCTTGATTCCCAAACTGCTAGACCAGAAAATTCACAAGGTATGAAACTCCCCGTAGTTGGTACTTTGGCGGCCAGCCCAGGCCAGTCCTGGGACAGGGACCACTTCAGAACGATCACCCAGAACCCTGTTAAAATGTAGGACAGGAGAAGGCCCAAGCGCCCTGATTGCTAATGAGCCCCCAGGTGACTCTCAAGCTGCTGACCCCCAATCTCTCTCAGACACCCCAGATGCTCTCTGAGGTCCCTTCGAAGTCCAACATTTTATGAAGCCTTTGGGAAAGTAATCAGTTACCAGTGGCAAAGAGTGGAGATGTAAATGTGAAAAGTGATACTATCTTGGTCTAATTTCAAATGGCTATCACTGTCTATAATCTATAAGACTCTTGCTAGGGAATGAGGCTCATGTTTGCGTATTAAGGAAGACAAAGGTTGTTTTTGTATCATAATGTATGAGAAAGAAATATTTTTTTTTTTTGAGACGGAGTCTCGCTCTGTCGCCCAGGCTGGAGTGCAGTGGCCGGATCTCAGCTCACTGCAAGCTCCGCCTCCCGGGTTCCCGCCATTCTCCTGCCTCAGCCTCCCAAGTGGCTGGGACTACAGGCGCCCGCCACCTCGCCCGGCTAGTTTTTTGTGTTTTTTAGTAGAGATGGGGTTTCACCATGTTAGCCAGGATAGTCTCGATCTCCTGACCTCGTGATCCGCCCATCTCGGCCTCCCAGAGTGCTGGGATTACAGGCTTGAGCCACCGTGCCCGGCCAAGAAAGAAATATTCTTTTATCCAAAATAAAATGAATCCATACTCTAGGTAAGAACTTTGGAGCCGTGTTTCTCTTTAGTTTCTGTATGGTAGAATTTTTTTTGTTAATTATCTTTTTCCCCTGTCTTTCGGTAGCAGCAACACGCTGGGTGAATCTCAAATGCATTGTGCTAAGTGAAAGGAGCCAGGCTCAAGACTGCACACTGTATGGTTCTATTTCTGTGAGTGTCTAGAAAAGGCAAACTACATGGAGGGAGACACATGAGGGATGGACCGAGGTTTGGAGAAGGGAGCATTTGATGACAAAGGGGCGGCACCCAGAATGTGGGTCGATTTGGAGCTTTTCTGTCTCTTGCTAATAATAGTGGTGGTTACACAACTCTGCATTTATTAACAACACACCAAGTAACACACCAAAAATGTGAATTTTATTGTATGTAAATGAAAAGATAAGGTATTTTTTAAAGGAGTAAGAAAATGAAGTCAAAATAAAATAACAGATAAGTAGGCAGTAGCCAAAGGAGAAGGAGGACAATGGTGGTTATCAAGCATTTTCTAACAACAGAAAAGGTGGAGTTCTATTTAAAGCGTGTCCTATTCAGGAACATTTCAAATAAAGATAAGGGGGGGAAAAAGCAGTACATCACAGCCAGTTCAAACCCCCTCCCCATGCCCACCGCTCCACCCTTGGCTCATAACCTTTTTTCTTAGTTGGCCAATGTGGTGTTTGCTTGTTTTATCATAGCAGAACCAATTCAATATAATGCTGACTTCAAGAATGTTTTTCTCTCATATATATAGACTGCTTTTCAGTCTAAATGCAAAATAGATATAACTTTTGGTCCTGTCCTTGGGCTGTGCCACAGATACTGAGCAGTCACCCTGGAAGACAGGCGGCCTGCTTGCTCAGCTCACCAAGAGCCCGCCTTTGGAAGGCTGCCCACACACCTTTCCTCTCTGCTTCCACCTGGGGCAGCCTGCGGGGCTGTTAGCTGCTTACTACCTGCAGAGGCGCATGGGGTAATGACAGGCACATGGTGCAATGGGAGCACACCATCTCGGCCGTGAGTCATGCCATGCTCTTGGGTGTGAAGATGACCTAAGAATACCAGGAAAATATTGGCACGTGCAGTTGGCATATGAAAATTAGTAACCCGCGAGTGAGGTCATCAGTATAGACAATTAACTCTTGTAATTGCCAGTCATCATGTAATCCTGGTAGCTCAGTAGTTGTCCCCTATGCTAATTGTCACTCTCTAACCATGTAAGTGGAGGCCACCACCACAGCATCCGTTACTTCTTCCACGCTGTGTGAGGGTGATGCTCTGGGCATTGAAACACTGCATGTCAGCGGCGCTAGATTTGAAGGAGTGTTTCATGCCCATTCGAGGCCTGACAGCCAAAGCTCTCTGCACATGGAACCTGTGACTCCAGAATCTGCTTCCTCCTGGCCCCTTCCTCAGGTGCAGTCTGGGCTCAGGGCCCTGAATTCATCCACAATCAGACTCCAAGACTTCTTAGAGGACAGGCAGGCTTAGGAAATCACGTCAGTCTATTACACAATGATTCACATTTAGGCAAATGAAATGTCTTTATTGCTAAAAGCACAGAGGTAATAAAAGGCTTTCCCAGAAAATCAACTTTTCCAACACATGCCAGGTAAAATCATATCCAGACTATAAAAAGTTTGGGCTAAAAGCCATTGAGCACAACTGCCCATGTGCTGCCTATTTTTAGAATAAGAAGCAGGAGTTTTCAGATACTGATACTATGGGTAGGGAAGACGAGATCATCCACTTTTTCTCTGCTTTAAAATGTACACCTACCCCAGTCAAATCATTTCAGATAAAACTATATAACAGCATCTTAGAATTATAGGTGGTACCTTCTGGGATCTGAAAATTTGTCTGTGGAGATAAAGCATGACAGAAACCAGTGGGTTCCCAGACTTCGCCTTCACTCCTGAATCTAATTCAGTCCTGACCCACTTTCAGTTCTCCTGCCCTGTGGGCTGTGCCCCAGACAGTTCTCGAAATTTCTGTCAGGATCACCGTCAGACCACATTCCGTACAAGGAAAGCTAGGTCTTGATTTCTTCAGATTATTTCCCTGGCAGACTTTTTTTTTTTTTTTTTTTTGAGACAGAGTCTCACTCTTATCACCAGGCTGGAGTGCAGTGGCATGATCTTGGCTCACTGCAACCTCCGCCTCCCGGGTTCACACCATTCTCCTGCCTCAACCTCCCAAGTAGCTGGGACTACAGGCACCCGCCGCCACACCTGGCTTATTTTTGTATTTTTAGTAGAGACAAGGTTTCACCATGTTGGCCAGTGATCCGCCCACCTCAGCCTCCCAAAGTGTTGGGATTACAGGCGTGAGTCACCCCGCCTGGCCCCTGGCAGACATTTTTAAAAAGCATTCGGCTAGACGGTTTTTTCCAAATGTCACTTTAAAGGTGTACACTCTCCTTCCTTTCCTAACTGTTCTGTATCGCGTAAGCTCACTTGCAGGAATACCTGGAAGGGACATAATCTCGGCCACCGGGCAACATGCCTGTGATGTCACGGTTTGTCTTCTTCATCTTTGCCTTTACTCAGCTCCTCTTTTGTTTGTTTCTTTTTAGGTCAAGGTTATTGAGGCATAATTGACATACAAGTCATTGAATATTGGCAAATGTATACAGCCATAGAACCACCAGAATCATGCCATACAGCGGGTCCATTACCCCAGAAACTTTCCTTGTACTCTCTCAGTTAGTCCCTCCCCTCCACCTCCAGCCCTGGCAGCCACTCATCTGTTTTCTGTCTTTAGTTTCGCCTTTTCTAGAACGTCATAAAAATAGCATCAGACAGTAAGTAGCATTTTGTGTCTGGCTTCCTTCACATAGCAGAATGCCTTTGAGATTCAGCTTTACTGCTGCACACATCGGGCACTTTGTTCTTTTTTATTGCCGAATAGCAATCCCAGGAGTAAGCTAATTTAATAAAACCAGGATGAACATTCTCATACGGGTCTTGGTGTGGATATAGGCCTTCATTTCTCTTAGGTATATACCTAGGAGTAGGATTGCTGGGTTCTGTGAACTCTAGAAGAAACTGCCAAACTGTCTTCCCAAGAGGCTGCACCCTTTTGCCTTCCGGCCGGCAGCCAATGGAATTCAAGGTGCCATCCTTCCCAGCTCTTGGCGTGGCCCCTTTTTCTGTGTATATTCACCATTTTAGTCCATCACAGTTACAGCTCTCTGTGGATTTAATTTGCTTTTCCCTAATGACCACTGAAGTTTAGCATCTTTTCACGTGTACAACTTCTTTGGTGAAGTGTCTGCTCAAATCTTTTGCCAGATTTTGCAGTTGGGTTGTTCATTTCTTTAGTATTGAGTTTTGAGAGTTCTTTCTGTGTTCCGGAAGAAGTTGTTTATCAGATATGTGTTTTGCAAATATGTTTCCCAGTCTGTCCCCTGCCTTTTTATTTTTAACAGTATCTTTTGACAATCAAACCTTTTTAACCTAGCCAACTTTTTCTTTTATAGGTTGCAATCTTCGTGTCTTATCTAAGAAACCTTTGCCTGATCCAGACTCACAAAGATTTTCGCCTGTGTTTTCTTCTAGAAGCGATATAGCTTTAGCTCTTACATTTAGGTCCATTTTGAGTTAAGCGTCTGCATATCAAGTGACATAAAGGTGAAGGCGAGGGTGCGTTTCTTTACATGTGGGTGTTATTTACTTTGTATTGACACTAGTGCTACAGTCTGCATCAAATAAGTTTGGAGGGCAGAAATTCTAAGGGTCCATATCATTCCACCTCATATAACTGAAATTCTTAATAAATAGTACCCGGGGTGGGACAAATGTTTTATATACTAAATAAGAAGATAGAGAGAGAAGGTGTCCAATTTAACCTCAGCTCTGTGTTGCATGGAATAGGCTGCTGATAGCTGTCTGTGTAATCTACTGTACAAATACTAGCCTTTACATTATTATTACCTTGGAACATGCTACTAATTTCTTCTTGCCAGGGTAGTCTAAAAATTGCTCAGAAATGCTAACTCACCATCCTTAAGAACAATGAATATTTCTAAATTGTGGCTGGTGGAATTATTTTTCTAGAGCCTAAAAAGTAGTCCTTTCTGCCTTTTGGGACATTTTACATATTTCAAATGTGTGGCAAAGAGCTCACAGAAATTAACTAGGCCTTAGGTTGGAATCCCCGGAGGATCACCAGGAATTGCAGCCTTGGACAGGCCTTGAAGGTCTGGAACACACTGCGGAAGGGAGGGAGGGTCCGCCCTGGGGAATGGAGAGGATATGGGCGTCTGCTGGGCGCCAGTGCCCATAAAAGGTGAGACAGGAAGAATCCGCTTAGGAAGGAGAAGGGATTTCCTACTATTCAGATTTCGGCTGGTAAGTCATGAAAAGCTCATTCTTATTCTACCGGTAAAATACTGTACTGTAGATTAAAAATCCTGATGTGTAGTGAATCAAGTTTTATCCTAGGCAACACTGTTTTTATCCTTCGCGGATAAATGAAACTCTTTCTACTCCCTTACCCAAGGCATATTTTAAGGTTAATGACCAATGAATGGAAACCACAGGGTTGTGTGATGTGGGGCCCTGACGAATCCTCCATCTGTCCACCTTTGTTGAAGTCTGAAGCCGTAGAGCTACACTGCGTGTGCCCGTATCTGAACATCTTTTGCCTCTTTTCTCCGAAGTGAAATTCCCCGATTCATGAATGCTGGAGTGTCAGGACCCTGAGCGCATTCTCTCCACAGTCGTGGTATTTGAGTAATGTGGGTTCAAGTCTGGATTTGTTGTCTCCGCCTTTTCAGACTGCAGCTTCCAAAACCAACCCGGAAGTCCCATGTGCGCTCCAGCCATGACTTCAGACAGGGAAAAGAAATGTGCAACCCCCCAGTCCTCACAGTAATCAAAATGGATTCTGTCTTGTAGATATCACTGAAGTATAAGGCCAAGACTGATTTAATTAGAAATAATATTTAACCCACATAAATACTATGTGTTCCTCTGCATGACCCAGTAAGCCAGACCTTTCTACTGAGCTCCAGTTCCACGCTTAAGAGGTTTTTCTTATTGAAAGTCACCTATCTCTTCCCTCAAGAATGCCAGGATGGAGGTTATGGTGGTCTCGTGTGGTGGTTCTCAAACTTTTATATACCAAGGAGTCTCCTGGGGATCAGTTCAAATGTGGATTCGGGAGTTCTGGGGCCAGGCCTGAGACTCTGCATTTATAGCAAGCCCCCAGGTGACACTGACACAGACCTCCCTTGGAGCAGCAAGGGCCTGGTGGAGTCAGCCAGCTCCCCAGAGCTGAGTGCACCCCGGCCAGCCCTGACACTGGTCCCATCTGAGCCCCTGTCCTCTCTCCTCTCCACTGGAGTTCATGTCACTGCATGCAGTTGCCGTGGAGATAAAATGAGAGAAACCATGTTTCAAACTTGTAAAACACATCATCTCAAAAGATACAAACAGTTAAACGATACTGTTCATTATCCTGCTTCCTAGGAAGTAGTACCTTTACATGGTCTGGTGGTGGGATCAGGGCGGGGGACAGGGGACATGACATTACCACTCTGGTCCACAGCGTCTGCTGGCTTCTGAGAAGCACTTTGTGGAAGTATTTTTCTCAAGGATGTTGCAGGAATATTAGGAGCTTTAGAAATTTTGAAGCTTTTGAGATTTATGCAAAGACGTTTAAACTAGACTCTTTTCACTTTCTGGGAGTAATTTTTATTTTTAATGTCACTTATCACAAAAGGAAAGAAAGAGATGAAAATAACTTTTCCCGTCGGGACTTTCTGACTGAGGATAGAAGTTGATAAGGACGATGATTAGCACAAAGGAAAACCCTTGGCATGTACCTGGTCCTCCCAGCTGCTCTTTATAGACGCACCACACTTCCTTAGTGGGCAGGAAATCCTGGGGAAAAGCTCCATCCTGATGACCAAGAGTGGCCTCCTCGGGCCACGCCGTAAATGTCCATTTAATCCCAGCAATGCAGGCTTTGCATTGTGCACAGCGGTGAGGGCTCCATCTGGGAGGACTAAGGTCTAACTCACATTCTGTCCAGGCTCTTCCCAGCCCTCTCTCCGCGGGGAAGCTGGATGGAATTCTGTGAAATGTCCCGTCTCCTCAGAAGCTCAGGATGGACTGTTTAGAAGTGATGCCATCTTAACACTCACTAGAATGGCTATAGACCAAAAAATGGAAAATCACAAGTACTGGTGAGGATACAGAGGACTTGGAACCTTTGCACATTGCTGGTGGGAATGTAAAAGTGTGCAGTCAGTGTGGAAAAAGAAATTCAGTGATACTTGTGCACACATATTTACAGCAGCACTATTTAGCAATTCCACTCCTAGGAACACACCCGAAAGAATTCAGAACAGAGACTCAAGTGGTCACTCATACACACATATTCACAGCAGCACTATCCACAGTAGCCAAAAGATAGACACCACAGATGTCCAGGAACAAATGAATGAACCCATTGTGGTCTATCCGTACAGTGGAATATTATTCAGCCATCAGTGAATGAGGTAATGAATCCCAAAAACATGACCACTGAAAGAAGCCAGACACAAAAGGTCACACATCGTATGATTGATTCTATTTATCGGTAAATCCGTAGAGATAGAAGGCAGAGTGGTGGTTGCCAGGGGCTGGGAGGAAAGGGAATGGGGAGTGATTGATTAATGGGTCTGGGACTTCCTTTCGGGGTGAGGAAAATGTTTTGGAACTACCTAGAGGTGGTGGCTGCACAACATGGTGAATGTATTAAAAGCCACTGAGTTGTATCCTTTAAAATGGTTAGCTTTATGTTAAGTGAATTTCACTTCAGTAAAAAGAAAAGGTTACAGCATGCTCCAGAAAAGGAAAGACTAGAGTTTTTCATTCCAAAGTCAGACTCCCTAACCAAGAAATAAAGATGAGAAAGGAGTTTACTGACAGTGAAAGGAAAATGAGTACATGATGTGGTTAGCCACTTTCCCCCATCAAAGGGAATTGAGGAAGGGTTAACGAATGCAGATAAGAATGTGGTTTTATCAATAAGACGTGCATATTTCCATTTTGGTTAGTAGCAGATGTTCCCTTTGAGTTGGCTGTATGAAATAATCCCACTGGTCACTGCTGCTTGTTTGGTTGGCTAAAAAATAATAATCCCACTGGATAGATATGTAGTTTATGGGCAGTAAAAGTTAACAGTCCCGATAAGAAACATTTTATCCCCCAGAAGACAGCCGGTAGACACTAACAAACTGCAAGCCTCAACATAGTGAGGGGAATGTAGAGCTTCGTGGCATAGTATGTAATCTCAAGAAGGTTATAGTCTAGCATAGCCACAAACTAAACAAAAATGAGCACCACTGGGAAGGACCCACAAAAGTTGGAATCAAAACATGCTTTGTTCCCAAACATATAACAAATGTCGAGTAGGAAACCACTAAGCGTTGGAGATAGGATGAGCCTGGGATATCGTACGTCCAGGGCCAGGGCCACCCATCTTCCGTGAGTCTCCTCACCTAGGTAGAAAGACAGTGGCAATAGCTTCCACTGTAGAATGTTCTCCAAAGACACTAAAGTGCCCAGGCTTCACTATGACTTAGGAGGCCTGAGATCAGGCTGCCCGAGGTGACTACTGATGTGGCATTGACGGGACCCCTCTGGGACACATGGAGGATAGAGGAGAACCCACCGTCTCTAAAACTCTGACTTCGGTCCAGATCAGATTGCCCTGTGGGAGATTTCCCAGCTCCCCTTGGTTTGAGGGGACAGGGGTCCCAAGATTCAGGATACATCATCTTCCATCCACAGTCTTAATCTGCGTGGTTAGTTTCCACCCCAAAAAATCGTCGGAACTACTTCCCCAGATGCCTGGAGTCTCACATCTCAAGGAATTGCCAGTCAGGAACTGTAATGAATGTGGAGATGAGATCTCCCCACACCCCTCCATGCTCCTGCCTCGATGACATTAACATTGTACCCTGGGCTGCGTTTTTAAGTTCCCATTTCACTTCAGCTGTGTGGATTGCTGAGAATGGCATTATGAACATTCTGTGAAGACAGACACTTCTCAGCTGAACAGTTTACGCAGGAAAAAATTACCTGGAGGCAACGGAAGAAAAGCCTAGAAAAATGGCTCAAGTCCCCCTCAATCTCAGGGTGAGACAGGAATTTGACATTTCATAGCAAATGGGGCTTGGCAGGTAAAGGTGCCATGTGATGAATCAAAAGCAGACTCATTCGTCGCAAGAGGAAATCAGGACATACTTTTTTTAAGTTTGGGCTAGCCTGTAAAATGTTAAAAAGGACTATACTACAATAGTTAGTTCCATCCATAGGAGAGACAGAACTCTCCCTCCCCTCTTTTCTAATTTTTAAAACATTTTTATTGTGGTAAATTTATTTTTAATTTTTTAACGTAACATTTAAAATTTTTTGTTAAAATATATGCATAAAAATTTATGCATAAAAATATGCATACGTCCTCGCCTGTGAGTGGCAGCTGAACAATGTGAACCCATGGACAGGGGAGGGGAACACCACAACCCCGGGGCCTGTGGGCGGGTTGCGGGGAGGGAGAGCATCAGGACAGACAGCAAATACAGGGTGGGCTTAACACCTCGGTGATGGGTTGATATTTTATTGTGTTAAGTTCCAGGGCACTAATAAAATACTAACATCGTGGTTACCCTTTGGGTCATATTGACGTGTCTGATTCAGTGGCATTACGTTCTTTCATGTTGTTGTGCAGCCTTCACCACCAATCCATCTCCAGAACTTTCTCATCTTCCCAAACCGAAGCTCTGTCCTCACGAAACTCTGACTCCCCCTGCCCCTCTCGGCCCGGCAGGCAGCCCTCATTCTACTGTCTGTCTCCGTGGATTTGACTGTTCTAGGGGCTGCACTAAGGGGACTCTGTACAGGACTTGTCCTTTCGTGACTGGCTCATTTCACTCAGTACAGAGTCCTCAAGGTTCTTCCGTGTCACAGCTGAGGTGACTACTTCCTTCCTCTTTAAGGGCTGAGTGCTGTTCCATTGTGTGGGTGTCTGTCCATTGTTGGACACTTGAGTGCTTTCCACCTTTTGGCTGTTGTGGATCACACGGCCGTGCACAGAGCGGACCAGTGCTAGCCCCTGCTTTCTACATACCCAGAGGTGGAATCGTGGGACCCTGTAGTGATTGTCTTTTGGAATGTGTTAAGGAGCCGCCAGAGTGTTTTCCAAAGCAGCTACACCATTTCTCATTCCCACCAGCAGCACACAGAGGTTCTGATTTCTCCACATCCTCACAAATACTTACAATTTTGTTGTTGTTTTTTTTTAATAATAGCCATCCTATTTAGTTTGGACAAACATTTTTATATGTTTCAGATGTTCTTTTTTTCCATCTGTGTGAACAAAAGGAGAGATTAACCACTTAAACATGTGAGGGTCATTTTGATACCTGAATGCAATATACATTTCCACACCTACTGTGTGCATTATATTGAGGAAAACAGAGATAAAATTGTAGAAACTCATTTGGAAAATTTTTTATAGTGAAAAGGCCTGCAAAAAAAGAAAACCCAAATCAGTTAATTATTTCATCCCAACCCAGTTTATCATTTCACAATGACATGACTAGAAATTTTGGATAATTTTTTTCTCACATTCCGTATTTTCTCTTCTTAAACTCTGTGACTTCTTTTGTTAGCTATCATGGCAGTAGATGGTGGTTTACATATAATGTTCCCTCTAGATTATAACTCTTTAAAAACAAACAAACAAAAAAGTAGTTTTGAAAGTAACCATAACTGATCATGAGTATTTACTGTGATTAATTGAGGAAACTGAACCTATGTTGTTCCCACAGGGTCAGCCTGGGCCAGTGGGGCCCCAGGGGTACAATGGGCCACCAGGATTACAAGGATTCCCAGGACTGCAGGGACGCAAAGGAGACAAGGGTGAAAGAGGAGCCCCCGGAATAACAGGACCCAAGGGCGACGTGGTACGCACCGCTGTTGTGTTCCCCTGGCCTCGTGAGGGTGGCGGGTATCTCAGCCGTGGTTACTTTCATTTGCTTTCTCCATAGGGAGCAAGAGGCGTTTCTGGATTCCCTGGTGCCGATGGAATTCCTGTAAGTTTTATGGAGGATTGGAATTGTAAATCGTTGCGTGCATTCTAGGCAATACATGTGTGACTTAAAGAAACATTTTGAATGAGACCTCCTTTTTTGTTTATAACATAAAAACATGTGGGGGCTATACGTGCGTATTCTCCCCACAGAATTCAGTCAGACAGTGAACAAATTGTTTGCTTTGTAAAGATCCTTATAGACTTGGCTTCAGAATTGAGACCACTTTACTAAACTGCGCATTGTTTGGGAATAAAAAGCTAGAGTGCTATCCAGATATATGCCCTAAAGAGCCAGTCTTGCGATCTCGTTTGAACTATAGAGCAACCTGCATATAAAGTCGTTCAGCCAAGAGCATGGGCAGAATGAAGCCCTGCTGAGCATTCGTGCAGCTTCTCAAGTTCTTTACAGCAACCTCACGTAAAACAAGAAAAAGAAAAGGCATGGTTTGTTCATGAGAAAAATCTCAAAATGCAATAAAATGTGTTTTTATAACCTAGTTTACTTTACTTCTTGTGGCATAAAAAAATAAACAAAACAGCCTGACTCACAGCCTTCTTCACAGGGACCCACAAGCAGATTTCCCAGGGCTGGCTTCCTGGCCAGACCTGACCTCAGGGATCAATGTGTTTATCACACGTTCTGACCCGCCTCCCATCCGGCTACTGCTGTGGTTCTGAGACATCTGCTCCACAAACCTCACACATATACACAGATGTGTGTTCCCATGTCCTGCAGAGGCAGGTTCTGTATCCCCACACACGCACACGCACAGGGACAGAGACTCCGTTCCCAGGCTGCACGAGTAGGGCCATGCCTTGCAGAAGAGAAGGAGGGAATGAGTGAGTGGGGGCAGTCCCAGAGAACTCATGCGTTTCCATCAGATCTTTAGTCCCACTGTCAAGGAGACATCTGCAGAGCAGGAGGAGAGAGGGCAAAATAGAGGAAGTCACTTTTGCCAAGACAAGAGCTGCAAGCCAGTGATCTCGGGGTCACCTGAACGGTGGGCTCAGACAGACACCTGGGTTCACACAGCCCTGAACAAATAAGGACATAACGTTCACATCAGTCAGAATCTTGAGAAATGGACAGACATTAAGAATCTGCACCTTCCAAAGATTAAACAAATTAGGAAGGTATTTTCACATTAAAGGTCTGAATCTGAATCACACATTTTAAAACTACTCTTTTGAACTCTTATAGTGTCTTCCAGTTTTGTCTCCAGCTGAAATCTGAGTTATAATGGAGTGACATTATGGAAAGCAATTGCAACTCATCTGTATCAGGTTTCCTTCATGTTTCTACTTTATCCTCATTTAATATCAGAGGCAAATGTCTCACAAACTAGGGAGGAACTAATCATAATTTGGAGGAATGATTGTGATTAGCAGGTGAGGACCATTTTCTACAGAACCTGCTGCTCAAAGGATCCAGTCTCTCTTAACTGCAGAACTCGGATACTACAAATTAAGTTAACATAAATGTCACTTGCCATAAGTAATCAGTTAATGAATGTAGAGTTTGAGGGACTTGGATCATTTTAGCTGATAAAAAGTTATATATAAGAAGTGATATGCAGTAAAATCTTAGAGTGGTCTCATATCGCAGAGTATCTAATTGGATGTTCAGCAGAGACACATTTAACTCAATGGAACTGAAATTTTTCTTTGAAGCACAATTTCAAACTAAGATTAAATTGACATGCCATTTCAAATAACTTAGATCAGTTCTAAGCAAGTAAGAAAGACCAACAGCAGACAAATAATAGAGAAGAATTTAAACGTTACAGTTCATTTTAAGCAAAAGCATTACAGAATACTAGAAATCTGGAGCAGAACATGTGGAGAGCTGTTTTCTCGAGCTGAAGTGCAAGGGCCTCTTATATCTTTATTTCAAGGGCCACTAGAGGGCTTCTGCAAACAGACTGAGAAGCTGCCCACAAATGGGGATTCCTCTGGCTCACCAGAGCGTTTTACTGAAGCCCTTCAGATCTCTCATCTGATGGTACCAGTTCAACCAATGGCTGTGGACATCGGAAGCAAAGAGATATGCAAATAAAAGTTCTACTTTTTTTATTGTATTTCTTAATATCATTAAGGTTACAGCACTGTATGTAGGATTGGTTGTGTGGGGGTTTCAAAGGTTTGTTTGTTGTGTTTTGTTTTGTTTTGAGACAGGGTCTTGTTCTGTCGCCCAGGCTGGAGTGCAGTGGTATGATCTTAGCTCACTGCCACCTCTACCACCTGCTCAAGCAGTTTTCATGGCTCAGCCTCCCGAGTAGCTGGGATTACAGGTGCATGCCACCATGCCTGGCTAATTTTTGTATTTTTGTAGAGACAGGGTTTCACCATGTTGGCCAGGTTGGTCTCGAACTCCTGGCCTCAAGTGATCTGCCTGCCTCAGCCTCCCAAAGTGCTGGGATTACAGGTGTGAGTCACCGCGGCCAGCCAAGTTTGTTTCTTTATCTTGACATTTTCCAGATTCCTCAAAGTAAATATAAAAGACATCCCAGTGATCTCAAAAATCACTCTGGAATGTATGTTTGATTTATTATCAAGAAAACTAAAAGTTTAACAGTAACTACACAATAACAAAGCATATAGCTAAATATCTATTGTTTAAAAAAACAGCAAAACAGGCTGTGGCCAGGTAGTGCATAAATTATAGATTATTAACCCAGCCCCTGTAATCTCCTGGAACCAGCTGAACGCAGTGAAAATGCCCACAAATTTAACCTGAGTCTCTCTAGTCACTGCAGACACTTGGCTGTGTTGCCTTTCCCCACCCCCAGACATTTCAGAAAACCTGACATGCTTCATATTCATGTTTAAAATCTAAAAGGTCATGTTTCCCAAGAAAGCAAACGAGGCAATCAGTTCTTTTAAATGTGGCAAGGCCACTGATAAAATCACGTTATGGGTTTAGGATGTGGATCTGTGAAACTCACGATCTAAAATTCAGTTGGGCACACCTGATAAGGACCTCCCTGTTACCCCTGAGAAGGAGGTAGCTGCTTCTGAAATCTCTCCTAGAATTTTTTAAATGTACCTTTACTTGTTTTCTACAGGGATAAGGACCTTGCTGTTATCCCTGAGAAGGAAGCAGCTGCTTCTAAAATCTTTTCTAGAATTTCTGAAATGTAATTTTACTTGTCCCTGCTAATAGACAGTCACTCAACTAGTAAGACAGAAGAAACCCCAACAGTGTACTTCTTACCCAAGCCCATGTAAAACAGAACTTTGCTTCGAAATCCTTTCCCTGCTTAGAACTATACCTTATGCCTTCACTGATTTAATCTTCCATTCATTCATTTGTTCACTTTTGAGGTGTCTTTTCCTTGGATTCATGCCGGGAATGTGGCTTATGAGAATATTTAAGACTGTTTTATCACACAGTTACATGGCAACTAGAAACCTGCTGGTTGGCTGATTCTCTCGCTGCTGTCTTTCCCAGGGACACCCGGGGCAAGGTGGGCCCAGGGGAAGGCCCGGCTATGATGGCTGCAACGGAACCCAGGGAGACTCAGGTCCACAGGGGCCCCCCGGCTCTGAGGGGTTCACCGGGCCTCCCGTGAGTATCCCCACAGTGCCTGTGCTCCAGGGACAGGCAGACCCCTGCTAAGCCCTACCTTTATAACCCGGCGGGGGCGGGGGCTCCCCACTCATTATGGCCAGAACGGAAGCATAACTGCCTGTTGAGGCCCAAGACATGATGTTTCTGGATTCAAATAACTTCATTTTTCATATCCTTTAAATGTTAGATAGAAAATCGTTGGGGTCAATGTTGTTCACTCTCACAGTCTCCTAAGGTCACTTCATTTTTTCCCAGATTCTCATGATGAATAGTGGAATCGTAAAATGAAAATTAAAAAGCTGAAACCTTGACAGAATCCTGTCCATCACCATCCTTATCAGATTCTGAAATACTCTGTGATGTGGGAGTGCAGTTATTCTCCAGCAGATACAGGGCAGGAGTTTGTTTTTTAATGGAGGAACTTCTATATAGTCATCTGTTTTGTAGCCTCATTTATTTTTTTAAGGTCTTGGTAAAACATCCTGAAATATGTCTTCAGTAGTATGTTGCTACCTTATTTCCAAGAAAATCTTGCACATTCAGGGTTTTACTAAAATTTTGTTTGGTGAGACTTTTTATTAAAAAAAAAAAAAAACTAAAGTGGGGAGGGAGGAACAGTCATTAATCACCTTCATCACGTTTTCACCTGAAGCAAGTGGATTTCTCCTCCTGCTCAGTTCCAGCTCCACCTGCCAGTTCCCCTTTCCTCGGCTGTTTCTGTTTTATGTGATTCAATTTTTCAATAAACTACATCAACTTCTACTCTATATATCATCAATTTCATTAGCAAGAAACATATCTATTACTTTAAGTGATTCTTACAGTAGATGTTGAAAGGTATTTACACATGCAGTATGTATATACCTACCGTTTATATTTGACACAATTCCAATTTTAAAGAATGACCCAGTATCTATCCCACAAATGGGTGCTTGTGTTAATATGTTTAGTACACTCATGCCAAAGAAAGCCCATAGTAGTATTATCAGAATAAAAATAACATTGGCATACTGGAGGGTTGGTTGACAGAGATTCATTTGGGTTTTGAAAATAATTTAAATCCTGAAGTATTTCTTTTCTGACTCCAGGAAAGATACGATTGGGTCAATAGGAAATTAAAGGTGTCTCCCTTGTTGCTGAATATGGGGCTGGTGTTCAGAATAACCCCCATCAACCATAAGAACAATTAGACCTTGCCTACAAAAGTCAATGTTCCATCATCCAAATTATCATAGATGCACCGAATGTTAATGGACTTTTTTTGTGTTTTTTCTTTTTACAATATACTGCTAATTATTAGGGGCCCCAAGGACCAAAAGGGCAGAAAGGTGAGCCTTATGCACTGCCTAGAGAGGAACGCGACAGATATCGGGTACGTTTGCAAGAGATGGGAGGGATAATGAAGGGACCCAGTGTAAATTCTCAACTAGCAAAGTTAATTGCCAAGTGAACTTTGCATGTAAGAATGAATGTACTGAAGGCATGCCTAGAATGGCAGCATAACCCAAGTCACATTGAATTTAAAAGTCATCTTATTTCCGATCAGAATGTGTTCAATCTTATTTTTAATTGTGTGTTTATCTCTTTCCCATATTCACAATACTCCAAGCCAAGTTAGTATTTATACTTAATGTTAGTAAATATTAATATTACTAAAATATATTCTAAATCACAATATTAGTAAAAATTAATATTAGTAAGTTAACATTACTAAGTCCTGATAGGGCTGATCTGTTTGGTATGCTTATTTCCAACTCTGCAATAAAAGGTAACTAAATCTGAAGATGGTTAAAAGCTATCACTCTTAAAATTATTTCTTCTCCATTAGGGCGAACCTGGAGAGCCTGGATTGGTCGGTTTCCAGGTAAGTTTATTTTTACTAGACGAAATTCAAAGCAAAAGTTTAAGAGCTTCAGAACTCCAAGTACCAGTTTACCTCTCTTAAAAACGTCCTCTCACTACCTATCCATAGGGACCTCCCGGCCGCCCTGGGCCTGTGGGGCAGATGGGTCCAGTTGGAGCTCCAGGGAGACCGGTAAGTACTGGGACACAGGTGCCGACTCTGGGACCATCGTCAGGTCATCCCTTCTAGATGCCACTTCTTTAGTGGTTGAATCCAGATGAGAGCTTTCAGAATAATTATGATGCTTACAGGTGTAGCAGAGAACATTAAAATGGACCATTCCTTGCCCACATTCTGCTGCTGTTAAGGTTGAAGAATAAGAACTTAAAATTACGGTCACCAGCTCAGTGCCAGTTATGTCAAATTTTGACTTGGTCCTGGCAGGGTGCCCTTCCATCCCCACCCCATACCTACCCAGTGACAAAGAGCCCATCATCCCTGGGCAAGGCAAACCAAAGTCCCACAGATTCATAAGGAGGAAATGGGGTTGGCCTGTGCCACACTGGTGCTAGCAGGCGTATCACACCTGGGCTCATTCCAGCAGGTGAGATACTGGCCATTGTTTAACAAAATGGCCCTAGAGGGCTCATTGCAAGAAGGGAAGAGCAGAAAAAGGCACTTGCTAAGGCTTATGCAAGGCAGTTGCTAAGG
This sequence comes from Trachypithecus francoisi, assembly GCF_009764315.1. Taxonomy (NCBI): domain Eukaryota; kingdom Metazoa; phylum Chordata; class Mammalia; order Primates; family Cercopithecidae; genus Trachypithecus; species Trachypithecus francoisi. The sequence goes on along the minus strand of NW_022681463.1, from coordinate 4,877,888 downwards.
CTTGTGCAGCTCTCTGGCCACTCCCACCGCTGCACAGTGACCTGGAAGGTGAACTGGCCACTGCGAGAGCTCCTGACTCTCTCATTCCCCACATGTGCTAGTAATCAGATAAATAGGCCTTAACTTATACAAGGAGAGATCTGGGCTGCAGGTAAGAGAGACCTTCTCACAGGAAGCCCTTGCTCAAGACCAAGACAAGCTATCAAGGGACACTAACACCAGTTCCTTGACAGATACTGAGGAAAAAAATGAAGTCATATATGTTTGGGGAGACTCAGTCAAACTAACAGTTGGGGGTGGGGGTACTTATGATTTTCTTCAGATTATAATAAATAACAATAATAATAACAGATTTTGTTTCTACAAAGCAAATTTCCCTGGTGCTGTGAAAGTCATTTTTGCAAGTAGCCCCGTCTGTGAAAGACCTGGTCAGGGTGACTGAAATCAGGATCATACGAGACGCCCTTGCTGTTTCACTCCATTCAGTTGTCGGCTCAGTCACAGCATACATGCCGCATGCCTGGGTTTCATACTTTAAATGCACAGCTCAGAGAAGTCGGGCACCACAGATTGTACTTGCTAGGTCCTTAGCTGCTCTGACAGCTTTTGGTTCTTCACATGAGCCAGGCAGTCATCCACAACCCCCTCCTTATCCGCTCCTTTGTATCCACTTATTTGTACTTACACACTCTTCTGCATCTGAAATGCTTTAATCCTAAGCACAGTGTTGACACTGAGTGCTCTGCAGAAAGACACACCATGACATTGCAGATGGACTTTCCACCCTGCAGTGCCAGCCTGTAGATTCATTCTGTCCATGAACACTGGCCGAGTTACCATGAAGAAGTGCCGCATGGAGTCTCCTGGGCACTCCCAGAGGAACTCAGGGAAACTGTCTCTGCAGTCACGGGGCCTTGCAAAGGGACCAGAACAAACACAGAGAGGACATGGGTGAAGTCGAAAGCCTAAACACACAAAAGCAAAGCAGAAACAGCTGTCCGCAGACAGCCGGCAGATTCTGAGAACTGGAGCTGACCGGAGTCCCTCTCCCCCAGCATATCATCCCTGCCAAGCCAAATGCATCAGAAACCTCCATGCATCCTACACAATGTCCTAAATATACAGTAAATGGCTTTCCCAGAGCTTTCCAGCGGATGTTATCTGGGTCCTGGGGTAAAGAAAACAGTTTACACATTTCTTTGTATTTGTACAGGGACCACCCGGACCCCCTGGACCAAAAGGACAGCAAGTAAGTTGGTTTTGGGGGTTGAGGATGAGGGAAGTGGGTACTTAGGTGTTTGTGGGTCTGTTTTTTACCATAAAACTTCTCGGTTAACAACTATTTATTGTTTATATTATGATGAAAATGGTTTTGTAGGTTTTTAAGACTTAATGTTAAACTCCAAGGATAGATCCATGGTGCCTCTGGACATTAAAAAAGTGAATAGGTGGAATGATTTGTTGTTTGCAAATTAATTCCCACACATCTGTTGCTATATGAAAACCAAACTGATGAATATTTGATTGAAAATGAAGATTAGAACCATTTAGGGACAGCTCACATTTATTCAAGTGCATTGATTTACAAGAATGGACAAAACGTAACTCTATCTGTTGTAGGGAGGCCAATGTCATTCTTCTTACCTGACTAGAATTAGATTCTACAGGAGTCTCATGTCAGCCTCTAGGGATATATTCCGTGATAGTCAAGTTAGGCTAGAGCCCAAAGCTATATACTGTTTTCATCCCAGAAAGGTTGTTAAATTGGTTGGAACACAGCAAAGTAGGTGGTTTGGTAGAAACTCAGAGGACAGAACTAGGGTTCCTTATTATCTGGGAAAGCTGGATAAATGTCCAAGACAAACGAATGCAGTTAACAAGGGAAGTATTTGATCAAAATGCAACATAATTCAGAAATGCTGGGCTGCCAACGGGAAGCATCTAGGAACCTTTCCCTTGCCCTGTGTCCCGATGGAGGACGCGCCAAGGCCACACGTTGCCATGCCTGCCCATTGCTGTGACCCCTGGTGACCACAGCTGCCACCGCCCATGCCCCCAGGCTCCTGTCCCCTCTGACACGGCTTCCTGTCGGCTGGGGAGCTTGCGCAGGCTGCTGGACGCCCCACCGCCTGGCAGCCTGGAGCAGGATAAGATGGGCTCCAGGCCAAGAGCAGCAGAAATAGGACCGGGTGGCCGGGCTGAGGAGGCAGCAGCCAAGCCCTGAGCCCAGGCATGAGCCTCAGATCTCCCCTTGCTGCAGCAAACATAAACAGCCCTCCTCACCCCTGACCAAGTCACTTCCTGGTGACTTTGACGACCAGCTCAGGAGGCAGAGAGGGACCGTGGGGGACTCACACAAATTGCATTCTAATCTAGCCTGGCTGTGTTTCTGTGCTTTGATTTCAGCTCCCCGCCAGGTGGGGAAGAAGCAAAAGGCAAAAATTCATTGAAGGCTTTGTTTTTATTTTCAGAAAATATCTGGACATTGGAGGGGGTGGACGGTAGACTGCAGAGAGAGAGAGATCAGATAGGGCCTGAGTGACCCTGCTGTCACTGTGGGAACACAGAAACCCTGGGAAAGAAGCAAAGCTTTTGGGAGTAGAAGAGGACTGTGCCTATGATGTGCACAGATTTGTCATCTTGCTTTTTCTATGCACGAATCTTAGAGGTCAGTGTTGTCAGTCCTCCCACACGTGGCGACTGAGTTCATGAAATTACTAAATCCTCCTGTGACACTGGGTCTAGCTTTGCTTCTGAAGCAAAAAGGAAGACACAAAGACTGGAGAAAGCCCAGAGAATCACCCAAAATCATTATATTCGGGTTGATTTTAAATTTCCAAAGATTATTAAAAAGATAGGTAAAGTTTATATGAAATGAGGATTATTTTGCCGAAATGAGAGAAGACTGAGCCAGAAGAAAAGACGAATCATGGTCTTCAAATGCAGAGTCCAGGGAGTGAAACGGGGCTGCTTCCTCTATCTACAGGGGCCAGAACCCAGGGACATGCTCTTAGACTACAGTCTGCAGAGACCAGGGACTCACGATTGAGGGCCAGCACCACCTGGGGTCCAATCTCAGCTCCCACTCATTCACTCTGAGGCCTTGGTCACCCGATAGGACAAACTGTCAATTCGTTTCTACAATGCAAAGCAAGAATATTATGAAAATACAGTTGCTCAGTAAAGTTGCCGATACATAGGTCTTGGGTATCTTTTTCTAAGAAAAATAATTTTATTTCTCTGTGATTATTAGCTTTTTAAAACTTACAAAAATTATTTATCTTTTCAGGGCAACAGAGGACTTGGTTTCTACGGAGTTAAGGGTGAAAAGGTAAAGGGAGCCTGGTCAATTCCCGCAGAGGCATGCAGCATTTCTCAGCCAGGAAATAAATCATTTTCATTACTAAGTTCTATGCTGTAAAACTTTTACCTTGAGTTGGTCTGCAGACAGACCATTTGCGTAGGGAAATAATCATTGCAAAGTGCTAAGTTGTCACCCACATGCCAGTGATAATTCTGCATCAACAAGACGGTAAACATGGACCATCTAGGCTAGCCGAGACTCTGACAGAGACGTAAACTCAGCTCATCTTCAGCAGGTGGAGGTGAGGACATGCCATTGAGGGCATCTTCTTATGTGTGGAACCCAGAGGTGATCGAGGGGACTGAGACTAGAACCAGAGACTGACATGGAGCCATCACAGGGACCAGGGGATCTCAGGGACCAGCCCTGGTAGGCCACAAAGGCAGCCATAAGGACCATGTGGTTTTTCTCCTTAGAACAGTGAATCTTAGAACAGTGCTAAGATTCAAAGACCTCATGACCTTTGAGAGGAACGTGTGAGATCACACGCACGACAGGCTTGACGCAGCGCCCACACCCCGCAAGCAAAACCTCACCAACACAGTCCCATTGCGTTCACCACAAAAGCCATGTACTCACTGGAAAATAGACCCGTCCCTTGGCCTCATGACTGGAACATTTCTGTTTTGTTTTCCATTCTGCTTTTTGATGGAACAGCACAGAAAGTTGAATCAAGTCCTGCTCGTGTTTGAAGAGGACACTCTTCCTTCTTTACATTAATGCCATAGAAGAAGTCAGGAAAGAACAATTAGCAAGAGAGGGCTTCTGGGAAAAAAAGAAAGAAAAACATTGAGGATCCGAACACATAAAAATGTATAGCCCCATACGATGAAATACAACAACATAATAAAATAAAAACGAGAAATCTGGGAAGAAATCATTGGTGGGAGAAGAGAATAGTCCTGCTGAATGTAATGGAGATTAAGTTAGAGTCTACAGTCTACAAAGGGCTTATGCAAATAATTAGCAAAGAACATCAGGGGCCCAACAGGTACAAGGGCGGAGAACAAACAGTTTGGGTATTTTAAGATAACTCTATTAGTGGACACTCAGCATGCACTGTGGAGTATCACTTTCTGCAGCTGATCCATCATCCCCGTTTACTGCTGTCCATGTTATGTGATACCCAGGCTCAGACTTGTATGATATAGTTTAATGTGGAAACAAAGGAAGAGACAATAATGTTCTTTTTGTGTCCATTTCTGGGAGGTAAAGCCAGAATATTATGCAAGGATAGTTGTCCAGTAATGTTTTAGATAGATTGGTTTCACCATCTGCGCACCACATCAAAAAGCGTTTTCTGCTAATGATAAAAATGCAAATTAAAGCAATCTTGGGGTATGATACTTATTCAAGATTGCTTTTTATTATATAAAAACATCTTTAGCTGGGGAAGTAGTCTTTCATTTCTTCAGCATTTCTTTTATCTTGGTGCCCATCACGGCAACCAGTAGAGTAATACCTGTCAAAAACCATGAAGACATTAAGTCTTCATACTTAATAATTCCCATATGTAGAAATTCATTGTAAGGAAATAACCCCACAGAAACAATGCAGTTCAGAACTGTGAACAACCTACATGGCCTTTATGCATAAATTCTAAATGATTGCTAATGAAAGGAGGATACAAAACACTTACACCAGGATTACTCTATGTTGTGATTATTATACTATAAAGAGGTACACATATGTTAAGTAATATGCAAAAATTAAAACTGCAGTATTTTGGCCATATCGTGTTTGTATTCGAGTTTTGTAGTTTCCTTTCTATTTAAAGACAACTGCTTTTGCTAAATAATTTGCAGGGTGACGTAGGGCAGCCGGGACCCAATGGGATTCCATCGGACACCCTCCACCCCATCGTCGCGCCCACAGGAGTCACCTTCCACCCAGATCAGTACAAGGTAAAGAGCAAAATTGACTGTTTTCCTAGTTGAACTAAAAAAAGGAGAGTAAAAGTAAATTTCTTCAATTGTATTCAATCACATTCCAAGTAGAAAAAGCCTTACCACCAACTTGGAAAATTATGCATGAAACCCTAACCATGTCCTCCCAGAATGTTTTCAACGCTTGCAGACAGTTACTAGATCCACAGTGTAATTGCTTCGTCAGTCCATCATCTCAAACAATTGTGATGAATCTGAAGCAACATGAGAATTCATTAAAAAATAAAAACCTCACGTCTATCCTTACGTTCAGTGTAGATGGAGGCTAATGGTCATACCGTAATTCAAAGCCAGAATCACAGAACTATCTAGCAAAATGTGTTCAGCAAAATAAAACCTACTTCTTTGCTGACATGAAGCACCTTTTGGAGGATCAAAGTCAGTTTTTGACAGTTTCTGAATCATTCAGTTAACATTTTGCTTAATTGAAATCATGCTCTTAGTCTGAAATAGGAATTGCCGTCCACTCTGCCTGGGTTTGAAGGCTCCTGTGCCACCCACTCACTCAGGGAGGTCCTGCAGCCTTTCTAGGGCTTCGTGTTCCCCTTGTCAAATGGGGATGGTGACACTGACCTGGAGCTGACGAGGAGGTTGCAGGCGACTGTGAAACCCTCAGTACCATGTGGGGCACACAGAATACCTGGGAACTAGAATAGAAACCCCAAACGTGGAGATCTTTCCAAATAGAATCTGATTCCAGGCCGGGCGCGGTGGCTCAAGCCTGTAATCCCAGCACTTTGGGAGGCCGAGACGGGCGGATCACGAGGTCAGGAGTTCGAGACCATCCTGGCTAACACGGTGAAACCCCGTCTCTACTAAAAAAAAAAAAAAAAAAATAGAATCTGATTCCCAACTCTTCAGCATCTGTCAGGATGGGGCTTGGTTCCTGGGTCCTGGGTCCTGGGTCCTGGGGCGGATTTGGCAGGCAGGACCATTGCCTTTCGGGGGAAAACAACCTAGGTGGCTATGGCCCAAATTATGAGTGACTGTTGACAAAAGTGTCCTGGGGGGCAGCAGGGAGGGCCTCTGTCCAGCTTCTGGATGGGAGCCCAGAGCAGAGTTGATGTGTGTGGAGGTGCTCAATCTTCTGAGTCAGGCTTCCCACCCTGTCTACAACCCAGGCCAGGGTGGGATCCAGGGCTGAGCATGGCCAACCTGCAGGGACAGTTGTGAGCTGCAGGAATCCAAGGTACCTTCCAGGAATGATGGGGACAGAGGATCTGCCAGTTGCTGTTTCTTTCACCATTTTAGACAACGAGAAGTGGGAAAAACGTAGATCATGTTTTTGATCTATGATATTGACATGGCTTTCAACAGCCACTTTTGCTTCAAGTTTCAATATGTTCCATGTGTATCTTTTCCTCAGAGGACATCCTAATAATGTTTTCTTCCAAAGAGTATTTTCATTAAGGCTTTTCCTTGGGCACGTGCTCCCACAATACGGATGTAAACATCTGCCTGGAACTGTGGGGGATAAAGGAAAACACAGAGAAGGAAAGACAGACTTTCACTTGTACCAAGAGGAATACATGAATTAATTTGTCTTGGAAAATCTAGAAGAAATGACACATCTTTTCCCTTGAATTTTGAAGCTGCAAAATTTAAGAGTCGTGTGTTGCAGTCAATTTATAATGATTGAGGATTGATTCAATACTTTCAGCCCATGTAATGAACCCAGATTGATTTTTACCTGTTACCATCCTCAAATTAATAAGCATTTCTTATTTTTCATATTCTTCACAGGGTGAAAAAGGCAGTGAGGGGGAACCAGGAATAAGAGTAAGTCGAGTAATGAGCCTGCTCCCTCCCCTGTGGCTCCTGGGCCCTCGGCGCTCTGCTGGGCATGACAGAGTGCACCGTGAGCTCGGGGCCCGCACACCGTCAGTCTCTCATCCCCTTGTCCATAGTAGGACAGTATTAGCATGCATTTTTACACTCTATTTCCAGAAGTCAGTTCTAGAATTTCTTCTTCTTGGTAACATAAACACTGGCTAATCATCTTCTGAGGTTTGGGAAGGGAGCGTGAAGATGGCGGAGGGGCGTGGCTTCCATTCAGGTGCCACTAGGTTCTGCCCTCTGTCCCCTCTGTCACTGCCTGTCCTCAGAGCTTCATGGTCACTTACCACGTGACGTGACACACGCAGTCCTGGATGGGCGACAACCCAGGAAGGCTGGCGGGTCTCCTAGGACCGTGCCCTGCACTGCGCCTGAGTTGAGCATCACCAGGCAGTCTGGACACCATCGGGGCTGAGGACACAGAATCCCGGAGCAGAGGATGACACGTGGGCCCTGCCGGCTGGAGGGGCCACCCGTGGGCTGCTCCTTACGCCCCCTCTGCTCTCTCCTAGGGCATTTCCTTGAAGGGAGAAGAAGGAATCATGGGCTTTCCTGGACTGAGGGTAAACCACGCCTTTTATAACTGCAGTTGTTGGTTTGGTTTGGTTTTTTTAAGTAGGCTTTCCTTTTTAGAGCTGTTTCAGGTTCACAGCGAAATTTACCAGAAAGTACAGAGATTTCCCATTATTACTCCCCCACCACCACCCCCCACACACACAGCCCCCCAGCACGAACATCTTGCTCTGGGGGCTGCACTGGCTACAATCCTGTGAACCACCTTGACACACCCTCCGCGGAGGAGGCGCCAGTACCGTACAAACCTTTCTGCTTGTGTGCGTTCAGCTCAGTTAGTCTGTGGTAACCAAAAATGTAGAATATCTTAAACACATATTGATTTCCAACCGTCCTAAGAGCCCAACAAAAATGTCCCTAGTTGTAAGGGGCAGGAAGGGGTCCCGGTCCACGGTGTTTCAGCCACCTGAGAGACAGACCTCACCTCCAGAGCCCCAGCCTGGACTGACTGCATTCACTCCACGACCACACCTAGCTGAGGGCTGGGACAGGTGGTCAGAGCCCTGGGCCCAGGAAGAGAAAGCTGAGTTTTGGTGACTATCTGGCAGTTGCTACCACTCAAAAGACCATATTTTACATTCTCCAAAAATAAGAATAGAGAGACACAGTAGAACATTGGAGTACAAGCCTTTTTATATTTTTAGTTTTTTATTGTGCTATCTTGGTGGATTTCTCTGTATTTCTTTAAGTGGTAGAAATGATGCGTGTTATGAAAGCATTGCTAAAATGATGTATCTCCCTCAGGAAATGAAAGTCTTGATGGCTCTGATGCCTTCCGTAGTGAAGCAGCTTTGAGATTAGGATGGATTCTGCTTTCTTTGAGCCTTTTTATCATAGTCATTATTTCCCACCCCCACCCCCCACAACTTTGTAAAGAGGGAAGAATTATATTAATAGTTGGTATTGAATTTGACAATTTGTTCCTATTCTTCAAATTCTGGACCTGGGACTTGTTCAGTCTGTCTATCAGCATTTTGCTGTAATCATAGCCAGGTGCCGTAGTCAACCCCTCTGGAAATGTTACTGCATATTCTGAGCTGTTTGCTTCTGTTTTTTGTTCAATCCAGGGTTACCCTGGTTTGAGTGGTGAAAAAGGATCGCCAGGACAGAAGGTAAGCTGGATGCATGAACTGCACTCTGCTCTGGGCCCACGACATCCCACAGAGGTTAAATAAGTAGGCCTTGGCATCTCAGGAAAGAAAATTCATCTCCAGAAAAAACATCGAAAACGGTTCTTGTATTTGCAGTCACACAGATAATCCTGCCTTCCAGGTCATTCACAATACTTGAGCTGGGTCATTACCTTGGCTCTCATTTTTACAAACTATCTTTTGGTTCCTCCCCTTCAAAGTGTCCGTCACTCAACCCCACCAGCCATGGCTTCTATATCGTCCAGCCTCACACCCCTCCTCCGTGTCCTTGTCGCTCGTAGGAAGGTCCTGGACTTGGTGACCTAGGGTCCACCTCAATTTTTTTATAGATTGACCCATACTCTGACACTTCATTTATGTTTAATGACAACCCAATTATTTTTATCATGAGTTCTGTGGACAGAGTTTCGGCTTTTTTTTTTTAGGAGAAAAATGTTATGTAAGAAATGTATTATGGACCAGGAGCAGTGGCTCATGCCTGTAATTCCAGCACTTTGGGAGGCCCGAGGAGGGTGGATCACCTGAGGTCAGGAGTTTGAGACCAGCGTGACCAACGTGGTGAAACCCTATCTCTACTAAAAATACAAAATTTGCCAGAAGTGGTGTGGGCACCTGTAATCCCAGCTACTCAGGAGGCTGAGGCAGGAGAATCACTTGAACCCAGGAATCAGAGGCTACAGTGTGCTGAGATCGAGATCGCACCATTGCACTCCAGCCTGGGCAACAAGAGTGAAACTCCATCTCAAAATAATAATAATGATAAAATTTTACAAAAGAAATGTATTATGAATCTAGGTCAGATTTAGAACCGTCTGAACTCTAGGTCATACACGATGTTTTAGTTCAGTGGTTGATGCCTTTTCACAGTTCACTGTGCGTGCGGGTCCCACCCCACAGCCCACAGCACACACGTCCCACGCAGGCCCGGCAGGCTCCCCGGGCACCACCACGGACAGCCCCTTGGGTCTCACATGGCACTCATGCCAACATGCACACAAAGACGTGTAGCTTCACATGCATATAACGGAGCAACCAAAGAAATGACCGTGTCTGTGCTGCTCTGCCCAGTGCCCCTTAGAGAGTGCTCCATGTTGGCAGGTCCGCATCTGCCTCGTTCTTTAGAGAATGGCAGTCAGTGGATGCGCCCTATTTCCTTACCCCCTCAAGGTGGTTCTCATATTTCCGGCCAACATGCAGTCACCTCGGTGGTACACAGGGGTTGGTTGTCTGCCCATGGGCTAGTATGTCCACCGCTCAGTCCTAGTAGATGCATAGAGATAGCGTATGATGAAAATCACTAGCCTCGGAATCACAGCTCCATTGAATCCTGCTCGGGGCTGCACGGGGGGTAGTGTGGCATCTGGAGGCTCACAGGCTGCAGTTAGCTGGTGCAGAAGCTTGGCAGGCCTGGTGGGAGCTCCGCAGGCTTGTTCCGGGACCGCAGATGGACCTGCCTCCCGGACTCCCTTTCTGACCTCCACTGGCTCTAGGCATGGTCGTCTTGACCCAGCATTCTGGTTTTGACCATTCAAACGTAACACCATCTTGCTGACTTCCTGCAACCTCAAATGATCTTACTGTTCCCATTCCTGTTTTTTATGCTAAACTCAGCCCAGGGAGCCAATGCCAGGCTTTGCCGTAATCACACCCAGCCTTTCATAACATCAGTTACCGATGGGAGCACTCCCAAAGGCAGCGCACCTGCAGCCAGAGCTATCCAAACCCACCCCACCCGAGGCCACATTCTAGTTAATGGCTTAGGAAAAGCAAACGTTGTAAAGGGACAGAGGCTAAAGCAGACGTTATCATTCAAAAGGAACCCATTTTCACCTACCCCATGTGATTGAAGTGCTGATGTTCATTTCCTGCCATGTGCTAGTAAAATTATAATTATCTTTAGTTTTCCATCTTCAACACAAGGGAGTTGTAGTGTTTAAAAGTACATTTCCAGGTGCCTGTAATCCCAGCAGTTTGGGAGGCCAAGGTGAGTGAATCATAGAGTTCAGGAGTTCAAGACCGACCTGGCCAACATGGTGAAATGCTGTCTCTACTAAAAATATTTTTTAAAAAAATTACCTGGGTGTGGCGCATGCCTGTCATTCCAGCTGCTCGGGAGGCTGAGGCCCAAGAATTGCTTGAACCCGGGAGGTAGAGGTTGCAGTGAGCCAAGATCCCACCACTGCACTCCAGCCTGGGAGAGAGAGTGAGACTCTGTCTCAAAAAAAAAAAAAAAAAAATGCAGTTCCACAGAACTGCCCCCTGGAACTTCAAAGTTAGTGAAAGACAAGATGCTATGCAAACAGTGGCCACCTGGCAGCTCCAGGGCTGGGGCCCAGATGTGAGGATGGTGAGGCGTCAGGCTTTCATTTCCCAGCTTACTTTCTACAGTTGCAACAACTCGGAAAGACGCAGATATTTCCAGTTAAGTGGGTTACGGGGAGGCAGTTTACTCAACTATAGAAATGGGAAATAGGCAGACATACACACATGACGCAGCCACCTGCTTATGAGCACCGTTCTGCACCGCGGCTGTGTCTGCCCTCTGTCATCCCACTGGCCAGGTGGCCGTCACTCCATGACTTTCAGTTGTCACCACCCAACCCCTCCCCCAGACACCAGAAGCCCCTCCGAGGAGCAACTGCTCGGTAACATAAATAGTGCATCAAAATGGGAGGAACCAGAAAAAAGAAAGATGTCCTGGGTAGGAACTTGCCCTCCTCCACATGAACACGGGATTGGTCACCTGTCGTCCCTACTGAGATTGTCAGAACTTCTATTAGTTCCCACCTTTTCTAAAAAGGAATGGAGGCATAGCGTTTATGAATTTGGTTATATTCAATTTTCTGAGAAATTAGAGATGGTTTCCCCTCCTTTTTCTAGGGTAAACATATCCTTAGTAACTGAGCAAATGCTGTCCCCAGTGTTATTTTATCATGTTAAAATAACTCCAGAGTTATTTTTAAAAGTGTTCGTTGAGACCTAGTCTCCTTTGAGGAGTACATGCTACACCGGCACGCGTCATGTTGTGGGAAGCCCCCCTCAATAGGACTGTTGTCCTCTGTGAGGACTGTCCAGGACTCCAGGGACGCTGCGTTTGCACCAGCGGCAGTGCCGATGACTTGGACTCTCACCAGATCCAGCCTCAGTGTTCCCTGTGGCTGTGTGTAGCTTTCCTCTGCAGGGCTTGAAGTGGCAGACATGACCTCAGATTGAGTTCTGTTATGGAACTCTCACTCTCTTTCGTCTTTTACACTCAATTGCATCTCATTTGCAGGCTGGCAGGGTTTCTCTGCAGGGACACCTCTTTCAGGAGGCACATGCGTTCTATTTAGCCTAACAGGTGCTCCCTCGGCCACTGAAATGAAAAGGGTACAACAGGCAAATGAAGAACAGAAAGGTAACGGGCCAGTTCACACCATGAGAGACAGCAGACTGCTTTTAAGCTGCAGAAGCATGTATTTCCCTAAAAAGGTCTAGCCATACATTCTTTTCATGTTTGTTCCAGCTAGTCCCTGAGGACTTCTGCCTCAGGATTTTCCTTACTCCAGTTATTTCCACCCTTGAAAAACATAAAATCAACCTTGTACTTCTAAAATTGCAGAATCAGAACTTCCCATGAATCATGTATGTGACCTCACTGGATTCAAATGAGTGATATGTTATTAGATTTGGGGGAGGCCCGGGGAGAAAGGAGTGTGCAGTTTCAAAGCCCTTTGCAATTATCCATTCTAAAATAGTGATCTGCATGTCAGTCTCCTGACCTCAGCTTCCCCTAAGGGTGGGCTCTGTGGTGAGCTTGCTAGCAGGAATACAGGCCTTGCCTGGAAGCAGGGTCTCAGGGAGCCCCGCGGAGCCCCTGCTGGCTCCTTCCCGGGGTGGTTGCCAGCCTGACTCTGCGAGCGCCTGGGTGATTTCTCCTTGGCCATCCCTGCGCCTCCCCGACCCTGTTGTGTTTGCCACTGAGAAACAGAGAGGAAAGAGTTTCGATCGTCATTTTGACTTGGGGTAGGGTTCCCGCCTATTTGGGTTTCACTGCCAGTGGTCTCAGATGAACCCCGAGGGTGCATTTTCTCCTTAAGTCATGCATAACCCTCAGCCTCCCCCAGTCAATTGACCTGTTGACCTGCCGCTGGGAACTCCCCTGGAGACTTTTAGCTCATTGCTTTGGCTCTTGGGGTTCCGGCTGCCTCAGAGGAATCCTGAGTGCTCCTTAAGTTGTCCACCTTCCCCAGTGGGTTTTCTACAATGCCCAGTGCATTTCACATGGTTCAGACATGCTTCCAGAGTGCCCTTGCTGTCTTGGACTCTTCAGCAGAGATGGTGACACGTGGTGTCTGGGGTGCTTGTTTTGTTTGCTGAGGATGCCACAGCATGGGTGTGTGATGCTTGTGGCCCAGAGTGAAGCTCAGATTTGACACTTTCCAGGGTACCGTCTGAGCTGGCCAGTCTGTGGCTGTGCTCACGGCTCCTGCTGAGTGTCCAGCTGCCAGCTCCCATCCTGGCAGGTACTAGAGGATTCTTAGCTTATCTCATGACCTGGCCTCTAAACAGGACCTCATTTTTAAAATCACACAAATTTGTCTTTACTTTTGAGTCTTCAGCTCCACCTAGTGTGAGAGAAGGTCCGGGTCCAAACCATAGGACCACAACACAACACACACCGAGAAGCGCCCGTCTCAGTTCAGTCTAAACAACAGGTCTTTCAGTGCAGCTGCTCCTGAGTGTCAAGATAACCTCGAAAGTAATCAGAGAATGGACCTTTCTTATACCTGTAGCATCTAGCATTCTGAATTTTGGGAGCTGAACCATACATATTCTTTAAAAGAGGGAATACATTGCTAGATTTTTAGACCTTTACTCTTCTATCCAGATAACTCATGATACGACTCAATGGTAAACTTTTTCTTTCAAAAAATGTTCAAGGGAATGAGAAAACAAAATTTAGTGTCATAGTTGTTTTTTGTTTTTGTTTTTGAAACAGGGTCTTGCTCTATTGCCCAGGCTGGAGTGCAGTGGCACCATCACAGCTCACTGCAACCTCAGACTCCTGGGTTCAAGCTATCCTCTCACCTCAGCCTCCCAAGTAGCTGGGACTGCAGGTGCATGCCACCATGCCTGGTTACATTATGTATTTTTTGTAGAGACAGGGTTTCACTGTTTCCCAAGCTGGTCTCAAACTGCTGGGCTCAAGTGATCCTCCCACCTTGGCCTCCCGAAGTGCTGGGATTACAGGCATGAGCCACCACACCCAGCAGAGACCTTTTTTAATGAAGAGAAAAAACTCTAACTTAAGAGACTTTAATGCATCTATTTTGGTACTAAATGAAAAATTTCAAAATCCCCCCCCGGGGAAGGGTTTCAACAGTTGGTTCAGGTTGTCAACACCTGACCCCACTGATCAGTCGTAAAAGCACCCCGGCACTCGTACCTTCTGTAGGAGAAAAGGTGCCCAGCATCCTCTGCAAACGATCCTGCTGCAAAGGGGAACGTGCACCTAGGGCAGCCTCCCGCCCTGATGACTCGCGTGGAGGAAACAGGGTTAGAAGAACAGATTGTACGACCCCACGAGGGTGAGACCGACCGCAGCCCACCACACAGAATATCCGCGGCACAGTTGACCCAGTGTCTTCAACAGCCGCAAAATGATATTAAAAACATAGAAAGGAGCAAGGGACTATTGTGGATTAAATGAGAATTGAGAGACATAGCAGCCAAGTGTTATATTTGGATTTTTTTGGCTCCTGGTTCAAGCAGAGCACCTTAAAAAGACACTTCTGGGACCAAAGTCAGGGAAAATTGAACACAGACTGGGTTAATACATGACTTTAATGAACTTAATTTTATGAGATACAATAATGCTATTGCGGTCACTTTTTGGAGTTATACATTAGAGACAAAAATTAAAAGCATACATCTTTCTTGCAGGGAAGCCGAGGCCTGGATGGCTACCAAGGCCCTGATGGGCCCCGGGGACCCAAGGTGAGCCTGTTTCTCATGCTTTTGCCACTTACGGTGTCTCGCCCACCCTGGCTGGCGTTACTCCCCTCCTGATGGTGTCCTGTGGAGGCATCCCCTGTCCTAAAAAGTACGAGATCCCCAAATACATGGCACCTGACACTGGACAGACGAGGTGGATGGTGACCTACGAGCCACGTGTGCTCCCAGCCAGGGAGAAGGGTGCCACCTGCCACTCAGGGCCACGCAGGGGTGCACTCAGGCACAGAGGGGGCCAACAGACCTGGGGAAGGCAGACTTTGTAGTAACAAGAGGGTGAGGTGCCCCTGGTTTCCAAGGGAGGATGTGGCTTGTGTAATTCCTGGGCTTGCAGGGAGGGGAGACCATTAGGTAGAGGACCAGGTGGGTGCTGCTGGTCCAGCTGAGAGGGGAACTCCCCCGTGGGGAACCTGGGTGGGGCACATCTGGAGAGGACTTCTGAGCCTGATGAGGCTCAAAGAGGTGAAGGTGGTGTGTGGGATGCCGCCTTGTGACAAATGCTGCCTTACGACACAGATTGCGCTCCATGGGGGTCCTGCGGCCGCATCATCTCCCAGCCCACCCTCGCCAAGCGGCTCGGCTGTCACTACCCAAAATGTAATAGTCTGAACTACAGAAAGCACAGTCTCCTGGCATTCGACAAGGATTTCAAAATGAGATGAGCCCCTGCCTGTCTTGTTCTCTTTGGGCACCTGTGGCTGGTGGCTGGGATGCCAGGCTCTGCCACCCTAGCATGGGGATGCTGCCCCAGGCACTGTCTGTGGTTCCACTGGTTGAAATAGCTTCTCTGCCAACCTGACGGTCCACGCTCGGGTGTCTTCTTTGGAAATATGCATACTGTCAAAAACTCCAAAAGGCTATTCTCACATCCTATTTTTCTCTTTTCCCTCTCTAGGGAGAAGCCGGAGACCTAGGGCCCCCTGGACTACCTGCCTACTCCCCTCACCCTTCCCTAGCAAAAGGTGTGTGAACAATTTCACCTGCATAGTTCAGTATCACATACACATTCTTTCCTGTTAGGGACACAGAGCCATGAACTTTCAAGACAGGTTTTCCAAGCAAAACAAAAACGAAATTTGGAACATAACTTCATGTACAATTTCCCTCATGCTTAAATGTATCACAGGGAGACCTTCGTGTTGCCTGTGCATGAGACAGTCCTCACTACCTGCACGTGAGAAATCTCCTCCGTTGGGGAATTCTTTCATTTCTGCTTAACTTGTAGAGTTCTAGTTCTGCTGTCTGGACTATCACTAAAGAAATCCAGGGCAGCAACCCCAGCCACCTTCGGATTTTTTCTCCTGAGGTACCAAGGTTCTTAAGCCCTC
Organism: Trachypithecus francoisi; assembly: GCF_009764315.1. NCBI lineage: Eukaryota > Metazoa > Chordata > Mammalia > Primates > Cercopithecidae > Trachypithecus > Trachypithecus francoisi. The sequence continues at coordinate 4,861,696 of NW_022681463.1, read as the reverse complement.
TGTTTGCCAGCCTGACACCTGGAATTGATCGTAACCCGTAACCAGTGAACAGTCACATGCTTTCAGGCTTCAAGGCAGCTAAATTCCCAGATATTTTCACATAACGACCACTCCCCACTGTCACAGTTGACCTTGGAGCGTAAATGAAGGACTTTGCGCGTGTCATCACTAATGCTTATCTTGTTATTAAGGCTCAGCCTTCCAAATTGACAAGATCATATGGAAATCTGAACCTAGTCCTCCAACCAGAGCACTTGGCTCTGAACCTTGTAGAATGCGCATCCTTCTAGGTTAAAAAAAAAATGTTTCGAGAACCTCCTCCTAGTAATCGTGCGTATATATCTTTGCGGATCATTTACCCGTGTTATAGGCAGCTCTATGAGGACAGACATTTCAGCCTGTCTTGTTCACTGCTGTATTCCCAGTGCCTGGAACAGGACAGGCACAGAGTTGGAGCTCAGCAAATGCCTGACTGTGTGAGTGAACAACATGCCGAAACGTACATCAGACAGGCATTGGGAGGGGTAGGGTTTTTTAAATACAGAGTTTACCTCTTGAACTCAGCAGCTCACCTGGTCTGCCTGTCCTCTAAGCCTAGGTGTCAAGAGTTCACCTCCCTGCTTAGGTACGAGCCCTCTGTCAGTTCGATAACGGCTTTGCATGTCTTCATCCTATGCTGATCAAAATACATACAGGACAGAACAGAGACACGGGCAGTGCCTCGAGGAGCCCCTGAGATGTCTGTTTGGGGAGGCGTGGAGCCATGAAGGGGGATATTTTGAAATCCATGCTCAGCTTCCGTGATGCCCATTAACTGTGAAGCTGGCATTTCCTGCCTCATCCATGGCGCCCATGAGGCTGCCAAACTGAGACCCACTAAAAAGGGCCATGAGCCCCATTTGACTTGACTCACTATTATTGATTTTGGTAAAATGGAAATATTCTCTTTGAAGTTTTAGGAACATAATTTTTAAATTAATGCTGGCGATGTTTCTTTTGCATTTTTAAAAATGTGGCTGACTGAGAGCCTAGCTCTCACCAGCCCCTCCCTTCTCACCGCACTATATTCCTGGAAATCACACTGCAAAGGCGGGTGCTTTCAAAATGCACTTTTTCCCACAAGCGGATTCAGAAATGCGGAGGTTGCCTGCCGCCTTTTCTGCCGGACAACATTCCAGTTAATGGTGAGCTGGAATCTGACTGACTCACATTCCAGGGTTTCTTGAAGTCAAAGGTTGACTAACCAGCAGATTCCCTCAGGGAAAAGAGGCAGTAAACGTATCTTTTTCAAGGTAACATTGCATGAACTTGTCAAAAGGCAAAAAGGAGAGAGGGGTTTGTATTCAATGATTCCAAGGTAACTAGAAATAAAAGTAATCTTGCTATTCTTCCAACCAAGTGAGATCTGTGGCTTTCAGTGTCGTCTCTTTTTATGGAATCATGACAATGGCTAACAGGTGTGTAGGTCGCACCGCATGCCAGGAGATGCTCGAAGTTGTGCTAGTTGTACTTTTCAGTGTGTTTACCCCTCCAGGTGACCCTGCGGGGTGGAGATGGACTTGGCTCCATTTGCTGAGGGAGAGGTGGAAGCGCAGGGCATTTGAGTTCCTTGCCCAGGGTTGCATTTAAGTGGAGGAGCCAGTTTCAGGCCCAGGGCCTCTGGCTGCAGAGCGTAGCCCCCTGCACACTTGGCATGAAGCTGCGCACACAGGAGATGCCATACACGGAAGTCAGGCCTTCTGTCCCTTACATGTGCGTCTTCAGTGTGATGCCTAGCAAGCCCTCTCCTTATTTTAAGGAACTTCGTAAGATGGCATGCAGAGTGAAAGCTTTCCTAGAAATTCCTAATGCCTACATGATTTCTTCTTTTTCTTCTTATCTTTCCCAGTTATATTCTAGAAAAAATGTGTTCTACAGCAAAGGAACATAGCCATGCCACTTTGTCTTTGTTTGTTCAGGGGTGAAAGTTTGTAAAAGCCGAATTTTGTTATTCATCCAGCAGGCAGGGATGAGAATAAAAAACCAATGGGGTTAAAGCTGGGGTCGAGGGGCAGAGTGGGGTTCAGGGAAGTGAGGCCTCCTCGCCCAGTAAAATTGGCAACCACATCAGTTCCTTCTTTATTCGAGCTTTGGACTCACCCGATTTTCACTAATCCTGTTCCCCTGCTGGCGAATGAGCCCCGTATAAAAAGAGACCACCCCATGCATTAGCCATCTTAACTCCTCATCAGGCCCCACACAGCATATGGAGCATTTGGTGAATATGTAGTCAGTGAAAAAGCGAACACCAGCTGCGATCCGTAGACCACGGTCTTGTTCTTATTGTGGGACTTGTTTCGCTTCCAGGTGCCAGAGGTGACCCGGGATTCCCAGGGGCCCAAGGGGAGCCAGGAAGCCAGGGTGAGCCAGGAGACCCGGGCCCCCGAGGACCCCCTGGCCTCTCCATCGGAGATGAAGGTAATGTGGCTTCATGATAGCAACACCGGAGACCCCAAGCACCTGCGCTGAGGTCGTAGCACACACAAGGGAGCCTTCCTTGACGACGTAGCTATGTTGTTGTTAGTTTTCCCCACTGACTAGTCTTAGCGACTCCAAGGAGCCCCACGCACATGCTTTGGACGCCTTCACAGAACCCCTGCACACACGACAGTAGCTCCCCAACTAGGTTAGGTGGTGCCACGATGAGTAACTGGCCTGCTTCCACCAGTGGGTTGGGAAGAGAATGGAGAATTATCAGGTGCCATTGCCCAGTGTTGATCACAACTATCAAGCCATTATTTGAGGGGCAAGGAGAGGGGTGTATTTAATGTTGAAAATGATAGTGAACTAGGCCAGGCGTGGTGGCTCAAGCCTGTAATCCCAGCACTCTGGGAGGCCGAGACGGGCGGATCACGAGGTCAGGAGATCAAGACCATCCTGGCTAACACGGTGAAATCCCGTCTCTACTAAAAAATACAAAAAACTAGCCGGGCGAGGTGGCGGGCGCCTGTAGTCCCAGCTACTGGGGAGGCTGAGGCAGGAGAATGGCGTAAACCCGGAAGGCGGAGCTTGCAGTGAGCTGAGATCCAACCACTGCACTCCAGCCTGGGTGACTGAGCAAGACTCTGTCTCAAAAAAAAAAAAAGAAAAGAAAAATGATAGTGAACTATACCAACGGCTTCTACCCATCGGAGTTATTGACAGGGCCATGAAGCCCGCTAGTGCTGCCGGTGGGCCCCCCTGGGCATGAGCACAAAGGCAGCGGTATAGTATGGGAGACTCACGCTGCAGGTGAATGCTGTTTCGTTTCAGATCAGAGGAGAGGCCTGCCGGGTGAGATGGGACCCAAGGGCTTCATCGGAGACCCCGGCATCCCTGCGCTCTACCCGGGCCCACCTGGACCTGATGGAAGGCCAGGGCCTCCAGGCGCCCCCGGGCTCCCTGGACCACCTGGACCTGATGGTGAGTGGAGGGCAACGAAAGGGAGGGTGTATGCTAATGTTCAGATGAAGCCTGGTCCCCACCGGAGGTGATTTGGAATTCTCTGCTAAATCACTCTGTGAACGAATCCAGTAGGCCAGTGATTACAGTGCGGTGGATCCAGGTAGATTAGGGTGTAGTGGGTGTTCTCTGGAGTCCACACAGAAGCTGGGGATGGTAACTAAAGCCCTGTGAGCCTGTAAGTATCACAACCCCATGGATGCCACACAGTGAGGTTTAGTTGCTGCAGCTTCGGTGACATCCGTCCTTCAGCGAAACATCTGAGCTGTGCAGTTTGGAAACAGATGGGAGCTGACATCACTGCCTCGGTATCGGGGTGATACATTCCACAAACCTAATCCAGGGTGGGGGCCTCACCCTTGACTGGCAGCCTCTGTCCTCTGTTACCCCAGCATATTTAAGCCAACTTGATAATCTGCCTTCTCAGCCCGTGTACAGTCAAAGCTAGAACTGAACAAAGCTACAACTGAACAGGTGAGAGTAGCTGGTGACAAAAAGAGATGGCTGCATTATCTGCAAAAATAAGTGACAGCTATTGGCCAAGGCCCAGACAAATGCCCATGAAAGTCAATAAAGCCAGCAGGCACAGGAGTGTGGACCCCCTGCCACCCGGTAGTGCATCCCTGAATCAGCAAAGATGCTCTTTCAGGTTATAACGTTAGGTGACTCAGCTTGAGTTGAGAATGATCTGTCTCAGGCGGCAGGGAAACATGCAGTCCCGCTTGGGGCTTGCTATCAGAAAAGGCTGTTCTTTCAGCTTCAGCATTCAGAGAATTATGCTTTAAAGACCAAGCTTGTCCAACCCACGGGCCACATGCGGCCCAGGACGGCTTCAAATACAGCCCAACGCAAATTCATAAACTTTGTAAAAACGTTTTTGCAATTTTTTTTAGATAATCAGCTGTATTACTTCATTGTCACGCTGCTATAAGAACATACCCAAGACTGGATAACTTATGAAGGAAAGAGGTTTAATTGACTCACAGTCCACAGGGTTTGGGAGGCCTCAGGAAGTCTACAGTCATAGCAGAAGGGGAAGCAAACATGTCCTTCTTCACATGGCATCAGGAAGGGGAAGTGAAGAGTCAAGAGGGAAAAATCCCCTTATAAAACTATCAGATATCATGAGAACTCACTATCGTGAGAACAGCGTGGTAGAAACCACCTCCATGATTCAATTACCTCCTGTGAACCAGGTCCCCACCATGACATCTGCAGATTAGGGAACTACAATTCAAGATGAGACTTCAGTGGGGACACAAAACCTAACCATATCACCAGCTAACATTAGTGTTAGTGTATTTTATGTGTGGCCTAAGACAATTCTTCTTCCAGTGTGGCCCAGGGAAGCCAAACAATTGGACACTCCTGCTTTCGATGTTGTGAAATGCCTAATGGGAGCATTTCATTCTCTCGTAAGAGCGAATATAGGAGACATTGGGAGAAAACAAGAGGTCATAGTCTCTTTCTATGTGACGTTGACCAAAAATTAACTGCCTCTTCTTTCCAAAATAGTTTACTTTAAACTCCCTGACATTGCTCCTAATAGTCTCTCATAGCCTCCTACCTTCAGGGAGGAAAAACATGTTTGCTAATGGACAGTGTTTGGTTTCAGTTACAGGTCAAATTCAAAGCCTCTGTTTTAATTGTTTTTGGAAGATGACTTCTCTGACATATCTAGAAGGAAAATCACTGGAGTTATTAGAGGCAATTTCTTCTATTTTAAAAGTAGTACTCAGCTGGGCGCGGTGGCTCACGCCTGTAATCCCAGCACTTTGGGAGGCCAAGGCGGGTGGATCACGAGGTCAGGAGATCGAGACCATCCTGGATAACACAGTGAAACCCCCTCTCTACTAAAAATACAAAAAATTAGCCAGGCAAGGTGGCGGGCGCCTGTAGTCCCAGCTACTCAGGCTGAGGCAAGAGAATGGCGTGAACCCAGGAGGTGGAGCTTTCAGTGAGCTGAGATTGCGCCACTGCACTCCAGCCTGAGCGACAGAGAGAGACTCCGTCTCAAAAAAACAAAAAACAAAAAAACAAACAAAGTAGTCACTTCTGTGTGTCTGTTTTATATTCTAAAGTAAAATTTTAACTTAATGAAAATCCACATATTCCCACATTGTTTTGAAAATTTTTAGGTGCAGATATTTCCCTGGATCATGAACCTGCCAAAGAGTCTGAGCAGTGTGAACTTTATTTTTTATATTATTATTATTTTTTTTTTTGAGACAGGGTCTTGCTCTGTGTCCCAGGCTGAAGTACTGTGGTATGGTCACTGCTCACTGCAACCTCCACCTCATGAGATCAAGCAATCTTCCCACCTCAGCCTCTTGAGCAGCTGGGATTACAGGCAAGCACCACCATCACACCTGGCTAATTTTGTAATTTTGGTAGAGACGGGGGTTTCACTATGTTGCCCAGGCTTGTTTTGAACTCCTGAGGTCAGGTGATCCTCCCACCTCGGCCTCCCAGAGTGCTGGGATTACAGGTATGAATCACCACACCTGGCCTTTAAATTTTTTTATTATCCTGGACTACTGTGATAAGGGCTAAATTTCTATGAGCATTATATTTCCTAAGCAAATGGTATCTTTTGAGTTTTCTTTTTCTGGAGCAGAACGTGACATGTTAAAAACAAAAGCATACAAATATTCCACTTTAATGGCCAGGCATGGTGGCTCACACCTGTAATCCCAGTGCTTTGGGAAGCTGAGGTGGGCCGATCACCTGAGGTCAGGAGTTCGAGACCAGCCTGACCAAAATGGTGAAACCCCATCTCTACTAAAAATGCAAAATTAGCCAGGTGCAGTGGTGCGTGCCTGTAATCCCAGTTATTCGGGAGGCTGAAGCAGGAGAATCACTTGAATCTGGGAGGCGGAGGTTGCAGTGAGCCGAGATCGCTCCTTTGCACTCCAGCCTGGGCAACAAGAGCAAAACTCCATCTCAATTTTAAAAAAAGAAAAGAATATTCCACTTTAAAGAACTGTGATCAAAGGCTAACGTTGCCATTATTCCTGTAACTAAATTCCATTTTGATAAAGTCACTGGCATGTGCCATCTTGCTTTTCAAGTCTTGCTTAGTAAATCCGTGGTTTACTAGCATAAGTCAACTGCGAACAATTTAATTTCTGATCCATATTGTAGGCTGATGAGGAAAGTAAAGAAATGAATGGGATGGTATCAGATCAGTGTTACCAGCTGCACATGTTAAAAGCATACAACTTAAGTCCTCTAATTGTATGTGTCACCCCTGTGAGACACGTGGTTTCCAAATCAACATTTTTAAAGCAAGTTCTTATACAAAAAGTAGTCCACCGTAATGGCCTTTGGAGAATGTGTGTGTGGTTGTAGTTTAGTAGAAATGACCTTGACTCCTATGGAGTTCTCTGACTTTTCTCCTGGAATGAAATTGTTAGATTCCTCTCTTGTTAACTACATTTCGTCCTGTTTTATAGGTTGCTACTGATGCAAACCAGAATTTTTAGTCTTTTGCAGCTCCAGTAAAATCAAACCAGGAAGACAGTTTTCTTTCTGGGTGAAATATTTTGCTTCCCCCCGTTCTAGTTCAGTTAGCTGAATTGAGTTCCGGGAAGTTCTGTTCCACTGTAGAGGAAGTCAAAATAGGCCTGGCTTGTTTGGCCAGGGGCTCTTTGTGGAAATCATGTTGCAAACATCTAAGAGACACACTGCTATTCTATAGGAGTTATTTAATATGACTAATATATTAGAGAAAAAGAGAGCAGCAGGGGGCAGAGGAAGGCTGTCACCTTCAGAGAGCCACTGTGTGCCTTTGGGACTAAATTTGCAAAGCATCCAATGCTTCCATTGTAAGGTGCGCCCACAAGCTCTTTGTCCTGAATGAATGACGTGTCTGATTGACAGTGCTGACGTCTCTGAAGTGTGTAGTTAAATTTCTCTACCTGTGACACTGCATGTCTCATCACACACAGGCAGAGCTTGGAGACATAGAGCAAAACTCACGAAGTCCATGACTGACCAGACACAGCAGTTGACCTGGTCACCGGTCACCCTGTGTCCCCAGCAGTGTGGGGTGCGGCCGCGTCTCCCCCTGAAGACGCTGTCTTCTCCCTTCCACTCCCGGGAAATCCTACTGCCCCCCGACATCTCTCCCCTGAAGTCCCTGCCCCTCCCTCCACTCCCCGCCTAGATGAACTCGTCCTCCAGATGAAAGTACCCACAGTGTGTGCTGGTCACTCACTCATTTCCTCTCCCGCCCTGTTCTGTGTTCTGAGCTACTAACAGAAACCATTAACTTGACACAGAGTCAACCCTATTCACGTGTCTCACAAATGCCTCAAGCTCTCCATGTCCAAAATGCAGCTCTGGGCCTCCTCTGTCCTCATCCCCTGCCACCCCGCAGGCCTCTCCCTTGGTCCTCACCCCCCTGCACAAACCCGGAAGCTCCAGCAGAACCCTGGGCTGCTCTGCGTACCTCACCCATTCTGTACTGGCTCCCTCGCACATCCTGGCGGGTCCCCCTCTCCAATGCTGTGCATGCCCTTGCTCTCCACCACCACTGCCTGTGCAGCCTGCTAGGATGACACCCACTGTTCCTCCCCTCGCCAGCCCGTCGTCTACATGGCAGACCCACATGGCAGACCATGTAGCCTCCGTCCTTGATGCCCTTTAATGGCTTCCTACTGCCCTCAGGATAAAAGCCAAGTCCGGTTTCTTCCCCTCCCTTTGTGCAAATGTGCCTTTCACTCACCACCCTCTGGGCGCTGGCCTTCTCCCTATTTCAGGGCTTTTAGAAACCCTTCCTCGCTCTGGAGTATTCTCTCCTGCTCCCCACTTGCGGAGGCTCCTTTTTATTCTTTGGGCTTTAATTTAAGCATCACTTCCTCAGAAAGGACTCTCCTGACTACCCCCAAAACATTTCACTGGGCCTCTCCCTGCTGCTTTCCCCTGTTCTCACAGCACCGGCCATAATTGGAAAATCCGCATTAGTGTGTTTACAACATTGTGTGTTTAATGTGTATCTCCACATCTAAGCTGTAAGCTCCATGAGAGTCCGTCGGTTTCGTTTCCAGTTGTATACTCACAGCACCTAGCCCACAGCCTGGCACAGCATAGGCACAGGATAAGTGTTTGATGAGCGAACGAATGAATGAGCTATGGTAAACGTGCAGTGAGCAAACTGCATGGGACAGTATCTGTGTCCTCGTTCTCATAGACGTTTATCCTCACCTGGCAGTTCTCTGACATGCAAACTCCCGTGCTCTTTTCCAAGCCGATAGCTGGGTTCTTTAAAGTTGGAGTTGTCTCACCTTCCTGTGTGTAATGGCCTCATTCCCTGCTCCTCTCAGGTTCCATGTAGTGTGTATAGCAACATGCCTTTTAATTTGTTGGGGGGAGTGCCATTTGCCCTTTGGAGCTCTCACCCTATTATTGAACAGTGAGGAGGACAGATTGCTGCAGGGCACACCTACAGAGCCTGCCCCCAGCAGCGTCTCGTGTGTCCTGCAGACGTGCACCCTCCTTCTGCCACAAGATGGCACTCTTCTTTTCCAATGCCACGGTGCACACTTTGCTGGCATTAAGAGCTCATTTCTTGCACAGTCAGCCATCAGGGATGCCCCCGCCTGGATCATTGAGCCCTGCAGGAGTTGGTGGGGAGAGGGTTAGAAAGGGAAGGTGGTGGGTGAGGTCATCCAATATGGTTGACCATGCTGAATCCAGATTGGCCACAAGATTTAATTAGCATAACAGTTATGCTAACTCCGTGTGTGTGCATGTGAGGCAGGAAAGAGGAAACTATTCTGGGGGGATGCACACGTGTGCCCCCATTCCTATAGCAGAAAAAGATCAAAATGGGAAACTGAGTTCATCTTTTTTTAAAAATTTTTTTGGGGGAACCAGAAGTGAGTAGCAGTCTTGGAATCCAAGTTACATGATCAAAAAATCGAAACTTTTCTTTGGACTCAATGTTTCTCAAAAGGAATAATTGTTATCCCTATACTTTAATGGAAAAACTAAATTTGCAGACTCTTACATTTCTTCCCAACCCTGAAGGCTATCGCCACAAAACAGTCTACATTTTCTTTTGAAAAAATGTGCTTTTATTTATGGAATTGGGGTTTATGGATCATTTGGGGAGGCTTGGCTGAAAGCCTTGGGCTGGATGGGACGCCAGGCGTCTCTGTGGTGCCCGTGCCCTGTGTCTGGGGGCGACCCTGGTTGTCCTTGATGCTGGTGCCCCACAACTGGGTGGGACGCCAAGCACCTATGGTGCCGATGCCCTGCGTCTGTGTGGGACCCCAGGCATCCATGGGGCTGATGCCCTGCATCTGTGGTTGTCTCTCTAGGCTTCCTGTTTGGGCTGAAAGGAGCAGAAGGAAGACCAGGCTTTCCTGGGCTTTCCGGCTCCCCTGGAGCCCGCGGACCAAAGGGATGGAAAGGTAAGAACATCTGGGAGGGATGGGATAAGGACAGCCTGGCCTTTCCGACTCCCTCACCTAACAAGCTGAAATCCATCCCCCACTCACGTGTTTGGAGATGAAAATGAACCTGCATGTCCCTCCCAACCTCCTGTCCCCATGGTGATGACACTGAGAGGGAGTCGCATGGAGCCAGCGGTGCTGTCTGAGCAGTCGGCCCCCAGGCTCACCGTCCCTGCTCTCTATCCTCTTCACTGACCTTCCTAGCAGCACTGAGGCCGATGCTGAGTCCTGTACTGGGTTAAAAGGGAAAACAGTTATTTCTTAGGCTGTACTCAGGTAATGTCTCAAGGGCTCAGCCCCAAGGCATTGTAACAGTGGTCTGTAGAGAGCTCTGTCCGTGGCAAGGTGCTGGTATAGTCGCCATCCCTGGTCCCACTGAGACTCGGTGGGGTGATGTGGCTTGCCTGGGTCTCCCTTCCCATTGATGAGGAGGTGAACTTGGAACCTGTGGTCTTGGCACCTGACCCTTCCCAGTCAGCTCAGGAACTCTGCCCCTAGCTCGAGGCCATCCTCTGTAAGGCTCTGTGGGCCCGGTGTGGTTCAGAGTGTGCTCCTGCTCCGCTCTCCCCTCCCGGAACACGGCAGGGCACTTCCTGGCACTCACCACGCCATGGCCGTTTTGGCATATGTGGGATGTGCGGTGCATTCAGCAGCCCACTGTGGATGGGCATGACCTGATAGCAGGCACCCCAGGACCTGGAGGAAGCGGGGCCTCCCCACTGGGCACCATCTCTGCTCTGGGGAGGCCAACCCCTGCTGCCAGCATAGTACTCCCTTGCTGCCTGGCTCCCTGGGTTCAGCTGTGGCAAAACAGAGGAAGAGGTCAGGCATGTCTTCCCTGCTCAGCCATGACCTTTGGTGACCTTGGCCTCTGAGGCCAGGGCTCTTGCCCTCCCTGACAGCTCCCTGGAGCCAGCTCCTGCCCTCAGCCCGCAGGCCCAGTGGTGGTAATCTTCAGCTCCGAGTGCTGAGTTCCTTAACCTCCTTCACATTCCCCACAACTCAGCCTACGCCTCTGAGTGTGGTCCCAGTTTTTAAGTATCTTTAGTAAACATCAGAGTCAAATTCTGAACCCCACGAGACTGTGAATGAACACTTGAGTCGCTTAGTCTGAGCCTCAGTTTTCCCATCTAAGAAATGGGGGTCATAGTGCCCATCAGAACAGGCAGTGTCCATAAAGCACCAAGTGCGGTGCCCCACTCTCCCCGCCACGCTGAGAGGAATGCGGAACAAGGAGACCCTCCTCTCCCTCCTCTGCAGGTGACGCTGGGGACTGCAGATGTGCAGAAGGCGACGAACCTGTCAGAGGTCCTCCGGGACTGCCAGGACCCAAGGGCTTTGCAGGCATCAACGGGGAGCCGGGGAGGAAAGGGGACAAAGGAGACCCCGGCCAACACGGCCTCCCTGGGTTCCCAGGGCTCAAGGTGAGGAACAATTTCATCATGAAGCTGGCAAGACACTCTGAGGCCTCCCCAGATGTCCCGTTCTTGCCTTTTATCTCCTAAGTTTATACAGCTTCAGACCAGTAACACTCATGGACCCAAGGCATGGCTAAACCATTCAAAAAACCCGCGTACTCCAGGGTGGACTTTGTACACGTCCACTGGTGAGACTGAGAAGGGGTGCTGCTGTGGGAACCACAGCCAACAGCTCTTGAAAGAGTTCAACAGGGGGTCACCACTTGACCCAGAAATGCCACTCCTGGTGCATCCCCAAGAGACTTGAAAGCAGTTGTCCGCGCAAGCACGCATACACCAATGTTCAGAGCAGCATTGTTCAAAATAGAAGGTGAAAACTGTCCAAATGTCCATCACCTGATGAATGGATCAACTAAATCTATACAGCATCTAAACAATAGAATAGCGCTCACCTGCACGTGGGAGCGAGGTGCTGATCCATACCTCACTGTGGATGAACCGGAACATGCTATGCCTTGGGGGTTGAGACCCACACAGAAGGATGTGTGCTGTCACATGCTCTCTCATTCTGTTCTTATGAAATGTGCACACAGGCAACCTAGAAACAGGAAGTCGATTGGTGGCTGCCACAGGTGGGAATGGGGGTGGGGAGTACCTGCTTAATGGGTATAGGGTTTCTCTTTGATATAATGAAGATGTTCTGGAATTAGATAGGAGTGATGGTTGCACATCCTTGTGAAAATACTAAAAATCACCAAATTTTATGCTTTAAGACAGTGAATTTTGTGCTATATGAATTATATCTCAAAAATCTATCATTTTTCATGTAAAAGACATTATTTATTTATCAAATATTCACCTTCTCAAGTTGAGCAAGACCTGATTTAGCATTGTTGGAAGGCTTCCTTCACCTGATAAAAAGCAAGACCTTTTGATTTTTAAACCATGCATGTGCTTGTGTGGAGGTGTGGACCCCACACACACCAGCTCGTGCCTTTATTCTGTGCCTTATGAAAAGATCACCTGCAGCAGACCTTTCTTCCGTGGCAGATTTTAGCTGACCAAAGAGTTCAAAGTGAATTTCAGATGGAGACGAATAAATTATACTTTTTGTTGATTTTTTAACTTCAAAAAAGAACTTTGGGAAATTTATAAAGCAAAAAGTTCATTATTTTGCATATTCAGCAATAGAGGAAAAACAGTTGGTCCGGACACTTGGCCAAGGAAATGTAACGGATCTGAGTCCACAGCAGGTAAGAGAACTGCAGCCCCGCAGAGCCGTGTTGCTGACGGTCATGACTCCCAACTGCTTCATGGCACGGAGCTGTGCAGGTGAAAATGAGACCCGGGCACCTTGCTGATCCAGGCCCTAGGTTTTCTCAGAAGACAAACAGGAAAATTTAACAAAAAATAGTGGGTGCTCTGTTTTATCCCAGCTTAAAAAGGATACAGTCTCCGAATCACAGCTGTCTAGCAGTAACAGTGACTCCAGTATTGAGAAAAAGTGCATGTGGTGAGAACTGCAAATATACCAATGGCAAAGCTAGTAGGATCCTCAGTTGTTTAAAAAGTGACCGAATATTTCCTAGAAGCCAAATGGATCCCATTCTGTGCCCCTGAAATGTCTAAAACCTTCCGAGCACACACGTCCACAGAACTTTTGTTCAGATGCCTCTGGCTGTGGCTGGTGTCCCGCACTGATTGCTGTGATTGTGTGTCTGGAAACCCCACTGCAGTGGGAATACCTGAGACCATCTGCGAGTTTTTGGTTCGTTTTTTTTGGGTGGTGGGTTTTTTTTTTTTTATTTTTAATATTTGTGCTGGTAGACTCTGGCAGGGTGCTTGAAGTGTGGGAGTGGGTCAATAAGTCCATCCCTCCATCCATGTAACCAGCGTGTATTGATTGATTGGGATTGGTCTGTCTGTGAGGAACTCTCCTAGATTCTAAAGTAACGTTGCAAAGCACTAAATACATCAAGAATCTGCGGAATTTTCTAGGAGAAGGGAAACTCCCAATCACTTGCAACATTCCATTTAATTAAAGCAACTCCACACCTTCCCATATTCTTGGAAATAGTGTCACCCAAGATATGCCAAAAGCTAGCACAGCTCACATTTGAAAACACTCCCCTGACGGGTACCCTGCTCATCGTGGAAAGAGCTAGACGCCATTTTCCAGGCTGCGATTCGAGAATCCCTGCAGGCAGCTTCTCTCTAAAGTATCTTTTTCTTCCAACCTTAACCTCAGTGCAGGAAACACTTGTCTATTAAATACCATTTATTGTTCTCAATATTATCACAAAATTTTACCTTCCGTACCTGGATTAACCTGCTTGGCTCCTAAACAGCCGTGGTGTAGAGGAAGCCACCTTGACCTTTAGTTCAGCGCTTCTCAAAAGGCGCTGAGCCCGTGGATCCCTGGGGCCTCTGTGGACACAAAGGCAATGATTCAGCTGCCCCGGGCTGGAGCCTACAGATCTGCACCGTTGGGCAGAGCCCAGGGACACTGAAGATGGGCCTAGGAGCTGGGTTTCCCTGTCCAGCCACCTGTGGCTACTTCCACTGCATTGTATTTATTTATTTATTTATTTTTGGAGACAGAGTCTCGCTTTGTCACTCAGGCTAGAATGCAGTGGCAAGATCTCGGCTCACTGCAACCTTCACCTCCGGGTTCAAGTGATTCTTCTGCCTCAGCCTCCCAAGTAACTGGGATTACAGGCGCCTGCCACTGCATTCCACCACCACACTCAGCTAAGTTTTTGTATTTTTAGTAGAGATGAGGTTTCACCATGTTGGCCAGGCTGAACTCGAACTCCTGACCTCAAGTGATCCGCCCGCCTCAGCCTCCGAAAGTGCTGCAATTACAGGAGTGAATCACTGCGCCCAGACGCATTGTAATTATTTAAAATTAAAGAAAAGGTACCATCCGGTTCCTCAGTCCTGCCATCCACAGTTCCAGTGCTCCACAGCCACTGCGGCCAGTGGTCCCACACTGGGAAGCTGCATAGGGACGTGTCCAGCATCGCAGAAAGTGCTCCTCGGGTGGCGCTCGGCTTGGGGACGGGTGACTGCCTGCCGCTGTGTGAGATGAAAAAGCTTGCCAGCCATCTTCTCAGATGCCCTCACAGTACGAAGGAGGAAGACATTTTTTTGTCTGTTTTCCACAGGGAGTCCCTGGCAACGTTGGTGCTCCTGGGCCCAAAGGAGCAAAAGGAGATTCCAGAACAATCACGACCAAAGGTCAGTTCCTCTCTGGCCATGTGGCTCCTGGGGCACTGAGCCTTCCTGTGGGTGCCTGCCTGGGCAGCTTCACGTGCAAATCCCTTTCCAGGTGAGCGGGGACAGCCCGGTGTCCCAGGTGTGCCCGGGATGAAAGGTGATGATGGCAGCCCAGGCCGCGAGGGGCTCGATGGATTCCCCGGCCTCCCAGGCCCTCCCGTGAGTAGCCACAAACTGCGGCAGCTCCGTCCTCTCTTCTTCATCCTTCAGGTTCTCCAAACACCCAAGAAGCAAACAGTATTGACACGAGCACTGAACCAACCCGTGCATAGGACAGGTTGCTCATTCTGCTCATTCTATTTTTAACGAGCAGAAATCAGATTTTTTAGGAAATGGTGAATGAAGTTGGAAGCCAAGCTCCAAGTGAACATTTAGAAGTCAATGAGCAAATATTTGTCATGGTGTAACAGACTAAGACCCCCCCCACCCAAAAAAAGTAGAATATTCTAAAATGGGTGACAGAACCCTGTTTTTCCAAGGTAAATCATAAAATATACAATTTCATTTTTGCAACAAACACACACTGGTGTTGAAGGAGGGGTTATCTAGTAGCCTGCAGAGACCCCAGCATCGTTTCCTCGGGGGAGGCTGGGGTCAGAGGCAAGGGAGGCAGCCACGGAGGGAGACAAGACCCCCTCCTGTGCACCCTCCGGCCACGGAGGGAGACAAGACCCCCTCCTGTGCACCCTCCGGCCTCTGAGCCTCCCCTGCCACCACGCCTTTCCCACTGCCAGCTCTGGAGCATTCCCTTCTCAGAAGGACCCTGCAACCTTATTTCTCAGGTCTTTATTGTCTAGATTCCATTTTCCTCCCTCTGGTCACCAAGCCTATGCCTCTTTAAGCTCTTTGTACTGGTTTTCTGGGGCTGAGGTCACAAAATGCCACAGACTGGGTGACTTAGACATCAGAAATGTGTGGTCTCACAGCTCTGGAGGCTGGAAGCCAACATCAAGGTGTCTGCAGGGCTGGTTCCTTCTGAGACAGTGCGGGAGGATCTGTCCCTGCCTCTCTCCTGGCTTCTGGGAGCTCTGGCATTCCTTGGCTTATAGATGGCTGTCTTCTCTCTGTGTCTTCCCATCATCTGTCCTCTCAATGTGTCTGTCTCTGGGTCCAAATTTCCTCTTTTTATAGGGATAGTGGTCACATTGAAATGGGCCCATCCTAAAGACCTCATCTGACCTTGAGTACCCTCAAAGACCTTATTTTCAAATAAGGTCACATGTCTGGGTCCTGGGGGTTAAGACTTCAGCATCGGCCGGGCGCGGTGGCTCAAGCCTGTAATCCCAGCACTTTGGGAGGCCGAGACGGGCGGATCACGAGGTCAGGAGATCGAGACCATCCTGGCTAACACGGTGAAACCGCGTCTCTACTAAAATATACAAAAAACTAGCCGGGCGAGGTGGCGGGCGCCTGTAGTCCCAGCTACTCCGGAGGCTGAGGCAGGAGAATGGTGTAAACCCGGGAGGCGGAGCTTGCAGATCCGGCCACTGCACTCCAGCCAGGGCTACAGAGAGAGACTCCGTCTCAAAAAAAAAAAAAAAAAACGACTTCAGCATCATGGGAGGATAGTTGAACTCATAATTCTCTTCCTCCTCCTCAGAGCCTCACACCTGAATTCTGTTTGCAACTTATTTGCCTCATTCCATAACCCATGTCTTCTCTAGTTTTAATGTGGGTCATGTCTGTAGCAACACTCTTGAGTGCAGTGGTACAATCAAAGCTCACTGTAGCCTTGAACTCCTGGGCTCAAGCCATCCTCCTGCCTCAACCTCCCGAGTACCTGGGACCACAGGTGCACGCCAGCACACCCACCTAATATTTTAAAAATTTTTTGCAGAGATGAGCTCTCTCTATGTTGCCCATGCTGGTCTCAAACTCCTGGGCTCAAGCGATTCTCCCGCCTTGGCCTCCCAAAGCATTGGTTTTACAGACATGAGCCACCACACCTGGTCCACATCTTTACAGTTTAAGTGCAGTTTTGGGGGGCCAGAGAACACAGATAATTCTATGATTGAGTGTCTTAAAAATCTTGTCTGGGAGGCAGCAGGGTTAAATAAGAGGCAAAGCCATAATTGGTCACTTTAGCCAGAAGAGGAGGATGAGTGATGATTCCTGTGGTTGGAACAGTCTTTGGCCTGTTCAGTGTCATGTGGGGTGGGGGTGGTGAGTGTGTATGTGGTGTGTGGTGTGCTCGTGTGTGTGTGTGGTGTGTGTGTGTGTGTGTATGTGGTGTGTGTGGGGGTGTGTGTATGTGTGTATGTGGTGTGTGTGGGGGTGTGTGTGGTGTGTGTGTGTGGTGTGTGTGTGTGTGGTGTGTGTGTGTATGTGGTGTGTGGGGGTGTGTGTGTGTGTGGTGTGTGTGTATGTGGTGTGTGTGTGTGTATGTGGTGTGTATGTAATGTGTGTGTGTATGTGTGTCGGTGTGTGTGGTGTGTGTGTGTGGTATGTGTGTGTGGTGTGGTGTGTGTGTATGTGGTGTGTGTGTGTGGTGTGTGTGTATGTGTGTGTGTGTGTGTGTGGTGTGTGTGTATGTGGTGTGTGTGTGTGTATGTGGTGTGTGTGTGTGTATGTGGTATGTGTGTGTGGTGTGTGTGTATGTGGTGTGTGTGTGTATGTGGTGTGTGGTGTGTGTGGGGGTGTGTGTGGTGTGTATGTGGTGTGTGTGTGTGTATGTGGTGTGTGTGCATGTGGTGTGTGTGCGTGTGTGTGGTGTGTGTGTATGTGGTGTGTGTGTGTATGTGGTGTGTGGTGTGTGTGGTGTGTGTGGGTGTGTGTGGTGTGTGTGTGGTGTGTGGTGTGTGTGGTGTGTGTGGTGTGGTGTGTGTGTGTGGGGGTGTGTGTGTGTGTGTGTGTGTATGTGGTGTGTGTGTGTATGTGGTGTGTATGTAATGTGTGTGTGTATGTGTGTCGGTGTGTGTGTGGTGTGTGTGTGTGGTATGTGTGTGTGGTGTGTGTGTATGTGGTGTGTGTGTATGTGGTGTGTGTGCATGTGTGTGTGCGTGTGTGTGGTGTGTGTGTATGTGGTGTGTGTGTGTATGTGGTGTGTGTGTGTGTATGTGGTATGTGTGTGTGGTGTGTGTGTATGTGGTGTGTGTGTGTATGTGGTGTGTGTGTGGGGGTGTGTGTGGTGTGTATATGTGGTGTGTGTGTGTGTATGTGGTGTGTGTGCATGTGGTGTGTGTGCGTGTGTGTGGTGTGTGTGTATGTGGTGTGTGTGTGTATGTGGTGTGTGGTGTGTGTGGTGTGTGTGGTGTGTGTGTGTGTGTGTGTGTGTGTGGTCCGTTTGAGTCTGGATTTGTTACAGCAGTGGTGGCCTTCCCTGGAGTTGGTGCCTTATGAAGTTGGTGATCAGGAGGTGCACCTGTCCAGCCTTGGGGTTCACCCACCCCTGCGGCTCCTAAGCCTGGCTGCCAGTCTCAGCCCAGCTGGGGGCGGGTGGTTGGAGCAGCGGTAGGGGTAGGGGTGAGGGTTAGGGTCAGGGAGAACCCTGCAGCCTCAGCTTCCCATTCTCGGGGTGCAGGGGCTTTTCATAGTGCTTGTGTGCCTTCCTTGTTTGGTAGCATCTCTAAGCCAAGCATGTCAACTTCTGACTTTAGAAAACTCATGATCCTGCCCTCGCCACCTTCCAGTGGCATTATCCCCATTGCTGTCCACTGAGTTTGGGGCATCTGCCCTGTGATCTCTACAACAGCCTTGTGTCCCCCTCCCCTGTGAAAAAAAGCTAAAACACAGGGGTGCACCACTTAATCAGGGTCCCATAAATAGGGCTGGACTGGTGTCCCTGTCCCGCTCCGTCATGCCTTTGACAAGGAAGGGGCTGTGGTGTTGGTGGAGAGCAGGGTTTGATTTGTTATAAGCAGCTGCCTCGTGGTAGTGAGAACACCCAGCCGCATCCCATGCCTCGGCAGATGGGCTGGGGTTTATGTGCACAGCTGTTTGAGCAGCACGTAGGGACAGCACCAAGCCGGGCCGTGGTGTGTGCACAGATCACACCAGCATCACTGCTGCCGGCCTCCCCACCCCATCCCTGCACCTCCCGCCAGCACCCCCTAGTTGGTGCTTTCCTCCACAGGGCAGCCCCTCTCCATTCCCAATCCTGTAATCTCTCCTGACTTCTGAGAGGCACACGCCTCTTTCCTTGTCCAAATTAGCTTCCTTTCCTTTAACAACGTAGCATCCCTTATGAATAGGAGCCATTTCACCGATGCTAAATTATAACAACAAAATCACGTGTTTCTCCCTCCATCCGCAGTAGAACACAGAAGCCTAGGCCTTCACTGTTCTGGGGATGAAGGCCCAGGCTCAGGCAGGGAGCTGGCGGGTGGGAAGAGAGAAATGCTCAAGCGTGTGCACATGACTTCCAGAACCGGCTTCTGTGGCGTTGCTTAGACTGCTACACAGTCTGTCGCTGGCTCCTGTGACCTGGCTGACCGTGGCAGCAGGTTCCTGTTCATCTCTGTTGTCTTTCTGTTCTGGATCCATAGCTCAGGATTCCAGGAAATGGGAAAGGAAACAGGGAAGTCGATGCAATCTTTAACATTAGTATGTATTTTAAGAAATAAACTGAATTTTCACACAGGGCGATGGCATCAAGGGCCCTCCCGGGGACGCAGGCTATCCAGGAATACCTGGAACGAAAGGTACTCCGGGAGAAGTGGGTCCCCCAGGACTGGGCCTTCCCGGCTTCAAAGGCCAGCGTGGTTTCCCTGGAGACGCCGGCTTACCTGGACCACCAGGCTTCCCGGGCCCTCCTGGCCCCGCAGGGACCCCAGGACAAAGAGGTATGAAGGAATCCTCCTGTTTACCTTTCACAGTCTGAGACATTCCACGCTTTCCTTCGTCAGTGTGGACGTTTCCCGGGAGAGTCAGATGAGGATGCTGTTTGGCCTCATCTGTTCTCACATGTACAAGGGATGACCCAGCTATGGGGTTTCTGGGCCCCCACCAGCCTCCCCTCAGCAGTTGGAACACGCAGCCTCTCCTCTAGGACTGCAGTGATAGAGGCTTGCCCAAAAGTTCAGAGATGGCTTTCCCGTTCCCTGCCCACACCACAGCCTTCCTGCCCCCTCCAGCAACATACGCGACACACATACCTTCACATGTGTGCACACCCCACACGAGCCAGTCAGTCTTACCTGTTTCAAAATTGCCTCACCCTGTCCTTTGTCTTCCCCCCAGATTGTGACACAGATGTGAAAAGGCCCATTGGAGGTGACAGACAGGAGGCCATCCAGCCAGGTACTCTGGGAGGTGCAGGTGGCTTTAGGACACTAGGGAACTCTCCGTTGGTCTGCTGGTTATGCTCGTGCAGTGTGCATGGGATAAGAAATATTAATAATATGTGCAAGCCACGTTTGATTTCCACGGCACTAGCAGAGTGGCCTGGTGAACACTATACGTTGCATGAATAACAACCTGGTAGAGACGGAGGGATGTTTGACCAGTCCCCTCTCATCAGAAATCCTTGTTCACTGGGAAGTGCCAGTGCATTCCAAGTCAGCTCCACAGGCACGTGTGCTACCAGGAGGGTCCAGGCAGAAGAGGCTGAGCCCAGCCCAGAACACAGACGGTGGCCAGGATATCAGGCCAAGATGGGAGCCTGGTCCATATTCCCAGGCTCACAGACAAAAGAAAGCTCCAAGAGTACCTGTTCTTGCAAGAGAGCCTCTTAGACAAAGGGCAGACAGCACAGTACCCCAGCTGGAGTGTCCCTGCTCCCGGCCACACCAACCAGAAGTGCCTGCAGCCTTGATTTAATTTTGCAAGGTGTCTCATTGCTGTGGTTCACTCTGAAAGGAGACAGAGTCCCAAAGGAGAAGTCAAATAATTCATTTTGAAATCGCAGGCTATCTCCATCGCTGATAGACGCTTCCAGACAAAAGAAAAGCATCCATACTGACTTGCAGGGTAGCAGCCGGATTAACTCGGTTTGCACCCAGGCTACTGCCCTGCAGGGGGGACTCAATTGTTTGCCAGCGCAGTGTCAGTTTTTATTTGACTAGACTGGCTTAGTTTGCATTTTATATGAATATTTTGATTTCATTACACAATGAAATTAAACTTGTATTTACATCAGAACCAAGATGAATTAAATCATTCAGTTACTCTGATCCCAGAATGGTAGCCGGTTTGCACGGCTCGAGCTTTTGACCTTGGGGATCCCCAAGGTCGTGAGACTCAGAATTTAGGATTGCTTGGGCTCATCTTTTCTCCTTTCTGTCCCCAGGTTGTGTAGGAGGGCCCAAGGGATTACCAGGCCTGCCAGGACCCCCAGGACCCTCAGGTAATGCACAGAGGGAACCCAGAGTGCACCCAGCCTTCCTCCCACATCTTCACGCTTCTGTGTCTCCCTCGCGCATCTTTCCTCTGATCTTGTATCCCCCGTCCCAGACATGGTCGTGTCCAGCATCTCAGCACAAACTGGTCTTGCACCTGTGGGGAGCCACTGTCGTTTGCCACTATAGAAAAAGGAGTCTGGTAGCTGACACTGAGTTGGGGCCCGGCTACAAGAGAAAATTCAGCCATGGTCACAGGGGAACACCCCCAGGGGCAGAGATGGAAGCCTTATGTTTAGGACTGGAAAGGGGTTGTACCTCTATGTATTTTCATTTTATGCCTCTCCATCCCAGGATCTAGGGAAAGAACTTACAGGAGAGGATTCTTTCTTTTGGGTTTTGACTGACAGGAAACAGGAGTAAACAAGGCTAGAGTGTGTGTCTCTAGCACCTGGGAGAACCTGGCCTTCTGTCTGCTGGTCCAGGCCATCTCCCAGCCCGTATGAGAAAGAGTCTAGATGCTCTTCACAGAGCCCATGCCTAGGGCCATCCGTGCTTTCTCAGAGATGGCGTGTCCAGTGTTGGCGGTGGGGCCCTGGCCAGCCACCACTGCTCTCGGGATCCCCTGCCTACACCCAGACTCTGCTGCCCTGCGCTCCAGGGTCTCCGTGGGCCTGTGAGCATCGGGGAACACAGAGCCAGGAGAGGAGGGCTGGAGCCTGAGAGGTGGCTCTGTGCCTGTGTCCATCAGCCTAAGGAAAGCGAGTTCTCTGGGCGGTGGGAATTCCCCTTTGGATGTCTCTTCCACTCGGCCTGTGATGGGACCAGGGAAGCACATCACGTGGATAACAGTGTTGCAAGCACGAGACACAGCCAGAGCTGTTCTCACTTGTTCCTTCTGGAACTGAGTCCCCACCTGTGCAAGACGAATAGTGCAGACAGGCGTTCTAGATGCTTCCTGCTGCACAAATCATGCCCTCACCACTTCCCGTGATAAACTGTAAAGAGTGACACCAGTGTAGTACGAACAGCACTGAGAGTTAGGAAAGTGGGCAGACGCATTCTGTGTGCCCTGCGCCTAAGGGCGTCTGCGGAGTGCACCATGATCACAGGGTCTGGGAACCACAGGACAAATGCAGAGGTATCATTTGCACCATGAGCAGAGAGGTAAAGGCTCCTTGTGTTGTCTTCTGAGAACTGAACTTGTATCTTCCGCATTCCATTAGACCTGCCCCCGGTCTAATTCCATCCATGGATTTCAACACCGTCACTCATACAGCAACCCCCAAAATGGTGACAACTCCGCATGTCTCAGATGGTCAGGGAGAACCAGAGGCCAGCATGCTCAACACACACCCAGACCACAGCCGTGTGCCAAGGCCGGTCACCGGGAAAGCCTCAGCGGTCCGAGTGTGGGTTTCTGTGGCTTTGGGGCTCCCCCAGCCATGCCCAGTTATTTCCATCTCACGCCCAGGCCCCCACTGCTGGGAGCCCCTTGCTGGCCTCCCGTCCACTCCTCCCTCTCACTCCCACTGTCTGCACACCACTTTCCAAGACTGGAGGGTGGATTTGCATCACATCCCCTTCCCCAGACGCCAGGAACGGGGATGAAAAAGCGTGGCAGTTGGGTTTTGTGACATTGGTGAGGAACCTCAACCCTTCAATTAGAAAACACTTCTGGAGCCCACACACTGGGCCAAGCAGGGTTCAAGTGTTTGAGAAGAGTCAACTCATAGTCCTCATGGCATCCCCATGAAGCAGGCAGTCATTCTCCCCACTTTACAGATGAGGAGACTGAGGCACAGAAAGTTGTCAGTGGTCGCATGGATAGAATAGGTAGGGCTAAAATTTACAGCCAGGCATTCTGACCCCACCGCCAAAGCCCTCCTTTAGAGCACTGTAGAATCTAAATATTGGATATTATTATTATTATGGTTCCAGTCCGTAAACAGCATTTTAAACACTGAAAATCATTCTGTAAGCCTGGAGGTGCTGTTTCAGGCTGACATTCCCGCCAGCGCCATTATTTCCCGGTTTCATGAGATCCACATTAAGTCGGATGCCAAGCATGACCACACCCATTTATCCTCGTGAGACATGATGTGTTCTGTGGTTTATTTGGGTGTTTAGGTGCCAAAGGCCTCCGAGGAATCCCAGGCTTCTCAGGAGCTGATGGAGGACCAGGGCCCAAGGGTTTGCCAGGAGACCCAGGTCGTGAAGGGTTCCCAGGACCCCCAGGTGAGTGAGATCAGACCCCCATTCAGCCCCTGGGTTCCAGGGCAGGGACCTGTGTGTGGTTCGTCAGCATCCAGCTCTATTATCTTCCAGTTTGTAGAAACTGTTTTGACAAATACTTGACAACTTTTGCATTTGTCCTTGGGAGATTAGAAATTCTTGAATTTTCATCACTGATATTGTACTGGGTTTTTGCAGAAGCTACCTACAGATCTTGCAGGAAAAAGGAGACAGTGTTGCGGAATGGCTGTCCTCCGCAACACCTGTCTCCCAGGTATGTCCTCGGTGTTAATAATGATTAATATTAAACATTCTAAAGGCAACACAAAGTTATCCTCTCCTGAGAGAACCCTTAAAGGCATAAATAGCCCTCTCACGATGTGGCTGCAAGAGCTTAAGGCATTAATCTGTATGTGGAGGAAAACGAGGTTTCCCTTAACCAGCTCTGGTGAGGAGTACCCACTTGCATGTCAGTGTGCTCTGGAATGCAGCCTGACGTCCACAGACGTAGGTGTCCTGCAGTTGTACCACAGGCGATGTGCATGAGTGTGATGGCACTGCCTTGATTGCAGGGGCATGCACGTCTTTTTTTTTTTTAATGAAATGGAGTCTCACTCTGTCACCAAGGCTGGAGTGCAATGGCAGAATCTCAGCTCACTGCAACCTGCACCTCCAGGGTTCAAGCGACTCTCCTGCCTCAGCCTCCCAAGTAGCTGGGATTACAGGCATATGCCACCATACCTGGCTGGGTTTTGTATTTTCAGTAGAGACAGGGATTTCACCATATTGGCCAGGCTGGTCTCGAACTCCTGGCATTAGGTGATCTGCCCGCCTCGGCTTGCCAAAGTGCTGGGATGACAGGCGTGAGCCACGGCACCCGGCCACACACATCTTCAGTAGTGTGTCTAATGAAGCCATGGAAGCCGTGATGGACAACTTTCCACCCAAGATGGAACATCCTTCCACAGGGTCCTGGGCAGGTTCTTCCAGCCTCTGCTGGAATCCCGCTTGTCACCTAGAACCTGTGGCACATTGGAACCCTCTTGTTGCTAGAAAATTCCTCCCTAGAATACAGCCTACCTTCCAGGGAGTTCTCACTGGGCTGTTCCTGAGCCACACAGTTGACTTCCTCGTAACCACACACCCTGAGAGAGGGGCCACATCTCCCACAGACGTCTCATGAACAGGCAGAACTGACGCCGGGAACACACCCTTTCTTTTAATGACATCTTTCCATGCTGTTGGAATTCTGAGCAACCTTCTGGGACCCCCACTTATCAGGATTCCTTTCCAGCCGGGCTCTAGAAACTGAATAAAGCGCTCCCCATGTCTGGAATATCACAGAACGTCGGGACTGTTGCACCCTTAGGTTGAGCATCCTGCAGATGTTCCCAGTGAAGACTGACTGAACCCTGCCCCTCCCCGATCTCCACTCAGATAGCTGGTTTAAGCCTCAAGGCAGGAGCGTCTGTCAGTCTCTGATAGATGGTATCTTTCTGAATTTCGTGTTGCAGCCCACAGGGATTGTTCCAAACCCCGACCCTGTTTCCTTTCATATGATGGTTTCTCCATGGTTTTCAAAATTGGGAAGCGGACTTTCTGTGTGTGTATCAAGACCCTGGTCAAAACAGCTCTGCATTCGAGTGAAGCAAAGGAAGTCTGCATGCCTCTGCCCCGGGGAGGGGTCTCTGGAGTGGTGTTGCCCTGCGGGAAGAGTCTAAGTATTTAGAAGGGCAGCATTGCCACTCTCGTGATTTCAAATATACTAAGTTTAAGCATTCATGATTTTGAGAGGAGGAGGATGATTCTTGAACATTTTCCTGCTGTGAGTATGAAAGTTCTCTGGTAATTATGATTGGAGTGCCCAGCCATGTCTGCGTGAACACCATACGGGGCTCCCCTGTAGCGGGGAATGGATGGGATGTGCCCATTGCCAGGCGATTTGGACAGTTGCCCACGTGACTTGGGAGCCTGTTCCGCCATCAAATGTGAGCCCTTACGTCATGAGCGGAGGCTGGGGCAGGCCGGGGTGGGTGGCGATTGAGGAACTGACCGGTTTCTGAAACGCGTGTCACTTTTTATGGTGCTGAAATATATTGTACTTCTGTCGCCACGTGCAGAAGAGGATAAAACGCCCAATTCAAGGACTGCAAAAATCAGAGAGTCTGTTCCAGATCTGAGACCCACACGGGCACACCCAAGCACACGGCTCCCTGGGCACAGCTTGTCACATGGCCAGGGAAAGTCATGTCTCTTCGTTGTGAGTAAATCACACCGTTGAAACTCTGAGTACGGTCTAGCTCATTAACGTCAAGTTAATCCAGATCCTTGATTCTGTGTTCCAGTCACTCCCAGCTCGCAGACAGGGATGGCTGTACAGGCCCACGAGGGCCCAAGGCCCTGCTTATTGGATCTTTTTGGTGGGATACACCCCACAGAACACAGAGAACGTTCCCTTTTCTATATCCATACGTAGGAGTGCCGAGCCTGTCACGTGCTTGATCCTGTCCCAAGGAATCACTTGCCAGTCTCATCGTTGTAGGCTTCTCTCCTGCTGCACAGCGGGGGTGGCGGTGACCTTAGAAGCCTTTCCTTCTGAGCGCAGTGTGACTGTCAGCTGTGGGAGTTCATTCTGAGGCCACGTCAGGGCTGACTGCACCGAAAAAGGAAGTGACCTGATGAGATCATTTGATCCAGTGGCAGCCGCAAAAGACACAGGACAGCCACCTTCCCTCCATCCACAGATGGGATGGGATGATTTTCACGGTCCATACAGCAGAGGGGTGTCGTTCCTCTTCGAAGCGTTTCCAAACTGACAGTGATGGGTTTCTACCAGGGAGGTGTTACGGCAGGCAGCATTTTGGCTTTGATGGCCCTGCTCGTGCCTGCCTCCCTGGGATTTCGCTGTTCCTCACTCACCACAACCTAGAAGGTCCTACAAAAAGCTGTTCTTATTTGCAAAGCAGGGGAAGCCATGAATTATGCAAATTTAGGTCCAAGGAGGCGTTGTTAAGGGCTTGTCCACCTTCGCTCAGTTTTAGGGCTGGGGGCCGGATGGCGGGGGAAGCAGAAGAAACGTAACCAACAGAACAACGTGGCAAAGGTTGTAGGTTCCAAGAAGGGCCACAGGGACAAGGGCTCGAGCTGAGGGGTGGGGAATGAGGAGCTGAGGAGTGAGGAGTGAGGAGGGAGGAGTGAGGAATGAGGGATGAGGGATGGGGAATGAGGAATGAGGAATGAGGAGTGAGGAATGGGGAGTGAGGAATGGGGAATGGGGAATGAGGAATGAGGGATGAGGAATGAGGAGCTGAGGAGTGAGGAGTGAGGAATGAATGAGGAATGAGGAATGAGGAATGAATGGGGAATGGGGAATGAGGAATGAATGGGGAATGAGGAATGGGGAATGGGGAATGAGGAATGAATGGGGAATGGGGAATGGGGAATGAGGAATGAGGAATGAGGAATGAATGGGGAATGGGGAATGGGGAATGAGGAATGAGGAATGAGGAATGAGGAATGAGGAATGAATGAGGAATGGGGAATGAGGAATGAGGGATGAGGAATGAATGGGGAATGGGGAATGGGGAATGAGGAATGAGGAATGAGGAATGAGGAATGAATGGGGAATGGGGAATGAGGAATGAGGAATGAATGGGGATGGGGAATGGGGAATGGGGATGAGGAATGAGGAATGGGGAATGGGGAATGGGGAATGGGGAATGAGGAATGAGGGATGAGGAATGAATGGGGAATGGGGAATGGGGAATGAGGAATGGGGAATGAGGAATGAGGAATGAGGAATGAATGAGGAATGGGGAATGAGGAATGAGGGATGAGGAATGAATGGGGAATGGGGAATGGGGAATGAGGAATGAGGAATGAGGAATGAGGAATGAATGGGGAATGGGGAATGAGGAATGAGGAATGAATGGGGAATGGGGAATGGGGAATGAGGAATGAGGAATGAGGAATGCCTTCTGAGGACCCCACAGCCAAATGTTTGCTGTTTCCAGCCTCTTTTTGACACTTATCTTAGAACGTCACCAGGCTAACTTGTGGGTTGGGGCCCACCCATGTTTCCTTTTAGGGTTCATAGGACCCCGAGGATCCAAAGGTGCAGTGGGCCTCCCTGGCCCAGATGGACCCCCAGGTCCCATCGGCCTGCCAGGGCCAGACGGGCCCCCTGGGGACAGGGGCCTTCCTGGAGAAGTCCTGGGAGCCCAGCCCGGGCCACGGGGAGATGCCGGTGTGCCTGGACAGCCTGGGTTTAAAGGCCTTCCCGGAGACAGAGGCCCCCCTGGATTCAGAGGTGAGTGCCCCATTGGGGAGCCAGGGGCCCCATCCCAGCTGCACAGGGCCTCCAAGGGCGACCCCAGTCCCTTCCAGGGGATTTGGTAGGAAGCAACAGTGCCCTATGGTGCCAGCCATGCGTACCTTCTCCCATGGCCTCCCAATGCTCCTTTAGAAAGTGTCTGTGACAACATCTTGATACCTGCTGTAGTCAATGCAGTCTGGCCATCTGAGAACTTTGACAGGTGTGGATTAACTGATGTAATCTGTTGTCAAGTTGCATATGCCTGGCCGTGACGGGGGCCGTGACAGGCTCACTGGTTTCCTTGGCAGAATCTGTACAGTTGGTATGAAGAAAAGATGATGGGCCTGACCATGCTTAGTCAGAGGTGAAGAAGGAAAATAGGAATAATCTGGAATGCACTTTTAGTGGTGTAAAACTTAATACTTTTTAAAAATGTGTTAATGTTGTTTACAATGTTATCAATGTATCTCTATCAAAGTAGAGCACCCACATTTCATGAGTGACAAGGCACCCAGTGACTTTAAGGGTTCAACGGATGCCAAATCGGCTTTGGGAACCGCAGCCCCAAGCTTTAATGAAAGATGATGCTGTGGACAGCAGGTGTTCACACTGAGTGAAAGAAGTGGGGAGAATGCGATGGAATACATTAAATGTCTCCAGTGATAGAGTTTTATTCATTCATAGTTATTTTAATGTTTCAAAGACTATTTTTAAATGTGGCACAATGTTCAAAATATAAAGTCAAGTGAAGAAAACTAGGTTAAAACTGTACTTACTGTGCCATGTCAACTCTGCAAAGGTCTAGTTATTTGTAGGGATGGAAAAGGGCAGGAAGGAAATGCCCAGTGGTAGTCACTATCCCTGAGTGATGGTGTACGTTACCGTGATTTTATCCTTTATACTTCTTTGCATTTTCCTGATTCTCTAGAGTCCAGAAAAGCATAAAGTACTCTTTTAACAGAATGAGTGTGTGGAGGGAGATGCTGTCTGTGACCAACAGTCCAGAGTCCGCCCCTACAGCTCTTGTCTCTGATTCCCGCAGGAAGTCAAGGGATGCCTGGGATGCCAGGGCTGAAGGGCCAGCCAGGCCTTCCGGGACCTTCCGGCCAGCCAGGCCTGTCCGGGCCTCCAGGACAGCATGGATTCCCAGGAGCTCCTGGCCAAGAGGGGCCCTTGGGGCTGCCAGGAATCCCAGGTCTTGAAGGTAAGACTCCAGCCCCCCCCATAAACAAGTAGGGTCCTCACTGGTCCTGCCAAGAGAACTAGCACTGCCTTCTCTGTGGAGCTCTCAAACTCTGTTCCATGGAACCCCTTAAGAGCTGCAGGGGTTCCCAAACCAGAACATGTATTTCGCCTAACAAGGAGACATAAACAGCCTGAGACATCGGCTCATCCTCTGTTCCTGTTATATATATTAAGGATCTAGGGGAGGTTTCATCAGGAAAAAAGAAAAAGAAAGAAATTCCCACTGCAAAAGTTCAGAATCACTGCTCTGATGTGGTGAGGAGAAATTGTTTTATGAAAGTGCAGGGTGTGAGTTGGAAGCAGGTGGAAAACTGGGGTGGGTAGACTGGAGCAGAGTAGTGGGGAGGGGAGCCTCGGCTGCATGCCCACCACACAGAGGCCAAGGCAGGTGGCAGAGGTGGCCCGGAAGACAGCAGGGCACAGCATCCATGGGCATCACCCACCGCTGGCCAGGCCACTCTTCCAGCACTCAGCACAGCCAGTTTCCCAGACTTCTACACCTCATGGTCCAGTGAAACTGTCAGTGCAGGTTGGAGGAATCAATACACTTTCCCACCTTTTTGTTTTGTCCAGAAAAACAGCTTTTTAAGGAAGTGTTTTATGTCACCAAAGGACACTGTAACTGAAAAGTGGGAAAGATGCAATTACTTAATAAGGAGTGGTCTCCATGGACTACAATCACCTTTTAGAAACTCTCAGTCTTACCATACTTCTCTGGTTTGCCAGTCAGGCGACAACTTTGTCCAGGACCTTAGCAGGTCTTCCTAGGGAACTGCCGCACCACTTGAAGACACACACTGGCTTCCCCCATGTGGGGCCTTGCCTGTGTCCAAGGGCTGGGGGCTGGACTCAGGCAGGGCCCACTCCCCCGTTGCCACACTAGCCACTGGCTTCCCGGGGTAGCAAACCTGAACCAGAGGTTCAGGCTCCTATCTCAGTATTAATAGGGTGGTGCTGGTTCTCAACTACTGAGAATCAGCTGAACACAGCCTCATGTGGTGCTGACGAGACCCGTGGGAAAGCCTGTTCTGAACTGAAGCCGACACTTCATGTGGGGAGAGACACACATTACAAGGCTTCCACTTGGCCTGGGCAAGCCAGCAGAGTGACCAGGCCACGCAGCCCCCAGTGACCCAGAGGAGGCGGGGACAGGCAGGTCAGAGCAAGCCCAAGGGGAGAAGTACCTGGCACCAGCAGGGGAGAAGGCTGGGACTCGAAGGCAGGGTGCTCTCTAGGAAGGGGGACCACCCCAGCAGAGGCAGGATTGCCCAGGGAACACTTTGGAGCCTGTGATCCCCCAAACCGGCTGGGGAAGAGAATCTGATATGAGGGGGCTGGGGGGTTTGGATAGGAAGATTGAGCCAAGGGTTGGGAGGAGTGAATGCTGGAGCTAAGGAGTTAGAGCCCAGAGGCAGAGGGGGCTTTTGGGAGTTTTTAACAGAGAAATGCATTAAGAAGGGATTTTAGGGACCCAGCAGGCAGTTCTCGGAAGGCTTGGAGTCGGGGGAGGCGCGAGGACAGCTATGGGCTGGGAGCTGCCAGGCTCATGACAGTGGCAATGGTGAGATGGGAGCACAGAGACCAAAGAGGCAGCGGCAGCAAATGGGCAGCTGGAGCGTCCCCCAGACTAACTCCAGGCTGGAGCCAGTGATGT
Organism: Trachypithecus francoisi; assembly: GCF_009764315.1. Lineage (NCBI taxonomy): Eukaryota > Metazoa > Chordata > Mammalia > Primates > Cercopithecidae > Trachypithecus > Trachypithecus francoisi. The sequence goes on along the minus strand of NW_022681463.1, from coordinate 4,831,334 downwards.
TTGCGAGGAACAGGCCAGCTCTTGACTAGCCCAGTGACCAAGGCCCCCCACTCAGATCAGCATCCAAACAGCTTCGTCCCTTGGCTTCTGAAGGCTACAGAGGGAAAGCCATGTTGGCTGGCACCCCCAGCACAGCCTCAACCTCCAGATAAAGACCTCTTCTGAAAGGCCAGCCCCAGGGTCCCGCTCAGGCCACACTTTGGAAACTCACCCCAACATGGCGGCATTCCACTTTCCTTCCAAGAAGCTTTTCTTACCGAACACTCAGAAGTAAGATGATGTTCTTTCTGCTGTAAAAGCAGAAGAGAAATTTCCTGTGTGTGTGTCTGTCTACCCTCTTTGATTTGCTCCTCTTCCCGACAGGTCTGCCTGGAGATAGAGGGGACCCTGGGGACATAGGCGCTCCTGGCCCTGTGGGCATGAAAGGTCTCTCTGGTGACAGAGGAGATGCAGGCTTGGCAGGGGAGCGAGGCCATCCAGGAAGCCCTGGATTTAAAGGAATTGATGGAATGCCTGGGACCCCCGGGCTAAAAGGTAATTGTGTGACTGTTACCTTTGCGGGGTCACTTTGTGGGGAGGTTGGGTCTGATAAACTCTGACCTGAGACAGCTCTGCTGGGCACCTCTGTGGGCCGCGGGGCTGGCCTCACACATCTGCAGATTGGAGGCCTTGGGACTCTCCTGACCCAGGAGACAGCAGCCCCAGGACGGCTGGTTAATGCTGCTTAGACGCTGGTGGGACCAACGTGCCTGACAAAGCCAGTTTATGAATTTGCCAAGACAAAGTGCTCTTGCCTGGGAAGCATCATCTTACTGTAAATATGACCATCTGCACAGGGAGATGTGTGGAGAGGTCCACTCAGGAGCCTGGATTCAGATCCAGAGGTTATTTGGTGAATTTGAAACCAAAGCAAAGCAAAGTAGTTGGTTACAGGGATAGGTTTATTTCAGCACAAGCAGGCCAATCTAGAAGCAGAGCCCTCCAGCCCGTGAACATTGCTAGAGACACACAATTCTGTCCTTCTGTTACTGGAGACACTGTTCTGTCCTTCCGTTGCTGGAGACACATGGGTGGGTCTTTCCATTACTGGAGACATATGGGTCTGTCTTTCGGTTGCTGGAGACACCTTGGTCTGTCCTTACGTTGCTGGAGACATTGATCTGTCTTTCCATGGTCCTGTGTCGCGTTTCCATGCCAGGTGCAGTGTTACTGCTGCCCTCCTTTCCAGCGCGCCCCTCTGCCTTTGTCTTGATGGGCCTGTGGGCCCGTGGCCTGCGTCACCTTCAGATTTCCCTCCTAGTCTTCCTGCCTGACCTTTATGTTTCCTTGTTGCCAGTGTCTGGTCTGAAGACAGGCTGACTCTGGAATGCTGTCTGTTAATAGCAGAGATCAACAGAGAGAGTTGCTCAGAAGATGGTGTCCCCGGAAATCCCTATTTTAGGTTCAGAATCTTCTTACTTGAGTCACATTGCCGAAACGGTACAGAGACGTGAGATTAAAATGTCCCATGCATTTTATTCATGTCTAACCCAGCACTTTTCTCTTTTCCTCTGAAGGAGAGAGAGGCTCACCTGGGATGGATGGTTTCCAGGGCATGCCTGGACTCAAAGGGAGACCCGGCTTTCCAGGGAGCAAAGGCGAGGCTGGATTTTTCGGAATCCCGGGTCTGAAGGGTGTGGCTGGTGAGCCAGGTTTTAAAGGTATGTCCCTCTCTTAACATCCTCCTAACCCTTTCGTGGTGGCGTGACATTGCCCAGAATGAATTGATGAAAACCCATGCATCCAGGAACCCTAAGCGAGATGAAACAAAATGAACTAACAAAAACTCAAGGGCTTTATCCCTGCCTCAACACACTGACCATGTGATAAGGGAATAATCCTAACCAAAGGAAACTCTTGAGAACCAAAATGATGGTATCGCTAAGAAGCAAATATGTCATGAAAACATATTCCACCATGAGTATATTGTGGTAAACATGAAGGGGGCCGGTGAAAAGCAGGGAACAGATGAGTTCCAAGAGAAGGGAGTGCCATCCGGCACAGGAGGACACAGCTCTCCAAGTGGAAGGAGGTAACACAGTGCCAGAGAGAACGCAGGCCACACATGAGGTGGGTTCAACCCCCACGCGGACAGGCATCTCAAGACCCCCCAGGTCAGGCCCCTCATTCATTGAGTTTATTACTAACAAGTCACATTTTCATGACTTCTGTTCAGATGCTTTTGTTCTGAGATAATCACAGTGGTCTCTAAAAACTTAATGACTGAGAGGGAGTGTTGGTGAGGAGGTGGAGAAATGGGAACCTTCATAGGCTGCCGGCAGGAGTGTAATTGCAATCTTGGGCGCTCATTTTTGTTAAGATTTTCACTCACACTTGGCGTTTTCAAATAGTCTTCATGTTAACAGAGATTTCAGGCTATTTCACACACACACAAAAATGGCATTTTAAGATTGAGTAATTTTCAGCTCCACTGTAATTATGTCCTCGAGCCTCCTTAGGGTGAAGTTAACCATGGAGGTGTCTGTCCCTCCACTGGTGGGCATGCTCTGTGGGGTCAGGACCAATTTATGATTTTGATCCCATCAGCCTCTAGCCAAGTACTGAATACACAGTAAATGCTTAGAGAATGAAACTCAGTTATTTTCACTCAGCCAGATTTCACTCACTCCTCCAATGAGGATGGATTCCAGGGCATCCCCAGCCTGAACTAGCACAGTTTCCCGCCCGGCCTGCAGCTCTGGGCCCCTCCCCTCCTGGAATTCCTCAGCTCCTCAGAACGCCCCCAAGACGTCCCTTCCATGCTTCTCCTCCCTGTGAAGGTGCCTACAGGAGGGCAGGGAGCTGGCGCCCTCCTCATGGGCCTTCCTACTTGTGACCGAGGTCCATCACAGTCCCATCAGAGCACACATGACAAAATGACCCTCTCACAAAACATCCTATGGAAGCCGCACTGGCTTTGAACGCTCCCTCTGTGTCTGCTGGCAGGCACTTCCACCCACTGTGGTGCTGTGTGCTGAGTGACTCCGGCCTCAGGCCCCGGACCCTGGAGCCACCCCCAACTCCGACTACTCCGATGGACACAGGAGAGGCTTCTCCAGAGCTCTTGGTCTCTCTCCGAGGCTTCCCCGCTTGGGGGAGACGTGCGGCCCCCGTGCCTCAGGGACCAGGTCTTCACCTGTGTTCTCCTGCGTGGTCTGGAGCCCCCAGAAAATGACAGCACTCTATTCCCTTCCAGGCAGCCGAGGGGACCCTGGGCCCCCAGGACCACCTCCCATCATCCTGCCAGGAATGAAAGACATTAAAGGAGAGAAAGGAGACGAAGGGCCTGTGGGACTGAAAGGGTACCTGGGTGCAAAAGGTGAGTCTTCTGACCTGCAGCCAGGGGTCCCCTAGTCCCTGCTGCCCCAGCCTGCCCCAGCTCCTGCTGCTCTCCGTCCCCAGAGACACCCGTGCCCTACACCTGGCTTTCTTCGTGCTTTTCGTCCCTGGACACCCCGTTTGTCCACAGCCCGTGCAGGGTTGTTCTCTGATGCCTGAGTAACCTCGTTTTCCCATCTTAAGATTTGCAGCACTTAGGATAGCAAAATGCATCCAGGCTGCAACATTGGAAACCTCGGGAGGGCAGGTGCTGCGTCCTCACCAGAGTGTTACACCCCAGGGTCTTCCTGCAGGTATCCCAGGAATGCCAGGCATCCCAGGACTGTCAGGAATCCCTGGGCTGCCTGGGAGGCCCGGCCACATCAAAGGAGTCAAAGGAGACATCGGAGCCCCGGGCATCCCTGGTTTGCCAGGATTCCCTGGGGTGGCTGGCCCCCCTGGAATTACAGGGTTCCCAGGATTCATAGGAAGCCGGGTGAGTGGGCATCTTTTACTCGCCTCGTTCTGTGAGCTCCTCTCCTCTTTGCTTGTTAATGAACATGCTTTGGTCTGGCATTTGCTAGGGTGAGAGTGTCAGCGGCAGGTTCAGGGCAGCCTCAGGCTTGGCGCGGTCCACACAGCCCTGTAAGGAGCTGCTGCACGTGGACACGGTGCAGATGTGGTGTGAGGCCACCCAGCTGCTGTGGTCCTTCTGTGGGCTTGTGTTGGGTGAAGCATGTTGTCTGCATTTTTATGGGGTCCTTGAGAGAAGAAAACTTGAATTTTCAGGGATCGGAGCTCTGAAATTGAGCACATCAGTGACACCAGGCCTGAGAGCCCATGGCTGAATCACAGTGTAGACCTGGGGCCGGGCAGCCTGGTTTCCCATCCGGGCCGCCATTGACTCAGCCTTTGTTCGGCAGATGTCTGTTGAGCACTTGATGTGGGCCAGACAGGCTGTTGTGATGGTAACAGTGATGGCCCTGACCCTGGGCAGGGCTCTCTTCTCCACACCTTCTCCCTCAGCTGCGGAATGAAGGTAGTAGCTACCTTGCAGTTTTCTTGAGTGCTGTATAAACAGTGTATATAAAATAGCACAGCGTGGCTCCCCATAGATTGCATTTCCTAGAATTCCATTTCTAGCCTCTTTCATGTAAGGATAGTGTACTCTCACAGTCCCCAGCACGCGGCTGGCCTTCCCAGGGGGATGGGCACATTCGGAGCAGATCAGAAGGTCTGGGCCCCTTGGTGTGAACCCTTAGTGGCAGGCCAGGGCCTGCCTGTGTGTCTGGCCCACCTTGGTGTACAGAATTCTTCAGGGGTCTTCCTCCCCTCACTCCCAAAATCTGCAGCTGAGAGGATCTTCTAGCCAGTCTGTGTGTGCTGTTTGGGTCACTTTAAAAAAGAAAGATGCCAGCCAGGTGTGGTGGCTGTTGCCTATAATCCCAGCACTTTGGGAGGCCAAAGCAGGCAGATCACTTGAGGTCAGGAGATCGAGACTAGCCTGGCCAACATGGTGAAACCTCGTCTCTACCAAAAATATAAAAAATTAGCTGGGTTTGATGGTGCACACTCATAATCCCAGCTACTAGGGAGGCCGGGGCAGAAGAATCGGTGGAACCCAGGAAGCAGAGGTTGCAGTGAGCCGAGACTGCGCCATTGCACTCCAGCTTGGCTGACAAAGCAAGACTCCATCTCAAAAAAAAAAAAAAAGAAAAGAAAAGAAAGATACCTGTGTCTACCAAAGACACCTACAACAGTGTCCAAAGGACCTTTATCCATAACAGCTCAAAACTAGAAAACAGCCCAAATGTCCACCAACAGGGAAAAGAATAAATGAACATGGTACATTCTGACCAGACACAGCATTGTCTGTGCATTTTATCTCCATATACAGCAATAAATGAGAATTCTTGGTAAAATCCAACAACCTAACTTCATTTCCAAACTTTATGTTGAACAAAATAAACCAGAAACAGCAAAGGACACATGATTCAGTTTCATTGATGTGCAGTTCAGGAACTGAGAAGGCTGTTTGATGGGGTATCGGGAGCACAGCTGCTTCAGGTGGGTTATCGTAGAGCGCTGACAGTGTTCTGTGTCTTTCAGTGACACACGAGTTCAAATGCATTGAGCTGTGCATTTAAGATGAGTGGACATTACTGTATTTAAGTTATGCCTCAGAAAAGTAAACTTTGAGAAAGAAAAATAGAGCGTTATCTAAACAAAGGTACAGCCTGTGGATACCCTCCCCCTTCCTCCCACAAAGGAGCTTTTTTTTTTTTTTTTGAGACAAGAGTCTCACTCTGTCACCCAGACTGGAGTGCAATGGCATGATCTCGGCTCACTGCAACCACCGCCTCCTGGTTCAAGCGATTCTCCTGCCACAGCCTCCCAAGTAGCTGGGATTACAGGCGTGCACCGCCACGCACAGCTAATTTTGTAGTTTTAATAGAGACAGGGTTTTACCATGTTGGCCAGGCTGGTCTTGAACTCCTGACCTCAGGCAGTCCACCTGCCTCGGCCTCCCACAGTGCTGGGATTCTAGGCTTGTGCCACCGTGCCCAGCCTGGCTATATTCATACTGCAGCGACTCATGTTAGGCCATGCTTGGGCATTGATGCTGTAGTGCTGAACTCCCAGTGGCACCAAGGCGGCCCAGAGTTCTCATGCTCCCTCTGCAGAGGAAGCCACTGTAGAGAGGAAAACGAGGGCTTCCAGGAAGCCACCAAGCAACCCAGGCATCTTCCCAACCTCCTCACCAGCCACCTACGTCCTTCTGGAGAAGTCTCCCTCTGTGCACAGATGGAAGCGCACAGCCCCATGTCTCTGTTATAATCTAAAGAGCAAGTTCTGCAATCTGGCTGCCCACATGGAAATCCCAGTTCTGCCACTTGCTGGCTGAGTGACCTTAAACAAAACCTGTCCGTGCTTCAGTTCCCTTGCCTGTCGTTGGGAAGTAGCGGTGCCTCCCTGGCAGGGTTTTCATGAGGCGTGAATACGCCATTGAGATGGGGTCCACCATGTGTGCGTGGGAAAGCGTGGCAGAGCGAGGATGTGGTCAGAGTCACCGCCACTGCTGACATCACCACACCGTCATGATCGAGACCTGGGCCCTTAATTATGATGCAGTTGCCAAGCTTGTTTCATTGGATCACTTCATAGTTCCATAAGAACAGCAAGGCCAGGCACAGTGGCTCAGACCTGTAATCCCAGCACTTTGGAAGGCAGAGGAGGGAGAATCACTTGAACCCAGGAATTCAAGCCCAGCCTGGGCAACATAGCTACTAAACTACCCCATCTCTACTAAACTACATAGCTACCCCATATACTCCTCACTGGTCAAGCCCGGACAGACTCCTTTTCTCCCACCAGGGCCAGCCCTGCAAACACCTGGGGCTCCAGCAACTTGAGCAGTGTGGGGTCCCCCCAAAAGAAAATCCCAAGAAGGAAGAAAACTATCACAAGCCCCTTGAGATATACCCCATATACTAAACAACATAGCTACCCCATCTCTACTAAAAATTTTAAAAATATTAGTCAGGCTTGGTGGCTCACACCTGTAATCCCAGCTGCACAGGAGGCTGAGTCGGAAGGATGGCTTGAGTCCAGGAAATCGAGGCAGCACTGAGCTATGACTGTGCTTCTGCACTCCAGCCTGGGTGACAGAGTGAGATCCTGTCTCAAAGAAAAAAATAAACAAAAAGAACAGCTAAGTAAACCACCTATGATACACACTGAAAAACTCAAGTTTTCTGCAAAATGACAAGATCACACACCTTGAGTATTATTGTTAGCATACTGGATAGTTAAACAAGTGAGCTAACTTCAGAGTTACAGCGGACTTCACTAACAGCCTTCTAAGATGGTTCGTGTCTGTCCTTAGGGTGACAAAGGCGCCCCAGGGAGAGCAGGCCTGTATGGCGAGATCGGCCCGACCGGTGATTTCGGTGAGTGTTGCCCGTCCAGTGAAAACAGGGAGTCCACGATTCAGAGCTCTCGGAGCGCGTGAGTCAGTATCAGACCTGCAAGTGCTGTTATGTATTTTAAAGCAAATTATTCTTGTTAGGAATATAACAAAATAGAAGTTGCAAAACTCACAGCCTCCCGGTGGAAAGTCCTGTTCTTAGCCATCTCTTTTGCATTTAACAGGTGACATCGGGGACACTATAAATTTACCAGGAAGACCAGGCCTGAAGGGGGAGCAGGGCACCGCTGGAATACCAGGTACACGAGTTTTTTTCCATGTCTTCATCTTCAACAACAGCCCTGAGCCTTTGTCTAGGAGCCCGACTTGCCAAACAGATCAAATTTGGTAACAACCAGAAAGCACTTGGTAGTGAATGAGGTCTTCGAGCCCAATGTGCAAGAAAGACCGTCACTTTTAATTAAGTTAAATCTGAAGGCAAAATCAAGACGTCTTTCTCTCTGTGTGTCTCTCTCGTTGATACTGAAAATAGCCAGAATGGACACTTGGTGAATGAGAGTCACTGCAGCCCATAAAGTGTAACTGGTGAAAAGCCAACTAGCACCCTGGCTCCCGGAACACCTGAGGTTGTGCAGCAGGTGGTCGCTGAGCCGAGCTTCTCAGAAACAGCCAAGGGTCCAGGAGAGGGGGAGTGGGAGTCAGGCCGTTGCTTAAGAGAGGTACGGAGGCAGCTGACCAGCCCGAGCGAGCTGGGAGGGGCTGGGACGGCACAGTGCCTCCCTTCCCTTCTGCACATCACTGAGGTTCCACTCCTAAATTCCTGCCTGCAGTGACGTCTCAAGGGGCTCGTGATAGTTTTCTTCCTTCTTGGGATTTTCTTTTGGGGGGACCCCACACTGCTCAAGTTGCTGGAGCCCCAGGTGTTTGCAGGGCTGGCCCTGGTGGGAGAAAAGGAGTCTGTCCGGGCTTGACCAGTGAGGAGACTGCTGGGCTAGTTCTTTGTCTAGAAATTGCTCTGGAATGCAAAGATGTGTTCAGTTGAGCACAGGATCAGAGAACTGCTGCTGGGAAATAGGCACCCCAGTTTACCAGCCCTCCCGGGCTCCTTTGTTATCTGTGACCTGGGCTCCCAGTGGCTTCCTCCTGAGTGACAGGGGAGCTCGGTGCTGCTGAGCCATCTGACGCTTGGCTGGCTGCGTCTCCCACCCTAGGCCATCACTCTGGCCGTTTGGTTTATAAAGACAGAAACGTGGACCATCATTACCGTGCGTCTCTAATGATGCCTTCACTTGTTCAACGGAAAATGTGTCAGGGAAGAGACGCTACCCCCACCCAAGAATTATTTTTGGTGTTACCCTTTGAACATTTTGGTTTTTATTAGACTCTGGGGCCAGAAAGGCTTTGGAGTGGAGCCTCCCCTGCATCCATCACCAGGAGACAGTGTCTCAGAGCTGCGGTCCCACAGTGGAAGGGTGGGGCCAGCTGTGCCCATCGTCCCTGCGGGTGTCCTGTTTTCCCTAAGACAGTGAGGGCTGCATGGGTGCTGCCTTGAAGGCTGGCTAGTGCAGGCTCAGAGGGAGGAAGTAGGTTAAAAATCAGCGGAGAAAGGAGCACGGTTAGTTAGATGCCTCTCTCCGTTCCTGGAGGCGCAGCAGTGTGGTTCTGTACATACTAGAGCTGGGGTTCCCTGGAGCCTACAGGGGTGCGGTGTCTGTTCCAATAGCATGTCTGTGGTTGCAGGTCTGAAGGGATTCTTTGGAGAGAAGGGAACAGAAGGTGACATTGGCTTCCCTGGGATAACAGGCGTGACTGGAGTCCAAGGCCCTCCTGGGCTTAAAGGACAAACAGGTAAAATCTCCCGCAGCCACACAGCCGGAGACCCCAGAACAAAGGCAGCCAGTGTTGTCAGTTTCCTCCAGTCACACCCAACCCTGGCAGCTCACTCATGCCTGCTGCCCGCCTCGGAGCCTTCCTCAGGGCTGACGGCGTGGAGAGAAACAACCACCTGGGCTGGGGCAGACCTGAGACCTGGAGAGAAGCGTGTGGGGGATGAGAAGCGCCTTTTGGGCCGAGCCTCTGTTTATCATATAGAAGCCGACAGTTTGTAAGGGATCCCTTTGCTTGCGTTGAATATGCAGAACCCCCTAAGAACGTCCTCGGTTAGAGAAGAAGAGCGGACAGTGGGCTGGCTTCCCACGGTGTTGCTGCTGCTTCTGACTGTGTTTACTCCGCACCTGGGAACGCCAGGAGGCTCATCTCTGCAGGCACTGCCTCAGGGTCCTCTCCAGAAGTCTATTTGGATAATAGGGCGAGAATTAAAACTACACACTATTTTCTCTCTGGCAAGGCTGAGCAAATCCTACTGAATATGTTTGTGGGGTCTAAGACCACCTGCATCCCCAGCTTAAGGGACAGTTCTAATCTCTCCTCGAACTGGCACTGCAGCCCTTCCGGCCCTCAGCCCCTCCCAGAGCAGCTGCCCCTTCCGCCAGGACCTCACCAGGCAGTGCCCAAGGTGTCCTGTGTGCTCAGACTTAATGCTGTGTTCACTCCCAGGCTTTCCAGGGCTAACTGGGCCTCCAGGGTCGCAGGGAGAGCCGGGGCGGATTGGACTGCCTGGTGGCAAAGGAGATGATGGCTGGCCGGGAACTCCAGGCTTACCAGGTAAGGCCACGGAAAGCACACGGTCACCCAGACCCAGAGTCGTGGGCTGTGCAGGAGGCACCGCTGAGCAGGCCAGCCTCTCTCAGGGCGACTTCGAAGGCCTATATGAGAGTAAAGGCAGGTTTGCTGTGGCTTGTGGTGGTCTGCACCAACATAGCAGCACAGGGTACACTGGTGCCCCCAGCGACTGGGAATCAAGCCAGATGCATACATCTGCCCAGGGCTTCACCTCCCAGAAGGATGAATGAAAGCCTCCCAGGGAGGCTTCAGGGCCCACTTGTCATCGCCACACAGGGATGCACAGTGAGATTAGGGTGCAGGAGCAGCCTCAGTGTCCCACTGTGCCGCACAGGCCGCCCCGGGGCCCCCTTACAGCCCCCTGGCAACCCCAAGATGGACCACCCTGCCATGCTTACTGCCCACGTCACAGAAGGAATTCCCACCTGTTTGCTGTGTCCTGCTTTAGAAATATTTACCCTCAGAAATCCAGAGGGAATGGAAAGGACACCGGGCTATTTGTTCCAAGCAGCTTTTACAAACCAAACATACAACAGTGGCCAGGCGTTAAGAAGAGGTCTGGGACATGTCACCCCTCCCCAGGCCCCTTCTGGCCTAGTGAGTCTGTTAAAAAGATTCCATGAAGACAGTGTCCCAATTCAGTGGTTTTCCTACATAACATAAGAGTAGTTAGTTTACATGTCGTGTAAGTTGAGCGTGTGGCTTGGCTGCTTCCTATTTGTGGGGCTTTAGCAGGATTGTATGGGTGACAGTACCAGGTGACAGTTTCAGAGCCAACAGAACACATCTGAGTTATCTTGAGGGTTTCTCCCACCCGGAACCCCCTGTGCCATCCTACACGTGAAATAACAATGAGTGACACCCTCACAGGTTTTCCGGGACTCCGTGGGATCCGCGGCTTACACGGCTTGCCAGGCACCAAAGGCTTTCCAGGATCCCCAGGTACTCTGTGCTGAGTCTGCCCTCCAGACTTCAGGGAAGGGAGGGTCTCAGAGAGCTGGGTGGGCTTCCTAAAGTGCTATGTGATGGGCCCTGAGAGGCGGGTCCGGGCCCCGTGGTCCTGTATGCTGCTAAGATGTGATCCCTAAGAATCAGTTTCTCAAGCCAGTTGCTGTGTTGAATGGACCCATCAGGCTTTTAGACAGAAAGAGAAACAGAGTCCTTGCTTTTTCAGCAGCACTGCGTGGAGGGTGGGACGCACCTGCACCCCTCAGGTGTCCGAGTATTCACTCTGCCTAGTATGTGTCTGTGATCCTTCATTTCATTGGCATAAGAAAGCCAGCGGTCTCCACCTACCCCTGGGCAGTTCTGATGCTGGAGACAGTGATCGTGCTCAGTCTGGGCACCCACAGGCTGGGAGCCAAAAACAACCGAAATGGGTTTCCTCCCAGTTCTGGAGGCTGGAGGCTGGGATCAGCATGCCCGCGTGGTCGGGTTCTGGGAGGACCGCGTCCTGGCTGCTCGCTGTGTCCTCACAGGAGAGAGCACCCACTCTCCCCTGTCACTTCTTCTAAGGGCAGTAACCCCATCTTGGGGCCCCCACCCTCATGACCTGGCGTAACCCTAATTACTTCCCAAAGGCCCCCCCTTCAAATGCCATCACCCTGGAGTTAGGGCTTCCACTTATGAACTTTGGGGTTGGGGAGAAGGACACCATCAGTCCATAGCAATGGCGAACCAAGGGCTTCTTATTCCACAGGAAAAAGAAACTGACACCTTTCATAGCATTTTTCTGGCTTATTTTATAAACTATTCTAGCACATTTTTTTCCCTGAAGGGTATATAAAGCCTTATTATTTCCAACAACCAATGGCAGAATAAGGTTGCCATCCTGAGCCCTTCCAGGATATAATAACAGCAGCTGGATGTCGATTTATTTATCACAAGGATCATCAGGCTTTCCCTTTAACCCTGTCCTTCCCAAGAAGCTGAGATAGCAATAGTGCAGGAAGGCTTGGCAGCTTCTTGAAACTTCTTTAAATTCAGCTATTTTCACCCTAAATCTTAATGTCCTTGTCTTTTCATTTAATTTTGTAATCTATTATAGGACTAATAAAATAACATTTGAAGGATATCAGGCACTAAGTGGGGAATCATTTTATTATTGATTGTGTCTTTTTTTCAAAAGATAACCTTGTTTTATTTTCAATGTATACAAATTATGTTCAGTGGAGAAAAAAAATTAACACATTTAAACACATTTAAAAATTAACACATTTAAGAGGGAAAAAAGCACCCATAATCCTAAAGCTGCTTTTAGAATGTGCTCCTTGTAGACGTTTCATATAGCCAAATATTGCTCTGTCTACAGGTGAATTTGTGTGTGTGTATATGACATGTAAATTCATGCACTCCTGCGTCATTAACACTCCATTCCAGTTCCAATGGGCAAGTGGTGGGAGATCCTCGTCAAGTTGTCTTGCTGCTTCCTGCCACGATGGCAATGAACACCTGTTATGAGAACGGGGAAGACTTTAGACAGTGTTTACTCTGAAAACCCAATTAAGCATAGCCTGAAGAGCAGCCCCCAGGAGCCAAGAGGCCCGGGAGGGGTCCCAACTCCTTGACCCACTGTTTCTGTGAACTTGGACCCTCTGATGGGCCTCGATCCTCTTATCCATAAAACCAAGGGCTTCCACTGTGATCTCTGTAAGATCCCTTGCAAATCTCACTCCTGTGACCTGGAGGCCATATATTGTAATGCAAGCTGAAATCACCATGGCTGCCTCTGTTTCCCTGCTTTTGAGGCACCCCGAGCTGTTCTTTCACTTAGGAAAGTCAGCTGTGTGGTTGGAAACACCGACCTCAGCTGCTGTCCTAACTCTTCCACAGGTGCCGACATCCACGGAGACCCAGGCTTCCCAGGCCCTCCTGGGGACAGAGGTGACCCAGGAGACGCCAACACCCTTCCAGGCCCTGTGGGAGTCCCAGGACAGAAAGGAGAGCACGGAGCTCCAGGTGAGGCCACACATTCCAAAGCCAACATGGCCGTCCCCATAACCAGAACCCACCCCGAGGTGGGGCCGTGGAGTGTCTATGGGGTGGGAGAGGCTGCTCAGAAGTGCAGGAAAGAGCTGGTTTTTCTGGGGAGGACTACCTGTTGCAGAACCTGTGAGCTAGTCTTAGTTTGTTAGGCAATTTATTTTTTCCCATCTATGTTAGTGAGGCCCTGACCACCCATCCCCAGGACTAACTGATAAGCTCCCTGGCCTAGAGACCCTGTCAGATCCCTCCGTGTGCCCGGGGCACTGGCACAGGCCTTGCCATAACAAGCACTCTGGGTAGTGAATGTGCAAATAAACAAATGCATTAAACCTCCTAGCAGAGCCACGCTGAACCATACGTGGGTAGGAAATAACCAGAAACCTAACTGCCCACCGCATAGCCTCCCTGCTCACCAGGCAAGGTGGGCTCAGGTCTAAATGGCAGTGAGAAACATTCCTGGATAAAAATAGAAACCAGGACCTTCCTGTGATCCAGTCTGCTAAGGGTGTTGTGGTCTCATTGTGCATGAGCCCACAGTCCCAGAGCCTGTTTCTGAGATCAGTGGGCCTCTCCTGCACCCCACCCACCTCACCAGCCCGACCAGGTGCATCTGCTGGCTCAGGTATGGGAGCTGGGCAGCACACCTGGACAGACAGTCTGGGCACCCTGGGCTCCATAGTGGGAACAAAAACTCTGGCTTCCATGCACAAAAGCCTGAGTTTTTCTAGTGCCAACTCCCCATGAAGCTAGAACCAGACACCCACAGGAAAGGAAGTCAGAACCAAGAAGGCCAGCAACCCTGACTTTTTCTGGGGTGCAGGGATATCTCAAGGCCTGCAGATCACATCTGACTCTCCAGGCTCTGCTGCCTGCCCTCTCCCCTCATCAAGAGCTAGAAACTCCGGAATCCCCTAGCCTCAGAGCTCCACAGCACTGATGTGAAGATAGGAGAAAGAGGAGGGGTGCTGCCAACAGGAGCCAGACTATCCTGGGAGGCTGCATGGTGCTGTCAGAGCCCTAGTCAGGGTGAGGATCCAGGACAGTACACCAGCACAGCCTCAGCCAGGGATGGGGATCTACGGTCAGTCCACCAGCACAACCTCAGTCAGAGTTGAGGATCTTGGGTCAGTCCACCAGCACAGCCTCAGTCAGAGTTGTGGATCTAGGGTCAGTCCACTAGCACAACTTCAGTCAGGGATGAGGGCCTAGGGTCAGTTCACCAGCACAGCCTCAGTCACGGATGAGGATCTAGGGTCAGTCCACCAGCACAGCCTCAGTCAGGGGTGAGGATCTAGGGTCAGCACACTAGCACAGGCTCCACTCAGGAGTGAGAATCTAAGGTCAGTCCATCAGCACAGCCTCAGTCAGGGGTAAGGATCTAGGACAGTCCACCAGCATAACCTCTACCAGGGATGAGGATCTAGGGTCAGCGCACGAGCAGAAGCTCCACCCAGGAGTGAGGATCTAAGGTGACTCCACCAGCACAGCCTCAGTCAGGGGTGAGGATCTAGGTCAATCCACCAGCACAGCCTCGCTCGGGTGAGGATCTAGGTCAATACACCAGCACAGCTTCAACCAGGATTGAGGGTCTAGGGTCAGTCCACCAGCACAACCTCCACTCAGGACTGAGGATCTAGGTCAGTCCACCAGCACAGCCTCAGTCAAGGGTGACGATCTAGGGTCAGTCCACCAGCATAAGCCTCCCAGGAGCCCAGCAGTAGAGTTGACCATGCCCATGACCTTTAAATCAGACACCTGTTGGGTTCTTGTTCTGCATCTCACATGCGTAGAGGGGGGTCACAGAGCACAGCTGCTAGCATTTCCTATGACCATGCATTTTAAAGTTTGATTCACACAGCATGATGTTCAGGCCCTGTACTTGACCACAAAAAAAGTTAAGATTTCCATCCCCAAGGGCAGAAATTTACCTCATTTATTTTCCACTTACACCTCAGCAAAATGCTTGTCCCTGAGTGAGTGCTCAACAAATACTTGACGGAGAAGAATATTGTGAAATTGTAGGATAATTTTCTGACATCAGTGGAGAGTTATGTTTAGCTCGAAACACCCCTAAGTTTGCATTGATGGCCTTATTACACATTTGATCTGTGTGGGACCCATTTATCAAAACTCTAGGTGACCTCCTGTGGCGCTCCCTGCCTTCCATCCCAGGGACCTGGACGGTGTCCCCGGCTTCCAAGCCACCGTGAGGCATGCTGACTTTTGTAAGCCATGCCCCCACCCTCGACCTGCACGAACATCACTGTGGGCCCATGAGCTGATGACTTCAGAGCAGGTCCTGGGGGCCAGAGCAGACACTGCCCAGTGCCACTGGGCCTTGGCATATAAGGCCACTGCCTCTGGCTAGTGATGAGGGAAAGACGACTTTCCATGATGACCTTCACACACTGATACAATGTCATTCAGGACACACACTGTTCTCTGAAAATACGGGAATAATTTGAATCCATTATCTTCCTTTGCATGAGTCGCATATCATTTGTGTTAGTTCGTTCTCATGCTGCTATGAAGAAATACCAGAGACTGGGTAATTTATAGAGGAAAGAGGTTTAATTGACTCACAGTTCTGCATGGCTGGGGAGGCCTTAGGAAACTTAACAATCATGGCAGAGGGGGAAGCAAACACATCCTTCTTCACTAGCAGCAGGAGAGAGAAGTGCCGAGTAAAGGGTCGGGGGAAGCCCCTTATAAAACCATCGGATCTCGTAGGAACTCACTATCAGGAGAACAGCATGACGATAGCTACCCGCATGATTCAGTTACTTCCCACCAGATCCCTCCTACGACATGTGTGGATTACGGAAACTACAAGTCAAGATGAGACTTGGGTGGGGATACAGCCAAACCATATCACAGTTCACTGAAGCTAGAATTTGCAACCTCACCTGTGTCTGCAGCTGACATTCAAACATCAGTTCCTGATTTGGCCTTGAGTCATGCAACATGGCCCTTCATGGAACCCCTGTTAGTGAGACTTTTTTATGTCAGTACTTAGGACGATCCGTGGGGGCTACTGAGAAATCTTGGTGGTTTTCATCTAGATTCCAGCAAACTGACTCATGTTTGCTAAATGTTCTCATTAACAGAGGCCTCATCACTGCAGTTAAGTTAATTATGTTTTCGTGGGAATCTGCCAGTCTGGGGATTGCACTGGATCATCTAACTCAGGAGTCTGCCATTATTTACTGACACTCACCATCTGTTTCTGGGAGTTTGTGACAATAGCTAGAAGCAGTTCAATTGGTGTCATTTTATATCAAACCACAGATGGTGGCTCACTCATGCCCTCAGGGCTAATGAACCCACTTGCGTGTTGTCTGTGATTTGTGAGACAAGCCTCACCTCTCTAAATATTTGTCCTGCTGTTTGTTTTGTCCTACTTGGAAACACGCATGAATGGAATCCTTTCTCCTGGGATGGATAATGGATACCAGGATGTTCCAAAGGGAAAACCTCTTCCTGCTGCTGATGGGTATAGATTAGTCGTAAAGCCAGAGGGGAAACAGAAAACCACTGTTGCTACGTTTTCTCATTTTTATAGATTTGCACTGTTTGGCCTAGCTCACTCTCCTGCGGAGCAGAAATGATGCCCTCCTTGCCCACTTGGACATTCGGACATTTTGCAGGGTTCTAATACTAATGTTGGTCCCCAGCCCTTCAGGAAAAACAAAAGACTGAAGGTGGTTAGGAGAGAAAGTAGACTTAATCCGCCCAGACTCAGGTCCACACTGATTTCTAACCACCACTGTCCTACAGCACATAAAGCTCCATTAGTGTCTTGTTGGCTGACAGCACAGGAAGGAGTGGAATTTCCACAGATTTCCTTATGTGGCCATTTCTCTCTTACTCCCTTGCTAGTGCCAAAGAGCTCCAATCTTTGACCCAAAAACTGTTGGTTCTCGTTATTTACCGTAGTTATGTTCTGAAGTCACCAAGAACACTGACTTTGTGAATACTGAACCATTGCTCCTAGGGGAAATACAAGGCTAGGTTCCTGCAAGCCTCTGCTCACAAGATGTTTATCAATGATCAATATGTAGCCTGGTTTTCTGTGTAACGGCACCTTGTTTAGTGTGGATTGCTGATTCATGAACACTCAACACGCACTCTCACTCGTGCCTGAACGCAGCTTCTCTTACATATGTGTTTCTCCATAAGGGACTTCACAGCCTTCTTCACTTACCAACACTAGGCTGCACTTCAACACAATGCATGGGGGGCATCTGAAACAGCAAAATCGCCAGCATAAAGCACAAAAATGTGGAAAACAGGGCACTACAGAGACCAAGACAAGGACATGTGTGTACAGTGTGAGCTGCAGCAAGAAGGCAGGAGCGTCACCTTGCTGGACCTCAGCTGGGACTCATTCTGCTTCTGTGTATAGCTGTGAATGCCAGTGTTTATTTGCGGGGGGGATTCCAAGTGAGGTTTAGTGAGCAGACAAGTTGGGAAATGCAGAATCTGTGAATAATGAGGACCCACTTTGTCCAAGCTGGGATCCAAGGCACTGGAGGACAGCCACAGGGAGGGTTGACAATACTGATGTCAATTGCAAGCCTCATTTGCAATTTTTCAACCTTCCGTCCATCACGTGTGCCGACCACTGTCCACATGTATCAGGATCAGAGTCTGAGCGGCTGTGCCATGCCTGGGGCTGAGGCTCCATCTAAGCATGATCGGGCAGTGCCTTGGGGAAGCGGAGCACAGGCAGAAGGATCCCAGTGGAGGGCTCCTCACAGGAGAAAGGCTGGAGCTGGGGGAGGGGTTCACAGCCCCTGCCTCCCCAACCCCACCCTGAGAGCCTCCCCAGCCCCATCATGAGATGATCCTTGGCCTAAGGGCACCTCCCATCACTGTCTCACTCACTAGGCTCTGGTCCAGCACAGGTGATGGTGTGGAGGGAAAACAGTAGATTTGAAAAGTTGGGTGCTAATGCTGAAAATAATGTCTTCTGTTTTCATCCTAAGGGGAACGAGGCCCACCTGGGAGTCCAGGACTTCAGGGGTTCCCCGGCATCACGCCCCCTTCCAACATCTCTGGGGTACCTGGTGACAAAGGGGCACCAGGGATATTTGGCCTGAAAGGTAAGCAGGACTTATGCATCCGTGCTTCGACATCTCTAGGGGCAGGAGCCGGCAACGGCGCACTTAATCTAGGGGGAGAACAGACGTTCATTTCCACACTGTGCCCAGACTCCGGTCAAAGGGGCAGGGGCCATCATGATCCTCCTGTATCATTTCCATCACCTGTACGACCTGGTCCCCGGGAAGCCGAGACACAGGCCATGTCATTTACTTGCTGTAATAGCAGATATTCAAACTGCAGGGGACTCAGAAATGTGCGATATGAACGGCTTTCTTCTTCCTCACTGTATTGTGTTTAGACACATATTAAATTTAATTTGCATTTCCTAATCACAAATGAGCTGAATATTGGAAAGAGATGGTGTGAAGATGAAGTCACCCGTCAAACAAGCATTTGTGCGTCAGGGTTCACAGCAGCACTATTCACAAGCTCGAAGTGCTGAAAGTAACCCCAGTGTCCATCAATGGAGGAATTAAGAAGCAAAATGCAGTCAGTACACACCCAGCGCAAGAGGAGTCCGTCTTTTTTGTTTGGTTGTTTTGTTGTTTTTTTTTGTTTTTTTGAGACAGTCTTGCTCTGTTGCCCAGGCTGGAGTGCAGTGGCACGATCTCAGCTTGCTGCAATCTCCACCTCCCGGGTTCAGGGAATTCTGCCTCAGCCTCCCAAGTAGCTGGGATTACAGGTGCCCACCACCACGACCGGCTGGTTTTTGTGTTTTTAGTAGAGACAGGGTTTCACCATGTTGGCCAGGCTGGTCTCAAACTCTCGACCTCAAGCGATCCTCTCACCTCTGCCTTCCAAAGTGCTGGGATGACAGGTGTGAGCCACAGCGCTTGGCCTTTATTCAGTCTTAAAAAGAAGGAACTCTTATCACCTGCTGCCACCTAGATGACCATTGAGGGCATTCTGCTGAGTGAAAGAAGCCAGTCTCAAAAGGTCGGATCCTGTGATTCCACATATATGAGGCCCCTGAAGTCATCAGATTCATAGAAACAGAAAGTAGAATGGCTGTTGCTGAGGGTTGAGGGGAGAGGGACATGGGGAGTGAGTGTATAACGGGGACAGATTTCAGTTTAGGATGAGAAAGTTCTGGAGATAGTCAGTGGTGAAGGTGAATATATTTAATGTCACTGAGCAGTGCACCTAAAAATGATTAAAATGGTAACTTTTATGTTACATGTATTTTATGACAACTTTTTAAAAACAAAGACAAAGTCATTCCATGCCACAAACTTGCCAGAGACTGTCCCCTGAATGGGTGACTGACTGTGCACCTGACTGCCCCCAGGGGCCTTGGGGTCCTATTTAAACCCTCCTTTCTTGTCCCTAATGCCAACAGGTTATCGGGGCCCGCCAGGGCCACCCGGATCTGCTGCTCTTCCTGGAAGCAAAGGTGACACAGGGAACCCAGGAGCTCCAGGAACCCCAGGGACCAAAGGATGGGCCGGGGACTCCGGGCCCCAGGGCAGGCCTGGTGTGTTCGGTCTCCCAGGAGAAAAAGGTAACAGTGCCCTGGCCACAGTGAGAGGAGCCCCATCCCCACAGACTTTCGTGTCCCTAACGTCTTGTTTGTGTTGCAGGGCCCAGGGGTGAACAAGGCTTTATGGGGAACACTGGACCCGCCGGCGCGGTGGGCGACAGAGGCCCCAAGGGACCCAAGGGAGACCCAGGATTCCCTGGTAAGTGACTGTCTGCATACCTGCAGAGCTAGTGGCTCAGCCCAGCCTCTCCAGGCTTGGCGACATCCTGAAGGTCAAACGGCCAGGATCCTCTCCGGCATGGGTCCCATGTTGTAAAGAGCAGGGAGGAAACCAAGGCTGCGACTCGGATGTTGTCTCAGGGCCTTGGTGAATGGAAAGTTTAATATTCCAATGGCAGGCGCTGAGTCACGGCTCAGGCTCATGTGTGTCTGGCTCATCTCTAGAAAGCACAATTGTCCGGGAAGCTCCAAAAGGGGCCTCCCCAGGTGAGAAACGCAGTAGCACTCAGAGCAAGAGAGTGGAATGACCTTGTGTGTTTACTGGGGCCTCTCTGTTTCTCTTCCAGGTGCCCCCGGGATTGTGGGAGCCCCTGGGATTGCAGGAATCCCCCAGAAGATTGCCATCCCACCAGGGACAGTGGGTCCCCAGGGGAGGCGAGGCCCCCCTGGGGCACAAGGGGAGATGGGGCCCCAGGGCCCTCCCGGAGAACCAGGTAGAGTGCTGAGCTGGGGCCTGGAGCCCCTCAGGGCTGCCCGGGCAAGGCCGGGGCCTGCTGGCATTACGTCCTCTTGTGTTCTTTGCTGATCGCCAGCTGTGCCAGGCGTGGTCACAGTTTCCAGCCACACTCACACTTCTTTGGTGGCTTGCAGGTTTCCGTGGGGCTCCAGGGAAAGCCGGGCCCCAAGGAAGAGGTGGCGTGTCTGCTGTTCCCGGGTTCCGGGGAGATGAAGGACCCATAGGCCACCAGGGGCCGATTGGCCAAGAAGGTGAGTGACCAGTGGCGAAGGACCTTCCCAGGTCCTAGTGCTGTGGGTCTGACTCACAGACTGTGGTCTGTAGGAAAGGGACACATGAGAGCCCAGAAAAGCCAGAAATGAGGCGCTGCCCCACCCTCTTGCTCCCAATCTAAGCATGCTGCTTCACTCCTGTGCCCAGCAGAACACCTGGCACCGAGTCCCGGGATAGCCTCCCTCCTTTTCCTGGGACACCTGCAGTGCTACGGAGTGGGCAGCAGGGATCAGTAGACTTCAAGGATCAGGATTAGACCAGTAGCCAAAAAGCAATTATTAAAATTTACTAGACCCACATTGCAAAGCCCTTATTATTTTTTTTTTTTTGAGACAGAGTCTCACTCTGCCTCACCCAGGCTGGAGTGCAGTGGCGTCATCTCAGCTCACTGCAGCCTCTGCCTCCCGGGCTCGAGGAATTCTCCTGTCTTAGCCTCCCAAAGACTACAGGCATGTGCCACCACACCCAGCTAACTTCTTTGTTTTTGTAGTTGAGACGGGGGTTTCACCATGTTGGCCAGGCTGGTCTCGAACTCCTGACCTCGAGTGATCCGCCCACCTCGGCCTCACAAAGTGCTGGGATTACAGGTGTAAGCCACCATGCCTGGTCGTCTTACTTATTTTTTTTAAAATTATTTGCACATATGCAGAATGAAATAGGCCAGGAATAGCTATTCATGCAAAAAAAAAAAAAAACCCAAATTTGTCTTAACCTGAGCTCAGTTTGAGCCAATGGTCTGAGCATTAAAATTAAAATTAAGGCCAGGCGCGCCTGTAATCCCAGCACTTTGGGAGGCTAAGGCGGGCGGATCACGAGGTCAGGAGATTGAGACCATCCTGTGCCACTGCACTCCAGCCTGGGCGACAGAGTGAGACTCCGTCTCAAAAAAAATAAAAAATAAAAATTAAACACAGGTAGCATTTTTGGTGTCCAAGTCAAAGGAAATAGCAGTCCCCTGCCCCTGGGGTCAGATCCACAGTCGGCAAATTATGGGTAGTGTGGGGTGCACCTGAAAACAACTGCCGGCAAATCAGAGCCCGCCCAGGGTAGGAGACAAGCTAGGGACGGCGGAGGGGAAGTGTCCTGGGAGAAAGGGCCATGACCATGGGCGTCCCTTGGAAGGGGAGGGGACAATGGGAGAAAGGTTCACCAGGGACAGCCGAGAAACATTCACAGAGCTGCTTTGCTGGAGGCAGATGAGCCACCCCAGGTGCTCCCTGGGTAGGAGTTATAGGAGGCGGATCTCGGCTGCGCAGAGAAAGAACATTCTAACCCAGGATGTGGTCAAGTGCGCAGTCAGCGTGGCCTGCAATGAGCCACATCTCCTGGAAGTGTCCAACAGAGAGAGGCCACTGCTGGGGGTGGGGGCTGGCCTGCGATACTCCTCTGGACACTTCCAACTCCAGGGACGTTGGGCACATCCTGAGGGGCACACGCCTACCTATGGCCGACTGAGTCCTTTATGGAAAGGACCCCTCCTCTCTGCCCAGTGCCCTCACTGCCATCATTTCATGCTACTAAGCACAAAGTGTAGATCAAATCCTTCCCAGTAGTCTCCTGATCTCAACAGACAGCCCCAAGATCTGGGGAAGGAAAGCAACGGTTCTAGGCGCACCTGGAAACAGCCCTGCACCCCTGGGTTCCGAGGTTTCTGTGGGCGGCTGTAAAGGGGGCGGCTGTGAAGGGGGCGGCTGTGAAGGGGCTGCTCTCCCTCTCGGGCTGTAGGGACGGCTGTGAAGGGGGTGGCTGTGAAGGGGACGGCTGTGAAGGGGCGGCTGTGAAGGGGGCGGCTGTGAAGGGGCGGCTGTGAAGGGGGCGGCTGTGAAGGGACGGCTGTGAAGGGGGCGGCTGTGAAGGGGGCGGCTGTGAAGGGGCCGGCTGTGAAGGGGGCGGCTGTGAAGGGGCGGCTGTGAAGGGGCGGCTGTGAAGGGGCTGCTCTCCCTCTCTCTCACTCCCGGGCTGTAGGGGCACCAGGCCGTCCGGGGAGCCCAGGCCTGCCGGGTATGCCAGGCCGCAGCGCCAGCATCGGCTACCTCCTGGTGAAGCACAGCCAGACAGACCAGGAGCCCATGTGCCCGGTGGGCATGAACAAGCTCTGGAGTGGGTACAGCCTGCTGTACTTCGAGGGCCAGGAGAAGGCACACAACCAGGACCTGGGTAGGTACCTCCCACCTGGCCCCCATGATCTGCTCAGGGCTGGCCTGGAAGTGGCTACGGTCAAAGGGCCACAGCGAGACTCCCAAACTCTTCACGGCTGGTCAGTTCCCCTGATGAAGGGTCCACCCACATTCCTGGAGGTGCAGAAAGATTAAAACAGCCTTTGAAGCAGAAGCCTTACAAAGCCCTTCAACCTCAGGACCTTAACACAGGGACCTGCCTTCTAACTTGGTATCGACTTCCGCAGGCGCCCATGTGACCCGTCTGACCCTTGACCCCTCTCCAGTGGAGACCACCAATTACTTCACCTCCTTCTTGCTTTTTGACCCAAGTTCTGTAGACTTGGAGTCAGGCAGGGGCCATAAGGTGCTGGGGTTCGTATAAGACTCTCCCATACAGGACCCCAGGAAAATGGACCCATGGACACGTGTGCATGCTCTTATTCAAGGAAGCCTTTAGAAGGCACTAATGTGACTTTGAATACAGAAAACGCAACACACACAAATTACAAGTGAAGTGGCTTAGTCTGAGGTCCTCTTTGAGGGGGTGACGGGAAGGGTGTCCAAGACACTGGCTGCGTTCTGCCTCCTCAGTGCAGGTTACACCAGGCGTTCTGCCCCCGGAAAGCGTGCGGCTGGCTCATGGCGCCAGCACATTCCTGCCTGTGCGCCCCACTTCCACAATGAGTTTCTAAAGAACAGTGAGGCAAAGGCCGCCAAGGATAAGGGCCTAGAATAGATCTGGGAACAGGGCCAAGGAGGCAGGCCTAGCCCAGGCATGTTTGCTAAAGGTGGCTGCACTTCTGGGTCTGAGCTTTTCCGTAGTCCCTGTGAAGAGGGAAACGTGCTTAGCCGCATCATTCAGCATGGCCAGGAGAAAAAGGCTGTCTTCATCTCTAGAAGCAATAAGGCTACATGGAAGGGAGAGAGGCCAGGGCTCCTTCTGGGGTGGCTCCTTGGGGTCAAAGAGTGACCCCTTCGAGTGCCATCAGAGTTTTCTTGGGGCCAGTGCTGTTAAGACCCCACTAAGGTAAGGCTCACCCAACATGCTATTCCATGAAGACGCCACTCCCTGCTGATCCAACTTGGCCCAGTATGTGTGAGACCATGTAGAAGAACAGAGCTGTTCTGAAATGCCAGTGAGTCTGTTTGATCAAAAAGAAAAAAAGAAAGAAATTGGAAAGCCTTAGCCTGGCTGAACTCCGCCAGGTGTCCTGGGGCAAGTCTGTGACACGGAGCCTCTTGGGCCTGGCTGGGGCTGGCAGGTGTGTCTTCTAGCCATACTGCACTGTGATCTCATGACCCCTCCTTCCGCAGGGCTGGCGGGCTCCTGCCTGGCGCGGTTCAGCACCATGCCCTTCCTGTACTGCAACCCTGGTGATGTCTGCTACTACGCCAGCCGCAACGACAAGTCCTACTGGCTCTCTACCACTGCTCCGCTGCCCATGATGCCTGTGGCCGAGGAGGAGATCAAGCCCTACATCAGCCGCTGCTCTGTGTGTGAGGCCCCAGCCGTCGCCATCGCCGTCCACAGTCAAGATGTCTCCATTCCACACTGCCCAGCGGGGTGGCGGAGTTTGTGGATCGGATATTCCTTCCTCATGGTATGTGGCATTTGCCCAGTTCCCCTCCCCAACCACACCCTGGCTGGGGACACGGCAAGAACAGCTGCCTTTGTAAGAATAATCAGGGCAGTCAGGGTGTGCACTGCACGAGGGCACTTGGCCCAGGGAGAGAGTGAGAGCTGGAATACAGCTTACACTTTGCGAACTGAGCCACATGCTGGGCACAGGGCTTCCCCCACCCAGAAAGGGCTCATTCATTTGGCACCAGGCCTTCGTAAGGAGTGTAACCAGGACGAATTTGCCTGTTATCCGTCTTACTAGTATAACACCAGCACCAAAGGTACAGCTGCTTTGGGTTTACCAAAGTCTAAATATATGGAAGACTTTTCTCCAGAATCCTGATCTTCTTTAGAATCTGTCTGGAACCTTAAATACCTTCAAGAAATACCTATTAACTGCCTGGCTTAAAATGGATATATATTCATGAGGAAAATTCTGGAATACCTTTGGGTATAAAACGGAGAGCCTGTGTACTTTGAAATCCAGGAGAAGGTGCACAGCCAGGACCTGGGAAGGTGCCGCCCACCCTGCCAGATCACCTTTGGGTATAAAATAGAGAACTCTCAGCTTTGGCCAGATCAGGTTTAGCTTAATCTCTAGGGAAGAGGCCGCAGCACTGTAGTGTCTCTTGCAATACGACCTCTTAAAGCAGGGGCTCCTCAACTTGGAGTAGGGTCCCGTCCCGACAAATTCATTGGAAGATGAAGATATTGTTAAGTTGAAAGTGCATTCTCAATTTATGATGGGTTTATCTGGATGTAGCCCCACCAGAAATCCAATAGTGAATTGAATACATATTGCTTTGGCACCGTCGAAAAGTCAAAACTCATTGAAGTCTAACCATGGTAAATCGGGGACCATCTGTATACTATTATAGGCAGAAAAGAGAGTCTCGCTGAGGACAGTGGGTCTTCCACTGAGTTTATTTATAGGCATTATAACTGTCATAACTCCAACTACATGGATCGGATGCCCAGCATGTTAAATATTTCATAAATTATATATATACAACGTAAAATATAAATTACATAATGATTGCTAATCTTTCAAAACAACAGGAAAAAAAAATCCAGATTCTAGGAAAGGAAGGAAAAGACAAACAGTATTGGCACTTTAACAAGTATTGTTGCTATGATAAGTTGGAGCAACAGGATACTAAATCCCGGGCAGGGACAGGCACAACTTCTACCTTTCCAGAAGCATATCATGGAAGGTGACTTTGGGGCAACCTTCTTTTGTTTCACAGTGACCTTCGGGGTGCCCCTGTGTCATGGAGGAAGTAAGCTTTGGTTGCTTCTATTTTTTTAACTCACATTGTTAAATTCAAAATAAATGAGCCTCTCCTTTGTGAAGGGCATGATTACACAGTATCCAAAAAGGTCAGGCATCCCCTGTTCCGTTAGCAATCAGGTTTCAAATTACTGTCACGAGATAAGCAGGCATTATCCTCTGCACACATAACTCTCTGCTTAAATAAATGGCTGACAGCCTCAGCAAGCCTGGAACTTGACATCCCCAAAAGGCATGGGTTGAGATGGCTCCTGTCACCCTGCTGACAGATGCAGGGGTCAGAACAGATGGGCCAGAAGTACCTTGACTTCTGAGAACAACAGAAAGTCCCCACTGGCCCTGACGATGGATAAGTGAGCAGACACATCTGTGTACTGGAGACGTGCCCCCTCCAGATGTGTCCTGACTGCTGTCTTGGAGACAGGACCTGAACCAAGACAGCTGTATGCCTCGTCTGTGCTTTACATAGTCTTTGATCCCTTCCGTGTGGTGACAAGCATATGGTACCACTAGGGCTGCTGGCATCTCAGCATAATGAGAGCTGACTTTGGAGAGGAGAGGACAGCTCGGCTGAGAGCAACTGCCCCACTGTCCCCAGTGGATGCACAGAAGGCGAGAACAGTGCTGAGGCTAGCACCCGGCTCACCCTTCTTTTGTCCATGAGGATAGGTGGCCCCAGAGGATGCATTTTCTGCATTCCCTACAAGCGAGCACCATGTGGGAGGGAGGACAAGGGCAAAGCCATGGATGCAGACTGCAGCAGCAAAAGCCATTTTCCTCCCCTCCCCTCAGTGGCCTCTCTCAAAGCTAGTCTGGTGGAGGCTACAGTATCTAGCTGGCCGTTATTTTAGTTCCTCTTTTTTCAATTCTGGCTACAATCTGGAGCCCTCACAGCCCCTTCTCCAGGTCAGCCTCTCATCTAGGCAGTTCTCTTAAGATATATGAGCTGCTGTGAGTACCAAAGGCAGAGGCTTGCCCACTGAGAGGAGCACATGGAAAGGGTGCGTGTGCCTGCACTGTGTGCACTTATGCACGTGTGTGCACAGGGGTGTGTGTACACAAGGATGTACTGCGTGTGTGTGTACATGCGTGGGTGTGCATGCGTGCATTGTGTGTGTGCATGAGTGTACACCGTGTGTGTGCATGTGTGCGTGTATGCTTGTGTGTGTGTGCAGCAAACTCAGCTCTTACCTGGCTGTGCCAGCCTCTAAGACTTCGCACATCATGCTCCCTTCTGAGCTCATGCTGGGAGTCCCAGGTGTCTCCTTTGGGCAGCTCCCAACACGGCCTCAGCTCCTTCAGACAGCAGGGAAGCCAGAGGTGCCCGGGAGGACGTCTCCACTTCTTACCTGCTCATTAGCAGACAAGAGCAGGCAGCTCAGGGCTGGACAGGCTTCTGCCTTCTGTGAGCAGAACACTTTTTAAAGGCTTTTTGGTTTCTGTGTGTGTTTAAAGGAAAGCTTAAACTAGGGCCCCTGCCCAAATACATCACAGTACAGCCCCTTTTTCCCACAAACTGAACTGAGATATTTCTCTTCTAAGTAAACAGATTCTGAAGCCCACTTACCACTCAAAGCCTGCTCAGCCAAGCCAAATGGCACTTAGACACAAACTCTGGGATCCAGGAGGCCTGCCATGCACTTCCATAAAGGCTAAACATGTTGACGCAACACAAAGTAGACCTTTAAAATGAAAAACAAAAAATAAGGCTCCCTTGAAGACCTCACCCATCTCCCAGCCAGCCTCAGGATCAACTAATTATTTAACAACCTCTGATTGAAAAAAAATTATTTAATTACACAAGTAATACATATTTATTGTGAAAAATCAGCAAGTACAGATTTTTAAAAAATAACTAAAACCACTTATCTTTCCTCCTCAGAGAAGGGGCTGGGAGGCCTGGTTGGGTGACTATTTTTAAGTTACTAGCCTCAGATGCTAGCCTATGTTTTATTTTTTTCTTTTAAGAAGAGTAAACATTGTGTTATCTCTTCTGCCAGGTATTTTTCTTTGAATGGTTGATTGGGCAGATGGTTTGTTTTGTTACTGAAATGTCATCCGTTGCGTCTGTGGCTCATACCTGCTGTCCGTGCTCTAGCTCCTACTGAACGGCCAGCCTCCGCAGCACATCCTAGTGCCCGGGGCTGCCTCCTGCAGGGGCCCGGGTGTATTTCACCAACCCCCTCTTGCTGCAGGTGCATTTGTGAGGATGCCGCATATCCGTATTGACACCGATGGGGGGATGGTCATGGTTTGCTGTTCAGTAAAAACAAACGCACAGAAGAGAGCTATGCCCTGACCCCGTGCCACCTGCAGCCTGTGATTCCTAACCCTGCCCTGCCCCCTCTCTGTGCAGCACACGGCGGCGGGAGACGAAGGCGGCGGCCAGTCACTGGTGTCACCGGGCAGCTGTCTGGAGGACTTCCGCGCCACGCCATTCATCGAGTGCAATGGAGGCCGCGGCACCTGCCACTACTACGCCAATAAGTACAGCTTCTGGCTGACCACCATTCCCGAGCAGAGCTTCCAGGGCTCGCCCTCCGCTGACACGCTCAAGGCCGGCCTCATCCGCACACACATCAGCCGCTGCCAGGTGTGCATGAAGAACCTGTGAGCTGGCGTGTGCCAGGAAGGGTCATTTTGGTGCTTATTCTTAACTTATTACCTCAGGTGCCAACCCAAAAATTGGTTTTATTTTTTTCTTTAAAAAAAAAAAAAGTCTACCAAAGGAATTTGCATCCAGCAGCAGCACTTAGACCTGCCAGCCACTGTCATCGAGCGGGTGCAAGCACTCGGGACCCCTGCAGGGCAAGCCCTGCCCATAGAAACCCAGGAGCAACCCTGGCCTCCGTCACCCCTGCTAGATGTGCCGCCTGGAGGCACAGCTAACCACTTCGCACACACCATGTAACCACTGCACTTTCAAATGCCACAGACAACTCACATTGTTCAACTCACTTCTTGGGGTGGGACAGATGAGACAACAGCACACAGGCAGCCAGCCGTGGCCAGAGGCTCGAGGGGCTCAGGGGCTCAGGCACCCGTCCCCACATGAGGGCCCTGTGGGTGGGCCTGGCCCTGCATTCTACACCAATGCTATGCCAGCTCTACGTTCTCCCAAACACTGTTGATGTGAATTATCTTCAAGGCAAAACTGTGCTCTTTATGGTAAAAAACACTGATAATCACACAGCGGTCGGTCATTCTTTTGCCACATCCCTATAGACCATTGGGTTTGGCCAAACTCAGGCGGAAGTGGAGACCTTTCTAGGCGTCATTGTCAGCCCTGCTACTTGAAGGTACACCCCATCGGGTCGGAGGTGCTGTCCCCACTGCCCCACGTTGTCCCTGAGATCTAACCCCTCCACTGCTGGGGGTGAGCTGTGCTCTTCTGACTACCCCCTCCTGTGTAACGACTATAAAATAAAACTTGGTTTTGAATATTTTTAAACCCCAAGTTGCTGACTGCCTTAATCTTATCGTGTTCATAGAGCAAAACATTTGATGAATGCAAGGCACTGCGTCCACCCATGCTGCTGTTTTTATCCATCTCAGTAGAGTTGAACCCATTCGTGGTATTGCACTCATTTCTCAGGGAATGTGTTTATGTTTATAACTCACTAATGCTTACAGAAAACACCCCAACCAGGCCAGGCGTGCTGGCTCACGCCTGAAATCCCAACAATTTGGGAGGCTGAGGCAGGTGGATCAGCTGAGGTCAGGAGTTCGAGACCAGCCTGGCCAACATGGTGAAACCCCATCTCTACTAAAAATATAAAAATTTGCTGGCGCCCATAATCGCAGCTACTCGGGAGACTGAGGCAGGAGAATCACTTGAACCCGGGAGGCAGAGGTTGCAGTGAGCTGAGATTGTGCCACTGTACTCCAGCCTGGGCAACAAAAGTGAAACTCCATCTCAAAAAAAATAAAAATAAAAATAAAAACACCCCAACCAGTACTTGTGGGAATTTGGATTGGAGAAAGGGCACTTCACAAATGTATTTCCAGAGTTACTCAATTCGTTCCAACATAGGCTGGGTGCAGTGCCTCACATCTGTAATCCCAGTACTTTGGGAGGCTGAGGTGGGAGGATCACTTAAGCATAGGAGTTTGAGACTAGCCTGGACAATATAGTGAGACCCCATGTCTACAAAAAAAAGTTCCCAGATAACTTCCCAAGTCAAAGCTCAGTATTTCAAAGAAACAGTCTCTGAGATTCAGCTCACAGAGTTTGACTCTGAAATGCAATCTCAAATTGAAGTTTTCCTAAGAAACATGTTCACATTATGAAATAAGTATCTTACCTTATAATGTTATTTGAAACAGATAAACAGCTGCCCTAGCTCGTGTTCCCCCAGAAGCTGGCTGAGGCCAGGACCTCTACACAGCAGGGCTACATGGGAAGGTGATTTCAGGAAGCCTGAGTGGGACCTGGAGTGGGAGAAACCAAGAATAAGAAAAGCCAACTCAAGGATGTGAGACTAAGGGGGTTACCACTGTGGACAGTTTAGGTTTGATCCTGCTTGGGATCCAGCAAGTGAAGGAGCCTCAGATGGTCCAGCCATGGCCTGGAAAGGGAAGTGTTCTCCATCAGCTGTGGTCTCGACTGGTCAGGGGTTGCCTGAGGGTGTTAATTCCCTCACACTCCCAGGTGCGCCACACACCAGCAAGGCTGAGCGGGCTCCTGCCAGATGCCAGGTAGAGGTGGTAGAGAACCAGGCAGAGCTGAGACACAGTGTGTCAGGCCACACCTGCACATGGCCGGTCACCACGGCAATAGCTGTAGCAAAACGGTGGGCCTAGAGTGTGTGAGACGGAGATCAAGAGACCAGAGCTTGCAACCACAGCACCTCTAGAAGCTGGGAAGCAGCAATTCATTCTAGACTCCACCCCCACTGCCAAGGAGGCAACCACAAAGTATGCTGCGGTCCTGAAGACCCCTGCTCGACTGGGGTAGGCTGGATACCTTGTGTGGCGATCACACTTCAGCGTCAGTACCCAGTGTTAACCATCAAAGAAATGTTTCACCCTAGACCTAAAATACATGAGAAGACGAAGATCCTCAACACAATTGGTTTCCAGAATGTGGCTTATAAAATATAAATCAATCACAATTCATAACCCCGACATCTGTGCCAAGGAGCCACGATCCCACTGAAGTACAGCAAGTGGAGATGCCTCATCTGGAATCGAACCACTGGACACCCCGCACCTTGAAAATCAGAGCTCTGTCCTTCATGGACCCTGAATGTTGCATAAGACAGATTTTTCCAGGCTAGTTTCTTGGTGCCAGGAATAACTGCCCCCTGAGAGCTGAGCGTGCTTGAGCCATCCACTAATGATGTGCCACATTTTCCAGAGGGTGGGTGCCCCAAAGTCAGAATCACCTCTGCCTCCCAGCTGCTTCAGACAGTGACTTTCAGCACCCCTGGCAGAGATGCTGCTGGAATGCGCATAAAGATGCATCTGCAGCCATCCTGACTGGGTAGGGGTACCCAGAAGATTCACAAGCCCTGGAGAGCACATCAGCCTTTAATCCATCCAAGAAGAGCAAGTTGGCAAGGATGGTCTGGGTGGGTTGCTTCAGTGAGCCGGGCCTCCAGGAAAATGCATCAAAGTACCTGTGCATCAGAGTGACGTCAGGAGAATCAGATCAGTCACTACACGTGAACGTTTCTAAAGCTGCAGGCATGTATGCACTCGTACGTGTCCAGGACCTAAGAGGAAGGAGGTAGAGAATCGCTGCAACTTGGGAGTTCTAAATGTGTTGAGGTTGAGCA